>NC_045565.1:2478750-4957500 GCF_009819795.1 Aythya fuligula | reverse complement strand
GAATAAATAAATAAAAGTGTAGAGGGTGGAGAGAGGAGCCCTGGGGCATCCAGGAGGTAGGCCCAAACATGGCAAGAGGGCAATTATACAAAAAAAAACAGACAGAGGTAAATAAATCAGCCACCCTCTCACAGAGCCTTTGTGCCTCAGCACCTTCCCTTTTGACTGCATTGATTGTTTGTGGCCAAATATTCCCTTCCAACGCCGTTGGTGTGACGGCACCATCAGGGTGCTCTTGTCTTCCAGTTGCTTTGCAGCCCGGCAGCACTCACAGCTGTGCTAACGGCTCGTGTGAGCCCTCCTGGCAACAACAGCAGGTTCACTAAAATCATTTAAATAAGCCTTAATAAAGCCAGCTTAAATCCCAAACACAGACTAAGCCGGATGAGTCGATGCTTAGGGGAATAAGGAGCATCCCTGCTCCATTACCGACCCTCAGCAGCAGACCTGGTAACAACCTCCAGGTGACAAAAGCCAAGGAGGGGTGACTCCTCCATCTGCCCCAGGCAATTGTGTAAGAGCACAGCTGCCTACGTGTTTGGAGAAAGAGAGTTAACCGACCAAACAAACTGTTTGTTTGTTTTCTTCTGAATCGTTCATCCCCATCTATTCATAACTGCTCGCAGAATCCGTGGAATTCATTGTGTGGTTTGCATCTTCAAAACAAATGAAACAACAGTATGTCTAAACCAAACAAACCCCAACCCAAAATACAGCCAGCAGGCCAGGGCGCATGAGCAACCTTCGAGGCTGAAGTGTGTGTATACTCTAGAGGGCCAGAAAAATGTGGACGGGGGAACACAGCTAAATTTCAGGGAATAATAGAATTCCCAGGGAGAATTCTTAAAAAGGCGGGGGGAGAAAGAGCACAAGCATTTAAGCAATGATCATGCTGCAACTTTGCTTCCAGATGTGCTGCACCGTGGGGATGCCGTGCTAGCTAATGGCATCTTCCGAGGCAGCGATGCGCCGCTCCGGACGCTCGGCAGGAGCTGGGCTCTTCAGCCAGCCCGCCTGCAAGGGCTTTGCTGGTGTATCCAGGGAAAAAGGCAATTCACAAAGCTCCTCTCTCATTAATTTTTTGTTCGGAGGTTGTTAAAAAGCCACGGTCAGGCACTTCCAAAGCAGAAAAAGGTTGTGACGCAGCCCAGAACACCCTTTGCGTAGTCAGCATAGGGAAGCGTGCTGACTTACCGTCCTGAAAATGGGGCAGACAAAAACACAGCGCTTGGAACACCTCCCGACAGCAGGCCACGGGGCTGGGTGTTTCATTAGGCACTCCTGCCTCACGTTCCTCAGGGCTCTGAGCCAGGGCCACCCGCTCAGCTCGCAGTCCCCTGGCATTTCAATAACCGGGGGAGAACCTTTCCATCCCGTGCCACGGATGCCAAGCGCCCCCTCCACTCCAGTTTGTCTGTATGCTAAAATGAGAGCTAAAATGCTTTAATGCGAGCTAAAAACAGGCAGAGTTAAAAGTGACAGCAAGAAAACGTAAAGCCATGAAAACCTGCAAGAGCTGGAGCACCCTGGCTTGTGCACCCTGGCTTGAGCGGTATTCGGTCACCGCTCTCCTTTTTGGCTCATCTGCCCAGGGGAGCCTGGGGAAGAGACGGGAATCTCAAGGGAGAAATGTGGGTGCTGCAGGGCCAGGCTCAGCCCACGCTGCCCTGGGGGGCTGTCCACATCCCGGGTCGTGCCCTTCCCGACGTTTCCTCCCTCTGCCGGCCGCCTGCCGAGCCAGGCAGGGGTCGGGACGTGGGAAATCCTGCTGCCTGCTGCCAGCTGGCCCTGCCGGCGCTGGGTGACACGTCCTGGGCGGGAGCCAAGGCCCCGCCGCGGCCCCGCGACGTTCCTTGCTGGCCTCCTCCAGGGCTGAGCAGGATGCTCGGATCGAGCAGGCATCACCCACAGCCCCACGGCGTGAACGGGGCCTCCACCTCACCGCTGCTCTCACCGCCCACCCTACACCAAGGGAAAAAGCAGCAATAGTTGTGGGTGGTGGCGGTGCCTGCTAGTTTCTAGTTCATTTCTGTATGGTCAGGCGGAGCTGAAGAGAGCAGCCAAGGGGCTGGGGCAGATGGAGGAACGTGGGTGAGGGGTTGTGAGAGAAGAAATGCCCAAGAGGGGCATTTCAATCCCCTAGGAGGGATGGAAAAGCCATCGGGCATCCCTCCGAGCCACTTCCCCTCTCGCACGGCTGACCGCCTCCAGCCCTGCGGGCTCCCAACCTGCCTGAGGAGAAACCAGACCAAAACAAGCAGTGCGGAGGCAGAGGGAACGGAGCCAGGCTTTTTCTTTTTTTCTTTTTAAGGGATATCGAAGACCGGAGCAGACAGCCAGCAGAGTGAAAAACAACCACGTGGGGACAGTGAAAATAGGAGCTGAAGAGGGGAAGATGGGAAAGGTCTAATAAAAAGTCATAGTATATAAAATACTCGGGAGCCCACCTCTGCCAGAAAGGCTGTGGGAAGGGGTTTGGGTGGTAATCCCGGGCTGCTTGAGACTGTCCAGGCAGACGGGGTCTGGATCAGAGCAGCAAGGCTTAGGGTTTCACTCTATCGACCTGAAATACAATGCTTTTCCCTCGCAGGGTTCTGCTATTACACGGCACAAACCAAGGGAGGTCAGTTGGCCACGAGAGGCTCCTCCAGAACTCGGGTAGTTCTCAGCTCGCAGCCGAGCCCAAATCCCACACGGAAAAGAAACTCTTCCCTCATCTCAGCAAAAGCCACGAGGAGAAGCTCTCTCCTAGAAATCAGGCCCGTGGTCCCACCAGCACCCGCTCAGCCCCAGCGAAATGCCCCTGGGAGACAATCCCATGGAATACCAACAGACAAAGGGAACCGAGTCCTTAGTGAACCCGGGCAGGTTGTGCTAAGGTCGCTGGGCATGTCCTCCCCACTTGGAGGCTGCTGGAGAAGCCCACTGTGACCTCCGAGCTTGAAAACCCACGGTGCTGTGGAACATCTCGCTCACAGGTAGTCACGCCCAGCCCCAGCCCAAGCGATCTGAAGTACCAGCTTCCCAGCTGAAGGAAACATATATTTCCTTATCGCTTGCTATAAATACAGCTGCGCTGTTTTCCTGACCCTGTTATTCTTACAGCCCTTATCGTGTGCACTCAGATAGCCACGGCACAGTCACACGCTTCACAGCCTTCTTGCTCCGCTATTCCCAGTTTTTCCAAAGCTTTTACACCCACAAAGCCTCTTGTCCTGAAGCTCTGGCAGTGGGTGACCTTGCCCAGGACCTCCACATCCGTACTGAACGGGTCAGCAGATGAACTTGTCTTCCTTTTCCCTTCGCCACGCGGGGCCCTGGCTCCCAGTTAGGGATGTACTGAAATGTCATTTCTGATAAACATTTATTTTCGGTGGGGAACACGATGTGTGCTTGTTTACAGGCGGAGGAGCGGGCCGGTGAGAAGCAAAAGGCATGCGCCAAGTCTTGCGACATCTTGACGCTTCTCCGTGCCTCTGAATACCTCGGCGTCCCGCAAGGGTCACATTGTCTGCTCCTCGGGGCATTTTGGACACGGGGGAAAAAATGCATTGGGGGAAAAGGATTCCCGAGGTCTCGGCCTGGACAAGAGACCATGCTGAGACAGCACAACAGTGGTTTCAGGTGGCCTGCATTGCATCAGCCCGGAGACCGCAGGGAAACACCCCGCAGCAAAGTGCCTGAGATGAGACGACGGCTGGCCAAAGGTGCCTTCGTTCCTGTGCTGCCCAAAGCCAGCCCAGGTTTCACCTGACACAACTTCACCTTTGGACCACAGCTTCCTTTCCCTCAAGTGAAAATTTGGCAGGGAGGCATGTGGATTTTTACAAACTGCTTCTGTGGCCCCAGGATATTTGATGAGAACAGGCAAGTTTGACAGGTAACAAGGAAGCCAGAATCTTTATGGGGCGTTTACCGTCCTCCCAAATCAAAGCTGTCCTTCAGAAACACTATGAGCTTAATGAAATGAGCAGGTAACTAAGGGCTATGAGAAACCCAGCACCAACCGCTGCCAAGGCTTCACAAGGGATGTGGGTATCTGTCACCAAGTACGAGGACCTCAAGCTGAAATGCTTGGGATATACGTCTATCACACACGTGGTGCAGGCGGCCACACTCAGATGGCCTCTCAGATCAGTGAATCTGCTTCTTCCTGTGCTGCACTCAAGTTCTACGTTTCCTTCTCCAAACTGGCTCAGAAACACCAGGAGGATATTCATTCCTGTGGTTTTATGGCATTTATAAGTCAAGTCTAGGCAGGAACTTGAAAATGGAGTAGTGCTATGATTTGTGTTCCCATTGAAGGGAAAAGGTTAAATTTAAAAACAGTTGAACTTAGTTTTGATCTATCTTTGGAGAAGTGGAGAAGATGTTTCATTTGTGCTGTCTTTTAAATTTAAACCAAATGGTTCCTGTTGTTCAAGGGACGAAGATGAAAGTCCGGCAGTCCTGATTTGGACATATCAAATCACACATTTTCCAATGTTCTGCAAGTCTGGATCCTAGATTTCACTTCTTTTCTATCACAAACCTGTAGGGCTTTCTGCCTTGCTTTCACAAGCCACCTCACCAACCCATTTTATTCTGAAAAGAGGCTGTACCTCCTACATCTGTACAAAGGCCTAAGCACATCAAGTATGAGAAAACATTAGTCATAGCAAAGTCAGCCCCTTTCATCATTTTTTCCACCGCTGTCCAACAGATGACCATACTTAAATACGCTTTGATACCCCCACCGCCAAACTGCAAAAGGCTTCATGTTGAGCACCAAGAGAACCAAGAAAGAAACCACAGAAAATGGAAACGCCATGCTTAGGCACTTAACCAGACACAACTTTCCCTGCCCCTTTCTTTTCAACATGAGCTTCAGCTACTCAGTTTGGTTATACACATTCAAACTCTTCCAAAACTCCAGTGCCTCTGGATGTGAGGGGTAGCCAGCGCTTTTCTATTTCTTCTACACAGTCAAATGTATCAGAAGACAATGAGAAAGGCTGCATGATTCATAGTAATGGAATGAAATGCCATTCACAAATGTTTTTTCCATAGCAATTTGTCACTTATTGTATTGAAACCACTTCAGAAGACGTGTCTCAAAGAGCCTTTTGATATTAGCATGATTAAAAACATAATGCAATTAAGCAATCCCATAAGATTTCTGTATGCTATATGAGTGGGACCTTCAGTGACCACTTCGTTCAACCCCCCTGATATATGGCCGCTTCTAAGAGAAGGCTGTTATTCTGCAACATGCCTCAGATAGTTGTACAACACCAAGGAATTCAAATCTCCTCACCCCAGAGGCATTTTGGCTCACCAAAATTTAGCTATCCAGCTTTGGTGTTCGGCCTAGCCTACATGTCTCAAACCCTCCTCACATTAATCAGAAGGATGCATCTCCTAAAAGCCATTCTGGCCACCTCAGCATTGATATCTAAAGCCAACGGGAGCATTTGCCCTCTTGATGCATCCTTCCCCCTTCATTAACCATCCAGATGTCTACCCAGGTGACTGGTTTTCCTGCTGTTTGTGTCAGATGCAGAATCAATATTTATGTACGCACCCATCTTGCCATGCCCTTGTCCGTATTCATTTCCTGCACTCAAAGCACCTTGTTACAGGAGCACGTATAACTTTTCATTCATATAACACATGGCACTGGAAAAGCCTTCAATGAGAAGTAGACAAAGAAGACCAAAGGCATCTCCCAAGGTCCCTACCTGCCGGGCAGTTGCATCGCTGGTGCGCGTCTCGAACTTCTCGATGTCTTGGCAAGTGAAACTTTAATTTCTGTCAAGAAACATTAAAAAGGAGTCGTTACTACTGCTGAAAGCCAAAGCGTCAAATTCTTGGAAAAGTGGGACTGGGGGGACATGCCCCAGCAAAGATGGGAAAGACAGAGCAGACCAGCTTGGGAACGCAGAGAGGCATTCAAGTTCATAGTCTTTAACTAGAAACGCAGGGTTTGATTGGAAGCAGGCTAAGGGAGTTTCGTAATGGCCTCCAAATGTGGTCCTCCTGACAGGCATTACAAAATCAAGAGCCATCAGTGGGGACTGTGTCCTCATGAGAAAGCTGCATTTCTCAGAAGACCCACTCAGCAAACAAACAAACAAACAAAAAAACACAAAACAAAAAAAGAGAACCAAAGCAGGTACTCTTCCCTCTGACGCTCCTCCAGGTGTCTCACTCACAGAGACACCTGGAGGGACAGAAGGGCTGCACTGGAAAATTACAGCTGAAAGTGGTCTGAAAACAGCAATGACTTTTCATGAAATGATCAGGGGCTTTGAAGTTTAATGTTACTCTAGTGCAGAATGAAACCAAACCTCCTGAGCACTTCCACAAGGTGGAATCATGTCAAAATGCTCATTTCCAATAAATTAGTATTTCTACTGGTGCTGGTGTGTTGGCTTCCCTCTCTGCTATCCCATCCGTATATCTCAGATGTGATAGAGCCACCCAAGGCCCCGGCATCTTCCCTCTCTGGAAACGTCAATAAAATCAACCCATATCCTGAGCAAAACACATTTTGGGGGCAGCAGCCACACCACCCATTCGTGAACATTATTAAAATAACCAATTTAGTGAAGAAAATGCAAATCAATCCAAATAAGTTATTCATTAATGCCCGTGAATGACTCTTGGTTAATGATTTGAACTCATTTGAGAAGACTGAGCCGCGAGGGTACCATGCTACGGAGAACCCCCATCTCCCCAGCTAACCATGCGATTCCAGTTGCATCTTCTTATCGTCCAATCTGCTTCATAGCCAGGGCTGACATTTAGAAATAAACAGTCTTATGCTGGGCTCAAAAGAAGCCCGTGCTCAGGATCATAAAGCATTGTCTTGATTTTCACAAGTAAATGAGCATCGTCCTGCAAAAAGGAAGGCATGGGTTTGGGGATCATTTCTTTTATGGAGGAAAAAAGGCACGTTTCTGCCTGGGACGAGGAAAAGCAGAACTGGCTGGAACGCTTCTATTTTTCTCTTTGAAAGTGCTGGCTTCCTCACGGCAAGTCAAAATCAAAAGGGGTTGTTGCAACTGACCAAAAATGGAATATGTCCAGAGCTTTTTTGTCGCATTGGAGACTGAAATGTTTTGATAGTGAGTTAATTTGATACCATGGTGGGGAGAGGGTTTCACACCAGGAGTGCTGCCAGTTCCCATCCAGCATTTTATCTGTGTTCGCCCTCCCACTCTAAAAGCACAGATGCATGAATCTTGGCATTTGGGCACGCTCCCATCTAGCTGCCACCCCTGATGGCATGACTCCGTTCTGCAGCGCTGTCTGGCTTTGAACACGTCGTGCTCATGGTCAAACATGGGCACAAGCAGGACAGGGGAGCCTTTATTTGGATACCCACGGGTATGTAGACATGCACATTCCCATGCCCATCTACACACGGGCCAACCAAAACGTTGGAACTCGAGACTGCCACATCTGGGTGGCGTTCCCGTATTTGGGAACTGGGCTTAGCACGGGTTTTGTGTTTATAAGGGAAGAGTTGATTGCTGACAGGGTAAAAAACTGCAAGGAAATGTGCAGCAGATCCCACCCCACCAAAGGTCAGGGATGTGGAAGCTGCTCAAGGAAAACAGGGCCCTGTGGGAGGGCTGGAGGGGTGCTGCTGGGCAGGGCTGGGCACACAGCACCATGCATTGAGCAGGCACTCAGCGTGGGGTATTTTCCCCACCCCTGGCCATCCAGGTGGCTCCCCGGAGCCCAGCAGCTCCACAAACCCTGCAAGTGCAAAGGGCAGTGCTGCCATGGGATCGCTGCTCTTCAGTGGGAGGCAAAACCTGCCAGGAATTTAGGAGCGCCTGGCTTTCAGCTTCCTGCAGACTCTATCAAACAAACACTGACAGCAACAGAAAAAAAAAAAAAAAAATCTTTGGCTTCTGGAGACCTCAGGTCAACTTTGGGTTGAGATGGTGAAGCAAAATGAATTCCTGGAGGTTTCTGCTTCCCTCATTACCACTGTGAAAAATACCGCTCGGTCCAACACGAGAAGCTGGATTTGCTCAAGAGCAGAAGGAAAAGGCTTTCCTCTGAAACTGGTCTTTTCCAGGCAACAGAAAAACAGTCGCTTTACGGCAAGGCTGACTTTGTAAGCAGGAATAAAAGGACTTTGGAAACATGGCATACCTCCTTTCTGAGAGCTCGGGTCTGCTTTTTCACCTGGAAGACATCAGAGCAGCCACTGTCTCCCTCTTGCCTACGTAGAAATTCCAAAACCCTTTCCTATATGAAAGAGCAGGCTGTCTGCATAGCCTGCTTGCTCTTACCTGTCATGTTTTCCAGTGACATAACGGCTGCACCTTCCCCCTACACATGTGAAAGGGTCTGAAAGAGCCTTTGCCAGTGGCTGACCAGCTCCTCCAAAGGGACCGCGCGCCCCTGTGTGCTCAGGGAGCCATCACACACCACTAAATGCAAAGGAAAAGCCCTGTCTGCAAGAGGGCAGGGCCTGGACGAGCTGGAAATGGGCAATAAAGCCACTAGCACAGGCTTTTCCCCTGGGTCTTGTTAACTCCCCACTAGTGAGAGCACGGGGCTGGCTCGGGTGGACAGAGCAACGAAAGCAGAACCTCTTCTGGCATTAAAGGACCGTGCCTGTGGCCTCCTAAACCTTGCAAGTGCCTGTTTTGCATGGGCACTTGAGATTAGGTGAAAGGGAGGGCACTGCTTCAAAGGGGGCAGATTAATAGCTCTTTAGCAGACGCAGTTGTTTGCAGTCACCCGGGGAGGTGAAATCATTTCCCACCGCTATCTCCAACAGCTAAAAGAAACATGTCCCAAATAGATAATCTATTACACCCATCAGGAGGATTTCAAGGGCTGTTGGTTTCGTTAACTCTAATTGTTTTATCTCCAGTTCTGCTGTTTTTTCTTAAAGGCCCAGCTCCTGGAGCCTCAGGACTTCGTGGCGTAGCGCAAAAGCAAGCAGCAGGCTCTCCTGGAGGGAGCACAAGAGTTGGGAAGTAACCCCATCCAGGTTCAAGGACTGCAGGCAGCTGTGAGGAAATGGGACTGCGCTATCAGAGGAAGAGGAAGGGAAAATAGAAGAAATCCCACACGGTTAGCTTAGTGTTTTCCACCCCAAAGGGCAAGGCAGGGGATGCTTCGGGTAAACTTGCTTGTGCCTGGGAAAGGGAATTGTGCGGTGCGGTTCTCGAGGTATTTAAGCAAATGGAGAAGAAAAGGAAGAAAAAAGCTTTTAAGTGGGGAGGGAAAGGGAGTTTTCAGGTGTTCCTCCTCTGCTTGTTTATGAAAGGAGAGTGTCCCAAGGCAATGAGACTACTGGGACAGCAGTGGTGACCAAAACTCCCTGCTCATTCACAGCCGAGCCCCTCAGCCTCTTCAGCATCACTAGAAACTTGAGGAATACCTCTGACACAGGCCTGAGAGGCTGTGCACGCTCATCACAGTGCAGAAGGGCAGCTGATCATCCCCCAGGCTTTACATGAGATACCTGCTTTTGTTTTACACACACACACACAACTTCTCCCCCCAAACCCACAAATTCTTTTTTCCCCCTTACAGCAGCACTAAATCCATCGTGCTCTCAACCCTGCCAAGCTTTTGGCAGGCAAACCACTACCAAATGTTACCCAGCATGGGCAAGGCCCTTATTTTCTTCTTCAGGAAGTTCTAACTCTGCTACAAATGCCAGTAGTGAGTTTATTTGTGCTCTTTGTATGAATTTCTGTTGCCCCCTAAATGAAGAGGAATTGCTACGTGGAGCCAAAGTTCTCCCTGATCTGCCCACTCCACACAGACATTTTTGGGGGAAGGCAGTCAATTTGTGCCTGGCAAAAGTCTCCCCTCTGGTATTTGCTGACACCAGGCAGAGGTTTTCACAGTAGCAAGCAAAGCAGGGCTGCCCGGGCTGCTTCAGAAAAAGCATCTGCCACCCCCTCCTCGCTCGTCCCTGCTGAACTGAGATGGAAACACCACCACAGCCAGCTGCAGATGCTCCAAAACTGGTCTCCAAGGACCAAAAAAAACCATCTCTACTGGCTGGTTCGTATAAAATGTTAATTTTAAGCCAACCAACCTCCTCTCCCTGCCAGTTTTGCTTTATTTCTGCTTGCCCAGAAAGGCACCTGCCAGGACTTTGGCATTTTGCACTCCTCGGTGCAGCCCTTATGGTGTCCCCACGGGTGCCCACAGCCCCCGAGGACACCCAGGTAGAGATGTGGCACGGTCTGGAGGGCAGCACACACACTCAGAGCAGAGCAGTACATGTTTGAGTATAACCCCTTGGAGCTCCTCTATCAGACCTCACAGGCTTTGCTTCTCCACACGCATCCAGCTCGTGGGCAGAGAAGATGAGGAAGGGACAGAGATGGGAAGCAACAAGGATTTAATTTGCCCGTAGCAAAAGCTGAAGCGTGCCCTAGGCAAGGGCCACCAGCGCCTTCATGCACCACCTCTCCCCTCACCCTCTCCTGCCCTGACCTCCCCAAATTTTGAGGGCTGACCCCGGCCTCGCTTCGGAGCCCTCCTGTGCCCATCACCTCCCACCCGGCGTGACCAGCTCCTTGCAAAGGCGAGCTTTCTTTCAAGCCTGGCTATTTCGTTTTGTGATGGATAACGCGGAGCTGGCAGCTGTGAAACCCATTAAGGTCAGAACATGAGGAAACTGCGAGAACGTGGCAGCGAGAAGCAGCGAGGGTCTGCGTGGGGGGAATGAACCTCTCATTTTCACACCCATGACAGTCATCCTAGCCCCAGCCCCTATTCCCCCAGCCCAGCTTGCCACTTCCCCGGTTTTTCCCCTTTCACCCTTTCCCTGCTCCCCTTCATCTTCCCTGTTTTTCTCCGCTCTTCTTGTCCCTCACCGGCCCATCCAGACGCCCATCCAACTCAGCCTTGCTTCAGACCTACCAAAAAGGAGGGTGGCAGGGGGGTTTGTCCTCTCCTAAGCAAAAACCCGATGTGCCAGCCCACCATCTGCCCTCCAGCACCCCTCGCCCCGCACCTTGAGCTGCTTGGCCCACGCCACTGCCCCAGGAGGGGCTGGTTTGGGAGCTGGGTAAAAGCGTGCGGCAAGGCTGGGGAGGGAGTCCTGCTGTGGGGGGCACAGGTGCCTTTCCCCGAGTTATTTTTGAAGTTTGTGAAGCTGAGGTGGCCCCCGGGGGCTGAGGAAGGGCTGCTCAGAAAGCAGGGGTGCTGCCGGGCACGTGGGCAGCGCGACAGCCCCGTTTCCTCGCTAAGCCGGGCTATAAAAAGGCAGAAAGGCGCCGCGGGCAGTGGAGCCAGCAGGACGCACGGCCCATCCGGCCCCCGGGAGGGGTCCTGCGGCACGTCTCAAATCACCCGGCGGATAAACCCTGACTTCCCGGGAGGCTCGTGCCAGCAGCAAGGAGGGGGACGCTGCACGTCACCCCCTGTGTGATACGCAACCATGTGGCACCGGTCTGGCTGCTCGTGACACTTGTCCTGCCTCCCCTCAAAGCTTTCCTCTCGGGGGTACGTCCCTTGCAGTCCCTGACACACCAAAACCACCTCAAAGCCCCTGTGAGGTGAGGGATCCTGCTGGGTGCCCATCCCATCTGGGGCAGAGGCACCTGGGCAGCCCCCAGCAGCATCAGCACAGTGAAGAGAAAGGCGTCAGCAGTGAAAGTCGGTGCTTTTTGGCCCTCTTTATCGAGCAGCTTGAACTTGGGCTTCTTCAGCGGCAGCTCTACCCCGTCCTCAGCCTTGGAGGAAGACCCCACTGGCTGTGGTGGGGTTTGGATGGGACCCAAGTGGGTGTAGCACAGCCATATGCTTTGCGGCGATGCCGCAGCAGCACCAGAAGCGATCCTGGCAGCACCAACACATCTTATTTGTGAGCCAGGAGCAAAAGGCTCAGGGCTGGCACAGCAGGGAAGCCAGCCCAGCACAGCACTGGCACGTTTGCAGCTACCTGCTTCAGCACAGCCGGGGCTTTCCTCCTCCCGTGGTCATGCTGGCTGTGGTGTGCCCTGCCCGTCCCTCTCCCAGGGCTCAAACCTGCACCGAATTCTCACGTTCAGCCTCTAGCCTCAGCCCTTCCAGCAGGCAATGCCACCAAAAACCAACTGGAGAGGGCTGGAGGCTCTTCTCTTCCTGCAGGGAACAGGGATGAGGTTTTCCCCTTTAGTGCCAGTGTGCGCTGGGGCAGAGGGAAGCAAACGCCAGGCAGGTTTGAGAGGTGGGAGGGACCTGAAGGCACGGGAAATTCAACCTAGCAGCATCGCCTGTGCAGAAACACCTTTTTAAGGGGGGGGAGAAACACACAACGCGACTGCACGAGCACGCACGCGCCTTAAAACCTACAGTACCCCAAACTGCACAGGCAAAATGAAAGGACACCGACCTCATCAAGCAGTTGGTCAACTCTTCCCAAAATAGCCGTCTCCATTTGGTCTGCTGAGAGCCAGGCAGGGAGCTGCGTGGGTCTGTCCGCTTCCAAGTGGGACACCCGGGACTGCAGATCAGAGGTCCGAAAGTAAAGCAGGAGGCTGAGCACCAGAGAGAGCAGGGAGACGCCGGGCAGCCCCGAGCCCAGCAGGAGAGGCAGGCGGCAGCATCTCTCCCCGTCGCCGGTCCTGGGGGGAGCCACGCACCCCCTGTCAAAAGCTGCTTCGCCCACGCCTTTCCAGCTCTTCTCCTCCAACATTCCCTCCCTGTCCTGAGAAACAATAAATAAATAAATAGAATAAATAAAGCCTCACTCCTCCTCCGAGAAGCACAATCCAGAAGGCATAGGAAAAAAAAAAAAGACTGTCCAAGAGGATCCCAGTGCCAGCAAATGACAAATAACAGCAATTATGACAAAAGTGGATGGGGGTGTCTAGAAAAAAAAAAGAACTACAAAAAACAACAAAACCAAAACACACACGCGTGCCAAAAAAAAAAATAAAAAGGTGCAGAAAAAACGGATCCAACTGCAGCAAAGATTAGGAGAGGAAAAAAAAAAAAAGTGATCGGATTTTTTTTTTTTTCTGTCTTTCAGTCTTTTAGGTCGCTGATGGTTTTTTTTGCTTCTTTCTATGCTGCCAGTTTCAGTTCCTTCGCAGACCGGCCAGGAGCTCGCACATGAAAGTCCCCATTAGAGAGAGGTAATTCTCAGCTGCTCGGTGGACGCTGTGCTCTGGCTGCTCGTGGCTCCTCTGTAACATGACACACTCCCTCCAAACGACGGGCTGGGATGAGCGAGCCGCGCGGCTTCCCAAAGTAACCTCCTCTGCTCGCCCTCTCTCTCCACCTCTCCCTCGCCGCATGATTTATTTATTTATGCAAAGCGCCGGGGTGGGATCGGGCGATGGGACGCCCCTGTCCCGCTCGGTCCCCAAAGCTCCTCTCCGCTGCCAGCCCTTCCCTTTGAAGTGGCTCTCAACGAGGTTATTTATAGCGGCAGGAAAGAGATTGTAAAGCAGAGGCTGGGCTCGCACCAGCCCGCGTCTTTTCTTTCCTCCCCGCAGCCAGAGCACAAACGGGACAGCACGAGTGGGCAGAGCCCCGGGCAGCACCCAGGCGAGGGGCTGTGGGGCATTTGGACCCCGGCATTAGGGAAGAACAGCTGGGCAGGGTGAGAACTAGAAGGAGACAGCCAAAAACCAAAGCCAGGAGCCAAGGACTGGGCAAAAAACAAGCAAAGGGCAGAGGGGAGCAATGCCCCAGGCGGGCGAGCCCCGGTATGAGGGGGGGACCTTGTTGGTTGGGTTTGATTTGGGCGTGCAACGTGCTGAGCCCGGGGGGACCCAGGGCGTTCAGAGGAATTAATCTGCTGAGGCCCTCTAGTGAAGCAGAGCTTCCCGTCATCTCCCCCACATCCCACCAGACACGAGGCACCAGGCAGACTCCCCCGTGGCAGGGAGCAGCCTCCCCGAAACGTGCCGTAGGGCAGCCCCGAGCCACGCGACCAGGAAACAAAGCCCCTTTCTGTTCTTCCAAAGTACCAGAGGCTCACCTCCCCCAGTTTTTCCGAGCATAACGTACGATATTTTATCCTCCAGAGTGACATGTGGGCTCTGCTGAGCCCCTGCCCGTCCGTCCGTCTGTCCTTTGATCCGCATCTCGTGCGCACACGGCGGCGGAGCAGCGCGGGGCCCACTGCTGTGCACGCTTGCTAAAAGCAAGGGCAGCAAACTGGTCTCTTAAAATCTGGCTCCCTTGTGGCTCCTTCGCTGTCATTTACGCATTTTAAATGAAGATTTTGCGTGCAGTCTGTGCTGGAAATTATTGGCAAAGAAAACTCATATTCATCTCTCACCCGCTCTCCGTTTCAGAGGGCTGGAAGAAACAGACCTTCTGGGAGCAGGTTAAAGCAAGCAAGAGCTGTTTCTTCTCCACCAGACAAACCCTCGGAGGGGCCAGTAGCACACAGCCCCAATTCTTTGAACCGCCTCATTCCTTTTGCAGCCACTCGCTTCCCGAAATGGGGGCTTAGTGTCTGCGAGGCAGGAAATCCTTTCTTTCTTTCTTTTTCACAGGTTTCTTGTCATCTCACTGCTCAAATTCACTTTGCTGCTCCGGTGCGCGTGGAGAACACCCCTCTGACGACTGCAGCTTTTCAACAGTTTCTCATATGAGCAGGGCAGGGCCATGCAACCCGCAGAGCCTCTGTTTGTTCTGGAGGTGCAGCTCCCCTATCTGCCACCCCCTGCTCGCTCTCTCCCACATTCGCAGCCTACTTCTCTGCAAAGGAAAAGAATTCATCAAGGCCATGCCTCTCCAGCTTGGTGCTGCACCAGCAAGAAACTTGAATGTGGAGCTACCTAAGATGCCATCTGCCATCGTAGCAGCAATTTCACCAAACCTGACAGCGAGAAGCGAGGGGAAGAGCTGAGAAGCTGATAAAACATGGGGAACGCTGATGGACGTGGGGAAATAACTGGGATGCTGGGCACCCTAGAGAGCACTGAAGTACACAACTTAAAGGCTGAGCTACTGGTGACAGCAGCAGCCCGTGTTATACGTAGCTTCACCAAAGGCTGTCTCATTTATACCAGTCCAAGCACTAAAAACCCAGCAAAACGCACCCTCTACGCTGAAAACGGAAATCTGCCGGGTGTCTATGTTTCATTTCCCCGAGCCAGCTGGGGAGAGCTCTCTGCTCTTTCACTCTGAGTTGCAGTAGAGGTCCTGCTGTCCAGACACGAGCATCGCCTGAATGACTCTGTAAGTGCCTTTTCCTGCCTCCCCGCCAGCTCCCCTCCAGCTGATCAGTTCACTTACAGGGTATGTCAGAGCCGCTGCAGGCTGGGGAGCTGCACTCGGCCGGGTTTCACGGGGAAGCCTTGGCTGCAGATGTGCAGGAGGGTAATTTTTCTATCCACGAGGCATGGAGGAGCCCTGTCATCCCATGCCAACACAAATGGACTAATTTAGCCACGAGCCTGAGCCAAATGCGCACGTCGAGTGTGCAGCACTGCTCGCTGAACGAGCGGCCTCCAGGGACCGGCCCCAGCACACGGAGTCCTGGGGCTGAACACAGCCCAGCCTCCAGCTCCTCCCGCAGCCTCAGGGGTGGTGGGTGCCAGGCTGACACCAGCCCTCCTGCAGCTTTGTGATGCCTGGCATGGGTCAAGTAGAAGCAGATGCTCCAAACAGAGCGATTTCACTGACCAGGGACTCTCTCACAGCAGGCCGGACCGCCGAGCTTGAGGCTATATCCCTCTCTCCTCCGGGAGGTTGATGCAGTAACTGCACAGTTCCACCGCTTTCAGCAGGTCCTCTGGGGATGGTTACAGACCCCAGCACAAACATGCACTGAAATCTGGAGCAAATTTAAATATAGACCTCTCAAGACAGAGAACTGAACGCATCCATGCAACAAAAAGTGTTTTACATCTAGCATGTGGCACTGGGTAGCCAACACACTGGGTGTAGTTACATACAGGGATGAGAGCCTCCAGGTTTCTCCATCTGGCACTGGCACTTTGTCCATCCTGTGCCCCAGAGAGTTTGCCCAGTGCTGCTCTGCAGCAGGGACGCAGCGTGTGGGAATCCTCACAGCGCACAGCAGGGTACCAAGAGGTCTCACTGCAAAACTGCAACAACCCTCTGACTCCTGGAAATATCGCCACAGGCCAGAAACAGGAGAGCCAGGCACAAGTGAGGTCAGGCTCACACTTCAGTGCATGTTGTTCAAGCCAGCAAGTTACCTACAGTGAGTCTTCATTTGGACTGGGAAAAGGTGGGCAATATCAGCAGACCTTCCTCGCTTTCCTTCACTTTAAGCAGAGCTTTTAATTAAAAAATAATAATAATAATTAAAAAAAATAAACATGCCCTTCCTGTCACTAACTGGAAGTTGAGGCCAACTGAACGGAGATGGCCATGCACTCAGTCCCATCAGTAATCTCCGAAACAGCCTGTAGAGTTTCCCCTTTTCAGGCCATTTACTAGGGAGAAAACAAACGCAACCCCACTTCTCTTTTTCTATTCTATTTTTTTCCCCTCTCAGGAAATGTGGGGATCTTGATGTGCTTGAACGAGCCATTAACTAGCAGCCGACATCTCCAGCTATTGTAAATATATTAACTCAAGGCCTTTCGCTGCGTTTATTAGACTCAAGAACAACATCTGGAAACAGATGTTTTCTGAGAGCAAAGGAGGGGAGGGAGGAGGAGAAAAAAACAAGGGGGAAGAAAAGACTCTTGCAAGTGGAAGTACATGGGTCTGCAGACCATCCCTTCACACAAGGCTGTTCAGAAGTACTGCGAGGGGCTGCGGCCAGTGCAGTCGTGTCCCCTCCGTAGACAAGGTTTGAGAGAGCAGGACGTTTCTGGGGTTCATGTTTTCAGGGAAACAGTGATGGGGGAGTAGAAAAGCTCGTGACTGCTCTCAGGGCTCTAGCAAAGAGCAGTCATAGTGCTCACAAAAACATCCCCTTCCCTGTCAGCCTCTGGCACAGGGACCCACCAGTGTCCCACCTGCCATGAGCAGCCCTTGCTCAAAGGGCAGGCGGTGTGGAAACCTCCCACCCTGGGGCTGGGAAGGACCAAGGGGCCCTGCTCTGATTTAATGATGTCTTAATGGCACCACGGCTCACATTTAGACAATATTTAGAGAGTTAACACAGTGTTACTAGGGGGAAAAGCATGCAGACGTGTGTACTTAAACCCATAACCCGAGCATTACTGGTGGAACTACACTCTCAACTGGACACGCTTTGCTCAGGTTCCAGAAGTGACTAAGGTACAAGAGAGATCTGAACCCAAAGCTTTCCTGCATTTCTTCTGAGAAGAAGAAATATCCCTGAATATCCCTGTACCCATATGTTTACATACACACACACACGCATTTTTTACAGTCACCACTTTCTCTTCTGTTACCCCAGGCTCACCTCCAGCATGCCCAGCCCCATCGCTCCTCTAATATGCAGCTACTAATATTTGGCTGGTGAAGTCAGGAAACTTGAGCATTACCTACTTAACTGGGCAGTTGTTTATAGGATGCATCTAGTAGTCTACGGAGCAGAACAATTCCCGCCTGAGGAGCTGCTCTAACCCATTGTGGAGTTATAGAATAAAGACACATTCGATCCTTTGGGAAAAGGGTTAGGAAAATACATGGAAAAAATGTACTGTCCGCGCATAGTAATATCATGGCTGTTTTCAATCACTTGGTCCCTACAAAACAAAAGGGACCACCGCACAATATAAACTCCTAGCCCTGCCAAGCAGCAAAGGCAGAAAGAAAGAAGCGAAGCTCGCAGTAGCCAGTCGGGGCTTCACATTTTCATACCCCTAAAACGCCTGAGCTCCGTTTTGCCTCCCTCCTGTCAAAGCCAAACTGGCTTCGTGCAGGCGCCGCGGTGGGAACCTGCCCCCAGAGCTGTGAGAGCTGCCAAACAACTGAGCAGAGCCGGGCTGGGCCAGGCCAAGTGCTCCTGCAGAGGCTGGGTCAGAGCCTCCAAGGGAAGATGAAGCAAACCCCGGCCTCGCCGTTTGAGACCACCCCTTCTCCCTCACCCCCCACAGAGGGGAAGCCCGGACCGTCCAGGCTTTGCAGGATGAGAGCATCAGGCAGCGCCTGGTGGACGCACAGTTCAGCTGCCCACACCCCTTGTGTTTTCAACTAACCTCTCGCCTGCTGTTCAGAAGAGGAGAATGGCCCTGAGCAAGCAGGCTCTGCACCCTTCTCTGTGGAAGGAGGAGTTTTTCCCCCCCAACAGAAGCGTTTCACATCCAAGCTGGGGTGGGGAGATGTTTTGCTTCTTTTCAGCTGTAGTTTTTTTTTTCTTTTTTTCCTCCTCCTGGTCTGGAGCTGATTTTTAATAGGTCGTGCTCAGTGCCGTGGGAGTCTGTAGAGATGGTCATCTCTGCTGGCCTGACTTCTGCCGTTATCTCATTTCTCACAGAGCCTGGGTGGTAGGACCTTCAGGGGAAGAGAAGTGAAGAAAAATGACATTGCTGCAAATAAGACAAGGAAAAACCTCCACTGCTGCAGCAGCGTTCCCCAAATCTTTCTAGCTTACAGATGCACACAGCAGCCTGTGGAAGATGGGAATTGCTCAGAGCTGAAAGATACCTGCCTCAGAAAACCGTTCCCCTGTGCAACTCCCCTCGGCAACCTTCCTGAGGGGAAAATCCACCTTTATAAAAGCTGAGCTCGGGCTCAGTTAGTTGCCCACGCACCGAGGCCCTTGCCTTGGCACGCGTGGGGCTGGTAAGTCAGAGCACCGAGCTGCATTTGGGTTTCCCATTAAATCACTTTGCAAGAGGCTACTGCTGAAAGCCTGCAGCCTTGCTGCCCAGCCAGGCTCTTGCATCCACCCCAAATCCGCACTCCTCCCACCCTTTCTCCTCAACAGGGGTCCTGTTCAGCCTCTGCTACTGTCTTCCACAGAGGCATTTCTAAGGGATCCCCAGCTCCTCACCTTCAGCAGCTGCGGTCCAGGCTCGTGCCCAGGCTGCCAGCAACCCAGGACATACGCAGGGTGAGCGCACCACGGGGTGAACAGGAAACCCCAAAAGCCTGGGGCCAAGCAGGCCTGCCCAGGGGAGCCCAGACACCGCGTGCGTACCCAGAGGCAGGCAGAGCCACGGCTCGGTCTAGGAAACCAAACCCTACAGTGCCGGGGCAGGCGCATGTCCCTGTGCAAGCAGCCGGGGAACCCACAGCAGCTTTGTACGGCCTTTGAAGCTAATGAATCGATGCTGGGAGGGTTGGGAAACCCAGACGAAGTGTCAACTGCTCTGAGGGAAGCAAAAATAATGAAGCAAGGCTCCCCCAGAAGACAGATTGCTTCAGAGCCCAGGAGCAAAGCGGAGTGGCTACAGCTAGCTCAGGAAATTGGAAACAACTATTTGGTTAAAACTTCCTTTTGCTCTAACACTCGGCCTTTTATCAAAGCTCATTCAGACTCTGACAGCAGCATGCAAAGAGGCCCTGCTCCATCGTAATGCAAAAGACAGGCCCAGCAGCCAGGAGGTTAGCAGCTAATGGAGCCGAGTCAGGTTTGATTTCCCTGCAAATTGCTCGCAGAGGAAAGTCAGGAGATGAGGAGCACTGCTAATGTCCTTCTGTGACACCGTGCCTCCTGCTGCTCCGGGTGAAGCCCTTGCTTGTGCCCTCTGCCTTCACCCCGCAGCTTGTCCCAGTGCTCCAGCAGGAGGGAGAGCAAAGCAAAAGCAAAAAAGGGGGGGGGGGGGGGGGGGGAGACAGGACATGAACTCCTGAGCCACGAGCAGACAGTGCCTGAGAGCAGCACAGCTCCTCACATCAGGGGTTTTCCTTCCCACTGATGTTGCTTTCCTAGTGCCTGATGTAAATCCTCATGCCAGGGGGGTTAACCTGCCTTAAATGTGCCTCTCGCAGCAGATCTTCAGCCATCTGAGGAGTCTCTTCCAGCTCTATTTTATTATCTTTTTTTAAAGGTGCCACTGGGGGGTTGTCTCCTTTTAGCAGCATGGCAAGGGGAGCGTGGAAAGCTGTTTTTCCACCCCAAAGGAGCTCTGGCACAGCTGGTTCACGTGTCAGAGGCATGAAGGCTGTGCTCTTCCTTCAGGACACTGCGTCCTCATCATGCTGGGGCACATCCAAAGCAGAGCACCAAGAAAACAACATGTTTTAAGAGAAAGGGCCCAATTCGTCTCCCTTGGGACTTGTAACAGTCAATGGAAAAAACAAAAAACTTGTAGGCTTCCCTGGGCTTTGTCCCATATGTCCCAACCCAGCTTGGCGTCAGTGTAGTTGCTCCTGCTTTGTGCTGGATCCGAAAAATGGAATCCATTGCGACAGGTCCTGATGAGACAAGGCGAGAGCTGGGTGCTCCAGCCCCAAAAACTCAGCGTACAGAGGGAGGAGCTGAGCCCCCCCCCCCATTTTACCACAGGCATCTGAAACTGCCTCACGATGCTTTTTAATGTTCTCCCTCTTTCTCCTCAATAAATCAGCCCTATCTTCTTTGTATGCATAAAAGTAAAAATAAGTGGAAGCTGTGCTTGAGCACTGCTACCTCCTTCAAATCTGAGAGGCCTGGAGCAGATTACAAGCAGCAGGGAATAAACCATAAATGCTTAATAGATCGATATTAAGAAGTAGTAAACACACCCTTGCCATTCCCCCTGAAGGATATGAGCCTGTAAAGGCGGTTCACATTCTTCAGGCTCAAAATATTTACGCGTTTGGGGTTTTTACCAATGTTACCAATGCAGAGAGTAAGAATTTTAAAGGGGTCGAGATGGAAGAGCCCCCCTCAGGGCTGCTGCTGCCCACCACCCACCTTGCAGAAGCCCATCCCGCCCGCAGCAGGCAGCATCCTGCACAGGTAGCAGGCAGCACCGCAGACATCGTGAGGGATCTGGGCAAAGCCACCGTCATCTGCAGAGGTTTGGTGTGCTGGGGGGTTTGCTGGGTGTCAGCAGGAGCTGCCTCCTGCCGTGCCCCGGCAGCGGGGAAAGGTGCGGGGCCACGCACGCAACTGTCCCTGCATACTTGGAGCGCGGGAGTTAGCGCGGAGGCTGAAATATCACGCCCATCAGTAGGGCCCTGTGAAGAGAAAATAGCAGAGGATCTGGTGGCAGCTTCCTTTCAAGACGTACAGGAATAGCAGCACACATCTCTGCCGGATCAGATGGACTGAATTCCTCTACCCAAATCCTTCAGCTTTGAATTCTGCTGCAAACCATTTTTCCCCCCCTCCTTGGCTTGTTTGTTGTTTCAGGACCGCTAAATTACCGAGAATGGTTTACATTATATAACCACCCTGCCCTTATTGCATTTTGGGGAGGAGACTCTGACAAGCAGCCAGATCTAATTTGTACTTTAAATTGGCTTCTGGGCCAGACAGTCATGCCTTCCAGATGGAAAATCCAGTTGCACTCACCAGCAAACATCCCGGTGCGTTTGGCTCCCGAAGCAGCTTTGTTTGTATCGCCCCAAAGCCTGCTCTGTGGCATGCTTTACTTTTACACAGCTGAAGAGAGGCTGCTGGTCACCGCAGTTCCTGGTGAGGCAGCATCGCTTTCCACCACCTGTACCAGTTCAGCTGTCAGCCCTGCCTTGCTGTCCTGTTGTTTTTCCTAGAACCCTACTCAACAGCTGCAGGAGCTTTACAACTGCCAGATTCGGGATTTGTCTCCCTGGGAAAGTCCTTTCAGGTTGCCTCGTCCAAGGGTGACTCTGCTACACTCGCTCAACCTGTTTAATGCTACCCCGAATCAAAAATAATTTTAAGAAAGCAAACGCCACGTTTCTTTTCACGCCTGTGACAATTTGGAAGGCGCAAGATCCTCTCTTCTCCTGCCAGGGCAGAATCAAGGGTACGTTCAGCCCTGGTTTAGGTTACAGCCAGGGTCTGGCCAGCAGCACGTTACACACGGGACTCTCTAACATTGCTCACATCAACAGGGACTTAAAATGCTCTTGCTGATGGTGACAAACCTGTGCTGTCATTTGCTTTGCAGGGGGCAGGCGAGGCGAGGTGGGCACTGCCTTGAAACACCCCCAAACAGGGCCGGGAGCAGTCTGTGAGGGGCCCTGTTCAACACGTACAGCTTGGGGAACAGCAGCCCAGGGTGAGCCACAAAACTGCATCTCACAGGCACGTGCACCACCTGGGGCTGGCTATTTGCTTGTATTCACCTACAGGAGAAAACTTGATTCTTTCAAAAACTCTTTCTTGCAGGGGCAAAATTCTGCCACACTCATTTTTTCTGGTGGCATTAGGCAAGGCCATTCATTCTTTGTGTCTTCATCCCTCTCCTTCTCTGCGAAATGAGACAAATGATCCTACTCTGTACATTGATCTAAAATAAACTGCTGACCAGGGTCGTCATTTGAGAAAAAAAAAAAAAAAAAAAAAAAAAAAAAAAAAAAAAAAAAAAAAAAAAAAAGGACAGATAAGCCAAAGCACTTCAAGACAGAGTTATCAAAGCCTTACCTTGTGTGCAAGTACTGGATCTAACGCTGCCCACAACTGCATTGTTCTCCTGGTCCAGAAAGACTCTTGTCACCAGGGCACTAACTCTGCTGATGAGCCTCACATCTCCAGAAAACACGTGGCACGTATCGTCTGCCAATGAGCGGTGCCATGGGAGAGCTAGGAAGCCCTTCGGGGCAGTTCTGAGCAAAGTTCCTGTGTTTTCAGGGACTCTTTCTGCCTACCTCTTTCTTGGAACAGGTTAAGAGCAAGCTTTCTTGGGATCATCATCCATGGACAGCCAGAGCTTGCAAAGAAAGTCAGAAGATGGCCAGCCATGCTGTAGACAGGCTCAATGAGCAAAATCTCTCCTGAAAGTCTTAAAAAGAAGCACCCAGCCCTAAAAGCCAATGCTGCAGCTGAAAGCATTTGGGTGGCCTCTGCCCCGATGGGCAACGAGCACTGCATTGCACAAGAGCAGGACCACAGTGGCTGGCAGGGACAGAGAGGCTCAGACAGGCACGCTCCTTGTGCAGGAGAGCCGAGGTGTTGAGCAACAGCCGGCAGAGACAGGCAGATCCACAGCCAGGTCTCTGCTACGTAGTCTGACAGTACCCACACATCTCCTGTGTCTCCTCCATCGCCTCTTGTAGGGACGCACATTTAGCACAGTAGTATAAACCACCATCGAATCTGAGTGGTTGCACTTTATAGCCACTTCAGCTCAGGCCCAAACAATTGCAGAGTCCACCGTAGCAAAGACCAGGCCCGTATATTATTTTAAAGCAGTAGTTTGTTTTGGTTTCGCTCCCTTGCCTGCACCTCTCTGAAATTGCCCTCTGTTTGTTTGGGATATCTGCAGGCATGCAATGTTTTCCCAGCCAACTTTGCAAAGGATGTTGCCGTCCTAACAGGCTCTGCCTTTGACTCCTGTGCTGCTGTGGCCAAGTCCTTGGACTCCTCTGCAGAGTAAATCAAATGACTTCTGCAAAAGCAGATGTAAAAAAAATAACATATGCAAAATGACTGGCACGTAAAACTATGAGCAGTAACTGCAGGTGTGCAGGAGAGCTCCAGGGCTGATGCTTATTGCTCCAGCAGACAAAAATGTCTCAAGGACCCAGGGCCTACACTGCATAATCCAAGTGAAACTCCTGCAATTCGTCCTGCTTTGTGGAAACTGGCGCTTCAGAAAGTAGGGAAACTGCAGCCCAGAGACCCCCAAACCAGTCCCAAGCACTCCCAGCCCCTGCCCCCAGTTGATGCTCCCCTGAAGCAGGATTGAGAGGCCCAGCAGCAGGGATTAGCTAGAAGCGGTTTCTTCAAAGATGGAAAACAAGTTTCCTGAGGGAAAAGAAGAATCAGGCTTCTTTCACTTTGAAGGCTTGTTTGTTTGGCGCCTTTAGAAAAGAGAAAGAAAACAGTGGTGTTTTTGATAAAATAAATAAATAAATAAATAAATAAAATCCCCCGAATGAAGAAACAAATCGTGAAAAAATGCAATAAGACAGTTACGCCTTCTGACAAAAAATGTTGGCCAGCCACAGTACCGTGCTAAGTCAGATGTGGCACAGCACAGCTCAGCAGCAAACAAGGGCGCTCACAGACCACCACTGGCAGCAGCTGCTGAAAAATCCTGCCCTGGCTTGGAGCTCACACCCCCTTCTCCCACCCTGCTGTTTATATTAATTGTCTGCTACTTGTACAATCTCAGCAGCACACATAGTTACCTATCTGTTAACGCTGCACTATCATCTGCCACACACCAGCGTCACCAAGTCTCTTCTTGCGCTGCCTCTGCACAGATAGCACCAGGTTTGCAGGAGAATCCTGACCTCTAGGAGAGGCCCGAGGAGAGCCAGCAGGAAGGCACGCAGCCATCCTGGTGCCACCATTCCTGCTGCAGAGCTCTACAGCTGCCTGTGCAGCATTGCAGGAAGCCAACTTTGCACAACTCTGCACGCTCAGCCACACACCCGCCTTGCCCATGCACACTGCCACCCGTTTACCACATCAGGCAGACTCCCCGCCAGCACTCCTTGCGTGCACGCCGCTGCTTGCTGCAGCTCACCACTGCACACAAGCTGCTCACCAGCATTTACCACCACCGCAGGGGTGCCCACAGCCCACCACTACGTGAGGGCAGCCCATTTCTGTCTGTGGACAGCTTGGCAATAGCACAGTGCACAGCACAATCAGCACAGCAGCATCAACAACATTAGCACTTGGGTTGTGGCTTGCAATAGAATCAAAAGTTAATAACAGCAGCAGGAGATAATGTGCAGGACAGAGGACCCTAATTGCTGTTGGGATCCTAATGTTGGTCACTCACCACGTACCCAGGATACGTGATCTCTGCATGGCACATTCTGTTATCCGTATTCTTACGATGTTTGTCCTTTTTGGCATCACTGGATTTTCAAATAAAGTCCTTCCCTAAGGCAACTGAAGATGCCTTAAACTATAGTGTGATTGAAGTAGCTCTTGGTGGTGTTGCTGTAATAACGGTGTTCCTGTATGGAGCCAGGAGCTGAACCTGATGATCCTTGCAGGTCTCTTCCAACTCGGGAGATTATGTGATTCTGTGATCTTTATGCCACCCTACTACACTGAGGAGCTTCCCTCATGGATTAATTCCTCCTTCCCTCTGCAAATTTATTTATTAAATGCTGAACTGGCTGATTTCTTGGGCCTGCCCTTCCAAGAGACATGTGATGGTTTTTGCAGGGAGCTGCACTGGGAAGAGCAAACAGTATGCAACTAAACATTGTTCCTGGTGAAAAGCAAGAGCTGTGCTACAGCCAAGCAGCCCAACAAGGTGCCTCATGCTCCCAGCCTCACTAGGACAAAACCGTGATGAATAATCCAAATTCAATACCACGTTTCAGCCCTAAACCAGCTAATCTGGTTAATATTGGTACGTACAGCATGCGTGATCCTACAGAAAGCAGAGGGAAGGATACCTTTCTTGGCATAACTGCCATCTGTGTTCACATCACAACTGCAGTACAATTATGTTATCTTCAGTTACCTTTGCACGTATCTATCAAATGTCCCATAGTCAAAACATCTTGCCTCACAAAATACCTTACCGGCTGCAAGTGTCAAAGCAACTTTTCTCCTCCTCTCCTTAGACAAAACACATCCTCACCTCAGTGAATTAACACCACACGGGGTTTCTGACACGATTACAGAAACCCAAGGGTTTCAGTGCCAAACCCACGCAGCCCCACACTCGTCACCAAAGCATTCAGTGCTCCAACACTGAAAACCCAAACATTGCCCCTCCTCGCTTCCAAAGCAGGAGCTAAGCCAAAAGCCTGAGCAGGACCCAGGAACCTGAGGTGGCGTCCACAGGGCTTGAGTCCCAGGGTCTGTCACAAAGGTAAAAACTCACATTTCTGTGGGTTTTCCTCTTCTTCCTCACGTAAAGGAGGCAGGCTCTGTGGGCTCACTGCCAGCTGCCCCCTCACCTCAGCAGAAGGGGAAAAGAGAGCAAGTGGAAAAGATATGATAAAAACTGGGAGATCCCACACCAGTTGCTAGCAAAACAGACTCAGTTTGGGGAAAATTCAATGCAGAGCCAGTTAAGATCGATTTAGATGGTGAGAAAGAGATGAAATTAAACCACCACCTTGCCCCATGTGGGAAGGGTACCGGTGACACCCGCTCCTCTCCAGCAGCTGTGGGGGCTCTGCCATGGCAGCCTGACCCCTCCCGCCCTTCCTCCTCCTCAGGGCTGGTCCTCACACCTTCATCCCTCACTACTCTCCCCCATTTGGCATTTTTGCCCCTTTCTTCAATCCGTTTCCACAGAGGTACCGCCAGACCCTGTGGAGAGGGAGACGTGAGGGCAATGCCGGAGCCTTCTGAAACTTTTCCCGCCTTTTTCTCACAGAGCCGCAGGTGGGGGGGGGGGGGGAGCACTCCCCACCTTCTCCCCAAAATATCCCAAAATACCCCAATCTCTGTGCTCAAGGAGCCATCACCAGCTTCCCCATGGGGTTCTCCTCAGGTTGGCGGTCCTTCACCTCCGCCCTGGCTCCATGACAGGCGGCATTTTGTCCTCCCCTTCAAGCAGAGGTGGCGCTGAGAGGGATCGCCTGTGGGAAGCGACGCTCACCACCACACCGCTCGCACCACCTCTGCCCAAGTTTCCAGAAACAACAGTAATTAAGTTGTAAATGCAGCGCTTGCTCCCCCCTCCCCATGTGTTTTCACTTCAGCCATACAGCAAAAATATTTCCTGGCAGCTGTCTTCAATTGAGGGCAGGGAGGGAGGTAAGCTGGTGGAGAGGAGAAACCCGTGGAAGGGACATGCTCTTTGAGCCCCTTTGGGAGAAAAAAAGAAAAAAAGTAAATACAAAGATGCCTTTGATCAATTTTTCGTGACCATGATGCTACGAACAGCCATAGTGAAAGCAGGCAGGGAGCGTGAGCCCCGTTATCTCAGGTCTGGCTGACGAAGTCTGTGCATCCAGCGTGCCCTGCACGTGGCTGCTCCAGCCCCAGGCTACAGCCTGCCTTGCCACTTCCACACGCTGCTTTCCAGGCTCTGAAAACCTTCTCCCAATTGACAGCCGCCTGCATTACATGTAGGTCTGTGCAGCCTGCAGCATCGCTGGCAGAGGTGGCTGTGAGGCGATGTTGTCTTGGCTTTATTCACGCTTCCTTGCGAGGAGCTCGTGTCTCTCCCAGGGATCTCGCTTCACTTCTGGATGCTGAGAAAAACGTCCTCATCTTCACTTGCGTGTTTCCTTGCCTGAAAACAAAGAATCCCCCTCAGGATTAGCAGAGCAGATACCAGTGCAAAAGCCAAAACAGGAACGGTAACACGCTAGCAAACTCACCCTTGGCCTCAGCACAACGCTCCTGCCTGGGAAAGCACAGAGGCACCACGTCCCCATCGCTGCGTACTCATGTGCAAACCGCAGAAACCAGGAGCAGGAGACAACACTTGCAAACAAAAAATCAGAGGCCACAGCAAGGTGGAGATCAGGATCCACACCTGCTGCACGCTGGGGAGCACACAGAGCTAGGTTCAGAAACCAAGTCCTGGCCAGAAGATGAACAGCTCCTCCTTGCTGGCAAGTGCTCATGCCATCACGTTCCTGTGCACAACTGGCCTGCACCATTTGAGCAATGTAAAATGTGTGGTGAAATATCACCTGTAAGCAGCTCTTGCTCTTACAAGGTCATTTCACCTCACCCCTGTTCTCCACATGCACACAGAGAGCTTATTACCCTCTCTTTCCATCTGCAGGACATGAGGTTTTCTCTTCAATATTATAACCCTTCCAGCAGATCCACTTGTACGTTTTTTCATATCCTTGCTGGGACATATAAAAAAAGCTTCTCAGTGCAAAGCTGTTTTCCATGGCACATCCTCCAGGCTGCCCTGCTCCTTCCCACAAGTTCCAGCCTTCCTCCCCAACCAACCTCATACCAAAAACTAGTGTTTACTTACACTTGAAACACATTCCTGCTGCGTTGCGGCCCCTTTGTTAACTTACAAAGGCCTTGTGAAAAGTGCCTGCCATTTCCAGAGGGAAAGCCAAGCAATTCATGACTATCAGGGCCCAGCTAATTGTTCTGCATGCATTACCTTTGCACAGAAGCCAGCGAAGCAATAAAATCACCAGGGCCAGCGTGAACTGCTGCATTACCCAAATGGAATCACCTGCTGCTATGGTATTTCCATAAAACCCCATCCCCTCTTCCTCCAGGCCACTCCACCCCCACATTTCTTTTCCTGCACTGTGGACTCAAAGGGTAAAAGCGTTTGCAGAATTTTCATTGTGTCACAGAAAACACCGGAATATCTCACTGGGCACCTGCTGACATCCTTCGCCTCAATAACCTGCAGAAACCCCAAAGGTTTACACCCTAAAAACACTAGAATATGCATCATGCTTAAAGAACAGGGAGATGCATCCACATCCAACACCTACATGAGACTATGCAGAAAATCCTGACTTTGCAACACACCCCCTCTACTCTCCAGGTTACTCTAGGTGCTCAGCCCCACAATGGGAGAAGCTGAGCCCCATCTTTCTACACAAGTGCAGCTCCTAAATGTGCACAACCCCATGCGATTGGGAAGGTCGAGCTTGCTGCCGCGCTTCCAGGTGGTCCCAATTAATCCCATGGAGTTCGAGCACAGCACGTAATCGGGAGCTCGCCCGCGCAGTCAGCAACTGGGAGCCCCAGACACGCTGTATTTATCTGTAAATCAAAGTGAAGCTAAGCAGCTCCCCGGCCCTGACAGCATTGGTGTGTCTCCCAGAACGTATTACGAATGATTTTTATGACATGCTATGTGTCTTTCCTCCTTGGACAGAGTGTTTACTCAAGAGTTTCTTCCGAAAAAAATGCCAGGGGCTGTCCATTGGGACCAGAATAAATTCGAGAGGATATGCCGTCCTGTTTTATTTTTTATCCATCAATAGCCATTGTACTGTTTAAAGAACTGAGAAGAGTTGTGTTAGTGGAAAAGCTTTTCAACGCTTTGATTCCCTCCTCCTTCTTTCTCTGCAAAATGCCACTTGCAATTCCCCATCATTTTTTTTCTCTGGGTGGTTATGCTAAAAACTTCTGCCCGAAGGCTTCTGGATAAGTTCTGCCCTCAGATATGGACATTCAACTGCTGGTGAAATTAGTGGCTTCTTTGCGTGCAAGTTGCAGGAAGGAATTTGGCTCAGCTGGCAGCATTTTCCCAGCGGCCACAGAGTGCATGCACACCAATTGTTTGGCCCCATGCTTCAGACACCATGGCCCAGGGGCAGCCAAATTCCCAGACCCCCACGAGTCGCATACCAAAACCTTCACGGTGATGAGCTGTGAGGAAGCATTCCTCAGCACTGGAGGAGGGTGCTGCATGCCTGCCTGGTGTGCCAGCACAGAGCCTGGCTGCTGGGCTCTCCTCTCCAGGACCTCACCTCCTTCTTGGCCACAACACTGCTCAGCTGCCTGAGGGAATCCTCAGGTAGGGTCATCACAGAGGAAAGTTGGCATTGTGCATTAAAAATGTGCATCATCCACACACCAAGGGTTTCCCTGGGGTGCTGGTGCATTGCTGAGTGGTTCAGCTCGTGTAGGACCCCCCTTGTTCTCCACTGACTGAAGAGGGAGATAGAGGTAACGTG
Organism: Aythya fuligula; assembly: GCF_009819795.1. Classification (NCBI taxonomy): domain Eukaryota; kingdom Metazoa; phylum Chordata; class Aves; order Anseriformes; family Anatidae; genus Aythya; species Aythya fuligula. The sequence continues at coordinate 4,928,004 of NC_045565.1, read as the reverse complement.
GGTTCCCTGTAGTCCCTTCTGCCGTTCTCAAACCTCGTTCACTGTCACTTGTGCCAGATTTATCCACCCCTAGTGCCCTCTCCTTCATTTTCAACCTTTGAGCCTTCCTGATATATCCCATCTCCTGCAAAGAGCGGAGCCACGCCGCCTGGGCAATGGATCTCTCCTGGGGAGATGGGGTGGAACTACCCATAAAGGCTCCTGGATCCTTTGGACAGGACGAGCAAGTCTCAGAAGGGCTTTTTTCAGGACTGCAGCAAAAGTATACATTGAAGTGTGCATGCAAATACATGCTTGCAAATAGAATTAACATCCCTCAGCCGTTCTTGATTTCGGTAAAAAAAAAAAAAAAAAAAAAAAAAAAAAAAAAAAAAAAAAAAGGAATTATGGTGAATGCTGGCTCTGTGTTTTGGGACCCTGGCATGACCAAGCTACCCTAGAAGAAAACCTGCTTTTAGAAAGCCTGGTTCTTTCATGTAGGCACATATTCTCCTTGAAGGGATCTGCCAGTATGAGGAAATCAGGCCAGAGGAAGCAGCGCCGTGCACGGCTGGTCCCCACGTTATTTCGGTTAGCGGCAGGGCGGTGACAAATTCCAAGATGGGTGGAGAGCAGAAGAACAAAACAGCCCAACATCGATCTCTTTTGTTCATTCAACATTTTGTTCATAACAGATGAATCGCCAAATGTCCATACGCCGCTCTTCAAAAAAAAAAGCAAACGCTTAGCATGCCCACCACATTTGCAGCCCAAAGGCCTTTCTAGTATTCGTGTCCATCTCCGTTCCAGTCCTAACACCCTCTCCTCCATGCTGGAGAAAACACACAGGGAGAAAACAACACCCCTGACCCAAGACCCAGTCTACGCCCTTTCCAGAACAGGTTATTCCCTCTCCCAGATTTTGGGAGCCAACACAAACATGTACCAAACAGGGCTGTTCATAGAAATCTCCCGGGTTAGCTGTTGAACTGAAGGCATTTCAAGCCTACAGAAGCCACCTTTTTGTCAACAGGATTGCCTGACAGCTCTCTGGAGCAGCATCTTCTTCCAGAAGCACGCAACCATCTCCTGAGAGAGTTACATAAAGGCTGTCAGCTTCTTCAGGCATTCAGTTGACTTTTTTTGGCCCTTATCCTGTGGTTCGTGTTCTCCAACAACCCCCCCGACATCTGTGACGCTGGTCACTGAGTAAGCACTCCCTGCCATCAACAAAAGCCCTGGGAGGCGACTTTGTAGGGACGCACACGGTTTATGGACCTATTGGCACAGCGCAGAAGAGATTTCTAACCTTCCAAAGCCTCCACACCTCCATAAACCTGAGGGTTTTTTGGACTGAACCTGCTCTCCTGCAGCCAAGCTGTCCCAGTGGAGCTGAACCAAAAAAAGCCCAATAAACTGCTCAGCTAAGAGAACAAAAATAATTACCCCCAAAGGAAGAACCTCTCCAGAGTCTTGGCTACATAACACGATGATAAAACGAAGTAAAACTGGTCTCAGTCTCTTTTGACTCCAGAGACCTGGATGGATGTTGTTGCCATCACTTTGAACTGAAGGACACAGGCCTCATTTATTCTTCCTTCTTCATTCCCTGCCATAAAAGCCAGGAAATGGAGTAATATGGCATTTCCAGTGCCATTTCGTTCACTTTGTGCCTGAATTATTTTTATTTCCCAAGGCAAATGAAGGAGTGTGAGACAAGCGGCTGTCCTTAATTCCAAATTTCCTGCCATTGACCAGCTTAAACCATAGATCTAATGTTGTTAGGACAATATTTTCTTCTATACATGTCTTGCTGGTGATGTTAACTACTTGCTGTTTATTTCCTACAGCAGCTGGGAACACGGAAACATGTACTGAAAGGGCTGAGTCACCTCCCCGTTGTCTAATGTTAGCATCACAGCCTGGACGCAGCTTGGTCAGGACGTTCTTGCCTCCAAACCCAGGAGCCCCTGTAAGGTTGGAGCACAGACCTCAAAAAAAATAAAAAAAGAAAAAAGGAGCAACAAGTAGCGAGAAGCAGTGCCAAATGGGGAAACGCCAGGCAAACGGTGAGCGGGGCCGGGCGGGCGGTCAGACCTTAATCCCACTAAATGGAAAGCAGATAGCCCTGATGGGAGGGGAACTCCTGCTACTCTCATCTCGTCATCTGAGCAGCGAGGGTTTCAGCTCTTTGTGGACAAGCAGGGCTTGCAAGGAACGGGGGGAGCCACTGCCTTTATCTGCTCCCCAGTTTGCGCCGCCAGCTGGAGGCGAGCCCCCAGCAGCAGCCCCCGGCACCAGCCTGGGGACCCCCCATGGATTCAGTTTGGGTTAAGAACATCCGTGTTCCCTGGGAGCCAGGGATTTGTTGTGGAAACGCTGCCAGAAGGGCCTAGCTTTGGCTCCTCTTCCCAAACACTTGCGGAAAGGCTGCAAAGTGTCCACCGGGACCCCGAGCTGAGGGGAAGATAGAGGCGAGCAGGGAGAGATGCCCATCAGGGCTGCGGCTCCTGACGGAGACGTGGCACAGCATCAGCCCCTGGCACTCCGGGGCAGGTGGAGCGTCCTCTCCTTCCTTCCCTCCACAATCCTCCTTCCCAGAATGTTCCTCCAGAAAAGGGTTGGATCCGAGGAGAAAATAGGCACCAGGGAGATAGCTCGGAGGGCATTTCGCTGCCCTCTCCACCTTTGCACCTCCCCATCAGCAGGGAAGGTGCCATTTGGGACTGCCAGTCACCAGCTGGGAGATAAGCAGGGGTGCAAGAAAAAATAATTACCTTTCTATTTTCTTAGGGAAATACAGCAAAACAAGGACAGGGGATATGAAACTGCCGGCAGGAAACCAAGTCTTAGCAAAGTGAGGTGTAATGAACAGAAAACACCAGTCCATAGGACTCTCCGCAGGGGATGGTCACAACCCTAATGGAGCCATCAGAAAAAATATTGTTTTCCTTGCAGTAACACCTCAAGCCCAATTTACTACAAAGAGGGGAGAGCTGTAAAGGAGTGGGAAGTCTCTTCATCCAGTGCTGCTTCCCAGGGACCGCATGAGGCCAGTTCAATTTGCACCTTTTATCACCCCTGCCTGCGTCTCACTGCTTCGCAGGAGCCCTCTCCCCAAGGCAATAAAACCAAAATTACCGCAGAAAGCAGGCCGTGGAAATAGCTCACCTGGAATCCAAGGGAGCTTTGCTGGAGCGAGAGCTGCCAAAAGACACCACGGGACCCCTCTGGCACCAGCAGATCCTGGTCTCAGTAACATCCTTCACACCACACCAGGCGCCTGTTCCCTGCACCAAAGCACTGTGAGCTGAGCTCCTCACTTCTGTGGGTGCCAAATTACATTCTGCTCCTTCCCCTAGACCCCCCATTCCACTCTCCCCTCTTTCAGGAGACCCTATAACTTTTTCCATCATTTTTCTTCTGTTTCTGGGAAATGAGGGTCTAAACAGCTGCTGCCTGCTTCTCTCCTGCCGTAGCACTGCAGAGGATGAGTTGACCTGCAGAGCACCCCCTCCCTGACCCAGCGCTCCCCTCTCTCAGCTTTGTTTTCAGGCAAAATTAGGCTGAGTTTCAAGCAAACCTGGGCTGAGCTTCAAGCGAGCCTGAGCCAACTCCTAATTTATGCCGTCAGTGTATTGTTCGGGGTCAAAGCCATGAGACACATGGAGGCTTTGCTTCATTTTCCCTCCAGCCTGAGAGCACAGCAGAGACACCCTGGCTGCGTTTCGCTGCTGGCAGTCGCCCGGACCATGGCACAGAGCAGGACTCAGCTGGGAGCCGAAGGATGCAGGTCTCCGGGGCCGGCCTGAGCAAAGGGTTAACGCACAGGGCCCCAAGTCCAGCCCGGGCAGTTATTTCAGGGTCGTGCTCCCAAGCGATAAATTCTCAAAAAAAAACAAATCTCGCTGCAGGAAGATGCAGTTTCTCTTAATTACACAGAGATGCATCTTGGCAAGAAACGCTCCGCCTGCAAGGGGGCTGCACGTGAGGGTAGGGCTCAATGAGGAAAATGTTTCTTCATTTGAACACCCACAGACTTCAGCTGTACTTTGTGGATGCTGGGGGGTTATCATATACGTTTGTCACTGCACAAACTGCTGATGGCTTTTGGCTTTGCCCCTTTCTCTCTACACCCAGCCACACCTGAAATATCGCATCTCTCTCTGCCGCTCTTTTCAGGACATGCAACGGGCACACAAGAGCCAGAAAAGCCACAGAGCCATTTCCACAGCAAGGTAGGCACCACGGGCCAGGAGCGTGCAGCCGGAGCCTCCCACAGCTCCCCAAATGCTGGCCAAGACCCCTCGCACCATCACCCTGCTGCCAGAAAGGCGGTGAGAAGAGCACAAAAAGGAGCAGGAAAAGGGATCTTGCCTCCTAACAGACCTGCCAGGCAAAGCGGAGAACAGGGAGGCAGGCTTTCTCCTTTGGAGACCTGTACACCAGTCTTGTAAAAGTCACGGGAGAAAGGTTTTGGCAGATTAGGGTTTTGCCTGCACTGCAAAACCAAAAACCACTCTGAATTAACAAGGGGAGCTGTAAATCTAACCAGCATTGGGGTGCTGAGGTGGGAAGACCCCACGTGCCTGCTCGCTTTGCCAGCGGAACGGATGGAAAAACTGACCAGAGCATCTGCTTCATGCAAAACTCCCGTGCACAAAGTGCAAACGAGCCTCTTCACAGCATCAGCACAAAGGAGGCAAACTATGGCCTGCCGTGGAGCATCTGCATCTCCTCCTGCAGCAAATACCGACCTCAAAGAGGCCACCAAGATGATCGCACGGAGGCCAGCAAGGCCACAAGCTGGAGCACAGCTCCTCACCTCTGCAAATTTTGCTCTCCCCGATGGGAAAGTTTAGTCTTTGGGAAGGCTGCATTTATCTTGTGGCTGAAGGAATTGCTCTGAGCTGGAGACCAGTAAGTTAAACAATCTCCCCAGCTTGTCTTTGTGCTGCAAACATGTTACACAGCGCTTCAATAGTTTGGGCAACAGTGGGGCTGTGTGTCATGTATTATTTCTGGCCATCTGGAACAAGCATTAACCACAAATAAGCAAATTTGCTTGTTCTTTACTGCAAAGAAAGAAGAGCTTTGCCAGAGTGGTGCTCATTTCCACTGATGACAGATGTTTCGGGCATGCTTGGGTACCGACGTGCATGCAAACCAGAAATCGCCCTCCTCCGCCCTGAGGACCCGCCAAGTTTTACAGGCTGAGATTCAGAAAAATTACAAGGGGAGGGGGGGAGGGGAGGGAAATCTGCTTTTTAAGTTGACTCCAGTTTACTTTTTTCCTGGCTTTTTGGCCCGGACTCCCTGCGGGGCGAAGCTCACCCAGCGGCTCCATCTCCTCGCCCTGCCAACTCCTGCAGCCCCGGGCAGCTTGCAGGCGACGCTCAGCGAGTCGCCCAGGGCGGCCGTATGCTTGAGGCCGAAGGGGCACACAGCAGCACGTCTGAACTGGTGCCTGGAAGAGTCCCCAAACTGGGGATTAGACGCTTCCTAAAGAGCCAGCCCATACCCGCATGCACGCTTTCTCCCCTGCCTCTCGTACACTCGCGCGCGGGCGGCCGCTCGCTTACTTTCAACCTCCCACACGAGCCAGAGGGACAAAATGAGCTCAATAAATAACCGCTGTTAGCTCCTGCACTTCCAAGGAGGCACACGGGGATTTGAGTCCATGCAACTTCCATTAACCTCATTTAGAGTCAAAAACACAACACCCTGGCCACTGCTCCGCGAACGGCGAGGCTTTGCTTCAAGCCACCGGTGCTGGCAAGACCTCGCTGTTTCTTTGCCCAGATCCAGGATTTTTATTTATTTGTTTATTGAGATGGGCAGCTGCTGTCCTAAAAGCTCCAATTTCCCTGTTACTGCTTCCAGTTACCAGCATTATTCAGAGGGGGGGTCCAGGACCTCCATCCCTGGGTGCCTGGGACTTCGGTTGCAGGCTGTCGGAGCATCCTGCATGCGTTCCCATTTCCAGGCAGTCCCGTTTCTTACAGAAGTTGCCCTGAAAATACATGTGCCAACACTCCCTACTACCCGACCAGCAGCAGGGAGACGTGTCCTGCCCCAGTTTGCAATCGGGATAACGCTGCTGCATCCCAGCACTACGGGCACTTGTCACTCATTTGGTAAAGCACCAGGGAGAAGAACACGAGGGCTCACGTGCTACACCAATTCCTGCAGCCTGGATGACACAGAAGGAGCAAGGAAAAAAAGTTATGTTTTTTCCAGCCCTGCTAGGCAGCCGATGCAATTAGCAAAGGGAAACCAACTGCAATCTGCCTTGCCTTCGCCCTGTGTTGAGCTGAGCAGCTCTCCAAATCGCAGCGCAACAGCACATCACTGCTTGATCACGCCCTGATCTGCCCAGACCTTTGGCCGTGCGTTTTTAGAGGCTGCTCAGAAGTACCAGGAGACGAGGCAATTGTCTTCCTGGTTAGGAAATCCTTTTCGAGATACCCAATTTATAATCGGAGCTCAGCGCAAAAGAAAGCATCCTTCCACAGGAAAGGGCCTTCAAAGTGTTCGGGGACAGCTCTGGAGGCAGGTGAATTGTTCTGGGTTTTTCCTGTGTACTTGCTTTCTCTTTTTGTCTACTGGGACGAAGACAAAAATAAGATGTTTTTGATGACAAAACAAAAACATTTTTGAAATTAAGAACAGAAGAGAAAGGAACACATGCATTTCAATCTCATGCAACTGAGAACCCCACTTTAGATAAAGGCACTTTCATACATGCTCGCTTTCTAGGGGGGAGTCTATTTTGAACACTTCCATCAAAATATTTTTAAACAAATGCCTTTTGTTTAAAGAAATTCAGCTGCATCTTGAGCAGCTCAGCACACGTAAAGCCAAGCGTTCATCCTGTTGGCAGAGACACTTCGCCTGCAGAACATTTGCAAGGTTTTCTCACACAGAAACCAGAGCTGGGCTCTTTTCTTTACCCTCAGCATCATCCAGCTGATGGATCCGTGAACCAAATCCACGGAGAAAGTGTTGTGAAAAATAGCTGGAAAATAACACAAAAGACTGGGTTTGCTCACTGAGCAACTTGCCTACTGCTACGTTGAAGCAAAGCCTTCTTTCAGGTCACGCCTGGAGACAAGTGAGCAAGCCCCAAAAGCTGTATTTACACACAGAGGCACTTCCACACACCTGATCCTAACAAAAAAGCCCATCTACGCAGCACGGAGCCACTTGCACAGGAAAATGTGTGCCTCCACACACAGCTGCGGAGCAGGGGAGTTTATGAAGCCTCGTTTACTACATCCTCAACCATCTGGCTTGGGCTCGCCGGTGCCTGATACGAGCCGTGCTCACGCACAGCCCTTTCCTCCAGCAGAACACGGAAAGATCTCCTTTCTAACCTTTTGGCAAGGCCATCTATCTCCACAGCCCACCCCAGAAATTAAAGGCTTGGGACTTTTCCTCCCTCCCTGCCCTTTGCTCAGGATGAAGCTGGCCAGCAGGGAGGACACACAAATTGCAGGTGAGCTTTGCCCCGAGCATTGCACCAGCGTCCCCGTGCACCTCTCGCCCTCAGCCTCCCCCTAGCATGGTGCGGGATCTGCCACCCTAAAAATAGGCGCCCGGCCGACAGCTGATCCCCACACAAAAGACCCTCCGTATCCCAGGAATTTCACATGGCTGGCAGGCCGGGGAGCAGCGCTGCTTTGTGCTCCTGGCCCCAGTCCTGCCGTCAGCCTGTCTGTCTGTAGGTCCCCAGCATCCCGAGCTCGCTGCAAGCCCGAGCAGCCCCCGCGGATGCCTCCCCCAGCCCTTCCCCACACCCCGCTGCGGAGAAAGCCAGCATTGATTTGCACTGACAGATGCAAACCTGGGATTTTCTTATACTTCGAGGCTGGGCTTATTTTCCTTCAGCCTAAACCTTTTGTTTCTGCCCCATTTTCTCCACGTTCCTGCAACCTTTACGGCAGCATCCACGCAAGCTGCTTTGGACACGCACACGATGGGAGCTGAAGCCTGCCCAGCCCCAGCAGCGAGCCACGAAAAGCCCAGAGGCTGCTGCTCGGTGAGTTACCAGCAAAGCGCTGCCACGAGTGATGCTGTGAAAGCTTTGGTGCTTTTGAAAATAGCGATGGCAAAAAATCAACATCAGCAGGTGTGACTGTAAATTGCCAGGGAAGGAGCTAGGACAAGCGGGGCACCTTTATAGGATGGCCACAGTCTCACGTGGGCATTTCAGGCAGGAGCTGGCAGCTCCAGGCTCTGCCCAGGCTTAGCAGACATCAGGGCCACGCAAGTGCCACCTGCTTTGGCCAGTCAGCACCACAAAGCCAGCCTGGTGCGGATGGACGGAGGGCCATGGGAGCCTGCTGAATGCCTGGGCTCATCCTTACGTTACCCACACGCCCTCCAGCCCTGCTCAGCTGCATTGCCCTGCTCGTGCCAGCCAGTGGCACCAGGAAGGTGTGGGGCTGCTGACACCAAAGCCCTTTGTTGTCTATTTATACCCTGCCCTCTGCAAGCAGCTCGCCAGCGCCTGTCCCTCAGTGTCTTGTCTCTCCTTGCTTTGCAAACTGGCTCCTGACAGCCCCTGGTCAAAATCTGGGAGCTGCTCCCTTCCCCCTTAATCCTTTTTGAACAAAGCATCATTAGGCACCTGGATTGCACTGCCTGGTTAAAAAATAGGGGTTGAGCTCCTTACCAAAGGCACAGAGATGTGCCGTGACCCCAAATCCCAACCACTGCCTACATTTTGTCCCTGGCACGCTGAAGATCACACCTCCTGCTGCATAGGTGGGTACTGGAGGCAGGGCCCCAAACAACAGCTCTAAGAGCCCCCACCTCCACGAGCCTTGTCAAGGACCATCCCTATCACTGTCCTTTTTTCACAGAAGGGAAAACAGAGGCAGAGAGAGCTTTGATGACTGCCCACACACGCACAATGCTGCTCCATGATACCAAAACCCTTGAGCTCACCAGGGACTGACCCGTGGAAGGACACAGCCACGGTGCAGGTAACACCCACCTCCCTTCGCACCCCTTTTAGTCTGTGTCTAACATTTATCCCATTCACATCCTCGGGGCCTTCCAAAACCTACGTTCTCCACCTACAAGACCAAGATTTTGATGAGACCAAAGCAAGTGCCCGAGGAAGGGCACAACACCCTGGCAGCGATGCTCTGAGCACCCTGCTGGGGACAAACCCTCTGCTGACCCCCCAGCCCCTTCCCTCCCCCCTCCAGGGACCAGGGCAGCAGACAGGCACCCAGAGGGACTGACGGACAGGGTTTATTTATGAGCAGCCCAGGGAGCCTCCAGCTGTCTCTGGAGCCACTCGCAAAGCCGTGAGGCCAGAAAGCGTCAGCTGGGGGAGCTGGTCATGTTGCAGAGCCACTGGTGGGACAGGGCAGGAGGAAGAGGAGGAGGAGGAGGGCCACGGCAGGCGATGGGGCTGCTGCAGCACAGAGCGGGTGTCCCTCCGGACGCATTCTGTGGAGGGCTTGCACTTGGGAAGGTGAAGGGTGGGGGCGAACAAGCAAGGTCCTGGATGGCAGAGACCCACAGGCCGAGCCCACCTGGGAGCCAGGGGAGGCTCTCAGGGCTCTGCTCAGCACCAGAAAGCAGAAGCACGAAGCAATGCAGCCCCAAACTCTCCACCCTGCAACACAGCTGGGTTTTCCACCATGTGCAAGAGCTCTTTACTCAGCCAAGGCCACATCCACCCCAAGGGATGGCAGGAGGAGCCCAGCAACAGCAAACGCCGACCGCTGTGACCGATTTCCAAAGCATTTCCCGTTTGCTTTCCCGAAACCCCTTTGCTTTGTGCTGGAAGGCTTTGGGGGCAGCCTCAGAGGTTGTTTTATTTTTTGTGCCCAGGGGCTGAAGCTGCAGTTCAAACAGCTTTCAGATGAACGTAGCATTGGTGAAGCTTTGAGCACCACATTGTTTCCCAAAATACCGCTGCCCAGGCCCCAAAGGACTCACGGTATGAAGGATGCAAGCACAGTTGTTCTGCTTTGAGCAAGCAGATTGCTCAGTGGCACCGAGATCTAAAGAATTCACCGTAAAATGCAATCCTTGTGCTATTTGTGCTATTCTCTTTTTAACTTCTTCCCTGGAATTTGGGGGTTTGTTCTCCCTGGGAGGCTGGTTTGGGCAGAAGCTTGGAAAGTTTCAGCTCTTCTCGGCAGCCCCGTTTGCCCTAAATGCTGGGCTCACCCATCCCCCTGTAGGATGCCCCATCCCTGGGCTCCATCTCCCTCCTCTGGGCTACTTTTGGGGCAAAGCCTAAGTCCTGTCCTCCCAGCAGACCTTGGCCCAATGGCTCTCCTGCCAACGTGCTTTTCCCCAGCTAGAAGAGAAGTGACAGCTCTGAACAGTCACCTGAACAGCCACATGGCAGCTCGGTGACAGGATCGGTGCCTCCAGCTCTCAGCTCCCACCTACACCTTTAGGAAGCACTCGTGTGACTTGGGGAAAAAGCTCTGGTTGCTCTGTAAAGTTTCCAAACACTTCACATGCACAAGAAGAGAAAATCCCTAAAGAAGGACGTTAAAAATTAACCACAAGCATTAACGAGGTGTCCTGTGAGGCAGGGGGGCCCTGAAGGCACACACAACTTCTCCAGGAGCATCGCTGGAGACAGGCTTGCCATGAGCCACTGCTGCAGCTCCCCCGGCCTCCCCTTTGTCCCCCTTCCTCCTGCATCCCAGCTCCTGGTCCCCAGGAACAGGCTGGAAACACAGCCCCAGCTCCGAAAAGCTGCTGCCATCTCCTGGAAAGAGAATCCTTCCCTGGAGAGAGGCGAGAGGCTGCGAGCCAGAGGGGAGCTGTGGCCACCAGCACCTGCTGCTCTGGGCTGGCCTAATCCTTCCCCGTGAAGTCACAGCCGCCACCCAGCCAAGTGAGGGTGACTTCAAAAAATAGGATTAGGGGCCTGTGCTGGAGGGAGCAGTCAGGGCCACCCTTGGGACCACGCTGAATCTCAGCACGGGCTGCCCATGGGCACGCTTTTCCCCTTTAACCTAACCAGCACAGCTGATGGTGCAGTACCAGGGCTGCTTTGTCCCCCCCTGATTGCAAAGCCAGCACCTTCACTGCAAGGAAGGGGTGCAGGACGGCTCCCCCAAGCCAAGCACTGAGACACCAGGATGCTGAAAAGGTGAAAAAAGAAAATAAAATGCTGCAACCCTCCAGCTTCCCTTTCATCTGCAGCGCCCCATGGCTGCCACACAGCTGGCCAAAACACAACCTGCTGCTTCTGCAGGCCTGCACAGAGGTTTCCTGCAGCCCCAGGAGCCTCTCTCTGGCGCCAATGCACATTTCCATAAGCACATACATCAAATAATGCTGAGGTTTCTTTCCCCCACCCCCCAAAAAATAAAAAAATTCAATCTCAGCCATCCCTCCCTGGTGCCATGAGTCTGAGGGGCTCAAATTGCCTTCCCCGAAGGATGGTGCCCATGGAGGCACAGCTGATGGGCTGTTCCAGGGCTGTAAGCCGGCCCGTGTGAGCGTCACTGCAGTATTTATATCCCTTTATTATGCTTTAAACCCTTGTGGGGAAACAGGTGCAGAGCTGCCTGCAAAGCAGCGGCTAGCAGCTCACACCAGCGATGCTCCACGTGGCGGCAGAGAGGCGACGTGTGCTGACGCAGGTTTGGGGCACATCTTACCGCCTGTCTCAGCTTCCAGCCGCAGGGGGTGGGCTGGGGGCACCCACAGGCCCTCCCTAGGGAGGAGGGGAAGCCTCCTGCAGAGAAAACCCCTTCCAGGCACAGAGCAGGCTCTTTACATCCCACCTGGGGTGCTCCGAGAACTCCCCATCTTCCTCCTTGGTCACTTTGCGCCTCCCCTTGGGGGCTCCCTAAAGAAATCTCCTTTAACATCCCGGAGCCACAGCACCCCCAGCCAACCCAAAGACCAAAAAGCCCCACAGCACGGTAGCCAGAGGTGGTGCTTTATCACCTCCAGCTGGTTTATCACCTCCACCCCTCGCTCCTCCTTCAAGCAGGTGCTGAGGTTTACCAGGATCAGCGGGGAAACAGCCCCGTGCCCTGCTCTCGGAGATGCTGCAGTGGCACCGAGCGGCACCTTGCCAACGCACACCACCTCAGGACGTGCCTGGTTTTTCCTGGAAAGGGGAGGGAAAGCCCTGGGTTAAATGATAAAACATTCACTCACACCCCACTGCTAGAAGGCTGCGTCCCCTGCAGCCGAACACCTCATAAATCTCCCTTTGGGAAGCCGGGGCAGCCCCGCTCTCACCCCGGGAAGAAAGCAGGGATTGTTCGGCTGTGCCAAAATGCGAGCGCTGTGCTGGGGAGCGGCTGGTGTGATGGCAGGGTGGCTCGGGCTGGGAGAAGACCCCCGGTTCCCCCTTTTTCAGACTCTGGGGAACAGCCCTTCCAATTTTTAAGCTGTTTTCCAAAGAAATGCTGTGCTGTGCAACAGGGAAATGGAAACGCACAGCTCAGGTCTGCCCCAACCACTCTTCCTACCCATGCAGGTAGCTGAGATGGGTTAAGGGATGTGCCCAAGGACATGCAGGGTCTTGGTGGTGGAGCTGAACCCTGAGCAACTGTCTCGGGCTGGAAGCCTTGTGCTTTAACCAGACCACCCCGCTTTGCCCCTCAGGCCAGCTTTGTGCAGCTTTTCTCAGTTTAACCTCGCCCAAACATCCTCGACTTTGACACAAAGCCGCGGGCACCTTTTGCCGCCGACAGCCTGGCTTTGCAGATCTATAAAACATCTGGCCCGGCCAGGGGAGACCCCGTCCTAGATGTCACCGCCCCGGGAAGACGCTTCCTCTCCCTCCGCACGGCTCCCGCAAAGGTCGGGGCTGGAGGGAAATTTATGGCCTTCCCCTCCCTAAAGGACTTCTCCAGATGGGTCTCCAGCACCAGGATTTTTTTTCCAGGTGAAGGAAGAAAGGAGGAGGAAGGAGCAGAGCGAGGGCACGACTGCAGGTCACATTTTTCGGCTCCCGGCAAACCCATCGAGCCCCCCGGGGCGCCTCCCCAAGGCCACCCGGCACCCGCGGCGCTGCTGGGAGGCCACCAGCGGCACAAGTGCAGCTGCCCCGCGTCCGGAGGGACGAAATTGATGGGGCTGCGGGAAGCCCACCAGGCCGCACGCTGGCCCCGCAGATTGATGGCCCCGGCGACGAGCCGCGCACAATGGCCAAGTTCAGGCTGCGGCGGCCGGGAGCTGAAAGGCGACGGCCATAAATAAGCCCGGGGGAAAAGAGGGGAGGCAGAAGGCTGGCGGGGAGGGATAAATAAATGCGCACCCCGCGGCAGGGGGGCGCGGGGAGAGGTGGTGCTGCTGAGGGGGGGACTGGTTTGGGGTGATGCTCCTGGTTCAGAAACACTGAGCTCTTCCCACACGGTCTTTCACGCTGCTACAAAGGGGCTCCATCACACATCCTCCCCCAAAATATGCTGGGGCTCAGTATGGGGGATATTAGGGTCATAATTACACCACTACTGGCACCGTCTGATGCTTCCCCCAAAGACCTTTAAATCCCAGCAGGTTTCTCCACCACCAGCCAACCCTCACCACCTTCCTCAGCCAAAAACACCGACCTGGGGCTCTCTCTCCTCTTCCAGCCATCGGCCACCGACCCACAGGGGACACCGGGGGGGGAGCAGGGCGCACGGAGCTGGACATTTCCCACATTGTCCCCATCTGCTTCCTTCGCGCCGCTCGCTCTTCCCTGTGTTAAACAAGCCCTTTGCATTTTGTTGTGGTCTCCTCTCTCTTTCTCTCCCCTCCGCTGTTTTGTCAGGAAAAAAAAAGAAAAAAAAAACCTTACCCAAAGAGCCGCCGTGATTTACGGCACCGTTAACAAATGTCAGAGCTTGGGAGCCGTGTCGGAGCCGCTCGCTGGCAGCCTGCCTGGACAAACATACTAAAAGTCAACCCCGGCGCGGATACTTGAGGAATTAGCGTCCGTACAAAGATGCATTAAATGCAGGGAGAAAGACGGGGATTTTTTTTTTCTTTATTTATTTTTTTTATTTCTTAAACAAGGGAGGCTTGAAAGGCTCCTCGGGGCTGTTTAACATATGTCACATCGCCCTGCACCTGCCCCGCGGCCCCTCGCTGCCCGTCCTTGTCACTGCGTCCCAAACGAGGACGAGCTGGGTTTTAGGGGGATCCCACAGCTCGGTGCCAAGCCTCTTCTTCTTCATCATCATTATTTTTGAGGTCCCTGGTGCTGTTTTGCCCAACTTTTTTTGTGGTTAATCCCTCCTGCAGCAGCTCTCACTCCGTGGATCTGCCCGGCCGCTCCGTGCCAGGAGAGGCGCGCTCAGCCACGCAGAGCGCAGCCAGGCGATGTTCCCCATCCCATGCCAGATTTCCTACAAACCAGGAGCAGAATATTAAAAAAAAAAATAAAAAATCATGTCCTAAAATATATATAAAAAAATAAGTAGCCCCTGGGGTTCTTGGTAGAACAAAACATTTTTTCCCAAGCAAACCTCTTCCCATACACGCACGGCTGCACTCCGAGGCTCTGGAAAGGCTGTTATGGGAACTGATGTGCTGTAAATCTCCTGCATTAAAGGGAACGTCCTAACCCAGGGTAATTTAGCAACTCGACGTGCTGCCCCAGCAGGCAGCGTTACCTTATTTCACCTCCACGTCCCATCTCCAAAGCACAGCTCCTCGCTCACCTGGCATCGTGGATGGAGGACGAGCTGCTGGAAACCTCCCGCGGCTGTTCAGCGGTGCATAAATTGGGGTTGCTTAGGAGGGACTGCTCATCAGCCTGGTCCCTCACCCCAAATGACTCTTCCAGCATGGAGAGCACCCAGCTGGGAGGAGGAATGGAAAAAGCAGCCTTTTTTCATGCCACATTAGCCACCAAGCAGGCACAGCTTCAAGGGCTGGGCTTTAATCTCAGAAAGGGGCGAAGAGAGGCAGACAGAAAAACCCCTTGGCACAGCAAGCACCCAGCCCACAGAGCAAGAAGCCACTTCCCTCCCCAAATTCAGGCCATTTCCCACCTCAAATAGAGCCTCTGGTGTGGGGACGCCACAGGTGAGGCTGCTCAGCACCGTTAAGGGCAGTCTCCCCATTCTGACCAGGTTGCAGCAGCAGGATCAGGCCCATAAATGAAATTAATGTGGTGAAAACTTCCTGAGGGGGAACGGCTGGAAGGCGCAGGAACCTCCTTGGGCACATGGGGACGAGGCTCAGCAGGGCACAGGTGGCCCGTGGACATAGTGAATGCCCCCATATGGGGGTGACATGGTGGGGATCCATCAGTAGGGCCGTGTAAAGCCATGTATAAGGAATTTTGAGCGTTAGGAGGGGATGCCAATGTCTGTTTTAGCAGAAACGTGATGCCAAGGCTGTGCGCTGTTGGCCCAGGCACCCGACCCGTAGGGACAGCACCTCTCCACGCCGTGTAACGCCGGCTGGCGCGGGCAGCTCGGCTCTCCGGTGGTGGGAACCCATCCCACAGCACTCCGGTCCCCTTCCCTGCAACCGTGGGGACCTTGGGGCCAGGAAACGTCTATATCGGGCCGCTCCCCGGCGGCACGGCGGGCTGCTTCCTGCGCCGCCGGGGCTTCCTCTCCTCCCTCCTCCTGCCCGCTCCCCTTCCAGAGCACCAGGCGGCCGCTGGAGGTGACTCACGGGCCCGTTTTTAGCCCGGTGGCAGCCCCGTCTTCCTGCCGCCAGCCGGGAAGCACGGCCCCCCCCTTGCAGCCACCCCCTTCTCCGGGCTCCTCGTGAAGGGACAGAAAAGCAGGGGCTGGGCAAGCAAAAGGCAGCGCAGCCAAAATGCACACGCCGGGCAGCTTCGTGTGCCAGCGCCCAGGTGCACAAATCCTTCGTGCCATTATGGGATGTGAAAAATAGGAACGGGGGAGTTGGGGGAAAGGGTGATGGGCTGGGTGCCGGCGGGCTCGTGGACACACAGAGCCCGTCGCGAGCAAGGGATTCGGCCAAGTGGAGAGGGAAAAGGGAAAAAAAATAAAAAGCGAGGCCACACCTTTCCTCAGCTCCATTCCCAGGCACTACAAACCTCCTGGGGCAGGAGCTGTGGGCCTGCACAGTCGGGGAGCTCTCCTACGTCGCTCTGTCCGTCCGTCCATCCATCCGTCCGTCAGCACTGCGGCGGGGCGCTTCCACCTGCCCTACACCAAGGGTCAGGATTTCTCATGCGAGCACGGGCAGGGAAAGGCAGCGCTGCCCTTGGTGTATCACAAATTCGGGCAGGCAACAGGAAAAATCTTCCGCAGCCTGGGAGGCACCCAGTCGGGATGGAAACAATACTGGCCGCCGCGCGCTCGGAGCCCCAACGCTTTTTTTGTGAAAAGTAAGAAGAATGGATGTTTACTCACAGGAAAGCTAAGAACGGAAAAAAGTTATCAACTCCATTGTTTGCCGCAAATAAGTTCACCTTACCCAGTCCCAGGGTGAGCTTTTAAAATAAAACAAACCCCAAACCGCTGCTTTTTGGCGCTTAACATCACTCGCAGCCCGGCGGGCGCGGGGGCAGCACCACCTCCTGGCCGAGCCCCCCGAGCTGCTCGCAGCTTCCCCGGGGGGACCATGAGACCCCCCTGCTGCAAAGGACGAGGAGGTGGCACGGGCACGGAGCATCCCATGGCATTTTGTCGTGGGCTGAGAAGGGGAGGGACATGCAATTAGGGGACGAAGGGGGACTCTCGGTGGCCGTGCAACCAGGCATGGGGAGAGGGCAAGAGAAGGGGAGCAGGAGGTGAGTGGTTTGACTCAAATCCCCCAAAATTTCTCAGAAGCCTGGATTGTGTTGTGTGTTGTTTTTTTTTCCAGCAACAGGTGTCTTTTCCTGTTTTTATCAGGTTTATCCCTGGGCTCTGCTGCCTAAAGCAATTGGTTGACGGCAGGAGCGCTGCACACCCATCGGCGCACGCACGGCTCCCCTCTCCGGCACATTTGGGCATCAGGGGACGCAGCGGGGGGCAGGGGGGGCACACAAATAGCAGCTGGGTTTGGAAGGAGAGGTGACAAATGGCAGCGCCGCGCTCCCTCGGGAATTATTAACGGCGGGGGAGGCTGAAACCTTGGCTTTGCCCGTGCAGACGGGTCCGGCCGGGAGCGGGGCCCCCAGTGGTGCGCCCTGGCAGGTTTACGAGCTCCGTGTCAGGGATAAATCATTGCCAGAGCCACAAGGTCAGGGGACCCCCGGGGCCGGGGGAGGTCTCCTTGCTGTGATGTCCTTGAGCTCCCCGAGCCTGTGTTGCTCGCTGCTCATGCACACAAGGGGTTGAAGCAACCCACAGTCAGACACGCGTTGTCGCTCCCAACCCAAGGGACAGCGGGGTGGACCCAAAACGCAAGGACCCCATATGTTGACCCCATGTCCTCTCCTTCCTCGCAGACCCTCTGGTGGTTGCAGCAGCAGCTCCAGGTGGCCGCCGTGCCGTGCTGAGTGTTGACCCAGCGCTATCTCAGCTCCCACCTTATCAGGGAAAGGGCCAGCTTCGGCACCAAGCACCTGCCCCATTAATCTTCCCCTGCCCCACGGGCGCGAGGTCTGGCTGGAGGAAAGGACCCATCTGGGGATGGGGAGGCAGGGATGGGGACGAGCTGGTGGCCTCCATGGGCTGATGCCCAGCACCTCCTGAAGGCTGGTGAGCAAGTGGGACCTTCTGTGGGGTTAGCCGACGTGGCGCAGCCCGGTTCCGGATGCAAATATGCATTGATTTGCCCTTTTCGTCCGCCGTATGAAACCTCCAGCGCCGGCCCCCGCCCGCCCTCCCCGTCGTGTGCAGCCCCTGGCCCAGACGGCGTTTCCCCCTCGCGCAAACTTGTGATCTCCTTTCAGCCACGGCTTTGTGTATGGGCTTTAAAAGGGGGCACTGCGGCTTTAAAGAGATTCCCAGACTTGCCTTTGTGACCGGAGGAGAGGGTGGGGTGGTGGCGGAGGTGGGGACCCAGAAGAATGAAATAAAGAGGAGTACAACAAAAAGAAGTTAAAAGTGTGAGTGACAAGTTTGCGGCAACAGGCTCCAGCCCCTGTGGGGTCGTTTGCGCGGAGAATGGAAACAAATGAACAAATGAGCTGGATTTTCATGCTTGGTGGACGGTGAATGAATAAGCATCTTTTAAAACCCTATCAGGAACTCTTTGGATTGTCATTATAGCCGCGAGGGGCTGGGGGGGAAGGCAGACTTTTGAGCGCTGGCCATGTGAAAGAATCCCGATTCTTCGCCTTTTCTTCCCCGGCGAGCGCGGCTACGCCGAAACGTGCAGGAGGTGCAGGAGCTGGGAGGAAAGGGTCTGCGCAGGAGCATCCTGGCCCCGGGAGCATCATCCCATCCCCAGGAGCATCCCAGTCCCAGGAGCATCCCAGCCCCAGGAGTGAGCCGGCCAGGCGTGGACGGAGCCAGAGGGCAGGGGCAGCGCACTTAAAGCCACCCTCAGGGCACGGAGAGGGGCCAGAGGTCAAAAGTGCTGCCCCAGGAGCGTGAGCATTGCCCAAGTTTTCTCCCTTCTTGGAGGTGAGGGATGCTATTTGGGAATGACATGGTCAAAAATCCTCTTGTCCGAGCAGAAGGAGACCTAGACCCAAGGAAACGTTGGCTTGTAGCCATGGGGGTCTCCTCCAGCTGCAGAACGAAAAAGGCAAGCACCTCTGGCAGCGCGTGGGCCGTGTTTCTCCCCAAGCATGTGAAGGCACAAGCCCCGTGGCCACCTGTTTCTGCCAGATCAAAAAGCCCGGAGGCCGCTCGTTGCGGCAGCCCCGGCCATAAAGGCAGGGCGCTGGCGCTGGGACAGCCCCGCCAAGAGAAATGAGACCATCGTGCACTAAACACAGAGAAAAGATAAATGGAAAAGGAGTCTTTCAGTCTTCATTATCAAGTTTCCATGGGTTTGCCAAAACCATAGCAACCAGTTCAAGCAATGATTAACCTAATAATGTGGAGGCAAAGGGAAAAAAAAAAAAAAAAAAAGAAAAAAAAAGCATTCAAGCCCCTAAAGAAGTCACTAGTTCTCCAGAGGTAGTAAATCCGACCTTCCCCCCCCCAGGACATGCAGCCCCACAGCCAGAAGAGCAGCGGCATCCCGAGCCTCCGGCCAAAAGGCCCTGCAAAGCAGGAAAATCCTAGAATCATTAAGGTTGGAAAAGACCTTCAGGATCACCTGGTCCAACCATCCCCCTGCCACCAACGTCACCCACTGAACCGTGTCCCTAACCTGCAGAAGCGCCCGCCGGCTGGAGGTGCGGGGGTACCTGGAGGTGACTTCTCAGGGCTTTGGCAATACCTGCTGCTCCTGGGGCTTTTAGGGCCATGTCTCCTGGCCATATAGCCTCTGGGCTGCCTTTGGGAATTTCTCCCAAAACGTCCCTTTTGCAGACAGAAGGGCTGCCTGGTTATCCCCCGCAGCCCCGGGGCGCCCGCAGGTGAGGCGCAGCGCTGTAGGACCAGCGAGGAGCGACCCCGACGGCAGCAAGCACGACATCACTCCACCCCAAAAACCACCACCACCATTTTTGGGTAGATTTTGGGGGACGATTTCCACCTTTCCCCTCGCTGTGACCACACACGCTGCCTCTCCCCACCACCAACAATAACGCGATTCAGCCGGCGAGCGGGGCGGGGGGCAGGACTCCCACCACCTCCCCACGCCGCCCGCCCCCGACCCCCGTGCGCGTCCCCGCGGGCCGTGGCGGGGCAGCCCCCACGCGTGGGGTCCCGATCGCCCCCGGCCCCTCCTCGGCCGCCTTCAGCACCAGGGAGAGCGCCCGGCCCGCCGGGACAGCGCCCGCCCCGCGCAGGGCAGAGCCCCCCCAATTCCCCCAAATCCTCCCCATGCGCACCCCCACACCCGGCTCCCCGCACCCTCTGCGGTTCCCCCCTCCCCGTTCTTCTTCGTCTCGGAGCTTTTTTCCTTTTTTTTTTTTTTTTTCCTTTTTTTTTTTTTACCCCCCTTTTTTTTTTTTTTTCCTTTTTTTTTTTGTAGGGGGGGACGCGCGCCGCTGTCTCCCGTACCCAAATTTCTTTTGTCCTACAAATTGCCTCAATTGCGGGGCTCTTCGCTGCCGGCGAACGGGCTCGGCGGCGGACAATTAGCATCACAACGGGCCCGCGGCCTCGCGGCCCGCTTTGTCTCCCCGGGAGGGGAGGGGGCCCGGCCGTAAATCTGCAGCTACAAATTGAGACCCCGGGAGCCCCCCGTCCCCGTCCCCCTGGGGGCTGCGCGGGAGGGGTTTCTCTCCCCACCTCCTGCGTTTCTAACCGCTCCGGCCTCCCCCCGAATAGGGGAGGCTGCTGTCGGGCCGGGCCAGCCCCGAAATGACCCCAGGGCGCTGAAAATCCGGCGGCGAGGGGGTCCCACGGCCCCGCGGGGAAAGGAGCGCAGGGGACGGCGCAAGATGCGCGGGTGGGTGGCGGGGGGCGCACGGCCGCGGGGTCCCCCTGCGCCGCCCCTGCCCCCGGACCCCAGCTCCGCGCAAGCCCCCGCAGAGCCCGGCGCAGCCTCCGCTGCGGGCTGCGCGCGATTTTGGAAGCGCTCCTCGGGAAAAGCAAACGAAAAACAAGCCAACGAACCCCAAATCGCCGCGTCGCGCAGGTCTGGCCGCGACACACTTTATTCCCCTCTCCTGCCGAATGAAAAAGAAGGCGCCCCCCTCTCCCTCCCCCCCGCCCCGGTACAAACAGCCGGACCACCGCTGCCAAAAATACTCTTATATACAAAATATATATTTGTTACGAACTATAATCAATAAATACCGATAGCGACAAATTAATATAATTTACCGTTTCCGAGTACAAAACCGTGATTTGGGGCCGCCTGCCCACCGCTCCCGGGCCGGGCCGAGCCGGGGGGCGCGGGGCTCCCGCGGGTGTCCCCCTCCCCGGTGCCCAGCGCGGAAAGTGCGCGGGGAGCCCCCTCCGACCGCGATTTGGGGCCGGGGCAGGGCAGGAGCGGGGGACAGCAGCTCCGGGGGGCTCAGAGGAAGGCGGGGAAGGCGGCGGGGGGCGCGGGGGCGGCGGGGCAGGGCGAGCCCCAGGGCCCGGGGGAGGCGGCGGGGGGCGGCGGCGGCGGGGGGGGCTCGGGCAGGCTCTGCTCGGCCAGGCGCAGGCTCTGCGTGAGCGCCCAGATGTAGTTGTGCGCGAAGCGGAGCGTCTCGATCTTGGTGAGCTTGGCGTCGTCGGGGAAGGTGGGCAGGACGCTGCGGAGCGCGTCCAGGGCGGAGTTGAGGTGGTGCATGCGGTTCCTCTCCCGGTCGTTGGCTTTCATCCGCCGGCTGCGCTTCTGCTTGCCCAGCAGCCCCTCGCTGCGCGCCTTCCCGCGGCCCCTCCGCGCCTTCCCCTTCCTGCGCGCCGGGGACGCGCCCCGGCTGCCCGCACCCGCACCCGCACCCGCACCCGCGGGGCCGCCGGCGGCCGGGGAGGGGGCGGCGGGGGCGGCGGCGGGGGGGCCGCCGAAATAGGGCTGCCCTTCGCCCGGGGGGCACTGGCTCTGCGGGGCCATCCTGCAAAGCCAAGCCCCGCGGTAAGGCTCGGGGGGAGCCGGCCCCGCGGCCCCCTCTGCGCGGCCCCGGCGGCGGCTTTACCTGCGCGCCCCGGGGGGAGGCTGCGGGGAAGGAGAGGGGCCTCGGTTCCCCTTCTCCCGTGCCGAGCCGAGCCGTGCCGAGCCGTCGAGCGCGGGCAGGACAGGTTGCGCGGCCGGCACACGACTGCCGTTAGGCCCCTATATATAGGGCCGGCAGACAATGGGGATTTCCCGGCCGGGCAGCGTGTGCGCCCCCCCGCCCGCACCCACCCCTTGGCACGCTTTTATCTTATCAGCCCGCCGGGAGCGTGCCGGGCCCGGCACCGCCCGCCGCCCCGAGCCGGGCCACGAGAGAGCCCCCGACAGCTCCAGGGCGATCCCGGCCCCTCGCCCCCTCTCCTCGCCCCCACCGCGCCGGGGCCGGCCCCGCGCCCCTCGCTGCCCTCCGGGCTCCGAGCGGCCGGGGGGAGGACTGGGGGGGCCTCTCTCCCGCCCCCCCCGCGCCGGCCCCTCGCTCCCCCCTGCGAAACGGGGGCCGCGTCCCGACGGGGAAGGGTCCCCCCCTGTTGCCCCCGGCAGCCGGCGCCCCTCCAGCCCTGCGCTCGGGCCGGGCCGGGCGGCCCCACGGCCGGGGCTCGGTGCGCAAAACGTGCCCGGGATTTTTGCGCACCGGCAGCGACGGGCGGCGGGGACCGGCCCGTGCCCGGCTCCCGTTGCCCCGGCGCAGGGCGGGGGGGCGCGGACGGCGAGGCCGGGGCCCCCCTGCGGAGCCCGGAGCCCCCGCTGGGGGCGGGCAGGGCCGGCGGGGGGGCGCAGCCCCGGCGGGGAGCGAGCCCCCCACTCCCTCCCCAAAGCAGCGCGGCGGCGCCCGCCGGGGGAACGGCGCCGCCGGGAGCGGCCGGGCCGGGCCGAGGAGGGGCTGAGGCGGCTCCCCCGGGCCGGGCCCCGCTCCCCGAGCCCCGGTGCTCGCCCCCCGACCCCCGGTCCCCGTTGCCCGGCCCCCGGCCCGGCGGTGCGCGGTGCCTCTCCGGGAGCGCGGCGCGGCGGCTCCGCTCCCCCCCGGGCGGCGGCGGCGGGCGGGGGAGAGGGGCCGGGGGGCGGAGGGGGGCGAAGGGGGGGGGAGACGACGGCGGCCCGGGCGCCCCTTCTCGAGGGGCGGCGAGGAGGGCAGGGGAGGATGAATAGGAAGGGCCCGGCAGGTTTTTTTTGTGCCTGTGCAATTGGATGACAAAAAAATCTGGCGAGCGAGTTTCCAAGCCTCAGACTGCCCACTTCAAACGTCCTTCAAACAAAAGCTGGAGAGGGAAAGAAAGCCCCACCTGGTACCACTGTTTGCTAAAATAATAATAAATAGATTTCGTTTAATAAATAATTACAAGAGATTGTAAAGTGGAGTGCTTTGGGAAGCATTAATCATGGGGCTGGGGGCAGACATCACCTGCTGGCAAACAAGACAACTTTATTGTTAAATCACCTTCCCACTGCCACTTTCCGATAACTCCCTCCTGTTGCCACAATGCCCGGCCGGGTATGTTTACTCATAGTTAGCATAACAAGCACAATATTACCACAAACGTGATAAAAATCTCCGGGGGCACCGCGTCGGGCTCCTGCTCACACCTGTCTGAGCCGCTGCGGCGCGGGGCTGGCACCAAACGGCCCTTCCCGGAGGGGCCCTTCTGGCGTTTACATTGGCCTATTTTATGCTCCTTTATAACAGGTTTACTGCAAGCCCTATCTCCCGGCCCTATTTGTCTTATTTTATTGAAAACATATGGCAACCAGAGGAGCCCCGGCACATCCCTCGCCTGCCAGGCGTTGGAGACGTTTCGCAGAGCCGCGGCCCGGCCGCAGCCCGCCCGCCCGACGGCCGCGGGTCGAGTGGCGAAGAAACGGGGCTGGGGAGGGCGGCCCGGACCCCCTACAGCCCCCTCACCCCCTTCCCCGACCCCCACGGGCACGGCCGGGACAGCTCCGCGCCCCGCAGCCCCGGCCGCGCACGGCCCCGGGGCGCGCCCGCTGCTCCCCTCTCCCTCCTCTTCCTCCTCTTCCTCTTCTTCCTCCCGGGGCCGCGGCCCTGCCCGGAGCCCCCGGTGCTCACGGAGCCCCCCAGGGCCCCGCAGCCCCTCGCTGCGGCTCCCGGCAGCTGCTCGGCAGCCCCCGCGCCCCGGGGCGAGCGCGCTGCGGGCACCCGAGGAGCGCGGATGCCGGGCGCGAGGTGCGCCAGGTGCCCCCCTCCGTGAGCGCCGGAGCCAAACGAGATTTTTCCTTTCCTCCCCCACGGGGCCGGCCCCCACGGCGGGGAGAGGAAAAGGGGCGAAAAGGAGAGCAAAAAAAAGCAGGAGGAGGGCAGGGAAAGCGGCGCCGGGAGCGCGTCCCCGCCGCCCGACGGGGCGCACGGCTGGGGACAGCGGGGCCCCCCCGGAGCTCGGCGGGGACAGGGGCAGCGCCGAGCCCGGAGCCCCGCACGGGCAGAGCTGCAAAGGGAGCTCGGAAAACCCGCAGGCACCGCTCCAACCGTGCCCCAGGAGGAGGAGAGCTGCGAGGGCGCAGGGAGAGGAGCGCCGAGGGCTCCGTCCAAGAGTGGCTCTAAAACGCAGCCTGCGGGGGCAGGAGGCTGCTGGCGCCCTGCTTTAGGGCAGAACAGGAGCGCAAGCGTTCAGACACCTGGATTATCTCCGGCTAGGAGGTGGGAAAGGACAAGAAGTGGCAGGGAAAGGACAGGGAGGCAGCAGACACCAAGCACGAAGGCGTCGGAGGAGGATTGGGGTGGGCGATGCCCACAGGTGCCCGTGCCGCCCCGTTACATGAAGGCATTCGCCCAGGGTTTGCCTCTCCCTCGGGTTTTCCAAGCATGCCCAAGCCTCACCAAGCCCCTGGCCAGGTCCCACAAGGCACCCCATGGCCAGGGTGCTCAGGCTGGCATCACCCTGAGCAGCACTCCTGTCCCACGGGGCAAACCCCAGCTTCTGGCACGCTGGTGCACAACGGGGCTGCAAGGGTGCAGGCTGGGATGCTCGTCAGCTCTTTGTCCTGCCAGCTGCTCATCAGACACAGGGACTGGGCTCACCTGCCGCCCAAAGTGACCCCAGATGAGCTTTCCTCTCCACGTTGGAGGCTCTGCTGGTCAAACTGGAAGCAGTGCAGGAGAAAGAAGAGAAATCAAGGCCAAGCGCCAGCCCTGTCCCTCCTCACCCTGCTGCTCAGGACAAAGCCTCTCCTTGGCTCCCTCCCAGGTCCAGCAGAAGACAAGGCGAGTCCCAGAGACCAGGGGATGGTTTCTGCCCTAGGCTGAGACGTGTGATGGATCCTTGGTGATGCATTCATAGGAAACCACAGCCAAACCTCACACCAAAAAGCCAGGACAGTGAAAGGCAGTGATTTCACAGCAGATAACAGCAGGGAAAGCTCACAACGTTCCCTCACCTGGCTGCACCTGTGTGACGTTAGCAATTTGTGTGGCCAGGTGACCCTCCAGCCATGGGGCTCACTGCTGGCCGTGCCTGGCAGCTGGGCTCGGACCAGAGCTGGCCTCAGAGCAGGGGCTGCAGCCCATGGGATGGGGTCAGGATGGGACCATGGGCTGCAGAGCCCAAGGACGTGGTCCTGCTCCAGTCTTCAGTCCCGGCACGTGGCGTTCCCTGACCCACCGATGGCCTGGGGGCTGCCTTCCCCCCATGGACACACACCTCGGGGTCCCAGCAGCGTTTTCAGGTGCTGCTTTGACAGCAAAGACACCAGGGAGGTGCTGCTGGCCTGGGTGAAGCTTCCTCGGTTTTATCAGCACCTTCCCAGGAGCAGATCCCCCTTCCCCCCAGGGACAGAGGTGGGCTCGGGTCCCACGGGGCACCCACAGGTGGTGCTCACGGCCACGAGGAGCAGCCCCCAGCCACCACCAGCTTCCGTGGGTCCTAGGCTCCAACCCCCCCGTGCTGGGCGCAGGGATCCCCTCCCTCCCCCAGCTCTTTCCATCAATCCCCACCACGTTCCCAACATCATTTAAGTTTCTGAAGCAATTTCTTTTTTCTCTTTTTTTTTTTTGTCCTTTTCTTTTTTTTTTTTTTTTTAAGCAAACCATCTACCATATGTTCTCCCCTGAAAGGGGTAATTGTTAACAGATCATTAAAACACCGTGGCGAGTGCTCTGAGATTCCTTCCCTCGGTCTTACGCATTATCCCGTCTCTGTCACCCTTTCAATGCGGCTTTGAGGGCTCTGCTTTTCTAACTTCCTTCTCGGGGGAAGAAAAAAAAAATAAATGAAAGAGCCACTAAAGTGACCCTCTTCACAGCTCTCCTCCTTTCTTTTCAATGTCTTTTTCGACACCCAACAATAATCGGGGCCGGCGTGCCGCTGCCGCGGGGCTGGGGGCTGCGGGGCCGCATCCTGCCCCGCTCGGGGGGCGCCGGGGTTGAAAGGCAGCGCGAGGTGCAGTGCTGCTGGCCTCACCTTTCCCTTCTGGGAAATGGGTCTGCTCGCACCCCGTTTTCGTTACGTGGCTCAAAGGCTGCCTCCCGTCCATCCCTGTCCCTTTCTCCCCTGGAGTTTGTGGAGCTGGCCCTGGGAGCATCAGCAGGGGCAGGTGTGTTCGGTGCCACATTTCGGGCTGCTGTTTTGCTGCCAGAATGAGCCAGCAAAGCCACGGCCAGCCCCGAAGGCAGGGGACTGAAAGTCATCTTCTGCAGGGCCAGGCTCCCCGTCAGCAAACAACAAGTGGTCAGGGAAGGAGAGGGGGATCCTTCAAGGCAGGACAGGGACGGGGCAGGACACCGAGTTTCCTGCAGGCCTCCAACAGCTGCATTTGCAGGTGACTCTCAGCCCCGTCACGAGGCAGAACTTCAGCCCTTCCAGCTGCAAAGACAGAGCTGAGCACAGGACCGGGGGCAGCGTTTTCATCCCAAGTGTGAGCACAGAGCAGGGCTGAGCCAGCTGAGGGGCTGGATTTAATTTTAACAAGCCCGACACCTGCTGACAGCACCGGTGGGGAGGTGCCCACTTCCCTCCCCGCGCAGCCCCCTCCCCAGAAAGGTGTGAGGGCAAATGATGGAGACAAAACCGAAGTGGCCCCGTGTGCCCCCAGCGCGCTCCGGTGAGCCGAGGTCCATGGCATGGCAGAGCCTGAGGTGACAGCGGGGAGCTGGGGGGGGGAAATAAAAATATAGATATTATTTCTTGTGCCATGACAGAGCCACACCGCTAGAGGGGGAAGCTAGAGGGCTTCCTCCCCCCAGCCAGAGCTGCAGCAATCGCGTATTTCATGGCAGAACATCACAAAAGCAGCGGTGCTGGGGTGGCGCAGGGCTGTGCCCAGCTGTAACAGCAGCGAGGAGCAATTCCCAAAGCCGGCCAGGGAGGCATCCGCGAGGAGGAGTTCGTCCCTAGCTGCGGAAAGCAGGGACCGAGTGGGATCAGTGATCTTCACTCTTTGTAAGACGGCAGCCCCAAGAGAGCCCAGATGGTCTGGAAAAGCGTGGGGCCGCTGCGGTTTTCATGCACAGCCACATGCAGGATGAGACCAGGACAAGCGTGGGCTTCTTCAAAAGGAGGATGCTGGCAAGTGGGTCAAAAAGCCCCATGCACCTAGCCCACGATAGCCCGGTAAACCCTACTCTCACGTACCACGCAAGTGAACTTAAATGGTCCAAAATCGGGTACATCCCATGAATTTCCTTGCTAAAAGAGACCGGCTCACTGGCATCCCCCAGTATTCCCCCCCTTCCATTTGCCATTTAAATCCCCCTAAATTTAACCCCAAACTTCTGTCACTTCGTGCTCTCCTGGGTATCTTGTCCTTCAAACATCCACAACACTTAAAAGACACCAGTAAAATAATAATAATAATAATAATTCCTTTCTCATTCCCTCCTTCCAAATTCAGCAGAGCGCTCCTGTCACCCCAGCCCCGGGTGCTGCTCCCCTCTCGCTGAAGGCCAGGGTTCAGCTCTGCTTCTCCCCATTCCTGTTCCCAGCCCACTTCCCACAGCAGGCAAATTTGGGCTTCTGCACAGCCCCCTCACCCCTTCTTCCTCCCTTCCACCAGCAGCCAGCTTCATCCTTCCACCCTGCACCCTCCTTTTCTTTTCCCTCTTGCTTCATCCATAAATCCACCTTTACAAACAGCCTTGCTTCTCACCTTGCCAAGCTGTGTTACACAGGACAGAGAGCAGAAAAACGGAGCTGCCAAAGGCTCGGAGCAGCCAAAACCCCAACCAAACACTAGAGTGTGCTGTGTAGGAAATAACCTCACTGTGCTGCTGGGCACGGGGAGCCCCCTCTCACAACCAGCAGCCACCGTCATAGACAGCAAAGACTCGTGTTGGTCTTTTTTTGGCACCTGGCAAAGCGTGAAACCCCCTCAGAAATCCTTGGTGAAGGAAGGAGGCTCTGGTTTCTAGGCTGGAGACCAAAAAAGAAAAAAAAAAATGATGAGGATATTAAGAAAAGCAGAAGACAAGCAGCAAGGAAGGAGTGACACGAAATATTTCTTCTTCGTGGAGTATCAGAAAAGAAGAGATTTACAAAAGCAGGATAGAAACAAAAAATGCTTTATTCTTACCATGTTTTTTTAGTTTTATTTTATTTGAAGGATCCCACCAGTTCGTGCTATGTTTCTCCTGCAGGTCTGGCTGGAAACCCTGCAGAGAAACGCTGAGGGCAAAGCAACACGAGCAGACCCCAGCACCCTGCCCTCGGTGTGGCTGCAGGAGGAAGGTGAGCCACGGCACAGAGCTTCAGCCACTTGCTCCAAACCCACGGGCAGGGCTGCAGCCGAGCCAGGAGCCCAGCTCGAGGTATTCCTCCCTCGAGACTCAGCGCCCGACAGACAGGCTCTACTTCGGTAAGAATGTAAACAACGTCTTTGTGTGTGTGTTTTGTTTTTTTAAAAAAAACTTATATTTTTTATTTTGACAAGAAGAATCAAATTCAGAAACATTTCAACACATACAACTCCAAAAGAAATCACCTAGTTAAATTACTAATGAGGAAAAATACAGTACATACAAGACTCAAACATCTCAGGAATTTATACCAACCCAGATAGCAATAAATTGCATTAAAGGTACATCAAGAATTACCTGATTAATTCCACACTGGCGTCTGCCCCATTATTAAAAGGCACAAAAGACTGAGCAATGAATGTCAGTAAATGGAAATTAGCATAAAAAACTATTCAAGGTGTTCAATATCCACCATTCATGTCAATAAGAAATCTGTCTTCTGCCTTGCAACAAGTAAGAAAATAAAGTTTGATGGGGCTAACATTTACATACCACACACCAAGGTACAAAAGCTCTTGATAGGAATCTAGCTTCGGATTTTCCCAGCATGAAGCCGTCCTGACCACGCATCACTCAGCAATCATTCAGAGAGATTTAATCGCCGACAAGACCGCCTTGGAGCGGGAACTGTAACAGGGAGCATCGTTCCCACCCTCCAGGACACCAAAATCACGGCCCACCGTGGTCACAGAGGGCTGGGGCATCCCAGAAGGTCGGCGTCTCCAGGGCTCGCAGACAACCGAGGGGCCTCGCGATAGCTCCGCGCACACGGAGGGGCAGTAGAAATATTAAGACCGTGGGGCAGGGAGAATTCGGGCTCTGTTTTTGGTACTGCAGTTTCAAAAATACCAAAAAGGAGTTAGAGTTGATTAATTACACCCAGTGTCTGGAATAGCTACGAAGCCAGCACAACCCAGCAGAGGTCAGTGGGCTCCTGCCATCAGCCGGGGTAGCACATGCAGCAGCCCGAGGCAGCAAACTCAGGCTGGGATCTCTGCCACGTTTCTTCAAAGAGATTTTCGCTCAGCTTGTGTTCGCTGATGATGTCTTCCACTCGCGTTATGTAAAGCAGAGACAGCAACACCCCGAGGAACTGCAAAACAAAGGGACATCTCTGAGCAGGGGATCGCATGCCGCTTGTCTGGGCTTCTACAGCACGGCTTTCACAAATCACGCACACGTACATCAGGTTGATGGGTACGTACACAGTGTAAACAGTGACAGAACCTCATGCTGATATTCTTCTCATAGGGATTTTGTGTATAGGGGAAAAAAATGAATCATGTTTGTGAATAGCTGATATAGTGAAATGTTTACCAGCCCTGTGCCTCGGAGCACTACAAAGTCCTAGAGGACCCAGATTGGGTGAGGACTTCAAAACTAACCCCAGAACCCCCCCCACAAGCTGCAGTGGATCACAGTAATTCTGCTAAATTACCAGATGCCATCTCAGCTTATCAGTTATGCTAAATTTAAATAAAAATTTAAATGAAATGTAGTAAATGGGACTTCACAGACCATGGTGACGAATCAGGCACTCCTCTTGCTGGGTAACACACCGGGCTCTCCTTACCTGGGGTAGCAATATGCCGAGCAGAATGCCAGCCATGATGCTGTAGTTGTCTAAAAACCAGATGAGCACTGCGTTCGTGCACCCTCGGACGTATATGATGTGCTGAACACTCAGGCGCTGCAAAGTAACAGAGCAGACACTGAACCAGCAGCTGGCACAGGAGCAAGACACGGTAACACGCGGCACTTCAGGATTCAGTCACACTGGGTCTGACTCCTCCGTGCCTCTTTAAACCTGCCGAGTTCAGTGGAGGCCTCCCCAGTGATCCTTTAGGCTGTTCCCTAGCTGTTCCACACCTGAGCAAGTTACTAAAAACAAAAAAGCCACCTTCTTTTGATACTACTTCCCCAAAAGAAATGCATCTGATTCTAATTTTAGACCACAGGGAAAGGATGGAAGTCTCCTTTTAGCTTTTACTTCTACTTCTACTTCTGAGTTGAAAGTACAGCAGTGGAAAAACATAAATTGCAGACAGAGAGCTTTGCAATAGCCTACAGCAAGGCCAGGAACAAGATGATTTAAGATCGAGCCCCACAGGCTGCCCTGCACTGTGGCCCCAACCCACTTGAGCCTGCAAAGAGCCCTAAGCAGATGAATTGGGTGAAGTTAAGCACGTGCTTAAGTGCTTTGTGCGTTAGGGGCAGGCTGGAGCGTTTAGGTTTTGG
Source organism: Aythya fuligula (assembly GCF_009819795.1). Lineage (NCBI taxonomy): Eukaryota > Metazoa > Chordata > Aves > Anseriformes > Anatidae > Aythya > Aythya fuligula. The sequence continues at coordinate 4,897,529 of NC_045565.1, read as the reverse complement.
AGGCATAAGTCAGTGCGTCCAAAGGAAGGCAGGTTGTGCGTGAGGATAACCAAGCGATAAGCCAAGCTACGACCCACTGGGCCAGCACTGCGGGGCACTGGCTCTGCCAAGCTGGGAGTGGGGAGCTGTGGCAGATCACATTACTGACTTCTGCACTTAATCACTCCATAATTAGCCCAACTGAGCCAGGGACCACTACTCCAGAGCCTCTGGGGTAATTTCCAAGGGGGAAAACCAAAGAAGGAGGCCACATCCAGCCCCCAGGGACGAGCAGCCTGGCTGCCAGCGCCACCCAGGCAGTCCCTTTCCTCTTCCAGGAATCAGTTGTTTCCAAGTATTTTATATCCCAGTAATGGGTACTTTATTTCTAGGTCTTTAATCCTAAATTGGCTGCAAGGAAACCAATTTTAGTCATGCCACTGTTGAAAAGCACTGAAGTATCTTTCTTTATATTTGCTGTGCAGTTACTGTAACTGTGTGTGTGAGGGGGGTTGGAAAGAAATGCTTCATGCACATCAAACGAGAAATCATGGAAGGTGCAAAGAAGGGAAGATCCAACAATTCAAACAAGGTATTTTTATATATACCAAAGCTATTCCAGGTAAAATCAGGTTAGCAGCTGCTTTAACGTTTTGGTAGATTCAAGGGTGCAGAAGACAATTTTGTAAGTGACAAAAATGAATCCAGAAAAGCACAAAAAGCACCTTTACCGTCCCGTGGTGGATACGGGTTACTTTACCTCTTTGTCAATTGTTTTGTATCCACACATGGTGTTGACAATGTCTGTCTGAAAATAAAACAACCAATATAAGTACAGCAAAGCAAAAACCCAAAGGTCCCAACCACCCTGGGCTGTGCTGCAGCTCCGAGGCCATCCCGCAAGGTGAGCGTGGTGGGGTGGGTGATAATCTGTGCCAAAATCAGCCAGGGGGAAAAGGAAGAAAATGCTCCCTGGGGGAGAACCGAGAGTTTCTCCCAGTGCCCCAAGGGTCAGACTTGGAGCCCTAGGTGGTTTTAAAGAAATTAATACTGGTGGCATCTCATGAGGTGCCTGACCCCGATCCATCCAGCAAGAAGTGTGGTGTCAGAAACCAAAGCTAGCTTGGACGGACCTGCAAGCTGTTGCTATTTCCAGGGAACGAAGAGCCAGTTTTAATTGTAGGGCTTTAATAACTTCAGACACCATATTAAGAAAGGCAGGGATTAGGGCCATCATTCCATCAGGATGACAAGTTTAAACTTGGAAATGCCCCGGACCCAAATAACGTCTGATACTACAAACATTCTGTGAGCATTTTACGAGACCAAAGTCTGAATGTTTGCATTCATCGCAGATTACCAGACCATTTTCTGTGGTCTTTTAATATTTTACTTGGGTCCCGAAGCCTAAACAGCCTGCCAAGGCTAACAGGAAAATACTGTCCTGGACTTGCAAATCAACTAATTTAAAGCCCACTGGCATCAAACGAAGCCAAAAATTAGAATAAGTAAACGAGAATAAGGCAAAGCCAACTCTACTTTACGGCAATAGTCCCCCACGAAATTAAGACAAGATGTAGACAAGTTTTGTGTGTTGTTTTTTTTTAAAGAACCCAAGAAGCCAGGCTTTCTCTTGAACATGCAACTGGCAGGAAAACAAGGGGCAGGGCACACCTCAAGAAAACCCCTGCCCGTGTCCCAGGTGTGTCCCAAAGGCACGGCGAGGAGCCGTTCTTGGAAGCCAAGGTCGGCAGTACCAGGGGCATCGCCGTATTGCCGTGTTTGCTGCCAGAGACTTCCCATTCTCACAACACTTGAGCCTAACATAAACATGCAGGCCATTAGCAAAATATTTGACAACAAAGAACTTCATTGCATCACTGAATTTTAAACATGAGGCTTGCTAGGGAGACATTGTGGCCCAAGAAACTGTGCACAATGGAGATGAATGCACTAGAAACAGAAGTTTGTATGCTTCTGGGGACTCATTTTTATCTCAGCCACACTTGTGTAAGTCTTTATTAAAGACTTTGATTTGATAATAAATCCTTCGGATTGCCCCCAGCATAAGCATGATCAGAGCCTGGCTCGTCTTGCACAAGGCTTTTAAAAAGGATCAGAATCCAACCCTCCTACATTAACAGGAGTTTTCCATGACTATGAAGCGAATGAGTAATTACAAACCATATCTGTAGTTTTCCAGGACAGAAACCAGACTGTATTTGGAAGTGTTTGTCAAACATATAAGATTTATGCATCTTTTTTTTTTTTTTTTTTTTTAAGGCAGCTGGCCGTACAGCCGTGGTGTTCATGTCACCCTGCCCGATACACACCCGTGCTGCTCACATCTCTCCGACCATGGCACGGCACACCAATGGCTCTGTGGTCCTGCTCCCAGGTGCAGCAAAGCTACGAGCCCTAGCATATTGCAGTGTCTTGCTGAAGTCTACCTTTAGACAAGAAATTTTGGCGTGGTTCGGGGACTTCTCTGTGCCTCTCAGTTAACTTCGCTGAGCTTAACAGTTTGCAGACAACTCCCAGCTACTCCTCTGTTACAAAATCCATCAATGCACATAAAATAAGGGACGCGAACATACCACAAACAGGACCTAATAATTCCAAAAGTAACTTCCATGTAGCAGCAAGAGCCACTGCTTGTTACGGCACTTACCCTCATGGTACTGCTGCATTTCTACACGCATGAATTAACAAAGCGTTTAAAACAAGGCTTCATTTGAGAGATTTGAGATTCAGAAGAGCAAGCCCTGTAGCTGAGTCACCACTAAAAAGCCAGATTGCTCTTTACTGGTCATCTCTGTCTTCCTTTACCACCAACTGAGGGCAAAATCCTAAGCTCTCCTGCCAGCTCCATGCAGTTGTGGATGAGCGTGTATTATTTTCAGATACACCATTTCTCAAACACCTGAGACTTAAAACATAACTGTTTAGCTTTGGTTTCTGAGAATAAATCAAAGCTCAGTGCGTATTTAAACAGACTTCTTCTGACCCACAAGAACGTGTAAGCTTATGTGATAAACACCTTCGTGCTATACACATTTCTCAGCAATACCCAGCCAGATTACTGAGATCACTTACTGCATTTTTCTTTCTTTTTTTAATTAAACATTCGTGCTTGACAATGAAAGGACTGCGCCTAACAGGCACCAGTGGGCTATCCATCACTAGCTCTCCGTCAAAACGGGTACAGGAGACAAGCTGCCAGGTGCTCCCCGTGAAAAGGAGACGTGGATTTGCTTCTCCAAGATGTGCCGACGCCAGCAGAGGGCACGTTCGGGTGACACCTCTCCTCACTGCCAACTGCTGGCCCCCAGGGAGACGGGAACTCCAGCTCAATCCCTGCTTGTGGTCCCCTTCCAAGCAGGGCTATTTTACGTAGCCCTGGTCCAGCCAAGCCACCAGGTCAGAGGATGCTGCCCCTGGGCTCACCTTGTTTGTGACACAGCACGTGTAAGGCACTCCGCAGGCCAGCGGTCCTGGTGCCTCACAGCTGTGGTACACGTTTTTTGACCAGTCTCTGTAGTCCTCCCCACCGCAACACTTAAACTGGGAAAACAACACAAAAGACAAAGGAAAAGAGTCAGATCTTAAGAGCAGCTCTCCTAATAATGGGAGGAAAGAAAAAGAAAATAAGAAATAAAACAGTTTTAAGAGTACCAAGGAACACGGAAAAACGGAATTGCTAGGTAACTGCCATCAGAATGACATACGTAGACGTATTAATGAAGTATGGTTATATATGCAAATAAAATAAGTAAGAAAGGAAAAATATATTTCTGATCAGATCAAGCAACAAACCTTTAAACCTCCTGGATGTTTTCAGAATCAGCTGAGCTACAGGGATTGGCGAAAAGTGAAAAAGGAGTCTCTGGTCCCAAGGAGAAAAGTTGTTTAATAATGTATCTCATATAAAATCACATCCAAAAGAATGCTTTCATGTTCAGGACAAACAAAAAGGGCAGAAAGAGACCAAATTGGTATCCAAAATTTGTGAGAGTGTATTGGCCGAGGCCAGCATAACTCAGCATGGGCAATCAATTGAAGTGTTGCATCTCCAAAAGAAGCATCTCCAAGTGCTGACCACTACTTTACACCAGCCATCAGGTAGGGTGCAAGATGCTAGAGACTCACTCCTAAACAGCACAAACATTGCTCCTGCACCAAAGAAACACATCTGAAAAGAATTCAGGACATACACAGCATTCCTCTGTTGCTCATCAAGCTATTACACAAGGTGTCAGAGGAAAGCACCTGGTGCTAAGTTCCACCTCCAACCTTTTCCAGGTTGAAAAACTTTCTTTTCAGGTCTGGATATCATTGAAAAATGTTTTTACATTCACTTCAGCTCATCTACAGCTGTAATGCAGTCCTTCAAATTTTTAAGGATTTTGACATTTCTAAATGTCTCTAAAAGACAACAGTGTTGATACAAGGCATTAAAAAAATCACCAAAATATTTCAGGTATAATTTAGTTAGTAGAACTGAGATCTGGCAAAAAAATACTGTAAGTTTACACCAGTTTAATAGAAACGTTCACTTCCTTTAAAACATAAAGTAAACAGCAGCAGTTTAGTTAATCACTAACATTTATATTCACTGCATATATATAAAATTTTGGGCAGTGCATGGAAACTTTAAAGCGTTATGAAGTATTATGACAAAATTTCCTCAGGATGGTTTGTTTTTGACAGACTTTCTGTGCTAACTTTGTTTTTTGAAGCAGGCTGCCATTTCCATAACGATGTCATAAAACATACATACCATTTACTAAGTTAACTTGTATTTTATTTTTTCTATTTGGCGTGGTCACTGGCATCACATGGGCTCTGTAAATGTTCACATTTCTGAACATTTTCTGCTTCTTCTATAGTCTCCAAACTGTAGGTCAGAACTCTTCAGTAAGCCAATAAACATTTCAACACAGCAGTGTGAAAAAAAAAAGGCTATGAGTCAACTGCAAGTGCCATTAAGTAATGCTCAGCTGTGCCCAGCACAACTTCTGATTTTTAATTACAGGTATATATGCTTCCATGGGGATTTCATTTGAATAACCACCTTATTAAAGAGCTTGCTATGTGCCCTTGAGTGAAAATACAATTGGCCAGGTTAAAACAGCTTACCTGCCACCCAATTTCTTCTTATCCAGCGCTTCCCGTTAACTAGACATTGTTGAATGTCTTAGACCAGTTATCAGAAGCACTAAGAACAAGAACTTGGGTGGAATTTAAGCTGAATTTGTCCAAATCTGGCCATGGGGCCCACATAAGCTGAAACATTTGCAGGATCTGGCCTCGATCATCAGTCACACCTACCAAGGCGAGAGCTGTGCTTTGCCCTCCCTTCTTGCAGTGATTTAGGGAGCTTCAGACGCCAGCTGGGACACTGGAGGAGCCCTGCCCACAGCCACGCCATAACAGATGACACACGAGACCTTGTCAATATGAATTTGATTACAACATCACTGGAAAAACTTAACGCTGTCACTGAGGACCCACCACATCTTGGCATTGGTTGGAACTGGGTTAGTCCCAGGAAAAAAAAAAAAAAAAAACAAAAAAAAAAAAACAACAAGCAAACCTGTTTCTGAACTGAATCCATGATGTTCTTGAAGTCCAAATCATCGTAGTAATTCTCAATTCCTCTTCTAATATTATCATTCAAAAATTTGATTGTCTGGAACGCAAAAATAAAACATGATTCACCCGTTAGAAATGATGAAACTTAAAGAACAGGTTTAAGTCCCAAGTGTACCTGACAAGCAGAAAAGAATAGCCTTTTTTATTTGTATTTAAATAAAAATAATAATAAAAAAAAGGTTATCACTTCAGCAATTACAACAACAAGGTATTCTGCAGGACTATCCTAACTATCAAAGAACAACAGCAAACATCAGCTACTCTTGTGCCATCTTTAATTACCATCTCATTTAAACTGGACTTCTTAAGATACACTTTGTCCTCTCATCAGGCTCAGGAGGAGCAGTGAGCAGCCAGCTCAGCTCTAAATAATTCATATACCTGCATCACAGCACTGCAACTATTTCTTTAGCTGTAAGGGGCAGAAACATTAATATTACACAATGGTTTTCAGTCCAAATCACAGCTGAAATAAACAAAGGTACCAAATGGACATGAAGAAAAAGGACAAGCAGGGCCCTGTGAAACCCAGTCGTAACACATTCAAACAGTGCTCGTGCAGTTTGCCAGACGGGCAAGCTGCACACAAGCACACAAACACCAACAACCTTGTAAATACAAGCCACTGAAAGGTATTTCTTAGAACAAGCATGACTCAAAGAAAAGAAATAGACTGTCCCAGCTCTGAGAAGGAAACAGAGAAAGAAATGGAAAAAACCAATGGGACGTGTAAAACAATCAGTATTTAAATGGAGGCTCTTAGTGTAATCATTTATTAAATACTTCCTTCTCCTCCCCATCCTAACCCCAATTTGTCCATTAACCTCATAAACCAAACAAAAAGCCCTATCCCCTGCACATAGCTGCCCTGCTCAGCCAGCCAGTAATCGCATCAGGAAACCGCTCAACATGCAGAAAACCAACAATACTCTGTCTGTGTGTGGGAGTCAATAGCTATTCTCCCTCACCCTCTCACAAATACCACAGTTGGTATTTACTTAATTTTCGGACAACCAAACTCTCTGTGTCCCGTGATGCCCCCTCCTACACTGCTGAGGCTGATCTGCTCCGTTCAGATGAGCCGGGTGCTCCCACCAAAACTCACAAGAATATTTTAAAACCCTTCTAACAGAAAAATAAATAGTCTGCTGCTTTCCATTAGAAAAATAAAGGTTTAAATATATATATATATGTAGTTACAGTGAGCTTGTAAATGGCATGGTCTCCTACAGAAATGAGTTATGTTGCTCATGGATGTGGGCAGGGAAGAGGTGTCCCTTATGCAAGGTAAAACATTTTGGCCAGTAAAAAGTAACTTAGTTTCCAAATCCAGCTGGAAACTCCCTGAAAGAGCAATCTGAGACACAGGAGGAAAACTAGAAGAAAGCATGTTGTAATGCATTAAAAGCTGGAAACTCGTTTTGCCTGTATTTAGTTAGCAGATTAAGTTAACAGATTTTCTCCAGATTCTTTAATCTGGAACTAATTTCCAGAACTGATGACCAGTTCCACCCTTCCCTACCCTGACAGGCCCTGAGAAGCCCGGACTTGCCTTCAGGCTCCCGTCAGCTAGTGCTTGGGTGACAAATGTAGTACCTTGTATGTGCTCAGTAGCACAGCCACAACTTCATGTGCCAACCCTGGTGAGTGAAGTCTCAGCTCACGCTGCTCACCTGGTTTCTGAAGATCAATGCCACAACTCCACCCGTCAGCTCAATCAGCAAACAGAGACCAAGGATGTACATGAACTGCAGGAGAACAACAGCAAATGAGATCTTAGGCAGAACAAATCACAATCACTCTTTCAGTTACTCTCCTTAAAGTCTATAGCATTCAGTCGCCAGCATACCTGGCTTTCTGGAAACGAGATGTCTGTAAAGAAAATAGCATTTGTTGTTGTTCTTATAAAAATTGCTTATGTCACAAGAAAGACTTTCTTCCTCACTTGAGTGATTCTATTTTTTTTTTTTTTTTCCCAACTGGCAACATTATTTTACGGCTCTGAATGCAATCCAAACCTATAGATGCATTTATCATGCCAGGACACTTCTCCCTATAAGAGCAGCCTGGTCCATCACAAAGTACATACCTGAACTGCTACAAAACACACAGAACATTGGGTTTTGACACTTCCAACAAAGATGGCACGTGGCTGTTTTCATTTTTTGAGTAAAGCAGTGTTTTAAAATAATCCAAACCATTTTATATTAATTTGCCAGTGTTAAATCAAAGCCAGATTCTGGCCTCGGTACATTTCAGTGTATCGTTTCAGAGTGAAGCCAACGACTTGACCGCAGAGCCTGCAATGTGAACACTTGCTGTGCTCCACGGTAAGAAGAATGGTGTCAGCTAGCTATTTATTTACTTGTGTCCTCTGAAGCCAGGACAGTGTGTAAAACCACGTATATACATACATATTCCCATACACATTGGCACACAGCCACAACATAGGTATCTGCGACTACTTATCACAGCACATCCAACACATGAATATGAAAAAAATACGAAGAAATCCATAGCAACACCATCAAATAACTGAAACGTGCCAGTACTTGAAATGTTTTTCCCATCCAGAGGATTCTCTAGGTATAAAAGATCTGTTATGTGAATTTAGGTCCTCTTCTTAACAGCGAAATTCACCAGGAAAGAAGTTTTATGATCCCTGATCTGAAAATAATCTTCAACACTCTTAGGGCCCGGTTACCCTCAGGAGGAGGAGGTTGTTCCCATTCCATGTAATTTAGGTGGACACCCAGAAACACCTTGGGTGCCCCTGCTGTTCTGCTCACTAACGAGCTCTCTAACGAAGCCGGTGACTTCTGCTGCAGCCCTCCCTGTTGCAAAACCCTGGGCAGCTGCAGGACTTGTCTCTGCACTGCTCGCTCCACCCCAGCGTGCGGGTTTAATGCCTGGCCCGTCGATACCTGGAATGGGTGTCATGAATTTACTGGACAGATGGATATCTTGTTGTCTTTTCCTGCTAAATATGGAATCAGTCTGAGAAACAGACAGCGGGGAGCTTGTTTGTTTAAGTGCCCTACCAGACTTTCTACCACAACATGAACAGAAAATGCCCTTGGCATCAGATGGGGAAATAAAACCAGGCTGAGAGTTGAGGAAACCGCTCCCAGCTCAGGACAGACTCTCAGCCATTTCTCTTTCCCTTTGGGGATGACAGCACAATGCCTCTCAGCCAGGTTCCCACATAATTCCAAAATTCACAATTTCCTCTTGCTTTGGCCTAGGTAGCATACTACCTATTTAGCATTTCTTCAGAAATGTGCTCTTTGCAGGCACTGGAGATCACAGCTGTGTCCATTTCACTCCTCCCCCAGGACAGACCCCTGCCTCTAAGCCCAAGGAAAGCCCCGCTGCCCTACACAGCTCCCTAACAAGTCCCATTTCTCCATCCTCCCCCTGATTTCACACCCCAGATGAAGGCAGCCAGACCTCAGCCACCTGACCCACGTCAGCCCTGCAGCTTCTCTCTCTCATGGCTTCCTGCGGGTCGAAAGGAGAAGCTTTTAGAAGAACCACCAGTGACCACAACTAACCTCTGCGCTTTGTGCCTTCCCTGTCTGCTCACAGTACAGGCGTATGGCTTCATATCTTTAAGAAATTCCCTGCACTCAGAAGTTGCAGCCAGACTCGGTGGGCTTTTAGGCCGAGTGGCAGTGCTAATTCCTCCAGTCCAGCAGTTCCTCCGCAGCAGGACATGTACTTATGGCATTACCAGACCAGAAACAGAGCGGGTGCCGTGGTGCCAGGCTAACGTCAAAGGCTATGTCAACAGTTGAGTTTGCACAACATCCACGGGGACCGATAATAATTCACACTCCTGCTTGTTTTCCATAAAACCCTTGACAGTCCCAAACCTGCTTTTCTCAGAGGCAGGCCCTGACCCCGTCGTATCACTGGACAGATGAAATGTTTCTGCTCCCTGATGCAGCTTGCAGCATTTTCAGATGGGGTACTCTAGGGGCACTCCCACCCTGTCTGCTGCAAGCCTGCAGACCCCTTCTGTGCACTGACAGCACCCCCTGACAGCTCTGGCTCCGTGGTTTAGGTGATGTTTAATCTCTTAATCCTTCTGCCATTTACTATTTTACCTCCAGTACTCGTCCTAGTTCCCCTACACAGCCACCTCCTGCCTTGATTCCACTCCACTTTCAACAAAGTCCCAACTGGATACATTTTAAAGACAGCAAATTAATCATCGGGAGGAATCAAAGCCCACCCATGAAATAAAACATGCCCTAGGAGCAGGCTATCCCAAAACTGTGATTCCCCAATCTTCTGAACTTTTGTCTGCTTTGGACTGCTTTTATCCATCAGTGTCTCCAAGTGGTGATGGGGGAACCCATGGAGCAGTGAAAACTGCTTCCTACATGAGGCGCTTTGGGTCACAAGACATCTACAGACAACAGCCAGGGGACCAAACAAACTCCAGAATATTTTTCAGTGCAGCATAGATAGGGCTACAGGTTTAAATTCATGTGGCACTAAAAGGAAAAGCAATAAGCTTTTAATATTATTAAGAAAAACGAACAAAAAACCACCACTCACCGCTTGAAGAAGGCATAAATTGTCTCTTAGAGAAGCCACTACGCCCACTAAAGACACAATGAACATTATAACGCCCAGAAGTATTAAAATAATTGCTGGGGCTAGGAAGGCACTTTCCAGCGTTTTGTACTTCTGTCTTTCAACTTCTGCATAAATCCCAACTGCAAGGACAAGGCCTCCGATCACCTGGAAGAAAAAAAAAAACAAAACAAAACACGGATGTTAAGCTTTTTCCCAGTAAACACAGAGATGACATTTTATGAATACACACCAACCTGTGACTACTCACTTCAGAATTAATTATAGCCTGTGATACACTTAAATCAGAAGTTTGAATTAAAAATAAAAATAAAAAATCTCAAAGTCTGAAGCAGAAAAAAGCTGGGTTAGCAGAACCTGAGATTTGTTCATTTCCAAAAATATGTATATTTAATAACATTCTAATAGTCTGGAATTCAAGCAGTTACGTATGCTTCAATGTGTTTAAAATGCAATTTATTACTCATCTGACATCACATCTATTAACTCACACTACCAAATGGCATGGCATTACTTTTCCTCCTTCGCGTGTCTTTCTTCCCCGCCTGTGTATGCAGATAGATACACATGCCCCTAAAACGTCCTAATTCCTAGCCAGTCTGCAACCAACAGCTCGTATGTCCCTTTGTTTCGCTACCCAGCCCAGCTCCTGGTGTATTTAGGGTCACTACACATGGCCAGGTGTATCCTGCATCCCCAGTCCTCTTGCCGTCATGGGAAGCAGGCCCAAATAAAGGGAAAAACGTCGTGTTTGGGATGAGGTCACCTTCCCGAGCAACTACGGGACAGAGCTGGCAAGCGAAGCAAGAAATGATGCATTTTGTATAACAATTTAAAGGTATTCCAATCAAAATAATTATGGCTAAGTCAGAATCATTTGGTATTAATCCCATGGCATGCTGCAAATTGATATAAATGATGCCGAACTTGGGGGAAAAAAAAAAAAGAAAAGAAAAAAAAAAGACAAGTCCACAGTACTCAATCCACAATCCTCAGGGAAATCCCACAAAGCCCCAAGCATCAAATCCATCATTTTGGCAACCAGATAAATAAGAGCCACCTCTCCTGCCCTGACTTCACCACAAGCTCCGCGAGCCTGCTGCCTGTGCGCAGACGGTCGGTAATTACACGAGGCTTTTCGATACGACACAGAAAATCCCAGCCCCAGCCCTGGGCAGACACACAAGTTGCTCAGCTGCAAGATCGCGAGCCCAACAGTCAAAATATTTTTTCTTTATTAAGTGTTTTTAAATAAATAACTTACTGGAAATACTTGATTTTCTAGAGAAGAATAAACCCAAAGGGCACTATGTGAGGAATGCCACCATTATCATTTAAAAAAAAAATCTCCAAAGGGTTTTCACCTATAAAAATAGGTGTATGGGAGTAAGTTAAAAAGCAACTTAAAATTTAACACAGCCAAATTCAAAGCAACTCCTCCCCTGACAAATTTAGAAGCTGTAAGATTATGGATGACACAGCGGACAAACAGCAGGTACACACATTTACCCTTTCTAGGATTTGACCTTTTCTGCTGTAAAACTTAATTGGGTATTACATTACTACAGGGGCACTTGGCAGTGTTAGCTAGAATCTGTACAAAATTGGAACGACTGAGTAATAAATTACAAAATATTATTCAAGCGGAAACCAATATGAACAACTTATCTTGAAATCTTTAATGTAGAAATATCAGTTGAGGAAGAGTCTCAGAAGCATACAAAAATAACCAGAGAATTTAAAACTTGCCAAATCCCTTTCCTTCACACCGAAACACCACGCTGGTAGTGCTCTGCTGAAATGCAGGCACCCAACAGCAACACAAGGAGAAACTGAAATTAATTCAATTCCGCAGACCTTTGGGCCAACAAAACACTCCACTAAAACAAGAGACCGGCGCAGGAGTTTGATTAAAACTCTAATATTACTACTATTTTTTTTAAGTGAAAGTAAAACCCCAATCCCCTCATGTCCAGACCACATTTACCTGCTAGGCAAGCAGCAGGGAATGCAACGTACAGACAAGCCCTGACCCAAGCCCCTAAAGATTTGACTTGCAGCAGTGGGTTGTTCCGAGGCTGGCGCTTTGTATGGAAATATCTATTTCTTAGCTGTAGTTTTCTAATCAAAATATTCCGACTAAATATGATCTTTAAGGATTCAGGCGCCTGTGAGCAGGAATACAAGATGCATTCACACTTCAAGAGCTTTATACGGAGCCAGAGATGTTTATGTACGTGTATCTTCACCCCTGCCATCTGTCTTTGCCCAGACACCCTCCAAGACCACCTTTAGCACATTAAGTGTACAAAATCTTCAGTCCTGCCTGTTGTTTTCTGCAACTAGCTTGGCAAAAATAATAATAATAATAATATATATATATATGTATATATATATATATATATATATATATATATATATATATATATATACACACACCCCAAATGCCCCATTTCCTTCTCTCAGCCCCACCTGCTGCTGTCCTAAGGCTCAAGGTGGACAACGTCAGACCCTAGAAAAATCACAGGATTAAAGGTATCTCACGAGCCTCGAGGGCTAACAGAGGCCTCCCATCGCTCCTCTGCTCCCCACCAAGCTCTGCAGAGCTGCTCGGTGTGCAGACGTCGGCACTTCACCAGGAGAGGAACCCAAAAACTCGGTGTGATACAGCTGCCTCGAGCGATTCTGAAATAAGTTCTGCAAACCATGACCTGCAGAGAGGAGGAAGGCTTCGAGCTGCATTCGTCAGCATCGCTGTTAACCTCTGGGTAAAAGCACCAGCTGATGGGTACAAGACTCAGCTAAAAACTATTACTGGGGGGAAAAAAACACCTAATTACACAATTAAAATCCTCATTCCTCACAATTTATGCTTTAATAATCTTGTGGGTTTTAAAGTAAAACCTTTTCACCCTTTCCCACACCACTGTGCTGACTCAGTGGGAACTTCACCCCACAGGTGCTGCCTCGCCAGGAGCGCTCTCCCTTCCTGTGACCAGAGGTGGAAACACAACGTTTACGTCAGTGGCCACAAACACACCGCCTGTTTACATCCTGCATCCTTCCCAACAGCTCTGAATACAGAAGCTCAGGCTGCGTCCACAGGAAAAATCGACCGGCCTTGACTCACAGCCAGCGAGCATCCAGCCCCCTGCAAACACCAGGGGCTTTCCCAGGTGCGGAAGTTGCTTTCCCAAGAGGAAAGAAAAGCTTTTATTTCCTAGCTGCTGCTTTTAACCCCATGTTTACAGCATGAGCTCACCAGCCCACACAGCAAGAGCACCCTCTGTGTAAAAGGCTGGATGCTGCTGGCAAAGACTGGGCTCCCGCCCTGTGCCGGGAGAGCACTGGGGTGACACCCATGTTATCAACAGGCTCTGGGTGGCACCAGCAGGCACCCAGGTGACACCAGCGGGCAGGGCAGCGACGGGCACTTACCAATATCTGTCATCTGATGCTGTCACGCTGACCTGCTTCAGATCCCTGGGATTTTAGGGAACACCAGCAGCCGCCGTGCTGGGGAAACGGAAGCATTCAGCTGCACAGGGACCCGGGCGTAGAAAATCCGGAGCAAACAACCATGAGCAGTAAATGAAACCCTCACACTGCTGAAAGGGGCTTTGTTCCAGGCAGCCGCTCAGCAAAACGTGACAGCGGTGTCCTTTTTGTGCTGGCAGAGGGATTTTTGCAGCCTGGGGGCCGAAGGGAGGCACGGAGCAGGCAGCGTGCACCTTCCTTCTCGGGGAGCATGCAAAACCGGGTGTGAAACCAGCACAACAAACCTGCCTTCCTTCCCCAAAAATCGCACCCACACAATAACCGAGCAATGCGGGAAGCCTCCACAGTCGAAAATAAGGGGGTTCCTTTTGTTTGCTTGTTTGTTATCAGAGATAAAACCACTAGAAGGCATCCGGGATCCCCCAGGAGCCGAGCTACACCCGAAGCACCTGGCTTTTGGATTTTCATTCATTCCTCAGCTCGCAGCCTTAAAGAGGCACCCGTGAATCCGAAACCACCCTCCCACGCCTTTATCCTCCAAGGCGGAGACAAAAAGAAACCTGCTGGAGCGCCTGGCACACCGACACAGCCCGCAGCCCCAAAAGGCACCCTTTAAAAGAAAACATGCGGGCTTCACCTGACAACCTGCATGAGCTTCGCAGCACGGCTTCCCCTAAAGCTCGGGGGAGAAATCGCCCCTTTATGCCGCCAGATGAGGGCAGAGGCTTTACTCCTCCATCTCACGCGGGGAAGAAGCAGCAGCAACACGCCTGACACCCCGGCACCCCCAGCTCACCCAGAAGGCGGTGGAGTAGGCGATGAGGGTGAACTTGAGGCAGAGGTAGGACAGCCGCTGGCAGTAGCGCGCTTGCTCCGCGTCCCCCGTCGCCATCCTCGCAGCACCTGTCGCTGCCGCCCTTCCCTTCCTTTCCCTGTTCCTTTTTTCCCTTCCCTTCCCTCCCCAGCCCGGCAGGGAGCGGCCCCGCTGCTGCTTCCGCCCCCAGGGACGCGGGGAGCGTGTTCGTGGGACGGGCTTCGTCAACCTCCAAGGGCAAAGGAGAAAATAAAAGCGTGGCGAGCACAAGGAGGCGTCCCCAGAGCGCTCTCCGGCTGGGTTCCCTCTGCTTTCCCCCCCCAGCAGGGCCCTTCAGACAACAACACGGCCGTGGGGATGTCCAGCGATGGCTCCGGCTCGCTGCCGTCAGCATTCACACTCCGTTTGCCACCGCCGGGGCTCGGGGAGCAGCCAGGGCTGCGTGTGGGTCAGGTTTGCTTGGGGGCAGTGAGAACACACCCGTCTGTTGTTAACATCTGGAAAAAAACCACCAGCAGCCCCTCACCGCCGGCTGACAGGCAGGGGATGCGGGAAAGCTGCGGAGCGACGCCGCGGTTGGGTGTGCCCCCACAGAATACAGTACTTTTGAGTATTTATCTTCTAAAACATCAACAACTTCAACCTTTGCACAAAGCTGCAGATGTCCCTGGCACCTACCAGCTGCACGCAGTCAGGAATCTCACCGCGTGTAGTGTCACCTCGTAAATCATTAACCACCCATCCCTCGTGTCTCGTGGGCGTCGCACCCACCTGAACACAGCCCTGCCACTTACACACTGCCCTGGTTTAGCTCGGTCAGTAGCTGTCGTTGGACTTTCCTGCCGCCTTGCCTTGCCTTTCGTGCTCCGGTTTCTGCAAATAAAGTTTCAGAGCACGAGGGGCTGGATGGGGAAGCCGTTTGACAGGAACACCCATTCTCCCGTTGTTTTCACTCCGGGCTGAGCCAATATGTCAAAGCAGGTTTCTGTTATGAAAGTGTATGGAAACGGCTGAATAATCCTCTTTTTTCTAAATCACATTAACTTCCACTTCTTCTCCCTCTCCTTCAAGGCCAGCGAGCCATTGCAAGCACACCCAAGGCATGGTAGGTCCCGCAGGACTTCAAAAAGCGATGGTCTGTAGAGAGCTTGACCCAGGACGTTGGAGATCTGCAGGAAAGGTAAGTGAAGCACAGCGAGCCCTGTGCCAGGGAGTGGCAGGAGGACCCCGAGCATTTCAGGGCCACCAGCAGCCTTTCTGATGCTCTCTTCCAGCTCACATCTGGCTGCTAGAGCTGCTGTCCAGCTCCGTCCTGCGGTCCTCACCTCCTGGTCTCAGAGCTGTTCCCTGGACAAAGGTCTTTCCTCCCAAAGCCGAGTCCAACGTGCAATATGATTAAAGCCCCTACCACCTCTTATTTTGTATTTTTCCACCAGACCAAATGTACCTTATTCACCCTTCATTGACCTTCCGGACCCACATCTTCTGTTTGCATCTCTCGCCCTCTGCCTGGACCTGGCACCAGTGACTCAGCACAGCAAGGTTTGGCCTCCAGCTATCTTGCCCATGGTAAAAACAAGAATCAAGCCAGCCAAACCCCACAGCATGCCTTCAGATAGGTAGACCTTCCCTGGTCTACCTCCAAAAACCATTACAGAAGCAGATTTTGCTTGCGGTCACAGGCAAGCGTGACTTTCCTGAAGAATCTGGATTCTGCCTTCATAAAAATTGCTGGAGTGTGTAAGTCAAGAGGCCAACAGCCCACACTTCATAGCTGGCCAGGCTCCAGGACAATAACCTCATCGATGCACAACCGGCAACCAAATACAAGGTGTGGGTGTGTGGAAGTGAAAGCGAGTCCCCAGCAAGTGGTATGATGAAATGTTGACCCAAGGGTGGCTGCTCTCAAATGAACACCCAAGCAACAGATCAGATATAGAGTTCAGAAAAAGGCCGGGGTGACTCCGAGGAAGTGCAGGCACCCTGAGCACCTTCAGTTTCATGGTCAGCCCACGGGGATTTTGGTTTCACCTTCAAAACATCAGTAATTATTTTTGGGGAATGCTTGCTAATATTGTGCTTTCTGTAACAAAGGCTGATGAGTTACTTTAGCCACCCTCTCAGCTAAACACAGGGAGGCTTTTGCTCATGTCCTCTGTGAAACTGGAAAAGATTTGAGCTAAATTCCAAAAAAAAAAAAAAAAAAAAAGTGCTACAATTAGCTACTGAACTACTGAACTCATATTGCAAAACAGATGAAAAGCCTTCCTGCACTGTACACAGAAAGCGAAAGGCTCGTAAGCTGTTTAACAAGGTGTCAGGGGAAGGGCCTGGGACAGCTTGGCCACACACAGGAAGAGACGTTTTGTGCATTTTTGCAGTTTCTGGGTAAGGGAGTGAGTTGAATCCTGAAAGCAGGTCTTAATACCTGAAATGCTTTTAGCTTCTAGCAGAGCATGCATGAGCCAGTGCCAAGTGCTCTTTAAAATCTCAGCCTTGACGTGTTGCATCTGTTTATGTAGCTTGCTCCAAAGCTGCCAGCGAGCAGGAGAGCTGTGCTCCGAGCAGAGGTGGGGCTGGGGGCTCCCCTTGCAGGTACACCAGACGTGTGCTCCTCACGTATATTTTTCTGCACCACACATTGGGAAAAGGGGTGCAGGGATCCCAGCGAGAATTGAGCCTTGGTTTCCTCATCCCTCGCTCAGCCCCTCAGCATCACAGGGCTGGGAGCTGAGGTCCCTTTGTGCTACACAGCAGCTGAAGGTGGGTTTCTGGAGCTCCAGAGGAGAGCTCCTGGAAACCCAAGGACGGCAGGACTGGCAAGCCCAGCGAAGCAGCTACCTTTGCATTTAAGCCTACAAACGCTGATACAGCAGCACGTCCATTTCAGAGATGACTTCCAAATAAACAGAGGGAGGAAACGAGTTTGAAGCACCACTTTGCTGCGTTTCATTCGATGTCAAATTGGTTGTTTAGCTTTTGCCTGCAAGAGACTCCACCTCCTTTCAAAGTGCCCTTAAACCCCAGAGCAAACCCATCCCAGAACAGCTCCCGCCTCGGTGCCACTGCAGAGGGGTCGGATACCTGACGCCGTGGAAAACCACTGCCCCGAAAAGGGATTTCCATCGGATCCAAGTTACTTATGGCTTGATACTTCTATTGTATTTTCTTGGCCCTAGAAATAAGGTAAAGGAAGAGACTGCCTGTCACTGACCCGGAAAACACTCCCCTTCCTTTTTTTTTTTTTTTTTTTTTTTTTTGGTCTTTTTTAAAGGAAAAAGGACCTCAAGCGGGAAGAGTTAATCTCTTGGGTTTGTTCTTCAGGCACAGGTTAAAATGCCAGTCAAGTTGGAGGCCCTTGCCATCAATCACTTCCTCCTGGAACTGCATCGCCTCACTTGGAAAACAGGAGGAGAGGACACGAGACATCGCATCCCGGGGCCTTTTTAACAGCACTTAAGCCACACGCATGGGGATTTGTAACACCAGCACTTACCGCAGGAAAATGAGCAGATGCCAGCTGATTTTATTCTCTGCTTAGCCGAAGAAAAACCATGAGCACATTTCCCGTTTCAAACGCGAGCGACATTTTGCAGGCAGACTCCCTCGAGGAGGGCGACAACCAGACGGCCGTCACCCAGTTCACCCAGCCGGGCTGGCAGATCGCCCTGTGGGCTATCACCTACTCCTTCATCGTCATCACCTCCATCGTCGGCAACATCACCGTCATCTGGATCATCCTTGCGCACCGGAGGATGAGGACTGCCACCAATTACTTTATCGTGAACTTGGCTCTCTCGGATTTGCTGATGTCCGCTTTCAACACCATCTTCAATTTCATTTACGCCAGCCACAACGTCTGGTATTTTGGCAAGGAGTTCTGCAGGTTTCAGAACTGGTTCCCCATCACCGCGATGTTTGTGAGCATTTACTCCATGACAGCCGTGGCCGCTGAGAGGTAAGAGGCGACTGGGGAAGATACAGAGCTGAGAAGTCTGCTCTAAGGTAGAAAACGTTATCGCAATGCTTTGTGCAATTGGCCCCCGCCTACCCTGTCAGGTGCCTTATCAGCAAAGTGGGGAGAGAGCTGGACAAATAGGCTATGGGGTTACACACTAGTAATGGGAAGAAAGTTAGGCTCTCCTCTCTTATCTCCAGCCTGAGCCATTCCTGAGTCTGTAACGAGTAGAAGTGGCTGAAATTTTATTGTTCCCATGTCCCTGGTCATAAAATATTTGCCCGTCATCATGCAAGCTCTTTTTTCTTTAAACCACGAGAAGGCCCCATCACTGGGACGGAGCTGGAGCAATATGAATGTGTTGTGGGATGCTGAGAGCATCATAACCTACAACCCTGCTTGCGAGTCCAGTGCAGTGGCAAACCACCAGAAATACTGGGAAGTGGATCAGAAATGGCAGTGGGTTTCACCAGTTCCAAGAGGGAGGAAAGTAATTACAGAGGCTTTGACTTCTGAGGTAATTTGGTATTTTCGTAATGCTCTCTTACATCCACCGAGTCTCTTTTATTTGATCTTAAATTTGGGTGCTCCAGATGTGCTTGCACCTCGTTGTTGAGCAGCACGATGTTTTTCTTTTTACTAGAAAGCGGTCAAAAGTCCATGGGAATTTCCTGCCTTATGGGCAGTGACATGTGAAAGAAATAAGGGAGATTGTGCTCCCTTTGAGACTCTCTGCCTGCCTTCCTTCCATTTCTTCCTCTGTTTGCCCAACTCTGGGAAGGAACATGTGTCTTTTCCATCCTATGCCCCTGCTGCAACCCCATGGCAAAGGTCTTCGCCCAGTCAGCTAGAAACAAAGCCCTCGCATTGGCTTTGCAGTTTCCTTCAGCCTTCCTCTGCTTCTTATCAAACGTGCGTATCGGCACGGGGCTCTTCCAGCTCCCCCAGGATGGGAGCCAACATCCCTCTGCCATCTGCAGACCTTGCTCCCTGAGTCAGCGGGGTCACTCCTGCACCACCCATCCCTGCAGGCAGGTTGGTTCGCCCTGGCACACCCAGCCGAGGAAGCAAGCGATAGACAAATCCCACGAGATAAACAAACCCAGCTGGCGTAAGAAAGCTTTGCCCTGCAACACCCACTGAAACTTGCACCCGAAGCCAGGACATGGCCGCGCAGCTTCCAAAGAGCAGGGCAGGGGCTCCTGTAGGCAGCGGGAGGATCGCTAACGAGCCCGGGGAGATGAGCCGTGTGCTGGTCACCCCGCAGGTGTCCAGATGAAAGCAGATCTCCAGTCTCAGTTTGAGACTCGAATACTCTTTTGCTGTTCCTGGCTTTTAATCATGGGTTGTTGATAACAGCTGTTTTATACGTGTGGTCTGCCAAAGAATATTAATTAAAAAAAAAAAAAATCATTTTCAGGCTGTGCCCATGTCTCCCAGCTCCCATTTTCCTATTTTCCTTGGGGACACTTGGCAAAAGTTTCTATAGAGCCAAAATCTCTTTTGTCGCGTGACAAGGATCAGAAAGAAAACTTGGCATCTCCCCACGAACCATATTTAGCTATTCTTGCTTAACCTTAAAATAGATCCTGACACTGACTCCTGGAAAATTGCAGCTTCCATTTGTTGTTATGAGAAGTTGTGTCCTCTTCGGCTCGGTTGTTTAAGTTTAATAAAACGTCTTTTGAACCTGTTTATTTTAAGGCAGGAGGACAAGAGGTGATCGATCTATTAGGCATCTCTGTCTGCTGTGGACAAGGCTCTGTCACAACCACTCGTCATCGCGTTTAGGACTACTCTGCTTCCCCATTTGGGGCTGCTGTGTGCTGGAGCAGCTGTGTGCACGCAGCACGCCGGGCAGAGAGGTATTATCAGCTCAAGTTTCACACTCCAGATAACAAAATCTCCTAGGCCCTCTTTGGAAGAGTGGTAGGAGCTCAGCGTATCTTGTCCAGGCAGGACAAGGACCAGAGAAAAGGTGCCAGCATCTTGGGGTGTCGCTTGGAGGGGGCACAAAGCAGGGGGAAGATGTAGCTTTTTTGCACAGCAAGAGGAATGAGGAGACCTCAGCAGATCTCACCAGTGGCAGCATTTATACCTGGGGCTTGTTGGTCACCACGAGCTGCAGGGCACGGGTTTGGGCACTTCCCTGGGCAAATATTCAGGAGAACACTTGCCGCTTGATTCCTCCCTGAGCAGTTTTGAGCACTGTATAATGAGGATGAGCTAAGGAAAGCGAGGTGACACGAACATTTCATAGCTAAATAAGGCTCTGCTGCCGTGCAGCTCTGGCTTACTTGCTGTGCTGCCTGTCCGTGCAGTCACCCTCTGTCCTGCAGCAGTGCCTGAGCAGAGCTCTCTCCAAACGGCTTGGCCAGGAGACAGCACAGAATTTGTCACATTTTCACTGTAAAAATCAGGAGGCAATTGGCATTTTCCACTCTGTTTTGCCTTTGTAAACAACCATGACAAGGAGAAGGGAAAGCATGACAAGAAATGCATAATTGATTAAGGGCTTGTTACGATACCCTGCCTTTCTACAGAGGGAACTTAAAACCAGACAGCGCCCTGGGCTTGCAAGTAATCTAATAGTCAGATGTGCCGTGAGGGCTCTGAGCAGGTGTGGGAAGAAAGAGTCAGCCTTTCCCTTAAATGCTCTGGCATTTACAGGCAGAGGTGGATGGCACAGGGCTTCTCCACTGCTAAAAATCAGGGGGAAAAATTCCAGAGAAAAAGAAATTCAAGACTTCAATCTGCTGCTGTCATCACATGGGGTGTAAAACAAGATTGAGATAATTAACGGGACCAGCATGTTTAGGTCATTTTCTTGAGGAAGGAAGAAGGGCATGGTGTTAAACAGTGCATATCTCCAAACTAACACAGAGCTCCCAGCACCAAATTTCAGACCAAATGAAAAGCATTTTAAAAAGTAATTTAAAAAAATAAATTATCAAAGAGAAATACTTGCGAAGGCCCATATGCAGACAGTATAAATGCTTGCTTCCTCCTTGCACCAGATGTATCCATCCAGATGGGATCAATCCATCCTACCTTAAGACTTGCAGTTATTCTCTTCAGAAGGGGTTTAGCTCCTGGAACCTGACTGAATAGCTCTACAAATAAATCCCACCGTATCAGCTGGGGAGTTTTTACACCTGCCACATTTGTTGTACGGGTTACCAATGGAACCATAAAAGCATTACCCATTTTTCTTGCAGGTATGTGGCTATAATCCATCCCTTCAAGCCCAGGCTTTCTGCTGGAAACACCCGAGTCATCATAGGAATAATTTGGCTGGTGGCATTTGGGCTCGCCTTCCCGCAGTGCTTCTACGCCGAGATCTTGACAGACAACGGAACGACGAAGTGCATCGTCGTCTGGCCGGATGACGTGGGATCGAAGCACCAGCTCACGTAAGAGAAACAAGAAAACTCACGATTCCTGCCAAAGTTAGCTACGAAATGAATGTCGTGACCAAACTGTTGGCTACAGACAGCACTGGGAGAGAGGGTCGAGGGAGGGGGAGATTGGTAGGGGAACTACGCAGCTGGGGAATATGGGTGTGGGGCAGCCCATCTAAGCTCAGTTTAGGGCAGCTGTGGAAAAAGCAACCACGTTGTCATGCTCAGGGTGAAGAAGGGTGATACTCCATCCTCCCCTGCTTTGAAAACTGGCCATAAGATCTAGAAAGCCTAGATACAGGGCTTGGTGGATTTAAGAGAAACTAGAGCATAACGTCTTTAAACAAGCAATAAATCCTGTTTTTTTAAGATTTTGGATTCTCCCTCTCCATCAGGCAGAAGGGAGCTGGGGATTTTTAATGCTGAGAAGCCACATAATTAGCTAAAAATCATGCTGCTGTCTGTGAAAAAAAAGAGAGGAGTGTGTTTCAGACATCTTAAGGTTTTAAAGATCTAGTTATCTAGACACACATCTGCACTCCCGAGAGCTCCTAGCCCTCATAGCAATTTCCTCCTGCTTTAAAGCAAGATTGTTCAGACAGATGAAACAAGCCATACCCTGCATTTGGGGGATCTGCTGTGATTAATCATTATTCAAAGTACGTGATATACAGAGCAGCTTGAGAAATCTATCAGGCAAAACATTTCTACAAAGCAGTAATGGAAGAACTGAGGAAAAGGAACAAATTGATTAACAAAATGGAAACAATTCCTCAAACCAAAACCGAGTGCTAATCTCCCCGCATCCATCCTTCGCTGTGAGCGCCTTTCCCCAGCTACATGCACCACGGATGCTTTTCCCTTCAGCACCTCTGGCAGACAGCTGGGCGCCTCCTACGGTTAGTTATTGCCCAACTAACAGGTTTTCACACTAATAAGTGCCAAGTTCCAGGAACTCCATGTAAACTTGGCTGATCCACGGCACATTCAGCCCCTGGCTGTCAGTTTTTCCCACTCCCAAAAAACAGCAAAGAGTAAAAACAGGTTCACATCCCAGCCCTGCTGGGTCACATACCTCCGAGGGCTTCTTGGTGCTACCCCCGTCCTACGTGCTTGGGAACAAAATACACCAGGTTCCCATCAACCGAGGAGGAAGGGCAGTAGGAAATCACCAATTAAAACCAAAAAGCCTTTTGGTAAAGGCTCTGTTCTCACCTGAAAGTGAAAATAAAATATTGGGTCAGCATTTGGGGCTGAAACAGACCTATTTGCTTTTGAGTCAAGCTGGAGAAAGCTACATAACCCCTCACCTGCAAAGGTGCATGCTATTTCATTCAGATGAAAAACATTAGGTTTATTTCTCCCACAGCCATTCTTTGGGAGGGACTGAAGCAAAGCTTTGGCAGATTACCAACGAAATCACTGCCTGTTATCTCTGTAGGCCCAGAAAAGTTGGTCCTGACCACAGCAAATAACAGGGCAGATTCCTTCTGGGATCCTCAGCTAAAGAGCAGCAGCTCCTGAGCAGAATAAATCCTAGCACATTCACCAGCTCACCCCCTGAACAGCCTCAGATTTGCGGGTTTCAGTAGCTTTCCTAGCAAGGAGGTTGGAAGCAGTGATCTCCAGAAATCATCGTGACTGATGGCTCTGTCGGGGTGAACGCCTGCAAAACGGAGCAGGGAGAAAAGGCCACATGCAGCCACTCTCGTGACAATCCCAATCCTAAGGAAAAGAAGTATTAAGAGAGGTGGAGAGCAGGCTGACAACAAACACTCCACAGCTGCCAAACAGAGTATTTTTCCACACTTATTTACTTTATTAAGTGCCTTTTCCAGGGCAATGGCTAGCAATGAAATGCAGCCCCCCCACACGACAGGGTGGACTTCCCCCTCCCAGCACAGCTTTGTGTTGCTATTTCCTGACTCTGAACCATCACCGCTCCCATGTCAGAGTCTGTCGGTGGGGTCTGACATTGCAGAAAGGCTGGGTCCCATGTGGAGAGCCCCAGTGCTGACTCCTACAGTGCTCTGCAATACAGCCGACCCCAGTCGCTAATGCGACGAGTATCCGAGTATCCACACGGTGTTGCCCCACTGAGAAAAAACACGCACCCAGCCTTTTGTGGTCACTGCCAGCAGCGTGTGCCAGAGCCCTCCTGCCTAATCCCAGTTTTTCACACTGTTTATGTTAATGGGACAGCTGCTGTAATGGACTGAGCAGGTTGTTCCCTCCCCATAAATGGTGGTTGCTTAAAAAAAATCAAACCTAAGCACAAGGGAACCAGCAGAAGCTCGTGGGGTATCGCAGCTCAAGCTCACGTACAGCCAAGGGAGATAGCAGCGCTTTCGTCCGGAGCAGAAACCAAGCAGCCTGGTGGTGACAAAAGATTTAATTGTGCATGTGCTCACAAATAAAATCAGCCAGCATTAGAAACACAGTAGTGGCTGTCACTCACTGTGCACGTGCTATAAAGCAGCAATGCTCCTTCCTCCCTACCTGCCCTGCTGAGTTCGTGCACTCCACTAGCAGCCCGCAACATTTGCAAGTCCCTGATCATTGCTGAATTAAGATTTTGGCACCATTGCATTTGCCAAGTTGTTTTTTGGAATATTCCTTTTGCCAATGTGATTGAAAGGTTCACATTTTTACAGCCACAAGCCTTAGAAGTCTCTTCCCTGGGTGCAGCAGGATAGCAAAGTTCAGGTGGCTGTGGACTGTAACCCTCTGATAAAAGATAAATAGCATTACTCTGTCGTGAAGGAGCAGTGAATCCAGTCCAAGGACTAATCATCACAACATGGGAGAGATGAGATGAGCCTCTGCTGTTTACAGAAGCCCCTCTAATGATGTTTGCAGGCAAAATTTCTGCTGCTTTATGCTTTGGCATTGAATTTAATGGGAGCCAGTTTCTGCTAGATCCCTTCAAAGGATGTACTGACGATGCAAATGTGCCTGCTTTTCTTTTTCAGATACCACATTGCAGTGATCGTGTTGATTTACTTACTGCCTTTAATGGTGATGTTTGTTGCATACAGCATCATAGGAATTACTCTGTGGAGCAGCGCGGTTCCAGGCAACCACATTAATAGAGTCCTCTACGAACACCAAGTCAATGCCAAGAAAAAGGTCAGAGGTGAAACTTAAAAATAATTACCCTAAACACACCAGCTCTTCTGCCCCCAGCTCCAACACAGAGCTTGTACGTCATGCAAAATCTTGTGGGACAGGGCATGAAAGGGTCACAAATTATTTTGGGCTGGGGGGTAAAGGGTAAAGCCAACAAGCATGAAAAAATGGTGATTCACATGCACCAGCCAGGTTCCAAGGAAGAAAGGCTCACGTCAGTGGGCCAGGCTGCCCAGCAGTCCTTAGAGAGTAAATCAGTGCCCAGTGAAGCCACACACCACAGGGATAAACTCTGGATGGGGTGGAGAGGTTTCAGGGTAACTGCAGTTCTTCCATTTCCCTACCAAATCTCCCTGATGGCTCCTCTGCAGGAAGCACATGGCAAAACATTTGCTCTCCCTCCCTCCCTGTTCCCCATTTCCATCACCAGGAGTTCGTTTGCCCAAGCAGCCCACACACGTACCACACACAGTGCTTCAGGAGGGCAAAACAGACCCAAAACAACAGCGGCATCTCCCATTTCCCCAGCCAGCCCAGACAACCCTACAGAGGCCCAGGAATAACACACGGTGTGTTTCTTCCAGTTTGTGAAGACCATGGTGGTAGTTGTGATCATTTTTGCCGTCTGCTGGCTGCCCTATCACATATACTTCATCCTGGGGAGCTTCAAGGAGGACATCTACCAGCAGAAGTACATTCAGCAGGTGTACCTGGCGATCTTTCTGCTTGCCATGAGTTCAACGATGTACAACCCCATCATATACTGTTGTCTTAACCAGAGGTGAGTAGCGTGCACGCAGATCTCAGTCTGTAAAGGCAGAAATCTCTGGAGGTCAAAGCCACTGTGATTCTCAGCTGCACCCAACAGGCAGAGAAGTGAATTTATATGCTACTAACAACAAAACCGTAAGATTTTCTGCCTCCAAAGAGAGTGCAGACAGCAGGCGTGTGATCAGCACATGGCCACGAGCGAATGGCTGCACAAGCACAACCCTGCCGTGCCAAGAGATGTCTCCCTTGCTCTGCCCTGAGAACGGGCTGCTCTCAGGACGCTGGTGAAGCAAGCCCAGCCTTGGGCTCCCCGGTGCCATTTCCTGCTTCAATTTCAATAGAAACCTTTTATCTCCATGGTCATTCCGAGGTAGAATTACACTCTTTCTCTGTGCAGTTAAAAAGATCTGCCATTTAATTTCTTTTCTTATGCTTACAGGTTTCGTTCAGGCTTCAAGCTAGCCTTCCGGTGGTGTCCGTGCATAAAAGCAACCGAGAAAGACAAGCTGCGACTTACATCCCCATCCCTTTACCAGTCGACCCGCAGGAAGTCAAGGAAATCAAGTTTCAACACGGAAACTCACTTCAATGAGGAAGAGAAGACATCATTTACCCCCACCCAGCAAACGCTTTGATTTCTTCTTCTGGTTCTGACTCTACTAAAATCACAGAACAGTTTGGGTCGGCAGGGACCTTACAGACCATCTAACTCCAACCCCCTGCCACGGGCAGGGACACCTCCCGGCAGCCCAGGCTGCTCAAAGCCCCATCCAGCCTGGCCTTGAACACTTCCAGGGATGGGGCATATCCTAAGAAACCATTTAAAAGCAGCAGGTTTGTAGATGTCCTGAGGCAGGTCTGTTTCCGAGGGGGCTTTTACAGGTGCCATCAGCATCAAAAGCACTCTGACAATAAAACAAGACTTATATCCATGCAGGTCCGAACATCACCCACCTCTGGATACAAGTTCAGCCCTCCTTTAAAGCCACGCTGCTATACAGAAAAGACAGGTTTTGCCCATCACATCAAAACAGAAGCAGAACAGACCTCAGGCAGCATTCTACCAATCCGTACAATATCAATTATTGCCGTCCTGATGGCGAGCTCCTGTTCTCTGTTCCACAAGACACCTCCATCTGGAAAAGAGCTGAAGGAACAGAAAGGCTGGGGCTCTTCTGGCCCAGTCTGGGCGGACCCTTGGGGTGCGTGGGCAGCTAATTCCTGTGGCTCAGCAGCCTGGAGGTGGACGAGGCTGTGGAGCTGAGCTCCTTTACCACAAAGGCTCCCATGCTGAAAAGCCTGCCCTGAAGCTTTCCTGGATCCTGGGATTTTCAGGCCTGTGATTTCACCTGCACCAATTAGAAGTGAGAAACTCTTGTAAAGAGTCATTCTTTCATGGATTTCTGTAAGCTTGTACCAAAACACGATGTATTTTTCCTGTTGAAGCGTGCTCGAGCAATTCCTCCACCTGCACATAGTTCCTTGTGGTACCTCACCCGGGGAGCGAGGCTCTCTGGAGAGCCACAGGCAGGCTTGGTCAGAGGGGCTGCAAGCTCCTGTCACTGGGGAAGGTGCTCAAAAATAGCTGCTGAGCATCGCTCCTCAGCTCCCTAGCTGAGCAGTCATGTTTGCAGCACGACTGCTTGCTTACAGGAGCAGAGGGCCGCCCGGGTGTGACACTGGGGTGGTGCACAGCTGGTGGCATCCCAGAGCTCTGTGCTTCCAAAGCTGCCTGTACCCCGACCCCAGCAACCCCACCGTGGTCCCCACCACAGCCAGTCCCTTCATTCCCCTTTCCAGACTTACCCCTTCTTGTCGTCACTGTTCTTCTCTTCTCAGATACTAAAATAAAGGCTGAAATTTGTCATCTTCGAAGCCTGAGGCGTTATGTGCAGACATGCAGAACGGGACAGGCTGAAATACAAGCACAATACTTAATGCCATGCAGTATTTAATACCGGTGTGATAAGTAGCACCTTGCAATCACCTTCACCTTTGGTGACAGGTTGGCACATAACACCCCAGAGACATACCTCGGCACACAGGAGGCTCCTACAACACCACCAAGTCCCAGTTATTCCAAATATTCCCCTTTGCTCTGGGAGAACAAAAGCTACAAAGTGTTGGCAGTCTTGACTTCTGCAGTAAATTCAGGACAAAGCTTTGTTGCTTGAACAGAAAAAGTGCTCAGGGAAATGATTTTCCATTTCAGCACAGAACCCAGCAGACACATCTTTCTTCTCCACTTAATCTCCTCCACCTCACTGGCTGCTGTGGGGAGCAATTACGGTACAGAGAGGCCCAGCAAACTTATCTCACTAATAGGACGTGGCAGATGGCACAGGGCTGTGCGCCTTTCTTGAAATGTTCATCATTTTAAATTGTTCCAGCAGGCAGCTTCAAGCCTCGATATTATCTGCCCAGCCTGCTCCTCTTGAGAGCGCACTGCAGGGGTGCACCAGGGCAGAGGGAGAACAAGAAGGAACAGGCACTGACAGCCAGCCACCACCAAATCTTCTCCTACAGGGATTCAAAACACTTTGGAGAGGTGCTTGGCGAGGCACACGCCTCTGGGACTCATGCTCCAAGGAAGTGAAGAACACCTGCATGACAATTTTGCTGTGTTACATACACAGGCTGTGCCTCTACCACGTGCAGCTGAGGGGACAGTAAGGCGTTAAAGCCCTTCTCCAGCAGCTTTCCAGTGCAGATCTTTTGGGACCAAGCGGGTCTGTCTCCAGCATCCCAGCTTACGTTCCCCCGTGCAGCCCCTGACAAGCGCCGACGTTTCCTGCTCATGGCATCTCTCTCATGCTTGGTGCAGAAAGCAGAGGATGACTTCTGTCTGCAAACGAAGCTCCACGTCCCCTGAAGGACTCACTGTGGATCCTGAGAAGTCTGTCTGCTAGAAATAACAACGGGTAAGGAAGCAGAGATGCCCCAAGCCCTCGTTGGAAAAAGGAGGGCATGCCGTGGCCAACAACGTTATTTCCTGTGATATACGAGGTAACAGGAACACTGTGCTCCAGAGTAAACACACACAATTCTCCATATAAATATAGACTTGATTAAATGCCACGCAGCAGTATAAAATGTCCAGGTCAGCGATAAATCCCCCCTCTGTACAGTTACTTGTGCTCTACGCACCAAGGAGTTCCTGCAGACTGTAAGGAAAAACATTTGAAGAATCTCATTGTTATAGCAAAGGAACAAACAAAAAGCACGGGGCAGGGTTCAGAAGTTCAGAAACACTTTATTTTGCCTTCTGCTATTATTTTTCTTAAGAAAACAAAACAAAACAAAACAAGGGCTGCTTGTTTTAAACCTATTCAAAAGGCTTCTGAGCCTTCCCCCAGAGGAAGAAGGAGCAGATGACATTACAACAGCGGTATGCAAATGGCCTTTTCCCCAGGAAATGTAAGATTTGTGTGTCAATATCGAAGTAATTTCTACAGCTTAACAATTAAGAAGACCATGATTTTATTCACCAAGCCTAAAAGCTTTAAGTAAGGCATCTCAGTCATTGCTTGGCTAACACTGAAGACATTTCTCCGGACAGTTATAGCTTGGGATTCACTTGCAAGTTTCCTAGGGATAAGAAGAAGTATGGAAATGGAAGTCCCACCAGGACTGTTATGAGCTGGATCCAATAAACAGCACCACCTCTGCCAGCATCTCCCTTCACAGCCACCCCACGACCAAGTTTAACTTGCACTTCACATTCATCCTCTGTCCTGCACCGAGCCTTGCCCACAGATCATACGATGATTAAGGTGCTGAAGAGCTCCAAACTCAGGTTTCCCATACGGCTCACACCACCCCTACAGCAGCCCTAAGATTTGCAAACCCTCAGCAACTAAAAGGCATCCCCTGCACCCGTAAACCTTCTCAGCTTCTTCTGCCTCCTGTTTGGGGTTAGAGCTGCGCATTGAGGCTGTCCGACTACTCAAGCTGTAACACAAAATGGGCTAGGGGAGAATCCCAACTGTAGTGTATGCAGAAGGGGCCTTCATACACAACTCCAATGTAGGACGTGCAGCCCAGCAGCCCAGGAGCACCTGAGGCCGTGCTTCTGCAAGCGCCAGCTCTTCGTGCACGTGGCTGCTGTGTGCCAGGCTCCTGCAGGAGCACAGCTCTTGTAACACAGAATCTGGCAAAGCCTAACATAATCACATTTGCTTTGGTGCAGTGGGCTGAAGTCTCCCTGCACTGCGGTTTCCCCTGCACAACAGGGCATGAGAGGCACGCAGACCAGCTCCACACACCCCAAGGTTTGGGCACTGCGAGCTCTGCTGAGCCACGTTAGGAAAGGCAAGGTTTGGTGTCAAACAAAACCCACCCCCTTTGAATCAGACCCCGAACGCCCGGGAATAAAAACACACACACACAAAACCCGGGCACCGGTGGGATTAGGTCACAGCTCTCCCTGCACAATAGCTCTTCCCAAAGCACTGCGCCAGCAGCCGAGAGAATCTCTTCCAGAAAGAACCACCGCACACCAGTTAACGCACATCAAAAAAAGTTTAATATTTCCACAAATACCACGTAACACTAGTATCGGAGCTACTAGTGTGCAAAGTAAAAAGACTCTCTACCTTTGCAAAACCAGTTAGGCATGCAATTTTTCAGGTAGACACACACGTAAAGCTGCGAGGACTGCTTGCGACTCACATGTTACTTTACAACATTCACTCACAGTGCACCATAATGCATATTGAAATGTTATCCATAGGCAGGGCAATCCAAATCTTAGGGGGTGGAAAGAGGACAGAGAAGAGTAGCCTGCAAATTTCCATCTACTTTCTGCAGGAGAAGAAAGAGAGCAGGGAAAACCATGCAGAGATCTCAAATTCATTTTCGGTAGGAGAGTGGGAATTAAATACTGCTGTGGGGTCTCCCTCTTTGCAGAAAGCGGCGTGACTTGCAAACGTTAATTACCTTTTGCCTTCCGAACTGGTTCTCGATTTAAGTAATGCAACTGCTATGCAAGTATAATAATGGCATCAGCTCGACAGAGGGCGGAATACACCACGTGTACACGATACCAACCCTGCTGCTGCTTTAGTTCGTGGGATAAGCTGGGTCCAACTCTGTCTGTGTGGTTTGTTTGGTTTATGCACCCAGCCCCTCAACGTCGAGATCCAACTCGAGCCCTCATAGTCCTTCCTGATCACTAACTCTAGCTGAGTGTTTGTGTTTTGAGTGGCTGCTTAACAGTATTAAAGATTAAAGCTCTGTGTGGAAGCAAACACCCATTTAAGGCAAGAGACGGAGGTGTGCACATCCAGGTGACACTGTTTTGCTGCAGATCCTGTAGAAGGGCAGCTGCAGCGCCCTGATCTAAACCAATAACAAGAGAAGAAATAATTTTGATCCGACCCCTAATACAGACGGATACAGCACAGCCTGCCTAGGGACCATAAATCCACCCATTTCCCAGGTCTGGAGATTTGGATTACCCCAATCACCAACCACTGTGTTTTACTCGTTAGGGATTTCTTGCCCAAATGTTACAGGTTTTGCTCGGTAACACAACACTATTCACAAAAGCAACGGGAAATACCAGTGGATCCAGATCCGTGGGACAAGGGCGTTTACTTTAATTTTACCATGACAAAACAGGCATCGAGGAAGCAAGTAAGTCACATTGTCAAGTCCCACTACAGAGTTATGTGCGTGCACAGTGCCGACACACCGCGATTTTTCCACGATTGCTTTAAACGAAACAACAGCAGGTAGGTATGCAGGAGGGAACCGCTGCTTCCCTTTCACTAAAAGCTTCAACACCCAGGTTTGGTGGTCAGCGTGCTGGCGGTGCACGTAACAGGGATGCTGCAAAGGTCACACTTGGTACGATGCAACAGCAGCTCTCAACGCACATCAACTGGGGGCAATTTCATCTCAGACAACAACTGATTTTTGACAGCTGCAGAAATTAGAGACTGATTTTTTCCATGACCTACAGATGGGGAAGGTACCAACAAGGTGAATAAGAAACATGCAGATTGGGGTCCATAAACAGGAGATAGTATTAACAGCACACATTCTATCTTGTATCCTATACTTTTTATGTCATTAGTTGTATTTTTTTTTTTCCCGATAAAGCAGTGAGTTCTGTTTTATTTATTTATTTACCAGTTCAGACTACGCAGTCGCTGCTTTATGAGAAAGTGCTCACAAGACAGAATCAGGACTGGGGTTGTGGAGTTCAGTTCTGCTCGGCATCACGAAGCCTGCATCCCACCGCCGTGATGAGCGCTGCCCCTTTCCCACTGCCGTCTTCCGAAAGCAGGAAGGTCACGTCGCACTTGGGTGCCAGGTCTTTGACTGTTTGGTGCATAATCCTCGAAAAGCTGTGAAGGGAAACAGTGGCCGTGGGCAAGGGAGGCCTTGCAGCACCTACAGAGCATAGCAGTGCCACGGGCCTTTGCAGTGCTCCCCCTTTCACAGCAGAGAGAAATAAAATGCTGGAAACATTTTACTACACTACACACTAGGAGCAGGGGCCAAAATACTTTCATCCCAGCCCTTTGCTCTCTCTTTGTGTGGGGTTAGCTGGATCTCTTCTGCCACAGCAAAGTGCAAAAGACGAGATGGTGCATGGCCATCTTCCTACCTGCCTCCTTCTGTATGCTCTGGAGACAGGCACTAGTCCTCCCCTCCCTGTGTTGCCAGCTGTTGTAGACTCCTGCCCTCACCTGCCCCTGCTTTCCAGCAGCCCACCTCCTCTGCCTGATGGACAGAAACATCTGCCCAAGAGGCACCAGGCAAAGAGGCACCTCCCAGGAGGCACCAGGCATTCGAGCACTGCTCTCTCGCTGCCTCTGCATAGCCAAGAGATCTTTCCCCTTCCTGTGTGGCTCCCAACCTGCCCAGCAAGCTGTGTTGCCTTTAGTTTGGCACAGCCCCCTGAATCCTTCATGATCCTTTGATTATCTTTTAGAAAGCCCGAGCAGCCCTGATTAAGATCTCTTTTCCCTGGCTCTTACCCTAGCAAGTAAAAGAAATCAGGCTGGAAAAGGACACGCAGCAACACGTTACAGGTCACGGGCAAACAACCACGGAGAAAGGTGAACACTCACTGTGGGTGTAGCTTGTACAGCGTCCCATCCACACCAACCGTAATCTCCAGGTGCTCTAATCCTCTGTTCTCCCGAATTTTATCTACAACTGCAGCCATGCCAGCCCCGCACAACTGAGCCGCTCGCTTGGACACTGCTCCACACACGGTCTTGACGATGATGCTGTCGTCGCAGGTGCTGTTGAGCCCCAGCTGCTGGAGGATGGTTCGCACCTGAAGCAAAGCTAACCTGTCGCTGCAGGAGCAGAGGAACACAGAGTTCAATTCAAGGCCCTCCTCAGCTGAGCCTCCAGCACGACCCCCACTGCATCGAGAGCTGCAGCCACACTCCCAGGCTGCTGGTACAAGAGACCCCGGAGAATGCAAACACACTCACCCCGACACTGCGCTGCTGCCAAATTCGGGCAGAGCAGGAAGGGGGCACAGGCAAGCCAGAGGGGCTCTGAGCACAGCTCTGCGTTGCTTCCCCTTCTCTTTTCATACCGAGTGCATTTCAGGAACGCATTTTTAATGAAAACTTTGTTGTGCTTTTTCCCCCCGTAAAGACTCAACAGATTTTAAGACAGTGTCTGAGCAATAAAGACACAGAAATATCCACTAAAGAAGTATGCATTCAGCTAGCATTCATTCAGTCCCACAACAACAGCTAGGCACTCAGAACAGGCACAGGAAAACAGCCTGATTTCTGGTGTTTTAAAGAGCCTGCACAGGTACAGGCTCGCAATGAGACCAAAATCATCTCTGGAGCACGGAGCCGTCCTCTCCAGCCGTCAGCAGCAGCATCACCAGGTGAGCTTTAGCACAGTATTTCTCTCTGAACAGCCTCCCGTGCTCTCTTACCTCTCGATTTGTGAAAGGAACTTGGTTTCAAAGATATGCCTGGTCTTCAACGTCTCTGAAATCTGGCCTCTGAACAGGAACCCCCGCTTGGTGAAGTCGATCAAAATATTGCGGACTATTTCCCCCAGGTACATCCCACTGATCATTTTCTCGTACCTGCAATGAAAGACAGCAGCACAGCTCAGGACACAGCTCATACTTGCAGAAGTGGCACTGCAGCTGCTTATTACCTAGATGTCCTGCCTGCACATGCTGGGGACATGAAATCTGCAAACTGACTTACACAGAATGGCCATTTATGAGGAGAATTGGGCAAGAAAAAAAAGTGGAAAACCTTGCAAGGTTTTCAAACAAACCCTGTTTGCTTCCTACAAACACCTCACATACTCCTCACTACCATTCTCCCCCAGGGTAGACCCCCAGGGTCTCTCCACAAGGTACAGGCACTGGGAGTGCAGAGTTTTTAAGGGAGTCCTGTGCTGAAAAGCACCCTGTGGGAATTAAAAATAAATAAATGAACGTGAAGAGGTATGTTCAGCATGTTCCCAGGATCACTGACCTGTACATGAGCGAGCCAGGGGACCGGGGCTGGTTTGTGCTTTTCAGTTAACTCCAGCACCTGGTTCCCAGCAGGGAAATAACAGCCCAAAAGCCACAGGGAGGAACCAGGGTGTTTTGAACCCCCTCTTGACCTCACTTTGCACACAGAACCCGAGTTTTCCGCTGGCAGGCTTGCCCCAGGCTAGAGAGAGGGATATTTTCCACCTGCAGATCTCTTCCTGGCACGCACCGAGGGGTGCTCAGCGCTGGCACGGGGCAGCCCCATGCTGAGAACAGGAGTCTGCTTCGCCCCCCTCCCCTCCAGCACCATTCTGCTTTGAAAGGGGCATTCTGCGGTCCGTGACCGAGCTGTGCCCTCAGCAACGAGAGCTGAACACTTTCTCATTTATTGAAAAGTTCATTCAGCCACGCATCCTTTATTTCACCTCCTGGAGCTCTGAGCAGGGTTTCTGCCCTGGCCTGAGCTGAGCACAGCGCACCAGCCACCTGGAAGCAAGCCACGCAGTCCATTTAATACCATGAGCTCTCTCGGGCTTGTACCCAGCAAGCGCCTTCCCTCTCGAGTGCCTAACTTCTTCTGGAATAAATTATTACCCTTGGCAGTTTCCCCTTCTGCCTTTGGCTGCTTACTCCATGCCAACCCTGCCGCCACATCAGGCTTGCTCAGCGTCCGCCTCTCCGTGTCTGTTTGTGCCCTAAACCCTACAGAGCTTCCCAAGGGAGCTGCCAGCTTGCCTGTGTCCCCCAGGCTTCCAGGCAGATTTGCTGGAGTCACAAAACTTTCTTAATAGCTCCACTGCCCTCACGTCAAAGCAGAGAAATTATGAAAAATTGCAGTCTGGGCATGCAGCAGCCTCAGCCCTGGAGCGTTGTGCTGGGTCCATCTCCTTGTCAGCTCTTTCTTTGTGGGGGCAGGGAAGCTCTTGCTCACCCCAGAGCTGGGTTCCCAAAGTGGGATCCATCCTCCAGGGCCAAGAAAGGCAGGTCCTCTACCGTGGCATGTCATCCAGAATATTGCCTGATGTCAGAGCTGGCTGCAACTGCTTTACAGTGACCAGCTCCGAGCTCCAACCATGCCTGCAGGTCGAGGCTGAGGATTTCAGAGGCAGAGCCCTCAAACTAAGAGAACTCAGCTAAAAGAGATTAAACCGAGACCGAGAGCATAGGAATGACGAGCCTTCTTAAGCCTTGAAGTACAACACGGGATGAGAAAAAGGAGATTTTACTAATTTAAATCCTCCTGAAGTTCTCACCAAAAACCCTGTTGCAAACAAGCTCTGGGCAGATGCTCAGTGGCCACAACAGCTCTGCCCACCCAAAAGGCTGGCAGGGGAATTTGGCTGTAGCTAAATGAACGGCCGCAAAACGGGCAGACAACGGTGAAGACATCCATTGCCCATACAGAAGAGAAAGCAGAGAGAGAAGATCATGGATGTTTGTCCTTGGGGAAACTAGAAAACAAGAAGCAACCAGAGGCACAGAGGAGGGAAATCCCACAGGGCAGAAGGGCTGCGTTCATTTTCCACTCAACCTCCTTTCTGAGAAGGGGAGAAATCCAATTCTCTCAAAAGCATTTGAGGCAGCCTGGCTTACTCTTAACACAGCGTTTACCCCACAGTACCTTTGCTTTCCAGCATTTAGTGAAAAGTCATCAACCGCTTTGTCATATATCGTCCTGATATCGTCCAGGCATCCATTATCCCCGAACGCTCCCCACTCCATGTTCACACACATCCGTCCTTGCTCACCATCCACCATCTCTATGTTTCTCATCTCTTCCATGTAGCAGGCATTGCTGCCAGTTCCTGAAAAGAGAAAATAGTGAAATTTCTGTGGGCTTTGTACTTTTCTTTTTTTTTTTTAAACAAAACAACACTGGAGCAAGAACAACAGTCCTGACCCCAAACCTTCTGGTGGATCTTGAAGGTGCCTTTTCTGAATGATAAAGTCAATTCCAAAAGTCACAAAGGAAAAACAAACAAACAAAAAACCACTTTGATAATCCTAAACTAAAGGGGAATATTAGTGCATTATAGGGAAGCTGTGGCACACTGCCCAGCACGGCTCAGAGGAGCAGAGGCTCATCCAGGCTGGCTGGGCTGAGGGTCCCATGTTACGGGGGGACCAGCAGCATGGCATTTTCAGCACACTCCAAGTGTTTTTGAACCCAAAACCACAGCAAGCAGCCAGATGAATTCTGAAGTTGCTGAAGATAGGAGTCACCTTCCACAAAGCCCACAGACCTTCAAAGTTCAGGGGAAAAACTGTTGAAGTGAAAGCCTCAGGAAGATTTGAGGCATCAGGCAAAGAAAAACCCAGGGATTTTGCTGGCTAATGGCAGGGCATTTTTTAGTTCTTGTTTGTTTTTTCTTGGTGTTTTTTTTTTTTTTTTTTTTTTTTTTTTTTTTTATGATGCACAAAATTCAGCTGTTTCAATTGCTTTTCAGGGAGGCAGGTAACTTCCATGTTGAGGTGCTGCCATGTTTGACTCTGCTAAACGGGAACCCTAAGGACTGTGGTAATTACCAAGTGCTCCATGGGCCCTAAGCCTTAGGAAGCAGAGCTCTGTTAGCAAAGAGAGGCAGATTTGCTATTACCTGGGGTACAAAACTTCTTGAAGATGCCTAGGAAACTATCACATGAGCCAGAAGGGGAGAGGGAGTTGTTAAAGCCCTGGGGCTTTTGCTCTCCTTATCCCAGATGTCCCCAGGCCACCGAATGAGGCGGGGCTGCAGCAGACAGTCAGAGGATGCTATCAGCATCCCAAGGACACGCTGCCCTTCCTGCAGGGAACTCTCACCGAAAACATGGAGCTCACAGACACAGCTCCCTACCCACACTGTGCTGTGCTGACTCATCCTGGACGTTTTCCAACTGTCTGAAGGAGAAATTGGTGGTGTTTCATTTTCCTACAAGTCACTTTGCAACTTGAAACATTATTTAAGCTCACAGAAATGGTTTAGTGGGAAATGGTTTAGTGGGGACTGTTAGCGTTAGGTCAGAGGTTGGACTCGATGATCTTGAGGTCTCTTCCAACCTAGAAAATTCTGTGATTCTGTGATTCTGTGATTCTGTCTATCAGAGCTTTCCATTGCATGCTATTCAAGAACTGTGGCTCTGCATTACAAGTTTATTCTGAGAGACCACATGCTCAAGGCAAGCTGTGGGTCACCTGAACACCCAGGCAGGGAAACGCTGATGGGTTAAACTAACAAATCTTCCAGGAGCTGATAAAACTACCTGAGCTCAAGTTTGCTCACTTCCCAAGCAGCACAGCGTCTTCCCAGTTAAAACAGGCAGGATTTGTTCAGCACTACAGCCTGTGGACATCTCAAATGATCAAGCACAGAACCAAGCTGGCTGTTGAATTTTGCTCAACTCCTTCACATGGCTGGTTTCTGAAGGTATAACTGTTAATCTCCAAATCTTTCACTTCTGGACACCCTAGTTGTATTTTTAGATAAGCACAGGGATGGCTCCATGAGAACACAGACGGGTGTCTGCATGCTGTTTAATTAAAAAAAAAAAAAGGCCAACTGCAAAGCATTTCTAACACATACCCACAATGAGTCCAATTTCACAGTTGGGGTCTTCATAAGCACAAGTCATCATCGTGCCCACCGTATCGTTCACCACAGCCACCACATCCAAGTCAAACTCCTTTGGAAGAGAAAAGTAAAACAGTGAGAACTCTGTGTTTGGAGCCACCCCGAACACCAAAGGGGACACAAAAGGAACACAACAAAGGGTCGCTGTCAAAACACACCAAGAACAAATACTTGTAGCTTGAAGTACTGGCCTGAATTTACCTCTGCAGAGATCAGAAGTTAGCATACCAGCAGGCAGCTAAGGCTCCTTGAATGCTTTCCCTACTACAGACCATGGCAGCAGCAGAAGGCATATTCCTGACTGTTCTCTTTGGCTTAGGCATATTTAAGAATAGATCTTGCATATAAGCACACGGCAAAGGGCTATTGCCATGCTGTACTATAGCTGTGCAGTAGCAAATACAGCAACATTTGCTGATAAAATTCTGTTAAACTTTAGCTCTTCTCAGGCTCTTTTTCCTCCCTTCCTAGAAAGTTCCAATTAAGCTGCTCAAGACTTTTCCAACAAGAACAAGCGCTGGGGGTGAGGAGGGAACTGTCATTTGGGGTGCACTGAGAAGCCTCCTTACAATCGCTACGTCGGAAAGTCCTGCTTTCTGCATGCTCTAATGCAGTGACAATTGCCACAGGGTTTGAAAAGTGCTTGGAAAGGTCTGCCAAATTCAGCAAATTCTGAGAAAAAAAAAAATAAAATAAAAAGAAGAAGAAAAAAATCTCCAGCATGGCTCATTTTGAGGAGCAATTTCAGTTTGGTGGCTGACCTCTCCCATTTCTGCTGCATGCCCTCTAGACCATCCTACTACTGGGTTGTGACTGGGCTACGTGCCAGCACCAGAGCCAGTACAGCCACAAGCCATCAGGGGCTGCTGCATCTGGACCTGCTGCAAGACAAACACCTTCTGTGCAGGGCAGGAGGCCCAGCCCGTTTCCTCGAGGCATGCTAACCCCACAAGAGGGAGCCAGCCTGACCCACGAGGTCTGTAAACTGCAGGGGAGAAAGAAGGGGAAGGAGGAAAAATAATAATAATCACCTCTCTTCTTTTAATTCCTTCTCTAAGCAAATACACCACGTCTTCTCCCTCACAGTCTGTAGCCTTGAAGCCTTTTGTCCAGTTGAGGAGGATACCCTAAAAAGAAAGCAAATAGGTTAACGCTTTTCTTGATGCACTACAAAATGTCCCAAATCCTATAATCCTCTAAGGAACCGTCATTGAGTAATTGTATCTAATAACTTCCTTGCATCTACACTTGAAATTTAAAATGCTTTAGTGTGTAGTTATACAGAAGACTTTATAAAAAGAAATCTATCTATATCTCTGGAATTTGCATCTAAAACTAATCACGCTTAGTCTCCAGATTTTCAAGACAGAAACACTTGCTAATGAGTGAACCATTCTGCATCATGCCCAAAGACAGAAAATAAAAACAAATTAAAAAAAAAATGCAAAACATCAGATACCATAGCTCGAGACTAGGAAACTTTTTATTTTTTTGAAAATGCAGCTCACTAAAAAGCCACATCACCAGGAGAAGCACTATTGCCCAGACTGTAGCAATGCAACAAACTCACAAATAAAAAGTGTGAAAGAAAAGATACCTATCTAGAAAGAAAATGCTAAATAGACACGATATTATTAACAGCTGCACAGATGGAGTTGGTGAAGATATGTGGCAGTGAAGGAGTTAAACAGGAGAGCCAAGAGAACAAGGGTACGCTGACAGGGACGTGTTATAGGCTCCCCCAGTTCCTGGTTCATCCACTCCATCCAGCAAAACCAGATCAGCCTGGGACCAGGCGCTGGCAGCAGGCAAGGACAGACCCAGCTTGTGCTTATCACTCACGAAACCAGGGCAGTATCACAGTCCAGCAGGTTTATATGATTGGAAAAAAAAACACATTACATTAAAAAGGGCCTATCACCACCACGGAAAGTGTAAATGCTCTCATCCGTCACAGCCACAGACTAAACAGCACTTGCATTACTACCTTTAAAGGAGCTGTTTATAGGACAAGCTGTACTGGTCAGGGTCAGAGCATGAACCCTCCCCTCACACGACCTGCCTGTAAGTGTCGGGTAGGTGATATGAAGGCAGAGCAATGCAACCTAGCCTAAGCACAAAAGCAGATTTAAAAAATAGTAATGAACTTACAGCATCTAGACTGGTCTGCTTGCAAGGGAAGGAAAATGTGAAGCCGAGAGGAAGCCGTGCACCTTTTATTCCCATATAATCCAGGAAGTCAGAAATGCAGGTAACGATGTGATCAAACAGCTTTAAAGAGAAAAGTCATGTGTTTGAAGCTGTACATTCCACTACTCTTAAAAAAGTATTTAAAAAGCAGCAGTGCTGCAGAAGAGAAGCACAGATACTCACCTCTTCTCCCGTTCCCTGCATCACCTCTATAGGAATTGCATAGATCTTGTTGTGCATTTCTACTGTTCTCCTTTTACCACTGCGAATTTTCACCAGCAAAACTCTAAAGTTTGTCCCTCCAAGGTCAAGTGCCAGAAAGTCACCGTTCTCTGTAAAAGAATACATGTGTGCATTTAAAGAATCCATCAGGTGAAGATATTAGGTGCTGCTCTAATTATTCCAGACTTTTTGTGTGTGTGTTTTTGTTTCCTTTTGTGTTGTTGCTGTTTTGGGTTGTTTTTTGTTTGTTTGTTTGTTTAAATCAATGAGGGAAAGAGGACCTAACAGAACTGCTCTTTGTTTTCACTGTGAGAAAGTTTCCCAGTTAGCTGACCACCACGAAACACAAAGAACTGCCCAGGTTGTGTGGGCAGGGTTCAGGTGGGTTTGGGTGGTTAGCCTAGCTGTGGTCTTCTCCCCGTGGGCCACAGCTTGTTTGCACCCAGAGGCACTGAAATTGGGCTGGAGTGCCTGCCCTGCCCAGAGCTGGGATTTTTCTCCTTAGCACAGCTCTGGAGATCACACCAGATCAGCTCTGTACCTGTCCCATCCGGCGTGCTGCGGACGAAGGTGGGCAGCATCTTCACTTTGGCAGTCTCGTGACTCTTCTTCTTCAGGCCCGCTTCCATCTCCGTCCTCATCCTCTTCTTCACCTGCAGCAGCTGCTCGTGGGTGAGCTTGAACTCAGCCAGCGTCTCGTCGATCAGCCGGTGCTGCTCCGACAGCCGGTACGCCACTGCCGTCACCATCGCCGCCCCCTTCCCGCTGCCGCTCTCCGACAGCAGGAACCGCACGTCCGAGTCGGGCACCAGGCGCCGGGTGGTTTTGTGCAAGCGCCGAGCGTACCTGCAGGGAGAGGCTGCACGTCCACCGGCTGCCCTGCCTCCCCTACAGCCCCCAAAACCTCACTGACTGACTGCGAGGGGAGCAAGGAGCCTCAGCAGCCTGAGCTACGGCCTCCCAAGCAGGGAAACTGCCAGGGAAGAGCAGCTCTTCTTTACAGCCTCTTTTCGCCTAAACTCCTAAGAAAAGTCAGCAAAAAACAGGGCAGAGCACTGAGAGTCTCATCCCCTGAACCCAACCACGGATGGAAGAAACACCCTGGCTCTGGCACTGCTCCAATCCCCTCTGAGGGTCCTCAGTTGTCCTTTAGATGGTGTGGGGAAACAGTTCAGAAATAAAAATTGCCCACGTGTTATCTTAACACACCCCAGACCCGACCATCTAGAAAGGCTAGTCAAAACAGCATTCTTGGAAATGGTTTTTGCTTCCCAAATGTTATGTTTTTCCTTAATTAATGAACATGGTTTTTGTTGATTATTTTTCTTTCAACAAAATAGTGGCAAACTGAAAAATAAATGCTACGTGGTTTTGTTCTTTCAGAGATTTCCCCATAAACAACACCCAGTCCTCCCTGCCAGCCCCAAGACGAGGCAGAATCATTTCACTGGTACCCAAGTACTCCAGGGTTTGGGTTGTTTTGTTGTGTTTTTCTCTCTCGTATGTGTGTGTGCACGTGCTAACGGCAGGAGCCGGGGACTCACTGTGGGTGCATCTTGTAGAGGGAGCCATCGACCCCCACGGTGGTGCGGAGGCGGCCGACCCCCTTGTTGTCCCGCAGCTGGTTGAGGATGGCGCCCAGCGTGGAGGCCACC
Organism: Aythya fuligula; assembly: GCF_009819795.1. NCBI lineage: Eukaryota > Metazoa > Chordata > Aves > Anseriformes > Anatidae > Aythya > Aythya fuligula. The sequence continues at coordinate 4,855,562 of NC_045565.1, read as the reverse complement.
AGGTTGGCCGAGCGGAAGGACACGATGGTGCAGACGTGCTGGACCGCCACGCAGTCCTCGTGGGACGGCTCCACCCCCAGGCGGGTTAGGATTTCTTTGGCTTTGTTCAAACCTTCTTTGCTCCTACAAAGAGAGAGCGGTAAAGGAGGGAGGGAAGCTATAAAATGCAGGATTGAGGCACATCCAAACACATATGTACCTGCATGGGGTTTGAGAAAGGGATTGGAAAGAAAATTTCTTAGAGATCTGGACTGAGAAGCTCTCTAAGACTTAAAACAAAATGCTCTGAATACTCGTTCATTCACAGATAGAAATAGCTGTCCATTACAGCCTGGTGCAAACGTGCCACCTCCAAACTATACTATTTCAGCTACCACAGCAGCCACCCTCTGGCTGGGATTCCTCCATCTGTACTCAGCATCCTGCCTTCTTCACGTTCCTTTCTCACTGAGCACCAGCTTTATCATGTCCCTGGAAACCTATCAAACAATAATCACGTGCACTTCTCTCTCCAACAGAGCAGGTTTCAGCTGCGCTAGGTGGTAAGAACAAGTCTCGTACCAAGAGAGCCCAAAAAGTGCCCCAAAAGCACAGGCACAAAGCTTGGGACTGGCCCTGCCCTGCTGTACTGGGACACCTCCCAAGAGCAGATCCTGTGACAGCTCCTTCCGCACACCCCAAGGAAGTCAGCAGTGACTCCTCCAAGAATTTTAACAGACCTGGAGGAATTAAATGCTTTTTAATCACCCTGATGCTTTAGACTTCAAGCGGCTTCTCCTCTCTGGAGCAGGAAGCACCAGCCCCACAATTCAGCACAGAGCTGAGCGTGCAGCTAATCCCGCTCCCAGGTCTCAGTAAATTAAGCTCAGTGTGAAAAACAAAACCCTGAGCAAGGGTTGCCAAAGTGATTTCATCCTCACGGCCCTCTTTTCAGGCTTTTCCAGCCTCCCTGACTTTCTGCCTCTTGCACTCAGTTTTCCCACGTTAGCACCCAGCCTGAGAGCAAAGTTTCTGGCAAAACTTACTCGCGTACCACTCAGTCATTTCCAAGACAGAAAAGGAAGGTGTATATCTTGCCATCACTAACTGCACTCCCACACATCTTTTTAAGGATTCCTGCGTCTTGCTAGCATCAGCTGGAAATTTGAAGTGGCACAGGAGTGCGCTCCCTGTCTGTAACCAAAGTGCTCTTTGGGGAATGAGGTGGAATTTCAGGTCAACTTTTGCTCTCATTAACTGAATTCCAAAATTGGAAAGCTGGCCCGGTCCCTGCAGCACGAGGTACCCCAGTGATGTGAATTTTAACACCACAGGGGGCAGAGCCAGTAAGTGCTGACTGAAAGGGTGATGACACCGTAAGGAACCAACTGGTACATAGCTCAGAGGTCGCCACGCAGCGCCCAGCACTGCCCACGAGACTGAATGCTCTGCCTTGTCACACTCATTTTCTTTCTGCCCAGCGATCCCGTGGATACAGCGAGGAGCAACACAAGTATTTGGTAGGAGGCACTAAGCCAATTCACTCCCACGTTTAGCTGCAGGCTAGCAACGTTTAGGTTTTTGCCATCAGGGTGAGAGGCAGCAGAGTGCGTAGCTTGTGGCTGCAGGGACTGGTGGTGCCTCCCAAAGCAGAGGGAAGGAGAAACCTGCCACCTCCCAGCTCACGGGAGCACGGGAGCTGGTGGCTTGGAGGAGAGGATGCTGGCTGCCTTCTGGGGATCCCCACATGCTGGATACACACCCCACGGGATGGTGCCAGCTACCTCCAATGCAGCACATTCCTCCACAAAGCAAAAAAGTAGTACTGGAAAATTAACAGGCAGAGTCATTTGGAACCCGGGGAGGGAGAGGTACTCACTTTTCTATGGCAGAAACATGCTTTGTCTCAAACTTCCCTTTGGTGAGAAGCTCGGGGGTGATTCTCCCTTCAAAGAGCAGCCCCTCCTTGGCCATCTTCACCAGGATGAGCCTGACCAGCTCCCCCATGTACAGCCCGCTGACCATCTTCTCAAACCTGCAGGAGAGGGCAGCAGCAGTCACCCAAGGGTCCACAGGCAGCACCAAGAGGCAGAGCCCAGCTGTACGCCTGCCCCAGCACAGGTAAAGTCAAGCTTTCTTCAACTGCTGAATTCATAACAAAAGTGGAAAGAGATTTTTTTTAATTTCCCTGGCTCCAGCAAGGGCTACATTGATAAGCTGTGAACTGAAGCTGATAGAGTAAAAATCAACAGCCCTAACTAGGACCGTGGCAACCCTGACCAGATCCTTTCCTCTGAAAACGGCTGCTAAGGGAGAAATTTTGAAGTAATGACAAAACCATTTGGGGCCTGAAGACTCCAGCCCAAGCAGGGCTGCCCGGTCACCTGGCATGGTGCCTGCGCAGGGAACACGCACTCTCCTCCCAGCAGATGGCAAACTGTGGTTCTGCCTGGACCACGCCACCATCCCCTAGCATCAGTGAGCGCAAATGTTTCGCCTGAATCATACCACATGTCAGCAAATCCAGAGAGCTCGTAAATAACTGCCTCACTCACAGCTGCTTCCCAGGATTTAGGGATCCGCGGTCGATCTCTCTGTCGAACTCGGTCCTGATGTCTTCTAGTGAACCATCATCTCCGAAGGCCCCCCACTCCGTGTTAATGCACATCCTGCCCTCGTCCCCTTCCACCAGGTCTATGTGCCGCATCTCCTCCATGTAGCAGGCGTTGGTGCCAGTGCCTTGAGGGAAGGGACGTGAAAGGGCTAAGCAAACAGGCCAGGCAAAGGGAAAAAAGCCACGCGCACGCTGCTGCAGCAGTGTGTGTGTGTTACCAATGATCAAGCCAACTTCACAACGCTGGTCATCGAAGCCGCAGGTCATCATCGTCCCGACAGTATCGTTCACAACAGCCATGATGTCTGCATCGTAGTCCTGGTGGGGGAACAAAACGTTACTTGTACCATATGGCTGCTCTGCGAAACGCTGCTGGTGTTTACCAGCGCTTCGCTTATACCCACTAATTCCCCAGGAAACAAATCATTTGTCTGAATACCACAGCTCAACTTTTAAATATCACCTGCTCCATCTGCCACTTCTCTACCCCATCAACCCGGGGCAGGGAGAGCAGACTTAAGGCACCAGGAAAATCAACAAACGGTTGCAGCGTGACTTCTAGAGGGCAAAGACCTGCTCTCACATAACACCCTTACGTGGGAAAGAGAAGGGGAATGCCTGAAGGAGGGAGGAACTATGTAGTTAGAAGATCATGGAGTAATCTCATGCCATTTCTTGGAGCGTCAATACTCCCAAGATAACAAATTTCTCACAAAATTCACTTAAAACACATCGTTTTATTTCAAATTAAGATTTTAATAATAAGCATATAAGCAAATAATGCAATTAAATAAGCTATCCAAGTGACAAGCAGCCATTCCTTTCTAGTGTCTTCAGTGTTACTCTGTTTGGTACTAACTCTGATCACAGTAACTGGCTACAGTAATGCTGTTTGGTGACAGTGAAACTCAGGCTTACGTAAAAATCCACAGCTACCCAAATGGTGCAGATACTGCCCAGTTTCCAACAAATTTAGATGCTGAGTAATCAACATATCACCTGGTTGGGAGAATCATACAAGCCCAAATTCATCCCACCTCATGCTCAGTGCCTTTTAATTTGCCTAAATCAGCAACCTGGTCACCTTCATCCTCCATAAAAGCAGCAGGGAGAAACTGCAGGGAGCAGCACAGCTCAGTGAGCCTGAAATCCTTTCTCTTCTCTCTGCTCCTCTCCTCCTCCCCAGTGAGCCAGCTGCACGGCTCAGCCGAGCTGCTGGGGAGAGCCCAGACCACCAGAGGCAGTTTCTCTGGAATGGGAGGTGTAGGGATCACTGAAAAGGGCAGCTTTTTCTCAGTGTTTGGAGGGTGATAAAATTGCTGTAGTTGCAAGCACCAAACCAGAATGTAGTTTTGTGCTATGAGGAAAATCACAGCTTCCCCACAGCAACCCTGTGACAGCTCCACTTCCCCAGCAAACAACAAAACACCTCATCTTCACGCAAGAAAGCAGACCTGCACCATCACTCACATCCCATGCCCAAGTTGGCGATGTGAATGGTGCTTTCTGGCAAAGAACCACAAGTTTGCTACGACAGAGTTTTTAAAAAAAATCAAGTAATAATGTACAATTTACCCCACGTTTCTTGATGGCCTTGTTCAGCAGCTTCACAACGTCTGCTCCCTCCACTCCGCTTGCTTTGAAGCGCTTCGTCCAGGTTATCAGAACACCCTGAGAAAAGAAGAGAGCCATACTCAATACTTTGCCACTATAAGACATATTTTTTTTTTTTCTCCTTTAAAAACCAGATTTTGTACTCCAACATCATCTCCAGGTCTCTTTTCTTATGCAATCTACCAAAACAAATCTGAAGAGACCGAGTCCTTTATTCTCATTACAGTTAGCTGCAAGATGGGAAATGTTTTTCTTTCCTCTTCCTTGCTAGAAAACACTTTGTTTACATTTTGTATCTTCAGCCCACTCTTCTGCCTTCAGCTCCTTGATGTTTTTTCTTAGGAAGCCATTTAATCCTGTTGGGCCACAGAAATTAGCTGCATTCATAAAAAGCTGACTGCGCAGGACTGGCTAAAGGGAAGGGACGTGATTTTTGCATGGCCATGGCTCGGCTGCAATGGGCATCCAGCTGCACATTTGCTGCCTGGAGTCCCAGTTGCCCAGGCTTGTTTCACTGGGAGATAATGCTTATGAGCTAAGGAAAATGGAAATACTGCAAACATAGCAAGGGTTAAAATGCTTAAATATGTATGTGGGTACCTGTGCTAAAAGCTAAGGGCCAGGATTTGGTGTAAATTAACATCTAATGGGCTACGTACTTATATAAAAGGTCGATATGCTAGGCTTAGGCAAAAAGTCTAAACATGAAAATAATTTCTATGCTGAAAGGATGAAGAGAAATAAAAATAAGGCAAGAGAACAACATTTAAAAGTTAAATGAAGAAGAATCTAAGCAAAAAGTTGGTGTGATAGAGTACAAAAACCCGTCATACACCATGGCTCAAATAAAAAGGAAACCCTGGTATTGAATTCCTTGTCTGCGAACTGCCATTCACAAAGAACCTGGACATGGTTCCAATTCCAATGACGACATCTGATTTCTACTATTCAGATGATGCCTAGCTCATTCAGAACACTCAGTAAATAAGTCAGTGATACTGAAATAAAGATAAGAGCATCGACAGCAGTCAAGAGAAAGGACGACTGGGATCAGCTTAGCTTTTCATACCCACCACATAATTCACACCTATCACAACAGGAGTCTGGGAAGCTAAAAAGCAGAGAAGCTGAAGCCTGTAGGCACAAGCAGCTGCTGCCCAGGTGTACGTTTGTCCATATATCAGCTTAAAAATCAACCACTTGTCCTGTGCGTGCTCACCCTCCAGATCAGGAGGGTCCTTAGCCCCAGAGCTACCCAGAAAAAAAAATCTAGTCCACAGAACCCAGCAAACCACCAAGCTCCTAAAATATCATGAAAACTCTTAGAAAACCTTCTTATCATAGGACACCCTTGCCTGCCTCTCTTTCCCTCTCCACTTTTTCTCTTTCCTCTACCACCACTTTTCTCTGAGTCTCTTTGGGTGCCCCCAGCCCATCCACGTGCTCCCCCCCTGCCCCTGCACCACACGAGCTTTAGTTTATCCATTTTGTGCAGCTAAACAAGGGTAACCCAGCTTCACACCTGCGTGCCCAGCATGGCTCTGCTGTGGTCAGGTAGCTTGAGCCTTACCACGCCCCACGGCCAGACTGCAAAGCCGCATGAAAATGAACTCACCTCTTCTGAACCAACACGGGAAAAGGCACTTCTCTGCTCTGAACCACATTCAAACCCCAAGCTAATAAGCACCCTTGGCTTCAGCTCTCAGCATTGCTCAAGACGTATGAAACGTAATAAAAACCACTGCCTCACCTGGCCCTGCTCAGCACAACACCTGGGAGCTGTTGCAGCAGGCTACCTAGAGCCCTGGCAGCCAGAAGAGCAGGTCATGCTTTACCAGCACAGCCTCTTAGGGCTCAGATTTAACTTCCCCGCATGGATTTGCCCCCCCATTGCCACAGCAATGCTGTACCAGCAGGCTGCTGAGTCACTGGTGCTGAAATGAGCAAAATAAAGGAAATATTGGGGCACTCTTCTCATGGGAGTCACATCAGACTGGAACATACAACGCTGGTTATTTGCATGCCTTTTTAAAGGACACTGCTTCCAGGTGTGCTATCCAATTCCTCTTTGCACTGAGCGCCCGGCTATTGGCGCAGCTCAGCACCACTGCTTGCAAGGAAAACCCCCATCTGGATCAGTGTCCACATTCGGGAAGTTCAGCAAAGTCTGAGCAAATGCTGCTGGACCAGGTCCTTCCCAGTTACGCTCCATGGAGAGGAGAAAAAGGCTGCACAGGAGCCAGGCAAAATTGCTGCTGTGTTTACACGGTAAGCCATAATACCGGAGAGGTCACGCAGAGGCAGCACAAAACATCAGCTGGAGCTTTGTCATCTGTTAATCAGCTCTTTCAAACAGAAACGTAAATACAAACACCAAGCCTCACGGTGAAATGAGACCTGTCTGGGACGCTGCTTTCATAGCAGTGAGTTAATAACATGGTGGCTCTTCTGCGTAGTAAGAAAATCGGGAAATCTTCTTACCTCATCTAGCTTGGATTGTCGGCACGGGAAAGAGAACGTAAACCCAACGGGTAACTTCTTGTCTTTGATTTGTTGTTTCTCCATAAAGTCTCCCAGGCATTCAGCAACATGATCAAAAAGCTGTAAGAAAGGGAAGAGCATAAAGCCATCACTAGAGTACAGTCTGGGGGAGAAAAGATTTCCAACTGCATATGAAAACCATCTGGGATGGTGAGAAAGGGGAAAATATCTGCTCCAGGTTTTTAAAGACATTTTAATGACAGAACTATGAAAATGCTCTCAGTCACTGGATGTTAACATCTTAATAATTAATAAATTATGAAATATGATGTCATTTTATGCACCCAACTCTGCATTGCATCTTTCACATCCGCATCAAAATGCTCTTCCAGAAACAAGCAGCGCACAGCTCTCCTGCCTGCCCTAACGTTTGTGCTTAACATTTGATGAGAACAAAAGACACTTTTAACCTTTCAAGGACAGGAAGGACTATCTTAAAAGAACCTTTGGGGTCTGGTCCCACGTGAGGCTGAGCGCTTTTCCAGTGATGCACAGAAGATCGATATCCACTTCGCTCAAGCACTGCTGACACCAGAGAAGTCAGAAGTTGCAAGAGCCACCCAGGAGGACATCACCTCTCAAATCTCTTCCTAAAGCACACAGCTAACAAATGAAATGGAAACCTGGGGGATTTGTCTAAATGCTCTGAGAAACAACCCCAAATGGGAGCTTTTTCTGCCTTACCTAAGATGCTGAAGCCTGCAGGCAGCCAGTGCCAGGCTGCGGGTACCAATTCCCACCCAGCAGCCCCTCATGGCCCCATGGGACAGGCCAGGGAGCGCGTGGCCCCAAAAGGGAGGGTTGGCTTTCACACCAAGCTACTTGGGCAACCCCTCGGGTGGATTGCAACACTCAAAGCCAAAATCAAGCCCTGGCAATAAAAGCAACAAAAATACCCACCCATATCCACCTATAACAAAAAGCCATATGTGAACTGACCTGTACCCCAAATAGGTATCGAGCCTGCCAACAAGTCGCCTCCTGCCCCAGAAGATAACTTCATATTTTGTTTGATTCCTTGCGAAAATTAAGTAATTACATAATACTTAAAAATAAAAATCTATCTGCAGTGTTGGCAGGCCAAGGCCGTGAAAACTGCCCAGAAGATTGGGGATAATTGGAAGGGAGTACAGAATGATATCTGTTGGTTGCAATTAGCCTTCGCAGCTTCATTAAGAATAATTTACAGTCTCAGAGATAGGGCAGAGCACTACAGACAATTACGAAAACGACGAGGAATATTTTGCTGTTTGAAGCAGGTCAAGAAGTGGTGCGTGTAATGTGACAATTTAACAAACACCTTTAACCAATTCCTACTCTGAGATCGGATTGAATTAAGCAAAAGCACGGTGGTTTCCCAGAGAAAATGTTGCCAGTCCTTGTCCCAGGCACATCAAGGCCACTTCCCGGAGCACACACAGTGCAGCAGCACAGAAAGCAACACAAGCTGTGCTGCTGCAACACCGTTTTCAGCTGTCCCAACCATGGAGAGAGGAAAAGGAGTTACAAAAATAACTACAGCGAAGTAATAAAATAACACAATTTCTCAGGAGGAACACAAAAATAACAAGAGGATACGTCTCTATTATGTTTTCCATCTGAAAGTATCTTGCTTCATCGTGAACCTTATTAAACTCCCAGCTGCTACCAGGATTACGGATGAGAACCAGGGGCCAACTGCAATCCCCTCGGGAATTTGGAGAGCAGGAAACAGCAACATTGACTGAGGACATTGCTGCACAATCCCTCCCTTACGCAACAAACCACAACCACACAGAGACAGGGCCTGCTTTTCAGTTCCCTCAGCGATCCCAGATCGCTCACAGCAGTCCATACACTTGCTAGCATTTGCCTGTCAAAAACTCCACCTCCCCTGGTTAGCATCCAGCAAGCAGCACACAGCGACTCGTGCACGGGGAGTGCCAGTTACCCATTAGCCATATTCCTCATGCTACGGTAGCTGGGTCTAGTCAGTAACGTCTGGGCTGGCTGTGCTACCGCTTCCAACGAAGCGTGGAAAAAAGGCGTTGCTCAAAAGGAGGGGAAGAAGAAAAAAGAAGAGAGGCATTGATGGATTTTGCTGCTGTCAAATATAGTATGGTTTCTGCCAAGAAGCCTTAAGGAAGATGGGTATGTTCCTACGCCCACCTTAACACCCAAACCTCACAAACAGGACACAGCAGAAGCACCATCACAAAGTTCTGCGGAAGACGTGAAGCAACACAACCACCAGCCACCGAGCAATGCGGTACCGGCCCTCGCTGCTTCCCCTGGCCCTGGCCTCGCCTGCTCAGGTTGGGCTCCAAGAAGTTTCCGCAGGGATGCACTGGGCTGGCAGCCAGCAGACTTTGGCAAGCAGCTGAAGATCGGAGCTGAGGCTCAGCCTCTTGAATAGGGAAGACTTGAAGGAGCGAGGAGCTCACGGCTTCAGATCAGAACAGCCACAAATCCAAACCCTACCTCCAGCAGCAGCAGAACACACAGAGCTGAAATCAAGCCTTGAGCACACTCCCATTTGCTGCGTTGACACAGAAGACGGGATTCTTGCAAGTTTTAGACCTGCTATTACACTGTGGATGTCGATGAGAGTTTTGCCCTTGACTTTGACAGGGAACTGTCTCTGACCAGCAAAGGTGGCAGCCTGCACCTGACAGGTGGGGGAAAATTGAAGTGTGAAGGCAATGAAGTAGAAAACATCAAAATGAACTGTGCCATTGAGGCATGAGGCCATAAATCGCAATCCCTTCAATAAGCTGATTACATATCAGGCTTTTAGAGTATAATTCAGTGAAGTTAATGACACAGCCTGCTGAAAAACATATTAGTGGCCTACCCTGTGCAGGCAGTTCAGTCCCGTCCAAGTATTCCACTAATCTGGCTCAGAGATTTCGCAGTACCTCAGCCACAGGCATCAGTCATAAGCATCAAATCACCACCTGCCTGTGCTCCTCCTGGGCATCTGCCGTGTTTTCCTGTGAAGTCTCTCATCGAGCGTTTTCGTCGAGGTTGCATATTGTCACAGGACGCCTTCAGGCCTGGATGCAGTTCTGATGACGTTCACCTCTTTTTTTTCCTGTTAAATACTGGGAGCGACTGTCCACCAAGGCTCACTGGAAACCTTCCTTGCTTCCCTTCCCATTCAAAAGCCATGACGAAAGCTATCAGCCTGAGCTCCAGGCTGCTGGTTCCCGACAGCCAAATGGCCTTGGGATATTTAAAAATTAAAATACCAACACAGCAACACCCGGGAAAGAATGCAGACCTGATGTCTCCTCTCCCAGCTTCTCCTTAGTGTCCTTATCGCCTCTCCAGCAAGTCTCACCCTAAATCAGCCTGCCTGCACTGCCTGGGGCAGACGCTTGCCTCCTGGCTGTGCATGCAGCCCTGCTGCTTGTTGGCCTCCAGCCTCTGACCCCCCCTTCATGGAGGGGCAGCCCCAGGCTCCAAATTTGCCTCCTTGGCAGCCCACCTGACTTCTCTGCTTCCAGCAGTAACAGGCAGCGTAGCTCAGCTCCCCTCCAAAATCTTTCCATGGGAAAGCTGCTGCACGGCCTGTCACAAAGCAATGATACTAGGAAAGGTCTTTAGAAGAAAGGTATTTTATTGCTGCAGTTCAGATAGCCCAGCAATACTCCTTGCAAGCCATGATTGCCATCTCACACGCACCTTTACAAAGGTAGCAGCACTTACACACCTTAAGGATGTTGAGGTGGCTAAGAAAATATATTAAGGATAGAAATGCTGCTTGCTTTTTGTTATTATTATTCTTTTGAAACAAGCTTTAAGTTTTCTGCAAGCCTCTTGTTATACTTTTAAATGGCATCCTATTCTAGTAAAAAGTGTAAAAACCATGCTTTTTCCAACTATGAAATTACTTTTTGTCTTACACTGACACAGAGATAAAACTACCCATAAAACATTCACTGCAATCTGCTTCCTGATTATAAAAAGAAAACAAATTCTTCCAGCTAGCACAACTTGAAAACCAAGTAAGTGGATTCAAATATTTTCTACTCTTGGAACGTGGGGGACCAAGAAAAAAACAACAACAACAAAAAAACACATCATTTCTTCAGCAGAAATTAAGTTGAAATTGTCCCCAAATATCTTACCAGCTTCCTGTACTGTTTCTAACGTACTTGTACCCTTCATGAATGCTGAGTGGCTCAGACTGCCAGGACAAATATTTGGTCGTCGGGATTTTCTGTCCCCCATCTAGTGTTAAAACCACAGGGCTGCTCTGGCTATCTGCTTACCAAGGCCAAGTTGTTTTCCTGCTCTCCGTTCCTACCTCCAGAAGGTTAATTTACTATAAAAGCCAGAATTCTTATTTCTAGGCCAGTTTTCTCCTAACCGAGGCAGAAGTGTCCCACACAGTGACAGCAGAGCTGCAGCACCCAAGAATGCCCTGTTACTTGTTTATTCTCAGCGTTGACAAAGAGCTGTAGCGGGGTCCATGCATGTTGTAGGTGCAGCTGATAAGATGATAAGGTCAATCTTGTGCCCTTTTTCTAAAACGGCAGTGGGAAAGCAGCTGATCTTTCGAGAGAAGTCATAAGGAGGAGGCACTTACCCGTGTCCCGCTGCCGTGCATGATGTCTTCAGGCGTGTTATAGATTTCGCTTTCCATTTGTACTGTCTGCTTCTTTTCGTGCGACACCTTCACCCGCAGAATGCGAAAGTAAGAACCACCGAGATCCAGAGCAATGAAATCTCCTTTCTCTATGTGGAAAACAAGACACAAGCGATTAAAATGTGTAGGCAACATAAATGTGTGGAAAAAAGAAATAAGCTCTAGTAAGTACAATGCACAGGCAAACACACGGTTCTTATAGCAAGCAAGTTCTCAGCTGCAGGGCATCCAGGTGAAGTCCTGCACCACTGAAGGAGATATTTGGAATTTGTTAGGCTTTGTAAGCTCCTGAATACATCCCCAGGAGCCAGGGAAAAAGTTAGGATACCCTCATCTCCCTCTGTAGTGGAAAGGAATTGGGATTTAAAAGGTCTGGAGCCAAAACCAGCGTACCCCCACTGTCACAGACTCCGAGGTGTAATTCAGGTGACAGATGTGTGAGCCAGCTACCCGAGAACTGGCACTCTCAGTCCCCCTGGAGAGCAAGGCAAACAGATTTAACTGAACCGCTTCTGCTATCTTGTCTTATCAAAGAGGAAGCAAACAAAGACAGCAATCACTGAAGTCTGTGAAAAGATAATTTTGAGGAAAGCAGTGCACACACCTTATCACACAGCTGTGTGCATTCTGGCTGCAGTTAATCACTGAGGCTCTTTGCAAGCATTTGCCATTTTCTAGCTAAATGCAATGTGGAGAAACCTAGCAGGTGGGAAGGCCAGTACCTGCTGACGTACCGTGTCACTTCAAACTTCAGCTCAGCTCCCGGAGCCTTCTGAGGCCATGCTGCCACCAACACATCGTGTATGCACCTTACACAGAGGATTTCCAGATGCAGACTTGCCTCTGAGGTTGCTGTGCCCAATCTCAGGCCCAAACTCCTGAAGCCTGACTCAGTGACTGCTCCTCCTCATTGCCCCGTGCACCTCCAGGACCCCCATCCCACTCAGCACAGCTGGCGGGGGCATCCCTCGGGGCAGGACCTCGAATGGGAACAGCCAAAAAAGAAGCAAACACACTGCAAAAGGCTTCCTGGTTTTCCAGTGCTGCAGTGTAATGCAGCAAACAAAGCACCACCGGGGGAGAAATGACAAAGAACAAGAGCCTGAATACAGAAAACCTGACAAAAAGACAGTGGGAGCCCACAGCTCCTACCGAGCCTTGTGATTTTACGATGCAACCGTCCCTTCGTGCTGCTTAAGACAGGGGCAAACTCAGAGGTCCCAACATAAGATCATGCAGAGCTTGTCTACCTGTTTTGGAGCTTTATACACTGCTTAGCTCCAGTACAAATGTCCTGTCAAACATGTAGGCAGCCAGACTGCCTGATTGGAGCTTGCATAACAAATTCAGCTCCTCAGCCTTCACTGGGACAGGGCTAGAAGAAAAGCATTTAGCACAAGTACCTCATTAAGCCGAATACCTGAATACGCGTCCTCATCCTGGAGTATCATTTGTCCAATGTAAACCATTACCTCCGATGAATAATGAAAAATCAACACTGGACCAGATGGCCCTTCTTCAAGCCTCCATGCCCCAGTAGCACTTCAAACAAAGAGTGCACTTCAGCAATATCTCCCTGGCAGGAAACTAACAGATTAGCCCGTCTGATTTCCAGCGCAGTCAGCTCATTACAAGGTAACATTTAGCAAGGAGTTATCCTTCTGCATCAAAAAGAAACACCTTTGAATGCAACGTAGAGCTTCCTATATGCAAAGGAACAGTTTTCTTTCCAAATATTTCAGGAGCAGTATCTAATCTATACTTTATAAGACAAAAACACAATCAAAGCTGCTGTAAATTAATTTAGGCAGATCCTTTGGAAGCGTTTTGAAATAGCTTCCAATGTTGTTCAAGGCACTGCGGACAAAACCTCGTGGCTTTCATAGACTGAACCACTCTGAATGAAGCAAAAGGCCCTGCCAACAACAACATCAACACAGTCGCAAAAAAATGACTCAAAGGCTCCTTGTTAATGGAGTACACGAGCACAGACCCGAAACCAAACAACAGCATTTGTCTGAGCAGCCAGCTCTCAGAAAAAATGATCACACTCAAAGGGAAGGGCTTAAGAGATGGAAATCGGAGAGGGGCCAGAGAAAAGGACGGGGTTTCAGCCCTGGATGCTTATGGAAGGAGAGCTGAAGGCAGAAATTGTGGTCAGCCAGGAGCCACCCTGGGCACTGCAGCACAGACACATCCCGAGCCCGCCCGGAGCCTTTGGAGGCAGAGGGATGGGGACGGGGACGCTGCGCCTGCCCTGACGTGGCCAGCGCGAGCAGGTGAGTCAGGGAAAGCGATGCCATGGCACCGCCCACAGCAAATATTCCTCCTCGGTGGGGCCAGAACGTGCCTTTCCCAGGAAAACAACGCAATGCTTCTGCTTGTCCTTCCAGCAGCTAGCCAGGGAGTCGCTCGCAACCTGCGTACACAGACAACGAGCCAGGCACACAGAGATCATCCGGGGCAAACCACTGCCTTGCTCTAACTCCGTGCTGCAAACACAGCGAGCCTTAGAAAGCGATCTCTCACACCGCTCCTGGCCAGGCACACATCTCTTTTCCTCGTGCCGTATCTCCCAATCTCCCCAGTTTGTACCACAAAACAGCCTGCAAAATTACGCGACTCACTGCAAGCGGCTCTGATTTTCAACCCCACAGTGCCTGAGGGACCTGGGGACAGGTTTGTACTCAGCTGAACTCAAGCATGCGGGAAGGAAAACCGGGGATTTCAGACAAAAAAGGTTGGGATTTCCCACAAAAGCCACCTGGCAGCACTTGCACAAGGTCACCTCACCTGCAGTCCCATAGAGAAAGCCCTGCCTGTGACCCGGCGGTGTGCAGCCGCGAAATGGTTGCCTTTCTCAGCAGACTGCAAGTCTCAACGCAACATTTCAACACAACAGCCAGCAGCGCTCATTTAAGGGAAACACAGGGTTCAAGCTTGTTCTCCCTTTAGGCAGACAATAGCATTTCTATTAAAAAGCATAAGGTGGCAGAAAGCAACAGCAAAGCAGAACTATCGGAGATTTCCACCTGCCAGACAACTCCAGCTACTGCAGGCGTCTTGTTCCTTCACCCAATCGCTTCTTGATCTTAACTCAAAAAAGCCTCAAAACATGCAAGAACTGTTCAACAGCTGAAACTGTGTAACTGCTGCACATGGGAACTTAATTTGTGGAGGCACCAAAATACAGTTAACGAACTCACGCTATGGGAGATGGAAACCCAGTGTTAACACTAAATTATAAGTGTTTATAAAAGTATTTATATACTCTATAGAGAGCTTTGGTTTGTTTGCTTGTTTGTTTTTATAAATACTAAAATAAATACTAGGTGTAATCTGAGGCTCAAATACCAATACAACATCTTTTTGGTTTCTGATAGCTCAGCAAGTACCGGTTCGTACTTCCACTGGAAAAAATAAGTAGGAAAAGAGAGGTTGAGTCAAGCAGAATGACTAAAAGCCGCTATATTTGCTAGGACTAAATCACATGAACATGAGCTGCATAAATCAGAAATCTTATGCGAAGTACTGGTTCTTGGCAGACCAATCCCTGTGGAAGTGTCACCTATCGGCTGCTGGTGGGGGGACCGACAGGAACGGCTCTCCTGCTGCCACCAAAGCAGGGCTGAGACAGGAATCACAAAACCCTACAGTTTCTGTGGGAACAGCCCTGAGCACAGAGGGGAGGTTATGTCCAAAATGTTGTCTGGGCTCACCAGGGAGCAAATTGCTCTTGTTGTTCTCAGTAGTGCTTTGGTGTATTTCTATCAGGTGTTCCCACCATACTTTATAGGGTAAACAATTTCTCAGCCCCTTACCTGAGCCGTCAGGGATGGACCTCACAAAGGTGGGAAGCATTTTCACCGTGGCCGTGGGGTTGAAGTCTCGGGAGAGGCCGTTCTTCATCTCCCTCCTGAAGCGAGCCATGATGTCGATCAGCGTTTCGTCGGAGAGCCGCATGGCGTAAAGGTATTTATCAATCTGGGGAGAAGGACAAACACCACCACAGGGTGAAAGGCTACCCCGAGGTGCCCAAGCAGAGCCATACCACCCTTTAATTACAAGAACAATGCACTGTCCCTGCTTGGCCATGGGGCTCTGCCCAAGCCAGCAACCCAGCTGAGAGCTTCGTGCCTCATCTTTTGATACAAAATCAAGGAAAAGGTACAAGTGTTATGACTTACGTGGCCTGTAAGTCCATCCTGCTGCCTTCCCAAGGCAAGGCCCAGTCCTCCATCGCTCTGCCTTCTCCTTTCCCCAAGGAAATCTCACCCACAGCCTCACACTTTGTCTCCAGCCCTCCTCCCACTTCTCATCTCTCCTGGCTCTCCAAGAGCTGAGAAGCTGAAGCTCAATACATCTCTTTTTGCACCTTGTCCGAGCTGGGGGCATCGCCGCAATCCCCAGAGGTGCCTTGTAGCGAAACCTTTCATCATGAAGGGCTCGCCACAGCGGTTCCAGCACTGTGCTGCCAGCTGAGCCCCCATTTCTGTGTACCAGGCCGTTTTCCCTGTCCTGCCCCAAACAAAATCACAGCCAGAGGCTCAGCAGAGACAGAACAGCACTGCGGGCAGGTGGCGTCCGCCTCCTCCACACACAACATCAAATTACAAGGTGTTGACTTCGCCCTCGTGGTTTCCGAGGAAGGAAGCTTATCTCCCTGGAAAAAGGAGACGGTTCCAGTTCTGCAGTAATAATACTTTCCATAGTATCACGCCCGTCTTTATCATCAGGAAGAGCGAGAGATGCTTTGATGGCTCGCAAACACAACTTGGCCTTGCGGGGTTCTTGCTAAACGCACGTCCCACCCCTTTCATCTCAGCTGCCAGCCCGTTCTTGCCTGGTCTCATTATCTGCCTTGGAAATTTGGTTCCGCAAACAGTTCAGACCGAAGCCACACCTTTGGGATCACTTTGTGCTTGCAGCTCAGTGGGATCAAGAAAATAAAACCCTGCCCATGTCCTCCGTCCCCAGCAAAACTGGAAGAGCCACCTCGTGTTAATGGCCTCGTGGGCCATTCCTGCGCTGAGGCTGGAAGCCTGGAGAGCGCTCACCTCTCCCCTGACACGGCCGGGCATCAATAAAGCTCCCCTCATAAAACCCATGCACGCAAACGCCCCGTACAGCTGGGACTTTGAGACGGGGAGCGACGAATAACGCCGTGGGTGAGCAGGACGCGCGCCATCCAGATGCAATCAGACCCTAAAGCTCCCATAAAAGCAGCTCCCCGGGAAGCAGTGCCACACGTAGCCGAGGTGCCGATAGCTGATAGCCTATCTCCCCGTGCCAGGCGCCCTCACGCCGTGACCAAGCACTTCCACAGCCGGGCATGGACGGCACCACGGGCTCCCCGGCCTCCTCCTGACCCATGGGGACAGCATCCCGGGGTCCCGGCCGCGTCCCGTGCCACCCAGCTGGGCCGACAGCCCCGGCACGGCCCCACAGTGGAGGCAGAGCCTGGCTGGGCTCCGCCGCAAGCCCTGCCGGAGCTTTTTTTAGCCGCGGCGGCTGAGCAGTGATGTCAGAGCCTGAGGTTGTTCCCTTTTAAAGCAGGGGGGGGCCTGGGACTGGTCAGGCTGGCGGCAGCCCACGCCGCCACTCAGGGGCCTGCTCACACGAATCCAGGCCTGAAGGGCTCAGCCCCACCAAAAGCCCTGGTGTGGGCACAGATTTGGGGGTTTGTGCCCTCGGGACCAGCCGAGCCCATGCTCCCCAAATCTGCAGCAAGGGGAAATGGGAGGGAGGAGCCTTTTCCCCCCTGTGCAAACACAGCCCAGCAGAAAGCCGATCTCGGCCTTACCACAGGTTAGTGGCAGGGACAGAGGCACCCGGGCGGACCCACAGCCCCGAGGGAGCCGGGGCTGGCGGAAAGCAGGAGCGATTTGGGACAGGCTGTGTGGGCAAGGAGCAGAAAAGGCTCCTTTCTTTAGCTGCCACCTCAGAAGGGCATCGTCCCAGCGTGCTGCCGCGGGAGCCCTCCAAGTGCTCCATCAGTTTTTCCTTTCCCATTTTTTTTTTTTTTAAGCAGACAGAATTTGCAAACCGGTTTTTAAAAATAGGATCTCGCAATCCAAACCACACGCGCCTAAGTTTTCTCGGTCACATAAATAAAGGCTCTTTGTACGCAGGGAGAAGAATTTTTTGGAATCCCAAAATCGCGGGAGCCTCCGCGGGATGCTGGGAACGCTGCTGAGTGCGGAGCACAACGCGCAGCCCTCGCGGCCCTTCCTCAGACACGTGCCTCATTCCTGGGACGCTGGCTGCAGGCGGTGGTATCCAAGAGCAGGGCAATCCCATCACAACCCCAGAAATCATTAGCACCTACTCTCCCGACAGCTTTGCACCATCACCCTTCCCTGTGTGAACCACTTTTGTCGTGCTCTGCACACCTTTCGGCAGCAGGAATATTCACCAGGAGCTGAAGCGTGTTGAAACGCGTCGTTTAGGCACCCTGAAACCGCTTGTGCTCACCTCCCATTTATCAGGTTGGTTCCTAAAAAGCCTCTGTAGGGGCAGGTCATGTTTCGGGGGGGTTTAATACCAATTCTTTCATTTCGCACCTCGCTCCATCACCTTCTTTTCAAGGTTAATGATCAAAGCGTGGCTCCCGATTGCAGGACTCTTTGTGTTTTCCTTCCCTCACCAGGCAGCACGACAGAGAGGTTTTGTTCCCCTGGCAGGCGGACAGAAAGCAGGCAACACCTAGAGGCTCCCTTCCCCAGCGCCAGCCGCTGCAGGTCCAAACCTGCTGGAGCCAACAGGAGCTCGCTCCACGGGCACTTTCACAGCAGCTCTGCTGCTCCTGGGCCAGCAGCACAGGCAGCAGGGACACCCCTGTAACAAATCCATCCCCGAATTCACCTGCTGGGCACTCGTAACCCTCTCTCGTCCCTCCCACGCCCTTCAGAGGCATGCTCAAGGTGACCCGCCGCCCGCACCGCGGAGGCTGAGCACGTCAAAACCCCAGGAGCGAGGCCGAGCCCCGCGGGACCAACGCCTGGAGCTGCAGCCCCCGGCCAGCTGCGAGCACGCAGCAGCAGAAGGCGAGCGCTGCTCTTCCGGCAGCAGGGAGCAGAGGGAGGGACCTGCCGCGGAGCCCCGCACGCACGTACTCCGGCGAGCCGAGACGGGGCCAAATCCCACAAGCAGCACGCTGAGACGGAGCCCAAAGGGCCTCACCGGGTGGCAGGGCGGCCAAGTGAGGGGGCTCGGCCTCTGCTCGGAGAGGATACAGACAGGAAAAGCTGCCTCACGTCCTCCAACGCCAGCAGTCTGGTTTCTTTAATTGGCTTTTATTTCGCTCTCCCCACAAAACCAGAGGGCTCTAGCAGAAGGCTTCCCCTTGCCACCAGACAATAGCAGCCTCGTGGTGCCAGGGCAGCCCTCGATACACGACCCATGGGAGCACCACCGAGTGTCCCCCGTGCCTGCAGCCTCCCGATTCTCCCCCTCGCAGCCTTTCTGCTGCTCCTCGGGCAGCGTGCAACCTTACGCTTATCTGGGCTTGCTAAATATAACAGGCACAGCGAGACGCCCAAGGCCTTACCCAGGCACGCACGCCTGGCGCGGGCACGGCGCGGCCAAATCCCTCAGGAACAGGAAAAAAAGGGGCTGGGGGAAAGGCCGAGCTGCTGCGTGGGGGCAGGAGAGGCAGGGAGCTGCCTCGCGAGAGCTGCTGGGTGGAAAAGCAGACCAAATCCACCGAAGGAGATGGGGAAGGCAGGGGGTGCAGCCTCGGGTTTTATCCAGCAGAGGAAGGGGTGCGGGTGGGCTCTGAGGTGTAGGACAGGTGTAGGACAGGGCCCCCCGGGGGCCTGGTGCTGTCTGTGGGGTGGGAGGCACAGCACGGCCCTGCTGGGGCGTCCTCCGAGTGCTCTGGGGATGCTTCCTTCGGTGGGTGCTCGCCGCGCACGTAGCAGCACCAGAGGAGGTGGCGAGGGGAAGCCTCGGCTTCGTGACGTCAGCCCGGCCCCAGCGCGGGGCTGGGGGATGTTTGCAATCATTTTCCCCCTTCGCATCCCCAGCCCCGGGCTCTCAGCTCCCCGCAGCCCCGCTGGGCCCTGCAGTGCCGTGTTTTCCTCCACCCCATGCTCTGCGCCCGCTGCCCTGGTGGTGCTGGAGGCAGCCCCCTAGGGCTAAAGGCAGCCCGCAAACACCCCCAGGAACATTTCCCCTGCTCATCGCTCCCCAAAAATTCAGGGGCAGCGGCGAGACGCAACCCAAGAGCCAGCTGCAGGCCGTCGCCTTATCCCCATCACCCCATGCAGGAGCCATGGATGCCAGGGGGAGGAAGGGACATCCATCATCATCATCATCATCATCATCACCACCATCATCATCCTCATCCTCTCCACCACCATCCCCATCGCCCCGCATCCCCGGGGGGGCTGTGGGCAGGATTTATTCCCTCTTCTCCCCCTGCGGGGTCGCTATGGGGACGCGCAAAGCGACGCCGGCAGCGAAATCGGTGATTTCAAAAAAAAAAATAAAATAAAATAAATAAAAATAAAGAAGCGGACTAAATAAGGCGCTTCGTGGGGGGGATCTCGGCCTCACCTTCTTGACCTGATCCTCCTTCAGCTCGGTGAAGTAGTAGGCCAGCAGCTGGGCGGCGATCATCCTGCCGGCTGCACGGGCGGCTCCGCGCACGCAGCGATGCGGAGCCCGGGGATGGCCGCGCCGCCAGCCCAGCGCCTCCCCTTCCTCCCCTCCCTCCTCCTCCTCCTCCTCCTCCTCCTCGGCCTCCTCCGGCCCCGCCCGCAGCCCCCGCGGCGAGGAGGAGGAGGAGGAGGAGGAAGGAGGAGGGCGATCCGCCGCCCTACCCAGGTTTTCACAGCAATCCCCCGGCCACCCAGTGCCCGCTGCGCGTTCAGCTCCAGTGGGGAAAGGGAAAAGCAAAACAGATTTATTTTATTTTTTTAAATGCTGAGCTAAAGCTGCTTTCAGAAGCAGCCTCTGCGCCCAGAAACCTTTGGGAAAACAGTGGAGCTAACCCAGACACCGTCCTCTGCCCCATGTGTGGGATCATGGCCAGGGCGGGGCGCATCCCCTCGCCACGGGACCAGAGCGACCGGGGCACAGCCCTGGGGTGCTGGGAGCCCCCCAGCTGGTCCCCAGGGGAAGGAGAAGCTCTTGGGCTGCTGTGCCCTGAGGGCTGCCACCTCCCTGCCTCCTCCACCAGCGAAACCCCTGCTTCAAGGTCGCTGCTGGCCGGGATGTGCCGCTGTTGGGTGCGTTCCCCGGTGTTTTCCCACCCCGGCAAAGCCTCGGAGGGCCCGCGCAGCGATGCGGTGCCCCCCTGGGAGCTGAAGGATGGACGTGAGCAGACACCGAGGTGACACGTGCCAGCGGCTCTCCCCCACACCCTGTCCTTCCACGGGGCTGGGAGCGCACACGGTGGTGATGCTGGAGGCTTGATTTGCATGGGAATTGGCTGCCAAAGTCCAAGTGATTCAGAAGCTGTTCCCTGCCTTTCCGGCTTCCTTTTCAAGGCTGCTTGAATTCAGTGGTTGCGCTGGCAAAACTCACGAGCTCCTTTGGCAGACACGGCCTCCTTCATGCTGCCCTGCTCGGCGCAGGCAGGCCGGAGAGGATTTCCAGAACCGTGGAGCTGGGCAGCGTCACGCCAAGCACCTCCTGCAGCATCCCCCTTGCACGGGCTGACCGAGCTCCCGCTCGGCTGCACTTCACCTTTCAGCCACTCTCCTCCTCGTCTGCCGGTTAGAAATTATCTTTAATTCCCGGCCCAGGCTTGCTCCTGTTTTCAATCCATCTGTCATCTGCTAACCCTCGCCTTTCAGCTGAAATTGCTCCCCTACCTCTCTGCTGCTCACTTGCTATAAATACCCGGGAAGGAAACCGTACACCTCCCGGCTTTTCCTTCGGTAAGTACGGCAGAGCTAGCTCGTTTTTCAGCTCCTTTCCCAGAAGACAACCAAGCTGGATTAGCAGCCCTTTTCCACACGTTCTCCAGCCTGAATCCATCTCTACCAAAGGTGGCAGCTAAAGTCAGGGAAATTGTTCAAGAAAGGGCCCAAACACCCGTGCTGACAGGCACAGTTCTCCAACGGGAAATACACCAACCCCTGCCCATTCAGGAGCACAAAACCTGGGGCTGCTGAGGCTAACTGGGCCATGAAGACTGCCCCGTGCCATCAGCCCTGCTCCCAAGGGACAGCACACCCTTCACCCCTCACCAAAAATCGCCCTGCTTACAGCCCGGCGGGGCCAGCAGCACGCTGGCTGTCAGAGATGTCCTCACCGAAAAGCTGCCCTGCAGCAGCCCGGGTCAAAATTTGCAAAGAAGAAATCATTTTGTGCACGTGTGCCTTTCCAGCTGCCTTTTGCTCCTGTCCGAGGGCAGCCTGGCAGCGCCCGGTTCCTGCAGGCTTTCCGTTCGTGGTGCTGCCTCTGCTCGAGGTGTGCAGGCTGCCCTCGTGTCCCCGCCAGCTCCAGCACCACCAAGATGCACAAAGCATCGCGGCAGGAGTGTCTGCCCGCTCCGTTAACACACTTGGACGAGCTCGAGTTCTTTTCAGCTAATCTTTGACCAAATGAAGGCAATTCAAACCGCACCCTCTCGGCTCTCGAGGAATTTGACTCAGCCAGCTAAAACTGAGAGGTACAAAATACCCAAACTGGCTGTGAATAACAAAGGTCTTCAGAACAAAGAAGGAAGGACAAATCTATTTTTATTTTCACCTGCCAAAGTTACGCCCTAGGAGTGAATTGAAATCACAAATTTCAGAAATCGTTACAAATCTTTTCTCTCCACTGACCGTTTGTATTACTTCATATTTCAAAGCTCGCCCAAAACCAGTTCATGTTTCCTTTAAGCTACAAAAAGCAATAAGCAAGTTCCAAACCATTACCCTGAAGCCTTCCAAGTTCTGTGCAATGAAAATGAGGCCCGTACACAATGTAAACCCCCAAATAAACTAGAGAATAAAGCATACGCTTAAGCAGGAGGTGGTTCATGTGACGGGAGTCAGCAGCAATTAATGGAGACGGCACCATGGTTTAATGAGCATTGCAAACAACCTGGTTTGTCTTCAGCTGTTGAGCGTGGCATTCAGGAAGAAGTTAACTCTACACCCTAAACGACATTAGAAAAAAAAGTAACAGCCCGTCTGAAGCAAAACAAGCGCGTTGTTTGCACATTTAGCATCTTTAACCTGCACCCCGTGAGGACAGCTGAGCATGTGGGCAGCTTGTGTGCTGTAACCAGCACTGGGATGCAGGAGCAGGGCAGCTAAATACCCCCACGGACACCCAGCCCCCTTGCAAGCCCTCTCTGCACCGCCAGGCATGCTGCTGGTACTGCTGGGGTCCAGGAGGAGCTGTGCACAGGCTGCCCGACACAGCCACGCAGCTCCCCACCTCTGCATGCCGGAGAACACCACCTCCTGCAAGGCTCTTGTGCCTCCTTACCACCCAGCCCTGGGTTTTTCCTTCTGCTTTACTGGAAAAGATCAATTCAGCAGCCAATTAATTACCGGCACCTAATGTACGCTGCCAGGCAGCCAGCAGGCTAATTTTGAAGTCTACCGTGCCTCGAGACAAATCACTGGAGGCTGAACGTGACACCTGATGACTTGCAGCTATTTTGATGGTGCTCTAATCTTATTGCCCAGGTTTAGCTGTACCGACTGAAGTCATTCAGAGTATCAACTCTCCCGGGTGCTCCCCCAATTCCCCCCTGCATGTTTCTTCATTAAGTGTTTACTGTTCTGTATTAGTCTGTGTTCAGATGTGACTCCCAGAGAAAGGGGGGATTTTGCTTTTAACCACGTCCATCGCGTAGCTTTGCTGTACGCAGCAGCTAAGTCAGTCCTACTTTCGTAAGGACAAATTCAGGTGGTAGTTGTGGGGTTTTCTTGCTTGCTGTTGTTTGCCTAACTGTCTGAAAAATGATCAATCCACATTTATCCACGTTGCATTTTCCCTTCACAATACTTAAAGCAAAGTGAAAGAGAGCAGCAACTCTAAGAAACAGTAATTTCCCAGCTCAGAGCAGCACGTCCAACTAACAAGAGGATTTTTTAGTCTCCTTTGAAGCTCCCGTTCCTCAGTAGGAGACCATGTGCTAGCGTGAAAGGAAGCACTGAGCACTGGTGCCGAACTTGGTGCAGAAGCTACAAAGAAAATCTGCAAGCAGCACAGATATCGATTTGCTAATGCATTTAACCTCATTCGGCTGAATTGCTTCTGCAATTTCACCTTGCCAGGAGGCACGGCAAGCAGGCACTACCACACAGCCGGCCAGGGGCCGGGGTGTTTCATCTCATTTTTCCCGTATTAAGAAACACGATTAGCTAGGAGCACCTTGGGGAGATCTCATTCCGTACACGGAAGAGGCCACGCCACACGTGGACGGAGCAGCAGGCACTCAGAAGGTGGGTCTGAAGCTCCTGGTACAGCACGTGAGAGCACATTTCCTAAGGACGAGCGCTTCCCCTGGTTAACCAAGGGCCAGAACAGGCTGGGCACGTCTCACCAAGCCAGATATCCCAGCCAAGAAAGCTCTGCGGGTTTCACCTGCACCCAAACACCAGCAAGGCCCTAAGGCAGGGACCTGGTGGGACTGCCAGGGCTCTGGTAGGAGAGGCCAGAGCAAACAACCATCTCCAGCCCCCCAGAGCAGGACCCCTCTCCTGGCCCTCTGGTGACATGGGCTGAGGACTGCCAGTGCTAACAACTGCCTAACAGTGTGGTTTTCTTTTTAATGTATACTATATATCATCAAAATAATGCTTTAAGTTCTACTGGTTTAATTTACAAGCTAGCATTTTCCATGCCTAGCAGTGTGTCTGGGCTGTCAGGCAGCATCACTGCGATACGCACCCCGCTGTCACTGCCTGCAGCAGCCGCTGGTGGAGAGAAGGCACACTGGGGGAAAAAATAAATAAAATAAAAAATAAATACACTATTTGGGAGGTCTAGCTGATGATTTTTTTTAAGCCTTAATGATGGCAAGTTTCATTTAACTGGGATCAAAACAATTTAGCTAACCAATACCTCCAAAACCCGTGGGCTGCACGAGCTGCTCCGCAAAGGACTTCCCTCCCCAGCTCCTCACATTCGTGCTTAACGCCAGGAAACATCTCTCCAGAGTCACACCACCACATGACCTCATCTCCAGCTACCGTGCTACGCAGCAGAGCTTCTCTTTGCAGCCGTACGACAAAGATGCTAATAATTGGAAGTGGTTTAGTGTCTGCCTGTGCAGTGTTTGAGCAGAGAGAAAGCCAGCGCAGACGGCAGGGCACAAACGGCAGCTGAGCTGAAGGGCGGAAGGGAGGCCAGGCGGCACTGTTTGTGTCCAAGCCTCCCCTGCTGGCTGGAGATGAAGCGGGACGAGGAGAGGCTGTAGGGAGAGGAAGAGTTCCTGCGGCAGTGGCAGGAGAGGAGCCCAACTTGGCAGCGAGATCCGGGCCTCAGCCAAGAGCCACCAAGCCCAGGCCTCTCCAGACACAGCTGTGAATGGGGTGATCCTAGGGTGATCCAGCGCCCTGCTTCAGTAACAAACAGGGAACTCAGCAAAAGTGGGAATTTACCTACAACTAAATGCTCTCTTGTCACTCTTTAATCTCAAACCCTGAACTCAGGAGCTTTATCACCCCATATTTATACAAATACCAATAATATAAATCTCCTATTCTCTGGTATTTCATAACATTTAAACGGAACTTGAAAGCCTAAATACCGCCCCGAGATGGATTCCTTCCCCATAGCAGCATACCTGGCAGCTCCAGAGAGCAGCTACAAAAGGAAGGCACCATCTCTTCTGTGCTACTGGCATCCCCTGCAGCATGGGGATTCACCACAGCAACTTCTCTCTCCCCAGTGTCAAAAGATTAAAACTGCTTTTACATCTCCACAAAGAAAGACTGTTGCATCAAGGAAGCACTTTTACTAGCGCTTTGGTACTAAGTCACCGCCGCAGACCATGTGTGTATACACACATGCACACCAGCATTTCAGCAAACTCAGTTTATAGGGCAAGAGAATGGCTGGGTTTCTATGGTGATGAACCTAAAATCAATTAATTGCCTTTCCCGACCAGGAGGTGAAGCATTTGTTTCATTTCAAAGAACATCTCTTGACTCCAGCAACTTGAAATGAGCACAAATGCAGACTTCTGATACACTGCTTAATCTCTAATGTTAATAGAAAGTTTACACAAATAACAATGAAAAATTAAGTATAATACAGAGTGCAAACTGGTCTGAAATTCCAGAAGTCAGGACATAAGTTTAAAATATTTCCAGTTTTTCCATTCAAATCGTTTATCCAGAGAGGAAGCAGATAAATTAAAGGATGTCTGCATAATCAGTAATTCACTTAAGTGACAAGGCAGTTACAATTAATTCAATGAAGAAAACACAACCTAACTTACTGTACTACACAGAGACAGCTTTCTGAAATCTGCTTTCAGCTCCTCACAGATCATGGAGGCACTTTGTCAAAGTGTAGCTCTAACACACCTTCTGCTGGATGACTTACAACAACAAAGCCAACCCTGAATCCTTACAAAAACCCGCAGGAAAGGGAAGGGTAAATGCAGGTAAACTCTGACAAGCAGCTGGCTTCTGTGCACTGGTATGCACTGTCCCAAGAGCGTTTTTAATCACGCACTCCAGACAGGTGTTTGGAGTGATACTCTCATGCTGTATTAATGATGCCCACCACCCTTTAGCCCCAAAGGGGTGCAAGGCAGTTACTTACTGGGCACAGCGGGGAGCAGCAGTAGCCGGGCACATCCAGGGCATTCGGCTCCTCCCATGTAGCCATAGCGAGAGCACCTCTTGCCATGTCACATTGTCATCACAGGGGGCTGACAACAAGAAAGGAGGCATATTTTGTAGGTTTTCACATCTCCCCCCAGCCTCAGGATGCCTATGGACACCCCATAGGCTTGTATATGCCTTGCAGACAGGTGCTCTATTCAAAACCCATCCAACAGCTGGGGTACAGTCACACAGGCTGGACTTGCAGTCAAGCATCACCCAGAAGCAACAGCAGATTTTGAGCTGCGCTGTGGCAATTTGGTGATATTTTTGGCCAACCTCTTGCATCTGCCTCAGGAGAGGTTGGGGGAAGATGTCCACAGCCCCTCCCAGCCTACCTCCACGAGCAGAGGAGCAAGGATTTTGGCTTCTGTGATTTGACAAGTCTTAGTCACAAAATCCGCACTTTTTAGCCCCAGGGAACCAGGGACCAGGCTGAGAGCTTTCTCCGGAGAGCAGAGGTCGATGTGCAAAGCTACCTCCAGTGTAAAACCCCAGGGGGTGAGGGGGACATGGTGGGCTCAGCTCCCACACGCCTTGCCCCGGCGTGGGCACCCTGCTGGACCCCCAGCACCATTTGGGCTGCCAAGGGAAGGGGCGACAGGCCCTGCAGAGAGAATCCACCTGCCATGGTCCTGCCATGGTCAGCCACGTCTGCAGGCAGCTTCCCCTCACCTCCCCAGCCCCCTCATGCAGCTTGTGAGGCGCCAGCGAACTCCCTGTGAGAGGGTTTTCCACCCCATTCATTTTCAGGGTCCAGCTCCAGCTCCAGCCCCAGCCAGCCCCCAGGGCACCCACAAAGGTTTTTTGGGGTCCTCCTTTTCCCACCTCAACCTTTGCTCCCTCAGGCCACCCTGGCTCTCACAAGGTATTTGCCAGGTGGACAAGGTGCCAGTGGCGGGGCTGAGGGGACTCTGTGAGGAGAGGGCATGGCTGCCCGGCTGCTTCCAGAAGGTTCCAGCAGCCCCGCTGCAGGCCACAGCCGAATCCTTCAGGGGAAAACAAATTGAAGAAGTGGCAAATTGAAGAAATACCAAACATCAGAGTAGTGAGGGGAAAAAAGGCGTGAGGAACAGCCCTGCAAGTCCCAAAAAGGAGGGGAAGTCTGGGTACCAGAGCAGAGACCAACAGCCCATCGGGAGACCACAGTGGGACCGGTCCCCACACTGGTGATATGTCCACACTGG
Source organism: Aythya fuligula (assembly GCF_009819795.1). Classification (NCBI taxonomy): domain Eukaryota; kingdom Metazoa; phylum Chordata; class Aves; order Anseriformes; family Anatidae; genus Aythya; species Aythya fuligula. Next base: position 4,828,202 of record NC_045565.1, on the reverse strand, counting down.
GAAAGGCGTTTTTAATTTTGTCTTTGGTTCTCACAATCCAAATCTACTTTGGCAATGAATTAACTTAATTTTCCCTCAGTCAAGTCTGTTTTGCCTGGGACACCTGATTTTCTCCTTTATCCTGCTGAGGATGGGGGTGGGAGCAGCTGGGTGGGTGTCTGGCAGCCAGCCCATGGCCATCCCAGCACAAATACAAACCTCAAAGAGATTCTGGGCTGATATTTTCATTCTCAGATTTTTCACACGCACAAAAAGGGTAGATGGGGAAGAAAAATTTCAAAATTCATGTACGTATCAGGAAGTCCTTATTTTAATTAAATAGGTTTCTCTATCCCTCTGACCCGTTCCTAATAGCAACAAGAGTCTGGGTTCATGACATTCTTGAAGCTTTTTCTTTTTCTTTTCTTTTTTAATGTAAAAGAAGAAGCTAAAACACCCAGAATAAAGTTACATCTTGGTTTTGCAGACAGAGGAATTCATGTTTGGAAAGGAGAAAAACACTGTGGCTACCAGGCAGCATTTGAGACCCAGAAAATCCCCCTCAGTTGCTCTAACACCTGCCTCAATATAAGATGCTAATATAAGATGCTACTGATCCAGGCCTCCAGCACCAATCTGCAGGGATGCACGCCATTCACAGATCAGGAGGTCTCAGGCTTTTCAGTACAGGCCTGGACAACCCCTTCCTTCCCCCCGCATGGCAGTGACACCACACGTGGCTTAATAAATGGTTTCCTGGGTGGTGGGACAAGCACCCTCCTCGCAGTGCCTTGTCAGCACCCCGAGTACTCAGGGAATTTTTGCCTCTCTGAAGCACTACTTATTCAAAACAACAGGGCTCAACTCAGATTCTTTAAACTTTGATCGGAGCTGGGACAATTTCAATTTCAAAGTCAATTTCAAACTGCAAAAGAGGAATTTGTGTAAAAATAAAACTGAATTTTTCACATACCCTTGACTTTATCTGGAGAGCAATCTGGACAGTAAGATACAACCACCAGCACAAACAGGATCCCCGGTATATTTAAAGAGCAAAAAGTCCCTATGAAGCCGGGCGACAGTGGTGTTTCATTTGGATCTGCTTTCCAAATACTTACACAGCATCCCCTTCCAATCACAACATGCCACTTTGAAATGCCAGTACCACTTAGCTCCTGAGTCTATTAGACCATGAAACAATAAACCCAGAGATATAAAAATAACCCAGATACCTACTTTAGCACCCAGTTGAATTGACAGGTGTTATCCCGATGGCTCCGTGGAAAAAGCATCTTCAGAAATGCCATACCTTGACCTTTGCACAACAGGCGTCATGAAGATGGTCTCCAAAAACCAGTGTCTTCCCAAAAGGTGCTAATATTAACTAGAGCTCTTTGTTTCTTTGCACTCAAGGTTTCTCCCTGTCAGCTTTCTGGCATTTGCCAGCGTGGTGCACGCTTTATTGGGCAGATATTTAACTGCAAATTCCTTCATACTTCTCTATCCGCAGCATTCTGCAGCTAAAGCGCTAACCAGCCAGCAGATGAAAATGCCACTTATTGCTTACTCCTGCTGCAGTTTGTTGAATTAAAACCTCTTTGTTTGCAAGCTGTAAACAAGTTCTTCTTAATCTTTCAATAAAAAAATGTCAATTATGCTCTCTAACAATGTAACTTCATTGTGATGAAAGAAGGCATTGCTATTGCACTAATCATGATAACATATCAGCTGCTTTTAGAGTCAATTCCTTTTTGTGCAAAATTTAATGACCATGCAATTATTCAAATTTCAGACTAACAGACTAGGCTTTAGACCTACAATGCTGCTCCCTTGCTCTGAAAACACACACTTGAAAGCAACAGAAAAGTCTCTAAAGTAGAACTTCCAAGCTCAGAACACAAAACACCTTTAAAATTCATTCAGCACAGCCGGACTCGGGCCCACATTAAACGCAGCTACTTCACTGGAGAGCCTAAAAAGAAAGCCAAATCTTCAGCATGCTATCGCAGGCGCTTCTCAGGCCCGTGGCTTTCGTTTGGCTTCACTGGGGGCCGTGTTTATCTCCACCTTCCTCGTCTCTCTCTGGTTTCAGTGCATTTCCTGCAGAATCGCTGGCCGCAGCAGATGTGCCCTTCGGGCATTTCAACTTTTTTTTTTTTTTTTCTCATGCCAGTATTTATCCCATTTGTTTCCAGAATCAGCTGCAGCTCCCAAATCAGCATCTGTAACTTTCCACTTTGAAGTATTTAGGACACGCCTGCTAGGAAAGCATCTTCCTCCTTTACCTGCTCAGACCCTCACAGACTCTCACTCCCTGCCCTTCCGTCATCCATTTTCTCCTCCTGCAGAGAGCTCCCCGCTACAACAAAGTTGTCCATCACCAGCTGATCTGCTCTGTTAACTGCTTATGTCCCAATAACCATTCTTGTCGTCCTAACCATGCTTTATTTGTGTTTTCATGCAGCCACAGCCAGACGTGGCTGCTGCCACAGGACTTCAGCTCCCCCCGTAAGGTGCCTTTCCCCCACTGCTGAGGGAGCGCCTGTGCTAAACGCAGCCCTGCAGGACTCATCCCCTCCATGTCTCCCTGCTCTCCAACTCTCCACAGCAGCAGAGTAGAGCCTTTTTTCACTCCCAGGAGGGGCCAAAGACTGCAGCAATGAGGACAACCCTCTATACAGCCTCAACGGGAGCAACCCCAGTCCTACAGCTAACCAGATGGCCCAGCACCACCATATGGTTGCCTTATAGGAACTGGGACTTCCCGCGGCCTTCCCAGGTGCACAGAAACCTTTGCCAAGCTGAATTTCCAAATAGCAAGAGGCAAATTAAGAACCGCAAAAATAGTAAATTGAATCAACATCGCGGGTGTTTTCAGAGCTGAACCCTGGCATTTTTGAAACGCCCAAGGCGAGGAGCTCTGTCGTCCTGCCAAGTCCGAAGGAAGCAGACACTAGTACAGTAGCCACCTCACTGCCTCCCTTCCCTTTTTATCCTGCTCATGAAATGATAATAAACTGAGCCAGTTGACTTACTTATAGCCCTAAACAATCCTTGTAATTCACTGCTTATAACGTATCACACCTTGCATTGCTCTTACCCCTCCTCCCCACTACTGTGACTTACTTTAAGATGTTCCAATCTGCAATAACAAATCTATGGGGAAGCTTTGGCTGTTGCTGTGCCATACTCTTCACACATCTCTCCCTTCTTCTCCAAAGTCTTTATCCTTCCCAACAAAAAGAAGAAAAGAAGATACAGTGGCAGTGAAACCATTTCGGTCTTTCCCCTGCCCATCTCCTCCCTCTGCTTTTTTTTTTTTTTTTAACCTATAGCTTTATTTTTATTTATTACTTGGGTTTAACTTAATGCTTTGTAGATAAAAATAGGAATTCCGTACTTGTTTTGAAAACTAGTCAGGAAAGATGAAGGGTGAAAGGACCTTCCAGTCCTTCCAACAAGCTCCAGCTTGCTGAGACTCCCCAGCATTTGGGTCTGAATTCCTTCACAGGAGACCTCCAGCCTGGAGTCTTTTGTCTATTTTCCTGTAGCATATTCCTTGTGCCAGTGGCAAAAGTTTTCTGGAGGAACCCATATTTACAAGGTATCTTAACTGTTCTGTTCTCTCTCTGTGGCACACAGTTTGTTGTCTCTCTAGAAGTGCCAAGGCCACGTGGGGCCCTCAGACACGAGGCACAGATGATATGTAAGACTGGGTAGGGAAGGGGCTGAAATCCAGAAGACATTAAAAAGCACACAACAAGATCAAAGTTATTTTGGCATTTTCTTCTCTGATAAACGTGACCACCACTTCACAGCACTTTCAATGTGCACCTGCAATGCAATAGGATCAACAAGAGGAAAACATTAATTTAGCTTTCTGTGCTTTTATACCTTGCCTTAAATCCACTGAGCGGATGCAGTGCTGGGACAAAGTAGACATCTGACTTCCCTGCCTCCCCAGACAGGCCATCCACACTCATGCATAGGAGTAGTTCTGTGACGTTTTCTGTTGTTGGTTTTGTTGTGTTTGTGTGCTTTGTTGCTGATGATGGTTGTTTTTTCATGATGTTGTGTTATGGGTTTTTGTTGTTGTTTTGTTTTTGGTTGACAAGCTACCTACTTGACAAGTCTGGGAAATGCTCGGGATGGGCCCTCAGTGATGGTCCACGGCAGCAGAGGTCCTTACAAGAAAAACTATGAGTTTAGAAAGCTGGACAACACTGAGTCTCCCAAGTCCCTCCTCCCTCTCCATGCACCACTACACTGACATTGTATCTGAGACCCCACACAAAAGACAGCTCACTTTACAAATGCAAAGAAACAGATGACAACAATACTTTCGTTTTGGTATTACCTACATTTCAGCCCCCAACTTCTTTACACTGATCTGCTAATCCTATATAATACTGACTTCCCAAGGGAGATTATGCTAATCAGGATTTCTGAAAGATTTACACATGATCCTATATTTACTTTTGCACTGACAAAGGGTGGATGTCACCAACGAGCTGCTGCTTTTCTCTGGATTATGAGTCAAGCACCAGCGCTGTCCAAATCTATAGCCACTGAAACACCTCTTTAGCAGGAAAAACAATATATTTAGGATCACCTTTTTCCCACAGTTGAAAGGGTAACTGCAACCTCATACTGGGAGTTTCTAGAAAGCAAAAGCCTTTATACCTCTACCCAGTTAAAACTTTCCAAATCAAATGTATGACTCAGATCTGAAAAAAGATGTTCACGTCTTCAAAAAGCAACAAAACAAAAATCAGTTTTAAGAAGCACCAAACACGTTGACAGGAGGGAAAACCCACAGAAGTGAAATATCATGAAGGTACCAAAAAAAAAAAAAAAAAAAAAAAAAAAAAAAAAGTAGAAAAGCACATCTAAGACATGAAACTTGAAGAATCCCATTTTATTTTAAACCACCTACCAATGTTATGTGATCAGGCGTACTATGTGTTTTTCAGAATACTGTGTCGTATTTAATAGAAGGCCTCTAACTTTTATTTTAAAATAGGACTTTCAACCGAATCACCACACACAACGTGCATAGAAGGGTTTTGGCTCAGTGGCTTGATATCCATACAAAACAGACTGCAAGTTTGCAACACTCCTTGAGTTTCCATACATCAATATAATCAGGGACATGAATGCTGCATCATTACCCGGATGGAGAATATTTTGTCTTAGTGTCAGCTGAAAGCCTGTGTGTTTATAGGATCCCTGGGAAACTACAAGGGATGTTTGTAGCCCCCGTAACTCTCACAGCCCTTCCCTCCTCCATGGCTGCCCAAAAAAATCCTTGCTCAGCAGCCTCCCCAGCCTGGATGCCATCTCCCTCCCCGGCAGACGTGTTATCGGGTCTGTGTGGCAGCTGCCTGGGTTCGCAGCAAACCTACAGAAAAGGCAAGAGCGTGTGTGTGCTGGGCCTTAGGGACTACAACAAGAGCTGTAAGTGCCGGGCACTTTGCAAGCAGAGTTTCAGGTTCATGTGATCAGATTCCACAACACCCACAGATTCACTGGAAAAAAAATGCAGATGCAAATATATATATATATATATAATATATATATATATATATATATATTATTGTTGTGTGGGGTTAATCTACTGCAGAAAGGGAACAGCTGCAGCAGAGGTGCAAACTGACTGTGTGAACATTTCCCTAAAAAGACTAAAACGAAAATTCAAAGCAATACGGAATTCCTTTCTAAATTTAAAGCAAGAATCTGCACAAGTGGTTTACCTCGTGTTGTTACTGATACGCGTTCCAGTTGTGCAGAGCCGCCTTTAGAACAGAAGCGCAATACATCCTCTGCATCATACTCACGTGTCCATCATGAGGCAAGTCCATGTCACCTCTCTCCAGCTGTACAGGGACATATTTCACCCACGGATGTACTTTTGCAGATTAGCACAATCCATGCCCCCAAAAGGACCCAGAAGTACAAAGCTAGTACAAGATCGCAGAGTGCCCAGGGGAAAAACAGCCAGTGCAAAACCACTATTGCAAGACTCTGCATAGCCCCAACCCTTGATTTTTTTTTTTCCTGTACCCAGCTAGATATAACTTTGCCTCAGCTACACAGCAAGCAGTTTCCGTGACTCTGGGGACTCTGAAATATAACAAAAAAGGAACATATTAAGCTGCATGGCAGGAGGAGGAAAACATTACACGTGAGTTCACAACTTGTCTCTTCTCCGTTGCTCAGCACAGGGAGCTCAGCATCATGAGGGACTCCTTCAGAAACAAAAACGACTCCCAGCTACTATTTTTTACCCATCCTGTGGCTCCAACACTCAGAGAGCTGTTGGCGTATTGCTTTTAATAACTACAAACCAGGAAAAGTCTGTATCTTCAAATTTTGCATTTGCCACTGCTAAATTTAAACCTGTTGGTCTTATTCTGGATTATTACATAAATCCAGCTGCTTATCCCCCGCACGATAGTTACTTTTGACCTATCTAAGGCTTAAAACACATTTCTTGGCCCCACTTTCTGCTGCCAGCCTGAGCAGAAGTAAATAGCCAAGGAGAGAGGATTAAAGGAGATACTGCAATACTCCAGATCTGCTGCTTCTCTGTACTGTATTGCTTCAGTTTACTCTGAGATGGGTAAATTAGTGGAAGGGCATCTGGTGATATAAGAGCATGGGGGTTTTTCCTGGTGTTTGCAGGCCTTTGGATGTGCTATAGCCAAATAAAAAAGTGCTTTACCAGTGTAGAGAAAGAGGGATATTTGGCTTCAATTTGACAGGCCCTACCCACAAGCCACCTTTGTAATAACAAAAATGCTGCTGAATATTGTCAGACGCAGATTTAAAGCTCCCACTTGCCTGCAGGTTCTTCCCACAACTCAGAAGAGGCACTAGACAGAGAAGTAAAGGCTCACAGCACCACAGATTTATTTACAACGAACTACAGACAGGCAGAACAACAGGCAACAGAAAATGAAAGTCAAGGATAAACTCCCACTTCATGGAAACTATCCTCCCTCAAATGGGCAAGTAGATAGCTGAGGGAAAACAAAGAGGAGAATTTCAGAAATTCAGGTGATTTTTTTTTCCTTTCTACAAAACTATTTTGATGGCCCAAAGATAAACAAATTTGTTACTTTCAAGGTAGCTCTAATGTGCACATAGCAGACCCTGTAGCTGCTTCTACACCCTCTTTTTCCCCCAGAATCAAAAGAATAGCCACAATCAGAGTCCATCCAGCACTGGTTATGTTTATGTGCATTCAAGTGCACTGTTATATTTTGACACAAACTGATATTCTGTAGAATCATATTTCTTTTTCATTACATTCATCTATTCAACATGCCTCCTGCACTCAAGGAAGTATTACAATACCGATGCAGCTGGGTGTGAGGGGAAAGCGTCACTGATCAAAGCCCATTAACTTATTTTACCTGCAGATTTATTGTAAGATCTGTGATGTGTTTGAACAAACATGTCCACTAGATATGTGCAACACCAGGTATCAGTGTTCCGTGAGACAGGCCAAGTCAAAACTAAAAAACACACGAATCTTAAGAACTTGATAATAAATTCTCTTGTGGTACAGTATCTTAACTAAGCCATTGTAAAAAGACATGTTTGGGTTTTTGGTTGCATGGTTTGGTTTGGGTTTTTCTGTTTGTCTGACTCTTCCATATGCATTATATTATTATCCCACTTCAGGAAGTACAGAACCGAGTAGATTGCAGTGTGCCGAGACATAATGGTGGGGAGCAGAAACACCTGGTCCAGGTGGTGTCCCAGGGACAAAAATCCACAATCCTGGCTGGTCAAAAACCAACTGCTCCCTGAAAATCAGGTACCTGGGTACTGGTGTCTGGCAAAGTTATCTTCAATCACCGCTCAGCAAATCTCTAGTGCACGCGCCTGGCAGTGCTGAAACGACTTCATTTCTCATTTTTACTTCCGTCCGATATTATGCAATCTTTTTGCCACAGCAGTAATGAGGGCAGCTCCCTTCCCGCTCCCATCTTCAGAGAGCATGAACGTCACATCACACTGAGGTGCCAGTTCCCTCACTGTTTCCTGCAGGACCCTAGAAAAACTGAAAGGAAAGGAGAAAAAAGAACATTTTAGAAGTCCCTTTCCAGTCTGAGACTGTTGTACTCATACATTAGCAAGGAACAATAACCTCAACCAACATCTTCCACTGATTCTCCATAGCATCCCTTTCCACTTGCTTTTCCTCCTATACAAAAAAGAGACAAGTTTCTGCACTCTATCAGATTTTAATTGCCGTATCTCCACTTTAATTTTGTTCAGCAAGATGCCAGACAGGCCTCTTGCCTTCACAGACCACAGAGGAGTCATCTCCCAGTTAAAGCATCTGTTTCAAGGCCTTGCTCACAAAATATTGACCCAGCTCTAACTACTCAACATAGCTTTCCTTCTGAGACACCTAGACATCGCAGAAATCCCTTGAAACACTGAGAAATAAATATTAGAAATGTAAGAATATGAATAATAAATATAGAAATGTAGAAATGCTCAGTACACCAGAGAACAAGAGCCTTCCAGTGATAACAGGGCTTTTCTTCACAATTTTCAGTCCTTTGCCTAGGCAAAGGATGCAGGAAAACGTATTAGATCTTTATCCTCTCACCTTTTTGATTGCCTCAGAAGAAGGCTGGTGCAGCCCGCTACATGTTCACGCTGGAAATGAGCTAACAGCAAAGGGAAGGGGTGGGTACCAAGGTACTCACTGCGGATGGAGCTTGTACAAGGTCCCGTCTACTCCAACAGTAATTTGCAAGTGCTCCACACCTCGGTTTTCTCTCTTCTTCTCTACAATAGCTGCCAGTCCCGCCCCACAGAGTTGGGCAGCTCTCCTGGAAACAGCCCCACACACTTCTTTCACAATGATGCTGTCCTCACACGTGCTGTCCAGGCCGAGCTGCTGCAGAATTCGACGCACTTGGAGGAGGGCGAGCCGGTCGCTGCGTAAAGGCAAACACAGGCAGCACCGGGGCGTTACGGGAAGCTCTGGCAGGCAGGAACCTTTACAAGCCTTACCGATGGGATTCTGAGGTGATTCACAGGAAGTGGGACTCCAGCTCACACCCTTCATTTGTTTTAAAGCAAATTCCAGCCTGAATTCAGATCAAAATTTTGCTCCTCACATGCTCTTTGCTATGTTAGACTGTATTTCCAGAAGGCACAAACAGTAGCTATTCACCTAACTCCCAAAGTCAGGAGGAAGCTGTGCCAGATCAGCCACCTGACCTTATTCTTTTGATCTGAAGGCTGAGACATTACCTTCAAAGTTTTTCAATAGTGGGAAGGGTTCCAAACAGCCTGGAAGACTGGTTCGATCATGTACAGGTATTTAGGTAAGCACATATTCATGGGATATTTATATATTGCTGACTTTTTTTTTTTTTAATACTATCTTAAGTTCTACAGGAATGACTCCAAGTGCAATAATTTTTGATAGCTAAGACATCCAATACAACACTGGAAATGAAATGATAATTCATTCGGGGTTGAGGGGGGGACAAAGAAGGAAGCTATAAATGACTTCTTCAAGGAAGAGCCTCCACATTTTTGGAGAAGATTATTTTCTGGATGTTCCAGAAGACCTTGAGGACTTAAAACATGTGAATTAATTAATTTTACCTTTCAATCTGTGACAGGAATTTCGTTTCAAATATGCCTCTTTTCCTGAGTGATTCTGAAATCTGTCCTCTGAACAGCAGCCCTTGTTTGGTTAAGTCGATCAGAATTTGCCGCACTATTTCACCTAGGTACATTCCACTGGTCATTTTTTCATACCTGTTGTGTTATAAAAGAAGAAAAAATGCTTTTAAATGGGTTGCAAGTTAGCTATGTTTCACAAGTGGTACATACACAGCTGAGTAGTGTAATAAACTTGAAAAAGCAATAAAAACTTGCAGAGTAAGAGCCATCTTTCAGCCATCAAAAATCTGTTACCTCTGTTTCCCTGCATTCAGTGAGCCTTCATCTACTTGTTTATCATATTTGGTTCTGATGTTGTCAATGCAGCCATTGTCACCGAATCCTCCCCATTCTGTATTAATGCACATTTTTCCTTCGTTCCCTTCCACTATTTCTATGTTTTTCATGTCCTCCATGTAGCACACGTTGCTGCCGGTTCCTAGGAGGAAAGAAATGCCACGGCTTCAGCCAGAGGAGTGAAGCTGTTATGGAATCACAACAGAAATTTTTCCCAGTGGGTCCAGCACAGCATATTCCAAGTGCAGAGGAAAAAGGATTCTGTCATAGGTCAGAAATGGCTTTGGCAGCCTTTGGCAGATCATTGCTGCCAGTCTGGTTGCACCACAAATCATCTTTTGCATTCGAGCCTGCTTTCTAAAGCAAATCCTGTCTAGCAGCCAGTCAGGCAGAAACCAAGTCTGATTTGGTGATTTGGTGAACAGGGCCTTATCACTTGCAACACGGGTTACATGAGGCAATATAAAGCTCATTTCTGCAACCAAAATGAGATGGCTGGTGCATGTAACCAGCCAGCAGAGTTTATTTTCTAACTGGGGTTTCAGATCTTCTATGCGTAGATGTATTTCTACATGACAAGTTGGAGGGACCAAATGGGGGATCATCTAAAAAGCCCACAAAGAATTCAGGTAAGTTTTAAATTCAGTGAAATATTCTTGCTCCAAAGCCTACGAACTAGTTACACAGGTCCTATTTGCTAGAACATGAACATATTTGTTAAAACAAAGACTCCTGCTGTATCTACTGTTCCCCTATTCTTTTACCTGGCACCATCAGATTCTGAATCTGTTGCACTTCTGATTGTATCTGCTACTGGTGCTATTATATTCTCTGTTGAACACCATACAAATCTGCCAAGAACCCCAAGCAACTAGTAATACCACATATCTACCTCAAATAAGGGACATTGTTTTACGAATTCTATAGCAGGGCGTGAAGCCCAGCACCTGCACACGTGCTTTCTTCTTACAGTGGCGACTGCAGCATCACTGTACCTGCAATAAGGCCAATCTCACAGTTTGGATCCTCGTATCCGCATGTCATCATTGTCCCGACAGTGTCATTCACCACTGCTACAATGTCCAAGTCAAACTCCTAAAACACAAGTCACAATCACTAGTGGGGTACTGGAGGAAGAGGGAGCATGCGTTAACACACCAAAAAGAGCAGAGAAGAATAGCTCACATTTCTTCTCCTGATAGCCTCCCTCAGCATATCGACAACATCTTCCCCTTCACAGTCTGTTGCCTTAAAACCTTTTGTCCATCCCACAAGTGTACCCTGAAACAGAAGAGGAAAAAAACAGAAAATGAATACAGAGAGAAGACCATACACCCCAAGCATAAGCCTTTTTCCTCCACCACTACCACCTTTTTTTTTTTTTTTTTTTAATGATGTTATTTCCCTGTCTAGCAACGGTAATAGACCAAACACAATGGGCGACGTATTATGGGGCCCTGAGAGTTGGGTCTCACCCAGCTTTCCTGTAGTTTTGGAAAGGATATTGAGTGGTCTCCCCACAAACAGATAAATCTTATTACTAAGCATACAGATCCCAGGTCACATTAGAGGCTGTCTAGACTAGTCTCTAGATTCAGAGACTATTGTGAAAACCACCAGGACATAAAAACTTTTGATAAAATAGTCGTCCCTCATTTCCCTGTGTATTTGACATATTTGACTAGAAATAGGCAGCAAAACTTCTTTTTCCCCTTTAGGAAATGAATAATCAAGAATGATTTCTTCCTGAATTTGATTTTTATTTTTTTTTTAACCCTAATTACTTTTCTTACATTAGATGGCTGGAAAGACAAAGAGATGAGATCTGTCAAAAAGCCATAGACATTAGATTAACAAATCCAAGCCAGAGAGGTCCAACCCTTCCAAGCTCTGAACAAGCAAACTCAGTTCTGCTCCCTGACATTCACCAAGAAGCCGCTAATGCAGTACAGAAGCTACAGTCAGGGCTGTGCAGCAGAGTTAGAAAACACCCAGGGATTTTAGCTGAAGTAGTACAAGGAGGAGTCTGTTCTCTCATGGCATTAAAGGCAGAAGGCAGCATAAGAGATTCCTGGGCTATTAAAAATGCGTGGTCATTCAGCCATCATAAGCTAGCACTGCCTCTTTATGGAATAAAAGCAAGGGACATCTACCTCTTTTCACACACATTAGGTGGAAGTTCTACACACACTTTCCCTTGTAAAGTCCCTACCTGGGGGAAACATTTAGGAGTTTTTACCCACAATTTCCAAACTAACAAGCCATCCTCCCCCAAAATGATATCATTTGACCCATTTGTTGTTGCAGTCCTTACCTTGTCAATGCTGGCTTGCCTGCATGGGAAGGAAAAGGTGAAGCCCAGAGGCAGCCGGGCACCTTTAATCCCCATATACTCCAGGAAGTCTGCTATGCACTGGACTATATGGTCAAAGAGCTGGAAGAACAAAAAAAAGCATGAAAATCTCACATATTCTCCTATTAATTGGGTCTTGACTAGATCAATTAGGTGTTCATTAGAAGTTACCTCCTCCCCTGTCCCTTGCATGATCTCCAAAGGAATGGCAAAGATCTTGTTGTACATCTGCACGGATCTCCTCCTCCCGCTTCTAATTTTGACCAGCAGAACTCTGAAATTTGTCCCACCAAGATCCAGGGCAAGGAACTTCCCACTCTCTGCAAGAGAAATATTTCATTTTGATGCTTCTTGCAGCACGTTTGCCAGTCAGGATGCCATACTCTGCCACACATCTGCAGGAACACAGGACAGCACACTGCCCCCTGTGGCATTTATGCTCTCACTTCCTTAGGCTAGAGGCTAAAGAGCCAGCCAGAAAATGCTGCAGGAAGCATTGATTTGCCAACAGAAATCCCCCCTGGCATTTTCCAGAATAATTGGCATGTTCTCCCCCGAAAACAGACAGGCAGCTTTCGTGCACCGCCAGGTGTCCAGGAAATAAACTTACCAGTTCCATCTGGCATCCCACAGACATAGGTGGGCAACATCTTCACTGTGGCACTGGCTTGCGTCTCTCTCTTGAGCCCATATTCCAGCTCGGCCCTCATTTTGTTCTTTACCTCTCTGAGGGTGTCCAGGGACAGCAGGAACGGTGCGAGAACGGCGTCGATTTGCTTGCGCTGAGCGGCCAGCCTGTACGCCACTGCCGTAACCATCGCAGCTCCCTTAGCACTGCCACTCTGAGACAGGAGGAACCGAACATCACAGTTGGGGACCAGCCTTCTCACCACCTTGTGCAGACGTTTGGGGTATCTGCGGGAACAAAGAGCTTCTTTAGACTCATTTCACACGTGGCTTACTTCATCTACACTTCTAATACACATCCAACACCACGAGTACTGAAGCACAGCCAGAGAAGGACAGAAATTAGGACATGTAAGAAATGGAAGCATAGGTTAAAAAACAAAGAGGGAAAAAAAAAAAAAAAAAAAAAAAGGAAACAATAAACAGCAAGTGCCCTGGATGCTCAGGAGTCACCCAAGGAACCAATTCTCCCACCCAGACAGCAGCATTGTGTGTCATGTTGTTCCCATCCCACCCCAAGCTCTAAAGCTCTGAAGCAAACCCAGCTTTGCAACAGCAAGGTCAGTCTGACCCTCCACATCCCACCAGACCTCATCCCAACCCCGCAGCACAACGAGCAGCTCTCCAAAAGCCACACAGACAGAGGTGGAAAATCTTTGCAACATCAACACGTGGCCAGCAATTCCCAAACCCTCTTTAGATACGTACTGGGGGTGAGTTTTATAGAGTCCCCCGTCGATCCCGACAGTGGTTCGCAGCCTTGGCACCTTTTTGTTCTCCCTCAGGCGGGTCAGTATGGCTGCTAGGGCAGCAGCACAGAGGTTGGCCGAGCGGAAGGAAACGATGGTGCAGACGTGCTGGACAGCAATGCAGTCCTCTTCAGAGGGAAACAGGTTCAGCTCCGTAAGGATCTCCTTTGTGTTGCTCAGACCTTCCTTGTATCTACCCCAAAACAAAGGAAAGCATCACCTAATGCAAGGGTATGAAGGCAGCACTTAAGTTAATATCTGCAAGTGGGCTCAAACAAATGAGAGAAGGCCAGGGCAGAACCCATCAGGCACGGTCATAATTGGTTCCCATAAACCAGGAGCACCTGTCCCATGCTCTACCCAAAAGCATTAAGAGGCTGCTCCCTGGAGGTCAGTTTTCTGCAAGACATACAAATTGGCTGACCAAGTACAGAAGAGGATGAAATATTTAGAGAGCACAGCAATAGAGGTACACCTTTACTCAGCACAAGAGAAATTACTGGTCCACAGCGTGGACCAAGATTCCCCTCTAAAACACCAGAATCTGTCAGCTTTCCATGCGGTCACCCATTAGGTGACCTACAGCATGCACTACCTCTCTGCAGCACCAGGATTGGGACATCACAAAAGTTGAAAACTGCAAAAATGCTGGGGTATTTTGCTAAAACTTCACCTTCCATCACTTCTGCATACAGAAGGATCAACTTTTCTCCTAGGCAAAAGCAAAACCAAGCTGGACAGCTCAGGATCGATTCCCAGTGCTCCCTGATTATGAAGAAATGTTAGGTATCATTGCTGTGAGTGTGAAATATTAACAGCCCCTCTCAAAGGGCATGTCATAGGCTCTTACTTTTCCATTGCACACACATGCTTCATTTCGATCTTGTCCTTAGTAAGCAGAGCTGTTGACACCTTCCCATTGAAGAGCAGACCTTCCTTTGTCATTTTTAGAAGAATGAGTCTTACAAGTTCCCCCAAATACAGGCTACTGATCATCTTCTCAAACCTGGAATGAGAAGCAAGAGGGATTATAGGTGTCCACCAGCTCTCCAGAGCAACAGCAAGTTCAAGTGTGTTCTTATGCAGGTCAATCATTAAGCATCTACAAAATGGGTTTGGAACCTAAGATACCTTCCTGAGGTCCTGGAACCCAACTTGAGCCTCTCCAGAAAAGTGAGTGATTAAAAAGACTAGTCAAAAACCTGCAAGCAGCTCAGCCAGTAGAAGCAGTTTTGATGAAGCGGACTTTAAATACGTACTTTTTAAGTAATCACTTTTTAAGAAATCACTTACAATTGTTTTCCAGGATTGAGAGATCCCAGATCGAGCTCCCGATCGAACTCCGTGCGGAGGTCATCCAAAGCACCATCATCTCCAAAGGCACCCCACTCTGTGTTAATGCACATCCTGCCTTCATCACCTTCCACCAAATCGATGTGCCTCATTTCCTCCATGTAGCACGCGTTGGTGCCAGTACCTATGCACATTAGAGCCAGTGTGGATAAATTACCCATTTGCCTCAGGTTCCCTTTATGTTTTAAGCCCCCATGTTTGGGAATAAATCAATATATCGTCTTTGAAAGAACATATACAACCTTGTGGTAAGGATGCTAATATCAAGCCACCTGTGTTCGTTAAATAATCATTTAACAGTGAGTGAAAGTACAAGAAATTAATCTAAGGCTTGACTTGTTCAATTATTTTTTCCCCTATCTCAAATGTATCTCTACGTGCCTTTAAAAAGCCACCACTATGTGTAAAGTGGAAGGGTTGTGGAAAACACAGCTGATCCTATCAGACGTGAGAGGAATTCAGCTCTCTCCGGACAGACGGACAGTAGTTTCCTACACAGTCAGCAGAGAAGTTTATTATGCTGGTCACAACTGAACCCAGACAAAATGGGGACTGTGGCCTTTGATGGCAATGTGATCAGCATAAAAACAGCTGCTTTACAGAAGGCAGCCAGGCTTGACAACCTTACCATTTGTTTTTTTCCTCATTTTCTTCCTGTTCTTTCCTGTGCTGGCACACTCCCTTCTGCTCAAGATTTGTTCGGATTAAACAAATGAGGAAAAAAAGATGCTTAGTGAAGAGGAAAACTTACCAATTATGAGTCCAACTTCACAATGTGGGTCATCATAGCCACAAGTCATCATGGTTCCTACGGTGTCATTGACCATTGCCAGAACATCAACGTTGATGTCCTAATAGCATGAGGATGAGGGGTTAATAGGGAAAAAACCCTACAAAGCCTTTGTACTTCACTAGTACTTTGAAGGCCTGGTTCAGGAAAGCTCTTCAGTTTGAAGACATGCTACTTCCCCTAATAACACTATCCCCACAACACTAGAAAGTAGAAAATAACTCCGAATTCTCAAGTTATTCTTGGCCAGACAGTGTCTATGGCTGCGGGACTTTTTACCCGATTCATCCTTCTTTACCAGAAAGCAATTCATATCGGTTTGAATCTTGTGATAAACTGGCACTAGTGTATCTGTCCTCAGAGGCTGGATTCTGGTAGCTTGCTTACGCTAGGATAATGTCCCACCCCACGAGGAGACCCCAAGAAACTGGGGGATTGACAAATTGATCCCAGAAAATTTGACAGAAAATACATAATATATAGAAAATATATAAAGGTGAATATTCAATATAAGGCCGTGCACCCACATCACACGCAAGTAAAAAGCCTTTCCATCAGAGATGTGCAGGTTTTTTTTTCCACCCTGAGGTAACTCGATAAAGCCTGATCAAAGTTATCAACAATTCCTGTAGCACAGATGCCAAGACAAGCAGGGAGCTGGACTTTACCCAGGAAGTCTCAGGTCCATCATTTCTGCCAACCACAGCAAAACTGACACAGATAACGAAGTGAATGGAAATCAAGAATCAATTTTTACCAGGTAGGAAAACCCAAGAGCTTCCTTTTTACTGCAAAGATGTCAAGATACACATTTTTTTCATGTTTCCCTTCCGTGGCTTCAGCTCTGAGGGAGAACTCCCCTCAGAGATGGGGCAGCAGAAAATTGCCCTCAAGAGGCCCACCGCCAGATCCACTAGCTGTACAGCCACATGGGACACCACAGACCTTGAGGAAAGCCTTACAAAACAACCCAGAACAACCCCCTTACACCAAGCACAGGTCAGCCACTCAGACTGAGGTATAAAACTTGCCTTGTGCTTCTGGAGGGCCTTGCGCAGCGAGCTGACTACATCGGTGCCCTGCACTCCTCGGACCTTGAAGTGTTTCGTCCAGGCAAGGAGAGCCCCCTGGAAAGTAAAAGATCAGTGACCCCAAAGCTCCAGCCTCAGCATGCACACCCACCACAAAGTCTGTGAAGAAGCCCACTATCTCATAAATATCTGGGCCAAAATAAGTCACAGCAGAAGATCTCACCCTCAGGTGGGTGCCTGTCAGTACCAGCACAACTAAACGCTACAGTAATAAAGTCCTAATCCCATAAATGCATCTCCCTGTGCTTTGTTTAAAGCATGCTTGGCTTCACTGATGTTCATTGCACACTGACAGCATTAAGCACAAAGCACTGGCAGGGCTGGCACCCAAGGCACAGCTTCCTAGTAATAATAGAGAAGTTGGAATAAGAGGCTACAAAATATTTGCAGCCAGCCCTTCAATCCCCCATGTGGCCTTTCCAACAGCTTGGCTACAGGTCTTTCCTAATTAGCACCAACTGTAGAAAGTGCTGAATGAGAGGGATTTAAAAAAATCACAATTTAGGACACAAAAGTGTGTGATTTAGTGTCCAGCAGCCTTCACACAAGCACGTATGGTTCCTATGGAATCAGGCACGGATTAAGCCAAATAATAGTTTTAGTTGAAAGATCCCGTTGCCTCAAGACAAGGAATGAGTCCTTGAATGGTAGTCAGCTGTAGCTGAATGGCAATGGCCATCCACCTCACCTTCAGAGCACTGTGGAAAGCTGAGCCCACAAAAAGGCCCCAAGGTAGCACTCCCATGCAATAGCAACCCTGGCTTCTGCCGATAATACTCCTTTTTGCACCTTACCTCTTCCAGTTTGGTCTGTTTGCACGGAAAAGAGAACGTAAAGCCAAGAGGTAGCTTCTTATGCTGCAGGTTTTTGGACTCCATGAAGTCTAACAGACAGTCAGCAACGTAATTGAAGAGCTGCAGGAGAAAGGAGAGGACGGGGTCAGGCTTCGACCAGCAGACCCTGGCTCGAGCACGGCACCCCCACAGCAGCCCCTGCATGGCCTACCTCGGTCCCGCTGCCCTGTATGACCTCCTTCGGGGTGGGGTAAAACTTGCTCTCCAGCTGGCTGCTCTGCTTCCCGTCGTTGAACACCTTCACCTCGAGGGCACGGAACTGGGAGCCGCCCAGGTCAACAGCGAGGAAGTCGCCCTTCTCTGCAACACCAGCGGGCAGCCCTCAGTGGTGACGGCCACCGAACGCGGCCCAGATGCCACGGTGAGGGCCTCAGGCTCTCCTGCCCCACCATGGCAGGTCCTTGGGCCTGGGAGCACCACCAGGGAGGCTGAGACCTGGCCACGCTCCGTCCAGAACCCAGGCAAGGGTATCGAGTCCCTCCTGTCAGCTTGATACGTGGCAGCTAATTTCATTTTTATTTCACAGTCTGGCTTTGCCCACCCTGCTTGTGTTTTCAAGCTGAAGAGGGATGAGCTTCTCAGCAAGAGAGGTCCAAGGACAGCTGATCCTCACTGCTACAATAAAGCACTTATCTACTACACGAAAAGGCCCTTCCCCAAAGGAAAATGCAGCAGAATGTCATAGCCCTGCATGATCTTTGCTCCATGGTACAAGCACCTGACTGAATTTTATCAATTTTATCAAATCTGACCCTGAAAGGGAAGGAAGCAGGAAATTCTGCCTGTAACACCACGGCTACACATGGCAAAGGTGACGAGGCAAATTGGGTTACTCAGTAAGCCGTGATATTAGTCAGACCATTAATCCCTAAATGATTAAAAATGGATGGTGCTCCACGCAGGTCATTTCAGGTAGTTACACCGGGGGCAGCGAAAAAATCTCAAAGTTCATTGGGAAAAATCCAGCCAAGCTCGAGATGTTTGGACATGCTGGAAGTTTTGTCTGGAAACGAAATAACCGATAAGGAACTCACGGGAAGGGAGCAGAAATAGACAAAAATCGATGCAGTGCTTAAAATAGGCGGTATGTCAATAAGTCATAGCCCGCCGTGACACCGCTGCCCGGCCTTGGTATGGAGGGGAGGACAGGAGAGCGTTGTCCAAGGCTGGCCTTGAGGGGCACGACGTGTTGTAAGAGCGATGACACCACGTGCAGCTTGCCAAGTCCCCTCACCTCAGGGCTCCCTGCAGCTCCCGGATGGGGTCACTGCCAGGGGAGACCTCAGGACCTGGTGGTCACAGGGGTAATGAGGGTTAAGCTAATATTTCTTTTTCTTTGGGGAAGGCAGCGCTGGAAAGAAGGGCACCCAGTTCCAGCCGGGCAGTTTCCGAGTATGTAATTTCTCTACCCGTCCCTCATTTCAAGGGACTACCTTCCAAATGTTCTCTTTCTGCCATTAAAGCTGCTATTTCTCATTTAACTGTGAGCAAATTACCTCCAGAAGGAACAAATTCCTGTGGAAACGAAGTACAAAGCAAATGTTTCTCTTCAGATTTCTGCGTGAACGGCTGTTACACACAGAGTCCTGACCCAGGCCAGACACAGGGGCCCACACAAATTCGGAGCCGTGGTTACACTTGGAAAAAACACTCTAAATTTCTGTCTGCCTCTCTAAGTCTTGGGACAACTGGAAATAAGGATCCAGCTGCAGTAGCAGGGCAGGCTGTTCGCTGGCAGGCTCCATGTAGAAGCAGGTTTGTAGTGCAGAAGGCAAGGAAGGGCAGGCAGGGACCGCTTTTCGGTGCAACAGAACAAGACAACAGCACAGAATTTGCTGAATTTGCTGTCAGAAGACCAGAGGAGCATCCTCACAGCTCTGAGAACATGATGTTGCCTCAACCTTGTGATTTGAGGGGTTTCACTGCAGCATCCTGCCCTCCTGTACCTGAGCAATCCCCCAGGAGCAGCGCTGCTTGCACTGCAGGGACTGAGCTGTAGAGGCTGCCCTTGCCATGCTCCTGCAGCAACGCCTGCACTGTGCACGGCCACAGTTGCAGTACGAGGTTGCTTTCTAAGATCTAAGCCCTCAAACACTCAGCACTTGGTCAAAATCCACCTGCTGTGGGCAAAAAGGCACCTGCCAGCCCCCCGAGGCTCTCATCCTCTGCTTGCTGACAGGCAGTGACTCGGCCCACCGGCTGCCCTGTGCTCTCGTTGTGTGCTCCTCGAGCACCAGCAGCAAGCCTTTGGTTTCCCAAACCAGCCCCGCTGGGACCGAGCAGGGGGATCTCACCTGAGCCGTCGGGAAGGGAGCGCACGAAGGTCGGCAGCATTTTCACCGTTGCCGTGGAATTGGTGTCTCTGCCCAGGCCCTTCACCATCTCGGCCTGGAAGCGCGCCATCACGTCCAGCAGGACGTCGTCGGAGAGACGCATGTGGTACAGGTACCTGTCAACCTGCAGACGTGCGAGGTGTCACGAGGGAGGCAGGCAGGCCCCTCGGTGCTCAGCACAGCTGGGAGGGACGCTGCCTTCATGCTGCATGTGCCTGGGAGGTTTCCCTCTTCCCTGCAAGTGGGGGAACTGCAGAACCTTCCTAACCACTTGGGCTGGTTTTCTAACCATCAGGGGTGTAGGTTGGCATAAAGGATCTGAAAATCCTGCATTCCAGCTCCAGAAATATCCCCACGTGGTTAATTTGTTCATTCCCACCCGTCTGACGGACACGAGGCTAAACACACCGTGAGGAGACACCAGAATCGTTAACACGTGTAACAGACTGAAGGGGAACACACCATCTATGCAAACTGCACCTCTCATCTTGTATTCATTGCACTTGTAAACTCAGCAGATCTAAATTCCCATAAACAGCAGTGAAAGCAAGCTCTGGAGTATCACCACAACATTAGTGGGGACTGTTAGTGTTAGGTCAGAGGTTGGACTCGATGATCTTGAGGTCTCTTCCAACCTAGAAATTCTGTGATTCTGTGATTTACTCTTACAAAAACTTAGTTTAGAAAGTGATTAATTTTTGAATTACTGTCAAAAAAAAAAAAAAAAAACACAAAACATCTTGATGGATCAGTAACTTCCTGCCCTACATGAGCCCACAAGACTCTCTAGACCCCGACAGGCTGTTCTTACACCATTTTTTCCTCCTGTTTGTTTAATGAGCTAAAACTGCAAAGTCTCTCAAGCTGGTGAGAATTTGACCTCTCTGAGCCAGGTCCAGACCACGCCGTCAGTGCCCCAGCGTGTCGGCTACGACCTGAAAATATCCATTCAGCTGCTGCCTCGCTCCCCAGCCCGTGCACTCGGTTGGCACGCCAGGCTGGAGCTCAAAGCCCATTTCTCACCCCAGCTCTGCATATCCTCTGACATGAGGCTCAGGGCCAGAGGCAGCGGGCAGGGGAGGGCAGGGTTTCATCGATCCCATATCTGTAGGGAGGACTGGGAGATCACACACAAACCAGGTCCCACCAGCAACAAGCTGGGGTTTAAGAAATAACACTGTTTAAATGGGGAAGGCGGGTTGGGGATAAATTGGCCTCATCTCTAACTGACCGGCCACCTGCGTTAATGATGCCTGAACTAATTACCTAGTTACTCATTCACAGCCCCATTTTGAATGGATGGTGAGCAGTGACCCATCTGAGCGTGCCGGGACCCTGACAATAATGTGGGCACCTACCTGACCCCAAGCACATGGGAGAAAATCCAACTACCAGATGTGATTGCTAAGAAGCAGCAACTGCCTTAAGATACAGCCAAAAGACCACTATTTAGGTATTTCTCTGTAGCCCCAGTTTCACCACCATTTGATTTTCTCCAGGGCACCTGTGAGGCCCCACCAGGGTGCAGGAGGTGCCGTCTCCGCCCAGGCACCAGCACTGCCTCCTTGGGCACGCCAGCAGAGGAAAACACGCCGACTGGAAACACGCAGCGCTCACGCACTCTCACACAGACTCAGATAAGCTTGTGAGATAAGCCCTCGAGGAAAGAAAACTAAAGAGTAATAAAAGTGGCTGCGGCCGTGCTTGCAGCTGCCCCACGGGAACTCTCTGCCCCCACCAAAGCTGCGTCCTCCACCCTGATCAGCACCAGCCGGAGAAGGAGACAGCCCTAGCCAAGGAGCTAGATAAGGCCCAGCCTGACAGCCCCCTGATTTACAGCCACAGCAAGGGCACAGGCAAATCACTGGCTTGCAAAGGCAGGAATGGCCTGGCTGTGCAACGCCAAAACATGCTGTACTGCTGCCCCCACCACACAAGGACAGGCCTTGCTTTGAAGTAGCCTTGCTTTTAAGAAGCACTGTTCTCACAGCAGAGACAAATAAGCCTGGGCAGGTGAGGAAGGAGGAGGCATTCCCTCTAATTAGGGAGAAACCAACCCTGCTGTGGGCTTCCTAAAAGGACCTCTGAAAAGCAAAGTTTCCTTGCCTTCCCCTGGGACCAGTCTGCACCTCGCACAAAGATGCCCTTCTCACAAGGAAAGGGCACTGGGGCCTCCTTCAAGCTGTATTAAACCATGGGGATAAAAGGGCTGTGATATTCGGAGACATCCCACTTAGAGACACCAGGACACTTCCTGGGGCACTCCTCTCCAAGGCAGAATTAGCGAAGAAGCCCCCCTAAAAATGAGAGAGCTCACGTTTAACCAAGGGCATGGAGAGGACAGCAGGGTGCTGCTGGCTTTGCTGCAGAGGTGGCACTGCCCACGGGGCCCTCGGATCGCCGCCCCGCCACGCTGCAGGCAGCCCCATTTTCAGCTTTTCCCCCTTTAGTTCCACCTACATGAGTTGGAACTGTGTGCTGAGTCCCAGGAGACCTGGCCCAAAGTCCCCAGGAGCTTCCCACTCCTGCTGCAATGGGAGTGAATCAGGTTCCTGCTCCTTTGAAAGACCCCATCCTTCACACTACTCACAAAGCAACTCAGCACGAGCTTCCTCGCTGCCCTCTGGACACAGACACCACACCAAATAAAGTTCAAACCCCATTTGTCCTTACCATAGAGCACTTGCTCCATTACTGGAAAAGAACGTATAACTGAGCAGGGAAAAGCACTAACCAAGACCTATTTCCACAGTCATCAGATGGTTTGTGCTCCAAATCTGTCTTACCCCATTTGGCTCCATGGCTTTAGTAGATAAAGCGCTGCCTAGTTGGCATTACAGACTTCAGACCCCACAGAGACCCTGAAAACAGGAATCTCAGCTACTGCTCCCTCTTACATACCTTTTTTATCTGATCCTCTTTTAGCTTTGTAAAATGGAAAGCTAGCAAGTGGACGGCAAACATTTTCTTGAGGCTGATGGATGTGTCGGTAGTGCCAGCTGCTGCGGGGTAACTCCAGAGCGATACGTCTTTATCCACGAAGCTGGAGCTAGAGAAACTTCAGCTGAGGCATTTCCCTCAGGGCGAGCCAGTGGCGTTCCTGGGAAATTGAGTCCAGAAATAAATCCATCCAGTGTGAGCGGTTCAATGATTAAACTCCTGTCTCTTTGTATCTCCCCCGACATCACCCCAAAGTCCCTCCCTCCCCAGCTCCACGCTCCATTGTGCCAAAAGCAGGCACCTGGAGGGCTGCCAAGCTGAAGGGGAGAAAAATCGATGTTGTTCCTGCTCCCCTTGGGAATTGTTACCACTTTGCCATGGAGTTGCCACGCAGCCTGCCCGGCTTCACCCCGCTTCCTACCCCCGGGGGCCGAAAAGCTGGCTCCAGCACAGCGCAAAGTGCTGCGGGGAATGGGGAAAGTTGGAGAGGATTTTCGGTTTCTTCCCTCTGCTCGGCACTCCCACTTGTGCTCTTCTGCACGAATTAACTCCGCTCTAGTTCCACACAGTGCACCCTTATCTTCAGCTAAGCCTCGGCTGCGCAAAGGAGAGGAGGCACACGCGGACCCCTGCCCCCGGCTGAAACGCCTCTTGCGCAATTCCCAGCGGAGAAAGGTTTTGTGCAGACGATTCTCCCTTCACCCCTCCTGGAGGCAAAGTTTCAGACCTAGGCAGATCCTCCGTGTTGCAAAACCCAGGGAGGGGACGGACTGACCTGGCTGCCGGTGCAGAGAGCAGACTGTGGCACTGGGTCCAAGACGTGCCTCGGGCTGGCAGCACCCCGTGCCTGCTGCAGGAGCAGGAGCTGCTTCCTTTTCACCAGAGCTGGATCTGACACAGCCTTCAGCTATTCCTCACATTTATCCTGAAGACACGGGCACAGCCCGTTTGATATGGATACAGACTGCTGAAACATCATCCAAAGAACATCAGGAGCAGCCACAGGTGACATTTCCTCAGCCTCTGATCACAAGGAAAGACTGCAGGAGCTGAGGGAAGGGAAGAGAACTGCAAACAAATCACACGAAAGCTCCACTTGGAAAGGCTGAGGTCTTTTTTTTGTTCCTTCTGCCTGCCGTGCATCAGGGGTGAGCTCCACACAGGAGATCCCACCAGCTCTGTGGATTTCCCACTATTCCAAAACAAGAAAAGTGAGAGTAAACGGAGTGGATGAACAGTCCATAAACAGGGCCGGTTCTAAAATTAGGCCTTTGATCTTCAAGAGAAAGGGAGAAAAGAAGAAAAAAAGCCGCACTACCAGCCAGAAAGCACGGTTCACTTCTCCTGTATTCATCTTTTAATAACTGCTGGCTCGTTAAGTCAGAGACTGACTCCCAGAGGGACTGTCTCTTTCCTCATTGTTTGCCCGTGCCATCCGAGTCACAACCCCTCTGGCCAGCAAAACTGAAAACATCACCTTTCCAGCTCCATGCCACTCTGATCCAGAGCTCATTGTGCCTGTAATACAGCAGCTTTGTCCCTCATTCTCTCTTTTCTTTCTTTCTCTAACAGATGCCACTGGAAAAGGGTCTCAAAGATCCCCACATCACGGAACTGGCAGCAGGCTGTGCGAAATACCTGGCACGTCGCATTCACTGCGCTCACCTCTGGTGCTTCCTAGCTCCAAGAAGGCTGTTGTGTAAGAAAAGCCGAGACGTTATCCCATTGCCGTGCAGACAGCAGCTCAGTGCACCGAGGGCCCAATTCCCAAATATGTGGCAGCCATTTAGTACTGGCCAGCAGAGGGGAGATGATCCAGAACGGATGAGCTCCAATTGCCACATGCTTGGAGCAAAACCCTTTGAGAACAGTTCCCCTCCCAGCGGCAGCAGCTTTGATCACCTGATACATTCCCACAAGTTCCTCAAAACCAAAACACAAACGGGTCCCCACATTCTTCCCAAGGGACAGGAGCAGAGCCCTTGGGTACCTGAAATGAAAGCATCGCCCCTCAGTGTCACGCACGTCCCCATGGAGCAATGCCAGCATTTGGGGGCAGGCAAGCTCAGGGGAAAGAAAGCCCTTCAGGAACATGGGAGGCCACCAGAGAACCTCGATGCTGGAGCATCCCCAGACCAGCAGAGCACACGACAGAGGGAGTTTTCCTGCAAAATTAAGGCAGAACATCAGGGTGGAACAACTGGAACATCCACACCAAGGACAGACGACACTGAGAAGAGACGGAGACAACACAGACAGAAAAGAGCACATGGGCTTAAGAGTAAGAAGGCTTTTTGTTATTATTTTAACCAAGCAGCACTGTTACCATCGTTTTATCATTTTCCATCAGAAGCACAACAATCTCACACGTGCACACACACAAATAAATTGTGAGACTAATAAAACTCCAACCATCAGAAACGTGAATGCCTGAACTTAATCTGGAAATCTGAACACCCGAAAGAGAAGTTCTGCAAATGTGATTCCCAAATCAGGAGAACAATGTTGGTATTGTTGTTTGGAAAACAAAGGCTCAGCACAGCCCCATGAGGAAGAGCAGCAGGCCACTCCACTCCCCCCAAGGGCCTGCTTGCCCAGGACATATTAAAAACGTGCAGCTCGTGTAGCTCTGCGCCACACCAGTCCGGATTTTACCACATGGGACCAAGCTGGCAGCCCCAGCACCCAGAGTCAAAGACAACCACACCATTAGCTCAGAAGAAAAGAAAACTTTCATAAAAAGTCAGCCTGGAAACGTCTGAATAAACCTCAGAGCTCCTGACCAGTTACTATGGAGTCACTATGGGAACGGGCACTGAATTAAGCCAAACGCTAATCTGGGCAAAATACGAAAAAGAATGCTCAGAGTCATCTCGCTCCCGGCCTGCAAGGCTTGCTGCTCAAACACAAGGCTGGCTCCCACCTCCAAGTCCCAGCTCCTCTTTCCTTGCTCAGAAGCACACACTGGGAAGCAGCTTAGCACACAATTCAAGGGTATATTTACCAAAGCAGTCCAGAAGCAAGGGACAGCAGCAAGTTTGTTCTGTGCCCGTCATGCTGCATTTAAGCAGAGGCTGTCCTGACTCTGGGAAGGAAAAGAGAATCACTCCTCCCCAAAGCAGAAAGTTCCCAACGTTCACATGGCCATGGCCACACATCCATAGCAAAGCCCCATTTGAAGAACACGAAAATTTCCCTCCTCATGTTAGGTCCTGAAATCAGCAGAGGACATGAACTAGCAGCATTTACGCACTACCTGCATTTCAGTAAGTAATGGGGAAAGTGTATGAAATACACCAAAACAGCAGCTTTAAGCTCTCATGCTAGCAGGAAGCAAAGGGGATTCAGACCTAAGTTTCCAGCTGCAGAGAGATGCGGTTGAACATTTTAGAAAGTCAGGTATTTGACAGAGAGGAATTCACCCGTTTTCACAAGTATCCCAACATAAAGACAAGCAGCATCTGCAGGCTTGTGAGTAGCCAACCACACACACAGACTTGCCACAACAGAATTCTCCCCATGCAGCCACAGCAACACATCCTACTGCTGAAATCCCACTCTGTGAGCACACACAGCAGTTTCAGCAGCCAATTTTTCCATTCCCCAGTATGTCTACCAGGACCTCAAAGGTGTACTTGAAACCTTCTTACACTAAAAATAACTGCAACGCTGACAGAGCACAGAGTCGTGTATGAAACAGGCACAGCCTGGTGTTGCACTGCCTTAAACCTTGTTCAGTGACCCTATCAGGTAGTTTCCTGAGAAGTCAGTTCCAACAAACTAAACCTTCCTCGTGGTGGTATGCACACAGGTTTTCCACTTTAAGGTATGTGGGAATACCACTGGCACAAGCATCAACCCCTGGCTGTTACTTACTCTACCTAACAGCTTACAGCTTAATGAAATATTTCATGTCTCCCATCAAAATCCAGATGTCACCAACAAGCTAAAACACAAAACAAAAAAAAATTATGAATTGCAACAGAACAAAGTAATTTGTATAAAACCGAATTAGAAAAAAAAAAAAAGAATAAGACATCTGAATTTCTCAAAAATGACTAAATTACACCTATGCCTCTAAAATCACCTTCCCCCAAAAAATGATACTTTTTTTTCCCCCAAAACATTGCCTGAGTTTGTGGGATAAGCATTTCCTGCAGCAAAGAATACAATATAAAGAGCAAGGACAGACTTAATTGCCCTTCGGATGACAGAACTGCTATTTATCTCAAAATTCCTGTGACCTGCATGACATCATACCCAAGGCATTAACACAAATGCTTTTTGCCTCCTTACCCATTTTCACAAGACCCAAAGGTTAGAGGCACATGATTCCTGTCATCGTTCTGACCAAATTTCCTGCCAGGTTGTTCATTACCTGTTTGTTATCTGCTTAACTCTGCCCTTTGAGAAGGAATGGAACGAGTAGCTAATTCACCACTAGTGAAATATCTGGTGTTTATTAATGAGGTGAGGATATCTTGCAAGGCAGCAGCGGTTTCCGATTTTCACAGTGAACAAGTGTACAGCAGAGTGGGGAAAGCAAAGGCACGGCCTCTGAGCTTACAGGAGTCCGCCTGAGTGCTTCACATGAGTGGTCACAGGAGGAGAACACCATCACGGAGCTGCAGCAGTGTAAACATGAAACGCCAAAGTAGTTATTAAAATAGTATTTTATTTTATTAATAAAAACTAAACAGAATTATGACATGGATTCTATTTTTTCTTTTTTCCAGTTTCCTTTGAACTACTCTCATCATCTCTTTTTGAGGCTAAGCCGTATCTACCGCTCCTGTGCTGATCCTGCCACTCACTCTCCAGCTGCCTCAGCATCTCTTGTGTTAGAAGTCCTTCACGCAGCAACCTGTTGGCAAGCGATCCACGTCCATGGCTTTTCAAATCCTCCTGCCTCGCAGAAGACCTGTAAGCTTTCAAGCTCCTGGCTCTTCTTTCTCCTGGAACCTCCAGTGCAACAGAGAGTGGCTCTGGGGATTTCACACCACGATGGTCTGAAAACACCCTGCTATCTCTTTTAGTCCTTGAAAGAGGAAAGTCTTCCGGCACAACTTCTGCTGCTCCAGGAGCAGCACTCGACTGCGACGCTCGGATCAGCTTTGTGATGTTGCAGACACCAATCTGTATGATGTCGTCTAGTTTTTTCTGAATACTCCTTACAAGGGCAGCATCAGGGAACATATCCATGAAGCGGTAACTGAAGAGAGGTGAAACAAAACAAAATACAATTGAACCTTTACACTAAAGGAATGCAGACTGGGACAAAAATGAGATATATATTATGTAAAGTAAAAAAGAAAAATTATTACGTGTTGCATGAGAAGATCACTATATTTTAAGTGGCACTGCAGCTGCTTCAGTCCAGGATCTCCTTGTTTCTAACTTCCTGTCAGTCACAAACTGTTCTCTGCAGAGCCTACAACTTGCTCCCACAACATAGCTACACCAGCATTTGCCAAAATCCTCCAAAGAGCCATCAAATGAGCCCATACTGCACCACATTCACACTGGCTGGAAACACACTGCTTTCTAGGACAGCAATTCATAAATATTAGCAGGAAAAAAAGCGATTCCCAAGCACCAAGTGAATACCTTAACCACAGATAGAGGTCAAAAACATCATGAACAGCTTCGAGGTGTACAAGTTCCTTGATGTTCTTTGGTGGGGCTAGCGGCCATTTGGTGTGCCGACAGAGCCAGTCAAACGTCAGAGGCTCATTTCTGCTGAACTGTCTTGCAAACTGAAAGAAAAAAGAGGATTCAGTGAAATATGCAATTAGTCAGGAAAGAACAAATAAATTTGTTTACAGCACAGCCATTTCTGTAACCAGTTGCATTATCCAAGCAGTTTATAAACAAACAGGCTGTTTACATTCTTTGTAACCAGCAGAAGGGTAGTTTGCAGTTGGGCAGCTGCACGCTAGCAAAGGCCCACTGTAATCCTCCGAGCACAGAACTGATTGAGAGTCAGTACCACAGCCTACTGCTAGCTAATGTTTGCAGGCCAGTTCATTATTAAAGAAACAGCCGTTAGCCAACTCAAAATAATCCCAGTGAACTAAATTCCCTCGAGTCTGTATACGTACAATATTCCAGAAAATACCTGCTTTGTTTTACACAGCCCAAATGCCACACATTCTTTTAGTTAATTGCTCAACACAGCAGTCATCTCTCCTTTCCCAGGCCTCATTAACACAATTTGTCCATGGGCCGTGCACAGAGTTAAGCAACAGAAGTACAGAGCTATCCAGCAAAACCTAACACTGGAGGCATATGATTTCATCTAGCAGAGCATGCAGACTTGGTCTTTTCTTCTCCTCTTGTCCCTATTCTGTTAATTATCTTTTTTTTTTTTTTTTTCAGAATCTCCAGGATTGAGAAAATCGTATTAAATGTGTTCCCTGACTTATGAAAGGCACTACTCACAACCCAAACAGATTAATCTGCAGTAACAGCTCTTCTGAAACCTAGACATCTTGGCTCTTTTAGTAACAGATAAACAAGACAAGTAAGATTTAAATTTAAAAATGTCAGGAGTACTGATGACTTGGATTAACTAGTTCCTAACTTGCTAGTACCAGGATGTTTTTTCATAAGGGGCTGAAATTCACATCAGCATTCAACAACTGATGTGTCAGCTGTTAAATAAATGTACACTATCACTTTACGACCTTCTACACCTCTATTATGTGGGATCTGGATGCTTGGCATTTAGTTAAGAAGGCAAAATTTATTTTTTTTAAACTCTTGAAATCATTCACTCAACTATTAAAGAAAGTTACTTGCCAGTTTTTAAAAGCTCCAGTCTATCTGATATATGTGACACGAGGTTAAATTTTTAGACTAACACAATCCTTGAAAAAAAGAGAGAAAGATAATAGCTTCTAACAAAGTGAAAGGCCTGAAAGAGATTATTGATCCTGAAAAACTGAAATCAGCTGACTGAAAATTCCTTCAAATAATCACTGCAGGAGCACTGACAAAAAGAGTTTACCCAGGCCTGCAAACTGAACTGAGATCAATTTTACAGCACAACATCTTGTGGGAGTTTAATTCTACACAATTGTACTATAACATCAACAGTCACATTCAGTCCCACATTCTTCTGTTTTGTTGACGACCTAACACCCTGAATTAGGGGCGTGCTGGTTTTTAAGGACTATTTTTCATGACTAGACACACTGCAGTGCAAAGCTTACCTGTGCACAAGTGACTACCTAACAGCTACACTTCTGATCTCTCCCATTACAAGACCACTTGCAAGGCAAGCAGCGTGATTCTCTGAGGCAAACGGTGGAAAAACTATTCAAATTCTAATTGACATCTCAAAAAGAAATCAGTTCTCAGAAGTGAAGAGCTTTCCCCTTCCAGGTGAAGAATACAATTAAAAAAAAACTCTATTTTTTTATTATTTTTTTTTACCTATGAGCATGTTAAGAATGCTCTCAAATGAGGCAATGACATACCCACAATAAGCAGAGCAGCTAGACAAGTCCCACTGCACCACAACCTGCTCAGTTCAATACCAATTCGACATTTTCTAGGGAACAAACAATAACTGACCTTCAACAACGTGGTACACACAAAGGGCTCTTTTCTATTCAAGGGTGCAGTGCAGAAGACATATCGTGATCGCAAATTTAGTGGAATGTGCTGAATCATATCTGCTAGAAATTTGAAGTCATCAATATTGCAGACAAAGTAAAGCCCATCAACTTGTGAGAGACTCACAAAAATATCCTGTGAAAACATAATCAAATGAAGAGGGTGTTATTGCAGGAAAGGGTTGTCACATTTTATATTGACAAAACAAAATGATTTGGTGTTTGAAATGCTAGTTATACTGACAGAACAGTTAAAAATACTAATTTGAACCACCGTAATAAGAAAAAGGTCAGAGGAGCTCCCTCTACTCTTTTAAGAGTATTTTAACCAAATTCTCTGACACAAGATCAGAGGATAAGACATAAAGCACTATGTTTTGTAGAAGCATTTTCAACTGGTCTTTTAAGTATCCAATTTTATGTTCAAAAAAACTACACTTTAGCTTCGAAGAACACTATCACAAGAATCAATTATTTCCACATTTCAAACTTATTCCAGGTTTGTCACTTAGCATGACCCAAAAAGCTAACTTTACATCACAAAATTCAACAATTGAGCTATTTTTATACCAATGCCAGGAGCAGATCTATTTTAGGAAGAAAGAAGTCACAAGATAAATCTGGTGTTGCAATAGAGAAGTTCAAAGAATACCTGAAACTTATCCAAGGTCTGGAGTAATAGGAGATGCCACTGCACATTGCAGGTGGAATTTTTATGGGCCCACAAAACTAGTTTCTCTAATGTAAATCTTTTGAAGATTTTTTTCTTTACGAGATCTTTAGAAAAGTATTGAGCTTCTTAATTGGATATGTAACCAAATTCTTAGAGATTGATAATGACATTTTCTTTTTTTTTTTTTTTAATAAATCTTGATACTGATAAGCTAGCTCAGAAAAACGGTTAGATATTGAAGATGTGCTGTTACCCTACCAGTCTAATCTTCCAGGAGGTCTCTGAGTGTAATCATCTACCTCAAGGTTAGAAACTGTGTAATTTGCTACGTAACAGCATCTCAGAGGGGAGCTAAATATGCACTCATACCCCTGAAAGCTGCCAAGAAGTTCTCACTGTGCTAAAACTAGTGAAACTATTGTTTAAATACAGCATTGGAAACTTAATTTTTACTTCAAACACTTCAGGTGCTTCCAAAAATTCTATCATCCATGTAATGATGAG
The DNA here is from genome assembly GCF_009819795.1 of Aythya fuligula. NCBI lineage: Eukaryota > Metazoa > Chordata > Aves > Anseriformes > Anatidae > Aythya > Aythya fuligula. Next base: position 4,796,278 of record NC_045565.1, on the reverse strand, counting down.
ATCAAGTAGATCCCACAAAATCTGTTTACACCAAGCTCAGCAGACTGTTTTACTGTAAAGTCCACAGAAGCTCTCAGATATATAGAAACCTGACACGACCAGCTCCGTTTCCCAGGAGTTTTCACATAAATTTGTTAAAATTTCAATCTAAGATTTTCAGACACAGACAAAGTCTACATTTGAAATGGAGGAAAGGTGAAATGAAAAGGATCTTGCATGCTCTTTAACACAAGTGCACATATTTACACACTTCAAAGGCTTTCAAATTTATTATGAAATGGAATAAGTAGGCGTTCAAAATGTATTTGCAGTCACGGCTGTGGTAAAAAGAAGAATCCAACTGATACGCACAAAGCTGTCTGTTTCATTTTTAAAGTACACATTTCTAGGAAATCAGTGCTATAGGCAATGCTACAGAAGCTAATATTTTGATTGCTCTTACAATTAGATTGGAAAGAGTGGCATCCGGGAGATGATAAGCAAACATTTCTATCTGCTCAGCAGTAGGATGGAGGCCAGCTGCCTAAAGGGAAAAACAAAGACAACATTTTCCATTAATTCTCAACATTGTGCTTAAATTAGCGCATCAGATGAAGAATCTAGAAAGATAATATGCCAAAACACCCTACAGAGTCCAGTTTTTTGAGCACACTCATTTGGACCTTACAAACTTCTGAGCTTTTAATTCTTAAAAAAGCAGTTTCGATACAGCTGGAGATATTGCAAGCCTCCAAATGAGCCATATATTCAAAATAATCCCAGCATGACAAAAAACGTTTTTGTCACTGAGTTGTTCATACACACAAAGAAAAATGATTTGGGATCAGAAGATTGTAACACAGCTCCAGAGCACATCTGTACACACTGGGAACTGAGCCTCTCACCTTCACAGGGCGCACAGGCTCACTCAGAATCTCCTTCAGCTGCACTAGGTCATCACGATGCATCGTTGTGACTTCTCCTTGCTTGAAAGATGAGCCGTAACGCCCAGCTCTGCCCGCAATTTGTAGAGCCTGAGAGGTTGTAATTAAATCTATTTCCTTCTCTCCCTTCTCATTGATAGTTGGCTTTACTATTGAGTTAAAAATTATTCTTTTTATACACCTGAAATATTTGAGAAAAAAAAAAGGAATTGGTTTTGCAAATTATTTCCAATACACAACCACCTACAGGAGAATGAAAGCCGTATTTTCAAAGGCTTTTTCTCCTCCAAAAATTAATCACAGATACTACTTAGGAACGTATCAAATTCAAAAGGGCAGCATAAGACTATGGGATAATAGTTACAAGAATCCCCGTCCCTACATATTTCAGTCCTGTTCTAATGGGGTCCCAGTCCACTCCTCACCATCTGCCTTAGCAGTTGATAGCAATATTACTGCATTGATTTCAGCAGCATAATACCTCTGAAACTGGACTGAACTTCGCAGAATCATAGAATTTAGGTTGGAAAGTACCTGTAAGATCATCAAGTTCAACCATCACATAACACTACCAAGTCCACCACTAAACCATGTCTCTTAAGTTTCTTCAGGGATGGCAATTCCGCCACCCAAAACCACGACTAAACAACCCCACATCCCTCAGCTGCTCCTCGTGTATCTTGTTTTCTAGTACCCTCACCAGTTTCAGCGCTCTCTGAGCACGTTCCAGCATCCTTCTTGCAGTGAGGGGCCCCAAGCTGAGCAGAGTGCTCAAGCTGCAGTCTCACCAGTGCCGAGTACAGATGCACAAGCACTTCCCCAGCCCTGCTGGCCACGCTCTTTCATTTCACAAATGCAAGAGACTGATGCTAACAACCCAGCCCATCTGACCCCCACAAATCAGAAGCACCTTAACAGTGCTTACTGTGACATAGAATTAGATCAAGTAAGCCATTTCATTTTTAGAATCAGCTTTAGAATTAAAGCTCAGTCCTACCCAATCAAATTCATCAGTGCTTCAGAAATAAAACGTAAGTACTGTGTTTTTTTTAGACATAGCAGATATTTAGCCAATCCAGTCAGACTGGCTAGAAAAAAGTGAGCAAACTAATGCAGGTATCAGATCCCAAAAAATCATACCATAACCTGTATACTTACAAATTGAGTCCCATTCCGATTGCATCCGTAGCAACTAAAATTTTGCATGGATCATCAGGATCATTAAATTTCTTCGCCTGTTCAAGTTTTGTTCCTAAAGCAAAAAAAAACCAAACACTTCACATAGCAAACTGCTCTTAGAAACCAAATACAGCTTATCACTAAGGTTGATGTCTTTATAATAGATCAAGGAAAAAAAAAAGGTGTCAGCCTGGTATCAGGCTGTGGTTGAGGGTAGAGGGGCAGGAATTTAAAACCAGTCCCAGAGCTGTGGATAGATCTCATTTCATTAAGTCTATCTGAAGAACAAGATTAAGTACGTAATAAAAGGTCTGACCCCAAGATTATAAAAAACACCATTCAACAGAAGTCTTTATATCTAGATGCAAAACTAGGAAAACTTCATTTTAAAAGTTTTTTTTTTTTTTTTCTAGAAAAGCAGCAAAATCAGAGCATTTTCTTAAAAATAAAAGGAAGGAAGCTTCACCTGGTGGCAGACTGCCATAGATGACAGCACACTCTAATCCTCGAGCTTCAACCTGCCGACTGACAGAATAAATGTCGTTCTTACTGAAACAAACGATGCAGTCCCCAGGCCGGAGGTTATCCAAAGACTCTAAGGCATAATCCAACACTGTAAGAGGAGTGAGTCTTTCGTAGTTTCGGACCTGGAATTAAAGGAGTTACCAACGATAATGTGTTTTTGAAATGAAAAATTCCTGTGGAAGATCATGGAGCATGGTTATTGTCACAACTGACTAACAGTCCTGGAAGGATAACTACCAGAGAGAAGGTGACATACACCTCACACAGCTGCATGCTTGCAACATTTCCCAGGCTGAGAACTAAAAGGCCTTTTCAAGAAGCAGAGGAACTATACATTTTTACATCTCAACTAGTTTCCAGTGAAGAAATACAGACTACATAATAGCCATTCTTGTAAGAAATGAATTTGTTTTCCTTATTTCAGTCACCTGCATGTTGTAACTCTTTCACAGCTGCACAGCCCAGCAAGCAGATATATGTCATGTTACAGCTAATTCACCAAGAAATCATGTAGACTGCACTTTCTTAGGACCAAATTTTGTTTTTTAATGCTCTTCAGAAAGGAATCTTCTGAAGACAGCAGAATTCATAACAGCTAAGTTGGGTTGCAGAGATTTTGCAATCGCTTTCTTCTGGAGATGAAAGCTCTTAAGAGTTTTCCTCCTCATATGGAGAGTAAGTATCAACGGATCAAATAACCTGAGAGAACTGAAGGCATGGTTCCATCCAGGAAAAACAAAAGAGTAAAGAAAGCCACTGAACAGCAACAGCATACCCTGAGGGGAAGTCAGGAAACCAATTGCCTTTCTTGTAAGTCAAAACAATATCGCTATACACAAAAAAAAAAAAAAAAAAAAAAAAAAAAAAACACTTCATAACATCTCCTTTGGTTTACAGGAATTGAGAAACACGTTAACAGGACTCCTGCAAGACTAACTTTGATCAGCAGTATCCCAGACAAGAGCCTGTGTTTTAGTCTGCTATCCCAGCAAGAAGAACAGGATGCTCTAGCCATAGCTTTGTAGAACTAAAGAGCTTACCTCAACTTCCTCCCCTGTGGTGTACATGAGTTCTGTCACCAAGTCAATAGCAGCAGCCTCTCCACAAACATGGATTTCTTCCGCAGAGAGTCCTGAACAAGACCCAGCGAAACAAAGTAAGAAGTTACGTATTTATAACCAGCAGACACTTTGACTGACATTAACAGATACCCAAATACTACATTTTGCTTACTAAACGCATCAAGATACTTCACCTCATATTAAATTGTGAATTATTGTCATAACCTATGAACAAAAGTTAATTGCCAACACTAACAAGCTTACCTAGAAGGGCTCTTGTCCAAGCCCACCCTCTGGCAGGATCTCGGATCATCTGAATTTCATCAATCACAGCAACTTCATCTTAAAAACAAGAAAAATATGATGAACAGAGGAAGAGCATCCAGAAGAGCATTATTACACAGGAATGAACATCACAAAGGCTTTCAAAAATGTTGCTCAAATCAAGTTAAGCCTCTGCCAGCAAAAAGCTAAGTTAAGATGGTCCAGGTAATAACTCAGAAATTGCTCAAGTAGGAGTGAAAAGGAATGGTTCTGCTACTTCGGAGTACCAGCAATAACACCCGCAAAGATCCCAGAGATGTGACAAACGATTTTATATACGTACAAGGTGTGTTAGTGCTGCACATTTCAATGGTACAAGCAATATGAGAAGCTTGTCTGGCATCTTCATTGGCATACACACGCTCTTCTCCTGTCACCAAATCACAGGGCACGTTCTACGGGAATTCAGAAAACTCATGTTACATTTCCTGAATATAATATAATCCTCTTTCCAAAGGGGAAAAAAAAAAAAAAAAACAGTTTCTTAAAGTAGCTTCTAAGACAGTATAAAGGAAGCTACCCAGAAAATAATTACTCAGCCTTTTGAGACTTGTGGCCTGTATTTAAGTCCTATCAGACTGAAGGGCATAATGAAGAGGTAATATCTTTAATGAGATGCCCTCCCCCATTCCTGCAGGAGATTACATCTTACTTGGATGTACTCTTACTTAGAAATTCTCAGACTTAACAATATAGAGAGAGAAGTGACAAGAACCTTGTTAAACACTGCTATATCTACATACTACGCTGCACTAATGTGTGATGTGCTACAGTAATACCTCAGAACAGGTATGGTTCTGTGCAGCTGCAAACACCCTGGTGAAAACCCTTCGGAAAGATGTCAGAAACGATAAAAAAAAGTAAACAACAACAGCAAAGTACAAAAGAACACCTCCTCTAACGACCTGTTATAACAGGGCGCTGGCTTTCACCAACTCACCCAATCTGAAGTTGCACAACTTTATTAGATGGCTGAGTTAAATGTATTTAAACACTGAAGCAAAAGGTTGATGGGAGTTAAGCAAGGGTAATTACTTGAGTACAAGCTAAAATAAAGGTCAGGATAAAAGAAGCAATGGTTTTGAGACAGAAAAATCTAACAGTACAACCAGGCTAAACCACCACAGTTTGCCAAAAGCACCCTTTCAAGTACACTGCTTCACGGCCTCCTTTAAGCAACCACAGCACTAAAACATGCATTCATGACGCTGCTCCAAGAGTTAAGAAACAGGTAAGTAAAACAACATACTGACAGCAGCATTACTCTTTTGGAAGATCTCATGAGCCAGAAGTTTTAATGGACCACAGTATATTCCAGACTTTGCTGACAAAAATCTCTGGATAGCATGGTAGGTTTTTCCACTATTCGTAGGGCCAGCATGGAATATTATCTTTCTCTGAATAGCCCTAGCTTCTGGATACCTGAAACACACACAAGAAAGAAAAAAAAAGAAAAAAAAAAAAAGATTTGTTGAACCTTTATCTGTTCTGGATACTGATATAGGTGAAATTCCCAATTAGCTTAAACATTTGCATATCAGTAAACTTTCATGTGTGCTGAAAGCAGAAAGATCAAGTTCTTGAATACACCCTATAAGACATGAAGCTCCTGTATCTTATCCATTCATCATACTAACCATGCAATGCTTCCTAAGACTGAGATTGAAATTCATACATGGTGTTCAAAATAACTCTCATTACTACGGTCTCTCTTTGGGTGCACTAACATTTTAATATTCCAACACGCTAATTCCCAGATACAGACACAAGTCAGCTTTCTGGGAAGAGAATACCAACTCAGCTGCTTTCATAGCTGACATGCTCTCCTCTTCCTTTTAATTGATTGCAAACTATCTTGTAACATAGATGAGAGTTGCTGACAAGTTATTCTAAAAAGAGAGAACTGGAACTGAAAACATAATGCAAATATCCATCGAAGTTCAAATCCACAGACTCTGAAATTATGTGAGGCTAAGAAAACACCACAAGCACTTCAACTCACTGACCAGTTGGGCGGCAGCCTTAAATCACTGATCTTTCGCAGATCATCCATGCAGTCCAGCATCGGAAAGATCTGCTTGGCATGTCTCAAGAAAAACGGAAAGAGATCATCCACGTGACCTAGAAGACAAGAAAGCCTGAATGCCCGTCCAAAGGCATGCATCTTCGTAACAAATTTGGAAAAAATAAATAATGTTACTTCCACCACCACTTCAGTAATTACTTCAACAAAGTTCTAAAAACTTTAGAGCTAAAAAGCTCTAAACAAAGTTCAATATCACAACCATAGAAAGGTAAACTAACATGAGCCATGGGCTCATTAAACAATGTTCTACAAACACAAAGGAGCATGAAAAATAAACTCGGTTCAGTAAATTCACTCTCCCTAATCTTCAAGTCTAGAGAACTTCCAAATACAATGAGAAGCTATGAAAAAGCTGGGTGGGAGATAGCTTTTTCTGTCCTATGAAGATTTTCATCTTTTATTGCTGAATTCATTTGTGGCCTTGGAATAAAATAAAGAAACTACGTGAAAGATTTTATACAAAACTAATATATAATGATTTCTTAAATTTCCTAAAGAGAAAAATTTCCTCAAGACTTAAAACCAACACTTTTACATTTTAAGACAAAACTTAAGGACACTGTAACCTTTATATTATCATCATTAAAAAAATACGTACAATGCCAAAATCCTAAAGCTCAAACTCTGGAGAAAGCTGTGTGTGCTGTTCCCAATTAGCATCACCTCTTGGTTAAGTGCCGTTAATTACAACGCACGAAGCAGTAAGCAAGCAAGCAAACAGCACTTTCTCTACTAGCGCCACACAGAAGCAGAACAGTCACAGAGTTGTGTTCCCAAGTTTTTCAAGCCACCTGGGCAGGACAACGCTCTCAAAGTGCCCCCTAGTGACTACTAAATTTTTGAGAGAGGAATAAATCAAACAGCACAGTTTCCGTTTCACCAAGGAACAGATGCTATAAAACAATGGGCTACTACTTGCTAAGACTTCCACCTCTTTTGTCTCCACTTCAGAAGATTTAAAGACAGAACACCCCATAGGATGGGCACAAATGGTTCTGAAGAGGAAGCAGAACGATTTTCAACCTCTTTTACAGCACCGAAGGGGGGGTCCAACAGGTAGACAGGTAAGTACAGCGGTTAAAAACAAGAGAAAAATGCACATTTTATTTTCCAAGCACCCCAGATACTTGCCTGCACCACAGCATATATCATTGAGAATAATATGCAAATCAGCACTCACAGAGCTGGATTCCATGATATATTTCCTAAAGCTTATAAAGGCTTGGTGAAACAGGCGAGCTGCAAAAAGACAATGAAAAAGTCCATGTGAGTAGAATCACGACACCGTGTTTATAAACACATAACAAACCACTGACGTGGTCCATTAAAAACCTGCACCTTCACTTGAGCTATTACAAGCAATTAAAGGTTATTTAAACCTAGCGACAGAGGCAACCTAACAAGCAGTGCTGTGAGAACTGTGAAAGATCCAATCTACTACTAACATACCCAAATAAAAAGAGAGTTCACATAAAAGAAACTCTTAGGACATTTTCTTACCATCTAATCCATTTTCTGTTCCTAGTCTTTGGATTTCTTTTCTTTTGTAGAACTTATTTAAGTTTTTTAGAACTTCAGCTGCAGAAAGAGAAGAACATTTTGTTAGCTCGCTCAACACTACATCGCATTCTGCCGACCCCAAAATCATGGCTTATAGTCCCATTACTTCAGAGTGAGGGCATCTTTGCCATGTTGAACAGACTCAAATGATTTTTCCCCAAATGAAACCCAACCAACAACTCAGGCTGTTGTGGAAAAGGACGATTTTAAGTCTGGGGGTGTTTTTTGTTTGCTTTTTATAAGCACTTATCAGTAAACAGCAGGTTTTAATGTAAAATCTCACATAAGATAGAAGAAAACTTAGCCGACTTTCCTCATATCTGTCACAAACCAAGGGGTTTGATGTGAACACCTGATTATTATAAAGTCATTAATAAACCCATTCCGTCCCCTGAAAGGCAAGTTCTGTGTTTTAAGAAAATTGTATTAAATATTATAAAACATAGAATAGAGGTCATTAAATGTTAGTCAAATCACAACAGCAGAAATGTCAGCTCCCCATCGATAACAAATTGGGAATTCATAGCAACCTAGCAAGTCTCAGCAGCACCTGGCCATAACCTTACGTTATTCTTAAAGTTCAAGTCCAGCAGCCCCGTACTACACAGTGCCAGAACTGGTACAAAATGCAGTTTGCCAGCAGAACACCACCACACTCTGCTCTCCGCAGCTATTACCTGACTATCTGAAAAGCTTCCCGTGAAATCAACCATAGATCCCTGAAAAACTGCCTCTTTTTCTGAAAAGCCATACTCTAGAGTAGAGATAGCCCACTTTGAATAATAAAAATCATCGCTTGGCAAGAATTTGGTGAAGTGCAAACCAGTGCAGCCAAAGCCAGAAGCACAAGAGCAGTGGCTCCATCCATCCCATGCTGCGTGGGATAGAGTAGTGCCGCAGTCTGTTCATGACTCATTTCAAATTATTGGCTGAAAACTACTTCTGAAGTGTTCACAGGGGTAACTAAGATGAAGGCTGTTACCAGCAGGCTTACATGTATTATAAAGACATTCATATTTTCATCAGAATATATTTAGGGCCTTGGAAATCAAAGACAGACTGGAAAACATCGCAGTAAAAGAATGGAAGAGGATGAATTTCTCTTGAGAAGCCTCCATAAGAAGCTACACGAGTTAACACAACATCAGACGTCGCAACCCGCTGGCCTTACTACAAGACGAAAAGGTCAATGGCAGAACATTTGTTACTAGCCAAGGCAATGTGACGTTGGGACCATCGTAGCCCACTCCAGGTCCCAATCCTTCCTAAGCACAACTACCTTAACAATAAGGCCCATCCAAACAAAACGAAGCTGGCATCGCACTCCAACCATGTGTCCAGCCACGGCAGCTAACATAACTGCACGTAGCACTATTTCTCAAACAACTAGCAGCAGGGCACAAACTCAGGAGATTTTAAATTTTAATTTATTTTTAATTAATGTTAAATCACTCCATCATATAGTAACATCATATTGTTTTATCATTAACACTGCACTGAGGCTTTTTGTAACAAGGATGTCACCATCACACAAACCTATCAGTAACCCTATTAATGTAAAAGCAATGAGAAGCTACAACATATTCTGGCACAATCTCTGGAAGAAAAGCTCAAAAGCAATACTCCTTCTACTTGTAACCTGCTTGATACACCAACATGGAAAGCATGCATCACTACTAATGAGGACATCCTAAAGAAGTAAAAGTTAGGATAATAAAATATAGATGCATAAAGATGCAGCTGGGAATGAATTCCCCTACTTGGTGTTAAGCAGCAGGTTTGTTATAAAAGCCTTTGCAGACCTGGCTTTGCAAAAGTAATCCAAAACAGTGTCTGCTATATTGACAATGTTTGGCTAGCATGAAGGTATGACCAGTGTATCTTTCAGCAAATAACAAACTAACAAGATGATTTACTGTAATTATGAAAAGTGTAAGTAACAAAGTTTCTTCAGCCGCTGTAGTGAGAGAGCTTGTAAGTACTCAGCCTACAAATTCTTCTTCCCTGAACCTAGGACAGTATGTGACAGTAGAAGCTGAGAGTGTCTTCATTCAAAATACCACAAGAAGATGCGTGATTTGCGTTAAGATCTGGTAAGAATCCTGGAGGAAAACCAGAGGAAAAGCATTTGTTTCATAAAAAAAAGAGTGGATGATATTTGCTAAGGAAGCTAAGGCTTCAAAATACGAAATCACTGCCAGCAAAACAGGGTGCTGCAGGCCACTGTGCCGGACAAGCACCACAGCAGCCACCTGGCCGGCATTCCTCACACCTTCAGGTTGTTTGAAGCAGTTAGCTTTCATCTGCGGGAACACAAATGATTTTAGCCAATCTGTTCTCTCCTGAAGTTACGAGAGCACACAGAATCTATACATATTTTCCCATATCATTTTAATTATAACTCTGAAGAAATCCACCGTAACTGCTTGTCTAGTATAGGTGACAGTGAGTACCGTATGCTACCATTCATACTTGTTGGCAACCTTTAGCCACTACTCACGGACCAGCCTGAAGACAACACACGTTTCTTGCCTTACACCTGTCCAGGATTTTGCTCCTAACTACGCTTTTTACCTGTCAGACCCAAGCATCCTTTTCTCAAAGGCTCCGAACAAATTAGATCACTTTCCCATGCTTCCTATACCTGGGGTTAATAAAAGTAAAATGTTCTCCTAATCAAGTCTTCTGATGGCATACAAACAAATGTTCTTTTACACCCTCAGCTCTTGGCATCGCTGAACACTGAGGGGAGCGGGAACTTGTTTCTTAGCAAGTCTTTAAGGACAGCACCCTGGCAGAGCTGGGTAAAATGTAACTCTTAGCGTGCAGAAGGAAGAAGCTGTGCAGTTTATGATTCAATAAAACGGTGAAAAAGCATCTCCACATCGCGCTGTGTTTCCGGGGATGTAATTATACTGAGGGACAGAGGAGCGTAGAGCACCTACAGGCCCAGGATTGGATTTCTTTCCTGTTTCCGCTTACAGGATAAAGAAAAAGGATGCACGGGGCAGGAGATGCACCTGATATATAAATAAATAAATATAAATATATAAATTCAGCAGGTGTACAGGGAGCTGCCCACCCCGGGAGGGGCGCAGTCAGCCTCCCGCCCGCCGCGCCAACGGCTGGCCCCGCACCCCCACATGCCTCAGGGCCGCCACGACGGCCTCACCCCACCCTCGGCCAGACCGACGGACGGATAGACGGACGGACAGACGGACGGACAGACCGATGGACGGACAGACCGACGGCCATCCCACACCCACCCTTGTCGAGGGGCCGCGTGAGCTCGGCGCCCACGTCCTCCTCCGCCGCGTCGCCCACGGGCTTGAGCGGCACGGGCACGAAGAGGGAGGTGTCGGGGGCCCGCGAGCCGCCGCCGCCGTCCGACGGGGAGGAGGAGGAGGAGGAGAAGGAGGCCGGGAAGGCGGCGGCGCCATGGCGGAGGGGCAGCGGCCGGCGCCCCGCCAGGCGCAGCAGCGGCCCCGCGCAGCGCCTCATCCGCCTCAAGGGCAGCGCCGCCACCGCCCGCACTGCGCATGCGCCCGGCACGGCCCGCCTCAGGCCGTGAGGCAGCGGGGCCGGGGGTAGGGCCCGGGCTGCCCCGGAAGGGAAAGGGCTCGGCCCCGAACACGGGAGGACGAGCAAAGACGAGCCGGATGCGTAGTGAGAATACAGCTATTTTAATAATTGAAATAGCAGCTCAGTATGTTTCTTGTTTATTATACATGGTTGCACAATCTGAGGCTGGTTAAATACAATCAGTTTTCAAAATCTCTTAGAATAGGCTCCAGATAACAACATGCAAGTGACCATGAAAATATTTGGCTTTTTTTTACTTTATTCTTTTAGATTTCCATACAGGCACTTACATGAGGGAATTAAGTTTGCTCTCAAAGATACTCATATTACGAGAAGTATTCTAGCATAAAGTACACAGAATCTTTGTCTGCTTTATCAAAGTGCCACAGTAAGAAAACAGTTCTTACAGAAAAGTAATTCAGTAATTTGCTTACTCATAAAGTAAGGTTACCAATGACACTTGCACTGAAGTTGAGAAGTCTTGGTTTAAAGGCCAAGTGAACTACAAGCGCAAGTAGCCTTCCACACAGCAGGCTTCAGTTTCTGCCCAAGCCACGTGTCTGATAACAGACTACATGCTCAACTGTGAGTAGATGAAGGCTAACTCATTTAAGCTATTTCTTCAAACACTAAATGCATACAAGATGACCAAGACAAACAAGTTGCTGTGCTAGACAAGCTTCTAACAGTTTTGAGGCTTGCCTGGCTTGAAAATACCTTTCTAGAAGAGCACAAGAAGCATGTTTACCCTCATCACGGGCTTAGATGGATGAGGACGAGGTTGTCCTTTGAAGATGTTTTGCCTTTCCTATCAAGACAATGAGGAAAAATTGAAGACAGTAGAAGCATGAAACCAGAAGGAACCACATTTTGTGCATTCGCAAAATAATCAATGTTACTAGAGTTTATTTCATCAACGAGAGAAAGAATTACGTTCAGATACTTTACCCACTCGCCACCCAAAAGGTGAAATCATGAGAACATCTCCAAAGTCACTCGTTACCGGGCAATGAACCCCCAACAGTCAGGAGCGACTCAGATGAAAGGCTTAAGGGAAGAATGGCAAAGTCAGAACTGGGGGTGGGGGCGGGGAGAGAGCAAAGATGTTTTCTAACATTCTTTGCTACCGAAATTCAAAGCTTCTTAGAAACCTTGGTAAGGTGTCTGAAGGCTCCAGTTATAGTCATAGTGCATATACATGCGGTTTGAGTTAAACCCTGTCTATTACAGTCATTAGAAGTCTTAGGACAAGTCCACCATAAACCTTTTTAGTGTGATTTAGTCATTTGCCTTACTGCCATTTCAAAACAAAACAAATGCAAATAAGCAACATCGGAAAAAGACATGCAATAAACAACATGAGAAGGGAAATGCTTTTGTTTTCACTGTATAGGTGATCAGCAAAATCAAATACACCAGCCTACCATGCATGGAAACAACTAGATTTAAGCTTACGCATATCCAAGTGCATATAACATTACCAAATAAAAGTAAATGTGCAGTATAAAATAGCTTAAGAAAGTTCCAGTGTTTGAGAAAGCACTTTATTTTAAAGGTATATACATACTTGAATGTTTAACTGAAGAATGTTTTAGTAGTATGGTAAATGCAGCACTGCAAGACGAAGGAAGACAGTTGTAATGGGAATTTTGGCCTTCTTTCCCCACAGGCTGCTGCCATCTTTAACCTGCTGAAGCATTGCAAAGTTTTTCACCTCCTACCAGTTCACATTTCAGGTTGTTCAGCAGATGCTTGTGATTCTGGAGATTCAAATCGCTGGTGAAAGTTTGTTCGTTGTTTCCTCAGCTTCTCAGGTGCTTTTCTCCATAAAATTATTTCCTGTAGGAGGAAGCAAACACTTTTGAACCAGCCACTTACCATTAAGCCAGAAGTATCAACTATCATTAGGATAAATTCCTAGACAGAATAGGAAAAGGCTTTTGAAAAACCTCTGGATCCCCGTATTTTCCATATGCACTTCCTGTTATGTAGTTAACAGAAAGATGACAATTTACATATTTAGTTACTGCCTGAATACTAACTTATCAATACTGAGCAGTCACTTCTTCCTTAACAATCCTACTCCTCCGTCTGATGCTATTTAGAAGGGTCAAGAGATTTTTCTTCCTCCTTTTCTGAAAATCCCAAACCCATCATAGCTGTTGTATGCTCCAGTTACCTTCCATTTCCCACATACACCAACTTGTCTATTCTTTAGAAGAAAAATATGTTGTCACAATCCACATGGCTTCATTCCAGTGACCTTTTTCATTATTTCTTTCCCCTAACGGGTCCTCAGCTTTTGTTAATTTCTCAGTCAATTATCTTGACCTTACTACAGTTTTGAACCTGAGATAATGCTGGGAAGGGACATTATCTGCAGTAGGTAGAAAAGAGCGAGCACAGAAATGCATCGATAACTTATTTTGGCCACAAAGTATATTGTCTGGATTCATCTGATTCGTGTCAGTATGGCACAATGCTAGGGCCACATGGTATGTGGAATGTGACCTTCTGTCTTACATACCCTTGTATAACCACAAGTCAAAGAAAAACAGAGTGGTTAATGTATATAATTCTTGTATCTTGCAAAGGAATGTTTTAGCAATTCATGTCAATAGAGGGCTTGAAGGGAAATGTATTTATAGGTTTTTCCTTGAAGTCTCTGATACCTGGGGGGTTTCAGAATAACTGCTAACTATTATGACTATTGCATGGGACACTATGCAAGTCTCTGATATCTGGCCAGGAGATTAAGGAGACGGGGAGAGCTGAAAAACAACTAAAAGACAAAGCTTGCAGGGAATGTTGCACAAGTCTCTGCCATACAGCCAAGTTGGACAAAGGAAAAGGACAAGAGGGAGGAAGACTATGAGCCTTCAGCATGAGAGACCCCCAGAGAGACCACCAGAGACTGATATGCATGCTCCAGTGGGAGGGTTTGGATTCCAGAAACTAATTACAATAACCCTGTTTTTTTAAAAATGTAGTAATGAATATGTATTAGCCTAGGAGCATAAAAATCAGCTGCTTGATGTAACTGGTGTGCGTCTTGGTGGAGGAGACACTCCCGGCACACCCAGCGCTGTTTGCTTACCTCTATTCCTTTAATAAATTGTAAACTTTGATTATAGTCCTATTTTGAAGACTGAGCCATTTATTACATTCACAATACAAGATTGCTTTAAGGCACTCAGCATTATATCCTTGCTGAAGTATTATCTGTCATACCTGACTTCCTCCTGGACCTCCTTCAGCAAGCTAATATTTTCTATATGGCTTCCAATACATTCAACAGCAAAAATATTTATGCCATACACAAAGCATAGCTGAATATACACTCTAATGTACAGAATATCCAAAGCAGCATGCAAAACACCCCAGAATTCTGCAGTCAATAGACCATACCTGTTGTTTAAAGTATCGTCTGTCTTCTTCATCCACAAGCACAAGATTTAAGAAGTACCTCACTGAAAACTTCTTGTTCACATCTCTCATTGTAGGAGTTGGGTCATAGCCCGCTAAGAAGAGTCTGATAGGAATCGATTCACCTTGAAAAGGAAAGCTGCAATTAGTTCCTGAAAACTGGGTAATGTTAACGGTCTCGGAAGCCATGTGAAATATAGGCACCTTCCCAAGTTCTGTGCCTCTTGTTTCTGCAGGGGAAAAGGGAACACCAGACTTCCAATATATGAGGCAAGAGGACAAGAGTCCTCTCACCAGTAAGTCACTTGCACCTCATTAGGTTTCAGATCATTTAAGAGCCTTCCACACAGTCATCAGAACCAGCACCCACTAGTAGCAGCAAGCAAGTGGGAGTCTAGATTAAAATTTGATCATCACACTTAGATGAGACCTAAGTTACACTATCTTGTGCTACTGAAGCACCTTCACAGTACTGCTGCCACCTATGGCACCTACAAGCACTTGCATGTCTGAGTCCTGAAGTCAGGCAGTAACTGCTCAGAGCTGGAATGCTTGAATAAAAATTAAAAAAAAAAAAACTCAGGTGAGTATGAAATCAGAAGCGGAAGCATTTTTGTCAGTAGAAGCGTGGTAACCAAGCAGGACAAAAAGAAATTGCATCTGGAACTCTCTACAGCTGATCTACATCAGAGAGTCAGGTTTAAACAGAAGTGATAAATAGATCAATCAGAATTTTCAATGGTAAGTGTAAGAATTACTAGGGTCCCAAGTAAAATTCTTAAAGTTAGTGAAAATGCCAGTTTTAAATAGGAAAATCCAATATTATTACAGCAACATAAGTAGAAAGCTGTTTTCTCCAAGAAGAGTTTACACAAGTCTCATAACCTACATATTTTTAGGCAGTTAACTACGAACATTTACCCTTCAAAATACAATCACAAATATTTACCTTTAACTGGTGCGCCATCCATTATTTCATACTTGGCAATGGTTTCAGTCTCTGTTGTGGTACTCGGTCCTGATAAAATAAGTTATCACTCTGAGAACACATGCTTCAGTTTTAAACATATTTACAAAGCTTTATCACAGCAATTTCTAGTCTGCAGCATTTAAATTACATACCACCAGATTATTTTTTGCCTTTATTTTGTATTTAAGTAACACACAGTTAAAGTGAGCAAAGCCAACTCCTAGACAGAGTAACTACTCTTTAGTATCTCCTCCCAGCACTGACACAGAAGAGGCAGTAGCCAGTGCCTCGAGGGAGCCCTCAGTATGCAGGCTTTAAATAATAAAGGACTAGCATGCAGGGTAAGGTTTGTGAAACTGTTCTGTTCCATGGGCAGTGCTAGTGCCTGACACTGGTAGGCCACAACCAGACTAGAAACCAGAGGAGTGGCCATCCAGCAAAGAGCCACCTTTCTCCAGTGCCTGGGATGCAGCACTACCTAGTTTAGCCACAAAGCAAGCAATGAAGTAGAGCTCTCTGCTATTCCTCTCTTACTACAGAGGCATCCTTGAATCTCCACGCAAACAACTCACTAGGGCCCCAGCCACTCGGGAAGGAAGTCGTGAGCCACAACCTTACTGCCTTCCTAGTCCCACAGTGTGCAAGCCCAACCTGCAATAATCGAGCTGTTTCTGCCTCAAAGCCCCTAGATGTTTTCATGATATCACTTTTAGGCTGCCTGAAAATAATACGTTTCTAGAGCAGAGGAGAGATTTCATGCCACTCTTTACCAAGCCCACTTCACTAGCCTTACTCTGCAGAGGCAGAGAGGTCTTCAGGATGCATTTTGCACCTCTTCCCTTGTTTGTTATCCTTCAAAGCTGCTTAAGCTGCTGTATATTTTTTGCAAAAGGTTCCATTTATGTTGGTTCAAGTTCGTGAGGCCAGCCTAACATCAAAGCCCCAAGACAATGCCACAGACCTCAAGCATGATAACTGCAGCACAAAATGCAAATAGTAGTCAAACATCAAGTAAGGAAGAAGCCCATCTTTTGGGCTTTGCTTCTCTTACCAATTCCAGTAATCTCCTTTTTGATCAGCTGCAACTCCATGTGCTGAATTTTTATTCTCACTAAGAGGAAATAAATTTTCCCAACAATAACGTCCTTTAAGTGATACCTTCAAAAGAAGGGAACAAGAGGGGTTCGTTAAATTAAAAAAAAAAAAAAACACTTTTACACCTTCTTCAATCAATTTCTACAGGCAGTTACCTTATCTGCCCTTTCATTACTCAGACCTCACTTCCCCACCAAGCTAAGTATCTCAGCCACACTGGTGCAATTAACACCTTCCATCACTGCAGTATTGCTAAATGAAGTACTGCAGTTTTATTCAAAAATCATAAATGCAGAAATCAAGTCTTAAGCATCTGCAGTGACCTTCCTATTAGTACTGAAGGCAGAACAGAGAAGAAAAGCCGTCATAATTAGTAACCAGACAGCTCAATACCAAAATCACCGAAAGTGTCGCTTTCCTTTTCAACTCCCTAGTGCCACACTGTTCATCAAGTATTCCGTATCCTACCCTTTTCTACCAAAGTATTTACCTGAACGTGCTTCATTCTAGAGTTTCACTTACTTTGACTTATTGTATTCAAACTCTATATGAAGACAGTCTTCGATGCCTACTTCCATTTTAATGGAGTTGTTTACGTCCGGGTAGGTAGCAAGCTGGTGAACAATCAGATCGTATTCTTTCACCATGTCTGACAGTCGTCTCACTATTGTCACTTTTAGAAAATACCTAGAAAGCAAGCCATAAAAGGTAACCAGAATTACATAAGCAAACATCTTCATGTTCTGACATACAGATCATTCTTTCAAAGACCACAGTAAATTATCTTTAAGACCGAGCAGAAAAGAAAGACACCAAAATACAAGACAGTGCTTTTAGGTTAAAAAAAAAAAAAAAAAAAAAAAAAGTTGTTTTTAAAGGGAAAGATACAGACTGTTTTTATTTGATTGACCTGAAAGAGTTTGATCTATACAAACAACATCGTGTTGTAATATGAGCAATTCCAAATAACATAGTAGAGACTATTCTCAACACCATGAAACAGGGCACAGTACTCACTGTTAAACATGATTTGAAATCCAAGGTGTGGGGAGGTATGAAGGTGACAAGCACAACTGCTAAGTTATGAAATATCCAGCAGGACAGGAGGGGAGAGAAGACCTAGGGGTTACAAACCTCAGTCGGACGTTGGCACCAATGTATGATTCATATGGCTTCTCAACTTGCATGAATTCAAAGTCATAGTTTCTGCTCTGGGTCAGTTCTCCAGGTAAGGCAAGTTCCTTCACTAGGTTCACAAATTCATGGGTATTGCTTTTGTCGTTGAAGAGCTCTACAGTTGAGGAAGAGGAAAGGAAAGTGGGTTTCAGCATTTATTTTTAGCAAACAAAACTGTCCCTAATTTGCCAAGAGCAGATGGGAGAAGACAAGAGCAAGTAATTTGATGTGAGCAACACATTTAACCAGATGTTTTATCCGGCTTTTCAAAGTTACCTTCTGTTGTAGCAACTTACAGTAAGTATTCCTAAAGAGCCAACCACAGTGAAAAAGAACACATACTTGAAGCTTCACTAACATAGGATTTATTCTTTCCTCCCTTTCTTTAAATGACAGTTTAGCTAGCTTTATCAAGTATTTCTTGCCTTGCATCCTTTGTAAAGGCCATTGCTCAGTTTTGGCTGATGATGTGTACTGCTGGAAGTACAAAATTTAATGGGCTAATCTTGCTTTGCTTCAGGACATGCCAGTGATCCTAAACTGTATCCTGCAGGCCAACAACACCTATTAAATGGTTTATCGTGACCACTGGTATAAGTTGGTCATTTGAAAACAAGTTCTTAAGACATAAGCATATACACACCAGTATCACAGAGGAATCAAATCTCCAGTCACTAGGCCAGACCACTGTGATTATTATTCATCTGTAGCTCTGTGCCATGCAATCCTCACATAGATAAAAAGTTAGAGAACTATAATATCGTCATTGAAAGACTACCCACTTTAGCGCATTATAAAAGCTGCTCCACAATTCACACCTAAGAACATCAGGTAAGAACATAAGCGGCAGTTGAAGTGGTTGTGCACAGACTGAAGCATTCCAGAAGAGAACAAACAAACACAAACTTGACAGTTTATCACTGCAAATTTGACAGAAACTTATATGTTCACTAGTAACTGCTTATTTTCTGCTACAATCAGAAATAAAAGGTGTGCTTTGTTTGCTATGGCAAGCATTTAAATAACAAAAAGTCTGTTTCCTGTTGCATGTCCACTATTTTTTGTGCCAGTCAGAGAAGTACTCAGAAGAGCAGGTTTAAAATATACTTGTGACATGCAGCTAAAGCTAGTCTCCATGTAGTGCAGAGAGAAGTCACTCTAACAGGATGTTTCTTGTATTAACTATATTAAAACTTGAAAGGATACAAAGAATTACGAACAAGTAAAATAAGCAGTGGCTTAAGCCACTCCTGTGCAAATCCTTGAGAATTTCTAAACTTGCAGCACAAGAGAAAGACCCAGAAAAATATAAAAATTGATAAACTCCATCAAGTTGAAGTCATTCAGAGAATACAAGTCATCCAGAGTAGATGAACATATATACAACTATTAGAGGGCAGACAACAGGCTGAACAAAGCTGACATATGGGAGCTCTGTTTTTTCTCCTCAGCTTCTCAACACCTCATTTCCTTTGCACTGCTGTTCCACTCTACCAGCCTGTTATGGCTCCACTGATCAGATCCTCGAAGCATAAAGCAGCAGGTGTCAGAACTCAGTCATACTTGCTGCACAAGGGTTCACACGAAGGGTAACGAAGCCTACTGACTGAGCAGAAACGGAGCAATCTGTTAAATGCCAACCCAAAAGTCAATTTTACATCAATTTTTCAGTCAGGTTTACTTCCAAGGGGAACGACAATGCAAACAGCCCTCTAACAGAGAAAGGAGGGATTTCAGCATCAGCCTCAAATAAGCTGAGGTTATTTGGACTGCTAAGAGGTTAGACACGATCAAGGTTCTTCACAGCTCAAAACAAGATCTGGATACAGTTAAAAGATAATTATGTTTATTATGTCAATACCACATCATCTTGCTAAAAAGCACACAGATCCTGTGAAGCTTCAACGCTACTTTATGTTAACAATACAAAACTACTTATTGCTTCTCTAAAAGAGAGAATAACTTGCAGAAGTGTTTTACTGTAGGCTGTCCCATCATTTCTTTTCTCTCTCTTGTCTTTCAGAGACAGAATTCAAGACTAGAATTAAGAAGTCTAGCACGATAGGTACACTTGATATTTTGGCTTGAAACCTTAAACATGAACAAAAAGCACAAGCAAGAAAAAAACAAAGTGTTTTGAGTTGGTTTTTCAAAACAGGGTCATTCACCACCTATAATTAGTAGAGAACATTCGTAAGTTACAAGTGAATAGACTGAAATACATAAAGCTGAAACAATGTGCATCGTGGTTACAAGTTTAGTTTTCAGAAATCTCGAGTGGTTCTTAATCAAGCTCTTAGCCAGAAGAAATACTTGCCAGCCCAGTTCTCCCTCACATGTACACATCTTTCCTTCCAGTGATTTTCTGACTAGCACAAATTAGTATGTCACCTGTGTTAAAATTAGTAGAATACAATCTTCCTTTGGCACTTGTCATCTATTAACCCAATCAGGTCGCAATGGTTTGGCCGAACTGCTGACAGTCACATATGCAAAGCTGCACACACCACACCCACCTAACATCCCCTTCATAGTTTCAAAACTCACCGATCTGTCCTACAAATTCAATTCTAATTCCTTGGTGCTCTAGTCTCTTCCCATGCTGTTTAAAGGAGATGTTCACCTACAAAGGCAAAAAAAGAAAAGAGCAACAGTTAAAAGTTAATACTTTCACTTAATACAATTTCCTTTTTAAAAACTGCAAACTGTTCTCAACAGCACTACCTGAGCTTGAAAAGAACCGAGTCAAACAGCTCATTAAAAAATTAAGCATAACCAAGGCCCCACTAAAGCCTCTGAGAAAAATCTAGCCATCCATGAGACTGAACTTAGTAAGCAGCCTTGAAACCTTTGAGCCTCACAATTAGGAACCCAACCCCTAGCTTCAGTAGAGCTCAGAGAAGCCAGCAGTGACCTCCTGGCCATCTTTGAGGGCAGAGAGCTTCAAAACATTTGGAAGTCCACAGAAGAACTCCCATTAGATGCATTCCTTTCAAGTCAAGTGCGCTCAAATCCTTTCCTCAGCAGAAATAGAAGCATTAGTCTGAGACGAATCAATGTTTCTGCGCTGGGCAGCTACTACCAGAGAAACTCCTGTAGCTTAAAATCCAATATATCATTGATATCCGAGTAGAAATCACTTGAATGGTCTACATCCGTGATGAAAAGAAGGGAAGAGACAGAGGGAAGCTGCCCTGTAAATTACTGTTCTCCCAAAACCCCTGATCCCACTGTGCTGGTGTTAGTCAAAGCTCATCAGGCATCTCTCAGGACTTGCTGATATAAGCAAGAAGTCATTAGGTCAGTGAACATGCAAAAGCCAGTTCCTTCTGTTCGAGTTTGAGGCCTGTCTTGCAAGAGTTTCACATCCCTGAAAGGATTTTTGTAGAGAAGCAAGTTCGTAACGTGGAAAGATAACTAAAGAGCAGAAAGGTGCCCAGTGATAATCAGTCAGTCACGACTGAACTAGGTACTTAGAAGTCAGTCCTAGAACCCAATAGCTGGCCCAAGCTTCTTGGAGGAAGAGTGAATCCTAACAGAAATATTCAGAGAATGACTCCAGTAAAACCAGTGATAGCAAGGACTTCTTGTGGGGGAATTCTGAGAGATGAGGAATCCCTCTGGTAATTTTAACTGCATTTCCCCACCAAGAACTCCTGTTGACTCAACAGCCAGCTGAACTGTAACATGCTGCCCCTTTGATGTAGTTCCAGAAACCACTTCAGGGCATAAAATGTAAGGCTTAGCTTCAGGGTATGCAAAGCAGGTTGGCTGCACCAGCCAAGAATTGCTCTTACACACATGGGAGCTGTGGATTTCAGAGTTCAAGGGGAAGGGCGGGTCCAGTTTGGAATAACTTTCTTGTCAGAAGCAGTGAGAGGATTGCACATGGTTGCACAAACAGCTTATTCATAGAAATAGGAAGACCAGAAAAGATTATCAGAAACAAACATGAACAAAACATTGAAAAGGCTCAGTTCTGTCGGCTGCCCGAATAACTATGGTTAAAGAGACCAGCTACAGGAAAATAGTGTTTCCTTTCAGACCCAACACAACCTGAAATGGCCATGCTTGCTTATGTTTGTTCATTTCATTTCCTGTATGCATTAGCAATCAGTGCAGTAATTAATTGCCACTCAAAAAAAAAAAAAAAAAAAAAAAAAAAAAAAGAGTTACCTTTCCTGAAACAGATTCACCATCATAGAAGAGAAAATGCTTTTCCACTTTACCATCTTCTGTTTTGATTTCTGCCGTTTTCCGTGTTTCAGCATCATTAAGAATAACGTCAATCTCACAAACGGGACTGAAGAAGCCTCCAAGAAAACTCTGGAATGACAAGAATTAGGTAAATTACTTCACAGAGGACACCCCATTTTAAATGCAGGATCTACTTGCAGCTGTGCACCATATACTGGGAAAAAACACTCGTGTTTCCATGAAATTACGAAGCCGTTCTTCATTAAAGACCCAAGATACAGCACTGACAGAAGACAGTTGTTCACCTAGCGAGTAACTGCAATCACGGCAACAAGCAGCAGTTGTACTTACAAAAGTGTGACATTTAGTATTAAAGCATGCAGCATAGCTACCATCATTACTGCTACCTTAAGATGCTAATAAATACTTGTTACCGTTGGAAACACAACTTTGGTTTCTGCCGCTGCAACATTTCATGGCATTTACTGTTAAACCAGCAACTTCACTTTGAAAAAATTAATCCCTTCTAACCACACGCACAAAAAAAAAAAATCTTAATTTTTTTCCACCTGGGTGAGGATTTGAGCTATTACGTCAAAAATACGCATTGTTTGATCCCCACTGTAACTTACTGCGTGAACAGCAGCAACACGCTGACCAGAAGTAAGAGGAATGATGGAGCAAAGCGAGGTGAGAAGAAACAGCTATCAGGGGAATATTACAGAAGCTCCTGGCTGGCAAAGTTCAATAAGGAACTTTTATTTGCTGCCTCTTCCTACGCCCTGTAATTCTCTTCGGGAACAAAGAGAGCATTAGCGGGCTCAGGAGACAGCAGCTCTTCACACAATCTACCTTAACTACGCAACCCTGCCATCAGATGCCTCGCATGTTGTAAGTCTACCTGTAATTCTGCTCCAGGCACCGATGTGCTGTAAGCTGTAACTGTCTGTCCTCACCTTGCAGCAGCGTTCTCTAGGCATCAACTTTTGAGCGTTATCAGACAAGAGAGCAGGGATGATCATCCTTTGACCTTGCACAAACATTTCTTACGAGAAACTGAAAAACATGTTTGGCAGCTCTGTGGGAAACTCGACAAGGTTGGTGTGAAATCCCAGAGTTTTCCTAGGAATTAGGCACTAATCTGCTTTGATGTTCTGAAGCAGACAACGCTTTGCCAATTCAGGACAATGTCATGTTTTTAAGAAAGCATTTTGCTTTGAGAAGTTACACTTGGCTCTCAGTAAGAGCATCGGCTTTAGCTGGTGGATTTCTGTATAGATGTAACAGTCACCCTCGTTTCACCAATTTAACCTCAAGGAGCAAACACTCACATATTCAAGGTATTATGGGGACCTCAAGTTTTAACTGTTTGATTAGTAATAAACGGAAAAACAAATCTAAAATACAGTTTAATATGAATAGAGCTGCCTAGCAGCAGGAACACCGAGTAACGTCTCACAAGACATGGTGCAACACGGAGCTATACGACAGCGATCCCCACAAGCCTGAACTGCCCGGGGGTTCCCTCAAGGGGCAGGCAGCCCCGGCTGCCCCCACACAGCCGTGCCCGGTAACCGGAGCCCGCTCGGGGACCCCTCAGATCCTCTGAGGAAAGCAACGGCAGGTGGGCAGCCTGAGCGCTCCCCCAAGCAGGAGAGGCCGAGAACAGGCGGAATAAAGGCTCCGGCAGCCGCCCCCACAGCTTTCCAGCCCCTTTTTCGCCCGTTTTTCGCCCGTTTTTCGGCCGTTCCCCCCCCGCCTCAGGCGGCCCCTCAGGGCCGGCGGTTGGCGGCCCCGCCCCGCCCCCACTCACCATGGCCGCTGCCCGCCGCCGCCGCCGCCGCGCGCCACCAGCCCCCGGCCCGCGCCCCTGTCATGTGACCCTCCGCGCCGCCACGGCACGCCCCGCCCACGCGCCCGCCACGCCCCCGCCACGTGACCCGCCCGCGGGGCGGGAAGGGGCGGGGCGGGAAGGGGGCGGCGCATGCGCGGAGGGAAGGGGCGGGAAGGGGCGGCTGTGTGGGGAGGAGCAGGGGGAGGGGTGGTGGCGCTGAGGGGGAGTGGCGGGTGTGTGTCAGCGGCGCAGCCTTCAGCCTCCATAAACGCCTTTAATGCACCAAAACAGCGCGGTGTTCAGCCCCAATAAACGCTTTTAATGTACCAAAACAAGCCAGCGTCCAGCCCCAATAAAGACATGTACTGAGCGAAAGCCGTTCAGGGTTATAAGGCAAGGGTTTTTATTGAGCGGTGGCGGGGGTGGTCCCGTCATGGCGGCCGGGGCCCTAGAGGAGCAGAGCCTCCTCCGACAGCCGCAGCCCCAGCCCCGGCGGCAGCTCGGGTCCCCGGGCAGCCCGGGCAGCCGGGATGGCCTCGGCTCCTGAGCCCGAGGCCGGCTCCATCTCCAGTGCCGTGTCCAAGCCGGAGCCCGATTCCTCCTCGGAGAGCGGGAAGATGTCGCTCATCTGGTCGCTCTTCACCCTGAAACAGCAGCGGGTTCATTACACACCCACTATTTCTCACATTATTTACCAAATATCACGCTCACGGGGCCGGACGAGCCACGGCCCTGCACGCCCACGGCACTGCGCGCACTTACGGGGACGGGTCGGCCACGGGAGGCAGGATCCTGTTGGCATCGCCATGGGGCAGGAGCCAGGGCGCCTTCTCCTCAATGCAGTTGGGGGACCAGGCGTCGGGCCGGCACCTCACCCTCTTGTACCGCGCCTTCTGCACGGGGGCACCTGTGGGAGCAGCCCGCGTTAGCCGCCCGCACCCACCGGTCCCAATGTGGGTGTCGCGACGGCAAAATTACCCAACCCCACCGCCACGGCTCGGTGCCCCCCGGGCCAACGGTGATGAACAAGTCCTCCAAAATGACCAAAAGGAGAACACGGGGATGGAAGCAACAGTACAGCATCTTTCTTTCCAGTCTCGTTTAATTAAACTTGTTCTGAAGCCTCCCGGCACATCCTCCTCCTTTCAGCACTCTATGTAATTTTTCTCAGGTTCTTGGGAATATCTGTCTGTAATTACGGCTCTCTATTGCTCCATGTACTGCCACAATATGCTAGATGACTTACCGCTTCCTCCTACACTCTTCTGTCAGAGAAAAAGTCTCTCAGGTAGGATTTCCTGCCGCTTTCGCAGCATATTCCCTTTTCTTATTTATTTCTCTTAGCATCTTATGGAGGTTTTTTATAACAACAGCAGCAACAGAAGAAACAACCGCAGCCGAATACTTTGTAAATAAGCATTATACAGAAAGCAGGCTCTAAGCTCGGAAAGCTCCTTCTCAGAGCACAAACAGCAGTAGGTGCATAATGAAGGCTTCTCACTGCCATAGCCATAGTTTGCCATAGTTTGGCAAGAAATTATCCTACACATCGTTGGTAAGTGCCACTCTCTTACAAGAAAGGAATCCACAAGGCATTTGTCATCATGAATCAACATTTCCTTTTCGTTGTTTTAGTGCTGCGTGTTGCAATTTTTTCTGTACTGAATAAACCGTTTAATTTCCTCACACTTACGTCCGATTTCGTTTCCTCCCTCCCACAAGTAGAGCAGAGGAGTTATGACATGGGGACTGCAACAGCCTTACTCTAGAGCTGCGTAACAGAATATCAGGAGATAATCCGACCCTTGACAAAGGGCTGGTTAAAAATATCTATATCAGCATATATTGGATAGATGTGTACATAGAGTAGCTTATTTTACAAAGTCTTTTTCTTAGACGGGTTGGGTGAGGGACGCAGAAATGTTCCACTAGCAAAAGGCACCTTTTCTTCCAATTCTCCCTTCAGAAAACAAGAAGCTAGCAAAGCAGGTTTCCTAAGCAGACCTCGTTCCTCCCAGAAGAAGGTCAATTTGAAAGATTCTCCCTTAAATTTGGAGGCTGCTTCATTGGCCCACACTGCCTCACCCAGAAAGAGGATTACAGAGAGAACAACCGCTCGGCGTTACCTTGCGCTGTGCATCCCACAAAGAGGATTACACAAACGGCCAGGAAAATCCTCCTGCTACATCTGACTGGGAGCTGCATTTTGGCTGGCATTCCTCCTCTCCCCGCCAGCCTCCGCTGCGGCCTCGCGCTTCAGAAATACAGTGAGGCGAGGAGACCGACTTTTAGACAAGGTTTCCGAAACCTCAAACCCAACCCATAACCTGCGTCACCGCTTCCTGATTGACTGAAGTGAGGCATGTGTGGAAAAGCCCAGTGCTCCGGCCCCCCACTTCCCCACCGGGCACCGAAATCCCCACCCCGGTGCTGCCCGCGGGCAAAGGCAAACCCACGGCAAGCCCACCAGGCACACGGGCCAAGCACACATCCCTGCCCACTGCCCTTTCCTCCAGCCCACCGTGTTGTTGCACTGGCAACTTTTTCGTTGGGATTAAACCAGCCAGGCTTGAGTTTAGCCAAGAATAAATCAGGCACGAGAAGGCAACGGCAGTGATGGGTTTTTTCTTACTCATACCACTCCCCACCAGGTTAAGCCGGGCAGAGATGTGGGGGCCAGCATGCTGCCAGCACCTCCCGCAGCACCGCGGAGCACGAGCTGTCTGTGGTGAATCTATTTTTATGAGGTGGAAAGTCCACCGAGGCCCCGGCGGTGCTTCTGCTCAGCGGTGACTTTCCCTGCGATGCTCCCTCGGATTCACTGCCCGACAAGGGGCTGCGAACTCTTCCCATTTGTTTTCCATTTCCACACGTGGTTTTTCCAGCATGGGAAAACCAGGAGACTCTAAGCTAGCACGAACAGACAAGCTTGCAGGCAGCAGTTATTTGTACCGACTTCTCTACTTTGTATTTTTAGCATCAACTCCGTGTTGGTTTTTGTTTTTGTTTTCTTTGCTTTTTTTTTTTTTTTTTCTTTTCTTTTCTTTTGAGGTGGTGCTCAGCACATCAATAGGAAACGGAGCAAACATGCAGGGTGTCGTCCCTGCTGTCACACCTCTGACTTTTCCGCTGGTCACGGGCTCACGGAACCTTCCCAGGCCCCCCCCAGGACTGGGCTGTGTCCGTGTGGGCAGGGGAACAGCTCACAGCCCCCTCTGCAACAGCGATAACCCTGAAACGTGCCATTGTGGGGCCATCGGAGCGTCCTACTGCTGCTGTGCTGCTGCTTTCAAATCACGTGTAAGGCAGATTAAGGGCTTTGCATTTTTCTAAGGCATTAATTTGGGGGCAGGGAGAGGGAGGGGGCTGCTTCTGGCCCCTTGCGCAGACACCTGGGATTCCTCCCAGGGTGCCCAAAATGCCTGGAAATAGCCTCAAAAGCAGAGAAGAAACATCTCAAAAGCTCAAGTGATGAACAACGCCTCAGTCATAACTCGCAGGGCTGTTTTATCTCCCAGTGTACCTCAGGAGTGATGAGTAATTTTTAACATCAGTAAATTGCGATCATGCTGTGAGAGTGCCCAGCGTGAGGGCATCTATCCTGCCATTGACAACGGGGGATTTAGGGCAAGAAAATTCCCTCCTGATGGTCCCGTATCATGCAGGTACAGGGGCGAGGCGTTGTCCACCCAGAGGGGGGTCCTGATAAAGAAGTTTCTCATTCATAACTGCTCAGAAATCAGATAAAGCCCAACTGCTGTGGGGTCACTGCACGCTCAGGGGTCACTGTTATCTACACAAACATATTACACATCGCTGCGTTATCTGTAGGTCGCTGTGCTGGGGACTGGTGGTACAGAAAGGCTACGCTTGTGCTGAGCAGCGCTGGAAAAGAGGCTAAAGGGAGAAGGATGGCCACGGGCATCACAGCTCGACAAAGAGCTGATGAACCCAGGAGGTAGATTTGGGAACCTTGAGGGGATTTCTAAGTCCAGGATGGATCCTCCACCCTGGCTGTGGCTGAGCCCAGTGCCTGGGATGCTGGCACACAGCAGCCCACAGGGTACAGCATCCCTCTGCCTCTCGTGCCGTAGCCTCTTGCCTCCAAGGGCAGTATCAGGACCTGGCCCGTGAAGATAAGATCCAGATCTCACAAGAAGTCATTGCCACTCACGTGCGTTGCACAGAAATCTGACGTTTGCTGCCATCTAGATCGCGCAGAAGAGCAGCTCCCTGTTTTTTTCCCATGATAAAGGCCAACAGACACCCAGAGAGAAAAGCCACAGCTGCACGGGCACCGAGCGCTGCGGATGGTCCACAGGAAGCTGCCACCAGAGATCTTGGCTCTGACAAAAACAGAGCTCTGCCAGCCTGGGACTGGATTCATCCCATGTGGTGCTCCCAGCAAACACTGCAGTAGAGTTAGGACAGGCTGATGAGGGTGGTCACACTCAGGAGCCCCTCCTGCTAGCAGAACTTTGTGCCTTTATGGTGCAGAGCGAGGTGTGCTCTTACTAAAGCCCTAAGTAACATAGGCAGCTTGGCACCGTAAAAAATAAGACAGAGCACGTGGAGAAGTTCAGGAGAAGGATTTGAGAGTTATTTGCAAATACAGGAGGTTGTGCTGTTCCTTATCGTCCCCTCATCTCCCTGAGCCTGCAGACCACGCTGGGCTGGTGGTCATCAGCTCCAGCATCATCCCTGCTGTCCTCTCGTCTCTATTGCACAGAACCTGATGTCACTTTTGGCCCATCAGTGCCTCCGTTATGTGCAAAGTCCTGGTTTTCTGGCAGAGGGAGGCTCTGAGCCGACCTGACTGCCTCCTCTCATGGGCTGCTCTGAAGCGTCCCTGGAGGCTGCTGGACTCCTCTGGAGATGGGCTCCAGGCGAGCAGAGTTTCATGGCCAGCACTCAGAGCTGCGGGAGAGCCTGTCCGGGAACCACTTTCTCTTCCTCTCCTCCGAGAGGGTTAACTTACAGGAAAGCATCTTGCTAATTCCTTCTTTTTGCCCCCTGTGTTTCAGACGGGGACGTTGGAGCTCTCTGACGCACGCCCTCGCTGCCCTCTCACGGTGCCCAGTGACTGACGTCTCGCTCCAACTTGCCCATTGCAGCCTTCCACTCATCACTCACCCAATTCCTTTTTGTTCTGTCAGCAAAGCCTACTAATAGCTCTAACAGCGAAATACTTGCATCACTGCTCGACGTCTCTTTCGCAGTGTCAATGAGCATGTGAGGAGACTTTCAGCATTTCTGTGCACCAGATGAGAAAAAACCTCCAGCACTAAACACGTGAGCACAAAACACCTGAACAATTGTGCTCTTCCAAGCTGCTGTGAGTCACTTCTCCAGACAAACTCGAGCTATTTTGGTGGCTGTAAAAGGGGCTGTGCTCAGTATTCCCTCCCCGCACAGTCTCTCTGGTACAACGCTCACCTCTTTGGCTGTAAATCCCCAACTGTGAGCTTTTGGAAAAGGGCAGGCAGGCAAATGGTTCTTGGTAGGAAATCACTGATTGCTCAGACATCTCGCTGGGATGAGGAAGAGCGAGACGTGATCAACTACACAGCGAAATTAAAAAGTGCCAGCAGGCACTTCGAAAGAGTTACTTGGAAGTATATGAGCCACGTTTTTAAACGGAATTCAAAATCTGCATTAATTATTCCTGGCAAGCCCTAAAGTAACCTAAAATGTTGCAACTGAGGAGGAAAAAGTTGACAAATGCTTCCAGCCACAAATTTACACACTTGATGTTAACATAACAGTCTTCACTTCTGTAACTGCAAGGCTGCGAAGGGGTCAGCCTCAGGGACGCCAGCTGAGGTGGGGGTCCTGCTGGTGGGACTGGGGCTGGTTCTGGGCATTTTGTAACGAAAAGTTCCACAGAAAACATCAAAGCAGCAGTGATTATCTCAATCTTTTAGAAGAAACACACAAGTAAAGCTCATCTTCACTGAGTGCTGAGCAAAAGGGAAAAAAGAAAAAAAAAACAAACCAAAACAAAACTGAAATGCCTGAAGCCGTAAGTTAAGCAGATCAGCCTTGTATCTTGTTGTCTGATGTTGAGCTTAATCAGGCTCCTGCAATGTTTCCGGACGTGGGGCTGCTGCAGCGATCACACCCAGTGCCAGCTCTGCACCGATACATCGAGGCATCTGCCTGCAGATAGAGGAGGAAGTCATCGCCTTGCCAAGATCACGTAAGACTGTCCCCTGTGGGGCGCAGGGGACACATTTTCCTGATGGGAAAGGGGAAGCGAGGGCTCGCTTCTCAGTTCCCCTGGTGTTTCAGCCAGTGTAAGGGAGGAGAATGGCAAAGGACACGGCCGTTCTGCCACTCTCCTCGAGGGAAAAAGGGAAAGAGCCTCCCTCCTTCCATAGGCTTTGGGGTGAGACAGAAAAAGGCAGTGGTTTCATTCCCTGTCCTGAACCATTTAACAAGCTTCCTGATCCACCCACTTTGTAACGCGTAAAGCATCTTTGCTAGTATGAGAATTGAGAGCATTTTAAGTTAAAACGAAACTGTTTTTAAACAAAACAAATTGTCTCCAGTGAGTGTTGTGCTCTGTCTGAAGGACGCTGAGGTTATAGCCTCCACGTCTAGGAGATCTGACACTTGATATGCATGCTGCACAAACATGGGCTGCTTGTAAACCTCACTGCTCCACGCTGGGTAAGGAGAAAAAAAAACCAGCAGAACAACAGAGAGGAGTTTTCAGTGGCACGAGTTTTTTTGAGGTACAAAAAAGAACAAAACGCAGGTTAAATGGAGTTCACAGGAATCTAATCTTTAATTAATCTTTGAAATAAATGCCTGACCTCACACATACTTCACAGTTAAAACTCAGCATTCCTGAAGGGAACTTTGCTGCCTAATCCAGCAAGTCCCCTCCTGGCCTCCCTCCCTTTTTTTAAGCTACTACACCATCTGAGTCCATTCCATCAGATAGTTTAACAAATAGGAAATATTCAAGAGGTTTCCATAAAAAAGACGTGCCTCGAAGTCCCACAACACAATGTGTTGCACTGAGCATCTGGCACAAACTAGTCTCAGGAATAAAATACGTTCAGCTGGTAGCAGTCTTCAGCTTTTACTGTAGGAGATGAAGAACAGACATGAATGGTTTCTGGAACATTTCCCTAAATGTAATATATAATTAATATATACACTTACATTATACTGCAGCTTTTAACACCAGTTGAAGCACTCCCGCAGAGGCAAGAGGTGTCCAAACCACAGCACCAACCACACAAGCTGAAAAAAAAGTGTGAAAAAAGCCCCGTTCTCTCTTATTTCCAGGCCTTTTTAAGTATTGTCCTGTTCTCCACTGAGCTTGGACCAGGATTTTGGTGAATACAAAACAAAAGCTGCTACCAAGAGGGGTGCTCCTCTCTGCACCAGCTGCTGGCTACAAGTGACACAGGGCCCTGCACTCAGCTCTGCGTTTGTACAGTGGGTTAGCCCTCGGTCTGTCTTTCCCTGAATTACAAGAAAAGCCAAGTTTGATCAGCCCAGCCTTGCTTTAAAACATTCACGTGGAGGCCCTCAAGGGTGGAATATTTAAATACGAGGGGAAAATAAACAAAACATTGAAGTTCTTTTTCTACTTGAACAGAGTAGATACTTGAATAACTGCTGGAGTTATTAGAAAAATATGACCTTGTATTTTAAATTATGAGTTAGGGGTAAAAATGCACCCTGCCTTTAACTGCAATAACACAAGAACACCGTACAGCCCTCTGACGACCTGTGGGCCGTCCCACCGTCAGGACGAGGGAAAAACTGAATTGAGGTACTGACAGTGGAAAGGAAACTCGTAAAGGCTGACTAGACAAGTAGGAAAACAAACAGTGCACACGCATTCACACACACGTGCCCACACGCTCCCTGCATGCATGCAAAATAGATGCTCTAGTTTTGAGCTTTGCTGCCTCTCATTTCCAGGCCCCGTGTCTTGGCCTATTTGCTTGTGGTTAGCAGTCAGCCAGCCCGTTCTGCACAGCAGTCTGCAAACGAGAGGTTTTTACCACACATACACGATGTACTTTCTTGCTTGCATATGCTCCTCCCTCAGCCCCTCTCCAGTTAAAAATGTTCTCGTTTTCTTGAGGTTTCCATAAGAAACCCATAGTTGGGCTGTTCTCATTCAATGCCCTCCATTTCTGTAAAAATCTTCCCATCAGCTCGATAACGATAAGACTGCCCGCATGTGGCGGCTCGTTACTGCACACCCTTGTCACTGCGCTTTCCCAGAGCTGGCTGACCTCTCCGACTCTTCTCTCTACGTATATGGCTTGATCGTGTGCTCAGCCTATATTTCATCTACAGCACTGGCTTGTAATCCTGCCACAGACACAAGAAATACAAAGGCAAGCTCAGTGTGTGTTTTGGGGCAGAAACACAGCCTGGTCTTCCATGAAGGAGTAAACAGGGGGCTAATTCAGAACGGGGCAAAAGTGATGGTTTGTGTAAGACCAGGAACACGGCCAAACCAGCAGGTCCTTAATGAGAACCAGCTCTAATAGAGAAGCTTGCAATCCACAGCATCAAATCAGACCTTTGAACAGTGCTCCTGAGGATCTGCAGTAACTTCGGAGAGGTGCCTACCTGCAGCGCTGGCTGAGAAAGCTTCAGACCTTCCTGACCTACACAAGGAGCTGTTTATGGCACCTCAGGCCTTGAAGCAGTGTTTGGAGCACTATCCCATGGCACCTCTACACCCTACCACTTTTTAACAGTTGTACAAAGAACAGAGCATCTCCTCCCACCTTGAGCAAGAAAGTCCGCTGCTTTCTTGCTTGTCATTCTGGCGCTTCAAATGCTCGTGTGTTTTGATTGATGGCACATGGGAAAACACTTTCACAAGCATTTATTTTGGTAGAAGTTGTACCGTGTATCGTATCTTAGTAAGACAAAACGGAATTCTAAGGACTCTGAACAAAAACATTTAGTCAAGGTAGTCCATTTATTGAGCCTCTATCTGTTAGGGAAAGAAAACACTGAGCAACACATAAAATAAATAATGAAAATAGAGTTCCCTTCATACAGATAAGGTTTTCTGGGGACAAAGGTTACAAGAGAGAAAAAGTTTTCTAAGTGGAAGAACGTGCCTCAAGTTTCTTCGAAAATTTTTGCCAGAGCAACAGATTCTCTTTGAAGAAACCATTTTTGTGCAGCACTACATTTAGACCGCATCTCAAAGGGAAAAATAGAAGGAGAAAAGGTTTATATTTACATACAGTACAAGCAATACAAAGCATCCTCTGGACATTCACTTTACATTTAAGGTTTAGACCATTAGTGTGGGTGAGCTACTAAAGTGGAGTGCTCTGTTTTTCAAGAAGTTGCGTTACTGCAGGCTCTAGTTGGACTGCCTAACTGTGGGCACCTCAGTTTTATTAATCGGCACTGAAACTGTCCGGCAGCACTAGTTTTGACAGAGATCATTTTAATAATGCACATTTCCTTCAAGGCAAGTATTTATACAAATGGCCCCAGTTTTGCTCTCAGCCTCTCCATTCTTGCTGGAAGAAGGCCCACCATCTCCTTACTGAGCTCTAGTTCAGTCTCAACAACCCGGACAGCATCTGGGTGCTTCTCGCAATAGTCTATCAGAAATGTGTAATATTCTAATGATGTCTGCATATTTTCCAGTTGCTTTTTGCTATCTGAAGTAATAAGCTTACTATAGAGCCGCGCGATATGAAATTTAGCCACCATTGCAGGGCGGAGAACATCTTCGTCGAGCTCCTCAGGAAACACCTTATCTGGGTCCCTCAAAGAATCTAAGAAGAGTTCGTAATACTTGATTGCTAACTGAGCCAAGGAATTCACTTTTTTTATCGTGTGGGAGTCAAGCCCCTCTAACCTGTTACCAATAGATACCTTTAAATCCATCATCTCGTAATAGGTCTCGGCTAGTTCAAACTGAAGCTGCCTACTGATCAACAGGTAGTACTGCGGGTTCAAGTCTGCGTATATCGGCTCCAGCATGTCTATCCTACGCTTGTGCATTTTGCAGCGTCTCTCATAGTCTTCTTCGAAGAAAGCAAGGACCTTAAACAACGCACTGTGATCCTGAACAATCTCAATATGGTCAGTAACATAACCATCAACCTGGAAGAACTCTTTTGCTTCCTGAACATAGTTCTGACCCACTAGAAATATCTCCCTGGCTTCCTGAAAATCTAACGGATACACGCTGCTCACTTTCTCTTCCATGGCTAAGACAGAGTCACATATATCGCTCGTCCCAAAAAGGACAGCTTTTTTCCTGTCGTTCTCGTTCTCATCTTCCTCTATTCTCCTTTGGGCTTTAAGTTGCATTTGCTTGAATAAATCCATCTCTCCAATGTCATCCTGAAAAGACAAAGCATAGTAATTAAAAGTGCACGTGCCTTACAAAGGCAGGCTTACACTGGATCATTTTATTTACAAGTTACTTTTCAAATACAAACTAGCTAGCAGCAAAACACAGAAGACACAACTTGCACATTAAACCTTATATTCACTAACAAAAATGTAGATTACAAGCTTGATTATGTAAAAACACAGGACAAAAACAATTTAAGTCTCCCTACTCTGTGTGACAACGTAATCAAACCAATAGATGTAAAGCCATACGGCCCTGCTTCTGCAGAGCATTTAGCATGAAAACACCAGCAGGCGAATGTGCTGCGTTATCAAGAGGATGTTCTTACTGACCTGCCAAAATCAAGCCATGAGCAAATTCAAGGGAGGAGAGGAATTGGTGAAGTTGCTGTACAAGCAGCACACTGATCACGTTAGCGAGCTTTTCTCCCATCCATGCTTATTTCTAAGTACTGCATTAAAGCCAAAACACGCTACGAAATACCTGCTAGATTTCAAGCAGCTATTTTATTATTCATTGGGCAATTGCTTATCATTTGCTACCAGCTATGAACTGACTCCTGCTACAAGCATCAAAACAGACTTTTTCTTTTTAGCAATCTATTCCACAGAACAGATTTTGAGTTACCTCAAGTAATTTCCGAGCACTCTGCAGAAGATTCAAGCAATACTTAATCCAGCACCTTGCAATTTCAGCTTTTCTCTGTCGAAGGTCCTGCTGGTCTTGCTCATTTTCATCTAGTTAGTGGAAATAAATGCAGAAGAACATTAATACCTGAGCACTCCAGTAATAACCCCAAATGTTACATGCAAAGGAAACATTACTTGTAGTTAATTATTTTTTCTTCCTTGTTGGACAGATACACGTTCACTGTGTTAGGTCATTATACAACTCTGTAAACAGCTGATATGCTTCTACATGCCTACTGAAAACATCACCTCATTTTTTACTTTAATGACCATATTCAAGAACTCTGACAACTGTGCAGACAGGTAGCTACAGAAGCCCATAAACACGGATTCAGACCTACTGAATATTTTATAACACAGACTGTTTGAAAACCCCTGGGTTTTTACAGGCCTAAGAGATCAGCATAACCCAGCTCTGACAGTCCCGTTCCCTTGAAACTGAAAGTCTTTTGGACACCATCACATAAGTACATCCTCAAAGGCAACTGCATACAATTCTGTATTTTTGAGCAAGAAAAAATACTAAAATCATTGTACTATCACTGAACTTCAATTAGGTAAAATTCATTTGAGTCTATTCAGGTTATACTTTGTGTGAATTAACAATATGGATGGCTTCAAGTGCTAGAGCTCTAAACAGCTCAAACCATTGAAGTTTAACAATATAATTCACCAGTTAAAGTCAGAGTTACGAACTCACGCTGGGACTACCCTGAGTACTCCGTCAGTTAAGCTCTGTTTTGAAGCTTTCATTTGCCCAAGACATGGAACATAAGAAGCTGTGCTGTAGATAAGCAAAGCATAATCCTACAACGATGACTTATGTTGCGTACTGATGCTATCACGTAACCACAGGTCCTTAAAATTGCGGTCAGTTCTTTAGAAGTCTTTTATTGATCTTTGTGCTGAACAGTGAAGTCGTTCCTTTACATAAATATCCCAAACAACAAGGGTGATATCTACAACTTCAAAAATAGCCATTAATGAGGCTGCAGCATTCAGCAACAAAAGGCAGTACAAGTACCTTCTCGATTTGTGGTTTTTAAGAGCTGCAGTTTCCTGCCCCCTTCAAAAACTATGCCCAGGAAGCACCCCCTTTGGTTCATTGAATCATCCTCCTCTGATGGTTTACAACAAAAGTAAGCTGGATATTAAGCACAGATACAGTAACAAGTGGGTGAACTGCCACTACTGAAAGCATTAAAATTTAAAACTATTGTTTTAAGTTTCAGTTTTTAATCTTCGCCACTTTTACAGTAAATGCAAACCTTATCTAACTCTTTCTGGTATGCTTTCTGAAACATCATCAACAAGCACTCAATTTTATTTTCGAAGGGTTTACTCATAGCTAATCTTAAGCTGCAGTAGCAGCAGCTCTTCAGAGACATTCCAGTTTATTAACAAAAGAGATTTTTGAAAATTAACACCAGAATATGTTTTGTACATATTTATAGGCTTCACTTTTAATGCCTGTATGAATGATGCATAATTCACCGTATTTTATTGTTGAACACTTGTACGAACTTACTGTCTTCAGCAGATGGCACCTGGCCAGCTTGGCTAAAGATGACACTGGCTGCTGCTAAACAATGTCGGGACTCCATGAAGCATTGCTGAGAGAAACAGAAACGGCAGCGTTTGACACTGGAACAAGCAACACAAGCACTGCTCTCAGCTTGAGTACACCCCTCACCTCAGGCAGCACGGAGACAGGAGTACAAAGCAAATTACAGAACTGAGAGGCTCTCAAGAATATTCCCCTGGATGCTGGAAGAAAAGAATGTTTCCACATGTACTACTGAACGCAGTATTTTCTAACTATTTTCTGCCTACCACAGCCATAAAAGCAAGCCACTCTTTTAATATTCTTTTTTATATTAGACTGTGAACGTTTTCAGACTGCTCTGATCTATGCTACTATCACTTCCTGACATCTTCTGGTGAAGACTGTATCAGATGGCGTTAGTCAAAGGGAGCTGGACAAACAAGTCGATACATTAAAGTCAGATTTGGACTCCTTTACTTATATTTGCCTTGTTTAATGATTACTCTTGTCAATGCATCAAAACCACATGGAAGTGACAAGTTACTCTTCATATGAGCATTAACTGGTTTATGTATGGCAGAAGTTTTTAAGGATCAGGAAAAAGCACCTGAGTAGTCTGGAACTTCAACATTCCTAACCAAAATGGAAGCATTTCCTAACAGGACTGATTATTTAGAGTCCAGACAGATGTGCAGAAATAACAGTTATCATCTTACAGTTAGCCTTAATGTTCACGTAGGCTCAGTTCTTAAACACGTGCCAAAATACAAAGGATAATGATTTATATGGAACATACAACGTGCAATACCTCAGCCCTAAGACGCCTTTGTTTTCAGACTCTGTATGATAAGAGAACAATATAATTAGAAAGAATAATTTAAGATTAAGCAATTATGACCTAGTAAATTTCACTTACAAGCATCATGTCACATCACTGCTGAGATGTTCATTAACTACACAGCTTTCCTTGTCTAAAGCCCTGTCCGTTTTCCCTGTTGTCATCACTATGCCACAGAAAAAAATTAAAAAACAAGGCTTCTATGGCTTCTTCAGAAAAAAATAATAGCTGTCATGTCAGAAGACAATCCATGGTTTAATATGAGGCCACTTTTAATTTAACAGGGAGCCCTGCTCCAAACAGCTGTTTAAACAGTAGTCTTACTTGCTAGCTATGTTTACAATATAATTACAGCAGAAAAATCACTATATTACCTTAGAGAGATAGTACTGTGACAGCGTAGCAGCATTGAGTGCCCATTCCACGGGGTAATAGCCACAGTACTCAAGCTGTCGTTTCAGAGTAGTATGGCAATACTGAGCAGCCTTCTCAGTCATCTCTAGGTGTTGGTAGATTTGGGCCAGATAATACAGCGTATGGGTATAGGCTTTTTCAAATCTGAAAAAAGAAACTCCTTAGATTTTGTCATTTTCTACTCCCTAAATACACCCTCCTAGGTAAGAAAATAAAAATTACAAGAATTAGAATATGCTGCTATGTACCCACCTTTTTGATCTTTCTTGGTCTGTGAGTTTTTCTTCTTCTGACATGAAATGTTCACTGGGATCCAGGGGAGGATTTCCATCCTGCAGGAATACACCACCTATTTAGTCAACTGCATTTCTCCTACTTTGTGACACAGCGCTCCCTCTGCTGGCTGCAGACTGCTTTATCACTTTGCAATCCTAAATTCAACAGAACTTCACATAATGCATCTACAGCTATCTGAAAATCACATCTCTGCAGCAATTCTACATCATTCAAGAAATCTGGGGGGTGGGGGGGAGAAGACCACAATTTCACACAGAAGTACACCGTGTTCAGCTTGTAAAATATTTCTGCCTGCATACTTCAAAATAACGCATGCTACCTGCCCCAGAAATACTCACCCTGTATTTTTACAGGACTACAATTGGGTGTCTTTAGATTATGTAACAACATAATGGCTTTACATCATGTTTTTAAAGCATCAGTTTAGCACTAAGCTTGTCTTCAAGTGTGAAATATTCGTTTGCCCAGCAGCATTAATCAGTAACAAGAAAACATCCTGCAGGAAGTAGCGCAGAGAACATTACGTGCAGAGCACTCAGCAGACCTGCTGCAGGGACTGCTCTTGCCACTTTGCAATCACTCCCTTTATTCACAAGCTGCTGAGGCCGTTCACTCAAACATACAAATGAGACAACAGCCAATGTTTTTGGAGGATGAAGCTGCTAAATCTTGATCTAAGACATGACCTACATGCAATTAATTAATGAATTAATGAAAATGAGTGAATTATTACTGAAATACTTCATATTGTTTTTGTTTTTTAAACCAAAAGCTCCGTCATAATCCTCGTGTATATTGTGGTATGTACGAAGTAATTATTTTCTTCATACGAGAAGAATGCAATCCACTGAAATACGTGGTAGTAGCTGTTCAAAACCATAACCACTGGAGCAAGACACAATCTTTTAGAGGTGCTGTGGAAGCTAACAATATCGTGCTTGGCTGGGTATATCACTGATGAACATCAGGAATTAATTAGAGTGAGGGTCTGTAGAGAGGTACAGTGTCTCTAGTTAAACCAACTGATTCAGAGGGTGGAGAACAGTCTTGGTAACACAAGTTATTTTTTACACCCTATTATCCATTACCTCTTCTCTAAGTGTAGACTAGCACGGTTACAAAGGCAATACTGTGGCAGGAAATAACCCACAAAGAATAACCCATCTTAAAATTTCCAGAATAACTTATTCTGTAATCCATATTCATGTAAAACTAATTTAATGCAGCTAACTTCATACTGCTCCTTTAAGCTCATAAATAATTTTAGCTCGCTCAGGAACACTTCCACCTAACAATAGCACAAGGGAGCCTTTGTTGACATACAGCAGAATCCACGACTCAAAAGGTTGTTTAATGTGCAAGAGGGGTATAACTGCTTGTAAGATTGTCCTCTTTGAAATGAACTAAACTCCTTGCCTCTATGCAATATTACGTTGTGCATGGTCAGACCAAGCCATGCAAACATTGCACTTTATTTCCCTTATCTGAAAGTTTGACATTTCACAGCATTCCCAAAACAAGATTAGTACAATCTCAATTAGAAACCAAGTTCTACTTGTCTTCAATGTGGAGTATCACCTCAAAGATCTTTCATCAAGGATTTTTTTTTTTTGAGCAAAACTATTTTTCTGAGTAAACCCATTTTGAAACTAGCAAGTGAGCCTCCTCTGCTAGCAGCACAAACTCAAAAGTATCACAGCAGCGAGTATAAAGCTCAGAAACTCAAGTTCCATTGTATGTTTTTTCCAAGACCAATGAAACTGTAAGTGATGCACAAAAGTAAGACCTGTCAGAATATTAATAAATACAGTACCTCTTTCATGTATTGATTATACAAGGCTTCGGCAGATTCCAGGTAAGTTTGTGCAGTTTTAATTTCATCCCTTTCAGACCACAGGATACCTAGATTGTTCTGAATTTAAAAGGAAGAACAAAATAGTTATTTTCCAATTACATCACATGTTTTATCCAAATAACTTATCAGTCTTCATTCCCATATATGTATTTTAAAATCATACATTTCAAGAGGCAACCCATTTTATCACAAGTTGCTCAAAGAGGAAGGTTCCCACAGGGGCAAATACATACAAATATCATCTCACAAAGTGTAACTTTCTGTGTTTGCTCTCCTAAATTAGGACTGGTGTGTTCAAATAAAGTTTTTTCAACACAGCATGCTCTACATCTGATTCAAGCATCTTTTAAATCATTCGCTATCAGATTAGATATTTGCCATCACAACTTTGTGGAAAAATTTAACAGGGAAAAAATGCTAGGAGTGAATGCTTGTACACTTTGACTACAAGAAGAGATGAAAGGAACTACTAAGATGTAAAAGCTACGGATTGCCACCTTTAGATTTGTATTACAGGAAAGTACATAGTAACGTGTTACTGCAGCTGTGAACCTACCTTTTACAAAAATAAGACAAAAGTATTAAGAGTGATCAATGTCTACTGTGCTGATTTAATTCCTAGCCAGTGTTATTACAAAATCAAGTAAGATTAAAAAAAAAGACCTTCAAAAAAGCTACTATGCATAGTTGTATGCCAGCCTCCTGGCCCTTTCATTTCCATTCCTTTTATTATTTTTAAAAGAAAGCACCACATAGCATGATGTTTATGAACAGAAACATTTTACCCACCGCTGAGCACTGGAACTGACCAAATTTAATTAGACAGAAGTTGCCATATATACCCTTACATAAAAGGTCAGAAATTACAGGTAGGACTACAGGAACAGGCCCAGCAGGAAAAAGGAACGCGCCTCCCCTCCAAACAGCACAAGTGCAGTGACAACATAATTTGCAGTCCCTAGAACACGCT
Source organism: Aythya fuligula (assembly GCF_009819795.1). Classification (NCBI taxonomy): domain Eukaryota; kingdom Metazoa; phylum Chordata; class Aves; order Anseriformes; family Anatidae; genus Aythya; species Aythya fuligula. The sequence continues at coordinate 4,755,359 of NC_045565.1, read as the reverse complement.
GATGTAGAATTACAGCCACGGTGACTACTACTGCGTTCATACTCAGGCTTGGTGGCTTTGTGGTTTTTAATTTAAATACTCAAGTCTTTTACAGCGCTTGGGATGGAAAGCTGAGGGCACGCTCATCTAGCAGCAGTGCTCACAGCTGCACGCCTTGCACTGGGCGGCAGGTGATGGCAGCCCTGTCTGCTGTTGGACAGAGATTTTGTTAACAGTATTATCTACTTCAGTTTTAGGGAGTGAATGTTATTACTTCTAGACTCTCAAGATGATGTTTACTTGTCGAATAAAATATAATAGATTAAGAAATAACAGGCAATGCTGAAAAGCGAACAAGCAAGCGATTTTAGGAATAATTTACCTTTTCAGGATACCGCATAAATAAAAGCATCCCCCCAACTTGCCTTTGACATCAAGTGAGGGTTAAGGAGTACCAGTTAAGGCCTGGACACACTGAAATCTTCTGCTATTCTTGCGAATTCCTTATGAATCCCTGCTTCCCTATCCGGAGGAGGAGGCTGCTTTGCCAACACCTGGTTTACATCCAGAGAACACACTGCTAATGCTCAGCGAGCAAGCAGCACACCTCCACACCCCTGAGGAACCACTCTTTCGGGCGAGAAGCGAAGGGGCTGGAGAGGAGCAGCTCCCTCCCAGCGCCCCTCCGCCGAGCTCACAGCACCCAGGGCCCCCTCAGAGCTCCCTCAGAGCCCGCTGCCCACCTGGGCCTGGATGTAGAGGGAGACGCAGTCCGGGGAGAGGCGGTGCGGCTGCAGGAGCTGCGTGCAGCGCTGCAGGTGCTCCTCGCCGGCCGACAGCTCCTCGGTGTCGGTGTGGTTGACGCCCAGCTCGTACTCCAGCACGGCGCGCCTCACGGCCAGCAGCCGCGCCTCGCCTCCCTCCTCGGCGGCGCTCAGCTGCTGCTTCACCTCCTGCAGCAGCGCCCGGGCGCTGTACTTGGAGCGGTAGGGCTCGCTCTCCGGGTCCTTGCGCGACTCCACGGCCGACAGGGTGCGGGCGCTGCGGAACTTCTCGCAGGCCTCGGCCCACCAGCCGCCCGCCGCCGCCATCTTGCGGCCCCGCCGCCCGCCCGCGTCAGCCCCGCGCCGCCTCAGCCCCGGCCCCTCCCTCCGCCCCCTAAGATGGCGGCCGCCGCCTCAGCCCCGCCGCGCTGACAGGAGGCGGCGCCCCGACCGCCCTCAGGAAACACACGCAGGAGCGCCCCGTTTAGTATTATTATATTATTTTTTTAAAAACTTTTTTTAATTTTTTTGGTAAAAACCAGCTCAGTCCCGTAGCTGTGGCAGAGGTTAATCGGAGGACTTGTTGAAGCGCCGTCCCCAGCTCCCGCCGTTAAACTTGCCGTTGCGCCTGAAGCCGCCGTCCCCGAACCTGGAGGGTCCCCGGCTCCCCTCCTGGGGCTGCTCCTCCAGCTCGGGCAGCTCCTTCGCCACCGCCAGCTGCCAGCGCCGGGTGTCCTGCCACCGCTCCTGCAAACACAGCAGCCCCACGTCACGCCCGCCACTGTTAGCCCAATGGCACCGAATGCACCAGCACCTCCCGGCGAGACCGAGCCATGATAAAACAGCTCGGCAGAGCCCCAAAAGGACAGGCATCAACTACAGCCTTCCCACATCATCTCCTTCCCAAATCACCGCCATGCAGAGCAACCAACGGACAAAAAGAACTGAAGTCCACAGAAAACTCTTTTAAGTGACGCAACTCTCCAATACACCAGAGAGATCAAAACCCAGAGCAGCCAAGAACATATGACTGTGTTTAATGAAAATCAGCTTATAGGATGAGCACTGAAATGAGTATTCTCTCATTGCAATCTCTCCGTGCAATGTCCTTGTTAAATCACAAACCTGATCTCCCCAAACCACCCAATATTCAATCTGATGTATGACAATCACCAAACACTTAACTTCATTTATCCCTCCAAAGGTTCCAAAAACAACATACCTGTATGTGATTCAGTTCGTTAACAGGGATATCAAAGCACACCCCCTATAGGAGAAAAAAGTAATTAAAAACCAAAAATAGGCATTTGCTTTCCAGAAACATAACCAAGACAACAAAACTCCAGACAGGCAGCACATGCAACTGAGATATGAACACTTCTATACTGGTACTTCAGAACTCCTGTCCCAACGCCTGTAGAATCTGGCCATATATACCAACACACACATGGACCACACCACCATCCCTCCTTCCCAAAGGATGGGTTCCATCTTACCATCTTCCCCTTAAGGAAGCGCATTGCAGATATTTTGTCATCTATCTCTTCACCAAGCTGTTCTTTTAGTCCTCTCCAGGCGTAACTCATGGAACGCATTTCTATTGAGCACTTTAACACCATGGTCACATAGCCCTTCAGAAGAAACAGAGAAAGACATTTGCAAATACGTTTCGTTGGACTAACCATAATGAACTATGCAAGAACCTGAAAGAATCCTAAGGGACCAGCTTCCCAGAAGTAAAGCAACTAAAAAGCCTCTTAAGCTAAAGGTATACATTTTACCTAGGAGTGCCCATTGATATGAAAAGCCAATAGCATTTCTGTATTTTAGCCAGAAACAGAGATGTTTATTCAATAAATAAAGTTACAGCTGCCAAGGGCATTAAAAAAATGATACGAGAAGTACAGTCCAGTCACATGCTATTTCTGAAACTGTATTACTACACAATAAACTGTGCCAAGTTCTCCCCAGATGCATCAGGAAAAAGGAGGACTGTACTTTTCACCTGCCAGGATTTCTTTGAAATCAGGTAATTAATTGTATGTTAGACCTGCTTGAAGTATGCAGAAATGCAAGATGCTCCCTGAGAAAGGAAAACAACAACAGCAAGAACCAACCTATCGGCTTGTGAAATTTCATTAAGTTCTTTTATAGTATCAAAGTCTTCTGTTACTTAGATCTCTAGAGCAATTCTTTTAGGTCTCATTACATGAAAATTTACTAAATGATCTCAAGTTTCTAGATTTCCTGCAGTGGGCAAGTAAGAGCTGAGTTCGGTTAACAAGAAACAAAACAGGAGGAGGTAACAGCTGTAAGAAACCCTACTGAAAGAGCCTTAAGAGAAAATGCCACAGCTGTACTGGACTCAAGTAATTTGTTTATCCACTCTTATTACTGCAGGTATAATGCTGCTTACCGCAGTTGAGTTGAGAAAGGAGCGCTGCTGTATGGAAGATGCTCCACAAATGTGGGCCAGAGCTGCTGCCAGGGCATCAACCGCTCCTTTTTCCGCTATGAGCTCTCGAGCCGACTGCCTGAAGTAGTCTATTGCAAAAGGAGGAATGGCCTCTATACACCTAGAGCATTGATAAAAACAGCAAGGAAAGGTTCAGGAAGTGTTGCTAGCAGATCCGAGGATCCCTTGTGTTTAGTTCACCAGAGGAACAAACCACTACAATACCACTGCTGGGCTGGAGCAAGGCACTTTCTGCTCTCAGGGAAAGCTGATCAAATTGGTTAGTTCTGGGAGAAGGAATAAGAATAAGCTGGGAAACTGAGAACAGTTACTTCTCTAGTGCTGTTTTTGGTACACCAGCACTTCCCACCGCTTTTAAGTACACGGTGAACCCAACACCATGCCAATCATCTCGCTAATGACAAAAATCTGTCAATGCAATTTCCACCAACTGGGCAGCAAGTGTAAACAGAGCTGCATGGAATAAAAAGCACAACAACCCTTGGCAATAAAATGACAGAAAAACACAGGATGGGGCTACAGTACACTCACTACTGTAGTGGAATTCTTCATTTTACAAAGTATTGCTCTTTAAGCACTGCTACTGTATACCATCTGAGCAGACAGAACCAGTTTCCCCACATGACAGTAATTTCTTGTTCTGCCTTTGATAGATTACTGATGTTCTAAACACAGGTCAATCTCAGCAAGGATTTAACAGAAGATTATGTTCTCTGAAAAGGCTGACATTCAAGCACACAGGTTTACTGATATCATCTTAAGAAAACTAGTCAGTGTCCACATGCAAGCAGCTGACTTTTACTACACAGGGAAAGATGCTCACATACATGTCTGTTCTTTAAAATCACATTAGCAGCATTGCTGCTGGCATGAACTCTACATGTCTTTTAAGAACAGACAGAGAAACTTACTTTTTGGCATCATTACTCGACGCTTTAATTATATCTGTAGCAGAGGGAACACCTATCCGCTTAAACGTAATCCCCTGAAATCAAGAAAACAAATTGCAGTTAAAGGTATTTTCAGCACTCCACACGTTCAACCCTACCTGAGTCACATTACTAGGACCTCTTTCATTTGTTGTTTATAGCCCCAACAGTCTTTACTTAAAAAGTAAAGCTAGAATAGCTAGCAAGCTAGAATAAAGATTGGAAGTCACTGCCTTGGTTAATCTGGAGCTACTTTCCACCAATATACAAGCAGACTGTAACAAAAGGCATGGTCTCATTCATGTATTCCTGTCACAGTCTGCCTCCTGCCAGTAACAGAGTACTGCCAGCATGGGAAAAACTCATGAGACGTTAGAATAAGCTGATACAAAATCATTTACCAACACTTAACAAATACCAGCATTTCAGACCTACCCACTCCCATGCTGACCTCATGCAGCCCTCAGCAGCTTGTGGTTACAAAGTCCAAGAGTACCACTGTCTTCTTAGGACCTGAATCATTTCATTAAGAAGTCCAAAGCAGAACTCACCGCTTTCTGCTCAACCTGTTTCAGCAGGTCTTCTTCTCTTCTCTGATAGAAACAAATACAGATCCCAGTCCGGCCAGCTCGACCCGTGCGTCCAGAACGATGGATGTAGGAATCAACATCCTTCAAAAATTCATATTAACGTGAAAAAAACTTGTCTAATTTAAACCATCAACATTTATACAATGTACGAGCAAAAAGTGCAAGCTAAATTTTAATTCAGAAGCCTAAGGAAAGATACATTTCTATACCCAAACTTTTATCTACACACTAACCACTGGAGATGTAATACCTTGGGTTTAACAAATACTATTAGTACACATTTTTAAAAGTAAAAAGCTCCAATGGAGTTGCAAAAGAAAAAAGCTACAAGAGTATTTTAGTATTGTTACAAACTCCATCTAAAAGTGTTCAGAAAGGATTCAGGAATACTGAAACAATGTCAAAAGCTACTGTAAGACTTAGCAGAGTAACAGAAAAGCCTAGCTTTTACTTTAATCAGAGCTCAAATATAAAAGCTTAATTAGGAAATTGTAGGGCTGCATGTAAAAAAATCCACTTCATTGGTGAATCAGAACATACACACGGCAAAATAAGGAACTCCTAACTATTCTGCCACAAAAAACAAACAAACAAACAAACAGGCACTTTCTTTTTCCCCTAATGACTTACTTTTGGTGGTGAGCACTGTATAACCAGGTCAACTTCAGGAATATCCAAACCACGGGCAGCTACATTGGTTGCAATCATAACTTCAAACACACCATTTCTGAAGCCCTTTAAGGTAACTTCCCTCTGTTTCTGTGGAATGTCACCATGCAATGACTGGGCATCCTGTCAGAGACACAAACCGTTACGATGTCATTTAATGAGGAAGTGTAGCCTGCAACATCTGAAGATATTCTGTATGTGACATTTTTCAAATACTGGGCAAAACATGCCTTCCCACTGCTGGGAAGAGAGACAGTATTTCCTGGTTGGTCAGCATTAGCTGTGTATTTTCCATTGATCTGATCCTGCATGATTTTAAAGCCACAGCAATAATCACATAATAACAGCCACAAGTGTATTTTAAATGCACAGCTCTACTTTTAGACATGGATTTCAGACATCTTAAGACCACACACAGAAACACCTCCATCCACATGGTTCCAACCTCATGTTTCTTCCAGGATGTTCAACCCCTGAGTTTTTAACTTTAACTGAGTCTTCAATCTTTAACTGCTGCTTTCTGTTGACCCCAGTACCTGCTTGAGAGAAGAATTCAAAGCCAACTCGTTTGCCTCCTTTTTGGTCTCACAGAAGATGATAGTTCGCCCACGGCTCCCACTGTAGACTTGAATGATATCGCCAAGAACTTCTGCTCTCTGAGATGAACGACACTGTATAGCCAAGTGCTGTTTGGGAAAGAAGCAGACACAATTAATTCAATTGTAGTATGTTTGTACTTTATTTTTTAAATTGCCAACTACAGGCCCTAAGTGAAATCTTTGCTTTAAAAACTCACGTGTCAATCAAGGGAAAAGTCATTCCACACCCCCACTTTCCACTTTGGACAGTCACCGCAGAACCCATCTCACCCAGGCCACATGCTCTCAGCACCATAGCGCTCTGCACCAGACTCACTCACTTCCACAGTGGTGGCAGTCCTCTGGGTCTTCTTGCCAATCAGGTCGATCTGTTCATATTCATCTTTCATGTATTTCTTTGCAACATCGTACACCCAGTGCGGACAAGTTGCAGAAAACAGCAGCGTCTGAGGGTTGTTCTCAGAACCTGGCAGGAAAGACCACCAATTTCAGACATCACAGCGGACTCAAACTTGAGGTCTGATTTTAAAAAATCAATTCTTTTAAAAAATCAATTTGAATTCTCTCAAATTGAGAAGTGTACATGTGCAGTAAGTCAACTACAATAAAACTCAGAAGAGATTAAAATATTTTTAAAGCCCTTTAGAAACCAAAGGCAAGATTACAGTAATTTGAACTTGACTACGCTGAATCCTTCACCTCACCTAAAAGAAATGCAAGACTCATCCAGATCTTCAGCTAAAATAGTTCAGACCATGCCTGAAGTCCCTCTCATACCTGAAAAACTCAGTTCCTCTTTGCCCAGTGTTCCAATACTTACTGGTTGTGGACAGTAGGGCTACATACAAAGGGAGAACAGTGGGCTAAAAAGGACACTTTGCAAATCATGGGAAAAAATATAAAACCAGATAGACAACTCCTCGTAAGAACAGTTTAACAAATGAAGGGGATCTTCAAAAAGTTTAACCTACCTCCATAGCTCCACAGGATCAGAGAGGTAGAAACACACATTGCAAAAGTATTATTCCCTGCAATTTACTTTCCAGTTGTGAAAAAAGATTTAAAGGATGAATTATAACTCTTACAAAGCCTTTACAGATTTCCTTTTTTAGAATATTACTTGTACAAATATTACTTGTACAAGGATCAACTAACCCTAAACCCAGTCATCTTTTTCAGAATGAGGAACATTAGGGCTTTGTGTAAAACCTAAAAAAATAGTGTTTTTTTCTTCTCCTCTTTCGTCCTCCTTCCCCTTTTTTTCCCCCTCTCTCCTCCCAAATACGTCATTCCAGCCCATCAGCCATCTGACACCTTGCTCTGAATCCTATCCTTTTCTCCGTGCTTTTATATTAGCATCACACAAAGGATTCAACCTGGGGAGCACCACCAGTTTTGAGGATAGTATAACTGTGTTTTCTGCATCGTCCCCTATTCTTTTCCTAATATCTGCATTTACCTTTTTTATAAGCAAATCCTAAGATTTCTTCTACTTGCTCGGCAAAGCCCATGTCTAACATGTGATCAACTTCATCTAAAACAACATGCTTCACGTTGGAAAGGTCCAGCTTGCTATTCTGAATGTGGTCGTTGATCCGCCCAGGAGTTCCCACTAGAATATCAATGCCAATTTTAAGGAGATCAACTGCAAGAAAAGAGACAAAAACAACTGTGTCAGAATACAGAGGAAAAAAAATAAAATAAAAAAAAACAACCAGTACACAGCAAAACTTCTAACCTTCTAACCAAAAAGCTGCACTTTCCTGCAGCTTTTGTCTCTGCATAGAAGCACTGTGGCATTACTGCCATGTGATGGCATTAGAAACCTCCATAGCTTTATCACAGAAAAAAAAAAAAGCTTGATTTTTTTTAGCTAAATTATTTATTTCTTTCAGTCACTTCTATGGAAATTTATGGAGCCACCTGCACATACAGTCCTTGGACACTCATCCAGTCCCAGTGTATGTCCACTTACAACATGCATAAACCCACAATAAAGAAGTAATCAGGAGGATCAGACACTTGCAGACCTATAATCTTTTTTTTCTTTTTTTTTAATGACGGTTTATTGGAAATAATTCAACTCAGGCTGTGTAATTCCTTTGAAAGCAATGTCATGGCTGCCTGAAGTGAAACTCTGACAGGGAAAAAAGCCAGTTTTACTCACGAAATACATTTGGAGGAAGACAACTCCCATCCATGAGTTTTAGTGTTTACTTACACTGTGCTTTATATGGAGTTCCTCCATAAAAACAAGCCACTGACAGTTTCTTTGTGAGATTCTTGAAGTCTCTGGCTACCTGAATGGCCAGTTCCCTTGTTGGGACGAGAACCAACACCTGGAAAGAGAAAGAAAAGACAAAAATGTAGCTGCGCTCAGGAAAGGATGCAAAAAGAACAGGATTTACTTCATGTCAGACAAGGAAGCCACGCTGCAGAACTGCTCTGATTTTTTGCCTGTTGCTCTCCAATTCTTGCCAGTTTGTAATCCCCTTTTTATGCTACACTTGTCGCATTACAAGATAACTAAGATGTAGAATGGTGATGTTTTTTTCTTAACACCAGATAAAACAGACACTTCAGTAAAATTACTGAAGGCAACAAAGGCACAGTTCAACGTGAAAGGACAAAAACAGTCACTGGACAATTTGGCATAGTAAGATCTGACATCATACACAGCATGAAGTACTCCAGCCATGTACCCTCCTTCTCCATCTACCTGCCCTCCTCCAATATCTTTCCTTTCACCCATGCTTCCTTTTAAGAACAAAGTGATAAATGATTTAATTACTAGAACTCTTTCGGACAGTAGTATTTCAAATCTTACGTCACCATCATCTTTAAAATAAAGAAGGATAAAATAGGCAACGGATCTGTAGACTGTCACAGCTTTTCAGTCACAAGATAAATACACACATCTCATTGATGTGGGAATAGGATATCTGATTACAGATACCTGGTTATAGATTCAATATCATGCTCAAGTAAAAACACAAATACCCCTTGAATCCATTCAGTTGCATCTCCAGACACAGGGGAAAAACAAAATTATCATCACCAAACTTACAGTAAGAAAACCTCACTGAGTTCTGAAGAGTCCAGCTGACACAACTGCTACAGAGGCAGGGGACTGAACCCCAAAGCCACACACCAAATTCCTGAGGACAGGAGTCTGGACATCATAAGGAACCTCAAATACGAAACATTTTATCATCGAGATGCTACAAAACCTCAGCCACACTGTAGCTCCTGGCCTGAGGAAAGTGTTCAGTATTAGGAACACAAATAAAGGAAAAACAAGTCAACAAAGCATTTACAAAATCACTTTTGAAATCTGCCCTACTCAAAAGTTTTGGTGTTAACCCTTAAGTGGTAAGTTACTTTTGGTGAACGTCCTCTTCTCTCATCTTGTGTGACGCTCTGAAGTTTTTCAATCAGCGGAATAGCAAAAGAAAAGGTTTTCCCGGTTCCCGTCCGAGCTTGAGCAATTAGGTCTTTGCCGTCATATATGGGCTGAAAAGTCTTCGCTTGCACAGGGAACAGGTACGTCACACCTCGAGCTGCAAGGTAATCCAAAGAGATTTGGTTAAATGCTGCTGAATCTGCTGCAAACTTGACTAACAGTTAGGATCCTTCACACAGAACTAGCCTGAGTACGTGAGTCACATCCTGCCAAATCCTGCACGTCACGGGAGGTACCAAGTTAGAAGAAATACACACACACCTGTTGGTTTTCACTCCTACTCTAGATCAAGTATTCCACCCCCAAATGCAAAGGTGAGTAGTCACAGAGCACAATCCTAACAAACACCTACAGAAATTTATTTTGCCACGTTAACTAACCTTTGAGAAGGTTGATGGTGTTTTTGGAGAGAGGAAAATTGGAGAAAGCACCTTCTCTTGCTTCCTCTGTCAGCTCCTAAAAGGATAAAAGAAAACTTATTAGTCCTGAAATACGATCAAATAGCATAACCCACATACCCACACAAGAAAAGCTGTCTATTTGCTTTATTGGCACAGTTGTACCAGCTACCTCCTTTCTAATTAAAATAAAAGAAAGGCCTTGAAATGCAGGTACTTCAGAAACAAAAATGTCATCGCTGTAAAGCAGGCAACTCGACTCCAGCCACACTGTATCAGAAGGCAAGGTGACACAGGCTGCACCAGTCACAGGGTACAAGGAATTCATACAAGTAAATCATGTTTTTAAATCAGCATGAACTCTGTGCTACCAAATCTTCCTGCTTATAACCTGCAATATGTTCAAACCCATCTGTACTGTCATCTCATCCCTAAGTCAGATACACGTGCACCATAGCAAAAGAATGGGAACAAACACTCGTTCCACGTATTTGTGACCCATCACATCATACAGTTATGCTCAGCATGTCACAAAACAGAAACTACTTGCTGTCAGTCTCGACTGGCTCAACTGAAATAATAATCAGGAAACTTTTTGTGAGCAAAATATATTTGGTATCAGAATTTACTATGTTAAGCAGAAATTTCTGAGCAAACCAAATCTCCTTGGTACGCTACACAAATAGCTTAACTCTGCATGCCATTAGATAGGTAGCTAAAAGTCATTATTCAGTTTTCTGCTTCAAAGATCAGAGAGGTGACATCACTATACCCATGTACAAAACGCACCCTGGATTAACATTTCCAACTTAAACATGAGAGAGAAAATTACACGTGGAAGGACTCAGACAGAGGGTGGCAAGCTGCAGTGCCCACTCACACATGTATACAGGGCTCAGGGGCTCCAGATGCCCCAAATCTGGGCAAGGAGATCTCAAGGAGAAGGAATTAAGTAACCGTCCTTTCCAGACTCCCTGCCAAATACTTCTTTGCAGAGCCTTCCAGAGAGAAAGTGCCATCAGAGCACAAAGCAGTGCACGTTTCTCAGATGGGATCTGCTTGTGCAATCAGGAAGAAACCCTCGCGCTGTCGGACACAGAATGAATTGCTATGGGAAGACAAGCCAATATATGCCAGCTGCTTCCTGCTAGCCAGCCTCCTCCGCTGCTGGACACTCCAAACAGTTTAGCATTTGCCACGAGGAGGAAGGCAGGACACGCAGAGAGCTGCCACGTGCTGCTCCACGTGCTGCTGCGCCTTACTCACCCACCACAGCCTGGTGCATCGCGCTAGGGGCTCCCCAAAGCTGCTGCTCTGAGCCTAAGGAGAGCAGCACCTAATGCTACCTACGGCAGCAGCCAAATGCTCCTCACACACCGCGTCTCCACATGGCGCCCAGCACGTTATTAAGCCAACTCGTTACCACCAGGACACCAACTAGGCGAGACAAGGGCTCTGCGGGCAGTTGCTACCTCGGAGTCGCCGTCGTGCTCTCCATCCACCTCGTCGTTGGCCACGCTCTGTGCTGCCTCGCCATCCCTCAGAGCCGAGGAAGGCTTGCCCAGCCCCACGGTGCCGCTCTCCTCAGCCCCACCGCTGCTCTTCAGCCGCTTCTTCGCCTTCTTGGGCAGGGGGGGCTGCAGCTCGCCATCGCCCAGCCCGCTCTCCTCAGGCTGCGCCTGGTCGCCCTCAGCCTGGCCGCGGCGCTTCAGCTTCTCCCGGCGCTTCGGCTTCTTCTCGGCGCTCTCACCCTGAGGACACAAAGCAGCCGTCAGCCACCCGAGGCGTCCCCTCAGCGCCCTCCATGAGCCCTCAGCGTCCCCCTCAGCGCGGGGGGCACAAAATGGCCGCCCGGGGCGCCACGTGCGGGCAGCCCCGCTCCCTCCCTCCCTCCCTCCCTCCCTCTCCCACCTTCGCCTTCCTCCTGCGGCCTCTGCGGAGCGGCTCGGCGGCCGCAGGCGCCTGCGGCTCCCCGGGGCTGGCGGCAGGACCGGCGGCGGGCATGGCTGCGGGGCGCTCCCCGCACAGCTCGGCGCTGGATCGGGCTCCAGCGGGGCAGCACCAAGAGCCGCGCCCCGCCCCGGCGCGCAGGAAGGGAGGCGCCCAGACCCGGGGCAGCGCCGCCGCCGCCGCCACCAGCAGCAGCGGGCCCGGCCGGCCCGCGGCCGCCCAGCACAGCCCCCGCCGCCGGCCGCAGCTCGGAGCCGCCGCCCGGGAGGCTGCGGGGACGCCGAGGCGGGCAGCGCGGCCCCACACGCCGCCCATGCGGCCCCACAGCCCGGCGCCGCCCGCCCCTTCCGCCCGCACCGCCCGCCGGGACGCCCGGCGGCGCCTCAGCAAGCACAGCGCGCCTCACGCCGCTCCCCTTTCTGCCTTAAAACCGACAGACACCAGCACTTCGTAAAATAACATTTTATTTTTTACGTCTTTTTTTTTTTTTCTGGAAATGTACAGGTTTGGCCAGCGGGTAAGATCTATACATTATACGGTGAGCCAGGCTAGAGGTTTGGATGCGACAGCCGTCCTCCGGAACACGGGCTGAGGTGTCACACGGCTGGGATGGCAAATGCGAAAGAAAGGAAACAACACCTGCTTTTTCTTCTTTTTCCCCCAAAATGAACATGATCTTGCTTATGACCAAAGTAGTACTGAAGAAAAGAACTGAATGTTTCTCAAAGTGGTACAAACGCCCAGGAACAGCCTATTTTAACATCTTATAAAATACTGCAGTTCCGTTTTCCCACTTTGGGATTGTCGAAGTTAACGATCAAAGGCTCTGTCGTAACTCCGCTTCTGGCCTCTGCCTCTGAATCTGTTTCTTCCAGAGCCGCCCCGCCGCCCCCCATTCCTGGAGCCGGAGAAGCTTCTGCTGTTTCCTCCTCCTCCTCGCTGCGTTTCTTCTAACTCAGGTAATTCATTCGCCACACACAAACGGCACTGTTTTGAGTCTTCCCATTTTCCCTAGTGCAACAAAGTCACATGTATCAAGTTATATTCCAGAAACGCAAATACAGTGCATTTCCTAATTATTATATTTGCTCAATTGAACAAGGAAAAGTCTGTTAGCAAATATAGGGTATTCAGGTTTGTTTGTCAGTACTAGTTTCAAAACTAAGCATAAAAGCTACAGCTACCTGACTGCACCTCAGATACCATAAAACAGAATCAAAACCCACTTTAGAGATTTACAGAGCAGCCCTTACCAGTAAACTCTTCCCCCACCTCCCACTTATTAGGGATACCACTAGAATTATTACTGATCCAACAGTTCCCACCCTCCCATCCATGATCCCCCCCTCTAATCCAGAACTAAAAATTGGTTTAGGAACAAATGCTGGGGTACGAGGGTATGGAGATGCAGAGGGATCTCCACAGACTAGGAAATTCTGGCACGGGAATGCTAACTCTGCCAGACTAAAACCTGATCTCAAATTCACTTTTCTGGGGAGAAGATTCTGGTTGAAAAGCAGCAGGGGGCAGAATGGAAAAAAAGGATCTTTAAGTGAAACACATTACCTACAGAGAGCAATTCAGCAGCAGTAAGAAGGGGTAGATTGTTCATATCACCATTTGTTTCAGTAGAAATGTTTCAAGCTACACATTTTTGCAGGCAGGAATAGTTTAGGAAAAGGACACTATTTGTTCTGTTCCTCTGTTCCCTTATGGCCAGCCCTTCTGGCCACCAGAAAAGGCAGGATACAAGCTAGATAACATTTTCAGCCTAACCCAGTACAGCCAGCATCATCTACAGTCTGCTGTTAGCAGAAACTCCAGTGAAGTACGTACCTCTATTTCCTTTTGGTCTGCCACAGGAATATCAAAGCAAACACCCTACAAAGAGAAAATAATTTCAGTGGATACAAATCTAACCTTTGAATTGATTGCAACTAAAAAGAAGTATAACAGAACCTACAGACCTAGGTATTAAACTGAAGTTTTACATTTCCAAGTTATTATGTTGACTTAGGATGCTTCAAAATCTTTGAACATTGGAAGAGTTGCATCAGTTTTTCACACATCACCAACACTGGTACTTCCTTAATGTTTTTTGCTCAGATATACAATACTTTTTCTCTGCATAGCCAGTACTTCATGGATTTTGTTCTTTAACAAGCTTATCACCCTCTCCACTCCAAACTGTGGTCTATTAGCTTCTGCATCACACATTTTGTAAATTCTCTCAAAGCAGATTTTTTTTTCTATACTAAGAAATGTATACATCCAGGAAATTGAACAGTTAGGTTCAGACTAAAGATCTCCCTGAAGTTAAACAGGTTAAGTACAATAAACTACATACAGATTTAAGTACATACAGATTAAGTACAATCCATAAGTCATATGTTAAAAAGCAACTATTTGTCTGAAGGACCAATTTGACTATCAATTACAGCTCAGGTAGGGAAAGCCATCAGGTAGGGAAAGACTGTGTTCCACACATCAAGCGTAAAACAAGGCTGTGATCAGAGGGATAGAAGCAATGGCAATAAAAGAAATCTCACCAATTAAGACAGCATTGAATACTAAGTGTGAGGGATACATCAGAAAAGCTCAGAAACAGTCAAATAGTTCACTGGCATAAAGAACCATCCCCTCAAGGTCAAATTTAAAATTAAAGTGTCCTGTCAGGAAACCTTGTAAACCTATATATGAAATTTGTAAGTCAAGACATGCAGGTTAACTTTTACACAAAGATCAAATGTAAAAGAGAATACACACAGCAGCTAAAATTTTTATTTTATTTTTTAAATAATCTTTAAACTGTTGCCGAAGTGTAGGTTGCCCTTTGTTTCAAGTTTTCTAGTTTATCACACGTCGGTATCCTCAGTACTGGCATATAGATGTGCTAGGATTTTGATGATTTGCTGAACTAGATACCACCAACACCTGCTTTTTTCACATCTCTCCCCCCTTCTGGTACTTCCAAAATGCACAGTCTACTTCCTTTCATGTGGATTTTTATGCTTCTATTACACAGCAACACAGTTGGTATGTTTTACCTGTACTGCTGCCCCTCTGGACATGCACATTTATGTTAAGGAGGTATCTGGGGAGCAGAGCCCTAAAGCTGCTGAGGTGACCACTAATAAGGCTTGACCACTAATAAGATTGAGGCCCCGTGAGTCAGAGGATCATGTCTTTTATCAGAGTCTGGAATGGGGGAAGAAAAGCCCAACTATCCACTCTGCTCTAACTTTCTTACAGTAGCAGAAATAAAATTTCAAAAAAAAGCTTACCATTCTTCCCTTGATGAAGCACATTCTGTTCACCTTCCTATCAACATCATCACCAAGCTGTTCTCGAAGTTTCCGCCAAGCATAGCTCATGTTGTTTATTTCTTCAGAGCAGCGCAGTATCATTGTAACAAATCCCTAAAGAATAAGAAATTGGGCATATTCCATTCAGTCAGAGGAATAGGCTTTAGCTCATCTATCAGACATGAGAAACCTGCTGATTTAGTCTATAAACTACATTTTCAAATGGCTCCCATTGCAGGCAAACATGCATATTTATAGCCCCTATATTCTTAGTTCCCATACGGAGAATGAGGAGACAATTATTTTTACAAAATACAGGTGTTTTTGTGGTGGTTTCATTTTTTTCTTCAAATTCAGGATGAACATTAAGCTATATGCACTTACAGCATCCGAGTTCAGCAGGGAGCGCTGTTCAATTGAAGTAGCACCTGAAATATGTGCTAGAGCTGCAGCCAGAGCATTAACTGGTCCCTTTTCTTGTATCAGCAACTGAGCAGATTCTTTGAAATAATCAATAGCGCTTTGCGGAACAGAATCCAGACATCTAAACAAAACCAACCAAACAAAATTGTTAGTCAAGGAGAACAAAAAAAAAAAAAAATCGCACAGAGGTGCGATTTAGCTTTGGAGCATAAATAAGAATAGTAGTCCAAGACTTTAATAGTGATGAGCTCCGAAATGGCAATGAACAATCTAAAACAGCCCTTATGAACTAAAAAGATAAGAAGATACAATAAGGCTTGAGTCACCTGATAGCATCCTTGCTGGAAGCTTTTATTATATCTGTTGCAGAAGGAACACCAACACGCTTGAATGAAATGCCCTGAAATTCATAAAGCAAAATACAAATTAAAGTTGCAAACTATAAATAATTCAGTTTTTAAAGAAACAGCGTTGGACTCCAATGAAACAACCATTTAAATCTTTTTTTTTTTTTATTGTGCTTTTAAGTTTTCAAATCCCTACTTTGTTAGTAAAAATTACAAGGTTATAATTACAGGAAAATAACTTAAACTGACCTGGCACATAAATGGTTTTTAGGTGATCTACTGGCCTTAAACAGAAGTGAATAGACTATTTTGATACTTTCCAGCAAAAATGAAGGCCTACAAATTCTAAACAGAATTATAAATGCAAGTAAACCAGACTAAAATTAAAGTATGAGTTATGTTGCCTTTCTAAAGGCAAGCCTAAGTTTTACATGTCTGTGACTAAACCATCTCATTTCAACTGAATGCTTAGTGAGAAAACTATTGTATGGAATAGTGCTGGGAAGTAACAGATACCAATAAATCTGCACGTCTGATAATCATTCATCACATAAACCAGGGTGAACACTGAATGGAAAACCTGCTAGCATTCCCCCCAGCCTCCTCTTCTCATTTCCATGAGTACAGTCTTATGGCATGTGCTGAAAAAGCGTGGGCATGAGAATCTGCAGTGCAGTGCCTGCTTCACAGCAGCCTACAACGTACCCAAACTCTGCAAGGTAACTGAACCTCAACGGGATGCTTTAGATGGTGTACTCTGTCATTGAGCTACATGAACAAAACGTGAGATGAGGATTTTATGCGCTGCCCTAACACATTACATTTGGGTGCTCATGAACAGAAGAAAACTGTGGTTTACCGCTTTTTGTTCCACGTATCTTAACTGATTTTCTTCCTTTCGTTGATAAAAACAGATACAGATCCCAGTCCGGCCAGCTCGTCCTGTGCGTCCAGAGCGATGGATGTAGGACTCCACATCCTTCAAAATAAATAGCCTTATGACTTATCACTGCAATTTAATCAACTCATTGCATTCATATAAATTAGAAGTCATTACTGATAAGCCTGAACAATACACAGTAATTACAAATGAGAATTAAATTAAAAACCATTATATCACTTAAGTCAGAAGAATAACCTTTCCCATTAATGCCCAGAAAGCATGGTTGGAAAGACAGAATCACGAGCACAGCTCAATTAGGTCTTGTTTTGCCATTACCACAGAGAACATGAGAAAACATTAAGTGTGTACGCCTCTAACAATTCAATTCCCTGTCTTGCATATCAACTTGTGAGCACAGTTACTGAGTTTCTTGTAAACCCTCATAACTTCGGCCAATGTTCCGACTGCTGGGGTCTCCTTCTCACATGTGCCCCTACTTCATTAATCATTCTTGCAAAACAAAAAGCTTTTTTCCCCACTGTTCACTGCTTCCAGACTTGCAACTACCATATACGGCCTTGCAGTGAGAGGCTTCAGACAGCCTTAAAAGGCAGCATCGTAAGGAGCATCTTTACATATTCTAGGGACTGATGCACACTGAAAAATCCTCAAATAAACTACTTTTTTATATCAGGACATTCTCTACCCTCAAATGCAATGCTCATAAACTCTGTAGTGAACACCATCACTTGACAACATTTACTATCTGAAAACAAGACGATTATCATTATACTATCAAGACTATTGTCATGAGACACCCAACCTACCTTTGGTGGTGAACTTTGTACAACCAGGTCAACTTCAGGGATATCTAAACCCCGGGCAGCTACATTGGTTGCAACCAGAACCTTAAAGGCACCGTTTCTAAAACCTTTCAGCGTGATCTCCCTTTGCTTCTGAGGAATGTCACCATGTAATGACTGGCAATCCTGAAGAAAAAAAAACAGTATTATTATAGGACTGTACCAAAATTCAAAACAGTTCTCCCTTTCATGGTCACTTTTGGTAACAATATCTTGGTATATGGAACACACTGTATAGCAAGATACAGAAGAACTACACTGCCAGTTTATACTTTAGATGTCTTACGATACTTCCTCAGTGCTTCTTATTCATGTACCAAATACCTTTAACAAAGGTATGGAAACAACAGCAACATATCTTACCTCCACCTCTAACTACTGTGACCCATGAAAACAACTATGCCCCAGCTTTCCACCCACATCCTCTGTGCAAGGCTTAGCTGTTTAAAAGCAAGCCATTTCCAATAATGTTCTCAGGCCTTCACGTATTTGTTTAGGTATCTTTTCCAAAATTGTGTTGCTTTTTAATCCCTCTTAGAATATTAATTTCCCCCACTACAAATTAAAGGATTAAAACACAAGTACTACTTAAGAAAATAAACTGTAGGGTGTTTTTATTTAAACATTCTGAAAGTTCCTTCTGTATCACAGCAGCAACAAGTGCAAAGACTAAAACGTACAGAAATCATTTTCTCTTCCTTCCACTTCCTTTCACCTCTTTTCTGTAGTTGATTTCCACACTTTCCTCATGTAAACAAAGTGATTTAAAAAAAAAAAAAATACTAAAGCAATCCTACAGACACCGCAGAATTCAAAAACTTCTTCACAGTTTTAAATTAATGCTGCCCCACAAATGGAAGAGGCATATATTCTGTTAGTGAATATCAATATGCAAAACCAGAAACATCTAATGATTTCCTCTCTTACCTGCCAAGATCAGAGCTCTGCATTGCCTATGCAAGCTATGATATCACTACCACCACCAGTAACGCAGGATAAGGCTCCACGCTCAGGTTTAGCTGCTAGTGAGGGCATCTAGGAGTGCGGGAGAAACACTCCTGAACACAGTAGTGGCAGATGAAAAAGGTTCTGCTTTCCGTAGGAATATAATACTCTACAGCTTTTTTAGACATAAGTTAACCCATCTCCCTGGTGAAAATACATCCAGAAGTAGTTGCTGTGATACCACCACCAAAGAGGAGCATGCAGTGCCAGTGCCACAACGTATCAACATTGCACTGCTCCATCAGCAGGTTGTATTCCACCAGTGCTAGCGTGCTCTAGTGTGCTGCACCACAAACCTCAGGAATAAACTGCAGCTCACTCACAGGACACGGCAGATGGAATTCTTCCTGCGCATGCATCTTTAAACTCTTCGAAACAGCTAACAAATACATTAATGAGACACAGATAGAGCCTCTGGTGTACTACTGCTCTAAACACTAATTGGGGCCTCCTGACTACACTAATTAACATCAGCATCCTAGCTCAGTAGCTGCTATTCCAGTACCACGACCTGTCATCCTAGCAGCTCTCCGAGTTTGTTTCCGTGTTTTAATCCAAGAGAGACAGTTCTCTCTAAAGAAAAACAAAACAGCTCACAACTGCTTCATTTAACATCAATGAAAAGACATTTTTTTCTTAAGAAAAAAGAACCCTTTGTAGTCCAGCATCTGTTAGAGCAGCCTAGTCCTGAAAACTATAATGCTGAGAACTTCCAACCATTTGTTTAAGGTTTTGCAGGTTCAAAACAATCTGACCACCTGCAAAAGCCCGCATCATTCACTTTCAAAGTCTCTCCAAAACTTACTCAGCGAAGGTCTAATATCAGTACAGGGTCAATCTATCTGTGTTACCTAACACAGACGATGAAATACCTGTTTGATGGAAGCATTCAGAGCCAGTTCATTCGCATCCTTTTTGGTCTCACAAAAGACAATGGTCCTCCCGAGGCTGCCACTGTAGACCTGAATGACATCTCCAATAACTGCAGCTCTCTGAGACCAGTGGCACGCTATAGCCAAATGCTGTGGAAAAGAATTCCAGTTTTTAGCTTACACCAAACCCACAAGTTTCTTTAAAGCATATGAAATTTGAAAACACAGAAATACTAACGAGTTACACACCTTCTTGATGGGCAAAACATTCCCAGAACATGCAAAACCCCTATGTCCCTTACAAGTACAACATGATCAGTCTAATATTAAGTGAAGTAATTACAGTAAAAAGTAGATTGGACTCGGTGATGTTGGAGCTCTCTTCCAACCTAGGTGATTCTATGATTCTGAAAAAATGACAGTCCACAGATGCATGCCTTTGGCTCACAATTCAGAGAGATTCAGACACGCTGAATTTCTCTCTGAATATCAATATAACTGATAACTGGATTGTCGCTCTGCTCTAGATGCCTATAAGGTTAGAAGATACTGTGAGAATATGAGAGTTTCTAAACCTAGCAACAGTTTGAGTAGCTGTAATGTGTCCTTTGCCTAAAAATTCATTCTAAAAACAAACTTTCAACATCACCCCTGATAAAGTACCTCAGATGGTACCATTTATGTCAACGGATGACTATTTGTGTTGAAAAGAGAAAGTGATGAGGCCTGAAAACACTGACATTAGACAGATTACTCACTTCTACTGTTGTAGCAGCCTTCTGAGTTCTTTTCCCAATTAGGTCAATCTGCTCATATTTAGACTTCATGTATTTCTTAGCCACATCATACACCCAATGTGGGCAAGTTGCAGAAAACAGTAGCGTCTGGGGATTGTCTTCAGAATCTTAAAAAAAAAAAATCACAACCTTAGTATCTTTCATTTTATGGACGTATACTAGTTCATTACACACTTATTACAAATCTTGCAAAGGTCAAATCTCACTATCTAAGACATAGAAGGAAAATTATTTTTTTCAATTCATGCATTACCAACACCACGGAAAAGTACTCTTGAAACTAAAAGTATTTTTCAAGATTAGAGGAAGAAGTTACTTAGAGCTAAAATACAGCCTGCTTTCAAGTGATAAAAAGGGTAAAAAGCTTCTAATTCCTTTCAACTGGAAAAAGTCCAAGAAAAACTTCTCGAGAGGTGCCAAATAAAGTTACCTACAGGCTCCTAGGTATTGGATTTCAAGCTCTGCAAAGGTCCTATGAGTGATTCCCAGTTTCACAACACTTTCTGACACTATACATGTACAGTACATTTCCTAGAATACACTTTTTAGTCTTTCTAAATAAAGTCACATTACAACTTTCAGAAAAATATTCTTCGGTTTTAGCAGACTAAAAGATTCCTTACATGTCCTACTATTTGTTTAACTATCGAGATTACCTTTCTTGTACGCAACTCGCAAAATGTCTTCCACTTGCTCAGCAAATCCCATGTCCAACATCTGGTCAACTTCATCAAGGACAACATGTTTCACCTTGCTGAGGTCCAACTTGCCATTCTGAAGATGGTCTTTGATTCGACCAGGTGTCCCAACCAAAATGTCAATTCCACTTCTAATGAGATCAACTGATAAACAGGAAGGAGCAGAAAAGGAGTTAGCAGTGGACTAATGAGCATTCTATACATTAGAGAGACACGGTAGCCAAGTAATAATGAATCAACAGCTTCTTAAACAACTCGTGTACTTTCCTAACAAACGTAACAAGTGATGAAGAGGAGGAGAAAACTGGGAAAATAACAAAATTGGTAAGACAGAAGTTCTGCTGCTCTCCCTGAAGGAAAAAAGAGGTTCGTCATCTCCCTTGCTTCTCCTCATGACTTAACGTACTTAGCAAATAACTTGTTTGAACATGCTTGGGAAATAGTTAGATCTTTCCAAGTCATCTGACTGATTTAACCAGATTAAGAAAAAAAAACACTTCTGACTATCTGAATTACTGAATATATTTTTTCCACAAAGTTCTGTTGGAAAAAAGAAAAAAAATATCCCTAACGACATCCTGTACACATAATATACGTGTATATATTGACTCCCTATAAACACGACACAGTAACTTCGGTTAAAAGTACATCAGTAGACAAGGAACATTAAGACGCTAACTGAAAGCTATAGTAATTTCCCATCATAAAGAGATATTCTGAGCCACTCACTGAATACTCCACGATTGTCCCCCAGGGCTTGAGCTAAAGGCTGCATTTGGTAAGACCCGAGTGCATTTCTTAAACACATCAGTCAATTGACATTTCAATTATTAGCAATGTGTCACTTACTCTGTCCATTATATGGAGTTCCTCCATAAAAACAAGCTACCGTGAGCTTTCTCGTTATGTCCTTGAAATCTTTGGCAACCTGGTTTGCCAGCTCTCTTGTTGGAGCAAGAACCAGTACCTAGACAGAAGGATGACAAAAAGGTGTTCTCTCAACACAGCTTCTACCAAAACACATTAGACTTTTGCCAACAGTTTAGGCCCAACCACTATACCATTAAAAAAAAAAAAAAAAAAAAAAAAAAAAAAAAAAAGCATGTAAGAGTTATCTAAACAAAGATTAGGAAACACACTGAAGTTTCTAAACTGCAGCTTTTGAACACATCAGATCAGCTACAGATCTTCTGCATGTGCATATATTGTGTGAGTACAAGACTGAAGAAGTTGGGTAAGCTTTTTAGCTTTTTTTTTTTTTGATACTTTCTAGCAACAGAGGCTTGACAGAAGGACCTTTAAGATCCTTGTCCTGTTATATCTTTCATCATTGACACACATTATAAAAAAGTAAGCAGCATACTATGCTGGATAAAGGCCTGAAATCTGTTCTCTTCTGATATTCCTAACTCCCTTGATGAAAGCTTTCCCTTCTCTGTAAGACTGCACTGAATCTTAAGTCAGTGTTCCCAGTGCGACAGCCAACACGACGGCCAGATGCAGATAAAGCAGCTAGTATTAGTTATGGAATAACTTTTAGGTAGCCTGTGAGATGGGTGACAAGATGAATTAAGCTGACAAAAAATTCCACGGTGAAATGACAATAGGCATTGGCCATTCTAGTTTTGGAAGGTATCTTAAGATTTTTGGTAAAATAAACATTCCTGAGAAGAAAGCAGACAGCTCATAATTAAATCTGCATTCTCTGGAGCAGGATTTTTAACATCTGGCGGTGGTCCTACTTAAATTTTTTAAATCTCCTGCTATTTATGTGCTTAAAAAAAAAAACATGCTTAAGCAGACAGCTATTATCAATCAAGAGAGTTGTTATTTTGATCTAACTTGGGAGAAAAAACAATCATCCAGTGACCAGTGGGGTGAAACAGGTAAGATGGCTGGCCAAGACTACCTAGAGATGCATTGAACCCCTCTAGTTTTTTCTCCCTGTAAGCAGAAAAAGCAGTTGTTGAGTGGATAGAGCTACCGTGCTCTTTAATCTCAGTCGGAGGGCATGAGGCATCACAGGATGCAGACAAAGCCCCAGTGAATATAACTTTCAAAGAAGCTTTCAAAGCTTGCAAAGAATGTGAGCTAGCTTATCCCTGCACAAATGTGAACAACTTTTCCAGGGGGCTAACGTTGTGAATCACTCTGACATTAGACAACAGCAAAACCAGCATTCTAAGTTACCTTCGGTGCACGGCCTCTTCTTTTTTCCTGCGAGTCTGCCTGAAGCTTTTCAATTAAGGGAATAGCAAAAGAGAATGTCTTCCCTGTTCCAGTTCGTGCTTGAGCAATTACATCTTTGCCAGAAAACACTGGGTGGAAGGTCTTCACTTGCACAGGGAACAGGTACGTCACTCCTCGAGCTGTGACAATGCGAACAGAACAGACTTCCTTAGCACAATCACATTTAAAGTCTTCTCACGTACATTTCAGAGGTCATCCCAAGCAGGATATCCCACAATTCTACAGTAAGTCAGGACTATATCATCTCCTCCACTGCTTTGTGTAACCACAGAGCCATTTTTAACAAGCACCCTGAGACTGCCTCTCTTACTCTCCCCTGCTTCACACCACCAGAGACTAGCCTATAATAGAAGTCTTTAAACACCATGATTTTCTTTATGTAACTCTCCCCTCCTAGCTAAAAAAAAAAATAAAAAGATCTCTTACCTTCAAATAAAATGCTAGTCAAAATCAATTCTCCTCTCAATCTCATATTAAATCATACAACTCTTGTCAGAGATGCTAAATATATCTGATTTTCTTTTACTTGCAGTGATACAACTTTTAACCAAAATTTTCTCAACGTTTTTTGAGCTTATATCTGTTATTTCAAGTTACCTTGCAGAAGCTCAACAGTCACTTTGGAAATAGGGAAATTGGAGAAAGCACCCTCCTTCTGCTCTTCAGTCATCTCCTGTTGGGTAAACAAGAAATCAAATAACTTTACATGTGAGGATCAGATGACGATCAGAAAGTTTAGGATATGGGCATGCACACTGGTGTCGTAGACGAAGGTCAGTTTTTCAGTAACTATATCACAGCCTTCTTTGTTTTACTTGCTATCATCTTTCAGTTAGACGAAAGCGGTCTCTAATTTAAATTAAGGCAGTTTCAAATATAATATTATAATAATGGAAAATAAATAAATGAACTCCAATAGCTTTTAATTCCATTTTAAGACTATATTTTAAGCAATTACTGACAGCCAAGCAGAGTAGGTTGTAATATAGCTTGCTAGCCAACCTCCTACTTCCTAACACAGCACAGAAATTTACACGTACACAAATTGATCCCCAAAAGAGCAACAAATTGAGGTCAATCATCAAATTCACCTACTGCATCACCACAATATACACTGTAGCAGCACACTGACTAAAACGTTAAGTGTGCTGAAGACAAACCTATCCATGGTAACGCTGGGTGCTTTGTGAAGCATCAATCACCATGAAAAAAACACAAACAGTAAACAACAGTCACATCCTGCGATGCTGAATCCCATTAAAGTACCCTCTCGCTGCAGCTCACCACCAGCTGCCAACAGCTACAACAGCACCGGACTGTTGAAGGGAGGAAACCATGGCGCGCTGATCTAGAACCTCAACGCTTTCAAAATTTAGAACTTTTGCAAATAACCGACAGCAACGGCAGGCCAAGCAGCTTGAAAATTTCCTGCACAGTTCTCACTGATTGAGAGGGAAGGAGGAAAAAAAAAAAAAAAAAAGAGAAATAACGTGTTCTAAATTTAACCTTGTTGTAGCATGGGAGTTGAAAGCTGACCTGCTAGCTGTTGGTAAGCCAGTTATTACTTTTAATCAGTTATTACTTTTACCTGCTCTTGGTCGCTGTCACAGTCCCCACTTGACGTTTCGCTGGAATTACTGGGCTGCTTTTTGCGGGCAGCCTTAAGGGGGAGGGAAGACAACCTGGCATTCTCCGGGCTCTCTCCTCCGGCATCACCGTTTTGCTTCTCTCTGCTCTTTGCTTTCTTGACTTTGGGCGAACCGAGCTCATCCTCTGACTGCTCGCTCTCATCCGCCTGCGATTTCCTCTTCTGAGCCTTGTCGCGCCGCTTGGCTTTCTTCTCTTTCTTCTCCTTCTGGGGAACGACACGCCCGTCAGCACCAACCCGCGCCTCACCCAGCCACGGGGCACCGAGGCAGCACGGAAAAACTCCTCACAAGAGCCGGCTGGCCACCGGAGGCTCACGTAACTCGCCCAAACCCTCCCCTAAAGAAGAAAAAACCCCAAATCCCGCCCCCTCCGCGCATGTGCCGCCGGGAGCCGGCTTCCCGACGGCGGCACACGCGGCGCTGGGACCGGGGGGGGGCTCGGGAGGAGCCGGGAGCCCCCTGGGGGGGACCTCTCCGGCCGGGCCCAGCCCCGGTGCCGCGGCGGGGGCGTTGTGGCCGGGCTGCGGGGCGGCCGCGAGGCCTCCCGGGGGCCTGGCCGAGGCCACGCCGCCACGCACGTGGCCGGCCCGGCTCAGGGCAGCGCGGGGCCCGGCCCTGGACCGCAGCACAACGGCGGGGCCCGGCCTGAGGCGGCCGCCAGCGGAGCCCTGAGGGGCGGGGAAGGCTCAGCCCGGCTCAGCCCGGCCTGGCCCGGCCGCAACGGTCGCGGAACCCCCCCCGGAGCCGCTCCCCGGTACCCCCGGTACCTTGCGCCGCCGCCGGCCGTTGGCCGTGGCCGCCTCGCTCTCCATGGGGCTGTCGGAGCCCGCCTCCGCCCCGCTGCCGGCGCACAGCCGGGTGGCCTCGGGCATCGCCGCTCCGCTCCGCTCCTCGCCGCCGCTCCTCGCCGCCGCCGTGACAGGAATGAGTCCCGCCCCGGAAGCCGCCCGCCGCCCCGGCCCGCCGCAGCCAATCGCCTGCCGCCCCGCCCCGCGGACTACAACTCCCGGCGTGCCTCGCGGCAGCCCCCGCCCGCCTCAGCCTCGGTCGTGAGGCGGCCGCCATTTTGGGGGTGTCCCTGCGACACCTCTCGCCGCCTGTGGGGGGGGGGGGGCGAATTACGTGAGAGGAAAAAAAATTAAAAATAAAAAACTCAGGGCGCCCAGCAGGTTAGAGGGGTTGTGACCCTCCTCGCAGGCAGGGATATTGCCTCAGAATGACTCTCCTGGGGGTTTAAGGTCGGTAAAAGACCGC
This sequence comes from Aythya fuligula, assembly GCF_009819795.1. Lineage (NCBI taxonomy): Eukaryota > Metazoa > Chordata > Aves > Anseriformes > Anatidae > Aythya > Aythya fuligula. The sequence continues at coordinate 4,729,196 of NC_045565.1, read as the reverse complement.
GCAGCCTTTAGCTACGGGAAGAAACCCGAAGGAGCCTCAAAGACCGAGTCCCGTGCACCGCACAGAGCCGCGCACAAGCGAGCCCAGCAGCACTGCCGCGATTTCTCTCCAAAACAGTGAGGAAGCCCCAGGATTCAAGCAGTGTTTGTGGTAACAAGGTGCGTGCCCAGCTGGATCCTTTGGGTGTTTGCTGACAGGGGAGAGGGAGCCTGGAGCCTGCCCCTGGGTCTGGTTTTCCACACAAAAATTACAAATTAAAAACAAACAAACAAACAAACAAAACAAAACTCTTGAGAATTACAGCATCAAACAATCCTGCACAAGTGGTGTAGTCCTGTTAGAGCAACACATGCCCTTTCCAAATTAACAAAATTAACAAAGGGATCTGAGTGAAGTATATCAGTCCTCACTTTTATTTGACACAGGGATGTAAAAACTAAAGATGAGAGCAACAGAAATGTGCATTAAATCTCCACACTTCCAACAAACAGCTCTGATTTAGAGGCAGCCTCACACTGTGACCAGTCATAGTTACAGTATGGTCGCATTGTTACAAAGAAAAAAGTTTACATAGCTCATTAAAAAACTAATCAAACATTCATGACCACAGTTAGCTGAAGCAAGGAATATTTGGGGGATTGTCCTCCTTTTGGCATTGTTATTCTTTTAGAATTTGGCAGGAAGCTTCATCTTCTTTTCAGTCCATCTAAAACAACAGAATTATTAGATGTCAGACCTCATACTCTAAAAATAACCTGAATTGGCTTAGCTTCTGGTACCTCAGATGGCATCGATACAATCAGAATGACCCTTTCAATACTTTTTGCTAAAGAACAACCAAGAGGCTTCAAGTGTCCATGTCCAAGCAACACTTTAAAATTCTGCCTGAGAGAGCGCACAGCCAAAAAGCTGCTTAAGAAGGGAGAGAAAAAAAAAAGCTTTAGCAGAATTTCCTTAAAAATGGTAGTATGTGATTTGTTCCTTTGTGTACAAGTTTCTCAAGGTGACAATACATGTCTAATGAGAACCTGAGTGGTTTAACTGTGCTTAAATACCAGTCATTTAAGGTATTAAGAACATATGGTGCTATTAAAAATTGATATGATTTTATTTTTTCCCTCAGAGCTTTTCATCTTATGCTCCTGTCACTTTAGTTAACAGTTTTGTAAGTCTTACCCACATGCAACTACATGAAATATTGTTTCATACTGGTTTGGTTTATTAATGAATTTTCAAAAATCCACCTGAGGAAGTTACCTAGCTATGAAGGGAAGAGAAACCTCTTGGTCAGGTGGTGGACACATTCTCCAGTCTGTTGTGAGCAATTTTTATGATATTTTGTACTTTAAATTATGATTGAACACCTTTATAAAACATTTTTTATTCTTCATCTACAATCTAAAACTATGGCAATATTAGTAATATTACACGGTAAGATCAATGCAAGCTGAGCGTTATTGTTAACAGGACCATATTGAGTTTATCTATCACCATGTTTCAAAACATTTCTGCACTTGTCTACATCTTCTTGTTTAATTAGAGCTCATAATATTTTCTTGTCTCATGAAAGCAAAATATAAACTGCAGCATTTGTATAGCAGACATGGGGAGAAAGTTCACATAAAAAGACATGGTAGAACTCTGCATTTTGAGTATTTCTGGGTCACAACACTTACGTTTTTAAAAATAATAACAATTTTGTTGTTGTGGAGAGGGATCTATGGTATACAGCAACCGGTCTACCTAAAGCTGATTGTTAATTTGAAGCTGAAACAACTGACACAGTCACATGCGTGTTCTTACCTTGGGGAGTCAATTCCACTGTCTCCTGTTACGCTGTGGTTTTCTGTCCCCTCTGTGTGATTCTGCCCTGATAGCACAGTACCCGTGTTCTTAAAAACCAGACCTTTCTTTCCCGGGGGGTTTCTCGTTTCGTTGGTTTGTGGGCCCAAAGCACAGCACGCCACTGCTTCTCCTGTCTCACAGGGGGAGTTCAGCAAAGAGTCAGCCTCGTTGGTGCTGCAGAAATCGGCTTCAGCTGAAGCCTTCACACGTTCAGTAAGGCCACTTTCAGCTTCCTTTCTGTGAACTGTCAGAAGAACCTGACTGCACAAACAGCTTTCTGCTGTAAAGTCTGGGTTTTGATGCTTTTTTGAGCCATCCAGTGATTCTGCAAAGCCAGCACACCCGTTAAATCCCTGGTGTCCAGAATCAGGTTTATTTACATTTGTGTTGTATTGCGTTGAACAAATATTAACCTGGGAGTTTGTTAGAGCTGGCCCCATCTTTTGCACAGCTTTGTTCCAGTCCCTTGTACCTGGAGATGCACGGCCAGGAACCAAGTGCCATGGTTCATTGCTTTCAGAATTGTCGCCCACATGCAACAAACTACCAGTGTCACAAGCTTTCTGGTGCGGAAGATGGCCCTTACCAGTAAATCCTTCACTTTCCACCTTCAGTGATCCAGGATGGCTGGCGCACTCATATTTAAACGTAAGGTCATTCTTTTTATCAGTCTTCTGTCTGTGTTTCACACCAAATTCTTTTACCCGGCTGACATTGGTTGTACAACGTGAAAGACTGACATTCTGAAACTCTTCTGCTGTTTGATCCAGTAACTCGCATACAGCGGCGGCTCTGTGCCTGCAGTGCTTGTCTTTTGGACGTACCGAATGCTTTGCTGCTTCTTTGCACATACCGTTATCCCCAGCGTAGGAGCGAGGGGATTTTTGGATATCCCCACGATTCATTTTGACTGTTCCTCTGTGGATGTTGTCTTCAGAAATAACGCTCTCCACAAAGCGTTTACTGTTACCGTCTGTTCGTAAAGTGCTGCTTTGTGGGTAACTACAGCTTTCACTTAAACTGTCCGGTCTTCCCTCCAAGTAAAGCAGATTATCCCGTAGTAATTTGTTTTGCCTAGCATTGTCAGCCTGCATTTCAGCAACCAACTGTTCAGCTTCATATTCAAAGGCTTTTGAGGAGTCCAAGAAACGGGGCCTTTGTGAATTCCTATCCTGCTTTTGAGTCCTGGGCTTCAGCTGACTGTTAGCACAAGCTCTGTACCCTTTGGCATAAACATTGTGTCTCCATGAGAGACCCTGAAAAGGGTTCTGGATCTGTTTTTTATATATGATGTGGGATTCCTCCGCTACATCCAGCGGCTGGTGGGTCATGGTAGGCAGTGAAATGTTCTCTTCCAGTTTCTGGTTTGGGGATGTTGGCTCAGGCATGGGAGATTTCCTGTTGCTTCTGCTAATTTGCTTCTCTCTGTCTGCTTTGGTTTTCCTGCTGTGTTTTGCTGTTCTAATTTGTGTCTTTGGAACACACTCCTTTGAAAGATGCTTTTGCCTGAGGCTTAACGCTTCAGCAGAGATACCTTTACTGATACTTCTTTTCCTCTCCTCAAACTTTTGCATTAATTTTGTGTGCTTAATCAAGTTATCAACCGTGAGGGTAGGGTTAATCCGCTTGATGATTTCATGTTCAATATCACGTGGCATATTATCCAAGTTGTCTTCATCTCGGACTGGCCACTCCTTGGGAGGAAACTGGGCTGAAAAGGTAGAGAACTCCTTCTTCTGTTTCTCTTTTTTGGAAGTACTTCTCCAGAAAAGGCCAAGGCCAAATTTTTTGCATTTCAGTTTCTCTTTGACTGATGTCAGGGATTTGATGGTGTCCCAGGAGTGGCTTTCAGCAGAGGCAGAGATCACTTGAGTTTGAATTGAAGGCTTCAACTCACTGCAGCCTTTCTTCGCTCCTCCCTTAGCTTCATGGTTCATTAGTTGCCGATATCTTCGGTCACTGAGCGTATTCTGGTCGGGGAAACAACGGCAGGATCTGTAACAGGATACGGCAGGAATGTTTTCTTTCACTGGGTCTGCACAGCTCTCAGCATTTACAAGGCAACTGATGGAAGACAAGGAGCAGCAACTGTCCTCCAGCAGGACTCTTTTATTGCCTTCTGGGGCATCATTTGCAACGAAGTAGGTGCTGGGGGTGACGATGAAGTATCCTTCTCCTGTGTGATAGATTTTCCTTTCTTTAATTAGAGCACCAAGGATGTTGTATAAGATTTGGTGGGAGGGAACTGCAATGCCTACAACAAAAGATAGCACAGATATTTCAAATCAAAAATAAGTTTTCAAATAAAATGGAAACTGGTTGAAGAAAAACTTGCATGTAACAGACCTGGAAACAACTCAGCATGAAACACCCGGTGTATTTAGCTTGCGGGATTCAGAATCAGTTTGCAACCAAAATGTGAATGGGAAATACTCAATTTCGACATGAAAATGCCTGGTACCACAAGACAAACAGCAACATTTATTTATTTATTTATTTTAATACATCACCAGCAATTGTGCTTTCTCCCAGCCACATCCCCGTAGGGCTCCCCGCAGGACAGGGACAGCCCCAGCTCCCTTCCAGCTCGGATATTCCGTGCTCAGCCCTGAGCCGGGGAGAGCTGAAGCAGCCAGGAGAGGGCAGCACACAAACGCCATCCCGCCGAGGGGGCTGCAGGCCTGCCAGCGGCTTAAGGACCAGCAAAACCCTTTTAACTCTCTCAAGGCCATTCCTCGCTGATGAGGGAAGCTCGCCCCTGAGGAATTAGGTAAAGACAGCGGCGTTTCTGGTGGTCACAGCATTCTCTTTTGAATAAGCAAGGATGTCCCTGGGCATCTGTCAGGATATGATTTTTGTGAGACCTTCTCCCAAGCTGTGTGTTGTGTTCAAACCATTTGCCTCTGGGCAGGTTATTTAAGAGCAGCTTTTATTCCTCTCTCTCAAGCTTCTGGTACCTTTTGGTCACATTACAAGCGCTCCCAAAATTTACCTCACTGAGACTGGTCTCAGCTGCTGGTTTTCCCTCAGGTGTCACATCATTAATCTGGTGACACCTGACCAGCCGCCCCAGATGCTGCTCATCTCCTGCCCACAAGAAGGAAGACTTCCAGCAAGGTACAAACATAGCAAGAAAAATGTTCTCTCCCTCTACAGACTTGGGGAGTACAGCTTCTGGCTGAGCTGAAAATGCAGCCTCGTGGTGTCTCAGTGCACATGTGGACTGCGTCACGTTCCTGGCAGCTTTTGGAGCCAGTTTATGGGGTTGCATTAAAAAATTTTCCCAGTAGTGAAAATGCTTACCAGATCAACCTGTAACGTTTGCAGAGCTGGAAGACTGTGAAGAATCAAACGAGGAAGCTCAGTATGAAACCAGGGAACCTGCTGCAAAGGGCTATAAGGAGCCTTTATGGAGACACACATGCACACGCACCCCTTCAGTACTGCAGATTTAAGGGACGTTTTTCAGATTAAAAGAAACTGCAGCATTTAAGGGAAGAGACTACTCCCCCATCAGAAGAACTCATTAAAGCTCATCTGGTGTAATTAATTTGCTTTCAGGAATTTGACCAACAAACCTGATTCTGCGGGCAGCTCCGTTCCAGATACCAGCCACCAGGTGTAGCTCCCCTGCTGTAGACCCCTTTGCCATCAAAATCAAAGGTGTTCCTGGCTCTTAAAGGAGGATTCAAAGCCTTACTGATCTGGCAGTCTCTGCTTTATGCTTTTCCAGATCTGGCATCTCAATCCCTCATCTATTCTTTCCGACCCTTGAGAAAGGGCATGCTCTCAATGTCCTAACGAACCCAGTTTATTAAAATCTGTAAAAAGGATCATTGTCAAATCAACGTCAGGAATGCTCACGGGCTGCTAAGGACTCCATACATATTTGTGCACTCTCCCAGTTGCCTGATGGTTTCTAATCTTCCACATTGCCAGTTTTACTTGTGACCATTCATTGATGACTTGCCCCATATCATGATGGTGCAGTCACTTTTAAAAGGAAGAGGAAATGAACACTTTACCTGGAGAACTTTTCACTAACTGCTCCACCAAAGTTTTCTGTGTGACCAGCATTTGATCTGCATTCATGTCTGATATGGCACGGCAGATTTCTTCTGCCAGAGGAAGAGACTGTGGCAGTGAGCAAGGATTCATGAGAACAGGGAGCACATCACCTGGAGTCCAGAAGGAAGGAAAAAGACAAAGACAAAGTTGTTTGAATGGCACAGTGCTTCATTTTTCTGTTAGCCACGGTTATATGGTGTTGCTTCAGAGCAAGCATCTTATCCTCAACTACTTTTATTTCACTAACTACTCATCAATATTTCTCAGAGAACACAGCTCTAAATACTTCATGTGTTTTTGTAGTGAAGGCAACAGAAGGCTACCTTAGGCACATCAGTTTGTTTGGTATTAAATTCCATCTTAAACCTTCATTTAGCTCAGTAAACAGGGAGTCAAGAGAGAGAGAGAGAATTAAATTTGATGACTGTTTACAAACAAAACCATGCAGAACCTGTATTTCTCTGAGTAGCTAATGAAAAAAGGTCAGCATCCAACATGCTAAGCACAAAATCTTTTCACCTGATCAGAATACAGAAGAAAAAAGACCAGCAACAGGCTCTAACACGCACGTTGGAACAGAAATGGTAAATTTTCCATTTTTAGACTTGGCTCTTGAACTAGAGATTATCTACTGGAGTGTACAGAGAACAAACATGCTTGCTATAACTGACAAACTGGTTACAATCACAATTTGTACTTGTTCACCAGTTCACACATTTTTTAGGCTACATCACCTGGTCACGTCTCCTGGTCAGAGACAACAACGCTGTCCCCGCTTTGCACGGTGAGAGCAGAGGCTCAGAAGGGCGAGAGCCAAGCCCTGCTCCCCCAGCAGCGCTGCAGCCCCAGCCCAGCAGAGCACAGCGCACCTCCTGCCAGCAGCTCAACAGTTGGAGTTTTCATTTCCCTCCCTCTCACAAGGACAGGATACTGCGCTTGGAATGATGTCGGAAAACCTGAAGTAAAGACTTTTCCTGGAAGCTGGTGACAAAGAACGAAGCGGGGACTTACCTGAGGTCTGTGCATACATTAAGACTATAACTGTGTGCACCCCAGACAAAACCAGGCGTTTTTCTATTCTTCAGGTAGCCCCACGATCTGTTCTCACTACCTGGTGGTGTTTCGTGTTCTCTCCCCTGGTCTCTGTTGCAGGAAGCCCCTGGGTGTGCTCAGCTGCCAGCTCATTACTTCACCAGGCAAAAGCTAGAGTTAAATGCTAACAGCAATTCTCCTGCTGGTGAGAAGTGACAGCTTCAATTAAGCGATGTTCAGGTTTAACTAAACTGCAGTTGGGGAGTCTGTTGGGCGACTCTGCAACCTGATATTTATCCTTTTTGGCAGAAAACTAGAACACAAACATTCCTCTGAGTAAATGAATTAAGCAACGGCACTTGGAAAAGCTTAAATCGCTCTTGACCTTTGTTTTACAACTGCAGTTAGGCTCAACAAAAAGCTCTCAGAGAAAAATCCTGGCACCCAGTTTCCCCAGTGACGTTGCTAGGACACTCCTTGCAGGTGCAGGAAGCATTGCAAGGTTTCTTTTTGTATGGGAAAAGACTGTCAGCAGTGAGTAATAACTCTTGTGAACACTTTGCTGGCTCAGCTCTCTGCTGTAGGCACACAGAGCTGCAGCCAGTTTTGCCATTTGTTCCTGTAGAGCACCAAACTGCTAGGGAATAAAACACCAAACGTAATGGAAATGTATTAATGATCTTTATGAATATTAATTACCATGCCATCATTGTCCACATCTGTCTCACAACCTCAAAAATCCCATGTCTCTTTCAAGGGGAAGCCCTTTCAGGATAATATTTAAAACAAAGTAGTAAACAAAAGCCAGTTTGATAGTAAGGGGAAGAAACATAGTATGCTTAGCTGCTTTATAGTTTTTATAAGGACTTGCTTACAGTGACATGCAAGGTACCTGTCAGCCCTCAAGGAACTCAGGGTAAGCCTCTGGGTTGTTTAAATACAGCACAGTTCCCACTGCACGCTCCGCAGCTCTTACAGAATCATGTTTACCAGTCCCCTGCAAGGCACTTTGCCAGTAGTCACATATTATGGTCCTTCAGTTTGGTTTACCATCCTATTCAAATGCTGCTTATTACCTGGGCACCCGAAACCCAAGAACACCCTTTTAGAGCACAGATCGATCACAGGGTGGGCAAGTCACCTGTAACACGAGCACTGGTGCACACGAAAAGCCTCCAAACTCAGGGTACAGGAAAGTCTCCGGGTATTCTTGACCTGCACAAAGTGGTTGTTTTGTTCCATGCCTGTAACGTGAGCTTTACCACTTTTCACTGGGTTGTTTAACCAGAAAAATGTGTACAGTGCAAGTTTTTTCTGGGTAAAAACAGGCTAGTTCTGAGAAAGTGAACAGAGGTGCATTTTATTGCCTGAGAGCTCGATTTACTTCTTAAAAGCTGGGGTAAAGAATTTACATGGCAATAAAAGGTTAACGATAACTGATTAGTTCTGGGGAAAAATAAATGCAAATCAACAATAATCTCTACTACATGATTCCACTTACATCTGCTGAGACACAACACCTGGAAATTACATTTAATAGCCAGAAAAGTGCATCTAGGACTCTATAATTGAGCATAAAATCCCACTGATCCCATGCCTCTTTGCATGAGAGCCCTAACCTGTTTGATTCGCTTCACTTTCTGCAGAAATGCAGGAGGGAAACTGTAAGCAAGTACAGTTCTGCCACAACTCCAAGGCTTCTGCTTTTCTGTAGACTGAAGCACATCCCGGTCACATTTTATAATTAAAAACTAGGAAAAGTTTTAAAGAGGAAAAAAGTTAAAAGGAACATAGAAAGTTTGGGAACTTTTGTAAAATCTCTTTTTGAACATTTATGGAGATTTTAACTCTTACTAAAGGAGAGCATTTCTATGTAGATTCCAAAGACAGAGTTAGGAATCGTAGACCACTTTCAGTTACAAGCACATAACCAGGAAGCTCCATTTTGGCATAACCATTGTGTACCAGACCCTCTGTTCAGAAACATCTCTTTACAAAGTTCAAAATAGTTCAACTCCATTAAAAACTGTCAACTCTTGCAACATGTTTAATCTGTTACTGAAACAAGCAGAAGCTCTGAAGAACAGCGGGCCATCTTTCTGTTTATTTTGTGCAACTCCCTGAGAGAAACAAAACGCCTGTCAGCTCAGGTCACTGACATTTCATCAGCTGGAGCTGCAGGAGCAGCTGCACACACTTCAAAACGTCAAGGTTCCATAACCACTGCAAGGACACTCCCAGATCACAACAATCAGGCAATGTCCTCCACTGGGAGCCAGGGGCTGATGCTTACAGATGGAGGATGAGGCCATGCCACAAAAAGAGCACTTCTGGGTGTTGAAGATGAGCAGGCAAGTTCAGTGCTTGGAGATCTGTTTCACCCACAACAGCTGTCAAAGCAGCCACCTCACAAACCACGTAAACACATCTGCCTCTGGGTCACCCTCGCTGTTTGCAGCCTAACTGGCAAAGAAACTGAGCTATGAGCAACAGCACTCAACAATTATTTTTCACTTTAACTCACTTTTCAACCTCCTTGCTGATAGCAAGGAGGGTCATCGTTAACCATTTCAGCATTCAGTGCCTGGCATACAAGGCAAAATGATTCAAAAGTTGCATTGCAAGGAGGTAAAAATAACATAAAACAAAAGGGTCCTGAGTAAGCTGCAAAACCATGCAAGTAGCCACGGAAGCGAGCAGTAGCAGAGAAATAACCAAGCCACTGGCAATGCCTCTGGCTCCTGTAATTGTCTGTAGGTGCTGCCAGCCAGAGCTACAGGATTTTGACACGAGCGCATCTTTTCCACTGGGCCTGGTCCCAAAAGTCCCTTCGCAACCCTGGCGTTTCTCCAGTGAAACCGCTCGGCTTTTTCCTTGCTCCCAGCCCTGCCCTCTCTTCTGCAGTAAATCTCAGCCCATCCAAGTAGCTCTTTAATGTCAAAATCTCTGGTCTAAGAAGTGTTGCTGGTTAGGTACTTACCCACAGAGCGAAGGAGGCTGTAAAAACATCATCGTGCTGCTGTGCATTCCTGCCTCTTTTCACCGAAAGGCCAGCTCCAACTGCTGCTGTATTCCCGAGGTTGACTCCTGTGCTGGGAAGTGTGCCGTGGCACAAAAGGCACTCACAAAAAGCGTACAGCTTAAGGCAACGGGCACGGGAGTAAAACGTAACTACGAGCATGTCACCCTACCCTAGGTGGAACAAAATTCATTCCTTTGCACGGCCTCTGGCTTCAGCCCACATTTACCCCAGCCAAGGAAAGTCCCACGCTGGTCTTTTAGACTAACAGCAGGCACAGAGCTCTTCAAAAGAGAACACAGCCCCCTGCAGAGGGATCCAGCAAACCATGAATCAGGGGACAAAACAGCTATCGAGTCCCACTCGCTCCCAGGCAACCCTTGGCCAAATCCCACCCACAGCAGCAAAAGCTGCCGGAGAGCTTGGTGCCGTTGTAGCAGCCCTCGGAGCAGGGCCACTGGCTGTCAGGGAGGGCAGGAGCCACCAGCACACACACAGGTGGAAGGAAGCAGCTCTCAGATCCTGTTTCAGGCCATATCGCACTGCAGGGAGCGTTGTCATTCAGCTGAGCACAAAGCTTTGATGGTACACGAGCAATTCGCACCCGTCTGAGAAGCCCATGGTGTTGAAGGATGCGCGCAGCCACTTTTAGCTTCCTCTCTCCTTAAAAAGAAATACAACTTTAAAGACAAACCCCATGCTAAAGAAGATGCTTCTGCATATTCTGCACCTGGGCTGCAATTTATGGCCCAAAGGAAAAGGAAAGCAGCACGTTTGCCATCACAGAAGGTCTCAGAGGAGTTGTTTGGTCAGTGCAGAACTAACAGCAGTAGTTTGGATCTCAGGATACTGGCCCAGAGTTCCCAAACCTTTCCCCATGGCTTTGGGGCTATTAAACTCCCCTTCCATACTTCAATTCATCTAAATTTCAACCAAAAGGAAGTGGTAAATGGCAAACAGAGCAACTGAGCACCTCCACTCTGTTACAGAAGCCTCAGTAAATATCTTTTTCAAGAGCCAGTTGTGGAGAAGCTGTGCTGTGAAGGCTGCTGGGTCGCACAGAGCAAGGTGAAGCCTCCCACAGAAGTTACAAAGATGTGCAGGTGCCTGTGGGATACTGAAGATGTAGAACAGTTAATGGGGGAAAAGTAAGCAATGCTGTCCATCAAGTACCTGAGCAAGTGTTGTTCAGGGCAGGCTAGCTTTATTGCAATATTTTTGGGGGAACAAGGAAAATATTTAATAACAATAACATAATTTTCAACCTTGGAAGCTCAGCATATAGCTGGCCATAGAGCACAAAGGAGAAATCCAGCATCGGGGTGGAAGGGGGTACTAAAAGGCAACATTTAAAACCTCATTTGGGAGTGGTTCATTTGTTTTAGAAAAGCAGAATAAAATTCACAGAGGCTCGGTTTATTTCAGTTTAAAAACAAAACCAAACCCAGCATTTTGGCTTTCGAACAGACTGAGGTTGCTAACCAAACAGCAGTCGTGCCACTGCCCAGGAAGCTTTCTGCTTCCATACAAATCGGGCTGCTCGCAGGGAAGCTGTGAGCTGCCAGCAAACAGACCATGGCTTGCCACTGATGCATCAGTGCAAGATAAAACATACTAGGAAAAAAAATGGTTTATATCATGGATTATTTCCAAGGGTTTCACAGTACTCTCACCAACGTGGGCAGTTCTGCATACCGAGCTCTCTGTTAGCAGTAAACACTGTGTGAGTCACAGCAGTGATGCACAGCACTGGCATCTTTGTTTTAGCTCTGCCGGGAGTGTTTTTACAAAATACAGCAAGGAATTGGCAGAGAGTGGCTCTGGGTGGAAGTTGTTTTGGCAATGCAGACACCCACATCTCTCTAACCTAATGGTTAAAAAAAATAGTAAGAAAAACCTCTCGCAAGTATCACAGCAGTTTTATCAGGCTAAAGAAAACCGTGCTGCCATCATCCTGGTTTCGGAGGACCTGCCAGCAGCCCCTCAAGAAGATGAGAGAGCCAAGCTCTGTGCAGCTGTGCGTGGTGTGAAGATGAAGTACAGCAGGCATCAGCTGGAACGAGAGAGCCTGGCTATAAAGAAACCCTTTTCACCCTTTAGGACAGCCCGGCAGTGGAGCAGGTTGCCCAGAGAGGTCGTGCAGTCTCCAGTCCTGGGGAGTTTCCAAGATGTGACCGGACACAGCCCTGAGCAACCTGGTCCGACCCCACAGCTGTCCCTGCTTCGAGCAGGAGGTGGGACGGGCTCCCAGCAACAAGGTAACAGTCCAGACATCCAGCTTAATTGGGCACTGGTGCCTGTGCCTCCCACAGCAGCTCTCATCACCCACTTTGACCACCCTGTTTTCTGTAACCCAATGCAACAGCACTTTTGACCTCTGCTAGCTGTGAAGTTTTCTTGGGTTGCACCAGGCTAAAGAAAAAAGGGGATGGCTACCCTTACATCACGTCCAGGAGGCCATGCAAAACAGCATCTGAATGGAAAACCGATTGGATTTCTTCTCAACCTTCAAAGAGCCACTGTTTTCGTAACCTTTCCTTTGTCACAACCAAATTCTGTGTGTATGGGCTTGTTGTTAGAGCTGGTGCTCTCTGGTGGTGAAGCGGACACATGCTGAAGCAGGAAGGCAGTACAGAAAAGCTAAACTAACCTTCAAGTGAAGTCTGAAAACTTCTGCTGAAAACTTCTAGCACTGAGAAATACGCAGCACATATGAAGTTCTGCACAACTGATCTTATTAGAGGTAATGCTTAGAAAAAAACAGAGACAATTGAAATGAATGGAGTTTACTAGACGTAAAAAATACACTCCCGTTCAACGGTACTTGTTAAATGGTGCAACGAGAGACCACTCAGTGAAAGAGTGGAAAAATATACACGCACGTGGTTTTGCAGATAACACCTCACAGGAATTCAACCTGAGCAGCCGTGGTAAATCCATCAGGATTTTGAAGAGCGTTGCAGTGCCTTGCTGCTGGGAGTCCCAGCAGTACAAATATCGCAGTAGGGTTCAGTGCAAAACACCGAGGCAAGTCCTAGGATTAGAGGGTTGATAACTTACTAAGGAGTTGGAAAAGTGTGAAACAGTCAGAGGTGTCACCTCATTTCAAGTCAGTGGTAAGGGCTCAAAGCCAGCTACAATTAGGTGCTAAACGTTGCTAAATAATGTGAGATCTACGCTGGGAGGATTGATTCAGTAAACCAAAGATAGCAAAAGCAAATAAAAAGTTGTCCTTTTTCAAAAAGTACAAATGTTTTCTTCCATTTTTTTTATCCCAAAGATGTATTGGGCAGTCACCACTGGAACAACTGCGATAACCTGGAGAACCCGATTACAACAGAATATACAAGTAAGTTCTGAATCAGAGACCTTACTGAAACTAACTGGAGAATAAAAGTTAAAAACGCAACTAAACCGCTCGTGTTCGAACAGCCTATATGCAGCAGTGCAAAATAAAGCATTTCTGTTCATCCCCTCTTCTTCAAGCCTGAAGAAAATAAAAAAGGAACAAACTTAAAAAGAGCCCTGAGCAGTCCAGCGTGAACCACGACCACATACGGAGTTACACTTCACAGAAGCCAACTCCATTGAAGGACAAAACTCTTCTGCTTTGCCTCGCAAACCTACATCCCCGCTGGTGAGGCAGGATGAAAGTCCCTGGAAGAAAGGGGCTCCAGAAGAGAGGAATCGCAAGCTGCACATCCCGGCCTCTTGCAGAGCCACTGTCCTCACCGAGACCAGGTGTTCCTGTGGCAAAACAGCACCTGCTGCTCACACAGCCACGATTTCAGCTGTAGTTTCTTTAGACTCTGCAGCAGAGTGATGCTGACACTGACAGGAATTGCTGTGAACAAATTCAAGGTACTGAAGTGAAAATAAAGAGAGACAATCTTTGTTCTCGTTCGTGCTTTTCGGCTCTTTCTGAGTGCTTCACTTCTCCCTCAGTTCTGGGGAGTACTTGCAGGGGAAGGAGGAGATGCGAGGAGCTGTGCTATCAGCTAACTCCATCAAGTTCACAAACAACTGGGCGAGGACTTGTTTTATGTTCCCGCAGAAGGGGAACCAGGCAGCTCAGCACACGGCAGACCTCTGGGGAGACGGACACGAGCTGGTTACGACCAAGGCGAAGCAAGCAGCTCCAGCAATGCTTCCTCCTGGGCTGACCCCCAGCTTCTCTCTTCACACACCCTGGAGCGATGCTCCTCAGGCCGAGCTGTGCCAGCTGGATCCCAGCTCATCCTTGTCCTGCTCCTCTCCAGCACCCCGGGGCTGCCCAGGAAGGGGCAGGGGGAGCGCTTTGCCCCTCATTTGGTTAACAACAGACCGAACAAGCACCGGAGATGGGCCCTCAGGGGTGTTAGCATTGCCACCCAGGCCGCTCAGCTATCAGATCGGGAGGACAAGGGGGTTAAAACCAGCCCCCCTGCTTAACCCTCCGAGGGAGAGATGAATTGCCATGATTTTCCCAACCCCCATCCCCGGGAGTAGCGTGCAAACCAGAGCCTGGCTCCAGGGCACAGGGGGACACAGGGGCTGTGTGCCCCTTGCTTCTCGTTTACTGTTCAACGAGCAATGGGTTGTGGATTAAAGAGGAAAAGAAAGAGAAAGAAAGAAAGAAACACCTTAAAACCATCGCCTGATTTTTCTCGTGAGTCTGAAAACTCAGTCTTGGCCCTTTTAGTGTACTGTGGACAGAGATAAAGATACTGCAACCAGGTATCTGTGAAAATTCATCAAACAGTATTGTAGTTTGCAGACACTGCTAGTGCTACGTGCTGCAGTAAAGGATGTTTCCTAAGAACCACCTCGGACATTTGTTGTTCCCTACATCCCAGCCACGAGTCGTGGAGCACGAGAAACCCACGTGCCTTGAATCCCACTCCAATGCAAATAACAGCTTGGGAGCAGGTAGACTAAAACAAGCAATCTATATAAAATAAAGACTGCTAACTCGATACCAATAGCTTCATTTTTCAATATTGTGAACTCCTTTAAAAAAAAAAAAAAAACAAACAAAAAAAAAAAAAACAAAAAAACAAGAAAGCTTTGTCCCTTGGGTTTTAGTTGTCTAACTTGTCACTTGCTTTCCTGGAACAAAACACATCCAAGGAATAGGAGAAAAGCCTTCCAGAGCAGAACATGGTCATTACCACGAGGCATGGAAGAAAAAACACAGCACGTCACTTTTTACCAGAAAATTACTTAAATAAAGACACTAAAATTACAAATTGGTTTCAGGAGGGAGGGAGGGAAGGAATCCCTTCAACATCAAATGTCTGAAAAAGAGAAATTCACAAAGAAGCTTCTTCAAAGGCATTTGATAAAAGAAACAGTAAGAGAACTCCAGCTTGTTAGAACCCCCTTTGGGCATTACTGCAGTGAGAGATAAAATGTTAGGGGAAGTTGTGTAATTCATTTGCTGAAATAATTTTCGTTTGGATCCAGCCAGCCACCCTGTGCATGAGAAAAGAGGTTACGGGGAAGCAAGAGGATGAAAAACCAGATGAATCGAGGTCTCTACATCATTTTCAGGAGACTGGCAAGTAACATATCAACAGTCACAAGTAATGCAAAACTCTAACAAGAGGGAATGATCTCTGACATATTTAGAAGTGTGATGTCTTTTTAGATGGAGGCCAGAAAGTAAAACGCTGCTCTTGCTTATAATGCCCTACCGGGGTTAACAGCAAAGAGGGCAGCAGGCTACTCACAACCAGGACAGACGAACCTCTCGCTGGAGCAGGTGCAGAAGGTCAGCAGAGTGCCCAGAAAAACGAGACTGCAAGGGGAGACTGAAGAGTCAGAGAACAGGGCTGAGGCAGAAAAGAGCTCTTCGCTGCAGACTATTAGGAAAGCAGTGTAAATATCAGGAAAAGGGGGGAAAAATAAATCTAAGTGATTTAAGCTAAAGGCATCATTAGGAGAAGCATAAACAGGTTGAGCTGGCCAAGGACAACACAGGCTAGGTATCACATATTTTCACATTAAAATTTTTGAAAGAGGTCATTCTTAAGTCTTCCAAAAGGTGACAAAGGCTTTGAGAAAGAATTCAGAGCTGCTGTTTCACTTGGACTGCAGCTTCTCTTCAACACAAAGCTTCTGTTACCTAATCAGATCCAGCTCTGCCTGAGGTAACATGTACTGCTAACTTTAAAATTCATCCCCTGACACAGCGGATTACCGAGCTGCCCTCAGGGAAGCATAACAATAAACCTCTCAGAAACGACAGCTGTGAAAATTCCTACCCTTGGAAATCCAACTAAACCAGGATTCATTTGCACCTCAAGTACCTGGTAGTTACTATGGGGCTGACCAGCTACCAGCCTTCATTTCAGCATCTTCTGCTTGGGCTTTGCCACATTTCTGGTTTGGCTGCTGGTGCTTCAATCCTTCAGTTTGGGGCAAGTGGTTCAGATCAACAGGGTAAAGCAGGCACCTGAGCTGACATGAAGCAAGAAGTAGGCTGCCCGTTCATCACTTACAGGTGTTTCTTGGTAATTACAACTTGCTGTTGTAATAAAAACCATAATCACCTTCAGCAGAGAACAGTCCTAATTAACCACAACAAAACCACATGGAAAATTGCAAAGTCTGCAGAAGCTTCACTGCCAAACCAATGGCTCAGGTAAAAAAATGAGGAGCTGTGAGGCAGCGATCGGTACCAAGAGCAGAAATGTAGTTAACACAACTGCCACATTTCAGAGAATAATTCAGTGGCACCTGTGCAGTAAGAGCACTCAGTAATCCAGCAGCTGGATTTTCATGTATATTCAAAGCCGTTGATTGCAGCCTGGCCTCATTAGACTGAAAAGGTTACTAGCATAATTAATTGATTATGAGCTAATTGCAGGTACTAAATAGCAATGATGAATAAATACAATTTTCACCAGTATGATTTTAAAAATACACTTTTCCCCCCCAGATTGCTTTGCCATTGTTCCTACTGCCCGATGTGACAGCGTGTTCTCTGTGTATCCCCTGAATGCTAATAGATTAAACAAAAGGGGGAACGGAGACAGTTACTGCTGCAATATGCTATCTTCTGCAAAGCTCTTACCTAAATTTTTCCTGTGAATAATTACATACTTAAGGTAGCAACCTGAACGTGCCCAAGTCTGATTTCTTCTTAGATCTTCCATCAATTTCACTTTTCCCTATTTTTAGAAAAGCTTTCAAAGACCCCTTTGGAGCTTCTTTTTGGTCAGCATTTCCAGAGGAATGAAGACTAAAAGCAGCTGCTGAGATCAGAGCATCGCCTCCACACGAGGTAACAAAATGCCTTCCCCTCCAGGCAGCCATCGCCCCACCGAGCTGCGGGGCCCCACGGTGCTGGGCACCCTCTGCCTTTACCTGCTTCAGTGGCAGCACGCTCTGTAGCTTTTTTCCACATAAATCTTTGTGCTGATTCAATCCATAACATCCAGCTTCAGTGGTTTTTTTCTAGGCATCATTCTCTGTCTGCAAATGTTCTTCCACTGGTTGTGAATGCACCTTCCAGCCGATCAGAGTATCACTCTCTGGCCAGTCCCCTCCTCCAAAAACACCACTAGCTGCAACAAAACACCTAAACCAGCCTGGTCCTATCACATTTTCCCTAAACGCTGATTGCCCATGTGCACAACTGCACTGCAACAACTCACCGGGTCACCACCAAGTGGGCTTCAAAGCAGAGCTCTGGCAGGTGAGACCTGGTTTGCCCCGGTGTCCGTAGCGGGGAAAGGCTGCGGTGGTGATGCCCTGCTTGTTCCTTGCTTGCGCGGCAGCCCGGCTGCAGGATTTTTGCCCCCCAGGATTCACGCCAATGCTGCTAATCACGAAATGACACAGGAAGAAGTCACCTGCATGGTTTGGCACTTCCAGTGGACAAAGCTGAGGCCATGCTGCTCAATCAACCAGCGGCTCTGCAAAGTGGAGAGGATCTCACCATTGGGATTGCACAGGCAGGCAGCCAAGGAGACAAGCAACAGAGTCAAGAAGAAAGGAAATAAATTCCGTGGCACTGGAGGGCTGCCTGCTCCAGCCCCAGCTGCAGCCACTGCGGTCAGTTCTCCCCTCTGTCTCCGCTGCTCCAGCATGGGGCACTCTTCCTCTGGAAAACCCCACTCTGGGCTGAAGGGAACTCCCTCAATTTTGCACTAAAATCCCACTGAGACAAAAGACTCCCTCCCCATCCCACCACCGTGTTTTCCTCCCCCAGGGTCAGCTCTTGCTGTGTCTCAGGTTACGCGTTCATGGAGCGAGGCCCAAGCAAAGGAGGCAGCAGAGGCACCCCTTCAAGGGCAGCAGGCCTTGCTCCGCACAGAATTTGGGTTAAACATGCAGTTCGTTCCTGTTGTGCAAAGCTGCACAGTGCATCTTCTCATCTACTGTGGAAAATCCTTACCAGACAAGGTAAGAGCACTGCTCACTTTGGAATCTGTGCTCAGGGAGATTTCGTTTCGGATTGAGGGGGATTCTGCTGTGTTGTTAACTTGCAGGTCACATTAGAATAGCCTTCAAACCATCTTCACTGGAAAAAGTGCCTAAAATGGACTCATTTTCCTTATCTGAATGAACTAACTGCTCAGAATATCTGCACTGCCACCTCTTTCTTATCAACCCTAACTATTCAGAGCCCCTGCCACCCGAAGCCAACGCTATAAAGTTTCTGCTTTTGTCAGTGGCTCAGTTATTATCCAGTGTATAATTCCCACAAGTCCCCCTTTGTGCTGCCCATCATTATATCCCAAATCACAAGACTGAAAATGTTGGCTGCACATTCCTTGCAAGTATATTACCGGATCCCTTGGATAACCAGAGCATTTGAAGACATGCTGCCACCAATATGTCCCCCAGAACTAAAAGTCACCTCTTTCTCCTCTCGTCAGTACAATGAAAAGACTCTTCTTCCTTGCCCCCACCACTCCACAACAACAGAGGTAATTAACTTGATTTCAGGAAAGATTTCAGCAGAAAACCAAGCCCAATATTAGTAAGCAACTACTCGTTTTCATCCCTTTGGTCACATTATACAAGGCTTCTTTGTATCAGAGATAATGACAACTGCAAGTTTCTCTCCATGGACAAATGATTTAAGGATACTCTCAACCTTCCCCGGGATTTTGCACCTTGTAACATGACTGTCTCGATTGATACCTTATGTTTGACATAATACACTTAACAAAAGTACATTTGCTTGAATAGCTCTTTGGTAAAACGAGTTATCAGGAGACCAGCTGGAGGCTTGGGCTAAATGTGTGCAGGTTTTATTAGCACGCAGTGACAATTGCCTATTTCTGCTCTGACACAGCCTCTGTACGCATGCCGGGGTCTGTTTTACACTAAGGCAGGTTGGTCTAGGAGACGAGTCTTTTCTGAGGCCAACAGCACCACGTACTTTTATCTCCCACTGTTCATTTCTATGACATGACATGCGGCAGCATTTTCTACTTTTATTTGCAAATCTGCTGGCTACCATCCAGCCCTGCTAAAAAGAGATCAGAAATGAAGGGCAATTGCTCTCCAGCTGTTTCAGCCCTTGCATGACAAAACAGGAAGGCAACCGGATGACCCTCTGTCGGGAAGACCAAAAACCATTAAGTGAAATACAAGGGAAAAACCTAACGCACACTCAGACAAATCCTTTTTTGTACCACTGAAAAAGTTGCAAGCAACTAATAAAGCAAACTACCACTCTAAAAGCAGTTGTTGAAACAGAGTGTGGAGAGTTCAGGCTGAGATTCTCTGTACTGCTCCTCCTCTCCACTCTTCCCTTCTCCCCAGTTTCTTCATGATGAAATGGGAACGATTCAGCCAACAGGATCCTTTCATTTATGCCCACAATAGACTGAGGGAAAATGATCAGATATGGAAGGGAAGGTTATTATTTCTAAATAGAATAACATCACTGAGGTATTTCAACAATAGGGCAAAATAAGGCTCACATGCCTGTGGCTTTACATGCTCTGTAAACAGTCTGAGTGTAATGGTGAAGCACTGCATGAACTAGAAGAAAAACTCCAGCAGTTTAACATCATAACCTAGCACCAAAAAAGCAAATGGCCAACGTGGAACAAACAAATCCACTCAACACCATTACCTTGCTCTGTCATTGTTAGGAAAAGAACACAGAGAACCAGACTGATAGTAGGCTAGATACTATAGCTTGCAGGATTCCTGAATCACACCTGAAAAGATACCAGTTCTTACATTCGCTGTAGGGTAAATGACCTGAATCTTCCTATCTCTTAGAATCTACTTGTTAAAGGGAACAACACTTGAAAAAACAGCAGATACAAGAAATCAGAAGCGGCATAGAATTGCAGAGTGTAGCAAGATTTCAAAGCAAATCCAGGTTATCAGGTATCTGGAAATACAAAAGCAAAGCTCCTAACCACAGCTGAAACACTATGAAATGTACAACCTTCAGTGTTTGGTGTGTTCCAAAAATCTGGATTTGTATTCCAGATCATAATGTCCCCGTTACGGAGTGGATGAACAAAACATAATTTTGCCTAAAAGTATGTTATATTACTTTTAATGTTGTATTAATATTAAATAAACTGCAATTAATTTCTAATGCAACACATCTAATGAGACACAATACACAGAAAGGTGAGTTTGTTGGGAAAACACTGGCAGTTTTGATAGCCAAGTAGAGGCATTTATTATTTATGCTGTTTTTATTGTTGTACTACATGGCAATATACAATTCCAGCTGAATTTCTATTTGAACCACTTCTGCTTTCTGAACGTGCATTGACCGCGCTACCTACACATTTTGCAATCTATCACTGGCCATGAGACTCAGTCACTAAAAATGAAATACTTTATATTTTTAAATATAAACTGCACTGAACAAATGCACTCAAGATTGTTAACCTGACCTGGATACACAAAGATTACAGAAGCAAGAGAAAAAACACATTTTGTGCACATTCCTGATAAAATTATCAGTGAAAGTTAACTGTGTTACATAAATCCAAACAGATACTCAACACAGTACATTATTCAGCAGAAAGATGGACTGAGAGCCATTCTCTCTCCCAAAGCAGTTATTTCAGCCTGAACAATGAACATATATTATGGTCATGGCCTCAGCTTTATAAAGTTACATTCTGAAATGACTCAATTGTAAATGCTGGATGTGCGGAAACCTGTGGTCACCAGACAGCATTCTATCTTCTGCTCCACAGGCCAAGTGAAAGGACGCAGGGAAAACCAAGCAACAACTGGGAAGTGATTCTGCAGCAGCGCCCGGGTGCTACGGCCACGATAGATCAAGCACTGGGTGAGTCAGTAAAACGCGTCTCTGTCATGGTAGAACATGTAGCGGTGCTAGATCCAGCTCCGTTAGCACCCACACAATACTCAGCTCTCCAGAAAGCTTTGGCAAAAATTCTCTATTGGCCTTTTTGCTGCTGTTGCTATGTAGCACTGAAGCTATGCACCTTTACCTTTTGTATTACCAGATCAAACAAAGGGGCATTATTAAAGTCTACTCCAATCTAGATCATGTTGCATGCAGATGTATGGTGTGGAACTGTCTTCCTATGCTTATTCATGGGCATCCACTGGTCTGAGTATCATGCTGTAAAGGTTCAATTCATTAATTTCATCATCCTAGACCAATATAAAAGGGGAAAAAAAGTCTATAAACAGATTTGGTTCTATTTACTCGCTTGTTATAGCAGTGCTTTCTCTACAGAACAAGGCACTCCTAGATTCGCTACTCTGCACAGAGACTCTAAGATGATTTTAAAACTACAAACCAATTGTGTGCTTCAACACTGAGAGAGCTGGCAAGACCTTGCTTCAGCTCTTTTGTCAGCAGCTGATAGCCTGGGAAAGGCATAGCAGTGGAAAGCCCATGACATGTGAAACATGGACATAAAATGCAAAAACACTGTTCATAAATTAAAACTGATAGAAAATTGCTGATTACTGATACTGTGTTTTTTTTTTTTTTTTTTTGTAAGAACTGCTTGTATTCCTAGAATATTACCAAGAAGCTTTAGCTAATGACCAGAATTGATGCGACATGTATACAGAACTTTGTGCCATTTGATAAAGTGACTTTACATGCTGTGAAGTTGTTCTTCCTCAGATTATTTGTCCTTTGTGAGACTGGTCAAGCCCTGTGTAGGTTGTAAAATTTTTCCTTTTTTTTTTCCCCTTTATTTTTTAACCTTTCATTTTCCTTCCAACATAAATGCAGACTGTACATTGTATTTAAAACACTGGTACATCAAAGCAATATAGAGCAAGGTTGCACTAATTCAAGCAATTATTTTTCTTAAATACTATAAAAGTCCGTATACTAGCAATTATGTCACAGGGCCACTCAACTCGAACACAAGATAAGGCCTGCTTTTGTGACAACTGCTTTCATATCAGCTGTTTAAGGTTTAAAAAAAAAAAAACAAAAAAAAACCACGAAGAGATTCCAACATAAGTTTCACAGTGAACCTACGAAGTTATCTTGTATTCTAAAATTGATCTCTTGCATGTTCATGTGTACAGCTGAAAATTCCTCATGAAAAAAGTTATTTCAAAGTCAGTCTTTTCCTTACTATTTTAAACGGTGCTCGACATATACATGCTGTCAGTCTGTACAAAGGTAAAGGTGAAAAATATAATTTGATTACAAAAGAATTTCACTTTACACCATCTGTATACCACAGACGATGCTTTTCATAGGATTCATTTATGACCATCCTCACTCACTCTAATGGGATGTTACCTCTTAATTCATAACGCATGCAATTTCTGTGTACTTGTATGGAAGAAGTAGTGTTTTTAACTCCTACTTTAGTGTGAACAGTTAAGGTATTACCCAGTGACTCAACTGTGATGAATGAGAGGGTAATTTATGCATGTTATTTTAATGAAGAAAGAATTCAGTTGTCTGGCTTCAAAAGAGCCAAGGAAGGAAATGACAGAAGCACCACCTCAGACCCTTGAGCTTTAACGTAGGTTATTCATAGATATTATGGCACTTGGACTCTCTTAACAGGTATTTAGTTACCTAGGACATCTAGGTTAAACAACAAAAAAAAAGTATTAAAATTAACCACTGCTGTAAGACAAGATTCCTTTCCCAACCTTCAAAACCCTTAATTTTCCTGGAAGTTGCACCAAAATACCATTGCTTGTGCTTCATCTCATGTAAGTATGTTGCCTTTGATAAATGATGTCACATTAAGTTTTAAGCTTAGATCTGTGGTTATCTGTGAACACAAAATAAAGGCAGTCTTAGCCTCTTTCCACAAAAATTGTCCTGTTCCTTCATAATTATAACATGGAATATTGATACTTGTGTATCTATTACTTTGTTGGACTAGAGTATTTGAAGTAATTACACATACTAGGAAAGAAGTCCAAATTTAATTAAAGGTGACTTACAACGGTAGCATTTTGTCCATGTAAGGCATTATTCTGACATCTACTGGCCTGGTATCCAACCATACATATTAATACACTGCACTTGTTAAAAA
The DNA here is from genome assembly GCF_009819795.1 of Aythya fuligula. Taxonomy (NCBI): domain Eukaryota; kingdom Metazoa; phylum Chordata; class Aves; order Anseriformes; family Anatidae; genus Aythya; species Aythya fuligula. The sequence continues at coordinate 4,705,757 of NC_045565.1, read as the reverse complement.
GGAGCATATATATTAATCCAAAAGGTAAGAACAATTAAGGAAACACAAATGACATACATTTAAAACAGGCCCATATATTTTCATATAAATCTCACAACTCTACCAGTATTGTGGTAGGTTTCTATTGCTTTCTTAACTCATATGCAACTCTGAACTACTGTATCTCAGGAAGCTTTATTACAAGCACTTTTGGAAAATTACAGTTGGAAGGGAAAAGAAAGTTGTGACAAGTAAAAAAAAAAAAAAAAAATCCGAGAAGCTTTAAAAAAAATCTTTACTTGCAAAATTAAGCAGCATGCTATTCTGTGATTTATATTTGAATTTAAGAAGACTAATTAGACTGAAATAAAAATAAAAACCTAAAAATGGCAATTCTATAAATAATGAAAATTTTGATTTCACTAGACTTTAATGAAAAACATTTGGTAATTAAATACTTGCTACTGTTCATTACGTTGATGAACTTTATTAGGGTTAAAACTGTAACAAAGTTCATCCTAAAACATTTTGCAATGCAAAATTATTTTCACTCAAGGAGTGTCTCAAATTGAATGCTAAGAATTACAAGCAATTTTCAGAAGCAGACATTCACATTCATAAAACTTTATACATCTTTTGGAACTAAGATATTTATACTACTAAAATCAAACATGCATCACTTCCCATACATTCTGGTATCATGATTTATATTACATTATGTAACACCGTTCTTCTAAACAGCAGCAGTTTTATCATACGTTAGCTCCATTTTCTTTGGATTTCTGATCTCTATCTTCGCTTTTCACAATATCCTTTAAAAGAAGAAAAAGAGAAAAGACTGTGAGTGCTGGAAATTTTATTTCTCATGTGAACTATAAAGTAGTTCAAGACAAAAATACTGCTTGGCTTTCATTTTTAATACCATAGGAACTATAATCTTACTCAGCTTAGTTAAACCAATTCCAGCACCTTCCTGAAAAACTGATGGAGTAGAAATTAAATGTGACGTAAACAACTGTAAAAAGAAGCACAAAACCATCCCCAGAAGCCTCACTTTATAGTCCAGGCTTTTTTTTCTTTTTTTTTTTTTTTTTTTCCCCCTTTTGAAAAAAGCAAATGAAAACAGTTTCTGCAAAATGCATTACATTACGGTAACATGTAACAGTTCTAATATGAAATACTGATACTGGTCAAAGATGTCTGAAAGCACTGGGCACAGGAGACATTTTGAGTTCCAAAGTACTATTCAGAATGAACAAGGATATAACTGGGGCTATTTAAGCGTGATAACAGAATGATGCAGTTCCCAGGGATTAGCAGTCTACAACACATAGTGAAATGCAGGACTGTTTGACGATACGGATGGCAGTTAGATGGCTGCAAGTTATTGCCAGTTTAATGAGCTACAGTGACTTATCACTTGCATCACACAAGAGAAAAGGTCAAACATTTGGCATACTTCTTTGTACATGTGCTTGAGCTTTTGTAAATGTTTTATCACCTTTTCAAAATACACGTAGACAGAAGCAGCAGCAAGACACTCTGATAGTACCAGTTTGCCAATGAGTAGCCTTCATAACCTCCATCTGTTTAGCCTTACTTAAAGGATACTCTCAGCATTCCAAGGGAATATGCAAGTATCTTTCCATATGGGGATAGGGATGCTCTGGAGCATTAGGCAGGTTGCGTAGAAGTCGTTTTACTAGAACACTCCTGATAAATTGGAATAACTACATTCTGCCTTGAATAGTGTATTTGGACAAACGGGGATGGACAAGATCAGGACAGGAAAGCATTAACATGATTTGTGATTTACACTATTTTTTCTTATATATGTACTTCTAAATTTGAGTCAGAAGCTTGTGTTTCAAGCTTAGAAAAAATATAATGTATTTGTTTTCTTTAAATAATCAGTATCTCTTTGAGCCTCTCATACGCACTATTTTGAGTTTTTTTTTTTTTTTTTTTTTTAAAGATATCATTAAGTCTACAGAAAGCTTACAGACTATCAGAAACGAAATAAGGAACATCTAACCTGTTTAAGAACACTCTGTATTTCATCCATAACAGTAGCTAAATTTTTGATTGTCTTATTCAGCTGACCCTCAAATTGCAAATTTTTATCATCCGAGATTTTCAAGTTCTCTTGCAGTTGACCAAGGTCCTTTTTGACTTCTTTGAGCTCCGTAGACAGACTTTTGTTAGAATTCTCCAGATGCAGTATGGTCTTCTCATCCTCATCTTAAAGAAAAGAGATCAGTCACTTCTAACACCATGTACTTTGCATCCTAATATTCCATTACATACTAACACCTAACTATTAATTTTGAAAGAACATTAAAGATTGCATTGCATTACCATTTGATACTCAATTTTAACTACATTTGAGTCTTATATTCAATTTGAATGAAAAGTCAGGAGGATTTCAGCATGGTGACAGTGGTATTTCAACTACTGTTGGGGTGCAGGTTCAAAGCGTACGGCAAGTAGAAAATGTAAGTTTATAGCATGCAACCATCTAAGCAACCTAGATCACACATTAGCTTATCTACTAAAAGTCTTAGCATCTTGCATCCATGCAAATAGCATCTTCAAAGCAATGTCACACCTGTTTTTTCTTCTAGCAACTGAAGCTTTTGTTCTATCTCTGCCCGCACTCTTTCACTCTTCTCCAGCTTCTGTAAGAGGCTCCCAACATCCACCATAGCGCCGTTGTATACAATAAGGCCAACATTTTCTTCTACAGCTTTTGATTCTTGCTTTATTGTAGGTGATGGCAACAGTAATCTGTTTCCTAAATTAGATTAAGTAGTGTTAGTAAATAATCATTGACATTTTCAGTTGCCTACAGTTCCAGGGACTAATGTTAAAAGCTTCCTACATTAGATTAAAAGCAACACCTAATACTAATTCAAAAGCCACGCCTTTAACATGACAGAATTAAAATCATAATTTGGTCTCTTCATATGTAAGGAAAATAATAAAATTTAGACTCAGTTTGGTTTGTCTACTCCACATTACTCTTCTCCCTCCTTACCCCAATCACAGCCTCCCAAAAGATTATGCTGTTTCATGACATTCCTGTATTCTTCCTTTCTGCAGTAATTTGTATTAGAAAAATCACTCTGTTCTACTACCTACAGCACTGATCCTCCCAACTGCAGAGCTGCTGTGAACAAAAAGAGTTAACATTAACCTCCTCCTTCCTGTTCCAAGACTCATCCTGTAAAAGCAACAAGGTCTGGAAGCCAGAAATACTGAAATTTATGATTTACTGCCCAAGATTTACTTTTCCAAATCGGCAGCTTCTCTGCAGATCTGAACTCGTTACTGTGAGAAAGCAAACATCTCAGGGCTCTCATATCATTCCAGAGAACTGTTTCTGCAATACAAAAAACACTACCTAACATATCTTCCTGTAGCTCTTCCGATTCTTCTTGGTTTTCCTCATCTTTAGAAGTATCTGTTAGTCTTCTGTAGAAGCAGGATTCTCTAAGTACTACTTTATTAAGGAGCTTCTTGACCTAAAACAACCATGGAAAGAAGTATAGTATTACTTAAACACAGAAATTATACTACCTAAGAAGGAATATTTCAACTTGAAAAACTTACTAAAAGAAATTGCACAGATTTTTGGTTTTTAACATACTGGGGATTAAAATTAAAAAAACAGCTAGAAAAAAATAAACTTGAGACAAAAGCTACATATGCAATATGGGCATCTTAAAAGTTAATAATTTTTACCTCTTCACTCTAAAACAGCTTACAAATTATCAAATTAATATTTCATCATAAATACAAAATGGCTGCATAAAAACAGGGATAAAGTATATAAGCAATAGCCTTTAGAAGCTGAACTCCAGTTACTCTATAGCATTCCTGTAATATTGGATAAATACAAAACCTGAGCACGTGATAGGTGTAGTCCAAGAGTGTACAGTATCTCTTCCATGTCCTTCTCCAGAAGGTATCCACAGTGACTTTGATCAAAATAAACGAAGGCCATCAGAAGGTCCCTATTAACAGTTACCATTTGTGTCTTGTCCTTCTCCTACAGGAAATTAATTACAGGATCATTAGAAAGGCAAAAATACCACCTTATTTTCCTCTACTAAAAAAAAAGTAAACTTTACAGTTAACCAATGTTTTTTCTCTGTTCATTTTATCATCACCTTCAGTAAAGCCACTAATACATTTACCTATCAAACTCAGATGTAACATTAGCAAGCTATTTAGGACAAATAATCTTTCATTTAAGTAGAAGATTTTGCAGCACAATGCACAGTAACACCTGATAGACAGTTTCCTTTCATTCAAGCTAATACATCAAAAAGTTTGTAAAATAAACTAAATATACAAGTACAATAGGAAAAATTCCTTCTCTCCTCAGTCAAGTATTTTATTGAACAGCTGTTTTCAAAACAAAATCCCCATAAACATATAATGAATGAGCATTCAGCTCTCACAGCTAAAGTAGTTCTGCAGTCTCTGTTTTCCATTATTTCTGTTCCTACATCTCCTAATATTCCTTGAAAAAAAAAAAAAAAAAAGAATCAGACGCTTGTTTTATTCTAGCATTTATAAAGAAAATTCAAGCACAACAAATCTAACTTATGCTGTTCCTAAATCTGAACTATGAAGGCTAGCTATTGGCCTCATGACATAAAGCATCCATTTTCCTGCAGGGAGATGTAGAAACACAGCTAATGATGGCATCCATTTTCCTGCAGGGAAATGTAAAAAAATTTACATAATGATTCCAGGCTTTACAATTTAAAAGCCCATTTATTAATCAAGCTAAGCTTCTGCTTTTGTTATTTATGAATGCAGCAGCTGAAAGCCCTGGATAAAATAATCATCCGGCTCTTAGGCCTGCATATAGCATTAGTCCTCAGACTTTTCAGACAAATCAGTATCAGACTGGTATAAGAAAGTTTTTCCAAGAGCTTTTACTTCTCAATCTTTAAAATTAAAATAAAAGTATCTTGTATGCACCTTACCCAAAGCTGACACATGTTCCCTTTTATATATGCATAATGTTTCACTCTAGAGGTGCTGAAGGAAACAAGGAGTGCAAATAGGTCTTACAGTGAAAACAAAGGCAAGCTTTCATTAAGACATCTCTAAGAAAAGGCTCTATGTAGTTGTTAGGAAAGGTATTAATTACTTTATCTTTAGACGACCTCTCTTTGCAATGCCTATTTCCCTCTCTTCTGTCCTCCCGTTTGTTCATTTCCTCTTCATCCCGGTCTATAAAACACAAACAAAATTTAATACATCCACAGCAAATGATTTGAAAAACATTCTCTCAAATATACATGTTCATTAAGAAGTTCACATAAGCCCTCTAACACCTGAGAATATTTCCCTCAAAAAGAAAGAACAAATGACAATTATATGAGTCCCGTTAAAATTTGTTGTTTCTGTTTTTAATGTAAGACAATTGTCAATTTTATCCTGTAAATTCTTATTTATCTCACACACAGGATAGAAGAGCTGAAAGAAACACTAATAAGGCCAAAATAAGTTGTGCCAACACCACCATCTATTTAAGTGGTATGTCGGAAATTACTACAATTCTTAATTAGGCTTGGCAGTCTGCATTCAGCTGTGGTTATTCCTACCAAAATCAGTACTGTTTGCTCTCAAGTATTTTACAATACATTGTAAAAACTGTGCCAACTATATAACGAAAACTCTGTTTATACTCAGAGTGAGTGAGATAGATATTACTGGTGATGTGATCCTCTAGTTTAGATCAAAGTTATGGTTAATATCACTTGTTAGATATGAAGCACAAAATGCACTTTTTTTTCTTTAAAGATAGACAGTATTGTAAAACTAAAGATAAAAGAGAAAGAGGAATGTGACAACTGCAGAGACATATGGCATGCGGCTCTGTACCTCATGTACAAGTTTTTGGTCACAGAACCATGTGTCGAATTCAGCTTTAAGAAACCGCTCACCTTTCTTGTGAGGAAAGGTTTGAAAAAAACACCTACACATGACAACATTTATCTAAATTTGCCAACACATCTCTGAGAACCACGAGGTTTCTCCTGTACCTCCATGGTACGTTAGATTGTTCTCACCAAACCTGACTGGGAATGGCACAAGGACAGATTATGGGAAGCAGAAGCACTTTACAGAACAGAGAAATCCAGGGCACAGTCTCCAGGGTCAGGTTATGAGCAATTAAGAGTTATTTTGGAAATAAGATATTAGCACCAAGTTTTTTAAGGCTGGTGCAGTACTCTGACAAAAATACAACTGAAAACACTTCTTAGTGCTGGGACTGCAAGTTCAGAACTACATCTCTAGCAAAAACGCTACCTAAGAGGACAAAACCCCAAAGTACAAACCAGGAAGTGTTCAGGTGCCCTTACACCTTCCCGAATCTCTGAGCCAAGAAAGATTATTGCTGCTCCTAGCAGACAGGAAAGTTAATAGTCCCTTTCCTCACTTACTCAGGCAAACAGAACTCCACCCAAAAAGAAATTGAGAGCATCACATAAAGAATCCCATACTACATTGCAGCCTAACAAAAACAGGATGACATTTTAGAACTGATGAATAGGAAAAGTTAGGCACTTAAAAGTGGCTTGGTTTTTCAGAGGTGCCGAATACTCACATCTCCTACTGACTTCAATGGGAGTTGCGAGTGGTCTGCATTCTGAAAAAAATAAAACCACTTCTATATGCATGCCTTACTTGGAGTACCACAGCTACAGTTTATATATAGATGACGTTAATAAAATGCCTAGCAGAAAGACACTTACATTTTAAGTAGATCTGGTCAGAATTACTGAAATAAAGTTAGTGTAATAATGCAATTTTTGATTTTCTAGTTCCAGTGCATCTTCCAGCTTGAAAGAAGCTGGCATATGCAGTGGCAATGAAAAAAGCTTATCTGGAAGTCACAAAATCCCTAATTCAAGATACCTTCATCTTCATCTTCAGCATCTTCTGCCTCCATTGGATCGTATTCTTCTTGATTATTGTCATCTTCTGTCTCTTCTTCATCTTTACAATCATCTTTCCTTTTATCTTCCCTCTGTAAAAGTTCCTAGAAATTAGTCCATTCAGAACTAAAAAACAGGAAAGTAAAGCCATCACACTAACACTCACTCAAAATTTCAGTATGCTTACATTTCATAGGATCACAGGATGATCTGGGTTGGAAGCGATCTTAAAGATCATCTAGTTCCACCCACCTGCCATAGGCAGGGATGCCACTATATTTAGTCACATAAAAACACACACGCAAATTGAAGTGATAAAGATAAATTGGGGAGGGTGTGTGTGCTAAAATAGCACTCAAATACACTCGTCAAATTTTTACATGATTGATTATGATAGAAACGCTAGCTGATATACAAGTTAGCTGCAGACCTTCTTTTCGTCTCTATCTTCTTTTTTATCTTTATCGTCTCCAGATTTTCTCCTCTTAGGTTTTGGTTCATCATTTTCTTCTTCTTTTTCTTCCTTTTTCTCTTTTCGTTCATCTTTTTTGCCTTTTTTGTCTTTTTTGTCCTCCCTCTCTGGGAGAGAAACCAGTGCTTTGTAAATTCTGACACCAAAATCCCTCTGAAGCATTTCATTGAAGAGTTCTGCAAACAATGAAACCTGCACATAAAGAAGAACAAAAAGAGAACTGAAAATGAGTTTTAAAATGAATATTAAGAATTTGTACACTTATGACTAAAAGAACCCATCGGGTGTTATCTTACCAGGCTTTCACCGTGGTAGTTTTATGCAGTGTTAGACTTCTTAGCATTTGTTTTGAATTTGCAAACTTTAAAGAACTTTATACATTCTTCTTTCCTGTACTACAGTAGTTTAGGACCTGGACTAGCTGTGTAAGTTATAAATTCAGCTACATATCTGAAAATATATGTATTTCTTCTGGATATCACACAGTGACCACATTGCTTTTGTAAACCCTGTACCAAATACTGGACTACTTTTCCTAGATATTGCACAAATAAATTAACTCATTTTACATTGTTTTCTTGTGTCATGCTAGCATAACTTGCAGAATTTAAGAATACTGCAGTTAGCACAGAATTAAAAAGAAACAAGAATGACTAAGTTCACTAACCACAGACTTTTACATTCACTTGCTCAGTATCAGCTTTTTCTTCAATGCTATGTCTCAGTGCAGAAAGCTCACTAGAAAGTAGCTTTAATATGACAGCACCTCAAGTTACCTCAAAGGAATGTTCTTTATTATCCTCTAATCTATAGTCCAGAAGAACACTAAGCGACATAATGCTACAGTCGAACTTCCCACTCTTTGCTGCCCAGTTAGGATGCACAATGATTGCTGGTTCATCAGGCAAGATGTATCGTCTCTCCCGCCGCTGACGTTCCATTTCTTCTTGACGTTTTCTTTCCTCTTCCTAAATAAGGAAAACAAAACAACATGCAGCATATTCCAAAGTTTCAAAATATTCCAAAGTTTCAGCCTATAAGTTAGTTTTTAGGACTCACTGCTTTTAGGAAGTGAAGAATCACAGAATCACAGAATTTCTAGGTTGGAAGAGACCTCAAGATCGAGTCCAACCTCTACCTAACGCTAACAATCCCCACTAAACCATATCCCTATGCTCTACGTCTAAACGTCTTTTAAAGACTTCCAGGGATGGTGACTCCACCACTTCCCTGGGCAGCCTGTTCCAGTGTCTAACAACCCTTTCAGTAAAGAAGTTCTTCCTAACATCTAACCTAAAGAAAAGCCTAAGGCTGCTTAATGCAATGAAGTTGACAGACAGAAATTAAACCAGAATTTACAGAATGCACAATGCACCCACTGCCAACACTCACCTAAGAGTGAAGACTGGAAACTTGAGCAACACAAAGCAGGACATACAGTGTTTAACCACACAGCAATGAGCATCTTCCAACAATTTCATGGTCCTAACTGCAGCATGTTTACTTAACATTGGAAAGAATCCTACTAGTTCACTTCAAGAAAAGGTATACAAGCTAGTAAAGGAGTCAATGCTCTGGACAAGAATTTTGTCTGTCTGGGTGTTTTTAAAACTGTATGGGGAAGTCCTACTGTAGTTTATTTCCTATATAAAAACAGTCAAGGTTTTTACTGTCATCATCCCAAAGATAGCCCATACTGCTTCAACAACTGGCAGGTAACTACTCACCCAGAAATTTTGGTTACAAGAAATGCAATCTATAGATACAACTGATACAGATTTAAAAAAAAAAAAAAAAAAAAAAAAAAAAGGGGGGGGGGAAGTGGTGGTGTTAAAGAAAAAAAAAAAAAAGGTAAAATACCAAGCAGCACCTTATGAATATGGAAGTCACAGCAGAGATTAAGCTTTCTGAAAAGCAAACACGATCAAACCTGCCTGCTCCTAATCTTAAAAGATAAATTTGGCAAGGAACTTCAAGACAGTTTTCTTCCTCCAAGCTATGTGAGAAGGCAGTGGCTGAAAGAATTAGCAAGCGCATGGCCTCTGCTCCCCCAATAAACAAAACGTTTACACAGACAAAACTGAAATTTCAAAATCATCTCATGCTGGTCTGCAGGTAGGAATACACAAAAAGGCAGCTTTAAAAGCAAGTATGGAGAACGTTTTGTTGTATTTAGGCCCCCCTTTTCTGTTGCTGGGTTTCAGTGTTACTGCACAGATCTTGTTCACCCCCATGAAATATCAGATCAGACTAAATAGTACTGAAACTATCAAGTGCAAAACTGGGAAACCTCAATGCACAAGAATTTTATCCAAATGTGAAAAGTAAGGTTTAATTACACAGAAAAACAGGAACCCAGCAAACCATTAGCCACGTGAAGAAATTAGACCATTTGAGATACCAAAACATCTACAGATCAAAATAAACATTGCGACACAAATCCCTTAAGGCTTGCACATGAAGCAAAGCTAACAACTAAGCTGCTACTTTTCATATAAGTTTAAGAAGTTAAGATCTTGTTAAATGCGTTCGCCTGTTCACAAATGAGCATAGTTTTGCTGAGGAGTTTGGGATTTTTTTTTCCTTATACTTAAGGTCCAACATGAATTCAAACACGATTAATAGAGCTGCACATTTCAGCTGACTTTGCTGATACAGGAATTCAAGCTTGCCAAGATTTCGTTCCAATTCAGTAGTTCAAGTTACAACAGGAGTTCCCAGTAGTCATCTGAGAACTAAAAAATCTCAGCAAGGCATCACCCTGTACTTTTTAAACTTATATGTTTATTTAAACAAAATTTTATCTATAGTCATTTATGTATTTATGTACACTTAATAAGACTTAAATCAAGCATGTCCAAAACCTAACCTCTTTGTCATCTTCAGATTTCCTATCCTCCTCCTCTTCCTCTTCTTTCTCAGACTTCTCTAGCTCCTTTTGCTCTTCTTTTTGTTCCTCTACTTTCAGCTGCTTTGTCAGTCGAGCTATCAACTGAGATTTCAGTCCTTTAGAGCTAAGGGTTCGACTTTCTAATTCTTTTCGAAGGTCATTTACCTGGTAAATAAAAGCTCTGTAAGTGGCATCAACCAGTGACATTGCAAAACATGATTAGCAGAAAAGGTGAAGTGAAAATTAAAATAAGATCACTGAAAACTCAACTGCATTTTTTGAAGCTGTACTGTACAACGCTAGTATTTACTAGCATAAAACATACTACATTTAAAGTCATGTTCTCCCCAAATAACTCTTTTTTTGAGGGACTTCATAGAGGCAGGGAAAAGATTTGGCAGTATAAGGCTATTAGTTCTTTTGTGGAAACTTTTTATTACATTTTTGTACCATTATTGCCTTTTTAAACTAACATTAAAGTATTTTAGATCCCGCATTTTTAATATACGTAGACATGACCAGATGACCGCAGAACTTTCATTTTCCAGTTAAACAGTATCATATGTGATAGACTTTAATTGTACAAAGCTCAGAAGTTCACAGTGGTTTCAATTATCTGTATTCATCTATTAAAATCATAAGTCACATTCTCATGCTGTGATGTCATAACATAATACCTACAAAATCAACAAGGAATATAAAACACTACTAATTTTTTTTCCTCAGTTAAGGGAAAGACAGCTGTATTTCAGGTCCTCCTTTAAAAGAGAAAACGTTTGATGAAAACGAGTTTAAAAATGTAGTTACCTTCATTGTTTTGGGATCCAGTTTAGACCAGTGCGTGGGCGTAGAGATCTCTTTAGCTTCTCCATCATCCTTTTCCTCTTCATCCTGGCAAATAAAATTTAAAAATTATCATTCAGAAAGCTTGAAAGCATTTTACTCATTTTTAAAATTCTGTTGCTGATCTGTGCAAGGTCACAACTGTTTCAGACAGTCTTCTCCTAAAGTTATTGTTTAGACAAGTTCACACACACATTCTACCACTTTTTAAATGATCAGTGCCACTCAGCCAATACAAGCCAGATCTGTGGAACACAAAAGGGTGAAAAGCAACACCACAAAGAATATCGGGGTTACAAAGACACTGCTGGTCTCCATTAACCACACAGTGTGTGATCTTCCCCGGATTTTAAATCCCCCAAGTTCCTCTTTGTTCAGTCAGACTTTCCCTTATTCCAAGATGTTGATCAGCCACATGGCCTGAAATTCAGATGTTTCAGACTAGCGTTTGTTCAATTTCAAATCGCACAATCGGAATTGGCCACAAGAGAGAATTTAGAAATTTTAGAAAATGGCAAAATGTTTAAAGACAGCTATTCATAAACTGCATCTCACTCAACAACTGGTCCCAGATTCCAGCAACTATTTCTACGGTAAAAAATTTTCTGCGCATCATAAGCACAATTTTATTCCATTTGTGATATCGGCATACGCATTTAAAGTTAGTAAACTAGCTGAAATAAAAATAAAAAACAACATTCACTACACTGCTGAAAGCTGGTTTACCAGTCATTGTTACCAGTTATGTTCCTCCTATGTATGTATGTTGTGTAGTATGTGATGTGCATTTTGTGCCTGTGTTCCTGTGCCTGTGAGAAGCAGAAATAGAAAAAGGGATTAGCGTTCAGTGCCTGTTCTCCATCAGCCTCCTTGCGTTCACCCTGAAGCTTCTCGACCAGCTGCTGCTTGTATCCTCGGGAGAGGGTTTCCCACTCTGAGCGGGTGGGAAGGCAATGCCAAACATCCGGGAAAAATAAAACCACTGTCTCCACATGAGCTGGAACTGTACGCCCCTTGTGGGTCTCCTCAGGGCGATGGTAGCGAATCTCTGCAAAACGGTACCTGTCGCAAGGGAAGAAGCATGTTGGAAAAAAAATTCTACAATACATTTTAAAGAGCCTAGATCACTTGTAGCACATCAAGTAAAGAAATTTTGCTGCAAGACCTTGAAGTTTATCTAAAGAAAAAAATTATGGAAGCCATATTTTCTCTTTTGGCATATTTGTAAAAACGTATCACAATTGCAAAAGGAAAAAGACTACCAAAATCCTGCTTTACAGTACTTAGCGCACAGAGGCTTAATGCACAACGAAGAGGCACTGAAGCACTTGAAATTTAGCTTACAATAGACCCTTCCGGTACTAGTAAAATTGCTCTAAGTGTTAATACAGGACAAAAACTCATCAAGAGAAAATATGGCTATATAACCAACAGCTAATTTATAACGAAAGAACAATGAAATGAAGTTCTCTTGACGATCTTCTCCAGCTATGCACAAAATGAGAAATATTTTCAACACACATTCATTAAAAATTACAGCATAACACGTCAAAATAAGTTCAGAAGCTTTAATTAGTCCTTAACACATTATTCAGCACAGTTGGCACCAATCGAGCTTACTACGAAAACAGAACACCCTTTGAGTAGTTTACCTGTGCTACCAACAGCAGCTGACAAAGAAGAAGTTTCTTTTCTTAATTTTTCACAACAGAAAAGTACTTCTATGGTGTACTTTACGTTGCAGTACAGTACTTACCATTGTGTGCACACACTTAAGTCAATCCCTGTCAGAGCCTTGCAACAACGAATAGCCGTCTTTATCAGCACGGAAGGGTCCTTTTCTGGATCAGGTCCATCCAGTGATGGGGACCAGTGTCCTCCAATAGCCATAGCTTCATCTTTGCCTTTCATACCCACTAAAAACTAGACAAAAAGAGTCTTCTGAATGTTCCCCTGCTAGGGGCAAAAAGTCATCTTCCCAAAGTGTAAAGAATATTTCATAGCACACACACTGAAATCCGTGAGCAAATTGTCACGTTATTTTGAAACCTGAAAATGAAAGTCAGTCAAGAAAGAGTTCAGTTATTTTTTTCCACAGAGTATTTCAGTAATGGAATAGGTTTAAAACATCATCACTCATTCTTGTTTGCAAGACTTTCCATCAAGTTTCTTTATTTGTAGAGGCTCGTTCCTTCGTAATTAAAAGCCTTCTAACACAGAAGATAAACACATACTATTTTAAATGGCATCTTAATTCCAATAAACAACTTTGTAGATATTCCTGCTTAAAAGTGACAAAGGACTGCTACAAAAGATAAGACCACAAGAGCATTGTATCTATAAATTCAAGCACTCCCATTGCCTTTAAGATGATGGAGTTTAATTGAAAGAGAACAAATGTGTTGTCTTGAAACACCACAGCACTTACAGGTTGTTCAACTTAACTGTTAAATTTCAATACAATAGTTACTTAACTGTTGCTTCATTTGTAATTCTCATCACAGTTGAACCCTTAAAAAGGTTTAAGTGCTTGTAAAAAAAGAGACTAACAGTTTACTTAAATAGGTTTCTCCAAATATCTATAGTTTGAGTAAGTGGAAGAAAGCAGTAAATATGAAAGCAACAAAGATAAAGCTCCATTAAATTGAAGAAGTGAAAAACTAAATCTCTGAAGAGCAAAATCGAAGCCATCGCTTAGCTGCCTACAAGCTCTTCCCTTACCAACAAATATTTTAGAGCTCTATAACCAACCTTCATTGCCAAGAGTATCTGGCAGTGAAGCATATTTACCTTTACAAGTCTAGCAGGGTGCTGAAATCCATCGCGAAGTTCTTGGGGATCTTCAGCCAGAGCACACGACTTGTGGTAGAGATCCTCCATGCTAGGGCTAGCCATCAACATCACCTGGTGTGTAAATGAGATGAGTCTTGTGAAGGCCTCCCAGTATAACTGGTAAATAACGACCACAACTTGCACACACATACATACCAATACTTCTCTTAATGTCACAAAAATAATCAGACCAAGCTAAAAGGAAACTGCAGAACTGAGGCTTAACGTGTCTGCCAAGGAGCTCTTTCACTCCCTCACCACTCGATATGCATGCAATGTGCGACCTTACAAAAAGACAAACCAACTGGAAGCATATAAAAGCAACATGCAGAATTGCTGCTCTGCCTCGCATGTTACCGCTAGGTACCAAATAGCCAAGAAGCACACTGAGTACATTTCTGGTTCCCGTAACCGACTTCTTCCATTCTGTCACAATCACAAGAGAGCTGGCCGACACTCATCTGCATCTTCTTAGCATCCCACTGGCCCTGCCAAATCTAACAAGCTTACTTTATAATCTAAACAGTTTAATATTATGAAACCGGATGCTATTTCTTAAGATACTGAATATATTTTAAAGATCAGCTTTCTAAAACAGAGTTCTTGCTCTGCATCAGTAGAATGAAAAAAACACCAACACAGTACATCTGATACTTGAGCCAAGGCTTCAGACTTTTTATAGACAGTAAAGTAACTCTTCCAAAAATACAAGGGTTAAAGGCAGTTTTGTTTCTAAATTTATCTTTAACATTAAACGCTTCTAGAAAAGATTGAATTAGAAATCTCAGACCTATTTTAATGGAAGAGCTAACACACAGAAGGGTTTTAGGAAGATTCTTTTTGACCCTAAGGTCCTTTACATGTCGTTATGGCCCCTTGTGCAACATTTTTTGAGATTCCTATAATCCTGCTCGATCTACTTTCCATCAAATGGTAAAGATTTAAATGAATCTTAAAGGAGTAAGAAAGAAAACATCACTAAGTGGAATAGCACCAACTGCCCAGAAAGGATCCATAAAGGAAAACAAGACTCCATTAACTGTTCAGAGTGAATTGCCTAAGAAATACATTCAGAGATCCTGCAGGAGATGTCTTTCTTTCTTGGGTGCAGAGAATGGAAAATAGATCTCAGTAAAAACAAGACGTAGGACAGCTCTAGCAACAGGAAAAACTGAATTTCCATCATGATTCTACCAAGCTCTACCTACCTGCTCTTTACTCAAAGGGTTAAAATACTGTATTTTGCTCAGATCATTGCAAAACAAAAAAAAAAACAGTTCAGTTATTCTCAACTTTTTACTCTATTCGCAAAAAATATCTAATGAAGATCTGTAATAATGGAAACTATACAAACCTTCGCGCTGTACAGATGATCAGCATCAGGTGGATCAAGGACAGCAGCATTTTTATCTATAGGATCTACTTCTCTATGCATTACGTAGAAATTACAGTAGTTTCCCAGCTGAAATGGTCTAGACATAGGGAAAGCATCCACCCATGTAAACTGAGCATCAAAGAAATCACTTGGGATATACAAGTTCTGGTAACGCCGCCTCAGCTCCATCATATCGCAGCTACGACTGAAATAAACAACATTATTTGAAAGATACAGCAATAAAAACAATTAAAAAAAGCACATCATTAAGAGGTATATTCATCAGAACCACCTACTGTATATTTAATACTGTGTATGCACGTGTGTGCACACGTGTATGAATTCAGAGTAATGTATTTGAAAGGTCACGTATTAAGGATTACAAACACGAAGCTACTAAACATTCTTCTAATTAAGGTTTCTACAAATTCAAGAATATTTATTAAACAGGGTTATAAACACATTTTGCAGTAGCACACAAAGCCAACAGAACCTAAAAAGTTTTATGTAAGAGGTTCTCAGCCATTACATTTGAACTTCCTTTGAAGTTATTACCATCATTTAACTTTCACTAAACACATGTGTGCAAGCACTGCTCACACTAGTTCATGCACACTATTAAAGTGTCATCTTTAAGTAAAAATTTGGTTCTATAAACATACCAGTCCAATGAAAACTTGGAAAACTGAACTGTGTAACGAGGAACAACACGTCGTGGTCTTCGAGGTGACCTCTCCCTCTCTCGTCGAGGTGATCTCTCTCTGGAGCGTTTTCTCTGGGGTGATCTTTCCCGAGACCTACGTCTCTCTCGTTCTCTTTCACGACTTAAAAAAACATGCAGACAAGATATAAATATTTTTGCATGCTGCTAACACACAAAGCTTTCTAGTACAACAGATGCTAGACTTCTCAGAGATGGCTCACAGAACAGAAAGGAGAAATTCTTCACTGTTTGTTTCAGTACATTCTTTACAGGAGAGACTGATAATGCAATTCTTTCATTTCAGACAGGAAAGAACTTTTCACCAACATCTAATGGTAAAAACACTTGTGCGTGTCACTGACTCAGTCCGGTGCAAGAAGCTCGGCTCTGTTAGACTAGATTGTAATCAACGCAGCCTATGAAGACCTGTTCCCAACAGTGTACCTCCTGTCATCTTTTCGATTCGGCATAGGGTCTCCTCCTCTGTCATTCCTCCCAGAAAATCTGGATGGGGGGTCTAGTCTTCGAGCTGGTTGAGGCTGTGAGACTAGACGAACAGGAGGCTGTAACAAACCACCTGAAACAAAAACATACGGCATCAACACGGAACAGTGGGCAACTGCCTACTCTCAGTCACCAAAAACGCCGCTGCTTTACAGCTCTTTCCCTTGTGCACATTTTCTAAAACAATTTGAGTTGGTAAGCCTATTATTAATATCCTCCCCAAGAAACAAGAGACCTATGCTCTTCTTCACTGATACAAACTGAGACTCGACGATTTAAAAAACTGAGATTGGTTTGAAAGCATCTTTTTAACATGGAAGCTAACCCAAATCTAAGCACACAGAAGTTACCTTAGTGAACAACAAAACCCTCTTTTGGAAAAGTAAAGGTTTTAAGATATATGCTACAGGCTCACAGAAATAAAATGTAAAATTTCTTCTTGATTCTATTCACAGGTAAAATAATTAGCTTCTTGTAAAAATTACTCTTATTATCCTGCTGCACTAATTCCCCAAAACATATGTCTGCTCTCTCAAGACAGCACACACTTAAATAACTGTTTGCAAATATGGCAAACACTGCCAAACACTGATCAACACCTAGGACTAAATTAGATTGTAATAAGCATTTATCCAAAACAGTTCTGCTTAGGTGATCTCCCCCTGCTTTTATTGTGGGTGAGAAGACGATACCTTAACTGCGTCTTATTATTAAGTCTACTACTGATTTGTCAGCCACACAAAGTTCAAGTGACAGACAACAGCCTTTGTTTCAGATTTGTCACATTCACCAATATTTATTCTTGCAAACGTCAACTTGGCTGACTAAATAATACAAAAACAAATACAGAAATAACAGTTTTAAGAATACCACTACGTAAAACCTAATTTTTTTGAACATTCAAAATTATGAAGAGCTACACTGCAATTATTTCTTTCAACTCTGCAAATTGTCTGTAAAAGCATCCAAATAAAAACTACGTTGAATTTACTTTCAGATTATGAAAACTTAATACGAATGACAAGAGCCCACAGGAACGGCACTAACCAGGTGATTCTTGAGCTAGTGCAGGCCTTACATATACCTAAGAAAAGATGCACGCTAAAACTGAAAAATAATGACCTTGCCCTTCTACAGGATCCTTTCCTTATTAGTTCACCTGTTAATTCAGTCAGACTAGGCACAAAAAGGACTTAGGACACTGAAGGAGCACCTTTCTGCTGCGGCTGCTGCAGCAATGGCTGAGGCTGTGTCTGAAGCAAAGGCGTGATTGAAGCTGCCGATATCTGTGCTTGCAACAAGGACTGTGGCTGCGGCTGGGCCTGAACACCGAACGCTGTCTGCTGAGCAATAGGCTGAAGAACTGCTGGAGGCGTCTTGAGTAGCGGCTGAGCCTGCGTCTGGTTCTAACAGCAGAAAAGAAAAGGAGTTGTACTGACTGCTTCTGGTTTAAGCTCGTTCACAAGCAAGACCGGGTAAACTCCATATACCTGATTTGGAAGCGTCTGGATCCTCTGTGCGTTCCATTTGAATGGCATATTAGGATTGTAAGTAGCTTCTACCAAAACTCTGTCACCCACCTGAGGTGTCTTTCCTTTGACAGCACTGCAAACATTACAAAAAAAATGCATTGAGAGAGCTTTATTTAGCTACAGAAGCTATTTTTACATTTGCAAGCTATGTTTAAAGTTGTGGGAAAATAGACAAAGTTGACTGAAAAAAGCTTCTAGGAAGAGCATCTACCTTTGGTTTGGAACGTAAACTAATTTAATACCTGTCTTGGGCCCTAACACAGAAGTTCCCTAAACGATACTGAAGTAAGATAGGCAGACAGGAAAATGCATGCATTTAAACACCCATAAATTCAGCCATTTCATATTACAAGGAGCTTACTACCTTCCATATCTCTTAACTTTGGGTTTTGCATTAAGAAAATTCAAAATTCCAGATAAGGAACTCACATCTACTAACTTACCCACCATCTGATTTGCAGTGTTGACAGAGAAAATGTAACTGCGGGAACTACCAGTGGAGTCACAGAACTATAAGGCAGCAATCTAAACTTTTTCTCTAGGGAGGGAATCACAGAACACAACTACAGACAACTCTTTACACCTTACCTAAGTTGAAAAAAGACATCTTCATCCACAAAACCAAAGGTATCATGTAGTTTAGTAACTACCCCAGTGAAGACACGCTGCTTTTGTGGCTGTGTTTGCTGCTGACTTGAGCGGGGTGCTGGATAAGAAACTGTTATCTGGGCTGCTGGTTGAGGAGTAGATAGGCTAAGACTGGTAGGTAGCGCAACAGCTGGCTGTAAGCAAAATAAAACAAACTATAAATCTTATAACCAGCTGACATACCTGCAAGGAACAGAACTTTTACCCATGTAGAGAGGAGCTGATAACATCTCTAAAGCAATTATTCTGAATGGAGATTTTCAGAATGTGGAAGTCTTTTTATTTTTAAAGATGATCTTTCTTTGCTATTTTGAATGAAGACTGGCTTTGTTTATCCTTTTCTTTTTTAAAAAAAAGTCACATTTCCCTGCATACGCACATTCTCTAGAAGAAAATTAAGACTTCCTTATTGTTTACAGGTAACTGATACAGTGGGCTGATTCCCAACTCTGCTAGGAATAAGCTTAGAGATTTCTCCATTTGTATCCCAACTGTACTGTTAAATGAGTTAGTAAGGGTTGAGGCAAACAAGAACCCTTCTCTAACTCCAGTTCATCTGCTTGCCTTCTTATTGAATCAGAATAAGGAGGCAAAATATAAGCTTTACAGTAAAATGAAGTCAGCTATTTTACCTCAACTCTTTTCAAAGCATGTTTTTGTAAGTGAACAGTACGAGAGCAGCTTGCAGTGTGTTGAATGGTTTCATATTTTAGGCTTGTCAAGCTCAGCGAGATTCTTTTTAAACCTCTAAATATCCATATGGCAGTAGTGTTAGCACAAAGTTAAATTCCTTTTTAAAGGAGAATTTTCTTGTTACTTACTGCAAAACAACTGAACACTTGAAGTTCAAACAAAAAAAAAGTGCTCAATACATATTTCCTTTAAGATTAAGGAAAAGCGGTTGTCATTCAGTTTTTGAAACCAAGGCTAATCATATTTTAACATCTGGATAAAAGAAACCTGTACCAATAAAACGTCCATTCATATTAGTTCTTTTTACGGATTAAAATGTTCACGAAGTCACAAATTTGCCCTCTTGCATTATCTGTGTTTGGGGATGAAGACCAAACAATAAAACCAAACTAACCTGCGTTAAAATGGTCTGCTGAGGTTGCTGCAACTTAAAATAAATAAAGTTATAAATTAATTTTATATGGTTCAGGAAATTGTACAATTTTACCTCCTTTTTACAAGTAAGAGTTTTTTTGTTTAATGTGAGTCAGCTAATAGTCCTTTGGGGTTTGGTCATTGCAGTGGTTTGTATATCTATAAAGTTGTGATCATTTGCTTAATTTTAAGATCGTGTAAGCTAGATTTATTCAGTAAGCAGAAATGCTGTTTTCTTGCAACTGAAAGTTAATAGGAATATTAAAAAAAAGGTTTTGGCAGCTGGAGAAGCCTATGCCTCTAATTTCCATGTCCTTTCTCAAAATCCTGTCAACTGAAAGACCATAAAATACGTAAAAGGGAACTTTTTTTGGACAGTATCTTTCCAGCAGTTAAAATACACGGCCCTGATTAGAGCAAAGTTTAGAAGGAATTGTGCACACATGGAACAGATTTTTGATTTCCTTTCCGCATGAAGGTAGACAGGCTTCCATTCTGGATACATCTCTCCAAGTTTGTAAACTCCAAGCTCTCTTTCACTACAAAAAAGTACTAGTTTAACAACTTCCCATGTAAGGATGACTTTGCAGACAAATCCTACAAGACACATAACCAACAGTATTTTTAAAAATTGTGATGTACACAGTAAGAATCAGAGACAAACCTGTTGCTGTACACTATAGAGAGTCTGCTGAGGTTGTGAATATTGCTGAAACAGATAAAAGCAAAATATCTCATAAACAGAAAGCATTATTGCCCCAAAAACACCAAATACAAGTTAGCTGCTAAGCATATTCTAGATAAAACATATCCACATCTAACAATACAAAACATAACAGATAGTATCAATATGTAGTACTTTTACACCAAATATTCCTCTTTAGATTGGACTCTGAAGCACTCTTGCTAGCTAGAACAGATTTTGTTATGCCTGACACATATAGTATCTAGGGCACAGCATGAAATCATGCAAACGCTATCAAGTTACGTATGGAGACTGGGGATACTTGGAGCTTGGGATAGTCACCTTAGGTGCAGCAAAACTCCTTTTTCCCCAAAGGCTTTCCATAGCAACTCCATAACCATAATTCCCACCTTCACTGATTAATACAGCTAACGAGAGCTGTAGGCCTACAATCCCACTGTTTTTTTAAACAGGTTTATAAAAAAAAAAACAACAAAAAACAGTGAGTACTGCCCACTTGCTTTTCTCTTAGACACTTTTGCTTTACAGGGCCACTGTTTTATATTTTGAAAGTTCCTACAGCCAAGAGCAAACGCTCCTTCTCGTTACCTGCTGTAACGCAGCTGCTGCAGCTGCAGCTTGCTGCTGTAAGGCAGCTGTCTGAGTCAGCTGGTAGTTGGTCGGGGTCTGGGTGGTGAGGCCTGCTGCTGCCAGGGCCGTCTGCTGGGTGTATATTGTAGGAGAGGCTCCAAGCAGCGACGGCTGCTGCACGCCAAGAGCAGCTGAAACGAGAACACGCACGTAAGCACAAACAGCAGCGTTAAACAGAGGGGCTTTCTCCCAGTTATCTGGGAGATCTGCCTTCCCTGTCTCCCAACACATACATTCAAGACAAGATGCAGTGTGCATATTTCAGGTTTTGGATGAGCCTGATGAAGATCCCAGCTCTGTCCTGTAAATCAATTACCATTTCGCTCTGAGCAACCTTCACTCTAGCAGCAGCTACAAAACGGAGGCCTACGGAATGTGTGCTGCTCTGGAAACGCACATGGCTTAGTCTCTCTCAGTACTGTCTTTGTCCCGGAGTGAGCTGGGTTTTGTAGATGTGGGTGCTGGTAGAGGAGGAATAGCCTCGTAACAACGGGGAGTTTAATTAGTCTGCACGTATAAAGGGACCAAGTCAAGCTGTCTCCAGCTCTTACTAGGAAGGCTTTATGCTGCACAAGCCCAGACTGCCTGGAAAGAAGAAATAATGTATTTTATTGTCGTATCACTTTCAGTTCACTGCAGAAGGCTAAACATATCATGGGCACCAGCTTTCCACGTGGTTTGCCTCTTATGCATGTGGTGCTTCTGAGCAAAGAATGATTAAGCCTTACTTAGGGAACTCTGAGGGACAGCAAACACTGCACAATGTGAGTCTCAGTAAAGAACTGCAAACCTGCTCCATCTTTGGCAGGGGGCTTTCAAGTAAGTTATTTGCAGCTGCACGATCAAGTATCACTTCGTCAGGCTATCAGTCTACTTCACATGTTCAAATGAAACTAAAAAGAAACTCGGCACAGAAGCACGTTGCCAGCAAAAACAGGCCAGCCAGCCCCCTTCAGAACTGAAGAACAGTCGAGTTGAACAGGGTTCCTTTCTTTTCCAAAGTTATTAAAGGCACACAATGAAATTAAGAACAGATTTGCTGTAATCTTCCTGTGCAGTTTGTGCTCCACACCATGCCTCCTGATCCAAAACGAAGCCGCCAGCCCTGACCCACGGATGCAGTAAGACTGCTTTGTTCTCAGTGAACATCACCAAAAGGCACACAAACTGTAACCAACGCCTTCTGAATGAGGTAACCCCCCCGCCACGCTGCTCTGTGCAGCAGAGTGAAGATCTTTGGAACTAAACAAGTTGATGGCACCCCTCACCTTACAGTTTGGACTGAAACCTGCAAGAACTCTGTAAGCAACGGTGAAAACAACAACCACTGCTATGATCCGGGTCAAATCCTGTCATATTCCAGAAAGTCATACGATTTTAATAGTGAAATCAAGCATCCTACAGTACAGCAGCCTTACAATATTTCCAGTGTCATGGGAGACTTTTTCCCCTGGAAAATTCCAACATTCGCTTTGTTTTAGAAGCCAAGCAAGCCAGATCTGAGGCTTCTCCCATGACGGGCCCTCCACTGCCCTGATCCTCTCGCCCGCTGCTTCTCCCACCACCAGTTCCAATCTGAGGACGAATTTCTGGCCATCCAGCAGCACTCACCTGGAACCTCACCAGTGCCTTACATAACACGCCTCACACAGAGCTTGAAATCCAATCTGAATGCTTTGCTGCTGTATCCTGGGACAGCTTTCACTTTTCCTGGCTGCATTACTTTGCTAGCTCATCCGAGGCAAATAACAAACGCATTAGTCTTTCCTCTCAGCTCCTGATGCTGAACAGAAATTCCTATTAGCGAATTCCACACACTCACTTCATGCCATTACCTTGGAACCTGTTTGACTATGCTAGTTGCTGTCATTCAGCCTCATGTCCTATTCCACACCAGCACAGAGGCAAAAATTGGCAAGCAAGTGTCATCAGGCAAGTTTCATAAGCCCTCTCCTACTTTTCGTACCAGAATATCCACAAAAATACCAACATGCTTGCTCCCCAAACCAGATCTTGGCTTACTCTGCTCTTTGGTTTCTATCCTGACAATTTCCCTTCCAGCATAGCCAATAATCCTCCCTTTATGCAATTGCCAGCCCACCCTACGGCTCTTATCCCATTTTCTCCACTAAGAAAAAAACATTTTTTCTACCTCTACTGCCACTCTATGAGCACTCAATATCAACTGGGCACCGTGTCACCTACAAGACTGCGGATCAGCTTACTAACAACGGGCAAGAAGAGAAGACTGCTGAGATTCCCTTACAGACCAACATATCCAGTAGCAAGTTTCGCAAAGATGCATCTTGTCCCTACTAATTTGCTATGAAGTGTTCCAGGAGTTTCATCTGACTGCCGTTCACCCCTACGTCCTCACCTTGTTCAAGCAGGCTCTGATCAAATGGATCAAATAGGCAATTGTGGTTGCATTTCTACTAGAAAACAAAACAAAAAAACTACCACGGGGTGAGGGGAGAGCACAGTCAGAGCCAAAAGCTTACCGAGTGGGGAGCTGCACCTGGCTGCCAGTTATCATTATTATTATTACTAGCAGCACATACCTACAGCAACAACAGCTTCTTAGGGTTTACCACGCAGTAAGCACAGTGATGGAGATACCCCCCTTCAAAGGCAGCCTGAACAACTTGCCCCAAATACCGCACGTCGGTCTGAAAGGGCTCAGATATAGGCTGGAGTCCTAGGCTGCAGCTCAAGCATCCTTCTAGGTCACAGAAATTTCTGTTGCAGCAGACAAATAATTAAAAAAGGATAATATTTAACAGTTCCTCTTGCTGCTTCTGAATTCCAGAGGTGATTAATACAAATTTACATATTACAATAAAGGAGTAGCCTATCCAGGGCTTTGGATGCCTCTCAAAATTCACAGAGTTTTTTCCTTCAAGCTTAACACCCTTGCAATATAAACTCCACACAACCTGCTCCAAAAAAAAAAATAAAATCCCTCAACTGGCACACAATAGAAACTGGTCTCAGTGTATTCACCACAAGCCATCTATTTAGAGCAAGCCAGCAAACTGTGCATCAGCTGCTATTTCTTAGTGGCTCCCAGATGCACTGCAGGCTTGTCTTCCTCTTACACGTTTCTCAGGCATCTCCTAGGGGCCACCAGCAACAATAAGCGCATAGCTGAGCTGGAGGGACTTTTGTTTTCATCAGCTGCACTGTTCCCCACTGTAATGAAATTAGGGCTGGATATGGCAAAGAAGACAGCGCTCATCAGCCAGAAGGCAGCGCAGC
The DNA here is from genome assembly GCF_009819795.1 of Aythya fuligula. NCBI lineage: Eukaryota > Metazoa > Chordata > Aves > Anseriformes > Anatidae > Aythya > Aythya fuligula. The sequence continues at coordinate 4,681,316 of NC_045565.1, read as the reverse complement.
ACAGCCAGGACTTCCCCTCGACTACAGCTCCGTGAAAACAGGATTCACACTGCAAGCAGAGATCGCAGTCTTGAAGAGGGCACACGCTAAGCGCTGCGCTACGAACACAACACGTGCTGGGAGGACAGGAAAGTATTTCCCTGCGCAGGCTTTTGAGGAATCTGCACATCATCAAGCCAAGCCAAAAGGATAAAGTGCACTTAAAGAAGCAGTCTGTGCCATCTAGGAATTGCATTTTTTTTTTTAACGTTCTCACGCTCAAATTTCTGCAGCAGGCATAATCCATACTCGAACTATGCTTAACCAGCATAACAGGGACCTCATTCTTCTTTCAGTCATGTAATGCACCAAACCGTGAGACCAGGACTACAGGAATAATTTTGCTCTAATGCAAGCAGGAGTCTCTCCTCATACACAGGTATTTGCTGGCGCCTGGAATTACCTGTTTCTCTTCTACTACCAGAGGCACAGACAGTAATTAGTAAGCAGCCCCAAAACGATGCCAGGAACCCTTCATTACATGGCATGTAACTCTACAACTAACTTAGAGTAAGGCACCTTAATTAAAAAAGCTTAAATAACACAGTGACTTCACCAGGAATGGCCAAGACAGCATTAAGTCAGCAATATGATTAAAAAAAAAACTGAAATTATCTTTCTGCAGTGATCAAATGGGGCTTTAACATTACATCAGTCATCACTTTTGGCTACAGTTTAGGAAAAAGCTACCTATCACGTTGCTTGTGCTATGAAAATCAAGATCTTCCCCCCATCCATAAGCACCTTGACGCTTCAGAGAAGGAAGAGATAAAACAGCTGGCATGCATAAATGTATTTATACCTTTTGTCAATCCTCTGAAAATACATCACAATTTGGTATATTTTTTAATCTGTTTACGAACACTGAGATTTACAGCCTGCACAACTTCTCGAGCTTAGCCACAGGTGAGCAGTCCTCTGCAGCCAGCACGCCTCAACACCCTCAGCTTCTCTCCCCGTGGGGCAAGCAACCTGGCAGGAGAGTTGTACCCTCCTGCCGAAAGCTGCGTGAGGGAGGACTGACTGCCCAGCTGCGGCTCCCATTCTTCAGCTCTCGGCACACCACGTGTTTTTCAAAGAGGCTTCCTGTGCTCCCTAGTGTGAGGCAGCTCCGCCGATACAGAAAGCAGGGAACCAAGCGTGGATGTGGGGACTGCGACAGGAGCTGGGCAGCACAACCCCTGGGCCTGGCAGAGGCTGCAGGGAAGGGTGTAAGGAGCTAAACGCTTTCAAGTGATTCTGGAGAGAAGAAGGATACTGCAGTGGGAAGATGGACAGCAGGAACAGGAAAACTGGTGTAAATCCTGGGGGAAGAAGGCAAAAGCGCAGAAGTGGCGTGTTTAACAGCTCTTATGTTCCCAGAATAGATGAGCAGCTACGAATCCCTGGAGACACCGTCCTCATTGAGCAGGTGAGCCATCTCCCTACTGATGCCAACTAGTGCTATCCCAATTAAGTTCTGCACTTGAGAAGTGGGCTAACCAGAGGCAGGGCTGGAGGGGCAGGAGCAGGGGGCAGACTTTGGGGCGCGCTTCTAGCGCCCCCCCCCCCCCCCCCCCCCCCATCCCATCCCATCCACCTCTCTCTCCTCCGGGGCTCCCTCCTGGCCCCTGCTCGGCCTAAGATGGCTGCCAGCTCCTCCCCTTCAGCGGGGGGTTTGCAGCCTTCCCCCCACACCGGGCCGGGCCGGGGGCAGCCCCTCAGAGCGCCCCTGTGCGCCCCAGCCCGGGGCCGCCACCCGGTCGGGCAGCACAGCCGGGGGAGGCTGGTGTCTGCTCGGCAACTTCGTGCAGAAGGAGAAAAAGTGCTGCTGGGGTGGGGGAGGGCGAGATACACAGGGAAACGGGGAAAACTGTGCAGCGGGGGGTAGGCAGAGCGCTGCGGAGAGGCAGCCTGGGAGAATGTGAGGGGAAGAGAAGGCGAAGGCACACCGGGAATGAGTTTTAGGAAACGGGCACACGCCCTCAGACCGTGCCCGTGGGGCAGACAGGAGCTGGAGCAAGTTAGGGGAGGGAAACCGAGCCCGGAGAGCGACCCCGAGAGCAAAATCCCGAGAGAGGCGGCCCGGCAGCCCCCCGCCGCCCCGCACGGCCCCAGCGGAGCTGCCCCGAGCCGGGCAGCCCCGCGCAGCGTCCCCGCCTCCCCCCCAGCCCCGCGGCACCGACCTGGCTGCGACACGGCGGTGGCGGTGAACTGCGTGGCCCAGGGGGGGTTCTTCTGCCCGCCGAACTGCGCCATGGCGGCCGGCACGGCGCGGCGCGGCGCGGCACAGCGCGGGCTCCGCCTACCTCCTGCGACCTGCGGGGGCAAACGGGCTGCAGCCGGGAGCGCGCACGCCGCCGGGCCGCCCCCCCCGGGCGCCGCGGAGCCCCCCCGGGCCGCCCCCCCTCCCCGTCGCGTCCCCTCGCCGCCCCCCGCCCGTACCTGCCCCTGCCCCTGCCCGCCCCGCCGCCATCACGCCCGGCCCTCGCCGCCTCCCTCCCGCCCGCCCCCACTGCGCACGCGCCCCGCGGCCCCGCCGCCGGCGCGCGCTGCTGCCGTCACGGCCCGCGCCCGGCCCGGCCGAGCAGCGCGCACGCGCGGGGCTGGGTGAGGTGGGGGTATGGGGGGGGGGGGGGGGTTGGGCGCGCGGCCGGCTCGCCGCGTGCCGGGCCGTTAGGCGCGGGTGAGGCGGCCCGCCGCCATCTTGGCCCCGGCGCCATCTTGCGGGAGGGTCGCGGTGGCGCTGCCCCGGCGGCGCTGTCACCTCCCGTTGTGGCCCCGCCGCCGGCTCCCAGCCTTGTCCCTGCCAGGCGGGGCTGTGAGGCCGCCTTCCGCTCCGACAGTGCCTCGCGGGGGGCAGCGGGTGGCCCCCGGCCTGAGACAAAGCCGCGAGGCGGCTGCCAAGGGAGGAGGCAGCGCTCGCTGACGGGACTCGGGTCCCCGGGCACCCAGAAAATAGCGTGGGGCAGCGCCGGGGTGGAGGGGGAGCGGGCTCACCACAGCAGGCGCTCTGAAACAGAAATTGCTGCTAGAAACCGCTGCAGTAAGTAGTTCAAGGGCAGCAGGCATGTCTCACCCGTCTTCATAACGATCCTCCTGCCCCTAAATACCTTCTTTTACCCAAGTTCGCTGTGAGGTGAAAGCACATGCAGGATATTACTCAGTCTTTAAAGTCAGTAGGACACACTTTGTAAATCAAATTGAGATTTTTGAGGTGTTTTTATTTGTTGTCGTTAAGAATAAACTTTAGTGATGGAATAAAACCTACTTTAGAGGCAAAAACATCAAGCAGATACTCCTGTAAGGGCAACTTGCAGTGGGCAACATGACGCTATGAAGGGTAACAAGAAAAAAAGCAGGAAACTGCCACGTGGTGGTAAATTCCTGTCAGCGTTTGGTGTTCCATACCATACAAAGACAGAGCTGCCTTGGAACTTTAAAGCACAGTGCAACTTACGTGAGGGTTTTACACTGATGAGGATATTTCTTCATCTTTTAAATCTCTGCATTTTATATCTTACTCCTGTCTCTTATCTCTCTTATTGGCATAACTACATCAAACTCAAGTTGTTTGACTAAGAATCTGTGCCCTTTCACCTGAAAGGAGGATTTAGAGGCTAAAAAGCTGACAGAGGACTCTCAATGACTGAAATGGAAAGGACAGCGGCAAAAATTTATTCAGGGAGAAAATTGTCAGTAAATGTCAGAATTTTATGAAGTAGCTCAATTCTTCAGTCCTTTGGCCTGGGGCCTTTTTAACCAGATGATGTGTAACTCTTAGTGATGCTCTCAGAAATCATTACAAGTTTGTAGGAAAGCCTGGGGTAGATCATGACTTCATGTACTTCCTCCTTCCCATACATATATTGCTACCGTTAGCAGACAGATGTTGATATCACCCTTTACAGAATACTAATTAGTCCTTTTGATTTCTTTAGGTTTCTCCATCTTCAGGATCAGCCATGCTGTTGTGACATGGACCAATTAAAATGGAAAACAGTGAAAAAATGTAAGCACTTTTTTTTTTTTTTCCCAAACAAACCAAGAAAACACTGTAGGCTTAAGTGAATGTGCCATGTTCCATCTTCTTTTCCACAAGCCCTAAATATCTTTCAAGTCCATTGGACAATTTCAGCCAGAATTGATAAAGGGGCAGAATTCTGACAGGTATGACATTTCTACAAGTTAGCTTAAAGTAATTGGGAAAGTTGAGAAAAAGAGAGAAGTTAGAAAGAAAAAAAAAAAAAAACACACAAAAACTATAAAGCATATGCAGCCTCTAGCATTCCTGGTGGTAACGGGAATTGTTAAGAACAAGATGGGGATATTGTGGAGAGAAAAGATGACTTGTAAATCTTATAATTAAAGAACTTCATACGTATTTTGGCACAATCAGAACATTTAACAATGATGAATGGGAAAGAACAATAAAAATACCTTTGGTATCAGGAAATGCTACATAGTAAAGTCTCACAGTGCAAATAGTTTTTCAGATCTCTGGCCTTTAGTAATCAGCTGCCTAGCTTTGTCTGGGAAAGCCATGAAGATGGTCTGTGGCACCATCTGTGGTGGTGTACGTGTTCTTTATTATCCAGAGTTTTTTTGGAGTGAAAACTACGTATATATCCCCTTTGAACAGAGGCCTGTTTGATACTTAATGAAACAAATTTCAAAAGTTTTAAAACTTACAGCTTTCCTTTTCAAGGATCTGTGTCTAAAAGAGCTCTCAGAAGCTACTCCTCTTTGTATGTCACAAGACAGTCCATTGAAATAAAGAAATTTACCACCATCGCAACAGCAGGCAGCTTTACTGATTCAGCACTACAGAAAGAACAACTAATACACCAAAAAGCATGAATACCGAAGTAGCATGTGGAAGCATGCTGATCTTGGTAGTGAGTGTAACCAGAGTACGGATCTGGGAGTGGATGTCACAGCTCTCTAATGAGCGCTCTGGGTATCTAAAAAGCAAATGTATGGCTTGCTTTGGGGTAGAGGCTTTCTCCATCGACCCAAGGATTATGTCGTCGTACTGTTGCTGCATATGGTATACATTTTACACCCACACTGATGTTGATATTGATCAACATTTGCCATATTGTATTTGCTGTTTGGTGCAGCATCTCACCTTCAACTGAAAAAGAAGAAAGAAAAGTCCTGTAATTCATTTTAGCGATACAAACATTTGCCCTGAGTGAAGCTGACTAATGACTCCAACTTCAGATCCCCAAGGTGTTGAAGAAGCAGAAAAACAATTACATTTGTCATTAAATAAATCTTTACTGCCTTCAAAGTGCCCCTGAGGTATTTCATAGCAGTGGTTGTATCATAAACTTACCACAGACCAAAGTGTTTGGTGCAAAGGTTTTTCAATCTAGAAGGAACGGCTGGGTATCAACTGCAAATAATTGTCATTACCTTTAGAAGTAAGTTCCGCCTGAAAGCCTTGGAAAAGTAGAAATCCCATTTTTGAAATAAAAAGCAACAAGAAACCCATAACATGTTATCCTTCCTTTGAAAATGTGAGCACGGGTAAGGTTGTTTGTAAGGACATGGTAAAAAAACATGCTTCGGAGGCACCATTGGCAGTACCACAGACCGCTGCAGTACTACTCTGTAATAAATCACTCTACATTATTGACACTACGCAGAGAGTTCCATGCTATGAACTCCATGATCCTCACGGCTCCTTCCAACTCAGGATATTCTATGATTCTGTAATAAATACAGTAGGGCTGAACAGCTGCTAAATAGCGTCCCTCATACAAAAAATAAGTACTTATCAACCAATTGTCACTATACAGCAGCACCAGGGATCCTGTGATATTTTCCTGCATCATGTAGAACAAAACTAGTTTGAGAGACACCTTAGGTACAGGCTGTGAAAGAAAAAGATGGAAGGGAATGTGTAAGGCTTATCTTCGGTTGGAGAAACAAACAAACCAACAAAAACCAACAGAAAGCTTGAACGGAATTCATGGTATGTATTTAGGAGAATTAATTGTGTTGGGGGGGGGAAATTATAACCTTCTAATAAACGTAATTTTGACAACCTGTACAGTTGAGAGGACACAGAAATTACCTGTTTCGTACCAAACATGAAGCAAACTAATAATGATAAGTAACAGGTCATACTGTATCTCTCCAGACAAGGTAAGACCTTTGCTGGTTACAGGGAGGTGGTTATTCCCCTCCATTTTGATGATGTAAGAACTCTAACAGTGAAACATCATTATATGATGTTCTTTTCTTCATGTTGGAAATACATTTCTATGTATCCTGCTCAGTCCCTGAATGAACTTTCTGATATATACGTGTTACTTCTGGAACCTGCTCTTTGTACCTCTGGATCACTCTGATTTAAACTTATTTTTACCTTTCCAGATATCCAGAAATACCTGATGATAACAATGGCTAAGATAATGTTTTTTTTTTGATGCTTGAATTACAGGAATCAAATGCAGAATATAACCTTCTGAGCAGAGTAACTACTTTTTCTTGCACAAAAAAAAAAAGTAGTTTTTCCTTGGGATCTCATATGTACTGACGCTTGACATTTCCCCAAACACATGATATATTCACTACTGTATGTCTATTATATTCTGCTATACAAAGTCTTTGATGAAAGCATTTCTGTACAGGCATTACCCCTCAACAAAAACAAGAAGGGGTATCACGGATTTAAATCAACCTCACTGGGTTTAGCAGATTGCAAATAACAAATTTACTTACTTTATTAAAGTGTCTCAAGGTGAGGAGGAAAAGGCTTTTATGGTCTACTATACTGGGACAAAATAAAATGGGTTGAGAATAGACTTCTGACAAAGTATGAATTTTAGTGTAGATTCTGTAACGTAAATAAGACAAACTTTAATTATTTTGAAGCTAAGATGCCCCAGAAACACAGGGACTATCACAAACAATTTATTTAACTGGTAAAGTTCACTGTCTAAGGGAATGGGTAGTGATTCAATAAAATAACTTAAGATCATGCTTTTGGGGAGCTCACAGGAGATAATCTTACCTCTTGATGAAAGTCATCGAGATTTATTGATATTGCCAAAGTAGTTGGAGATCCAAGTCTGAGACAGGTCCCAGTGCTGGAATGTTTTATGTAAGGACTGTACTGAATGATTTGTTTGTAGATTTTAACCTGAACATTTACCATTTTGAATTATTATTTTTTTTTTTAAAGCAGTCTTAAAGTATAGAGGAAGGGCAGCACAATCTGTCCATCCACTAAATACTGATTTGCTACCACATTTCTTGTCTGTAGCATATGGCTGGGAAACTGGATGTACTTGTAACTATTTCCTGAAATGTAATGTACGTGTATTTGAGAAGAGGCTGGTCCTTCTGCAGTTCAAGTTTGGCTCTGTGTACTGGAGAGCCAAGTCCTAGAATATTTCACAGAGCACAACACAGCTGTTTCAGTTGGTATTACATGCAGAGGTTTGGCCCAGTAAAACTATTTGGGGATTGTTCTTGATTCAGCACATTTTTGTACCTTGCCTGTTCACGCCACTGACATCTCCATCTCAAGAATAATGGTTCTTGCATTTTGAAGGACGCGCAGGTGTAATTCCCAGCGCTGTGCAGCACAGCGTAGTGATTCGGAGATTTAACTCACTGTGGCTCATGCAGGCTGCAACTTATAGGAAGAACAGGGAACAGCCTCTGAACTTCTGTGTGCAGTAACAGCCCCAAGGAGCGCCTCCTTCAGTGGAGGGGACAAAGAAGAGAGGCTTAGAGGCTCTAGTCAATACGTATTTGCTCAGAGAGTAGAAATTACATACAAAGGGAATCCTCGCCTGTACTCTTTGGGGTGATCCAGAGCCTCTGACACTCCCAAGGCTTGTTGGTGTGCCCTGTGGGCAGACAAGCAGTCTGCCTTCCACCCCAGCCACACCTCTACCTGAGCCACAGCCCCTGTAGTGGTTAAGCAGTGGCACACCTGAGCCACTGACAGCCTCTTCCCCTCAGAGCAAGGTAATTTGCACCAGTCCAGTAGAGCTCACCCTGCAAAATTCATTGCCGCTGTGCCCCACATGGATCCTCACAAGGCTTTCTGCCTTAGTGGAGGTGAGTTAGAGTCCACCACAGAAGTGCTTGCTTGATGAAGCATGGGATTAATGCCTTGTTTTCCTGAAGGGATTCTTCAAGTGGAAGAAGTCAGAGTCATCACTGTGCAAAAAACAAAGTCTCAGTGTAAAGCAAAGCGGTGACAAGCTGAACTGCTGACTTGTTATGCCACAGGAGGAAGCAAAGCTCCCACTGTTTCGTGCTGACAAGTAAGGCGAGGTCATGATGTCCCCTGCAGGAATTCCAGGCTAATTCACAAGAGCTAAGGGAGCAGTGTGGCCCAATTTTGTTACATATGAATAGAGACATACATGGGATATCATGGGGCTTATGAGTTGTTTTTGGCCATGTGGAAGAAGACATTGCCATTTTCAAGAGTTCAGCTGATAAGAATTTTGTATAACTGGGGTACGTTATAAAAGCAAGAGAGAATCCAGAAGTAAACAGACTGGACAGGGAATTAGAGGCCACTTTAAGAGTCGTGCTCCAGCCAATGGTTTTGGAAATAGCTGGGTTTAAATTTCCACATTTTAAACACCATCTCAGTGTGATTTAAATGAAAAACACAGACATGTATCCCTGGTAATTATTTTATTTTAGACAATCTAGGCTATTTCCTGAACTGAAACACTACTTACTGGAGCACTATCTCATTTTCTTTACAATTACTTTTGAATTTGATGCTTATGTTGATATAGAGAATCCACAGTCCGCCCTATATAATGATTAATTCCACTTTTGAAGATATAAAACAACAGTATACAACAGCATATAACAGCAGCAATCAGCATGAGTATTTCCTCGCAGCAATCAGGCCACAATGTAGTGCCCTGCCATTCTGTGGGGTTTATGGGGCACTGGACTATTGCAGAGCAGCGTAACTGTAGTAGGAAAAAAAAAATCTTTAAGTTTAAACTGGTGTTAGCAATTAATACTGTTGTCAATAGGTATTGTAATTTGAGGTCATAATCATAACATCTTTAGAATTAAAACCAACTATACTGTATCAATCTTGTATTACTTGTATAGCTTATATAAGAAATCTAAAATAGGAGAAAGCACTGAAGCCACCTCCAGTCATTGAGCCCTGCAAAATAAAATGATATTCGGCAGCCTTTCTGGGACGCCAGGGCTGGTAACTTTCATTTGGCTTTGTTCCCCCAAGTCCAAGGTGGCTCCGACTGGCAACAGCCTGGGCAGTGGCAATGCCAGGAGGGGACAAGATGCGGTTGGCTGGCAGTACCTGAGAAGTAGCTGGCGAAGTTGCTGCGCATCGATGCCTCTCCGTCAGCAGCGATGTTCTTGGGTCTGCTCCTCAGTCTCTCAGCGTCATTCAAAGCCCACGTGCGTTCCTAGACACCTGTGCTACAGGTTACTAATACCAAACCGTGGGACACGTCCTGCTGGGAGGATTTGTTAGCACTGTTCAGAGCATGCCTGGGGCAGTCTGGGAGATGTGTTGCTATAAAAGGCCATTAATGTTCATCCTCTGAAGGAGCAGCAAATTGCATGGCAGGGTGAAGGCCTTCCTGGTGGATTACCACATGCAGCTCCCAGGGACTAGATGCACCGTATTACGGGATGTATTTTATATTGCAAGGGAATTGCTGTAGCCCGCGGAGAGCAGCCTTTTTCTGCTTTCTAGGAGATGCCAGTTAGCTGGAAGATTGTTTTAATAGACACTTCTTGCTATTGCATTTACTAGAGAAGGCAAAGAAGTAAACGCGAACATGCAGAGAGTTTTCTTCCTTTTCTCCAGATTATAAAACCGGGAATTCTTCCTAGTATTGTTGTGCACTCAAATGTCACCTGCATAGTAAAGCAGACTAGGGCCAAGGTTATTTTTGTCTTGAGGAAAATCTGTAAACTCTGAGCTGAAGCAAATACAAACAGGACTCTTTCTACTGGATGGGAATTAAGTCACAGTGAAAGACTCCCATAACCCTCCTCTGCCAGACAAAGCTGGTAGAAGAACAAGGCACTGTACAAATGTTCACAGTCTGTGTTTTCAGTCCAAAGGTGAAGTTTAGAATTTTCCAATAGCTTTTTGAATTGTTTTACTGACTATAGGGTAAACAATATAAACATAGTATACAGAATCTAAAGAACAGTGTATTTTTTAGATTAACTCCTTCCTATTTTCACATCTTTGCTGAGGTTCTTCACAGTCACAGAAAAGCTGCAAGACTAGACTACCTTTAGAAGCATTTTTTTTTTATTGTTGTTGTTTCCCTAAAATGTAAAGCCACGTAATGGTTTTAAATGGTAACTAATAAGGTCTTCTACATTTATGCAATGTTATATTCTGTATTATGAAGGGGGGCCTTAACTTTGCTTTAAGTTTTATTGTATAGGCTCTTCAGGCCTTAATTTTCAATCTTTAGTTACTTCAGTATGACTTTGTCTGGGTACGTATTGGGAAAACAACTTCTTTTTTTCCCCACCTCAAACCATTTTACAAGAAGATTCACGTGAAAAATGCAGGAAAGAAAAATTAGACGACTAAGTGCAAAATAGAAGTATAAAATTTATTTAAAACCACCCACAAAGTTCTGTGTAATCAGGAATGATACAATTTGTAATAGTCTTTTTAAAAACTCATGACAAGATTTAAAATATATTTTCAATTACAGTATTCATTTAGCCTTATTCAGTTAGGACAATAAAAAAATGAAAGTTTACGTTCTAAACAGATGAGACACACAAGAAAAATAGAACAGAACAGACAATTTCCACAACAACAATTTTTACATGTATGTTTCAATACTAGTATCAACATTTCAATGCATCTTGCTACATAAACATGAAATCATGTACAACAACTGCTTGCACCAAAAAACATAGCTTAATTAGATCTTTCAAGTAACATGCAGTCACAACTCACAAGTCTTCAAGTACTGCTGGTAAGGGTTCCCTTGTCTGCAAAGAAGATTTTAAGGTTCAGTTTCTCAGCTAGTCCAACTCCTCACAGCTCCACCAATCTCATGAAGCTATGCTCAGTTATACTAGGAAAGAATCAGGCCCCAAATATTTTTTGAGAAAAAAAGTAATTTTTATACTTTCTCCTGTAAATACTGTGACATAATGAAGTGCTTTTTCTTTCTGATTTTTTTTTTCTCCCTGTACATCATCTTTTTGTTTTTAAAGTTATGTTGCAGATCTAAATACAGTAGGTTGGTAACTGGAAATAATCCAAAACCTCGAAAGTTGAAAAATAAATATCAAATGCATCCCAAAGAAAGAAAGATAAACAAGAAAAGAGATAGGAAGAAAGAGAGAAGGAAAGAAAGAAAATAGCCTTTTTTGGCATACTGTCAATTTTTTTTAAAAGTAGGAAAGAATTCATTAGCTGTATCGTTTTAGTACAGCATGTCCTTAGAATTTGTTGCTTTTACAATAGCAAATTTTGAACAGCATTTATGACCTGGTACAATACTGTCACATTATGAGGAGCTGTCTCGTTTAAACTGAGCAAACTATTTTAGAATAATTAATTGTTAAAGACTGAAATGTCTTTAAGTTTTTGTGTTAGTTAGAACTGGATTTCTTTTAGTTGTATTGGGATATTGGATTTGCTTTTCTTGCCTACTGTTATTTTTAATTTTGAGGACAAGAGATTCATGAAGTTCAGACACTGCCTTTTGCGTTGCATGGATTAAAGTCTGCAATTCACAACATTTGTATGAAACCAGTTCTCCTTAGGTTCTGCAGTATCATTGCACTTCAGAAATTTAAGAATGAAAATACAACAATTTTTTTCCTCAAATCTTTTTGAAAGACAAACATTTAACTGCAATGTTGTGAGGGTATGGGGGGCGGCACTTGATGCTTACAAAAAGCTTCCATGGGCAGCGAGGGAAGCTTTGCATGACTCAAGCATGCAGGGCAGTGCCAGCAGTTTCACTGCTGCGTATCACCACGGCCAGGGCAGTCAGAAAATGTTGGCTTTTAGCTTCGTCTCTCAAAACCTGCCCCAGTGTGGCAACACCGAATGGAGTTCAGTAGATTCTCACAACCCCATTTTATGCAATCAAGTAAAAGGGTTCAAGTAATGATAAAAGCAAGGAATTATTTTAAGAAAAAACACCTATGTTTAGAAACGGCATTGCTGACAACTCCATGAGAGATTTCTGGCCAGGTCATTACCTTGAGGTACAAATCTACCACATTCTCCTCGTAGACAAGGTTGGGAAAAGGACAGCCAATAGAAACGAATACTTAAAGCCGGTTACAAAACAAGGTGGAGGAATTTCTTTTCGATCTGTATTTCTAAGCTAAGAACAATCCAGGTGTTACTGGCCAGTATGCGCAAAATAGGGTTATCATGAAATTGATTCCTGATGGCTGTACACATCAGTCCTTTGGTAAGAATTGCAATTTATACTACTGATCTTTCATACCGTTATCAGTATAACGGGATGCCCCAAACGATGTAAGCTCAGTGGGCATCCATTTACCCCTTTATCCTTCTAATGGGATGCAAAGGACATCAGTATAAATGAGAATCAGGGCCTTCATTCTTATTTTAAGAAGATTCCCAAACCCTAGACCCTTTTCCATTACAATATAATAAAAATACAGACATACATGTAAAATATTGATCAGATCACAAAACTTTCCACAACAGCATTAAAATGTTCTGTCGCAACAACTGCAATACCGAACATCAAACTAGCAGTTCCCTTGCTCCACTGCAACAGCACTTCTTTGGAATACGGTTCATCTGCTGTAACTGGCAACTCTCTGTAGGTTAGCTGACAAATCTCTCCTCCTTCTTACACAGTTCTTCGAGGTCTACCACCTGTGTACTCTCATTTTATGAGGAAAGCTGGTAGGGTGTGCGGAGTGTTAAAAACAGCACTGTCACACCAAACAGAGCAAGTCACCTTCGCGTAAGTTATTTAGCACCCCAGTCTTGCATTCACTGCAAGTACACTGTTGGAAGATTCTAGCATTTTCATGTAACTATGTGTGGAAAATGGCATATATCATGGTCCAGTAGAAAAGAGAGAAGTTGCTGTTGTAGAAGAATTCAGGATACAGCATCAAGAAGCATCTTATATCTTTAAAAGCTGAAGTTACAAGTATGTGGTTAAGCACTGTAAACAATGTTGGGGTGAACTGGGGAACTGGATTGGAAAAAGGATCCTAAAGTCTTTGCGTCTCAGAAAGAGAAAAAACAATGCCAACGCTCCTGTACCCTTTTATAAAAGGCAATTACTATTGTTTTCTGCTCAAGCTCAATCAGTTCCACTTGCTGCTACAGAGGAAGAACCCAAAAAATCCATTGTTCCCACTCTTTTTTTTTTTTTTCCAAGCAGTCCTGTCAGTTAAGGCATGAACTTGCACAACACTAAGGTTTCTCACAAGGACGAGAACTATCTCTGCACGGGAATATAACCAGAAGATGTAAAGAAATACTCCTGCTCTTGTAATTATGCAGGGTCTGCAGCACCTGTCATGTCAAAATCTGAGCAGAGCTGGTAGAGTAACTCAAAAGAAGAGAAGGCACTCCACAGAGATGCTAGCAACAGGAGTCTTCAACTGTGAGCAAAGGGTCTTTGTTTAGCTACTTGCAGACAGAAGAACAGAGTGTAACAACTACAGCAAGAGATCTGAGAGTTAACTGGAAAAATATTTAAAAAAAAATAAAAAAAAAGAAAATACTGATGAAGAAAGATAATGAAATGTCCTTCTTTCTTGAAATGAAAAAATATCCAATATTATAGGTTCCATATGAGAGAACATGAATTCAAAAAAAATAAAGAAAGAATGAAAAAATGAGAACTGCATTATATAGAGTAAGAGGTGACAAAGAAACAGATTTTGGGACAGTCACAAAGAGAATAAATTCATATGATATTCCTGAGATGATGAAGACTGGCTGATCTACATAGAAAGTAGCGACAGCTGTGGGGAGTGTTCACGAGCAGGCTGACATCTCTACTCCTACTGCTGAGCACTGAAGTAGGTCTGCACAGAGACAGGAAGAACTTCTGGAGCAGTTGTAAGCGTTTAAAGCATTCAGCAGCAGGTGAGAATGCGATCTAGTGCCGAGTGTGAAAACAGCTAACCACAACAGGTGATCCACAAGGAGACTAAGGAATGAGAAAGCTGCCTGTAGTATTTGGTGTCATCTGTATAGAGCAGAAAGCAACACCTACTCATTGACACTACTCCAATTTAACGTTCTTCAGAGATGACACAGCAGCATGTTGAGAATTAAGTTGTCTTAATTTAGGAAGCAAATATGTAAAGGACAATATTAAGCAAAAAATTTAGCTCACTCCTCATTTTTGACACGACCAAAAATGTTTTAACAGGGCAATAATAAAATAAATATTAAATCAATTTTCAAACACTTTAGAAAAAATATGTGACCTATATGCATACTGGTGGCTGCCTGATCAGATACTATGATTAGAAATCCTTGCTCTCTGAAAAAACCTCAAGTATAAATCTCTACATTTTTTGCAGCAACATACTGAAGCGCCATTTACACAACTTCTGAAAACTAAGGATCAGGGAAGTTCAGAAGAAACTAGAGCCAGTTTCCGTACTGAGTAGCCACATCCTCAGGAGTTTTGACACTGGCCACTCTATTTAATTAAAGAAGGATAAAAATGTATCATGGACTTCAAGAAGTTTTTGTATTTAAAATTACATACACCAAAAGGTGTCAGTATAAAGAAGCACCCTAGCAACCACAACACGTGTACATGAGAAGGCTGTTTCTGAAGTCCACTGTACCTTTCACAGCTTTGCCTCTGACTGTCTACACAGATTAAAGAGAGTGACTGACTCTCTCACCCTTTTTTTTTTTTTTTGGTTGTTGTTCCTTAAAAAAGCCAATATACTTAGGCAGAGAACGAGGGAAAGATGACTGTCCCCGGAGGAACTGTGGAAACAGCTGAATTTGTACGCGTACCCACAGCTGTGTGACACAACGGCACATTCTTGCTGGTTAGGAACAACGCTGTAACGCAGACATTGCAGTGCAGTCCTGTGGTGTCACAATCATCAATGGAAACTTTCTCTGCAGTTTAATTGTACGGAAAGATATTTCTCTGCACTTTCTCCTGAAAGTCAGATCACCACCTGACAGAAGTAAGAAAGCCAGGCTATATTTCTACATGGGATTGGACTGTTCCTTGTCTCTGACTACTTATTTAAGATCACATGACAGAAAGTTTCATGGGGCACCGCTGGACAGATGCTTTTTACACGTGAGAAATACACCACCACCAATTTTATGGAAGATACGTCACAAAGACCTTACTTTGAATACAACTGCTCTTATGCACAGGAAGTGTGAAGTAGACATGCAATTTAGCTTTTTGTAGTTTCTCAGGATATGGTTATTTCCTATAGGTTAGAAATGAGGAGACATTTCTTCTCAGAAAGAGCAGTCAGGCATTGGAACAGGTTGCTCAGGAAGCGGTGGCATCACCGTCCCTGGGAGTGTTCGAGGAAAGACTGGACGTGGTGTTTAGGGACATGGTTTGGTGGGTGATACTGGTGGTAGGGGATGGTTGGACCAGATGATCTTAAAGGTCTTTTACAACCTTAATGATTCTGTGAACTTGTATGAACTAAAAGTTACAGGATTTCCATGGAGGAAAAAAAAGGCATAATCACATAGTTATAAGGCTGGTGACTGATTGATAAATGAGCTAATTTCACAGAGAGAAATTTCATCAGAAGTGAAAGGGTGAGATTGAACCTTACATTTTAAATATAAAATCATGAAGATGCAGTTTGTTAGCATGTTTCGATTAAAATTTGTCATTGAACAACCTATCAAATAAGAAAAAAAAAAAATCACAAAAAAACCCCACCTGTCAACATAAGCCTGAATCAGGTCTGAAGGAGACCTGCCTGTATGCCTGAAACTCGATGTGAAGGCATTATGCCTCTCTACACACCACTAATCACTTCTTGTGCTACAAACAATGTAACCTCTGCACTTAACCAAAAGGACATCAATCCCAAGTCTTTCTGTGTACGTCCTTGCAAGACTATTAATTGTGGTATTGTTGCAGGGGTCTGAGTCAGCATGGGCTTTGGTCAACTGTATCCATATCCATCCAGTTAAATATGAAAATCACATAAAAGCTTGATAAATGAGCTCATTGCAGTCAACAGGGCTGCAGCAATGTAAACAGGACCCAAATTTCATCCACCAATTTTAGTGTAATACTGCAATGATATTAAAAACATCTTTTTAAAAAAACACAAATGGTTGTATGTTAAAAATAATCGTTAGTACTAACGAATGTGTCATTTACCCATGCTTACAATGAAACATTGCTTAAGATACAATTGTTTCCTGTTCTAAGTGTAGAGAGGTGCTGTCAGGTAAGATAAAGACTTTTAACAGCAGTTATTCCTAAGTAAAAGAGTTAGCTTAGAAAGGTCTTACGAAAAACAGAACTGCATACAACTGTTAGAACTAGGTCACAAGTATTTGTAAGTTCTTTCAAAGCTTTTTGGATCTCGTGACTAAAATATTTCTAGAAATAATTTTTGCTACTTTCTGTAGTACAAGGTAGCCTGTTAGAAACAGTAACATGGAGAAATTCTTTGAGTAAAATTCAGTCTGTAATTGGGCACAGCTGCAGTAACTCCAAGGGGGACTCAGGGACTCAGAACTGGCTCTTGCTGAAGGCACTACATTTTCCCTCTGTGGTGGTGCCGGACCCAGTAGAGAAAGGGGGTGAGAGACATCTCTTCTGCAAAATCGAAGGTGTCCCGTGTTGGGTCATGACAGTTTTTGCTAGAGAACTGGGAAAAAGAGTTAAAAGACAACCATATCCCTCCACCAGCCCATACCTGAATCCTTTTTATTTTATTTTTTTTTTCCCACTGAGTACAATACCAGCTGTTGGAAACCAAATAAAATGCGTGGGTCTGCCCTAGTCAGCTACCTTAACTTTGGATCCAGTTCCTGATCTGGCCATCCCCAAAGGCCTTTGTTAAGGGATAAAAGCAAACTACGCAAGTGGTGGCGTGGGCTGCAAAGGGAAGCAATACACCCACAGATGTACAAATCTTAAGAGACAACTACTGTTATAAAATGATAACCTTACTCAAAACAAAACCACGTAATTTGTGTACAAGACTGATAGATATTCTGAAATGTTACCATAAATAGCACACAGTTGTAAAAACAGTACTAGGCTGTATTTTCTATACCGCAGTACAGCAATAGAAAATATGAGCTTCCCGACTCACAACCTGCCACGTGCCACAGCAGTAACCAGAAGCGGCCAGCCTGTTAGATACACACTGAGAAAGTAGTTATGTTATGAACAGCCAAGGAAAGAGCACCTATTGTACAGACAATATATTTTCTCATATAAGTAATCTTAATAAAGTAGTAGCTCTGAGCTTTAGCACCTATCAGTTAATAGTATTACTCTTATGTTAAGATAAACTTTTCTCTTAAAATTGCCTTTTCAAATAAGGTAGACCTGGACTTGCTGAAAGTCTACTGGTGCAGTCACTGGAGCAGTGACTTGCCAGGGGCTGTGTTTGGAGGTATCATTTCAGATCCACCTTTCAGTTTCTCACTTCTTTGAGGGAAGCTGCTGGTTTTTAAATAGAACATTTTCACCTTGAAGTTTCTAACCACACAGAAGTAAAATCTGGACATTTACAGGGGAAGATTCAAGTGAAACTGATCCACTGTAACGATCTGAACATTCCTAAAGTCAGAGATGGCTCTAACATTACTTTGCGTACAAAACTTGTTACTCCTATGGGAGTGCTGAATGATATTCTGAATTTGTATTACACAACCCAAAGCTATCAGCACTGTCAGTGAAACCAATAAACTCATCTTTTCTGCAAATGATCGATCGTGGTGTTGGACAAGGGTGTTCAGATAGCAAATACATGAATGGAATAGCTAGAGAATGTACAGTACTACTTACTGTATGGACAGCTGGAGTTCTTACTAGTCTTAGGCTCACCAAAAATATACAAGTTTCAAAATGGAAATCTAAGGCACACAAAATACCATAATGATTTGATGTATACTGTATATTACGTAGTCAAGAAGCATAAAACTGCTGGTACAAAATGATGGCATAATATTGTTTCTGTTTTATTATTATTTACAATCCCTTCATATCCTCTATTTGAACTAATATTAAGCTTTGAACTAAGATTTGCAGCATACCCGGTTTTTACAAATTTTACTTAAAATAGGTAAGATACAAAGAATGGGTTCAATTCGGCCATCCTCTGCCATCAACATTTTTGTTAATTTCGACAGGAATCTGTGGAATTGAACCCAGGGTCATTACATAGTGATTGCTACTTCAGACCTTGCTCCCGCAAACACTAGGTGTGTGTCCATTTGTACAGGAGAACAGTCTCATTGATCAACGGCCGTATCGAAGTATTTGTAGCACCAAGGTCCTAACTGGCACTATGTGTTAAAAATACAATTTACGTACTTTTCGTACCAAAACTGTAGATAGAGCATTTACAGTTCAACTTTTCAAGGAAAAAGCACCTTGTCTAGGTTTTAAATAAAGCAGATCTAGATAATTCATATTCCTCTGTTACAGCACCACTACATTATAATATTATCAAGTATATTATTAGTATATTTTCACACTGGAAAACTCTAACCTCGTTATGCCTATGGGTTACCCAGCCGGGGAGGACTCCCGAGGCAGAATTAAGGTACAGCTTCGTCTCTGGGGCCTGATCCTGCAGCTCTCAGTCACGACAGGAGTCCTGGCTTGCGCGGTGCTCCTGGCTCTGACTGGGCAGGTATGGCTACGCAGAACTGTTCTCACGGAGGAAGTTGCAGGATGAGGTCAGTCCTTAGCTAACGTTGTCATTTGGTAATTTGTTTAAATAAATAAGGTTAAAAAGGAAATACATAGGAGAGGAGAATCAGAAAGAAGAGTGGGATGCTACAGCATTTAAAAGCAATGGAGTGTCTGTTTTTCCTCTGGTCCAGCGAATACTCATTTCATGATATGTCACTTTTTCAACAAAAATGGAGAACATAAATTTCATATGTTTGGAAGAAAGAATACAACCCTTTCTACATGAAATGTAGAAATCACTTAAAAATTCACAAAGCAGTTTTGTAAAAAAACTGAACTTAGCTGGTGAACATTATAGATGGGTTCTTCTTAAGGAAAAATTTGCTGTTAAATATTAGAAATTTCATTCTTTTCCAACACTTCCTTTGTATTTTCTTCAAATTAATATTTTTTGTTTCAGAATAGAATAAGGCAACTCTAGGGGGTATTTTTTATCCCAAAACAATCCTACCCCTGAGGCATTGGGAACATTTGGTTGTCATGTTAACTTATAATGCTCCAAACGAATGAGACTTATGCACTTATTGCTCAAAGAAATCATAACATATGCTGCCTTTAAAAAAAAAAAAAAAAAAATTAAAAAAAAATAATCTTAACTCCCCAATAGCAACGCACATATTGATGTCTCCTAATTTCATGTTTGTACACTCTCTTTCAAATAATGTTTCCGTATTTCATAACTGTTGTTTATATGTAACAAAATCTTCCATGAAAAAGGGCAAGTCTAAAAACAATCACATGCTATTAGCATACATACTGCAGCTGTAACAATATGGAACTCTACACAGCAAGAATAAAATGATTTCTTCTGTAGAGTATGCACAAACCTTAGACAATATGATCCTTATACTATACTATTTCAAGTTAATTTTAAAAATAGAAAGTGCTTTTAAAATATATATTTACAGCTTAAAAACAACTTCCAGCCATCATTGCCAATAACTTCATTTCATACATAATGACAAATCTAGAGAAAAAAAATTCATTGGTTTTCTAAAATATTTATCTGTAATTTGGACTATATAGCAATGGTTGGAAGTTGTTAAAGCAATGGCACCATGAAGTAATAATTCAGCTTATTTATTTTAACTGTTTGATGTGGTTAAGCACCAAGAGCTGTGTAGAGCTATTACTGTAATAACTTGATTTAACACCATAAAATGTGAACCTGTTAAAATCCCTATAAATGATTTCTGTAGTAAACAGACTTGATTTAAAGCACCAAAATATAAATTCCTAAAGGTAATAAACTGAATGATTTCAATCAAGGTTAATAACCTAAACAAAATCTTTTTTAGAATGTATTAAAACTATACAACTTTTTTTTTTCTTTTTTCTTTTTTTTTTTTTTTTGCTTAAAATGTGCTTGAGCACCACCAAATGTTAAAGTCACAGTTTAAGAAGAAATCCCCCCCCCCCCTTTTTTTTTTTTTTTTTTTACCTCAGCCTTAAAATGGTTGAGATGAGCAAATAGTAAACGACACGAGACTTGTTCTTTAACAGCACCTTAAAGAAACACTGCGTAATGCTGCACCAAGAGGAGGCATTTGATACTAAAACCTATGCCCAATGGTTGTAAGGCCCTGCAACTCGTGTAAGGGCATAAGAAGATACTGTTATTACATTATCTTTAGTTACTGTTAATGCTCTGCGTGATGGAATTTGGTTGAACTCATTGTCTTCGTAAAAAATCTCTCTGTTTTCACTTGTTTGCTTTGTTTTCCTGCTGCTAGAGTTCAGTTCAGTATTCTCTGTTCCCAATCGTTCTGCTTCTTTTTCTTTTTCTTTTGCCCTCTCAGCCATCTTTGCTTCCCACATGGCTAACCCATGTTTTGGCTCATTTAAATTTTTGTGTTGGTAGAAAACTAAGGAAATCCGTGTGGGATGATTGCGGTTGGGTTTTTTAATAGGTGTGGTAGCATGGAGTTCACGTCTTGCACATTCAATTAAGATAGAACCATGAGAAGGTGCCACAGCAACACCGCCAATGTCATCATCCAAAAAATTGTGCTCGCTGTCTGACCACAGTTCCTCAGCTTTTTCTTCAGAATCAGTCGGCTGTCCCAGTGCACTGTTCTGCTTTTCGTCAGCACAGTCAAAATCACACATCTGTTCTCGAAGGGAGCCACCCTTCTCCACTGGGCACCCGTGGGAGCAGTCAGCTTCATTTCCAACTGCGTCCCTTGCTGGAGAGCTCTGTGCTACTGACAGATCGCAAGAGCCGATCATCTGCGAAGAAGGAGAATTGTCCAACTGAGGCTGACAATTCTGCTTGTCTGGCTGATGTTCAAGTATACTGGGCAGGGGGTCTGTATGGGCTGGGGGGCCTGGAGCAGTGACCTCTGGAAGAATTGGTGGCACACCATTCATCTTGTCATTCAGCAAAATTCCAGTATAATCTTTGACCGACACATCAAAGTTCTTGCAATTAATATAAGGTGTCACGTGAGGTTGCTTACTACTGCATTCAAAATACCCGTAGGGAACTGAAAAATCTTGTTGAATATTAGTCACTGCTGTTAGGCCAGGCTTATGTGCTAACGATGAATAGGGATGTAAACTATCCACCTTGAAAGGGGGGGAAGCCGAGTACTGTTTCAATAGGGAGCAATTTTTAGTAGTGTTTGAAGTATGTTTCATGGCATAGAGGTGATCGGAAGTCTCCATTTTTATTCCAGGTTTTAAAGCATCTGTTTTGTTCCCTAAAAAAAATGCACACCAAAGCGTAAGTTACTTTTCCTCAGTTAATAAAACACCTTTTATGGTATTTTCATACGTACTTTCTAATATGAAAGATATCGATGACTACAAATTTTTCAGCGTGGTTATTTTTACCTTTCTAGGAGTATCTGTATGACAAACTACATACATAATTACCTTGCTGAATTACCGCCTTAATCTGTTCCCATCAGACTGCTGGTATATAAAACAGAAAGGTGTTTCACGGAGGGATGAAAAAGCAGATCAAATAAGCACTCAGTTCCGATTCAGACAGCCCAGTTCTATACAAGTGTTTCCCAGCAGCTGCCTAACTGCATGGTCCAGCAGGAAGCACTGCATCAAAGGTTTTTAGGTAACTGCCAAAATTTGGTCTATCTGAAATTAAGCCTGTGAAACAACCAAAATTCTTTATCACCTTACCCCAAATTATGACAGAAGGAAAAAGTGCGTTTACAGATCCTGTCCCTTGCAGAACAAAAGTACAATTTGTGCATTAGCAAGTAACTGCTCAGAGTTAAAAAAGTATCTGGCAACATACTCCAGGTAAATTCAAATGGCTGCATGTGACTCGCTCTGTCTTGCACCTAATTGGCACACACTAGATATTTCAAATCTTTTGGGGGATTACTTGTTCGGTTTATGTCAGCTCCCAATTTCTAGTCCTGGCACACTGCAGTTGTGCTCATTTGTAGAATAAAACTGCTCTCTCCTCAAATGACTTATTCTGGTCACAAATAAGTTTCATCCAGAGTCTGTAAGTGTAATGGTAAATAATTCCGTTGACTTTGATGAACTTTACATCATGCCCTAAAACTGCTTTACATCTGTTAGCTGGCAAACTAGTACAACGCAGAGTTCTTCCACATTCTCACAAAGGACTGTCTCTGTCAGTGTTGTTTCTTTGTTCCATAAATACAGAGAATGTCTAACTGCTTTACCGAATATAGAAGAACTATTCTGTCTTCTATTAATTTATAAATAGTGATGGATTAAAAAACATTCTTTCAACATGCTTTCAGGAATGAGGAAAAAAAAGTGGGATAAACTACAGACAATACATTTAGCATACAGATACTGAAACTGAGGGGTGACAGAAGGAAACTGCATATATTCTTTTAAGAACCTTTTTATGAAAACAAACTCAAAGCACTCCATTTAATTAAGAAAAAAAAAAACTACTCTGAAATTGTATTTAACAGCAGTTGAAATAAACATTTTCAATATAGGGTCTATACATGTTAGAAAGATATAAAACTGTGTGTCCTGGTAATGTACGGAGGTGCACATTCCTCTGAAATTAATATTGAACAAAAGTCAGGCTCAATGTTTTGGTTAGGAGGAAAACATTACAGATGTTACAAAACAGAATTAAATTCAAATATATGGGTAGAAGGAAATCAGTAATGGTTCAGATAAAGTGCCATCACGTCCTGGGACTTCTACCTCGTGTTCAAACAGAGTGCAGCCCCACTGGGATCTGCTGGCTGCAGTACTACTGTGCTGCGGCCAGCCGAGAGGCTGGCTCCAGGCTGGTGGTTCGTCTCCGCTTCTGTCCAATACAGGCCAAGAGGAATTGCCAGTATTGATGGAGAGAAAAAATAACATTTCCATCTCTAAAGTTTATTGGTCCAGAATAACGGGCTTTATGATGAAACTATATAAAGATGCATTTTTTAAATATATATATATTTTTAATCTTTAATATGTATTTTGTAACAATTTCGGATTTCAATGGCTCTCAGCATTAGCACAAATGTAAAAATTAACATTAATTAACAAAAACTGGCAAGAGGTGTGTGACAAATACACCCTATTTAATATATAGTGTTTCCACAAAACACTTGGCACAATTAGGAACCTAGCCAAGACATCACATATACCTGCTCTACCAAGCAGACCTAAGCTGTCTTCAGCACCATAAAGGTCCTCCTCACCATGATCTCTGCTGCTAGGTAAAAACAGAAGATAGTCCTGTCTTAGCACTGTGTAATTTCCAGCTCTCCATACGATGCAGACATGGCGGGTTAGAGGAGTCTCTCAAGGTTTACGGGCTTTCCAGCGGGGGATACAGTAATGGCTTTGAAATAATGGTCAGAGTCTCTTCCCAAAGAAGATCACGAACAATGGACAATACCCAATAGTCAGCCTTGTGACTCCTTCAGAATCCCCACTCTACTCCAAAGAGTGCTAGCCTCACGTGGCCTAAAACCTGACTGAATATACAATGCTTATCTCATCTAATTGCACATTCTCCATATTCTTTTTAATATTTAAAAAGCAAAACCAATACTCTAAACTCTTGTCCACATTAGTAAATTGAGCACATTACAGACACCATTTATCAATATTTTTTTTTTCCTTTCTGGTACACATAAGCTAGTATTTTATTCTTATATTAGTAGAAAATTTAACAGCCATATCTGACATGCTTAAGGTAGCTGTATAGCAGAACTCTCTTTACTTCTGCTTACCTAAAACTATAGAGTTGGTATTGTTCTTCTCTCCCCCTAGTAAGTTTCTTTGTACTTTGTTTCCATTATCTATTACACAAACCTTTCTGGTTTTTTATGTTTATATAGTATGAGCAGAGCTGATGGCCACTATTAATGTGGAAGGATATCCATTTAAATAATTGTTTCCTCCAGTTTGCAGTCAGGAACGATGGCTACTGGATAGTCTAATTTCAACTCCTCTCTTCCACAAGCCATTTAATTTTGTTCTGATGTTGAAGCTCATAATCTTTGCCAGATTAACATTATTAATTTCTCAGGACTGAAATCATACCTACAACTGGCAAAATTGAAAGAACCAAGGACTGATCCCTTATTACAGCAAAAAGTAGCATGTACAGGTTAATACTATTATTTTCTAAATTCATAATCCATGGAACTTTGTGTTTTTGGCAAGGGGCAGGGCAGAGGCCGTGATGGTGACGTTCAGCCATTGCGCTGTGTGACTACAGGAAACACACACAATGTGCATAAATGCCCTGAGTTACTAATCTTGGCCAGCTGCAGCAATGTGCCGTCTGCAGGTTTGGGCTTACTGTCTTGACAGCTTTTCTGAGTCAGAAAGAACGGCATAAACTCGACATGTTTCACTTGCAGAATCTTGAGGGAATTCCACTATCAGAATCTGCATGATAGAGGCTGAACCTTTACGACAGAAAGAAAATGGTTTTATTCAACTCTTTCCATCTTTGAAAAACTTTCTCACTCTTAAGAGAATTTCTTCATCACTCAGAGTTATTTTTATCAGCAGCTCTTTTAGACTGTATTACCTAATTATTTAAAGTTAAGATCAATTATTTAAGTTGATTCTTGCATGTTTAAGGGATTAACGTTAGTCTTACATTTCCAAAGCACACAGCAAAACTCTGGATAGCATACCATTTATTAAAGGGATGGCTTTCAAATTCAGGAGCCATGCCTGTTTATAACGACAAGGTCACGCTCAGGTAGACAGTTCCGAACTACTTCAGTGTTTCAGCACAACTTTACAGTGAGATCAGACAATTTCAGAATTCCTTCCCAAGCCAGAGTCCTCTAATCCTTCCAGGACTTGCAGTCCACCCGAAGCACGATGGAAGTTATTAATCATTGCTTTGGAGTTATTGTTGGACGTTGTCCTCAGCCTGAGGAGTCCTTTTATATTTGTTTCAGAGCCTGGACTGTCTCCCAAACTTACATGCAGATTAACTCAATGGCTGTCTAATTTCCTAGTAGTGTAATAATTCTTTTCTTATTTCATCCTGCTGTACGCAAAGTTTTATTTGTTGCCCTGTCTCATATGAGAGAAACATGTACTCAGGTTGATGAGTACAAATTACAGATGTGTCATATAGATTCTCATTTGCAGTGTTTTTTTCTTCCCCAGAAGATATCCAGATTTAATTTTTGTTCCTCAAGTGAAATCTATCACGTGTACCTGGATTTCCCTCATGAATTAACATTCAAAATTTCATCAGGTTGGCTAAATTCCCCCTTTTCTTCCCCAGAGCCAGACAGGCTATGCTTTTTATTTGTTTTCTCCCTTCTCATCACAGAATCTGCTCTGTGGCTTCCTCATTTTCCTTCTTTTCTACTTTTCATTTCTGAGAAGTCCCAGAGAAGAGTTTTATTGTCCAAAAATACTTGTTCAAAACCTGACCCCAGTCAGGTAAAATAGCACGAATCAAAAGCATCTCCGCACAGCTCAGTTTAGTAATTACTTCTATGCTGCACAAGCACACATTGCTGCAGAAGACTGAGGCCAGTGCAATCTCCCTGTAACAGAGAAAGCACACCTTGTACTTAGCTGCTGTCAGATCCCATCTCTTACACCCTCACCGACAGCATTTCAAAGAATTTGAGAAGTCCTGTTTTATTTGATAAAACCTTGCCCCCCGCCCCCTTTTTTTTTGGCAAGTCTCTTGCTCTGCTGCAGTATCTGTGTCACTAAGTATTAGAAGGAAATTATCATCAACTCAGATTGTCAGAAAGCCAATGTCTCTCATACAAAGTAGGTAATGGTTCTTGTACTTTAAAATGATATAAAATAATGCCCATTGTTTAAATAAACATTCCTACCATTTCAAGATGCTTTTATTACCATTATTTATCAGAATACAGGAACCTGAAAACATTTCATTGGTGCATTAGCATTACTTACGATTATGAAAACACCACCACAAACTTATTTTTGCGTTATCACCTGTCTTCTTCTGTGCCAAGACAGAATGCTTACTACACTGTCTTGTTCATTAGCTCCTAAAATGCAGGGCAGGGGAGTATGTTATAAAAGTGAGTATTAAGGAGCTTTTCTTTCCCCTCAGATGGGTAGGACACAACACAGTGTCAGACAAGACCAGTAGAATTTAATGAGCATCACTCACCTAAACAATGCAACGTGTTGCTCAGATTTTCTGGTGCTTCAGTTTTCAGCTTTACTGGTGTTGAATATTTTTTGTCTATTAATGGCTGCTTTTCAGTTGGGGTCCTCCTTGTGTCAGGTTTCTTTTTCTTTGTAGCTCTGAGAGGCTCAGCTAACATTCGTACTTCTCTGGGAAATGCTGTGAGCACCTGTATGGCTCCGGCTTTTATCTTAGCTTCCAATCCTTCCTCGGTGCCGAATTCATCTGTTTGTGAGATTTTGTAGAGAGGTAACACGTGGAGCTGTTCATCACTTGGAATCACCCCCACTCTCCGGTTATCTTCCTTTGTTAATGTACACACCTGGGAGGAACAGGACCATTTACAAATACAACCAGAACACAAACATTATTTAAACATTTAAGCATTTATCTTGGACTTCATTTTTTTCTTCTATTTTATAGTCTCAGTGCTATAGGTTTTCAAATGTAGACATCTGACATGCAATTTCTTTGATTTATGGTGATGCAGAAAAATTACTGGTACCTGAAGAATAAGGAGAAGGCATGTGTTTTGGACAGGAAAAATTCAGCTTTGGGCCAGCTCACACTATCCAGAAACACATGCCAAACTCATTAAATAGGCTGAGCTGTAAGTATACTGGAAATTCTTAATTTTTTTTTTTTTAAACATGTATTTGATGTTCAGGTTCATTTTTAAAGGCTAAATATGAAAAAAACAAAACAAAACAAAAAACAAAAAACCACATGGATTCAACAAGAAGTTTGTAAGACATGGAACTATTTTTTGTTGTTGTCTGGCAAACGAAGTTATCTATATTGCTCTGTATTTTCAGTAAATCTCAGCTATAACTCTCTCTTTCTGAATCTACGTATCTGTACACACACTTTCTTAAAGTAACACCCCTCCCCAACTCTGCCTGCTGTAATGAAGTCACGAGACCCAACAAATATTCGGTTTCTCTCATGCCATTGACCTACTTTCTCTCATTAAATTACGTGTTGCCAAGAGGAGAAGGCTGGCTAGATCCAGTTTGATAAGAAACGTGAATAAATATCCAAAGTTATTGCAATGGTTTTCTTATTAGTTATTCCAAATCATTGCTGAACCTTCGCAGTACTTATGACTTCCAGCATGTCTAGAGTTCCAGCTGTTATTAATATTAAACCTTCACCTTAAAAGAAGAGCTAAAAACACATGCTTGTTTCCTAGGGACAAAAAAAAACAACACAACACAGAACAAAACAAAAACCACAGACACACACAGAACATTCTTAAAAACAGAGGAGCAAACCACATCTATCTGGTTTCATTCTGTGCTTCCCAAGGGATGGCGACAGTTTTACACATTGGAGCAAGTGTTCAAATAAACCACACATTAAGTTTCATTCATTAAATTCACAGGAGAATGCTGGTTTTCACAATATACCACATTACTAGAAAGCCATGCATTAATACCATGGCACAGTTCAGCTTCTATTCATGGGGAGTTGCTAACTGCACACACAAAGCAATCTGAACACCATCCAAGGAGGAGATGATACTCCCTAAATGAGGGCATTCTCTTGCCATCACTGTGTAGGTCCAATTTGATGTGTATCACCAGTTAATTCAGTTTTCCAGAATCTTGTCACCATGCCTAACTTTTTTGGGGAGAATAATAATAATAATATGATTTAGGAAAAACAAACATTTATTTTGTAGCATAGCCTTCATATAAAAGCATCACAGATTTATTTCCAGAATAACAGAATTACAGAATCCCAAACTAAAAATCCTAAATAAATAAGGTGGTGGTTAGGGCTTTATAAATAGCCATATGCAAAGCTTGACAGTTGCAGAGCAGCAAGACGAGAAAACTTGAGGGGCAGAGACAAAGGTGGCATTTTAAAAGGATCAAGAGAAGGGCTCTTCAGAAGAAAAGGTGAAAGGGCAAGTAGAAGCTGACGAGTAGCATTTACTGATGTGCTTGCTCCATGCGCACTTACCTCCACTGGGCAGCCTTTGGACTACGAGGAAGATTTAGAAAAAACAAGTTGTTCCGTGAGCAGCAAATGACACCTGGTTCCCTACGGACTTGTCCATCCCCACGCTCCCACCTGCCCAGTCCCAGCACCATTATCCCTGCCCCCGTCACACCTCGCTGCCACCTCTGCTGGGCACCAGCCCGCAGCAGGTGGGGCTCGGCTGAAGCTCGGCGCCTCCCACTGTGCATGGATTAACCAGGAGCTGCAGCTGGAGCTGGCCTGGGTCTGTCTCCCCGCTCAGCGGTGGGCTTTCACCAAGCTTGGAACAAGAGGTTAAAGGCTCCAAGACAAGTTTCTGTGTTCAGTGGAATCTGGCTGAACTGCGCCAGCAGATTCCAAATTGTTCAGGGGAGAGAGGGTAGGACATACAGAGAGCACAATTACATAGGGCTCCGCACATCCTCCCCTTCTAAATTAAAAACAAAAACAGAAATAAAATAAGCACGGAGGCACCTAACTCCCGTTTGTTTTCATTAGACACTGCATGGTTCTCACTAGCTGTTAAAAATATTCTGCCCAACCTCTGTCTGGACCCATACGCTAGTCTGAAAAAAAGGTCTAAATCTTGAAGATCAATCTCCAATCTTGCTATTTTGAAAATCAAAACCCTCGCCCAATTTACAGGTCTGCATTTCCAGGCATTTCATCAGATACGTTCATAGAAATCTTATCTTGTACAGTTAGTAGATTTATTCTTTCCCATAAAGAGATTTTCTCTTAAAAATGTATTACTTTTAATCATCTGTTCATCTGACTTATAATTAGGCAAGGATAGATGAGCTCTATATTTTTGCGATACTTGACCCAGGGGGAAGTATATGAGCAGACAGAAAAAAAATAAAAATAAAAAACTCCTATCAGGTGAAAGAGAGCTTAACTGGAGGCAGAAACGAGTATTTGACAGTATCACAAAAGCAACATCTTCTTTAAAACAAGGAAGTCAAAGAACTCTGGAGGAACTAAAAATAATGGCTGTAGGACTCTGGCAGAACTACGTGGAAGGTATCGTCACCTCCAGTACACAATATATTAAATGAGACAAGAATGAAGAAAATTCTAAATTCTCCAGGAAAAAAAAAAAACAAAACAAACAAACAAACAAAAACCTAAATACCCTTAATACACCTAAAGCCTAAATACCGTAACAGAGAAGTTAATATATATTATTTCTCAGGGTCATTGTTCCCCCATAATATATTATAAAAGGAAGAACCCAACTGCAAGTGGATAACTGAAAAGTTAATGTTACCAGGAAAACAGTTTTAAATTTAGATTTTAAATTTAAATAAATTAAGGTCCTGCAGATTAGCTGGCAATTTACAGCTGAAGCAGAGTAATCCACCAAATGTGAAACATCCATACTAAAAGCCCCTCTAATACTTAAATTTGTGCAAAATATTCAATGAGGAAACCTACACATAAGCTACAGCTGAGAAGTTAAAAGCAGCATTTTCCATTGGTTGTGATACTGTGTGCAAATGGACCAGAATTAAAACTGAACATGAGAAAAGCATGGACTCTGTTAAACCCCACTTAGGCAGTGAAACCGCATATCCTGCTATGCTCAGTATTTTTTCCAGAACATGCAGCTAAATCATCCAGGATGCCGGAAAGCCAAAAAAAACACTGGCCAGGTGGTTTGTTTAGGTTTCTGTGTGCCTGGTGATCAAAACCATTGCCTATTCTGGGTTTAGTGATGTCATGGTAAAACTTGCATAATCACAAAACATTTCCCCCCCCTTCTTTTCATTGAAATACACCCATGAACTCTGCTGCCCTACACATCTGTAGCCACGCAACTGTGAACGAATTATTCTGGGACACTTTCATCTGCCTTTGGCCTCCTGAACTTCACAAGATGTAGCCTTCTGCACCACAACGTAAGAACAGATGTTTTAAATTCCAGATGCAGCAAAGCAGTCAAACAGCATTTCTAGCCTTCAAGGATGAAATCAGATTTCCTATGCTCATCGTCCCTTTGCAGATGGAACAGAGAGAAGGTGCCACGTGGGACTCGGAGATGCTGTGCCATCACTGGTTAGCATTACAAATACAAATGACATTGCTTTCTTTTCTCTTGCAGCTGAGAAGCAGTTTGTTTTGTTGGCCCCTTAGATCCTGAATGAGCTTGCAGAAGTCTGCAAGTCCGAGAAGGGAGTCCCAGACACTTTTCCTTTTGACCACTTGAGGCTCTACTAACAGTGCCTTCTGGATACACCCACCTCAGGTGCCGTTTTCACGCCGCATGCTGTAACATGGGTGCAGTGCACAAACCACTGTCTGGGAACTCACGCATTACTAGTGAAACTTCTAGCATTTCTCCATTTTCACAATATAAAGAATAACAAAAATCCTTCCGTTTTGGCCAACCTCTTTTCAGTGGTTTGCAGGGACAGGACAAGGGGTAATGGCCACAAAGCGGAGCCCAGGCAGTTCTGCACCAACATGCAAAAGAACTGCTTCATGGTGAGGGTGACGGAGCGCTGGCACAGGCTGCCCAAGGAGGTTGTGGAGTCTCCTCCTCTGGAGATATTTAAGGCCCGTCTGGACGCCTACCTGGGCAGCCTGCTCAAGGGAACCTGCTTTGGCAGGGGGGTTGGACCTGAGGATCTTTCAAGGTCCCTTCCAACCCCTTCAATTCTGTGATTCCGTTAAGGTGCTGTGGAGTTTATCTTTTCTCTGATTTGCTAATAATCTGGACCTCCAACTTAAGCATCTAAGTACTTCTGTAGCTCACAAAGAAGTTGTGGACATAACCTCAAATGCATTCTTCAAGCATTTGCAGACATATTGTCATTTATTGCAAAGGTCCGGACATACATATGCAGTGGTAACTTGATGAGCTGTAACTACAGACATAGAGTAAGTTACAGGAAGAGCAGAGGATCTTTAAAAAAATTATAAGAAGGAAAAAAAATCAGGAACAGTTTGTTGATGGATTGCTTATTGACACTAACTACTTAGTTCTGCTGCCAATAATTTTACATTGCAGCTGCCCTTGAAGCAGAGATGTAAGCAGAGATGTACCCTCCTCCTCCTCCTGCCGCAGTGCCTCCTACAGACTGCACGGCCCCGCCACTGCTCTCTCACCTTCCTCCACCCCAGCAAAAAGGGCAACATGCCCCATATGGTGAGCAGCACCTGTATGCATGGCACACTGCTAGTAAGGTCATCAAAAACCATTTTGTTCTAGCTGTTGTGAAATCCCTTATTTCAGTGATTTAAATGCATTCACACAGGTATTACGAGTGTGATCCTTTGCAGCTAAGCCATTGAAGAAACAGCAACACTTACATTTCACAGAATCCATTAATAACTATAAAGCCTTTATTTACATGCTGCTCATTTACAGTCTAGCTTCACATCGACAAGGAACACTGCACCCTAACACCGTGTTGAAGCATACAGCAATGGCCTTTAGTACAACATTAAAAGATGACAAAAGAATCTGAGTAAAAATGGATGGCAGGTTTATTGACTTCAAGGTTCTTCAAAAATTCAATCCATAGGCAGAAATTACTTTTGCTTCTTTCAGATAATCATGCTAGTTTACACCTCTGTAGAAATGCCACGTGTTTTCATTCTATTACAGAGACAAATAGGGAACATTCACTTTTGTCTTCAGCTTTTCTATCAAAATGCAGTTCTGCAAAATTTTCAGATTTTGATAGCCAGTAAAGGTTTTCAGCAAATCACATCTCCCATGGTAAATCTTGCTTTTTCTAAGTTAAAATGTACTATTCTACCTTGTACCTACAAAAGATGTTTCCAAAACTTTTTTTCGTCCCCTGCTAACAAAAATGATAGTCATTTATTTTCAGAAATACATACAAGTAATTCACTTCATCATCAAAACACGTATTTCTGGAAAAACACAGGAATGCTTTTCTGAAATCCTGGCAGGGACAGAGAAAGGAAATTGTTCTTCACAGCTGATTAGGTACAATGTTCTTTTAAATATACAGTAAATTCCTTACTTGTCCTTAAGCTCATTTAGTGCTTTGCTGAACTCATATCTGTATCTGATTTAAATCATTTTAAAAAAATCTGGTTTTCCTTTCCTTTCTGTGCACTGTGCAGTATTTCTTTCATATTTGTGGTGAAAGTGATTCACCAACAACTGAAGGGAGAAATGAAAATGTGTCACTCATGCCATAACTAGTGGTGATAGAGCTGGCAGCATTTTATAAATACCATCTTATAAGGTATTTATTTATTTCAACCTTTTTAGTCTAGAGGAACTTCCGATTTTATAAATGAACGTGTTTGTGTCTGGGTAAGAAGGAAGAGAAGCAATCTTACCAACACCAACAACGTGCAAGATGACGAGTACGTTCTGTACAAATTTTAAAAGTGTAAGTTGTGATTATCATTAAAAAATCAAATAAAGGAAATGAGAAAAAAAAGTAAATTAACTTGCATGCCTTTCAGATTCAAAAAGCCGGGCAAGTCATCCCCATTCTGCTTATTAGCACGTTATCAGAAAACAATAATCTATATGAAAACTGACAGTCACCTCAGGTAGGTGTAATACTTGCACACGCTGCATTTTGCATACAGAATATGTCAAAGGTAAGATGCAAATATCATTGCCAGCAATCTATTTGAAACTAAGCAGGTAGCTGGAGTAGCTTCTGACACTACATGGGAACACAGGAGGTGTCTAGACGGATGCTAGAGTCACACATGGTAATTTCTTTTTGTTCTTACCACTAGTTTTCCTATTTGTTTACAAGCCAAACTTAACAACCCTAATTTTGATCATCAACAAGCTGAATCTAGATTGAAGAAAGTCCAGCATATCCTATTACCTTGTCTGCAGAACAACAAAACTCTCTGCTTTGGGCTTCCAATGTGCATTGCTGTAACTACATATCTAAGCATACTAGACAGCAACTTACGTAAGCCTTCTCACTGTAGAGGTTGTATATAGATCATTAGGTGACTCTGAACTCCAGTTCACCTTCTTGTTAACTTTGTTACTTAAATTGAGTGTTAATATTTGCCACCTACTTATACACAGCCCTTTGTTTCAAGCGTATTGGAATAAACAGCTTAAATAAAGAGAATATGAAGTGTGCAACAGGTATTTGTATGAGAGAGCTATGTGATGAAAGTCCTATTTAAAGGTGAACTTCTCAGCACTTGTAGTGATTTTATAATGTTTTGTAAGACTTATAAAATTCATCACCAAAATAACACCAGATTATTATAGATAAATACACATTCATGGAGCTATTCCCTGGTACATTCCTCAAAAAAAGACCACCACACACACACACAAAAAAAAAAACAAACAAAAAAACAAATAAGAGTTAATCATCCCTCCAGCCAACTGTTGGCCATACATTTATGACTTTTCCAAGAGGATAACTGTATTCTTTATGGGATCCAATATTGCTGAGTGAGTAGTGGGATCAGTTTCCATTTTGTCTTTACATTAACAGGCAAAGTAGCACTTAAAATATTGTTTTGGGAACACACAAATTAAGTTTCATTTAAAACTATGTCATGCAGTCTGCCATGAAAAGGAAGTCTCATTTCCAAATTTGAGATCTTTCAAAGGTCTGAATTATCATGCTTCAGAAGCTTTGAAGTGACTGTACATACACATGAGCTTACTCATAGTAGCTCACTAATACTTTGCAAAGTATGCTTTCAGCATTTTCTTATTAAAATATCTGCATATAAGTAGCATTCAGTATTAGGAAGAAAGTGCTAGTCTATTCAGGACTGGCATTCCTGATGAATTCTGAGGCCTGCTTCCATACTTAAGTAACAGATATTTACCCAACCTGCAAGAAGACATTTAACATCAACAACCTTTCCAGTCACTTCTCCTTGATGTTACATACAAACACCAGTAAGTATATACTTAAATTCAATGCTTTATTGAATCACAGCAACATAATAATTGAATTCTCATTTTCAAATCTGAAAAAAATCGGTTTATAAGAGGGCAGAGATTTTAGATGCATTTCCTTTTTCTGTATACACATCCTTTTGATTGAGAAATTATTCTCAAGTGTTACCTTCACCGACGTACAAGAAGTCATCCTAGTTGTTTAGGAAGTATTTACAATGTTCTAACTACTAAAGAAACAAAACTCATATTTACACAAGCATTGTCAGCTTTATTTCATTTTCTTCTGACTGTGTCCCTTTTCATGACTATGGGTCTCAGTTTCTAAAAGACTACTTAATTGAGTAATTCCCAACTGATTTTCTCACTAACAAACCAGCAAGGTATTTACTACAATGATCACATCAAAAAAATAAATAAAATACACACTGATAACTGTGGGTTATCCTTTCATAACGAGATACTCAGATTTAATTTCAAGGACCATAACAGGCACCTGACTCCATCACCTACTCCATGACATCACAGGATGTACTTTCTGACTAGTAACTTTACCAATGTGAAGTTTGGGAAGTGCACAGTGCAAGGAGAAAGTGGATTTGATGGGCTGGGGGAGGTAAATTAATAACGAGTTTATTTGTTTAAGCTTTCCTACAGATGTGTGTGCAACTCCTTGATTAGACCATTATTACCTGACTTTGAGCATCAAGCCTCTACTCAGAATAGCTTATCCGTCCCATGGACAACCCTGACTAAAAGGCTCATGTGTCTTCAAAGAATTATGGTATTTTGTAGGAAAGGTCACTCACATACCTTTCTTGATTTGCTCTACAAGATGAACTTATGTTCTCTGTAGACTAATAATAAATAGATCCAAATAACATGAGAATTTATAAATGGCAACGTGCAATTCATTTCATAATCGTGTAAAATACTTAACACAAGCGTACCCACTAAATTGAGAAGCATTTTAGGACACAGAGTAATCACAACAGTAAACAGTACAAAAAAAGAAAATCCTATGTACATACCACAGTGCTTCCATTGTGCATGTTATGTGTATCCTTATGGGCATGGGCACAGAAATCTATGCAAGCTGTTACACCAGAGAAAGGCCTACCGTCCTTGGATCCAAGCCGACAGTCTGGGCCCATGTGCTCATTTTCCACCTAAAAAGGAAATAAACTACAGGTACTTAGGACTGCAAGTGTGTGACGTAGAACCCCCTAAGCCACAAATGCATTTGTGACTGAATAAATACAGCCACTAAGTATATCAGAACCTATTTCCCCACAAAACATGCAATACTTCTTACTGGCTATCAACAGGATTATCAGCTCAGCCGGGATCAAACCATCTCTGCAAATAAAGTGTTTTTATTTGTAAGACTTTTAAAAATGTACAGCTGGTGGCGTAACTTAATCAGCAGCTGGAATAAAAAGAATTTAAAACCAACCACATGAAATAACAAATGGAAGTAAGCAGTGGGATTCGTCACATCTGTGAGATCTCCTGCTTCCACCTGTTAACATACTTTTGCGTTGCATCTCGTTTTTAAACAATACTGCCTTGCTGGAGGTACAGCTACACTAGTTGGCTGTCACAGACCTACCTGGTTCTGGAAAGCTTCAGGAGCAAGCTTTTTATAAACCGGAGCCACATCAGTAGCTAAAGTTTGCAAATTATTTTCAAGAAGTTCCTCCTGCAGAGAAAGACAATGTTTAGAGAGCTGCAATTTACTTTAAATGAATCTAATCCAGTTTAGAGATGTCTGACTCAAGTCAGCAAAGCCAATAAGATCCACCTCTACCTTATTTTATTAATCTGACATCTGTACCACTGTCTTTTGTTGCTGGACATAAATAAGGCTATTTTTAATTACTAAAGTACCAAAAGCAATAAATACAAGTCAACCAAATAGCAACAGAGGATGTGTGCTAAGGCAGAGAAACCCAATACACAAGGAATTTATTTTTGTATTATTTTCTCCTTCTCATCCACAGCCAATCAAGGAAAGTTCCACAGAAAATAGAGAAATACCATCCAGAAAAAAAATTATACCACATTCTGGGTGGAGATGGAAACTCACGTCTTCTTTTAGTGTTTTGTTTAAGGGATCTTAAGTCACAATGATAAATTCCTGCTAAAATATAAAGTTTGGAACTTCTTTGTCTTAATCTGATGAGTTACTCCTAACAGTATTTAGCATTGATTTCAGCTCACAGGGGGAGAGGTATGTTTCTAAAACTGCAATAGAAACCTTAGGAAGAGTTGGTATTTTGTTATTTGGGTGTGACAAATTCACAGGACTTCACAGAAATATCTACTAGATTTGGAATTAATATTCAGCTCCCTGGGGAAAGCCATGGACACATGGTGGGCTTCTGCGGCAGTGTGACATTTAAACTTTTATTTAGAGAAACACAATTCCTAAATTCTTGCTTTTCCTGAATTGTTACTTTTCCAGGAAAATCACCAGCAACCTGGGAAAGAAAAGGCGACAGACTCATTCTGGGGTTACATATCTCCTACTTTGTTTTCCTCCAAAGGCCAGGCTTTTGGAGACAACTGCAGCTTCAGTTTTGCACATTGGGTAGTGGAAAAAACAGCAGCTTGCTTCTATTTGTTCTACAAGAAACACTTGTCACCATATATTGTAAACACTTATGCACATAAACATAAGTATACTTCACATTTTTCAATGTGGTATTACAAAATGATACTGTATTTTTAACTTGTACTATAACCAGTTTATTAACTGTCGATTGCTACCACATGTCCTTCTGAACTGCACTGAAGGTAACGCATCCTTAATTATCTATCCTATGTACTATTCTTACCTAGGTAAATACACCCTTAACCTCATCTGACTCCATCCAGGGCCTCAAATGATCAACCAATCCAAATCTTTCTGGACTTCGAACTATCTTCTTTTTAATGTGCTATATCTCCTAGCTTTATGTCATCTGCAAAATCATCAATATCCAGTTAGCTAGAAGAAGTATCTGATAGAAAAATAAAAAACCAAATGAAGAGAAAAAATATTCACCAGTAAGTACTCTTTTTTGAGATGTACTGCCAGCCCGCACACACACTGAAGCACCCAGCCAAGCACCACTGGCACCTCGAGCTGGAGGCTTTTGCACAGCAGCAGCCAAAAGGTGCACACACTTCCCTCACAGACAACCAGCAGAACGGAGTGCCTGTGTGCTCTGCAGCCCTCATCCCCTCCCAGCTGCACTCCCCAAGGAGATTTTAAAACTTCAGCAGAAAAGGGGAAATAAGACTATACACTTTCAGATCACACATCTAGAAAACGTCCCATTACTGGCTAGGTAATCTCGCTCAGATAACTGCTCATGTACTGTGGTGGAAAGTATTCTCCTACAAAAACCTGCAGGTTACCTGTTAAATGAACAGGCAACCCAAGACAGCTCTCATTAGTGGGGCACCATTTCTAGGTGCCACTACAAACGCCATCGTGCTTGACCGACTGGAGCTCGAGGTGGCCTTTCACAGACACAGGGGAAGCGATGCCACCAACATAGCCTGCAGACTCATGCAACACGGTGTGATCAGTGGAGAAGAATCTATTTGAGCTGCCTTTTAAGAGATCAGGATGCAGGCTAATATTTCATTAGACAGTGCATATGAAGATTGCCACCTTGCTGATCTCCCAGCTAATGCCATTAAAAGCATTAGAAACCTGCGGAGGAAACGAGCACAGGATGCTCCGTGTGCGACACTGAGCAGGGAAGAACCTAAGACACAGTAATGGAAAATGGAAAGGGACAAAGGGGAACAGGACTGCTAAATTGAAGGAACACCCAAACATACGCAGTTCTCTGTAAATTAAAATTTCTAAAACAAACTCCTTCAAGACATTTTAGACAAGCAGAGATAATTTCAGCTTGTACTGCCTGAAGTTAAGTATTCACTGGGAAACAAGGAGAGAGAGGCTATGCACCCTAGACTGCTGAGGCAGAAGTCCTATTAGCACTTTAAGTGCTAATGAAGTTCGTGAATACCCACAATGAGAGCAGACAGCACAAGTCAAAGGAGAATGAGGGTTTTGCATTGTGCACATGAGCATAATATGTGCTTAATCAGGTCTTTTGTGGAAAAAAATAGGACTTGGGAGGAGTATTTAGCTCCAGTGAATAAACTGACATCACTCTTCCCAGAAACATTGTGTGTGCACACATGTGTACACTACACATTAAAAATGCACAACGCTCCTCCTGTCTGGCCTTCAAGCAGTGAGGTCTTTTCTGTATCTGGCAGCAGTGGAGCTCAGGAGCTGAGAAAGACTAATGGCAGGATAACCCAGAAGGAGAACTAGGTAACAGACTGCTCTATATGCGTCTTTTAAAGCATGTCAGATGTGCTAGTGAAGACCTAATTCATTTATCCAGGAGCTCCACAGGGAAAAGGAGTTACACAGTCAGAGCAAAAGGAACTTTTGAGTTAGCCCAAGGAATCTTTTTGCTTTATGTCCCTCAGGCAGTGCTTATCAGTTTATACCACATTTATTCCTTCATCACAAAGTAACTTTGTTTTTTTGAGGTACATTATTTGGCATAATCCATCATCGTATTTTCTGAACTGAGCTTTATGTCACCACTAATGCTCTTCATCAGCAATTAGGAGTATCAGTTGGATGCATCATATCTTACTGTAATTCATTCCCTTAAGTGTTTCAAAAACATGTTGTCCGAGGAAATAATTTATTCCCGATGTCAGACAGATACCAGGTTGTCTGCTGGTCAGGGATCAATGCAAAAGGCATGCAATCCAAGGCACAAACATTTCTATAACAGGACAAGAGAACTGAATCTGTTGAGGTGCAGTCTTGGTGCTTACAAAAACCCTTTATCTCTATTTTAAAATTACAAAGTATCATCATTTCATATCAATTTACACAGTGGAGCTAAATATGTAATTAAAAAGAAAAGCATTTAAGGATAATTTTAGAGTACTTAAGGAGATAATAAGAGAGCACTTTCATGCGGTGGAAAAGTTATAAATGCTACAGCTACAAAACATTTAGTTGGATACCCATATGATAAGCAATGCATACATATGTGTGGGGAATTATCTGCAGATCCCGTTTCTAGTTCTGAAAATCGTCTGAATAAATAACTGGAGGAAAAAAAAACATACAAAATAAAGTCTTACTTGTTTAGGGTCATCAGTGAGAAGCCTAAATTTCCTGGGGTTTTTGCTTCTTGCAAATTTACATCCATTGAAATACATACTCCATGAACAGCCGAATGAGAATGATGCTCCGCAAGTTTCTGGATCAAGTCCTTGACATGCACAAGTACGGCTACGAACAGAAATAAAGACAAGTCACGTCAGCTAATAATGCAGCTTGTTTGTTTTTTTTTGTGTGTGGTTTTTTTTTGTGTTTTTTACTTATCAGTGATATTTGCAATTTCTTTTATAATACATAGCAAAATAACACAGTTTAACTAGGTATTTTCTGTTAATTAAATATTTGTGTGTAGAGGATTTTTTTCCCCATGAAGACAGTCCCAACTCCCAAAAGACCCACAAGTTCTACTGCTACAACACTGAGGTGTAAATATATATCCGTGCTTCTTTGATTTTGACTTCTCCAACTGGGTAAAATTTTGTCCCACATAAATACTGTATTACCCATAAACACAGTAAATATCTCATGTGCAACAATGCCATTATCATCAAATTGATCCAACATCTAAAATGGAACAACCCTACTTAGCCTAACCATTTAAGAACATGAGCATGACATTCAGGCCACTGCACAGCTGTTAGATATTGGTTAAATGTAGGCAATGAAAAATCAGCACGAAGAAAGCTCTGCTCCACAGCCTCAGTTTCAATGCGGTTCAATCTCTCATTTATTTAAAAAGATTGAGTATTTTAATTTTACATCTATGTAGAATTACAGCAACGTTAGCTGAAGAACATGAGGCAGCTGACAGTTAGCACTACTACTGCTTCTCTCATTTAATTAATATAATTGAAAACAAAGCACATTTGCAGTTGTCCTGGCCAGACTCGAGATGCTGGGCAATGCATACTGCCAGGAAGAGACATCCTCAGATCTCTCAAAGGCCTCCCTCATGCCGTATACTCATGTGCAGGAGGAAAGGCAGCACGCCTTCCTCTCGTGACCAGCCAGCTTGGCTCATGAGCACAGTACAAGTCACATCCTAGCAGCTCCTTACCATGCCTGCACGTGTAAAGTGTGTGCAAAGACGGGAGAAGTTGCTACCCCCCTCCCTGGGCTTTCCTTGTACAGCTATCCCTTGGAGCCTGGCCTCTAGAAAAAGCCAGGAACTAAATTTTATACTGAAATGACACCTAGTGGTTTGTAACTTTAACACTACCAGTGAATTCTCATGCTGTGTATTACAGAACAACATTCAAAGGGTGACCCAACGATCATTGACAAGTGAAGTGACATACTCTTCGTTTAATGCACATCTGCGGCTTGTGGGACAGCCGTATTTTCTGAGGCTCTGCGTCAGTTCTTTGTACAGCGTGTCAGCCAGGAGATGAGGGATCCCTTCCCAGGCCAGTATGAGAATCACTATGACGGCCGTTTGACAGTGGTGTCCTGCACGCTGACGTACCAAGCACAGCAACTTTTCCTCATCGCTACTTCTTCGTATCACCTGGAAGAATCATTTTGTTTATTCTCAGATAAAAGTAGGAAACACATAACGTGTTGTTCTTCTGAGACATGTCAGGCCTGGAAGAGAATGAAAAATCGCTGCCTGAAGTGTCCGTCAGCAAGCAGGAGCAGGAAAGCTGTGGTCTCTGATGTAAAACATGATTTCACATTGCTTCTCTATCTGTAGAAATAGCGTATGTTACAGGAGGAATATCCTAGGTGCTCTACACAAACAATGAAGATGGATTAAGACGAAACTAACCACTAGAAGTAAATAATCATCTTGAAGTAACAGATCCACTGCTAATAGTTACCTTGAAAGTACTACTGAAAACGTACTGCTAAAACCCAAAACGCAGGTACATAAAAGCACACCCCAAAAGCAAACAGCCTCGTGTTAAGATGGTTACCACAGTTACACATCAGCATATAAAGTGGTTTCTATCTTGGAAAAAGAGTATTACAAGAAAGTGATGAAAATAAATGCTGTTCTTAAGTGAAGGAAGCAAAGAGATTTTTCATAACATATCCCTAAATGACCTACATTACAGTACTTAGCAAAGTGCTGATTTTTTTTTTAACTGAATTTATCCATGCAACAACACACCAAAGGCTAACATGATACAGAACACTATAATGGCTTTCAATATACCATGAAATTAAAGTGGAAAAAAATTGATAGTCTAAGTGCTACATATTTTGTTTTTTTTTGGCATAATTTGAAACAAAGCTGCATTGTAAGAGGACCAAAAATGCATTAACACCAGGTACTACTAGAACATAGGCTTTGAAAATATGTTTATCTATTTGTTGAACATGTTTTACCCACCATAGCCTCTATGAGGCTCCAACAACAGTTCCAAGACTTCAGTGTTACGCTTCAACAAAGGTATTGGACCTGGACCTCTCAGGCATTAGAGGCCAAATCTTCCTCCTCGGCTTGGTCATACACAGGATGAAGACAGCTGGGTTGCTCTTCTGTACTCCACGCAGACAGTGAGCCTGTATGCTGTAGATGGGCTCTGCCAGCCCTGCAGCAAACACGCTTGCTCAGGGTGAGCAGCCAGTCATCCTGGCTTTCCACCCAACAACCCCTAGCCATTAGCAGAAACCCCACAGCTAAGTTACTAATCACGGCCTATAAAAGCAGGAAGGCAACAGTTTCACCTATTCTTTGGATACC
Source organism: Aythya fuligula (assembly GCF_009819795.1). Lineage (NCBI taxonomy): Eukaryota > Metazoa > Chordata > Aves > Anseriformes > Anatidae > Aythya > Aythya fuligula. Next base: position 4,639,037 of record NC_045565.1, on the reverse strand, counting down.
TCCAAATGGCTGAATTTTCATGCAGATTCCCTATCAGACTGATGTCAAAGCTTCTTTGTTGCCAGACTCGCAGCTAGCTGTCATTAATAATGTGAGCGCTAGCCTGATCAACTGTGAGTATCTAAATTATTTGAATTAATTCAAAGTGGGGACCAAAGTACCCTTGCAATTAATCTGCAAATGAAAGGATCTTCATCAGACTAACAGTTTCAGAGCAAATCTGTTCAGGCTGAGAAGAAAGAAGCCAGCTTCAAGTTAGTTTGTGTCAAGGGAGAAAGCATCACCCTTTTAAAGTTGATTACGCAGCCTTAAAACCAGCCTTAAATTGAGTGAGAAAACAAGTAACTGCATCTGAGGTACCATTTCTCAAAAGGAGTCTTGGTTGTGACTGACCAACCGGTACAGTATTTTCTGTAAAGAAAGAAAAATAATGCAACTCATTTACATTTGAGTGAGCTTTACAGAAAACCTATTAAGGCTGATACACAATACAGGTTATTCATCTTGGTGTGAGTTTTACATTCCTGAGGCAGCACTGTTCCTTCGAGTCAGAAAAAGGAATTTGATTTTGTTACTCAGAATGAAGGGTGATGTTTTTAATCTCTTTTTTCTTTCTTGGTTTTCTAGACTTCCTAACTTCAATGAGAAAATCTGGTATCTCTTAGTTTCTCAGTACAACATCAGGCTGCCCTTTGTGAGCTCTCACAGAGCTCTAAACTGGAAATACAGGGTCCAGGAAAAATGACAAATGGACAGGAAGGTAATTCATAGTTTGCTTTGAACAAACATCACACCACCCTGGAGTTAACCCCAGCTGGAATTTGCTTTATTGTGCAAGCAGCAGATACTGCAATCCTCTTACTGGACCCCAGAATATTTTACAGTCCATTGTCTTTCAGGCCACAAAGGTGGCTAAGGGACTTATTAGTTGCCTGAATTTTATTTCTTATTTATTTTATTTATTTTATTTTACATCATACGCTCACATCTGACTACCGCAGCTGCAGTACTCCTGCCCTTTGGTAACTGGGGATAAGGCACTTTTCTCCCCTGTCTCAGGAGAACACAACTCACACCGAAGCAATCGCAGTTCCTCCGGGCTCACGGCCAGCGGCAGCGCAGGCAGAGCTGGAGCCGTGCTGCTTTGCCCATGGTAACTGCTGGTGCCCGCTCACACTACAGCTGACTTTCTCAAAGCAGGAATAAGTGGAGACTCTCTTTGCAGTAATAACAAATTCACAGCAACACCACACTCAGCTTTAATTCACAAAAAAGCACATTTGAGGGAGACAACTGAAAAACTGTAGAACAAATCCAGGCAACAGAAACACCATGAAATTCCTGATGATTTAACAGTTTGTCTCATGAGGAAAATCCCCACTACACTCCTTGACTTGGTGACTTATTAATGACATTAACACTCATCTAATTTCATTAATTTCCAGCTTGCCATTTGTTTTTCAGTACCTGATTACATCCGGTATGTTTCTAAACTCTGTAAGTAGTTACATATTAAGCTAAAGAAAAAATTACCGTACTTGCTTTTCTTCCTGAATTTGTGTTTATCTCAGTAACTGGTAAAGCCCAAAATGCGAATACAAGCTGTGCACTGCTTATCAAGATTTTGTCTGATATGCAAACAGACCAGATTTCTTACTGTTTGTAATGGGCCTCATAAGGTTTTACTTGATTGATCATTTCTTGAATTATTCTTAAATTTAGATATCTCCAATATGATTTATTTCCATCCCAGTTTCTGCAGCTTGAAGCGACCAGGGATGATTCCAAGACCTCTTAACCCTTAAAGTTCCCCAAACCACAGTGTTTTAACCCACTACTCCCCCCACAAACACACGTTGTGGAAGACATCCCGCTTGTTTTAAATTTGTGCAACAACATTATCTTAAAGTCGTCATGAGAATAGCATGCAAAGCCTCAGCCTACACGCTGAATAACCTTTTGTTCTTTGGGCATGTGCTTGATACAGTGGTCTTTCTCAGTAAGGCAAATTGAATTCATGCACTGTCACAGCCACAGAGAATACGATACTAACATAACTTACGAATCAATTCTTCATGCAATGATTTAAAACATATATGGATGTGTTAGATGTGTTATTGGAAGTTTGTAGACTAATCCCAGTGTACTTACTGTTTCCCTATGACACACTCAGATGCTGAGCATGCAGTTAAATATGCAGCAGAGCAAGTCATTTCATGTTTCTCGGACTGTAAACAATGCACAAATCAGCTGGCAAATCTCATCTCCAATAGTTGTTGATACTACCCATGTAGTTGTTAAAAATGGTAAAGTAAGCAATTAAATACTTCAGTTTGGTTAATTTGGGTCCCTAATGCACTTAAAAGGAATGAGAAAATAATCATTTGTTAAGTAGTAAAATTTTAAAGGTAGCTTTTTATGACAGCAAAATAAAAACTTTTCCCTGCAACTGTTTTTCCACACCCAAATCCCCACCACCATTTCTCAGTGACTCACATAGACAAATAGTATAATAACAGAAAAAACAGACCTGTAGTAAGTTTCTAAAGTATTATATAACACTTAAATGTGGTACGATCATCTTTTTTGCAGGTACATAGGCCCAGATTATCCCTGAGCTCATTCTAGCAAGCAGTAACTGTCACCAGTACTAAGCATCCATCAGAAAATTCCTACATTTACAACAAAATCTATTTAGCTGCAACACAGCCCTTCTGGAAAGCCACAGACCTGACAGAGTGTCCTGCAATGCTGGACCTGGGCATGAAGCTCCAGGCAACCTGCTCCTTCAGCTGGTCACTAACATACACACATCTAGGACAAGAAGAAAAACCGAAGTGGGACAAACACCTCCTGCCCAACAGCTTTCTTATGCACATCTGTATCTGGACACACAGCAACACAACTATCACCCTTGTAGGTTGCCAGTTTGGGCAGAACGTTCATTTGGTTTTGTCTTTTCCCAAACCTCATTTTGTACATTCCTCCTGCGCTGCAGTCTGGCACCCACCACCATCACTTTGTGCACCATGCCTGTTCTGCATTATTACCGCTCTCCATGTGTTCTTGTTTATGCATGCAACTTAAAAAGACAGCAATTCGACTCATTTCTTTTATTAACTAGTCCAGATATTCTGAAGTGGCAGAATCAGCTAATAGCAGTAAGCCTTCAGGGTGAGCCACAAACTGCCAGCTAGGACAGAAACCATCAACGGCACTTCTGGCAACATACCACAGCTAAACCTCTGATTCTACAAGCCACAAAGGTAGAAATTAACCCAATTTTCCTAACAGAAACTATGAGCCCTGAACTAGATTATTACAGAAGTGCCATACACTGCGCAATTCACTCCAGCAGTTTAACAAGATGTTACGGGGCAAATAAGCAGCTTCTCAATCCCTCACATACAAGGATAGCAAAGAGACAGAGGGGGGATAAGAGGACTTCTCAGGATTACTTTACTGCATTCATTTTGCCTCCAACTAAACACTGTGAGAGCAGGACCAAGTCAGAGAAGCTGACTGTCCAGCCTTATCCCAATCCTGGCAGTGACTACCAGCAGTTGCCTAGGGATGAGTAGTAGGAGAGGCACAGAGATGCTTCTCATCAACTGTTGCTTCATAGCATCCATAGGCAAAGCTTAATTCCAGGTCATGTGGAGGAAAAAACAACCCCTTTTCTTTGTGCTCAGCTCATCTTCCCCAAACACTAGTGCTTCTGGTATAGGATGAGACCGGATGATGGATAGCTATCGGTCTCTCCATGCCACAAGGACCAAGAGAAGTGTGCTTTCTCCCTTTCCCACCTGCCAGGCGGAGAAGCCTTCCCTTGTTTTGCTGTGCTTTCCTGAGCTGGGGGACCACAATTGCTGACAGCATTTAAGACTGGCGTGCAGCATGCATTCGCACAGAGGCATAACCATACTTCTTGCTTTCTTTATGCCTTCCCAGCAATTCTCACTGGCTTCTTTTGCTGTTTTCATCACTACTGAACACCAAAGCTGTTGTCTTACGTACTTTTATCCCAAGCAGTAACCCTCAGACTGGGGTCCATCACTGTGTATATAAAACTCCACTCTGCTATTTGCATTGCTTCACATTTACCACCAGCAAGACTTATCTAACATTTTACTGGCCATTCATTCTGGACTCCAAGTTCTGCCTGTAGGTGATGACAGCTGGCCCTCTTTTCTTTGTGGTCCCGAACAACTCTAGTTGGCAACTTGTCACCTCAGTGTTTCCCACTTTTTTTAAATAACTCCTGAATATACTGAACAGCATAGATAAAGTTTACCAACAAAACTTGCTCCAGCTGTCCAAGTGCTTGAGTTCTACTTACTTGAATTATTTCTTTTAGATTGTTGAAGCAACTGTCTCAACCCTTGGCAGGAGCTCTAGAACAAGGAATAATTACACTGTGAATAAAAAATACTTGATGTCCTTAAACATAAGCCAGTCTATCTAAATTAGCACGTACATGACTTATGTAACTTGCTAAGAATCAGACTGCAGAAGCTCAGCACACCAGATGCTGAGTTACCATATGGACGAGAAATTACTTTCATATTTAGGGGAACCAGAATAGTCGTGTGAACTTTGGTACGATATAAACCAGATACTACTAGCAAATAAGTACAAAACTTTAACTGCGGGTTAAATGCAACAAATTACTGGATGAAAACTGAACAGAACTAACAAAAAGGCCCTTTTTAGACTTATTTCATCACCATGTGGTTCCACTGCAATAACTGTCCAGTCCATTCTGAATTTCTTCAGCAAAATAGCTGCGTCTCCTCTGCAGAGCATCAACAGATGATTTTAAAGTGAGAATGCAGCCTAAGTGCTCACAGTAATTTCCTAGGCAACTCATTCAGAACAGCTTGCCTCTACATTTTCTAACCTGTAGGTTTTGCCTCCGGGGGAAGTTCACGTATCAGAGTTCCTTTTACATACGATGAAATCTTCTGCTAGGATACAATTCCATAATAGCCTATACCAGAACAAACAGAGTACAACGCTGCTAAAAATCGCTGCTGTTCTAGCAGGTGAGGCTGTCTAACAGAGAAAGCAGGAGAAGTGCTCTTGTTTGCAGCAGAAGAGTGTCTGCCCTCTTTTCCAAATTCACCCCCCATATATACATGCACAATAAATGACGTCAGACTTTTTTCTCACTGCAAAGTGATATACATGTATCCTTTTATTCTCAGTATGAATAAGAGATATTAAAATGCAAATCAATTCCACTTCCCTAAATTCTCTCTTCTCAATAGTACTAGCAGACTACATCAGGTAAGTTAAAACAGAGCAGTCACCATCAATAAAGCTATTAAGTTACTTATCTAAATTTACAGAAATATCACTGAAGTGTTTCACAAGAATTATCAGCCAACACCACTTCCAAATTGATACTAGAAAAAGTCCTGTACACTTAGAAATGAGTAAACAGCAATACAGATGCTGGTTTTCTACAACCACATAGCCAATGCTGCAGAAATGAGGCCAAAATTCATGTCTCAACTCCCAGTGCCCTCTTACCCTCTGCAGTCTCTCAAACTTCCCCTCCTGTTACATCACATCAATGGTAAACAGAGCTTCATATGATACGGATGACAAACGAGAACCTACACCCCCCGTTCGTTCAGATATCGCTGTTTGTTTTGATGTAGTGATAACAGCAACTTAAATGTTTAGTCTTTCATAATACTTAATTTTCTTTATCTTAACGTGGCTTTTTTGATATTTACTCTAATAGTTGAGTTTCACGTTAAAGAAATGAGAACACCTCTGTTTCCTTCAGAAGCCATGTAAAAATTTCTAATCATTTTGAATCTCAAAGCATTGTACCACTTAGAGAACAGCTTGACTTTGGGTATTACGAACATTTTTCATCCAAAATAATCTCCTCTATGTTTAACAGATAAGCATTCCTGCAAACACTAAAACAGTTTCTGTAAAGGGTACCACAGGTATGGAGGTACTAACTTCAATGTGTGTTGACAGATGGCAAGAAAGTCCTGCTCTAACATAATGGTGTCCAAAAACATGACTAAAAACCCCAGCCAACCACCCCACTGTATGCCAAAATTCACTTCCTTCCAGACTTCTATGGAGATCATCATCCAGACTGGAGTAACTTCTCACTTTTCTTGCTTTTTCTATTTCCCATCACTTTCTCAAGCAAAGCTAGCAAAGTGGAAAAAAAAATAATCTCTGCATCTGCAGAAGAAATAATTGTTACCAAAACTCATTCAGCACTCAACAAACTGTAGTTTTTAGCACAAATTCCTATCAGGTCAATGATCTATGAGGTCTTGGTTATAACAGTGAATTACCTAAGCATTACTTTTTTCAAACTATCAGGGCTGCCAGTAGGATATCAGAATCTGAAGGGTCCACAGATCATCCAGGTGAAAAATAACAAAGCGCTCAGAGAAAACAAGGCCAGAGATGCAAAAACCGCTTCTGCTGTGTTCACAAAAAGGCGTTTGGGAAGATTCCCACTTCAGAACACTTCTTTGGAGAAACACCCTCAGCTGTGTACCTTATCAAGCTAAAGCTCCCCAAAAAGTGGTTATAGGACAACAGGACCCATTGAAAAACATCACTCACTCTCCTCCCCAAAGACAGAAATGATTTGCCAAGATCAGGTAACATCCACCCCCGACACTCAAGGATAAACAACCAGACTGTTAGGCACTGTTTTGGTTTATAATACACCAGTACCAGAAGGCATGAAGATTAACTAAGAGTACGGCAGCTTGTAAAATGGGCCTAGGAGAAATCTGCCAATTTAATGATAACATTGGCTCAGTATCTGTGCAGGGCACGTCTGTAGCTCCGAAGGACAGAAGCAGTGATCACACAGATAACTGTGATGCACAGGGAGAAGTCAAATGTTTATGAAGAGAAGTCACAGCTCGGTCATGCTGCAGGTCCTTCTAGATTCCCAAAAGCCACTCAGTAAGGTCCCTTAAAAAAAACAAACCCCAATGTGTCTTGGGACAAAGCTAAAGACCACCCAGGAATAACTGGTGAGAAGACAAAGGCTGGAATGTCCCTGTTGGGAGCTCTGTAGAACTGCGTTCAAGCCTGTGCTCTCCAGCATGTTTGTCAAGGGTAAATAAAAGGATGACAACAGTTGTGGATGACAGCAAGTAATTCAGAGGAGTGAAGACAAGCACAATCTGCAAACAAATGAAGGAGGAGTTCGTACTGCTGAGTGGGCAGTAAGAGTGGCAGATACAATTCACCACAGCGTGCATACTAAATGCACGTGGATAAAACTAATCTGTTTTGAGACAGAGAGGGACCGACTGCAGGCTGGCCATTACCATGCAGAAATGAGAATCTGGCATAATGATAGAAAGCTCAAAGAAACTGCCAAATCACTGCTCTGCTATGGAGTTAGAAAGGAAAAGCAACTGCTAGGAATTACTGGAGATACAGCACGTGGCTGAAAATATTTTGCTTACCAGTTTAATACCAAGCATAGAAGAAGAGGAGGGAAAAGGAGGAATAAAGGCAACATTTTCATGAAAGACAACTGAGCACAAAGACACTGACTCCAGCTTAGGGAACCTCAGAGCTAGGAATTACTGGTAAGTGAGTGAGTCTTCTGGGGCCCCACTGCCCTGCTCTTACACCTTTCTGCTATCAGACAGCGCTGGAGACAGGATATCAGTGAGAAGGACCTCTGCCCCGACCCGGCTGTTCTTATCAGTTCTTATCTCCTGTCTTTATTCAGAGCTGGAGCCTTAGAAATTACATTGCATCTCTGAATGAAGGCAGACAGCAACGATAGCTTAGCTGATCCAAGCCAACGTCCACAGAAACCAGGAGAAGGAACCCAAAGGAAATTGGTGTCATCCAGAAACGTTAAGACCTGAAGCTGCCCTCTGAGGTCAGCGACATCATCTTTGATTTCAGCACAGCAGGATTACGCCAGGAGTGAAGCTACTTACAGGTAACAGCTTTATAAACCATTTCACTTAAATGATGTGTGGTAATCTTTATTTCCCATCAGACATACTGAGAACAGAAAAAAAAAGAGACCACATCAAACAAAGCACTGATGCAACAATAGGACTGACATGAATCACTGATCACTGGCTGCTTATGGGGGATGCACTGTAACATGATTATATGAATGGGCTAACCCAGGAAGACACACTGGCAATTCAAGTACTGCAAAGCTTTTATTTTTTTCTTTTCTTTAACTTGTTACACAGAAACATGAAGAACTTGGACAAAACAAAAATGCCAAAGTGATCAAAACAAAATCAAACAAAAAAGGAAAGAAGAGTACGTGTACCCCAGCACGCATCACGGAATGGTTAAGTTATTTTCTAATCATGCAATTAACACCTACACAGATTTTCCAAGTTTATAGTACCCTAAAAAATAAGGAAGAAAAGGTCATCTTGTTTAGGGAAAAGGAGCATTTCTCAGTAAGTGTTTAAAACAACATGCACATGTTTGGAGCAACTTAAGTAAAAACAGTTTTGGAGGACATCAGTATTATGAAACAGTCATTAACAGAAGACTGTATGGACCCAAGTATTTTACAAAGCCTCCTTTGATCCTAAAATGTATCTAAGGAACTGGTAAAGAACAAATTTAACTCATAGAAATAGGGAAATTAGTTGGGGAAAATAGCTAAATATGATCAATTGATACATTCAGTTTTTTTCTCCTCACATTTGCTTCAGCAGAGCTCTGTTGTGGTGCTCTTGCCAGCAAGAGCCCTAAGGGCAATAGCTTGTCCATCTGCAAAGCAGAAATGAGTCTGTCCCAAAGTACAGCGTACATGAGTAAGTGAAAGTCTCTGTGCAGCTGACAGAACCTTGTGACTGCAATTATCAGAGAGCAGAGCAAACTTTTTCCATATGCTTTCAAACAAATTTCACAATTACGCTTCTTTGGTCAGAGCCAAAAGCCAACTATGCTCTGTTCTAAGGATTAAAATTAGTATTGTCAATGAGAAGTTAACTCACACATTATGAATACCAACCAAAAAAAGGGCAAATTTTATACAAGATGAGGCATCCTGTATAAGGAAAAAGATTTCAGTGATTTCCTTCCCTCTCTTGTATTAAGCAGTCACACAGTAACAGCAGACTTGGAAAAGCATTCGCCCTCTTTTTCTCTGAGCTTACACACAGAAAGTCACCACTGCACAAAACAAGTTTGGAATTTAGTTAAATTAACATTAAAGCTTACTCTTGTAAACACTTTACATAAAGAAATGTGACAGTCTAATTGAACAGCAGGTCCACCGTACCTTTACAGAGCCTTTTCTATATGCAGCCGAGTGCTTCCTGGCTATCATATTGTACACACATGTTGGACACCTATGGCCACGCAGACACACAATAAAACCTATCATTCCTGTTTTATATAAAAGGCAGCATGTTGATACTGGCAACAGAAAAATCAATTTTAAGAGTCAGCTTTAAACCTCTTCTTCCTTTCAAAGGCTCACAACTTTTTGTAAGATAAGATTTTTAGCTGTGTTAAAATGGAAGGGTTTTGTTGAGCTGAAATGCTAAGAAAAATAATTCCATTCTTTTTGGGTCAGCTGTTTCTGAAATTCGTTTGACCATCTCTATTTCTTGGATGCCTATTTGTTATGTATTATCTGAAGCAACACGCACATATGGGAGTCCTTTCTGAATAATAGTTTATGTGCTGAGGATGAAAACCACAATCAGACTGTTCCAAACATGTAAGCAATAAATATACATGCAGTACCGTTCACGTACATTATGTACTATCATCATTTCTGTCATGTAGTTACCAATGCCAGTCTAACAACTGTACAGTTAACTTCATCAGGTTTTCAGTTAAGTCTGAAACTCCTAACAGCAACAATAAAAAATGTAGTTTAACGAACAAATTCTTTTAATTTCCAAAACTTAGTTTACAAGATTTCCAGTCTACTTTTTACCCCCCTTGGTGGTTTCAGCAAAGATTAAGGACAATCAATTCTTTCCAGGCTCTTTCCTGGAGCTTGTCTGTTACCTCATTTCCTGGCTCCTATGAAGCAATGTGAGACAAGATTTTGGTGACACTATCACTGCCACATTTACATTTCCAAATAGGGAGTTCAGCGCCTCAAAGAAAGGAACAAACTCCATGGTATATGAAACTGAATTTCCTTATCCAGCACATGCTCCTTTCTTCAGCTGATCATACAATTAAGAAGAGTTTAAAAAAAAATTACTGTATTGTTTTCCAGCTCTCCCAAGCAATCATCCCTTCTTTTCTTTCAAGTTCCCCAATAGCTTACTTTACACTCCAGCTTCCAGACACTGTCAAGAATTTCTTACCCTTGATTTGGTCATCTCTGCCAGCTCTATTAAGCACTTCTCTTTCAAACTCATGCAAACCACAGCACAGCAAACAGCATCACAGCTTAAAAAGTGTTTTCCTTAGCTTCATCATTCAGGCAGATTTGTAGATAAATTAAATGGAAAAACAGACCTTCATTAAAGACCAGATTATACTTAAGCTCAAAGACTATACACATCATTTGATATTTAAAAGCCACACAAAACAATTTTACTGTTGTAACATAAAAACTTACCCACTTGGCAATCGGACACCCCTGAGAGCTTTTTCCTTCCTTTCCTGTATAAACCACTACCTCTATTCTTACAGCGCTTCCTTTTGCTCCATACCTGCATTAAGAAAGTTCAATGAGTAAATCTAAAGCCTCTGTAGACCACTTCAAAACAGTAAACACTTTCTACAAGAACAAGAACTTTATTTTTCCTTTGCTTTACTAAGAATAGAAGAAAAACAAAATATTTGAGATGTCAAAAAATACTTTTAAATTCAACACCCTACTTGCAAAAGTCATTTGGAAATACCTCATATAGGAGTAAGCTTCTGCCAAACATTACTTGGAAAGAAAATGTTATCTGCATGCAAATCCTTGTGCACTTGGTCACTGATGTGACCTTTCCGTCCAACTTGCAGCAGGTTGTTTATATGCACGACACCAGGAAGTGTAATCCTGCCAGCTGGTAATCTTTGTCATCCCTACTGAGTTAACAACACCTAAGAGCATTCCACTCCTGCTGTAATTGAACCCTAAAACTGCAGGAGCTCAGAAAAAAACACACAAATTTGGAACTGGAATGCGAGAGCTTACCTCATGCACAGATGAACAGGAAAAGGCTTTACAAATGAGTAGAGCAAAATTTTGGAAAAAACAAAGCAAAACATAGCATCTGATTTCTCCTAGTTGTTCTTCTTTCCTTTTTAAATAGTCAAAAATATTGGGTTTTGTACATTTTGTACATTTCCTTACCTGTTCTCCATTATTTCTCTCACAGCAGCAACACTTGGTCCTGTCCCGAGGTGGGTGTAATATGGGCCTTCATCTTTCTCAATAATTTGCTCTGTAAGCAGGTTGAGACAATTAAGTTTGCACATCCAAATTTTATTTACACTGCTATAAGTAAGCTTAGAAATGGTTTACAGAAACATCTTCCAAATTACATAGTAAAATCTGCCCCTGAAATGCAATGAATGACTATGACAGATTTTTCTCCTCAGAGAAATTATTTTATACTTGCTTTCTCCTATTAACCTTCCAGTAGATTTTTTTCTTGATACTACAAAGAAATCATAATTATATTTTACATTCTTCAGCAGTTTTCCATTGCAGTACCTGGCACGCATTGACTAAGTAAGTTTCCCAACGCCCTCGTGAGTAGGAAAACATTATTAACTCATATTAGACAACGGAGAAGTGAGACCAAAAAGCATCAACTGAGTCATATACTACAGATCAGAACACATAATCCAGGCCACTTCACCAGCAGTTTGTTGATTCAGAATATTTAAGCAAAGATGAAAAAAGTCTGTGTACAACCTGAAGTCTCTGAGGTGATTTTTTTTCCCCTCCCCATCTGGTGCTTTGATAGCCTGAAACACAGCATGTCCAACATCGGCAGTCAAGCCATATTTGGAAAGTTCTCAGGACTGAGTTTGATGAAACACCCCACACCACAATGCCAGCTACAATATCCGGCTTTGTCGCCTTAACTCCAGCTCACCTCTCATCTCTGAGACGAGACACATCAGAAGCCTTTGACAGGACAGCTCAAGGCAAACTCTCCTCAGAAGCATCAGTGACAGCAACAAAACTGCCCACAACTACATCCTGCTGCTTATCTAATAGCATTCGGGCAACAATAAAAATGTATTGGGAATTTTTGCCCAGCTCACCTCAACCAGAAATTAGTTCTAGACCATAATAATCATGATCTGACATTCTCAGATAAATTTACATGGCATTCAAATCAGCAATGACAAAACAAGTGAAACAATTCCTTTCCCTCAACTTGAATTTTAACTCTGCAGAATTTAAACTGGCCAGTTGCAAGGCCAAAAATACCAAATTTTGCTGGGCTTTGCAGGCCTGAGGAACACCAGGCTGAAGTTACAGAAAGGGAAAAAAATAATTTTCTCTGATTCCCTAATGGCAAAATGCTAATCCTTTTTGAAGGATCAGCATTAAGGGAAGCAACACAAACACACCCGTCTGAAAGGTACTGGCAGAAGTTAGCCAAAGGACTTACCAACACAGTCACAAGTTGGCAATTCAGATTGTCCTTTTTTTGTAGGCGTATCTATTAGATTTTTCGTAGGAGTATCGAGAAACTTCATAGGTGATTCAAGAAAGCTGCTGAGTGTGTTTTTTGCTGGAGAACACCCTGAGTCCCCTGTGTTCGGAGGGTGGTCAGTACCCAAACTCGTTGATGTCAGAACAGTAACTTCACCTGCACACTCCACGGTCCTGAGAGCTTCCGCAGCACCTGGCACCGGAGCCCCGCTGCAGGGACCAGGCAGCACCTGTGGCTTCACATCCCCCTGTTCGGTGGCACCCTGCGGAACATAGGCTCTGTCTTCGCTGCGCGTTTCGGTAGCTCTCAGGTTAGACTGATTAAAGGTCTGAGGCAAAGGATGTGCCTGACTGACATTCACTGCTTGCTGTACCTGAGAATTGCATTTTTCTGTAAACATCTGTACGTTTTCACTTGGTCTGTTCAACGCGGATGCAGTTTTCAGCTGTGAAACAGCCAGAGGATTACGGGAGGGCAGATGCCCGTACTGGTTACACGCAACATCATTTTTCAGCGGATCGACGCCTAGTGGGTCACCGGAGCCTGCAGTTTTGAGTTGCTCATTCATCACTTCAGAGCCAAACAACCTGTCTTTTTTTTTCTCCTGGGGTACCTCAGGTAAGCACCTATGGAATTTTATCTGTGTTTGTGGGAGAAATAACCGAGGTTTTTCCTGTGATGCTAATGTATTTTGATTCAGTGCTTTATGTACTTTGGTTCTCGGAGATTTTTTTTCAGATGGTGCTATTCTAGAGTCCTGTGGCATGGTCTGACCAAGCTTGTGCAGTTTTGATGATATCCACATGTCCTGTAACTCACTATGTTGGCATGACAGCAGCTCTAGCTGGTTTTGATTAATTTGCTGATAGCGTGCTTCTTGAGGCTTTTTTTTGTGTCTTGGTTTCCATGGTACAGCATTGCCTTTTTTATTTGATGATTGTTTTTGCTTTAACAGTAAGGAACTATAATTTTGCCTAAAAAATACAGACTCCTTTCGCTGCAACAGATCCTGGTTATGTTTTGGCTGCCTCTCGTGTGATATTAGGTTAAGTAGTGACGCCTTTATGTCATTCTTCTGCTCTGGATTTGTCCGGTTTGATTCAATTAATGCTGCGAGTTGAGTTAGTTGTGTAGCTACATCCTCTTCATCCTGGCTGTGAATTCCTCCTTCTTTAATTAAAGAACTCGTTTCCAAGCTCAAATCATTACAGGCCGGCTTTTGGTCTAACTGGCCAAGAGCATCCAAGTTGTTACCTGCGTGCTGGACGTTATGCGAAGCATTGCAATACCGCGCGAGGGTGACCGGATCGTAGTTCTTCTTGGCAGCGTGTGCTGAAAATGATTTTGCATTACATGTTAAATCAGATAAAGTTTTGGTATCTCTTGAGGATAACTGCAATTTATACATCTCACTAGCCAGACTGACGGGTTTATCGCGCAACTCAGAAATCGAACTTTGGCCATTGTATAACACTGCCTTATTAGGGAGCTGCTTCTGTGAGTGAGCACAGTGAGCCAAGAGCTGTTGTTCATTCTGCAAGTAAGTGTCTTTGATTTCTTTTAATGTAGAAGATGTGAAGGAGGATGAAATATCCCTTTTATAACTGTGGAGCAAGTTGGAAGTTGTTTCTTCTGTGCGTTCAGTACTTTGAGTTTTAGGTGGTGAAGTTGTTTCCAAAGGGGCTTCAGATAACTGTGTTAAAGCTTCAATAGCTACAACCTGCTCTACGGTTAAATTTCTGTTTTTAATCAGGGACAGGAAAGTTGGCTGGAGTGAAGAGTTCTCATGCTGTGTCTCTGCGTTAGGTACTTTAAAGCCATCCTTCTGTACATGCGCTCCCTCTTCAAGCAGCAGAGGACAGCACGAGCTTTCTCGCAGATCCAAAATGGAACCAGTGGGCAACCCCGATCTGTCAGAGTTCTGGAAGACACCACAAGCGCAGTTTTCCTCTTTCATGAAAAGGTTCCCGTGTTTGTCTGGGTGCACACAGCTAACGCCCGTCGCCAGAGTGTTTACTATGTTATTCAGATTGGTAGCCTTGGTCCATGGGGCATGGGAGTTGCTTGTCAAATCTGTCCTTTCCTCTACAGATGCTTTTTTCAGTGAAGCAACTGCTTCTGGTGGTGAATAATGTAAAGTTTTTATGCCATTTTTGATGGTCTGTGCAAACGATTTTTTTGGCTCAGCTAACTGACTGGGAGAGACTGCTCTTTCACTTCCTTCAGCATTTTTCAAGTGTTCATGGCCTGTCACAGTTCCGTGGATATCTCCGTTGACATGGACACCAAAGGATGGCTTCTCGTTATGTGCCCACTTCTCTGCTTCTAAGCCTGTCATTCTTTCTTTCTCCTTAGACTGTACATTTTCAAAGGGTTGTGTTTGGCTTGTTTTCACCCTGTATTTTTCACCATGACCACATATACTGCATTCCATGAGTTCTGGTCTGCGGCCATTTACTGGTTTGTTTTCTAAATTTGCCTATGAAATAATAATAAAAAATTTGTTGTAACAGCTGCTCAAAAACATTAAAAATAAGCATAAGATTTACAGCAATTAAAGCCTACTTTGACAGATACAAGGAATATCTTAAACCCAGGCACAGATGTTGGGGGGGAAAAGAAAGTGTTAAAGAAAACCTGCAGCCTAAAAATCTTATTCATATTTACAGCAAGGATTGCCTCACCTCAAGTTGGGAGGTACGCAGAGAATCACAGAACAGCTCGGGATGGAAAGGACCTTAAAGATAATCCAGTTTTAATCCCCCTGCCATAGGCAGGGACACCTCCCGCCAGATCAGGCTGGCAGAAACAAAGCATGTGCATTTGGTAGTGTTGGCAAACTAAAGAAATGAATTAACACATAAAGGACTTCACTATTTAGACTCAAATCTAAGGATTTTTTTTTTTTAAACTGAATTTGCATAAGCAGATGAAAGTCTCCCTCAAATTCAAAGCAGGACTGAAACCTAATGGCTTGTGCCTCAGAAAGTTTATAATTATGCTCTTTCTAATTATGCTTTCACAGCTACACCACTAAACTGATGCGCACCACCTGGCTGGACGTGTGTAAGAATGGCTGGTTTTCACGTTAGCTGTACCAACTCCTTCAGAAACAACAAAAGCTGAAGTGAAAAGGGTAACAAGCCAACCACTCATCTGAAAGTTACCATGTAAACACTTGGTTGGCTTGTATGTTCAGATGGTAACTTCCAGGTTTCTGAACAGTCCCTGTTGTAATTGAGCTGTCACTAGCACTCTTGTAGTGAACTCTCAATATTTGGTTTGTTGCAGCCACATAATATCTGTGAAGATGAAGAATGTATCAATGTCAGAATCAAGACAGAGTCAGAATACCCTGTCTTGCAGAGGATAGTCATATAGGCTTCATTTAAGACAGTATCATGGCTATGAGGTAAGAAGTTATGCAGTTAAAAAAAAAAATTAAGGCAAGAACTCAGGCAGAGACAGCAATAAAGACTGAATCCAAGTTTTATTACCTTAATTAAATTTTATTTCTATTTATATTCCATTTTCTTTTAAAAATTAAATTTGAAGTCACAATGGACAGTACTGGTGCTTAATCTTATTGTAGTATCTAAGACTTATTTAAATATTCTGTAGCTTTAAGCCCTACTTAGCACAAAAAACAGAACTGCTTTTCAGATTAGACAGAAGCAATGCATCTGGTTCATTAACCATACACAGAAAATCTTAGCAGTTTGCTGAAAATAGCACCCAAATTAAAATATTTAGTTAAATCTAACATGTTTTAGTAGCCACAGCCAAAATGCATGGAGTTCTCTGAGAAATGAAGTAAAAATGGAAAATAGATCTATGATTAATCATAACCATCAAGGCAGTATTGCCAGCAACCCCCAGGCAAAACGAGGCATATGGACCTAACTCCATCTGGAACCCAGTATTCAGCTTAAAACTGACTCTTAATTGATGAGAAACCTAACAGGGAATTCATAGCATGCCTTAAATATTACCTGAAGCATCAAACTCTCCTGGAAATGCTATGTGAAAATATATCCAGCACCTACATATCTAAGCCAAACCTACAGAAATCTCACTAACAAATAAAGATACCATTTTTAATGTTTTATTATTATTATTTATTATTATTATTACATACAGGTACTGACTAAGGCAGGTAACCTCAGCTCCTCTGGATCCTGGAGGTTTCCCAGGAATGACCCAAAGACCTGGGGGGATCATGAAGTAATTTCTAAAGGTTCCACAAAAGTGGGTAACACAGAAGTGGATAACAATGGCTGGGTTTTCTTCAACAGAAGTATACTCAAGATCTCTATCAGTCCAAACGTCTTGACTACATAAAATTGCTATTTGAAGCTATTTAATTCAGTGATTAGAAAGATGAGGAAATAGAAACAAATGGATTAAAATAGTCTCCCAACATTTGTAAGTTCTCAACACAACCACATGCTTTCATAATCCCTTCATTTATACAGGGTGTCACTCTTCTGTATTCCTTTCATTTATAAAGGGTGTCACTCTCTACATTAAAAAAAAAAAAAAGAAAGAAATTAACTCTAAGTCTGGAAATTTGAGAGCAATGAGAGGCAGAGGGAAAGAGGAAGGTTCAACCATGATCAGAGATGAGAGGATCTGACAGAGCCCACTGACAATGCTCAAAGCACAAAAACACCATCATATTTCTCTCTCAAATATGCTGCTCCTCACTGAAGTACTTTTATCCGATCAAAAAGCATCACTGTGCTCAAAAAGACCCAGTATATTCCCCTGTAGAAGAATATAGGTGCAGTGTTGTGTCTACATAAAACCCCAGTGATCTCAGCAGCAAAGTGGAATTATTAATAAAATTATTCCCCATACATCATAATTTCCATTAACATTACTGGAAGCTGCCTACATGCAATGAGGAAAAAAAATAAGAACCAGATGAATCATATCACTTGCATTATTTGTTTCACGTTTTATTTTTCCATACAAAGAATAGAAATTATCCTAAAATCTTTCTTTAAAAAAAAATAAATCAAATTATCTTCTTTTTGAGTAATACATTGCCTTTTCTCTTTTGTTACTGTATTGCAATGAATCCTAAAAAAAATACCTTTTTACTCCTTTTCCCAGACTTTTCAGTGGCCTTTTCCATTTAATAGGTAAAGCTACTGTTTCCCAGCATAAAAAGAAGCACAGACATAGTAGCAGGGGCAGAGCTCATTTGATTCTTCTCCATCTAAGCCAGGCAGACCAAAAGCAATAGCTCAGCAAAGCCTTTGCAGCAGAACGACCTAGGAGCAATCTATCTTCCAGGCCTGAATCAAAGCACTCCAAGCTACAGGCAAGGATACCACACTTCCAAGCAACAGTCTTAAAATTCATGGAAGCTGAGCACGAAAGCCCAATCTGATTGATTTCTAAAGCTTTTACACAAGTGTAATGAAAAGTGGTAGAATAAACTGGATCAATAAAAGTAATTTCCTCTCTTCTTCATTAAGGGGAGCACAGCCCTAGCTGGGGACATGAAACACTAACAAATCTCATGCTTAGACCCGACAATAGTTAGTACTATTACAAGAGGAGCCGTAGGAGTATGGTCTGATGTAGCCATTACTAAATTGCTTCAACTCAAACCAGACATCCTATCTTTTTTGTATTTTTTTTTAATTATAAACACACACACAAAATTCACTCCATGAGGCAATGCTTCCAAGCACACATGAAAAGCCAATCACAGTGAATCACTCCCCAAGAGTCAAAAGGCTGTGTGTAATATTGACTTTTCTTTCAACACAAGATGCCTCCAAAGTAACGCAGAGGTTTCACCAATTCACAATCAAAATACAGTGCCAAGGTGACCCTGAAGACTTTGCCACATTTCCTGTACAACGGCGACCAGAGCACAGGTTTGTCCTCTTTCGTGCCTTTACGGGTGCGGTAACAACCCATTTTGTACCGAAGGACGCAACCAGAAGCAATTTTTCCTGTGAACCAGTAACAACAGATGATGCCCAGATCAGCAACTGATAAAGTGGCTCTCAAGATCCCAAGAGATTAAAAACCAGCTGCACCTGCTAGCTTGTGCCAAAGCCAGGATGACCTGAACAGCAGTTCTTCCAGGGTCACAACGCTCAACATGGCAAAAGGGTGGGTGAGCAAGGCACACCTGCACCCTGCACCTCTTCTCCAAGGCAGTGCTGTGGATCAGGCCAGACCCTGCTACAGCCCCGCGTGCTCCTCAGGTTGGCACAGAGCCGCTAAGCTCAGAGCTCAAGTGCCTTGAGAGGAATTTCCTTCCAGAAAAATGGTTGGGGGTGAAGTAAAAAAAAACAAGAGACAAACAAACTTGATCTAAAAGAGGTTGGCCATATCCCTTTGTCTCCCACACTTCAGGTATTTATAAACATTGCTAAGATCGTCCCCCCTCAGTCTTGTTTTCTAAAGGCTGAACAGCCCCAGGTCTCTCAGCCTTTCCTCATCAGGAGATGCTCCACACCCCATACCATCTTTGGGGCCCTCCGCTGGGCTCTTTCCAGGAGATCCCTGTCTTTTTTGTACCGGGGAGCCCAGAACAGGACACAGTACTCCAGGAGAGGCCTGACCAGGGCACAGTAGAGGAAGATCACCTCCCTTGACCTGCTGGCCACACTCCTTTTAATGCACCCCAGGATCCCATTCCCCTAACACAGGTACCCCAAAGTGGCTGTGTTACAGAAAGAAAGAAAAACTGTAACAGTACCTTTTCTGCTACAGAAGCCAACATAAGCTAGGGTCTCGCTTGATTTGTTTGTTTTACTGATGTTTTGATTTATTCTATCATTTATCTTCAACATTGAAATGGAACACTCAAAGAGACACTGACAGCTCTGGAAAATATAGCACTCAATTAACCCACAGGAGAAAAATGATATGATCAGCAGCAACATGTATTCCCTGATATAACCTTCCCCTAATGTGCTTTAACTCAAACGGAGAGATGAAAGAAACTCGGTCTTTGAATTTATCCACCCTAGCTAATGTCTCCTGTGTCTACTCATTTACGAAGCCATCACCATAACATTAACAAAGTCCTGCCTGGCCCGTAACTGTAAATGGGGAGTCATGACAGAGTGCTCGTAATGGGGCCTTTAGGGAACAGATCACAGCCATGTATAACATTCTTAGCAATGACCCGTAAGAAAAGTGAATTTAATACTGATAGAAAAATAGCAAAAAATGAAAAAATCAGACATGATGTTTCCTAACTTGACGGGCAAGGTGGCTGCAAGCAAAGCTTTCACTACAGATACTGGTGAAGCTGTGCATCTGACAACAAAGACATCAGACCGTATTTACAAAATGCAGGTTTTAGCTTAGAAAGCAATGACCTTCGGAGGGCCATGACCACGGTCAACAACCAACTGCACAGTAACTAGAGAAACTTCTGTTGCAACTTCATGGCCAGAACAGTTAGTGAGGTTCTCCAGTGCATAAACAACAGTGGAATTAGGAGGACAGGTTATTTTATACCCGGTGTTTGGCACTTTTACACCTGCTAGTGGAACAGAGTGTCCAACCCTGGCATCCCCAATTCAAGCAAGACATTTATATGCTGGACGGGGCTTGGAGGACCATGCAAATGACAAAGGATTGAAGTATCTTGAAGTGAAAGCCATGAGTCCACTTTCTACAATTTACCAAAGAAAAAGAAAACTGAAAGGCCACCAACTATTGCTAAGTCTATGTGGAAAGAAAAGCCAACAACAGAAGGCTCCTTGTTCTAACAGACAAAAGTATAACAAGACTCAATGACTTTAAGTGAAGGACAGAGAAGTCTGGGCTGCAATTATGGTGCACGTTTTTGCAGAGGGACAGAGAAAGTAAAGTATCTTTTAGGCACCTTGTTAGGCATTTCCACTGCCCTTTTCATCCATGGGAATTCTCAAATTGAAGTTCCTCAAGGTATTTTTAAAACTTGATGCTTTAATCCAAATACATTTATTCAGTTGTACAAGCTCTCAGGTTGCTCAGATCAGAGCAAATGATCACCAAGACCTTGCCCAGCTTTGCCATAAGCAAACCAAACTAACACAACTTAATGATTTTCACTCAGTTCAGATCTTTCACTAAGGATCTGAACAGATAACGTTCCAGTTCCTGTAACCTAACCAGGAACACATTCAGCTCCTTATTTAGGGCTCAGTTTAAGTGCCTAACCACCCGTTGTGCAACAAATTGTATTCACAAGTTGCTACCCACTGGTACAGCAGCTCTTGGACCAGACCTGGTAAGGACACAAGCAGCAAGTTAACAACACTGCGGAGCCCTGCTGCTGTCCCTCACTCTGAAATTCAGCCACAGCTCCCAAATAGAGCAACAAGTCATGCACTGAGTTGTTTTCAAATTCAAACATCTGTATTGTAGGAGCATTCCAGCCTTGTTTGGAAGCTTATGAGAGACCATAAGACTAGAAAGAATATCTAACACTTGTTACCAGTGGAAAAGCCACTGTTAGGTAAGTCAGAGAACCAGCTAAAGGCAATTCAGATAGAAAAATGGAAATAGACATGCTGATCATTCAGGCCACCCAACTACAAGCCACGATTCAGGAGTCTGCATCTACGCCTTGTTTATTCCCCTGAGGAAAAAAGCTGGTAGTGGCAGACAACATTTCTCTTACAGCAGCTGGCACACTCGCAGATTTAAATGAAGCTAACAACAGAATTTACACACACAACTTCCACTTTCTCCTTAGAGGAGTACCAGGCTCACTCACACACTGCAGTAACCGCATCACTGTGGAGCAGCACTGCAACAACAATGGTGTTTGAGTCACAGAATTCAGGCAGAGATCAGCTGCTACAAAAATAGATGCTTTATGTTTTTAAATACTTGGAAACGTTTCCTCTTATTCACAAGTTCAATAAAAGCTTACTTTACAAAAATGAAACAGAGCCAAATTTTACTAGAGAACACCAATTAAATAATACAACATGGACAACTCCAACAAAACACTGGCAAAGGAATTCCCAACCAAGTGTCAAGGCACAAACCACTCAATTTTAAGTCAGGCTTGGAAAATCCGTATTAAAGGTTTAATGTTAAAGCTGTTAGGACAACAAGATGACAGCCAAACACGTTCTATACAATAATTTTACAGGCGTTAATGAGAAGTGATGACTGATAGGTTATTTATGCAATTCTTTTTTTTTTTTCCTTGAGACTGGTTAAGTTTCATACATTTGACATTAAAAAAATACCATCGTTGGAATGTATGGATTCTTTTTACCCTTGCAAATTCAATCTTGTAATTACAAATTTATTATAGTGGGAATTAAAGCCTTTGGTCCCTACAAAGGCAAGGCTCTTACACTAATGCCTATGGAAAAGCCTGCTGCAGTGGTGTCTGCAAGATTCTTTTTTTTTTTTTTTTTTTTTTTTTGCATTTGTATTGCCATATATAAAAACTTAGCATAACATCATAGAGATGAAGCACACAAGTGAAAATCTGGTCCCACTCAAGTGTGCTGAGGACTTCTCACTGGGTTTCCTCCCACAGCAGTTACTGAAAGCAATAAACAAACTTGCTTAGCAATATGGTATAGGATTCTAAACAAGTAGCACCCGTTTTCACAGCATTTGCTAGATACTATTATTATCTACAAGTGTATGAGCATCAGATAGCAAACACTGACAACTGATTATTGCAGTCTGCAAAACCATCTCAAACATTTCAGTGCCTACATTACACGCAGCAAGTACAAGTGTTCAGTAAAGCTCTTAATTCAGTAATAAACACAAACAGTAGCAAGAAAACATACCTAGAATATTAACGTGTTTATTCTGTAATGCTAAAACTTCATTAGAAATATCTAAACTTAAGAACAAACCTGTGCATTTGACCTTCATTCATACATGGACTTGTTTTCCTTCCTTCCCACAAACTACGTTACTTCACTGATTATTTTATAAGGTTTTTGATCAACAGACATTTGCTACTTTTTAAAAAAACTCTTTTCTCCTCTAAATTCAACGCAGTGGAATGCCGAGCACTGCACTAAAACACATAGTGACAAGCAGTATCTACAGTATTAGAGATTCAAAGCATGTGCAACTCCACCCCCTCAAAAACCACCGTAACTGCTAGGATGATTGAGCCTGGCCCTGCTTCATCCTGCCTCTGTCTCCAGGACTCCCTGAGCAAGAAGAGGAGCAGCACAATCCTCACAACCACTCCACCACAGCAGCACATGAGTTAAAACAGAAAGCCCTGGTCCTCCCTCCTTGCCCTTTTCCCAAAAGCGTCCCTTTCTTCCCTGACATCCTGCAGGTTCAGCTGGGTTCTGGGGGCAAAGAGGAGGAGGCTGCTGCTGGGCAATTAGCACAGGGCTCCTCATAAGGAGGCAGGTGGGAGAGGAAGGGGCACTACAGCGGAGGAGCTCTATGGGAGCAAGGGAAGAGCAGCACCTCCGCGCCCTACTGAGCACCATCGGCACCACAGGAAAAAGTCCACAAGGGACGGGCTTCAACCCCCTCCCGAAACTGGCTGAATAAAGTTAAGAGTTATAAAATTACTGGAGTGAAATCTCCAATTTACAAAGGCCTTCTTTGTTAAGACTCCATTCAAAAAACCCATCTACATACAGGTGAAATTTAATGGCAGCGTACAAAGGAAACACAGTTACTCATGTGGAAGTGCTGGAAAGGCTGCACACAGGGAAGTCCGGTACGGAATTCCAGCCTTACAGAGTTACCATGCCTGCTCACTTCAAGTGAGGTGCATGAGGCTGACAAGAGAAAAAAATTAATCCAATTTGGGCACACATTCAGTTCCAAAAAGGTCCTTAATAGAAAGGAACATTTTTGAAGTAAATGCTTTGAACTTTGAATTAAGTTAACTGCAAAGTTACTCCTTTGTTATTTTTAAAATAAGAGTTGGATAATTTGTGTAAGCCACTCTTATGCCAAAAGTAAATGCTCCCTATCAAAAAGAGGAGCAAAAAGACATAGTAGTAGACAGACACTTCCAACTAGTACTCAAAACAATTTTAATTGGTATTTTCTAAATGAGTATGTTCCAAGGTGAAAATGTCCCTTTAAAAAACACAAAGCACAAGACCAGTGCTTTCTGGACAGTGTCCTTTCCAACTCCTATTACACCATTCCGCCTTCTTCCTCTGTAAAATTCCACAGCACTGCAATTCCATCCATTGACTTCTTGATATCTTCTTTTAAAAATGAAGAAAATAACAAAATTGAATTACTTCCAGCTACATTCTGGCAGACATTTTGCAACAAAGCCCGTATACTTTAAGATAGAATAGATGTTCAAAAATCAGTTAAATTCATGCTCGCTTGAAGCATTATCCTGCACATTGCTAGTAGCTTCTAACTCTTGTTAACACACACAAGGTTAAAAGAGTGTATTTTTAATTTTAGCAGCGAAGCAAACCACATTTTGAGAAGGCCTAGTAACAGCAGATCTGCCATACTATTTCTGAAAACTGTTTTTGTTAAGAAACACCATGCTTTCTACACATGGTGGAGAAATATTAACAGAGCGCTCAAGTCTGTATTTGTAGCTTTGATGAAAATGAGACTCCCACTAGTTCCCAATACAATGTTTAGAAATAAATCAAGTTCTAGATACAGAGTCATCTCCGGCTTCTGGCTTGGATTAAACCAAACTGCTTTTAGAGCTTAGCAGACATCTTTCACACTTCTCGGGTACATGGATTACTAGGACAGTGTTTGTGCATAAACATGCAAACAGAATCGGTCAGAGAACAAAGAATGTGCATGCAGTTATAATGCTCACTTAGCACCGCATATATTACTGGGAATCTGTCTCTTCAGTCGCTTTTTTTTTTTTTTTTTAATGTAAAAAACCCAACTCCATGAATGCAGCAAACATCTGCAGCCATCCGAAAAGCGGCCTTGGCTCCATGGAACCTAGCAGGAAGACCATGGAGTCCACTTCTTCAGCAGCTGCACCCTGCCTTGTGGGAGGTTTCTTTACTGGTGTCAGGGCTCAGCGGGACCTCCCTGACAGCACGATGCCAAGTTCAGCTGTCCCGCTCTTCTGAGCTGTGGTTATAAACTTGTGCGTGGCTGCAAACGTTTTGACACCTTTGAGGGGAGAGGTGCATTGCACTGCACTGCCCAGATTGAGTGAGAACACTGCTAAGTGGCTAAAAGGAGAATGCTAATAACTAAGCGAAGCAGAGCTTACAACACGCCTTTTGAAATGCAGGGAAAATAGTTTTTCAGTATGAATCCCTTCTATCTAGATTTTCCTGCCTAAGTGGGGAACACATACAAGATAATCTGGAAAAAAAAGAACAACAAACAAACAACAAACCAAGACCATTCTTTCTTTAGTATCTATTTCTATGAACTCACACCAACTCTGTTCAAGGAGCATTCGCTCATTAGAAGAGATGAATATTTCAGATGTTCTTTCAAAATAACTATGGAGAACCAAACACAGTAGTTATGGCACAGTGGGATTTCCTAAATGACTCTTAAAATAATGAGAAAGAAGCAGTAAAACACATACGTGGAAATGAAAAATATGAAATGAGAAGTACAATGTAAGTCCCTTTTGTTGTGGTTTGATAGTTAGCACTATCAGTCATTAAAACAAAGGCTGAGATCGTAACCCAATAGATACAATACCACTTGGCGAGGCAGTCCCACCAATAAGCCAGGTTAGAGAGTCATAGAGTGGAGTATCATATTTCTAAAGTGCCCTTGTGAAGAAGTCTATAAATTATGTAGCTTTTTCTAAGTTTACTGCAGCTGACAGAGATGCAACCTAATTTAAGTTGACCAACCTGCCTCTCTAGAAACAAAGCTAAACCTCACCGACCCCAAGGCAACCACTTCCATGTGATGCCTTCAGGGGTACCATGCTTTACTTGGTGCACACAAGTGAGCAAACTCATCAAATACAATTCAGCACCATGAAACAAAGACAAAATACTGGCAAACTGAAAGAACTTTCCCTAAAACCAAAGGGGAAACACCACAGAATCAATTCAGCAAAGGAAAAGCCAAAGCAGAAATAAAAACAAGCCCAATGACTAACATATGATACTATGCACACACACAAAAACAGACAAGCTTTTTTTCCATTTAAGAGCCAAGAAAAAACTGTTCAGAAGGCTTTTTGGAAAAGAGAAGAATGACAGCATCATATTACATAGCAACCTGCCATGCCATCAAATCAGAAACGGTGGCAAAACCAACTCAGAAGAAAAATCTGAGGACCATCTATGAACCCCTCCTGCAGGCATACAACACGGCTACCTAGGACAAGAAATATTTCTCATAGTTGACAGAACAGGTGTCATACCAGTTACACGTCACAAAACCAAGTGACCCATTTACAAGAAGTCCTTATTTTGCACACCCTCTACTTGACCGCACAAAGAGTACAATGAACAAACGCTCAAGTTTTAACTGCACCTTGCCTTATGCTACAGAAGGGGCAGCAACTAAAATGGGCAATTAAAAGCATATCCACGCCCTAATGAAACACGCTAATTTAGTAGATCAATATAATTAATGGAAGAAGAGGAGTACTTGTTGGTGTTTTAGAAGCACGCACGCTTAGCATTACATAGCTAAGCATGCAAGGAGGTGGTTTGCACAACTACACCCACATGAAAACACACACTTGAGATCAGACATTTGCAAGTCAAGTAAGTTATTTGCTCCTTACTTAATCTTAACTTTTAACTTCACCATGTCTCAAAAAATTACAACTTATTTCAGCAAGTTTCTGCAATATGTAACAAAGACAAAGCTGCTAAGAAACTGGGATGCTTTCAAATGAGATCACGCTACAGACATTCAGCATTTATCACATCCACCATGTCCCATAACTTCTGAAATTTTTATGTACTGAAACAATGCTAAACTATGTTAAAATCACAATTGGTTGCACTCCATATAAAGAGAAGAGTTCTACAAGGAAGTTTAACAACAGAACATTTTTCTCACTTTATCTTCTTTTTACAGTTGCACCATCCACCCTTCAGCATTTTAGTTTGAAAGACCAGGGTTCAGAACTGCTATTCAAAATACTCTAAAGATGAACTGAAAAATGCAACATGAATTCGCTACCTGTTACTTTTTAAAATTAAAAAACTGGCCATAAACGTAGCAAAACTATACATTGGTAAAAAATGTAGAACAATATAGTTTGAAAAACAAGTCTTTTGTTATCATAAAAGATAGCCATCTTAAAAATCTTGATCTTAAAAATCTTGATGAAACGTTACCACGTGAAACTGAAGGCTTTTCTAAGTTTACAGAATTTTCGGTTTCACTTGAGGCGTTCTAAAGTGTAAAGAAAAAAGGGAATCAAAACTACTGCAATTGAGGTATGAAATTTCCAGTTTCCTTAATTTGGTTTATATTAGAACAATGACTTCTCACGTTAAATTTCAGGTGCTGTAAAAGCCGCATATTGCAAAACCCAGCATACACTCAATGGCTATCTTTGGGAGGAGGCGAAGTAGAAGAAGAGAAAATTGAAGTGAACGTTGGATACAATGGGAAGCAAACTTTGCAGTCTGCAGCGTCCTGCAGGAAGACTCAGCTCTGTATACAGCATGCTGGAAAGCGGAGGGGGGGAGAGAGGAGAGAGGGAGGAAAAAAAAAAAAAGAAAATGTTCTGGGCTTCAAAATTAGCTAATCTGCTGAAGAGCTAGAAAGCGCTGCTGCCCGGGTTAACCCTTCGGCCTCCTGCCCGGCGTGACAAGGAAAGGCTGCTTAGACCGAGGGGAGAAACGGTAAAGCGATCGTCGGTTACCTTAAAAACTCTTTGCTTCCTCCTCTGAGGCCTTTTGTTTTCAGTTAGCACCTAAAAAAACACCAAATCGCACAGTAAGTTGCGGTCACAAAGGCAGCCGGCTCCGCTCTGCCTCCCGAAGTGCACCATGGCGCCAGTACCCCGCACGCCCTCCCCGCGGCACCCCGGAGGGCCGCCGGCGGCTCGACGCGGCCCCGCCGCGGGCCGAGGGGAGAGGCCCCGCCGCCCCCTGGAGCCGGCCTGGCCGCCGCCGCCCCGCATTCCTCACAGCGGCGCCCCCCCGGCGGCCATCTTGCTTCCTGCCGCAGCGCCGCCCTCCCCTCCGGCCGCCGGCGCGGGAGCGAGCGCGGCCCCGTGCGCGCGCCTCCCCCCCCCCCTTTCTCTCCTTTTCCCCCCCCCTCTCCCGCTCCCGCCGCGCGCGCCCGGCGCAGCCAATGGGGAGGCGGCGGCCGCCCCGCAGCGCCCCCCCCCGGCGCTGCCCGAACAAAGGGGCTCCTGTGCCGGGGCCGCGGCGGCCGCCCGCAAGACGCGGCCCGGAGCCGCCGGGGGGACGCGGAGCCGGAGTCCGGGGGGGGGGGGGCATGGAAGGGGGAGGGAGCGCGGCGCCCACCCGCGCGGCCTCGTGGCTCGGCGAGGTCAGGCGAGGACACGGCCCGCGGGCACCCGCACGCGCGCGCGCTCACGAGGGAGGGGGGAGCCCACGCGGGGCGGGAGCGCGCGTGGGCAGGGAAATGGCAGCGGCTGAGGGCGGGCGGGACAAAGGGGCGCGGGCAGGCGGCCCCCCCCCCGCGCACAGCCCCCGGAGCGCCCCGAGGCTGGGGACCCGGGACCGGGGAGCGGCGGCGCGTTCCCTCGGCAGCGCAGCGAGAGGGGCCGGCTGGCAGCCTGCCCGCCACCTCTAATTGCAGCAGCCTTCTGCAACGCGCCTGGGGTTTCGGCAGCACGTCGGCAAGCCGCAAGCGAGCAGGCCGCGTTGCTGGGCACTATCCCCCCGCTCCTCGCATTACAGCTGTTAAATGAGACGTCCGGAGACACCCCGCGAAGGGCAGCGAGCTCCCGCTCAGCGCTCTCCCCTCGCCTCCAGGCCCCACAGAGCCCCCGCCTCCAACACCCACCCCAAAACAACACCACAGCACGGCCCCCTCCAGCCCTAGGACTGAAAGCAGCCTTTGGAGACACTGTCACATCCGCAGAGCCTGCTCCTGCAAAGCCCTTTTCCCAAGAGAACCTAAATCCAAGGCAGGGATCACCACCTCGCTGCCCCACACGCAGCTCTGGAGACCCCCGGGCCCTGCCCCGCAACGCACCAGACAACCTGGCTGTGTGCCGTGACCTGCCAGCAGCCCCACGGGCTGCTTCCCAAAGTGAGGTGGGCTTTAGGAGCCACCAGCTGAGAAACAACCTCCAGCAACTCCTGTGTCAGCCCCGAAAACTGCAGTCTCAGAAAAAGAGGAGAAAATGCCCGAGTTCCCCACCGCCGGGCAGCTGGGCTTGTCCAAACGCTCTTTTCTCTGGGGAATGTCCCTGCAATATTCTGCCGTCCCTCTCTGGATGCGCAACACCAAGCTTTTTTTATTCCCCTGCCTTTCAAAGCTTGCTCACACCTTTTCCGTATCTGGCTGCTCCTTCAGGAACCAGTCAAGGTTTAGGATTTCTTCTTCGCCAGCTCCCGGGCACGCCACCTCAGCGCGGGTCCGTGCCGAGCAGCACTACCTGTAGCGGCAGTGCCGCGCGGGGGCTGCGAGCGGAGCCCGCAATGCTTTCTCCAGACCTTCTCCTTGTGGCGGCCCTGCAAAACCCATTACCTTCAGCGAGGTAACATACCACGGCGGGTTTATGGGGATGTTATTTTTAAGGGATATTTTTCAAGTCCAATATAGTTTTCAAATCTTTATCTGGATGATGTGTGAATTAATGAAAATAACAGTAACATAACCAATACCAGCTCCAAACATGCAACCGATACTCTCCTGGGGTTGAATGCTTGCGCGCGCACAGCCGTGTGTTGGACTGTGCACTTCCAACTACGTTCACGGATCCTACAAGCCAGGTCTGATCTGACTCGTCTATCCATAAACCCACACAAGACCTTAAGAAAAAAAAAACACACTGCATTTTGTGGGTTTGTTTGTGTTTTCTTTTCTTGTTTTGTTTTTTAAACACCAAACCCAGACTTCCAAGCCTTGCACCAGCTCTCCTAGAGCCACCTAACACCGAGCTCTCATCGACTTCCCTCACTTCGGCACTGAGGAGTCAAAGTGCAAAGAAACGATTCCCTTTAAGGCAAAACATCACTGTTTAAACTGTGATTGTGCAGAGAACATCCATCCCTCCACCCTCCTCCCAGTGAATCACCTCCAAAAAATGCTTACATTCCACCACCAGGACAGGCAGAGCCGCGCAGCTCCTCAAACTAGGAACGAACGCACTGAAGCCCGCCTAATTTCTCTTAATTACGTTCACTTTCTATACCATGGACAGAGACCTACAGCTGTTTTTCTCCAGCTGCCCTCTACTCGAAACACATCGCTGGCATGGAAGTCCCCACTGCTGCGGTCCCACCCCTATCACAGTTTGGGAAAACACAGTGGGATTCCCTTCTGGAGTGGGAAAATCTTATCTAAAGGATGGCTGCTAACAGAGATACTGTTACCCATTCCCCCGATACCTCCCTCTGCATCTCAACATCTTTGAAGAGCTCTCCGAACATATGTACGCTGTGGAAATGCTTTTCTCAGAGCACAGTTTCTAGAGAATACAAGAGACCAGACTTGCTTCTAGGAATATCCGAAAAGGCACCAGGTTTCATTCAAATACCATTTTATGAGAAAATACCCGACATGTTCTTAAATGCCAGGAATACTTCATTTCCTCCATGCAGTACTCAAACTTCATACAAAATTTAACGAGAAATGAAGGAGGCCTCTGGTGCAGCTCTAAATGCATTGTACAAAACACAACCCGTTTAATAAAAATAAAAGCACACAAGCAATAAGCTGCCAAAGAAAGGCATATAAACAAGGAATTCCTCAAAGAAAGCAAAAAGAACGTCGAAAGAGGAAAGGGTGAAGGGGCAAGGCTAATCTGCAAGGAGAAGGTCAGGCTGAGCAACAAGAAAAGATGTATGTTTAGCCTGGAAAACAAAGGTTGACAGAAAAACTGGAGTGCTTCCTTTCACCGACCCTGCCAAACCTCTTTTTAAAACACGGCTTTCAAACTGTTTCCTACCTCATCTCCACCAATGCTCTTCCACGAGCTCCTTCAGTCCCCCTGGCTAAAGAATGAATACAGAAGGACATCGTGGTGCTGCTCTCTTGCTGTAACAAGGCAGGATCAGCCTCTGTCACCTTTATTGCTTTCTTATCTTAAAGTCACGTTTTAATTGTCCCTCGCCTTTTATTAAAAAGGGTATATGGAAACAGTTGAGACACAAAAGGATTTTGACTCAACTGTAAGCCAAGCTGTTTAAACCTACTTCCCTAAACATTTTAATTTCAAGTACACTTCCCTTGAAGGAGAACATGCCATACCCTCACTGCTATGGGACTTGTCTTTCTCCTTGCCTGCTGTGAAGACAGAGCAGACGTGTCTGCGAAACCTGGCAAGCACAGGGCTGAGCAGTGAAAACAGGAGGTCTCCTGAGATCTCCACAGCAGCCAGGAATTTCTACCTGCTGCAAGAACACGCTGCTTTAATGAAGCTGCTGTCGAGAGAGGTTTTGCAGGTGCGTTCCCCCCAGCATGAACTGCTCTGCTCAGAGTGCATGCTGCTGCAGAGACTTGAACCTGAGTTTCCCACATCCCAAGGCAAACGTCCCAGTGACTTAACTACTGGGACGGCATCTCCCCCTCCGCAGCTCAGCCACTATCCAGGCAGACCAACTCCCAGAAGCACACAGAGGCTGGCTCTGCAGCACTGAGGTCAGGGAATTCAGTTGGGATGTGGGAAATCGATGTTCAACTCCCTACTTACCTGAGTTAAAGCCTGATCTTGAACTGAAATCTCTCAGCAGGGCAGTGCTGTTATCACAGGGGCATACAGACTGTCTTTTCCCCTCCTCTTTGTTCCAAAAGTAATGACCTGGGTTATAAAAGGCTGATGGGTCAGAAAAATGAGTAAGAAACACAGGAAAAACAAGTATTTGTGGGGGATATGGTACGAGAGACAAAGGGAGAGTGGCAGGAGAAATGAAATGAAAGAAACAGAAGAATAGACAATTAGAAAGGCAGAGAGATGTGAAAGGGGAAAATGCAGCTACAAATTGCTCCTGAAGATTATCAATTTATTTCTACCAGTTGAGTCATTACAAGCAAATCATCCTAACTCCAACTGAAGAGCACACACAGCCTTCCTTCTTTAACCTGTTAACCTTAGCTATTTTGAAATACAGACCCTTTTCCTAATAATTTACAGTCTCCTACGACTACCCGCATTTCCTCCCTCCCCGCTAGAACACAGAGTTAAACCATGCTCACTGCTGATTTTATGCATTTATGCAGGAGGAACAAGAATAACTCCAGCTCACTTTAATCTACCCTTCTATAGATACCAAGAGAAAGTCATAACGCAACTTGCTAGCTCCAACAGAAACCCTAAGTCCTCTAAAGCTGCACAGTGACCAGCATTTCCCTTTGCAGAATTTTAAAATGTATCTCAAGCCTCAAAAGGGGGGACTTAATTTGAGACTCCTCGGGCTTACCTCAAGAGGTAGTGTGATCGGCGGCGGTGGCTTTTTCAGTTCTTCACATTTTCTCTTTTTACATATCCGGTGACTGGTTTTGCGTTTCCTGCAGCAGCTGCATTCTTCACAATTTGTTTTCCGCAGACAGGGCTCACAGACTCCACAACGCCTTCGTTTCTTTTTCTCTAGCATAGGGAGCAGGGTTGAATAAGGAACAGGGTGATCACCAGCTGGATTTGTACGAGAGGATGGCCCCGAGGCCTCAACTGCTTCAGTGCTGTCGCTCACACTGTCCTGAACCAAATTCAAGCTTATTCCAACACTTCCCAGCTGTGATGAATAATCATTATGCTGCAGTCTTGAGTCAGCTGGCAAGTCTGCATTTATGGCTTTTTCTGAGGCAAGAGCAGAGATTTCCGTGCTTGAAGGCAACTCTGAAACAAAACCTTCAGAGAATTGTCCAGAGCTTTCAATGGAGATTTTATCAACTGTGCTTTTTTCTAAATCTGACGATAAAGCGGGGACATAACCTGAATTCAAAATTAATGTCTCTGCATCAATACATTTAACAAGTTGTTCAATATCCTCCACTTCAATATTGCTTAAAGAGGTATCGGAAACCGGTTCACATGCTGTAAATATGTTTTGTGAGTCAGATTCTGAAATCTCTCTGGTAAAGCTCAAATCTGAATTTGAGTCAAGTTCTTTGTGAATGGGTACAAAATCCACAACTAGCTTCATGGGGGATTCTGCAGGCGAGCTTACACCTTCAAGATGTAAAAGTGAATTTGATTCAGTGGCAGGCAAAGAGTTGGAATTTGAACCGAGGTCTTTATTCTCTGACTCTAAATCCCAGTCTGCCTTTAAGCAGGACTCTGCGAGCAAGCTCGAATCTTCTAAATGTTCTTGTGAGTTAAACTCAGAGGTAACTATGGGTGCAGAACTCGAGTCATGTTCTTCACTAGCTAGCACCAGGTCCGACTCCGTTTCGGTGTGCGGTTCAGCAAGCGGGACCGACTCTTCCAGCGCTGCTGCTGAACTGAGGTCTGAGGTATCGACAGAACCGGAGTCGGGTTCTTGACTGTTAGGCACCGGGTCGAAGGGAACCTCTACATGCTCCTTCGAGTTTGATTCAGAGGCAGTTATGGAATCAGGAGAAGATGGAGGCACAAGCGCGGCACCTTCTACAAACGCTTCAGCTGAACTATCTGCATTGAGATCAGCAGGGGTCTGCTCACAGGGCGGGTCTTCATGCTGAGATCCCACCTCTGACACTTCGGTATCGCCGGCAGTTACCTGGCTGCTTGGAACAGCATCACTTGTTTCAGGTACTTCTACCTCCTCCTCTTGACCGACACATGTGGCAGCAGGCTCTTCCTCTGCGCTGCGTGGAGCATCCTCTACAGGCAGAGGAGCTACCTCGTTTTGTGCTGAATCCTGTTCCAATGCTTTTTCGCCCGCTTCTACATTTTTTTCTTCTACTACCGCCAAGGCTTCTTGTTCATGTTTTTCCTTTGTTTCTAGCCTTTTTTGTGCTGCAGCTTTCCTAGGTTTTGTGATTATTGGAGCTTGGGGAAATCTACGGGAGAATGACCGGTTACGAAGAGACATTGTAAAGCCATTGAAGTTGAAAGCATCCTGGTTATGGAAGAGGATATTGTCAGCTTTCTCCAAACTCACCCACGGTGTTCCAGACAAGGTTCTGGTGACACTGCTCCTGAGAAGTCTACCTGAAGAGCTCATGATTGGTTTCTTTTCTTGCTGTTTTTTCTTAACATCTTTTTCTTGTGCTGGCTTTTTGCATTTTCCAGAACTAACAGCTTTTGTGGAAGTCTTTGCGGTTTTCTTTCTCACTTGGCTAGATTTCTTTTTGCCCTGGTTAGTTTTCCTTTTGCCTATCTCTTCCTTTTTGGCTAATCTGGAAGGCCTTGCGTGGTGAGCCATGTCTGCGGAGTAGTAGAAATGTTACGAGGAGAGATGGAAAAAAATCATGAGCTCTTGAGAGAATTTTTCAATAGAAAACTGCACACTCCCATTGCGGCTCTCTGTAGTGATGCAGAGTCAACTCTGAAATAGAAAAAGATACAAAATAATATTAATAGAAGCATAATTAACACAGGAAGCACATATACTAAAATGACCATTCAAAAATACAGAGGTAGAACTAGAAACATTGTTATTGGGTGTGAAGTTCAATCAACACAAAAGCTTTGAAAATATTAGTATATTGCAAAATGGAGAACTTGCCTAAACTCCTAGAACACCAACGAAGAAGCAAGCCAAACTCGAGTGATCATGCAACACCCCGTGTTTACAATTTTACTTCATTTTTAAGAAGACTGAGCTTTCTCAATCTTAATTAACGGTTTATTAGCCACTCCTGCCCTTGGGAAAGAAGAGGTAAAGACGTAAAGATGTTTACATGTTGAACTTAGCGATATGGCTTAGTGGAGGACTTGTTAGTGTTAGGTCAGAGGTTGGACTCCATAATCTTGAGGTCTCTTCCAACCTAGACAATTCTGTGATTCTGTAAAATTTACATCCACAGATACACTGCGGAACATAAAGCTACCATCCTAGGGGCATTCGGGGAAAAGGAACAAAGCCAAGTTTACCTGGTGTATGTGCGCACTCATACACCATCCCCAGGCCATCCTTCACACTCCTACAGGCTGCCCACCATGGTACAACCCAGGTATAAAGGGAGAAGGAACTACCTCCCTAAGCACGTCTAGCTTGGAGTGCTGCTCACGGAGGAACTGGACCAGGGAAGAATCTCCTTTCCCAGGGTTATGTCCTGGGATAACATCCTACAACAACGTACTACGCTGCAAGCCTGGGTCCTGCCTAGCTATATCAATGTACTATGCAAGCCATCACCTCTGCTTCGCCAGCAGGACTACCACCTTATTTGCCATCAACACAATACCACCAGGTTTATCCTAAGCTTTTGCCCCCAAATATGAGTGCAATGCAAAAGCCCCTGAACTCCCTGAACACAGCCCAGCCATCCCAGAGGATACAACCAACTCTTCTTGCTCCAGAGCAATTTCCTTCAAGGTGGTTTGTGTTTTTTATGGTTTTAAAGTGTAAAGCAATTCTTTTAAGTACACGGGTTTTAAATACATGCTATTTCAAAATATCTGTGGAAGGATTTAGAAGTTTTATTTAGCTCTTCAAATAGATCAGATAGGTAGACAAGAGCATCCTAAAACTGGGAGCAGGCAAAGCCAGGGCAAGAGACTCTAGTCTCAGGCAGGAGAGTGCCTTCCTTTTGTCACCATTCCTAGGTGACCCGCAGGGCTCTTAGGCAGAGTCCTGCTGGTGCAGCCCAGCCTACTTAATGTGTAACGGTACCATGCTGCCCAGGTTTGCCTGGTGCAGGGCACACAGAAAGGCACAGAGCACGTAAAGAGAGCAGGCTCTATGAGAACAGATCCCGTGTAAGCATAAAAGGGTGCAAAAAACTCACAGCAGCATTGCACTGTGCCAAGATAAGCTCATCAGCCCACCACGGGGATGGTCTAGCACAGCCAACGTGCATGGCCTCTGTGTAGGACCACCGTCTC
Organism: Aythya fuligula; assembly: GCF_009819795.1. Taxonomy (NCBI): domain Eukaryota; kingdom Metazoa; phylum Chordata; class Aves; order Anseriformes; family Anatidae; genus Aythya; species Aythya fuligula. The sequence goes on along the minus strand of NC_045565.1, from coordinate 4,603,364 downwards.
CTGCTGCCCCCCAAACAGCATGCCAGCAGTAAGCTCATCTGCAGCTCTGCCTCAGCTGGGAGCAGGCTGCCCAGTTAGCACAATACCTGCCAAGGCTACCGCTAACTTTCCCAAACTCTTTTCTATCTAGCAGCTTGCCTAAAGCACTTTGAAGCCCCGTTCCTGTCCATTCAGCAGCAGCAAGCTGAGTGATTCTGTGGACTACAGAACATAAACCTAATGCTTCAAAGGCCATTGCCAAAGACCTAAACAGCTCCTGCAGAGGTGTTCTACAGAAGGTGGGTGAGACACCGGAATAAAATAAATACAAAGCTGAAATTGAGGTAATTTGAGAGATTTCCTCCCATTACCCTTTCCTGGAGAGGCATGGGGGAAGGGGAGCATGGCCGTCACTTGCCACTCCATGAACCCAGAGTCAAAGAGGGCATCAGCAGCATGTCAACAGGTCTACGAAACTGGTTGTTAGCAGCCTGCAAAAAGCTTCCCAATTTTTTTGTGGTTTGATGAGACAGGGCTCCTTGCTCCAAAGGATAGCCTGGAGGGCTGCAAAACCAGCTGCAAACAAGCAGCAGGCAACACATCTGTAGCCATTAGTGGCTGGTGCTACATAACAGTGGTAGGAGAGGAAATGCGAGCTACTTCCAGAGACTATAGCCAGGAGAGCAAGAAAGAAAGCAAACAAGGGCCAGACAGCATGGGAATGTGTGAATCAGGAGGGGAGCAGAAGAGAGGAGATAAAGCTTTTTCTCTTTATCAGTCCTGAAACAGAAGCAGAATGATGAGAAAACAGATCAGGAATGGAAACAGACTGGATTTCTGAAGATACTGAATGTGTGTTAACACTTTGGTCACACTACTTCTCTACATAAACAGCTGCCACTGCTGCTGGGGAAGTTATGGAAGCATGATGTTCAAAATTACCAATTAGAAGCTTCATTTATAACTATCTTGTCAATCTTTATTTTTCTTTAAAATTATATTTGTGTGATATGCTTTTACCTGCCTTTAGAAATTTAAACACTGTTGCTTCAAGACTGAAGAAGTAAGACTACCCTGTTACATTTTGGTTCTGGTTTTTGTTTTTAACAGAAATCCACCTGTCTGGCAAGAACATCGAAAAGTAACAATGTCAGTGTTGCTGCTTTTCAGAGCCAAAATCAGAGGCTCTGAACACAGAGTGGTTGAAGATCTTTTTCTTGGTAAAGAAAGAATGCTGTTATTTGTAGCAAATGGCCTGGCATTTAAATACTGTGTTAGAGAAGATGAGAAAAGCTGTTAGTATTGTCTTGCTCAGAAATGACAATACAGGAACATACAGAAACCAGCAGCAACTGTATCCATTTTGTTTTGATTTTGTCCCTGGAAATATACAGATCTGAGTAATACATCTCTGAACGTCTTACTTTTTCCCTTTTCTTTTAATACTGGACTCCAGTTTTATTTGTCTGGGACTGAGCATCTGACCTCTGAGGTGACTGTAAGCTCCTGGGAGAAATGCCTGTCAGCACAAAATCCTCACTTCCACTTAAAGAAACCCCAGAGTCTCGGTGAGCACTACTCTGCCACAATAATCTGAACTGCTAGATGAAAAATGACATTTTGAAAAGAAAGTTGCTAATAAAACCAAATCACATTGTTACTTCCTTGTTTACATTTCTACATTTAGAACCAAAATATTAGGTAGCTACAAGCTGAGCATTCAAGTTCTGTTTTCTGTTGCACTAAGGAATATTTTACCCTCCCTTTTCCATTTAAAGGGCTGGCAATGACTCTGCGTTGATGCCTGCAGCAGTTGCAAATTGCCTCGCATCACTTCTTAAGGACAGCCAATACCAACATCACACTAGTCACATTTCAAAGCAAGAAGTTTTATTCCAAAATATCTATGTCAACTAAAAAGGATTATCAAATATAAACCTCTCTGTCCAATACAACAGCTTGTCAGTTTTTCACCACCCTGGAGAGAAACAAACTTACTTCAATGCTCTCTTCTCAATGCCACGTCAGATGGGACGTCCCATGCCCTCCCTGAGAGAAAGGACGGGCGTCCCTATAAAGTGAATCAGGTAATAGGAGGGTTTGCAGGGAACTGCCCTAGATAGTAACTGTGCATCCCGAAGCTGCTTGTTACTTGAGCTGACTTATCTCTTTAATTCATGTGCAAAACCGAAAGCTGGTTGTAAGGCCAGTTGCTTAAGTTTTGCTCACAGTAATAAATCTGGAGCAATCCCACTGACTGCTATAATCCTCAACAAATACCACTAAAAAGCTAATCAAGGGCTAAATCTTCTAGTCTCATCTGGGTCAAAATTCCAAACAGCTATAATGAGAATCTCGTCTACAAAGCACTAGGGGGAATTTAACCCTATATTGCTGGAATGCCTCCAGGGAAAAAAAAAACACAAAACAACAACTTTATTTTGTGTAAAGAAAATGAAAGTAATGTAAAAAAATCCCTTTAGAAGTAGTGTTTATCAAGTTTCTGTTTCATAACTAAGTGGAAATCTGAAAAAAATTAAAAGATATGTTTTCATAAAATGATGGCAGCCTTCTCGTGACATCATGAAAGAGAGCAAGTAACCCCTGAAAAACAAAACAAAACACACAGCTGCATGGGAAATGGGAAAAATCACACAGCTAGGAATAGTCAAGCCTGGTTTCACTACAGCCAGAATTAACTAATCAAATGCATTTTGTTTCAGTGTTTAGGTGTCTTTTTCAAAGTCACTTGAAATCAGCCTGATGGGGAAACAAGACCCAGAAGCTTTCAGAAAAGCCACTTCAGCAATAATGAACAGGTCCCAAGCAATAAGGGTCACCGTTTGACTTGGATGTCACACAATCTCTGATCTACAATTTTGAATTGAGGAGCATCTCCTCGTCCAGCTGCAAGCGCTTTAAAGGATGATACAAGATACACCAGAAAAGACAGAAATTGGAAAACCTGACCCTCATGCTAGGTACAAAATCTTTTTTCAGCCCATTCAGAATCATCATATCATCTGGACGCTCCTCCCAGCCGCACCAAAGTCAACCTGCTTTTCAATCTTGCTCCATTCTCTGCGTCTCCTGACTGCTCTGTGCAACACTTTGTATATGAAAAGAAGGGAAATGGGTTAAGAGGAGGGAATTAGCTTTAAATCCATCTTCCCCCCCCCCCCCCTTTAATCCTTGAGCATCCATTTGGTTTTGGTTGAGAAACAGAAATGAAACTTCTTGCCTGCCTTCTCAGGACCATGAATTATTGTACACAGGCTCTTGTAGAGGCCTCTCCCCTGCCAGTGCAGCCTCCCTGCTTCCCTGTCACCCACCACCACGCAGCCTCTCAGACTTCTCCCACAGAACCACCACTTCAGACTGGGCTGCAGCCTCGCAGGCCTTCCAACAGCACTGCTTTCTATTTTTCTACATTGATGTTTGCCACCTTGCTTTCCAGGATTATGCCACTCCTGAGGTAAAGTGGAGTCTTTTATCCAGCTATATTAAACTTGGACTTAAGACAACACTTCCCAGTAGTACAACCGGGATGTGGGACAGGCAGTGCAGGATGCTGCCTCAGTTTGAGAGCATAACCCTTCTGCTGATGCTCAGCTGGTCAAGCAGCAAGGCCTTCCCCCTGATGTTTGTCCCTCCTGGACCCAGAAGCCTGCCTCTGAGCCTGGAGCAGCACAGGACTGCCACCGGGTCCCACTTCCCCCCACTGCACGGGGAGCCGAGGACTGCCCCAAGGCTTGCATTCTCAGTCTCACTGAGTTCAGCAAGAGATGTCAAGACTCTGCATTTTGTGGCATCATGACTTCAGCATACACTTTGGAGCCTGCACGGTGAAGGAAACTAGCAAAAGCACCACAAAAAAGCCCTCCTAGCTTAGGGAAAGCTCTATTAGAACAATTTAAAAAAAAAGAAAAAGAAAGAAAGAAAGAAAAAAGGCAAGGAGCCACACATGCTTAAACCACAAAACTCAATTAAACCTCAAACAACTGGCACCAAAAACCCATTGTGAAGGCTCACACCGCATGCGCAAGCATCACCCCTCCGACCCAGGGAGCAACATGCATTTGCTTTCATCTGTTAAGCACAGCCAAACACCGACCTTAACTTGGAGAAGTGCTAAAAAGCAACAAGATAAGTAATTTCTAAAGGCTCACCAACTGAAAACCTTTTCCGCCACAATACTCCTGGAACTTGGGAATAAAAAAAGCAAACAACCCCCCCCAAACTAATCATATTTCTCCCAATTCTACATTTATGCTGCTTTAAACCATGATTTTCTTTTTGATAGCACTGGACTCCATTCTTTGAAGATTTTACCTTAAGAAAAAAAACAACCACCCTAACTGAATCACCTTATCTCAAACTCAATTAAAAGAAGGGGGAGGTGGAGGGAAGAACCTTCAGGCAAAGATTAAGCCTGGAAAATTTCAGCCTGAAAGGTGTTTTGAAATGTAAGTAACTGAAAACAGAAAGCAGGATGGAAATGCTTAGGCTGACTTTAACGAGCATGGGTAGTGCACCAGCTATAATAAAACATTATCAGTGGGGATTTTGAATTATTATACAATGAAGAATTCAATCCTACAGAAATCACAACTATCAGAAAGTTCCTCAGTCTCGCCTTGAATTCCTCCCTGATTACCTGCCCCGTGTAACCCAGCCCATCCTGCATAACCCAGCCTTCTCCTTCACAGCCAGGGCCAGCCCGGCTACCTGCCCAGACCCAGAACAAATGCTGTTTTCTGGATTCAATCCCTACTCTTAATTTGTGTTGACTGACATTAATGAAAACAAGGTGATTACTGTGTGGAAGAGCCCTCTGCCTCTCCATAAAAGTGCTGGGAAAAGCTACTAGTCAGAAGATTCTTTAAATTATTTTCACAGGTTTCTACGCTGGCTGGAAAATTTAAAGAGACACCTTTGCCCTTTAAGCCTGCTTGGTCACACTTTAAGTATCCAGCACTGCAACTGCACGGTTGCTCAGTTTTGCAGTTACAGCATTGATGCCTCTGGAAGCGGGGCTCTCTGGCCAGGTCTGTGCTGGTCGCTGACTCTGTTGCTCTTTAAAGCCTCCCTGAGGTGCCGGGCCAGCTGGGCACACACGACAGGCAGGACTCCTCAAGCTGCTGCTGTGCCTGGTGCCTTCTGGAGACCCTACATGCTCCTGGGGTGCGCTGAGCTGTACCTTGGCAAGACGAAGCGGTCCTGCCCCCCAGCAGGCCGTCCTGTCCTTTTCCCTCGCAGCGAGCCATGCCATCCCCTTCCCTCACCCGTTCCTGCCCCGGGGCTCCATAAAGAGCACGGCGGGGCCGCCCGGCGGCACTGGGGGGTTGAGGCCCCCCTGGGCCGGGCCAGGCTCTGCCTCCTTCAGCGAGAGCAGGCGGGCGGACCCGGGGGGAAGGGAAAGAGGGGAGCAGGGAAGGGAAGGAGGGAAGGGGAGAAGGGAAGGGGCAGGCCCGGCGCTGGGGTAGGCGGCGGCTCCTCGTGGCCCGCCGGCCCCGCGACCCGCCCGGGGGCGGGCGGTCCCCGCGGGGCTGCAGGGGGCAGACAAAGGGGCCGCCCCCCTGCAAAGCCGGGGGGACCGGGCAGGGGGGGAACTCGCCCCGGGGCTGCTCCCCCAGGGCCCAGCGCGGAGCGGCAGCTGCTGGCAGCGCTGCACGGCCCCCGCCCGCAGTCAGGGAGGGGGGGGCTGCCGGGCAGGGTCCCTTGCACAGCTCCGTGCCCCTCCGGGGGGGCCGCAGGCGGTTTCGCTGGCCCGGCGGCTTTCCGCAGGCAGGCTCTGGCCGCGGGGGGCAGCAGGAGCGGGCTCGGTGGCTCTGTCGGCGCTCGATAGCCCCCGGGCTGCCCCACCGCCCCTCCGGGGCCACCCCCTACCCAACTCCTCAGCGGGCCGAGCAAGAGGGGAGAGGAAGAAGAGGGGGGGGGGGGGGGGTGTTAAAAATTCAAAGCGTGAGGAAGCGGAGCCCCCCCAGCTCTCCCCCACCCCCCCGGTACGTACCAGGGCTGCGGCGCGGCCAGCCCGCGGCTACCGGCGAGGGGCGACGCTGGGCTGGCTCGGCGCCGGCTCGGCGCGGCTGGGTTCATGGCTCCCTCCTCGCTGCCGGTCCCCGCGGCGCGACGAGCCCAGCGCGGCTGGAGGAGCCCCGGCGGCGAAACGTGCGGGCGGCGGCGGCCCCGGCCGGACCCTCCGGGAGGGAGCGGGGAGGGGAGAGGAGGGGACGGGAGGGCAGGGGAGGGGAGGGGAGGGGAGGGGGCGGCTCGGCGGGGAGCTCGCCGCACTCGGCCCTCCCGGCAGGCGGCAAAACGCGCCCTGGATCCCCGCCGCTGGAGCCGGAGCCCCCGGCCGCCCCCCCGCGGCTGGCCCGGCTCGGGGAAGCCAGGGGCCCGGAGCCCGGCCGCTGAGAGGTGACCCCCCGCGGGAGAGAACCGCCCGGACCCCCCCAGCCACCGCTGCTGCCTCCCGGAGCTGCCTGGTAGTAACCAGGCTGGAGCCGCTCGTCCTACCCCAGTCATCAGCACGGCCCGGAGCAGGCCACCAAGGCTAGCGTCTCCTCGCACTGCAACACCGGTGGTGGAAGGGGGGCCATGGGACTCTGCAGCTCAGAAGTACGTTCTAAAAAAGCTTCGTTATTAAGTCTCTGGCTGTTGCACTAGAAAGCACTTAAAATGTGAAGCAAGCCATTCAAACGCAAGTCTGCAGGGAAGCTTCTCTGCTCCATGTGAGAGCAGCAGCACTGCCCGCATCCACTCCTGCAAGGACGTTTTAACACGAGTATTTTGCTACCTATTGTAATTTGCCCGAGAAAGGAGAGGCAGCACAGCCCTGCACGGCTCATTGTTCCTGCCATCTCCTCCTGGCATCAGTTCAGAACCCGTGGGTGCCCATCACCAGTTTGTGCCTCCATCCTCTTCTCTCTTCTTCATTTCCTTGCAGCCAAAAAGGAATATGATCTGGGACCCTTAGCCAAGCTCACAGACATCTTGGATATAATACAGCAAACTCAACAGCACATACACCTGAAATTAAAGCATGCGCCTGATCCACTTGCACTGGCTGCTAATTTTAACCCTAGATGGGAGCTCTCCTGTCAGGGTATAGCCATCACCTTTGAAGGTTTGGGTAGATTACTTTGTGCAGGGCAGGATAATGACTTCTGATAATGACCCGCCCAACAAAAAGAGGAGGTAATACAATTTAATTAGGACAGAATACATGATTTGAGAAGAACTATTGCTCTCCAAGTGCTGCACATAGCAGAAGTAGAAGAAAACTGGAAGCTGATGATAAAACCCCACATAGGCTAAGAGCATGGTTCCTGGCAAGATGGGAACACATCGGGAGGGGGGGGGTTTAATAAAACAGGAGAAACACATAACCTGGAGGAAAGCAACACGTGCAAGTGCAAAAGTTCGTGGAATAAGAAGTGTGACAGAATCAAGCAAACACGAACATGTTCAATCACTGCCCCATTAAGAACTCCACTAAAAGCTAAGAAACAAACTCGAGTTAACATTTATTTGCTTTCACAAACACAGACATATGCTTGTGGTCTATTTCAACACTACCAAATAACCTAGAAGGTGAGTAGCACAAGGTGACAATCCTGACTCTGCTAAGATGCTCAGCCTACCAAAACAAAAGCGGAGTGTAAAGGTTTGCAGAAAGAACCCACAGTAACAACTGGCTGGGCAAGAAAGTGGTGGATGAAATTATTGGACTAGAACACAAAGTGAGGCACATGGGGAAAACACAGAAATCACAGCCTCTGAATTAGCTACTATCATTCAGAACAGACACCCTGGTACTGAGACAGGCAGTGCTGTGAAACTCTTCTGTGTGCTCAGTAGTGTCAGGAGCCTTTACAAAAAGGGGAGAAAACAGACCAGGAGACACCACCATTCCATCACTTAGTCCAATCTATCACTTGCTAAGATCTTGACTATAACACACAGTTCTTGTCCCCGCAGCTTAAAGAGTGACAGGCACCACCTAAGAAGGCACAAGGGTGGTAACAGCAGCCAGAAGTACAAGGAACAGCTAAGCACTCAGAGACTTTCACGCTGAAAAATGGCCAGCTAGGTTAAACACCAAATAGTATATTTTAAAAACAAACAACACAAAGTATTAACAGACAGTGATCACTATTTCAAGCCAATTTATCAAATAAACACATCAGATGACAGCTACTGTCACGGTGTATTGTTAAACCATAGAACTCACTGCCACAAAGCACTGTAGATGCTAAAAGTCTTAACAGGTTAAGTATTCTTAAAAATTCACGGGAGAAAATTGAATCAAAATCTGCTTCATAGAAGAGTGCTATTTCAGCTGTGCATTACTGTAAGGTAAAAGAGTACCTTAAGAAAACGGCCCTGTATGCTACTTTAGCCTTCTTTCAGGGATGTGCTACTAGCAACTGCCAGAGGTAGCTTTCAGCTGGTAGACCTTTGGCCTAATGCAGCACTACCATCCCTGAACCTTTATCCAAATTAATGTTGGAATTGGCACTTACCTGCAGAACAAATAAAACCGGGCAATGAAGTACTGAAGAATATAATGCAGGAACCCAGAAGTAGCTCCACATCTTTGTCACCTCTGGCAAAAGTCAGGTCTGCACTCAGTACCAGGGATCCACGCAGAGCATCTGCTCCCTGAGGAAGAGGGAGCCAAGCACAATAACGTAAGCAGGGGCCAGGAACCATGCTGGCCACTGCCCACCCCACTGCAGCCATGCAAGGAAAACAGAACAGGGCTGGTGACAGCAACCAGGTCCAGCCAAGAGTCCTAGGGAGCACTGCTGTCAGATGATGAGACGTGTCTGAAGATGGACCAAGAAGTCAACATGGAAATCAGGTATAGGGGCACGATAGGAAAATAAGGCTTGACATAATCCAAGTGAATGGGGGACCGAGTTCATGAAAACTAAAGAAAACCACCCTTTTAAAATAATAATAAATATATATATAACCCAGGGCTGAGCTTAAACAGCGGTCCTGTGTCCTAGGGCAGAGCATGCAGGTAGAGGCAGCTGATCAGGGCCATTAAGACCTATTAGTGCATTATATTAGATGCTGGCCCAAAATCAGTCCTGCAGAGTTATCTGGACCAGACTTCTGATCATCTATCATCAGTCCAGGCTAGGGAGGGCTAGAGGTCACTGCTGCCAAGCCTGAATCAAGCCCTTCACAAGCCAAAGCCCCTAGAAATTACGCCACAAAGACATCTAAACTGTTCTGTAAGAGAAAGATTGGATCTGTCCAGACCTATGTAGACTTCTAGTGCCAGGTGCTAGTAATGGAAGTGTGATGCTGAGGCATTAGAGCTGGCTTCTGGTGTGATTACAAACCATGGGTTAAAATACCTACCTTGCAAAGCCTCCCTCCTATTTACTGACTCCAACTCTGGTGAGAAAAAGTGAGGGGCCAGCTCTTGGACCAGCCTGGGAAGCTCCATGCTGCACTGCTGCGGGGCTGCGCCTGCGAACCCACCTGAACGCAGGCCAGGCACTGCTGATGTCTTTGTAACACAGGCAATCAGATAAATCACCCGCAGAATTGTCAGTTGGCAGTATCTGAAAGAGAAGTCTTGAATAACATGTGTTTAATGCAGAAACTCTTGGATTCTAATTGTGGTTTTGACAATGACTTCCTCATTTAGTCTTTCTTGGCCCTGGTTCTGGAGATAGTATCTACCTGCCTGATAGGCACTGAAAGTAAGGTAACATCTGGAAGCGTACTGAACACAGACAGTTTAAGTGTTAATACTATTTTATAATACTATAATTTCCTCTTCTGCCCCAGTTTTATACAGGTCCATTGTATTTAATCTAAATATTTTCTATCGGATGTTCTTGACCTGTGGCTGACAGACTACACACAGTGTACGGAACAAATCTTCCAACCATATCCCCAGCTTGCCACCCTCCTTTCAATATGGCAATTTGAGAGCAGACTGTAAGCCACATGGGGCAGTAGTTTGCCCCTATTTCCCATTTTTGAGGGGAAATCTTGGCCTGTATTTCACTACCTGACTATGCATGAGCAGTATAATGCACGAGGGCAGAATAACTGTGCTGTGCCTGGCCAATAAACGTAGTCCAACAGTAAACACTATGCCTGGGAAGACTCTAGCTAACTTTTCATGCACCAGCCTGGCATTTATGGGTGCTTCAAGTCTGCTGCACTTGTGCAGTAGCCTTATTAAGTAACACTAGAGCTCATGAAGTCTGCACCTCTTCCCTACACTTGAAAGAAAAGTAGAGGCCAGTGTAAAGAAACTTAGCACCACTGTGTTTGCAAGCTTCATGACTTTGGATAATCAAATATTTCTGTTCCTTAAAGACCTCACTGACAAGATACAGGTAGGGACTATAAGGCTCCTGATTGTACCAACAGGATTTAATGGCCCTGACCAGCCTCCCCTGGGCCCTCCCCTGTCCACAGTCCCAGCAGCTCTATTTAAACTCAAGCCTGGACACCTAGTCCTTATTTGAGCTACGTTATAGGTGTAGCTGCTGCCAGTCCTGGCTCTGGCCTTGTTACTAGATAAATTTTAGACTTGTCTCTAGTCCTGTTTTAGGTTTTAACTCCTGTTGTTCCTGATGTGCTTCTGTGAATGGACCCTAGACCTGCTTTGTCTCCTGATGTGAGCATTAGAGCCCGTTTCTAGCACCTAGCTCTGCTTCTCCTGCTACAGGACTGCACCCTGTTGGTGAGGATGCAGCCTGTGCTGTGGATCAACCTCGGTTCCTGGTTCTGTTCACCTTGGGAAGCAGCATTGGTACCTTTATGTGGTACCAGAGATCTAGATGCAATAGTAGCAAGGTAGGCAAAATAGACAAAGACTTGTCTAGATGTTTTCAGTTTGCAAGCCATGTCTTCACAGGAGAAAGAAAAAATAAAACTTCAAATTCCTGAGTCGTGTGTGGAAGCTTGGGACTTATAGTGGCTTTGGGTATAGGTTAGGGCAAATGAACAGCACAGGTGTCACTAGACCTGAAGTGACAGAATAGGTGTCACTTCAGGTCTATAACCTATAAAGACCAGAAATAAATACAAAGAAGAAAAAAAAAATACCCTAAAGCCTACAGATGTGACACTTGATAAAAACTTGAATGATTGTCTCAAAACAGAGCTGGCATGCCTGAGCATTTTAAGAGTAATGAAAACAATCTTTTCAGAAACAAGTGCTGTGAGAACAGCTTACTTAATTGTAGTCTTGATAGCTTGTTTAAATTGATAACTGCTTGAAACATCTTAATAAAAACAAGTATCTTTAACAGTGCAACAATGGTCAAAAAATAGAAAGCAATGACATCTATCTACAAAATTACCTGCTACCTGTTTGAGTTTTTCTTCCACTTTGCAGCTATTCTTTTGAGTGTCTTGACTTCCATGTCTTCCCCTGCTGTATGGTCAATCTGCCAGGGAAGGCTGATGGTGTCAGGCAGGAGTATAACTTGAATGACATTAAAAATGCTGATGACTTTTAAGAATGGGTCATAAGAGTCACCAGAAAAATTCTGCGAAGGGCATAAACATTTCAAGGTAAGAAGATGAAGTGATAGTAGTAAGAATGCTAAGACTTGAAGGTGTAAATAGAGTTTAAAAAGGTTTAGGCTAAACACAAATTTCACTGCTGAGTTTCATTGTGGTAGTGTTTCTCTGAGGAGATGTTCTGTTTAATTTTGCAATACCAGTTTCTTCCTGCTTTCCTAAAAAGTACCCAGTCATGGTGCACACTTCCCTAAATTACAAGGTCTGATGAAGTTTCTTCCTGAAATACCTCACCGCTGTCGAAAATAAGCAACAGGACATTTATGTGGTTACCAGATTTTTCGAGCTGTTTGTGAAACTCTATGACTTTCAGCTGTCAGTATCGTTGCAACACTTGGGTGAAAACAGTAGATAGAAGAAATTGTTTACCATTGGGGCTGTCCAAGCAGTGTGATTGATCTGAAGTTCCTGAGCAGAATCCCAAAAGAACACAAACTGACTGTGGAAAACTGTATGAACACTTAATATAAACATGGGTATTCAAATAACTCTTAATAGGCTGGTTGATTTTGCATTGGAAGCTTCAACAGGGTGACCTGAACAAAAACTATGAATTGCTGGTTTATTAAAAGTTAAAAGGCTTGAGTTGGCTGCTGTAAAGGGTGTTTCGTATTCTCCCAGCAAGAGAAGTCTCTGCACATCCTTGCTATGTATTTTATTATTGGAAAAAAATGTGTATTACAATAACCACTCCCCAAATAAGTAATGATCAAGCATGTAACCAACCCAGTACTGAAACAAACTTATTTTTTAAGCAAGGTAGTCTGTTAAAGGAGAAAAAAAAACACAAGTAATGTCTGTTGAATGCAGTTTGACACAAGCTGAAAGCAGAATGTTCTGCACACTTGCACCTCAGCTCAATGCATATGGGGCATAAAGTATAAGAAATGTGAGTAACTGCAGAAAATGTATTGAAAAGCTGACAGTATTAAGTTGCTCGCTAATGTCTGGCTTCAGGTACACTCAATGCCTGTGATGTGCATTGGCATTCATCGCATGTTGAATTCCTGTCCTCCAAATGGTTTCTGGTAAGCCCTGTGCAGTGTATTTATCAGAGACGCTGTGGACAGCCTAACAAGTTGCGCAACGCTCCTGATGGCTACACATACGGTACTGGTTTTGCTCTCTCTGATTGCAAGAAAGATAACTTTTTCCTTGCAGCGTCTGCCTCCCTTTCTGATGCATTTCGAAACTTGAGCGTGGACGCACTCAACAACACGAAGCCACACTCGCAGACTGACGCTGTTCAAATATTCGTAGTGCGGCCGGTTCGAAGCGCTGGCCCAGCGGAGCACGGGGCACGAGTTGCACCTCGCGGGGCCGGCCGCGCTTCTGCTGTGCTGTGCTGTGCTGTGCTGTGCTGTGCTGTGCTGTGCTGTGCTGTGCTGTGCTGTGCTGTGCTGTGCTGTGCGGCGCTCTCCCCGGGCGGGACGCTGCCGGCTCTGACGCCATCGGCAGGCGCCGCAGCGCGGCCCGGCGGCCGGAGCCCGGCGCGGCGGCGGCCGCGGGGAGGGTGCGGGCGGCCCCGGCTCCTCCCCTGCACCGCAGCGGCGGCTGCTCCGCTCCGCTCCGAGCCCAGCCAAGCCGCCGCCGGCCGTGCCCGCGCTGCTCCATGGCCTCCCCGGCGGCGGCGGGGCCCGGCGCTGCGCTGCCGGCCGGTGCGGGTGCGGCGCGGCGTGACTTCTACTGGCTGCGCTCCTTCATCGCCGGAGGTGGGTCCCGTGGCTCCGTCCGAGGGGTGCGAGGGGAGGGGAGGGGAGGGGAGGGGAGAGGAGCCCTCCTTCGAGGGTGAAGGCTTCGCCCAGCGCTGCGGCTTCAGCGGGTGACGGCCCTTGCCTGCAGCACGCAGTGAGCTTAGGCTGTGAGGCTGCTGGGGTTTTGTGGCTTGCTTCTAGAGGATGTCCCCTAACTGGGGCCTTCTCGACTTCCTATGTAAGCTTCCTCTCTCCCACTCCGTTTGAAAATGCACTAGGAAATCCCTTATTTAACTGCTGACTTGAAGAACTTTGGCATCCCATGGCTTTTTTTCTCCTCTTGGAAAGGTGTCGCAGGATGTTGTGCCAAAACAACCACTGCACCACTGGATCGAGTAAAGATCTTGCTGCAAGCTCATAACCACCATTACAAACATCTCGGTAAGATGGCTGCTGCGTGTCTAATTCTGTTGTGAAATGCAACGTCTGTCATTTAGGTTTGTTGAGTTATTCAGTGATGAAATGGTGATAAAGGTGCTAATCAGACAGAAGGTCATTTCCGTTTGGCAGTCGCTGTGCTGTATATTGCAAGCATTTAAAAACGAAACCAACCAACCAAACCGCCCTTAAACAAGAGATGTTGAGCCTGTACAATTAAGTTGCAGCACTGGTTGACAAGTTAGAGATTGAGATGTCAGAATAATCCTCCATAAGGCGGAAGAGCTGGGGCTTGATCCTCTTCTTACTGAAGTCAGCAGGAGATTGGTAATCACAGGTTCAAAGCTTGGGATCATTTATGTAAGACCTGTCACTGCTGGTAACTGTTACTGTGTTTACTGCCAGTACCTGCCTGCAGGGCTTGTGGGAGTGGGCACTTTTCAGAGCTTGGTGGTCCTCGCAGAGGGGCTGGTGATACCATCACAGTGATCGCTGAGTCCAGCCAGGCTCGTGCACTTATTCTCCCTGACAGCAGTGTGATTGATGCAAATTGAAAATAAAAGCGGGCTGGTGCTTTGCAAAAGGTGCTGGCGATCTGCATTCGGCATCTGTGTTACATCATGGTGAGAGAGTCCTCTCAGAATTGTCAGCATGTTCAGAACCGTTCGCTGTGGGGCTGTAACAGTGCCCTCTTGTGCATAATGTTAGACATATTTTGTCATTTGGTCTTGAAATGCAAGTCCTAACTTATGTCCAGAAATTCGGGTGTGTGTCCAGAAAAAAATAATCGAGTTAGTTAACATTACATGAAATGAAACTTCAAAACTTGTAACTTAAAGAATAATGATCATGTTTTCAAGGCTTGAAAAATAAATCTCGCAACAAAATTCAACAGATAGATATTAACTTTGATGTATGAAAAAGGGAAACACAAGGCATGTGGCAGCTTGGTAATGCAATCACATAAGTACGCATTCAAATCTTCACTTTAACAACGAAAGGCTGAAATAATTGGTTTGACTAATATTTTAAATTATTACTTTGTACTGTGCCATAGTTGGCACTAGATAAGGCAGAATTAAGACTAGACATAGTTAAGTTTTGTATTCTTCCCCACTTAGAGTTAAATATGATTCTGATTGTTAGAAACGTGTCTGACTTGAATGCGTGTCCTTGTTACGTGTAGGCAAAAAAGATAATTATATGGATTGAATACCTGTATATCCAGTGGGTGGGTTCATCGCAGTCCTCACTAAATGTTTTTACTGTCCCTGCTCTGTGGAGTTCATGACAGCTGGATCTCAGAGCGTGTATTGAAAGAAATAAAAAACAGTAACTCAGCATTGCAGGGTAGAGAGAAATTCTAGTCGTGGTGTAAATATTTTCTCAGAAGCACGTAGTAGGTGCAACCTCTTAAAAACAGATACACTATTGTATTCTTAGAACCCCAGAAGCTAATTAACATTCGTTTAAATTTTAAATGGAAATTTATCATTTTTTTTTCTGCCTTCAAGTAAGGTAGAGGTGGAAGCTTTTCTCAGGTTCACCTCTTCTTAAGTAGTTGCATGTGGAAATTGTTCAACTGTTATGGTTTATTCCTTTATTTAAAATAAAAAAAAAATCAACTTGATAGTAGTTGTTTATAACTAATAATATACTTCTCCTAAAGCTGTTGGTTTTGCCCTAACTTTATGTGATCTTGCATTATTTACCACCCATCAAAAGGGAGTAGGATTGCTTCTTCTTTGAGACAGGAAGTGTAAAATGTTGAAGTAATGGGAGTCTTAAACTTGTTTACTTCATTTCCTCAGTAATGGCATTTAATCTCTAATTTAGCATGTGACAACAATAGGTTGTTTGCCCATTATTTTAGATTTGTTGTAAGGTTTTTTGTTGTTATTGTTAATTGACTTTTGAATTGACTGAAATGCAACTCAACAGGTTTATTTCCTTCAGTTGCTACTCTTAGCTTTTGTGGGTAGCTATTGTCATTTGCAGTAGGACTGGTGGCAGTCCAGGCAAGCATGAGGCTTGAAATATGTGAATGAAGAAGGAGATTCACTGAATATAGGAGGTGAGAAAGTTGGTAAAAACTTAACCTTAAACCTCTTCCTTCTGGCAATATTGTGGCATTAAAAGTGGGTTTTCCACTCTCCATAGTTAAAGGAGCAACATGGTTGGACTTTACTTCTATGCATGCTGTCCTACTGTACTTGCTTGAAAGTTTTTTTTTTTTTTTTTTTTTTTTTTTTTTTTTTTTTTTTTTTCCCGAGTGTAATTGTTGAATATCTCTTTTTGCATTGTGGCAGGAGTGTTTTCTACATTGTGTGCTGTCCCCAAAAAGGAAGGTTACCTCGGGTTGTATAAAGGAAATGGGGCAATGATGATTAGAATCTTTCCATACGGAGCAATTCAATTTATGGCATTTGACCAATATAAAAAGGTAGTTGAATTTATTTTTCTCTTCTTTTATTTTTTTTTCTTTTTATCTGGCTGCAATGAATACAGATTTTTAAGTGATCAAAACTAACACTGAAACTTTTGTTTCTCACTGGTTAATCTGCACATCTTTCATAAGGTTGCTTAATTTTATCCAAATCTACCCATTAAAAATTTCTGAGCAACAGTGAAACTGTTTGCAGTGCTGCTTAAGGAAAAATTCCAAACAATTCTTGTTGCTTTGTATTATTGATTGTGTGTGTTTTTATGCGCACACACACACACACACATATATATATAAAGGTCATTAAAGTCTTCTGCTAGTTATTTTGCTAAAAATAGACCTTTGTGAAGAAAGTAGGAACAAAATACAAAATATAACCTTTTTATTCTTTATTATACTGCATTGGAGTTCTTAGTACCCGATGGATGGAATAACTTTAACTTGAAAATCTGTCTGGCTATATTACTCTTATGTTTGACCTGAGAAATGACTGTCAGAGTCAGGCTGTAGATAAAAATGACCTGGAAGAGAAGGTGCATATTTCAGGGGGCCTTTGTGATTTGTGTATTCCTTTCGACTCTCATGCATTTAGTCTTTCATAATAAATCTCCACAGCATGTTTTAGAAATCAGATGTTAGCAGGACTATGTTTTTAAGCTTATACATAGTGAAAAATACAATTTTACTGTTAGCAATGAGGAATTTCATAGTTGAAAGGTCAGATTTAGTACCCAGTGAAGTAAATTGCAGGATTTTCACTGAATACAGCAAGATTCAGATTGTGACTTCCCTCCCAGAAGAGGAAGTTTCAGAAGGCTCTCACAAAGAACTAACTGTAATGAGCTTCATATGTTCTTTTTTTGTGGTGTAATTGTAAATGCTGTTGATCAAAACACTATGCTTGTTTTATATTGTGTTGAACAAAAGAGCACATGCCATGCTTTATAATGAAATGATTTGTGAATCCACACATTTCAAGAAGCCATTTAACGTCATAGCAGTTTCTTTTATCTATTATTTGACGACAAACATTCAAGATAGTTTGGAGCAGTGTGTAAAAGGAGGGGGAAAAAATTCCATAGAAGGACCTCCACAGGAATAATAGAGGTCTTTAAAAGACAGTTAGATGTTGAACTTAGTGATATGGTTTAGTGGAGGACTTGTTAGTGTTAGGTCAGAGGTTGGACTCGATGATCTTCAGGTCTCTTCCAACCTAGACAACTCTGTGATTCTGTGAATATATGAAACAATCCCATGAATGATTCTTCGTAGGAAAAACTGCTTCTTAAAACTGCTCAGTTCTGTGACATAAGTCTGAAAATTGTTTTCTAACTTCCTTGAAGGACTTAATGTAATTTAGGAAGTTCTCGTTCAAATGTGTAACTTTCCAATTTTGCTCACTGTCCTTTGTACTCTGTCATGCGAAAGAGGTAGTATTCAGTTTGCCTTGTTTGAACTGGATTAAAGATAACTAAATAAACAATCTAGTGTCCAGAGTAAATAGTACAAATAAGTTCAACTAATCATTCTGCCTTGTGAGAAGTATTTTAATACTTGGGTGTTTTTAATAAGAAATTGGTACCAACATAAAATTTCAAAAAACTCCTTTAACAGTAATTAGTGGTCTGGTTTGAATTTGTAAGGTTGTAAACTTCTTATAAACAGCTACAGGGTTTGCATTAATGTGCCAGTAAATGGTGTGATGTATTTCCTTGTATTTTCTATATACAACTATTGTAAATGTTCCTTATTTTGTAGGTAATAAAGAAGCACCTTGGGATTTCAGGGCATGTGCATCGGTTAATGGCTGGATCCATGGCAGGTATGGTTTTGTACTTGGGTTTCAGCCATCCTTTTTGCTGAAAAGCTAGTATTTGATTAGAGGATGATTTAGTGTGTTCTCAGGTCAAACTGCTGCAAATTTGTATTAAGCAAAAATACATGTAAATGGTTATGGTAACAAATAGTTGCCTAGTTGAAAACTGTTTGACTAAGAGTATTCTTTAAAATATGTTTGTTCCAACACTGAATTCTGTGCTAGGCTGTAAAGCACAGGTTTTATGGTTTTCCTTACAGCTTCTGAATAATGAAAAATGCAATCTCATCAGGATGAAGAGTAAAGATGCAGGTTTTTGTAGAATTGGCTCATCAGCCTATCTGCCATTGCTACTAGGTTGAAAATAAGCCTGGAGAAATAGAGGGAAATGCAGCTGCTTAAATGGGTGGATTCTTTGGATTTCCCAGAAATGTTTATATGTTCAACATGCAGTGTAGGATTGTCATAATACCCTTACAGCATATATGTGAACATTAAAAATAATTAGCTATCAATTAGTGCAATGACAGTAGGAAAAATAACCACTTATAATTGCCAGTACATTATATGGTTATACTAGTCCTTTTTTCTTTTGCTGGTCATTCAGCCAAAGGTAGCTAAGAAAAAAACAGGGGAAGGTAAGTAATAGATTTTTAATCGAGGTGTTTTTTCATGTGTGTTTTTACATTGTAAAAGAGGCTTAATACAGTCTATTGACAGTCCTTAACTAGTTGCAATGTATTCATATGTAGTTATGTAGTTTCTGTTTTTTTTTTTTTTTTTTTTTTGAAAAAAGGATGAGTTATGCTAACTCCAGTTAAACTAGGAAGACTATATGAAAGTATTTTGGTTTTGCATGCCATCTGAGAAAAGGGAAAGATACGTTCCAGAACTTGTCTGGCTTTTTGTGTAAAAGAAGTGGAAAAAATACATACATATATATAGATATATATATATATATATTTTCTGGCTTTAACTGCATTAAAAATATTTTTCCCCCAAGTTCTTTATTGTTATTTTTTCAGGAGTCTTGTGAGAGACCAGGGACCTGATTTTTGAGACACTGTAAAAAACTTTGAATAATCGGTTAACTGTCAGTGTTGGACATGCTGAAATTCCTTGTGTAGATAAATTAATAGCATCTGACATAGTTTTAAGCACCCTTGGGGTTAAATGTTTTGTGTAGTTAGAGTAACAGAAATATGATGAATACATGTATACAGAGGATATATCTGGAAGCCCTGATCAAATGAAATGCTTGGCGTGGTGCATTTAAGTACAATATCCTCAATAGTCTGGTATTGAGAACCCCAAAACTGAGCAGATGAGCTGGACTTAGGTGTGCAGTGAAATGAATATAACACACAGGTACGGTAGTAGTGTGACATTTGGGGAGTTCTAATATTTGTTTATTAGGTTGCATTAATATTAGATAAGAGGGGAGGGTTTGTATTGAGCGTGCCAAGAAGATACGTGGAGGAAGGAGGCACAAAGTCTGGAGCGTTAGAAGTTCTCTAGAATTGCAAACAAAAAGAGAGAAGACTCTTAAAAGCAACTGGCAACATTTCTGGCTTTAACTCCCATGGCTTAGTCTCTTCCTGGCACCAGCAAAGGGGTATAATCCTCTTTTTTTCGACGTTTAAATGACTGAAAGAGACAGTGAGCTGCACACACCTCAATGTTGATGGAGAGGGGTCTTCACAGTTTCCTAGAACATAGTGTTATGCAGTTGAAAATGGCTAGCCCTTGGTTCCTATTCCTTTTTGCCCCTTCTGTGCCATCAGACCACACAGCTGTCTGCATTCACTTTAGTGTGTGGTACAGATACTTAAATCTTGCTTATGTCCGTGTTTCCAACATTACTAACAGTCAACAGACCTGAAATCAGCTTCAAAACGGTGGGAAACTTTTGAGTAGCTTTTGTAACTGATAAACGGGATCAAAGGCATATCCACAGGGAAAAGCAAGGCAATGAGGATGGGGGCAGTGGAGTGAGAGAAAAGAAAAACCTATTGTAATGCATGTATTTAAGGAGGTTGAGTTAAAGTTACTGTGGAAACTTCAACTCTGAATTTCCTGGGCCTTGTGTGATTCAAATTTCAGCTGTAACACCTCATTAACAGATAAATGGCTTATAACTTTTTTTTTTTTTAGAAAAGACAGAACTGGGGAGAGGATTGAGAAATCATAGATGTTAGTGGGGTTTAGGAAACAAAATAACACCTGTATTACAGAAAGACTTTGCAAATCTAAATATTTTTCATTTTTCTTACTGACAAATCTGACTTGAAACAGAAATGCATATTTCTTCCCGTGCCCTTGATTAACTCAAAAAAAAAAAAAAAAAAAGGTGCTGAAATAGACTGGATGTTAACAGAATAAACTTAAGTTCTGTGAAACTAACAGAGAAAGAAAGCATGGTGGTGATTTGTTTGTTTTTACTAAAAGTGGTTGGAAAACAGTGTGGGGTAGGAGGCTACTGCTATCTCAATTTTAAATAGCATCTAACTAACAGTTATCTAATTGAGTCAACATTTAAAAAGAATAAATGCTGTTTACTTCTTCAGGTGCCATTTAGAAAGAAATACAATTATGTATTAAGGGCCTAGACATACTAAGACTTGTAAATTATCCAGTTCTTTAACCAGTCTGATGCCTGTTCTTTGTCATCAGCCGTGTCTCTATTTGTATAGTTCCCAAAGCTTGTTTTTGTTTTTTTGGTTTTTTTTTTTGTTTTTTTTTCAGAAGACACCTCCTTGATAAATTAATCTACTTTATGCTAGTGAAGGAGTATATTTCCTTGCAGGCAGTGACTTGTGTGTATTGTTTTCCAGAATGTATCTCTGAATAACCTGGCAGCACTAATTTAGTCTACGTAGTTTTTGATGTAGTACAAATTGCATGATGTAGAAATCAGATAAAATACGTACATCAGGTATGTTTGCAGTACCTGTTCTTTGTAAACGTATTTCACTTTTTTCTTGCTTTAGATAAGTTTAGTTTTGATTTTCAGAGAAAGAAAATGACTAAGAATGGAGGAATAGTAGGGAAATCGGGAGATAGTTCAATACCTATTCAGCTAAACTCATTGTCAACTTTGAAAGCTTGGGTGGCCTAATTCTTGTGCTTTGTTTACGCTGAGTCCCAGTAAAAGTCTGTGTAACCCAGTATCTTGTCCCCAAGAGCAGTCAGAGGTGCTTGAAGAAAAATTAATAAGTGAGAAATGATCTTTCCCTGACAATTCCTTGACTTCAGTGGGGTAGGTACTTCTGAGTCAGCATTTGCATTGAAAAAGTTGCTGTATTTGAAGAAGTGGTACCTTACAGGAGGGAGGAACTACATCTGTCTTATTACAATTATTTCAGATAAGATGCTGGGATTTGCCATAGGTATCTCTGAACTGGGGAGAGACTTCCAGTTCTGTCCTGTTAAACCAACCATAGCGGAGATTTCTGTCTCGTCTTTTTCAACTAACTTAACTTCCTCAAGTAGGGGAATCAGCCTTAAGGTGTTGTGGTCCATCTTCTAATAACTCACAGCATTTAGAGAGTAGAGATGAGATTAATATTCGTGTTGATTTCCCCCAAATGGCTTTCAGTGTCCCAAAGCTGGCCACCATTCCTCCCAGAAAAGATAGTGTCTCTTCTGACAGAGAAAATCTTGATCCTTCTCCAATATACATTTTGCTCATATGAACAGTAAGCAGTAACAAGCGTCTCCAAGTTCCTTCAGGAAAGCACATTTTGTGGTTTTTGTGGTTTTATCATCCATTAATGTTGGACATTTTTTTTTTCTTTTTTTTTTTCTGTTTCCAGAATTCATGGCTAGAGGATTTTAAGATAAAGTCAAAAATGGGTCCTATTTAAAACCATATTACATAGTTTCTTTCAGTCCCCTCTGATTTTTTTTTTTCTTGAATTGTGCTGGTTTTGGACTTGTCGACTACTTACTTCATTCATCAAACTTTGGGTTGGTCTGTTTGCTAGTCTTGGTACAGAGGATAGTCCTGGGTACTTAGTACATGAGTGGAATGAGAATGGGGATAAGTTTGTCCATGTTCTGTATTATGATAACTTTCCTGTGAACTCTAAAGCTCCGTAAAAGTTTTGCTCTTTTTCCCCCCCCTTTTTTGAAACTGCTTGAATTCATCCATTTTACAATGTTTCTGGACATCTTGGGCAATCCATTGGGAAAAGGCTGCAGTCTGAGGAATTGCATTTAATAATGTAGGTCAGTGGAAACAGTTCTAAAATTGCTTTGGTGTTATAGAGCTTCCAACTTTTGAACCCTAGGGGTGAGACTGCATCAAAAATCAACGACAGATGTCTGCTTTTTGTTCAGAGGAATAGTCCAGAATGTCTGCAAGAGGTGTTTTTCTCTTCTAAAACAAAAGCTCCAGGAAAGACACAAACTTTGCTCTCAGTTGACAGCTGACCAGTGTCAGCTTTTTGGGTAGCCTTCTCATGCTGTTATTTTTTTTTTTGTCCATTCCCATCTAACATGGATATTTTATGTCAAATAATTCAGTTAACTGAAGTTGATTTTTGTCTCTGCAGACATAAGTTATGGAGATCTTTGCTGGAACTGTTTGGATTTGCTTGTTTCACTTTTGTCTCTTCCCTCTTGTGGCTTTCTCTTCCTCTTATGGAAGAGGGAGAAAATGATGCACCTACAAAAGAGATATCAGTAACAGAGTACTAAAACTTAGGAGGAACTGGCGATTTCCAGCCAGTGTTCCAAAGTGTGCCCGTTTTCTGTAGGATCAATTTTAAGGCTGATCTTTAGATAAAGAAAAGCGGTTGCTAGGAAGCAGAATAGGCTTTTGCTTTCTTCTTTTCCCAGCATGTATTTTTTCTCAAGAGCCAGTGGTACAACCCCAGAAAATAATCTGGTGAGTAAGCAGGTTTTAGCAAGCAGTTTTAACCACCTGCTCCAAATAATTTGTCAGAAACTGAGTGGTTTACCTCAAAGACTCATGGTAGAAAGGAATTTGTTATTCAGGTAACTGTTATTGAAGTTATTATTTGTACAGAAGGTCTGTTTCCAAAATGACAAGTTGGTCAGTTATCTACACAGTTTTGAGGTAGGATTCATCCAGTTAGGAGCTAAGATTTTTTTCTTTGTAACATCTTGTTAAGTATAGGAATAGCTTTTTTGGTCAAAGTTTTAAAACCGAAGTGCTGGTATAACAGGAACTATAAAAATGCAGTAATGCAACGCAGTTCAGTGCTCTTCATTAGTAGGCTCCTGACTTCATTTTAAATGTCATTAGAATATGTTCAGTATTTTCAGATGCAGTAGGTAAATGCATGTATCTACATGCAGTAATCACACTTGAATTCTGGCAACTTTTCGGTAATAAAACATGTAAATGGTGCTATTTATTACGTAACATAGGATTGGATTTTGTGGTTGCAGTCCAGTAAAGGCCAAGGCACTTGATTAAGTTGATGCTTATGAGCCACGGTGAAGATCGCTTATGTGAATACAGTTAGGCCTGTAAATCTTTGGAGAATCAAGGTGGATGTGTGCAGCTTCAGTGAACATTGAGTATAAACATAAATTCCTTTTGTGCTGCTGAGGTTGCTATTTGCTGATTAGAAGTGATTTTTAAGTGCTTCTTTAACAAAATAATTTGTATATGCTATTATATTCACTGCTACAAACAAATTATAATTTTCAAAATAATCCTAGATCCAGATAAGGTGTAGGTGAGTTTTGTTTGCTTGTTTTGTTTTTGTTTTTAATAAAGGTATTACAGCAGTGATTTGTACTTACCCTCTTGATATGGTTAGAGTTCGTCTGGCATTCCAAGTAAAAGGGGAACACAAGTACATGGGAATTATCCATGCATTCAAGATGATTTACACAAAGGTATTTTTTCTTTTAATCTTCAGTCCTGTCAAAGCAAAATATGCTCCTTAAATAATGTTGCACTGCATTGAAGTAGTGAACTGGTGGAAAATAACATGAGTTCATTGTGTGCATCTTGAACTTCTTAATGTAAAAAAATTATCTGGATGCTTCCTTCTACTTTGGCTGCTAAGATGTAGCTAAGGCTTGTGTAAGTGGGAGGTAAAAACAAACAGGGAGAGAAGATGGTTTTCAAGAACATATAGTAACGATTCCAAAAATCTGGGGAGGGATATGTATAATGCAGAAATGTCTCCTAGGTTATGATGTTGGATATAGATACTTATTCATTTTGCCTTCTTTATTTATGGAGCCAGCAGTTGTCCCCTCAATTCTTCAGGCACAAGAAACAGCCCCTGCTGTTAGCTCCTTGTTGCTAGTCAGATTGCTGTTGTGCAAATCTGTATGAACAGATGTGTAGCTTAAGACATTTATTGTATTTCTTGCCACAAACGTCCGTGTATTTTTCTTTCAAAGGAAGGTGGTTTTAGTGGGTTCTACAGAGGGCTGATGCCAACTGTTGTAGGAATGGCTCCGTACGCTGGTAAGTTAAAAACAGAACACAGCAATCCTTCAGCATTTTTGCGTGCTGCTAAATTTGCTTGATATGCTCACACAGCTACTTAATCAGCTTCTGTTAAAATCAAGGATTTTGTGTTTTACTGAATGGAGAGGGGAGGCCACTGGAAGCATTTGTCGTTCTTTACCTAAATTGATCAATGTGTGTTAAAGCATCCTCAGCAGGCAAAGCCTGGCTTTCTGGAGACTTGAAGTTGAGAGGGAAAGAGGCAAAGTAGTTGTTCTCTTTCTCTTCTGCTTCCCAGTCTTGTCATAAGAAAGCGTGTAGGTTCTCTCTCAGACAGGTAAATCCACGAGAGGGCAGAGGTGGAGGCTTAGAGGCTCTCTGTTGGCTCCATCTCCTGGTGACTTCTGTAAAAATGCTTGGCCAAGCTAAGTAGGTGGCATGAGATGGAGGAACAGCAGAACTATCTACCTAAACTACACTCACCTCTAGATGAGAAGTGTTTTCCAGTTAAATACATCTTAGGGGGTTACTCTTAGCAGCAATTCAGTAATTTAAAATCTGCGGTCTAGCTTATTTAAAGCATTCTTTTAACATTAATTATAAACGTTAATTTGGACAAACTTAAAGTATTATTTGTCAATTCTATTTCTTTCTGCTTAAGAAAACTTCTGGTAGGATTGGAAAATAGTTTAATTTTGTAATTGCAGCCTTTTGTTTAAGATGATGATACATACATCAAATACTTTGCTCTTTTGTGAAAGTACATAAAATTAAATTTCCTTTTAGGTTTTTCATTTTTTACCTTTGGTACCTTAAAGAGCATTGGACTTGCTCAAGCACCTAACTTGCTTGGACGGCCTTCCTTAGATAATCCCGATGTCTTAGTTTTGAAAACACATGTAAATCTGCTGTGTGGTGGCATAGCTGGAGCAATAGCTCAGACGATATCGTAAGTTTGGGTATTGTTTTTTTGCTATATAGCTGTTTGTAATAGAAAAAGTGTTTTGTATGAGAATGACTTTTTCACGAGTCTAGTTGTTAGTAAGGGTTTTTAATCAGACACGCTGCAATTATATTGCTTCACTTAGTAAACATCTATTTAATTCTCAGGGGGGTTAAAGATAAATGCACTGAGTCAATTAAATTCAGATAAAACTAAAATCAGCTGGAATCTTGTGCAGTAAACTAAAATCTGGAGTGGAAACATCATTTGCAGAATTTTATTATTCCAATTTACTTCTAAAATGATGTAACCTGCAAATCTATAGAATCTACAATAACTTAGACTTTTCTTTTGTTGTTTGGCATTACCTTATTATTACTTTGCCTCTTTTCTTCCATTCTCATGCTGTCCTTGTTATATTTTCTTTTGGCCATAAACCAAGTGAATTTGAAAGACTTGTGTGGCATCGATTTTTCACTAAACCACTGCATTAGAAATGTCACAAATACATTTTCTATTAATCTTTAAACTGTTAATTTTATTTTTGATTCAGGTGTCTTCTCCCTCCAGCGTTTTACAGACTGTTTTATATTCTCATCTGATCTTCATGTGTCTTCCTTACTCATGCCAAATGGAATACCTTAAGGGATCTGATTTGCTGGTTTTGATTGTATAGGGAAGTCTCCCTTTTTGGAGAACTTTCAGCTGTGTTGAGAATCTAAGCCGGATTCCTGACTCACTGAAAAGGGAGCTTGGAAGTTGCACGTGGACTTCTGTATTCTTTTTTTTTGTTTAAAAAAACAAACAACACAATATTCTCATGTAGTCATCACACATCTGGTTGAACTGCTGTTCAAATATCTCCTCTATAGATATCCTCTTGATGTAACTCGTAGGCGAATGCAGTTAGGAGCGGTTCTTCCAGATTCTGACAAGTGCCTGTAAGTATTTCCTTTTCACCTTCGGGAACTGAGTTCCGAGATGTCTGAGCAATGTTAAATTCTTAGTTTAAAAGTTTTTGTTTTTTTTTTTAATGAGTTATTGGAGTGTTGATTTCATTATGCTTTTAATCAAATATGTTGTTTCCACACAGTTGGGCAAAAGCTGAGTTAAAAAAATAAAAATCACATGCACTTTATGTTTTTACTAATACTGTGTTTGTATGAATAGGTATATATTTCATATTTTAACTCAACTAACTCATCCTTAGTATCCGTAGGATCCCTGAGAGACTGCCTGCTTCTCCTGAAATGAGATGTCTCAAGGCATTTCTTTAACGGTGCAGAATCTGTTCCAAAAGTTGATGTTAAATAATATTATTCTATTTGACCTGCTTTATTGACTTCACTTACAGTAATGTCACATGCACTGATTGTAGTTGGGCTTCCTGCAGGTTTTTTAGTCATATGCTTCAGTCCAGTAGGGGTGGAAGTACCATAATATCCTTCAAATCGCAGTATTAAGTCAGTTGTCATCTTGAAAAACATTCTGAGTTTCAAATTCCTGTAAACAATTTAAACTTCAGGAAAGTTTTATCTTGGCTACTTCACATTTTGTGGAACTGTGTGTATCTGAGTCCAGTGCGAGCCACCTGCATGGTGAGTTTGATCTTACAAGCAGTAGTCTCAGTGAGCTTTCATAAATACCTTAGATGTTGCTCACTGTGGAAGTTGCTGTTCTGTTTTTCATTAACAGCGCAAGTTTTGTTTTGTTTTGTTTTCCTTGATTATTTTCACTCCAGATACTTTTAAAATAAAAATGTGTTACTTGTCCTTAGGCTTTTGCTTCCTGTGTTTGTGAGAATTAATGCTTTTACAATTGGGCTTCCCAGTTTTAACAATTCCGTTTTGACTGTGTTTGGGGAGAGCTGTACCTTGATGTATAGTAGACAAATGTTTTTAGCTTACAAGAGGATAAAACAAGAAACTTACTGAAATTCTGAGGCACACTGAAGATATTCTCAAAGAGTAATGTCTTTAATATCTTGGAGGGCTGAGCACCTTACAGGTTTTTACTCAAGGGCTTTGCATTGTAATGTCTTTGCTCCGTTTCAATATAGCTATGTGAGGAAAATCTTTTGCCTTGCATACCTTCTGCAAATTCTGCTTCTAATAAGGTCAAACGGTATAATTAACGTGCATTAATATCTCTCTGATGAGAGAAAAGAGGCCTTTGCTTGGGGTGAGGAGGCTACACACATGCAAGATGTAGAAATCATGGCTAACCAAGCTTTATGTGCGGAACTTTAGGAAGACAGCTATGATCCTGTGCTCAAAAAAAAAGGGAATGGAATGCAAAACCTAAATACTGATCTTTCATACCAGAGGTGTGCATTGGGCAAAGTATATTGTTTTTGTTACTCTGTATTTACATTGATAAGACAGAAATGGTGCTTCTTAACTGCCTCCTGCCAGATAGAAAGTGTGTGGCCATTCTGGTGTAAAATTTCTTACTACGTCTGTTAGGGCAGATCATTTTCAGACTGAAGTGTCTTGAGATGGGATTACACTGTTCTCTTTCTGATTTCCAGCCTTTGTGTGCAAATGTCTTGCTCCAGCTCAGACTGTCTTCTGAGTCCTGAAAGGACTGTCATATTCTGCTTTATGGAGTCATTCTTTTATTTTTATTTTTAAACATAGATCTCTTAGGAATCAAGTAAAAGAAGCGTTTTGTGTTTAAGAAAATGATTTGACTGTTAAATGCATTTATTCAATAATGATTCAAGTTCTTATTTTTCCAGTACAATGGTGCAGACACTGAAATATGTCTATCAACAACATGGAATACGAAGAGGATTATACCGTGGTCTATCGCTGAATTATATTCGTTGCATTCCTTCCCAGGCAGTGGCTTTTACCACGTATGAACTTATGAAACAATTCTTGCACCTCAACTAAATTTTTTGAAGCTTTAAGATAAAATTACACTATCAGTCCTCAAGTGATATTGGTGAATAAATTACTTGAAGTTAAATATGTGATACTGTGGAGCTGCTGTTGTACGACAACTTAATTTTATTTGCCAAAATGTAGTTAATTTTCTGGATTAAAACCAGGAGACAGATCATAACAAGTATTAGTTAGCTATAAACATTTTTTGCACTTGATCTTGTAGCCTTTATTAGATTAATGTTAAGAATTACACAGTTTTAAAATTACACCCACATTTTATACGGGTTTCAAGCTGTTAGCTATCTAGCTTTATCACCATTCCAGGAGTTATATACATGATTGTATTGCTTTTTAAGCTAATAGTTAGACATCTGTTCTTCTTTAAAATTTAATTTGATTAAACTAATTTGAATAAAATGTAATGTGTTTTTTATATTCAACTATTTGCCAGCTCTGCGGAAGCTAAACTCAGTAGACCACAACTTTACAATCTTTTCTTTTTTTTTCCTTTTGTACAAATTTTCTGTATAATAAGAACAATGCACATATCTTCAGAAGGGTACATATGGAAGTCCTTTCAGACATTTCAATAAATTATGACACAAAGTATTGAACATTATTTGTAATCTTGCAATTCGGAAAGCAGTTTAGTTTCATGCATTCTATTCTGAAAAGAAAATGCTCTATCTACATAAAGAAAAGCAGGTGGAACTTGTACAGTGACAAGCGCTAGAAAAGATCTCCTTAGGGCAGTTAGTATGGGCCTAATCTCGCAACGCATAATGAACCTTTTCTGTGGAGCTTAATGTTCTCAATTTAGTTTATTGAAGGCTGTAAGTATATTATCTACTTGACAGTACTGGCTTTTGTAAACAGGTTTGTCCCTACCTTAAAACATGGTGACAAACAAGAGTGCATGCTGCTGCATTTACTTATTTGGGCATCTGGACCATATTCAACCTCTTGGGGAGGATGTGAGGAGGAGTAAATGAAGGTTGTATTGGGAATCTGTAGATGTGTGTATGTATTGTTTCTAAAGTATGATATGCAATAGACTTACATTTTTCTCCTACTACAATTCCTTTTGTAGACGGAATTGTTTTCCACATTTGTTAATACACAATCTGCATTGGTACTTTTGATTTTATTCACTTGATTCAGGAAACTGTAAAACATTTGCTTTAAGTGATGTAAATTATTTATTTATTGTAAATATTTTAGCAGTGTCCTTTAAGAATTGGTATTGGTTTTGTTAAATGAACTGGTTGATGATACCATGAATTTGCTTAATTTTGACAAATTTGACAAGCTGGATTTTGAGTTATATATCCCAAACCAACTTTTATGGCTCTTTTTTTTTTTCCAGTTTCTTAAAAGTATGTATTTCTTTGATATTTAACAATATAGTTATGGACAGAGAAGAAGATGTCTTTGAATTTATTTTATTAAAATTTTTGAAGTAATATCTGTGTGATTTGTGTGTTGTAGCAAAAAAAAAAAAAAAAAAAAAAGTTTATGAAATTACCTGAATGTTTCTCCTTGTAGTTAAACCTGCTTAAAATTGTCATTCTTAATTAAAAGAGACAACAATTAAGATTTTTGGTCTGATTTTTAGTTTGACTTGCAGGAAAACAATATTGCAGTGAATTTTTTTTTCTAAAAGACCTTACAGGAGAGTTAAATCCATTGTGTGTGTGTATTATGAAAAATGTGCCTTTTTTTTTCCTGTATTGTTTTACTGTGTGAGCAAAATAGCTGTTTTGTTTGTCTGTCAGTGCTCAGACTCAGGTGACAGCCCTTTTCCAGGTTAATAGTGCAGTGTTTAAAGAGTTTTACATCTTAACTCTAGTTAAAAGAAGGGAGCTGAGGAACTTGAATAGATTTGCATTTGTCATGAAGAATTGAGCAGCTATGCAAAAGTTATTATAAATTGGTGTGTGAGTGAGTGTGTTGATTCATTCTTGATTTAATTGCTTCCAAATCATTTTTAAAGGCTTTCTGAATGTGGAGATGTGTTAGAAAATATTTTTGACAGTGCCAAGATTTAGTTTTTCTGTTTATTTGGTGGTATAGATAGTTATTCCAAATGACAACTTTATTGAATGAAGAGGCCTCAGTATCTTTTTTTAACCACGTTTCCTTAAAATTCTAATCATAATAGTCTCATAACTGCTAGTGCTACCCACTGAAGTACTTACCTTCTATGAAGAATTGGTTATGTAATCTTGGATAATACTTTTAAAACTCTGTTAACTAAGCTATTTCAGATATTCTTTGACATAAAAGTAGGAAAAGAAGCCTCAACAGTTTAGGACTCCTTCAGGTCAACATCACATGCAGGTTTATCCATAGTAGTTCCCGAAAATCGCAGTCAGAGTGTTTTCAGTGATCAAACACTATCTTTAAAATAAACCCTATACTTCAACTCTGTTTTCTTATATTGGAAATTTCTGCCTGCTGTAACTAAGGCATTTTTACAGGAATGATGGTAACATTTGCAGTCGTTAGACAGGAAAGTTTGCATGTATTTGAATCTTCTTTTTACACTGATAATTTTCAATATCTCTTTGCATTGTTTATTCTCTAGTGTATGTGAAAGGGAGAAGCAACATAAAAGAATCTCCAGAACCCAAGGCTATCAAACGTACAAAGTAAAAATTGCTGTGAAAGTAATGTTTTAATACCAAGTGTGCCTGTGCATTTAATAGTATGGCCATATTAACTATTCAGATAGCTTCTATTAGTGGCTGTGCACTTGAAAGCTATATAATGTAGTCTTTTCCATGTATGTCAGGGCTATCCCAAAGAACAGGCACTCACTTGAGTACAGTCTTACCTTGCAAAATTCAAGCTTGGATTCTCCTGCTAGGATGCCTTACCACTTGCCAAATCTGTCTTTGAAGGACTGGAGGGCAATACTGTTTCCCAGTGTTCGGCTACATTGAAGAGAGGGAAGACCAAATTGCAATTACATCGCTTTTATGACATTTTAATGACAGAATGCTCATATTGATATGTCAAGAGTAGATCTAATACCTGTGTCCTTCAGTTCTAGCGGTCTTCTGACCAAAAAAAAAAAAGTCTGTATGTCAGTGACTCCGGTGCCACCTCAGAGACCTTCGGTGTGGCTGCCCGCCCAGCAGCGACCGGTACTGGGAGGTTGTTCTCACAGAAAAAGCTCAACGCCCGGGTTGAGGTTCGCCCACAGGCACTGGGGGAGAGAAAAGCACCTCGAAATTCCCTTTGAGCCGCCGCCCGGCTACCGGAGGAGCGGGCAGCAGCGGCGCTGACGCTGAGGGAACGGCGCTGACCGTTGGGCTCCCTCACAGCGCGGCCCCACCCCTAACGGCCGGGGTTCGCCGCGCGCCGCTTCGCGCCTTCAGCCCTCCGCCGGGCGGCGGCGCCTCCCATTGGCTGCGCGGCCTCCATCCCACCAATGGCCGGCCTGGGGGCGGGGCTTCTCGGGAGGCGGGCGGGGCGGGCCGGGGAGAGGCGGCATTTTGTGAGGTGCGGGGTACGGAGCGGACCCCTCGCCTCGTCCCTCAGCAGCTCCCCTCACAGCGCCGCGGGGCTCAGGCGGGCAGAGCCGAGCCGCGGGGGCTCCCCTCATGGCCGACAGGTAGCGACTGGCCGGGGCGCAGCGCCCCTGGGGCGGGAGGTTTGAAATTGGAAGCGCGGCGTGCGGGCGGCTGACAGGAATAACGACCCGCCGCCGGGGGCTCGCTCACGGGCTCAGGGTTTGAGGCGCAGTTGGAGTTAGTTTTGGGATGAGCGAGTGTTTAGGCATCAAATGGAAGCACTAACTGCAATAAGGAGTAGCTTATGTGCTACGCATGTCTTCTTCGTTAAAGCTTTTGTAGTGTTTGTCTTCTTCCTTATGGTTCGTATGTCCAAATAGTGTTTTTTCACCTCTTTCAAAGAAACAATGTGGAACTGTTATTAGAGATTTCCTACACTCTATCGGTATAAAACTTAAAAAGCACACTGTAATTGCCTGTTTATATACACAAACATTTAGAAATTTGAAGGAGGTCAAAGTGGAATTAATGCTTGAAGCTTGTGCTCTTCTTGTGTGTGGGTTAGCCCTTTTCTTCTCAAATAGGCTAATATCTTTGTATTCGCGAATTGTTATTTCAGTTTCCAGAAGAAAGTGACTGACTCCTCTAGTGCAATACTTAAGAATGGGTTGAACAACAGATACCGTGTGTTGGAGGTCAGCGTAAAGCAGACTAATGGAAGTGATTCTGAGAAGCACCTGACGGTTACCTCATCGCAATCACTGCAAGATACAGAGCTGTGCATCCTTAGGGGTGGCTGGTAAGGCATGCAGAAACATCTGAAAGGAGCATGAAATACTGTATTATTAACTCAATTTTCTTTGTGTCGCCTTAGAGGAGAGTTTTACTGAAAATGAGAGTTTTATCTTGAAAATGACTAGAAATGTTGAAACAACCTTTATCTAATGTTGTGTCATCATCATTTTAGTATAATGGGTGTTTGTCTTGAGAAAACTGATGCCATTTAACTTGTATCGAGTGGATATTGCTAGCGTAAAGTTTTAGTTTGTTTGGTCTTGCCTTCATATGAAGAAGTAGAAAGATTATAAACTTTAATCAGGCTACTTAGTTTCAGGTAGAAGTGTTATTCTGAGTGATGAACCCTCCCTGTTCATATGAAAGTACTATGTAAAACTTTTTTTTCTGAACTATCTGTTGAAATCTTAAATTGAGCTCTACACTAAAAGTATTTAATGTGGGAATCGATGAAGATTCTAGTTTAGGTGTTTGTGTATTGATGGTATGTTGTAGAGGAAAGGACTTGTTTAGTCTTTTGAAACACAAGGAAATGCATATGCAGTGTGCTTTTGAAAATGAAAAGCACTGCTTTTAATTTTGCATTGAAAGTGTGGAAGATAGGAAAGGAAAAGCAAAGTCTAGGAAGACTTTAGAAGACAAAATATAAAAGATCTTGAATCCTGAAACTTGTTAATCTATGAAAATATTTTAAAATTATTATTAATAGTAAAATATTCTGAGATTTTGCTGGGCTTTTGAAACAACTTTAATAGAAAGGTTGCGGTCATGTAATTAAAAAGTGTAGCACGCTAATATAAAATACAACAATACCGAAATGACTCAAAGCATAGATCTGGAGTGACTTAAAGTATGGTGAATCTGTTATGCTAGTGTATAATTTCTTAGGTGCGGTGACCTTTGCTTGCAAATGTTTTTTTTAATGTACTGCTTTATAGGGAGTCTGTTCCAGTTGTTCCGGGAGACATCATTCATTTAGAAGGGGACTGTAGTTCTGGTATGTGGATAGTAGATGAACAGTCAGGATACCTCATTCTTTACCCAGATCTGCTGCTGTCTGGCACTACAATATCAAGCAGCATTCGATGCGTAAGAAGAGCAGTGCTGAGTGAAAAGTTCAGGGTAAGTGTTAATTGTGGAGCATCCAATATTTTATTAGGCTAATGTTTCATGGAAACTGTTAGTTTAACTCAATATTAATTAAAACTTTGAGATGCTGTTCTGTAAAATTGTATTGACCTTCACGATGTTTGGACTACTTGTGGTTTGTGTTTTTTTATTTTTTCAGAGGCTTTTAGTTGAAGTAATCTTGTGTTCTTAATACAGGTAGTGGGGACAAAAATGTTCTACCCCCCACCTTCAGATTCTGGCAACTTCTTTGATCTTTTGGTTTTTAGGTGTATCTTGTGCATAGGAGTCCCTTCTGAGGGATGTGCCTCTAGTTGGCTATATGAGAACATAATGTAATCTCATTTGGCCAAGTTAAAAACCTCAGAAAAATCAGCAAGGTTAGGCAGTTTACCCTGTGAGAACAATTCTTTAGCTCATGATCTAGCTGGAATATACCTATACTGGAATCAGGGCTGATGTGGGCTAATTGTGGAATCTGAATCCAAGTACTGGAACTTGGAACGATTTGTTTGGAAGGGACAATGCAAAGGGTGCTGATTGCAGGATAACACCACCTTCCAATTGGGAGTGGAACCCACAACTGCCAGGTCTGTGAAAGCAATCAATAAGTACAAAACATAATGATTAACTTTCCAGTTGTTTCTTTGTGGCTTTTTAGAGATCATAATTTATTGCTAGAAGTCTACAGAACCCATTCCTGAATGGCTTAGATGGGTTTCTGAGCCATTCTGGTATTGCTTGGACTAATTCCATGTGAGTTGGTAAAACAATGTGAAATTGCTTAATGTGTGCATAATAAAAATTATTTGTGAGATTGTAAAGAGTTGCACTAGGAAATGCTGCTGTTAATACTGTTCACAAGCAAAACTTGCTCACAATTCATGTTAATCTGTGCCTTTGTTCCTCACTTGTCAATTATGTAGCGATTGTATCTTAACACCAGGTTTGGAATAAAAATGAGAGAGAAAGCAGTAGGAGAGACCCATTTCATTTTGGCTGTATTCAGAGTCAGGTTTGAACTGATATTAATTAGTGAGATGAAAGATCAAATGGTTTGTCAGTTATTAAATAAGTGATATCTATCATGTGCAGCAAATCCAGAAATTTTGTAGGGAAGCTACATGAAGTTAGCATAAATCCTGATGTTTGTTGTATCATTTCTGTTTTAGGGCTCTGACTCCGGATCACGCCAAATGCTTGTTGGTACAATTCTTCATGAAATTTTCCAGCAATCAGTAACAAATAACCTGTCACCTGAAAAAGTAAAAGAACTAGCAAATAAAATTGTATATGGACAAAAGTATCTCAGAGAGATGTAAGTAGCATTGCAGATATGTTTTTGTTTGGAAGACTGGATAGGAATGCTTGAACTAGCAGATAAATTTCTACTTGAAAACATGTGTTACTATTATCAGGAGAATGTTCTACCAAATGACCTTGCTTAATAAAACTTAGGAGTCTTTTAATATTTCACTGTTCCATAATGTAGTTTAATATGCCTGCCCTGCTGAATTGCTTCCATAGATGTAAATTATGCTTCCGAAGGAACTCCAACAGTGTGCTTGTGTGGGTGTTTTTGCCTGTAACACCGTATTTCTCGGCATTTCTGAAAGCTGATGAAAACTTGATGAGCATAATTAGTGTTGATAGTTGGGAAATGAAATGGTGTTTGGTCACCAAGTTTCTGAGATGTTTGATACATTCTTCATCGGGTTATTTAATGTCTCTGATGTTAGAGGATCTTTAATTTATTTTCTCAGCAAGTCTGATGGAACTGCTAGCTGGATGAATAGTAGTCTTCATATTTCTGTCAGAAATGAGACAAGTGGCTGTCAGTTTTAAGGGATCCACTGCAGACTTGACTAAAATTGAATTCAAGTCACATAAACCCAGTTATCTCTAGAACATTACAAATCACATACTGAGGAAAGTGTCTGTCAGCCTTGGAAGAGATGAGAAATAAAATTAGAACAAGATTTATTACTCTGGTTCTGATATGAAGATGACTGTTTTGGATTGTGATTTCCTCAAGGCATGTGTTTCCTGCTGGGCTTCCATGTTTGAAACTGTTTCAATTGGTCTTTGCATATGTAAGCTACTATTTGTTGGTGCTGGAAAGTAAGTTACATAAAAGCCTGATATTTGCAGCCCTTTGCACTTGTTTTGTAAAATTTGCTTGTATTTCTCTGGTGCTGTAAAATAATGACATTATTTCCAGTGGGTGCCAGCACTGAATTGTCTAATGCCACATGATCGGGCTCTGTTTAATGAGGCTTCTGCTTTCTTGCGTGTTTGTAACTGTAGCAACTGAAGATAGTGATTCCTCCCCCATTTGAAATGGCCTGAAGCCTATCAAAATGTATACCAAGAACAATTAGCAGATCAGTGTATTGAGACAAAAAACAAATACAAGGAAATAGTCACTTTCGTACATATTCTCAGTTTTGCATAAAGCATAGGCAGTTATAAATGCCTATTCTTTCACTTCTACTGTTGGTTTTATGTCATCACTTTCACCTTGCTGATGCTTCCTTTGTATTACATCTGTTGTTTTAAGGGAGTTAGATCAGAAAGTGTGTTCCATCTTTTGTAACTGGTGCTCAGCTGTAGTTTTATGGATTAATCAGTTGAGGTGAACATTAATGAATGTCTGTTTTATAGATGGTTCTTTAAACTTGACAATTATTTCCAGTAATGTTTGTAACTCAATGTCAGAGGCAAAGCTAATATTTGTCTCATTAATGTAAATGGCTTTATTTTTTAGGTATCATTTAAATCTGAAACAAGCAGACGTAATGCAGGAAATAGAAGAATACTTGCCATCATTTTTTAAATGGACAGAAGACTTTATGCACAATCCAGCTAACCAAAATAAAATGCAACTAAAACTGTAAG
This sequence comes from Aythya fuligula, assembly GCF_009819795.1. Lineage (NCBI taxonomy): Eukaryota > Metazoa > Chordata > Aves > Anseriformes > Anatidae > Aythya > Aythya fuligula. The sequence goes on along the minus strand of NC_045565.1, from coordinate 4,566,811 downwards.
AAGAAATTTAAAACCATTTAAAATTGTGTATCTTGTTTGGTTTGCTTTAATTTTAGAAGAAAACTTCTTATGCAAGTCTGTTCAGTGATAAGGAGTTAATTCATCACCTCAGTGCTTCAATAGCTAATCTTGAGCTGCACATTTAATACCAATTATGAATATTGGGAAAGATATAAAGAAGGACCTTTTATAGGACTGAGGGAGAAGTTACATATAATCACAGAGGTCTTAACATTTTTGTAAACAATGTGGTACAAAACAGATGTTTTAGTAATTAGTAGAGCAAGCATACTTGATCAACTGACTAAGCCTGAAGCTATAAATGTGTAAGACTGAAAACCAGAACATTAGAACTTACTGAAATGAAACTTCAGTAAGATAAGGTTATCAGTGAAGCAATGTGTTGACTCTGCTGTTGCTGAGCTCTTCTTGTCTGCCTTCTTGTTGTCAATGGTAACAGACATAGGCTGTTCAGGTTTCAGAGAAATAGCGGGTCAGGAAGGTAGCATAAAGTAAAAATGTGTATGCTACCTTTTGGTGCATATATCACTAATTCTTTTGTAGAAATGAAATGTTTTTAGAGCATATTGGTTCAGAAAAGACCAAACGCTGTTAAAAACAATTCTATTTTATCTTTGAAGTTTAGGTGAGTACCAAAACTACGTGCAAACCTGCAATTTAAATTAACTTTCTGATATATTTTCCCTGCTAATGGGAAAATAGCTTCTGTGAGACTTAGTAGGCACCCACTTTAGAGATAATGTATATTATAACACATTCTAATATGCAAGTATTAAGAACTAAGGGAATTTAACTTCTGACTTCTTTTATTTTCTTCTTAGGTCAAGTGGTGATAAAACTGGAGATTTCTCTTCTAAGATAGAAATTGTAGAGATCTTAGACATTGAAGAGAATATCTGGTCTCCCAGGTTTGGACTGAAGGGAAAGATTGATGTTACAGCCAAGGTGAAAATCCATCGTCAGTCTGGAGTACAATCTAAGATAATGCCATTAGAGCTCAAGTCTGGCAAGGAATCTAACTCTATAGAGCACAGGAGTCAGGTACAAAAAAACAACTAAATAAGTAATTTGATTCTCAGTGGCCATAAGTAATTTCTTGTTTTATTAGAATGACTTCATTTGTCTTAATGAATGCAAAGTATTTTGTGCGTGGTATAACCAGGATTTGTGGATGGCTGATCCTGGAATGCAAAAAGTTGCAGGTATAAAGTGAAATTTTGAGTGAGAACATTTACCACTTTCAGACACCTTTGTCTTTATTCCTGAAGGGGAAAAAAAATCTCAATACATTCATGTATTAGCTTGAGGCAGATTGCTTTAAGAATTAGCATTGTACATCCTGGCAGATAGCTGGTCAGTGATCTAGAGGTAGTAGCCATGTACAAGCTTTTGTTAGGAAAGATGCCTTTTAATTGAAATATTTCATTAGGTGCTTACTACTTACACTTTCTAGATCCATTGTGATAGCAATGGCTGCTTAACTTTTGGAAATAATAAATTCAGCCTTTTTTTGTAACACATTATAAAAGTTATATATATATGTTTGCAGGTTATTCTGTATACATTGTTGAATTTAGAAAGGAGACTAGATCCTGAGGCTGGATTTCTTCTTTATCTTAAAACTGGTACGATGTACCCTGTTTCTGGGACTCGCATGGATAAAAGAGGTAAAGCTGTTCCCTTGCCTTGCAAGCTATACTTAACTATCATAATTAAAACTAAGCATTCTAGTAATAGTTAAACACATCAAGACTTACTCTTATGGATGTATCTGTACTTACAGATGTACTGCTTATTATATTTTTACCTATTCCAATAAGCTTACATTAAAAACTTAAATGTTTTGTTAATATATTAGGACTTTGCTATATGAGTACCTATGTCTTAGCTAATTGTGATGCCTAGTTACTTTTCAGTTAAGAATGATTAAAAATAAAACTTAAACTGTCTACCTAGTTTGTTCTTTTTTTGGCAGAATTAATGAAGCTAAGAAACCAGGTGGCCTTCTACTTAATGCACAGCACATATAAATCTGCTGTGGGAAGACAGCGGTCACAGCTCGCTGCTTTGCCTCCTGTAATTGATGACAGTCAAGCCTGTAAATATTGCTCCCAAATGCACAATTGTTTCCTATATAGCAGGTAAAAAAAAAATGAAACTTGACTCTGGTTTTTAAATAAGCTTTAAATGCTTTTAAATGATGCTGTAATTTGATTTTTGTGATTCACAGAAAATTTGTGATTATGATAATTCTTGCACCCCGAAATAACATTCGGTTGAATCCTGCACAATGCATATAGTCTGTCTGATCTAGCAGAGACTTAAACATCTTTGCTCAGGTGCATGTTCAGCAGGACAAAATCTGAGAGAAGTCTCAACAAATCACTTGATGAAGACAACAGATGTTTGCTATATTTAAATTCATAATAATTATGGTTAAGAAACTAATATCCTTACAACTTTTTGAAGTGGGCAGTCTTATGAGGCAGTAGGGCTGAGTTGTGACTGGACAACTTTCTGGTTGACTCTAGGCAATAGTTTCCCTGTAAAGGTATCACACAAGGAATGATACATCAATGCTACTGTAACACATCTCCCATTAAAAGACATCATGAGCAAATACTTGATAAATTTTTGCATGAAGTCATTGAGTTGGTGTGTGATATATATATATATCAATAATATAAGTATTATAAAGCTAAATGGTTGTTTTGTGTGTTTTTTTGACACTGAAAAAAAAAAAACAAACCACAATTTTATACTGAAGAGATCAAGTGGGTTTTAAAAGAATAGGAGAACTACGGGGAAGATCTTTTAAAGCTGTAGGGATAAAAGTGTTGAGGGGACTAGCTTTGTAGGTATATGCTAAGTTTTTGTACAGTAATTTTAATGAAATGTTACTTGTAATATTTGGCTGTTAAAGCATTACATTATTCCTAAGTGAGTAATAATCTTAACTTGTGAATTAACCTTTTTCTCTTTGATTGCATTTCTGTATACATGATTTAAGTATAATGTCTATAGATACTTCAAGTGGATTCATCTCAGAACTACGTATGTTTTCGTATTAACTGTTAAATCTCATTTGCTTAAATAAATCTCAGTATAATATTCATAGCTTGCTAAGAAAGGTGTGAAAGATCAAATATTTAAATGTGTATAGAACTACATTTTGAAATATCTTTTAACTGTTCTTTAACTTACTGTCCTTAATTAAAAATCAGAGAGGTGATGTAAAGTTATTACTATGAGATTATTCATATGAACAAGGATGTATTCAACCTTATTTCAGTCATGATAGATTAACTTAAGTGGTGTGTTTTTCAGTGATTAAATTTAGATTGGCATTACATACACACAGACTCGTAGATAAAAGTTGATTCTTTCCTGTGTTTGGTTCTATTCCTAGGGCTGTAGAAGAAAAGATTGCTAGTGTCTCTTTTCCTCCTGCCATGGTATCTATTATTGAAAAAGAGACCCAGCACCTGAAGCCCTCCCACTTGGAATATTTTAGTCTGTGGTATCTAATGTTAACATTGGAGATGCAAACTGGGGAGGGTAGAAAGGGGTATAAAAATATATGGACGATTCCTTCTTTGGAAAGGTAAGATAATGGAAAGGTAAGATAAATTTCTAATCTAGTATAAATGATCCCCCCCCACTTCAGTAACTGGAAGTGAGGCACTGTCAACTTGTAGTTTTCCCTACAAGGAAACTAGATGTTCTCCATTGCTTGTAGAAATAGTCAAATATGCTTTTTGCAAGGTAGTTTTTTTGTGAATGTGATCTAATGAAGGCATTAGCTTACTACATTCATAAGTTTCCTATTTTCAATAGGAGATTTTTAAGTCCTATACAGGAAAAGTAAATTAATTGTAGCCTCAACCTTCAGAAGCAGGAGTTGTAGAGTTTTGTGTTTCAGTCTGAGGGTTGACCCTGAGTGTTGACCGTGAGTCCAGCTCATCGCACCAGTTCCCTGAGGGTTTATTTGATAAAGAATGATCTGTTTGGGAACAGACTCACAGACACGCCTAAGAACATGGACAAAACCTGTCTAAGGTCTTTTGCTGGCTGAAGTGGCATGCTATCTTACACTGCCTAATCTAGCAGCTGTGGAAAAACTGGCAGTTCTGGGGCCCATTACAGTGTGTCTGTAAAAGGGAAGCGTCATGGTGTTGTGAAAGGTGAAGCAAGAAACTAAAACAAATATTAAACACTTCAGTGAAGTGCATCTGTTCTTTTTTGAATAGGAAGTTACAGGTACCTTTAGATATCACAGTCTTTTCTTGAAACAAGTTCAAGGGGTTTTACATATTTTTACAACCCTTTTCTTGTCAGAGTGGCTATTGTAAAGAGTATTTGTTTGTTTTCTTTTTAAATAACCTCCCTTACCAAGGGGATTTTAACATAAAATATTTTTTGTAATATCTTCACAGAGAGAAGGCTGGAGATTGTGTTGGAAATATGATCAGAATTGATCAAGTGCAGGAAATTGCCGAGGGACAGTATCTGCATTCTTTCCAGCGTAAAAATGGCACAATACCTGGAGCAAACCTCTTGGCTGGTGATAGAGTGGTTGTGAGTGGAGAGGAAAATGGGTTACTTGGTTTGGCTACTGGCTATGTTAGAGAAATCAGTGCAACAAAAGTCTCCTGTTTGTTGGGCAGGTAATAGAACAAAAGGAAAAACAGCTACTTGAAGGCATTTTGATAGGGGCTTCAGGAGGGGCACTTCCAGGCCTCAAGGCAGCTCTGACGTAGTCTGACTCGGGCCTGCGGAAGTACACCCTTGAAAGTCTTTCTTGATTGAAAATGTCTGACCTTGATTGGTCTCTATGCTTATATATTTAACTAGGTTGACTGATTAAAAACATGTTTGCGAACTCAATTTACTTATTTCGCCAACATGAGAATATATGGATACTGTGATTGTTGCTGTTAAAGGTAACCTGCATTATTCAGATTAAACTGCCTTTAAATTTGGCTTGGATTGTATTTTGTTTGCATCAGTCAGTAGTGTTTCTTCTAGCTATTGCTTTACTCTGTGACCTCTGGGAGCTTAAAGCTTAGTAATAAGTCTTTCATCATCAACATGCTGCTTGTAAATAGAACTAATTTGTCCATGTTACTGTCATCCTCCAGAAGTTTATCAAAGCTCCCCAAGGATACCACCTTTAGGCTGGATCACGAAGAAGGAGATTTTGGTACAGGGGTCCCCTTTGAAAACCTTTCCAAATTGATGCAAGATTCCCCAGTCAGGTATGAAGAATCAAATTCATTTCCCACTTTGAAGGTTTTGGGGTAGTTTCTAAGTAGGCAACTCTTAATTCTTCTTTTTTTCTTTTTCATCCACAGTGAAAAGCTCCGCAACTTGATTATTGACTTTGACAAACCACGTTTTATTCAGCATTTGAGCTCAGTTCTTCCTGCAGAAGCAAAGGAAACTGTTGCAAATATTTTAAAGGGTACAAAATTTTTCTAAATCCTTCCTCTTACCCCCCCCCCAATCTTTTGTCTAGTAGTGTAAGTCTACTGACAGAGCATTTATCGCACTAAATACAAGTTCATTTTGTTCCAAGATCAGGGCCTGGTGGTAGTTTTCTGCTTAAAAATAAGACAAGTTCTAACATTGCACGTCTTTCTGTGATTAAAATAGTTAGAAACTACTTGGAAGACACGACCAGATGTTTGCTTAGAATTTCACTTTACTTTTGTTGCTTCCTGCAGCTTGCTGTTTGCTCTCTTATTTTTACAAAATCAGGAACAGAAAAGACTCTTGGGATAGGGGAATTGGACTCTCAGAGTGGAAGGAGATGGGCTTTAATGTAAGCACTTGCATAAGAGCTCTTCCTGACTTGTTGGCTGCTCAGTAATATGTGAAGCTTTGGGGCACTCTTGGTTGTTTTTTTCGTTTGTTTGTTTTTCAAACAAACTTTTTATGTGGTAGTGTCATGTATTTGGTGAAAATGTTTCTTTGCCTTTGACAGAGTTGTCTGTGAAAGCAGAAATTTAATTGATTTGTCTTAACTCTGAGTACAAACTTTCTGAAGACTGAAAGATGTCTTGTTGCTTGGAGGTCTGCTTCAAATAAGAATTTGCCCAGCCTCCTTGCCAACTGTTGAAAGAATAGGAAATGAGGGGAAGGCATATATTCTGAAACTTAAGAATGACAGATTAACAAGTACTGCAAGACAAAGAATAACAGTTCCTTCCTGTACTTGCAAGCCATATGTGTTCTTTACAGTAAGGCACTGATCATTCTAGATGCTTCTTATTTTTTTCCTTGAGACTTGCCTAGTTCAAGGCACTGAAACATACTGCTCATCTGCATCAGACAGGGAAAAATAGCTCTGGTTTCTTGCTGCTGCTTCTAGAAAAGATTATGCAATCTCTGTAATTCACTTCCCTTTGCTTTTAGTACTGTGTTTGAACCTGAAAGTGGGTATGGTGAAATAGAAATGTCCATACAAGATATTATATGGAAGTGGTCATTTAGTATATTAGGAAAAAAGGCATAAAAGGCCTACAAAGACAAATGTCTTCCATTTTTAGGACTGTAGTGCAGACCCTGTACTATTTGTCTATGTATATTATAATGGTTGAATATTATAATGTACTTTATAATGTTGAACTTCATCAGAACATACAGACTTGCCCCAATATTTTCTTTGAGAGTTTAAGGGGAGGCAGAAACTGTAGTTTTGCTTTATTGATGTTAGCAAGTATAATGATTATGAAGGACAGACAACTCATTGTTTTAATTCTTTAAAGGTCTCAATAAGCCTCAGAAACAGGCAATGAAACAAGTGTTGCTTTCGAAGGACTACACACTTATTGTGGGTATGCCAGGAACTGGAAAAACTACTACAATATGTGCTCTGGTAAGATCTTGTGTCTAGGTTTTGAATTTTTTATGGCACTGGGAGGAGAGTATTAAACACTTTATAAAGCATACTTTTCTAAATTAATTGTCATGATTTAGTGCACTGCTATTTGCATAATTCCAAATAAGAAAATACATCTCTTGTATTGAAGAACCTTTATTTGGTACAACTGAAATGTTTTTTCTTCACTTCTGCTTTTGTGGAAGTATGTGGAAAGGAAGAAATTCAATAGTAATATTTAGTCTTTGTGACATTTTAATGTTAAATTCTTTGGCCCCAAATGTCAGCAAGTCCTCCAATCCTGACTCACAGCTCAAAAAAGGACTCCTTGGAGAAGTCTGTAACTTGCCTGTGTTTAAATTATATAAATGTGTGGTGCTAAAGCATGTGTAGCCTGCTAGCCAGCTCCTTTGGCTAGTGGTTCTCTCTCCGGGGATGGACTGTGGGGGAGTACTGGATTCAGGCTGCAGGTTGAGTGAGTTCTTGACAGCTGGAATTGAGATGTCACTATTACTTCATCTTTCCTAATTGGGTGTTCTGCTCTTGTTCCTTCCCTGCTGTGTGATCTCTGATGGGGAGAGAGGAGGATGGAGAGCAAGCAGTGCTGCTATCAGATCAGCTCATTCTACTGAATCCGATGTAGTTGAATTGTGGAGAGAAGTATTTCTGGGAATGGGCTGCATGGCTTGTTCTTACAGGAAGGATATTCTTTGGTGTGCTGCCTTTTTAGTACAGTTGGCAAGTCTGAATGGAGGCTCTCTCTCTGTTTTGCAGCATATGTTATATGCATGCTGTTTAGGAGAAACATCACATCTATTGCCTGTGTCCCTTTGATAACAGCTAGGTAGCAGATCTGGCCGTGAAGAATGATGACTTCATTTACGTACTTGCTCTTGGTTTCCTCTGAAAATTACTGTTCCCCCTAGGCAAACTTGGGATTGCTGGTTCTTCTATGTAAGCTAACAACTTTGTCTTTTCTTTCCCTTTGCCACTTATTAGGTGAGAATTCTCTCTGCTTGTGGCTTCAGTGTTCTTCTGACTAGTTTTACACACACAGCAGTGGACAATATTCTGCTGAAGCTAGCCAAATTCAAAGTAGGCTTCTTGCGTTTGGGACGAGCTCAGAAGGTTCATCCAGATATACGGAAATTTACAGAAGAAGAAATTTGCAGGTCCAAGTCAATTAACTCTGTAACAGATTTGGAAAAACTCTATAACAGTCAGGTAAGAAAATTGTTTTTGTTAGCCCTGTGAAATGTTGAGGATAATTGTTAGTATTCTGTTTGTACAGATACTACAGAGAAGGAACCTATCCCAAGTGTGTGTTACTGCTATGAGAAGCCTGAGGTGAAGAAGATATTCAATTGCTGCCTCCTTGCAATTTCATTATAGCCAATAATGATTAACAACAGTAATCTAAAAGCCAAAAAGCCATTTTTTCTACTTAAAAAATAGCTACATATAATATGTAATTACATGTGTAATACATATGTATAATAACTCCCACAGGCTCCAGTCCCTCTCACATGTGCTAGTTGTGGTGTTTGTAGAATCATGGGATGGGGAAGAAGAGAAATTACGTTGTGGAGCTGATCTGACCAAACACTAATTTTTGACTGAAAGATCAGTGCTGCTCTGTGTGTTAATGCAAAGGACCACACCAGGAACTGGGGAAACGGAGTGGGTGACAGCTTTAAATTAAATGGATTGAAAGAATGAAATGTCATGGTAATTGAAAGAAATGGTGTACTGCAAAACCCATCGCTTACTTTGCTGTTGATAGGCATTGCAGGAAAATTATTGAAGTCATAACAGAAGTGTTGTAACATGTCATGCTTAGTTACTCCAGATTGCATTGGAAGCACAGAGATGAGAAGAACTTAACATACAATCATTTAGGTTGGAAAAGACCTCTAAGATGACCTAGTCCAACCTTTTAACGAGTCACAATGCATTACGTATTCTTGCTGTGCTTCAAAAGAATATAAAAGTCCTATAAATGAGCAAATAAATGCAAACCTGAACTTGCAGCTGTTGTTTTATTGTCTATTTGAAAGCTTAAAGAAGGGGGGAGAATAGGAGAAAAAAATGCTCTTTTCTAAGGTAGTCATTTTAACACTCCAGGAATTGTGTATGCACAGAACTTGGTATTATCCTGAGCACGTCAGGAATTAGTTATTTACTAAGTCCTATTCTAAAGTTGATTTTTGTTTGTCATTTGTTGTTGACGCAAAATTTTAGGAATATATGAGGCCAATATGTATATGAAGTGTGAACTGCTCTGATTTCAAGGATTAAAGACTTCTCTTTATTTTTTAAATAGTAAAAAATAGTGTTCTTCTAACCTAAAAACATAGTGTAAAAGTGTGTAAGATGTCTCTTATTTTTACTGTCTCAATTTTCAGCCAGTGGTAGCAACAGCTTGCATGGGAGTAAATCACCCCATCTTTGCTCAGAAGCAGTTTGATTTCTGTATAGTTGATGAAGCTTCCCAAATAAGCCAGCCCATCTGTTTGGGCCCACTGTTCTGCTCCAAAAGGTTTGTGCTGGTAGGGGATCATCAGCAGCTGCCTCCGCTTGTACAGAATTCAGAAGCAAGGTAAGATAAACTCATGCTGGACAGATATTAGTGATATGAATTCTGGAAAGTCTCTTGCAATGTGTGGCCTGACACATTTTTGTGATTCTTCTTTTGTAACAGAGATCTTGGAATGAGTGAAAGCTTATTTAAAAGGCTGGAGCAAAACCAGAATGCTGTTGTCCAGTTAACTGTGCAATACAGAATGAATAGGTATCTGTAACTTCTACTTGTTACAGTAGGGTTTTCAATGTGGGATTGAAAGTGCAGGATTTAAATTAATTTTTTCTCTTCTCAATCTTTAGTAAAATTATGTCACTGAGTAACATGTTAGTATATGAAGGCAAACTGGAATGTGGATCAGAGAAGGTGTCAAATGCCACTGTTAACTTGCCAAACCTAAAGAAGTTGAAACTGGAACTTGCAGATACTTCAAAAACATGGTTGGAAGAAGTACTTGAGCCAGACAAACCTGTGTGTTTTCTGAACACTGAGAAGGTAAAGTTCATCATGTTCTCCTTTCAAAATTGCATTTTTGATGCAAGTTCTCAATACAGCCAGCACATAAGAATTCATACAGCTTAGGCAGGGTAAAGTACTTAGCTTTAAAAATGGTTTCTTGCTTATATGTAAACTGCAATGTGTAAAGATGTTGTTAATAGAGTTGATCAGTTGGAGTGCTAGAGCTGCTGCTGGAAATATTGCATCTAAGAGCAGTTGAAAAGTTTAATTCAGGCAGTGCTGCAGGTAATGCTGTATGTGCTATAGATTTTGTTCTTACGTAGAGAATGCAGCTATAAGTGTGCAGCCCTACTGATGTCCTTGCAATCACAGAACGCTGTCGTATCCAGTGGCTGAGGATCACTGGGGTCTAAGCTGTGTACCAGTGGGAGGAATGATTGCAACTTCATTACATTTTGTAGACATTTTGAATTGGGAGGAGTAAGTTGCTTCAGGTGTGCACTTTAACAGTGACTCAAATTATTGCAGGAAAAAGTAAACTCCATAATAGATAAGAATTAGGCAAATAAACAGGTAAAATGAAGAAGAGTTGATCAATCTTTTTCCAAATATATTTTACACTAATATATACTCAGTCCCATATTTGGAGTCACTGTAGTTGGTAACTGGATTATAATGATTTGAGTCTAACAGCTTTGATGTTGATTCCTCTTGACACCACCTTTTGCCAATAACTGCTGACCCTGGAAAGAACTCCCCAGACAGTCCTTGTGTGCTCTCAAGCACGTTTTCTGACCCTTTCATAGAAAAGTTAACAGTTTTTCATAGGGAAGATTCTTGTCACAGTAGGAAACTAGCTGGTATGCTGTTTTTCCATTAATCAGACCAAAATTAGTCATGTGAAAACTGGATCTGCTGGTCCACTTTAATTTTTTGCTTTGCTAGAAAGCCCATCTCAAGTATATATAGCTGTTGTGTTTGTAGAACCAGCAGAAAAGTCTCTTTCCAAAATATTTTTGGTTTGGTTGAGGCATTAGGCTGTGACATCACATCTTTTTCAACTTGATGTAAAAATTCCATTTACTGTAGTAATCAAAACCAAAAGAACCACCCACAAAAAGTCTGTTTTTATACAGTATATTAGGTGAACCGTAAAGTCAGATGATTGAGCCCAGACAGTTTCCTTGCTATTACTAAATATTCACTGTTATTTGAAAGTGCTTTTACTAGAAACTCATCTTTGCAGAGTGTTTCCACCACTTTGCAGATGCTGTGTTCTGAGGTTACTTTATGGTATAGGTTGCTGTATTAAGTTAAATTTAGCTTTTACCCTTTTTTTATTAAAACTTAATATAAAAATGGTATGATATGGTGAGTTAAGGATCAGAATACAGTGTGTGATTGTAGACACTCATTATTTTCTGCTTATATTTCTAAAGGTCCCAGCACCAGAACACGCAGAAAAAGGTGGTGTATATAATGTGACAGAAGCCAAACTTGTGTTCTTCCTCACATCCTTATTTATTAAGGTATCTTTTAATTACATTGCTTAAGAGGGACAGCTTTATAGTGAATCTTACATTGCTGTAGAAGCACCAACCAACCACATGTACAGGAGGGATGACCTTAAGGATAAATTCGATGTTAGCTACATGTCACTGTAGTGAGGGATCTGAGGTCTGCATTCAGTTCCCTGTTCCTTGCCAGGTTGCAGCTGGGCTGCATAAAAGCTGGATGACAATTTCTTTCGGATTAGGACTTTTTCTTGTAAGGGAGGGGAAAGGATTTGCCCTTGCTCCTTATTTCAGCTAGTCAACTTCAGGAGTAATACAGACTAATTAAGAGTTCTGAACATTCACCTCGCAGTCTGAGGAAGAAAGGAAGATGAGGATTTTGGTATCTATCTTTGTGCTAGGTTTAAGACAAAGCTTGGGGTCTTGCAATAATTTTCTTCAGTTAATGCCAATTATACCTAGAGTTCCACTGACTTCTTAGTGTAGAGATGATAGCTTGCAGCACTATTTAAATATATAGATTAGCCTCATTGAGGCTCTTCTGACCGTAAAGAATATCCCAGGCTAACCGCAGTGACAGTCTTTTTCTTTGTTTTCTTTATTTAGGCTGGTTGTAAGCCTTCAGACATAGGTGTGATATCACCATACAGACATCAATTAAAAATAATCACTGATTTGATGGCAAGACTGAAGGAGAACAGAGTGGAAGTCAACACTATAGACAAGTACCAAGGAAGAGACAAAAGTATCATAATTGTATCTTTTGTTAGGAACAGTAATGATGAAAATGTGAGTTGGATGTACTAACTTGACTTTCAGTCTGGGTAAAATTCACCCACAACCTTGAAGTTTTTGATGCATTTTGACAATTACCTATATTCAATTCTACATCTTAGGTAGGAAAACTAATAGTGAATTTTGTTTAACAGCTTGGCACCCTCCTGAAGGACTGGAGACGCCTTAACGTTGCTATCACAAGAGCCAAGCACAAACTAGTCATGGTGGGCTGCATTCCATCTCTGCGCCGCTACCCTCCTCTGGAGAAGCTACTCTGCCACTTGCAGTCTGAGGCAATGATATCCTTTTTCCCCAAACTGTTTTGTGGGAAGGGGAAGGTAAGATGGGACTTGCTGGGATAGGAGGTAAGGATGGGAAGAACTCTGATCGTGTAGGCCCTAGTTATAACATTGGTTGACAGCACAGTACAGAATGTGTCAATTATATGTGCCAAAAGTACACTTTGAGGTCAAGCTAATAGGTGGACCTAAAACCTTTGCTCTGTCTTCCAAAGTACAAATAAGTCCATGGTGATTGGCAATTCAACTTTGGCCTAACTAAATTATTAATATTTTGGCAGTTTTTTGTTGATCATATTAGTTCCTTGGCATCTTAATGTCAATGTGATTTGTTTTCCTCTGGAAGAACCACACATTTAAGTACAGGTTGAGAGAATGGTTCAGGAATAAGGTTGCTAGATGGGAAAGTAGTATAACTTCAATGTTTTTTTTGTTCTCTCCAGCATTGTGCCAGATTTGTTCTAGTTATGGCTCCTTATATTTCCTATTTAAATGGGAAGGTTGAAAAGCTCTTAGTAGATGCTTTTTTAAGCATCACTACATACTCATCTTGTTTTTGTGTGTGTGATAGCAATACCTTTATGGAAATGTTTGAGAACTACTTCCTTAACTTGCTACATCTTCAATCTTCCAGCTGGGGCTTATGAAAGTATCCACAAATGTAACATTTTGTGATTGTGAAGACTGTTTTAAAGACATTTCTCATCTATTTTCTTCTGGTGCTGCTGAATGTGAATCACTGCTTAGTAGGGTGTGACTGCTGATGTGCACTGTTCAATGTGAATGAAGCCAAAACTGAAATGACATTCAATTATTTTAAATGGTTCCTTTCAGTAAAAGTAACAAAGCACATTTCTTTCTTCAGTAAGCTGATCCTTAAGCTGGCCATTTTAGTACCAGTGTATTCGCAACAAGTGAGGAACATGAAGTCTTCTGTTCCTTCGGCTACTGGTTGGCTATTTCTATATTCACTTCTATCTTGATGAACATTTTTCTGTATAAGTGAATGGAGAAAAACTTGAAAAGAGGGGAGTAAACCAGCGCTGCATCCAGTCAGTTTTCTGGGCTCAGTTTGCTTTTAAGCACTCTAACATGTAGTTGACGTACTTTTAATCCCATTGTTAGCATTCCTAATAAGCTGTGTTGTGCAGTTTGGGGGGATGTGTTCTTTCAAAGCCTTGTGTTCTTTCCCTTTCTTTAAATACTGATCTCTTTTATATTTATATACTTAATGTAATTAATCTCTCATATGAGGATCCCTTGGTGGCTTGTCTAATCCCTTGATTTTACGTACATCTGGGAGGAATGTGATACTGATTCACTGAACTCCTTTTTATGAACTAATGTATTTAGCAGGTGAATCTGCTGAAGTCAAATGCTGCCCAGCTGAAGATTGTCGTAAAATTCCTGCTGGTTTCAGTCTGTATTCTTCATACAAAATGAATAGAATTCCCAAGAAACATAGCTGGAGTTGCAGCTTGCTGGCTAAGGTGTTAACATGTGCTTTTAATGATGATATCATGTTCAATACAAACCATCTTCTACTTGATTAAGGCTAGTTCATTTTCCTCTGCTACCTCATATGCTAGAATATTTCTGAAAGGCTTCTTTCAGAGATCAGTGGTGGAAATGTCAATTTTTCTTATTCTTAAAAATCTTGAGTATTTATTTTCTCTTGTATCAATGTCAGGTAGTTGTATGTATATAGTTGCAGACACTTCCAGATGTTAAATGTGGATATCCTTGTACTTCTTTAAGCTACTCCCTAACTTTTGTAATGTTTGGAATAATAAATTTTGATGTTGGTTTCTTTCCAGTTGTTTGTGTATTATGTAAATTTCTGCATTGTGAACAGTGCAGAAATAGTTGGAATACATGACAGGATCTCCTGTCTTCAGGTTACATGGTTCTTCAGCAACTCTGCATGTTTGGGTCTTTCAAAAGATACAGTTTAACTGCCACCCCACTTACTTTTTGCTTAGAAGTATTGTTAATTCAGGATACTGTATTCTTGTTAGAACAGTTTTTCTTTTTTTGATTAGGATATGTATACAAAAGGCTTAAGATGCTTTGTTTTTTTCTTATACTAAACTAATCATCCCTCCACCACTCTGCATGGGAAAGAAGCATGAGAAAAAACCTCTCTTCCCCTTATCTGCTTCTAAGATGCAGCTTCTCTTGATGCAGGGTAAAATCAGATTGCAAGTGAGACAATGTTTTGGTCTGGTTCTTCCACACTCTTACATTTTAAGGAGTATCAAAAGCATCTCTTAGAAAGTGATTGTTCTTCCTTTTCCACATACACTGCCTTTAGCACAGGGCTTTCTCAGGCATGGGTACCAGTTTCAACGCTGCCTTAGTGCTGTTTATTTTCCTGGCCTACTTCTATGAATAAACAGAGACAGCTGTTGCAAAACAAACGAGTCGGATCAGAGCCTGAGCACCAGGGCTGGTCAAGGTTTACACCTATCGCTTCCTTTTTTTTTCCTCCGTAGCGTTGAACGCTAAGGAGCCCTGGCACTGCAGCCTTCCTGCTACCTCTCCCCCTCAGTCGCCAGAAGCCTGCTACCCGGGCCCTTTTTATTCAGACAGCGACCACGAGCGGCGCCACCGCGGCAGCTCTGTCGCGCCTATCGCGATGGGAGGCCGGGGGCGGGTCCTCCCGCCGCCGGGGACGCCGTGTGGCGGCGGGGCCGGGCCGGGCTCACGCAGCGGCGGGGCGGGCGGAGCGGCGGGGCCCGCAGGGGGCGGCCGGGGCGGTGGCGGCGGCTCCTCCTCTCCGGCCATGGGTGAGCGGCGGCGGGGCCGGGCCGGGCCGGGCTGCCCGGGGGGCGCTGAGGTGCTCGGCCGGGGGGCGGCGGGGGGCAGCGGGGGCCGCGCCTCAGCGAGCACAAAATGGCCGCCGCGGGCGGGGGGCGCTGAGGGGCGGCTGGCGGCGGGCGCTGGTGGCTCTGAAGCAGAGCGAGCCGTGGCGGGGAGGCTGGGGAAACGGGCGCTGCCTGCGAACAGGCCCTTCAGCCGCTGCTGTTTTGGGGTGAGAAAAGCCCTTTTCGCCACGTCCTACGGAGGGGCAGCTGTCAGAAAGCACGCCGTGTAGAATCCCGAGTCGTGAAGGAAAATAGCTCGATGCAGGCAGACCGTATTTTAAAACAGACCTAAAATGTGTTGTTTCTGCATTAGAAGGACCGGGCAGGAGGGCTGCTGATTAAAAGGGCGGTGGGTGTGGAACTCCGTCTGCCTGCGGGCAGGATCAGGTCCAAAGTCAAAATCAGGTCGCTTGCAAAAGGAATTTGTGAGATGCCTTTGGGCAGATGGACCGAATGCGTGGCAAGGGGGAGCTGTCCACCTGAAGCGAGCAAGGCTTTGGCTAAGACAGAGTTTGAATTTAGCACTGTCAGTACCAAACCTAATAAAAAAAGCAGGAAATCTGACGTGACCCATACTAGCAGAAACGCTCGGGTTGTTGCAGGCCTGCGCCCCTTGCAGAAGGGGTACAGATGCTGCTCTTCCTCGGGCTGGCAGGCAGGAGACAAACAAGCGAGCAGGGACTGCTGACTGGGGGAATCCTTGTCACAGCGCTGTCACTAGTTGGCTGCTGTGTCTGCCACCTGATTGTAATGCTTTCTGTTGAAGTGCTGGTAAATTGAGAGAATGTAAAAGTGGTTTTTAAGGTTATCTTGGGTATATCGCCTCCATCAATTAATTTTTTCCCGGAACATTGCCATAGGTCAGGCTGTATGGTAAAATGGTACTTTGGCATTTGATGGGCAGTCATGAATACAGAAAATTAGAATGCAGCTTTCTAAGTTTATATCTAATACCTAAATGCCTAGAGCTATGCTATGTAAGAAATCGGCCAAATGATTACATTGCTGTTTGAGGAATCCACCAAGGAAGTGTGTCTTAGAAAGATATTTTCTTTTGAACACTGCTTCGTGCTTTCTGAAATCCAGAGAGACAAGGATATTAACAACAACATTTGCAGTGGAAGAGGGAAAGAGGTTCGTGCTCCCTCAGACACAAATATATAAGCATATTTTGACATCTGTGTCGCAATGTTTAAATAGGTGTTCTTCATTTGTTTGCTTTTTTTGGTTAGATTTAATTGCAAATAGCAGAAACCAGTAAATCATCAACATCTTTCTTTGCCTCTTTGCAAGTTCCTTTGATCACGGTGAATAAACAGAGGGTTGCTTTGTCTCTTGTTTCATTTTGGCAAAATAAAAGGTGGCCAGAATGCATGAAATGCTTAATTACGAATGAAATTAACTGAGAATCTTCTGAACACTCTGGTTTCAGTAGCTGGAGCTCTACAAAGAGGAACCTTGTCCATTCTGTCAGATCAGAACGATTTTTAAAAGCTGTGGGAATTTTACTGCCAAGGTTTAATCTCCAAATGTAAATTTTGTGGTGTGCATTTTGTAAAGTGTATCAAGAACATTTTAAAGTGGAACTTAAGGCGGAACCTTTATTTCTTAAATGTTCACATGTAGAAATTAATCTGTAGTTATATGAGAAACTTAAATATTAATTTTCCAGGAACAAAAACAACACACAAATGCGCATATGTAATGTCTTCGTGAAATCACTCCAGATTTACTCACTGAGACTATGTGCAGACTAAAAAGGAAAACAAATGCTTCTGTCATTGGAAATTAGGGCTGCAGTGGAAAATGGCTATATATAGAAGAGAAATATCATGTCTCTTTGTCATTAGCGTATTATACTATAATACACCAAGTAGATGTTGGCATCAGTAGAAATGCTGCTTTGATATCATGGTGAGGGCACTGATTGCTGTTGTGCAGCTGAGTGTTTCAGGACAGCAGTGATACCGGTGTTAATTTGCAGTTACTGATACTGGGAGGTACTGAGACAAGCAAGTAATGGAGAACTGACATTTCTGGCCTCATTTTTTAATTCACCTACTAAAACAATCTGTATGGGCATATGTTCTGGACTGTATGCTCTTCCATAAAGTAGTGTCTTATAACTCTTACTAAATTATTTCTTGGAATTTATCTAGTTTAAGATAAGCATTCCTTTGAACAAGGCAGCCAAGAATCATTTTAATATTTTGCATCTTTTCTAAAACTTGAACCATAACTTTTTGTTCTCTTTCTTGTCCTAGCTGTAAAAGACCCGACAGCTGTAGAAAGAGCTAATTTACTGAACATGGCTAAATTAAGTATCAAAGGACTCATTGAATCAGCTTTGAGCTTTGGCCGCACTCTGGATTCTGACTACCCTCCTTTGCAGCAGTTCTTTGTTGTCATGGAGCACTGCCTGAAGCATGGCCTTAAAGGTGTGGTAATTATACTAGGTGCATCTTTCTCTTCCCAAACATGCAGTTTTTCATCCTTTCTTGAATGAGATGAAAACAAAGTGTTTTTTGTTTTGTTTTGTTTTGTTTTTGCTTTAAGAAGAGAATCAAGTATGAATTGTCAACTGTTATAATCAATACTCTTATTAATACTTTACAACATATATTTCTACATCTGCCAACTTTTTGTTTTGTAAACTGCTGTTGTAAGTAATCCAAGGATTCCACAACTGTATATGTGTATGTAGCTTGTATTTCTAGCTAATCACACTTTTTGTTACTATTTAGTTCTAGCATCAGCAATAATTCTATGTTTGTGGTAAAGTAATTTGTGAGAGGGCTTTGGATACTGGTGAACCTACTAGTTGTTTTGAAGGAAGCCAGTCTAGTGTTTAAATGAATTCATACATTTTTCTTCCCCTAGTAAGAAAATCCTTTCTAAGCTACAATAAAACCATCTGGGGTCCTCTGGAACTTGTGGAGAAATTATATCCAGAAGCTGAGGAAATAGCAGCAAGTGTCAGAGATTTGCCCGGCCTCAAGTAAGTTGTATTGCTAAAATATAACAAGAAGATACAAAATCTGATCTACAGATGTCTCATGATTTCATTTGGCACTAATCAAGCCTTTGAACAATAGCACACAATACTGGGGGAGAGTACAGGTGGTTCTTGGTAGCTGCTTAAAAATTTTTACTGTAAAAAGTGGGATCTTTGTGTTCTTTTCTGATATCACTGTGAGAAAAGTCTCCTAAGTGGTAGACAAAAACAGTAAAAAAAGGAATGGGTTGTGCATTGCAGTCTGCAGTCTAGAACTGCGAAGAACACATGCTTCTAGTCAGCAAAAGCTGTATAAAAACAAAAGGTACCATACTGAAGAGGAATGAATTGGGAAGTTCTTTGGATTTTTGTAGGATTATTCTTCAGTACAGCATCCTTCTCTAATGTGAATTTATGCTGTAGACTACAATCTTCTTCCATCTCTCTGCACTCCACTTTTGTGTTAAGCGTTATAATTGACCATATATTAAATTCTGAAAGGGTTTGCTTACATTGTCGTTGGTTGTATGGCAGCATAAGTTATAATTGGTAGCCTTAGACCTCAACTAAAGCAGATAGGTATATAAATTATTATTTACTCTTGTATCAGGCTTGATGAAATAATACTCTTCGCAAAGTGTGTTGCACTTTCTATCTTGATATAGCATATAGATGTGTGTGTGGTATTTTTTCTTTTTTTGGGGGTAGTGTTTTTTTTATTCTGTTTTGGCTTGGTTTCCTTTTTTTGTTTTTATTTTTTCTTCCACATACGTGCTTATCACTTAGCATGCAAGCACTAGAAGAGGAGGATGTAAAGTTTCAGGTTTAATTTCTTAGATATTAATGTTTGCTATTTACATACATCTTCATTTTCTTTGTATTGTCTCTTCAAGATACCACAGAATTTGTAAAATGTATGAGCTCAAGTTAGAATTCACTGTGTTCTGAGAACAGGATTGAGAAGGCAGACTTGCATGGCAAGTTGTAGTGGACATTCAGTAACTTTTCTCACAATTTCTCTAAAGTCTTTATAAGTGAGCTGGAGAAAGGAATCTGAATTGTTGCAGACATTTTACTTCAGCTAGAAACTGGACTTTCAAGGTCATTGTTCACAATCATCGGTGTCAGGTTAAGAAGCAGGTCTTTACAGGAAAAAGCACTGCTCTTAAAAATTCTTTCCACTTCGCTAGCCATGCATTGTGTGAAAACAAAGTACAGCGGTGTGTAGAAAGTTGCATGCTTTTACCCTCTTGAGCTAAACAGCTAATTTTACTGGCAGGCTCCTTTGCTTTTTCTACTGTTCTTTCCTGGGTCTACTTGCAAACCTGGCTGAGTCAATGAAAAAATTTCTTGTATTATCCCAAAGCTTGGAGTCAAAGCCTAGAAATCATGTCTGCACAGACTGTGTTGCTCAATCATTTAAAATAACCTTTCAGAAATCTCAGTTGCTCTACCAGTATACTGATAAGATAGTTAAGAAAATAAACTAATTGCTATATTGTTGATTTTTGAACTGCTTGTCTTCTCTATCCCCTTTGTCCAGAACACCACTGGGCCGTGCCCGGGCCTGGTTACGGTTGGCACTAATGCAGAAGAAAATGGCAGACTATCTTCGCTGTTTAATCATTCAGAGAGATCTTCTCAGGTAAACAATTAAGCAAATTCCATTTACAACTTATTTTTATGGATTTAATCTCCTGAAAAAAAATACTGTCTTGTATTTACTACTTCTTAATATACCTTTAACGTTGTACGGCATAGTTTCTGGCCTGTGGGCTGATTTCTTCCAGTCCTCGGGGCAGAGGAGACAAATGCTGTCCTCTCATCAAGACTGAGGGACAGCTGATGAATAAAGAGATGATATTTCTCCCCATCATGGTAGAGGGGCCTTCTGCAGTGTGCCTGCTGTTATTTCACTGGTGAGGGTGGTGGGGAAGGGGTCCTACTGCGTTCCTCAGCCATACAGAATATGGACTAGAAAATTCTGTACAGGAGGTTAACTCACCCTTACCACGTGCATGGTTTTCTACCAAGCAGCCATTGCTTGGGGGGCTATTGCCTTGAATTTGCTAGTCCTTTCACAATTCTAAAACTGGCATTGCTCCCTTCTGTCATAAGGTCTGCTTTGTGGTGGGGTAGATGAAGCACAAAGGGAAAAAGGACTTGCCACTTTATTTTCAAACCTGTAACCTAAAAATATTTTGAAGAACTGTTATTTCTTGTAGATGATGCTGGTGTCTCAGGATGACACTGTTGGTCAATGGGTGTGGACTTTTCCACTGAAAGAACAGTTTCTTTCATAAAGTCTAAAACTTTATTTAAAAAAAAATACAAGGAGGAGGAAGTAAATGTTGATACTCTGTGGCTTAGTGCAGTATTTTTCTTTAAAAAAACCCTTTCATAATTTCAGCCCTTTCCATATTTCTTTTACCCATTTACTCACTTGAAATTAAAGAAGCCAAGTAAGAGTGTTTTTGTTAAAGTCCAGAGCTTTTTTTTCACCAGATAAAATTTCTATCAGAAGTAGCTCAAAGCAAGTGTACAGGAAAAAAGTCTTTTTTAAGGTAAGATAAGCCGTATCCCCATCTTGTGTACCCTAAGCTTGCAGTTTAGATTTCTGGAGCCAAGGGTAGTAGCTATGTTTTCAGTAGCCTCTGAGACAAACTGCATTTCCTGCTTTTAAATATTCATGAAGTCAAAATATGGGCAGACTTTTTTGTCTTTAAGAATGTTGGAGTAAGGTTAGAATAAGAAACAATTCAAATTTAGATATCACTTGCAGTTAATTTATTGCACCTACATATACTGAATGTATCAACTTAGACAATCTTTTTATTTAACAGTGAATTTTATGAGTATCATGCGCTAATGATGGAAGAAGAAGGAGCCGTTATTGTTGGATTATTAGTTGGCTTGAATGTAATAGACGCTAACCTGTGTGTAAAGGGTGAAGACCTAGATTCACAAGTAAGTCAATACAGGTAACGTAACAAACATCCACTCTGGAAGATTTTGTGTACAATGAATTTCATTATTATAGAGCTGTGACTTGTTAGAAATCTTTCTAGATAGTTTATGGTGTGATCCAGGTCCTGGATCTGTGGGGCTGTTGCATTAACCTCAATGTTGGTTGGATCAGACCTTTACATGGTGATAATGGTCGGAGAGCAAAGGTGAAGTTTTATGGGTTGGTGTCAAATGGATGCAGCAGTAGCAATGGCAGAGTTCTTCCCATTTTAATTGCATAACTCAGCTTCTTTCTTTGAGTATAGTTCACGTTATCCCATTCGATTCATTTATTGTTGTTCTGGAACACAATAGGAGCAATGTGACCTGAAAAAAAGATAAAATGCTTCACACAGTGTAATAAAAGTCTGTATAAGAGTGTGACTGCTTTCAATCTGAACCAAGACTAGTATCAGTAGAGCAGCACTGCATGCTTTGCAAACTGTGTTGACTTTGAACTCTGAGCTTTTCCAAGAAAATCTTGATGAAATCTTTTTTAAAGGCATAGGCACAAGTATTTTTAAGTAAATATAAGATGTGTTCAGCCCTGATTGTATCCAGATATTTTGTGGAAAAAAATCACAAAAAATCATAATTGTTTAATTATGTCTGATTAGTACTGTATTTCAGCATATGTTTGATGAAAAGCAATTTTTATATTAAAGAAAAGACGTAGCTAAGTGTTTTTGTGTGCTCTTAAATCATAGTTCACTTGTCTTCAGCATTCCTGCTAGTTAATATCTAATGGTTTAGACACTGATATTGACTAACAGAAGACACAATATCGAAAAGCATGTAATTCTAGAAACTTTATCAGTGTGCTTTCTCCAGTACTGAGAATTACACGTGTGTATTATAAATTACAAAACAGCTATTGCTAGCTGCACCTTTGTTTCTAGGTCACTTGCTGGCTTTGTTCTATGAGGGGAGAGAAAACTTGATTTGAGAAGGTGATAGTGGCTGCCCTGGGGAGGTTCTACAGTAATTCTGTTTATGAAGAGCAGTGTGAATAAGGCATCGTCCTCAGAGCAGCCAAAAGCAGCAAGTTGTATTGAGCAGAAAGGGACTTCTGAAGGGTTATGAGAGTCACATCCAGGAGGATGGTTTTGGTATTTCAGAAGAATCCTCTTCAACGGAGAAATGTGTGTATGCGCATACAGAGGATTAAAACAATGTACATTTTATAGAGATGGCATTTTGCCTTTTTGTAAAGGGAGAATATTTTACTTTAATAAGCAAAATACATTTAAATGAAAGCTTTTGGAAGAGGGACCTTTCAGAAAAGATGAGGAAAGACCAAATAGAAGATGGTGATAGGAAGTGTGCATGAAAGCAGTGTACAAACCAAGGAAACGTTAGACTTAGCAAATTACCTGTATTCAAAATCTAAAGGGAGCTCAAGAAGGAAGCAGTGGATCAGAGAAATGGAAATAGTTTTATAAAGAGGCTGCTAGAGACCAGAAATAATTGGTTTTGGTAAGATAAATGGTTTAGGTATGCTTGTAGGGGTTCATGAATAGAGTGGAAAGCAGAACTCAAGGTAATGTTGTTCATGGTGTATATGATTGAATTACAATTGAACAGAAAGTATATGAATTGGATTCAGGTTTAGCAAGCTATAAAAATATGAATGGACAGTTGAGTGTGCACACCTGGGAGTCAGCAAGCGTGGAGAGGTAGTGCTGTTTGGCAAGGAATTTTGAAAAGCTAAACATGGGAGAAACGTCAGTTTTGGGAGTTGTGCTGCAAAGAGAAATGGCGTGAAATGCTATAGAAAAATTAATCTCAAGTCTCCTCAATCAGTGATAGGGTTCAGTAGCATCTGATAGTCTCCCAGAAAAAAATCTTCCTATGAACTCTTGGCAAAGCTCCATCAGATGTAAGAAATCATCTTTTCTGAACTTGACTGAAGGATGTTTGTTTCACGGTGTGTTGTTTGTTTCAAAAGTAACATCGTTTTTAACAAACACATGAGACTGGGCTTTTGTTTTGTTCTATTTGAAATATTAGTGTTCAATTTTTTGAGCTTCACTTAAACACACTGAAACTGGACCAGTCTTTGGAAGCTGATGTAGCTGAGGTTTTAATAAATAGAGACAAGACCATGTATGACAACAGCAGTTACTTCCATGATATGAAACTGTGTACGTTTGCTTTCCCTTAGGTTGGGGTGATCGATTTCTCCATGTATTTAAAGAGTGATGAAGACATTGGGGGAAAGGAAAGGTATGTCCTCACACCAAATGCCTCAGTTTTTGCATATCAACAAATGTTTTCTTGATTGGTGCCCTGTTCTTTGTAGAAACAGGGTTCCCTGAAGATGAAATTTTCTGATCTCACTGTCTTGAGATAGATGGCACGCCACTTTGGTCTGTGTTACTAGTCAGCTGTCAGATTATTTGCACCCTGTAGCAATCCTGAGCAACATCACCTGCTGCATTTACCTGATGAACGGTATTGAAAGATTGCAAGGTGGCAGTGTGAAAGAACCTGCTAAGCTTTTAGCCCTCAGTTTGTGATGTAGTCAGTATATCAAAGAACCAGAGATATGGCAGAGTAAATAAACATCCTTTTTCTTTTGAGACTGTATATATTTTTACATTCCATGTGTAGAGATTGTTTCCAGTTAAAGCATTGGGTCTTTAGTCTTCCACTGTTGCCACAACATATAAGTTACTGACTTCATGACTGTGAGACAAAGCTGTTTCATCTTATTTTTCTTTAAGCACACGCTGGACATTTGCATATGATAATTCATTACAGCATTTTGATACAGCTCACTTTATTATGTTCTTGCTTTAGAAATGTTCAGATTGCTGCAATTTTGGACCAAAAGAATTATGTTGAAGAACTAAACAGACAACTGAAGTAAGTATTATTTTGAAGTATGTCTGTCAGTTCAGGCTTAAAGGTAAAACACCTCTATTTCCATTTCTATTTTCCACCACAGCTTTGGGAGAGAGAACCTCAGGGAAATGGGTGAAAATTCTTCATGCTTAGACTGGGGATGAATTTGGGAGGAAGAGAATTTAGAGAATGGTTTTCATTATATGGGGCTGGGGGAAAGCAAGATGATGATTGCAAATTGCCTTTTAAGGGAACTCATTAAACATTTGGATACGATATAAGCTGTAAGGATAAAGGAAAGGGAGGAATGTAGAATCACATCCAAAAATGAGTTTGTGACAAGGATGACGCTGGGAGTTGGGAAGCAGTTTATAAACATTCAACAAAGGAGACTAATTTTCTTATATTTAGGAAAACCTCAAATAATGGGAGAAGACCTTGTAGCACTTGCTAATGGTTAATCACTCTACCTTGCTTTAAAGCTTTTGAGCTTGGTTGAATGAGTTTGTATGTAATTTTGAATAATGCTTTCTTTCTTTTTCTCTCTCAGTAGCACAGTTAGCAGTCTACATGCAAGAGTTGATTCATTAGAGAAATCAAATACTAAACTGATTGAAGAGGTATTATTTTTTAGTAATATATGATACATATTATTTGCACTCACTATATTTATAAATATGTTTAACTTCTTTTAGTCTACGTCAGTTCTTTATAATATGTTCAGATGCTTTTAATTTGACTTGTAGAAAAGGTGCAGTAGCTGCAGGGGTTTACAGTCAGCTTGCTTCAGTAGCATGCAGCATCAGTAGAGGAGTTCTAGGAAACATCACAATTTCCCATTTGGGACAAAAACAGAAAAGAAGCCTTTCTTAATGCCAGCTGTCAGGGCAATTTTGTGCTGGTGACTAGTCCATAATAGATGACACCAGTTGCTACATGGAGACAAAAAGTAGTTCAGCGAGCAATTTCTGTTTCTGTTCTCAGCTTTAGCCAAATGTTTCTTTCTCGTTTATTCACCATGCTTATATACAGGTTTTTGATCTGCCTAGCTCTGGTTTTGTATTTATATCTTATATTTTCAGTTATTTCTGTTGCTTTGCTAGATTCCAATATATGTTGCTTTTTAAATGAGAGCACAATTATTTTTTAACCCAAGCTGATTGAAAAATAGTTAATGAAGTATAAAATTTAAATGTCCAAATTCAGTGACTGAAGAGATAGCTAGCTTGCTGTGGGTATTAATGTATCCACAGAGAGGAAAACACTTTTTCTGAGTGTTAATTCTCAGTTTTCTGGTTCCTTTGCAAACCTTCACTTCAGAGGTGTCCATTTGTTTTGATCAGCTGGTTTATATTTCTGTCATTGAGGTATATAGTATAGGGCCCAGTTGTAATGTTTTCCTCTTTTGTGTGTGTGTTCTCACCATGTGGGAGAACTTTTCTTATGTAAATTGCTCCATATGATATATGAAGATGACCAAAAAGAATCAAATTGGATATATTTGAATGCAAATAGAAAGAAAAATGCAGGATGAGAAAAGGGGATTTAAGGGTCTCTGTGTCATAACGAAGCAATGGAAAGAAAGCATGTTCTTCTTTACCAGACATGAAATAATGAAGTATCTTGGATACGTATGGTGTTGTGTAATAAAGGTGACTCATTACTAAATAAGGGACCTTTATGTTTTCTTTAGGAATCCTTTATTTCAGAGACTGCAAGAGTAGGGCAGATAATGTCTAGGTCTTGCATTCATCAGAACATTTTATTTGTTGTTTTTTTACTCACAAACATGGTCAGTGTCTTTTTTCCTTTTTTTTTTTTTCAGTTAGCAATAGCCAAAAACAATATAATTAAACTTCAGGAAGAAAACCATCAATTAAGGAGTGAAAATACTCTGATTTTAATGAAAACACAGCATCACCTAGAGGTACGTCATAGCGTGGTTTGTTGTCATTCGACTGTGTTTACGTTGCAACTTGAAGTAAGCAGTACCTGGCCAAACTTAAAACAGATCTTTAGGGAAAGAATCCGTTAGATCTCGGAAGCTTTATTATGGCATAAATATGTTGAAATTATAGGTCACTAGGTTGTTTTATCAATGTTTTTTTCTTTTATTTTTTTTTTCTTTTTTCTTTAAGCTACATCGTAAGGGCATTTAGTACAGTTATCTGAAAATCTTGTCAAGGTAGTATATGTTTTAGTTGGTGAGCAGTCTATTCTGACCTGTCTCATTATAAGAATGTTACATCATTTGGAATACTTGTGTATACAATTGCTAAATGCTTTTTAAGCTGCAATTTGTAACTCCTTACATAACTTCCTACACAGGATAATAGGTAAGCTTCTTTTACAGGAAAAAAAGTAAAAGCACAGGTTAGACAGATATTTGGATTGTTCAGTATTGAAATAGTGTTTTGAAATGATGTACTGAAGGAGTACTGTACTAGAATACAGCTTAGTTTGCTCGTTTACTCACTTTTCATAAAAGTGATGACCATGTAGCAGAAACAAGCTGCTTTCCTGTTTCTACTGTGCTTGGGGATTATGCTGTTAATTGCTAAACTTGTAATGAAAAAAGATTCTGCATATCTTTGTAGGTAACTAAAGTGGATGTTGAAGCAGAACTTCAGACGTACAAACACTCCAGGCAGGGGTTAGATGAAATGTACAATGAAGCACGTAGACAGCTTCGAGAAGAATCACAGCTTCGACAAGTGAGTACATTTTTCTAGGAGTACACAGCATTTCTAGAAGAGATTATACTTGAGAAGAGTCTGAAATTATTTCTAGTTTTGCTTTTGCTCAGGTTAAGCACTGCCTTTAATCCATTGTTGTTTCTCTAACTGCATGTAATAAAAAGGTTTTCTAGAAAAGCAGTTTGTACATTAGCATTTCTGTAACAATGTTGCTAAAGCATAGTAAAGAAAATAAAAGTTATTTGAAAAAAAATGTAGATGAATTGTTAGTAGTGCTTTGTACGAATGCTAGGTATTTCTTGCAAAACTAGAAATCCTGTAGTTCTATTTTTGTAATTAACACTTAGTCAACTCTATAAGAAATCAGTATTATAGTATTGAAATGGAACGTATCTTCCAGTATTGAAATGTGAGTTGTCTTCTATAAGCTTTTTAAAGCCTAAGTCACTAAGCATGTGAGTGTAATGTTTAGATAGTGGGTAATTACTCAGCAAAGTTACAGAGGGGCAGAATCTCTGATGTGGTGAAATAGGTGGTACTGCAGCTCTGTTAGAGTTAGCTTCGTACTTTTTCAAAACGTAGATAAAACGTTGTGTAATTGTTGAAAGGTTCTGTGTTGCATTGTGTTGGTGTGATTTTTGTGTGATTTGTAGGATATGGAGAATGAACTAGTAGTTCAAGTTAGCATGAAACATGAGATAGAACTTGCCATGAAGTTACTGGAGAAGGACATCCATGAGAAGCAGGATACACTCATAGGCCTTCGACAGCAGCTTGATGAAGTTAAAGCGATTAACATGGAAATGTACCAAAAGCTGCAGGTAAAGTCTGCTCTCTGATGATATGATTTTGACAGAAGTAAGAAAGATATATTACTGTTTTCTTTAGATATTGCTATTTCCTTAATTTTTAGTTTCTTTCCACTTTTTAGGTCAGTGTGCTTTTCTGGAATGTTACTGATGCAAACATGATTTCACACAAAGCAAAGTTTAGGGAAGTCACTTAATTTTATTGGGGTTATAGAATAACAGAGCATAAGAATAGGAGCATGAGAATAAGAGCATGGTCTTGTAACATTTTATGTGAAATAGTTATATCTAGAGGTATTCACGCTTCTTGGCCTGTGCTGTATAAAAAACAGAGAGAGAGAACTATAAAAGGTAGAGGCACATGGTGAGGAATTAAAGAGAAAATGAGATGTGAGCATTCAAAGTAGGGCATGGCACTTGAAAACAAGATTCATTGGAGAAAGCTAATTACAGCTTTTAAAAATCTGTTAACAAATAAAGAAAATCTGTAACAGTGCAATGCTAAAAAAAAAATCCTTTGTGAGAATACGGATCTCAGAGGCCCAAAATACATTTAACAAAACACCAGGAAAATTTAGTATTAAATTATTTATGCACCGAGTAAGTTTTATTTATGGAAGGAATTATCAAAAACAGCACAAGAAAACAGTCAAATCTCTGACAGAATGAGGGGGAAAAAATAGTGCGCTGCTGAGATTTAAGTGAGTTGAAGGACAAAGGATTCTACTCTTCTGCTTGCAACTGTCAAGGAGACTGGACCAGAAGATGAGAAATATAAACAGAGCTAGGAAGAAAAATAAGAAGGGAATGTTATTCATTATGTTAGGATTTGTAGGTTTTTGTTTTTCTTTTAAAGATATACTTCTGGGGACTGTAACACAAATTTCACTTAATGACGTTCAGACCCACTTTCTGGACAATGAAATGAGTCAAGCAGTTTAATCATGCTGAATTTCCTGTTCAGGGACCAGTTTATAGTGTTGATCTGTATAGCAAGGATAATGTTCTCCCTTACATTTAGATCTTCAAGCTGAGATTGTGATAGCTGTGCAAGCAATCAAAATTGTAAAATGTGCTAGTAAAATACGCCAGGTATTTTTAGGCACATATGGTAAAGTCTGATAGTGTGAGAACCTCAGTGATTTCCAGGCCGAAGCATCTTAGTTCTTGACTGGTTAGGATCTAGTGAGTTACTGAAAAATACGGCCAGTGAATTTAAGTTGACTTGCAAAATGATGAACTAAGAAAGGAAAACAAATAGAAAATACCTACTTACTAAATAGCATCTACACTTGTAAAGTACAAAACTACATGTTTTTAGGCATGAAATTTTGTCTAAGTACTTTGTCAAGTATGCTTTTTAGATGGGAATGTTTAGAAAGAATTCATCTTCAACAAAGATGTTGAAGAGAAAAACTCCATGAGGTAACAGTGCAATACATACCTGCTTCAGTTTTACCCTTTTTTATAACACAGGTCTCTGAAGATGCTATGAAAGAAAAGAATGAAATAATTGGTCGCTTAGAGGATAAGACCAATCAAATTAATGCAACTATGAAACAACTAGAACAAAGGTACAGGTCTATCTTTGTTTTTCTACATTCATTTCTCCATCCCCTTACATTTACTTCATTCCCACGCAGTTGCCACTGAAATGTAACTTCCAACTAGAAAATTGAAGACAGCTTCTGAAACTCTAACTACTGCTTCACTGTTTGTTTGTTTGTTTTTCTTTTTAACAAATACACTTATTCAAAATACAAACTTAATCTTTCATTTTTCTTCGTCCACTATCTTTCTTCTGGTCCTATGTTTTTGTGCTGACACCAAAAGCTGTTCTTTCAGCTGTTTCAAAATTTGGATTCATATTACCCTTTTTTTCCCCCCCCCCAAATGAATGAAATGCAATAGAAAGCAAAGCATTAATATTGCTTATACTTAAGCGTGGGCTTAATATAAACATTTAATGCCTTCATGGATCATTGCTGAATTTGCTGAAGCTCTTAAAATTATTGTCAGTTGCTTTAGAACTACCATTGTTCTAGCCATGTAATGAGTTTTTTCACTGAAACCTTGAAAAGTGAAAGACTAAAATTCCAGTGTATAAACTTCCGTTATGGTTAGATTGCATGTGTAACATAACATTAAAATGTGATGCATATGTTTAATTTAGTGGCCTATATGCAACATCGGTCTTCTTAATTGTAGAATATAACACATCCATAAACATTGTCATGTTGGTGTTTGACATGTCTTTTTTTCATTTAAATCTGATTATAAAAAACATGGTTATGTATTTTAAAAATTAGTGACATGAATATTCTTTTATTGACATCCTTTTTCCTCTTTTTTCTTTTTCTTTTTATCCTTTATCCCAATTTTTGTTTTTACTGTTTTGCTGCCTTCATCTGTCTTTGATTTTTGTCCACTGCATTCATGAAGTGACAAAGATCTGTTAACTCAAACTAGGACTATTGCAATGTCATTCGTCAAATGTGCCAGCCATGAAGCTCAGCACCAGTATAAACTTGTCAAAGATATATCATTCTGAAAGCTCCTCCTGATCTGATGTGTTTCAATAATTACTGATAAAATACAACTTAAGCATTGTAACAATTTTACATATAAAATGGTATTAGAAATCCTGCACTATAACTGATCATAGCTGGGTTCTATATTGTTTTCTGAAAGAACATCATCTCTGATCTCACTTTGCCCCTCTTTGAAAAAATAAGAGAGAGAGAAAGTAAATTATTGCACTATTATTAAGCAAATGTAAGCTAGTTTTCTAATGCTATTTAATCACTTCTTAATTGTGAAAATTTATTTTAAAAGGTTAGCTATCTTCATTTTGACTGTACATATTTATGACATTTGTTGCTAATCTAGCCATTTTTCCTGTTGTTTGCAGTACTAAAAGATTTAAAAAGTAGCCCTTCTGGCTAATATTTCCCTTCTCCCCTGCTTATTTCTTTCACTTTTAGGCTGTGTTTACCCCAAAAGCATGCTCTCAGATGTGTTTTATTTTGGTTGTAACTAGCACTGTTTTCTTGAACAGCACGAACAGGAGATTTGGGGAAGGGGGGCTGAGTGCTGTTTCAGAATAGTATGTTTAAAAAAGGAGGGATGTGTAAAAATATATGCTGAGTACATACAGTTGAAGAATTCGAGGGTTTGGGGATAAAACAGCAAAAGCACAATTCCATTCTGCTGATGTGACGGAGGATAAAACATTTTCCCAGAGGTACATCATGTTTGGAGCCTGGACTTGGGCAGGGCTCCAGAAAGGGAGGGCAGCCTGCTCAAGCACATGAGGATAGAAGCTGTAGCAATAGATCGGATTTACATTTCAGGCACAGATCCTGAACTTGTCTAACTTGTTATTAAGCTGAGTTTCTTGCAGGTCATTGTAATCCTAACCTGTGGCTTTGCCCAGCCCCTTTTCCCTCCCTCCACCCGTCACTAGGCAGTCTTTACAAATCATCTCTCTGCTTTGAGTTGCTGCTTGCCTCCACTGCTGAAATAAGGGAGTTTTAGCTGCTGACTGCTCTTCGTGCTCTTCTTACTGTTTTCCCTGAAGTGTGGAAGGGGAGTTGACTGGGAAAAGAATCAGCAGGAGGGAGTGTGCTTGCGAAAGTGGGGGCAAGACACCATAATTCAAGAAGGGTTTCTTACCTTGTGATTATATGTCTTATTCCTTGGTTTGGAACCAGCAAGAGCCTTTAAAGCGAGCTGGCTACTAAAAAATTAAATAAATAAATAAATAAATAAACCCTTCCATCCTTGAAGAAAACCCAAAACAGAAACAACGAAGAAACAAGGTAGATATAGCAGAAATGGGAGCACTAACGATCTCATAGTCAATTAATGTGAACAAGTATCTGTCTCAGTATCATCCGAATCTCAAATCCTGCTGTGAACTCGATCGAACTCAGCATTTGTCTGAATTGCAGCTGTGCTGTTGGCCTTGGTGCTAGTCTAGAGGATGGTGCTGTAGCTTGGGTTGGCTAGCATGTTTCTTGGGTTACAAGCTGCCTTTCTACCTTGGCTGTGGAAACTGCATGGCACTTTAATTTGTAATTTAGAGAGGGTTTTAATTTGCCATGTCTTTTCCTGTCTTGTGTAACTTGATTCAGTCTCTTGGCCAGTAAATTGACCCTGCTTTTTCCAAGTGTTCTCCTTTCCATGCGTCTGCTTTGGCCCCTTTGTGCACTACCTCTGCAAATGTGACAGGGAACACACAACAACTGGTATAGCTGAGTGAGATAGTACATACTTCAGAAAGTGTTTTAGTTCCAGTCTTTAATCACTTGTTTACTGGTAGCTTTTGGAAATTCCCACTGGTGCATCTTCATCAGTGGAAGCACAAATGTGACGTATTGCTGACTTAATTTCTTTTTAGCTGGGAGTTGAGAGTTACTCTTCATTCAGCTAGGGAACTGTCAAATCAAGCACAGCAAGAGAGTTATCACAGATTTCTCCCACCTCTTACCTGAGCTGGCACTAGATACACGTTTATTAAACCAGACACACCAGGTGGGGGCATTCAGTGGTATCTTAAAGGCCTTTTTACTCTCCTGCCTCATCAAGACAGGTGTAGCCACAATAGCACAAGTTCTGTCTCAACACCTTCACTTTTGTTACGTTACATCCATCCTTTTTTTGGACTTGCAGAGGTGGTCAAGCAGAGAGAAACCACAAGGAGCTAATGGATTCCAAGGGGAGCTCTAGCTGAAGCAGAAACAAACCCCTAGAGTTCAGAAAGGAAAGATTAAATTCAAAAGAACAACAGCCCCTCCCTTCATGATTAATCAGTTTTATTTATCTTGTCTGTAGTATGGAGCTATTTAAACCACTGTAAGAATGTATTATTTTTAATACAGATTATTTAAGTTAATTACTAATGTGATGTAGTTGAGATAGTTCTCTAAATGTAGTGGGACCTGTCAGGGTGTGTCTCGTGTTAGGCTAGTTAAGTGTTTTGCTGTCTGATTGCCGTGCTCTGTGTTCAGCCTTATGCTTGAATTGTTTTAAGCTGCTTTTGCACAACACATGTTCTGCCCTCTCTTAATGGGTGATTAGTCAAGTACTAGCCAAGCCAAGTACTTTTACAGGGTTTATTTTAAAAAAGATGAGAAAAAAAAGGGAAAAAAAAAAAGCTTCTAAAAATAACACAGGAACATATACTAGAGTAAAAAAAAATAAATTAAGGTATATGCTTCAATTCTAAAATGTATCATCATGCTTTGGCATCTGTTATTGATGAGCATAAAATAAAAAAACTGATTACTTACAGTGATTACTCTCTTACTGTATGAAAAACAGGAGCTAGTTCTCTAGGCATTGTATGGATTTCTCGTTTGAGTTTGTGAGTTTCCCCCAAACTTTGTTTTTATTTAGAAATGTTTCTATTTCCCCATTTTTCTTTTATTTGTCTTCTTCACCCTCTACACCCTAGTTCTAGCTTCAGTTTTACCCAAAGTTGATTTGAATTACACCAGATTGCAGCAAGCAGAGAAGGCTCAAGTGGAAGCAGAGAATGAGGATGAGAAACTTAAACAGGAATATGTGAATAAATCTGAAAGTCTGCAGAAAGAATTCTCCCAGAAGGAGAAACAGCTGTAAGTATACCTGTCCTGTTTGAAAAAATATATAGCCATAAACCTTCGGCAGTGCAGCATGTCTCCTGTGTTAATGCAGGCTGGTGGTTGATAAATGGTTTTGAACAGAATGTAAATACTAAAGATGGTAATGTTAGGCACTGGCAAGGTGACAGAAAATAAGTGCATTCCAGGGAAGTCAGGCTACCTTTGGGCACCTCTGAAATGGCGTGCAGCTCAAAAGGAAGAGAAAGAACAGAAGTATTTTTTGGCTAAAGGTGCCGGCGTAATTCATTAGGAAATCATCATAAGCAGGGGAAAATACGTAGTGTAGTAGTAGGAATCCACACTTTTAACAAACCCCATAAGTATGTAATACTATAAACTTAAACAGAAATGGCATAAGAATAGTACAATTGATCAGGCTTATGAATAAGGTAAAAGCCTTAAAAATGGTTTAATTTACCACTCTGCATGAGAAGAAACCCACAGGAATCAAAAATACTAAAATGCAACATAAAGGCCAACCCTCTACCCTTTCTCCTGTTAAATTTTTCAGTGCTTATCTAAATAAATATCTAATATAAAAAGCTCCCTGTAGGGGCAGGTGTTTTCTCTGTGATCAAAATAACAAGTAAACTATTTAAGATAGTTGCAGATCTGTGACCCAAGGATTGGAGCTTAAATATTAGTGAATTCCAATCCGATTACCAGCCCACCCTGCCTCTCGTACAACTCTGAATGTTAATAAACTTGTTTAACTGTCATGACAAATGTTCACTTTACTACCACAGTCATCTTTGCAGATTTTGGGCAAAAGAACATTTCAGACCCCAACCTTAGAATTCTGCAATTCTGAAACCTCAAGGTCATGCTCACTTCTGATCTTTTCCAACCAGATGCTGAGGTAGTGTCCCAAATGTAAGTCTTTCCTTTAAAAATGATGTTGGTTTTAAAACAGGGAAATTAATGTGGATACAGGTTTTCCATCAAAAAACCTTGCATGACTATTCTCAGGCTTTTTTTCCTCTTCTGGTGTGTCGGCAAGATTTAGATGTAGAAGGTTGGGCAGTGTGCTTCTGTCCTTTGTTTTCCGTGACATTCTAATCACCAACTCTTCCACAAAACTGATAACAAAACTCCAGCTAGAGTGGATCTTCCATCAGATTAACCCCAGTGCCAATAACTGGCCTCCTATTAAACTAATAGGATTTAGATCCCTCTTTATGTTGAACCTCAGCCATGTAGGGAGCTCAGTTAAAATAGCACTTTAAAGTCCTTCCTTCTTTAGTCTTAATTCAATTCAAATCTCCATAAGCCTTATTCTAAACAAGAAGATTAACACCTGAAGA
This sequence comes from Aythya fuligula, assembly GCF_009819795.1. NCBI lineage: Eukaryota > Metazoa > Chordata > Aves > Anseriformes > Anatidae > Aythya > Aythya fuligula. The sequence continues at coordinate 4,532,105 of NC_045565.1, read as the reverse complement.
TACAATATTAAATAACTTCTGTGAGCACCAGAGATGTATGTAAACATTCTGTGTATCACCAATGGCAGTGTGGTTTGTTTGTTTATTTTAGAAACAAGGTACGTAAAGTTAAGGGAGGGCATTCCCTTATGCATGTCTTTAAAAATGCTTTAGAAGGTTGTGGTTAATCTTCTCTTGTTCATTTATTGGACAGCTCTTCAAAACGATGCCATAGTCTTGATCCTTTTAAATGCATTTCTTTTTAAAAGCACTTCCTAAGTGACAGTTTTTTGTTTATTACAATGAGGTCTAAAATGTTTTGATAGTGCCGCGCTATTTCTGTTTTAAAAAACACATCAGCTGTTTATTATGGTAATAGGATATTGCACCCAGAAATAAACTCATTTTTGTTTTATAAATGGTACTGTTGTGCTCAGTGATTGTTTTCGTTTGTTTGTTTGTTCGGTTTGCATATTCTAGGCTTCAACTGGAAACTGATTTGAAGATAGAAAAGGAGTGGCGGCAAACGCTAGAGGATGATCTTCAAAAGGAGAAAGAAACTGTATCTCATCTACGAATAGAAACTCAAGAAATAATTAACCTTAAAAAAGTAAATTCTACAATATAACTTCAGTAGTAATTTAGAAACTGACTTTAAAGTTAATTATGAATTTAGGCATGGTATTTCTAAGGATTTCTGCAAGTAGATAAGAGAGATTAGACTAATGTATTCTCACAGATCGATTAAGAAAAAAAAATGGAAACATTGGTTTTCTTTTTACTCCCCATTTATTCTTCTTATCAGAATCCCCTCCTTTGAATAAGGAAAAATGAAATTCTCATTTTCCTTTCTCAGTTTTACTGAACAGTGTCTCCTTATGATAAGCCAGAAAGTGCTTTAGGTTCTGTCTGACTTGGTACATGGCTATATAGTGATGTTGATCTCTGCAATAAATTGTATTTATTTCCTGGAGAGGACTGAAGAAGCAAAAATGCTTCAACTCTTAGGGATAAGAATTTAATCTTGAGTTGTTGCTGTTTGAATTGGATTTAGAAATCTTTATAGAGATTCATAACATCAACTGATATGAATCATCAATTCATTTACTTTTGTCAGTAAGATCAGCTTGGGTTAGGAGCAGTTTTCTAGCCGTTAGGCACATACATCTGTATTTGCTAGGCTTTAGGCATATACATATATAGTGTGTGAATATTTTTTTTTCTTTTTTTTAAGGAGTTCCTTAAACTTCAAGAAAAAAACAGGCAACTGAAAAGGATATGTCAAGACCAAGAAGCTGCTCTCCAAGAACTGGCATCCAAGCTGAGCGAGTAATTATTCACGATGATTTCATTTGTCATGTTAACTTGGATTAAGAGAAATAACAGGATGGTGGTCATGTGAAGTTCAATGTATAAGACAAGATTACCTAACCAGTTATCAGGAAGAAATAATGTCCAGTTAGTTGAAGTCTGTTTATTTTTATTTTTGACTTGTGGGCTAACTGTAACCTCATATGCAATTGTGCACAGTGCTCTGATAAGGAAAATCCTAGGTAAAAAGGGTATGGGGGGCAGTAGGAGGAGTTTTTCATTGAAAGTGGCTGACAAGTTTGCATATCTTAGCTTTCCTAAAGAAGGAACCCAAGCAGAATCACAGAATCACCCAGGTTGGAAGAGACCTCCAAGATTGCCGAGTCCAACCTCTGACCTAACACTACCAAGTCCCCCACTAAACCATATCCCTGAGCTCTACATCTCAACGTCTTTTCAAGACCTCCAGGGATGGTGACTCCACCACTTCCCTGGGCAGCCCATCCCAATGCCTGACAACCCTTTCGGTAAAGAAGTTCTTCCTAATATCCAACCTAAACCTCCCCTGGGGCCACTTTAGCCCATTCCCCCCCAAAAGAAGCACTCACACAACCCTTGAGAATCGGCAAGAGCTGTTTATTGCCGGGACATCTTGCAGGCAAGCCTGCGGGATGTCCGTGGTGTTTGGTGGCTCCAAGCTAATGCTTGCGATGGAGCCTGAGCAACGAGCAGGGGGCTCGCTGGGCACTCCTGCACTGCTGTTGGTGCTCTCGGGTGGCAGAGCACAAAGACATGCTGCAGTAGTCCCAGGCCTGTCCTGGCAGAGGTGGATCCACTTCCATCTGTTCCTCCACATCTGGTGGATCCAGCTCCATGGGCTCCACGGTGTTGGGCAGAAGGCTAAGCCAGTCCTTGCCCGGGCTATGCCCCTTCAGACTATAATGAGCAATAAGCTCTGAGCACAGTTGTTATCCTCCTCCAGTGTTGTTAAAGTTTCATTTAATGATGTATATTCTGAATTGTTTTGCCATAACTAGTGTGGGCTTTCATGCCCTGTATAAAAACTTACTGTGTATATTGTAGTTTAGGCAATTCTGAGTGGGTTGGCACTGGATTGCTGGGGGAAGGTTGGTTTTCCCAGCATGGCAGTCCAGAAATTTCAATTCCTGGTTCATACCAATGCCATGTGCTAGCTTTAGGTATTTGCAGAGAGCTACGCTGGTACAAATTTCTTTTATCCATATAATCCCAAACATATCTGCAGCCATTCAAAGGATTCCGAGCTCTTTGAAGAGAGCTTGTTCTCTTTGTGTAGTACTTAGGACAGCATCTCCTAGATGCTGCTATAATATGAAATACTAAGTAGAAGTTCAGAGTACTCTGCTTAAAAGTTGTTAAATACCTACACCTTTTAAAGTTGTTGTGCAGTAACTAACAAAAGTTTGAAATAGCATTATCTTTATTTTTTAGATCAAAGCTGAAAATAGAAGATATAAAGGAAGCCAACAAAGCATTGCAGGTTGGTAGGATTTGGAGGAAAGAGATACTTTTTTTTTCCCACTGTCCACATTGAACTGTTTTGTAAGCAAGAAAAGGCTCCTCTCCAGCAACAGCTCTACAGGAGACACTCATTGTATGATATCCTCCAAGTGGGAAAGAAGCACGGATTCTCTGTAGCCTTAGGGAAAGAAAATATTCAGTTGTTTCTGATTTTTATTGTTTGACATAAAAGTATGTATTTTGACACTTCTTGCAACAGTACACCCTTTTTATTTTACAAAGTGTATCTGGGAAAATCTATGTAGCCAACTGAGCTTAAATTACGTGCTACTTGTCGGCAATCACTAAATACTTGATCATCCAAAAGCCACTAAAAATACGCTTTGTAACGTTGAAAGATTGGGAAGTTTCTTAAGACTTGCTCAGGGAGCACTTCAGAGCAGCGGTTGTGTCTGCACACGCTGGATCACGTGGCATGTGACCATGCCACCTTCTTTCAGTCCAGGTAAAGGTGTGCGAAGTGGTTTTGCCAAACACACTACCGTTTTTCTTAATTGGTGTAGACAGAAGGAAATGAACAGCTCTTGACACTGTCTTTTGTTTTTTTTTGCTCCCCAGCATCTTGAGGACTGTTCCTCTGTGATGGACAAGGAAATAGGCTTCAGCTTTGAGACTTGGATAGCTTTCTGCTTTTCCCATCTCAGCCATTGACCATCTTTACTACCTCAAGCATGTTCTCTTTGCACCTGTTCTCTTTCTCTTAGCAGTGTTTTGGAGCAGACTTACTCTGCATTAGTCTCTCTGTGACATTAGAGTAGTCTCAGGGCATTAAGCAATTCAGGCAGTAAATGCTACTCCTATTGATTTGTTTTGTCCTTTGGAACCCAAAAGTTTACTTTTATTGGATACACATATTTATGATCTTTTTTTTTCTCCAGGGCCAGGTTTGGTTGAAGGACAAAGAGGCTACACATTGCAAGTTATGCGAAAAGGAATTTTCCCTTTCCAAAAGGAAGGTAAAACTAAAACAATTTCTTCCAACTTTTTTACATGTATTATGAGAAATGTGTCAGCATCTTAGAGATGCAGTATGAAATGTCAACCTTCAGATGAACGTGTAGATATTTTCTGAGATGGTTTTCTAATTCTTTGATATGTGTAACACAGTCAGGCCCTGCTATCAAAAGAAACACTGCCTTTGGGTAAAGTGTGACAGAGGACCATACTTAAAATTATTCAACCTACTTTCTGGAATCACCATCTCAAGTGCTTGTCAGCTGTGGCACTGTTAAAATTTGACACGTGCAAGTCATCTTAGTGCATTTTTTATATAATAAACTTAAAAGGTTGTGAATTTATTGTGATTTGAAAGTGGTGTTAATTTTCAAGCTTTATTAATGTATGCAGAAATTTTTATTGTACCTATTTTTAATGTTACATCTCATGAGCTGCTTGACAGAGTTGTCCACTCATGCTTATATTTTTATTTGACAAAATATATTAGTTCATCTTATTATTGGGATTGAAAAAAATCTGAAAAGTGTAGAAATTTGGTCCGTGTAGGATTGCATCATAGATTGGGATTTAGATTTAGATTTTTAGATCTTTTGAAAACTGATTTCATGCTTGGACCAAAGAATTGGAAAGAATCACAGCTGAGATTGCTCTGTATGTGTGGCTTATTGGTATCCAATTACCAAGTATATTTCCACTGCAATTTTTGATTTTTTTTTCTTGACAAACCCTTCTCCCTTCTCCCCATTATTTAGCATCACTGTAGAAACTGTGGTGAGATCTTCTGTAATGCCTGTTCGGACAATGAACTGCCTCTGCCTTCTTCGCCAAAGCCTGTTCGCGTCTGTGATTCCTGCCATGCAATACTTATACAGAGGTGCTCTTCTAATGTGCCCTAAGATTCTTTTACAAGTAATTTATCACCTTTTGGTATTTAGCTAATTCTGTAAAAGTGTACCAGCTACAGAATGTACAGCACTGTTTCTGGAATTTCAGGTAAGCAGTCTGAGGTTGCATTTTCAAAGCACTGTAGAGGAGTTTATTGGCTGCTTCCTGTTCATAGAAGTAGAGAAAATGGGATCCAAAGATGGAAAACGTGTTAAAACTGAACATGTTAAAAATACAGATCGCAGTGTTAGTCTAACAGATTACTTGTAAGCTTTTCTGGAGGAAGGAGGGCAGTTTATACAGGAGAAGACTCAGTGTTAATATGTATTTGGTAAGTATCTTAGTCGTTTTGATCTTGAAAAACGTGATATATTTACCTGCTTCTACAGGCTAGTCTGCAACAAGTCCAACCTAATTCTGCTGCACAATTTGCCTGCAGTATGCTGCTGTGAAGTAAAACTCTGCAGTAGGTAGTTTTAAATTGTATTTTAAAATTAGTAATGAAATTAATGCAGGTGGTCCTGTAAGTTATTGCCAAATACCATATTTGTTTGCTTCCCCTCAATTCTCACGATTTGATGCATCAAAGAATATTGCACTGACAGCTCTGTTCTTTGTAGTCACAGGTGCAGAAGATTTTATCGGACAGGTGAGAAACAGTGTCTTTAGGCACTGGAAGAAAGGAGTTGCATTTTGCTAAATTATTTTGTAAAATGAACTATTAATTTGGCATATCTGTGTTTTCATGGAGAGATGTTCATTCCAGTTGTTTTGCCTTACGTTGTCTGTAGCTTCAAACAAGGATCTGCATTGTTTTCAAGTCAGACAGCTCTAGAAGCAGCGTGAATGTGCTGCCAAGAGACACTAGGATTAAGCACTGCAGACCGTGTCCTTTGTTGACAGGAAGGTTATTCCTGATTTTGTCACTACCTTTCTCAAATTTCCAGTTTGTTTCTAAATCGGTCTTTCTTTTCTTCAAGACAGCTTTTGAGTGTTGCTAGGTCTGACACATCTCTCACTCCTCTCATTGTTATCCAATGGTAATTTCTGCTGGAATGGAAGTCTTTATTCTTCTAGTAGCCAAATAAGAATACAGCCTTTTGGGTTGTATTTAGTATCAGCCTCAGTTTGATGTCACTGCACTAGCATCAAACTGTCTTTCCTTCAGCCCTTCGTGTGGCTGGATCCAGCTGTGAAATCTCTGGTCAGTACTGAGGAGCAGTCAGCAGAATTATCAACTCCCTGGTTCTTTCATCCATGGGCCTGTTATATTCCTACTGACAGGAGCATGGAGGCTTAGAATCAGGTCTTTTAGTCATTCCTAAACGTTGTTTAGCTTAGCTGTGTCTTTTAAGGATAGGCATTTAGCCAATATTCCAAGAGCTATCCTGTTAATTTTGACACATCAATGTAGTTGCTTATGTAGCTTTTGTAAAGGAAAGTGTTTTTAAAATTACCCAGCATAACTTTTTGTAAAATGTAAAACAAATATTTGTAAATCTGTAAATAGCTTTTGGAAAAAATAAATTTAATTGATCTGCAACTTAATGATGGGAGCAATGTCATATTAAAATTTGCAATTCAGAGTATTCTTGGCATTTTATTGATGTGATCACGTTGTTTAGAATGTCTTTGCACATGTTTGACAGAGGGGAGCTACCCTACTCCTTACTTAACAAAGCGCTGCTCACTTGTCTCCTGAAAGTACTGTGATTTGAGGATGTTTGCACTGTCCCATACAGCAGAATTTCATTCAAGACTCACATTCAATGTACCTTTGGTAACTTACACTTCAAGCTACTGTGAGTAACCAAGTAAATCCCCCTGCTCTCCCAAAGGTAAGTCTTAAACCAGTGTTTGCGTGTTTTTTCTCAGAAAATAGAATGCAGAGCATACTTGATTGAGGAAAGGTTAGAGCTGACACTATCAGACAGTATTCAGACCCTATGCTTTTAGAAAAATCTTTAAGTAGATGTACTTCACCTGACTCTAAGATACATTGTCCTGACCTTTGTTACCTTACTTTTAGAAGGCAAACCTCAGCAACTGACCAAAGAACCGCTACTTAGACTGTGAGCGCCAAGTTAAAAACAGAGCCCTGCACCATCCCTGGTATAATGATTTCAAGCCATCTCTCCTCCCCTTCTTATCCCAAAGTATTTCACTTCCTATGGCTGATGCCCCTTTCAGCTCTTACTTCCAGTCACTTGGACACAAGCACACACTCTCTAGTGAAATAAACTCCATTCTACTCTCTCCCGCAGTAAGACATTTATTACATATATAACACAGTACTGGCAGAACAGGTGACAAACTTTCAATACCCAAGATCACATTTGACATCTTAAGGGAGGCATTGAGGACAAAGCAGTTAGTTTGGGAGATCACACTGGCTCAGAATAAATACCTCGTTACACATCAGGTATGTTAAGTGTCTTCAAACAATTGTTTCTTACACATCTTACATGTCACAAATGCACAAAAAACTTTTTTCAATGTGTTTGGGGTTGTGTCACTTAACAAGTATCGGGCTTACAGTTCTCATTTTAGAAACGTGGCTTATAACAAGCTCATCCATAAAATGGGTTGCCAAGTTTTGAACAAATACAGACAAATCAGCTATATGTACTAAAGGAAAAAGCTCAATGGTGTTGAAATACAAGTTTGATGAAAGAAACTTACGTCTTGCTTCAAAATCCCCCCGTCTTCCTAAAAACACCCAAAAACAGTTTGTGAAGAAAAAAAGTTAAGCTAACTTGAAATTAAGTAGTATTTGACCTATTTCATGGTAGCTGAAAGCTGTGCTAGTGTTTTAGTACACTTAGCAACTCATTTGCAAGTTAAATGTGTGAAATGCAGCACCTGGAGTTCTACAGCAAAGCAGAGAACTACTGTAGCTTGGTGTTGTGGATGCACACAACTTGGAAACTAAGCGTTTATGCAACCGTGCATTTGAAAAGCACAGTAGGTTGTGATAGTACAAGGAAGGAAGCTGGAACGATGACTTTTAGCCTCCACAGCTTTAGCTTAATGCCATGTTGAGAAATTATTACGTACAACTTATCAAAAGGATTTAGGAAAGATTGTTACCAAATAAACTAGTCTATTAATCTACCTTTTTCCCCTTAAACAAGTGAATTTTTCAAACTCGTTCACTACACCAAGATTACATAGAACTCAGTGTTCATAGGAGTTACAGTACAACCACCTTTATTGAACCATAGTACAACATCTTAAACCGACTGTTTCCTGAATATGTAATACATCCTTAGGAGTAACTAGTATAAAAAGTATCAACATCAGTGGTTTGAATATAAAAATTTATTTAAAGTCAGAGTATGCAACAAATAAAACCTACAGAAAACAGATTTTCCCATCACAATCTGTTGCTTACCAAATAATATTGTGAAAACACATTCCTTCAGTCATTATAAAGTTCTTAAAATACAAAAGAAATTAAATTTTGTAAGAAAGTCTAGTAGACCAGAGACTGTTTCTTCCAGGATATTACGCAGAAGCAAGGCTATCCTTCAATACATTCCACGCCATCCTCCTCCACCCATACTGCCTTGCCCATAGTATCCTCCACTATTTCCACTGCCACGACCTGCAAACAATTGACACAAGGTCACGTATACATACCTTAAAAAAAGAAAAGAACGTGATGGGTAATACAAAACTGTTCAGCACCAACTTAAGTTACACTAGAACAACAATACTTCAGCACTATTTTTCTAAAAAAGCATTTGCTGCAGTAGCCCAAGGTATTAAAAAAAAAACAACAAACAAAACATGTAATTTATAATTGGAAGTTAAACCAATGTCCTCCTTTCCCTTTCTCCCAGCACATTCTACAGCACCCAGAACCCACCCTTCCAGATAATCTGTCAGAAGACAGATGTAGCAACACAGTCAGAAAATAAATTTAAAACAGAACATCTACTTACTGTATCCACCCAAGCCATCAGGAGTTCCGTACCCGCCGCTGTAATTGCTACCCATGCCCATTCTGCCAACAGAGCCGTAACCTTGATCTGAAAAGCAGAATATGCCCCGTTACAAGCTGGGAACCCCACTATGTTTGGCAAAATGAGCTCAATCTGGAACTGATGCATACCCATGCCATCTCTGCCATAGCCTCCCATTCCAGATCCACCTCCAGCAGTTGAATTCAGGAATAGTTCAATATATCGATGTTCTGTAGGAAATCAATAAACGAGGTTGTATTTTGATTCAGAAAACAGAAAGATTCGAAGAAAACAATCCATCCTGCAGAATTAGTTGGAAGTCCACAGTTTTGTTTTTTTATAAACAACCAATTAGTCATTATTCTGATAAACAGCAAAAAATACCACTATGTGTGTATTTAATGCAGTGTATCTTTAGTTATACTGAGTTTAAACCCTTACATTCAGTTTACCTAAATATACCACACCAAAACCTGGTCAACAAAAACCTCATCTGAACACAACACTCACGCATGTGATTCTTATCCTTTGACATAGCAGCTACTGCATCCTCATGTGTTACAAATTCCACATCTGCCTCTCCTGTTGCTCGTCCATCTGCCCCAATATCAATGTGAACTCTTATAGGATTCAACGGCGAGAAAAACTAAGAATAAGAACAAAAAAAAGTCATATAAATTTAGAATTTAAGCCAGGTACATTTTTTGCTGTCCCAGGGATTACAGCACTAAGCACTAACTAATGATTTAGTGTGGTAGGATGAGAAATTTAATTACTCATTTCCAGAGCATTACTTACAATCCCTATTATACAACTTGAAGAACTCCAGCCACTGATCTTCAGTAGCTCTCTTTAAAAACAGATACAAACCAAAATACCTGCCTGCAAACATCTCTTTAAGCAATACATTCTAATAAGATGCCTCTCTGGAAAAGGAGTCATGACTTAATTTTCATAGAAGCAGAGCCAAATAAAGATCCTGAAGTAGGGACATGTTTATGGAATTACAACAAAGAAGCTGTTAACCAGATTTCTCATCAAAAGATGCAATGGTGTATCTGACCAACTGCCCTTTTAATAGACAGTATGTGCAAATGAATTTTTAGGGTAACTATTGTGGTACTACTACTCATCACGCTTTCCACTTGCAGTAAAGTGCTCTGAATCAAAGACTGAGGTCTGACCCTTGTTTTCAAAGTCTTTAGATTGAAGGAAACAACCAAACTGATGTTACAACTCGATTTCAAAATACAGAAAATGAAGAAAATGAGCACAACCTGATGGAGTTCCACATATACACCATGCAGATACAACTAATAAAGAAGGTACCCCCCTGTACAGAGCCTATGATTAAACCAGGTCCACTGTCCCATGAAAACTTCTCTCCCTGTAATCACAACAGACATCCACACTGACTCAAGACTCCCCAAATCCTGCACGTGTCCCTTTATCTGCCACCCTGATGTCTTATGGGTAAACGTGATACTTTCCCTGCAAACACAGCTCCCTGCTGTTTTCCCACTTTGTCCATCCTAAAACAAGTTTCATGTCAACATACAAACCATCATCAAAGTTTCACACCTACTATCACTCTTTTACAAAATCTCTCTATCTTCAGTTAAACTTAAGCTTCTGAAAGTCTTAGAATGTAGATACTGATTGTAACAACCATATCCATCTTTTAAGAAAATTAAAAAGCAGAAAAGTACAGGAATTAATTTTAAAAATAATCTGACTTCTTTAGTAACCTTACCACAGACATTACCTTTATAAAAGCTCGTTTGTTGTGAAGTTGTGCAGAACTTGCATAAGTAACCATGACTTCAGGTAGCAGATGTGTTAAAGCTATCAATCACTCACTGGAGAACCGTAAATTAGTTTGGAATAGGGAAAGACAAGAACATGTAAATTCTTGGTGTTAAAAGGTCAGGTTTTTTACTACTGTACTTACATTAGCAATGTCATTTTCTGTTGCTCGAAAAGGCAGTCCTCTCATGTGAACAAAATGACCACCACCGTGGAAACCTGAACCTGCATCTCCAGCTCCACCATAGCCATGTCCTCCCATTCCTAGAAAAACACAGCCAAGAAAACACACACCTGGTAAGTACATCATGAAAAGCAAGAAAAGCAGTTACTATTTTTTTTTCCTGAAAGTGCTGACTTTAGGCTATTGAATTAGGCTACTGAAGAGGTTTACAATCCTAGTGTATCAACCTAAACACTTATCTGTGTATTATTTCACAGAGATTCCTCAACTCCCCTTTCCTAAGTAACCTTCTTTCTTTACGAAACAATTTAATAAAGAAATCCACTACTTCTGTCTTGAAAATACTAAGTCTTACAATTCAAAGATAAAAAAATCTTTTTAACAGTATTTTTTACCTCTCCCATCTCTCATTCTGTCATCATAGCCATCATTTCCGTAGCCATAGTTATTATAGCCACCATAATCATCAAAGCCACCATACCCTGTACAAGTGAGAGAAAAAAAAAAGAATGATTACATTGTAACAGAAAACTCAAAGTGATGCAAAAGAATCATTTTTTCAGTCTTTGGGCACCAAGATGTCTATGTTTGCCTCTACAGACTGTTAAAACTGGGTTTTTGAACAGCGTTCAAGTGCAGAATCCCTTTTATACCACAAAAAGACCAAAACATGCAAACAAAATATCCAATAAAATAAAAAAATATAAATAATAATAAAAAATATATAAATAAAAACAAAGTTTTCAAATATTTTCCATTACTCTTAAATAGGAAGCTGCATTTTTTGATATATTACAAGTAAAATTTCTTTTTAGAGAAGTGCATCAAACCTAATGGGAAGCTACTGCCATTTCGTTATTTCTTGACAAAGATGTCAGAAACATGAAACTGACAACAGAACCCCTATCATTAGATAAACATACCACCGTCATATCCACCACCTCCTCGACGCATTCTGTCATACATACTTCCACGCCCAGCTCCATAATAACCCCCTCTTCCTCCTATCGGTCTATCATATGGTCCAGGTCGCTGTTGTCCCATCATTCTTCTTGGCAGGTCACAGAATCCTCTGATTTCACTCTTACTACTTTTGAAGATTTCAATATATCTGAATAAGAGAGGATTTTCAAGGTACAAGTAAGAATACATGCGTAAGCTCTCAGAATATTATAAAAGGCCATACTACGTTTTCTACAACTAGATGTACAATCCAATAAAAATGACTAAAGATACCATACAACTTAATTTTCTCCTCACAACCATAAGAATCTTTAGTGTATCAAAGAAAAACTTAACAATAGCAAAAATTACTATGTGAAAATTCTAGCTGTACAAATTAAGCATAGAACATGTCTTTCCAGTATGAGAAGGATACTGGTGAAAAACAATGTCTGGCTATAGTAGCACTTAGCACAAATTACCCTACACATGACACAAATGACTGAAACAATTTTCTGAGTTTAGCAAGCTACATACACAGAGTAATACTGTCTCCCCCGCCCCCCAAATCTACCGTATTTCCCCAGTTAACTTAGGATCAGTTACAAAAAAATCTTTAAAATACCCAGTTCCATATTATGATCCCCAACCCCCCCAAAAGCATTACTGACCCACAACCCCCAAAAAATAAAAATTTAAACACCATCCCAAACTCTCCATCCCCACCTGTGCCCTATTCTTTCCTTGTGTTTCCCCAGAGCATTTTCTGCTATCTCCTTTGAAGCAAACTGCACGAAGGCCTCCCCTGTGCTTCTCCCCTGGTAGTCCAGCGTCAATGTTATCCCATTTGGCACGATTTCCAACCCTTTAACCCAAGGACAAATAACCCCATCAAGGGGAACAGTGTTAAAGGCTGAAACATTCCCATCTGCAGCAAATACTTTAAGCATATCTAAACAACAACAACGAAAAAAAAAAAAGTTTCCCCCATCACCCAACAATACAAGCCAACGATCTTTCATTAAACATTTATGGAATTAGCCATACTTGTTTTCTGTTTTAGTTACGCAAAAATACAACCACCTAGGTTACATGAAGAGAACATAGCTACCAATCAAGCGATTTAACTGCTCCAAATGCTAACGTATAGGTTATCTCAATATGCATAATACATTTACCGCCTCGACAAAAATAGATACATACTCAGGGGTACTACATCTACAGTTAGTTGTACTGTAATTACAGGACATAAATCTTACTGAAAGTAATCTAATCTGGCACAACACCCCCCCTCCACCCCATTAATGGGCATTACAAATTAAAGTGTGCAAAACGTTGTGTATAAAATACAAGAAAAGTCACTCTCTATACTTTGACTATACTAGAGATACCTTGGAAAAACTGAACAATTTCTTCTTTGCTGCATCCAAACGGCAGGCCTCGAAGTCGTACCACTGTTCCATCGTTAGTTGTATCATTTGGCCCGTTGTGTTTTCCACTCCAGTCCATTTTTATTTAAGTTAAACGCTACCAAGAGAAAAAAAACGAAGAAGTTTCTTTAGATTCCATATGTACCTGAGTCTGCCCCCCAAGCATGAAAGGAAATCAAGTAGTTTTCCTCCTGTGAACTACTATTAAGTATTACTATGGATAATACGCTTTATTCCCGTTACGCATTTAAATTTTACTTTGTCCCATCTTAGACACATACGCATCTAAAACCATCCCTGAGTCCGAGAGGGAAAACCGCACGTAGGTAGTGCGGTGCGCGGCAGCGCTCGTTCTTTCCTCAGCGCGCTCTCCGCGCTCATCCTGGCGGCTTTTGTTTTTTAACGCGTGACACTCGGCGGGGCAGGAACCACGCAACGGCTGCGGCGTGGAACCACACCACAACGCTCCCCTTCCCTCCCCTTTGTCTGCGAACCGAGCGCCACGGGCCACGCTCCCGGCCGCTTTTTGTGTGCGCTTCACCCCCCCTCCCCTCCCCGTCCACACGGGCAGGGCTTTATTCCCAATTCAAGCAGCCCGGGGCGGCGCCGCGGGATCACCTTGAGGGGCAGGGGGAGGCGGCCGAGCCCCCCCCCCGGCAGCAGGTGCCTGCGGGCCGCCCCTTGCTTAAGGAAAGAGGGGCCCGGAGCCCCCCGCGCCGCCTCCCGCGGGCTCCTCACGGCCCCGTCCCGCCGCCGGCCTCCCCCCGCAGCGCCCGCTCCCCGCCCGGCGCCATTTAACGCGCCTCCCCGGGGCCCCCTCACGGCCGCCCCTTCCCCCCTCGCCTCCCCCTTTCCCCTCGCCGTCCCCCCGGCACCTCTCTCTCAGCCCCGGCGGAGCCGCCTCAGGCTCCCCTCAGCCGCCGCCGAGCCCCGGGGAGCCGCCGCCCGCCCTCCGCAGGCCCGCTGCCGCCCTCCGCCTCAGCTCCGCAAAATGGCGGCCGCGCCGGGAGCGAGGCGCCGCCCCCTCCCCCCCCGCCTCCCTCAGCCCCTTCCCGGCCGCGGCGAGGGCCGGGGGGGGCCCGGCCGACCCCGGGGGCGCCGCCGCCGCCGCCTCCTCCCCGTGCGGCCCCGGCGGGCTCCGCTGAGGCGAGCGCTGCCCTCCCGCCGCCCTCCCGCCGCCCCGCCGCTCACCGGCAGCCGCTCGCACAGCCCTCACGCGCGCCCCCGGCAGCGGCAGCTCCGTCCCGCCGCGCAGGAAGCTCCTCCGCGCTCCCGACCGGCCGCCGGGCTCCGCAGCGACGCGAGCAGCCGAGGCGCGATGGCGGCCCCCGAGCGCGCAACTATCGCGACAGCGGCGCCGCGCTCCCCTCAGCCCCGCCCGGGCGGCACGCGGGCATGCGCGGCCGGCGGCGAGCAGCGGCAACTGCGCATGCGCGGCGCGGCAGGGAGGGGAGGGGAGCGCCCGCTCGCTCCTCTCCCGAGGGTGGCTGAGGGGAGCCGGGGCGCATGCGCGCTGCGCCGGGCGGGCTCGGCGGCGGCTTGGCGCCAAGAAGTCGCTCTGAGAGGGGCGCGTGCGCCCCTAACGGTCGCCCCCTAACGGTCGCCGCTAACGGTTGCGCGGGCATCGCCTCAGCGCTGCCGTCGCCTCAGCGCGGGTATCGCCTCTCTCAGGCGGCCGTGGCCGGTCGGGTTCTCGGGCGTGTGTCCCTCCCGCCGTGGGTTAGGGAGGCAGGACGCCACACAGAGGTTAAAATCTGCCGTCATGAATCTAAGCCGCCGTTGGGCGCCCTCTATGTGCTCGGAAGAGACGAGCAGCACCCTGTTGGCTCCTCCTGTCGGTAGGGAAACATTAACTTCAGAGTTGGGCTCCCTTTAGGGGGTAGAACGGGTTAGAAAGCACCCTGAAGAAATCAGCGTAAAGCTAAATAGGCGCAAGCAGCAATGCAGATTCCTATTTTTACGGTTGACGCTTTTACAAACCGGCCGTTTTGTGGAAACCCTGCGGCAGTTTGTCTGCTCGAAAATGTAAGTTAAAAAAAAAAAAAAAAGTTAATGTAAGTTAAAAAAAAAAAAAAAGTGTATGAGGGGCTGCAGTGGTTTTTACCACTTCTAACTTGAGTGCTCAGTACCAAATAACAGAATCAATACTCAATAATTTTCTTTTTGATTGAAGTTTTATTATTCGTTTCTTTGCTTTTCCTGTGGAAGAAAAGTGTGTGTGAGGGGAATGTGTAGGACTGGATCTGGGTCACTGAACGTGCTGGGCTCAGCTTTTGGCAGGTCTAAGCAAACAGCTTGCAGCACTTCAGAGCAGCCTGGTAGTTCTGCGGCATTCAACAGCAGTCGTTCTCTTCACAAAGATGTTCTGAACAAATGGTTCAAGTTGATGTGCTGTTGACAAGTTCTACCACAACCTAGTTACTAAATAAGAGTAGAAATTTACACACCTTGTATTTTTGCGTGGTATCACTTGTTCAAAATTTAAGTATAAAAATATAGTCATTCACCACATGAATCCTGCCTAAATCTTTGCAATCCTGTCTAGATCTTGTACCATATAGTATACTTAACCAGCTCAGCTAAAGTTGTGATAGGGAGTATCTCACTTCAGAAGCATTGTAGCCCTCTGAAATCCAACTGCTCCCTCTCAGAACTAACTTAACTCAAAGTTATAAGCTTCTAATTGCATTTTTATATTAATTTTACTTTATTACATCAATGTATTAAGTGGGCAATTTGCATGTTGCCTTTGGCATGTTGAAGTTTTGACTTTTTTTTTACAGTACACAGGGCTAGAGGCTTCCCTGTCATATTAAAGCTGACATGCTAATTAATAGTCTTATTCTAAGCTCCAAAAACATATGGTGCAGGTAACAGCAGTGTTTCTGTTCCCTTCAAAGGCTCAGCAGGTGCTTTACAAAAACTGTTGCCAGTAAAGCAAGAATGGCAAAGCAAACTTGCTGTGTTTCAGAAGTGCCACAGGATGGCAGTATTTCAATAGAATTTTAATATTAATAAAAATGTTTTGGTCAGTGTTTTGGTTTGGTATCTTTGGAGTAATTAACAGCAAGAATTATTTTCCTGGAATAAAGGAGACACTTGATACTGTAAAAGGTTAGGATGTTGTTTCATTGTATAGAATTAATTCTGCAAGGACAGGTCTATTCTGCCCATTGGTAGTTGTTTCATATCTATAAAGTGGGATTATTGGTTTAAAGGATTAAAATTATTGAGGGAAATGAGTTAAGTTAGCAGGGCAAAGTTCAACCTGCCACAGTTGGGACTTGTTCAGGTCCATTTAGTACATCATTGTACTTTGAAGACCAGATGCTTCTACCTGGCCAGTCTGCATAATTGTGGGGAAGGAACAATGGAACAAGGGTTAAGCGAAATTTCATACTGTCACTACAACTCATGTGTCCCAGTATCAATGTTCACTGGTTGAAATCTGCAGGCAGTTAGAGCGGAATGTAGCGAGCCCAGCATTTTTGTTTTTTCAGTTTATCTCCTCTCAACTTCTACTGACTTAGCATGTTCAAAGAGTAATATTGAGGGTACAGCAGTAAGTGCTGATAAGCTGCCTTGGCCATTGCCCTAGCCATTACTACATACCCTTTGCTGACATTGATTTTTCAGAGTTACAGAAAGAGGTTTTAGTTAGTTTTTGATTGTTCATAATTACTTCAGTGTGACTTTCATCATAATTAAGAAAAAAGATGTACTCATTAAATGGCTGAGTTTAGTATTTTTGTAACTTTGTTCTTCATGTAGTTCAAGGATTTGTGAACTTATGGAATACATACTGGAAATGCAAAAAATTGAACTAAAAATGAATCTGCTTTATTACAATAAAAAATAGGGTGACTGCATTTATTTGACAGTGTTTGATTTTGTTTTTTGTGGCCTGCTTTTAAATGGATTTGTCACTTCATTGTTAGGACTTGGATGAAGGTTTGCACCAAAAAATCGCAACAGAAATGAATCTTTCTGAAACTGCCTTCATCAGAAAACTGCACCCTGCAGATGACTTTACCAAAAGTGAGTGGTTCTGTTTGAGCACCAATACTGCTTTCAAAAGAATAAGAAGATACTGTGGGTTCATTTATAAGGAATAAGCTAGTTTGTAGGACAGCAAAAGCAAAATCTTGGAGTTGAGTTGCATCTTACAGTAATAGTAATAAGCTTTTTGCATGTGGATTCTTTAAAGTACTCGTTTTATATATCAAATTAATTTTATAATATGCAAATGCTCATAAATTAGAACATTTGTATTAGTATCTTTCACTAAGTAAGCAAGTTGTATCCAGAAAATCTCCTGAAAGTGCTATGCAAAGATCCTTCAATTAATACTTCTATTTCTACTAATTATCTCTTGAGATAATTCTATTATACAGCCAGGAGAAGAGAGACAGGGCTTATTCTGTATGCACAGGACTGCAGAGTGTGCAGAATCTGGCTTGGCTGTTTAGGAAATCATCACCAGGGTAACTGTAAGCTGTTCTTTGAGTTTGCACAAAGTCTTAGAAACTGTCTGTGGAGCCAGTACCGGAAAAAAACAGGTTTCCAGCAAAAACAAGGAATCTGGAATTGCACAAACAAACACTTCAGGCTGCGTATTTGATCAGTTTGAGTGGACAGAATTCACTCTTCTTATTTGGTAGCGCTTGTATATGTGTGGGGTGAGGAAATGGGTAGATGCTGAAAAAGGCAGAAAATATCAAGCACGGAGCCCAATCAGAATTGCTTTGTGGATTAGTTCTCAGTTTGCTGATTCTACTCACTTTGCAGCTGTGTTATCCTGAAGATAGATTTCAGATTAAGGTACTGAGTTAGCATCTAGTTATCTTTGATTTTTTTGATTTTTTTTATCAACCAATTGAAATAAAATTTTAAGTGAAATAAATGTTTAGAACACATTAGTTTTTTACCACTGTTAACTGGTAGTTTAAACAAAATAATTCATAACTGCTCTAGCTGAGGTATAAATTCCATTATACCAGCAAAACTCTTTACTGGTGCATTGTGTTTTACTCATGGGGAAAAATCTTGCTTTACACTTGTAAGCAAGGAGCTTCTCTACTCTGCAAATTCTTTGTCCTTATAACAAAGTAGCTTTCCTCTGTAGACTCAAGTTGTAGTCCTGGCTCAAAAGCGATGGCTATTCCAAAAATCAGTACAAAATAGATTCCTAAAAGGGTGTTTGAGACCGAGACTGATTACAGCATGCATGATAACTTAAATGTCCTTACTGTATATAAAGTTTTTGAAATAAATTGAAGAGGAAAAAATCCTCTTCCACTAAATAACAAACTTTACTTTTAAGGTTCCTGTTTTGGACTCAGATGGTTCACTCCAGCCAATGAAGTTCCTCTGTGTGGTCATGCTACACTTGCCTCAGCTGCTGTTTTGTTTCACATACAAAGTATGTTTATAAGCTATTTGTTACTATAATTTTTCATTAAAATTTGTTTCTAATTAAGAAAATCTCTATTATTTTCTACAATGAAAGTGGTTAAATCTTCAGAACATTTAGAGAACAAATGTGGAGGTACCTTCAGTATTTTATAAACTGCTCTGTAATTGTAAGGTTGTAGTCTGATGTCTGCACTTAGGATTCTGATGTCCTGCCATCACTCCTGTTAAAGACTAGTGCTAAATATGCAAATGCCATTTCAGAGAGGTACTGTAGAGTTCGATGAATAGGGAATATCTCCATTTCTGATAAAAGGAAATTCCCATTTTTTCTAGGTACATACAGGAAAGACTTACTGGCAGTTGCTATATTCATTAGTCTTGGCAGCTTATTTACTAAGTTAGCTGGGAATTTTGTCCTGGAATACAGGTTTACTGTAGGTATTAGGTTTTTAGCTGTATAACTAATGTTTTTGAATGTATTAGGCTAAAAGCTATAATAATTTAGATTTAAATTCTTATGCTTGACAATGTTGCAATATTATGTCTCCCTAGAAAACACAAATTCAGTTCTTACTTTTGTCACTCTGAGTGGGGAACTAAAAACGAGACGAGAGAAAGATCATATTGTCCTGGACTTACCGCTTTATTCAACCTACCCACAGGTGAGTCAAAACTTCATTTATAAAAGGCTTTCAAGGAAAGCCTGTGTTTGTGTTTGCATGGGTGTATATATATCTACCTATCTGTAGTCGGATAGCTGTACAGCATACATGTTCTATCTTTTACAGTTTTTTTTTTTTTTTTTTCCTTTAGGCACTTGAAGAAGTAGGAGGGTTAATAAAGGTAAGTAGAAATACTCTTAGAAATACATTGAAATTAGTTATACTTATTTTTATATATTAAAATGGCTGAATGGTGACAACATCATGTTGCTTGAGGTACTTCATAGAGATTCATAAAACCTGAAAACTCTTAAGTTCTGCAGTTCAAGAAATGGAATTCTCCAAAATGCTGCAGTTAACCTTTCTGTCTTCCACTGCCGGTGCTTGGCATGTATTTCAGTGAACGTGTGTGAGGGTACTCTGGTGTCCTTGCCCTGTTCTTAGCTTCTGGATTTCTTTCCAAGTTGACAAACATGGAGCTCTTGGCACCTGCCCATATCCATTCATGCACTTAGTGAATTTAATTTTCTTGCATGTGTGTTCTCATGGACTGCGTCAAAGACCTTGTATGAGCCCTATTCTAGCAGAGAATTAGTTTGAGGAATATTTTAAGGAGATATTTTATATTCAGATGACTCTGTTTTTCTTTGATCCTTTAACTCTTTTTTACCAGGCAGCTGTTGGTGACATGATCGTTCAAGATCTCCGTTATTCTCCTGACACAAAGAAACTCCTGGTCCGCCTCAGTGATACTTATGAAAGGTCTGTGATACTTTTTTGAATCAAGCATGCAGAAACTGATTCCTTTCATTTAACCACTATTCCATATAGGCTAGGCTCACTTACATTTTTTTAGAAACAGGTGGAGATTAAAAACTCTTATTTAAACTCTCATGTTAAATAATTCTATAATCTTCCCGTGTGAGCTTACAGAACCAGCAAAGCTAAACAAGATCAATCTGAAACCTATCTTCAAGAAAGGGAAATGTAGGAAGCACTTTTAATAACATTGTTTTTTTCCCCATCCCTCTGAGTCAAATTGGTCCAGGAACCTAGCAAGAAATTGGGAGTCTAGCTTCTCAGCTGAAGAACTATTAATTGTAGAGCTATAGAGGTCTGCATGGTGAGGCAAGACACATCGACAGAATGCGGTGGATTCACATGCCCAATTGACTGTAATCTGCTTACACATTCTTTACAGCATCATAAGTAGCTTTACAGAGGAAATTCCAATTCAATTGATTTCAAAGCATTTGTTAATCTCAGAGACCTGAATTTCCTTGTTGAGTATGTTTTGTGTGTGTGTATATATATACATACATACGTATACATACATGTACATATATATTGTCCAAGCCTAAATTCTTTAATCAGGTCAAATTGCAACTGTTACTTGAAATTTGGCCAAACTACTGTTTATGGAGTGAGATAATGGGGAGATTAAAAAAAATAATCAGCTGAATACTCAGTATTTTTACTCTTTCAATACTTGAGTTTTTAGGGAGGTATCTGCAGCTTCACAGAGACTGAGAGAATTGAGACTGTTATAGAGTGCTTTACAATTCTCTGAAGATCTGAATAGTATCAGGTGTTTCCTTTTTCTGGAAGCAGGTGGAGTGCTTACACTTTGCATTCTGTAGTGATGAAATATTTTGTCCAGTGATGGAAAAACAGAAATGAAAATGTACACTTCTAGAGCTTTTTTTTCTGGGCATTTTATTTCTGTTTTCAGAAATAAGAAATACATTGCTTGGCCTTTTTTCTCTGCTTACTAGGAGTGTAGTATATTCAGGGTAGTCTTATGTCAAAAGACATTGGGAGAACAATGCTAGGAATCCTTTGCCCCAACACTTTGTTGTGGCTGTTTAGAGATTGTAGAGAAGACAGTTTTGTAGCTTTCTGATGTTTTTCAATACTTGAACTCATGTGAAGTGAAGTTTTAAAATACTCTATAATTAAATTCAAGGTCTGTGTTAGAAAAACTGCAAGTGAACGCACAACAATTTCTATCAGCTGAAAAGACTGGAAAGGTGAAAGGACTCATACTCACTCTTAAGGGAAACTCCAGTGGAAAAGATAAAGGCCATGATTTTTACTCCAGATATTTTGCACCTTGGTATGGAGTTCTGGAAGACCCTGTTACAGGTATGTATTTGCATGATAGATGAATTACTCTTGTTTCAATTCAGTTAAAATGTTCTTATTAAACTTCATTAATTAGTACTTTAGAGTCTTTCTTATAAATTACTGCTTTCTATGGACAGCAGGAAAACTTTGACTGATGCCAAACTCATTCAGAAAAAATCAGCTTCCTGCTGTCAGGAAGCCAGGTCAGATGTTCCTGCCTCTTTTTTTTCCAGATCTTTTCCCTGAAGTATGACAGTTACAGAAAAGCAAGAGAATGCTTTGGTATCGAGCAAGTACTGCAGAAGTTCATATCCACTTCTTTCAGTGTTGTTTATTTATTTTGTGCTTCACCTGAAATCGCTTCTTGGTTTAAGAATATTTTATTGTGGGTGTTTTCAGTGCTGCAAGTAATAAGAACTTAGCTAGGTATATTTTTAGAGGCAGAGACACTAGTTTGAAGTCTTCCTTTGATGTTCTGTTCCATAGATGTGATAATATTTGCTGCAGAATGATCGAAGTAATATTATTTGCTTAGGTACCCCTTAATCACAGGTTAATTGCTAGTCTGATGAGAACTTAGTCAAAAATACTCATTAAGTGTTTTGCTAAATAGAAGAAGGTCTTTATTGGAATAACGGTAGTCATTCTGCTTTTCTAGCAGAAAGGTTTGCAAGTAAATACAGGCCATGTTTCAGTTATTAAACTTGCAATCCTGCTTTCCTGTTAAACCAGGGGACAGAGTGGTGGATGTATCTGATCCCAGAACTTGTTTCTTTAGTTTTGTGAGAAGATTGTTATTCATATGTAGGAAAAGCTACATGTTCCCTGAATCTCCGAGATTTTCTAGGCTTGTAGCTCACAGTTGCTTGTCTTGCATCTGCAATCGCCCTTTCTTTTATAGCAACAAATCTCTTCATTATACTGCTGAATTGTTCTTGTAAGTGTTATGACTTTGTATTATCTTTCTTCTGTGAGAATTTCTTAATTGTTACATGTCCTGGTGTTCCAGAGCCCTGATAATTATAGCTAGTTCACAGCTGGGTTTCCAGCAGAGTGTCTTTGCCCCTAGCTGCTAATGTATACTGAAGCAGCATGTCCAGCTAAAAATCCAATAAGTCATTCTACATTTTTAAGCCATCTGCCACTCAGGAAACAATAAGTTGGTCTATCAGAGGCTGTAGTGAGATCTTAAAAGACCACCGTGAGTTACATCCTGATACTTAGTGTTCAAGACTGAAAAAAAAACAAACCCAGAGGTTTGCTTGTGAAAACTGTTAAGAGAGGGAATTCTTTCTTTTTTGCACATTGACTTCTGTCCACCTATTCTTAAAAAATAAAAAAATCCAAGATTTTATTTATTTTTTTTTCTTTTCCTTATGGGTAGCTGTTGGTGTTTAATTGAACAACATTATGTTTAGATGAATAGTATTATTAAGCTTAATATTTTGGGATTCCATTGTTAGGAAACTTCACTTGTTTACCGAAAGTCAGTATTTTGGCTCAAGTATTTTAATCTGTAGTGTCTGTTGTTCCTACCAATCAAGCCTCATTTTGAAGCCCTTAGGCAAAATTTCCATTGAAGTCAGAGGATGAGGAAGTAATACTGCTTGATCATAAATAAATGAAATGCCAAAGCTTTAGGTTCTGTCTGCTCTGCACACTCCTAGGCATTTTTACTCTTAAGTGCACACAGGTGCCACTTGATTTTTATATGGTATTTACATTTTGAATGTGATTGCTCTATAAAATAGTGATTCTAATGTAATTCTGTACTTTGTGTTCTAATTTCTTTTCAGGATCTGCCCATGCTGTTTTAAG
Source organism: Aythya fuligula (assembly GCF_009819795.1). NCBI lineage: Eukaryota > Metazoa > Chordata > Aves > Anseriformes > Anatidae > Aythya > Aythya fuligula. Next base: position 4,509,061 of record NC_045565.1, on the reverse strand, counting down.
CAGCTACTGGTCAGAGCAGCTGGGGAAGACAGAAATGCTTGGTAAGAGGGACTGTTTTCTTGGAAAGCTGTCCATTTATTTAAAAGCTACCAACTTTAAAATAAATAAAATTATAACCCCAAAATATAGTAATAACTCCCTATCCATTTTCCCATCATGAGTAGAATGTATAATAATTTTGTGTGAGATAATCTTTAAAAAATTGTTGTTTCCTGCCTACCAGCGTGACACATCATGTTTGCATAGAATCTGAAGTGTCAGTTCTGGATCCTAACTCTCATTAGTTTTTGATCTCAGTTTTTGTATTTTAGCTGTCATGACCTTTCAACATGGCTGAAGCTTGGTAAGCTTTAGATGATATCCTCGTAGTCCTCTGTCTCTCTCAGTGGGTGGTGATGACTTTTAGAAATACTGTTTTTTTGTGCACTTGGCAACAACTTAGTCTAATCAGAGTTTGGACCCTTGCTTGTAAATGCTTTTCCAAACAGCCACCTTAAATATAAGCCTTCCTATATTTAGCCATATGAATCTCAGAGTGGACTTTTTTTGAACGATAATCTCTTTAAAGGATCTGTTAGCCCTCCATAGCTTGGCATGATAATCCATGGTAACTGAGACCTTTTCCATCATGGATTGAAGGAAACGTTTATTAGTCTGTTCCAAGGTCATGTTTGCATTTACATCATACAGATTTGTGATAGTTACCAAAAGTTGAGGAAAAAATATTTTCTGAAGAAGAACAACTGTCTTTGATATTGCATCTTTATGGACTGGCTGTTACTCATAAGATTTGATGATTTCAGGCTTTAATGTCAGGTGCTGAAAGTCTTCCTTCACACCTGTCAGCAGTGTTTCTCTAAACAATCAGACACAAATTCTGTCTGTATTTTTATATGGTACTATCTACTTCTATGTTTTCATTTGTTTCATATATGCCATGCTGTTTCCTCTTTTAGAGAAACTATGTCAAGCAGCAAAGGCAATTTATACTATAATCTACTCCCCTAGTATTTTTACTGGGGAAGAAACAAGTCCCATCTTCCCATAGGGTAGATTTTTTCATATTTCATGCGTATATGAAAAATACTTTAGTACAGGTGAAAATAAATTGCCACTGGAAAGTCTTTTTATGAATAATAAAGCAAGTATATATTGAGCTTTTTCAAATTATTACCACAAAAGAAAGTACGTGTGTGTATGTTATATATATAAAATAAAAATAAAATCAGTAGTGGCAGTAATCAGTAGCAGCAGTAAATAATATTGCAGCAAATACACTTTAATAACCTTACACGTTACTCAAAACATCACTAGTAAAGTAGCAAATGTATTTGTGGTTGATTACTGATAGACACAAATATATATTCAAAATGTTACTGATAGCAAGCAAGTACAAATTCCATTTGTAATTTGATTATTTGTAAAAGATAACTTATCACCAAAAATTTATAAATAAAAGCATATTTTGACTCTTTAGAAACTTTCACAACAGCTTTTGTAATACCTGATATCTTTTATTGCAAGAATTCTGGCTTTCTTCCAAATGAAAGATCTGTTAGTTCCAAAATAGATTAGATATGAAATGGTATAAAAACGAAGAACATTACATGTATTGTCAGCTCTCTCTGAGTTCTGGGACCTCTAGGAGGAGGTCAGCTACATCTCCGCTGAAGTATCAGACATAATATCCTGTGTCTAGGTTCTCTTCTATTTTTATTAGACCAAACTGTCAAACACTGACAACTCCTATCAAATACAAAGAGAATTTTCAATTCTTTTTACAAGGTAAAATGCTTTAATGATTTTTCCTGGAGGTATGTAAATATTCTTGTGTTTAAGCTGTGTTAAATGAGAATTCACTATCAGTCCTTACGTTTTTTCATTTGTAGAGTCCCTGAAATATGTATCTATTTTAAATAAAAATAACCTATCATGTCAGGTGTTAGATTTTAATTGCTAATGAATACAATATTTACAGTATTTAGCAGCTGTCACTGTATCCAGTCTTTCATGTAGCTTTATGATATTTATAAACCTACATGAGCAATATGATATATCCAAACAAATTACAGGAATTTCCAAATTATTTTAAAGATGAGGGGCCTGATCCAGGGCAGTTTTTTTGTGTTTGGTAAAGCTAGAGGAGTCTTTTCTGTACCTCTACATTTGACTAACTAAATTATTTTATTGTGTGGTTCCTGTTGTTGCCTCTAACTTCTGAGATTCCTTTCTAATACAGAACAGGTTTAGAAGTTTTAGTTGTGAGATTTCTGGGGGAATGGGGTGGGAGGCAAAGGACCTTACTTCAGTTGTAACATCATCCTTTAGAAATATTTGCCAGAATTTCTTTCAACATAAGGTCCTGTCTTTTAGCTTTTTAGTCTCCTCACAATTTTTGAATAAGTTGCCTCATAAGGTAGAATAAATATGTGTTTATTTTTCTGCTGATTTTAAGTCTCATGAAGTGAAGAGTTCTGCACACTTAAAATCACAGCTTTCATCTTTCCCAGTTAATCTCAGCATACAGACTGATAGAATTCACTGCTTTTAGTTTTAGTAGGTGTTCTCTTTCCCTAGGGCTACATTAGATTTATACAGAAGCGTAACATTTCTGCCAAAGTGTTTTCCTCCATCAGTCGGTAGATTTGTCTACCTTCTTTTTTTAGAGAAAGTCTTAGAGATCTTAACTTCATTTAAGTGATACCTAGAAAAGGCCTAGGAACAAATGCTTTTTCAACAGTCCTTTTGTAAGGGTCAGAATTTTGGCCAAAATACTGGTGATTTCTAAAAACAAATATATTTTCAAGAATGGCACTTGTTGCTGATTCGATGTCATTATCAGGACATCATAAAGAAACTCTATTAGTCCTCAAATTTTGTAACCATTGGTCATTTAGATGCACCTACTCTAAGAAGTCCCTCAAAACAATAGGTTAATATTGGCACAAAGTCACTGGCCTCCTTCTGAAGACAGTGGTGCAGATCAGCATGCTGAAGTTCAGTCTTTGTACATACTCGTGAAATTTTCCCCTCTCTCAGGTGAATCATAAAAGAATTTAAGGCACTGAATTCGGCTGTGATATATTATTTCTACAGATCAGAATGTACATATTTGTATTTATACTAGGAATAGTGTGTGTGGTATGAGAAATCCCTGGTAAATCCACATATGGGAGGGATGTGCAACAACTGCATGTTCCAGAAAGCGAGTGTGTACATCAGAGATGCTTGAATCTCTTTGAAGACAATGCTATTACATAAAATCATCTAGTTAATGAAATATTCCATGCAGGTCTGTTTCCTTTCAGACACAGTGTGAAATATCATTGTTTCTGTGTGAGAGAAAGAAAAGATCAAGTACCATTTACATACAGGCTTGCATAAAATCTTTGTCTTTTTTTCCTTGTATTTTGGAGGTTTCTTTGAAAGTAAAATAAAATGGACCTGTATTAAAATAGCCTCAGTAATCTTGCCATGAAACAGACAGAACTAGTTCCACATTTAAAGAAGGAAAAACAAAAATCAGGCAACCGCTGAAGATATGAAATAATTTAGCTCTTTTCTTTAAATCTGCTATCACAAGGAGGTGGGGAAGGTTTAGCTGTGTATCCACACTTGGCAATAACAGTTTATCAAATTTATCATGGTATGGAATATTCTAATTGAAGTCATTAGTCCATAAATAGGTATTGCTCTGATAAGTTAAAAATGATAGCCAGTAGTTCTATAAATAAAGAAGACCAGAAAGTATCAGTCGCAATTATTATAGAGCTCCTGTTCTTACTGGTTTTGGAGCCTTGGGAATCTGATATCCTGCTATAAGTAAGAGCGTTCTTGTCAGCTGTGGCTGAGAAACCATCTTAAAGCATACGGTGTATGTGTCGTCTGTTGGAGATCCTGCACTCTGCCAGGAACTGAATGCAGTCTCTACCCAATTACAAACTGGGGAATTGTGAGGAAAAGGTTGTTTGCTTTGAGCAACCTTTGTAGTTGGAATTTCATTGAGTAGAGAGACTGTGAACATCAGTGGCTTGTCTCATCCATTTACAGCCTTTTACAAAAACAAAATGATATGAAACTCTAACCTTTGCAAGATGACTTCTTAACGAGAGCATTTGCTGATCAAGTAATTATGCAGCTAAAATTGGACTACTGAAACAAGACTACAGACTCAACATGCTAGCTAAGCGTTATCTTCCCACCTGAATATGGCTTAAACAGCTTCAGCAAAAATGGAGCTTTGTGATTATTCACAGGTGGAAAGCTATTCTCTGTAAATTTTATCTGGCTGTATTAAGTGATATTTTCAGGCTTATATAAATCAGTATCTGTTCCTGTCCATGTAACAATTTGTTCTCAGTTTGTGACAGCTGAAGCAGCATCTATGTTTCTTCATAGACTTTTCCCACTAGTTACTTCATTTTTATTTACCCTTTAACCCAAAACATGTTTTGAACCTTGTATCTAATTGTAGTTCAGTACTAGAAAAGTGGTTCTCTATTCTTGCACAGATAAGTGTTCTTCCTTCTTGCTTATGGAAACTGTCTATCCTATGAATGGCTGCATTCAAGACATACCTAAACATGCAGAAGAAACTTAGTTGGCTACACCACAGCAAACCATCCTTCCTTGCTTAGTACTATGTAGTACTTCTGTCACATTCTGTATGTGTCAAGTTCTTGTCTGAGATAGACCCTCAGCTAATCTTCATCCATAAAGACAATTCATCCAGGTTGTCTCCGGGACAGTGACTGACTTGATGCTGCTTGCTTTCTGGAGACAGAGGCATCATTGCCTGAATTTTCATGCATTTAAAAAAATAATAATTTATATTATATACTAGAATTTTAACTCTGAATTCTTGTTTCCATTTAGCTTTTCAATGTTCTCGCCGTGGAGGAGATTTGAAGATTTCACTGCGTAATGATGGAAGAGTTGAAATTGCGGGCCAATTTGCTATTGTGTTGAAAGGAAACTTGACTTTATGAAGAAACTGATACTAACAGTTTCATCTCTCACACCTTCATATTATTCCTATTGTGTTGATTATATCTTAGTTCTAGACACTGAATCACCACGGTCATCAAAAATCTTTGATTACTTACTGTCCGCTTTTAAAAGGTGCTTGAAAATGTTCACTTCTAATCTTCAAGATCCCTGGTATTGTTTTCTTCATTTTCTTCTGATGACTTCATATGTGCACTAATCTCAGAAACTGTCCAAGGTCAGCTCACTCATTTTTCTGCTCTAAAATGATTGTTTCATTCGTTTCCGAATTCCATGTTTTAAAAGTCATTTCTGTCTCCTGGATTGATTTGTAAACTTACTTGATGGATAAAACAATGAAACTTTTTTCTGTATTCAGTTATTCTCCTTAAAATCTGACTGTCATCCTTCCAAGAAAAAAATCCTCTCTGCCACATCTTGAGATGTTCCTCATGCTTGTTAATTTACTTGAATTAAAATATGAAGCAAATATAAAAGGTCTAAAAATATGCTTTATGGTTCTCTTTTATGAACAGTATCTTCCAAAGACAAATGCTGTTGCAGTGGCTAATAGTACTGCTGCTTAGCCAATAGTTCAAAGTTTTAACAGAAAGATTTAAGAGATTGACATAGTGATACACTTAAAAGTAGCTGAAATTTTAAAGAAAACTTTATTGGTTAATGTAATATTTACTTTTCAAAGACTGAATACTTGCTCCTAAATTAAAAGTTTCTTCTGTAATGTTCTTCATAGAGCATACTGCTTCAGATGTCACTTTTTCCATTTGTGTTCTCATTTTTCTCAGGATTTATTAGGGATATAATAAGTAACTGTTTTAGTTACTCTAGCTAAAATCTGTTTTCCATTCCAAATCACTTTTATCCTAAACTGAATTAGTTCTTCTTTGTGATCTTTCAGGATAACATATTTTAAATTCAAAGGCCTTGTCATACCTGTGGAAACAGCTGGATATTATATCCAGTCATTTATAAATCATAAGGAACGTAGTTGTGCCAAATTACCATCTTTCCAGCTATCTTGAATTTTATCACAACTCATAATTTGCATTTTACTTAAGCCCAAGCAGCTGAAGACAAGTAACAGTGTGAGAATCCTAGGATTCATTTAAAATAAAAGTTTCTACTTCTTATAGCTAATCAGCTACATATTGAAAATGTGATTTAAATGTACCACGAAGATTGAGAGCAAGACGGCAAGCAGATTTCCAAGTTGAAATGCATGTTCTTCTGTATTCAGTCTTGCCTGAAGATCAGGGATGTGACATTTGATTTACAAACATGGAATCATCATGTGCAAGACACAGGAATGACGGCGGTTCAACAGCAATGTTTTGCTGTCACCTTGACCTTGCTTTCTTGTAAAGAAAAATGATCACTTTCCAGCTAGTGACTTGGATTCATTTGAGGAGCAATACTGGAAACTTGTTTTCCTGCTGGCTTATGCAAAGAGTGAATGTCATAATCTGAGGTGCTTTAAAAACACCCCAGCACTTTAAGAATATAAATGAACTAAAGAAGCAATTACTGTTCACATGTCCGCATTTAATAAATATTAATTTTACTTATTTATTACCCAGGGGGACTAATAAAGAACCAAGGCGTGTAAATTTTAGATATATCTGCTATCTAAATTTCCTGACCAAACCAATATACTTGTGGCTTGGTGCTTTTTTTTTTTTTTCTTTTTATACTTTGCTGCTACTTAGTCTTTCTTTGTGGTAAGAGTAGAAAAATCACCAGAGCTCAGGTGGGATACTGTGCAGTAATGTGCTTGTAATCAACAGATTAGTTAATCAGCCATGATTTATTAATGATGAATTAATTATACCTGATTGTGCAGTTCTGCTGCCTAAATGGAGCTTTAAAGGACTTATTTTATTAATCATCATTGTGCTAATTGCAGACACTTACAGAAGGATCACTAATTAAACATGCAACCATATGCAAAATAAGCAAGGCTGCTGAGAGTGGCAAGAAAAAAGAGCATTGATTTTCCGAGTAGCAACTGTATGTTAATATTGTGTAGTTGACCTGGTGATCCTAATTACTCACTAAGACTTATTTTAATACATTGCATGTTTTCAGTGAACAGTAAAGGAAATCAGTTGGAAATCAGTAGCAAATTTTGTCTGTCTTTCCTAATGCGAAAAATGGGTTGTGTGCCCTTCTCTCCCATTTTCATTCAAAGGTTTTCCCTGGTAGTTCTGCTAGCTGTAGACAGTTAATGAAACATAACTAACTTTGAACAAAGTCCTGAATGCTACTTGATAGTTGCTAAGTTACTGTGGCACCACATCAAACGTCCATTACACTTGAAATGAGAACTGTGACTCAAAATTGCATGAATTTAACATCAAAAAGTGAGAAATACAATGATGTTTAAGTTAATTACCAAGGGCCAAATTAAGCATGGAAAAAGCAGAAAGGAAATAGTACATAAGTGTAGGTTTCTGTGAAGAAAATTGATCTTCAGCTTAAGCAGCACAAGTTTCATGTATTTGTAATTCTAAAAACAACGTTTCAGGGCTACAAAATTTCATGCAGATGTCATCATCATGGACTCCCCTTTTTTAATGCAAGTTTTATAATATTATTGCTGTTATCATTATAAAATTTAGGAATGTAATGTTTTTCCAGGAAAATATTTAGCTTCAGTGTAAGCTTAGTGTAATTTTGATTAAATTAAAATGTTGAGTCAAAAGTTAAGTGAAGGTGCTAAATGGGAGGCTGGAAAAATGCAATGTCTCTTTGTTTAGTGTTTCTGCTACCCAAATTTACAGAACTGCTGCTTTCTTAAGTAAGACTGTAGCATAGGGATGCATTGAAGCAAGCACAAATGCTTCAAAGGGAAGATACAATTCTGGAAATTCCTATGTGCTTAAGTATTATTTACCATGAGAGTGTCTGACAGAAAACTATTACAAGTCACTGCGAGTTTTTTGTAAACATCTGGCTGTATCCAGCAGCCAAGACATGAAAATTTTAGTGCACTTCTGCACTTCTTTGGTGCCTGCCTTTGCAGCGACAAAGCTCATGTAGGAGCCAAGAAAAAACTACATACCCTAGAGGAAGGAAGCAAAATAAGTTACAAAAATAAAAATTGAGCAAAAGAAATAATTAAGTCTGTTGCTATAGAGCTGAATGTATATGTAAAAAGGAAGAAAGGGAAATGGAAAGGCATTTTTGTTTATAGTAAACCATCTAATGGATTTGCTTAAAGGATTCCTGAGAATATTTTGCATTTCTTCGGTGTCACCTAGATGAAAATAGACTGCATATATCGAAAAGCTTCCAAAATTGGAAAATTTTTCAAAAATTTGAAATAAATATTTCACAAATATATACACAGCAAGAGGTCACAGACAGGAGCCATGTTTTCCATAAGGGATAGGAAGGAAAATTAGCAACAGAAGAGGCAGTTATTTCTGGGACGTGAAAGATTTCTTTGTCTCTATATTCATCAGAGTGACAGGGAAACATGCCAGAAATGGAGGGAAACTCCCTGGGAGAAAAAATGAAAAATAAAATTAAGGGTGATGCCAGATCAAGTAAAAATTAAATTAGTTTAATTAAAAACTGAGAAATCCCCAAAAGAAGCAGATTGAGTCTGATGTCTGGAATTTTTATTTATTCTTGCAGAAGAGTAGATCTGTCTTTAAAATTATTACTAGTCCTATACAAAAAGACAGAACAAGGAATGTTGTCAGTTCCTGAGTCACTCTCCAACTTTTCTTTCCTAAAACTTATTGCAAGCCATAAGTAAAAAGTTACAAAATAATGGGAGAAATGATACAACAGAAAATGTCATTATAACAGATAATATAAATGTGTAAGAAAATTTGACTAGAGGTCAGTTTTAACATAAAATGTTTAGTTTAGACTTAGTAAGCAGAATACTAAAACATTGAATTATAAACATTTCCAACTTTGTTGGTTTCTTTAGTGAGAGATTCAGTTTGACTGCTGTGGTTTTGCCGTACGTATGGCCAAAAGAGGACAGTACCTGGTTATAATGCCATATAAGCAAAAAATTTATTCACTTTCCTCTGTTCTATGACTTCTTTGTGGCACCTTTAAACCAAGAAACCACTATCCCATACGTTATTTTGGTCCTATTAAAAATTAAAGGGTGGGTAAAATACATTAAGCAAACCCAAGCAAATTCTCAAGAACACTTCAAAAATCGTGAAGAAAAAGAAATTTGTAGGGTACGGAGTGAGTGGGTTTGTGAGGTGGCAAAAAATGCGTATTGCCTACATAGAGACTAATGTGTGAGCAGAGTTAAAACTTAATGGGCATATCTTCAGTTTTGTCACTAGGTGAACTTAGTGATGCTCTAACAGTTTGGGTGCTCTGGAAATGTAGGTTGAGAGATACTAGGCTAGAGAAGGGGTTAAGTAGATTATAGCAGAGCTGGATCAGTGTCTGAGGTACGAGAAAGCCAAGAACGTGAATTTGAATCCAAATGTGTTCTTTGCTGATGTTTTGCAAATTGTTTTTTGGATCCAGACCAAAGTTTTTGAATGCCAATCCATCCAAGCTCAATTCAGATGGGAAATTCCATCTGGAATTCTTGAATTTTTATTTTGTTTCAGAAGGGCTCCTTTCTCCATATTTATGGCTATAAATAGAAATATGTTATAATCTTTATGATATTTTCAGTCAGCCGTATTCAGAAAGAAATGACAAATTTCTGAACAAAACCATTCTGTTTTAAAACCAGCCTTTTGGGCTTCATTATGGTTATGTGTAGTAACTTTCTGAAGAAATGATTGATTGATACAGGTATTCAATATCTCAGCTTCCATTCTTTCCGTGTTCTTAAGGAGTATGCTAACTACAACTTTCAGAGACCTTTCAGCAGTTAATAACATCAATAGACAAAGTACTCTCTTAATAACCAACTGCATGCATTTTCTCAATAAAGTTACAATTTCAGCAGAAAAAAAAACACAAAACGTAGATTAAAAGGAAACACCTGCTCCTGTAAATTACTCTGCTGCAGGTACCAACCCAGGAGACTCTGCAGATGGCTCTGTGTTTGCAAACCTGACCTCAACACCCCTTCATCAATCTCTGGCTGATTGATTCTCTCCAAAGTAGAGCACACCATATCCCAAGGTACTAGAAGACACCTTTGAATTAGTCCCAGTCAGAATACCAATTAGTTGGTGCTTTTGTTTCATTTCAGAAGTTCTTAACAAAGGATTTAATTGTCTTATCAAGCACTAGCACTGACTGAAATGCAGTACAGTCAGGCAGTTCCAGAAAGAATTACAAATGTACTTCAGGAGGTGTAACATTTGCTACATTTCCCTGATAACTAGGTGTGTGGGTTAAATTGTGCTATGCCCTAGGATTATGAGGTAGAGAAAAAGAAGACAAAATCTTGACCTGTAAAATGGTTCAAAATGACTTTATCTTCTGCCAGCTGAGAAAAAGTAAAAGAGAGTTCATGAAGTCTCTATATTCGTTTTCTTTTCTCAACTGTTTTCAGGCATCTTGTTCCTTGTATCGAGACCTGACACTGATTATACCAGTCTTTCCTTAACTGAGACAAACTTTCTCATGTCATCCAGCATGCACCTATGCAGAAGCCATGTACAGTATATTGAGTCTAATCTAATTAATTCATCCTTTTTCTTTAAAGAAAAATTCATTAAAATCCTTTCTGGAAAATAAAATAATCATTCTGATAAAAATAGATACCTGCTTGTGTTTCTATTTTGTCACCCATCCAATGGAAAACTCAGAAAGACACCAACTGATGGTTGCAGTGATATGTTTTGAGCTTCAGTGATATCAGTATAATATTTGGGTTTGTTGCTTTTCATTGATCAATTTGAATTTTACACCTTCTTTATTCTATGAATGACTGATTAGCATTCAGTATATGTTTTCCCTATAGATAAAGATACAGAGAGTAAGGGAATTTAATCTGCATATGGTTTGCCAGAATTCTTTGTAGTTTCAGACTCTTCAGATTGCTGTCTTGGTTTATTAGGTAATTTTGGTAAATGCATTTCATAGATGCATAGGTTTAAGACCATTATCTAATCTGTTGACCTGAATTCATATCATAGACAGTAATATTCCACAAACCAATCAATGCACTAAAGTTTTGTGTGGTAGGTATAGTAGAATGATATCCACGTTTAATATAAAAGTGTAAGGGTATGAAGAATCTATTCTATTTCTTAGTAAAACGTCTAGGAAATGTTTATGTTTTCTTTTGAAAATATGTTTCATGTTTCCAGTTCATGGTTCTTGACCTTTGCGCTCCAGGTATTGGATCATGTTGGTTTGTCTGTTAGATTAAGTAGTTATTGCTGTAAAGTTTACATTCCCAACTTTTTGATGTTATAGAACTTGGGCTGAAAATTCTCCTGGTGTTTGATTCTAAAAGCCTCACTAATTTTTTTAACTAGTAGGACTTCTATTCGATGCATATTTTTCAGTCAGTCTGGTTACCGTGCTCAGATCTTTTGTGAGCTATAAGGAAAAACAATGTAATACTTACCTTTTTGATTCTGTATATGACTCAAAAACTATATGAAGAAGACCAATTGCAATAGAAAAACATAGCTGCCTTACTACATTTTTTTGCATTAGGAATTAAAGTCTGTGAGTAGGTGATAACACGTGCAATTAAATAAACAAGATTGTAATTTATTTTCTACATTTAAAAGCACATCTGTTTAACAGGAGTGGCCAATTAATTAATTAATTAATTGAAATGTCTACCACAATATTAACAAAGGCTGAGGAAACTTTCTGAACCTCAGATTTGGATCATTCAAGAGAAAATTCCAGTAAAATCTGATACAATGCTGTCATTTGAGATTCTTGGTATCTCTAAATAAGGAACGAAGAGAAACAACTAGCTTCATGGGAGAACAATAAAACATATAACAAGCTTTTTGATACTGAATACTCAATCCTTTTTCTATATACATTGGATGAAGTGATTTTTTTGCTTTTATTCTATTTGGTTTTATCAATTTTTGTTCTCTTGTACCTCATGGGAAACGTTGTCCTTTGTGCATTCTAAATCCAGCATTATATATGACCAATCACTACATTAAGTGTTCCTTTATTCACAACCAGCTCTAGTACTAGCTTTTAGAATATATCTGTCACATCTAATTCATTAGAGTTTGGAAATGTGACACTTGGGAGATTTGAAAATCTGAAACATCACATGTGCCTAAATAGAACGTCTTAATCTTTCAGGATTGCATTTCTTTTGATGGAAAAACCTCTGTGGCGTCCTGCTGTCCATTTGGACAAAAGAGCAGATGTGTTATATGTGTGTATGCTGTGTGCTCGTCTGTCTAGGGCAGGATGCAAAACAACATAGCTACCAAAGTTCCTAGTTAAGTTGGAAGGCATTAAGTGCAACATCAGGCCTTATAGTTAATAGTGTAAATTTTACTTAAATTGAGTGTGGATTACTTAATTTGCATAACAGTTTAATTATAAAGTCAAAACGTAATGGTAAGGTACTATCAAAAATGAAGGAGATATGTGTATATATGCTTGTGTGAATATATAAAAGTATGTGTATATATATGTATGCAACAATCTGTTTTAATGTTTCCTTTTCTTTTACCTCTGTTTTTGATCCTTGCCATCTCTCAGAAAGTTTCAGATATCAGCAAGGAAAGATAATCTTTTTATAATATATTTTTAAATTTGTTTAAAATAAGTAAAAATATGCGTATGGAAAACAGAAAGACTTAACACATGTCCTCCCAAAAAAGATGAATGCTATTCTTTCATTAAATCAGTCACTGTCTGGTTCACACTAAAATCATTATGAACTGAGGTCCTAGATGACCAAGACTTACAGCTATTTTTAACTTGGCACATTCATCTGGTCCCGTTAACTACAGTAGTATTACATAAACATGTAAGGTTAAGCATATATGTAAAATTAGTATATGGAACATCTAATGAGAATTCTCATCTTCTTTACTAACAGGCTTTTTGAAGGACAATATTTAACGTTCTAAAACATATTGTGGAGTATTTAGATGATAACTATTACATATTAGTAAAAGAAAAGCACAATTTGCAGTAGAGTATTTTAAAATATAGTATAGCCTTATAGACACGCAACGATGCCATGAGAGAGGATTTTTAATTTAGAAAACTGAATACATTACATCTGAAATTATATATATCAAAAGCACTTGATCCATTGTTCCAATAATTTAGTTAATTTTTTAAATACTTTTGACTCATTGAAAATGTCACTTAGCTAATGATTTTTACAAATATTCTCTTAGATGAGTGAATTCTTCTATTTCCTTTTTATAAAGCAGCATTTGACGATTTAGGTCCTTGAAAATGTTATTGAAAATACTATAGCTTCTTATTTATATGTATATCTTTGAATGGCAATATTTATTTTTTAAACTTTTTTCAGGGTAAAAGTTGAAAGTTAAGAATAATTCCACATAAATACATGGACTATATGGCTCTTACCCCAGAAATGCTGTTGTGAAATACTCTGAAAGCTGATGGTAAGTACATTTACATAGCAGTTTTTTAAGTATATGAAGGGTAATAGACAAAAGTCTAATTTATTTAACAGCTTTGACCCATTAGGGGCTTTTAAATCATGCACCACTGACTTCAGGGTTGGTGTTGTCAAGCTACTTACAGATCCAAGTTAAATCAGGCATTTCATATTTTTGCCCTCATTCTCTTTTGTTTACCAGCAGGAGACAAGATATTTAATTAGTTTTGGGGCATTTATAATCTCCCCTGGGCCAGCTCCAGCCACAATGCTGGACGCCACTTCTGAGTTAATTCCAGTCAGACTGGCCCCTCCGGTACAACATATGGGTAACCTATAAGCCTTTAGCAAAAGTTGCAACTGAACTATTAGAGGGGTGGGACCTCCCTGCTGGGAAAATACAGTGCAACAAAGCCAAAAGGGGCCAGCATCACCAGTGGAGGTCAAGGCAACACTTAGACCAAACAGCATCTGGCAAACTGTGCCAAGTAGAAATCAATGAGAAGCAGGACAGTGGGTAGTAATTTTATGCCTGTTTGCACAAGAAAATAGCTCCTCCTGAACTGAAAAAAAAATAATAAAAAATTATGAAAAGCTTGCACAATCTTTTGTCATCACCGTCTCCACTGTTGCTTTATATATTTTTATTCCAGTCAGTAGGCTGAATGGTACAATTTATACATATTTTGGGCAGACAACATTAGTCGCAGCATTAATTATGTTTCTGAAGATGAAGAGTTTTGAGTGTCTTCTTCCGACTTGGCTAGGTACCCAATGTATAACTGCAATTCATTTCCAAAGTGCATTACATTCTCTTCTTCATATTACGGTAAGTCAAAGGTTTTGAAAAGGAAAAAATAAGAACATTCCTTACACTATAAACTGTAGATCCCAGCCACTGTAAATTGATGCAGCTCAGCCCACCTGAATCCTTCCCTTAATCTTCATCATCTTTTATTCTCACATTCTGTTCCTGCCTATATCTCTCCTTCTATCTCACCTTATGGCTCTTATTTTTCTCCATTGTCTCTCTGCTTTTTCTCTTTCCCTGAAATTCCAAATGCTGGTGTTTATCTTAAATAATATAAATTGACTGCCATTGAATTCAGTGGGATTACTCAAAGCTTTAAACATACTCAAGTCTTCACAGGTTCATGACGCAAGACTTCATATTTTACCCCTCATAGACCTTCGTGCTGGTGCACTGTTCTGCTTCTCAGAGCAGGGACAATTCTCCATGTTTTCTAGTTTTTAAAATGCCTTGTCAAGTAGTATTTATATTGTCAAAAAATTAAATGCTTATTTTCATACTTTTCCTGCACATTAATTCTTTTTGAGTGAAGCGAGTTGCAGATTGTAAAGCTTTTATGGTATAGAAATGATGCACTAATAGCATTTCATAAATAGTTTGATGATGCTGTAACACCCACTTACAGGTCTCATTAGTGTTCCGTGGTTATAGGTGCAGGGGAGATGTCAACTTCTGATCTGATGCTTCTTGATACAGAAAAGAATAGACTATAGACAATGACTTTTCACTGCAGGGAAAAAATACAGACAAAATGAATGCTCCATCACTTTGCCAGACAGAATAATAAGCAGGATGTAGAGAACATTATTGGTCCTGTCCCATGGAGGGCTGCTGTATGAGAAAAAAAGAACTTATGAGAAGTCAAGTGGACTAGCTGTTGGTGTCCAGAGAGAGAAATGGTGCTTCTACTCTTAGAGACTGCTACTTTGTTACACTTATAAATTACATAGAAAAGATTTAACAAAATATCTAAAACGCTGGAAGTGGTTTTTTGGTTCTGCCTTTGAATTATGTCAAGCTATTTGCCTGACCAAAATCAGTATGTGCATGCAGTTAGTTCATTTGTTTTTAAATAGGAGTTTTTCTGCTGATGTATCTGGAAAACTCGCATGGAAGCACATTCTTACATTGCTGTGTTTTAATACCATGAAGCACCTTTTATAACTTCCTTTTTCTATTCCTCTTTCTTCCCTCAACAGTAAACAGAAAACTCCACTAGTGCAACAGCTGTCTCTTCCATGGCTGTGATAAAATAAGTTAATTGCCAATGCAGAGTCTATAGTAGTGTTTGAGCAGCTTAAGTTTTCTCCTGTATAGCAGGAAGATAATCCCAACATGTTAAGAGAAAAAGGTATATGAGAAAAAAACAAGTTGTCTTTTCACGCATTGATAATTAATCATTTTCAGTAGCTAGCTTGAGAAAGCCCTAATGCCACACAGCTGTAAGAACCTGCTACTGCATTGTCTGCAACATATAGTTAGTGTTGTTGCCTATGGACTTGTGAAAGCTAGAAATCACTGCTCTCAGCAAAGTCCAAGTAAAATGCATTGTTATTGAATAGCAAGTCAGTTGGATATAGGCATATTGGAATTGGAAATTATAGTATTTAGCATTTTAGGTACATGTGTAAACATATTATTTAGGACGAATGTTGATAAATATAATATGCTGAAAAAAAGGTATAGGTACTTCTGGGGAAGTCATTTCATTCCAGAATGAAATTCTGAACTGTATGTCAGCATAGTTAGTTACCTGCTCATTTTTTTTGTTTAGGAATTCTTACAGCTTTTGTCCTGTTCTGAATTCAAATTAAAAATCCATTTTAAGGGCTAATTTGTTAATGATCTTGGTATTCTTTGTCTAATTAGAAAAAAAAAAAAAAGAACTAAAACTTTTTTTTTCTTTCTTTTTAACAGTGATTATTTGCGATAAGATCAATGTATTTTTTATGGCATAGGAAATAGGTAATGTAGGAATTCCAGGATAATATAGCAGCTTATTGCATTATGCATATGAGTACCATTACATGATTCAGATGAACAAATCTAATAGCTTTTCTGTGGTCCTAAAAGGAAGATCCTGCCTGCCCTTCTACTGTTCCCAGTCAGGTGGTCCCACAAACACACCAAGACCTACTTGACTGACTACATGGTGAGCTGATTCAACTTACTAACCCAGTAGAAAATCAATCCTTCAGATATATTTCTGATGGGTATGAGAGAGAAATGGCTTACTGTGTAGTCATGGAAGCATCAGAATGTACAGAAGGAGAGTATAACCACAACTTCCTGTTCGACAGTCTCAAGCTGTTAGATCAGCTCAGCTGTTGAGCCTGACTGTACTCCGCACTGCCTGGTTCACTGAGATGGCTCTCATTTCTTCAGTCTCTAACTAAATTTATGTAAACTCGCAGTAGCTGCAGTTATGTTGCAGAGAGATTGACAAATTACTACTTACTGTGTGGAAAGGTATCTTCTTGCCTTTGTTTTGAACCTCACTATAATTAACATCATTTGATGCACTTCAGCTCTCTGTTAGAGGAAGGAGTGGAGAGCTGATTCTTAAGCGCCCGGTCAATACAGCTCTTAGTTTTGTCAACATCTATCAGATCTCCCCTTTGCAGTCTCTTTTCCAGTCTAAGGAGTCCATTCTCATTGAGTTGTTCCTTCTATGAAATCCATTCCATACCTTTGATCACCTGGAGCACTCTTCTCTTGATCATCCTTGCTTGCTGTTTAGAAGATTCCGTTGATTTTTCATAATTTCATTAAACCAGTCAGTCAGAAATTTTCATCTTTGGACATCTGCCTCAGGCTGAATTGGTTGAAGAGGTTGACTGAAGTGTAGCAGTTTTCACTGACATTGTAAGTTGACCTCTTGGTTTATATTAGTGGAATAAAAGGGCATACACGATTATTTTATCTCTTACCATGATATATGTTGCACCTAGTGTAGTGAAGCTGTAGTGTAGCATACTTCTGTAAAGTCTGCGTCTACAGTTTCTGCTCTGTCTCTGCTTCCATGCAGCCATGTGGTACTGCCACTTCCTTTGCACTGAATCAAATGATTGTGTGATTTTCATTTAAATTAATTCAGCAAACGTTCATGGTAGAGAGCTGTACTGCAATGTAAGAAAGAGTATGTTTTCCACAGAGTAGGCTTGGGGAACTTACTCACCCTACAGCTGCACGACAGCTTACCCTGCCAGTGTTTGGGAGTAAGCAAGACACTAGGGATAGGAAAGGAGTAAGAGTACCTGTTTTAGTAAAAGCCTAAAGTTTCAGCATGCAAGATGTAACATCAAATCACACCCTCTGCTAAAATGGGACGATGTCCTAAACTGCTTTAGCTTTGATGCTTGAGATGGTGTGACCATAACTTTTGATTGAGGAACACTGTGAGCTCCTTTTCCTGTTAGGTTTTGGTTCATCCATTCTATTTAACAAGCTTAATATTTTTTATTTTTATTTTTTTTGGTAACATTGGTATTCCTGCAATGTCAGGGCTCTCATTCATTTTATTTACATTTATACACTTTTGAAAATAGGCAAATAAATCCAAGTTCACATATGCTGGTTCATTGCTTGCTGAGCTTTGATGCCACCATATCTGCAGAATCCATTTGTAATCTGTCAAAGGTTTTTCGTTGTTGTTGCTTTAGCAGTGCACAGTGTTGCAATATCATTACTAAGTTTATTTTCATGAGATGTATAGTTATATGTATACACGTATATGCATGTGATGGTAATCATTATTCAATACATAATATAAGTGGGAAGCAGGTTCAAAACATGTTCCTCTGCTGCCATGATAAATGAGCTCCTCTATTTTGATTTTTTATTTTTTTTGAGGTTTTTGTCCCCCTAGTTGTATAAGCATGCTTTAAAACAAAGTGATATCAAAAGACTGCTCTGTGTAGGATCAGCTGAGGGGAAGCTACTTAAGTAAGATAGTGTGGCATAGAAAAGGGTGAATATCAAGGAGAAATGGTTAAATTGAGAAGAAGCAATAGTTGGAGGGTAGTATGGTAAGCAGACCCATAAGTGTAGCTGGTAGACTTTCTTGTTGAAGTGTTGAAGGAAAAGCTCACCCCAGAGAGTATTTAGAGAAAAATGAAATACTGTAAGAACATGTATAAAAAGGTGCACACTATGATGCTGGGAAGCACTAGGAGAAATTATTGTAAACTCATCTTACTGCTGTAGATTGCTATTCAACTTCCCAATATGAATTAGTGTCTAAATTCTCCTTTAGCATACAACATTCACTTGAGATTTGTTCTGTTTGACAATAATCCTACAGCTGTGATAGGGGAAACAATGTAAATATAACCAAAGAAGGAAAATACATTATTCCCTGCACCACAGATTGCTAGCCTGTCTTGTGAGCCAAGTCAAATATTACTAGAGACTGAGCCCTTAAGGATAGTCACATTTTGGTAGTTACCCACCTGCTATTAATTAAGCAGCATACGGCATGCCAGTCTTTCGGCTTTTCTCTGAATAAACTACCTTTGAAGATCCTACAGTTGTAAGAAATCTCGATGAGGCTTTTAGAAAGGATGTACCTGAAATGAAATAGTGAGATCTGGCTAAAAGGAAGAGGTAAGATTCTTGTTTTGATGTATTGCTTGTATATGCTGTTTTAGTACAACTAGAGGAGAGAGAGTGTTCAGGAAATAGATTTTAACCAGGAATGTTACTCTCACTTCATTTTAAAATAGGTAGTTAGCCAGAGTCATTCCCCTACAAAAGCAATTAAATTGTGTTTTTCATAGTAATACAGGTGGAGGGTATCAAGTTCCTCTTAAAGGGTGCAGCATGAGTTACTCATCTGAGTTACTAACTTGGATATCTAGCAGAAAACTTTTAATGTTTTTCTGTATCTAGTCCTAAATTCTGAACCTAGTTCATTTCTCAATGGACTGAAACTATCCCTTATTTTCGTAATATCAGTGGCGACTTAAAGGTGATACAATATTTTGGTTTATGAATGAAAAATCATTCTTACCTGTCTCTCTTGTTTTTCTCTGAGGAAAAACACAACATTTTGATTTAAAATATCATTTTGGAGTTAAAATGTGAACCAAGAATAATGTTGTCACAGAGCAGCTTGGAATTTGGATCTGCATAGTAAGAGATTCAGAGATTGAAATCTGAGTGAGCAGAACTTCTTCCTGGTGATTTGAATGTTTCTTCTGGCTTTAAGTTACATTATGACAGAACAAAATAAGAGTAGAAGGGAAATTTTTGAGAAATCATAGATGTATGGTAGAGATGAAACTAGCATAAACTGGGATGCAGACACTTTTAGTACCACACACAGCAGTATATCACACTAGAACATATTATTAGTTTTCTGAAAACTAATATCATAAGTATCTTGAGAATGGTTTGAAAGATAATTTAAAAGAATAAGATCTCAGAAAAATTATTAAAAATAAATGGAAGAGGGAGTAGAATTACATAAGTAATACTCAAGACAAGATGAAATATTGAGAAAAACAAACCAGGTGATGGAAACCTGGGAAATTTCACTGATAGCCTTTCTGTTATTGACTGAGCAATAAAGCAGTTTGTTTTCTAGCTTAGGATGATGTATTTTCATATAGCTAATGGACTATGCAAATGAATTAAATTAATTGGTGTGGATAAGACCCTAATAATCAATTTTCCGTGGAAAAGAGTAGCATAAGTGTTTTTTCTTGTGCACGTCGTCAAATAAAAGCACTTATATTCTCAAATAAATTTATTTCTCTATTAAAAAGCAGAAACTTTTTTTTTTTTTTTTATTGACACAAAAAAGAGGCATTTTGACCTGCCAAGAAACAATTTTTAGCCTCACTTGTAAGTCATAATGTCTTAGTAAATCCAGGTGAACTTGGGACCTTATCCTGTGATTTTATACTAAGTCATATAAAGTGAAATTACACTTTGTTCAGGAAGAGAGGTAAATCACAACTTCTCTCAGGAGGTTATACCAATGTGTTAGTCAAAGCATGATAACGGTGGTGAATCAGATAGGCAGGGGGAAAAATAACAGTATATTTTATTCCACTAATGAATGGTAAAATAGTAAATGACAGTAAAGTTTTTAGGAACTGTGATTTTCAGTATATTTGATGTCTTTGTAATTCATACTTGCAGGACATTAAATTAGAAATGCTTTTTGTATTTCTGGTATGAAGTTAACAGCACTGTTTTAACATGCATTTACATGTATTAATAGTCTGAACTAAGTAATAACTATCCCATGAGAATGCACAATATTGATTAACTTAATAAAGGCCTTAATTTTATTTTATTCTTCTACATTAAAAATCCCTTGAGATTAAGCAATAAAAGATTTGACTAAAATTTATTTGTGCATAATAGGTTGCAATACTAAAATATGCTGCAGCAATAGCATGAAGATCAGACTTGTATTTTTTTTTTCTGCTGCACATGCGTTACTTCCCATGAAGTGTCTTCAGAAAAAGAAATATTTAGTAAGTTCTAATTGCTGATCCTTCTGCAAGAGACATAGGCTTATGCGGTTTTCTGAAAGATGCTGTTTTCAAATCTCTCACGCACTTAAGTAAATAGAAATTGTCATTCAGAAATAATGTTTTAATGTGTGGTAGTATTTTTTTATGTTTGGGAGAACATCTGCCAATGCACATAAATAGGAATGTGGAACATTAGCATGAAATGTGATGAAGTTGTGCTACTTTAAAAATTGAAGATGTGTCATACGTTTTGATAATGGAATAATGGAGACTCCCTACCCCAACTATCATCTCTGTTCAAGACCATTAAGATTCAGAATATTAAGAGCAGAGCAACTGGGCGTAACAGCCTACGTTCAACATCTGTCATGCTGGAGTCCATTAGTGTTCAATTGCATCCTATTGTTTTTGGATTATTCAACCTCATTTCATTGTCATTGCTTCTGCTAGGGATTAATCAGCTGTTTACAACTACACCAAGTTTTAGAGTCATAATGAAAACAATTGAACCATAGTTCTAAATAAATATACAGTGTTCAGCCTCTAATGAAAAAAACTAGTAATTTATGAATGCTGGTAACAGTTTAATTAAGTTTGAAATCAATACAGATAATAAATCATTGTGTGACAGTTTTTTTTGTTTTGTTTTTGTTTTTAACCTTCTGTGTTTATCATGACATGATCATATGATGTTTCCTTGTAGGTTCATGTAGATTATGGTTTTAATAGTATAAGTACAGTAAAACAGAGGTGTTTTGATTATAGCATGTGTGTGAATGGTTCCTTCATTATCAGTACATTTAGTAGCAGAAATGGTCTCTTACCAGCAAGCAGATTCTTTTTTTTTTCACATCTTTTATTCTCCTTCCCTACTTAAGGATATTCCTGAGAAACATTTTATATTTAAAACCACATAAATATGCATATGTACTTTATGCATAGTATATTAAAAAGGACAGTTTCAGACTATTTGTATGCATACATGCTTTTGCATGTCTGTATCACAACCTCTCTGAATACTTTTACAGTTATTCTTAGATAAATCCATAGCTACATTGTAACTGTTTAAATATTTTCTAAATTATTTTCATAACATCACTGACATGGAAATACACAATCCCAGTTTTTCTCAAGATTCTGCACTCTGCAATGGTGTGTACTTGAATCCTAAAGGGCTTCTGATAATTTCAGTCTTCTTTCAGCACTGTGTAGTGCAACACAGTAGTATTCTCTGCCATATATCACCGAGCTTATTTCTCCTCTGCTTCATTAGAACAATTATTTCTTTTAGCCCTAATACTATCTAACTAGAATTTTCAGATAGTTTAATGTATGAATACTACAATGCACAGTGAGAGATTTTTTTTCCTGAGTTGCAACAGATTATCCATTGAAAGGATCTTTTGCTTAACTGCCTAAAGTCTTGTGGGGCCAGCCAGACACTGCTCCAGATGGCAAGTTGTTAGGGCTGGACAGAATGGCTTTGGAAGACTTCTCAACAGATGAAGGCTGTAATGTTCGGGTTTTACTGTTTTTTTTTCCCTGTAGTTCCCAGGGTGGGAAGGTACTGGGATGGAAGCAGAGTGCCGCCCGCCCACCTGCTACCACCTGTTTAGCTTTTGCAGTTTCTATAAAGCCTCTTTTTGTCTGTAAGACACAATCATTGCTTACCGGCAGGAGTCAAGAAAGGAGAGGTTTTTGTTACGAAGTTATGTCTTCAGATCGCAACAGTTCATCATTTCAAAATACTCTCCTAAGCTGAATCAGAACTTCTTTCATTCAGAATGGCCATTGGAAGTGATGTGTTTTTAATTCAGTAAGATCCTTCTTGGATTAAAAGGACTGTCTTCTTCAGTATCTCATATTTTGAGAATGGAGATTTCTTTGTTTTCTATCCTTTTGAGTTCACAGAAATTAAAAGAATGAAAGCATAAGGCATTGAGAACTCTTTATTCTTTCATTAAGCAATAAGAAGCAATTTTCAGACACTTCTGGAAGAGCCAGAAGACCTTTTGTTTTGTTATTCTTTAATGCTAAGAAAAATATCTCCTCATCGCTGTTTGGAAGAAGACACAAGAGGTACACGGGCTCGTCATAGGAGTGCCTTCCACTACCACAGTTTAGGTGCTTCATTTTTTAAAAGTAATTTTTATGTGTGTGTGAAGCTACAATTGTAAATCAAAAATGAAAACCTGTAAATCAAGTAATTTGGATTCAGGTGTAGAATCAGACAGCCAGTGTGGAAGTGGACCAGGCTGCGTTGTGAAGTGCAGCTCAGAAAGGATGGAGAACGCTGCCAAGAGAAGACTGGCTGCTAATGCCAGGGAGAGAAGACGGATGCAAGGACTGAACACAGCCTTTGATCGTTTGAGAAAGGTGGTTCCACAGTGGGGTCAGGATAAGAAGCTCTCCAAGTACGAGACCCTTCAGATGGCTTTGAGTTATATCATGGCTCTAACAAGAATACTTGCTGAAGCAGAAAGATACAGTACTGAAAGAGAATGGATAAGCCTTCACTGCGAACACTTTCATCCCGAGAGCTACCACCATTATACGGGACAAAAAATGGCCACGGACAGCGATCCTTACGCACAGAGAATATTCAGCTATCACCCTGATCACTTTCAAATAGCTAATTAGAACTTATTATGAACTAAGAATATGCAGCAGGCCAGATGTGTAATTTAATAATTAGCAAGAGTTAATCTGCTTGAATAAGGTAATATTGGCATTATAATAGCTCATTTGTGTTTGCATCTTACGCTAATTTGACGAAATAAATTTGCTTTGAGAACTTTAAATCAATAGACATTTAAGAAGATTGAATTTATTTAATGCTGATGGAAAGCGTAGTTTTAATTCAGCATATTTCAGACAGTTGCTTGCTAGTTCATTTGACTCCTTTAAATAATGCTTTTTCTTTGTTAATCATGATTCATGACAGTATTTTCTACAAGTCACGGGACACATTGACCCATGGTGTGACTGTATGGAATAACACTAGAAATGAATTTAATTCCATGTTTTATTTTTACATCAGCTTTAAAGTAATTCTTTGTTTTACTTTCATATAAATGGCTCCCATGGGAAAAGCTTTATAATGTATTGGAGTTCTAATCCTCAGAGAACTAACTTTCTTAAACTTTGTAAGTTTGACATATGGGTTCCAAAGTTGCGTAGGTTTGCTTTAATCCAACTTATGTTGTATCTTGTATGCTCGAAAAAGAGCTAGTTGCAAGTCATGATAAGAATGGTTTTATTTTTAGTGGATGTAAAAGCTACGTGTGATGATATACTGCAATGAATGCTCGTGTGAAAACAATCTAAACTTCTAGATTTTTGTAGAGTTTGTGTTTGCATTTTATTTTTTAATTTTATGTTATCTGAAAACAGTAACAGATTTTGTAAGTCATAAATAAAGTGTTTTCTATGACATGTCCTCACATGCTACCTTAAATTCCGACTCTAGAAATTACTTACTAGTGGCTTCTTGCCATGAATGTTCTGTTGCTTCCATCACAGTCCTGGCAGAAAAATGAACTAGCAAATGATGTTTGCTTACCCAGTTACAGTAGTGTGTTTCCTGTACCTCTGAAAAGCAGCCTTTGAAGATGAGTTTGTTTTAAAGGCATAAAGCATTCTCACAAAAGAGTTGAGTTAATTTCATCCCTGCTGATGCCCTGAATTATCTTTAGTTTGTTTGCTTGCTGCTTCTGCTTGAAGAGGGCAGAAGAGGAAAGGAGTTGGGAAGGTTAAAAAATGAGAAGGAGCAGGACAGCTGGAGAAGCAGATGTGTTTGTAGCAGGATGTAGAGTCCACAAAAGTTTGACTGCAGATGCCTGTTGTGATGGCAGCAGACTGTGAAGCTGAAGGGTACTTCTGCTGGTGCTGCTGATGGGAGTTTCCAGAAACAAGCCCCTTGCTAGTGTTAGCCATGTGGGAGAAGGAGAAAAGGAGCTGCTGTCTGAGAACAGCTGTTAGTGGATTTCCAGCAGGGAAGGCTGGCAGGTTCCCTGCTGGCTGCTGCCGTATCTTATATTTTAGAATTCTTTCAAATGACAAATGAATAGCTTTGATAGAAGCTATTTTTAACAGTTGAGCATCTTTCAATGAAAAACAAAAGCAATAAGAACTAAGCTCTGTTTTATGGGAGGGTGACTCTGCCACAGGAACAGTTACGTACAAAGACCTGACCTTATCATTTGCCTTCTCTCTGAACTTCCATTGACATTTTGCCCTTGCTCACTGTCCTGCAGACATTTCCAAAGCCAGGAGTCGGACTGTCTCTGGAGTGAAAGCTGCTGGGACAGACTTTGAGGTCTAGGTTAAGCAAATATAGAAGAGGCAACGTATGTTCTGAGCAACTTTCTCCCTTAAACACTGGTATTCTGGTGTGTTTTTAATGTGTATTTTAGCCTCTCTAAATGTGGTATTGAGTAGAGGTGATGTTTAAAATGTGGACTTTTTCTTATTATGAATTACATTAGCTCTTTATTAGCAAATAGAAAGTGTCCTGTGGCTCTGTGCCATTGTGGATTCAAACTTCTGGGAATTTAATGTTGTGCTCAGTGATTTCTCTGCAGAAATTTATAGGGAGAGATAATAGAATTAATTGTCGTCCATCACATACCCAAGTTAATACAGTTGAAATTACACTTACTGTTAAGTCATCAGTTTATGTACGTAATCAATACAATCAATACAATCTTTGAATAATTAAATGATGTGCCATTTTGTACTACTTTATTAGCTGTAAACTTTGGGCAGAAATTGTATTTTGCACTATTTGCACAGCAGTGGGTTTTTCATCCTGAAGCAGGAATATAATACAAAGAAATCATGCAAGACTTGGCTTAGTGAAAGAGCTTTCTTAACCCTATATGGCAAGGATAATACAATATAAAAATATACATACCAAAGTAGCATAGAAGAACAATACAAATGTGTTTCTGCACTACTGGCAAGTAATTTGATTTTGTGGGATGTGACTGTAGTTTATATGTAAGTTTAATGATATGTAAGTTTATTGTTTAATGATAGTGGTCTGATGATAGAAATACTTACAAAAATAATGGTTTAGCATGCAGGGAGTGATTAAATGATAGTAAGCTCACATGAAGAGCATCAAATCAGCATAGAAGTTCAAAAATGTGTGGTCATATTACTTAAAATTGTTAGGAATTGAAACCAAAGCCCTAAAGAGCACTGTGAACACTTTGTAGATCAAGTCATTGCATCAGTCTCTGTTGTTAAATAATATGATCCCCAATCTCTTAGATTTGGTTGTGCTAGGTGGTGGTTGTGGAAGAGGTGAATGCTTTATTCTCTTTAACTGAGGTGCAATCTGTTAATTAGTAATGCTGTTAGTAACTGAAATGTGCTTTTACATAACGGTGCAGTATTTTTGTTTCTTGGGATAGTGTGGCATTAAGGTGAAAGTTAGGATTTCTAATTTACTACAGCACTTATGGCAGCAGAGTAAGTTCTTTGTAGTATATAGACAGCTGTCTGTCTATTGATTATCTGTCAAAGCTTTTAGGGAGGTGTAATGGGGGCAGGGAGAAATTTAATCATTCAAAATTATTTTTGAAGGCAATGTGAACAGCAGATATTCTCCATGCTGGTTTGGACTCCTCAAACTCAAGAACTGTTTGGGAAGTCATTTGTTTCTTTTCCTAGCTTTCCTTTACAAACACTTAAGTGACTCTGTGAAAGGTAAACTTGACCATTTAGCTTGGGTTTGATTGTTGCTCCAGCACATTTGTTCCCCACTGTCTGTTTGACATTCCTCAGATAAGAGCAGTGACCCTTTTTCTGTACTAGACTTTTAATAATACAGGCATTTGAAGCCCCTTCCACTTAGATAACTTTTTGCTTCTAGTAGGTCTCCAAATGAAGGAAAAAATTAGATGGGCAGAGCTTGGTGTGTTATTACAGCCTGAGTTTTTTCTGCTCATAGATTTCTGTCCCACTATACAGCAGTGCAAACCTAAGATAATTCTACTTTTAATATCAGTACATAGCAATTCTAGAATCACATTGTGAATACACTGAAGATGAGAAATGCTTGCTTCATTAAATATATGCTGCATGCTAAAGAGATATGCGTTTCACTATTGAAAGTCAGTGCACAGTTCTAATGAACTATCTATAGGAAACTAACCTCTGTACTTCTAGAAGGTTCAGACTGCATTCCAGGGTTTTCTCTTTGAACTACTTATAGGTGCTCTTCCACAATTCTTTGAATCGTGTCACCCTGTTTTTATCAAGGTAGCCAAAATTATTTTTGAACTCAAGCTGGAGTGACATTTTTAACAGCAGTGACTTTTCAGTGCTGAAAATGGAACTAGGGTAGCATGTTCCCCAAATGTATGTTAGTAACTTAAACTCAGTGATTTATTTGTAACTATTGAGGTTACCAGTGGATATGTATTAGCTAATCTTATAACTTTAATTCATTCCTGCTTTTTAAGCTTCTTTTTTCTATCTCCCCATTTATAAGGTGCAGTCCCTCTTGTACTATACACACATATGGGGTGAAGCTCAGTTCTTGACTGGAATTTCTAAATGGTGCTACAGTACACATTATGAAAAATAAAAACATTGCTAACCTTAGTTACAGTCTTGTAAAGTCAATGACATTGCAACTTCTTCACATGGAGAAGCATGAATATTGTTAGATTGTTTAAATATTTAGCTAAGTTTCCAACAGTTTAAGTAGAACATCCTAGGTGAAATCTTTATTGAAGTCCCTATTGCAATGTGATTCACTAGGCAAAAGTGGCAATTAAACAATTCCTATCATATTTTTAATATTCCAAAATATGACTCTGCCTTATGATAATGTTTACCCTTGCACTTAGGTTTCCATCTATTTTGGTTAAGCAATATGGATGCAGTTTTCTGTAATTTAGGATTGGATTTATCTAGATTTTACAGATTCCATAAGAATTTTCAAAATAGCTTATTTTTGCTCTACTTATGTTCGGCTGTTGTATCTCTCTAAAATATCCAGACAGAAAAACAAATGTACTGAAAATAAAGACACGTTTATTCATTGGAGAAACAGTCCTCTGCATATATGTAACAGACACTGATTTCACCCATTACTTGTGCATTTAAAAAAAAATAAATATGCTATTCTTTAATTAAATTTCAAGAAGATATTGCTTTAAAAAAAGCAAAACCCCTGTATATTAAAATGTATTTTCTATCAATAATACATTTTAATATTTTGAATATTAATATTTTTGAATTTGCAATTCAGTTTTCATTTCTACAGAATTAATCATGCAAAGTGTATGTGTATTTTAACTTTCATAGGATTTGGTTAAGATGTCTGCATACGTAACTCCAAAGAGTAAAGAGAAGTTCATATTTGAGTGGCTTACCACAGTCCACAGTTCATAGGCAGTTTACCAAAATTTCAAAATGTCTTCATTCTTTTTCCATTTCTTAAAAAGAAAAAAGTCACATGCTGCTAAAGGATTATATAATCCTAAAGAGTCTGTTTCTGAACATAATTTCACACTGATATAAATGGAGAACTCCACTTAAATTTGTAGCACATATGGCCCAAGATTTATTTGTATTATGCAATAAATGGTTCTTTATAGTAGACTTGAAATATAATGGCATTAATAAAAGCAGCTTTTGCTGCTCGGGGAGATGATAACATGTTGCAGCTGCTTTAGCTCATGGAGCTGTAGCTGAGCTGAAATGGTCTTAAGAACATTGTCTCTGACCCAACAGATATAGATGTACCTAAAAATCAAGCCATGCAGGAGTACAGAAACATGGTTAAATGGGAAAACAAAATCAAGAACAACAAATGTAATAGAACACATCCTTTTTTTTTTTTTTTTTTTTTTTTCCCCCTGTTGTCTTCTATGCCAGGGTTATAAGATCCAGCTTCCTTGAAGTGTTCATTTTGCATCTGCTGCTCATTTAAAATACATTCCATAGTCTGATGATGGACCCTTATACAAAGAATATGCTTAATCATTCAAGTTGAATGCAATTATCAGGAAGAGTGAAATTTAGTGTGGTTTGTTTCCTTGGTTGGCCTTCATTCAATTTTCACTTAAGTATTGGATACACAGCTAAGGGTTGAGAAAGTAAGTTGGATGACCAGTGTGGCAGACAGATTGTACAAGAAATTTTGGGACACTATGGAGTTCAGGTATGACAGTCTGTAAGAATTATATACCCAAACATAGATTTGGGGGACTAATTCTACTAGATGCTGATAATCTGACAAGTCTGTTGACCTCTAAAACTTGCAAATTGTCCTAAAGACTCCTTGGCTTTTGCTCTGGTTGCCCTGAGAAAACTTGATGGAGGGGCTGCAGTTATCACATAAAGAAAACACAATTTAAAACAAGAGCAAACTGGTATTAAGAAAAAAAATAGCAACTGCATCTCACAGCTATATGCTAGAATCATGTCTAGGATATCTCTAACTGTATAATAACTGGGTACTGTATGATTTTGTTCTAAAAAATGTAAAGTCTAATTCCATTAATGTCATCAGCTGTCAAAGCCAAGTTCTGAAGAAACTTCGGGTCTTGTTCCACACTTTCTCAATTATTTGAACACATCGAGGACACACTTTTGTATGCAACTCTGAAGCATTTATTTAAATTCAGGTGAGATGAAGGGAAGTACATTACTAAACAGTCAGTCTTTTTTTTTTCTTTTCCATTTATATGCATTTAAAATGTCCTTTAAAACTGATATTAACATTTTTCTTTCCCATAGAGAATAACTTTGGATCAAAAAAAAAATAAAAAATATCAACTTTAATCAAGAAAAACTTATAAAATAGAATTTTAAGGCTCAAAGTGAACATCTATGTATTGGAAATAGTAAGGCAATTAACAGTGAATCACTTCTTCAATATTTAATAATTAAAATATTTCATTAGATCTTGCTAATTGTTTTGTACGAAGACATTTTCCAGAAACTAACGCTTTTTTACCATTGTAGCAGTAAGAACACAGTTCTTATAGGAATTCTCATTCCAGATTTGTATCTTTGCATTATCTATCATTACTGTAAACAGTTGGAGTTGGCAATTGTTTACATATTAAGTAAAAGACTGCAGACTTGACTTTTTGTATTCTGAAGTATACTCTCCTCTTCTCATGTTAGTGTATGTGAGGCATTCAGAAGGTATGCTCCACGTTCTGTATGGAAGCAAATGATCTCAATCCAGCTGTTTTAAGGCAAGAAGTCTATCAGTTCAATGCAGACTGCTCTATGATGCTGCTGAGGACTGGGTCCTGTACCAAGGTGGACCAAAATTTTAAAGCGAAAATAATACTTTAGCCTTCTGGAATTACAACACAGAAATTGTAATTTCTGATATGGTTTGAAACATATGGTGCCTCTGGTCATATAGAAAACCAGAACTAAAACAGAACAAGAAACTAAATAAACCTACAAGATTCTGAATCAGAAAATGACCTGTTATTGAAAGTTTACAAAAATAAGCATTTCTATATCTCATTGATATAATGTTATGCTTCACAATGTGGTGTATTACTGGATTTTAGCTAACAATGACTTCAGTAAATGCTCTAACATTGATTTTTGTTGTT
The DNA here is from genome assembly GCF_009819795.1 of Aythya fuligula. Taxonomy (NCBI): domain Eukaryota; kingdom Metazoa; phylum Chordata; class Aves; order Anseriformes; family Anatidae; genus Aythya; species Aythya fuligula. The sequence goes on along the minus strand of NC_045565.1, from coordinate 4,478,629 downwards.
GTAGTAGCCTGCCCTGAATAAGAGAATGAAATACTGTTTTAGTGTGAAGTGTGAAATCAGCTACTCAATTGAACAAAACAATGAAAAGTCAAGCTGCTCAGGAAGAGTGCACAATTGCATAGTCTCTAGTGCATCTTGACACAGTATGATACCTTCACGGCACATGAACTAAAACATCAAGTTTTGTGAAAACTCAGTGCTGTCTCTTCTGCTTACACAAGTGATTTTTCCCCTTGGCTTTTCCATCAGTCAACAACACAAGCATCATTTGTGCATTTTCTTTGAGACGAGCACAGCAGTATTACTACTTAACAGCATTTACATCCATTCACATAAGCTTCCTTTACACGCTTATTTTATGGGCTCAGTATATGCAGAAGAAAAATGTGCTGTAGCAGTTAATGAGTAAAAATTAATGGCTACAGACCATTTGGGACCAGATACTGGTTTTGTTTGTCAGATACACTGAATGTAATTCTACTCACTTATGCATTGCATAGGGAGGTATGGTAAATAAAGTTTTGATCCTTTTGCTAGTAAATACCATCATGAAGATAACATTAAAGTTCAGCTGACAGATTCTGGTGACTCACTCTCTGTAGCCTATTTCTCAATGGGACTTCTGGGGCCTCTTGTTGAATGACTAAGGATTAATCCTTATACAGATTTTTGGGAAAAGTCTTTCAGCAGTAGCTTTTTGTCTTTCACACCTCCAAAAACAAATGAATGTACATTTTAAAAAATTGTGTACCATTTAACTTTCAGCTTGTTTGTTCAGGTTATAATGCTGTAAGGCAGGAGATACTTCAGTGAAATTATCGAAAAAATCTTTTCTCCGTGCATATTGTCCTTTAATTTTGTACCAAGTTCTTGGGCATGTTGTCTGATGTTATAAAATGTGAGAATCACTGCTAACATCAGTAATATTAGCAAGTATGATTCTAGCACTGGTAGCCAGGTATTTGCTAGTAATAAGTACTACTAAACTGTGTAAAGAAATCAGGTATCAAGACTAGTGGAATATATCACAGTGAAAAAGGAGAGGCTTGTGCTTCTTAGTTTCTACTCAGTCAGTAACTTAATCTATACAGGATATTCAGACAGGCAGTGGAAAGTAAAAGAATTTAGGAAGTATAGGATGATTTAGGTTGGAAGGAACCACAGGAAGTCATCTGGTCCAACCCCTTACTTAAAGCCAGGCAAGGGGACCACAGTGGAGTGCTAGACAGAAAAACAGCTCAACTGGGCCTGTACTAGGTGCAAAGCCTGATGAACAATATCCAGTTTTGAATACTTTGGATCAAAATTCACTTTTCAGTTCTGTCATGAAGTAATGAGAAGACCAGGGCTGTAGATGGAGGTTGAACGTTACCTTTTGTGTCTTAATTTCCTCTCTCCCCGCTTCCCTACAGCACTGGATTAAGTAAACAAAAACTAAAAACTTCCCTTGTATTATTTTCCCAAGAGAAGTTACTGACATGGGAAACTTTAAATTTTGGGTTGCCCAATTTTGACTCACTCTAGGTTTAGCTTTTGAATCCCTAAGCCATCCTAGAAACCAACAGATTGGAGGAACGATGGGTTCTCTCTCCTGGAGTCCCACAATTTGTCTTAAATTGGACATCCCATAACTGATGTCACTTTAATCAGTGTATTGCTTTTAATAGCTAGTAGTTTTATTTTGTTTGCCAGGGAGGAGCTGCAACATCAGCAACAACTGGCATTTCTGCTTTCCCACTGAAGTCACTGTTCCTTGTTTTGTCGTTCAGGATAGGAGTATATCTTAGCTTCCTGGTCTGCTCAGTCTGGGGTGAATCACCTAAGTTTTCTAACAAAGGTGCTGAAGTTGTAATGGTGGTTTTATGATATGGTCTCCACTCAGACAGGAAGTGGAACGCTACTATAAACTCTCTTCCCCCGAACCCTTAGGGAACCAACAGTTAGTGACATCAAAAGTTGGTTTTGTAGGAAACCAAGGAGTGAGAGGCTTTCTCTTTCTCAGTCTCTGGCTATATCTAGTGTTGGTTTGCTCTCAAGATAATTCCTCATTGTTTTCTTTGCATTTGCAATTTTTAAGTTACACTAAGTATTGAAAAAAATCCAAATAAGATCTAACATGACAGTATCTGTTAAGTTTTCATCTTTGTGACTTTGATCAGGACTTTGTTGTATATGCTTCAGCCATGTTGAAAGCAGGAAGCAAGAACTGCTTGAAAACAATGTCTAAAGAAGAGAGATAGCAATAACTTAAAGGTGCAAGAAATCATCTTGGATATTCCCAGATTCTAAGTGCTGTACAACTGTATAGATGCTAAATGAATTTAACTCAGTTGTGTTCTCAGCACCTTCTGTTGCACCTTCATTAAATTGCCTTATTTGCTACTATTATTAAATACAGTAGGGCTTTTTAGCTCTTTGTCCATAATTGTTGCTTGAATTCATAACTTTTTGTGTATTAATTGAATTTCCTCTGTCTTCAAAGTAGACACCACACTTGTGATTGTTTCCTAAATGACGGTGAAATCATTTAATTCTACTGGATCATAATTCCTTTCCAGTTAGTTAAAAAGCAAGCTAGCTGGTAGATACTTTTCTTTCAGTCACATTAAAAATGAGGAGAAAGAGATTGATATTTGAAAACCCTGAAGATAAAAGTTTGATATAATCTGTGTTTAAAGGCAGAAAATCACTATCAATGTAAAGAAAAAATATGAAGCACATCTGGAAAATACTTTCAGCTATGAGTTCTACAGAACATGCTTCAGACTACAGGAAGTTTAGTTTCCTATGTTAGAGTCCTAGGCACGTGTCCTGTACCTTACTTTATGAATCATTACACCATGAGTACACAATTCATGGAGTACACACACACACAAATATAAATATATAGGGTACACAGCTGTACCTACATGAAATGCTCTACTTATCTAGTCTTGAGTCAACAATTCTAAAATTATCTGGCATAATCATATATAAAAATGAGTTACATCTTTTCCCTTTTACTTGTGCTTTGTGATTTTTTTGGCATTTTTTTTTAGAATTACATTCAAAGTCATGTTGTTTACCCTCATTCAGGATTGTTGTTAATGTAGTGTTGACGTTTTCACTGGTAGTTTTCCAGCTAAACATCATCAATCCTTAACATGGCTTGCTACAACACAGTAGCTTTAATTCAAGCAGTAGAAGTGGTATTGGCTTTTAAGTGCTGAAAACTATGTTTACTATGTAATTCTTAGCAAACTACACAGTACTGAATTTATTGCACAACACTCCATACCACAATTATCCTGCAGTAAAATACTATGCAAAAGTCTTGTATATGTTACTTGCAAAATTTGCAGCAGCAGTACACTTAATTACAAACAGGTCGCTTGTAAACCTTGGCATCTTGACTTGTACCTCTTTATTTTTTTTTTTCACAGTTCTAGTATTTCTGCAGGTGTAACTGGAGCCATTGTTTGCTTATATTTTTCAAAGTTCTTCACTTTCCACCACCTTTTGGGTTGGCGATGAAAACAGCATAGGGCTTTCAGTAGTTGGGAAGGCAGAAAAAATCTCGAGTCCTTGACCAGTAATGTTTGCATACCGGCCACCACCAGGTCGAAGCTTTATTGGCTGTGCAATTTGATGGTGCCACTGAGCTGAAGCAACAAAAACAGAAGAGACTACGTAAACATCTAATTAAGTTAAAAATGAAACAACAGAAGCCAATGTACACAAATGAAAAGCTGTTTCCAACATCCTTGAAGAGAGCACTGCATTTTGTTTCCTGTTTTAGGGTCTGTTCCTTCAAATATTATCATCCATATAATTGATGAGATGAGTATTTTTATTGCAGTATCGATGGAATTCCATCCCTGTACAATTCAATGGCAACACTTACATGGATTTCAGTAAGTCCAAAGTTTAATCATTTAATCTTTGGAGCCTTCTCCAAAGCTCTTGCAATTAAAAGACATACTGTAGTGTTAACAGAGATGAACAAACTGAACATAACTCTGATTTTGTACTATTCCACCCTCTAGAGGACTTTTTTCCTTCTTTTTTTTTTTTTTTTTTAAGTGGCTACAGTTTTGATTTTTCTCTGCTATTTACAATTAGTAATGTTTCTGAGATTTTTATTTATAATATACTGAATGAAATGTAATCATACTAACACTTACAGAATCCAAAGTTAAATATTTAATAATTTAGAAGTAAGATGCAACATGTTCCCATATAAAAAAATACTATTACAATTTTGTGAGAACATTTGGCTATTGCTTGATAATTAACAGTTATAATTCTTAAAATATTTTACAAAGGGGAAATGAGTATTGTCTTAACCTATCTTTATCCATGCAAAACCTCCAAGTCTCCACTCAAATTTGACAGGCATAGAATCACAGAATGGTTTGGGTTGGAAGGGACCTTTAAAGCTCTTCTAGTTCCAACCCCACTAGTAATTAAAATTAAAAAAGTACAAGTTTGGGCTACAATAATTGGAGAATAGTTTAGTGTGGGAGACATATAATCTCCATATTATGCATTGATAAGAAATGTTTATTATCTTTCCATGCTTTCCATTTTTTTTTTAACAGCCCCCAACAACATGTTTGCATTTGTGCCATGCTCTCATTACTGTAGTTTTTTCTTTACACATGGAATCACAAATTCAAGACCAAACTTTCACTCCCCACTCATTTGAAATTGCACAAATAAAAGTGGTTTCTGTCACTGCCTTTGGCGTACAAGACTTGCATACTCTTTAGAAACATTTATTACTTCCCTTCATTTTCCTGCTTGTAGCTTGCATCCTTCATATGAAAATTTAATGTCCGTCTCACCACACTTAGACACCTAAGGAATTATTTCTCATTTTGTGTATTCTGTTTTGAATCAGCCCCTCACCAGCCCTGTGTTGAACATTACATTTCTGTTGTCTATATCACCACAAGGTGGCAGAAAACTGACAGAGATGTGTGGGTGACTTGTGGTTATCCCTGATACTAAGTGGTTTTTGTTGTTGTTTAAGAAATACAAGGTTGAAAACTACTTTTTCCCTTTAAGAGTATGGACACAACCCCATAGTTTGTGCCATGTTTTTTTTTTAATTATTATTATTTTTATTATTATTATTTTATTATTGCTTAAGTAATTGAAGTATTCTCTCTTCTTTTGGGGGTCTAGATAAATTGCCTTAACTAGTACATACATCCTGCATAGATAAGGAGAAATTAAATGACATGCCATAGTTCTTGAACTAGGCTTGGGCCTTCTGAGTCCTGGACTGACACATTATCCTCTCAGCTAGCTTGCATTAGATAGGCAGAGTTTGCATCACACATGCTGCCTGGAAGAAGGTGTCTGTTTTCCTGTGTCAAATGTATTGTTCCATCTCAGGTCAGTGCTGTAGCACTGCTGTGTGTGTGTCAGAGGTTCAATTTGAATATGCATGCATTGTATGTTTACGTGTTTAGGGAGGTGGAAGGCAGAAAACTTGAACAGAGAATGCTGTGCAAAACTCCTCTCTTTTTTTTTCCTCTTTTTTTTTTTTTTTTTTTTTTTTTTTATAGGTGGGTACCTCTAAACTGGTGTGGGAGAGCCAATCTGGTTATTTAATGATATCATTCTGCCTCCTCCTGGTGGCCATATTAAAATAAAATCATGCAGTGACTGTAATGTCTTATCCACGGCAAAACTGGCAATTTAAGGACTAAGAACTGAATGAGGGCTGGGACCTGTCAAAGAAAACACTGATTTGTTTTACTGACTAGTCGATACCTACCATATATGTCAAGTCTAGCAGTACAAGAGACAATACCAGCTTCATTTTTTGCAGACAAGGTATACCAGCCCGCATCAGCTTTCTTGGCAGGCTGAATCAGAAGGCAGACATACCCAGTTGTATCTTGGTGCATGCTGGGAAAAGAAGTGTTTTTGAGTTAGAATTTCTCAAGAGCATGTCAATTTTGAGATTTTACAGTACGTACGTTCACTATGAGACAAATACACCTAACTTCTATTCTCAAAGAGGTAGCAGACCAAGACCTTTACACTCAATAGATTTGCTTTCAATATGGCCCCAGCCAAATGATATGGGTTGCTGAAATCTATTCTTGATCCTCTCAGCTGTGCAAAGCCAAGGCGTGACACTGTAAGCTGAACTTTTGTTCTGTATGTGTTAATATTGCAATTGCTTACTGAAGTCCAATGAACTAAACCTGTGCAAAGCGGCTTCTGAACCAGGAGAAAACACCCTGCAGCAGGAGGAACATTTGTACAAACTTGTGGTATTTTTCACAACAGTAATCAGAGCCAGTCTGAAGCTTTCTTATGGCATCCATTTTTTTTCAGGCATGAGAAAAATGCCTGAGTGGCAAAATCATGAAGATTCATTTGGACAACATTGCAAATGAAATCTGTTTCATTGTTCCCTCCTCTTCCTTTGCTTTTCAGCAATCCAAGGCTTTCTGGCCACGAGTTACAAGAAAAACTATTCAGTAGTTCATCAAAGAACTGAGGCTCCCCTGTTCTCTAGGCTGTAGCTGGTTGTTTTTATCAACCCAAGTGTTTCCCTCACTAAAAAGAAACAAGTGGGAGATGAGTACATCAGAATACTTGGAGTTGCAGGATGTTCTGAAAATTGACATCTTCCTTCCATATGAACTGGAATGAAACATCAAACCACAAAATTTCAGGTTGAGAGGACATTTTGTGCTCCTAAATAAAAAAGGGAATATTCAGCCTTTGCTATCCACAGCACATAATTTGCCTTACATTGGTGACACAGAAATGTAGAAGCTCATGTATGTCCATATCACGATACAGAAAACATCTCTTGGTCTCTTTCCAGCAGGAAAATAATAGGTAAGATAGGGAAAAGCAAGCAAAATGCTCATTGCACAAAAGAATCTCTGTGGAGCCAGTTGAAGGCTTGGGTTTAGACATTCCTGCAAAGGGCAGGACTTTATCAAGTAAAGTTTCCATTCACAGCAAGTGCTGCTGCTGAGCAAGTTTTCTTTACAGGTAGGCTTCAGTGTATGCATGTGAAAACCGTGCTTTTTGAAGTCGATAGCAGAGAGCCAATGACTGCATCAGATCAATAGTTGGAGCCAAGTAAAGTAAAATATTTGAAATCAGATTTATATCAAAGTAGTGTTTAACACCACAAAACATTTTTTTTATTAATCAGAGTCACATACGCTATTTCATCAGTTTTCATTTTTCAAAAAATAAAAAATAGTGTTGTATTTGAATGGAAGAGCTGAATCCAATCAATGTTGCATTTTATAAGCAAAATATTTGCTTGTGCTTGTGACTAGACTTTATCTGCCTCTATATCTGATGTGCTAAGCTCTCTGTTATCCCATGCTCTGTGGCATTCAGAACCATCTTCTAACTGTTCTGAGTTTGAACTGTTTGAATTCATCTTTAGTTAGAGCTAAATGGTGGGGAAAAAAGTTTAAAGAGAGAACAAGCTGCTAAAACATATGAAAAATACCATAACAGTATATTTGATTACAAGATGTTTATTAGGCCTGTGACCTGAAAGGTTTATCCTTGTTCTCTGAAGCAGTGGCATGTTATTTTCCATGCCACTGGAAAATATGGTTTCCATTTTGAACCGCTCTTGTTCACCTGACAGCGAGGCCAGCATTTTAAAACTCTATGTGGAAGAAATAAATAGTTTTAAGAATACCGTCTGTATTAATTGCACAGCTTTTCAGTGAAACAATTGGTCCAGCTGCAAGAAATTCCTGGTATGGGTATGATGGTACAGTACCTCATCCTCTCTCTGTTTGATGGGATGGTTTCATTATCCTTCTTCCAGTAAAATATGGGGGGTGGCATTCCCACAACCCTGCACTCTAATCTGACCGGGTACCCTTCTGGAACACCACAGTTCTGAAGCTTCTCCAAAAACATGGGGGCTTTTTTTACTTCCTTTGCTGGAAAAAGAAGAAGAAGGATTAATACCGACCATTTTTTTCTTTGTTTGTCTTTGAACAATAGGGAAGAATGCAAACAAATGGTTCTTGTGATATCAAAATAGGTTGTAAATTTTTTATGAGATATTGGATGGAAAGTGAAATGCTGTGATGCAGCCCCTATAAGAGAACATACAGCAAATAATATGCATTAAAGAATGCATACATATATGTATGCATGGGTGTAAACGTACTACCATAGCAGGATCAGATGCCAGATCAGTGCCAGATCAGTGGATTTTAACAGCTTGCATCTTGCAAGACTTTAATAAAGAACAGTATTCATATTTGTATTTATTTTATTCAAAAATACTTAAAATAAATAAATAAATTAAATTGGAACTGGCATCTAGGAGACCTCAGCATATTTTATGAATTTAAACCCTACGAATTCTGGGGAGAAAATTAAGGATGTAATTTTGCCAAGACAAGAGAAATAGCATGATGATGATTCAGAATTCTCAAAGACCTCTGCTAGTAACAGGACTGCACCTCTCAGCTGAGTACCAGGTCCATTTCTCTCCATCAAATGAGTGTTACAGCTATTGAACTATAACTGCTATCAGTGAATTAACTGTCTTTATGAAAACTAAGTGAGATATTTCTGGAGAAATGCATGTAAATAACTACAGCATTCGACTAATTTTTCAATGATTCTTACCTACAACAGTCAGCTCCAGAGTAAATGAATTTTGTCCTGCTCGATTAGTGGCAAGGCAAGTATAAGTTCCAGCATCATTTTGTGAGAGAGGATCAATGAGCAGAGAGTGAACTCCAGTCTCTCTGACCAGCATCTTGTGGGTGCCGTCTGGTAACACAGGTTTGCCATTCAGAAGCCATGTCAGGTCTGGCGTTGGTAACCCACTCACCTAACAGAGAGTGAAACAGCCAGAGGCAGATGTCAAACTGACAACTAGATTTTAGTAAATTCATAGGTAAGCCTTTCTTCAGATATCATCTGAATAATGTCAGCTTCTGGGTTGTTTATTTTACTGATTAGTTCCAAAAATAATCAAAACAGAAAACAAACAAATACCAAGAGAAACAAATATATGAAATGCTTACATTTATCTTAGTCAGAAAGGACAAAACTTGATTATATAATCAGATTCACAGAAATCTTCTAATAATCTGCCAGTTTTCCTTTTTTTTTTAAGTGATGATTATAAATCAAAACTACTCAGTTTAACAGACATTTAAAAGTGTTCTATACAAATGACTTTGTACTTCAGAAATTTTGATGAATTATATACTTCTTTGTAGCTGTTAAATTTATATGCTTTATCAGAAGATACATATTTTATAAAAAGGTTATTAGACTATTATACTCTTAAAGATCTTTCCGGTAGATAGAAGTACTTACTCAGCTCCAAAATATTCCTTTCCAAACACTATTCTACAAACCAGAGAAAGAGGGAAGTGGAACTTGCCTGAACAAAGAGCTGCTTTCTTCCAGGTTTTTGTAATACCAGACATGCTCTAAGACTTCTCAAGCCCTGCTAGGACAGCAGAGCTAAGAATAGTCAAATTCTTTGGCATGCTCCCTAGCAAACTTTATGTTGTAAATTAAGTAGTAATCAATCTTACTCATCTTCATGGAAGCATTTACATCTGCTCCAAAGCTTCTACTCTGCTCAGGGTAGGAGACATTCTGGAGCACTGAAGAGGTCAGTGTCAGCACTACCACCTTTCTGTCTGTACTACTGGGACATAGAACAGCTACCAAAATACATTGGAGAATGTGAGTTTCTTAATGCTGTTCAATAACAGGAAATTCATTATGCGTGTGCTCTAATTTCTGACAACTCTGTATTTGGGATTTGAATCTATAAATTGAGATTCTTCAGCATGTTAGGGAAGCATAAAATGAGCTAGGCTCTATTCCTTCTTTTTTAGGGAGTATTAATCTTCAGTGATTCAGTCTAATACAATGGAAATGCTAGGTTGAACAGAATACAACATGCTAATTCTCTCATGATTTTGAACTGTTATGGATTAAGTTCAAGAATCTGATGGTGCAGCAGGAAGACCTGTCATTCCCAGATGAACTTTTGGAGTTTGGACTGGTAAGGACACGGTGAATGTATTTAGTAATTTGAACAACCCGATAAGTGAGCCTTCTGTTTTTGGGGTTGTGTTCTTTGTGTTCTTCATGCCATACAGCATATGTTGTAAAGAAGTCCCTGAATCCACTCAGAGAGAATGACAATAAGCAAAAACTTTTAAAAATGAAGCATTAACCTTTAACAGAAAGTGTTCATGCAATCAATAGAAACATGAAAACACCTACTAATACATATACACAGATATGAATAGAGAAAAGAACAGAGGAAACTGTTAATACCTTACAATCCAGTCTACAAAGTCGCCCTTCATGTGCTACCATATCACCTGGAGCCTGTAGAAAATAGGGCCTGAAAAAGCGTTCTTGAACTGCTTCTCTGTCTCCCTCTGGTACCCGGGATCTTGTTCTGCAAGACAAAAATTCCACGTGTATGTTTGGAAGCCAAATTCTTTTACCTTTTTAAATGCTAAGTACAGAAAGAAATTGCAGAAAAGTAGGAACAGATAGTTTGAGCTAAATAAAAGGGTAGAAAGAAATCCACTGATTTACATTGTAATTTACATTGTAATTATCCTATGATTCTATGATTTAATTGCATATTTTCAATTTAGATTATTAAATATTAGGTAGTATCATTGGATTCCCAAGCCGTCCTTTATTTCTTTTTGCCTTTTTTTTTTTTTTTTTTGGCTGAATTTCATCACGCTAATCCATTCCTTTCCTCTAACTCTACTAAAACAAGTGAAATAATACTTTACATTATAACTTCCCTGCATCTAAAGATGACTTTCAAAAATGTTACACTCTAGAAGCGACTTGTTGGGAGGTATGTGCTGCTGTTATTTCCATTTAATGGTTGAGAACTGAAGTGGAGAGTATGCTGAAGTACAGCTGCAAGTTATTTTGAATGCCTTCAATAAGAAGCATAAGGAAGGTGTGAAGGGTTTGTTTTCCTTTTACCTGTGAGGCTGAATTGTTGATATTCGGCCCCGAACAGGGATACTCTGAACCATCAGGTGGCCTGAACAACTGACTCTTCCCTGCAAATCACAATGGAAACAGAATTAGTAGTTGGTTAATAGTTCATTTAACTGTAAAGTATCAATATTTAACATTTACAATGCATTAGGATTTATTTTCATTATGTAAGTGAACTCAGTGTAACTATACTTTAGAAGCAACTGCTTTTAGTGTGTGGTGGAGTGCAGGTGAGGCAGGCGTTTCTTTGTGTGTCTAGAGCAGTGTTTCTCAAACTCTTCAAGGCCGTGGCAATGCATTTTGCAGCAGCGCTATATAAACCAGCTTAGTGTCTGTCCTTGCTTGTTCATTCCTGCTACTGTGTCTCCACAGGTACTGTCTGCTGCTTTATTTGTATTAGCATAGTTGTTTGCGCTGCCACACGGAAACTTAGTATTTGGCTGAAGTATAATTCAGAAAAAAAGTGAAAATTTCAGCTGGAAAAGTTGCCTGATCTAGTTGACTGTACAACTAAATAAACAGCTAAGCTAGCAAATGGAGTGAAGAGGAGTGAGTAGGGGACAAGACTACTTGCAGATGCACATTTTTTTGCAGGCTAGATAAAGAATAATTGTGTTTGTTAGTGCTTTCAAATTTGATGTACCTATTGGTTTCCCTTTGCTCTATTCTTCCTGCCTGACATATGATGTCTGCCTTGTCATTATATCTCAAAAGACAGCTGTCTACAACAGGCAGGGTTTCAGGAGATAGGGCAGGGGTTACTAATGTGAAAAGAATATCCTTAATGATTGTGACTGAGGTGAGTAAGAACAGGGGAGTAGTTTCATCATTATGCATTATATTTCCCTCTCCTATCCTCTGAAGCATCTGATTTTTGATGCAGTTATAGTTGGACTAGGTGGCCAACTTTGTTACCATTGACACATATTATACAAAGACAAAAAAAATAGTTTTTTTTTTTTTTTTTTTTTTTTTCAATAGAGGAAAATAAAACACCTTACTTGTGGGTTTGCAGCCATAATGGTATAGTTTCCATCATCATCATTAGTAGAAGTTTCAATATGTAAAGAACATGTTCCATCTTCCTCTCTGCTCATTTTGAAATGTGAGTTTTTCTTTGAAATCTGCTTGCCATCCTTGAACCAGTATACCTGATCAGAAAAAAGAAGTGACTTACTCTTGCTCTGTAATCAAATAGCAACTATAAAAACGCAGGTAAGAACACAACAGAAGTTAACAAGTTGCTTGTATAACTTTTAGAATACCATAAAATTTGCAGGTGGTTTACAATGTGAAATTGAATGATTCCAGGCTGAGCTGAGAAAACAGTATGTCTCCTTTGCACAGCTGAAATTGTCAGGTTCTGTTTTCTTGGGTGTAGAAACTTTATTGGTTATCTCAGACCAACTCTCATCTTTCCGAGAAGTTAATTTTATTTTGTTTTGTTAGGACTTTCTGTTTTTCTGAGTTAGGTGGTTGAGTTGCAGTCCATACAGTACAGCAAGACCTGATACATGCTCAACAGCAGGTATTGTTACTTGAGCAAGTTGGGGGAAATAGTTTGTTTTAAAGCTCTCTCCACAGAATTATGTTCTTCAGAATGTGACTTGCCAGAGGGCTGTATAGGAAATAGCAGATAGTTAATTTTTATTCCTCCACAGCTAACAAACAGTGAGAATGACCTACCTTGGGAACAGGTATTCCAACAATTTTGCAAGTGAATGTGATAGGAGACCCTTCCATTACCCGGAAATGCTTGAGTCTCTTATCAAAGATGGGTGCTATGTATTTGCCTGTAGGGATTTCCTCATGTTGCACTTCATCGTCTGATTCATCCACTGGGGTGCGTTCAAGGCGAAATTCTATTTCGTTCATCAGTCTCTGCTCAAAGCTTGAAATCCTATATTCCTGCAGAGTGAGAGAGGCACGACTCAGAGCCAGATGAGTCATGTTCTATGGTATTTGCAGTCATTTGCACTTTTAGACTAATGCTAAAATGAGTGAAAATAGAAAAACCTATTTAAACTAGGACTTACTGAAACAGTCTGAATTTGGTCTGCAGGAACAGATTCTCACTGCATATGAAGTTTGCACTATGTTACTAATGAAACCGAGTGTTTTCAAAGGCAGCAAAAAAAATAAATAAAATCCAAAGAAGTGAAACACAGGCACACTAAAGCCCTTAGAAGATTAAATAGATGGAAAACCATTATATTCCTGCATAAACAACCATTTCCATATAGTATGATGTTATTAGGAGCCTCCTCCATAATGCCTTGATGTCAGTAGAAGCCTCTTGTTACTTAGCTGAGCACTGTTCTGCATGAGGCTGATTTTGTCAAGACCAAGAAACATTTGACCAGGTGTTTCCTGATGTAACGTGTGAAACTTCATGCCAACAGCCAGCTTCAGGTTTTGACACCAAACCTGTATTTATCCTCGGCATGGTAAAGCAATACAGATACACATGAACAGCAGCAGGAATATCTTACTTAAGTAATTAAAAATTACTTGTGGAGAAGTTACTACCATATGCAGGCCTTTAGCAGTAACCACATTCTTCTGTTTAGACCTGCTTTTGTGCAGTTTGTGAGTTCAGAGCTTGCATTCTGGCTTCTGTTGTCTGACCACTGACATTTCTGAGAGCAGGCTTCTGTTTTCTTCTATTCCCACAGCAAACACAGATTTTCAGAATCTCACTTTATGCTGTCAGATATTGCTGTTATGATTTTTTTCTTTGTTAAAGAATTGATTAAAGAATCATCAAAGTTTCCAAATCATGAGAAGTATATCCCTGATTATTTAGCCACTCCGTCATACTTGTGATTGTGCTTTTGACCAATAGTTCCCAAGTATTAAGAAGCAAAAGTTGAGAAACATCACGAAGTGTTAGCTAAAGAAGTCTTTGAATTCTTCAGGAGTCCGTGGGGAGGGAAGTGGTCAAAGGTTGAGAGGTTGCAGGGAAGTTATGAGGAGATGGGGTCTAGGGCTCAGCGTGAGAAATGGAAAGGATTAACATGACAGTCACAAAGCCTAAGTAAAAAAGTTCAAAATTGCTGTGGTGGAATAAATGCTCTAATAATATCCATCTTTGGTACTGTAATGGTAGATGTTGTTTAACACTCTCAATCTAAAATCTTTTTTTAGGGTGGATTGTTGTAAGGTCTGCTCTACTAACATTAGCTATGGTAAGAAAAGACAGTTCAGGGTAGGGAAGAAAGTACTTTATGAAAGAACTGTTTTTGCTGGAAACTGAGCCCTCCTTCCACTCATCCCTGTTTCTCTGATGCTGTTCCTTCCACACAGCTTTGGAGCACTGTCTTTAATTGCAACGTAACAGTGTTCACAGGGAGCTCCGGTTGCTGGATCCCTCCTTCAAGATACCTTCCTTACCCATAACACTCTCTCTCCACTCTGACAGGGATAGGCTGTTGCTGATACTCTCTTCAAATATACCACTGCGAGTACAGCTTTGCCAAGAGGGAATTTTTGAGCTTGCACATCTGTAGAAGTGTGCAAGACATGCACCAAAGGGGGAGAGTCTGCCACTAGATGGAACCGTCCACTTTCCTTGCAGGCTTTTGTTTGCTCCGGGGGCTGGCCAGCAGCTGATGATCAGCAAGCAGCCTTATAAAGTTTCATCCTGTTGAGCTTTTTTGGTTTCTCACAGCATGTCTCAGCAAATGAATTTAATAGATCAAATTCTGATACCAGTTAAGCCAGTGTAAAACCAGAGATTCTCTGATTTCTAACCAACCAATGCTTGTAGTGGTTACATTGGTTATAATGTCCTAAGTGGAAAGTTAAGCAATCAGTCTTTTAGCCTTGATATTGAGAAAAGGTGTGTGTGTTTTTAGGAAGAATCAAGTGAAAATCCAGGAGTATCTGCTTCACGAAACATCCCTGTGACCAAAAGGTACTGCAGCCATATTTTGTTTCTAGGATCTGCCATAAATTAAAGAATTCAAATGTAAATGATTTGTGGTGACCAATGGACTGAAGAGCATATTTGGAGTTTGGTTTTCTTTCAACTTCTTTGAAATCTTTTAATAGATTCCTTCTTGTTGTTTTAGGTAGTTCTTGACAGCAGAAAGCAAAATCTGTGGCAAAAAATTGCACCTGCCCAGAAAGGATTATCTCGAGTCTCTTGAGTTTTCCAATAGGACCTGACCATACTATATATAATTCTTCTTAGAATTAAATTATTTTCAGTGATTTCACATGTTGTGTGGCCTTTGGAAATGTGGAGGCTAATTAAGGACTGATTAAGCTAGGGGTAATCTCTCCCCCCTTCCTTTCATTCATTTAATGAATCATAATGTGATAAAAGGTCAGGACAGTATGGCAGATACGGTACAGGTTCTCATTTCTGCCTGTCTAAACATGTTACTGCTTTTTGTGTAAGGCACTTCTCAAAAAATGTAATTATTTCTGGATATTTGTCCTATGACAGCGTATTTTAAAGTTAAATGCACTGCTTTGCATGTATGTTTCTCATTTGTCATATCTGAGCACTTTTTAGCAGTTATTCCCTTTGTGAAGATAAGCCATTTTTCAAGTGTTTACAGGGCAACAGAGCTGATGGACAAAGTAGGTGAGGTGAGCCACAACTTCGTTACCTCAGAAACTAGATACAGTAAATCCATGACAACTTTATACTCCAGAAGGGCAAATCTGTACTCGGATGAGAATAAAATGAATGCAATAGTCTAGAAGACTACTAAAAAAAGCAGTAGTCTAGAAGACCTTAGTCTTCTAGAATTGGAAGAGGACTTTTGCAAAAACCTTTTAGTTGTTAAGTGCAACCTAATTAAGAACAAAGGTAGAAAAGGCAGAGGGCCTGTCTTCTCTCACATAGAACACAATTAAACACGCAAAATCAAGAAGAGAGCAGATCAGTTATTTTCTGCCCTGTGAGCCTTACCAATCATTCTTTTATAGCAGTACACAACTCTGCCACTAGACCATTTTAGTTGTGTACATTTTTAGCTGGATTAAGCTTAATGCATGTTAGAAAATACTGAAGTTAGGTTTCCCATGGCCCAGAAGTGTTGCCTGTGTGTTGTGTTTATACTTTAATCTTAGCCCTTTAAATGTGATTAATGTGCATATATATGTTTATTTAAGTTTACACACAAATCAACAAGACTAAATTAACAGTGCTATAAAAATTCTAACACCAACTTTCATAGACTGAAGGTGTTATACCACATTTCTTATGAAAAACAGAAATCTCTGAAATAAGGGGAAATACATAGTCTTATAGAGAATATAATCTTGGAGATTTTGCTTGGTTGGTAGATTTCCTTGTAGGATTAGCAAGAACAGAAAATATTTGTTAATATGGCTTTCTGAAGAACTGTTTTATCACGTAAGCCATAAAACTATTTCTGAATGTAATTACATAAGCGGAGTAGGGCAAAGTGTTTGTGGTTGTGTTTCAGATGAGTATTTCGTAAAGTGTCACACAAAGAACAAGTCAATTTGATTGCTGGGTATGATGTTAAAACTCGGCTGGAGTTCAGCATGCTAAGGAGACTAAGGCAAAGAGTACAAAGGTTCAAGCTCTGTTTCTGGGTCAAAAATGTAGGGGGCCAGCTGCACTTGGGCAACTTTTCTGGAACATGATATTTTTACAGACTAGAAGCCATGGAAATTACCACACTCATAAAGGTTAGAGGAACTTTAGTTGAGTGTTGATTCTCATATACCATATAAAAAGATTATTTTGATTGCCACTCATTGCCAACTCCAGACAAGTTTCCCAGTTTAATCCCAGTGTTAGTGTTGTAACTTCTATTAGATTGGCTATTCGGCAGTTATTCTAAACCCAGTTAGCAGTTTATCTAAGAAACTGACATATATTTCATCTCAGTGTCTATTTCTAAGCTGTAGCACTCCTTGGCTTTAAAGTCTGATCTAGGCTACGCTGATTGAAGTCTTCTGTTTAGTTTGGATTCTTTCTTTCTACCCCCATACCACTCTTTCAGCAATCAGGATAAAAATACAACAGATCCAATGTGCATGCTTTTCTTGTTTTTCTTCATATATCATGTCCCATGCAGAGATAGCAGGGAAATAACTTATTTCTTGCAAATTAATTGTTTTGGGCCTCTTACATAGCACAAGGCCTGAATATCATGCTATCCATATGTAAATACCAAGCCTTTGAAGAGACTAGGAAGTCAGTTGTGGTACACAATGATGATGCTCAAAATATAATTCAGCTCAAAGTGACCGAGCAAGAGGAAAACAGAAGAGAAAATAAATTAAGTTTGTATCTCTAACTCCCACAAACTTAGCTGGAGTGAACGGCTCAGGAGTGTGTGCAACAGCATGAGGAGCTCAGGTTTCCTGTCCTAGGCAGTGAGTTCTGCAAGCCAGGATCCCTACCAGAAGAAAACTTATTTGTACTTTGTTGTTTAGATCTAGGTTTTGAGAAGGCATCTGCAAGTGACTGTTCAGTGATTCATTACTATGATTATTGAGAATTTATACCTATTAATACTAAGATCTTCTAACTTGTCTTGGATGGGTTCTTAAATCTCTTTCATTTCTAGTTCAGAGCAAACTTCTATGAGGACTCCTTGGGGTTTAATTCCCATCTGTAGTTCAAAATTATCTACATTTGCTGACTTTGGGATATGATATGAAGCTTGTCTTTGAGCAAGCTTTATGGAGTGGTTGAATCAAGTGTAATTATTGTGCTCTGGGGAATAGAATAATTGATTCTTGGGACCTTTCTGAGACTGACTTAGTACAGGAACTGCAAAAAGATGATTGTGTTTTATCATTGTTGAGGTATCAGTGATGATGTGGCCTGTGTGGTGAGTTGGGTTCTGCAGATGGCTCTACAGACCGTGGTCTTAAATGTTCTAAAAGCTTTTGGACAAACACTACATTTCTTCTGCTCTCAAATTTATTGTACAGTATATACTAGCAAAAGTAAAGAATATTCATTTAATGGCTGTGAATAATGCATTCCATAAACGGCTGTGTTTTTTCTCTTTGTCCTAAAAATAAGGCAGTGACCATGCTGCTCTCTGGGTCTTACATAAGACACAACCAACGAGCATTGCCACATGCTATTCTTCATAGTAAATGACACAGATATGTGGGCACAATTTATAATTCTTATTGAAAAAAGATGTTAAACACGCCTAGGTACTTACTTCTTCCCTTCTTTTATTATAACATAGTTAATTGCTTTAATTCTGTTACTGCACAGGATTTTGAGGTTTAATTACCTCAGTTTTCTGTTTGATATTATTTGTATAGCAAAGATTTAAGGGAATAATGCCTTTAGTATCTAAGATTAGCTTGTAAAGCATAATTTCCTCTATTTATAGTCCCATTGATGTGAAGCCTGTTAATGTTTTCAACTAGAAATTTAAAATAATCACTTTGCATTACAAATTTATAAATTTATTCATTAGACTCTATGTCTGTCCTTTTCTTCCCATTACTTTTACTTCTACGTGGCATATTCTGAATGAATGTTATGAAGATGTATTACTTGCAGGGAAGGTGAGGGGCCTGATGGGCTGGATAGACAGACTTGGAGAAGTGGAAACATGCTCTCTGTTCATCAAAGAGTTGGACACTCACTCAGTTTATGAGACTTGGATGCTTTGTCTCCCAGGATTTCAAACTCAGTCTCCAAGAGGAAGCTCTAATCTGCATTCTAATACAGCATTGTGGAAGTGGAGACGAGAGGGAAGTTCTGTCCTTGTTCTCTTTCTCTGTGTGTAAATAGTTAAACATCCACTAGAGCAAGGACAGAGACCTAGGTGTTTGACCTAGTTCCTAGGCAGAAGAGTGGATTCTCCTTCTTTCTCAGCCTGTCCCTACCTCTTTTCTCCAGCACAAAGTGGAAGAAAGAATTCTAACAGCTTCCTCAGACAACCATAACCATTAGAGCTGAAATGCTATCTGAAAAGTCCTGCTAAAGGAGGGCCTGTACCATGTTGCCTCAAATTCTTACTTTTTGTTCACTGAGCTGGAGAAGGCAAGAGAGGGACTCATGTCTCCTGGTCAGACAGCTGTTCTGAAAGGTGGGATTTCCAGATTTCTGTGCTGCTGCTAAAGAATAGTTAATGATTTGTGCAAGCTGGGACAGCACCAACCATTCACTGTACCCACTGGCATGGAGTCATGCGGTCCTTCTGGGAGTGAAGAGTTGTACATGTACGTTGGACTGTCTTGAGGCTAAGGAAGAAAATGGGTGAAGTCTCCCATATATTGGGATTTGTCCTAACCTCTTCCTGCAATTGTATAAATCAATCCTCATTTAGTGTATCACCTATTTGAAAGAGCTGAGCAAATCTGACTTTAAGACATTTGGAATAACTGAACCACATTTTTTCCAGCATTTCCAGTGGTGATGAAATTTTACCTGGCAATCTAACATACTACCATCTGCATAAATGACAGGTATGGTGTTATTTCTAGTAAAAATGACAGCTTGTTTTTACATGCGCTTGATCAAAAGTGAAGCTAGAATCTTAGCAAAATTTTATCTGTATTTCTATGAAAACTTCGTGATTATCATAGCTGTAAAAGACTGAAAGCTAACGTGTTCTGTTCTCTGCAACAGCAAAATCACCAACTGCATTCTGATTCTAGATTTCTGTATTGTTGGTGATGAATGATGTGCTGGATGAAACAGAAGGAGTACATCTGGATTATTAGATACCATGCTGAGTGCATAATGCTGACACACAGGAAAATCTTGACTTGTAAGCTAAACACTTATCATATGGAAGTCAATGATAATAATAAATAGTGCACCAGGATGTAAGTCTATCATATTAATTACTGCACTTTATATAGTAATCTTAATCAATACCAGTACTTTAAGATATAGATCGTCATTTACAGCTTTTATATTGGATGATCCCTACATGTTCTACAGATACTGTAGATGAGACCAAGTGCTGCAATTGAAATTTGGGATAACAGTAAGGAAAATGCTATGGAAAACATTTTGTGAGAGGGAATTTTTGAAATAGTATGTAAAAATGCAAGGAAGCCAACACTTCAGGATTCTTACTGGATGCTGTGCTCCATTCATTATGCAGTGATCTCATACAGAGGAGAGTTGCGTTTGTATTTATGAGAAAGTGAGTAGGAGGCTTTTTCCTCCCATTATAATAAACAATTTAATGCAAATGTGCGATATATAGGATGAATATGTCTCATTTTAAAAGTTGTGTGAACTACAAAAAGAAAAAACAGGACAAAATCTGCAGGTGTGAATCCACCTCTACAACATATGACTTTCATGATGTTGATTGTTCTATAAATGGCAAAGCTATAGGAATTCTGAAAAATATTATGCATTGCCAAGTCTTTAAATAATACTTCTTAAATAATTCACTGCTTTCACTGAGGAGAAAACTCAGACTTGAACATTTTCAGTGTTTTAAAGATTTTCAAATCAAGCTTTAGGTTTGGTGTCATACAGAATAGCAAATAAGTATATAAATAACTTTCTGTCAGCTGCTAACTTTGACGCTGGTGGTGATCGTTGTTTCTAAAGGGGTTATCATGCAGTTAACTCGAAAGACTGGTTGGTATTTCACAATAGTTCTCTAAATAGTTTGTCTTACTACCATAGCAAGTACAAATTGTAACACTTGTGATTCATCTGCAAAACATACTGCTTTGCCAGTTGTTTTGCTCAAAAGTGCTGTGGCAGTGTGATCTGTCAGAAGGAAGGGTCAAGAGCAAAATTTAAAAAACAGGTATTACACTGCAGTTGTCCACAGAGGGTAATTTATTCCAGAAATCCCATGGCTTTTTGCTTATCTTTGCATGTTCTATGTCAGAAGGGCTAACAAATGTGAAAAGTTTCCTTATTGATGACAGATCAGGATAAACCATTATTTGCTGCGTTAAGCATGAGCTGGCAGGATGACGATGGAGGGCTCCATGGTCAAGGTGAGAGCAGAATAATCGCCTGCAGGCAGAACAGCTACCTAGCAGTCCTTAGGGCACTCTACAAGGGTGGACGAACCTGACTTACAGTGATATTAACCTCAAAATATTTTTATTCCTTCTTTGATTTTGTAAACACTGCCCAGACTGGTGGATTTATTGATTCCAGTTAAGAATGAACTGATATGTTTTAACTTCAGCTTTGTAGAAGGCTTGTTGTTTTCCTAAATTCTAATAATGACAGCCCTAAACTTAGTGTCTGCCAGTAACAGCTACCAAAACTTCTTTGTTAAGTACTTGCCTAACAACTTCCTGACAATTCATATGTATCAGGAGATTTGGAAAAATATTTAATGCTAAAAAATGAAAAATGTATTTTAGTTCAATCAAAGTGAAAGCAGAAACCTTTTTGTTACAGTTTGATTACCTTCCTCCTTAGTTTGGGTTAGAAACATGCAGTGTCTGAATGTGTGTGCATGCAGTGAGTTGAGCAGCTTGTAAACTAAAAAATGAAATCCTGTGTGCAGAACGTTATGTGAGAAGAAAGAAGTTTTGCATTCCTACCATTCTCTAATTGAGATTATCAGAAATGAAAATTGCTACACAGTCACAAAGCAAAACCTCTACAGCTGCATCCCCTTGGACTTCCTATTTAAAGCTCCAGTTTGCTATTCCAAAGCAGTACTTAGCAAAACGCTTACTCTGCAGAGTAGTGTAGCTGCTCAACCATGCAAACACCTTTTGTGCCACAAGTCATAATACATGCCTTGTTCACAAGTGAAATTTATTTTAATGACACTTGTTTTTCTTACCTGCTGACTACTTTGTTGATTAATATCCTCTCTGAAATGTAGTTTTCTTTCCAGGTCCTTCACAAGTGCAGCTTTATTTTCCCGAATAGAATCATCTGTTGCTAATGGCAGAGGCTTCAGATTTTTCTTTGTTAATCCCTGGGTTGAGCTATTAAAAGAAAATTCTCACACTAACATGCAGCAACCAGTACAGATATTTATATATACAGTCACCTGTGATATAATATGTTAAGCTTCAGTTGTCTGGAAGAACTTATTATTTATTTACATAGAAGCCAAAGCACAATATAGGATTTGTTTTTTTTGGTACTGTTTTTATGATTCATCCCATTCCTATTAATGCCATCAGACATTAAAGATGCACGTCTTAAAGAGAATAAGCACTATAATACTGAATAAAATTCTAAGTTCCGTTTATACTTATCCTAGAATAATGATGTTGCAATGGATGCTGAAGAGATGTGCAGAGGTATTACTGTAGGTGTACAATTAGTGCATTTTATTGTATCAGGCAATAATTTAGAAAGTTAATGCGATTTCTTACTGATCTTTATCTTACAACTTCAGTGATTACTTATTCTTCCTATAATCCTTCATTTTTCTCACCCTTTTATAACACCTAACATCAACATCTCTCTTTATTTATAGATTTAGTGTGTTTTATTTATCAGGGTTTGAGAACAGTTTTTAAATAATATCAGGGGACTGCACAAATGCATTGCTGAAACACAACAGCCACACAATATTAGAGAGAGTGCAGTGTTCCAGTAGCTTCCCAGTAGTTGGGATCCTAATAACAGGGTTCTAGGTAAAAGGCATAACTGACCGTTGCTGTGCAAGATACCTGCCTTGTGGAGTGCCCTGCAGGCACAGTGACCTTTCAGCTCCGAGTCTCCGCACGATACGCTCTGGTTATGTGAGAACTCAGCTCACAGGGGAATGGTGAAATGTAAAAGACAGTATCTAACTGCCCTAGCTGGTAGGCATAGTGTAAGGATTTATTTGAGAATGCCTTCATAATAGTTTATTTGGTATGACAGTTAGAAAAAGTGAAGCACCTTGCAAACATTAAAAGTTATTAGTACAAATTAATTGGGCTTGAGCATTTGTGCACCAGCTCTGAATGGGAGGAAGGGTAGTGGATGTGCAATTGCATTTGATTTGTGCTTTCTGGTGCAACTTTATGGAAGCAGGATGAAGGTTTGAGTTGGGTATAGTTAAAACCTTCACTGTGAACCTGCTAACTTTATTTTATAAGGCCTGCCCACGATGCCAGGGCCTTGAAGTACCCCAGGCACGTGCCAAAGGGTAGCTGTAATTACCCGCCTGTGCTGGGCAATCAGGAAGTCTGGGAGCAGAGGTGCAATAATGGATCAAAGGCAAGATTTCCCTGCCAGAGTGGTGAATGCTCTGTATGCAGGGACATTTTCTCTGTTACAATTACAGGTTGGTGGATGTACTATCAGCAAGGTAAATAGGAGCTTGGGACTTACTGATGGCTATCACTACTTTGAAGTGTAACATCAGTAAAAGGGGGAAATATTCCTTACTTTGTGCAGAATTTGGAGTGCTGCAGATAAAGAGTTTTATCAATCTACTGGTGCAATTTCTTACTGATGAACACATACTAACACATGTTACCAGACTACCATGCTAACGCAGGTTTCAGTGTCTGCAAAAGGGATATTAATTTCAAGTCTTCTAGTGAAAAGGGAACTCATAAGGCCACAACCTTTCTAGTACATCATTGTCCTGATTTGCTTGTGTGGTGGTAGCCATTTTGTCACAGAAATCATTCTGGCTGTGAATTAAAAGATTTCTGTGCAAGCCATTAACTCGCCTGAGATTTTCTAGGAGACTTTAAATACAGAAAGTATTGCAGTCAGAAAAATACCTTTCCACAATTTATTTCTTCAAATTATCTGGCCTAAGAAATAACATATTATGAGGTATGATAGGTAAGAAGGTTTTTATAGCTCATATAGGCAAAAGGGCTTTTAGGCAAATGGTCCTTTATAGATCATATAGGCAGATGGAGTGGCTTATCCTGCGAGCTCATGGTGAAATCTCTTTTCTCCCATGAGAACAGTTCTGTGAATCTCTGACTGAGCCCCCATATTCTTGTCTGTATCTGTTTGGAAACTCCCATTTCTCTATCCTGAGTTTATCTCACCCTTAAGAGAGAAGATAAATAAAATGCATAACTGTAACTTTACCTTTTTTTTTTTTTTTTTTTTTTTTTTTCCCTTATAGAAGTAGTTTTCTCTTCCTTTCTTATATGAATGTAAAGATGAAGTGACCAGAATATGAGTGACTCACAAAAATACATCTTAGTTTCCTTTACAAGTATTTCACGTCCCTGCTTCTGCACATACAGTTCGTGCTACTTACGTGACTGGTGTACTTTTGGGCAGCCCCATAGCGTTGGTTGATGGTGCAGAAGGAAGTGAAGGAAGAACAGCGCTAAGGAAAGCTACTGGATTTGGAATTCGGCCAGTTGGGGAGACCGGAGTAGGAGTCACACTCTGTGGCTGAAATTGTTTTACACTGGATGTAGACAGTGTTAACGGAGGCACCGTGGATTCTTTTGGGCTTGGTAGAGACTGATCACTTTTGCTGGTAAATGCTGCTGATGGCCTTGATGGTGTAGGTGGAGGATTTGCCGTGACATTTTCCTTGTTATTTGTTCTTTGAGTTCCTTGAGAGACACTGCTGTATATTGTTACCGAGGAGCTAGAAGAGGAAATGGTAGGCGGTGGGGTCTGTGACGACAGGAACTGCTTAGGTCGGGTATAGTTGAATGCTTGTGAAGCAGAGGCTTTGCTTTGTTTGTACGTGGTTGAGGTGGATTGTTGATTGAATGAAGTAGCAGAATTCAATAAAGCTGTGTTGAATGACAGCTCTCTTGTAGATGTCTGATGCACAAGCTGTTGCTCAAGCAAGACTTGGTTATGGAGCTGTTTTAACTGGGTCTGATCACTGCACGCAAAACAAAGATAAACAAGATTGATCATGAGCCTGGTTGAAGCCCTGAACATGATGGCTGATTATGTTTCCATATGTGAATTGTGAGAGAAAAGACCTATGGCCTGTGATAGAGTGAGAGGTAGGGAAAGCTGCTAAATGACATATTCTCTAACATTATGAGAAGAGCATAATATTAGTTGGCTACAAAAATAAACTTTTCCTTCCTCTGCCCTTCCTTGGAAGAGTCATGATAAAAGCTTTTTGACTGAAGATGATTCTTACATTTTAACGCATAAAAGATTTTTTTTTTTTTTAAATCTTACTTGAAAATATTTAAGGGATAACATTGTCAAGTTCTGCTCTATGTCACCTTAGTACATCTCTACTTGTGTAATAAAGAGTAGGACTGGGTTTGTCGAAATGAGAATTTGCAAGCCAGAGTGCAGTTATTCACCTTCTGTTAAAGTGAGCTCTGAAACCAGCATTCTGGCTGATAGAACTTGGCAATAATCCACCAAAAGAGACACCACCAATGTAGTTTAGGTGGCACTGACATTTAGCGACAGGTAATAGTGCGTCTTTCAGAGAGTTTTTGCACCTCATGAAATTGTTATTTCTTAGATGCTCTCTATTGTGTGTGTCTTCAGAACCTTTTTACTTTGCAGTCAAGAAAATCTATTTTATATTGTCAAGTGATCTATTTTGTTATTGCATATATGGAAATACAGGCTAGCTTTTCTCCTTACAAAAACAGAAACAACATAGAGGATTTGGAAACTTATCACGTAATAAATTGCCCGGCATTAAATAAATATCATCAAAAAATTAAAAATGTAGAAGTGGAAACACAATGGTACTGGTAAATCAAATACAAGAAGTTAAGTGAATTTATTTAAAGGAATTACTCTTTCTATAATTTACTAAATAAAAATCCCATTAAAGGTAGATTAAGTTAGCAATTTCAAGCTTTTGAAAACTACAGAGTTAAAGAACTAGAAGTTGTGCAATCCTGATTTTATCTCGTTCATATGCATCTGCACAATAATGTACTCCTGTGTAACATTTTGTAGATTTTTGGAGAGAAATCCCGGTTTATGCAAGCAGTGATGCGAACTGTGGGCAGCTTAAAGTCTGCTTCTACTCATCCCTTAGATATAGCTTTAAAAGTCAGTAGGGCTGTGTGTCTGGGCTTCAAAAATAAATAAATAAAAGTAACACTGCTCCAAGTTCTTCCTCTCCTGCATGGTATGCAAGTTCTGTTTTCTCGCTTGTAATGTTTATCCTATGAAATTACATCCCCGCTTAAGGATATCAGTGAATTATTTTATAAAAGTCCTTCCTGAACCGTTAGTTAAAGCTGCTGCCTATTTAAGAAGTGAAATGAAGGACTCTGTGTGCTTTTTGTTAAACTAGATTTTAGAGGTTCCAAAAATACTGAAAAGATATTTCTTAATAAACTGCAATGTGCATTCCAGAAATCATTCTGTAAGAAAATTACACTATTCCTTAAACTTCCCCCTTGGACTCACAGTGCACTAATCATGCAGGTGCTCTTTAGTTTATGTGGTTTCACATTATCAAACACTTGCAAGTATTTTTTCTGTTTTAGGAGGAATTATGTTTGTGAGATATAAAATCATGAGGCATGGCCTTTGGGACTACAGTTGTTGGCCCATACTGTGTGCAAGACGAGTACGTCTGCTTTTGGCAAAACTGCATAATGAGAATTGAATGAGATATATTGGAAGAACCTGGTTTTATTTTGCCTGCACAAAAGCAATGTTGTTCATCTGTTATTTGCAGTAGAAGACATGGAATTAAATAAAATTTAAAAGGGAAAATATTTTCCTTTGGAGCACACTTTTCTCAAGAGACATATACAGAAAAATATCTCTGTCTCTTTAGAAAGTGCTTTCTAAGGCTTAGTTGGTTAATTAGGCCAGCACCATGTGATACTGTCTTTTTGTTCCATGTTTATGTTTTTGTCTCTACAGTGTCCTGGTCTATGAACAGACATGTGATAAAGCAGATACAAAATAATAGCATTCATGCTCCTGAGACTTAGAATACCTTTTACTTACAGCTTTGGTTTAGCCAATACTGGAGGGGGTTCCTTGGATGGTGATGTTGGCTCTGGTACTTTCACTGGCTGTCCGTTTATCCTGTCCTGGAAGTAGTTGGGTCTGCTTTGGTTTGTGGTGCCGAGTCCATCCTCTGGTGGTGACTCACTTTCTTTGTCGTCTTCAGGCAGCTTGAAGTGCACACGGAGACCTATCTTGGAACTCGATCTGGGTTCGTTGTGGTTCACAAGAACACCTTCAAGTTTAGGTTTGGGGGGTTGATTGACACGTTGGGAAGGAACATGTGGGGGAGACTGATGTTCAGCAGCAACTAAGTTGATTGAGCTCATTGTGTGAAGGGCAGCAGCGTTACTACTGTCTTCAGATGCTGAAATAACAAATACCAAAGTTTTGATGATACATAAATACCATAAATTATAGTGAAATGAAATCAGAAAAGATACATTTGGAAAAACCTTCTCTAATGTCCTGGCCAGCTGCTGGAATGAATGATTTCACCTCATTTGTTTACCAACAAACTCCCTTAACAAAATAATATTGTAAAAAGCGAAAGGTGGGAGGAACAGCCACAGCCCTGGTTTGAAAGATCCAGTAGTGCTCTACAGCTATGAATTCCACCAGCATCTTTGCAATACAAACTTTCTTTTCAGAGGGTTCTCATGCTTTTTAGTTGTTCAGAGCACTGCCAGGACTTGAGCTGAATTGGAGTCCCCAGCGTGCTATGCTTTTACATACAGGTTTTTCACTCACCTGTCTCCTTAGTGCCTTGGCAGCATAAATCACAT
Organism: Aythya fuligula; assembly: GCF_009819795.1. Lineage (NCBI taxonomy): Eukaryota > Metazoa > Chordata > Aves > Anseriformes > Anatidae > Aythya > Aythya fuligula. The sequence continues at coordinate 4,451,032 of NC_045565.1, read as the reverse complement.
AGGCAGTATGAAAGAATCTGTTTTGGGGGTTTCTATTTTGGGTTCTGTACTAAAGGTTTATTAAAGAGCAAAGTAGGCAGTCCATGGAGGTTCCACAAATGGCTATTGCCCAATTCTTGAAGTCAGCAAGAGTCTTGTTTTAGGAAGGGCTGTGTGGGATTCATTCCCTAACGTTGCTTGCTGCTTCGTGTTTCTAACTGGGGAAAGACACTTTGAAAAGACATAGCAATCTGTAAGTTTGATAAGCAGCCTGGAGCACACAGCACATCAGCCTTCCCTGCTTGTATTTACTAGCCAGCAAAGGACTCAAACAGTCTCTTACCTTTGACAGTTAGACGAGCTATACTAGATACTGTGCCATATTTATTGCTTGCAGTACAGGTGAAACTGCCAGAGTCTTCTGAAAATACTTCAGCAATAACCAGAGTACAGATTTCCTCTGCAAAGCATCAGAGCAGTATTATTACTTGAAATGAGCACACATTGAACAAACACACAAAGCCTCGACTACACTAGGGGACGTTTCCTTAAGGTTTTCCACCTTGCTCAGTTTGATTTTATTTTCATCTGTATTATCAATTTTGGCAGCCTTTGTGTGCAGCAGCTGTTATCAGCATTGTGTGCAGCAACTGGTACCCTCTGTGCTCCAGCATGCCCAACAAAAGTGAAGAACAGGTGGCAGCAGTGTTTGGAAAACATTAGAGAATGTCCTCCCAATCACATGAAGTACAGACTTTCTTTATGAAGAGCTTAATATTGAATCTGGAGAACTAAAATGCACTCTGTACACACAAGTCACTAATATATATATATTTATCTCTTTGCAGATTGAAAGGTTAGTTATAACTAACTGGGAATAATTCAAGTAGAGACACTGTAAGGTGAAGAAATGCAAAATACATACTTTTAGGCCAGCATTTTTCAAAAATACTACTACAGATCACCAGATAGATGGGATCATGCTAATTGTGCTTATAGGAAGTTGCCTTTTCTCTTTGCAAAGAAGACTCATGTGGGCATGAAAAAATGTTAGTGCAAAACTGTAGCAACAGAAATGAAATTCTGTCTTGAAAAGTCAGTCTGGGGTTATGACATTCATCCCCAATCTGTGTCTGATGTCCAGGCAGCAGTACCAGCTGATAATAACCGTGGTGGTAGGATTTTACAACTTTTTTTGGTCAGGTATATGGAATGGGGAAGGTGGGTAACATCTAAAGGGTACTGAAACATAGGCTGATAGCGTTTCTTCAGTTAATAGCCAGTGACTGTTTTGCTACCATTTTGCAAGAAACTTTCTTAAAAAAAATCACTGGATTAATATTTTATGATAGCTCTTATAGAAGACCATACAACATTTAAATGCAATTGTTTCATGTCATCACTGTGGAGAATCTAGCAGCAACAGAGATTATTTGCTAACAACCATAGGAGAATCATAGTTTATTATAGTAGTAGGATTATAGAACTAGTTTAAGGCATTAGAGTATCTAGTTTATAGTACTTGGATTTGCCAACCACTGCATGCGTGGAAATCCAGATTCCTTCTGAATGAGCAGCAGGTGATGAGGCAGTGACAACTGCACCCGACTGATTACCCTCTGAAAACTGCTTCACATTACTCAGCAGTGATGCCACTGGACACTAAAGGAATGGCATCGGTGGGTTCTGGTAGAAGCTCCGCTTATTCATTCCTAAGTCTAAGAGACAGACATTGCAGAGAGGGGGGAAATCCTATAGATTTTGGAAGAATCTCTTTCAAGATACTTTTTGGGGTAAAACGCTTTTAATATGAAAAGGACAAAAGTTACAGAAGTCTATATTTCATAAGAATTGATACTCCTTTGGTTATTTTCTGTCTAAAGAGGGGCTGCTTTATTTTTTGATAGCGAAGAGCATAACGGAGAGGGTGATGGTCACATGGAGAAGTAATCAAAATCGATGAGGTTCCTTTGCTCCAATCAATCAGAGTAGCCTGCATTCTCCTCTGACTTGAAATTAACAAATCCAGCCACTTTTATAGGATTTGCTGATATCAGGGGTGGAACACCTGATGTGATACTCTCATATTACACTGGTAGGGAGCAAAGGGAATGGCTGACATGGCTAAACATCTGATGCAATGTTCCCTAACTGGTGAACTAGATAAAAATAGTTCAGTCCTGCATCATCTGGTGTACTTCTGATCTTCAGATATAGGGAACCCTCATGTGTTAATTTTGTTAATCTTCAGCTTTGTAAAAAGTTGACAGATCCTGAGTTAGAACTGGGACAAAGCAGAATGGAAACATTATTTTCTTGAAGTGATAAAATTCATTTAAGTTACGTGTTTATGGAACATTCGGCCATTCTAGAAATGCCTCTCACTTATAACTATAGAACATGGGGAAATTAAAAATTGCCTTAATTAAACTGTGGAGTTTAAATAGTTGATATATTTTGAGGTTAAACCACCGTATTTGCATAAACAAAAAAAAAAAAAAAAAGATGAACTTTTTGATGATCCTCACCTGGTTCAGCCATAGATCGTGGTTCTAAAGGAAAGAAAAGCAGAATTAGCAGATGGAATATGTTTACTTTTGCTTTTTTTTTTTTTTTTTTTTTTTTTTCTTGAACACTTACTATAAAGCTTAATCTTCTCTATATGGTAGGATATTCCCTTTGATGCAGTTTTCTGTTTAAAGGGTAGTGGAGACAGCCAAGCACTGTGCTCAATGGTATGTCAAATCCACTGAACATTATGGACACCTTTGACCACTTAAGAATAGGAAATAAATTATTCAAGGAGTTTTCTGCAATCTTAATATTACTTCAGTGTGTATTTAAGACAATTTCTGAAACTATTCCACACATGAAATCAAGTTATGATAAAAAATATCTTTCATTCAGGTTTGATTTAGTGTGATATTTAAGGAATTTCTGTTGAGTTTTAGCAGTTTTAGCTGTCCAGTGGCATGAAAACCACAGACATTTCAACTGCATTAGAAAAGGGAAGTAAAAGTATGTTTTCAACCCATCATGTATCATGTGCACACACATGTATATGTGAGCATGCAAGAGTCATGCTATAATGTAACATGTATAAATCCAGTTACTTTTGTGGAGAGGTAAGCCATCACTGTCCATAAGCACTACTATAACCATAAGCACAGTCACTTAAGTAAAAGATGGGACACTTTACAGGCGATGGAACTCTACATAAATGGTGCAGAAAGAAAAACAATCAGCAGAAGTAAGACTAAGAAAAGGACATTGCAGTGACAATGGGATCAAAGCAGAAGGCAAAACAATACAACAGTCTGGGGAATCTCAGACACATACTACCTCTGAGTATGCTGTTCAATTCATCTCCAGTTTTGGCTTCTGTGATCCAGATTTCTTGCTGTAAATAAGGCTTATATAGTTCTTACCATTCTAATAAGAAACTTAAAGTGTTATATACTTAAAACTGCTATATTGGCAGTTTTGTTGCTTGCCTATATTTTATATTTGCAACATTTCCACACAAGAAACTTACTTTTCTGTAATATCCGAAAATCTGGAGAATCTTCTATCAGTGTTCCTTCTCTGTACCATTCAACCTTTGGGGACGGAGCTCCTTTCACCCGACATTCAAATACTACAAGCTGCCCCTCAGAAGCTGAGATGTCCTGTAACATCTAATAGAGAAAATGTATAAACACAATCAGTAAATGTTTTATTGATCTGGAAGTAATATTGATTTCAGAAAGATTTCATACAGTCATTCGAGTCCTTGAATGCCTTAAGAAAGGCATTTTTTTCCCTTTCATAGCTAGAAAGTTTTAATTATCTCTCCAAACAATTAATTGGCCTCTTTTCTTATGAAATACATCATGAAACAAGTTACCTTTGTAAATACAGGAGCAGCAACTATAGGTCTTCCATCCAATCCTTGCAAATAGTTAGTGGGGCTTTGAGCCTGTGGGTTGCAAAACATCACATGGTGTTTAAGTGAATATAGGCTGTTTTTTCACATACAGGAGAAACATGGTACATCCCTTACATGCTAATTAAATACTTTGAAAATTGAAAGGCTCAGGCACCCCCATTCTTGGCTGTTAAATGGAGAGAGCTTCCTGTAAAAATTTTACTCTATATTAAATAATATCTGGGACTGAAGAGTGAAAAATATACTGGGTTTAAAAAGCATTGCTATTACAGAACTATAGGCTAAAGAATCATTTGGGTGCTGTATACTAGATGCAAAGAAAGTATAGGTTCTGAACAGACATGGATACCTGGCTTTGTGTCAGATTGCAAGGCAAATCATTGCATGATCATCTGAGTGAGTGTAAAACGTGCTTTATGCTCATGGAATGACACAAAAGAGATTTTGGTTGGTGAAGTCTAGAGCAAAATATTAAGTGCAGTGAATAAATGTTGCTCCATTGCTGATTACTGGAAAACTTCCTTATATAGCTTGGTTAATAGAGTTTTTCTCTTTAGCCAAAATAGAAGTTGCCCCAGAACATCAGAACTAGGGATTTGGTATCTCAGGAGAACATAGACAAATTCTATAGATGTTGTCTGAGAAGTCAAGAAGCTTGAAAGTGGTAATAAGCTTCTGAGATAGCTGTCAGATTTGACTTAGGCAACCTCTGTCAAAAAGTATTACAAAGGCTTAGTTCTTTTCTCTTCGCAGTCAAAAGTAAACCTGCATTACTTCATCTATTCAGTATCTGTTTACTGGTTACCACCCTAGTGTTAAACATTGTAAAGGCAGTGTAAAGGGAATTCAACTTTTTAGCTTTATTTTTATGTAAATGTTGCTATTCTTTCCTAATAAGAAAGAATTCACAGTTATGATTATTCTGATACTTTGCAACAAACAGATCTATAAATGCATGCTAACATTAATTAGCAATCCTTTAGTATGGATACTAAAAGGATGGTATGGTAAATAAACATAACTACATATAAAGTAAACAGAGCCGCGAAATGATTTAGCTGGAAGTAACTCTCATTAAAAGAAAATTATCTGAAGCAGGTTCTGTAGGAGAGGGCGAGGAGAAAGGTATAGGCTGCCACTATGGAAGTGAGCGAGTCAGTCTGCAATGTAAGACGCCAGTGAGTTGACTTACGCATCCAAGTGCCCTTCATGGCATGCAGCGTCTGACCTGCTGGAGCGCACAGGCTCCCGCCGCTGGCCAAGCTAGCGGCAGCTGCTCCTTCTGCTCATTGCCGCAGAGATGCCTGTAACCCGGGGATGAAAGCTTCCCTTCCCTCTGCCAGGTGCTAAAGGTTAGCTGGCAGGCAGGACATCTCTTCTGCGTATGCCATTACTGTGTGGCTGTAAGGTTCAGAGCTGAAGTACAACAGCAATGTAAAAACTAGAAAATGTTGGGATTCTGAGTCAAAAGCTGTAGAAGAACCCATTTTAAATGTTTTCTTTTCATTCTTGAAATATAACATATCATCCCCACTACCTGAGTAACTGGCGTAGACACAGGCTGGACAGGTACAGACACAGGCTGAACCATAGCTGAGGGTGCATTGGAGGTTTCTTGGTGCTTGGTTGCAGCTCTAGTAGCAGGAGATGCTGCCTTCAGGGAGGTGTCAGCTGGCTTTGCATTGCTGTGAAATATTAACCAAAAAGAAGTTCTCTTAACTGGAAGCTAGAGCTATACGTGTGTCCTTTAGTTACGTCTGTCACAGCTACGTGCCAAACCTAGCCTCACTTCTGGGATTGGATTCTAATTAGTTTAACCTGATATGTACTACCAAGTAAACTTTGATTTGTAAGAATCAGCCTGCATATCTTGCCACTGTAAGCTCTCTTATCTAGTTCAATTATACCAAATGCAATAAAATGGCCTGGGTTAACCCTGTTGTGGCTTGAAAGGTGTTGCTATCAGCTGTGAGCAGCATGAGAGGACAATGTTAGTTTCTCTTGTACTGTTCCTTGTGTTTGTGTGCAGATTGGAGCTCACAGGATAGTAAAAATACGATGGTCCACGGTATTGTATAAAAAAAATGGTATTAGTCTCTTAAAAGAAAATGAAATTTGTCATGATTATAACCCTCACTAATAAATAATGGAGAAAAAACTGCATAATGGGGAAAAATGGGGAAAGTGTGCATAAGTCTATCTATCTAATTCAAATTTACACTTTATAAAGCACTGGTTGCATTTGGGATTGAATTAATGCATGCAAAGGAGCTCAAACAAAACAGTGACTTATGCCCATCAATTCAGTTTACTGAAATTCCTATGTATTAACTTTCATGTCTGAAGTCTGAATAATCTGTGTATAGCTGTCTTCTGTCAAAGACTTTATGACATACTGGATTTTCTTGAGATAAATTTTACTACAGTTTTTCCAAGTCAGACACTTAATTGACCATTTAACTTGTATGTAGTCAAATAGCATGTTTTAGTAGATTTATTTAGGATTTTAATGTAGAATATTTCTTCGTATGTTTATATTTAATAATAGTTTCAGTGCTTAAGCTAAAGTTTGTTGTTCCATATTATTTGTAAAACAAACAAAACACCAACAACCCAAAAATCCAAACAAACCCCAAACAAAAGCCAACGTTTTGCAAGCTGCAAAATATTAATGGAATTAATAAATTCCATTATATATAAATTGAAATGTCTACACTTGTGGCTTCTTTAGGTATAAGAAAAAAGGAAGATAAAACATTTTAAACTTACTGATCCATTTCGTCTTTGATGGTTTCACCTTCAGAGTCAGAAGAAGAGACTCCTATGAAAATCCAAAAAGAAAAAAAAAAAAAGTGAAGTGGTTTTAGGAGAATTTTATCTAAGAATCATATTTATCATCTTTATTAAGATTTCCTCTAGAGCATTGGAAGGATGCTGTATAAGGATATTGACAAAACAAAAGATCACATTGCAATGGAAGTGAACCCTCCTGTTCATTACAGACTGCGTAAGACACAGAACTGCTCTTGACATAAGGCAGATTTAGGATGATGTGCAAATGAAATGAGGAAAACAGCATCCATGAGTGAATGCATACCTGAGCACTCCTCGGGTTCTCTTTAAAATGCCACTAGTATGATTTAATATTTAATTGCTGTTGTGGATCAGATAAGAGCTTCTTTTCTCAGATACCTGATAATAACATTTTTAAAAAGGGGGGATAAAAGGAGAGAGACACCTGGAATCATAGCTATTATTCATAAACTAGTGCCTCGTAACACAGTTTGGAGAAGACATCAGCTCGGTTTACTAACAGCTGTCTTCCTGAGACATTTTACACTTCTGATTCAGCCTTCACTGCTTTTGGAATTTGCATTTTCTCTGCAGTTTCTGCCAGTGAGCATCTCCACAAGCCATGGCTTCCATCCAACATCGTCTGAGTTAGGTAAAAGCAGGCCTTGGCCCCAGTCTCAAGAACTTGTAAAGCCCTGCCAAGCACAGACATCTCCCATTAATGCCATGGGCAGTGCTGATACTAAAAAAGGATTCGTCCTTTCACTGTCAGATTAGAGATGTGAAAGAAGTATAACAGTAGAGCAGAAGTACCCTTGTATGAAGTGTGGTAGGTGCTTTAATTTATGAATGGTCACACTGTTGTCAGTGATGTTACGCATAGTGTGCTATTTCCCTGCCTGAGAAATTAAAAAAGACAAAAGGAGTAAAAAAGATTCTGTGTTTATATTAAATTTATAATCCTGTTAACACAATGATGAATGCAATCTAAAACCTTACCAAAAACAGTGTTAAAAAATATGATATATAAACTTCTCTTAAGCCAAGTAGGATATACTAGATAACATAAGGAGAAAGAAGATAGACTTAAATCTGCAGGTATGTATTTTGTTTTATTTACAGCATCTATTCTGCAAGTAAAAGATCAAATTGCTGATATGTACCTATTCATTTCAGTTATGAAGTCCCAATAATTGGTTAAGATCAAGCTACTTTTAAATTTCTCTGGTGGAAAAAGACCAGCTCTGACAAGACATTCCATCTATACTAAAGACTCTAGGGAAAAGGGTCTAATAAGAATTAGACACAAAGTTGAAGTTTCTTTTATTTATATAGAGTAACCACAGGCAAAAAATATAGGTGGCATCAGAATTTCAGTATTTTTCAACTTTGATCTTGCAATCAGATAGATAAAATCTATGGGAAGCAACACATTAAAATGATACATAAAAAGCAGTCACTTCTGTGAAGGTATTTTACAGAGAAATAATAAAATTGTTAGTAGTGACTGAAACAGTTAACTTCCTGCTACATGTTTTTTGTGACAAATCTAATAAGTAGGTAACATACACAATATATAATTGCATCTTAATCCTGTGTTGCTAGTTTCAGCCACCAATTTCTGCAACAATTCTAACATTACCTTCTATGTAAATCTCCGCAGAGGTGGAGTCTGTTCCATAGATGTTTGAAGCAAAACACGAGTAACGTCCTGTATCCTCCTCAAAAGCTTCAACAATAACCAACGAGTGTCGATCACCTGTCTGGATAATTTGAATGTCTGGTGAGTTTTCAAGCTCCTTCCCTTCACAGTACCACCTGCAAGGTAAAAAAATATGGTTTGTCAGTGCAAGCAACTTGACAACTAGAATGACAATGTTGGAAATCTTTCTGATGATAAAATGGGTGGTTTTTAGCCTGAAGGTTCCAACAGAATATTGCAGGCAAGTTGAATCATCGATCATATGAATAAAAATATTTATGGTTTTCACAGTATTCAAGTATGGCAAATAATAGAATTCCTTTCTTTGCAGTATTTAAAACTTATTGACTAGTTTATATAAGCAACTAGCACATACATTTCTTGCTACACAGATTTCAATAGTAGAGTGGACGAAAAGGGAGCTATGAGTTTGAAACACTATTGGTCTAGCACTGAATTTCTCTTGAGGTACATTCAGATCTGTGTTGTGGCTTAAAGCGTAGCAAAAACAAACAAACAAAAACTAAATAAACAAATTTCCATCAAACTTGTGATTCCAAAGCTCATGTTGATTCAGAAGGTGATTAAAATACACTGTGATGTTAGTCTTTGTTTTGTCATATATTTGAGAAAATCTTCTTTTAACAAGAGTGGATAAACGTATCATAAGGAAAGAGAAGTGATCTATTACAATGTAGAGGCACTTCCTTACAGAGCAATGGCTAGTGAGAAAGCTGGACCTTGAATTTTTTTCTGCGTGGTATTGCTGTTTCTCTTTCAAACCCAGCTACATATTCAAGAATGTTTTGGGCCCTTTAGAGGCTTCACACTGTCATCTAAGATGCTCCTAAGCACTCTTAGTTCTCTCAGTGGTCAGAAGGGCCGTGTTAGCAGAAAATACAGGACTCTAAACAAAAGTAAAAGCAGCACATGAACAGACAGCTCCTTAGGATGTGTTAATGACAGCAACCATCAGCTCAACATATTTATTAGTAGGGGGGAGAGCAGTCCTGACTGCTATTGCTTGTTCATATGGAAAATACAGAACAGAAAGAAAAAAGCAGGTGGGTTTGCAGTACCAGACTCAAATTTAATTGGAGAGTGTAGGTTTTATAGAGAAGGTGTAGTACTATGTATAGGAATCCAGTTTGGGTTAGTACTTAGAAATACTTATATTTTTAGGTAACTAGCTAAATTTAAAAAGCCAAACTGCAGTGCTGCCTTCTTCACTGTAATTTTTCTCATATATATAAATGGATACAAAACTTGAACAAAAAAACTGTGTTTGCTGTTCGTTGTTGCTTTCTTACCCGAGTATGGTTGATTAATGCATTTTGTGCATATGTATATGGGGGCTATCATGCTGGTAACATTTTTTTATTTAATTGATTTTAAAAAATGAATAGTTGTTTCATCCATCTGGATATGGTAACCTGGTAAAAGTATCTGTTAGCTTCTGGGTGCATACAAATGCTATCAAAGCAATGGGAAATGTACTTACCGTTGTATGTTACAGCAAGTAGAATTAATTGAGGAAAGGCTAAGGATATGCTTTTGATTATTAAATTGTAGTAATTCTTATTTCTTAGCTCATACTATAAGATACTTTGATATATTTCCATCTTACATCATTTAGAAGAACATTAATGAGTAAATTTGTTTAACCATTCAACTACATTAACCTCTCAGAAGCATAACTTTTTACAGTAGTTCATGATGCAAATCAAGCATGAAGAAAAACACCAAATGAATACACCTGGGGGGAAAAAAAAAAAGAAAAAAGAAAAAAAAAAAGGCAATATAATAAAATAGCCATGGAAAACCAGAATTTGATAGAAGAATGATGTAAAATTCAAAAAGGACTCTCAGAAGGACAATGAGGTATAAAGGAGTACAGAACTGCAACTTAAATGCTCTTTACATAGCTAAGAAGTGAACTGTGAACTATTTGTGCGCCATCAATCCTGGCCATCCAATATGGCTTTCTTAAAGTAGGCAGGGTATTCCCCAGTCTACCTCAAGTTGCACGTTAGTGTAATCTTTGGCTGTACAGTCAACTGACTTGAGTGTACAGCCTGGAAACCATACAGGTCAGCCTAATATGGAGGGAAGCTCCTGCACAGTAAAATGAATCATAGTGCTTAACACAATTTCCCCTTTTAGAAAGATAACCCTTTGTAGCTAGAGATGTAGAATTGGTTTCTGTCTTGGTTTCTGTCTGTCTCCTTGCTATCCTCTTCTACAAGTCTCCATTGTAATGTAATTGAAAACAAGTCTCACAAAACAATTTTAATGAAATTAACATTTCCAACTGAAGTAGACAGGCATGTAGTAAATATGATGTTAATATAGAATGCCAAATGAATGTAAAATGCCCCAGTTCTCTTTTGTGACATTTCATAGCTGAAGTACAGATTTGCAGCAGTAAAATACATCCACATCCCTCTTGTAGGGTTTTACCAAAGAGAAATTGGCATTGTTCTCTATGGAGAACTTCACAATACAGTGTAAACGCCAAACCCATACAGTGTACAGCACCTTTTGAAGTAATAGGGAGCAATGACAACAGCACATATCCTAGGATGCCAGGTGAGATAGCACATGTAGCAAGATAAATAAGAACTTACTGGGTGTTTGTTCTGGCTCAGACTAAAGTCCACCTAGCCCAGCATGCTTTGACAGTGGCCAAAACCAGACATTTATGGAAGAGTATAGGAACAGAGCGAGTATATACGTATATATATATAATATTAATACATTTCCCCAGAATGTTTAACCATTTGCCAGATATTTTTTTTCACACCTTTTTATTACACCCGTCTGAAGATGTAAAGAAAGTTTGTAATAGTTTTCAAAAGGCAGAATCACTGGTCTTAAAACAATTGTTTATAAACTACCTGTCTTTTAAACGATTTCTCTATCACAGTACCATTACCATTATTTTCTAGTAGATTAGATTGTATGGTCTTTGCTAACATTTTATTTGCAAATCCTGCTTTTTATTTGTGTTATTACATAATCCTATCAATTGCTCAGATATACATGTATTTATTCTGAAAGAGTTGTTTTCCACTTCTATTCAAAGTACATTTCCTTTAAAAAATAATGATCTTCCAAACTACTTTATTCAGGCTGAACCATTATATTCACATTTCCTCATAGTCCAGTCAAGAACTTTCAGATTCTCTAATGCAAACCTCTTCAAACAGAAGAAACAGCTACATTTATTTTAGACTTTGCCCATAATGACTGGTATTTTCCCCACTAATGGTTAGGTACAGCTTGCTTTTTGACTGGCTCCCCAGAAGTGCACGTTTTCTTTGCTTTTCTGTTCAGTGATGTTTTTTAGTAGTTCCAAGGGAAATATACTAATGTGCACTGCTGGGTTGATTGAAAAGATCCTTTGAAATTGATTAGTGCCATTTTTAGGTTCAAGAACAGGAAATTATATAGGATTCCTGTGATCCTAAGGGATCTATATATTAATTCTACATAAAACACCGTTTCTTCTTCCATCGTTTTCAAGATTTGCAATAGGTGCTAATTGGCAATGTTCACGTTTTCAGGAGAGAAAACAGTTGTGTGATTCATCACAGTTGTGTGACTGCAAGCACATATGGGTATTTGAATGTACAAGTTGTCTTTTAGGAGGGTAATTCATGTAGGCAACTGTATACTTTGGGAGCTGAGTCATGTCACTTACTCATGTCTTTTTATATACTTACCTCATGCTTCTTCCTTATAATGTAGTCTTGTTTTAGCATGTTAAGCACATATGAAAAACTATCGAAGAGAATACCCTTGTTCTCAAATTTGATCTCATTTTCAGCAGTATCTTTCAGAACATTACAATGACTTATGTACTACAATAACGTTATATTTTGTGTCGACTCAAATGTTCCTCAGTCAGGTGACAAATAAAGCAAGACCCATTACACAAAATGTTGTGATATAATTATCAATAAGATATAAGAACTCTGTTCCTACTGATCAGCCTTTCAAACCAGCCTGTTGCGTTCGTGTCGAGATGTCTGTACTGCATCCCTTTGTGAGGCTAATTCTAAATTCCTATAAGCAAAATTACACACATCATGTAAACTATTTCTTCCAGTTATTTCAGTAGTATATGAGTAGTATATTCCTTTAATAGACTTAAACAGATGATGAAACAGGATTGAATTGCTTTTGCTTTTTGCAGCTATTTTTACCTTTGACTAGTCCAAAATTTGCAATATAAATGACTTAAAATTTCAGGAATAAACTTCTGTTTTAAACCTGGGTTTAGTTCTCTACACAGTGTTCTTTCAACACTATTTTTGTTAAATTATTTTGATGTTAAGCCAAGAAAAGAGTGTGCTAAATATATTCTATTTCTTTGCAATGCTTACAGGTGAAAAAACTCTCTTGTAGAATTAAGCTTTGGGTAAATCTGTGGTATTGCCATATTACTCCTTGCTTGTTAACATTTTATTTTACTCTTACCATCAAAACGTTGTACGTGGTACCAGTGAAATGTCAGTTACAAGGGGAGTTCTGACATTGAGATACGTGGCATGGTTGCAGTAGCAATACTCTCTGTCACTGACATTTCATTCCTGCCATGAATTGTAATGATAGCTTCATCATACAAGGCAGGTTCACATTAAGCACAAGCAGCGTCATCCACTGTGCCAAATGCATCCGAGGTATTAATTCAATGACTTGATTGGAGTTGCATGTTAAGAGAAGTTTGGCTCTCTAGGCTTTGAGCACTAAAACAGATAAATGTTTTCATTTGGCAGCCAGGAGAAAAAAAAAGAAAAAAAGTTTAATCAATCTTATGTGACTTAAGAGTCCAAAAATCTGTGATTAGTTGCAGATCTAGTCTTCTTAAACAAAGCAGCACTAAAGTGCACTTTTTAGGCTTTGTATGTGTATGTTAAAGAATGCATTCGTGGAAACCTTATGACATAGAGCCTGTTTTTAGAACACTAAATCCTCATGACACTTCCAGGACGGCTGTGTATGCTACGCAATGTGATTCATAAGTAAAATTAACCTAGGGGTGATGTGCCAAGCAGTTTGGAAAAATGCAGACACCTCCAAACTTGAGGGAATAAGAAGTGCTCTCCTCACAGAGATGAGTGAGTATCATACCTATCATTACTCACACAGAAACAGAGCTTTAGAAGGAAGCATGGGAAGGAGGTCAACAAAACCTTTAACACTTTGCAGATATATGACACACATCTCTTAAATGCTTATTTCTTACCTGCATTATAGTCAGAGTAAAGTAATGTATTGATCATTGTAGTAGTGCTCTTTGATTGCGAGCTAATGTTTGAGCTAGCTACAGGCCCTTGTACTACAGTACCAATCTTTGTTCGTCTCTTCTGTGTCACTGCATTCAACTGATGATACTGAAAAAGGGTAACATTTCACTCAAACTTCTTTATAGATCGATAGGCTGAACCACCTTCCTCTAACATGTGAGCTTATTACATTAAGGCTGAGTTATCTTAAAAGCAGTTGGACAGGTCTATCTGTATTCGTCCGGGCAGGTTTTAGCTTTCCATGTACTGATACTTTAATCAGTTCTCATTTTCTTCTCTTGTTCCTCCATCAAATTATCTGTACCTCAATGAGCTCTCATATAGACCAGGTACACTCACCAAGTCTGTAAATTATACTGCTTTATCATCGCCAATGATATTTGACCCTGATCCATCATGAAAGTCATTTACACCATTTTTACAGCATCCATTTTGTTTTGTACTGTCTTGCTTTCAAACATGGTATCCGACTGTTCATCATATTTTCCAGACCACTCCATTGCCGTGATCAGTTTCTTTCTAAGTCTCCTGTCTCTAACATCCTTCCTTATAATCCACATTACATCAGTTTAACCACCTGATTGCTCATTGTGGTGACCGAGAAATGATGTTACAGAGCTTGTTGGATCTTGTTCTTGTTTCACAATGCTCTAGGTTCCCACAGTACCACTACTACATTGTAAGTGTATGTATCACAAGCATTACAAGTAACTTGGGATTCATTTCTGTGATTAGGAAGTCCAGGGTAAGTCACAGGACACAAGCAAGCATGAATTAGCACACGAGTGTCTGAGGGATGCTTGTTTATTTGTGGGCATTCACATAGGTTGAGGGAAGAAGAAATCATGTCTCAAAGCCAGCCAGCATTAAGCTTTCTTTTGCTGCTTGTTACCTTGCTAATGATTCCTTTCCTGGGGCTACTGATTTTTGTATCTGTCTTGCTTAGCTGTTAGAATTTTTCTCTCACAGTTCCATAGATGCTGAATTAACTCACCATAAACCTCAGGAAACTGTTACCCTAAAGGAAGGGGAGTTGCCAACTGTAAGCCCAGTCCTGGATACAGTTCCACTACTATGGCTAACAAGATGCTTTCTTCAGTATTCTAGAAACTCTACACTGCAGATCAAAGACGAGCACTATTTTTACCAAGAAAGCCTGTGTTCTCAGAGTTCCCATAGTTAATGGAGCACATACCCTGGAATATGTTACATTTTCTGGTTCCCCCTTCCTGTAGCAAAGACTATAAAGGCCAGATCACTGGAAGCACATGAATATGTATCATTCATGCAAATAAATTTTTTACACCCTTTCTTAGGGTGTAAAAACTCATACACATTGGTGGAGTTAAAAGAATCTTGGATGAACAGGACAAAAATCTTGATACCAAGCAATGATCAGGAAACTCTTCAGGCAGCTAACATTCCCAGCTTTCTCCCAGCTGACAGCATGTACGTACACACACATGCACACAAACTCAAGGGGAGAGTTTACACTGGCACTCTTGTGATTTATCTTTTATTTGTTAGTTTGAATTGTGAAACTGCAAGCCAACCCTGATCTTTCTCTTGAGTTTGACTGCTTGGGACTGAATTTCTATGGGACTTCTTTCTACCTTTCTGGGCTTACATTGGCCTTAGGGTATTAGACCTTCGGGCATGGCAGTGAATAATTACTAACCCCTCTCTTCTGTAATGCACTCAAATCCTGATGCCCTAACAGGCTGCAGTGAATGCAAGGTGCCTTCTGTCATTTAATTCAGGGTAAGAGCATGCACTGGAGCAGGTAATGCAACTGGCAGATAGATGCCTTGTAAACTGTTTGTCTGCTCACATCCCTACAGAGGCATTCCCTCCCTTCTGGACTTCTGTGTTAGCTCTTCTAAGCCCCTAGTCTTGTTACAAGCATGAGCCAGTAAACCAAACGGGCATTTCTGATGGAGTAGTACAGTGCCTGACAGCAGTGTGCTATTGGAAAAGTCTGATGGATACTTATTCTATCAAAGTTTAACAGCTCCTGTATTAACTGTCATGCACTTAAATAGATTGTTTTATTATCTAAAATAAAGAAAATCAAATGTTGAGACAGAAATTTCAGTGGAAAAGCTTCAGTTTTGATGGGACAAAAAGAGACCCCAGTTACAACGATACTCCTCACCCCATTCTGTGGAATCACAGTCCCCGAACTGGGTGCATAGGCATCCTGGCCATCCATGGATACTCCATGGGATGAGTCATTGTTCTTGGGTTCTCTGATTTGCCCTTGTGAGGTTTCAGTGACTTTATAGTGTCAGCTTCTAATTCAGATACTTGTTAAACACCTAAACTTAGATGGCATGAATACCTCTTGAATTTTATGTATGTGTCAAAGGCATGGGTATGACATGCTTTTAAAAGGATGATGTAGTGACCTTCTGGAGAAATACATATTATTAATACTGTGCACCAGATTAATTGTCTATAAACAAGCAAGGTGGTGCTCACCTTTTCTAAGTACAAAGAAAGCCAGACTGAGTTTGTGTACGAGTCTATCTATATAAGAGAAAATTATTTTACTTGTTCTCTCTGTATTGTAAATTATGAATGATGGGAAAAGAAAAATACGTGTGAATTGCTTCTCATGTCCAAGGATCCTAGTGGCATTTTTAATATCAAAAAGACTTATCAGGGCAAGTGCCTGGACAAATGAGTCTCAGTGCCTTTATAATCAAGAGATTTATAATTCAGAGAGGGGTGTTAGTACCTGGGGAATTATGATATTTCCTGTTTGTTTTCTGTCAAAAAGGGCAAATTTCTGGCACTGTTTCCTTCTTTGATCAGACTCCTCTATGAATTTAAGGGCTGAACACAATACAGCATTTATAATGGCATGAACTCCAACAAAGGAGTCTGTCAAAATTGTTCATTACAGAAGTGAATTTGGACATGAAGCACAGTAGAAAGCATATTCTTCCCAAACAAGGTATTTCTCTAGCTTCAGGACAGATACCTCTTTTAAAAATAAACATTTAGTCCTTCATATTCTTGTCATGGGCAAGAGACCCTAATTGGCACCATGGGTCAAGGTCCCGTTAGGGACTGAAAACCTACATGACACTAATGAATGCACTAGTGGGGCAAAATGGTCTGGCAGTTACAGTTCAGGGATCCTATAAACTGGATAACTTCTTGTCTTCATGACAAGATTGTCTGTAATGGACAACAGGCCACAACAAGAGGATTAAATTGTAGATCCTTGTTCCTATGTACTTAAAATTGTGTTGTAAAAGCTTCTTCCTTCTGAAAAATAGTAGCTGGTGTGTCAGAAATCCAAGGGAGCAGAAGACAAAGATTCTTTACCACAGAAATCTTTGGAGCTTCCGTACTTGGATGTTGAAATCATTTTCAATGATGGCGCCTGTTAGTTTGGTGAGGAAGATGATAAAGGTGTTGACTGCAGTAGAAGTGGCAGTAGTACTGTACCCAGCATTTAAATATAGAAGGAAGACAAGGACCAACAACTGGAAAAAGTGGACCATCTGTGAAGCTCAGAGTCCCTTAACTGGATGCTGAGGACACAAACAGCTCTTTACAACATTTAGAAAAGCAACACAGCTCTAAAAGGCCTACAGGATAAACTTCCATCTAGACTAAAGGAAATCTATTTATGATAGTGCAGATATGTATAGTATTTCTCTAGAATAGCAAATAGGATAACATTTTCCTTCCTGATGGATTGGTATAGTCCCAGCAAAGTAAATACAATTCCCACTGTCATTGAGAGGGAAATTTGGTTAATTAGCTCTATGAGAACAAATTTGGATTCACAAATTCTGCTGAGATTAATAATTTCTGAGATAAATTTAAAACTTATAGTAATGTTTCTTATTTCATTGATGTTATTGATGAATAAAGAACAGCCCTTTCACATTGCCTTTCATCTTCAGTGATCTTTGTAAATGTTAGCTCTTTAACCTTCAAAATCCTTGTAGATACAGGTGAATACTTAATCATCAGATTTAGCAGACTCGTCACAGAACATGAGTAAGTGTCAGTTAATAACAGTGTCTTCTACTTGGTAAAACAGAACTGATTTTTGTAAGATTGTGACAGAATTGTTGTCAGAATCTGAATTAGAAATGATCTGTTGATAGTTATTTGTATAATAACTCAAATGATTTCCTTCCTTTTCTGTTCATTTATGGATGTCTTTGATTTATAGGGATCTATGTTCACTCATTTCAAATACCTTCAGACATCACCCTGAGGTCTCATGGTCATCAGTGGTTTTAGCCGGTTTATACAATCAGACTTGGTTTCCATAAACTAACTGAAATTTCTCACTAAGAAGTTATCGGTTTCTTGTAATTATGGAAATACAGTATTTATGAACAGTACTCTAAAGTTCAAAGACAATAGCATGCCCCAAAGTGTGTTGTCGTAAAATATAAATTAGCTTTGTTATGTTTTAACGGAAGTGTTTGTTTGTCTTAATTTTGATAACCAAGATTAAGGGATTTCTGCTGCAGATTACATACATATGTGCATTAAAATATCTGGAGAGAGTAAGGCATACACCTACTGTTACAGAAATACAAAATGACAAGTGCAGAATATGTTTACCTGACTTCAGGTGCTGGGATTCCTACCACAATGCAGTCCAATTGCACTTTGGTTCCTTCAGGAACTTCCCTGCTCTTCAGTTTTTGAGTGAAGCGTGGTGGCTGTCCGATGGGCTCATCAGAATATACGGATGCAGATTCTGACTCTGCTTTTAGTTCTGCACTTGTCAGTTGATTGATGGATTCCAAGTTTGCTGCTGGTTGATCATCTAGTTTTTCAAATGCTTTCTCTGCTTTATTTTCCAAGTCTTGAGGTAGTGGAATGGAAAGCCTTTCTCTGTTTTCTGTTGTACTAGAGAGGCTAGGGCTACCTTTTTGAGCAGATTTATTCTTAGAATCAATTTTGCTCCTGTAGTTTTTGCATGTTCGGGGTCTTATTCTTTCAGAGTTGTGAGCTTTGAAAAGTGAAGAGAGCTCTTCAATAAAATCTGCGGCCTTGTTCAGGAATTCCTTTTTTGATTCTGATTCAGAGGGAAGGTGCTGTTTCTTTAGGTCTTGAGAACTCCCTTTGGAGCCTTTTGTATCTCTGACATGGTCCTGACAAAAGTTTGTGTGCAGGCCATTGTCTGATGTTTTCAGAGCTGTAGAGTGGGCCATTTGTTTATTTTTTCCTGTGTTTTTCAGTTGATCCAGGGGATAATGTGAATGTGTCTGAAGTTCATCCTGTTTAGTTTCAAGTGGATTCTGATCAATAGCTTGTCTTGCCAGGTTTACACTTTCATTTAGCTCTTCTTGGCTCAAAAAGGCAGAGAGATCTGGAAGGTCGTCTTGAGCAGCTATCTCATCTGAATCACAAGTGTTGCCATAAAGGAAATTATGAGAAGTGGACTCTGATCTGCTTCTTTCACTGTTCCCTCGATGTCTAGTTTCAGCTAAATAACTTTCTCTCAGAAGCTGAGATATTGAAGTTGAGGACTCTAAGCTGTCGTCTTGCATGCTGCCAATAAAAAGGACAAATAGGACCACGCTTTATCAATAGCAGATTTGTTGATTGCACAGAATTACAGGCTTATGAAAAGCAGAATACAACATTTTCAAAGTGAATCTGGTTCCTGAACATTAACTTGCAAGTATGGCCTCGTTTTAAAGGCCTGCTTCTGTACATACTGCCAGATACTACTGCCTTTGCTCAGTGAAATCCATCTTTTATAACTTTCTACCATTGGTAGCCTTGTATTGCTAAAGCAACTGCAAGTGTGATAATTTATACTCTGGTCCAGGCAAAACTTCAACTGCAGAGCTATTATCTGAGTTTCAATGTCAAATCTTTATCATTGCTGATCTGTGAGCTAAGAAACAACCTCATCAGATAGATTAAATGCTGGGTATTTCAAGGACTGAAAGTTGTGGGGGAATAACAGCACTTTTAAATTAAGTAAATTTAGATTGAAAGGCACTGAAGTAGTAAGAAAATGAACCCTCAAAAGCATTTGAGGGATGAGGGAAGGAAGGCAAAAGGGAGAGGAGAAAAGATATATTCTATAATGACAATTTTTCATTTAAAATTCTTAAAGATACTGCATTATAGGAAACAATAATGATGTTAAATGCACTACAGCTTCTTAAATTAAGCATTATTTCTAATAAGCTATCTATTTAAAGTAAGTAAAGTAGATAATTATGTCATTATCCAATACAAACATCACTTGTACTACAGGTCTTTCAAAGTCATTCTCTTAGGTCATCCTGATTCTGAAAAAATGTACCACAGATGAGAAGACAATATCAGAAAGACCATTTTTAACCTGATAAGTGAAGCTCTCATCCCTTCTGATACGTAGGTCAGTACTTCCATTTATTATTCTCCCTTTTTATTTATACGAGAGCCAATATGAATGTAGAGCAATTCAAACATCTTATTAACGTGCTAATCTTGGAGTGGCTTAAATATGAAGACAAAGAAGACAAATACTGTTCACAATGTTACAGAGCTGGTACCTCACAGATACTGAAAAAGGTGAGTGACTATGGACTCCCAGAATATGCAGTGCATGGGATCTCTCTTGAAGCTCTTCATTTATGGCCCAGCAAGTCTTGGTGTGGTGGTTTCAAATATTCCTACCCCAGGGTGTCTGCTTTGTCGCACTGCAGAAGGTTGTGTTCCTGTCATGGCATCAAGAGAAGGGAACATGCATGCCCCCTTCCTCAGCCATTTCCATTCATAGCATTATGTAACAGCCAAAAGTGCCAGTGAAGGAAAAGTTAAAAAGGTATCTCTGCTGTGAAAGGCTTTCTGCTCTGCTAGAGGGACAGTTGTCTCTGGAAAAGGGCTAGTAAAAATTAAATGAGGCAGTAATAACTTGTACTTCTGCAGTGTTTCTTCCAGGAATGTGAGAGACAGCCCTTCTATATTCACAAAATGGAAAGCTTCCATTTAAACTTTTTATATTCTTCACCGAATGAGCTATCATATTCTCATGTGCATTTTGAGGCCTAAATCCCTGTCTGATGCACAATATGTTCTGTTTCCCATGTAAATATTTAACATTTTTGATGCATTGAGTTCATTGTTTTATTTTGTAATAGGAAACAAGCAAACTCAGTAAGACAACAAAAGCACCCAAACAAAGTACTGATAAATTTGTGCCTGTAGGAAAAATGACAAATAAAATACCATATAAGTTATATACTTCTAAACACCCAATTTAGTTCCCAGTGCAAATTCCAGCTGTAAAGCACCACCTGCCTCACTCCTGCAACTGAGACAGGATCTTCAATACTGATCGAATGCCTGCTGTTAAATTATCTGGCACAGTGATTCAGTGAAGCTGTAGAGCAAAAAAGCACATTGATTTGGGAAGCCCACATGAGATAATGCTGTAAGCTGTTTCATGATTGGACAAGGTATATAATACAACCTCTTAAGAGAACAAAGAGGTCTCCCTAAGGCATAAAGTTCCTGCTCTATGGATACCACTTTTGCTTGCTCAGCTTTTACTTCTTAAACAGCTGTGCAACCTTACTGTAGCTGAATGCGTTTAAGAGATTATATTATCTTGTTTATGTGCTGATGGCACACTCTGTACAGTAAAGGTCACAGCTAAATCTACAGTTTCAGCTCTGAAGAGTTTAAATGCGTTCTGACATAAGGAGTTACAGCCTGGGAGAGAAACTCTGCACATGAATGAATGTGTTTAGATAGGCAGAATAGCTTTATACTTCTAGTTTGCAAAAAAGTACTGTCAATAAGCCACTGTCTGATAGCCAAAGGAGGATAAGTAGATGTAATTACTGCAAAATAACAAAACCAGGGGTGCTTATAGCTGATGAAAATCTAAGGTGATAAAGGAAATTAAAGTGGCCAAATCAAGACTTCCTTGCATTGATGGTTCATTTTGGCTAGCTGTAATGCATTTGGATACAGCATCTCCTGTTCAGATGACCAGGCTGGACAGTGTAGCCATACATGGAAGACCAAAACCCATTTGTTTGTCACAGTCCTGAGTGAACATGTACGAAGCAAAATCTCCTCTCCTTCTGAGGAGATTTGAGCAAGCGCAAGTGGGAGAAATCAAACAGTTCTGCAGGAGAGGAGCTGGAACAGCTTCCTTCCTTGTGTCCATAACAGAGCAGAAGGAGTAGAAAGGATCAGAGTGCTCCTTCAGGTGTTGGGAAGCAAGGTACTGATGAGAATAAATCTGAAGCCAAATTCTTCGTCCTTAGAGAGCCTTCAGTTTCTTGAGAGCTCACCCAGGGTCAGAATGTTATATCTAACTCTTCTTTATTTTCAGCTAGTGTAGAATATAACTTTTAATTCTATTTTTAGTGAGGGAAAAGATGAGTACTAGTCAAACGTAGCACTTTGAGGCAGTGCATGGCTACTGAAGTTTTAAGATATTTTGAATGATGTGATATTTCTAATTAAATGGAAATGCTGAGTTCAGGCAAATGTTGCTGTGAGGCTGCCAGACAGTCCATTTACAAGCAAGCCTTGCAAGATGCCCTGTTCCTTTTTTTTTTTTTTTCTTTTTTCTTTTTCTCCTATCAGGAGTTATTTTCTCAAGTAGTATAGAGGGCTAATGACTGAAGGAAGCACTGGGTAGGCTGAAGCCATCCAGATTTCACAGTCAGGGGAGATCGGCTTTGTTTCAAATGAGCCAAGCGTACAGCCTGACAAGGTCTGTGGGCTAGACAATAATATGTCTGAATTCAATATATTTTCTAAAATATCTTTTCAGACCACCTTTCTAGTGAGCAAAAAGATATCACCATAGGGAAAACTGTGCTATTGCAGGTTTGATTAATGGTAATTGATATTTATTGTGGCTTTATATAGCCAAAATAGGAATCTCGGCTCCTAAATTAAGACCTGGGCTTGAATGCAGTCTTTCTCTTTCCTTGACTTTCTAGATTGTTTAGATTGTGTTGTAGAATTGGCTTTGATATGCCTTGAGCCGTTCCTATAATTTGTTCAGATTAGGACTTTGGAACAGAAGCGTCTTTGTGGCCACAAAGAAGCCATCCCACGCTCACGCAGTGTGCAGCAGCACAGAAGGCTGGGAGCAAACAAAGTATGCTGTAACTACAGGTATCTCTGTGGAGCTGTAAGGAGTAAGCCGTAAGAGGACAAACTCTGGTAAAAACAAAGTAGAAAGTAATCTGTGGTGTTGATGAAAGCATCAAGAATTTTGCAGACTGGAAAAATCTCTCTCTTGATGAACAGGTATCAAGGGGAGGAATTGTAATGCTAGTTACAAATACTAGCTCTAAACTGGTGCTGTTTAGGACTGGGAAGGGAATGACTGGCCCCAGGAGTCAGCTGTCCTCCAGTCTTGGCAGTTTGTTACTTCCAGCACCAAAAAGTGCATTAAGGGCAGCCTCTTTTGCTTTCCCAGGACACTAACAGCAGTGACCCTGGGTACTATTATATTGAGAGGCACCAGAGGATGTCACGAACAAAACTGACTGCATGTACTTCTTCATTCCACTAATTCTGTTTCCTTGAGCAAACTAACTGCATGAGCTTTCTGATTTTTCAAGAGACTGTGTCTACAGCAGTGTTCTCTTATTAGCCAAGCAATCTTTAAGATAAAATATACACAGAGGTAGAATTAGATTCCAAAGATTGTTTGTGCAGTGCCTTGACATGAAAATCATTATATGGAGGGCAAGAAAATCACTCCAGCAAGCTTGTGCAGTGTGCTGCTGTATCCTTTCATTTCCTATTGCTGAGTCATCACTGAAAGAATCTGATCTTTTTCCTAAGAAAACATCAGTAATGAAATCTCTGCAAAACCAAAGGGATTCACAGGTATGTTTGAATGCAGGTCATCTGTTCTCTTTGTTAGAGACAGCTTTGACTGCTTAGTACCCTAAAGACATTCTTTTCAAACAGTCCTTCACTTAACCCTAAAAAAGAGGCTATCTGCAAATAGCAGATTTAATGCAAAAAGCACTTAAAAATCTTCTTTGGCCTTCACTTGTACTTAAATTTCAATAGTTTTAGTCAGCACATGTTGCTTCTAGCTGGCTTTCCAAGCTACCATTTCTTTGAGACTGCTGTTGTATGAAACCCCAGGATCAGAACAGCTAGCAAACTGCTGCTGCTTTCTTTGCATGGCGGCATCTTGTGGGATTTACACATCAAATGTGCTGTATGTCCAGCACCTCTGCATGGAAACTAGAAAGTTTAACAGATCTTAGAGGCTTCTATCTTTTTCCAGTTAATTTAATTGCAAATAAATTGCATTTACGTATCTGCTGTTAACGCTAACAGTTACATAGGTGTTTCAGCTGCAGGATCGCAGCTATGAAAAACAAGAGATGACACGAGCAGTCTGTCTCCCACACATTTAAAGATCACAATCACATTCTTATGTGCTTGCAGGAATTCTCACTTGGCAGTTGCCATTGTCACCGTTTCCGGTTACTGCCTGTTGACATGCTGTAGCTGCTGGAGGACAGACTTTGAGACTCCAGAAGTATGAGAGGTTAGGCCTGAAGCAGAGGACTAAGGTTAGCCGTCTTGTTTGTGGTTATGGGTTCGAGTGTAAGGCATTTTTAATAATTGTATCTAAAAATCTTTGTACAACAAGGTTATTTACTTTTCTGCTTTAGACACATTAGTAGCTTCAAATTCTATTCCTTGTAATGAATCAGGAAAGTCAGGTAGCTAAATTCCCATTTCCAAGTAATGTAATTAAATAATGGAAAATGAGGAGAGAGCCTCCAAGCCCAAGGGTATAAAAGCTTCTTGTTGGAAATAAAATCCCTCTAAGAACAAGTAGGCTAAAGGTTATGTCCATGTTTAGGAAATGTCCTGCTTCTTCATCTGTATTTTTCAACATAATCTTTTCAGTATTCTAAGTACATTTTTCATTTTCTTCCACTTAACCAATTTAAAAATTTCCATATCTTATTGCTGCCATTTGATTACAAGTCTAATAGAGGCTGGTAGCTTTTTATTGCTCGCTGTAACATTACTTTGTTAATAGTGAAAAGACTGGTGGTGGTGTTTTAAGTATCTTCACATATTGCTGCTCTTGGCTTTAACGTATGTATCTGCTGTTTAAAGGATTTTTAATTGGTGTTATAACTGATGTATGGCTACTACTGTCTCTGTTCAGATAAATAAGTAGTGTCAGACCCTCTTCTGTAAATAAAACTTATGATAATCTAGCTTCTCCCTTAGATATGCTGCAGTATAAATCTGGAGTAACTTCACTTACACTGCCCAGGATATTTACGTGAAGCAGCTGTGAGCAGAATTACTAAGCTCAGCCTTTGCAGGCCCTTTATCTGTAAAGGCCAAACAGGTAATTTTTTCAAGTAGTTCTCAGGTAACATGTAAACTTTTCCTTGATGAACATGAATCTTAAACATTGAAAAGTGTGACCTATGTACAACAAAAGGGAAGAAAGAAGGAAAAAAATAACTATAGAATATCCAATCTTTAGAATTTGGGGGAAATTTCATTATTTTTAATAAATCTTTAATGGTTTGGGAGTTGAATAATGCCTTATTTTTGAATATTTATTATAATGGATTGGGATTCTAACTGGTAAAAAAAAATCCTTTTAAAATGAAATTGCTATCTTGATTTTCATAGGAAAAGGGAATATAGAATTGTATTATTATCTATATACAGTTATGCATCATCTATGTTAAACAACATTACGTTGAAGTAATAAATAATTAGAATGGAAATATAACTCCATATTATTTACCATGTGTTTTTTTATAAACATGTTGTTAATAAATTCAAACCAAATACAAGTGATTTGAAGCAGGCAATATTTAAGTCTAGATTTCTGTAGCAGAGGATCTATTTTGGCTTTTTTTTGTAGCGATGTTGGTCTCCTTTAACACAGCTCTTCTCTTGTTGGGAGATGTTCACTGTTTCACTCATAGGCATTTGAATGTTACTCAAAATGTTCAGATGTTAGAGCATTAATAGCGCCTATTTTGCTTTAAGAAACTTCTGATGAGTCTTAAGAGCACCTGTTTTGCAAGCAAATAGTGCTAGAAATATGAGATGTGAAATGTGTTCTTCATTACCACTGTATTTTGTCCCTAATGTCTCTTCCCTTTCCTACTGACAGCATAATTGTAGAGCCCACAAAAGGAAAAAAAAAAAAAAAAGAATTTATCATCTCAGAAATGGGATGGTATGAATACTGTATCCAAATAATTGCAGAAGACACTCAAATAAGCCTTTGTGCACTTGGAGTCATGCCCTTGAATACTTAGTCACCTGGCCTGTGACCTCAGGGTTGTAGTAGTGAGCACCCTAAACAGTCTAAAATATCCAACTTTTCTTCAGGAAAAAAGCCCATTCAAAGATCTTTAACTTTTTCAACACTTCTTTCATACTATCATAAGAAAAACACCATTTTTTTTTACTCTGATCACAAAAATTCTCTTTATAATTAATATTGTCCAATAGTAGTTCTCAAAATGAGAACTTAGATCTTTTCTTACCCGTATCTTGTCTTTGCTCCTTAGTGAATCTCCCTGAACTATGAGGTTAAACAAGATCTTTAAGAAACTTTAAAATAAATTTAGTCTGATTTTTAAATTAGAAAGTCAAAAAGGAAAAGACATGACAGCAGTCTTTGAGGACTGCTAGAGATGCTTCTCTGTCCTCCTTTCCTGTTGGTCTGTGAGGGCTGGGACACAGATGTTAGGGCAAGCTCTGAGTGTAGCACTTCAAGTGCTAGTAATGTAGGACAAGTTTTTATTAATTTAAGTAAAGTATGCAAGCCAGGTTCCTTCAGGGATTGCTCACGTGAGAAAGAGTCTATATGAAAGATCTGAAAACATACAGCAGAAGTCCACAGTTTGGTGATGGATGTGCACACAAAAGTCCACAAAACTAAACTAAAGCTAACAAGCAACAATATTCTTTTCTTCCTGGTCCAAACACAAGCACACTGTGCAATCCTTTCATTGCTAAAACTGCAAATCCACTTTCATGGACAGTGACCCAATTGATTTAAACTAGGTCATTTCTGTTAGTCCTGCTAGCAGTACGTGTGAGCAGGGCAGAAATCCACAAATGCCTGAGGCTGAGGACTATTCCAAAATTTTATTTTGGGACAACTTAGCTCTGTGACAAAAAATGATTTGAGCAATGCATGGCCTTGCTGTAGACTGGCAAATTACAAGACTGCACAAGGTACTTGTAATAAGAATTTGCATGACTTAAATGCTGAGCAGATTTGTCTGTTCTACCCATGCATGTAAACAGCACTGATGTCAAAGGAATTGTGCACGTGTATCTGAAGACCACTGCTTGTGTAGCCAGAGTGAACAAGCACAAGCCAGACAAAGGGAAGTCCTGAAAAGCAGTGGTATGCAAACAAAATGGAATTTGCACGTCTAAATTTTGTCTCGTTATTTCAAATGTATGGGCTGTTTTGGTTTTAAAGTGAGATTAAGTTTTCACATAAATATTGATTCCTAGTTAGAAAGAGAATGTGAATCTTAAACCTAAGGTACAAAAGAAATCTGGCTTGTGTTTTTTTCCATAATTTTTTTTTCCAGTTGCGCCTTTCTTTTTTTCATATTCTCATTGTATATTTTTTATCTCCTCCTCTATCTTTTTAATGCTTTTTCACAAATCTTCCCTAAGAACATTGTAACATAAAAACTTTCACTTTTGAATCATATATATAAATTATGATGTTTAAATGAGATTTCAGTTAGGTGAAATAATTTGCCCATCCTCATAGAATGTTACTGTTTATGAAAACAAGTATAGAAAATTAAACTAACATAGATAAATAGTCAGTGACTTAGATTGTGAGTTAGATTGCATTGTTCAATTGCTGTTACAGTACGGGGTAAAATTTTAACAAACCACCTTAATGCTTTCTTTATTTGCAAATATACCCAGACTGCTAATTCTTGGCAGCTGTTGATAAGAAACATTCTTTCAGTAGCACAGCAAGACATATTGTAAAATCTCTAAAGAATGCACAGGAATATTAAATCAGTACGGAACACACAGTTCTTTGTCTCTGGTAGTCTGTCAAGTATAAAAACTAACTCCTCTATAGATTATAAATTATTTCTGATATGTAAATATCATTCTGTTCAGCTACAGAAACTAAAAGCTTCCTATTGCTGTTTAATTTTGTTAGACATTTCTGAAAGAAGAGAGAGAGAAAGGGAGAGAAAGAAAGAGAGAAAGATAGAAAGAAATATTCTGACCTTAGGAACTTTCAGGAGATGTAGGAGAGGGAGAAGAGCAGTGTTGAAGTTTATGAAATTGTTCCATTAACATTTGCTGATTTTGTTTCCACTCTTAAACTCTAGAGCATCTTCCCAAATGTAAACCTCATGATCAAAACAAAACTGTTGATAAAGTAATCGGTGTCTTCAGTATGATTCGTATAATGTTCTGTTGACGTAAACTCAAGAGCTACTCTGTTCTCTTCTCAATTGTTGGCATATTATTTTGTAAAACTTAAGATGGGCTTCTGATTACTGCTTAATGTTGCAATATATTGAGCCAAACATTTGCTACTGACAGTCAAATACTTTTCTGAGAGAGAGAAAGAGAGCAGGAGAGATAGTGAGAGCTCAAGGGGGAGAGCTATGCCCTTCTAGCAGGACTGTTTCTGCAGCTGTTGTGCACATTAATCCAGAGAGCAGATCTCCCAGCACTAAATATAGCCCTTGGGGTCATTTTACACGACAAAATAAATAAATAAATAAATAGAAAGTATTTAACTATGGGGTCACGTTAAATTAGGTTTGATTTTGCTTAAGAAGGAAATCCAAATTATGGCATATTGGTTTAAGACTGAACACCAGAAAGTAAATAGTTCAGAAAGTGAAGGGCCACAAGGCTGAAAGAAGATTACAGTCCTGGCAATGAGCTTTTCAGGTCATTACTATCTTCTGTTGATTCTTTGGAGGAGTCAGACTGGCTCCGAGGGATTTTGAGACCCCCCCCCCAGTGCTATTCAAGCCCTTTATAGTGCTGCAGAACATTGTTTCTCTTTCACTGCAATACACATGCCTCAGCCTAATTTAAGTCAGTCAGTTTTAAAATGATTTGTTCCCTGTATACGTCTTATCAGCAATAATTAGCTTTCAAAGATACATGCTCATCAACCCCTCTGCACCTGTGCTGCAAAATTAAAATGTAAACCAATCTAAAGTTGAAGCATTACCTTTTTTAGTTCTTCCAGATGTTGCTGCCCAACTCTGGCAGTTAGTAGCGATGACAATTATCCAGAAATGTGAGATTAAAGTTAAGGAAGCGAGGGAATTCTTCCAGTCCTCAGGAACAGGAACAGCTAGGAGTCCATACAGTGAAGGAAGTTAACCTTCGTTATTATGAGGATGGCTGTAAGAAGCTGGACAACCTGTCACCACCGGAGCAATAGCATTTGTCAGTTTGCAGGTCCCAAGTTATTTTGAGCAGCGTAAACCATGTGCCTGCGGAGCATTCCACCTCATTGGACAGGAGAGTATCGAGCACAGGGAATCCACTGCTCTGACAGCACCTATGGGCACTGAGTGCCTTCTCCTCACCGTGAAGCAGCCCCTATAGATGCTTATGTGGGTTTTGCTGATGCGTCCAAGAGGCGCTGTAGTGGCGTCTTGTCAGCCGGTTTACACTTCAGCCTTTTAGAATTATTTGTCACTGCTGTTGGCTTTACATTTTGATCAGAACTCGAAGAAACTGGGAAACCCATTAGTGAGTAGTAATGTAAAAGTTTTGCAAATCCAAATGCAAACACAGCAAATGTGATTTAATAGTAGAATATTCCTGACTTCTTCAAATGTTTGATTTAATAAACACACACAGCAATTTTGCAGAAATCCTTAAGGATGGCCTGTGGCTACAAACCCTCAAGAAGTTGGAAGTTCTAAACTTGTTATTGAGTGCACAGGAATAAATTCTTGGGGGAAAAGCAATTAGAAGTGGCAAATGAAACCTGGCTATAAATAGAACTGAGATATTAATAATTTAAAAATATTTTAAGCAGTACACAGAGAAAACCTGTTATTACGTAAAGAATAGTTTATAAAACTGAGCTACTAGATAAACTCTTGAGTGATTAAAACCTACAACATCACGTGGAAAATGTTGAGACTAGATTTTCTTTTCTACTCATCCTATACACCAGGAACAACAAAATCTGAAATTCTAAATGGTTCAACTTACCAAAAAACGCTTCTTGATTGTTGATATTTTATTAAAAATGCTCGTCATAGTTCCAATTTTAAAACATTAGCAAAATGATACATGTGTATTACGGGGAGTTGATACATAGCCCTTTCCAAAGCTAATGATGTAATTAATTGGCCTTTCTACCTTCTCTCAATTCTCTTGAGTGTTATCACGTGAGCTCCTTTGCTAGGAAGCACATTCTCCTGGGGGATGCAGGTGCAGAAAGATATTTTATAAATCATAACAGTAGGAAAAATCAGAAGTGTAACGGCAGATCTCTTCTGAAAAAATGTGTAGTGGACTGGAGGTGGTTTTCTTTTGTTCCTCTCTTTTTGTAAATATAATTGTCAAAATAGCTTGTGAACCTTATTTTGTGACGTGGTTTCTTCAGTGATCTGGAAGTTGTATGGTGAAGTCAGACCTTCTTCTGGGAACAGGGTGGGCATTTTATGGGTTTAGTGATGTTTAACGTTAATTTATTACCTGGGTCAGAGATTTAATGTATTCTTTATAATGTCTGTAACAGTGGATGTGAGCCAAACAGTACTGACAGGAACTGCATATTGATACTGCACCACACATTACTGTGGCTTGGACATTATAGTATCTGTAGATGAAAGCTACAAAGTTTGAAGCATAAAAATATACATCTGATAAAATAACTGTAAATCCAAGTGGACTTCTGCTTTGATATAATTATTGCAAAATGTGTGGAGCTGTGAGCTGCTGTTTGTGCATGATAGGCAAAATTAAGCAAACCAAGTAAGTATTCAGTCTGATCCAAAAAAATACACAAAACTTTTCCACTTTGAAGGACTTCTATATAATATGCTAGAAAAACAAAATAATTTAACAATCTGTGCAACAAATGAACTAAGAGTTATGCAGAAAGTACAGCACTGAGAAACCATGACGGTTATGAGCCTTTCCTGTGACTAACACACTGACCATACTTAGAGCAGCTGGTACAAGGACAAAACTTTCAGGAACCATGAGAAGTCCAGGCATACACAGTAAATATGCAGTTCACTGCAGAACCAGCATCTTGATAGAGCAACATCAGAGAAATTCAGATTCACTAGTTTGCAAACAACAGAGTCCATGAAAATACTGTTGTACCTCTGTGACTGCCTTTAGAAGGCAATCAACTGAGACCTTTGGTGGCAGAGCACTAAAAAGTTGTACTGTGGCCCTTCAAGATATTCTAACTTCCAGCTTTATGTTATTTTGTCTTTGCTGGCTGACAGAAGGGAATATCTACCTCTATAGCATAAGGCTTATCATCTACCTAGCACATAGCATGCATTTCCCTAATTAGTTTGTAAGAAAAAAAAAATCTGATTCAAGTTACCTCAAGTTCACAGTTACACATGTACAAAGCTTTATTTCGGCTTTAGAGGTTAGTGCTGGAAATAGTGCTGACAGCTGCAGGTTGGCAGTAAGCTTTGGGACATACATTACAGGGCATCCCTGATTAGTTTGATACTTCTCACAGAAGCTAGTGATGAAAAGCAGCTGGACAAACTTCAAAATTGTCTTCTGAGCAGGAATACTGCCTTAGAACAAAAGGCATAAAACTGAGTGCTGCTGACATTTAGGGCTGGAACCAGGGAGAGGACAGAGGCAGGACCAGAAGCCCAGGAGCCAGCTGACACTGACCGTGCAGACAGAGGCCAGACTGAGCCTTGGGCTGGCCAAGAAGGAGGAAAAACTGCACCAAGCGGAACATTAGCAGTGCAGCTCATAGGAAAAAGGGTATCCGTGCCACAGGGAAAAAATTGCTGGGAACATTTTAACAGCTGGTTTGTGAAGTGACTCTGATTTTAATTAAGCTCAACTGGACTAGACCAAGCTGCTTTCAGGTCAGCTCCGGTCAGTTTACACACAGCAGCTGTCTGTGTGCCTGAGGGCAGACCAAAGCAGTGAGAGTTTCTGCTGTTACACTTCAAGTGTGGTACTATAGCTCGAGTGATGCCTCATAACTCATTCAACCATTATAACTTGATCAAAATTCTTAGTGAAAATTTAAACTTATCAACAATATAGTTGTGTAGTGTGGACACAGCAGTGAAGAAACACTTGCAGAATCAGAAGATGCTGAAGTCACAAAGAGATCTCAAAAGCACAAGTCACATGCCACAATCATGCTTCCTTCTGGAGCTGGTCAGTCGCTGTGACTTCCTCACCTAGCAGTGTCTATAGTAATGAAAGCTCATTCTAATGTCCTCTTGTCTTTGTTATGCCATTATTTCAGAAGAACATAACAGAGCTCAGTGAGTTTCTTCTAAGGTGTTAGAAAGTGCCATCAGTGTCCATAGGAAGAAGAATTTTAATGTTTTACACCTCACCAATCTCTTGGCTTAGTTTTTAAACCAATAAGGACCAGAAGGAATTGCATTATCATTAAAAATATGGGCAATGATGTGCATGCCACAGGTTGTGATTTTGTACTCAAAGTGTTGGCTGCTGGGCAAATGCAGATTGTTTTTTCAATGTCCACCTCTGCAAGAGACCGGCAAGAGTGCTGAGGCAGATCCGGATAGTCGCTATAGTCTACATATCACATTGGAAAAAAAAAAAAAAAAAACAAGAAAAAGAAAAGAAAATGATGGTCAGAAATGACCAATTTCCGTGCTCTAAAAAGACACCTGAGAACATCTTGACTCTATATAATGGGGAAGAAGGTCTGCATTTTCTGAGAATTACAGTGAAGATCCTCCAGGAGCTTTGTGTGGAAACCAGAAATTGATCTATGAATGGTAGAAATGACAAATCTGTTTGGATTGTCAGCAAACTCATGTCCCGTAGCCTCTCTGAGGCTGACAGAGGTTTACATCCAAAGGGCTCCAGCTATTATCAAAAAAAAAGGTGATATCAGATATGTCACCGTAACTTCTTACCATGCTGTCACAAACAGGTTTGTAAAAGTATGCATTTTAATACTCTGATTCTTGCCATTAAGCTGATAAAGGAGGTACACTATAAAATACCAATTTGCTGTTGATTTAGAAGAACATAATATGTGCTTTTGAAAATCAAATACTTACTGCCTGTAGATATAATTATAGGTTTTACGTGCACTTTATCAAAGCCCAGTTTACGAAAGAAAAGACATTCAAAAGAAACTGTGCTATTATACTGATTGTTATACTTCTGCTGTGAAATTTCATACGTAAGAAAAAGTTTTGAGAAAAGACACAAGAACACCTTTTGCATAGAAGTTTTATTGTATTTCTTCTGAGTGATGCCTGGGAAACACCCAATGTACAGTACAGCAGCAGACTGTATGAACATGTGCAGTAACAGCCATAGTCATTGTGTGACATTCAGAGCAGGAAGACATTGTTTATACAGCTATCTTACAAGCAAAACACTTTACCTATTACTGGTTTTATTCCTATAAAGTCTATATCACATCTACCTAGACTTGCATAAATATCTTAATCTGTAGCATGTAAGCTAACAGTAGCTGTCATCGTAAAATGCATGCAGTTTGATGATATTTCTCATGATTCTATTGAAGTAAACCATACTGTTATCTACTTTTCACAAACAGATACTTATGAAAGATTAGTATTGAATTAATTTTAAGAATCAGGCTTTCACAGAGGGTTTAAAAATGAATCCTCTTTGGTACAAAAACAAACAAAGGAATTTTGTGTGTGTATTTTAGAAGCTAGGAAATGAATGGAATTAATTAGCATAGAGTGTGCTACTAAACCAATATGACATATACCGTAGAAGTGGATAATGAGAAGCTTGGTAAGCACAGAAAGGATAACTAATTGAAATATGAGAGGGCAGTATCATTTTCTTGCCCTGTGTTACTTTGTATGTTTTTATGTTTGCCCAGGAATACATTATTATTGTTGTCAGTTGGTATGACTTTGTTTAAAAATCAGTCACAATAAGTGAAGGGGTACCTACATGTAGAAGTCAGTGTGATTAAAAGCAAGAAGACTTAGAAGGAGCATCCAAATTCTTACCTACTTTAATATGGTAATCTACATTAATTTATGACCATTAGCATAAGGCAGTTGTTTCCAAAGGTAAGGAGTTTATGTCTTGTAGTTAAGGGTGAAGGAAACTCATTAACCTAAAGTTAAATTCTCAAAGTTAGATGTTGAGAATACTGCTGGGAACCACATAAATGCCTTGCAGGATCATAAGATGTGCAGTGAAATTGCAAAAAAAGGAAAAAATAACTATTCAGCAAATCAGTAAGTAGATCTAGCATTAACTAATCCAGCCAAACATTGTGATATTAAAGGTAAGAAAAAAAATCCCAGTTTTTGCATCCCTGTATACAGAACTACTATTATATTTAAAGGTTCAGTAAATTGAACAGCATCAACCCTCTTTCTCTTTTAGGTTATAACCTATACTGAATTACCTTGAGGCCACTGTTCTTTTGGTAAGTAAACTGTTAAAAGCAATTTTCTGGATGCTTCTGGTAAGGCTGGTTCAGTTGTGATTTGCAAACCTTGTGTAAGACAATATCAGTTGGATGTTTTCTATTCATATCATTATGCAGTGCATCTCTTAGCAGAAGCCTGCCAGGTATTCTGTGATTCTAACTCAGATTCTAATTTTAGAAGTGGAGACATATCAGAAGGATGAAAGAAATGGTAGCTCTTTTCTGTAGAAGGCTCAAATAATAATGTTGAAACATTCCCTCGGTTTCTGTTCCTTTTTCACCCCAAACAGGCTTTATCATTTAACAGGGCAACACTCATATGAGGATTGCCTGAGTGTTATGACAGAATTTTCCAGTCTCTAATTATTCAGGTGAAATGTACAAGTAATTTATGGGGCCTGATGTGTTTCCACTGAGATTAGTGTTTGTTCTGTCACTGACATCAATGGGAGAGGAGTCAGACTTCTCCAAAGAGTAAGTTATAACCACAACAATGAAAGCAGTCTTTCAGTCATCTACACAGAACCACAGTCTCTTGTGCTGTCTTCTTCCAGTTTCATCCAATGTTTCATCTATTTTTTTATTTTATGAATCAATAAATATAAAATACCAGTATTTTGCTTTGATACAAAGGAAATGGTATTTCTGAAAAATGTTATCAGTATTTCTATTAAAAAAGTAGAGATAATCTCCAGACAAGAAATCATTTATGCTATGGATGGCATTTGTGAAAGGGGATTTGTACTATACCTTTTTTTGTAAAAAAGTTTTTGTGCAATCTTGAAAGTGTCTCTTTAAGTTGGATTCCCTGCCTTGAAAAAATGAAGGACACTGAGTCTTTACTTCAAATTGTGATCTTTTCTGTCTTGTGCTGTATTATCCTTTGTACAATACTACCTTTTATAATATTGGCCTTTAAAATGACCTGGTCAACTTGCAAAGATATCCATCATAGAAAACAGTTAACAAAAGTATTTGTGTTTTACTATTCCCTGTATAGTTAATATTTTACTAGGTTCTCCTAGATTCTTCCTTTCAAATTTATTTATTTATTTTTAAAGTCAGGATATCTCTGCATTCCACAAGCATCCGGATTCTTTAATTTGCTAGCATTCAAATTTTAAAGCAGATCATGTATTGTTCAAACATAAAATACATGAGCTCTATCTGGAAGTGCTCACATGGCTGAGTAGGATCTCCTTGAAGTTACCATCATCTGGGAGTGCAGGCATTAGCTCACATCAGCCTTCATTCTGGGACAGGGTCAGTGCTACCAGACTTTATGATTGGTAAAACACACAGCAAGTACTGATATATAAAGGCTGACAGTTGTTCAACAAAACAAAAGTTTGATGCAACCTGTTATATAATATTGCTTTTAAAAATGAGAAAAAAAAATCAAAAAGAAAAACTGGAGATAATACTGATGAAGGCTCCTCTCTATAAAATCCAGTGACCTGGGGGATACAATGTCTGGCAATCAACAGAAACATGGTTCAGAAGTAAATAGATTAAAATTTATAACCCAGAAACTGGGTTTAATGATTGAACAAAGTATCAAGGGGATATGCTGTTCAATTCATTACTTTCTTTGGGCAAGTGAAGCAGGAGGAAGCTTGATTTGAGTTAGATACCAAAAAAAGAGCTTGACTGCAAGGTGTGAGATATACAGTCAGGGTTACTACTCCCAGCATGCACAGACTACAGGATCTTACCTGATACTATAGGATTTCACTGTCGTGATTAAAAGGCATGTCTAGTCCAAAACATACCATAGAAAGGGATTGGACAATGCCAGTTTACTGTCTTCACCTAATCTGGGGCACTATGTGCTTTGTAAGATTTGCATTCCTACTGTGACCCTCTTCATTACCTTGTTCTCTTATTTCCTCACTTTATTTCTTGTCTTTCATGCCTTTGTTCTCTTTTTTTTCAATAAGAACCAATGAACCACTTGAATGATAAGAACCACTTGTCTGACTTACCAGAGACTTACTTTGCCATGTTGTTTCAGGCCTCCAACTAAGAGAGCAGTTGTTGGCACCAACTCAAGTTTGATGCTGGTACAGGTTTGCCAGATCTTTGTGTAGCCGATGCAGTGATGGACTGGACACATTTTCCTTGGATTACATGTAAGAGATGGCACTAAGCCAAACACTGTTCTGACTTTTGCTGAACTTTTCTGGGTTTATTCTCCCTCTTTTTGTGGATTGGCTAATTTGTTCTTCAGATAAGACAAGATTAGACCCTAGCAGCTACAAATCTATCAATTTCCATTAGCTTTTTACCTTTCTTTAGAACCTAAATATCCAAAGTATCTAAAAAGGTTGTTTATAGCCATGATTAATACCAACTGAACAGATTGTCACTTGAAATGATAGAAGTGGTGGAGGTATTTTGTTACCTAGTCTAAAGGAAAAGGAGATAAGGGACACTTACTGAAGGGGAAGCCATATTATAAACTTCATATTTTGAGTATTTGAACTTTTTCTCCTTCTATATTGTAATAAAAGTTTTAAAAATAATTTTCATGGTAGTTATTTCTGTGGTTGATATTAAGTGGATGTGACATCTACAGTGTCTGCCTTTGTTAACTGCTTATTGTTCTCCAGTGACAGGGTCATACACATGAATGCCTTTTGATTTTGGGTTGAGATTATCACAACAATATGTTACAGGCCGTATCTTTAAAATTGGATTAAGAGTCAGGCTAGTGAGTTGCATTTTGTAACCCCATAGTCTCTATTTCTGATTGCACATTTGACAAACAATGTTGTACAGTGCAGTCCTTATACCTTAAATGGCATTGCACATCTAGAAATTCTGAAAGCAGAATTTTGTCCAGGCTACTTACAAAGAAATTCCAAAATCCTAAAGGAACTGAGAGGCTTCACTGACAGTTCATCTACAAATGCTTCTAACAAAAAAGAGCAAAATAAGCCTTGCTATTATTTCTGGGAACCCAGTTAATGTGAATTGCATGGCAATAAGGAAAATGTACTCAGAGGTTTTTGCCTTCTGTCTGAACTAGCAATGTATATACCATTTATATAAAATACAAGGATGTTCAGTATCTCTTTTCTAATTAGGTGTAGTGGCTTTCCAGTATATTTCGTTGTTTTATGGTGGAGGCCTTGAGGCCTCCTGCAAATTAAATCCAAGAGGGCTAGGTAGAGCCCTCTACCAGTGGGCTGAGGCAGCTCAGGCTAACGGTAGTGTAGATTAGGACCTTCAGAATTTTAGAGGGACCAAAACCAGAATCACTGGCTGGTATTTTGAGCACCAGAGGCTTTGGCATCTGTTACACACAACAGGACTTTAGAGGAAATCAGCCCTAGATGTTTAATAGGATAAAACATTCAGTAACTTGGATGCCAAAATTATATTTCATCAGATAGACCCCTAATTAGAATGTCCTAGCTAAAGGCTCATTGCTAGAAGCGGGTAAGGAGAGGGCACTCACAGATAGTCCACATTTTTAAAATACTTTCTAGAGACTCTTGCTTCCCAAGCACATTCCAATGAGGGTTTCAGTAGTTTGTCAGCAGTGTTTATGGTAGTCAGTGGGGTCACTGGCTCCCCAGGTAGGTAGGCTTGGGTTAAACACTTTGGAGAACAGCAACGTGATTGTTCAGTGAGGGGGCTAGAGGATCTAACTGAAGCAGAGGGTTTGACAAGCATAAATTAGGTAGCAGGAGATTGATAACAATTTGCTAAAATTGGATAAAAGGGAACTCCATAGAAAGGAAAGACTGTGTGTAGTGTTTTACCATGGTGCAACAGAAAGAACTGAGAAACAGTCATGTCTGAAGGTCTACAGCTGGAGAAGAAATTCTATATCCATGCTGACATGGAATCTGTGATCAAGACACATGGTGGCAGCAGAAAAGCGTGGCAGTAAATCAATTAGTGGCCCATGGGCTAGGAGCATGGTGTTTTCTGGTGTTAGCTGGGGGGGATGAGCGCTAGCTGCTGTTATTTGTCCGCTTGCATATAGCATTCAAAAGCATTCACTCCATCCTGCTGTCTGCTTGTACAGACAAAAAGAAACAATTTCTGTAGAAGTTCTAAGGCTTCTGAAATTTTCCTCCTTTATATTAAAGCAGTGCCATTTTTAAATGAAAACAAAACTAGGATATCATTCCCATGCTCTGAATCTCACTGCTATGAGAAATAGTTAATATTTTACCAGCACTTTGGTGTGTCACCTTATTACACTTGCTTGAGATCAGTTTACCAGTCCCTCCCAATTATTCTGGCACTCTTTCCCTTATGCTGCCTCATCTGTCTGGAACTCTTTCCCTCAGGCCACTGAGTCACCTTCCCACTTTAAATGTTGCTTTCTTCATTGTAATTTTAAACTGACTGGCATTATAACATCATTTGTGAAAATGTATATGAAGATGCACTGCAAAAATTGTATCTGTAGATATTAATGAAGCTTAAAAAAAGATTTCCTTAGGATACAATGTATCCTTAGGATACAATTTAAAAAGAATATACGTATATAGTCTAAACACAAGCAAATTCATAATGTACAGATATAAGAATTCAAGTCATTTGATAGTATCACGATTAATTAAACATCAGTAGAATCTGAATCACTCTGTCTAGCTAAAGAACAAGAACTATTCAGGTAATGTAAGCTCATTTACCAAAGTAAAGATCACTACTGACAAAACTACTTCAGTACAGCAATAGAGTGATATATTGGCCGTTCTGTCCATATGGAATGCAAATAGTTGTGCAATTGTTGTGCAAATTGGTAACTGGTCCAAATGTGATTTTTTCTTAAGTACTTAAGACAGATAATGAGAGAAAGAGCAAGAGGAAAGAGAGGAGGATATATCTTTCCTATTATGAAACTAATACCTCTAACTCATTTCAAAGAAATCACCTGGTAATCAGAAATGGTTATGACCATTTTCCCAGGCCACATTTAATCCAGTGGTTCTGCTCATGCATTTGTCCGTTTCAAGAACAGTCTAGACTCCAAACAGTCAAAATATCAATTTACCCAGTAGAAGGAGTCAAAAGATATATCACCGGATTGAAAATATATTCTGATCTGGTAAACCATGTGTGTTACAAGCCAAGTTTAGACCAACTGGTACATCTGTGACATATAGTAATGCCATGTGCTATCACACAAGTTATAAAAAGGAATTTTCTTTCCGCCTAGTGTGCCTTTGAAAATGCTTTTTTAAATGTCTCACTTCTTTTTGCTTTAGAAAGAATACTGGAAAACTTCAAATTGACAATGGAAAAGAAAATGCAACTATTATGGTAAGTTTTTTTTTTGTTTAATATAATTAGTAAAGGCTTTCTAAAGCACAAAAATGTTTATGATACACTTAATTGATGGAGTGGGGCTGTGAATGTATTAATGTTTGAATTAAATTTTAGATACAATGCTCTTAAAGTATATGCTTAATGTTAAATAAGGAAAACATAGTGAATTGGCAAAATGTATTTTGTAAAGAAATATTTAGTGGTTTGAAAATTCAAAGAGAACCTATGAAAAAAAGCCATCTTCATTAAATAGTTAAAACCACATGCTTTCAATTTTTGTACATATTTGTTGAAAAGCTCAGGGATTGCCTGTGTAGATCCAGTTGCATATTCACATTTGGGGTGTTTATACAACCTGATATTTTCCAAGATTTTGACATTTAGGTGACTAGAGGCAGTAACCTGGTCCTCTGAATCTTCACCATTTTTTGAAAATCAAGGTACACATTTTGAAGAGACTTATTTTAGAAAGTCTCAACCATGCTTATAACACACAAGTATCATATATGAAAACTGTTTCTACTGTATAGAGGGGATTTATTTTGTTGTGTATTGAGCTGTTAAATAGAATTTAAGGTGTTGGAGTGGATAGAGAAGTTTGAGTGGTGAGTGGAACAGGAAGGGGAGCCAAAACCACGGATACTATGTTGTCAGGGATAGAATTGATGCAAAATGAATTTTGGTTTGCTGACTGATCTGCATTAAAAGGAGTATAAACATGTATATTTTCATACTTTGCATACTTAGTTGTAGTTTTGTACTCAGTTTTGTACTTACTGATGTATATTCATTCAACGCTCAACTAGGTTAAATTGGCATTATTTCCATTGATTTCCACTGAGAAACAATTTACCCATCTGAGATTTTGACCTACAGGAAAGGGCAGCAGGGAAAATTACAGCTTTCTCTTGGCCACTGAAGGCCAAGAGAGAACTCAGTGGGAAGAACTTCCAGAATTTTCCCAGCTTTAGGCAAGATAATAAAGTTTAAAAATCTAAGAACCAATTAATATTTTTATTCCCAAGAATAAGGCTAATAATAATAAGAAGAATAGTCTCCACCTTGCAAATATGGCTACTTCCTGTGCCCTTCCATGGGCTCCCTTTCATTATGTTCATGAAACTCTTAAGGAGGGATAACAGTGCTCCAAACAGTATTGTTTTCTCTCCTGAATTTGAAAAGCTTAAGGAAGTGTTAATGTATTTCCTATGTTATGTTCTTCCTAATCCTGAAATATTTGCTGTCCACTCATGTTGAACAAGAGAAAGCCTTCAGTTCTTTTGGAGTTAAATGAAAATCTCTCTGGTCTAGATCCTGAGATGCAGGATTTGTTGCAGCCAAGTGTCTACATCAGAAAAAATGTGACAATTAATATATTATTGGCTTCAGGTTTTATTTTTTTTATGTTGATTACTGTGTGTCCAAAGAAATTATGGCAGAGACAAGCAATAGTCTGAATCTTTGATTTGAAACTTTATTTATTTTACAAATAATTTAAAAGTTATGCATTTCCTGAAATATAGCTATAAAGATAACTTTACTTGCTAATTTCTTGAGCTTTTGAGTTTCCATTTAAATTATGTAAATGCACATATTCAAAAAAAAAAAGTGTTGTCAAATGATAT
This sequence comes from Aythya fuligula, assembly GCF_009819795.1. Taxonomy (NCBI): domain Eukaryota; kingdom Metazoa; phylum Chordata; class Aves; order Anseriformes; family Anatidae; genus Aythya; species Aythya fuligula. The sequence goes on along the minus strand of NC_045565.1, from coordinate 4,409,757 downwards.
TTCTTTTAACTTGTGGTCTTGTTAGAAAACATCAGGAAAATTAATGTTATAACTCTGTTTTATTGTTATTGGAGAAAATAGTGAGTTCTGTATCCAGCCAAAATTATCTGCAAAATGAATGGCACATAGAAACAGCTGTAAAAGTGTAGACTTCAGATTTTTATGTGTTGCTATTAAATATTCTAAACTAAATCTGAGCCATCAGATAAAAAGTTTGACCTGAAAGTTTGACCATAAGTTTTGACCTGAAAACACTGTAATCCAGAACCCTAGATTCTCAAGAGATCATTGCTGATATAACTCACTGCAAATTATGACTAGTTGTAGTGGTTATAAACAAAACGCTTCTCAGTTCATGTCTACTACAATTCTGCAGGGAAGCCAGAAGGGATTATTAGAGTTATAAACAGACTGTTTTAATGCTTATGATTATTATATGCTTGGAAGATAAGCCAAGCAGGTTTATAATGGTGATGAACTATTTCGAGGCTCAAACTTGAACAAGAGGCCAAGAAAAAATATAAAGATCACGTGTCATTCGCTTCGCAGGAAAAGTGATTTTTAATCCTAATACTGTTTACTACAAAACAACCACTTGGTCATCAGGTCAAATAAGAATTAATTATTAAACATTGCTTTCATTCATTTTATTTAAAAAAAGTTCTACTGAAAACAATTTGTAATATTTATACTGTTTGTTAAAGAGTGTTCAGCTGTCTGAGTCTGCCTCAAGCTTATCAGCAATTATAGTATTGTAATATTGTTTGTATTGAATTGTTTATATTTACTGAAGTTTTACTATATTGGGCACAATATTTTTTACAAGTCTAAAAAGCTAAAAGTTCTATAAGTTTACAAGCTAAAAAATATTGTGGAAATGTTTTGTGATGAAATTGGAGTTTCAAGCTGACTCCTGCCGGCAATCTGTATGGTTTTGGATGTCTCCACTTGGGTGTACAGAAGCTGCTATGTCTCAGTTTCATGGAAATGCCGTGTCCTTTCCTAAGAGGGTCTCAGGAATAATCTCTCTTGAATCTCCATAGATCCAAGCCCTAAGTTTACTCAAATATATGTCTATGCATGTTTAAGGGTCATTTTTTTCTGCTCTAGAACCCTGCTCAGAAGCTGGAAGTAACCCTGTATTGTTCTTTTATGAAAGTAAGGAAATACTTGTGTAAATAAGTATTACTTACTTACTTTCCCCCCCCATTTAACACATGTTAAGTGGGGACTATCCAGTACTCCTCAAACAATCATTTCTCTTTGGGATCAATGATCATATTTAGTGGTGTCCTACTGGCTTGTTGACATTAATGACAGGAAAGTCTTCATCAATCAGACATGGGTGATTAATCACTGATACCACCCTCCTTACCCAAGAAAAAAATGCCAGCTAAATGCAATGGAGGTTTGGCACAGGTGGCTGCTCAACTGTTTCTGCTTGATAATGATATATAGTTGCTTTGGCCTCCCCTTACAAGTGTGAAGTTTTAAATTGAAGCCATTTTTTAATGCTGACAGACCAAATAAACAAAGAAACAGTCTTCTAAAAACATTGTCCTAAGATTTTGTGGAGGGAAATAAGAGTCTCTAAATCACTCATTAAAAATCAAAACCAAAATTGTCAGCATTTTGTACAAGTCCAATGTCATCAAATAGAAACAAAAGATCACTAGTCTGCAGCGATTTTCCTTCCTAAATGGTAGCTTATTAACTATCGGGATGCAAGATCTCCAGAAACATGAGCATCCATTAAGTTTATCTACATATGAATTATGCACAGGGAAGCAATAGTGATCCCATTTTTTCACATAGTTATGAGGATTTGATTGCTCATCTTATGTAATTTACTTTGCTTCTCTCTCCAAAATGATGTGAAAATTTTTGGAACTCTTCTATTCCAGTTGTAAGGTTGAGACTTACATCATAAGAAATTCAGAGTTAAGTTCTCCCAAGAACTCCAGTCTCTGACTGCTCACATATAATGTCTGTGGAGCCCTTTAACAACCTCTGCAAGAAAAATCTAATTTTCCACCTGTCCAAGAATCTTCATCCACTATGAACATTTAATCCATGTTTTGAACAGAGATCTCCTACTCTGTAGTTGATACAAGTGGCACAGGTTCTCTACCATTTTGGCACCACATTTCAGTCCATGCTATACCAAATATCAGTTGCTAACTGCACCAAAATAGATCTTAAAGTATCATGCCCCTCTGGGTTTCAGTAATACATATGAAATCACGAGTCTTATCCTGAGCTAAATCATGAAAACTGCAGAGTACTGTGCAACCACCTTTACCAAACATAAATATCTGTTACGAAACAGTCCCGCATTATTGAAAGCAAACTCCCAACAGAAGCAGCAGCATGTAATTTGAACATACTGGTCACAGTTTATGCCTCCAAGTTAATTAGTTTATTCCCATTTATTCTTCTTCTACCATAGGAATAGAGAAAACACATCCTGACAATCATGTAGGCACAAGGCCACAGGCTATTGCACTGAGCTGATGGCTGAATCCTCTGCTTCCTAGAGACACATGCTGTGTCCTCTGCTCTCCTAGCAATCAGCCCTAACATCCATTTGATGTTTTCCCTGTTGTGCCCTCTGATACTCAAATCAAAAATTAAAGTTTTTTTTTCTTCTTTATTTTCAGATTTCTTGCTGGTCCAAAACCTTTTCCTTTACTCTTGTACCCAGACACATCCATGCATATTTTCCCTCTGCTTTGATGTGTTATTTTAATTTTTCTCTCAAATCTTACTCCTTGTAAAGCCCAAGAAATTGGGTAGAAAGAGAGATGAACATCTGGAAAAATTCATTCTGGCTCAACAGAAAGAGGGGGGGTTATTGTGGTATTTCTGGTTCCCATATCAGTACTATTTTTTCTTCCACTCCCAGTTCTATTCCATTAACAAGCTTCATTCTGTGAATTGAGTGCCAGTCCCCCCCAACACATACACCCGTCTTAAGAAAAGAGACCATCTGTGTTGTTTTCACCATTAGTTGTTCCCTCTGCTGTTTCCCAAGCCCCCTGAGAGAACTGATCCTCCCCCCTCCCTTCCATTTGCACGATCACCTTTCTTCTTTCACAACCAGGTCGCCCTGTGGTTGGGATAAGAAAGGACACTAAACAATCCAACATGGAAATTTGCAAAGAAGCCAAGAGTGCTCACCATGAAGTGCGGGGACCTGCCTGTGTGTGAGCCTCAGCTCTGGTCCTCTCCTGTGCCTCTTTGTTCTCCTCAGTGCAGGCTGCTACCTTTCTGCTTGCTCTTTACGAAATAGTAAGAAGGCTAATTTTAGGGTGCTTCATCATCCTGCCGTGCAAAGACACAGTGTCATGTCAGAATCAGCAGCATGTGGCACCACTTGGAGCTGCTATTTTATAAGCTGAGGTTCAGTGTGTTCTCAAATTGGTCTCTGCAGGGAAGAACTGGCTCAATTGTTGATCTTGTATTTCTGGAGGAGTACACCTTAAAAATCAAAGTTCGGTATTTCAGCCTGACCAAATGCCCAGTTTAATGACATGGGCGTCAGTGACTCAGCATCCCATGCTTAAACAAACAAACAAACATACAGAAGATTAGAGGTGAACTTCCTGGTGTGCAGTTAGTACCTGGCCTGCTGTTCTGTTCTTAGATAATAGAAAAATTCATGTAATAGTGTGAAACACCAGAGCAATAGGAGGAGAACGTGTCACATGCGGGAAAGGGCTGCACTCCTAGCCCTCTGCGTGGGATGCTTGAAAATGTTCAGCATCTTCAGCCCCAACCTGCAGGCAACCAGGCACTTGTGTGGCTTTTGCCACCCTGCCAGGAAATGGGGTAGTTGCTCTGAGTCCCAGCTGCTCTTTGTGTGGGCTTGGGGATATTGGATCCACGCAGAAGTTTGTGAGCACAAGAGCTGCATACCTAATGCAAAGGTCAGGTTGTTCCCTTCATTGTAGTCTTCCTGTCCAGCATTCATGGTTGTCCTTCACTGCTTTTCCATTTTCTTCACATCTGTCATTCTGTGAATAGCATTCTTTTGGCTGTTTTAGCTATTTTGTGGCCTGAGGGGTTGAAGGGAATGAGGTGTTGCAGCCTTTTGTTCTTGCTTATCTTATTTGAAGGTATGACTCCTGTGCGTTTAATGAGAAGCTCCCTTAATTAGATGCCTCAGGTTAGACACAGAACTTGCAGTATTTTAGATTAAGTATTTACTGATTTACATTCACAGTAAAAAAAAAAAAATAAAATATTTTTTTCACTACACTGCCATCAGTTAATAAAAAATGGGTAAGCACATGTAAATTTGAGCTCACTAGAATCACTACAATGTGCAGGGTGGGCAGAGCGAGAACTAACATGCTCAGCTATAAAGTAGCAGAGCGTATAAAATGCGTACGTGTGAGTTATGTCTGCCTACATAGGCGCACATTCATTAATTTGCTAACACCCAAATATTGATCTTGTGAAAAATATAAGGATAAAACGGAAAACTGAAACAGCATAAAAATGTCTGTGCATACCTTATTTGTAAGGCTATTTGCATGCTAAAGCCTTTCCTTTGTCTTAATCAAGAATGCTCTACACACAAAGGCTGCTCACAAAGGCTAGCAATTTCTCACAGCAAAATGCTGACATCTCTAATTTCGTGTTATCAGCTGTTCTGGACACACATTTCTATTTTCCATAGACTGTGACATATCAGAGTATAAAACAAAGGGGTTTGAAATGAGGAATTAATGTTTAAAAACTATGTACTGAGTGTTGCCAGAAGAAAATGGAGGCGGAGAGCAGAGTCCATCTCTGTATTCACCACACAGAGGTTTTATTCCATAACACAATAGTCTAAAGAATATGTAGATTAACTGAATAATGATTTCCAGTATTAAAACACAAGGTATATATTAGGTAACATTCCATATGTTTATTTCATTTTTATGTTGTCTGAATAGGTGATTAATTGGAGTATAAATTAAAAAAAAAACAATCATACCGACAACAATCAGCAGGCAGTAACCAAGCACTGCTAATTTAATAATGGCAGGACAACTGTAAAGAGTTTCCTGCTTGTTATGACCATCAGTAAGAAGGCTGAGCAAGTGTAGTAAGAAGTCCTCTAAGCTAAGGCACTTCTGAGAAACAAATCACTTCCCTGAAGTTGACTAAATTTACACTTCTTGCTTTCACTGGATTTTGCATCACTGCCAAATCCTTTTTTATTTATTTAGTATAAGTACTAGAACGGACATTGGGAGTGGTGAGGTGCAGGCCTACTCACCCACAGTTCTCTTGACTGCTGGCACTGCACAACCACAGTTTGACAGATTTGATGCCAATGGATGCAGAGTTGGTTGTACTGAGCAGCAGGGAGGCCAAGCAGTGACAGGCACGCCCTTTCCCCCACCCCTGCATCTATATCTTTAGCCCCAGTAAGGAAGGGGCTTTCTCAAGGCATTAAGATAAGCAGGATACAGCTCATTTGGCACAGAAAAAAAAATCCTCAAGCTGGGTAGTGAGTAGAATAAAAATACATTTTATAGTTCGTTTATAAAAAGGCATATTTGAGTTGTTTTACTTGCATTAATGTGATATAGGAACTAAAAAAACATTAAATGAAATAGCAATTCTGTTACACGAGGAAGGTGAGATTTGTAGGATAATCTTATGAATTGTTTCATGCTTTATGTTTCTTATTTAATATATTTTATTTAATGTGTTAGGCCAGTTATCAAAAAAAATTTATACACAGTAATTGCACTGGGCATATTAATGTTATCTTCAAGTACATGGACATATCCCCACATGCTGGTCAGAGGACACATTGCACAATGAATGACTTAATATTTAAAGCCTCCTTCACGGTGTAATTATTCAGTTACTGTCCTGATGGACAAGGCTCTCAGAGAGTTTGATTTTTGGGTTGTCCTGTGTGGAGCCAGGAGGTGGACTCAGTGATCCTTGTGGGTTCCTTCTAACTCACAATGTTCTGTGAGATATCAAAAAAAAAAAAAAAAAAGGAAGTGCAGAAGATAATGAATAAAATCTTTTCCTGTGTTTGCTACGTATAACAGCTGCTGCTAACTTTCTAATCTTGCAAGTAGAAGGGAAAAGCAAATTGCTTGCATCCCTCCTTTAACCAAGGCTGTGTAATTGCTGCCCTGAAAAGTGCTGCATCACTTAGGCCGTGTCAGCCGTGCAGCTATGCCACTTTCTCTGGGGATGGATTTCACAGTTCTGCACGGGATCCTTACTGACCAGTTAGAACCACAAGTCCCGTGGAGTCTCAGCTATGTAGGTACACAAAGGAACAGCTCATGGCTAGACCAAGACATTCAGTTTACCTTTTCTTTTTTTCAAAGAAAGAGGCAAACAAACCCTCTCCATCAGGAAGGGAGAGGCTACCAACCCCATCACCTATCGCCTTTCTTACCGCGCTCTGGGAGCGCATCGCTGCGGGGCACGGCCGGGCCCGGCCCTTTGGGCTTGCCGAGCAAGGAGCCTGTGCGTGGCTCGGGGTCAGCCCCTCACACGGCGGGCAGGGGCTCTTCCTCCCAGCGCCGAACAGAACCCCAGGGAAACGGAACAGCAGCCGAGGGGATGCCCCTGCTGCGTTACCGCGCACAGCTGCATTTCAACGCGCCCGCCCTGCCCTGCCCTGCCGCCGGTAACCGGAGCGCTGCCGTCAGCCGCCCGCCCTCACGCCTGCTTCTCAGGTGCAGCCCCGCAGCACGGACGCCCCGCGCCCGCCGCCTCCGTTCGCCACCAGCCAGCCGGGAGCTGCGCCTCTTCCTCGCCCCACGGCCCCGGGGTGCGGAGAGCCCCCGAGCAGCGCCTCCGGGAGCAGCTCCCGGGCCGCCTCCCCTCAGCCGCCCGCGGCCTCGCGCCGCCCGTTAAACGGCCGCGGGCCGCGTGACGTCACGCCGCGCCGCCGCCGCCGCCGCCCCTGAGCACGAGGCCGGGCGGCGGAGCGGCCCCGCCCGCGGAGCTTGCGCCTGCGCAGTCTGCGCCGGCCGGGCCCTGTCAGCGCTCCGCGGCGCGGCCGCTCCCGCCCTCAGCGCTGCCCGCGGTGCCTGAGGCGGCCGGGCCGGGCCGGGCAGCGGCGGAGCGCAGCGCAACGCAGCGAAACGGAGCGAGGCAGAGCGCGGCCGGTGAGTTCCGCCGCTTTGTGACGCGCCGCCGCCCCTCCGCGCTTCGAGCGCCGCCGCCCTCGGGCTCCGCGGGGCGGCTGTGGCCGGCGGGACCGGCCGGGGGCAGCGGCGGGGCGGGGCGGGGGGCGGCGGGGCAGGTGCGGGCCGGCCGGGACCGTTACGGGCGCCGCCGCCTCGCAGCCGGGGAGCCCCCGGGGAGCCCGGCGCCGCCCCGCCGCAGCGGGAGGAGGCCCCGGCCCGGCCCCGCGCCGTGGCCGCCCCCACCGGGCCCCGCCGAGCTCGGGGCCGGGCCGCGCGTCCCGCCCTGAGGGAGCTGCGGGCCCCGGGCGGCCGGCGGCGCAGCCTGCCGCTCCCTGCGGCCAGCCGGCGGGGGCCGGGCCGGGGGCTGCCTGCTCCTGCCCGGTGTCAGCGCCGGGAGCCGCTCACCTCGCCTCGCGGAGCGGTCAGCAGCCTGCAGCTGACAGGGGGACGGGGCTGGCGGGACTGCGTGCGAGTGGAAAGCGCTGCCGGGATCTAAGGTTAAAGTACAAAACTTTTTTGGTGCTGGCTCTTGAAACAAACAAACCTTCTGTGGGAAGTATAGACGAGAAACTTTCCTCTTTTTTTATTTTTTTTCCCCAAACGGAGATCAGTCTTGAATCAGTATAATCATACATCTTTCCTAACTCCTTGTATTGCAGGTTGAAGCTTGCATTGCACTTACAGATCTGTGAAAGTTGCTGTTGCATAGCTATGTCTTAACTGAAGACATCTTCGTTTTGATGTCCGCTTCTGAACGTGGTACGATATAGCTAGGGAAATTTTGATCATGCCTCATCTCCTGAGATAGGTAAACAGACTGCGATATATTTTAAGCTGTATGGTTGTTTGTTTTTTGTGAGATCATAACAAGAGGTGCCTTTTTTACTGTATCTGTACTTATGTGAAGAAAAATAGTTCATCTTGTGCTGGCAGGAATTCTGCTGTTCTTTGGTTTACGTAACACTTCAGTGCTAACTGATGTCTGGCTTCTCTGAGCAGTCTTATATGTAGGCAATTTATATACGTTATGGAACTGCGCAATATAAGATTGAGTGCATGTGTTGTGCATTGCATTGCAAATTATGTTACTTGTGCAAACTTCCTTCTAATGATCACAGATGAAAATTTACAGTGATTTTGCACTGTATTGCACTGATTCCTAAATTGCTCTGAAAACATGGGGAAACTTCCTGTTGTGGAAGTGCGATACAAGTACTAGTAAATATCATCGTAAGCTCTTTGCCATCTGGAATAGTGAAAATGAAAAGGGAGCGTAGCTTTGTATCTTCTCCAAATAGGTACAAAGTCTGTCAGTATAAATACTGTTACTTGCAGCCTAGAGGTGTTAGTTAGGGATGTGAGTTAGCAGGGATGACTCTCCCTGTGTGACTTCCTGTTACTGCAGCAGTAACTGAAGCGCTAGCCTGTGTTCTGGTTCAAGATTGGGGCTAGCCTATTTATGCTCGTTTGCTGTGTAAGTTCACTTGACTCATACTTGTTTAAATATAATGATTGACACATCATTTTATTCTTTGTGTTGTGTAACTGGATTGATCAGAGCTGACCAATTTTTTCCAAGCTGTGAGTCAAATGTTGTTTTTGGGGCTCTCGGCAAAGCCATACGCAGAGCTTTCTGGAGCCATGCAAGGCCTCATGGTAAACTAGCCTGTACTGTCTCCTTAGAAGACATTTGAGGACTCTTCCTCTGGTTGGCTTGAATTGGTTGTGATTGTCATCTAAATAGTTCTAGATAAGGAACTAGAGAAGCTTTACAGTGAATAATATTTAAAAATTTTGAAACAAAGTGATAAAACCGAAGACCTGCACATCTTAAAACTGAAATTTGAAATGGGAAGGAAAGCATCTTACTGCAATTAATGTAAATGTTGTCTGAGAAAGTAAATCACCCTTCTGAAAACTGTTCACTATTTTAATATATGGTTATGCTGAAAGTGAACGTGTTGTTTACATGTTATATAGGAGATAAACTTTGGGGACAATTCTGAAAAACTACATTTTCCTTTTCTTGAACAGCTACACACAAGGAAAATTCTAGAAAAGTGAAGCTGGAAGATCTGCAATCAAGACCATAAACATGTTGTGCTGGGGAAACGCATCATTTGGACAGCTTGGGTTGGGTGGAATTGATGAAGAGATTGTTTTAGAACCGAGAAAAAGTGACTTTTTCTTAAATAAAAAGGTCAGAGATGTAGGGTGTGGACTGAGACACACTGTTTTTGTCCTGGATGATGGGACTGTGTATACATGTGGATGCAACGACCTAGGACAACTAGGGCATGAAAAAGCCAGAAAAAGACCTGGTAAGTTTACAAGTAATCCATCGTGGAGCATTATGTGTTTGAATTATGTGCCTTTTGTTTCATTATGCTGCATCAAGCCCAAGGCTGCCAGTGTTTTTGCCTTTGCGGAACTGTATGCACAGTAGTTCTTCCAAGAATGGGCATATTTTAAACTTTAAAGGCATTCCCTTGGATCACATGGCTGTGTCCCTGGACTTTTGCCTGCCATGTAGGGGGGCAGTGCCGCTAGTTTTTGTTTCCAGCGTGGAACCCCTGCACTTGGGGCTGTGTAGGCCTCGTTGGCTGGCTTTCCTCCCAAGGGGAGGTGACCTGCCTCAGTACGTGGATTAGCATTGCGCTGGGCGGATGGGTTTGGCTACTGGAGTACGGTGGAAATGAATACTTGGCATGCCACAGTCGAGAAGCATTCTGTGTATTTTTAACAGACCAATATATGATGCAGAGCAGTTCTGATTAAAGCAGCGTTGATTTATTTTCTCTTTTTAAGAACTAAAAATAAAACTTTCGATAAAAGACTTGTACACATATAAAGTATTGTAGGAATAGGATTTGGAGAAGCCTGAAGGACGCAGTGTATCAGTTCTTTGGACTTTCTTATTCCTACCTGTGTTATATGTGTGTTTCTGCTCCTTGCTAGTGCAGTTTGCTAGCAGACGTGGGTAAACATCTTGTAAGGACTGCAGAGGAGTGTGCACATGGGCTCTCCTCAGAGCTGTGCATGTGAGTCATATCTGCAAGCTACTGAGAGATGGAGCAGTGCTTCTGACAGTATTAAAGCATCACGTAAGCAAACTGAAAAGGCTTAGTAAGAGTTCATTCTATTGCTACGATTGCAGTTTTGCAAGTTAGTTGGCACAATAATTGATACAAACAGTTCAAATGGAAACAAGACAGTACCTCTATTATGCAATATTTTAGTAGTTCTTTGTTCAGAGTTTGGATTTTAGTGCCAAGTAAAGATTTTTCTTGTAGTTTATACATAATGTTTAGAACTGATTTGAATTTCTGTTGGGAAGCAGTAAGCGCATATTAAAACTGATGAATTGAATCCTGCGTAACCCTGTTTCATGAACTTGAATAGAAACTTGTCAAACTTGCTCTGAACACTTGTTATCACCCGGGAAATAATGCTGAATTGTCTTTTAAATCTAAAAATTACTCTGAGAAATCCGACTTTTAATTTTTTTTTTTTTTTTAAAACAGCCCTGCATGAGCTTTCACATGTAATAGGCAAATACCCGCTATAAATCTTCTTTTAACATGCTCAGACAGCAGTCTTGAGGGCTGTAATGTCCTCCTCTATTTTTTTCTTAAATCCAGAGATGACCGACCATACTGTTGAATGTTACGCTTTGGGATAATTTTAGTGAAGAGAGGTTCACTATCTTTGCAAATGGGTGGAAGTTCTTTTTGGATGTATGTCTGCTAACTAAAGATACTTTTATCACTGACTGCTCGTCTTTGCCCCCTCAGTGTCCCCAGTGGTGCTGTTTAGCTGTTACCTCTTTCCTCCTCTCAAAGCTCTACTTGCCACAGGAATTGGTTTCTTAATCCATATTAGGCAAAGTCAGTGTGGCTGCTTCAGCAGCCAGTGAAGGTAATCAGCACTAATGTGCATGGTGTTGCCTGAACTGGAAAGCGTGTACATGACTTCTTCCACTGGCAGAGCTGGGGAGGCCTTAATGCGCTAAACAGTGTGGGTAACCTCTTTAAGAAGACCAGCTGTTAGCAAAATGAACTTCTGTCTGCTGCTTTTTTAAATTCTGTTTTGGAAACTAATTGTCTGTTATGTTACAGATATCAGTAACTACTGGTTTGAAACTGACTTAGGCTGTGCTACGCTGTGTTTACAGAGCGTGTTACATTGATGATACACAGGCATTTCCAGTGGAGTGGGATTCTCAGGCAGGAATAGAACATGTTGGAAAATCAGACATAAAATGTCCGGGCAGGCTCTTATTTAACAGAACTGTTGAAAACTCCAGCTAAAATGACAGTCTCTGATGATATTTTCTCACCTTTACTGTTCCTGAAATGCAAATGTTAGGCTTCTGATCACAAGTCATAAGCACAGTAACAAATACATTCAAAGGTACTCAAAAGTACTGATGCAGACTACTGGGAAAAATCACAGGTACCTTAGTGTTTGCTATTCAGAGGTGTGTAGTGTATATCCAGAACACTAAGCTTTAGGATCTGTTTCTACAGTAATTTGCATTATAAAGAGGACATTGTGTAGCTAATTGCAAAATCAGTAGGTTTAGTCTTTAATTTGCCCTGCCTTGTTTTGCAGGTTGTTTTTTTGTTGTTGATAATGGATAAGTGAATTTAATTTGTTGAAGTGGAATGTTTTCCACTTACAGAATGTCTACACGTGTAGTCATTTGACAGTAATGCATTTGACCATAATTGAGTTTCTTTACTCATTTTCAGATGGCAAAGTTAGAAGAAACAATTAAAAACCACAGAAACTGCGGATTTTGTGCACTTTAGTATGTTGCTGCTCTAAGTTAATTCCAGAAACTGTTTTTGTTTGGGTGTCACATTTAACTTCTGCTAGGATAGCATGTTTATAATTTTAAATTAAAGATATTTTGGCAGAATCCTAGGGTTACGTTGGTGTCGTTTTGATGGATATCTAGCAGACAAATGACTGTAACTGTCATGGATAATGTTAGTTTGTTAGTTGCCTTTTTTCAAGAAGAAACAACAAACAATTAACTTCTTTTCTTGTCTTCTTAGAGCATGTTGGTGCACTGGATGCCCAAAATATTGTAGCTGTATCATGTGGAGAAGCCCACACTCTTGCACTAAATGACAAGGGTCAGGTATATGCCTGGGGTCTGGCTACCGACGGACAGCTTGGCCTGCCTGGAACAGAGGAATGCATCAGAGTGCCCAGGTTAAAAGCGATAAGTATATAATGAAGTTATTTTCTTTGAAAAAAATGTACTTAAATCACATTGGTTAGGTTTTTAAAATTAAAAATACGCATTAGGAAGTGTATTTTAGCTATGGCACGTGCATGCCTCAGGCTGTTTATTTCCTTTCTCAAAAAGGCAGCTTATGTGGGAAGTGCGGCGTGGATTTGGTTGGTTAGTTTTGTTTGTTTTTAAATTGTCATCTCCTAAGAGCGGAGGTTATGTTGTAAAAGTAGTATGGGTGGTTTTTTGTTTTGCTTTTGACGTAAGAAAAAACACAAGCAACAGTTCCTCAAAACATGAGTAATTTATAACTTGGCCATGCCTATCTGTGATGTGTAGATATGGAGGATATAAATAACAGTTAACCCTTAATAAAGGTTACTTATTGCTGTGTCAAATCTAAAAGTCCATAGGCCTTTTGGAAACTCCTGTTTTTCTCATAAAAAAATGAAAGCATTCTAGATTAAATGTGGTTTTATTTGCAACTTGTTGATAATATTGGGTGATATTTGCCAGCTTTGTAAGCAGTTTTAACTCAAGTTAATGTTAGTATCCTGAGATAGAAAAAGTCAGTCAAATTTTAACAGAATGTAATTCAGCCTTTCTATCAAATACTGATGTAAAGAAGAGTAATACATCATAAAACCTCATTTCTTTTGAACACTAAAAAGAAAGAGCCTCTCTTCTTGCTTCCTGTATTCATTGGCTCCATTCAGCTGTGTGACATCTCCTTCCTAGTCTCTCTAAAGTACACGAACCTCCTTAATTCTTCATTATGTTTTTTTTTACTGAATTAATTAATTTGAAATAAGACAACTTGTCATTAGATGTATTAGCAAAGAAGCAGTTTTGACTTAAGACTTTGCTAAATAGCTGTAATTAAAGTTAGAATATTTAAATTAATTTCATATATACTTCAGTGGAAAGGATGCACTTGCTTTATGTTACCCTTTGGTGTGACTTTAGATTTCATACCATGACCTAGTAGCTTAATTCCTTCTCTGTTTTCTTATCCCAATAGAAATATTAAAAGCTTATCAGAGATCCAAATTGTGCAAGTTGCTTGTGGTTATTATCACTCACTTGCACTCTCAAAAGGTAAGCAAGATTCTTCTGAAGTTTTGTGTAGTTTCTTACCTGGGAATTCTGAAGTTTTCAACATTCCACTGCACTGAAACTTGAATTTAAAAAATAAATTTATGAACAAAGGTAGTGTTTTGGTTATTCTGCTTTCTTTTTTTCTTGTGCTTTTTTGATTATTTTTTTTAACAACATCTTGCTTTCAGGTAATTTCCTTTTTTAATTCATCGTTGTTTCTCTCCTTGTTCCATCTCTTTCATCCTGCTAGCATACTACTTTGTCACTAGTCTTTTATTCTAGCCTCTAACTTCAAATTATTGAGGTTTGCAGGCAATGACTTCCTCATCTGCTTTTCTATTGCAAAGCCTCTATTTTGTTGGTGATTCTACAGTTAAAATGAAATGTCCCCTTATAACCCACGTTTTGAAAGTTCTAAACAAATGCCCCCTCAAAACTTTTAGGGGGGCTCTGAGAACGTAATTATTTGGCCTCACTTGTTTGTCTAACAAATACAGCTGTCTGGAAATGAAGACAAATGTGAATTTAAACTTGGTTTGTGTTTGTTTTTACTGTGACAAAATAGAGTTGGGCCAGCACCCACTTCTTTGAAAGTGGGTGCTGAACAGGGTGAATTTCCACCATGGAAACATAGAGCATTAAGGAAAAACAATCACTGTGTTTTAAATACTTTACAGCTTTGCGTGCAGCATCCCTGAAGAGTCCTATTGCTAATTCATGGGTTTGCAGCTGCATGTTTCAGTTTGTCACGTGTTGTAGTATTTTGCCTTTTTCTTCTGGTTTTGAAAGAACACGCAGAAATACTTACAGAGTATCAAGGTCAATCACAGTTATGGCCTTAAAATAGACCCACACAGGGAGGAAAACGATGTGAACTTCCTTCATTTGTGCGGCTTGAGTGGGGACTTGGTAGTATTTTCAGTTCTGTGGGATATCGATCAGACAGATTAGTTCATGTGATTAGATTATACATGTAAATATGATTGGCATAGGATTTCTTTGGTGTTAAGAAGATTGTTTTTGCATTGAGGGATTTTTTTTGTAAATAAATACAGTTTGGATGACCTGTATCTCAGGAGATGGATCTCCTTGCTTTCTATCTTGAATTGAAAAAGTGGAGGTAGAAGGGACATAGGTAGCAATACTGTTTGAAACAAATTACATCAGCAAAAGCAAAGCATCTTTGTGATTAGCTGTTCACCTTGGGATAGTAAATACCTTGATAAAACATTGGTTGTTCATTAAAACATTTTTTTGGGGAGGTAATATAAATAAATAGCTCTCTGAATTGTGAGTCTTCAAAATACATTTTTTTCTTTATAAGATATTAAATAGCTTTATAAACTTTGTGCTTCATCTGTCATATTTTTAACACAATGTTTTAAAATCTAATTGTATGTGGAAAAATAAGTATGTTACCATATAAAAGCTTAAATGGGGCTTGTGACTGGAAATGGGAAGTTTCTGCATGTCCATTATGCAACTTTGACAAGATCTCTGCATAAAAATAGGCATGGTAGTGGAACTACTCATAATAACCAAGCACAATTTATCTGGCATTGTTGAAACAGGAAAGTTAAGAGTAGTGGTGAGGGTTTTGAAGGTGATTTAAATATTTGGGTTGAACACCTGCAAATTACAGAATGCGTAACTTCAAAATTGAATGAGTCCATTCAGTGATTTGTGTGCATTGTCTAATCCAAAAATATTTGAAGAGTAACCGTCTAACCTCACTTCTAGTTTCTCTTACAGTAAATAAAATTTATAGAATTAAATGATATTGATTGTACTTATTGTTATCTTTTTAAACAGGAAGTGAAGTGTTTTCCTGGGGACAAAATAAATATGGCCAGCTGGGCTTAGGTTATGAGTATAAAAAGCAAAACTCCCCACATGTGATTAAATCTCTGCTGGGAATCCCTTTTGCACAGATTGCAGCAGGAGGAGCTCATAGTTTTGTATTAACTCTTTCTGGAGCAATTTTTGGATGGGGACGAAACAAATTTGGGCAGCTGGGTCTTAATGATGACAATGGTAAGTAAGCATTTCTACAGTAAAACTTCATGCTGAAGGTCTTGGTTTGTGAATCTAAAGATATCGCTATTCTTAGAAATGGAGCAGACAAAACAAACCTTTGTTGAATATTTTCTGATAGTGCCAATGTCATGTGAGTTTATATAAAGAGGGCAGAGTTCCACCCCCAGCTATTTTGTAGTGAAAGTTCAGACAGCATTATGTTGAAATTCTAGCTGGCTTGACTTTTTTTCTTTCCCTGTTCTAGATTTTTCTGATTTAGGCTTTTTGAGTGGGATTGAATTAAGATACTGTGCAGTAGCTACAGTTTGAATTGAGTTTTAGATAGATTTAACTGCTGGACAAAAACAGTGAAGTACTGAAACTGTTTGATTATCCTTAGAATGTTTAAGATGTCTTCATAGTTTATTCCCACCATACAGATACTGGCCTTTCTCAGACCACTTCTGAAAATTGTTCATAATCCTCAGCTACTGCCGGAATTTCCTCCGTTATAATGCCAACACTCAATAATAATTAAAAAAAAAAAAAAAAAAAAAAAAAAAAAGTAGACAAAGGTTTGTTTCTTTGTTAGTTGTATTACATTACATATATGCCATCAGGGCACAGGGTTCCAAGATGCAAGTGTATGATGCCAGATTCCCTCAGCATACAGTTCATTATTCAATAATCTACATCTAATTTCAGGAATTCATGCTTTCTCACTGTTCACAACACCCTTTAAAATCAAAAAAATACATTGCAGTTAAAATGTGTATTTGAATTCATGCTTTAAATCTGGCTGCAGTCATGTAACAAGAAAATTACACATTCTTTGTCTGATGTTTTTCCCATGAAATTTGATTTCATGGGAATTTTCGGTTGCTTCTATATTCTCTTTGGAAAAGTGTGTGGCCCTAATTTTGTATACAGTATCACTTTTCACTGAAATCCATTTTTTTTTTCCTGACGTCTATATAGGCTCTTTTTCAGACAAGTGTACCTAACAAATTTTTAGGCATTAGCATTAACATTTAGGAAATACAGCGTTTGTGCAACCAGGTGACAAAGGTGATTTGTTGCCGCACTAGAGGGAAGTTAGTTGTGCCTCCTAACTATTCAGTGTTCCATTCTATTATACCTTTAATAATATTGAACTGTGATCAACTGCTACCAATTTATTGGAAAGCTTTACAGTTGTGAAGCTCATAAACACCTCAAAACATTTGATACTTTTTCTTTTCTCATGGCCAATGGCAGGTACTAGTGAAACTGAGGCTCTTTGCTAAAAAGTACATTAGTGTAGTAGTTCTGTGTTTTTCTGTAGTAGCTCTTTCATCTAAAATTTGTATAAACCCTGTCACAGCGATTGCATTCTGTTGACAATTGTAAAATGCTTGTTTGTTTGGAACCAAATAAGAATGAATAGGCGAGACTATTTGTTTTTGTTTTTTTTTGTTTTCAAAATAAGCAATCTACTGCTGTATTAAACTTCTCAGACAGGTACGTTCCTACCCTGTTGAAGTCACTGAGAAGTCAGAAGGTTGTTCATATTTGTTGTGGAGAAGATCATACCGCTGCCCTTACAAAGGTACAATATTTAAATATATGTTTATACTTTGATTTTGAATGTTTTCAGGAGAAGATGCTACCTGATTAGGAAACAACAAACAAAATTCCACTTAAAATTTCTTCAAAGTTTGTTGGATTAAATTGAGGAAGACTGGAAGAATGGTTAAATATTTGGGGAAAAAAAAAACACCTTACCATAATACAAGAAATCTTTCTCTAGTTTTAGATTTTTATCAGATATAGTAAAGGTGAGCACACAAAAGAAAACATTTTTGATAAGACAGTGCATATTACATTATTAAAATTGTGCAGGTATTGAAATTTATATTAGAATATACTAAAGAGATAGCCGTTTTCTGAATGTAATGCCTCTAGCATTGTTTTTATCGCTGATCAGGCCAAGTTAATTTTAAATTTAAATTACATGCCAGAAGGATTGGGGTGTGTGTGGTCATTGGGAGGTACTGAATTGCAGTTTGCTGCTTACGTCCTATTGGCAAACAGACAGAAGAAATTGAAGATTTACATAATCTAATAGAAAGTATTATATTGTGAGGTTCTATGGAAAGTTAGTAATTTATTTCAAGGCCGTTTTGGGAAAAAAAAAGAAGCATGTATTCTGTGTCAGTGTGACATACTCATATATATATGTAAGACTCAATCAAAATAGTTGGAAAGTTTAAATGTGCCAAGTTGCTATGTACATGTAACTGTTGGCTAAATGCATAATCTGCAGTCTCCTGTTTGTTTAAGGTTTGGATGCTTAAAGGAGGAACATAGAATGTAATGCTAGAGCTCTTTCTTATACTCATCCTAGTGATGGATAGTGCTTTTCAAGCATCAAGTGATAAGTAGCCTTACTTTGTGGTGGGTAAAATAGTACGTACACATCTTTCTTTAAATGATCGACTCCTATACCTTCCTGTGTTCCAATATTTGAATTCAACTTCAGCATTTAGGTATAAATCAGTTAATGTTCTGATGTTTCATTTTGTTCATCACTCTTGATAAAATGTGTCAATTTATAAACAACGTTTTGAACTTGTGAATAGCAGTAGACAAGTATTCTGACCAATTGAGATCTGGATGTGACTAAATATTCATTTATCTTCTGAGTCTGTATTCAGAACTTTGTTGTAGAAGGTGCTGGCATTTTTGAAGTAACTGTTTTTCATTTTTTTTCTTACTTCTTGTCATAAAATATTCTCTTGCTTTGACTGCAAAAGACATGGCAACTTTGCAGTCATGAAATGGATATTTACGTATTGTGTAAGGCTATGGAAGTACAGAATGTAAAAAATTATAACATATTCTATGTGTTTTCCGCTTTTTAATATATGGAAGTTAACTTCAAGCTTGCTTTGATGGACTCAATTAAGATATTGAATTTACTGTAAATTGTATGATTTTATGTTACCCATTTATTATAGGTCCATTTTTCCCTTGCATGATAGACCTTTCAGAACCAGGAGTCTTGATACATCTTTTGTAGACAGTACTGTGTGTGAGCATTTTTCAATTCCTTCTCAAGTTTGGAAAAACCTGTCACTGTTTGTTATCCTGATTCAGTGAATGAGGCTGTTGTTTTTTCTCAGTGGATGCTGCCATTTTAATGATGATTTCCAGCAGAGGTCCAGTCTGATGCAGAGTAGAATTGAAAGAAAGAGCTTTACAATTTCAAAGCATTTCAAAATGGAAAGTTTCAAAGTTGTTGTAAGGTAAGTTGTATAATTTATGAAAATGGTTCTGGTTTAATATTTATTCATTCAAGTTTTTGGTTAATTTATTGATAAATTAATCAAAAACACTTCTAAAATTGACTTGCCTTACAACAAGGGCGAATTTTTCTGGTTTGTCCTTTCAAATAATGAAGCTGGCTATTTCAGTCATACTCTGCATCATCTGTCTGAGGAGGGCAGCTTCCTATTTGGTATTTGTTTTCAAATTTCTATTCAAGATTTGAAAGCCAAAGTATACTTTTTAACAGTAAGAATTTATGTACCATTAGAGTTCATCAAGAGAACTGGAAAAGAGAAAAAAAAAACAAAAACAACACAAAATCAAACAACAAGGATTAGTATCTTGTAATAACACAAGTTAATGACAGGACTCTGTTGTAAGCTAGTATGGAAATTACAAGAATAAGATTTAACATGAATAAGGTGATACTTGATAGCTGTGCCACATTTTCATAATTGCAGTTACTTTGTGATCTTTCTGTGTCTCAGGACCCTCTTGAACAAATGTATTTTCTGTCTTTCTCCCTGCAATTCCAAAATTATCAGATAAGGTAATTTATTAAGCCCCTGTTTCTGATAATTTTCTTGTTCCAAGATATACTATTATTTTAATCCACATAATTTATTTGTTTAGGAAGGTGGGGTTTTTACATTTGGAGCTGGAGGCTATGGTCAGTTGGGTCATAATTCTACCAGCCATGAGATAAACCCAAGGAAAGTTTTTGAACTTATGGGAAGTGTTGTCACGCAAATTACTTGTGGCAGGTAAGGTCTCTTCTGTGCTACTGCTCTGAATCTTATAAATTACTTGTTTTGTATAGAATTTCACATATATTCTAATATGAAGTGTATTTTTCCTTAACCTTGATGGTTAGGGAAGATGAGATAAATAAGGTCTCTAAATAGCTAGCGACATTACTGGGGTTTTAAAAACATTCAGTAGAAGTGAAGGATGCTACACTGAGAGTTCTGATTCCCTACACTGAAAATGTTAATAATATGGTGCTGTTTATTGCTGTTACTTCATCATTCCCTATTAAAGAATGAGGGTGTGTGGGGAGTTACTCTCACTTCACTGAGGATAAATAAAATTTGGAAACATACATAATTTTTTAAAATGCCTGTAAAACTGTACTGTACTTCAGTTCTCAATGTTGTTTGTTTGTTTATTTATTTTAATGATGTATTATTAATAATAGCACCCAAGAAATCTGGAAAAATTATCAATGCAGATGAAAATGTCTTTGTCCTAAGAATTGCATTCTGAGACAAAATGGTGAAGACAACATAATTTTTGAAGAGATGGGCATATTTTGTTATTTGGATTAAAAAACACATTATGTAATCCTTTCTGCATTTTGGTTGACACTAATTGGACCTATTCCCTTTTATTAGTTGATGTGAACTCAGTAGTGGTTCTTCCCAAGAGGACGATAGGGGAGGGGGGCATCTGGAATTGAGATGAAGAAAAGGGGATGCAGCCAGTCTGGTAGAAACTGCAAATTTCGGAATGTCCAGAGATATGCCCTAAAGGTCAGGCTGTGGATAGGCAGTGGTTCAAGGCAAAACCTGGCATCTCTGTTTCCTGAATGTTTCCATGAAAACTATGTTGCATATTGCACTGTCACTTGAAGTACTGCCATTGCCAGTCAAGATGTGGAGTTTGTGACGAGACCTTTAACAGAGTTTTTAACATTTAACAAAATTCTTAGATTGCATAAAGCACATTATAGTGCTTATGTTTTTGGTTTTGTTTCTGCTTTTTTTTTTTTCCACTAGACAGCACACTACTGCATTTGTTCCTTCATCTGGAAGAATTTATTCTTTTGGACTTGGAGGTAATGGGCAATTAGGTACGGGAACAACCAGTAACAGGAAAAGTCCCTTCACAGTAAAAGGAAACTGGCTTCCTTACAGTACTCAGTGCCTGATACCCACAGGTAAGCAACAGCTGGTGGATTCACTCTTTCTATTCCTGTTCCTTGGCTCTTGAGATTTTAACTGAACATGGAATATAATCACTTCCTTCCACACAGTTTGTTTTCACTGTGCTCTAATTTACTGAAGTTCATTTCTGCTGTAAGAAATATTTGCAACAATTTCTTGCTTTGTGGTTGGGGTAGGTGCTTTGTTAGCACTGGAGCTAACACTTGTTAGTTGTTAGTGTTTACCTCCATTAAAGACAGTTTTAATTATTGCGTTGCCAAGATCTGCCCAGAGCAAGTTTACATAATAAAGGAACCGTTTCCTGATTGAATATGTTGATTGCAGTGTCTTGAGTGTTTCTCAAATCCACGTCTTCAGTTGACTTTTTTTTATTCTTATTGCAGATAGTGAGCAGTATTACTGTGTAAAGAGAATTTTCTCTGGTGGGGACCAAAGCTTTGCACACTACTTTTATCCACAGGTAATTCATCAAATATACTTTAGAACCAAGCTGAATTTATTGTGTTCTGATGCATTTTAACAGATATTTCATATTGAAGGTGCAGGAGTATGCTGTAAAATTTTAAACTGTGGGAAGCACAAGACGTTGCATCAATTAGCAATGAGAAGACTTGGATCCAGTCTATTGAGTGTTAGCTGTCAGTGAGCTCATGAAACTTTTTGGCACAGGCTTTTTTCCTGAGTCTTGAATGCATGCCCTTCTTTCCTTCCCAAAGAATCAGAGCGATTGAGGTTGGAAGGGACCTCTGGAGGTCACCTCGTCCAATCCCCCTGCTTAAGCAGGGCCACCTGCAGCAGGTTGCCCAGTACCATGTCCTGGTGGCTTTTGAATATCTGCAAGGAGGGAGAATCCACAGTCGTTCTGGGCAGCCTGTGCCAGCGCACAGTCAAAAGCACCTCTTCCTTTGAAAAAGGAAAAGCCCAGAGCTCTTCTTCCCTGCCCTTGTCTGCTGTGTTCTGCTCTGCAGCCGATATATTATGCCACAGTGATGAGGAAACAAACAGAGCTGACTTTTTGCTAAAAATGAGCAGTAGTGACACAGTTTATGTTGTAATAAATTTCTACTAACCTTAGAACAATAATTTTCTTTAAAAGAACAAGAATTGATCTGTTTAAGTTCCAGTGGCTGGGGAAAGGGGGAGGTCTAGGAGGACTTGACAGTAATAATGGTGAGGTGGGAGTGTGACGGAAAGGAAATGTTCTTAGACAGTGACTTGGGAGGAAAGAACAAGGTGAAGATAGATGCCTGGATTCACATATAAACTACTTCCAAATAATAGCCCAGCAGACTTTAGACCACAGGGATTAGTGACGCAGGAATGAATTGATAATGGGGGTTGAAAAGTGATGACACAAAGGGAATCAGTAAAGGTTTAGGGGGAAACATGTTTGTTGCCAAGAAAAACTGGGGTCAGGCAACCCTGTGTTCCCACAGCTTATTCTGCTTGTGAAAAATCATTTTTTTTTTTTCTATTTCCCCCCTCTTAATTCTGATTGAGTTTTGGTAACTATTTCTGTATTTAATAGAAGTTTGTTTAACAAGTGAACACAGAAAAACTAACTGGTAGTGTAGGATCAAAACTTTTCTATTAAAATTCCACTCAAAAAAAAGTTTACTGTGCTAATTTCATAATCAAAGTAGATTGTGACTGACTAATTGAGGTAAGCTTAAGACTATGAATGCAGTTATTGTGGTTTGTTCAGTACAAAAAGTGTTAGCATTAGATGGACTTGGATGATGCGGAAGCATCATTTTCAGAACTCCTTAGTTTGCTAATTTGCATTCTTTCAAAGCTACGTGAGTACTGTACTCTTGGGACTTGGGTGTCCTTGCCAGCTAGGGGGTCTCAGCAGGCAAGGCAAAAATCTTTTTTTTTTTTTTTTTTTCCCAGTTAGTTTTTGGACAGGTCTGTTCCCTGAATTGTTTCACTGTGATGCTTCTGCTGGACTCAAGGAAAATAGCAAGAGTGTTTCTTGTTCTGATCCTCCGTTTCTTAGGATGGGATCAGAAATACTGATTTTTGGCAACAGCTAGTCATCGTTACACTGAGTCAGCTATGTTGTAAAGAGCATGTTCTCGGGAGAAATGTCTTCTTTTACTAGTTTAACCTTATTTTTGGTGCTGTTTGCCACCTCTTTTTGAATCAGTGCTCTTACTCATAAAGGTTTTCTTGCTTCTATTCCTGTTTTGTGTTAGAAATCTCACTGTAATTCATTCAGTTTGAGCAGCGCATCAAAATGCAGCTTGTATGATAATGCAGTAAACATTCAGAGAAACGTGATTCATTCTCAGAAGAGTCTGATGGATATAGGGTGGGAGAGCAGCTGTCTGAAAAATTGAATGGGTCCTTTTCTGTATGCTCGCAGCCTGGCAGTGAGCTAAGTGGCTGACAGTGACCAGAGAATAAACATGCTTGCTACTGTTCTCTAAAGCTTGTTTAGTGTTCTCCTAGAAAAGTGCTTATATGTTTAGGGGGTTTACCACAAAATAACTTGTGGTGTGAATTAACACACTAATCTGGATGGTTTTAGTTTGTCATAGCTTACTTTGCTTTCATAGCAAGTGCGGAACTGCTAGAATACAGTAAATTGATTCTTGGGCTTGTTTCAAGTAATAGTTTGGGTAGGCAAATTGTCAGTCAATGAAGAGAAAAAGATCTTAGCCACAGGACTGTTTTTTCTGGAAATCGGTTTAATGTGCCTGATTCTTTGTTTTCTTTACAATTTAGAACATGGTGCCGCCAGATGATTTCAGGTATCCTGATGTTCTGAAGCAGATCTGGACTGTGAATGAAACATTTATTCAGAGATTGCTGACTTTCCCATCTGGAAGACTTCCTGTAGAGATCGCTAAGTAAGTATTGTAGAGGAAATCAGTTGTCTTCAGTAATTTTATATATGATTTGGGTGTGAATGTGGTTTTGTACATACATAGCAAGGGTAATCTTAATTACTGCTTTTATTAAATACAGAGCTTTTGTTATGCTTTCATTGTCATGCTTATCATGTAGTTTATCTCTGTCTCATCTCTGTCACAGTTTAGGTCACTGCTCCATACAAGATTAAGTACCTAGTTGCACTTTGAAAAATAATAGTGTGTATAAAGGAATATGAGAATAACTCGGAATATTGCTGCTATCTTACTAAAGGAGGATGCAAAGAAATTAAAACCAAACTGCAAGTCTCTTGTTTGTAGCTGCCTTAAGTGTAAAGTCTTGAATGGAGGTTTTACGGGATGTTGTTTGGTCATATTCAAGTCAGAGTTAGGTCCTATGTACTATGTTACTTATGAAGGATAAAATACAATAATTTTATATAAGATGCTAATTTGTAAAAAGAAATTTAACTTCTTCTTTCATGTGAACAATTTCAGTGAAATTGATGGAACATTCTCCTCAGCTGGGTGCCTCAATGGGAGCTTTTTGGCCTTGAGGTAGGTGGTCAGGCTTTTAAACAAGTATTCCTGTGAACAGAACAATTAATGGTGGCTACCTTCTTAGTGTTTCTTGTTTCAACTATGACATCTTCCCACCATTTTCCCTTCTTAGTATTACTCTGATGCTTTCAGTTTAACCTTGTAGCTCCTTTGCTACATATAGTTTGTCAGCTGGCCCAAGTGCATTATGTCTTCTGCCAGTTCTTGGTAGTGTGTGCCACCTGGCTGCTGCCATTTAAGCCAGCATAAGTAATTACTTAGCAGCCACAAGTTGTATATAATTCAAGGGGAATATATTGTACAAGCTGGTTTAGATCTCAGTGATTGCCAAGGTCTAAAGCATGAGTGCCTTCCATTTAAGAGAATACTTTTTTTTCAGTTGCTTCAAATGTTGTGTAAGAGTGATACTGTGATCACTAACATCTTAATTCCCTGTTAGGGTTAAAAATTCAAGGTGGAAAATTTGTAGAGTCCTAAGAATACAGGATTCAGTCTTTCTCTAATTTTTTTTTCTTGCTGTAGCAATGATGATCATTACAAAACCAGCAGTAGATTCTCAGGGGTTGATATGAATGCTGCTAGACTACTATTTCACAAACTTATACAGCCTGACCACGCTCATATATCACAACAGGTTTGTGCTGCATATTTTCATTTTGTTTGGAATCACCTTACTTTGTAGCTATAGAGAAATACTTTTGGTATGCTTGCTCCAATCCTTTTTAATATCTTTCTTTAGTCAATAACATATCAACTACAAATAGGTAAAATTGTATTGTGCTGTGCCAGAATGTAACACACCAGGATATTGTATGTCTTTAAATTTCAAAACCAAGACAGTATATTAAATAATACAACACAGGTTGAAGTCTTGATTGTTCTCTCATTTACTTTTGATCTAGGTGTGGGATTTTGTTTAAATGCCCAATTGCATTTAAACAAACTGCATTTTATTATGCATTGCAGGTGGCAGCTAGTTTGGAAAAGAACCTTATTCCAAAACTGAGCAGCTCCTTACCGGATGTTGAAGCTTTAAGGCTGTATCTCACTCTACCAGAGTGCCCACTGATGAGCGATGCAAACAATTTCACAACTTTAGCTATTCCCTTTGGAACAGCTATTCTGAACCTAGAAAAAGCTCCTCTGAAAGTTCTTGGTAAGAAAATGAATTTTTTACTATTCAACCTAAGGATCTACAAAGAAAGATGTATAGAAATTCCATCAGTGATGACGTGATCTCAACAACACCTGCTTTTGTATTTGCAGTTTTTTAGAACTCCTCAATGAGAAAGTTAAGGGTTAATGTTGCTTGCTATGTAAGAAAACACCTATCCTGTTGCTTCTGAGCTAGCTGGCCATCCATATAGATTCATCTGGTTTTGTAATGGTTGGACTCGTTCCATTTGGGAGGAATTATACTACATACATGAGTGCATTTGATACGTGTCTTTGCACTTTAAAGTGAAAATTGTGTGGTCAGACAACAAGCACTAAGTAGTTTACAGGAGTGCTACAGAGCAGATACTAAATTGTCTTTGTTTTGACTGTAGTACCTTTTTTTTGTTTTTGAGATCCATGCTATCTCACTGATGCTAAGACGCAGTCTTGAAATATGCAGATTAGAATAGTGTTTTTTTGTTTTGTTTTGTTTTTAACTTCCCTGCACTTTTTTATTGTGACTCTTATCACCAAGGATTCAGCTTGAGGAGTTGAGATACCAGAACATTTTCTTTGTACTTTTTATTTTTTAAAAGGGTACTTTCTTCATTGGGGTGGTGTGTTTTTGATTTTTTTTTTCCCCTTTACTTGTAACCCACCTCTTAAACTTCGCAGTAGTTTTTGGTGACTGTAAAGTGTGCAGTCAGTAAAAAGCTTACCTTCTATAAAGAAAAGCAAACTGATAATTGATTTGGACTGCAGGTCCTTTTTTGTGTTGCTTCACTACAACAAGTATTTCCACTGTTCTTGGTAGGACCTTTTGCTTAAGGTTTCAAGGTTTGAGCCACCTGTTTCATGTCACAAGTAACTTCATGATACTATTGTGTACTTTGGATAAACAGACTTAATTTAAAGAATTTGTGTGTAACAGTAGGAGCATAGAAATAGAAGTTTTTATTTACAAAGAGCAGTTTATTGTTCAAAAGTTTGCCTCACTCTTTCAAACATTTTTTTTTTTTTGAAAGAAGAATATTCCCTTTGAAAGCGGTGGACCATTCTATGTTACTTTTCCCCACCTCAAAATACCTTTTCATATACTTTGCTCTCTAATTTGTTGTATGTCTTTTTTTTTTTTTTTTTTTTTTAACTTTCGAGAGCTTCCCCATTTCAGTAATGCTTACACATGGTCAGCTGTTAATGCCCCTTTTGTGCTGTTTTAAATCCCAGAATGGGGTGGGAGAGGGGAGTAACATTGTAAAATAATACACCAGAACCATTTCAAAGTTGAAAGTTGGTTGCTTGCCCACATCTTACTGTATCGAGAACTGAAATTGTATTGAAGTGTCAATATTTTGTTGTTCTTTCTCTGCCCACCTGTCTTTAGTTTTTGGTAACTGACAAGTGTGCTTTCTAATAAAACATGTTTTTTAATTAAGAGTAGCGTAACATACTGTTGTAGTGGCAAGTACTACATTTATGTGTTCACCGTTTGTTGACAGAAAATTGGTGGTCTGTACTTGAACCTCCATTATTCCTCAAGATAGTGGAACTCTACAAGGATGTTGTGGTCCACCTCTTGAAGTTGTATAAGATTGGCATTCCTCCATCTGAAAGAAGAATATTTACCAATTTTCTACACACAGCTTTCAGAGTTCTGGAAATATTGCATAGAGTATGTTTACATCAATTTTAACCAATTATTTTGTTTGTTTCTGTCAGCATCTGTGCTGTGTAGTTGTTGAAAAAAGTTAAATAACTAAAGAGTTTTAAATATTTAGACTTACATCTGCAGAAATGCTTGTAGTTGTTCCATTTAGACCTATGAACCATTGGAATTCTGGATTCCAATCTGACATGGTGATGGAATTATCACAGACTGACCCAGTCAATTGCACCTATGAGGGTATGTTGGGAAGAATTGCCTCTTAAGTTTGAAATGATAGCAAATAAGGTCACAGTTGGAAGGTAAGAGCAAGTTACATTTTGAGCAAAATCTGAACAGTTTTACCAGGACAAACTTTTTCATCTCTGATTTGTTTATTCAGTCTGATAGTATGTTAGCTTAATTCTTAAAAATTAGTAAATCTACAAGCCTTGAATAAAAAGCCCAAATCATTCAGAGTGCACATCAGAAGCCTGAGCAGCTGTAGCATCTGTCTGCTGCTGCTGCAATTTCCCCTCTCACCCTCTTTTTTTTTCCCCCATTGTAATTTATTCTGGTCATATGGCATTTCGTAATTACATCCTTAAAGAACTTGGAAGGCACTCTGTAAGGTGCTAATCAAGTACTGTATTCACACAATCTAGTGCAATGGGAACAAATGTCTAAATTGGATCTTTGTGTGCTATATGTACACCTCCCATTCCCCAAGGAAAACAAAAAGGATATCTGCTTTGGAAGCTGGAATTCTTAGGCTTTGGTTTGCTGTGCTTTTCTTTCATTTATTCTTTATGAACACTGTCAAATTAAGGCTGGGAAATAAGGCTGTTCAGTAGCCATCCTGTTTTGGAAGCACAAAATGTCCATTAGAGATTCCCATTTGTAATGCTGTTGGTGTGTAAGAAATGACTATTTTGCTGCCTTCAGAATTTGTGTCACTGCTCAGGGTTGCAATAGCTGTAAATCTTAACAGTTGAAGTTGATCTTGAAATATTTAAACCTTGTGAGTAAATGTAGAGTTATAATCTGGCTCTTCTCAATTCCCATTTTTTGGAAACCTAGCTTTGACTAATAAGTACTTACATGGTAGAAATAATTACATTTATAAACAGTTGGACAGCAGGGTAGATATACTGATATGTTCTTAATAATTACCTGGTATGGGCTAAAGTAAGAATGGAAAAAATGGGGATACTTACCTAGGCTATTCCACAGATTTAATGTCTGTTTTTGTTTAGTGTTTTTTGGGGGAAGGATTGGGTCCTTTGGTGGTACGGGTGTTGGAGTAAAGTGAGTTTAGATTGTCAGTTTTTAAAGAGAGAGTTTGTAATCCTTCTGTTCTGGCAGTTAATGATGCTTGTCAGTCATTGGGAAAAGAAGCGTATGTTAAAGAAGCAAATTTACTGAATCCTCTTGGAAGCCCTGGGTTTAAAATTGCACTATAGAGACAAGCCTTAAAAAAATGTTTGTTTTCCATGTCATTCTCTTATTTTTCTAAGCTTAATGTTTTTAAATAGAAGTTGTTCTCTGGTCACAGGTAACAGAAATAGCATTTGTATTGTAATTGAGAATGAAGTTTTACACTGTAGTTTTTAAGTCCGTACATTTGAAAATACTGTTCCTGTGAAATCACGTCATGTTTCAAAGTAGCAGCACTGTATTGTGCAACATTGCATGATTGATTAATCTTATTTTTTTGCAGCTTAAATAGGATTGTGAATAATCCATGTTCCCATATCTTTAACATTGTTTTTTTATGCTTGTAGGCACTGTTGTTTTTCTAGTACTTCTTAGTAGGTGGGTGTCTGTGGCTGACATAAATGCTTGAAAACTACAGAAAAAATCCTCTTAAACTGTTATGCAAAGTGTTAAAAATAAATTTTACTTCTTTAGGTAAATGAAAGAGGACAAGTTATACAGTATGACAGATTTTATATACATGAGATACAAGACTTGATAGATATCAGAAATGACTACGTCAACTGGGTCCAGCAGCAGGTGTTTGGAATGGTAAGAGTTTGGATCCCTCCTTCCCACCCCCATGCTTGCTTTTGGTTGTCTCTGTAGAGAAGCCTGTAGATTTTCTAAATCGGGGCGCTTTCTTTTCATACAAGTATCTGCACAGATCTCTGATAGTGACCAGACTCAACTTTTGTCAGGTGCTAGCTAAAGAATTGTTAAATAGGTGTATTTCTTGTAGGGTATCATTTTTAGGACTGACACCGTCTAACATTTTAATTAGAATGCTATCATTTGAGATTTGCCACGCTGGAAAAGTTAGGGAAGTGCTAACCGGAAAACATGCAGAATAACCTGAATTACTATGCAAGCTAGGTTCAGTCAGTGTTGTCAATAGAGGAAGCTGAAAGTGTCATGGAAAACTAAGTTTAGAAATGAATTAGGGAGTTAAAGGGGACAGATAAGCAATGTAATTTTCTACTTTGAGTGTAGTGACAAGAAGTAAATTCTTGGATCTGGAAACAGAAGAGTGGTAAGTGGGAATAAATGACTGTGCACAGAACTAGTGAGTTGGATAAGGTTTTGTCACACAGTTCTTTGACTTAAGCTTTGACAGAATAGAGTAGGTTAATATGCTTGCTTTAGTCCACCTAAATTTAATCCTGCAGCAGTACCTAGAAGTTCTTGAACAGGGGAGACCTACTTTTGTTGTGTGTTTTATGAATCCAAAGCAAAAGATAGCCTGTCTACTAAAGGATAAAAAATTGTAAAATAAAATAGCAAGAGCAGGGAGATGGGGGAGTGTAAAGAAATAGTGAGATGATAGTGGTAGTCACGACAGACTTATGTTTCAGCCAAACATCTCTGAAGAAGCATTCTGTGCTTGATGTAGGTTGGTGTTGGTAGCTGACAGGGGCAGTATATTAAATGAGATGGAGAAGGTGGGGAAAAAGAAGGCCTTGGAAGAAGAGACAGGTTGTGTACTTGGAACAGAGAAGGATATGGCAGTGAAGGATGTAAAAGTCTTAGAATTAGAAAGATTATGACCTTAGCAACTATGCTTTAAATGGATATAAACAAACCAGAATTGAATTTGGCATGATCAGACAAGAAAATTCTGAGATAAGGGAAAATGACAGCTGGAAATTGATTAGTGTCTGAAGTCTTAAGCTGCATTTGTTAAATTGGAAAATTAAGCAGTAGCTTGATATTAGTAAGAAAATAATACTGAATTTCCCTTAAATCATCTTTATACTGTCATGCATTTATACAGGTTTAAGTTTAGCAGAGAAAAAAGACTTTGGTTTATTACAAGGCTGAAAAAAATCATGGTCTTAGTCTTATCACCTGTTTTTTTTTTAAAACCATTTTTTAAATGGTTTTGATGGCTTTTTCTTGCCTTTGTATCCAGCAGTTTGTGCTCTTGCTTGTAGAGTAGTAAGGATCTCTATGTGCCTGTTTTATCACTAATATTAATCAAACTTTCTTGTGCTGATGTCATTTTTTATTGTCATAACTTGAGGCAAAGATGTTTGTTCAGTTCCTTAATTAAAATGTGGAGAGAGAAATACAAAAGAAATGAAAAATTCAGAAAAGTTTTAGAAATTCAAAAGAGAAAAATTCTAAGCTTTCAACAACAGAAGAATAGGAAAAACTGAAGTTACTAAATACAAATACTTAAAAGAGTTGAGTTGGAAAAAATAAATAGAAATAAATTATAGTATATACAGTAGGAGTACAAAATGGCATAAATTAGTCTGTGAGAAATGGGCTACTGAAATCTGGTGTTCCTTTTAGGAATTAGGGATATGGAGAGAAAGCAGATTTTGCAGATAATGGTATTTTTGGTCATTGCTTTCTGAACCATAATTGTCTGCATATTGGACTCCTAAGTCTCATATGTTTAGTCACATATTACATTTAAAATTTATTAGTTTATCATTAGCTTTTATTCTTTTTTTTTTTTTTTCCTTTCAGCAGCAGAGGATAAGGGTAACAGTACCATAGAGATAACTTAGTTTCTTAGCAGAGTTTGTCTAGCTTGTTCTGTAAGTCTCTGCACAGACCTAGCAATATGTATTGGCCTGTCTTTAATTTCAAATCTCAGTTCTTTTCTCATATGCAGTATCGTAGATCCAAATGATTCTTGAGATTTATTGACTAATTGTTGTTTTGTCTTTACACTTTTACTCAGTAAAAATACTTTAAATTTAATGTGATATGCTTCAGTCATTTGAGAGTGAAAATGTATATGTGAAAGTAGATGTCATTTTCAATATATGGAAATATACATTTTAAAATGTTAACTTTTGTATCCAAGAATACAAGAATACTTGATAGTCTAATGCTTCCCTTTTAAAGACACATAGGATGTTAAAAGACATTGTTGCATTTGGTGGATTAATTAAAATGTTTATGGTGGTTATTTATTTTTTCAGTGAATACTTTATTTGGGGGGGAAGCTGTAGTTAAATATTCTTAATTTAACATCTAAGATGAATAATTAATGCAGACACTAATGCTGCTTTTTCATCTTAATTGTTGCTACCTTTGTGCAAATGCTGTCATAGGATGTCAACCATGGATTATCTGAGGTAAGATTGGTTGCAATCTGATTTCTTTTCCAGAATGTAAGGAAATCAGAAATAGGAGTGTGAAGGATTGTGAGATGTGTTCTGTTGGAAGTAAAGCCTTATATTGGCATGGATGTAATCTGAAAAGGTTTTTATGGGGCAAAAGTATGTAATTCTGTGTGTAGCAAATTCAGAGCGGAGTTTGAAAGCAAGGACTTGTTTGATGATAACATACTAGCTGTAATAAAAGGTGTGAAATTAAAACATACTAAGTGGGGGTGGGCTTTCTGCTGAAATGCTAAACAGCTGAACATCTACTTTCCTGAGATGTTTTCGGACCTGCATTGACAATAAATAAAGATTTCTTTCTCTTTTCAGTAAAATAGATATATCAAATATTATTATAATGACTTTAACCATTATAGTATTTTTTTAATAAGCGGAATCATGACATGGTTATTCTCATTCTAGCTCACAGATACTCCTGTTACGATTTGCACATACCCGTTTGTTTTTGATGCCCAGGCAAAGACAACTCTCCTGCAAACAGATGCAATCATACAGATGCAGGTGAGAGTCTGTTTGTTTGTTTGGGTGGTGTTTTTTTCCATAGCACTCTCTCTTTTCCATGAAAATTGAGTGATCTGTTGTGTTGTTTTTTTTATTTTATTATTTTTTTATTAAACACCTCAGTCTTCATTTGCCTGTTGGAGGAACAGAGGAAGTTCAGGTGTTTGTTTTTGAGGGGGGGAGGAGGGAGAAAAGGAAAAATATTCCCTGGGATTAAAGGAATACGAAGATAATTTGGGTGGATTCAGTAGGTGTCTGTATTCATGTCTTCTGACTTTTTTAAGATAAACAATGAACGTTAATGTTGACAGGAATCTAGAGTTACTTAATGATTCTTATAGTATTTTTTTGTTGTTGTTTTTGTTTGTTTTCCAGATGGCTGTTGATCAAGCTCACAGGCAGAATTTGTCTTCTCTGTTTCTGCCAGTATTTGAATCTGTCAACCCATGCCTGATCTTGATGGTGCGGAGAGACAATATTGTAGGAGATGCTGTGGAAGTCCTGAGGAAAACAAAGAATGTGGACTACAAGAAGCCACTCAAGGTATTACCAGTACACTCTGGTCTAAGTGTTTTTTACTGACATGTGAGTAATTGAGAATACATTTTGGACAAATGTTTTGCTTCCTGTTTTTAATTCTGTGCTAATTGAAGTGTGTGTTCCAGGTTATTTTTGTAGGGGAAGAAGCTGTTGATGCTGGAGGTGTTCGCAAAGAATTTTTTTTGCTCATAATGAGGGAGTTGCTAGATCCCAAATACGGGATGTTCAGGTACTACGAAGAGTCCAGGCTGATTTGGTTCTCTGATAAGGTAGGGTGCAATTGACAATCACAAATTTTCTTGAACTTAAAATATTTTTATTTAATAATGTATGATCATAGTAGTTTGTGATAATTTTATTTCAATAGGAGAAGCTGAACTAAGTAGTCTTGAAATATGTTTATTTTTGTCATTGTTAGATCAAAACTTTCCCCTTCCTTTTTTTCCCCCCATTCCTTGCTCCTTATCACTTGTGCCCAGTCCAGGTGACTTCAGTGGGAAGTGCCAGCCAAATAAACTGATTCCAAGAGCAGAATTGGAGTGGCAGAGAAAAATGATGTGGCATGTTGAATATGTCTTTCTGTGTTCATTCGCGTTTATGGGTCCGTTTTATATGTAGTCACCTGGTCGTACTTGCTGGAGAGTTTTGACTGTTGACATTTTAGTCCTTTTTCAAAGGAAAATACTGACTAGAGTGTCAGTGATTCCTGAACACTAAATGTTTCCACAGCTGTGTTTTAAGCCATAGCTGTTAAGTCCAAGGGAGTCAATTGTGAGCTTCTCGCCCCTCCATCTACTGCACCCCTCTTCAAAACATAAATTAAAATACAAAGGACTGAATAGTGTAATAGTAAGTCACTGACGGAAACAGAATCTTTTTTGCAGTAGTTTCAGAAGCAGCCAATACTTATAGTACAAAACACATCATCTCTCTACTTTTTTTTGTACGTATATACTGCATGCGTGCTTTTTTCTGCACTCTAAATGATTAAAATAACTTAATTAATTTGAACTATCGTGTCTGTTTTCTGTTCTTAGACCTTTGAAGACAGTGACCTGTTTCATTTGATTGGCGTTGTCTGTGGGCTAGCAATATATAATTTTACTATTGTAGACCTTCACTTCCCTTTGGCTTTGTACAAAAAGCTATTGAATAAGAAGCCATCCCTAGACGACTTAAAAGAATTGATGCCAGATGTTGGCAGGTAAGCAAGAAAAAAAGAATGAGACTAGGAATTAATTTTTAATTCAAGACTTTTCTTTGAGAATTTCAAGAAAACACCTGATATTCACACTAACAGGATGAACAGCTCAGAGTAACTTGCTGCCATCATGCCATTTCAGACAGGATACATGCTATTGTTAAACACCTGCTTCTAAATGTTTGGTTTTGGTACTCATGTCTGCTGTGTTTTTATCATCGTACAAGTCTTTTGAGTTGCAAACCTTTTGTTCCCCTAAAAAATTAGAGTTTCTGCGCTCTTAATTTTGTAAATTAAGCATGAACATAGTTTTAGTTCCAGGCAACTTACTTAGTCCAGGGAGGAAATGTTTTGATTTATTAACAAATACATGCTAAATATCTGTCCTTTAGAGGGGATTGGTATCGAATTTACAGAAGTTTCAAATGGGGTGGTGGAGTGAGTGTTTGCTTTGGTGTTACGAATGAGAAAAGTTTGCATAGGTTTGAGGAGAAATTAAACAAATTAATGGAAAAGCTCAGCAGTGGTTGTTAAGGACTTCTCACCTCTGGCTTGGGAATCCTTTAGCTAGAGACAACGATATGAATCTTCTGTCTTCGCACCTGAATATAACCAAAAGGAAACAGTACTACAAGTAATAGAGAGACTATTGCTTGTCTTTAAAGCTTTGCTTACCATTCTTTTAAAAGTAACTTGAATGGCTTGAGATTTCCCAGCACTGTGCTACAGGATGCAAATCAGTGACTTAATAGCTGGAATATACTGCTAGAAACAATTATAGATTTTTCTTAAATTATCAAAGCAAATTGAATACTTCAGGAAGATAAATTTATCTTTTTTTCCACTGGTACAAGTACTTTGTAAATTATTTTGTAGGGGAATGCAGCAGTTGCTGGACTATCCAGAGGACGACATAGAGGAAGCATTTTGTCTTAATTTTACTGTAAGTTTTGCATGATGTTAGAGTCTTTTTTTTTTATTTTAATGAAGGTTCTACTGTCTGTTACAACTGTTTCTGATGAATTGCCTGAGCAAAAGCGTTGGCTGCTGGTTCCCATGAGTTGTGGTGCTCTCTGCTTGTGTAAAGATCCGTGTCTGCTATTCATGTTGCAATTAGAAAAGTGGTAGGAAGAAGTCCTCTACATGGTAAATAAAACTAATACTTCTTGTTTGTTTGAAATAGATCACTGTGGAAAATTTTGGTACGACAGAAATTAAAGAACTTGTTCCTAATGGTGCCGACATTCCTGTAATCAAACAAAATAGGTGAGTTTTATGGGTCACAGGGTAGTTCAGTGTTACTATCTGCTTTGGGAACATAACTGGGCTGCTATAAATATCCTTTGCCAAGCTGTTAGGCTAATAATGGGAGGCAAAACTACTGTGGTTGTTTTTCCAAGTTGTTCTCATGTGTTGTTAGAACAGCTATTGCATTCAGGAATTCACTGTCTGCTGAGACTCATCTAACTTCGTAATACCTCTTACACCTGTTTTATTTGTTTATTTATTTGCTTCAAAATACTTCGAAGCTCTTTAGGATCCATTTTGATGACATGGTCTTTGTTTTAGAAGATGAAAAATGGTTGTGGTTGTGCAGGAAGTTACTGAGTAACAATGTGAAAACATCAGCCTAAACACCATTATGTGGCAACTATTCATTTGTGAAATAATATTTCAGAAAAGTCTTCCCTTTGTAGAGCAGATAAGTTAGTCTGTTATTTGTGTCATTGTCAAATGAGGGGTGGTGTTTTTTTTTCCCCTCTTCCATGGATTCTGGTAATTCTATTTATAAAAGCAGCCTCTTTCACCCTTTATTCTCATTCTGCTCTTGGAGGATAGACAGAATGTCTGATGGTACTCTCATCCATTTTTGGAGAATACTGTCACTTTCCTATCTCTCCCTTTCTGTTCCTTTCATATATTTGCCTTGGTTCTTTAATCTTTGTGTATTCTGTGAGCTTTTACTTCTCCCTAAGCGAAGGGAGAATCAAATGAGAAGAGCATACTGTATGAGAATAGCATGTACTTAGGCTGTGCATACTAGGAATGAGGGAGAAAATGTGCATTAGGCGTGTTCCTGCTTATCTCTGTTCTGTGTTTTGAGGATCATTTTCTGTGAGTAGCTAGGTCCCTTGTAGAGGACTGAGTTATGACAGAA
The DNA here is from genome assembly GCF_009819795.1 of Aythya fuligula. Classification (NCBI taxonomy): domain Eukaryota; kingdom Metazoa; phylum Chordata; class Aves; order Anseriformes; family Anatidae; genus Aythya; species Aythya fuligula. Next base: position 4,373,724 of record NC_045565.1, on the reverse strand, counting down.
GGTTCTGAAGGTATCAAACTCGTGTAGATAAAGACAGTGACAGTGCCTTCATTCACCTGACTTCTCATTACTGGGAGAGAAAGACAGGGGGTTCACAGCTCAGTTGTAAGGGCAAGATTGAGGAAGATCAATAAATGGAAGAAAAAAACAACACACTGTAAGTAAATTTCCTAATGATGCTAATACCATTCAGCAACAGCAGTCACCACTTAACACCTGTCAGGTGTTTTTCTTTTTTTAGTCCTCAGTAACAGCTGAGGATTTATGGTACTTCATCTTAAACGTGGTAGCTTGTAAGTTTTCCAGAGGTGGTTTCTCGAGTCACAAAGTGACAGTGAAACTGAAATGTAAAAGAAGTTTTAGGGTGCCTATGGAAGGTATACTGCGATGTCATTGCTAGTTGTCTGAAGAAGTCCTGTTTCTTAAGACCAATATACTCCATGAATCTTTAATTCAGTTTTTAAAATGTTAACATAGGGTATAATAATGTTAATTAATTTACTACTGTGAATTTGCTCTGGAGAAACATTTCTTTCCATTGTTAGTATTTATTATACAGACTGTGCTTAAAACAGATATCTCATTGAGAGCTTTAAGAGGGGAAATGTTTTACAGCTTTAGTAAGTGTATCATCAAAATGTGTTTGATGTTTCTTTAACTTACTGGTGATGCTATTCAAATACTGTGAATATTACTCATACTGTGGATAAAGAAAGTGCACTGGTATGTTAAGTGTAATATATAATTGGAGTCACTTTGTCAAGGTAGAAACTAACAGTATTAACTAGGATCATTTAATAAATAATAAATATTGTATCAAGGAATTTTAACTGCTAACTGCTGTGGAAGAAGGTGCTTTCAAGAAAATATGAGAACTTGTCCTGAAGCACAGATAAGGCTGTCTGTTTCTTCAGTATCCTAGCTAATTTTCCCTCATCATTTTACTGTGTAGGGCTCAAATGTATTTTTTAAGTTGATTTGCATCTTCAGTGTGCATATAGTAATCCTTTTAATAAAAACAAAGCAAAAACAACCAAAACAATAGAAAAAAACTATTTTGACATTATGTGGCTTCAGGACATTGTATGCAATTTGAGCCTTTAAGCTTGTTGCTAGACAGTTCGATTCACTGTGATGCGTACAAATAGGAAAAATGTTCATAGTGGTTGAAATAAGTAACTCTAAATGTTGCAGGTTTTATATTGCACGTCAAAGGCTCTGTCTTGGAAAAAAAATTTATATACATTTATATGCTATTTTAAGTCAGGTTATCTTTGCTACACCTGAAGCATAGAGCAGAGAACATAAGTATATGAAGATCCTTTTTGCTTAACTTCAGAGAGGTGTTCTGTACTCAAATGGCTACTGTTTTATTGGTGGAAGGGTGACGTACTTTTTTTCCCTCTTCCTCTCAATATAACTTTTTTTCTTCTCTGTACAGGCAAGATTTTGTAGATGCTTACGTGGATTACATCTTCAATAAATCTGTGGCTTCCTTATTCAGTGCATTCCATGCAGGCTTCCACAAAGTATGTGGAGGTAAAGTTCTTCAGCTCTTCCAGCCCAGTGAGTTGCAGGCAATGGTGATCGGGAACACAAATTATGATTGGAAAGAATTGGAGAAGGTAAAAACCATAGCTATTTGTTTCATATATATGTTTAATTTCAAGATGCAAAACCAAAATCTGTAAGTGTCCTTTGAGCTTTGTTTTCTCCATTAATAAGTGATGAGTACAAGTTCCAACCCTGATAACTGTGTAACTGAGGAACTTCTTGGTATAAGTTGTCAGTGAATTAAGACACCAAAATATTATTTATATTCCTGCTTAAGATTTTCCCATCTAATTTCTAGGGGAGGTCAGACTTTTGGGGAATAGAGAAATTGCACAAACCCAAAAGGCAGCTTTAAATAATTTGTTATGTTAGAAGGGGAAAATTAAGCAAAAATGCATGCAGCTAACAAATATAAATATTATTGGTCACTAAAACTTACTGTGAGATTTTATGTTTCAACTTCATTGGGGTTGAAAATGCTTTGGAGTATGTCTGTCTGCCCATGTAGTTGAAGTCAGACTGAAGAGCTGAAGAAAACTGACCAAGGAAAATTGTAATGTGTAACTTGCAGCGCGGTATCCCTTTACATAAACCACATTCTTAATACTTCATTGCTACGTTATCCTACTGTTTTCATATGCGAGGTATAACCTAATTTCTTGCTCATTTAGAATACAGAATACAAAGGAGAGTACTGGGCAGACCATTCTACGATTAAAATATTCTGGGAGGTTTTTCATGAATTGCCTTTGGAGAAGAAAAAGCAGTTTTTGTGTAAGTATTTGATGCTACATTGCAGAAATTGCTAAGTGAACAGGATCACTGCGATTTCAGGCTCTTGATACGTTTGGGTAGATGCAAGTATTTGTCTGTAATGGTGTGATTGTATACAGGAAAAAAGTCACAGTAGAAGCAATTGATTATGAGCTTCTCTGTGTTTTTTGCTGAGGTTGTCCTGAGTAATTCTGGGTGGTGGAGGGTTATAAAATCACAGTAGACTGAAGCAGCATTAAATAAATAAATAAATAAATAAATTGCCCAACAATGTAAACTGCTAATGTCGTCTGTCTGATGACCTCAATTTTTGTCTTTGTGGATGGACATCAGGTTTACATCCTCCACTCTTCATTGCACATAGGTGGAATAGTGGAGTTATAACTGATTGTAGATACTTCAAGGCACTGATGTGAGAGAAAATGTATGGGGTAAGACAAAGATACAGAAGCTGCTTTGTGAACAAACTGTTGAGAATAGATCATAGATTAGTTCACAATTTAAACAAACTTTGTATTGAACAACCTAATTCTGTGTATTTACAAGATGCTCACAAGTGCAGCAAAGGTATAGCCTGTGGATTTTAAGTAACAAATCCTGAAGCAAGAACAACTTCCTGCTTTTATCAAGGACTGCTTGTTTTCATATGTTATTACTTGTTGGGTCACAGTTCTGAGATTATACGTGCAATCTGGACATTGGGCTAAGTCATTCATTGTTTTTCAAACTTATTGGATGTAATTGAAAAATGTAAATAATGATTAGAACTGTGTATATGGGATACATGATATTTAGTCTTAAACTGCTTTCAGGACTTTTTTTTTTTTTTTTTCTTGACAGTGTTTCTGACAGGCAGTGATCGTATTCCGATTCTTGGAATGAAGTGTCTTAAACTAGTCATCCAACCGACAGGAGGTGGAGAAGGTTATCTTCCGGTAGCTCACACTTGCTTTAATCTTCTTGATCTTCCAAAATACACAGATAAAGAAACCCTAAAATCTAAGCTGATCCAGGCTATAGATCACTATGAAGGTTTCAGTTTAGTATAACTTCAGAAATGAGAGTTCTGTGTAATGTGGGATCATTAAACTAACTTTTTGTGTCTTTCTTGTGGTGATAAATTCAGTGGGTTAAATGATGGAGATGATAATATAACTGATTATTTGCAAGACGTTCAGTGGTGTGGATATTCATGGGAGCCAAAAAAAAGACAGAATTGAGGAACATTTTCTTGTACAGAACCATGTGGATTTCGCCATCTTACAATAAAAATTAGAGTATTGTGAATGGGAGTCAAGTTTCACTAACATGAGTTAACATTTCACCTTATACAAACAATTTGGCGTGTGAGTGCATGAGAGACTTGCTTAAGTTTTTCAAATCACTTAGTAAGAACATCTAACTCTTTCCCTGATAAAATTCACTTGGTAACTTTTCATTTTGTAAATAATAAATTTTTGTGATAAAATAATTATGTTCCGATAGCAGTATGGTTTCTATTGCTTGTAATTGAATATGAGCTTATTTTATGGCTTTTAACAAAAAAGTGACTACTCTGATTTCTGAAGATATATTTTTCTGGTTTGTTTTAAGAACCTTAATAATGGAAGTATTTGTTTAAAGACATTCATCATCACAGTGTACAATCCAGCAATTTTCATGAAGCTGTCACTTAGTGCTGGTTTAAAAAAAAAGAAAAAAGTACCTACATGCAATGGCATTTTTAATATATGGATTGACAAGCTGACTTAATACTGCACTGTTTTATTTTTTAAGGACTGATTATGTAAGCAAGCGGACACAATTATAAAAGAGGTTAATTTATCACTGGGAACCTCTGCAGCCATGTGTCAAGAATACAGCTTAAAAGAAAAAGGTGCACCAGACAGTTATTGCTGTCAAGAGGTTAAACATTTATTTTTTAAATGCTGAAAGTGTAGTTTATGGTTTCTAATAGAATTTTCACTTTTTTCCAGATAAATGCATTTGAAATAACTCTTTAACACCCCTCTCCCCTTTTCTTAAGATTTTATTTTTAGTATAATTGCCCTGAGACGATTGTGCTTAGCTGGACACTTTCAGATTTGACTTTTCCTTCTCTGGTTAAATTCCAGATTTTGTGGTGTTAATGCATATGTGACTTGCAGCTGTGAAACAAATATTTATTTTTTTTAGATTTTTAAATGCAGTGAAAAAAATTCAAGCTATAAATAAAGACTTGAATGAAAACCTTTGTTGGTTGATGTGTATGGATGCTTGCATCATGCATACTTCTTCAACTGGAGGGTAACTTGCATGCATTAAGTCAGCAATACAGCTAAGCTGAATAATAAGATATCACTTTGAAAGTAGGGAAATTGATTCAAAGGAATTGTTTAAAATGCAGTTATTTGACTTGCAGTAGATGTAGATAGAGAAAGCAGTGCAGTTAAGAGCATTCTTCTTTCCATAACATTGTGTTTTTACAGCATTCTGATGCAGTGTAACTTCTAGTAATTTCTTTGTATGCAGACCATGTTTCATCTTTTCCAGCCATTTGTTAGTTGGCTGGCAAATTCTTGTCATTGTGAAATATAAGAAAACGACAAATGCTAAAGCAGCTTGATCTTACTATACATGGAGGAAAGAAAGGAAAAAAAAAAAATAAATATATATATATATATATAATGCCTTCATTTTACCAGGTAATAATAAAACTTTGAGAATTATGGAACAACAAACTTGTAAAGGCAAATAGTCAGAAACTAGGAAATGACTAACTTAAAGCTGTTTGTGGCGTTTTTTCCCTTGTGTATTATCACATGTGAAAGTCCTGGTTTCTCCCCTGTCCTCCATGGAATCCTTCATTCAGTACACCCAGCTGATGTATGCGTTATTTCCCTGTTCAGTTGTGCATGACCAAGCCTAATGCACATCACCTAAACTTAGCACTGTTTATTTTTGGTTTTTCTGTAGGATTGTTTGCTAAACTGAATTCTTCATCAATATTCATCTGAGATGAGTAACAGCCTTATTCTGTAGATGAGGGCATCTAAGACAGAATTCAAGACATTAAATTCAATAACTGGATTATTGAACATTTATTAATTTTTGAACATTTATTAATTATGTTATTGAACATTTATTAATTTTTGGTGCCCAATTCACGATATGCTAGAGAATTTTAGATGTCCTTTGTCTCTGAAGTGCAGTTACTGTTGACTAGAAGTGCTGTGACAGTTGCTTCACGTTGCTGCAAATGTTTCTCCAGCATCAGAAAGATAGCCTTCTGCTCCTGGAGCTTGGGTGGAAATTGGTAAGCATGTGGGAGTTGAATTATTGGTTAAATTACACATTAAGAGCCCACTGGCAGAGGAGGGTGAGAGTTGCATTCCTCAGGACAGCATTAACCTGAGACATTTTTACAATTTCAGCCTTGGTTCTAGCTGCGTCTGCAAGAAATGGAGTTGGGTCCCACAGAGTCTGATAACATCCCAGCTATCTTACAGGTGTTGGCTCGTTCAGTGCAGTGAAACAGGTGTCCTGTTGCAAAACAGACATTACCTACATAAGAAGGTAAAAGACTTGCATCTAGTACTAGAAGTAAAAGAGTGACCAGTCATAATGTTACTTCTGTCAAACAGGTGTTTATACTTACTTTATCATTAGTTCTGAAAACAAAAGATCTTTTTTTTTTAACCAAAGTTAAACACAAAATGTTTCCTCTGGTTAGGAGAAGGTGGGTAGTGTGAGGTGTTTTCTCACCTTCTTGGATCAAGTGTAATTTTGCATACAATATTCAATGGTGTGTGTCATGTGAGGAAGAAAAAAATCGATTTTTGCTTAGCTAAAAGAGCCATGGTGTTAAGGAAGAAAGGAGTTTTCTTCCTTGACAAATCTCCAATTAATCAAGAAAGCTTGCATACAGATTTTTAAAAGAATAATGTGAGCAATTAGGGGAAAGTAGTATTCTGGGCTGCGTGGGAGTGCTGTAAAATAATTAAAAGTCTTTAAAGAAAGTTCTTTTGTTTAATAATAAGATCAACATTCTGATAAATATTTAGGACTATCACTGGACAAAGCTAGTTGTATATCCATTTTCATCATATTTACTAAAGGAAGACTTGTTTCTGTCATAGCAGTGGATTTACTGCACCTGTCACACTGGTACAGAACTGCAGGTGGAGTTTGCATGGCAGAACTACACAGGTTATTTCAGTGACATTTATCACTGAAGCTTGTCCCTTCTTTTCCAGAGGAAATCAAAGAACTCCTGTACCAGTGTAAAACTATCAAAACCATGAGCCCTTCTTAAGCAAAATGGCTTGTCTCCTTTGGCACTTCGTGGGAGCTACTACTATTAAGATTGTTTTAATGTAGAGCATCGAGACGCAGTATTCCCTTCAAGGTTTATGCTCTACAATGAATTTTAATCCACTGCACTGCTCTGTGCTGGAATGAATTCATACATTCTAGTACGTATGGACCTTCCGGTCACTTACTAAGAATGGACAGACCCATCAGAGTTTCTGCACGTCCCTTGGGTTTGAACATGCTGTATGGATTTTATGCAAAACAGAAAAATAACATGTTGTCAATGCCAGGAGTGTGAGCTGGAGTGCAGCTTATTTATTTTTTTACCAGTCTCAGATTATTAGAAAAGAAAATGAGGGCTATGACACTTGTTCCAGATATGAACTATAGAGCTAGTATGTTTTGGTATTGTGCAGTGTTTGCAGTGCCAGTGGGGATCTTTGTCTCACTGAGACTCCGGGCTGGTCTTATCCTTGGGTTATGCCCAGACCACATGAATCCTATACATTGTGCAGTGCCTGAGGGGCTGCAAATCTCTGCAGGTACAGCTTCCCCCAACACGCCTGATTATGTGAGGAAATTCAGTGAGAGGAAAAAAAATATATATATATTAATGCTATATGAAGACAAAAGTATTTGACTTCAAATATTTTGTAGAGTCTGTGAAAAACAGTTTCCTTCAATTTTTTGAGCAGGTACACCAGCTTTTCTATCAAAACAGGCAGAGTTGGTGGGCTGTAGCTAAAACCCAACTTTCCACTGAAATGGTATCAGTCAGGTTTTAAGGCTGGAACTAATTTAATTATTTGTGACTTAATTCTGCACAGAGGCTACGTAGGTGCGCTTCCTAGTACCAGAGCTGAGTACTCTCTGGAAACTACGTATTGCATCTCAACAAGCCTGAGGGTGTCCACTGGCAAGGTATGAATATGCAAACACTCTGAGGTGACAAGATTACACTGGTGATACTTACACAGAGATGATGAGAGAGAAGGTAAGGGGGACCAGTGGCACCTTTATGCAAGGGAGGAGCTGGAAGGGACTGACAGCTGCTTGGAGTTCACACACAAATCATGTTCAACTCTGCAGCAGGGAGTGCTAATGCCTAATAAGAATAAATAAACTCATGGTCTGGCAGAGGGCAGGGCAGCCTGAGAGGGTATTTGAGGTTTCTGTAGCTTCCTGTCTGCCAGTGAGCAGTAGTGAATGCCAGGAGATGTTTGTAAGATAGGAGTATGAGTGCAGTGGTATCTCTACAAGGCTTGCACCTCTTCTCTAGCATACTGTGTTTCTGGGCCACTTTGCTCTGTGGGCCCCATTCTGGGGATGTGTAACAGCTCCTGTGCAACAGCCACAGAGCAAGGGGCTGAGCTGGTCTCAGAGCTTCCTGGGGCTCCTTTGTGTGAAGCTGCTGGGCTGCAGCTCACTGTGTGCAGCTCTGCTCTTTATTGCAGTGTCCTGTCCTAAAACAGATGCATTCTGTAGTCATAGCGTGCTCATCCAAAGAGTGCAATACAGTCTTAAAACACTTTCTTGCTGGCAAAAAGCCTCTCGTTATGTAGCCTAATTTCCTGGAGCTATGTTGAGTGCTGTCACTTTCAGAAGAGCACATCTAAACACAGCAGAAGCACCTGTGGAGCTGGGTGCTGCACCAGCTGAGGTGCGTTGATGGGAGCAGATCTTTGTGGCTGTTCTTCAGCCTGGGCTTCTGCCCCTCTGTGGAAGTCCCTGCTCATTCTAGATGCTGCTGCAGAAGCGGTAAGTGGTGCCGGTAAGGCAGTGGTCTGGAGTTTTGTGAAGGGGTGGTCTGCTCCAGTGTGGTGGGAGCATTGTTCTCTGCTGTTTGTGGACTCCTTGTGAGCTCCCTGCGTGCTGTTGGGAAGGCTCTTTTCTGCAGCTGGAGCTTGTGTGTGGAAGCAGTGCTTCGTTGTTTAAAAGTATTAGGGATAATGATTACAGAGAAAAGAACGCTAAGATGTGCTTTTCTTAAGGACTTCAGAATTGTGTTGCTTTATGGCTTTCAAAAATGTGTTCGGTTAGTAGGAATATCTAAAATCTGTAGTTTAATGTAGTTATTTAGTCCCTGGGTCTTTCACACGTGGTACTGGTGCTGGGGCTGGGCTGTGACTGGGGATGTTGGGTTTGCAGGGATGAGTGGACAAACATAGTTCGTAGTCGGGAGTACTCAGATTTGCGTCTTCTAAGAAAACAAATTCTTTAAAGACCTGTGGTCATATATCTGCTTCCACTACCTCCGAGACAAGATAAATAAATACATGCTTAGAGAGTGCCTTACCAGTGTTTGCTTAGTCCCTGCTTTATAATGCCCAGTACAAACAGATGCAACGGAGCTCCCAGAAGCACTGCTGCTGTATTTCCCTTGAGAACTGCTGTATTGGGTTAATCTGAGCTGAAAACTGTCTACCTGTAGCTGGTCCAGTTACCTAAGAAAGAGCATAAAGGAAAATAACCTCTTTGGGAGCCCCTTCAAGGAGCTTTAGTAGGTAGACCTGTCCTACCTGAATTTGTGAACTCCAACAGGGTCCTGTGGCAGCAGGTTGTGTAATTCCAGCATGATGGCTCGTTTTGTTTCTTCTGTTTTTCCGCGCATTCAGCGGAATGGTCTCTGGGCCTTACATTGTGAGAGTAAATAGTTCTTTCCTCCTTCTGTGTCATCATTTATTAGATTTCCTGGTAAGTCCTGGCAGCCCATGTGTCTTTTTTAAAGTGCAAAAGCACACTGACTATTTGAAGGATGCTAGTGTGACTCTGTGACCTTCTTTTGATTAGAGATAGCTTTTTCAAAACCCTCTACTACGTAGGTATGACCAGTTGTTTTAGCCTGGAATTCTGCTCTGGATTTTAATCCCATCCCTCTGTAGATAAGTCTATCATTACAGCTGCCTTTAGACTTGGCTGTTTTCAGTATTTAGCCATAGATATTGAACCTCACATACCGAACTGTATCTTCCGTTTACTCAATTTCAATTTTTCAGTTTTATTGAGTGCTGGTTTCATTCAAATTCTGTGTACTTACAGCCCTTCCCAATTTGATGCTATTTGGTACTTTACTGTCATTCCTTTAATAAGCGTTAAATATTTTTGTTAAAAGGAAAAAAAAAAAAGTTAAAATCTACTCGATTCAGGATAGACCGTTACAGAATTCATGAATGCTATTCAGGAAAAAAATATTGCAGACTTTTAAAATACTTGACAGCTTTTATATCACCTGAAATACTTTTTGTATCTAATACAATGATGATTGTATCTAATACATCAAAGGCAGCTGAAAGTGGGTTAGGGAGTGGCTTTATAGCATTAAAGAAATGCGTGTACCTTGCTTTTTCTCTTGTACATCTGTTTAGTATAAATGCTACAGGGGCAAAGATGCTTTCACAGGTTAGTAATGCAAATTCGGAGAAAAAGAAGGAACTGCTTTTTTTTTTTTTTTTTTTGAGATTCAGCAAATTACAACTGGAACTGAACACCTCCTTCCATGCTTCCAAATGAATTTTGGGTAAGATGCTGAATACTTACAGATAACAATGAGTCATGATAACAAATGGTTGCTCATCCCCATCATTCACCTCATCGTTTGTATTACACAGCATTCAAAGATGTCTTCACTGCAGGGAAAGGATAGCATGTGAAATAGAGGAATGAGGTGACACATTCTAGTCTGGTTTTTTCTTCTGTTCAGATAATAGAGGCAAAGATCCAAAGAAGAGCAAAAAGGAAACTTACTTATCTGAATGTAGAAAAAAAGGGAAGGAAGCTATTTTATTCTGGAGGAAAAATGTTTTCAAGTCCTTTGAAAGTGAAGCTGTTAAGGATATGTTAGCTGTGAGAAAAACACTTCATTTTTAGTATTTCAGTTCAGGTGTGTGTTTGATTTTTTTGGCCTATATATCTATTTTATATATGTATATTTTATTTATGTGTGTGTGTGTATATATATATATAAAATGAGGGCTGCTGGTTGAGAAGTACAGAGGTAAAGAGTGATACGGTTAACCAGTAAAATATGCCCTGAAATCCTGTGTGGTGCAGGTTTCTTACAGAAAGCTGCTCCTGGCTGACACTGGGGGTGGAAGTATCAAGTCCCCAAATCAAAGAAGCTCTGGGCTGGGTAAAGAAGGGAAAGAGGGAGGTACAGGAATAAATACTATTGTTCAGTGAATACGTCTACATGTAGCATGGGGCTTGAAAGGAGAAAAGTTGTTTCCTAAAGGATGAAATGGCATTGTGGTCCAGGATGTCATTTTACTGAGGACAGTGCAGCCTAGCTTAGTTCAGCTTTTTTTTTTTTTTTTTCTCCCCAGGGTTCAGATGGAAAAAGCAATTTACTATATAATACATTATCTAGGATATACCTTAAGACTTCATAGGGCATCTTTTGTTGAGTTTTTAGGATCTAACTAGAAATTAACAGAAACCAGAAATCAAATGACGGTTTTAATAGACTTTAGAACAGAGTGTACGAGTATAAAACACTGGTTTTGTATTTCAAAAGTTGCAGGAAGATAGCCAGTTATTTTAAACAGTCTTCTACAAAACATATGCCAGTAGATTACATAAAAGACACTATATACAATATAAAAGAGCAGAAAACAATCCTCACTGTAAAAATAATTTAAAACAAAGTATTTCAATTTAAAATATCTCCTATAGCACAAACTAATACATTGTGACATGCAAGTGAAAACTAAACATATTGCATTCTTTAGTGTAGGCAAATAAGAGCTGTATTAAATTTGGACAATGAGACAACATGCCAACATTTTCAGATGAATACAGAAGGCTGTTCTTAAATACTTATTTTCTGATGTATCTCATGTTCGAAGAACAGCTACTATACATCTTCCAAAATTGTAATAATAAATATTAAAGCAAAGTATATGAATAATCTACATCGTAGAGATCATTGGGGCCAATGTTGAAAAAGTGGTTTATATAAAAATGCTGTTTCACTTACTACTGCACTGTGCAATTTTTACAAAATTATTCTAAAGGCTTGGAAACAATCTGCACTTGAAAATTTGCAACATCCAGTTTTAAGGCAGCCTAGCACTTGAAGATGCAGTGTAATAATTGGAGTAGCCGCTTTGCTTTTAAGATGTGAGTGGAGCTAGCAGGTGGAAATACGATTTTCCTAACCTGAGACATCATCTCAAAACAGCATGCTTCCAGGTTAGGTTGTTCATCTGTATTTTATCTACTCAGCGGTGTAAGCAGAACCGCTCACTATTTGAGCTAGTTTTTCCTGATTCTGTTACAGCTTTAAGTATTACAGAAAGATTTGGTTTTTGCACTTTTTCACACGCTGGTAGGAACACTATTCTGTACTCAGCCAAGCTTCCTTGGCAATTTATCAAATACTATTTTTAATGCAAGCTGCACTATATTTGACTTTCTGTATACAACCTGAAAAACTTCTACCGTAGGGGATCCATTTTGTTTAAAATACCAGTATTCCAGTATTATAATTGCTAAGGAGCCAATGTCAACATTGCTTCATGTCCACAGGAAGTATTAAACTCAATAACTTAAGCATTTTCACAGCACTTCTTGATCAGTCTAAAAAACAGAGCAGGATTTTTCAAGTGCTTACTGTTTTGTTTCCATTTTTAACTATCTACTCACATTTAAGTATGTCTCAAACATACAAAGTAACTGTTGAAGCAAAAAATTAGCTGCCACAGTAGGTCTTAGAAAATGCCAGTGTTTAATGACAGACTATGCAAGACTGAAAAATTTAGCAGAAGCATAAGAAGGTTTTAAATAAACCAAACTGTTACAAAGCAAGAGGTGTGAAAATACCATTCTTTGGTCTAAATTAGCTGTTCCCTTTATATTAGTTTAACATTCCAATGGCTTTTTCAAAACTGTTTAAAAATAATACAAGCTGAAATTCATTAAGCAAAAATATGTATTATATACATGGATGCCTGATCAGACAGCTGACTTAAAAGTGAACATAGTGACAATTGTTTAGATATTCCTAGTACCTTTAAAAAAAAAAAAAGATGAGTTAGTGTTGAGTGTGCAGTAATAGAATTTTATTGAAAAAGGTAAAAAACTAAGCATGAAAATCTGTTTTAGTTGTTTATAAACACTACATCCTTATGGTTTTGTTGCTCTAAATTCAGACGTAAACATTCATCCTGACATGCCAAAGCTCCTAATGCTGGTGGAAAGTTCCTGTAACCAGTCAGTGATCGCTTTACAATTTGTTGCTTGTTGGATCATTCTTTGCAGCTTCATTTGTATAAGCTGATTCATCAACTGCATCTTGTTCAACTCCATCTTCCCCAAATCCAGCTTCTTCTTCCCTTTCTGGAGCATCCTCATCCTCTATGCCATTGTAAAACTCTTCAATCTCACTCTCATCTTCCACATCTAAGCTCTGACTACGACATGAGCCACTTTCGCTACTACTCCCACAAGAGCTAGAAGACATGATATCATCTTCAGAATCTGAGTATACCTCAGCACCATGGAAAATATAGCGATTTGGTGGTAAAAATAGATACTGAGTACCTGAAACAGAATTTTAGAAGTCAGTATCACAGAATCACGGACTGGTTGAGGTTGGAAGGCGACCTCTGGAGGTCACCTGATCCAACCCCTCTGCTCAAGCAGGGGCAGCTATAGCAGGCTGCCCTGGAGAAGTAGAAAGCTAAAGTAAGTTACTCATACAAGATCTTGCAGATATTTGGTTACCTGCATAGATGTATTTTCAAAAGTCAAGCTTATCTGACAAATAAGGCTACATTAGAAATCCATTTATTTCAATGTCTCATTAGGAACAGCATGTAACATGCTTCACTGGAAAGCTTGGTATTTCTTCTCCCCACTCCCTCTGACAGAAAACAGTATTTAAACTGTAATTTAGCAGTGCTTTTCAGTGGTACGTGTGTTCACAGCTAGATTGCCATTAGTTGTAACACAAAATTGGAACCCACTGTACGGAGTATTTGACAAAGTTTAAACAGTTGCTTTAGAAAAGTGCAATTCCTGGTTCTCCATCCGTACCGCGTTTCTGATGTGATTACTTGTTTACATCAGTTAACAGACTGCCTACTGAAAGGCTTCCTTGGCAAGTATCTTCAAATATCACTTCAAAATCCAACTGTGCAATTTGCTTTTCAAATCTTACCACAGCTTCATCAGTCAGTCCTACGAGACAGCTACCAGACTGAAGACTGATGTATTGTGCCCACTATCTTAAAAGCCCAGGATCCATCTTATTTTTCTGCAAGTGCATTTGGAAATGTAAGAAGCGCTGATTTGATACTGAGCTTCAACCTCCTAACCTCTGATCTTTCTAGTAATCACCGATTTAAAAAAATACTCTAAATTACAAAAAATGCTCCTATTGACTTCTCCAATAGAAGAAACTCCATAATGCTGAAAAAGGTAGGTAGACACTTGTCTGAGCACAAATAACCACAGAGAACACTGATTCCCTCAAGGGCAACTTATTTATTGCTTCGAAGTAAGTCTAGAATAAACAATTAAAGTCAAAATCTGCGGAATACTGAAATAAGTTACTCACCATCCAGCCTTTTGCTAATCTGTTCTTTTGCAGGTCTGTTTACCCAGCACTTCTTCAATATTTCTTTTTCTTTGTTTTCTCCGTTGGTGGTTCCATTTTCCTTCATTGTTTCAGAGTTCATTAATTCACTAGTAGCATTTTCAGGGTTTTCAGAGGATGTCTGTGTGTCCTGAAGCTTCTCCTCTGTGCAGCTCGTTTGAATTTCTGAGGCAGGATCACAGTTCTCTACCTTACATTCAGCTGGCTGTTCCGAGGACACCACCACAGAATCTGGTGGAGTCATTTGTTCTGGTGAACTAGAGTCTTCTGAAATGTTTAAAGGGGTAGGTGGTAGCTCAGATGAGTGCATTTCAAGCTCCTTGTGCGGTCGTGGAGGCTTTTCTGTTATTTCTGAAAGTTTTACTGAATTGTAGCAAAGTTTTGTATATTCGCTACCTAGCCTTTGACATAATTCATTGATAATAACATCACAGTCTCCCAGAAGCTCCACATCAAAGTGTAGATGAGGCAAAGGTTCCCTATTTATTAAGATTTGAGGCACTTCATGGGGGATGGAACCTGTACATAGGAAAGATAATTTAAAGGTAGTCATTTGATAATTTCAAGGTAGTCATTTCAGCTTGACTTTTACCAGAGATCTAGTTAGGAAATTTGATTTCTTGAGTTCTTTTCATGCATTCACTTGCAATGAGACCAAAACAGACAGATCTGGAAGAGTACAATCAAGTCTTAAAACTTAACACCTCAAGCTGCTGTTTTGGTTATGCCTACTGTAGCCCAACTAGATTCTCTCCCCCCACACACTTCTTTTCCCCAGTAAAAGGTGTTTTTCTACTCCAACTAAGCTATGGTTGGTTGAGTGTTAAAAATATTATTAAAGTTAATACTATAACGTCTTAGATGGATTGCAGATATCCTATGCATTCATTTGATGTACTTAAGTGTACACAAAGAACATACTGATGGTAACTGGCATTCCCTTAATTAGGGAAAAATATTTACAAATACAGCTTGTGCTGTATGGGGTTGCTCAACCCATTTCTGACAGTCAGGGCTCCAAAACCCACCAGGCTAGTAACCCAGTATTAATTCCTCAGATAATCAACTAATGAATCCAGTCCTAAGACATGGATGGAGCAATGGTTTGTGTATTGGATCCTGACTTTCTAGTCTATGCCCTTCCCATCAGTCTGAGGGTGTTACCACAAAAGCCATGGATGTGGTGCTGTTCCTAGTTAACAGGAGGGGGTCAGCACATGCCTTTCTCAGGCTTGCACTGGGAGAGTTTGTTCAGTATGAGTAATCTTGCATTCAGTAGGCAAATAAATAACCAGTGTAAAGTACTGCCTTTAAAGTAATTCTGAACGGATAGTGTGAGCTGGGAGAGAAATTAATTAATCTTAGAACAAAGTAATCAAGTTCTAAACAAGTAGCTTTTTGGATTATAATTTCATTACCTTCACATCCATATTGTGCCTTGAGCACAGAGAAAGCACTTAGACTTTGTTACTTTGTCCATTTTGCATTTCAGCTTTACATTCCTAGTAGAAAACTAAATACTTAACCTAGTTTCTTCACCGAATCAAGCCCCAAGCCATTCTTAGAGCTCTTAACTGAGAATTCAACTTTGAATCAAATTTTAGAAGAAATTACCAGAGATAGTTACTTACTTGGAATCAATGCTACTGGTCTTACTTTCAGTGAAGACCCAATGACAATGAGGAGATCAACTTCATTTTTGTCATACTTCATGGCGCGATGGAACTGCTCAGGTAAATTCTCTCCAAAGAACACTATGTCTGGTTTCATGATGGCAAGCGGTTCATCAGGTGGACATCTGGGACATCTAGGAACAACCTGCAGTAGAACAGCTTAGATTACCACTGTGGCTGTGACCTTGAAAACATTAGATTTGGGCAATTCAAGGTGACTTATTTTGGCAAAAGACAAGGATGTTTCAGTGATACTTCCTGATTTTATTTTCCTGTGGATGTACAGGTAAGTACATTTCTTAGCCTAGTCTGCAGCAAATGGACACAGAAATGGAACTAAGGCAGGAATAAAGACGGAGTCCTTTTCATTCAAAATGGAGAAACCATCAAACTGCACCACAGTTCTTATCTAACTAAGCCAAAGTCTAGAAGTCACGCTCAACACCAAAGTCTAATAACCTCCTACTGGATAGGAATATATTTCTCTTGGGTTAATCTGAAAAAAAGCTTTGATTTCACTATCAGTTTTCATTACACAGTCTGATACAAAACCCTTCCTAATCAAACAGTATACTGTACAGCTTCACCTCTCTACTTCCTTTTCTCCTCCAAAAGGAGAATGTTACATGCATAAAGCAACATGGCACTGTGGCAGATGGCTAGCAAAAAGCATACAGTACAAGAACACGGAGCAGAACTTTTGGTCTCCATTTTAAGCTTCTCCAATTCCTCCAGAAATGGAGCAGAGGAGGTAGTGGGGAGTTATGTTGGTGGAGAAGCAGGTTCCCTTTCCCCTCTTGAAACCAGAGGGTTTTCTGGCCACTTTCAACTCTTTCCTAGGACTCTTTCAGGGAGAAGAAGCAAGAAGGTGAGTGATGCAAGTATAGACAGGCAGAACTTATTACTGAACAATTGTTCTTTCAAACAGAAAAGTTCTCTTAGCTATACTCTTAACAAGTACAATATCCCAAAATAAATTTAAGGAGCTGTAATCTTATAGCAGTCTTCACAAGCAAATTAGTGCTTTGTAAAGGTGTAAAGAGATGTGTACTATCTATTGTAATAGAACAACACATGAAAGATACATCAAAGAAGACATTTAAACACAACTCCCCCTTGTAAACAGGCTATGTACAGAAAAAGACAATACATAACTGTTTAAACCAAAGAACCAATTTATTGATGTCTGCAGTGTAGCAAAAGACAATGTTTTCCACATGAGAAAGCACTGCAAGCTAAAGGCCTTCCTCTGTAGGAAGGACCTTTAGCTTGCAACGCTAAAGGACCTAATCAAAGGACCTTTCCCAAGGTTCAAGTCTTTGAAGTATCTAATCCTTCTTCGAGGAAAACTTTTTATGAGAGATGTGTAAGAAGCACTGTAGCACAAGAACTAGGAAGCAGTATAGAGAAAACCTTCATCACCTCCCCCAAGCTAAAAATATTAATCCACATGCTAAAGGGAAGCCAACTTAAAAAATTGCCAAAACACAGAAGGTGGGCAGGATGAATCTTGAGATTTTTTTTCCTTGGATCTCTACGTATTCAAAAGACAGCTAATAGCACACAAGCTTCTCTGAAACTGTTTACCCTGCTGTTTCATCTGTTGAAGGTAGTAATGCCTTCTTTGCATTTTAAATTGCAAGATTAAGGAAATATATTTACTCTGTATTAGGAGGAAGATGAAACGAAGATCTCTAACTTCTAATTTGGCTAAAAAGACCAAGCGATAGTAATCGATCCCAACCTCTCCTGCAGGAATTCTAATGACATTGTTTAACGGATCTCTGTAGAGCAACTGATGTCCCTATCCAAGATGTTTGAGTTACTGTAAGGGGCCCATAAATATGTTTCAACACTACACTACTCACCATCTTCTCTGCTAATCCCCAGAAAGGTCGTCAGTAAGGGGGAGATCTATTCCAAGAGCTGAAATTGATACCAAGAAGTTAAGGCTAGATAACTGGCCACTCAGTTGCCTAGGATTCTCTTTCCCTCCAGAGGCAGCACTTCCCCAGAGCCCCACCACCTCTGCTGTTGTACTCGTCTAACCACAGAGAACTGGAATTCCTCGTGGGCTATTGATGTTATCAGTATATCAAAAACAAGATAAGTAAAGATTATCTTGGTTTAAGAACATCCAAGGCCAGTTGCATGTTTTCATGGTCCTTCCTAAATCTGAGATGCTTTTGCTATTTCCTGAAGTTGCCTAAAATCGTCAAAAGCAAAGTGAAATTCGTATTTTTGGAAGTAACAGAAAATTACTATCAAGTTTTTTTTTTCCTGTGTGATTTATAATGGCTGCTGCTTCTTATCCAGAAGGATGGTTGTATACAGCAACCTAGAAAAAGAATCACGCTACAGGGAACTAGGGCATTCCATTTGAACTGGCCAAAGAATGAGGAGCAGCAGCACGAAATGGGTAGTTTTATAACCAGATGTTCTTAATTATCAGCCTCTAATATGTGGAAAGGAAATCCTGACAGAAAGATGCTAGATAATTTCTTGTGAAGCACTTAGGACTCTAAGGGGAAGGACCAGAGGAAAGGAAAGATAATTTTTTTTAATGGAAAATGACCTGGGGCCACATATAACTGAACTTCCAGGTAGTGAAGGACAGCGGAGAATAGAAAGTGGACTCAATACTAGGACTGAAGTTGCAAAACCATTTTGTGATGGGGAGAGCTTGTTAGAGAAACAGAGCTGTTGAAACGGACAATGGTTTGTTTTGTGCATATAGAACAGATTTCTTTAAATATCTAAGGAACCAAATTCTGTATTCTGGAGAGGTAACATAAAAAGAAACCACACAGCACCAGTTTGGGAAGTGGGAACTATGGAATAGAGATGATGGGAAATAGAACAATTGTTTTGAAGGCATGAAGAAGGATGTTTTTTTCTTTCAATAGCTCTATTTCTTGTTGTGTGAAATTATATTCAGCAATAACCATACGAAATTACTGTTCTGCACAGTAACAGCCAGGGCTTCCCTCTGACTGAGATACCCAGCAACCATACTGTAAGAGCAGGGCTGACAGATTGCATGTCAGAGGTTTCTTCAGTCTTGTTCTTGGAATTCAAAACCCTCGTTGTTCTCACTGTTCGCAAGTATTGCTACGGGCTTCTATCCCCTTCCCCACACTTCCTCTGCTGGCCACAAGCCATCAGGGCAGAAGTTCAGTTCCACATATAAAAGTACAATGATTCAAGCCTTGTTAGGAGAAGGAGTCCTGACCACTGATCAAAACAAACTACAACATGCTTAGGAAGAGTTGTTCAGAAGGAAAACAAGAAACAAAGCCCAAACCCCAACCAACTGGCTTTGAGGTAAAGGAGTAGCAAGCATCTGTAAGAAAACTCTCAGAAATAAGGTTAATAGCAAAGTAAACCACATTTCAAACATCCAATATTTCAATGCTACAAAGCCTAAGTCTTATGAGGTTGGCATTTCTTAAAGCTTTTACTCAAACATCTCTTCTGAAAGGCTCTCATTGAGTTCTGTTTCAAATGCAGTCCTTGAAAGATGTTCTCTTCATGTTTCTCATTTAAAATTGCAACTGTGGACTCCATCAACCCACAACAAAGTCTCATTCCACTTATATATACAGGATCTTTTTGATCATTATCTCTGTTCCTTCAAAAGACAGGGAATGAAAGCAAAGAGGGTCCGACCAAGCCAAAGCTTATTCTAGTCTGACAGAGCAGAACTAACTCCTGACTTGGCTCTGGAGCACTTCACACCCAGATGTGGGGAGCTGGGAATACAAAACAGTTCACAAGTCCTAGAAAGTACACATCAGACATTTCATATCCTTCTCTCTGGTCAGAGACTGCTTTATACTGCGCAATTTCTCCATGCATCATCTACAATTTAAACACACTTTTAATGTACATAAATGCTCTAAGAGCAACTGATGTTATAAATAGCTAAGAATACTTTCTCAGTGTGATAAGAGTTGAGATTAGCATAACACAGGTATAAATCAAACTTCCTACTTACCATTTTAAGCTCTACTTTTCTCAGAGTCACCATTAGAAATGGACTATGGTTTTGTTCTTCCCAATACCTCACTTTGCAGTGTAGTAATTGAGTATATTTTTAAATACTAGAGCAAATGCTAAAATACAGATAGGAACATACGAAATACACGGGAAGATGCTTTTAAGTCATGAGTCTTTTAAAAACAAATGCAGATCTTTTAAGCAATCAATTTTTTGTATGTTTTAAGAGTTACTTATTAGAAAGCTGCAGTGACTTTTAAGTTTTTACCTGATTGAAAATATCTCCTCGAACAACTTCACAGTCAACTCTGTATTTACAGATCAGGCAGGAAGCTGTTGCAAAGGAACCTAAAGGAAAAAACCCATATGGTAAAAGTAAGGAATATTCAGTAATTCAGGTTCAGTCTTTTTGCCAATGATGTTATGACACAAAGGCTATTATATTGCAGTGCTAAAGAAAGACAAAAAAAGTCATTAAAAAATAACTTAAGAGAAAGATGCCTGTGATACTAAAAGGTAGTTCTTCCAGATGTTAGTCAGGAGCAAGTCTGGTTTAGCAGTAGGATATCCCGCATGCATGACAACAAATAATACTGCATTGTTCCTCCAAACTGTGCAAGCATTTAGAGTCTAGATCTCTAATTCCTAATGGCAATAAAGGGCAAGAAGAAAGCCCTGCTCTCCCACTGCGGGGGAGTAACTTAAAAGGTGGCGGAAAAGTCTCTTCTAAAGGAAACTTTAAAAAAGGTAATAATTAAGATATTGGAAGTGTCAAGTATGCGCAGAAGGTGGGAACAGCTAAAAACCTGGAAACAGCTAAGAACAGATGCTCAAGACTAGACATTACTTGCTCCTCATATGGTATGTCACAGACACATCTGTCAGACTAGCAGATGCTCCGAGGCATCTGTTAGCACCTACTTCCAACACTATTTTTTGATTTTTTTCCACTGTCAAAGGGACAAGAGCAAGAAGTTAGGCTGCCCCACATCCTCTATCATTCAGCTACAGCAATGGTAAGGAGTATGATCTAATTCCAGATGCGTTGGTTGAATGCAAAAGGCATTTTAGATTCACGAACTACATGTAAGATACAGCAGTTCTCATACTAGCGCTTTGCTGTAGTTCTGTGGCATGAAATATGTTGAAGTGTTCATAAACTCCCCAAGCCATTCCAAGGTTCCTTGCCATTGGTACACTCATGATTAATTTCAAGCTCTCACAGAGAGACAAAAACAATAAAGATACAAGTACAAACCCTTAAACAACAGAACATCAGTTTCTTTTTTGCCACTACCATTAGTCAACTAGCATTTATTACTGAGCAGCATAACTGTAAGTCAGATAAAGCTTGATAGACTCAAAACCACCAGTGCTACTTTCCAAAAGCTGCAGATTCTCAAAGTCCACAGCATTTTTTCTACTGTTACAGGATATACACTAAAGCTGGTCTGAAATCTGATTACTGTAGCATGCAACTGAAAAAGTGGAAAGTTTGAATGCGTCAGTGATGTGCAAAAACACAACCACACCAGAAATTCATGATAGATACCTAACAAGGAATGATAACCAAAATAAAATGCATGATACACTGAGTACGTATGGAAACTAACATTAGATTTGGGTTATTCCGTGAGCTGGATTCTATGGAATGCTCTTTGGTCACCAGGACAGAGCATCACATTTACTATGAATAAAGCAAACTGACAAATCTGGCACTGAGCTAAACCTTGTAGATAAGGAAGCCAAGTGAGTTTGCTCCCTGGAAAAGGTTGAATTAGACTCTCTAAGAGCCAGTCACAGTTAATGGGTAAATTTTTGATCTCTAGTACCAGGCTGGCATCCCTGAACTGCTGACAGCTGAGACAGAGAAGAACAGCATATAACTTTCTCTAGATTTTACTTTGGATACTGTGAGAACAGTAACAAGTGGGTCTTGTTCAGGCAGAACCAACTATCCCTTCCCTCTAGCTGTTACCACTGTTGGAAATGCATCCTCCAACATTTCATTCTCTCTCCTTCCTGCAAGGAGCATGAACTGACTAGAACAGCTCCATGTAGTCTTACTTTGAGATCAGGAGTTAGCCTACTGTTAACCTAGCAGTTAATCTCTTCAGTTCCAGTTCTAATGCCGATACCAGCATTAGGTCAGGTCTTACAAACATCAACGCTGCTTTTAAGCAATTTATTTGCTGAAATCTGAGTGATCTATACACGCACTCCAAAAAGTGTTTTCTTTGCTTAAAAATGGATCCTTGACCTTTTAGCTTGACATCTGCAGTTTTTTCAAAAAGGAAAGCATATCAAGCAACTAATTAGAAGATTCCACTTAATTTGACATCATAATTAGAGAATGTTTGACACTGAAGGTGTAATAACGTGATGTTCTGTTCAACAGCTGATTAATCTGTAGTATTTTATACATAAGGTAAGTCACTGAAGTGACAAGGTACCTTGAGGTTTCAGTGGAATGTATTCTAAGCTAAACTCCATCTCACTAACAAATTTCATACTGTTCTCATACGTAAATATAAAGAAACACCAAAAACATAATAAAAGGGAAGGTCTAAGCTTGTGGATCTTCACTGATGTAAAAGGACAACCATTTATCAAGCATTATTTCTGAAAATAGTATTTCCGCTTGAAATACCTCTGCTTAAAATACTTGAGCTAACTTACAAAAAAAAGTTGCGTTTTCAGCCTGTAAAGTACACAGTCCTGTAAGTAGCAGAGAGACACATAGAATACGTGTTTTGGCTAAACTCATCTTTGTCTGGTCCCTAGTCTTCCTGCTGACACAATTTTCCATTCATTCTCCTGTTGAATTTTAAGAAGCCTGGTGGAACATACCAAGAAACACTTACAAGGAACTCTAAGTTTTTCCTGAAGCTATAATGGAAAGTTTAAATTCAGGAAAGTTTAGTGCATTTAATGAAAAAAATGCAATATACGAGAGTGTTGGCTACAAACATGAAATTGGGCTTTACGGTCTGATGTGTCTGAAGAAAATGTTTCTCAACCTCTTTGTTATTGTGTTTTGTTATTCTATTGGTAATAATTTAACCTAATACACTAAACTATTTTAAAAGCAGAGTACTTGTTCCTGAGAGATGTCAATTGAAGGAAGCGAAAATATCAATCCCAATAGCAACTACCTTGTTACTTTCACCAGTAAACATCATTCATATATGTAAAATTAAGTGAAACTACCATCACTAACCATGACACTGAATTATCCTTTGGATTCCAGCAACTTGTTCCAATGTGTCTATGTTCTGAGTGTAGTTGCGAAGTAGTTTTCCTTCTTTATCCATCAAAGCTATGAACTTGTGACAGAGAGATGGCTGGAATTGTCCTGGATAGATTTCCTGTGGAATTCAAAAAGTACGTTAGAAAGTGTGTATGAATACAAAACTGCAGCAATTTACGCAGACCTAAACAGTAGGAGCCGCAATTATGTATTTTCTGTAGTCATCCCCTTTGCATTTTGCCATTTCTCTCAGACCCAACTCTTCTTTCAAAAGCTGAGCTTCTTGTCGTACCAGGATGAATTGCTCCATGTGGAAGTTGGCATTCTGGTCTTTGTGCAGCACAAAGCAAGGTCTAGGTCTGTCTTGGTTTTGAGAACTATAAGAAAGGAAGGTTGTTTTTCCCTTTTGTCAAGCAACCTCAGTGTTTGCTATTAGAAACATGCATGATTTAACAGCAGTCAGATAAAAATTGCATGAGCAACTTGGATTCTAGTCTTTTGGTTTAGGATAAACAGATTTTATTCATCAGCAGTATCAGCAGCCGTTCATAGGAAATTAATGCCCAGACAACAGAACTACAGATTGGACATAAAGTGGAAGGCAGGTGGTACTCAGAGCAGCTTTGCAAATTTAGCCAATTACAACAGCCATCAATTAAAACCTTATGGCTCAGCAGAGCAGTTCCAAAGGCCCTGAGAGATGCTCAGCCTTTCCATGAGCTCAAGGCAGAGTAAAAAGGCATTTAAGGAACATACTGCAAAAAAGGGGTGCATTTTTATAGAATGCTTGCTCACAGTGAACACTTGCTCAAAGTGAACAAGGAGCCAGCCAAAACGAAAAATGAAGTGTGGGTACCCAAATGAAGGAACCACTAGGAACCTCTGCCTAGAGAGGACCACCCAGAGCAGTTCCTCCAGTTGCTGTGTGACCAGGAGGACATCAGCAGCAGCAACTGTCTGTTGTTCTGCAGCACTTATTTAGAGGAGGAACTTGGATTCCAGACCCTCTGCTCTCCAATCACTCTCACCACTGAGCCTCACCTGGGAAAGGCAGGCCTCAATACAGCAAGTTAGCAAGGCGCAGGCTGCTGCCTGCCTTTACCAGGAGGTACTTAAAACTGAACCACAAGTTCTAGCACAACAGTGGACTGTTTGATTTATCTTTGTGACAGCCCTGCTTTGGCTACCATATAGTCTAACAATTAACAAGCAAAAGAGGCTTTTCGAAAGTATTTGTTTTCCACAAAAATATTTTAAGTTACTCACGTTGCTGAAGCTATATAGGTCTTTGTACGTAAACTGCAGCAGTGATCATTGATTGCTTATGGTGGTATCACCTGGATTGTAACTAGGCTACTACACAATTATCAGATATTTGTGTGGTCTTAAGACCTTCTGTATCTTTGTCTGAACAAGCAAGATGTGCTCTGCCACCACTAGCCATACAAATAAATACACAGGAACCAAAGGGAAGGGTCGTTCTGGGAAATTAGAAAAGTGTGAAAGGACAGAAGGCACTGAAAAAGTGGAAGCAGGAACTAAAATGAGTTTTTAGCACTAATGGTAAGGAAAGTGAGATTGACTAGAGAATTAGAAATGCACGTACGTACGGTGATCAATGGCAGACCTCTTGCCATAGATATACAAAAACAAAGGGAGTGAGGCAAACGATAGTACACACTGGGAAGTACACTAAACATAGAGCAAAGCCCATGTACAATAAATGTGCCTTAAAATATATGTACTAAAGTAACAAATTCATCTCCAAGTCCAAATATGCTGAGTAAATTAACCATTGCTCTGACAGGGTAAATAGCTTGCAGAGTTGCTATAGTTTCATTTTATTTTTTTTTAAATATCCGAAGTGCTGACTTGCCATGAACTTGCAAATCTATTTGGCCATTCTTTGCTTCTAGAGTTAAAGGAACTTAAAGATTTCATGGAATAAAGAAGCAATAATCTAGCTAAACCACAGGACAGAAAATAAGAACTTATTTCAGGAAAAAAATAGTAGCCAACAGCATTCTGGTAAATGGGCATATAGGAAGACTTCAAAGTTTTTTTTTGTATTTTTTTTTTAATTATTTTGATATTAAAAAGCCAAGGTACTGAATATTTTGAATGAACATCAAAACGTGTTAGAATCTGAGTAACAGATGTTCAGAGAAAACCAAGCAACTGAGGCATGCGTTGGTTTCTCTTTTCCAATCTCTGGATCAATAACAGAGCAGTAGTACTAACTGTGAGCAAAGGGAGGAGAAAGTGAGCACAATCAGCAGTGATAGGTTTTCACCAGTCCTTACTGGTCCTGTAGCAATTTTTTGTTTCTCAATAGCTAGAGTTTCTATATTTCCTTCTTGTCTCAGAGAGATAATCCCTGCATCTATAATTAAACTGTTTATCACTATCATCTTTATGTAAACTGCTACATCCTTAGTTGTTTTTTTTTTTTAAACTAACACAATCCCTGTAAAAAGACTTGAATTTCCTAAGATGTACAGAACCTTGTGACAACATCAAAACCTGAAACAAGAACAAACTCATCAGTGCATGAAGCTGCTTTACTCCTCCTAACCTTAAATACAGTGATAAAACAAGAGTAAGTTCTATGACATGAAACAGCATGCCACAGCACTGCAAATTTATTTTTCTGTATTACTTATGTGTGGACCAGAAATTTCTCTTTTTTTTTCTTTTTTCTTTTTTTTTTTTTTTTTAGTGAATGTAACAGCAGCTAGGAATATTGAGGATTTAAGGCTTTTATTTATCCTCCCTGAAATCAGAAACACCAACTGGAATGGTTGTACACACAATGAACTTATAACAGAAACAGTTGAAATTTGCTTTAAAAAAAAGTTGCTAAGTCTTTTCCGTAAGTCTAATACATGGTTGCATACAATGACTAAAGCAACACTGAGGATATAAAATCAATAGATTGCAAAGAACTGCTCAAGAGAAGAATCAACACGCTACTGAATGAGATGTCTCATTAAAATAAATTCTATCTTTTTAACAAAAGACAAAGATACCATTCTGTTAACAGAGTAATTCAAAATCTGAATTACATATCCTAATACTGTTATTTGTCTTTACTGACCAAGATAAAGAACAGCTGGAAAACCATACCTTTGCAAACTTAAAAAATGGCCTGGGATCCTTTCTGAAGTATTCTATATCAAACATTGCTTGAGGATCTGGAAGGTCTGGGAAGTCTACAGCAAGGCGTGCATAGATGCCATCTCTTGATCTAAAGTCAGGTATTCCACAAGACACAGACACCTGAAATATATTTCTGCAATAAGCAAAACTACATATTGGACACAAAGAGTTACTGTGATACAACGCATTTGGGAAGCCACATCCCTGCATTCTCAGCGCTCACAAACATGAGCAACAAAACCAGCCTCGGTTCCATGCATCTTTTTTTTCCTTTTTTTTTTTTTTTTTGACTAACCGAATTTTCAACTCAAGCAGGAGAAACAGCACGAAGTTTGATTACCAGGTCCCCCAGAAAACTTTAGTACAACCCATACATGCAGTATTAGGACACTAGAACTTTTAGTACTGAAAGCCCTGTAAGAAGGTAAGAAGTGCACAAAAATTTAACATAAGAGTTACATTAAATATGTCTTACTGATCACTGAGCTGCTAACTTAGCTTGGGACAAGGTGGTTCACTTTTTTTAACACATGCTAATGCAGTAACAGAATAGATTCTTGCTTTTGATGAATAAAACGCTTCTGATAAACTAAGCTAAGCACTGTAGTAGTCTAAAGCTAATTTATTGCCCCACACTAGCCCAGAATACTATAGGAAGAGGAAGGGAAACAGGTGTATGATAGCAATCATAGGAAGAGCAAGAATGGATAATAGAAATAACGGTGCTTTTCTGAAAAACTGGTCTGAGTTGGATTATCATCTTTTCTGAAGTGTCACACCCCCTGTGTATGACCAACAGAAGCAAAAGAAAAAGATCAGTTTTCATACCATGATCAGGTACAGAGGTATAAAGCTGCAGATATACAACAGTTCAAGCATTGTTTAGTGAAGCAGTGAGTAATCTTATTACCATCACAGTGTGGCACAAAAAGTAATATTCAGTCTACTGAAATCCAATCAAACTCTTTGCAGAATCCAACCCCCTCCTTTTTTCTTCCCTTTTCAAGTCCTATTCTTGTAGTCCCTCTAGCTCCACCAGGCATTTTAAGAAATCCACTGAGACTTTATTAGGAAAGTCATTACCTTTGTTTGAGATGAAAAAAAGACTAGGATAGAAAATGTTCTGGAACAGGCAGATATAATTTTATTTCATAATTAGTTTGCATGAAAGCAATTGTTTAAGAGTTTAAGTGTTTAACAGTATTTTCTTGTAAGAAGAGAGATCTTGTCATTTCCAATTTAAGCTCCAATCTTGCAGTGTGCATCATTCTAGCAGACAGCTTGTATCTCCTCTTCCCATCTAGCACAATTCTTTGATTACCAACATTGCCAGTGTCAGATCTGCATGCTGTAAAGCTTTGGATAAGAATTTAACCATCTCCCTATATATTCTCATACTGTCATTGCAGGAATACATACCCCAGCTCCCGTCAAGACCATTATTTTTTTGCACTCTTGTAAAAGTTTCACAGCATCATCAATAGTATTGATATCTTTTCGCTTTTTTCTTTTTGGTGGTTCTGAAAGAATGTTTATGACAATTTGCCACAGCGTCATATCATCCAGTTCCGGTGGAGGGATTGTTTCTGGCAGCAGGTCTTTCAGAATTGTTCGCGGGTCTGTACCTAGCATGAGATGTTGCTGAACAAAAGTGTAAGGACCTAAGAAAATTTAAAAACAAAGCAAAATGGAAATGAACTGAGCCAAGTATTTGATGCGACTGTGATCATCACTCTATTGATTAATGCTTGCCACTTCATTTTAGTAATGCAATTTAATGCCCTGTTCATATCCGTCAAAATTCTGAAGTGATAGCCTAGCTAGGGTTTTATAATTATTTTGTGTTAATCCATGGAGCATTTCCTAGGAAATCAGTCAAGGTAAAAATCACAGCTCACAGCAAGCTTGATGGCTCTTAGAAGCACTCACTTGGCAACTTGATTTTCACAATACATCTCTATTTCATGACTTCATTGGTGTTTTTCCATAGTTTCACAGTGTATTCACAGAAATTAGTTGAAGAGACAAACATGCTTATGCTTTTTTGTCTTTCATTGAGACAAATGGGCCCACCAGTCCATGGATTTGTTTTATTGTTCTTTTAGTTACCTAACACCAATCATTTCAGACACAACCTCCTACAGCCATCAGTCTTTCCAAAAACACTCAAGGCAGTAGAAGAAAAAATAAATACTAAGCTACACTAAGAAAACTATCATACATGTTTAACCACAAGGTGCCAACATTGATCCTGTAATGATGGGATCAGTAAAGAGAATGTATGGTCAGATTTTAGTTAAAATATTTTGTTGCCACCCTGTCCCATAGGAGTCACCAGTGACCTCACCAGCAGAGCAGTTCTCACCTCTGCATGAGGCAAAAGCTTTCTACCAAGGTCCTATGCAACAGATGACATCGGTTTCAGAATTATTAGTCCGTGTATTACGTAGGACAGTGGGCCCTACAGTATAATTAGTCTAAAATTGTACAAGTGTTTCTTGATCCTTAAAGTATGAATAATACTAAGTAAGCAAGAAATATTCCAAACAACTTTCCAATTCAATGAGTTTGCATTTATGCCTTTAACATGGATCATGTCAGGATTTCTACAGAAAAAAGGTGACATTTTAATCAAAATACAAATTCAGGTTCATTTTTAAGTTCCTTAGGTATCATACAGGATACAGGAAATAACTAATCTGATGAAAAACAGTAATTGCTATTTTTTTGCAACAGAGTAAGTCATTTGAAGACTAGGAAGAACTCAGTAACTGTTCAACAGTAAACAGGATCTAAGAACATTATATAGGCTTCTACCTATACGTGGTCTTGGGGTCCAATCACTAGAACTTGCATGTGAGGCTCTGTCATCTTCATCACTATCACAGGAGTGAAAACCATTGGCTATGATTTCATCGCTAAAAAGAAAGTTATCTGCAAGACAGCACAATGACATATTACAACACTTGAGCCAAACGGCAGTTCATATATCACAAAATCTGAAACTGCATGCTATTCAAGTTGATTGCAATGAATTACAAACCATTTCACCATTTAAACACTGTTTTTTGAAAGAAGTTAAAGATCTGCTAACAAGCCTTGGGTTGAATGCCAGATTTGCTATATTAATACTGGCTTCAGTGGGCTGGATGTTGACCTGAGTGAGGTTTTCATTCTACAAAGTGCTGGGCACTACGTTTATTTGCATGTTCCAGAAAAAAATAAAGTACAGTTAAAATTCTTTTCTCCAACAGTAATACGGAATAAAAATCATTGCACCACCACTTACAGAACAATATTTAGCTAGGTTATTAACTAGGTTATAAGAGCGAATTTAAAAACAAATACAATTGGACACAATTGAGGTGCAGAATTTTGTCTTGCTGACCACAGACATGTTTTTATGCTATTTCAGCTATGACAGAAAACGTGCTACCTTGAACCACCTTCACTAAATTTATCATCCGTTTTACCTTGCAGTACATCAGGTCTGGCGTACATCGCTCAGCTAGTGGCCTTGAGCCAGAGTAACTCAACCTAACTTCATCATATGTCAAGAGTAAGAACTCTACAGGGGAACGAGATACTTGTTTTACAGCGTGCAACACTAACCCAATGTTTAAGGAGAAATTCAAGTTTTAACCTGAGTAGTTCAATACAATAGAGACTACTGAGCTTTTCTAACAACCTTTTCTATTAGAAAGGCAGATCAAGTATAGCTTAGTTTGCTGAAAATCTATGAACAAATGAAAACAAGTTTTGGTCAGTCTCTAAGCAAGGAATCACTACAATAGTTTTTGACCTCTACTTGAATAAATTCCTACAGTATACTAGCTAGGTTACCTCACTTCACTCTTAAATAAAGGCCACTGCAAGACACCACCATATTTTATTCAGAGGTTGTGTTGTCCTGTTTTCCTTTGTCACATAAGTTGTATGAATTACTCTGACTAGAATGGAAAATGGTAGAGGACAGAAATTTGCTTTTTATCGTCGTCTTGCTCTAAGAGCACAGAGGTGCTCTTCTGACTTTACTATTTCTTTATATATATTTACAGCATTTCACTTCTGTCTCATGATGCATGGAGTTAGTGAACATCTTATGCAAAGATGATTATGAAGGAAAAAAAGTTGATTAGTACCCATCAGTAAGTGTAACGTTATACTGCAACAACCTTTAAGTCTCCTGTGTACAGAATCAAAGTCTACATTGTTAAAGACTCATCACATACGGGTCGCGCTGTCTTGTGTTTCTGAAACATGACAGATAAACAGCCTGAGGTAACAGCCCAAATCGTAATGCTCCCTATGGATTCACCTGGCTCCTCAAAGGGAAAAAGGGATCTTGCTAGAAATAGCCAACACAAAGCAAAGCGTGTCTGAGAGTTTTAGCAAGTGGGGCAGCGGGCTTCTCATCAGGCATTTCTAAGGGACCATCGGCTCCCCCGCGCTGTTCCAGGGAGGTTTTTAAGCAGCGAGGCTGCTCCGGGCGCAGCACGCAGCGCCGTTCCCTGTCGGAGAGCTTTGGCCCCGAGAAGTTTGCTCTGGAGCTTCACGGAGGAGTTACCAGATCTCCGAGGAGTTACCAGATCTTTAGCATCTCTCAGCACAGGCCGCAGTGCCCCGGCCGGCCGGGCGCTGCCTCCCACCCTCGGCGCGGCCGCCCCGCAGCTCCCCGCCGAGCAGCGCCGCCCCCGCCCCCCGCCCAGCACGGCCCCGCCTCGCCCCGCACCGCGCACAGCCGGGGGAAGGGACGGGAGGGGAGGGGAGGGGAGGGAGAAGGAAGGGAAGGAAGGGGAGGGGAGGAAGAGGAGGGGAGGGGAGGAGAGGGGAGGGCCGGGTGCTCACCGGGCTGCGGGGCCTCGGCCACCCCGTTGGAGCGCTGCCCCCGCCCGCAGCCAGCGGCCGCCTCCGCCGCGTCCTCGCCGGGCGCCGCCTCCGCCCCCTCCCCCCGGCCCCGCTGCCGCGGCGGCTCCGCCCGGGCCAGGCCCCGCCGCCCGGCCCCATTGTCCGCCCCGCCGCGGCCCCGGGCCGCCGCCGCCTCCCCGCCGAGCCCCGAGCCCTCCGCACGGACGCGGCCGCCGGCGCCCGCCCGCTCCCCCGCCGGCTCCCCGGGCGCGGCGGCGGCAGCGGGCGGCGGCCCCGCTCCCCGCTCGGGCCGCGGGGCGGGCGCCGCGCCCTGGCCGCAGCCGCCGTCGTCCGGGGCCAGGCGCTGGCGCTTGGGCGCGGGCTCGGCGCTCGGGGCCGCTGCCGCGGGGCCGCCGCCGGCGGCGCGGGCCCTGAGGAGCGGAGCCTCCCCGTCCGCCATCTTGGAGCAGCAGCAGCCGCCGCCCCCCTCCCGCCCGGCGCAGCGCGCAGCAGCGCCGCCGCCACAGCCCCCTCCCCCCCCCCGAGGGAGCGATTTAACCCCGGCACGTGACCGCGCCGCCGCCCACGCGGGCACCCGCCCCGCGGAGGCCGCAACAACAACAAACCGCGTCACGTGACGGTGAGGGGGGCGTGCGCGGCCGCCGGCACGTGACGGGCTCGCGGCGCTCAGCCCTCGCGCGGCGGGGCGGCGCCCCCCCGCCTCCTCCCCCGCCCCGCGCGCCGTGGTGCTTGCCCGGCACGTGACCGCCGGCGGCGCGCTCCCGCCAAATGGCGGCGCGGGGTCGGGGGGCGCGGCGGGGGCTGCCCGCAGCCAAGGGAGGCTCGGGGGGGGGGTTTGCTTGTCCGGCTTGCTGCGATGTCTAGGCCCTGATAGGTATCATACGTTTATCTTCTCTTCCACAATTATGAAATAAAATAAGCTCAGACAGCTCTGTAAAGTGCTGCGTGCATTTTTGCTCTCCAAAACCCTTTTTTTATTTTATAAATGAGAAACGTTGTATATATTGCACCTACTTTAGTTTTGTTGCCCACCTGCACATAAATCTTGACCTAAACTTCATGGATATAAATTTAAATGGTTTTCTTTAATACCACAGCTTAACGTCACCAACTATTTACATAACAGTCCTAAGTTTATAGGCCAGGATTAGTCAGGTAGAATTTCTCCTTTGCAAAATGCAGTAATATCAGCTTTTAAAAAAATAAAATACTTTTGGCTAAAATTGTGGATACTTGGTTTTGGCTTCAAAAGGGATTGCTTATGGGTAACTGACTTTAGATGTGGTATATGTGTTTATAAGGGGATAAAAATGTGGTTCTCTCAAGTATTAACAACCCCAAAAAGACTTACATTCCATTTTGCATGTGCTTTACGTGTGTCTCAGAACCCAGTTCCAGATGGGAGTCACAACAATTCCATTACTCTCTGCAAATTTGTAGGCCTTCTTTTTCGTTACTGAAACTGAGGGAAGATTTAGATATTTAAGCATGAAAAGGAGAGGTGTAGCTTTGATGTTGATATTTTGGCGCTTATTTATGCGAAGATGGTGTTATAAGGAAGACAACCTATGGCTGACAGGTGCATGGTATAAAGGTTTTTGTGAAGCTAATGGTAAGGAAATGAATCAAGGATCCTGAAGCTGACCCTTATATTGCAAGCATTTACACATGATGGTAATGTTGTAGCAGTTGCCGCTGAATTGGGAAGTCTGATAGTGGTCAGGTCCTCTTCTGTTCTTGCAGCTCTATGTATATGAGCATCCAAGGATGGGGCATGAAATGCAGAACTAATTTGAGGTCTGTTGTACCTTGAGCTTCCTAAAAAATGTGTACTCTGTCCTTGGGAAGCAAAACAACTGAAGTTGGTTGAGAAGAACTGGTATGAAAAGATTTAATGAATCTTACGGGAACAAGCTGCATTTCAGATCTTCCTGTTTTATTTAGAAGGCTGTGTCAGGCTTCTGCATGTTGATGGCAAACCTCCTGCTATGCTGAACCAGGTTAGTTTCCCTCTTGACTCTAAGCAAGCAGAACTGTTGATTACGTGTTAGGAATGAATAGAAACATTTTGTTCGTGGTTGGGTACAGAGAACAAATATGAGATTTCCTCACTTTCTGTACTGTTTGTACACTGAGCAACACTAACCAAAACATGCACATACACATAGCTGTGCTGTCTCTCTTGCCGTGGTTCTTTCAAACAAAGTTTATCTTCTGAGGGTAATCTTGGTATTTTTGTATGCAGGTTCTCTTACCCTCCCCTTTTTGTCAATGCCTTGCTCTGGGAGTTGTCCCAGTGAAGTTGTTTCCGAAGGAGTAGCAATTGACTGCATTAATATTCAGTATTAGTATTTTGCATCTTCCATGTACAAGCCTTCAGACTGTGCTGTGGGGCTGTTTGCATCCCGAGCACTGGAAATCTCTGGGTGGAAGGAAGACAAGAATGCTTGCTGCTGCCATTGGGATCAAAGCATTCAGTCTGAGTAGAGTATAGATGGGAAAATTCCCCATGAACAAAAAGCTTGCAAGTTTCAGGGCTTTGTCTGTTGAATCCTGCTCTTGGATCTGCAGTTCACTTTGCAGGGAAAAACAAAACAAAACAAAACAAAACAAAACAAAAAACTGAAACCTGAAGGGAAAAAGAGTTAAAGATCCTTCCCTTTCACCTTACGCAAATATGCAAGAAATACTTGGACAAGAATGGCATGTCAGGAGTGCTGCTGGGCAGGAGGGACAGCTGTTTGTTTTTTATCCTCCCCCAGAGTACAATCTATTTAAATATTTACATGATCTCTTGCTAAAAGGCTTTCCTTTCTTTATTGTACTTTTGTGGTTCATTATTAAGTTAGGAATGGAGAAGAGGGAGAGGTTTGTAACTGTTCCCTCTTCTACGTTTTTGAAAAAAAATCTGGTTTTTATATACTCTGAGAAATATTATAATGTTTTCTAACCACTTTAAGTAGTTTTGCAGAGGTTTGTACTTTACTGTTTGATAATACTGCTTCTTCCTTTCACATTTTATATATTTTACAATCTGAACAGGCTACCTGAATACACTAAAAACAAGAAACCTCGGACAAGACAACATTGAACAGAAAGCAGTAGAAGGCTCATATGTAGATAATTTCAGAAGATTAACAATATACATAATAATAACATAATAATAAAAATGTAAACACAAAAATGACATATTTCGTATTATAGTAACAATTGTGCTTTGCCACTAGACCCTTCACTCATTAACATATGGCTGGGATAACCTCGGTCGCCCTCTGTGTGTCTGTTCTGCATAGACCACTAGGTCACTGCATCTAAAATTGTAGAGATGTTCAAGACAATGTATTTTTAAATGTAAGTATTAGTTTAAAGAACCAGCAATATTTAGTGACATTGAACATCTTGGGTTACAAAGCTCTTACAGGAAAGTAAAAATAGAGCTCCTCAGGCTCCAGAGGAAAGACTCCTGCGAGTGGTTACTATTACACCTAGGAAATATCTTTTAAATTCAATAAATCACAGGAGAATACAGTTAAATATGAACGTAGTCTTTGTTGGACTGAGGCCTTGATCATTAAGTACAGTTCAAACTAAAAGGTGCTTCACTTCAACATCAAATGAGTTTAACCAAGAACGTGTTCTGCACACGATACAGGCCTTCAAGACACAATTTGAAGTAACTTTTGCATGAGCATCTCTTTCTTTTGATAACAGTAAGTACACTGTATTTTCATCTTTCATTTTGTCAGAAAAGGAAACTGTACAAGAGCAATGATCTGTTTGTTTTTGAACAATAATACAGGTGCGTGCTAGATAGCCTCCAAAGACTACGGATTCACCACCCTCTGTGAAGGGGCTGGCAGAACTCCTAGAGACTTTCACAAGGCTGGGACCCCACTCACAAAAGTGTGTAGCTCTGTAATCATTATTTTGGAAGCAATTCTTGCTCTTTTCAATAACTACCTCTATAATCCCCTTGCCAATGTCTCGGGCAGCAGTTGCAATTAAAAATCAAGCAGAAAATATATCCTTGTATATGTAGACCCTGGGGCAGGAAAGCCTCTAGCTATTTTACCTGGCTATATGGGAAGATCTAAATCTCCAATAAATACAGCTAGATTTTACTTGGTACTCACAACTCTTCTCAGCCTGGACAGGAATCAGCGTTTAATGTTGAAACGAGATGGACAACTACAAATCCCAGGGAGCACTGCTGTCAGCAGGTTTGTGCCAGCGGATTGGCATTCTGCAGGGACCAATGGCAGGCAGAGAAATCACGAAAATTCATGTGTGTCAGCTCCCTCTATTAAAAAGCGCTGGAGAGAGCTGCGGACCTGTGGGGAAATTGCCTGTTTCCCCGGGCTACTTTTAAACCTGTTTGTAAGCTTTGTATTAATATAGTATTTTACACCCCCTGTGCCTCAGCTTGAAAAAGCCCACCGGACTAGCCCAGATGGATGCAATTTTGAACTGCAGAGTGGATGACTTGGAAGATTACTACAACTTGCTAGGATGTGATGAACTATCTACGGTAAGAGCCTTCCCCACCTCCCCTCCAGGTTAATAACATTTTGAGTGTGCTTGTGTATCTGCGGGGAGGATTTGAAGTCCATTATCTCCCAGGGTAGGACTATTTGAAATGCATTGCAAACCTTCCTTCTAGCCACTTTTATCTTTTACTAACTTCCTTTGCAATGCTCAATTTTCTGATCTGTCTGCCTACGTTCAGATCCTAGAATAAAGCTCTCATGAAAAATGTCTTGTGAAACAGGATTGTATTACAGATATAAGTGAAATGAGGGTTTCTTCATTAGTTTAGTTCAACATATGATATGGTTATGAATCGTGAGCCAACTGCATAAATTTGACAACATGCAAATAAAATTTTGGAATACCTTTACAGTTTTAAAAGATGAAAAAAAAGCTATGCATATGCAACTAATTGAACGTTCATAGCTGTAGGTGACAGATAATGCTATCAAGTTGCTCAAGTATTTATCTTACACTTCATTTTTTTTAATTGTATTAATTGATAGGGTAGAAAACCTTTTTTTTTTTTTCATTCATTTTACTAATGATTTCTAAATGATAATTTGCCTTCAAAAACTAGTTTTAGTAATTTGTTTTGGTAGCAGGTACATCCTTTAGGGTGAGAACTATGTAAGCAATTGTTGAATGATTCGTAGGTAAGCAAGTCATTTTCTTTCTAAAGATGTCTATACAACATTTTTTTTTTTTGATAGTCAGAGTTAGGGGTGTGCTAATATTTTTAATCTGTCTGCTCTGTTTACTGGAACTGGGTTCAGACTTTGGAAAGGGAGATTTGATTACTCTGCTGTAATTAATGATATATTCAGCACGGATAAAAGCTATATTTTGCTCAGTAAATTTAATCAGATCCTTTCCTTTGTCCTAGTGGTCAAATGCTGGGATAACACCTCTGTCTCTTTTTATCACTGTAGGCAAATCAGTAAGCATCTTTGTTCTGTTGCAGACGGTAATTTTTCTCTTTCCTGAGAAAATTCTCTTTTCCTGAGATAACTTCCATATTCCATCCCAGCAGAGGGCAGTATTAAAGTTCCTATCTA
Source organism: Aythya fuligula (assembly GCF_009819795.1). Classification (NCBI taxonomy): domain Eukaryota; kingdom Metazoa; phylum Chordata; class Aves; order Anseriformes; family Anatidae; genus Aythya; species Aythya fuligula. The sequence goes on along the minus strand of NC_045565.1, from coordinate 4,336,971 downwards.
GGCTTGTTTCGCAGATGCTTTTTCTCATTTTCTAGCTCATATTAATTCCTTATGGGTTTATTAATTAATGAATACTTCGAACACATGAAATAATGATTTGTCAGATTGCTTCAAATTAAATTTAAAAGGTGAAATGACTGCTAATGAGTCCCGAAAAATAATCTGTCGAGTACTATCTATTGAGAGAAGCAGCAGATGTTACAACATTATTTTTGACTTCAGAGTATGAACTGAGATCCCAGTTTGACTGGGCCCCATGATTGCCTTCTCTCAGGATAGCGCACATGACTACTTCTAGCTTTAAAAAGAAATTCTAAGCATTACAGATATTTTGCAATCACACTGATTTGTGTAATCAGAGCATTAACATTGTAGTGGTACAGGCTTCTATGCGTTCTTCTTTAGGCATATACAGAAGTAAATTTACTCTTACATGCTCTCAGCTCCAGTATTTTTGTGCAAGGTACTGAATATTCTGTTCTTGATCTGACCTGCTTAAATTGGAGCACAAATAATCTCCATTTCTTCAACAGCATTTCTCTGCATTCAGGTAAATACCTGTGTTCATTCTTGGCTTCTTGAAGAACTGAGCTCATAGACAACTTCTTCATCTTCAGACTTAAGAGGACGAGGAGAGATCTCTTTCCTACATCCTTCCAAGAAAAATGTTATTCATATCTAGTGGGTTTTGAATAACTTTCTTGGTAGAACATATCATTGAATATTTTAATGTAAATTTAATGTATTTTGTATAAACTTCATATGAATTTTAAAAAAATATATATTTAAACTGAAGACTTCCATGCTACCCTTCTGCTACTGCACATATTTGAAAGTTCCCCTTTATGTAAGTAAGTTTTAGTAACAGTGGCTATACAGTACCCAGTTTCAACAAGTTCTCTGTATAATATACCTATATCTTTTTAAGGGTCTTATGACTGGAAATATACCACCTCACATATGTACCTCTGGAGGAAGCTACTGAGAAGAGTGAAAAGTATGGAATTCTTAAAATACCATTATAGACCACATGTTGCCCAGCATATGACTAAATAATTTGGCCAGCTGGTTAAGAGACAAGTAATTTTATTTTGAAGAAAAAAGATCTTCTGACTTAATCTTGAAATACTTCATTTATGTTTTATGTGGACAGCAGGGTCTGATGGATGAGGAATTCGTATGAACAGCTTTTCCAGCACGGAAAAAATAGTAGCTAGTTGATACTGTAGGATAAATTGCTGTAATAGCTTGAGCTGTACAAGAATGATTCCAAAAAGATTTGGCATATGAATTGTAGGGTGAAACGAGATACTCTGAAAATCTAAGCCTATCCCCAACTCCAGGGGTTTCCTGTGTTTTGTTAGCTGTTAAATGTCTCTGCCACTCCACAGCTTATAATAACTAACGGCACTATAAACTGTGTGGGAGTTTGTGAATAATATCAACTAATACCTTTCAATATTCTAATATTGGTTACAAATTTATTCTATTCCAAGCCAACCTTTTGGCCAGAAAATAAACTTGACAGGAAGACTGTTAAATGCTCCTTGTCCAGCCTTGTGGTATGCAAGGTAGATAAGCCATGTGGCACTGGCTAAGTTTTCTTGCAGAGGATGTGGACAAAGCCACCCAAACCCACAAACTGATCCTTAGCAATACAGGCTTTTGGTTCCTGCAGTGAGACTTTGTGAAATGATACAGTCGATTAAATAAGATGAAGAGCAACTGAAGTGATACGTTTTACTTGTGTGTTCAAAAGTAAGGAAGGGGTTTTGCACACATCAACTTCACATATTTTTCTTAAAGCCAGCTCACTATATTGTGTGGCTAAGCTTCATAAAACCAAAAGCAAGGATGAGTGCATAGGCGTTGAAATTGAATAGACAGTGTCACTGACAGATAGCTGTTACCTGTTTTGCCTGTACTAAAAATGAATAGGAAAAAAATCAACATTCTCAGTTGTTCCTCCCAACTCCTTTCAAAGAGCAAATCTGAAAGTCTTTAATGTATGTATGTATTTACTCACTTTAAATCTTGACATTCTGTTTAGGTTGAACAAATTCTTGCAGAATTTAAGATTAAAGCCCTTGAATGTCATCCTGACAAACATCCTGGAAACCCCAAAGCAGGTATGTATTCTTCCCTGTTTAAAAATAATATATTCTTTCATAAGATAGCTAAGGTGACTAAGACAATAAATTCAGCCTTAACATTTTATTAATTGTTCTCTTGCCCAATACATTTTAAGCATCTTGTGTATTTGAGTGTATTCTTTAATTAGCAATCCTTAATATTCTGTTGAAAACTTGCACACTCCTAGGTGGTAAGAGCAGAAAGTCACTTGCAGTGTTTTAATTTCTAGGAATATCATTTTTTTTCCTATGGTCGAGCATCTTCTAATCTAGAAATTGTTTATGGAGTGCATCGCTTTCTAGACTTCTGAAGCTGGCCTGCTTCCATGCTCAGTGGCATTCAAATGCCACACTTGCGTCAACTAGTTAATTTGCTTCCACGAACAAGCCCATCAGGAGCATATTAAATGTAGTTTAGTTTCTTTTAATGTAATTTAGTGACTGGAAATAAAAGAGAACCTGGCACCACGTGAGTAGCCATCTGTTTGCAGAACATCAGCTAACATCTGAGTTTATGAAAGCATGCATGCAGTTCTTCATATCCAAGCTGTGCCTGTGACATCTAACCAGCACCAGAGTTATTTGGAGACAGTCTTACCCAGTTGTAACTAAAAGACAGCTCTCATTGATGCTCACCTCTCTCTGAATAGTTAATATTCTTATAATAAAGGCTATTCTGATCATAACTATGGTCCCCACTAAAAAATGGTCGTAGAATAATCAATTATACTTCTTATTTTGCTTAATGCATGAAGTTTTTCCCCGGGATCCTTCCTATTAGTTTAGTTATAAACTGAACAATACAGGCTACCCACTTCTGTGAGTTTGACCGCATCCACACCCTCCCCTGGGACGGCAGAGCTATGAGTGTAGTGGATGCTACAGGCAACTCCCACTCCACTGCCTCAAGGAGAATTCTCAGCCAGCGTGGCTTTTGCTCTTGAAGTGCCACCCAGGTCTAGTTTCAGTGAGTTCACAAGGCAGGGTTAAAAGGCAGAATAGGTGGGATTTTTCACTCTGATATTCCCTGTCAAGGAACCCCATGTGATTTGGCGTTTGAAAGACAATCTACCACCTATTAACAATAGCCTCATTGCTAGTCTTTAATTCATTGAAAATGGTAGCACAAGTACCAATGGAAACAATGGAATAGAGTTTGTCTGCACCAAATTCTGGCTCTTATGGCAAAGAAACAGGAGACTGCTCCACTGCATGTTACCCCTGCAGCAGCTCCCTCTAAATTCACTGAAACTCAGTAACTCAAAATGGGAGGCCAAGTGCCAATGCTGGAGCAGCTTTGTTGAAAAGAAATATTTTATACTCTATTTAACATGATCATCTTGCCTTTACTTTAAATGACTTTTTACAGTACTGGTGAAAGTTTATATTTTTGTTTTCGTCTGTTTAACAAAGCTCAATAAAGAGTAATTAAAGTAACTTTTTATTTGTTGAAAACTAGTGACACTAGAAGAAGGAAACCTCAGAGAACTGCCTCCCCAGCCTGTTGTCTGTTGTTTGATTTATGGTTATCAATTTTGATTAGTGTTTGGGCTTAGCGTATTTCAAAAGAAATCTAATTTGTGAAGTGGAATAAATGAATAATAATAGTCATAATAATAGATCACCGTAATGCAGGTGACTCATAGATAAAATCTAAATCTTTATAACCCTTCTACAAACAGTAACATGCAGCTGCATCCTTAGTAACTATGTAATGAAAAATTATCCTGTAGGGAAAACTAAGGGCTCTCATTCATGCAGGCTGGTATCCAAGATAATATTTTAGCATATGTGGAAAAAATATCCAATGAAACGCACAAGTTAGTTAATTTGCACTATATTTAGGTTCCTCTACATGCTTGTCAGGACTGCTTGTCATTTTAGCTTGCATTGCTGGCAGCTCCCCTTTCACATCTGAATTAATTTATTTGAAAACAAGTGTTGGCTTTAGCATCTTTTTGGTTTGTGTTCTAGTGGAGAATTTCCAGAAGCTGCAGCAAGCTAAGGAGATTCTTATTAATGAAGAGAGTCGAGCACGCTATGATTACTGGCGGAGAAGCAAAATCACCATTCCGTTCCAGCAGTGGGAGGCCCTGAGCAACTCCGTGAAAACGGTTGGTGGTGTCTAGGTTGGGGCATTCAGGAGAGGGGAGGTAGGGCTGGCCCAGCAGAAATGTTCCACTTAGTGACAGGGTGAGTTGCAACACTTCTCCAGATGCAGGTTTTCAGGATGGGATAATGCAGGGTAATTTCTAAGGAAACTCAGGTAAAATTGGAAGGCTACAGAAGCCTGTTCGTAGAAGGGTTTTAGGCTATTAGTTTTATAGCAAATTTATTACAGTAGTTTAAAAGCTGTTTTCAGATGTTTCATCACTCTTTGCCTTTCTTTGCAGGGACCTTTTATTTGTTTTCAAAGTTAAATTAGAACTAGGATCCTTGAACAATATTCTAAATTCCTGAAATGCTGTATTGTCCGTCAGACTCTCAGGAGTTGTACTCCAGCTGTGTTCTAAGACGGCTAACAGCACAAATGTCTGAGAAGCACAAATGACCCTACGAGTCAACCGGAAATGCAGGTTACCTAAAAATGGCAGGACCAATTTCTTCTGTCACAGAAAACACCGCTGTTTAAATACCATTATTTCCTTGTAGTAAGGAAGTACTTTTGATTTGCACAGTGGCTTAGAGACACATGTTTTGAGGATTGATTTCCTTCCTCATTTTGCTAGTGTGATAATTTGGTGGTGTGTTCCTAGTAGGTCCCGATTCCATGATGGTTGATTATTTTCTCCCTTGTTAGAGTGCATGGTAGTTAAAAAGCTACACGATCAGATACTAAGACAAGTGAACAAATATGTTTTTCATCCCAATTCTGCTTGCCTCAGTTCTGCTTAGGAGTGACGTTTGAGAGCATCTTCAGCTGAAGCATCATGCCCGAGTTTAAACGTTTGCTGGAAGTATCCCACCAAGCATAGTTTAGTTCCAAACAGAAATCATTCTGCAGACTTCAGTAGAAAAGCTTTCAAAATACTCCTGCTTTCAAAGAGCATCTTGAAATCAAAAAGATCTTTGAAAAAGGAAAGAGGAGTCACTTCAGTCCTCTTAAAAAAGTGTCTGAAGTCATGATGGAAGAAACTGGACAAAACACCCTTATAATTATTTGATGTACTCCTACATGTTGTTCTTCATGTCTGCCTCACATAAACTATCCTCTTGAATGCTGTTTGCAATATGTTACCATGCTTTCCTTATCCTATTGACGTGCAAGCTTCTCTAGTACGTGCTTTTTAACCATTTATTAACAGAATATAAGAAAGAAAACTTCTTCTGAAAATCTTTTAAAGCATGGGAATTTGTTCTTTGTTTCCTGTTTTTGCATTTCTTTAGTCAATGCACTGGGCTGTCCAAAATAAAAAAGACCAAATGCTGGAAGCTCCTGACTTGAATAATAGCAACAACATAACCAATGAGATTTGGACCCAGCAATCTGAAAACAAAGGATTGTCAGATGGGAACAGGGAGCAAAAAGATGTCGCAATTCCTGATGAGAAACCACAGTCTTCAAAGAATCCAGACTCCCCAAGTAAGTAAAACCAGCAGTTGCAGAAGATTGCAGTATCCAGACTCTGGCCTGAAACTGAGGCTTTTAGTCATGAGAAATTGTTCTCTGAAGCAACACATTTAATTGGTAGCTTTTAAAATGCGGTTTGGGTTTGGGGTTTTGTTTTAGTTTTTGGATTGTTACTTATTTATTTTTCAAGCTTTCAGACCTTTCTCCCTCCCTACCCTTTGTTTGCCTGCTGTTTGCTAGTAAAGACAAAAACAGAAGAAGAGGAAAAAATAGTTCTTAAACTGAAATGGAAAACTCAGTTTTCCTGTTAGACTGAAGTGGGTAAAAATCATCAACTATTTTCAGTGATTTTTTTTTTTTTACAAAATAACTTTAAAGCACATTACATAAAACACATAGTTATTATATACCTATGTTTTTTAAATCCAGTATTTAATACTTATGCACAGTTTGCATCTGATGAGCTCATAAGGACTAAAAATTGAGGCTTGAAGGCTTCTTTTGTTTATTTGTTATATATGTATATATATGAACAACAACAGTGCATGCACCTGAATAAATGTGAGTTTCAAAAGCTGTCATCTGGCTAGTTAGCATTTCCTGTCTATTTTAGGTTAGTATACCTGAATTAAAGTTAGGACACTCTCTGTTCTGTTTCATCCTTTAGGAGTTTCATAATCTTATGTTTATATTATCAGAGAACTATTATTAAACCAAGTCCTATCATTTCTTCTCAACTTGATCAAACAGGGAATTAAACTAAACAGGGAGGGAACAAAACCTAGTTTAAACCCAAGTGTTTGTGGAATGCAGAAGATAGATAAAAAGTTCTACAAACAAATGTTGGTGAAACATAACTAAAAATAATATTTAAAAATTGTGCCTTATAACATTAAAGTATTCTGTATTTCAGGTGATTAAATCAACATTGTCACCTTTGTAAAGGAATCAAATTTCAAAGTAGAGAAAATGTCACCTTAATCCTTGTGGTAGCTGGCTTGCTTTGCAGGCATCTTCTGTCTTACAATTTTTTTTAGTTTTAATTTATTTTTCATAGATTTGAATGTGAAAATTATGAAACATATTAAATGATTCCTTATTTTACCCAGTGGATGCAAATTACTGTTAATAAATGTGAATATTAGAATGCATTTATTTGTCAGAGCCAGTATGCATATCTATGTTCATACTTGCTAATGAATTTGTTAATGAATTCTTGTTTGTTTTTGCCAAGGAAATTTTATTATATTGGATCCTCCTTTTAAATTGAGATATTTTTAGTTTCTGTCTGCTGGTTGGTAGGAATTACAGACTACAACTCCACATAGCTATTTCAACCTGAATAAAAGACTTTTTAACAATAAGTCTGGTAGGTTTCAGCTTCCTGATATGGGAAGTTCACATTTTAATATTCACAACTCAGAGATGATGAAAACACATCACTGGGCCAGAAAAACACCATAACTAAGGGCTTGAAAAACTCTACTTGAGTGTGAGAAGAACCAATACATCTTCTCTTTATGCTGCTGCCTTTCACATATGTGGAGATTAATCCTGTAACCCTATCTTCTTTAGATTAAGCAAATATAGTTTTTCATTCTTTCAACAACTCAGTTTTATACTAGTTTATAATAATTTACTTGCCTTTTTCTCTCTTTATTTTCCTCAGGGTTTTCAGAGGCAAATTACTGGCACTTACGTTTCCGCTGGTCAGGGGACGCCCCATCAGAGCTTCTGAGGAAATTCAGAAACTATGAGATCTAAAATGCAAAATATGCAGGAACGTGAGATCATCTGTTCAACAATTCAGTATTTTTTGCAGCAGCTTTAAGTTATTTGTATTTAGTATTCATTCACTGTGATGTGAACATTGTTTGAATAGATGTCTTAATACTTACCTGTTAACACACATTCTATGAGCTTTACAGATGGAGGTTTTGTTTAATAAGCAAGCTTTAATAAGCAAAGCCCTTTTCAGTATTAACATAAAGTATTTTTGTGTAGTTATCTAATATCTTATATATTGTTTCTTGTATTATTAAATGGTATGTAGTAAGTAGTATTTTTCTCTACACTGTGGTAAAAATATACTCTCAGTAGAACCAAAAGTTCATGCTAGACTCTAGGATATTACGCTATTAAGTGATCTTCCAAAAGCTGTATGAAAATGAACTTCAAACAAAACTGTGCTTATTTCTAAACTATGTACTTTGGTTATCTTCTTTTATTGCATTGTACTTACTATAGTGATTTGTAATTCATGCATGCACAATACTATAACAATACTATAACTTGTTGGACAATTGCTTACAATCTAAATGCAGTAAGAACCTTCTTATTATCCAGAAGGTCACTGTGCTGGATCAAGCACTCTTCAAAATCACCTGCATTGTTAATAAGTAAGTTTTTCTGCACCAAGTATTCATTTTGGAAGGCAGTTCCAGAACCTCACTTCAGATAGAAACTATATATACATATAACATATATAGGGCCATATCAGGGTTTGTATGCTAAGTAATGAAAAATCAGGCCAGTCACCATTAATGTGTTTAAAATCTTACAGGTCCAGCTTTTGGTATTTTGAACAAACTTTTAAAATTCTATGTTGTACTTGTTTGTTTTGCATTTGCTTCCTTTTTTGTAACCCTGGCTAATATGTCAGTACATTGTACTTTTGTGTACACAAGTAATTCCATCAGTAATTCTAACGAATAAAGCTACATACATACAGAAAGGGTTGATTTCATTTTTTGAAGTGAAAGCCTCTACTCACTGCAGAGATCTCTTGAATTTCTTGTCACTTGTCCCATCAGTGGGGAAATGCTTAAGGCAGTCTGGTTATAAATCCTGCGCATCTCCATGGGAAGTTTTACCTAAAAAATTGCAGTTTTCTCCCAACATGTAAACAATATTAAATATCTACTCCTGGAGTGACACGTTTGGCCTTGCTGTGCAGTGGTATGATGTGCTGACTGACTTACCATGCTTCTGTGTATTGCTACAAACTGTAACACAAGTATTTATCCATGCAACCCAGAGAATCATAGAATCATGGAGCACTTTGGGTTGGAAAGGATCTTGAAGACCATCCAGTCCCAACCCCCTGCCCTGGGCAGGGCCCCCTCCCACCAGCCCAGGCTGCCCAAAACCCATCCAGCCTGGCCTTGAACACCCCCAGGGATGGGGCAGCCACAGCGTCTCTGGGCAGCCTGTGTCAGTGCCTTAACACCCTCTGAAGAATTTCTTCCTAATGTCTAATCTAAATCTACCCTTTTTTAGTTTAAAATAATTCCCCCTTGTCCTATCACTACACTCCCTGACAGAGTCCCTCCCTCCCTTTCCTGTAGCCCCTTTTAGGTACTGGAAGGCTGCTGTAAGGTCTCCCTGAAGCCTTCTTGTCTCCCATCTGAATAAGCCCAACTCCCTCAGCCGTTCTTCATAGCAGAGGTGCTCCAGCCCTCTCATCATCCTCATGGCCCTCCTCTGGACACGCTCCAACAGGTCCACATCCTTCTGTTGTTGGGGACCTCAGAATGAACACAGCACTCAGGTAGAGTCTCCCAAGAGCTGAGTAGAAAGGGAGACCTTCCTTTCCCTGCTGTCTACACTTCTTTCGATATAGCCCAGGACACAGCTTTCTGGGCTCAAAGTGCATTTTGACTGCTCATGTCAAGCTTCTCATCCACCAATGCCCCCAGGTCCTTCTCCTCAGGTCTGCTCTCAGTCCATTCTCTGCTCAGCTTGTATTTGTGCCTCGACTTGCCCCTACCCAGGTGCAGGACCTTGCTCTTGGCCTTGTTGAATGTCAGGAGGTTCAGGTGGGCCCAGTGTTGTTTGCTGATACTGGTTACGTTTGCACCAATCTATTTATAAAAGCTCGGAGTAATGCTGGTCTGTTGTTCCAGCTACATTGACCCTACTTTTGATGGCATCAGGAGTGACAGCTATTTTTACAACACATAAACTTGCTTATCCAAAATCTTTTGAATCTTTCTAGATGCTTTTCCCTTGCATATTTTGCACCTGAAAACATTAAAGGCACAAAAGTAATAATCCTCTGTAATTTCTGCCAAATGTGACTATGTATTTTCTTTTAGTGCACATGCTGCTTTCCTCTATACCTGCTCAAGACTTCCAATCCACTTTATCAGAGACGGACTGTAAATAATGTTGAGTACTGGGAATGGAGAAAACACTAGTCCATATGAGAGATACATAGTAACAGGGTACAATTTTTCTCTCTTTTACAAAAAGATGGAAGTGCAACCAGATGGATTACTTCAGATCAGATGACATCTGTGTCTTCCCTCCCCATTTCACTAGCATCTAAAGGTAAAAGGGGGTACTTTGATGGATGATTTAGTGCCTAACCAGGTGGTTAACTTGACAAGTGAGCATACACTAGGGCTTTGCACAGACCTTCATGTCACACATGATTAAAACCAGGCTGTTTTGGTAAATCACCTTTCGATATTTGTTGCAGATGTTTGGAAGGCTCTTAGCTCCTCAAAAAGCAATAGCAAAACTTGCATTTTGTAACATTCCTGCTACAGATCAATAATTTTATTCATATTTGCCCTAGTGAAGGAGTAAATTGCCCTAGTAACTGATACAGACATTTCTTATACTTGCATAGACACTTTAACTTGAAAGGCCCAATTTTCTGTGTTTCCCAACTAGGGGGTGATTTAACGTTTCCTAGCAGAGCAAACCTAGCAGCACTGGAAAGCAGGAGGAAGCTGTGCAGCCTCTTTTGCTCTGGGGACAGTACTGGTGTGACCTGACCTGCATGCCAACAAGAACAGTTAACTGGAATAAGTGTGCACCCCAGTTCTCCTTAATGTGGAAAACAATAAACACCTGACAAATTTCTGTGTTAGGTGATTCAGGACTTTACCCACCCTTCCCCAAGCAGAATATGTTTTTTTTCAGCTTGTTTTTAATGTATATATATATAGTGGTTTTAGAAGTCTTGTTGCCAGTAGCATCAAAAGACCAGTAAACATCCCATATGACATTACTAATAATAACGTGGGGCCTTGGCCTCTGCACTTAACATACTTGACATGCTTAAATATAAATTACCACAGGGGCTGTAAGCTGGGGCTCTCAAGCTTTTAAAAAGATGTGATTATGATAGCCAGATATATGTGGTTTTCTAGCAGCCAAAGAAAGAACTAATCTTCCTCTGCAAAATGGAGACAGCTGCAAAAGAACAGCAATTGCAGGTAGTGCATTAGGATTAGAGTCTGTGAACTGCAAGCTGGGAAGAGGGCAGACACCTGCAAAAGCTGCAGGGGAGGGGGATAACACCCTATTTTCCACTTCAGCACTCCCTATGAGTTGTTTAAGTAGATAATAAAGGGTTCTGAATCTGGTGGGTATCTGAGGGGTCTGACTTGGTGTGTCTTGTATTATATAAGATTAATATATCCTTAATTCCTGCTGTGATTCCTGGTTTTGTGCAAATGCTGAATATATGACTGAGAATGTTCCAGTTCTTCACAAGGTTCTTGTTTTTACCAGTTGTTTTGGTAACACTTCTCAAGTGGCAATGGAAGAATTAAAATGTTGATGATGAATACAAACAGTATAGGACTTAAAACCTCAGGCTGAGTAATGCTGAATGATAGGTAAGGTCATTTCCTGAATGCTTGTTTAATTCTTTAGGAGAGACAGGAAAAAAAAAAAGGCAGTTTATATGTTCTATAATAGAAGTAAGTATCCTGATGATTAAAACAGATACTGACTAGCTTTAATTTCCTGAGCACGAATATTGCTATCTTACACTTTCATATCCTGAAATGATACAAGACTGCTGGGAAGGTAAGCAGCAAAGCTGTTATAAAGCTGGTGAAATTACACAGCAAAAGATAAAGTAACTCAGTAAGTCGTCAGCCTCTGTCCCTGTCAGATGGGGTGATACTTATCAGTTAGTTTACGCTGGGTATTTTTATTGCAGCTCAGTGTGTGCTTGTGCTGTGGTTATGAGAGTCAGCAAGCCTGCCCCCTTGACGTAGGTGCTGCATGTTTGGTCTTCCACCTTCATTATATTAGTCTATTCTTCCTTCCATGTTAATGAAGATGAGACTCTTCAGATGCTCTGTTTGTCCCCACTTTGAAAGGCTTGCATCTGAATGATTACAGTGCTGCACAATATAGAGAATGGGAAGCTTTACAAGTCTTAGGTCTCTGGTGTGTATCAGAACCTGTCACAGACAATGGATGTTGCAGAAAGGTAATTTATTTTCCCCTCTCTATAGCATCTTCACAGGGGTTTGTTCCTGCTCCTTTCTCTTGGTGGGGCAGCAAAGGAGAAGGGCTACTTCTCTATGAGATTCACTGTCATTGTCCAGATTTCCAGTCTGGATGTACAATGCAGTTCCAGTTTGGACAAAAAGATTTGCTTGCCTCTTTTTCAAACTGCCTCTGGGAAGACATCAAATGACCCTAAGACAAGTGATTTGCTACAGCTCTTTTAAGGAGATGGAGCTTGACTTGGGTGGCAGTCCCCACAGAAACTAGATTTACCCCTCAGGACTGTTAGAGCTGGTTCTTTAGTAGCAGTTGATTTCCACGGTACCCCCAGGTTTCTGCTGGGTATAGGATTGCCAGGTCTTCCCCTTTCTGATCCAACAACATTGTGTGCATGATACCTATGGGAAGTGGGGCAGGACCATTAGCAGAAAGATTCAGAGGCGTAACAGACTGTTCCAGCTGCTTGCACCATGGTGCCTTTGGTATTTTTCTGCTCCTTGTAGTCCTTGATTCCAAACGACCTGAGTCCTCCCCAAGTCCATCCTTGACCTGCCACTGCCAAAGGACAAAACTCATTGTTTCAGTACGAATAGATGATAAAAAGGAGCCTGGATATCTTAAGCATCCCTCTGCTAGATGTACGCTGAGCCAGATTTGGGGCAGAAAATTGCATAGATATGTGGAGTAGTATCATGCTGAGCCCACACGAACCATTTGGGGCCTGGACTCTAGAAACAGATTCATTACTGCCCTGCTTTTTCTCATGCTTATAGCTGAGGTTTAAAAAGGGAAGCAAACCAGAACAGTAGCACGTCTAGCTCTCTGCTACAAAATGGAAATCAAAAGTGACAGGAGTCTAGGAGAGAGACCTAGTGGACTAGGACTCTAGTACTGCTGATGTGCATATAGCTTTAGCAGACTGTTTGGCAGTCGTTACTTTCTTGTGTAATTACAAACAAACAACAACAACACAAAAAGGCAAAAAAACACAGCCAAGCAAAAAAAACCAACCCCATACAAAAAATAACTGCAATTAAAACCATATGTTCCCCCCCCAGTAGTGCCTTGATGGGAACATTTTTATACATGTAAATCTTGCTGGAGGGTAGGAAATAACTTGGGTGTTTGCTGCTGCTTTTTTGTTTCAACTGCAAACTCTAGGGAAAATCACTTTCAAGTAGGAAAATTTCATCAAATGTAAATACTTTGTTAGACAAGGAGATTTTTGCTGCGATTCTGACAGACTTCTTATTTTTCAATGCAAAATTTAAAATAACCCTATCTTTTGGTGTTGGTCATTTGACAATTTGACATTTCCATCACTAGCAAGGTTCCAGTGGAAGGATGTATGGAAAATGAGATCGTCTTAATAACTATTTATTGGGTGGTGCTTTGTGTTTGGATCTATTAAAGTGACAAAACATGTCATTTTGCAACAAAACACTTAAAGTGGTCAGTAAAAAACTGGGAACAATTTCAGTGCTTTAGTAAAATAGATGGACTTAATGCAAAGCCTGCCTGCTGTGTTTTGTATTTTGACTCTTTCAAAACTTTTTATTAATTTGGAATGCTACCCAAAACTGCATTTCACAAAACAGAGTTTTTCTCATCTGTTCCAGATTAGCAGGGTAGGTGGGATCTTCAAGTTAAAAACAACAACAAAAGAGTGTTTACATTCTTGATGTATTAAAAAAAATCAAGTCCTCCATACGGAAAAGAAGTTATGTTTTGGATTTCTTCTTCAGTTGGTATTTGAAACTTACACTCACTTTGAAAACTACAGATGCACGTGAGCAGAAAGCTGTAAATCCTTGATGGAGATCTAGGAGTAATCAGCTCAGCTTCATTCATGGAACGTGTGGTGGAGGAAGTACAGTCAGTATAGTGTAGTCTGCTGCAGGCAAGAGTTTATGTATTTTGCATCAGCTATAGGACACGGGGGAGGAGAATATTTATGTGGGCAGATCAACACACGGTGTAACGTACAGGACTAATCCTGAGCTTTGTACTTTGGCAGTGTTTCTTTTGGCTATAGAGGACCAGGGTGGTGAGCTGCAGGGAGAGCACTCACCCCAGTGAACCCTTCTTTCACCTCTGTCAAGTGTTGTTTTTCACACGTGCTGTACATGAAATGCTGAAAACTTGCACTGGGCCCTGCTGCTGCTTTGGTACTACTTTTTTGACAAAACCAGAGGAGCAGTGTGGAAGCACTACCTACCGAACTGCAAGAGAATAAATACTAGAGAACGCCTCTACTTGCTGCAGGCTGACTTTCAGCCCCGTAAGAAGACTTAAGGAGCAAAAGCGGCACGGCCTGAACTGCAAAAAGTAACCCCCACTGGGCCGCAGCGAGCAGGGTTCGAACCTGCGCGGGGAGACCCCATTGGATTTCAAGTCCAACGCCTTAACCACTCGGCCATCGCTGCTGCTGGTAGCGATAGGCTCTGCACAGCTCCTTACGCAGCCTCCCCGCGCGGCCCTCCCCGCCCCCGGCGCTGCTGGCAGCCAATGGCAGCCGCCGCCGCTCTGCGTCCCGCCTCCGCCGCGGCCGGCGGGGCCAACCGCGAAGGGGCGGGCGGGGACAAGGGGGCGAAGCCGCGGCGGGCAGGGGGCGCCCGCAGTGCCGCCAGCCGCCAGCCAGGCGGGGGGACGCGGCCCCGTGCCCGGCTGGCACCGGCACCCGGGGCGCTGCGGGAGGCTTACTAAGAGCTGAACGCAGGCTCGGCGAGCTAGTTTTAGGGCTCCTCTTCAGCCTGAGCTGGGGAAAGGAGAGAGGAGCGTTAGGAGGCAGAGGTGGGGCTGTAACGTCACATAAAGCACTCGTCTTGTTTACTTCTGCAACGCTTACTCAGCTCTCTTGAGCGTTTTAAGTTAGTATGGTTAAAAAGCCATAGGGCTTGTCTTACACACCCGGTGTTAGCAATGAGTTCGGCTGGGTTTGGGCCGCTGTCAGGTACCGGGGTGCTGCTCAGTCCCATCGTGACAGCCAACAGAGAGGTGGGCATTGGCTCCCATGGGAAACTGGAACGGGTGGTCACAGAAGCGGGTTGTTCTGCAGCTGGGTGCCGGCCTGTAGTGCTAACAGACCTCTGACCGCCCCTGAGAGCAGGCAGTAGAAGGCTGGTCTGGTACGGGAATGTGGTATTACGTGGTAGGGGTTGTTTGTTTTTCTGCATGTAACTGTAGAAGGTTCAATGCCACGGGTAGTATCTGCGTGTTTCTTCATTCTCTCCCACGTCCCTTTGTGTTGTTGTGGATCTAGTTGGAAAGAAGGTCCCAAGCTTCATCCTAAATTTCTGCTTGTGCTATTTAATGCTCTAGACGATGAGGAATATTTTAAAAACATGAACATATGAAATGGTTGTTATCCTGCATTGTATCCCCCTATCCGACTCATTAGTTCAGCACCATAATATTCTTTGTTTAAATTGCTAGTTGGTTAATGTGATATTTTCCTGACATCTGTGTTGTTTTGTATGTTAGAGTAAGGCCCCCCACAGGCTGCATTACGCCTGATAAAATAATCTCTTCATAAGCCTGTAACTTGTACCTGGTTACATAGACAGGAAGGTGCAAAACATGATTATGCCAAATTCTTATGTAAACAATTGCTCAGCAAATACCAAACAGATGAAGAGCAGGGTGAGGCAAAGTGGTGTCTTCAGCAGGGCCTCGTATAGCCAAGGGGAACTTAGTAAAGGAAATACACAGAAGTGGACAGTCAGGGATCATGTTGGTGGAGAAACTAATATTTGTCAGGTGAAAATGCCAACAAAGTCTTGTTGGTGCTTTTAGTACAAATTTTATTTCCTTGCTTTTTGAGGACAAGGAACAAAGCTGTTTTCTTCTTTATTCGTAGACTTGCTGCAGTTTTACTTTCTTTACAGAAAGTAGATTACTGCTGTGGGCAGGGCCCCCTCCCACCAGCCCAGGCTGCCCAAAGCTCCATCCAACCTGGCCTTGAACACCCCCAGGGGTGGTGCATCCACAGCTTCTCTGGGCAGCCTGTGCCAGTGCCTCACCACACTCTGTGTGAAGAAATTCTTCCTTATGTCTAATCTAGATCTCCCCTCTTTTAGATCAAAATTGTTACCCCTTGTCCTATTACGATACTCCCTGATAAACAGTTTCTCCTCAGCTTTCCTGTAGCCCCCCCTTTAATTACAGTAAATTAGCTACTTGATTTAGACTCAGCACATGTGTGATGTTTAGTGCTGAGATTTTCAGTCATTCAGCAGGCCATTTGAAGCTGTGACTGAACTGATGGATATTTACAAACCCTTGAGGATTACACAAGATCTTGATCTTCTGAACAGCATGTTTCTAGAATGAGTGAAGGGCAATGACTGGGACATAAATTAGTTGGTTCTATTCTGGTCATGAATGAAAGCCTCAGCAACTTAAGGTTATTGAATGACTTAAGAGATCTGTGCAATAGATAGCTGATGAGAGCAGGTGGCCACCTGAGTCTTGTATGTTAGTTGTACAGAAGTATTACTTTATTTTACCCAGAAATCAGAATACAAGACTTTAAAATGCACTGTATTTTTAATTTTACCCAGTGTTTAAAGACGACAAGAGGAAAAATTCTCTTATCTAAATGAAATATAAAATTGTCCTACCCTGCTTTTACAGATGGTTTTTGTTATTCCCATTGAAGGAAAACGAAAAAAATCCATTGTACTGATAGGAGTCAACATTCTCAAAGTCTAAATTAAAATAGTATTGGTTTTAGACTGCAGAAACTGTTCTTGAATTTAATTCTACCAAAGAACTACTTTGTACAAAGGAGTACTTATTACACTAGCTTTGGAGAATTCTAGATTTTTTTTTCCTGTATTTTATTGAAGAAGAGTTTTTCTTAATCCTTTTCTTGACTGAAATGTTAGAATTCATGTCTTCAGTTAAGAATTCTTGATAGCTACTATGTTCTAGAATTACTCTTTTGTAAGCTTAAAAAAAAAAAGGAAGTTATTACCTACCACAGAGAGATTTTTGAGCTGCATAAGGAAAATGTTCAAGAGAATCAAAACTCGGTATGTTAATATTAATATTATTAATATTTCATGTGGGTTTGACAGAAGCAAAATTAATGTGAATGGTATCATTAATGTCTGCAATATGCACATGATCACATTGCCACAACTCTCACACTGTTTTACCTCTGGTCTAATAACTGCAACAAACTGCAACAGCACAATTCTTGCATCTCAGCAACTAGGTAAACTGGCACTGATATTAAATTATGCAACCGTATTTTTGGAGTTTCTATTTGATCTCCTTGTCAAGATGTATGTTTTAAATCTACTGAAAGTTATATTGGAAAGACAATTATATGTCTTATAAGAAGGAGTGGGCTGGCTATAGAGATTAACTTAGTATGTCTGCAGAGCCAAACTCAGACTTAGGGTTTGATGTAAATGCCCCCACTATCTACTAGCAGCAAATCCAAGCTGCGTCCTTAAACCAAACTTATTTGATACCAAAAACAAGGTTACCACTCTAAACTTATAAATGGCAAGACCATATCCTTGGGGGAACTGTATAGTTAAATTTTGTGTGGTGACATAAAGACTGCTTACAAACAGTCCACCTGGAAACCCCTGCATGGCTGACAGCTACATAGACATAAGCCAATGTATATC
This sequence comes from Aythya fuligula, assembly GCF_009819795.1. Classification (NCBI taxonomy): domain Eukaryota; kingdom Metazoa; phylum Chordata; class Aves; order Anseriformes; family Anatidae; genus Aythya; species Aythya fuligula. Next base: position 4,319,365 of record NC_045565.1, on the reverse strand, counting down.
CAAGACCACTCAGGTTTGAGGGTTTGAACCTACAGCTTCAAGAGCAGTTGACTGCAGCCTCACTCGAGTGACTTATGACTCAAGTTGCTTATGTAAGTGACTCACTCGCTTATGCAAGCCTTCCTTGAAAGGTGAAAACACTATAGTCTAACCGTTCCAGTCCCAGAGGCTTTTGCCAGGCTACAAGGAATGGTGACTCAGACATCTCAAACATACTTGTGGTATTCTAAGACACTGAAACTTGGAAATATATTCAGTGTCCTTTGTGGCTGACAATTTGTAATGTATAACTTTTATATTTTGAATTTAGGAGCCTCTACTTCCTAGCAGGACAAAATAAGAATTTTATTTTTTCTTTAAATGCCTGTTGTAAGTGGTTTGGATTCATGTGAATCCAGGACTTGAGTTAAAAGTGTGATCTCAGGAAAACATAGTCACAAGAGTTGGCTGACTGGTGTAAATGCCACACACAGTGTTGTATTTAACCAACTATATACAATTTAACCTTGAAAAACATCCTCTCCAGTTGTCGCTTGAGCTAGAGTGACCCCCAGTGTTCTTTCTGCAAACTGCAAGTAACACAACAGATCAGATTTGCTGCAGGTACTACAGGCAGAAGGAGCAGGCTTAAGCACCTCTATATACATGTAATGTGTGTAGATGAACAATGGTCAAAAATGTATCAGGGAAGAACAGTATTTTCAGGGTGCTACTTGAATTCTAGCACTTTGCTACAAAGCCACAATTATTGCCAAGAGAGAAGATCTTGCTACAAAACAAATCAATAAACTATTCTAAACAAAGCCTCAATTAAAAATACCATTGCATGTTAAATCCTAGGTACTTTGAGATAGTAAAACTTAATATCTAAAAAAATCACGAATACTTCAGGGTTATACCTGGAGGTTAAATCCTGAAACAAATTCTTAAACAAATAAACAGGTAGCTTGCCAAATGCTGGCGAGTTTCCCCAGATGTGGGTGCTTAAATAATAAAGCACATTACCTATTGTACATGATCTTATTTTAAAGATCTTGAAGTTAAAGATCTTGAAGTCCAAAATATCTATCTTCAAGAGGTTTATGCAGCGTAAGAAGAGAGAGGTCAAAAGAAAACTGAGCGAGTGGGATTGAGCTTCCTTAGCATTCAAGTAGGCACTTGACTTCTGGATGCCATAGCCGGCTCCTTGGGTCATTTTGTAGACATTAGAGAGAGGGAGATCCTTGCCCTTGGCGAGTGATTCAGTTCATCTATTTTAGAATGGTATGAGCAATTCTTGAAAAATACATTCTAGTATCAACTGAGGGGCCCTGAAAATGCCTCGGTTTGAGACTAATGGCTTAATGAAAGCATTTCATATGTTATCAACGAAAAGTAACAGTAATTTTATGCATACAGTTAATTTGCATACAATGATACTGCGAATTATTCAGCTCACTGTCAGAACCCATGCAGTTAACACTGCTTTATAAATATACTGTTCTATAATTTTAGATTTTTTGAACCCATGGCATCTGTTTTTAAATAGGAAAAATATTACAGCTTTCAGGAAGGATTGTGTTATTAAGAATGTTATCATGAACTGGAAATGCAATTTTAAAATACTTGTTTTGGGAATGCATGCTAAACTAAAACCATTAACACTTGGAATTTTTCTTCAGGGTAGCACTAAATGTGAAGTAAACACTAAAAAAGCTTTAGTATATCTCATGGGCTTTTACTGAAGATTTCATGAGTACATAGGATAACATCTAAAATTTCTCAGTGGATAAGTGTATTTTGGAAAGTAAGTTTTTCTCACAAAAAATCTTAAAATTCTCATTTCTTCAGTCAGCTAAAACTAGCAAGAACTGGACATTGGAAGAGATAATGGAGAGAGAAAAAGATGTTTAAGGACTTACATAAAATAAGGGTAACAAGATAGGTTTGCCCATATTTTTTCATGTCTTTAACTGCAGTAAGTAAAGAGCATAAATACTGCAAAGTTTTTCACAGGAATATGGACAGTTCATTTAAAAAAAAAAAAAAGTAGGAAAAATATGTAATTGATAATCAGTATCCAAAGGTATTCTTTAGTATTAAATAATTTCTGTATTACTGTTGTCTTTACAAATATAGGGTTGAGCCCCAAGCACTTTAACTTTGTAAAAATGTTTAACTTTTCTTTCTTTTTTGACCTCAAATGCAATGTTCATTTGGTAATACCTATTCCATGCCTTCTCACTCATTTTCTCTGTGTCCTTTTACTTAATCAATCTATCTGCTTTACAAATTGAATAGTTTCAACATTTATTCCTATTAGTAAACCAGACTTTCCAAATGCAATTCTCTATTAAAAGCTATTAATGTTATGCCTCTGCTGTTTGCAGCAAAAAAAATAAATTAGATTCAGCCTGCTACGAAATATTTAGAGCAATGTTAGTGGAACAGCAACGTAGTGCTTATGTGTAAGTTAAAATATTCAAGAGGAAATTTTACATCTCCTTTGAAGAATGCAAGTGAATTAATGAATCCAATGCAAATTGCATATTACAACCGATAGTGCTAGCACTACTAGACTAAATCTTGTTTCATGTTTTATTCCTGAAGATAATGAATAACAAAAATAATGCCGCATACTTATTTCATCTTCTGTAAACCTGTTCCATCTATCAGCTTTGTAGATCAAGTAACAAAGCTGAATGCCTAAACCATACAATCAGGAAAATTTAAAAACAAATTACTTCAGAAATGCCTGTACAGCTACAACTTCCCATTCTGCGTAACTAAGAATGGATTTGTTTCAGGTACAGAATCAACAGTGGCTTCATTCTGGGGATGTTTAAGGTGAAACCCTTTCCCTGATTTAGCACTGTGTTTCCTTGTTTTGTGGCTCCCCTCTCTTTCCTGGGGCAAGATCAATGTTTGTCCACTTTCCTTATGTTTGGTTGAAAACTTTCTGACACAGATATACTAAAATTTCACATTAGAAGATTGCCAGTTTGTGAAGCAATTTGCTTGCCTTATGCCACATTTATAACCCCAGGATCTATTGCTGAGAATATCTGAAATGCTGTTTCTAGTGTAATATAATGCAAGAGCATTGTTAATCAACTGATGTGCTTAAGACATGACACAATCTGATCTAGTAATCATGCAGTGACACATGAAATGTTGAATGGAATCCCGCTATCTTAAACCAAAAAGTTATTTAATGGATATTGTGGATCTTTATCTGGGTAAAGAGAAGATTAAAACCCCTTCCCTTTACTCAGATTAAGACATTAATTATTGATTGGAGTGACAGTAATGTTTCTAGACATTTTTACTACCTTTTGTTACTCAAAGTTCTGCTCTGGCTTTGCCTCCTCTGGTGTACATCAGATATGAATACTGAGTACTGATATGCCTGTCTCATTGACAACACTAAATAAAACCTTCCTGAACGTATTTTTGCATTTCTATCAGATTTATACAGTTTTACACAAAAAGCATGTTCTACGCCTCTTCTTGCTACTGTTTTATATACAGGTTTAAAATGTGTTTATGGAAATGGAAACAATATAAGTGCATATAGGAATACCTCTCATGTTGCATGTAAATGGTTATGTTTTCATAAACTGAATATGCTAAATATACGAAGATGCTACTTTATGGGCCCCAAAAGCTCTCATGGTGTGACTATTAATTAGACCTGGCTTTCACAATGCATCTGCCATGCTGCAAATACAGACAGAGTAACATATTTACTATCTATATGAAAATAAAATATGCTTATGGCTCCAATTCTGCATTGCTTGGCTTTCGTCCCTATTCTGAGCACAGATTCTTATGGAAGTATGGAGACTCTGATTTAATTCAAAGTTATTGTCTTTTGTATGATTCAAATGTTAGAATAAAAGATTTGTATTTGTAATTTCACCATGTTTTTTCCAGATTGATAGATTTTTTTCTATAGTATATAGAGAGCTGTTTAATAGTTAATTAAAAACTATGATTTTGCTGAGTTTTACCGGCTATTTTCCTTATTGTCAGTACGCAAACAGAGGCATTATGATATTGGGTAAAACCGGTAAGTGCATCTAAAGGAATATCCTGATTTTTGGTGGAACCTCCATATTACCAGTTACTTTAGTAAAGAGTTTCAATGCAGTAATAGTGAGCAATTATGCAACAATCCCCACAAGAGAAAATATTTCTGTTGATCTGCACTTGGCTTAAACCTGAAATACAATTATTATTGTATTTCAATTTTCAAAATTTGAAATTTTGAAATTCAATTTTGTATTTTTATTATTGTATTTCAATTTTCAAAATTTTTCAATATTCAAAATTTTATAATTATTTATATTATACAATATAAACTCCGATTATTCTTCAAAGTCAGTTTACCAGGGGTTTTTCTGCTCAATTTCTTTGTTTCAAACTAAGCTTCTGCATATACATCACTATACAATATTAGAAGATCTGCTAACTGTACATGTACTGTCAGCATTTTGCTTGTGCTGATATCTATGGAATACAAAATTAGAATTTATGGTTAAAAGTTTGATTTTTCAGAAGTCTCCATTGTTGATGATTTCTGTCTGTGGTGCACTGCAAGTGGAGACATACAGCGCTAAGGTGCTTTTGCTGAATTGTCTGAGCACCTAGTGATCTCCACTAGTATTTTAACCTCTTTTTGTTTTTTGGTTATTTTCATCTTTAGAACCTACATTTCCTACTCAAGAAAAATATTCCTGGTGAAAATTCCAGAAGATAGTTTGAAGAATTAAATCTCAAGCAATGAAAGTCTAGAACTTTGTGTCTTCTCGTTGTGTGGATCCCAAGAAGACATGAAAAAAAAAAAGGCTTCATGAACTGCAGGCACTGCTATTTCATTTCTACAGCTCATAGTTATGATTAATTTTGTTGTGTAAGCTTCTGTACTGCTAATTTCATACTACATGGCTTTTCAGTACTAGTGGGTAATGCCTTGTAAGCAGGCTGTTTTAAAGTAATAATGTATATTGATTGTATTAAATTATAGCTTATGGATTCAATTACAATTCTGACTAGTCTGATTAAATAACAATGTACAAATGTGAAATATATTAACTCCATTCAGTATTTCCATTAAAAGCAAATAAATTAGTAAAGCAACTGAAACTAGAAAGAAAAGACTAATTACTGAATTTACTTACAGATAATAGTTGAAGGCAAATGGACTGTCAGAATATTGGAATGTGCTGTCTGTAAAGGCTTATGTGCTGTAAAGGGAAAAAAAAAAAAAACAAAAAAAAACTTGAGTTATTCTTTAAGTGATTTAATTGACAGCAGTGTGAAATTTTCTTAAAGAATGTTATTTTAAAAATCAGTTTTCTGTTTGTTTGTCTCTTGGCTTAGCATTGTCCAGATATTTAAGCAAATATGATTATATATATATATATATATACACCGGTGGACCCAGGGATAACTCTAAGGTCCTGGGTCTGGTCACATTATTCTGTCTATGCCCTGATGCCATGCAGGGGCTAGATTCAGCCATTCACAAGTTAAACCTTTTTGATTTTGCTTCGGTTGGAACAAAATCCAGGTCCATGTGAAGTGTGAAACCCTGAATCAGCCGGGATGCTCAACCTGGTGACTGGGAACCCAGTCTGGGATGCACCACAAATTGCGTCCACCCACTGCAGACACGGATACCTTGTTCCATGATCTGAGATTAATTAAAAGGTCCAATGTACTTTGCCAGAAGGGCTGGGTCTGGTAAGGTCTAGCTTTTACTGAAGCTGTGAAATCCTATCCAGAATGTTCTATATCAGAGTATCTAAAAGCAGAACCTTGTGAACAAAAGAGAAAAATTATGACAATTTGTAAAACAGAGAGAAAAACCTACCACCTGACAAAATCCTCTGTCAGGAGTGTTACACAAACAGCGACATAACATTTGACCATAAAACAAACAAACAAACAACAATGCAAATAGGTTTCATGCATGTTTACACGTTCAATTCTCAACAGCTACCATGAGGAAATGAATCTGACAGAGTTATCCATAGTGGCATCTGTTCATGGAAGTTTAATTTTGCACTGCTGCAGCCCCAGGTCTTCCCACAAGCTCCCTCAGGTAATAGCTTTCTTGGTGGGCACCCTTTGCAAACATGCTGCGGCACAAAAGCTATTTCTCTCAGGGCTTTAAAATAGAAGCTTTTTTTTTTTTAACGAAACAGCAATTTGGCGAGTGGTGGGCAAGTTACTCGAGGGACATTCCCTCAGAAAATTACCTGTCAGCGGGCAAACCGCGACGGCGGGGAGGAGGCTCCTCAGAGCACCACATGCCGGGCGCGTGCACAGCCGTTGGGGCGGGGCCGTGTGCAGAGCTGTGGGCTGTGGCGGCGGGTGCGGGGAGCCGTTGGCGTGGGGCCGTGCGCAGAGCTGTTCCCTCACAGGGCGGCAGCGCTTCGTCGAACGTTCCCATTCTCGCCTCTGTGGCTGCAGCGAGCTTTGTCGTCGTTCTGCTCCGGTTTGCGTGCGAGATAGAGCTGAGTGAGGAAGAGGAGGAGGATGGCAGGGAGTTTCCCCCTTTCTCCCCGTACTCCCCTCTTCGTCCGTCCTGTGGGGGGTGCGGGGGGAGGTGCTGCCTACCTCAGGTAATGGGGCATGGGCACCTGCAGCCTTCTGTGGAGGAAGATGAGGGCTGGGGGTAAGGGGTGAGTGAGGGGGGAACAGGGAGCTGGGCACATTAGGGCATAGGTGAGTGCGTCTTTAATGGGCTTTGGTTCAGACAGACCCTTTCATATATCATCTGGGAAGGCTCTCAAGTGCAAAGATGGTATCTGTGAATTTTATCCCTTACTGAAGAGGAAATGGAGCTCTGAGGGAGCCACATATCTAAACATACACCATGTTTACAGTAAATGAAATACAGAAAAGGAGCAAACTCCAAATTTTATTTCATGATACTTTTAGTGGAGTTTTCACAGTGAAATGAAGTGGTGATGATCTGTTTTTCTGTCTGGATGCCATTAGATTGCATTGACAAGTAAAATTTCACAGAACAAGAGATTAAAACCAGAGAAATTACTGAAAGATAACCTAGGTGTACAATTCTGAGGATTAAATTCAGTAGGGTGTAAAAATTATGAAATGAACTAAAAATCATTAATAGATACTGTACATTAAAGAGGCTCAGACAAGTCTCTTTTACAAGAAGGCTGTTATGGAAATCTGGAAGACAGCCAAGGTAAAAAACTAAGGTATCATATATAGTGGTTTACAGTAATTCATGCTGTTAAAATATTTTTAGATATATACTTCAAAATTGGTGATGCTTACTTGTAGTAACACGTGCCGGCTACTGAAGCGTTCTGTTCTTAACCAGTGAAATGCAAGATCTAGTGAAAAATCTTTATAGGAGTAACTTTCTTGGAGGATTTGTTGAGGCAAAGGCAACTTGAGAATGATTATTCATAGAATATCCTGAGTTGGAAGGGATCCATAAGGATCATTGAGTCCAACTCCTGGCACCACACAGGGCTACCCAAAAATTCAAGCCGTGTGACTACGATCACAGTCCAAATACTTCTTAAACTCTAACAGGCTTGGTGCAGTGACTACTTTCCCGGGGAGCCTGTTACAGCGTGCGAGAACCCTTTCAGTGAAGAACTTCTTCCTGATGTCCAGCCTAAACCTCCCCTGCCTCAGCTTGACACCATTCCCGCTGGTCCTATCACTGGTGACTGAAGAGAATAGATCGGCACCTTCCCCTCCACTCCCCCTCGTGAGGAAGCTGTAGACCGTGATGAGGTCTCCCCTCAGCCTCCTCTTCTCCAGGCTGAACAGGCCAAGTGACATCAGCCGCTCCTCTTATGTCTTCCCCTCTAGGCCCTTCACCATCTTCACCATCACCCATTAGTGGGTGTGTACAGCCACGTTAGATGCTTTTGGTCTCTTACAGCATCCTCATGTTCAGCCCTGGCATTCATGTTTGAGGTCTATGGCAGACCCATTGCATACTGGGTGCTTGTGAGATAAATGTCTTAAGCATCTTGTGCCATTTTAAACGCTAACAAAGTCAACTGAATTCCATTCCACATGATACAATGCAAATGGCAGGACAAAGAACGTGAAGTAAAACTGTTACTTCCTTCAACTCTTACTCATGTAATTATTAAAATAGGGAGGATCTCTGTTCGCCAACATGGTTACTGACTTCTGGAAAAAAGTACTGGTGCAGTTAAAAAGATTCAAAAGTATAGTGAATATCTAGATAAATTTCACTTGCCTATTTTGAATCTTGCAATTAAATGACTTGCTTTTTTGTTTCAGAAAACTTAACTTTCGATAATGTTTATGAAGTAAATAAGAATTTAGAAATTCTGAGAAAATCTGTTTTGATTAACAGCAATTAGTAATATTTAAGCTTGGTTTGCATCACAGTTTTGACACGGTGCTCAGGAAGTTGAATCTTAATTAGTGTAGCTGCTCTCTTCTGTGGCTGTTGTTGTTCATGCCTTTGAAAGTCATGAGTTGGAGCTGAGCAAAGAAAGAATTATCTTCCCAGGTCGATTCTTAAAATTCTGAATTACAAATGAAATAGTAAGTTTAATATAACAGTACCAGGTCCGTTTCCCCATAATAAAGAATCTGGAAAAAGACTTTTTCATGTAGAAAAGTTTCCTTTGTTTCTATGAATAATGTTTGAAGCTGTTGCAGGGGGGGAAGAAATGTTCTGTATACAATATCACCCTTACCTGACTTTTAAATGTTCTGTGCAGATTTTAAGTGCAGAAGGTGCTACTGAAGTCAGTTGGCTGTTGCATGACAGAGTCCAATAGATAGATCTTGTTTCATCCCCTCCAACTGTCTCAGTACTGTCTCTTAATGTCTGTCCCAGTCTTGTGTTTTCCTCACCTGTGAATAATCACAATATGTACTCATTGTTCCTCTGGTTTCTCTTTTTTTTTTTTTTCATGCAGTTGAGTGCCTCCAGTATTCTTCAGGTGGTGTCAGATTACCTCAGCCTTCAGGATGTCTGTGCCCTTTTCACCTCCAAAACAACTAAAAATAACCAAACCGTTTTGGCTGAAATTTTCCAAAAAGAAAATTCAGCCTTACACAACCTGTACTGTCTGAAAACCTGAACAAAACCATTAAAATCTTAAGCAGTAGAATAGATGTTTTTTTCTGCAGAATTAAGAGAAGCATTGAATAGCTTCTGCCCTTTTTAAACTTCCTTCTTTTTTTTTTTTTTTTCTTTTTGGAACATGCATATTTCTGTATAATGCAGTATGAGTTTCTCAAATCTGCTATAATTCTTATTTAGCAAAACTTCACTGTACCTGTTTTAAATGGCTACCGTGGTGGAAAATACTATAAATGTGGTTTTATTCATGTGGAAATGCATTCTGAGTGTTTTGTGATACAAAGGTAAATGAAAACTCATGTAAATCGTGTTTTGTGTGAAAGTTCCCGGTATGTACATTGGAACTGTATTTGACCTGAGTTTCATAGTAATGGCCTTTGCTTTCATTCTTCCATTTTGCCCTCCCATGTTCAACCTCAAACTCACTGATTTCTGAGGGGGCTTTACTGTTGGCTTCAACGGCATCTGATTGAATGTCTAAAAGCTTAGTGACAGACCACATTCCAAGACTAATAATGAGACTGGGCTTTTTTTAAGCACTGTTTTCAGTAACAAGTTGTCAGTAATGTCAGGAACATACAGCTTGGGAGGAGGTCCCAAATGGATGCTCTCCTCCCTGTTCTGACTCTTCCCCTCCTGCTTTTTTTGTAGGCAAGGAAGGGCAGGCAGTCATTTGCTGTCTCACTCTCTCTGTGCCTCTAAAGTCAAGCACCATCAAGAGGAGTTCTTCACTGAGCTGTTTCTGGGATCTTGTCTTAGAGTCTTGATTTGAAAGGTAAGATTAAAAAGAAATGAATTTTCCATGTAGTGAAGGAACATGAGGCTTTGAGTTAAACTAGCCATTAAATGATCACTTTGAGGCCTGAGTTAAAAGGATGAGAAAGGATGAGTTTTCTGAACATGCTTCCTAGAAAAAAACTTATGAACATGATTTCTTTTTTTTCATGTTCTAAATACTCAAAATGATGATACTGCCACCTCAAGCCAGTAGCCAAAGGTGTCCAGTGGGTAGGTTTATTTTCCAAATAGGAAAACAATATCAGAATATTGTTAAAGGAAAGATAAAATGTTGTGTGAATGCTGTTACTGTATCAAAGATTTACTTACTTCCTTTTACTTGGAATTTTGCTTATAATGTTAGGAAGGTTTATGTAAATGTACATTTATCACCTACTGTTGAAAATACAGGGCAATTTTATACAATTATTTGTTATTAAGATATAAAAGATACTGGTTTCTAAGTGAGGGGTAATATGTATACCAAGACTGTTTTCAGTTATGTAAAATGTATTTGGGTTCTTATTAAAGAAGTGAGGTATGTGCAGACCTAGTAAAGCCCCAAAGACTTAAAACAGCAAAGAATTAAGCCTGGTGATCAGCATTTAGAAAAAGTATGTAATGAATTGTTGCTCTTCTCTCCTATTCCTAATTGGTTGGTATTAGGAAATTAATTTATTTTAAAACAATTTTTATGGGGTTATTCTTCATCAAATGCCCATTGTATTAGAATGAGTGTAGGAGTCAAAAGGGGCAGAATTATCGCTAATCAATAGTTTTGAAGCTGTTTCACCAGAAACAGTGCATCAGGTGAGTAGGGTTTCTCTTCTGAGCCACTCTTTGATTTGAAAATTGTTGTTGGAGTTAATAGAGGAAATAAGGTGCCTTGCTGTGCCAGGAGCCCCACCAGAAGAATGAATACGTGTGTCTTAAAATCACAGGTCTGTACACGCATATCGTTTTGTTTAAATACCGTTTCTTTATCCCCATTTTTTTTAGTTAACACCTTTGTAGGTGCTTCCTGATGAGCTAGCTGCTTGCAGGCATCCAAAATGGTGTGGTTTCTCTTTTTTTTCCATGTATTTCTCAAAATGAACGCATGCCTAAAAAACAGTGGTTTTATGTGCTACTGTTATTTTTGAGGTTGATTCCTGGATGTCAGGAAGCAGCAGGGAGAAAATTAAACTGTTTGGGTTGCTGAAGAAGATGAAGAATGCAAATCTTTATGGATTATAGTAATTTGAAAATAGTTGCATAAAATGGTACATGATGGTGAGGCATCATGGGTAACACTTGGGTATGAAACATTCTCTTTTGAAAATTAGCAACCCTAAAAAGACAGGGAAAAGCATCTTTTAACTCATTGCAATGGAGTAAGAAATAAACATCTGTTACACAAAACATTATAAACGTTGCAGTAGATAACCCCCAACAGATAACAAAAAGGATAAATGGAGGAGCTACACTTAACAGGAAAAACATTAAATCTTACAGTAGTGCATTGTGGAAATTGTTGTTTAGTGATGTGTTTTTTTCTCCCATGAGCTGAACAATATCCTATTTTTAGGGGAAGGTCAACTTGAACTTTATTTGAACAGTCTCTGGTTCTGAATAGAGATAGAAACACTTTAAGAGTGATAACAGAGGGGAGGGCTTGAAGCCAAACCTTCTTAACCTATCATTACCAGCACAGGATAGCCATCCATGGAGGAACTGGAAGCCACTTAAAGAGAAAGGGGTGCTTGTTCAAGGGTCAAAGTGCATGCAATGAAAATAGCCCAGAGGTTTGTTCATATGTAAAGTACATACATACATATATATATATCCTTTTTTTCAGACCCACTCTGTATTCTTTTCGTAAAATATTCATGAAAACCTTCTCTTTTTGAATGAAATGGTGCCATTTGATGTCATGCTGCCTTTTTTTCTGAAGTAAATACTGTTTAGGTATTTTAAACATTACAACTGTAGTTCTGAGACAAAAATTCAGTTCCTGGAAAAACGTGCCTTGGAGGGAAGTGTTAGGAATATAGGATTGTTACAGTATCTATGAACCAAGAAGGAGAGTTTCGATTCTGTTCTCAGTGGTGTATATCCTCTAGAATTTCAGTGGTATCAGGGGAATTATTTAGTTTACTGCTAATAAAATTGCAACACTGTGAGACCTGCAGGTCTCTCTAGTGATACCTCAGTGGAGGAGGTTTTCCTTGCTGAGGCTGTAGACTCGGGACCATAGCACACATTTCTGGATAGTTGTTGGTTGAAGTGTCTGGCATGACACATGGTTGAGTCTGGCATGCTAGTGCAAAGCCAACTGCTCTGCAGCTGGTCAGACCATAGGATTCACACCTCTGCTGGAATGTCTCCTAGAACTCGTCAGTGTGTTGCAACTGGCTGTGAGAGAGAGAGTGCATTCACCCAAGGCAGTAATTTTGATAGTATATTTAAGGGAGAAGAATGTGTTAGCTGATGTTACTAAGAATAAGAAATAATAGTATCTGAATACCTTTGACCTGAGTATCGAAGAAGAAATTATATTCTTTAGATTTATATTACAAATTGTGGTCAGAAATGTTTTTTTTACTCTTGAGCCTGTTTTACTGGCCACAGTTAAAGTGGGAGTAAGGTGCTCTAGTGACTAGGGATTGCATCCCTGATTTTGCCACTGGCATCCTGTATGGTCATAAGCAAATAACTTCTTGGGGATTCTCTTTGCTTGACTTAAGTACTGAAAGATGACCTCTACATGCAAAAGTGCTTGATGGAATGCACGATATGAAAAGTAGGCATGACTGTTTCTCAAGGAAAAATGAGTACATCCAGAATGTTACAGTCCTGGGAAAAATCATAACCTGGTATCTCACAAGATGTCAGACATTTTGCAAGAGACATATTCTCCGACTGAGGTATAACGTGTTCCCCATCTCAAACATTTTTTGCTATAAACCTTAACTGAAGCTTTTCACACCATTAGTTCAGTCACAAGCTGTTCCTCACCATGTGGAATCTTCTGTATCCAGTAAGAACTAGGCTAATACTGCGTTCTTTTTCTTGGTAGATTCATTTTAAGGGATGATGTGTGATAATCTCTAGTTATTTATGCTGAGAACAATGTTGAAAAATTTGGTAGAAATGTTGTGTCCATTGGAATTCCATCTGTTTTTCAGATGTGGTTAAAGTTGGCCAAAGGATTAAAAAGAATGAAATACAGAGGGGTGAAAAAAGTTTAGAATAAATACTCTTTATTTATTTTTTTACCCTCAGCATTAAAAATATCTTTTGGCTACTTCATTGTAAATGTACCTCTAAATGCAAAGACTCTTAGTAGCCTTCAGTTAGTCAATTCTTGCCACCTTCTTCAGTTCTCTGGCTATTTTTTTGTTTGTGCTGCCTTTGCTTTAGCAGATGTTTTTCCTGTTGCTAATGATAAGAAATGACAATCTGAAGTAGTTAGGGTGTAACCTGACAGCTTTATATGGAAATCTGATTTGCCAGGTGCATTAAGGATTTTCCCCAGTGTTAAATGAATGATGTTCTCCCACGGTGTTGGAAGTATTGTTCCATTCCAGTGCATGGTCTGGCTCTTGAAGTACAGCAGGCATTTTGCAAACAAAACTAGTACATTTTAACAGAAAATTCCTGTGTTTCTGAGTATCTTTTTTTCATGCATCAGCTAGAGGATTAAGTAAAAATACAGCCACTGTTTTTGTTGCTGCTGATTTGTTCTTCCTATACCTTACTCTTTAGAAAAAAATGGTTACAAATTTAAAAAAGGGTGTTTTCACCAATTGATGGAGCTATTACATAATAAATATGAATTAAAGACAAAGCATTCTTTTAAATACTCTCAGCAATGCATCATGTCTTAGAAATCCACAGGTGTGCTATGCACGTGTATCTTGGTCACAAATACTTATCTACCCTATAGGCCCATGCATTTTATGAAATTGATAGGATAATATATTGTATGCCGGTGTTGAGTAACATGCAACGGGGGGGGAAAGAAAACAAAATTGGTGCCAAGTGACTGGATAAGAGCCTTATGAATCCTTTTGCTGTCCAGTTCGAAAGTCTGAGTCATTGCCTTGAGACAGAAGTTGGCATACAACCAAAATATATGGGGAAACAATAGCCATGCTGAAAATCGTGAGAAATAAGCACCAGATGTATGAGTAATGGCATGTTTCATGTCATGTAATTGTTCAAATTTGTTTTTATTAAAAGGGTTTTTAACCTTTTTCTTTTTTTCTCATGTCTCTGCACTCGAATATAGCTTTAAGGATGCCCATCCCCCTGCCACCCCTTCAGCAGCCGCTGTGTCCCGTCAGTCATCCTGAAATACACTGGATTGCTTGTCAGGCAGTCCCTTGCAGATGCCTCAGAAGCCAAATAGTGAGCCAGACAGTTGCACTGAAGCTCCTAACACAAGGATATTTAATAGGCAGTTGCTTTAGTTCTGAATATGGACCGTTTGTATTCTAGGATAGGTGAGTGATGTGCTATTAGTTTTCTAATGACTTAGCAGGAAATGGGTTCTAAAGTTAACTTTTCCTAACTTGCAGAATATCTTTGGCTCTGCCTTCTGACACTGACTAGTTCATCTATGCCTGTGTACAGTTTACTTACTACCTGCAGTTTTCAGACTATGTCTATGTTCACGTTATGTTGCAGGTTGATATAAATTTTCACTTGTCTTTAGAGTGTCTTTTTTTCTTACACCAGAACACTTGGCATTTTCAGTTTGGATGCCTCTGCTGACAAGACAAAATTCTTGTTTTAAGTTTGCAGCACTTGTAGAAGTGTGCAGGTGGTTCCTTTTCTGGCTCTTCAGAGACAGAACTGTATCTTGTGACACATGCTTAACATCCTGAGTGTTGTAAGAGCTGTTGGTCTACAGTGCTGAAATTGCCTACTGTAAAGGTTAATGTAACCAAGTGTGAGGTTATAGCAGGCTTTTACCAAAATATCTTACAGTCAAGATCTGTGCTGTAGTTAGAGGGCATATAATATGGGAGTAGCTATATATTTAAAAAAAAAAATAATCATCTGTGTGTTATGCACCAAAATTTCATTGCTATATGAAGAAGTTGTGGAAGGTCAGAAGTTTACTTTCTAAGTGGAAATGTCAGAAAAAGCCCCAGAATAATCTTTACTGCCTGCATATTTTTCTTTCTGTCTCATAGTATAATATATAAAAAAAAATCAAATACTGATTTACTAATATGATAAATAACACTAACAAAGAGATTGATAAGTTAAAGATACGTGGTCAGAGTGTCAATATAAAGTTTGCACTCTCCACTGCATTTGCTTGCAAGTTTATTTTCCTATTTTGTCTGCTTAAAGGAAGCATTAGAATTGTAGGGAGAGGAACAACTAGAATCAGGAATTGAGCCTTTTAAGTAGATTATACCTTAGAATATAATGAAAATTTTCAGAAAGCAACTTTTGCCATTGATTTTCAGTTAATGATAATTTATGAGCCTGCCTCAAGGCAAGGAAAAAAAAAAGAGCCATTGTTGAGTTGAAAAGCCAGCAGAGTGAGGACTGGAGCAAAGAATAAAAATGCCTATGTTAGGCAACGTGTTATAGTTTAACAATCTAAAAACACAGAAGGTAAAGTCAAAGCATGTGGAGATTTTTCTGATCCTCAAAAATGCAATTGGATTTGTAACACTGCAAATTTGAGACTGTTCAGTGGTAGGATGCTGGAGCAGAATGATCTTTAGTAAGAGGAAGTGACTATAATTAAACTGTACTTAATCTGCCAAATTTTATGAAAGGTCTGACCGTCAGAGGTGATCTGTAGTGTAGGAAGATGCCCTGAGAGAAAAGGGGGCAGCTCTTGCTGCAAGCAGCAAAGGTATAACTTCTGAATTTTGAGGAGAGCAGCTGTTAATACCCTTTTACCAGTGACTTGAAGTCTCTACAAACTTAAAGCATGACTGTATGTGTAGAAAAAATAACCTGGCAATCATCTTGTGGTTTCTTCAAATATCAGTAGAAGCATGAAATGCTGTCTATATCCAGTTCTTACTTGTCTCCTTGCAACTGATGCATGTCTTGCCCAGAAAGAATTCACAACAGAATCAATATAATCTATTTGCAACTGTTATGATGGATTTCAAAAAGTACCCATATTCTGGGAGGCTTGCGAAAATCATGTCAAAGATGAGGGTTGTGAACCAGCAATATCATATTTAAAACAAACTTTTTTGGTGTGAGTAGAAGGGAGATTGATTGTAGTGATGTAGAGGACCACTAAATTCATGAATTGCATATAGCAAGAAAAGACTTATTTTTAAGGATATGGTTTGTTTTGATGCAATCCTGTAGAATTTGGACGAGAGTCTTTTATTGAATTAAATGACCTTTTTACTCAATGGCGAATGCAGCAAAAAAACTTTCCATCAGTGTGGATGCTTCTTTGTTATATGGGCTGTACCAGTGTGCTGACAGGTAGGCACAGAAATGACGTACACTCTGTGTGCCAGTACTGCATTATCAACCAAAAGTGTGTGCACTACTGGTGTATTATGGAAGAGACACATTAAACAGCTATTAAATAGGAATGCAAATACAACTATCAAAGAGGAATGCAATATAAAGAAGCCAGGGAGTGTAGCAGGTATTTTAAAACTTTTATTCTAAACAATGACTTTGTTTTTAAAACATGTATTTTTAACATATTCAAGATAGCCTTTCCTATGACTGAATGCTACTGAGTGATAAAGGTGATCTGAAGTATTTTATTGTTTGGGTACATGTGGTATAGTTAACTGCAGATTTGTGAAGCTGAAAGAACTGTTACATTGAAAGGTGAAGTCACAAGCTACAGAAATGAGTATAACGTGCAAACATAACCTACATTTTTATTCTCAGTACAGCTTTGTAATCTTAGAAAGTCATTGTCAGTTTTCAAAAATTGTATTGCAATTAGAACTCAAAGAAACAAGAGCTGAGCTTTGAAACAATAAATGCAGTCCTAGCAGAAGAGAAGTATAAACAGATACTGTTAAGATTACTTTGTCAGGATGCCAGCTGAGGTAGTTGCCCGCTATTTCTTGCCTGAATTTAGCTCTCCTTACAAATAGTCAAGGCTGTGGCAGTGATAAGGATGAAATGAACAGAGTATTTTAGTCATGAGTCAAATTGTTCCCTAATGTCAGTGTTAATTTCAATTCATTGAGAGACCAAGTCTAGTTCTGTGACAGGATGAAAGTCTAGGAATGAATCACAGGCCCTGCTTTAGTGTGTAGCAAAACTTGCAGATGGCTGCAGCTTCATTAAAATGAGTCAATGGACTTGAAATAATTAATATGGATTAAAACTGGGTGCTACTTAAATGCATTACCTGAGTGCAATGCCTTTGGCTTCAGCAATTTTGTGCTTGCCATATAGGGTTTCCAGGTGCAATTAGTTGCTGGTTCACCTGTTACCATTTTGTTATTGAAATATTCCTAATGGAGCCAGAACCTGGATGCTTCCATGTAAGTAAGTAGCTATGCCCACTTTTTAATGGGGACTGGCTCTCACTGACAGTTTTTCAGGAGTAGTGTTAATTTATATAATCTGTTCCCATGCTCTGGAACAACCTGTGGAGACATGACTCTATGAAGAGTCAACTCTATGGAGAGTTGAGGAGAAAGTGGTTACTTCTAAATATTAGAATGTAAGCATTTGGGAAATATTTTCCTGAATACAGATAACTGAAACCAAGTAAGTGTTTTTCTAAACCAGTTCCAGTATTGGTCTCAGGGTATGTGTATACCATGTTGTATTTTTATCAGTCAGA
Source organism: Aythya fuligula (assembly GCF_009819795.1). Lineage (NCBI taxonomy): Eukaryota > Metazoa > Chordata > Aves > Anseriformes > Anatidae > Aythya > Aythya fuligula. Next base: position 4,301,687 of record NC_045565.1, on the reverse strand, counting down.
TGCATGATGCTATCGTATTTGAATAACAAAATTAATTTGCCCCAGAAAAAAACAAAACAAAACAAAACACAACCCACAACTTTTAAATTATGACTGTGTCTTTCCTGGTTGCTTTTGTGTGGGCATCTTCTACTGTATAAGGTGACTGAAAATGTGACATAAACTATAGAGTGCAAAACAAATGTTTGTTGACTAATAGGTACAATAGAGAGCTAGGACTGGTAAGCCACCAAACAAAGCATTAATAGTGCCTCTGTCCCCAGTGTTATCAGTTGCCAGATGGTTACCAGTCAGATGGGAAATGTTTGGTTTCTGTTGTTTCTGTGTAGTGGACTGCTCCTTCAATATGGAGTTTCTCTCTTCCAGCTCTCCCTTTTTCACTCATCATGTAGTGGTTTGGGTTGGAAGGGATTAGTTCTAACTCCCCTGCCATGGGCAGGGACCCCTCCCACCAGACCAGGTTGCTCCAAGCTTCACCCAACCTGGCCTTAAACACTTCCAGGGATGGGGCATTCACAGTTTCTCTGGCCAACCTGGGTCAGTGCATCACCACCCTCACAGTAAAGAATTTCAATTGAATAGCTAATCTAAGTCTTCCCTCTTTTAGATTAAAGGTATCATCCCTTGTGCTATCATTGCACTTCCTGATAAAGAGCCCATGTCCATAAACTTTTAATATCAGTGCTTTTTCCTCTAGATTTATTAGGCTTTTAAATATTACCATTTTTGACAATTACATGTGAGATTTTACTTTGATTTTTTCAGTTTTCCATGTAAAAGTTTGAAAAGATCTGTCAAATAAATAAAAAGTGCATCTTTAAATGGGTCCTAGGTTAGGGATATGCCTTCTGATATCCCTCAAACAGTTCTGGATGCTGGACATGTATGGGAAGAATGAACCATAGGAAATAGGCTTGCATGTCCTCACTGTATAGCCTGGCCATGACAAGTGTACTGAGCTGGATGGACTGTTATGCTGATCCAGTAAGATGTTTATTATGTTGAATGTGCTTGTTTGTATTTTGAGTTTAACTTCTGATGTCTTCTGCCTTTCCTGGTTCTCATTGGTCTGAAATACTGGAAACACTACTTGAACAACATATGGAAACAGTGTTTTGCTTTCTGGGAGCATTTCTTAGCCACCAGTGTCTACAGCTACACTGTGATTTTAACCTGTTTCTGTCCTAGCTAAGTGGATAAGTAAGTACTTTACATTGAGTGGAAAAGAATCAACAGTAGATACTGAGTCATCCAGCTCAAATCCATTTCTAATGGCTGCAATGAGGTTGTGGGAATAAGAGGTGGGATTTGTCTTCTTGGCATACATACAACTTTATCCCATGAGATACACACGATAATCTGAGCTAGCAGAAGAGCTGCAGCCCCTTTGACTAGGAGTGATCTGCGTTTCTGAAGTGGTGAATGATGGTGTGTGTGCAGGGTCAGTTCCCTTCAAACAGAAGGGTAAGTTGCATTGGAGTCTCTTAAAACTGGGGGAGTAGTCTACTTACTGATTCTTTGGACAGAAAGAGAACCACAGATGCCAGCAATTTTGGCTTCCTCGTTTTTCCTTACGAGTGTCTAAGAACTAAGTGTATAAAATATGGCCAAATGATTAGTGTTGACATTTCTCTTTTTCTGCAAATTTCTATGGAAGGAAAAGTGTAGTTCTAGTCAACGTCATGTCAGGTTTTTGTTCTATATCTTTTGACTTGGAAATAGAATTAAAACTGAAAAATCAGTTCTTTGCATACTCTCAATTCATTGTGTGCAACTGAATTGTGGGGAACCTAGAGCTGCATCTTGTGTAGTTAGCGGTAAAGCACTAAACTTAGTACTCGTTACTGGGAATGGCAAAAACCTAATTTATCTCTACCCTTAATGCTTTAATTGTCATTCATACTATCTTTGTTTGCAAGTGAAATGTGTATACCTATTATGAAATACTTTGGCACAATTCCTATACGATTTGGTATAGAAACCTTAAATCTACAGTGTTGTGTTAAATCAATGCTAGGTTCACCAGAAGGTGACAATACATCTTTTTAGCTTGCACAGTCGAACTACCTTATTACTTTATTATACAGCATCTATGGTTCTAATAAGTCCTGCTTAAAAAGGACAGATATCCATTACTTGTGTGTTTGAAGTCTTTATTGGATAAAATGGCTTTGCAGAGCTATGTTTTATGGGAACCTAAGTTGCTGGAAAATTAAGTCTTTTATTTTGGAGCAATAATTAGTTGCATTCCTACTAAAGCATGGTTATAATTCTTTGCTGGCACACGCACGTTTCATTGCAGCTAAGGGCCTCAACCAGGATGTGGTGAACTGAGTGAAAACCCTGAAATTAACATCAGTGGGCTTTGGATCAAGCTCCTAATGAACGATTGATTCACTTTAAAGCCCTTACTTAGCTTTAATTCCATCTTACTGACTTCAGTTATAGGTTTTCTTGACTTAATCTGCCTTAACACTTCAAAAATATTTGCTATTACAGGTTATTTTATAACTAAATGTTTCACTTACTCCAGTCATTAATTACCAAGCCTTTTAGGAGCTGCTCTGTGTGTGTGTTCTCAAACTGTTAATTATGACCATTGTGATTGAACATGTGGAATAAGATATAAGTGTTGTAGACATAGCAATAGTGTTTTTCGTCTGTGATAAATTCAGTAATGTAATTTTTGCAATAGATTTGATAAAGCAACATATTGTTTTCTTTATAGCTCAATTTCATTTATTACTAGAGAATTTATATTGAAAGGACTTCTAATGCATTAGTCTCGTAATTTTTAATACATAGTCAATTTAGAAATCTCAGAAGACAATTATACATGTTTTAAATCTATTATTTCAGTTTGTGCAAATTTCTGTGTATTTTTTTTTCCACAATTAGGAAGCAAGTAATAACAACCTTAATTGCATCTCTTGAAATCCTAAGCCTGTTGTGGAGCCAAATCTACTCCAGCAAGCAGTCTCTGGGTGCTGACAGAGGGCAATGAGCTGTTGTGGCTAATAATTGCTTATTGCATTTTTTTTGCTTTGTACCTAGGTGAAATACCAACAAAAATGCCAAGCGTTAAACTGAAAATTGACCCTCAGGATCTGCACATCCAGACGTTTACAGTGGAAAAATTACTGGAACCATTGATAATTCAGGTATTTTAATACTGCAGAAAATAAGTTAGATAAGTGGGTTGCTAAGTGTGTTCAGGCCTCTGCGGCAGTATGTTACAGGGTAAGCAACAGAAAGGACCTCTTCTATTTTGAATATCCTTTTCATTTTACTTAGGGCAACCATGTTGAAGCACATGATTCAATTAGTCAGTTATATCACAAAGACTATCACTGTCCTTCAGCTTAGCCAAGATGTTGCAAATCAAACTATTTGTCACAGCTGTACACTGCTTATTTAGTTGTCTTCTTCCTGGTGCCTCAGGGAATATTTACATGGCAGTCATTACTCTGGCTGCAGTTTGGGTAGGCACAAAAAAGTGTGACTTCACATTCAGATCTCTTATTCATTTGGTAATATGCAAAGAATACTTCGTAGATCTTCAGGTTGTGAAGATGTTCAAGTTATAATGGCTATGAAATAACTTCTGTGATTGTTTTATTTATATATTTCCAAGCTCATTGAGTAATGCCTGCTAAAGACAGTAACTTTTTATTAAACGGTATATGCTAATAAGCAACAACAGAAAAAACTTACTGGGAGAATGACTGTGTAAATAGAGCAAAGACAGACTCAATCCTGTAATCTGGCTGTTCCCCTGTTTATAGACATGTAAGAATTGGGGAAGTGTAGTTTATTTAAGTATTTGTATTTAACAATTTTTCTGTTATTTCTGTTTTGTTTTTTTTTTTTTTTTCTTCTTTTTCTAATTGCAGCTTCCCTATTTAAAAAGATTAAATCATTGTTTTAATTAAGGTTAATACTGTTGTTGAACAAGTATTAAAGGAAAAGTATTTTTGTGCAGCTCATTAATTGGCATTTTTGATTGCACTCAGCAACCTTGTTTTATGATAAATTTTTATTCCAGGAGTGCACTTCTTGTCATACACTGCTCTGGTATCTGTCATACATTGTTCTGGGAGCCAGTCCTCTGCATGCTGGTTCCCTGAGCTTGCCAAAGGGTTGTGATCAGATAGAGGTACTGTCAGATTATATAATCAAAGAGGCAGCATATAATTATATGATTGGAGGGAAGAAGAATATGGAGGTGAAAGATAAGGACAAGAAAATACAGAGTACATTTTGTGTGATGATGATTCTTACGTTGATTTGCAGTTCGACAGAAAGTTCTTTTATTCTAGAAGTGCTCTCTACATGGTCTAAAAACTAGAAAAAGTAAAGAGGTGCTGATCATGTTTTATAATGGATGTCCTAGGAAGAATTTATTTTAAAAAACAAACAATTCATTGAAATAAGTTTCTCTTCACCAAAGCTGTATTTTCTTCATTTGAATCATTTGCCATTCCCTATCTCTCCCATACATTTCTTTTGTGATTGTCTTTGAAATTTCTTCTTTCCTTTTTGACTTGATGTTCTTTTCCTTCCTTACTCAATTGTTCATTCTGGAAAATTCTCTTTTTCAGAAAGTAACCTTTTCTTTTTATCGTTACTTCAATTTAAGCTTTTATTAACTGAGCTGCCTCTTACTCTTGTGTCTTCCTTTTTATTTTTGTATGGGTGTGATTGGCAGTGTTTAAAACCTCAGTAACAGCTCAGTGGTTTGTGGGATGTTGTCAAGATGGACCATTGTATGTGGATGAACTTTAAAATTTAGTTTGAGTGGTAGGCTTACAAGTCTTGATAGACTGTGTTCTGAAACCATCTCTTAATGTCCTTCTAGGTCAGCCTGTGCTCAGGCAGCTGCAACGCTGGGCATTTTTACAAGAAATGAAGAAATTTATATTTTGGCCTGAGCTTTTTTGGATCAAAGAAACACAATAAAACAAATACAGTCTCAGAACAACACAATAAACCCTCTAATATATTAAAAAATAAATACTCTGAAGTGTCTATAAAAAGCTTCAGTGTTAAAAATGGAAACTCCCTTGGCTCAGAGAATACTATTTTCACTTTTTCCCTATAACATTATTGCTTCGTTTTGTAACAGCTGCGGAAAGGGAACTTGCAATTTTGAAGGGGGAGTAAACCTAAGTTGAAAATGCAAGAGCAGAGATGAACTAACATTCGCTGAAGGATGATTAAGATGCTGGGCAGGTAATAAATGAAAACTTATCCATGATTAAAAAGAATCAGACCTGTTACAGATAGCACAAGAGTACTCAGGTACTCCAACCTGATTCACTTAGCAGCTGCTGCTTTGAACACAGATAACTTTAGAGATTCGGATTCTGATTTATTTAGGAGTCTTGTGAAGCTGTGTTAGGAAAAAGATTGTGGAATTGTATGATGCTCCAATTACATTAAGTCTTAGGACAATCATTTGGTTAATGGCATCAATATAGGAGGAAATAAAAGCAAGTAAGCCTGTGTGGAAGTCACTTTAGAGATGACTTGGCTGGATTCCATCTCTTCCTTGCAGTCTGCGGTTGACAGCGGTGATCACAAAGGGTTCTCTTTGTCCAAGGCTTTTATTTTTTTCCAGGTGTTTTGGGGACAGCAGATTTGAAAGGAAGACTTTTAAATACAGGTCTCTGAGGAGGTTTTCTGGTAAATGCACCAGCACATAAAAAAATGAACGCTCTCAAAATTTGGCTGATGGCTGCTTTGATGTACATTTGGAACATGGTTAGACAAACAGTCTTTTTTGAATTTTGGGCTTCTATCAGAGATGTATCCTTCAATGGAGGAAGCGGTTGTGAAGCAATAGGTAGATCATAAAGAATTTTCATTATCATACCTAATATCTAATAACTGTCATACTTGTGCTAGACTTACTAATAAAATAATGTAATGGAAAATATCCTCTATCTCATCCTCAAAGTGAAATCTGTTTAATCCTTGAGCAGTAAAATTAGCAAAGTGATAGTAGTTATGTTCAGGTATCAATTGCTTCCACAGTGTTGTGGTTTAACCCCAGCAGGCAGCTAAGTACCACACAGAGTGAGCTGTTCATTCATGTTCCCCAAGTGGGATGGGAGAGAGAATCAGAAAGCTAAAGATGCGAGAACTTGGGGGTTGAGATAGACGGTAGGTAGAGCAAAAGCTGTGTGCGCAAACAACCAAAAACAAGGAGCTGATTCACTACTTCCATCAGCAGGCAGATGTTCAGCCACTCCAGCAAAGCAGGCCTTATGAGGGTTTCTTGTGAGGACAAATGCTATCGCTCAAAATGTCTTCCCCTTCCTCCTCCTTTATCTCAGCTTCTATGGCTGAGGATGATGCCATATAGTATGGGACATCCCTTTGGTCAGTTTGGGTTGCCTGTCCTGGCTGCGTCCCCTCCTGGTTCCTCCTGCAACCCCAGCCTCCTTGGTGGCAGGGCAGCACAAGAAGCGGAAAAGTCCTTGGTCTGTGCAAATGCTGCTCTGCAACAACTGAAAACATCAGTGTGTTACCACCAACACTTCCATCAAAAATCTAAAACACAGCATTGCATGAGCCTCTAGAAAAAAGAAAATTAAGTCTGTCTTAGACAAAACCATGGCACATGGCAAAGTAGCATTGGGCTTGTTTTCTTTTGAATTTACATACAAGTAAAAATTATGAAAGAAATGTCTGGATAAGATTAATAGGACTTCACTAATTGGTGGAGAAAATGCTTCATAACTACCTCTGCTGTGCAGTTGTTGCAAGTCTTGTAAACTACCAATGAGCCACTTGGAGGGTTTATCAGAGGGGTTCTCTCTGTATTTGTGTGTGTACACGCTTAATATATGTTGTATGTACATGTATAATTAAGCAAGTATTTGTAAGAACTTTTCCATATATTTATATTCTGTGCATATATACAAGCTAAGGAAAGTTTATGGCTGTTAGAGAGGTATGTCTAGCAGGCCTACATATAAACACACGTAGTTTAGGATCTCTTCTATTACTGATGAAAAATAAGCAAGTAGAAAGACATTTATTCTGATGTCATCCATACTGATAAAAGTTTGGCTGCTCACACAAGTGATAGGCTCATTTTAGTTCCATGTATGGTGAGTTTACTTTAGGCGCAGCTAAAGGGATTAACCAGTATTTATTTGTATGGGCAGCACTGTTATTTATTTTCAAACTTAAGACTCAAAGGATGGTTAGCATTTGGGAATACAGTTGGAAATACAGTTGGGCATGAGCGGGATGAATGGGGTATGGTTCACTTTTTTTTTCTTTTCCTTTTTTTCTCACAATGCTGTAATTTTGATGGCATATTCTGCTACTGGTGTACAACCTGTGTGGACAGTGGCTCAGAAGAACATGCTTTATTAGCTGCTATATAGTTCAGTTCTTTGTGTAAGATCAGCATAAAGTTTTTGCATTCCTCATTGGGGTTTTGTGCTGGTGAACTGAATTTTTTTGTATTAATTGCCATCAGCCAAGAGCTACCTGTCAAATTTTAACTCGCATTCAAGATCACAAGCTGCCTCTCTCAAATAGCATTGGGCCATTTTCCATGGAAATCATATTTTAGCTTCTGATTTTTCCTGGCAGTGATGCTGAAGATGAAGCGTCTTAAGGCATTTAAAAGGCATCTTTTACTTGATATGTTTTGGGGGCAGCATCTTTTTAAACTTTTCTGTCATTCTTGTTAGAAGTGTCAGTTTATAAACTGGCTCTTTAGACTATCATCACTGAAGCCATGCTAAATGCTCCAGAAATAATGCCGTAGTGTTCTTTTTTAAGATATTTGTTATTAACAATATATTCTCTACCATCTGGCTGGTTTATGTGCAATAAATACTTGCATTTACTTTCTTATGTGGCTGAGTGGAAGAACACCCAAATCCTTTTTAATAATACGACACAGTATAAATATAATTTATGTTGCTTTTTTCCTTTGGATATGCCATAGCAGCTGATGTTAAGTGGCTGGTTCTAATTCTCTGTCGCCAGTTTTTACATGAATGAAATAAGGGTCAAGGCTTTTTTCTTTCAAAGATGGCTTAATAGAAATGCTTCCCAGAGAAAGGTTTGTCATTTACTTATGAAAGTGCAGATTGATGAAAAGGACGAGCGTGCATGGAGATCTAAAGGTGAGCGAGGGCACTGGATCTTCCCCTCGTAGAGGTGTGAAGGTAGCACTATTCCATAGACAAGCTCAAACCACAGGATGGGCTGAAATTCCTATGCAGCTTTTGCTTTCCTTGTACAATGTTGTTGTCAATTCCCTTACTGCACAAAGAAGTGGACTGATTTAGGATGACTGGAATGCCATTTAATAAAAGTAAGCAATTTGTACATATGAAATATGTTCACTGAGTTCCAGGACTAGCTCTGTACTTCTTATGACGCCGTCCATGATCTGGCACAGAATAGAAGGATGCTTAGTGAACTGAAAACAAAGCATGTCTTGAGATATCTGTATAACACTTTTCTTTAAAAATCTTCTAGGAGCGTGCCCATATTGCTGGCAGCTCAAGCAATGCCTCAGAGAACAGTTTGTTAGAAACATTCTACTGGTGTGTGGAGGTTGGACTGAGATGGCAAGGAATGTGGAGTGGGATGCTATATAAAAATAACTTCTTTATGGATGTTAAAGAGCATTGTTAAAAAAAAAAAAAAAACAACACTCTAATTTAGACAAGTAATCTGTGTTCTGGTTAAAATTTTGTATAATTCTAATGCTGAAAGCTCCTCAGAATTCTAAAGTGTTGAGTTTTGGCCACTGCAGCCTTTGTCTGTAAGGAGAGAAAGCATTTTGAGACTGAAGAGGGAAGTGTGGGAAGATGCAAAATTGATGCCTGCTTGGCTGAAGCCTCCTTAAATAGCAGTAGTAATTTTTATACCATGAGGAAACTTCTATAATAAGTTGTGTCAGGAGTTTACAGCAGGACTAATATGACAATGATATTTCCATTGTGTTTGCTTTGATCTTAGAGAAAGAACATAAAGATGAAGCATATTAAGTGTTCTGTCAAACTTGATAATTTTGCACATTCTCAGTATGCATGCTGGGCTTGCCTGCCCCTGTCTGAAGCAGGGGAAATCCTATTGTTTATTCTAAACTGTGATATTTTTAAAATTTGAAAACAATATAAATTTACTTGTTATAAAACTTAAACTACTATTGTCTTTTTCTTTCTTTTAAACATAGGTTACAACACTAGTGAACTGTCCCCAGAATCCTTCCAGTAAGAAAAAGGGACGTTCCAAAAGGGCTCGTGTCTTGTTAGCTTCCGTGGAAGAAGCCACTTGGAATCTGTTGGACAAAGGGGAAAAAATTGCCAAGGAAGCGATTGTCTTTAAAGAGGAACTTCATGCAGCGCTGGCTGATGTCCAAAAAGAGAGTAAGTGTTATGATAAATAACTTTGGCACCATAAGGAATCAGTTTACCGAAGCAAATTTGATATCAAAATGAAGCTGGGATATCTGTGAGGAATGTCCTTGTGTGCAGTGTCTGAACTGTAAATACCCCTGGTCACGAGGTAAAACATACCAATTGGACCTTATCATGAAAAAGCACTGATATCAATGGCAGTATTGCCAGTTTTAATTTTTTTCTAATGAAGGTAGGATTCCCCTTGTCAATTTGATTTGCTGTTAAGCACAAGTTTAAGTTGATGCATACTTCCATGCTTTTCTTAAAAATAATGGTTGTCCTGAATCAGAGATCATGGCCTTTTCAGAAGGAAACTTTTTTTTTTTTTTTTTTTTAATAAAGACATTCCCTCTTGGATGCAGTAGTAAGGATTTCATTAAGGAAGATGCAATAGGATTGTTTGGAGTTACATTTTGAGACTTCAGTAGGAAGTAGGAGAATGATTATATTCTTCAAGCTACTCTGTTTTATCTCCTTATGATTGCGCAGCTTATCTTTGGCCAGTTCTTGCCATGTTCCATTTCCTGATGACCTATCTCACTGTTTCTAGCCAGGCTCCCACATCATTAGTCACATTCTTTCAGGCTCTGTGTTTCTTTGTTGATTTTTGCTTTCCTCATGGATAATCAGACCTAGTTGGGTGAGTAATAAACTCAGGTTTGAATAGTTGTAAGTTGGATGACAGACATTTAAAACAGCTTCCTTCAGAAATTGTCCTTGAAAATTGATTCAGGAGAAGGTTTTGAAGGAAAACAGGGACAGAAAAGTAATGCTTTTAGTGTCTGGTCATTTGGCAGTGATGTCCTTTAACCAGCACTCCATGAGTTTTAGAAGTGAGTGGTGCCCAAGTGTTGCCTGGGATCAAATTAAGAGTGGCTGATGAGTCTTTTCTAATAAGCAGCAATGAACAAGCAAAGAATTACGGTCTGCACCAGAAAACTGTCAGGCTATGGTATTGAGTGTGCTAGTAATCAGGATTGGTTTTGTCACCCTATAAAGTGGACTTGAGTCACCTTTCCACTAAGCAGTGTATCATGTATTCTTATGTTACATGACAAGTTGTGCCTGAAGGACTGTGTTGGCCATTTAAATCAGGTCTCTGTATCATCCTGCCGTTACTAAAGCTGCAACTTCAGGACTTTTTTAGTGACGGTGGTTTTCTTTTTGTTTTGTCTTCCTCCTCCATGTGGAGTTGGAAAAATTTCTAAGTCTCTGCTGTGGTTCAGGCTGGTCACTGCTAGCTATTGGCTTCTTCTGAATTCAGAGATGGTTGCATTTCAGAGTCTGATATATATATGTATAGTGTCTGAGATACCCTAAGGTAAGGTACTTTGAGATAAAAAGCATTATAACTAGCTGTTATCATTGTTATCTGTCTCACTGATCAGCTGAGCTTTTTGAAAAATCATTTATTTTGGAATAGTCTTAAAATGTTAGCCCATCGATTCCAGGTCGATAACACAAGACAAGAATAAAATATATAGTTTCATATTGATTTTTATACATAGATAATGTAAAAATATTTCACATTTTCAATTTATTTATTGATTCTCAGCCAAGACCAGAGATGACTACAAAAATAAATAATACATAAAGTAGATTATATACACCTCATACATTTTAAAAGAAAGTTAAATCAATGTTATTACCTATCATTATGCAATGACAAATTGCATTGCTTGCAGCCCCATCTTCCTCCAAAGATTTGCTGAACTGTTTAAGTTAATTTTAAGATGGTGAACAATCATACAATAAATAGCAGTTTGTTGATTTTTGCAGGTATTTTTAGTGCTTTGTAGCTGCGCGTTACTTTAAATTTGTGGTATGTAACATCACATGTAACTTTGCCTGTTGCTGAAGTAGCATTCTGCTGCTGTTAAATGTCTCCTGTTACTTCAAGCTCTTTGAAAGGACCTGGGTCACAAATTCTGATAAACTGTGCATGCAGTCACCTGCCATTCATGCCATTATTTTTCTCTGGGTATATTTTTCCGTGATGACTGGCAGATACTCATATACTTTAAAATCAGATACAATTTTTTGCATGTTGGCTGCAGCTTATTTTTACTACATACTATAATTTTGAAACAATCTATGTAATTTCACTCAGATGTGAACCAAACTATCAGACCTAGAGCTGTGTAGACAAACAACTGGAAAGAATAATAAAATCTTTCATCTTCTGACATTTTTATCTTACTCACTGAGCTTGTTAAATGGGAGACTGCGACATTAGAATTATACCCTTACAACTTTGGAACATCTATGGCCAGTGCAAAAATGCTGCTTTACTACTTTTGGAGCTCCTTAATAGAGTTGCTTTTAGAGGTGTGATAAACTTTTTTTCAAGCTGCTGATAAAAATCCTGTTCATAATAATATTTTGGGGAGTAAAAGGGCAAATTAACAGGATGAAACTGAAGAGCAGTGTCCTGGTTTCAGTTAGCACAGAATTAATTTTCTTCCTAGTAGCTGGTGGAATGCTGTGTTTTGGCTTAGAATGAGAAGAGTGCTGATAACACCCCGATGCTTTAATTGTTGCAGAGCAGTGCTTATACTAAGCCAAGGACATCTCAGCCTTTGCTCTGTCCTGCCAACGGGCAGGCTGGGGGGTGCAGTAAGAGCTGGGAGGGGACAGACCCAGGACAGGTGACCCAAACTAGCCAAAGGGGTATTCCATACCATCTGACGTCATGCTAAACAATATATAGGGGTGGCTAGCCGGGGGGAGGGGGCCGGACTGCTCGGGGTTAGGCTGGGCATCGGTCAGCGGGTGGTGAGCAATTGCATTGTGCATCACTTGTTTGTACATACTATTATTACTTTCGTATTATCACCATTGTATCATCATCATTATTATTATTATTATTATTTTCCTGTCTTATTAAACTGTCTTTATCTCAACTCACGGGCTTCACTTTCCATTTCTCTCCCCCGTCCCAGAGAGGGAGGGGGGAGGGTGAGCGAACGGCTGCGTGGTGTTTAGCTGCCAGCCGGGTTAAACCACGACAAGCAGAGAAAAGAAATGGAAGATGTATTTAATACATCTGATGTACTAGTGGCTCATCTAATGTCTTTAGAAACAGGGGTGTGGTTATGGCTTCACTGACTATAGTCTTGACTAACAGTGTCAGTATATGAGATTTTGGTCTCAAATTCAGTTGACTTTTGTTAGTGACATCTGAAAGCAAGTTTTGCTATGATGGATGGTAGGCATATTCCCTGAATAAGTCTAGTTTGTTTCTGTTAACCTCTGGAAAGTTTTACAGAGGAGTGATAGTCTCGAAGGTGATCACCTTAATGCAGAGGTGGGAGCATCAGGCAGACAGCAGCGGGGAACAGAGGCATGCCCACACTCCGGAGCACAGTGCAGGACCCAGTAATGGCCATAAACCAGATGGCAGCGTTGGACCTGTGCATGAAAATGAAGCCGACAGTGGCATGGGACCAAGGCATGGGACTAGACAACCCCAGGGTTCAGCACCCTGGCCAGAAAACATCCCGGACGGAAGGCATCCCGTTTGGGCAGTCCCGAGCAAGGACTGGCTTAGCCTTCTGCCCAAAACCGTGGAGCCCATGGAGCTGGACCAGATGTGGAGGAACGGATGGAAGTGGATCCACCTTTGCCAGGACAGGCCTGGGACTACTGCCGCATGTCTTTGTGCTCTGCCATCCAAGAGCACCAACAGCATCGCAGGAGTGCCCAGCGAGCCCTCTACTCGTTGCTCAGGCTCCATCGCAAGCATTAGCTTGGAGCCACCAAACACCACGGACATCCCGCAGGCTTGTCTGCAAGATGTCCCAGCAATAAACAGCTCTTGCCGATTCTCAGGGGTTGTGTGAGTGCTTCTTTTGGGGGGGAATGGGCTAAAGTTGCAGCAGGGGAGGTTTAGTTTGGATATTAGGAAGAACTTCTTTACCGAAAGGGTTGTCAGGCATTGGGATGGGCTGCCCAGGGAAGTGGTGGAGTCACCACCCCTGAAGGTCTTGAAAAGACGTTTAGATGTAGAGCTCAGGGATATGGTTTAGTGGGGGACTTGTTAGTGTTAGGTCAGAGGTTGGACTTGGTGATCTTGGAGGTCTCTTCCAACCTAGGTGATTCGGTGATTCATTAAACAAGTCACAAGGCAGGCCTGTGTAGGCTGTTGATAGTCTGCATCACACAGGAGTCCAGTAGTCTGGTAACTGCCAGGATTTCCTGGTGATCTGGTTTGGTGCAGCTTTGTTACAGAGCACTCATGTCCATATTTTTATTCTAAAATAATGTATTAATACCAACTATAAATATTCAGAAAAAAAAACTTGCCATTGGATTTCATGTTTACTGCATTTCAGACAATTGCCTTCTGACTCATACTATGTTGTAAATTAATTGTAAAATAATTGACACCTGTAAGTTCAGACATGAACACTTCTGACATTAAACATCAGGCTTTAATCAGTGTCCCAATTCTTAAGCTTAATCAATTTTAAGACAAAACAGTGATGCAATTTATACGGAGAAACACTGTCTTAGGAATTTATGTTAAATTCCAGTGTCATACTTGCATTTACATTAAGGTGCGATTCTATTATATTTTTCAAGCAGTTGTACAGGCGTAACTGAAATGTTTGGTATTTATTGCCATTGCTTACTGACTATATATGGTCAGAGACACAACAGTTGTTGCCTCTGTTGTTTCCATCTATTGCAGTGTCAGTGTTACATGGGTTTAGCTGTTATCGTGTCTCAAGTGTGTTCCTAGATAAGCCTTACATCACACATAGTGGATTGAAAGCATGTTACTTGTTAGACTTGTATTTTGAGCTTTCAGTTACCTTCCAGGAGGAAATGGTGTGTAGCGGGGATGGGACACACTTTTCAAATGTCCATATTTAGTTTCCTTTGACAGCAAAAAGGGAAGCATCACATTGGCAGAGAATAAACTACCATTCACAGATTAAGGAAAAAAAAAAAAAAAAGAGAAAAAATGGGGAGGGCACTGTAAGGGTATTTACCAAAGAAAGGGGATAACGCTGACTTCTGTTATACTGTATTCTTACCCCTCCCGCCCCCCCCCCCCCCCAAAAAAAAAAAGTTAATGGGTTTTGCTTTTTCATCCTACATTAAGAGGTACATGTATGCCTTGCATCTTGGGGACTTTGATTCTTGGAGGCAGAATTTAGAAAAGTGGCTTCAAAATCATCTGTGGTGTACACTTGTTCAGTGTACCCTAGCAGAAAAGCTTCTGCCAGCTCCGTCACTGGGCTCGGATGTCCCCGAGTATGAAAAGGGAAATGAAGAGGTTGGTGTAAGGCATGTGGGGGGTGCGTGTGGTAGCTTTGATTACACATTAGGAAGAGCAGTATGAAATGTGGAAGTAGAACTTCCTAATATACAGCAGTAAAATAGTTGCAATACAACAGAATACAGTGGGGTAAGAGCCTCTGGCAGGAGAAAAATGTCCTGTAATGTCTACTGTAAGACATTGCGACAAGGTGATTTATCATGGTATTGAATATTTAGAATATGCAGGAGGTATCCATCTGCTTGGCTTTGACACTGTTGGTGCTAGTTTCAGCTGCCTGACTGTAGCAGATAAAGATGATATCTGGGGGAGCAGAACAGGTGATCATATGGCCCAGGAATATTTTTTCATCTTTTCTTTTTAGAAGGTGTGAGTTTCGTGTTCTGATGTGATGCTGATTCCTAGCCTTCTCTGGTTTCTGCAGGCATAAGCAGAATGCTAGTGTAAATCAAGGTTTGTAAGTTTTCAGTTGTTAGTATAAGCCACTGATTTTTCTCGTTTGAGACTAGAACTCCTAATGACAAATGGCTTTTGAAGTACTTAGAGAGGAATCACTACTGAAAGACCTGCTGCTACAAGATATGCAGACAGCAGCAGTCATACAGGTATTTATTCATCTGAGTTTAATAGCCAGAAGACTGATCCCTGTTTTAGATGTAGCTGGAAGAAGTTCGTATTTTTATGGTCCCCAAACACATGGTAATTACTGTTACATAAACAAAAACATCATTCAATAGTATTTTAAAAACACAGAAAACCACACTTGCTGCGAATCTACCTGTTGGAAAACTGAGCATGGAAGAACATGTTTTGATGCTTAATGTGTTTTCCTATCCCAGGGAATATCAGATTTGAAATCCTCTCCTTTTACTGGCTCCAGTACCTGCTTCCCTTCTTCCTTTAGTTCATGGGCTCCGTTTGACAGCTGTGTTTATTGGGGACTGTAAATCCACCAGCCTTAAGGGCGTGCTTCATGGGAGTGGGTGACAGGACTTTCTTGGCAGCAATATCTCCTTGTGGGAGGACACAAGAATGATGTCTGATTCACTGCATTCCATGTGGATTTCACAGTGCTACACACCAAAGGAGAAAGCTAGATGTAAAAATAGAAGGATGTGATGTTTAGGGTTAAATAGAAGAAAGAAAATAAATTCAAAGAAGTAAAACAATAAAGCATTATTTTGATGGTTTTGTCTAAAACAAGGAAGAGCATTTAGCTGTTGCCTGAGCATCATCTGGAGCACTATCTCCAAGGGGTGCTCACCAACTGCAGGAAGTGGCATTACTGCAAGTCTCTGTACAGACAGCCTGCCCTTGACTAGCAGCCCAGCAGATGTGTGTACCTTAGGTGTACCTTAGTCAGCAGTTTGCTGGCAGGCTCACTTATTTGTAAAGGTATTTTCAAGTAATTTTTTTTTTTTTTTTTTGGTGCTAGAGAAAGTGCATGGGTGTACTAAAAAAACAAAACAAACGAAACTTGCGGCTGAGCAGTATTTTCACCTTTCCCTGTGCCTGAGCATAGACTTATTTTTTTCATTTTTGGTATGCATATGCACAAATAACATTTGACAGCAGCAGTCAGTAGCTGATCAGCTTATGGTAGTAACACTGTTTACTTTAGGAATCATCTATCTGTGTGTGTTATGCTGTGCCTTGGAGGTATCTGATTTCCATTAATTACGTAGTTAAGATGTATCCTGACTTCAGTCTTCTCAATTTCTTTTCCCTTGAATGTCTGAAATAGCTGAAATCCTATGAATACTTCATCTTTTTGCTTCCCTATTTATGCTACTAAATTAGCACTCTGTCACTGGTGTTTCATTGTTTGTGACAAATATAATTAGGGAAGAAATCTGCTTGATGGGATTTACAATAAAATGGATTAAATTGCATTGAACTGTCATGCTGTCTACAGCATTTTAAGAAATTTCTAACGTCTTGGTGTTGGAGCTGTCATTTCCTGCTGCTTGTATATTCATAGTTCCTCTCTTCCTAGACTGCATCGGAACTGTATTTTGGGATCGTGGTCCCTTCAGCATCTTATACTTGTTCATCTGGTTGTCCCAGCTTATGTCCAGCTTGTTCTAGGGGTTTGTGTTTCAGATCCTTCTGATTTTGCTCACTCATTTGTCAGTGGTGAATTAGATCCAACCTGAATAAAGAATAAAGTTCCATGTGACTGACACCACTCAATTTCAACCTTGGCTGGAGTAATTCCGTATTGCAAATGTCCATGTAGTCTAACTCTTGACTCATGCCTGTGTAGTGCAAAAAGAAGAAAATAGTTGAAATGGATGTGAAACGAGTTGTAAGCGTGGCCTGAAGCCATGTGCTTTATGAGTCCTGTGGGGCTAAAATGTTGTGTGGTAGTGCTCTCTAGGATACCTTTTCTTACAAATTAATAGTAAAAAAAAAAAGCAGGTAAATTTGCGTGTCTTGCAAACAGGACTACTATTTTAAACATAAAGGATGTTTTAGATGTTTCAGTTCCAACTCTTACCCTTTTCTTCCTGAAACAAAGTAGTAGCTTAGGGACTTCTTCAGCACACAAAGAACATTGAGATACTTACAAACGGGGGAAAAAAAAGAGAAGCAGGAAAACAAATAAACCTGTTGCAGTGCTGAGAACCACATTTCCCAAATTTGAGACCGTTGGCACACTCATGACAACAACATCCAAAATGTGTTTGGGTTTTCTTCTCAATGCATTTGAAGTGTTGTGGCGAGGAGCTGGATCCGTAGAAACAAACCAACTAAGTTGGGAGCTGCCTAAGGCAGTTGACACAAATATGTCTGAGTAGGAGGGTATGTATTAAATATTCACCTGTTTGTGCTGCGTTGTGGCTTCTCGCTTCATTTGGCATGCTGTGCAGTCACTGGAGTATTCAGTAAGAGCTGGATGTCAAGGATGAGAAGGTGGTCTGGTCTCGATTTTTCAAAGCTTAATGAAAGGCGTGGCTATTGGGACAATAGAAGATAAGGTTTGTGGTGTGCATAGAGTTAATTTAAGATCAATATTTTTCTTGCTACTTACTAGCAATTATTTAATTTTGGACATACATGGAATTGAATTAAATGTTTGATTTAATGAAGAAGACAGGAGGGGGAGAATTTGGATGTTTATGTGCTATCCCAAGACCTTTGAATGGTTTGTGTGGGGTTTTATTTTCTTCGAAGACTGAATACTGACAGGAACACAATGTGCATTTAAATCTGGTTTGGGAAACTTCATGTTGTAGAGCTGTATGTTATTATCTACTTGGCATAGTTGCTAGCCTCATTGCTTAGATTTAATATATTTTATGTTGGTGTCAGATGTTTGGGTATATAAGATTTTCATTCTGTTAACTTTTATTTATAATGAGAAAGGTAGTATTTGACTCTCGTCTGTGACCCAGAATTATTTAACAGTAAGGAGAGCAAAGTATGTAATGGTATAAAAAGCAGGGACTAGAGCAGTTTAACACAGAGCCCCTGGCCTTGTTGTGTACAGTTAAGATTCATAGTGATTTCCAAAGGAGTTATTTCAGAATTAAATGATTCAGAAGAACAGAAAGGCAACATCATTCAGAATGAAGCATATTCTGCTGATCTACAGTAATTGACCTTCACTCCAAGGCATGAAGGCAAGAAAAATATACCAGATTTTTTGTTAATAGTTGTGAGTTGCCATATAACTTACTGAGTTTTAACTATTTTTTCCAGAGTTTTTCAATATAATCTAAGTAAATTTGTCTTCATTTTGCAGGTCAAGCCTTGAAGGTATCAGCAGAGGCATTTACCAGTGATCCCTGCTATCTTCCTAAGAGGCAGGCTGTTGTCCAAGCAGCACGATCTCTTCTTACAGCTGTCACACGGCTTCTTATTCTGGCAGATATGGTTGATGTGGCATACTTACTGGAACATCTGACTGTGGTGAGTAGAAGTTGACTTAACTAACTGGGTCATCTTTTATTTTCCTGGCACTCTGTACACAAATGTTAGTCCCATTCTTCTTTTCCCTTATAAAACTAACCCATGTTTGTTACCATTACTTAATTAGGCAAAATAACCACAACTCTGTTCACAATTCAACATCAGAATACTTTCCTGTCTACTTAAATGTGAGTTCCTTTAGTGTCAACCATAGTTTTCCTTGTGACTTCAACATTACCAGATTGTGCCTCTGACTCCCAAAATGCTACTCAGTTTCTTCTCTGGCTGCTTATTGCACTCTGTCTGGTGTGTGTATTGTCTGGGAAGAGCAAGGAAATATTCTACTCCTGCTCCTTTTTTTTTTTTTTTTCTAGCATCTTCAGTAATGAGTGATAGACTGCTTAAAAAAATCAAAGTTCGATTGTTTTCATAATGCTTCAGAATGGAGGCTGTTAGTCAGTACCACTGCTTTGAACAGTACCTCATTGCCACAAGAGGATGCAGTGACTTAATTGTAGTTGTTTGAGGATGGGGGATCAAAATTTATCTCCCAATCAAGATAGGAAGAAGTGTTGCTTCATTCTACAGTATTTCATAATAAAGCAATGTTTCGTGGATTTCAGTGCTTCATTTGAAACATCCAGCTTGGACAATTGCTAGAAGTGCAGCACAGGCTAAATGAGTACTGTCTTGCAGAAAAGTTTATGTTGTTATATACATGTGAAATTCTCCAGCTATAAGACGGTGCCGTGTCTTTGGTACTGCTTGTGGAAAAAAAAAAAATTAAATGATATTTTTCATTGGTTGCCATTCCATTTTTATGTATGTGTTTTCATTATGCTAGATGCACCCTTCTAAAATGCTTTGAGTATGTTTTATATAAGAGAACTAAAATTGAGCTGTCTTCTTTCCTGGAGTTTCAGTATTTCTAAACAACCCTATAATTCACTTCTTGATTTTCGTTTGAAAATGAGAACCAACTATAATTGGAAATCAAAAGAATGCAAAGAATCATTCAGAGAAACTCCAACACTGTAAGGATTACAATTAAGTTATCTTTCTCTTCTATACTTTAATTTAGTTCTTTTAATAGGAGTAAGAACTAAATTCCTCACCTAAGTCTTATCATAATAAATTAGTGTGGCATAACACTCCAAAATGCCTGTGTAAAAGGACTCACCCTAGTCCTGGGAAGATGGTACATTTCTGTGCTTATTTGGTCTCTGCTCTGGCTGTTGAACATACCAACAGTGGTATTAGTTGTAATGGTTTCTTTTTATGTTGACATCTAATTAGGAAACGGACTTAGAAGATTTACAAGTAGGTTTAGATTAGATTTAGAAGATTTGGAAGACTTAGAGGTAACTTCAATGTATGCTACCGAACCGCCTTCAAATGGTAAGAGCTTTTAAATGCCAACCAACTGAGCCAGATTTAAATAAAACTGAAGTACTTAATGATTCTTAATTTTGCTCTTTTTGGAGTTCTTAACTTCGATAATTGTCAGTCAGAACTCCCTTAGGAATTCCTTTTTTTCTTCAGTATAGGCTTGCTCCAGTAAAAAGGCATTATATTCAGTGGCCATAGCACAGAAAATACTTCGTATTTGCTGTATCAAGTCTGATGTTCTCAGTGTCTACAGGTTCATATGACTTGAATATCAGCTTTCTTTAAAAAAAAAAAAGTCATTAGCAGTTTCCCTTTGAATTTCGTATAAGGTTTTAATGCTTAATGCTCAGACCATTTTATCCTTCTCTTCACAAAGACAAGAATGTTACAGCTGTTATTAATCCTTTGAGAAGAGATTAGAATTTTAATTGCTTTTTTATTTCCCTGTCTCTGAGCTCTGTAATTGTCATAAAATCAAGATGTTTAAAGGACTGAGCCAAAATTAACTTAAAAAATGGGGAAAATAAAAAATAATTGAATTATAATAATGAAATGAAAACTCTAACCAGGGATTTTTTTTGTTTGTATATATAAAATGAAAGAAGGTAATCCAGCATTACGAAAGATCTCTGTAGAATATTAATTAAATCTCATTCAATGTGAAATATTTAATAGGGCATTATTTATGTATGTTATTTTTTAAACCCATTTATCAAAGTGCTGAAAGTTTTTAGTCTTGCTCATTCAGTAAATCTGGTTAATTGCAGCACTGTCATTCAAAACATTTAAAAACTTGCTTACTTTTACTGACAGTACAGTCTGGGTTTTCAAACTTCAATTTCCTCTGTAATCTTAGAACAAGAATAGCAAGGAAACAATGACAATGTGACTAGCTGTTAGATAAAGGCTCTTCTAGTGTTACCTGTCACATCTGCCATTCTAAATGTGCCTAAGAAAAAAGATGAACCTCAGCTACTTCCAGTTGGTAGCTTTTAAAACTATTGTGCTATCTGTGCAGACTCACAGAATGGTTGGGGCTGGCAGGGATCTCTGGGTCCGTCTGGGCCAACCCATGCTCAAGCAGGGCCACCCACAGCAGGTTCATCAGGGCCATGTCGAGGTGGCTTTTGACTATCTCCAACAAGGGAACCTCCACAACCACTCTGGGCAGCCTGTGCCAGTGCTCAGTCACCTCCCCAGCACAGAAGTGCTTCTGGTGTTTAGAAGGAACCTCTTGTGTGCCCATTGCCTCTTGTCCTGGCACTGGGCACCACTGAAAAGAACCTGACTGTCCTCACTGCACCCTTTCTTCAGGTATTACAGACATTGAAGAGATCCCCCCGGAGCCTTTTCATTTCTTGGCTGAAGTCCCATCTCTCACAGTCTTCTCTTGTAGGAGAGGTGCTCCAGTCCTGTAGTCATCTTTGTGGCCCTATGTTGGACTCTTTCCAGTGTGTCCATGTCTCTCAAACACATTGTTCAGACTTGGGACCATTTTTTAATTTTATGTAATAAAATCTTACTGTTAAGCAGAATGTAATGATGAAAAACCTAATTTTAGTCACAAAAATATCGAAATGCTGCCTTTAAAGTATAAACTTAGTCAGCTTAGTTGGAAGAATTTGATAACCCTGTCAAGAATTTCACTCCAAATGAAAAAATGTCCAACACCATACCATTGTGTACATGAGAATCTTTTATGAAATTTCATTAATAAAGTAGTAATAATTTTGGTTTAATTCTCTGAAATCTCCACCCAGCAAAGAGGATATAAAATAAAGCATGTCAGAGTCAGCACAAAGCTTCAGTGAACGATTGTATTTGAGCATAGCACGTTTATAGCCATTTGTGGAATTTGCAGCCTAATAAGAGTATGATGGTGCAGTACAAATGCTTATTTTAATTAAACTGGACTGAGAAAATGAAGTGCATCACAGTGATGAGAATAGTCGGTTTCTTTAAACAAGTTTTGCCTGTTTAAATAGTTGTCCACATGGGATTTCCCTTACTTAGGTTGGAGTTGGAAGTCTAATCAAAACTGAGTTGTGCAAAGTGTAGTCAGACAAAGGGCAATTTCACAGATCTCACTCTTGAATTCAGAGCTGCATTACCAGCCCCATTCATTACGGTTAGTGATGCTCAATATCTAATTAAGTGAATTAAGAGACTAATGGAACTGCTTGAATTTATTGATCAAGGGAGAACAGCAAGACAGTAACAAGTTCTGACTGTTTCATTCAAAGTGCATTGGCAGTCCGTCTTTCTCTTATCTATTTCACTTCAGGCTGAGCCAGCATGTTTTGTTTACCTCTTTCCTTGTCTTGTCGTGCTTGTAGATGAACTGTTTAAGTCTTCATACTTCTCACAAACACCTCAGACAGTGCAATCTTTGTAAAATGTTTGCTTATAGTTATTTAAAACTATTACCAGGAAAAGAAGGGCTACAGATGAGAAGCAACTTGGGAACTTGGGCACTGGGGGTATGGTACTGCCTGTTCCTCCCTTCCCTGCAGGGTATCCATCAGCATTAAAGATGTTGTGAGAAACATTATGGTGGCATAAAAGAAGAGAGGCAACCCATTCTTCTGGTTAAGGTGTTTGGCTTGACTTCCATAACTTGCATGAGCTTGCATAAGCTTTATACAGACTGTTGCTGCAACCCAGGTATAAGGGGAGGGGAATTGAAAAAAACAGGGCTTACTTTGAATGGATAGGGCTTGCTCTAAGTAAGGTAGAACTTCTCTGGATTGTTTTAACATAAATGTTATGGAAGATGCTATTTATTGTTTTTTCATCAAAATCACTGTAAAGCTGCGCGGTTATTTCCCCATGAAGAAAGCTTAAGAATAAAGCTTAGGGATAACTATGATGCAGATGTTATTTGTACAATGGGTCAATGTGGAATGCATGCAGTTCCCACAAGTACAACCAAGTGTGAGAAATCAGTGTTATGTCTGGTGATGATGAGGTTTGAAAAGTATTTTGAGAAGGTTGCAAGGTGGGATATTAGTAGCTGGCTGCTTTTATTTATTTATTTGGACTATGTAGCCGTCTGCATGCTCTAGTCAGGGACCTAGGACTCCATTGTGGTAGCCTGTCTTTGAGCTGATCATGAAAAAAGAGCATTTCTGAATTTTCTTCTGAGTAGTTATAATTGTTCTGCTGCTACGGCAACACTTTCATTGAAGTGCAGTGCTTTATAAGAGAGTAATACAGGAGTGACACTGTGAAATTTCCTTCTTTGAGTGTTAATCTTGGAGGGCAAATTCTGGATTAGTGAAAAAGAACTTGGAAGTTCAGTTTCTCTTGGCAAATTATTTATTGGTAGTAAAGTAATGAAGTCAATTTAATGCAGAATAGCTTGTCTGATCAACAATTATTTGTATCTCAAGCATGCACAGATCATTCTGATCCAGAGAAATTTATTTTATAACTTCCCTGGAGGCAGATAAAAGGAAGCGCATGCAAAGCAAACAGTATCTGCTTTATCATCAAAATGCATGTCTTCAGACCCTCCTAAAATGAGAGCAAAATTATGACATTTCCTGAATGAAGGAGGCGGTGTGACACTCTCCATAAACATCCACACATAGGCACCTTGCCCATTCCATTACAGCAAAATATTGAGAACTATCTTTCATAAATGTCTGCATTTAGTAATTGGAATTTTAGAGAGGTTTTTGACTATTTTTCCAGCCATATCTCCTGGTGATATAAAATAGTCTATTTAGTGTTATTTAGTCTTCTAAAGTAGCAGTATATATTGAAACAGGAAGGCTTTTTTAATGAACTGCTTCCTTGTGTCAGAATGGAAACTAAATTTGCTTTTCTTCCTTAATTCATCAATATTAAAAGAGATTTAACAGATGAACAAAACAGTTCAGTGCTATTTTGCTGCCCTGCAATACAGAAGATTGAAATTTTGAACGGCAAACTCTGTTTAACTTCTGTGAGTCATTCCTCCTTTTTATATCAAATAATGAACTGGCTTTTGCAGCACTGGCCCTAAAGGTGAGCGAGGCCCATATTGAGAGCAATGGGAAGTGATTGTCCCCCTGTACTCGGCTCTGGTGAGGCCGCACCTCGAGTACTGTGTTCAGTTTTGGGCCCCTCGCTACAAGAAGGACATGGAGGTGCTTGAGTGGGTGCAGAGAAGGGCAACGAAGGTGGTGAGGGGCCTGGAGA
This sequence comes from Aythya fuligula, assembly GCF_009819795.1. NCBI lineage: Eukaryota > Metazoa > Chordata > Aves > Anseriformes > Anatidae > Aythya > Aythya fuligula. The sequence goes on along the minus strand of NC_045565.1, from coordinate 4,277,471 downwards.
ACAAGTCCTACGAGGAGTGGCTGAGGGAGCTGGGCTTGTTCAGCCTGGAGAAGAGGAGGCTCAGGGGCGACCTTATCGCTCTCTATAGGTACCTCAAGGGAGGCTGTAGCGAGGTGGGGGTTGGTCTGTTCTCCCACGTGCCTGGTGACAGGACGAGGGGGAATGGGCTTAAGTTGTGCCAGGGGAGTTTTAGGTTGAATGTTAGGAAGAACTTCTTTACTGAAAGGGTTGTTAGACATTGGAATAGGCTGCCCAGGGAAGTGGTGGAGTCACCATCCCTGGAAGTCTTTAAAAGACGTTTAGATGTAGAGCTTAGGGATATGGTTTAGTGGGGGACTGTTAGCGTTAGGTCAGAGGTTGGACTTGGTGATCTTGGAGGTCTTTTCCAACGTAGGTGATTCTGTGGAGTCAAGGAAGCGCAGCAGGCCATGTCAGCTTCCTGTCTTAGCTGGATGCCCATGCAGGTGACACTGCAGGTATGTGGTTTGTCAAATAGCATCACTGGCAAATTGAAGTATTACCTGCTGCCTCCCACACCTCTTTGTTTGTGGGCATTATGTGGTTATTACCAGAAATAAGACTTTGTACTTCATACTTAATGTTTCCTCCCACAAGTCCAGTTGTAAGCAAATGAAGTACTTTGCATTGCATATTTATGATATGTTTTTGTGACCTGGCCTCTTGTTTAGTTGACAGGCTGTTAATTTTCATGGTGCAGATTGAGATTCCCAGCTGTATCAAGGGAATCCTGTTAAACTTTGAGTGAATTTTGTCCACCTAAGGTATCTGTTTGCTTTTCAAGGATCTGGCTTATGTCAAGTCCTAAACCAGGATGCTTCAGATCCAACTTAGTGACTTGAACCAAAACCTCAGACTGAGCCAAACAAGCTCAAACTTGTCTAGTGCTCAAACTTTCCTTGGGATACCAGAAGGGATACAAGGATGCTAAGTGCTGTTGCAAAGAAACACTATCAAGATGTATTAATTATACTAGATCTTAAAAATCAGGTATCAAGTGCTTTTAATACCATTACTCATTCCATAAGTACTCTTGTTATAAATCTGTTTGCTTGCAACAGCTAAACGAGGTAGCAATACTAAACAATTAAATTAACCTTTTACAGAAAAGTGCAGAGCTAAGCTACAACATTCAAAGAGTGTAAAGTTTATTGAATTGAAGAAATCAATTTGAATAAAGACTTTAAATATCAAAATTTTAGTATAATTTCCTGCTGAAGCATTATGCAGATACTTTGTGTACGCTTCAGCCTCTTTTCTTTGAACCCATTGCCTGATTTTCATCACATAAAGCAGATCAGAGATTCCAGGGCTTGTGAAAATAGGAGGGTGGATAGTGAAGGAAAAACTTCTGCTGCAGATAAAAAGCCTGCAACAGGTGCTAATAAAATCACCACTGGGTTCTCAGGTAGCCCTTGTATATAGCTTGACAGCAGGAAAACCTTTAGTCAGAGCTCACATCTCTTTTTGACATTACATTAAATAACCTGTCAGACTGAAGGAAATTTAGTCCTGATGTTTATAGTAGCCCTTGTTAATTAGTTGGAACCACGATCATCTTCTGTGAGGAGACTGTGGAGTTCTCAACATGCTTATCAGGGTCATCGTACTTAGGAGGCCATAATAATAACAATTCCAGTCCGTCCTCTTTCTGGATTCTCATCGCTCTCTGAGTTGTAGATGGGATTTTTGTGCTTCAGGATCCCTAAAATGGGACTGTAGAAGTTGCCTTGCTTAATTTAGGGCTTCCATTGTGTGTTCGTTTCTGGTCAGGTAACTATTCAACCTTCATTCAGCACCTGAGAGTACTACTGGGGTCATAGTGGCTGGTGTGGTATCCGCTTTGTGGTATTTTTTATTTAGTTCCAGGGTACTTGGCACTAATTTTACAATTGTTGACTTTTTTATTTTGAAAGCAATGTCATAATATTCATCAACTTAATCCATAGATCGTTCTTGTAGGATCACTTCCTGTATTTTGAAAAGATTTAAAGTAATATATAATATGTTTGTGCTGATATTAAGACAATTAACCAGTAATGCCACAGAGAGCAAAATAGTAGTAAAGGAACGCTGCTTCTCAGCTTCCAGAAACTATGGTCAAAGTACTTTGAAAAAGTAACAACAAAAAAAGAGCTTGTGTGGACTGTTCCCCTTAGGGTTGTTTACATTCGGTTATCAGTGAGAAAGAGGAAGAAAATTCTAATACTACTTTTCACCTCTAGACAAAAGTCTTGCCGTGGGTTTTCTTGCCCTTCACCTACAAATAGTAGTTCAGACTGATAGAGGAAAATCCAGATATGGTTAAGATTTAAAGGATATTCTGGTAACTTTTGTATGTCCAAGGCAGTTTTTTTTTTAGTTTTCTTTTGATGTCAGTGAAAAGGGAATATGGATGTTGTCTTAAAGTTGTTGGCATGTTTTTTGAATTTACTTTTGAGTTAAACTTTTCCTCGCATGTTAAGACAGACTTACTCTAATTGGTTAGTTTCTTGAGGCTGGCCATCACACATCTTTTTTCTGTTATTCAAGTATATTATCCCTAAAATTACATGCTTGGTTTGTATTTATTCATCCTTGCTTGCTGGTTCTTGTATCTCTTTCCACATAGCCAAACGCATTATTAATATTCAGGCTGCTTCAGGACATGAGGAATCGAGTGAGCTTGCTAGCAGAGTTCCTGCCAAAGGAAGAATTGGAACTATGGGATTAAGTACATCCTTAAGAGGATGATGATTCTACTGCTCTACTACTTGTCTAATGTGTTGATGAGAAAAAAGACTGCTTTGTAGTAGCTAGTGAGTTTGGGAATCATTTGTGACGCAGTATTGCTCAACCCCATAACAGGGTTCAGGAGCTTTGAGGTAGTTTCTGGAAAAGTATGTCATGGGTTTGAGCTGAGCGAATATGGTGGACTGGGACAGATACATTATGAGCAGTTTACTAGACTCATCAAGGAGCAGTTTTTATTTAATTGTTTAAACTTTACTCCAGTCTTGCTTGCAGATGATGTAATTAAATTGCTTCCACCTTACAGGACACCCTGCTGGAGTGTGAATTGGTGAAAGCAAGCTTTACAAGTTCAAGGATTTCAGAGCATCTCTGGAGCAAAGGGAAAATCTGAGGAGGAAAATGTGAGAGATGATGAAGTTGAACAGAAAAGAATTAAGAGTTGTAGAGTTTATCTTAGCATTTATGTTTTCTCAGCTGTGTTGTTCGAGAATTCAGTGCAGTATATTTTGAATAAGAAAGCGTTATTTTATTTTTTGGCAGTAAACATTTGAACTGCAACTGGAAAGTCTCAAGTTAACCTTGAGTGGTGCTGAATAAGGTGTAGTAAAGTAAATGACAAATCGAAATAAATACTGCTTTGACTTGCTTCTTAGTTTTGAGAGCATTAAGACTGAAATACAGGCCCGCAGCATGTGGAAAACCAGAAGTGGTGACTTGCCTGGGGATTCCAGGATGTGTCTGTCAGTTGCAGATTGCCAGCTGAAATCTGCAGCTGTTCATCCCCAAAGTGGGCCTACTTAGTGGCTGTTGAGCAGTGTCCACACCTGAGGTTTCCTTAAATGCGCACAGAACAAGTAATGCCGTGGAGAAGTCTACATCCGGGTCAGCACTAGCTGCCAAAGCTGCTGTCAGCTTTTAAAGAGGGACTGAAGATGGGTGGAGATTCTCTTTTTTTCTGCTCCTGTGGTTCCTTTTTCCAATTCAATGACTGTAGTGTTAGACAAGGTACACAGAAGTGTGCTGTAGTTGTTACAGCAGTGCTTAGTTTGCCAGAAATGACTGGAAAACAGTTCATTTCTTTGGGTCATCTGCCTCGTTTCCTGGACAGTTCATTTCTTTGGGTCATCTGCCTCGTTTCCCAGACAGTAGTACCACAATCCAACTTACAGTAGGTAATGCACATACAGGCTTTGCAACTGTAGTAAGCTAAGGTAGTATATTGGACAGATGTAGAAAGCATGTAGTTTTTCCTGATGATCAGTGTAAAGATGTGTTTCTAGACTAACTGCTGGTGCTAATTGCTGAGATAACAGAATATTTCTAAACTACTTGTGGCTTTACAGCTGTTACATGCTTGTGTGGAAAAGAAGAATATTTACAGACAGTGAAACAGCAACAGCCAGAGCAGTGATTTCCTGAAGCAGCAAGGAAGCTGTAGCAAAATCAGATATCTGACCTTGTCAAAAAGATAGAATTCCATTTCTGTAACTGCAGGCGTGAATGACTTCAGTCTGCTGTTCTAGGTCTTGGACCTGGAATACTAACAGAGCCATGGGAGGGCAACTTCCTTCCCTGTGCATCGTTTCGTAACCAGTAGAAGAGGTATAATACACCTTTGTCTTTCTGAAGCATCACGTATTAACCCCTGGAGTGCTTGAGAAATCACTTAAATATATCAAGGCTAGGATCAGATAGGGACTGAGATTTCAGCCTGCTCATGTTTTCTTTACCTTAACAGAAGGAATGTGGTTGAAGATGTTTGCTGTTTAGGGTTTTTTAATCGATACACCAATTCATATTTTCTTTCTGCCTTCTTTTAAAATTTGCTTATCTGTGTGTATGTTACTCAAGTGAAGTCTTCATAGTGCTTTTCTCCTCATATAGCAGCTGTTAAATACGGTTTTCACCGAGGACTCAAGAACTATATTATAAACAAGTGGTATGTGGGAAAGCTTTTTTTAAAAAGTAATCTGAAGTATATCTCCTAGAAGAAGAAGACTTATAAAATTGATGTTTTACTTCTTTTTTGTTAGACATGCCTGAATAGGGAAGAGTATGTATATCTTACTACTACTTTATAAGCTCAGGGAGTTGTGTACAAAATACTTCTGTAGCTTTATATCAATGATGTAACAAACATCCTGATCAGACCCTAAAGGATGGATTTTTGATTTGATTGAAATTAAAACTAGAAACAAACAGGTTTTACACTTGCTGTGACCATCTCTGTTGCCAAGTGCCAGAATGTGTGTTGTGTCCAGAAAGTCCATCCAGCAGTCAGACCACATGATGCTTGTGTTCAGGTGTTAGGACCAGGATCTGTTGTGAAGATCAGAGGCTGAGAGGCACCGGTTGTCAGGTCCTTCTCAAATCTCCTGGGTTGTTCTTAGGTTGGTGCCCATGTGCATATCTGGGTTGTCCTTCCATACCTTTTTAGACCTAGCAGATATCAGCGTCCCCATCCTGTCTGAAAGTCCTTTCTAGTCTTTGTCTTTAGTTCTGGATGGCAGTGCAGTTGCTCCTAGGTGGTAGATGCAGTGGGATCCTGGTGACCTACTAATTTATGGGCCATTCTGCAAGCACTTCCCTTACTGTGTTCCTTAGGACTGTCTCTGTGCTGATATCTCCGGTTCTTCTTTCGCACAAATCTTATCCTTTCTGTTGCAGTTCCCTACAGCTGGGTTGGTATTGTTCATCTCTTTGATAAGTACCAGTTCTGTTTTTAGTAATAGTGTGTGTGAAAGAAGTGTTACATTTAAAAGTGAGATTTCAAAGTATGACTGATCTTGTCACAGCTTTCCTGTAGTATCTGAGCACTTTGCCTCAGGTAAGTCTTGAGCCTTGCAGAGTATGGTAAGTAAGTTAACTTGATAGTACCCTGAAAAACAGGATCCACTGTTACGCTTGTTCAAATGAGGAGTTCATGGCCTTCATGAAGCTGCATATGCTTTTTGTTAGCTGGGGGGTGAGAGGGGAAGTATCCGGTAGATTGATAAAGAACTGATCTTTAGAGATCAGGCAGATTGCTAGTGTTTTGTCTTATGTAAGTCTTACCTGTGAAGTCAGTTAGAGGATTTAATTTACTTAAACGGGATATGTGCACTATACTTTGGATAATGGAATTGATTTCAAAGTTGTAGAACTGTGCTTGTGTCTATAAGATGGTACACTTGAAGATGACAGTATTTAGAATATAATCCTTACACACACACAAAAAAAACACTAACAAAAAACAAACCAACAACTGTGTGAGTGATATTTTTTTCTTTACTATCACAGTTTCAAAGAACCTTTGAAATGCTAAGAAATGTGTCCAGTAAGTCTGATCTACAGAAAACCTACCAGAAGTTTCGGAAGGATCTGGAAAATCTTGATTACTTGGCATTCAAACGTCAACAGGTAAGAACATGGAAGCTGGGTTGGGAGACATAAAGCACTGGGCAAAAGCATGGTAGGTGGGAGAAGAAGCATCTGGTAGGGTTATTGTTCTGTCAGTAGGGTTTAATACTTAACGTAATGTGATTGTGAAAGTCAGTAGGAAGGGTGGCAATTCTCTTTAATGCGTAAGGTGTTGGAGTGCGTGGTACTTGATTTCTGAAGATTTCTTTGTTGTAGAGCAAGGTAGGTATGGCAGGTAGGTGAGGCTCTGCTGACTATTAAACTTTGCATTAACATAAAGTGTTTTTATTAAATGGCGTAAAAGTACTGTTTGGATTTTTTTTTTTTTTTTGACTTGGGAAATGAACTTAAATCCACAAAAGTCAATGAAATCAAAGGCTAACTGTACATGCAAACCATCAATTATTTTTTTAGAAATGAATTTACAAGGCTAGATTGCACAAAACAGTGTATACAGTCTTTCACTCATGCTGGTGATATCAAGGTTAAGTCAAATTGTTAACATGTATTTAATCTTGGACATACTTTCTGTAACTTGTGTGATATCTGTGAAATTGTCAGCTCTCATATTATGTCTTAATTTTTGCTTTCTTGGGGGAAAAATAGGCTTTGTGTCTTCCAGATCATATTGATGAAGTGCACTAACATTTCTGTGTGGGTTGTTTTTTTTGATATTTTTCTGAATTCTGTCACTTGGTGTCAGTGTTGTCTAACACTTCACTTGCTTGGAGGCAGATCAGTTCCAGTTGTTTGTATCAGGTAATTGATTTGATAGCTTAAAAAATGAGGTAAGGGCTCAGGGACAGATTGTATGTGAACACATGAATATCTGGTTCTTTAATTGGAGAGATCAAGGAGCAATTTGCTTGGGTGAGTTTTGGAGTTGTGGGAGCTGTTATTCTGGGAGAAATACAGCATATTTCTTTGTGCCCTTGGACATGGGGCTGCTGGCAAGCAAAAGTGTTTCAACTGGCAACTAATGCTAGTTTTAGCCTGTAACGTGGGTTTGTTATTTGATCTCATAGTTATGTCAAGCATAATAAACGTTACATCTGCAAGGGTTTGGAGTGTGTTTCTGAGCCAGGGAAGTGTAAATTCTGTAATTGGTTCTAAGGCTATCACCACACTTTCGTTGGGATTAGCTTTCTCTGGTCTGAATTCTCATTCTGACTTTGCAAAACTCCTCATCATTTTAGGCGATATATATCTGGTTCTCTAGCAGACTCTGAACATGCTTCAGTAACATGCTTCATCTTCAGCAGGGCGTCTTTTCTCCTGATTGCAGATCTTTGCCATTTTTCTTTCCTATCCAGAGTACTTTGAAACCATTTAGAGAATCTCAACATTCTTGTTTAAAATCAGGTATTCATGCATCTCCTCATGCTACTTCTAACATCTTTTTGGTTTGTTTCTGTGTTGGCAGAAGCTTTTGCACTTGTAGGTACTAGAGGTGTATTAGCTATAAAATTACTTCCTGCTTTCAGTCATAGAAGATAAGCTTTTTACTAAGCTGTGCATCTGTACAAAATGAAATACAATGCTATTAAGAAAATAAACTAGGCCAAGGCTGAAATCAGAATAAGTCTAGAAAAGTTCCCTGTATCTCAGTCTGAATTGCATACCTGATCAGTAGCTCTGTGGTTTGGCAACTTTTTTGAATGGTAACTGGTTTTGAGACTGAGATTTTCATCTCAGTAGAACTTTCTGGAGATTGAGCAGAGAGGAATTTGAAAAGCTGCTTCTGTTAGCTACAGAAGACACTTTAAATTGCCTCCTGCTTTTGCAAGAAAGTGATCTCTTTTGAAAAGGTTAAGATTTGCTTTGATTACCTATGGAAAAAGCGCAGATCTAGATCAGGACTGAAGCTGTTCTGAGCTTGGGACTTTCATTACTGTGTTCACGGAGTGTACCTTTAAATGATAACCTATGTTCTCTCTTGTTAGATTAAGGGATATTCATAGCCCTACCGGCAAACTGTTGAGTCACTGTGATCTGTTTGGAGATGAACAGCAGTTGTATACAATACCAGTATGAATCCATTTGTCAAAAAAAAAAATAAATATTTGTTTCACTTTATCCAAAAAAGAAAGATGGAAGCAGACAACTTTCATTCAAAAATAATGTAGTTCTGCAGAGTTGGAAGTTTTCAGATTAGGTGGGAAATTACTTTTTTTTTTTTTTTTTTAAAAAAAAAAAAGGATGTTTAAAATGACCCATTTTGCCTCTGATTTTTAAGTATGGACCAAACTTCTATGAGTGGTAGAAGTCTAAAAGAGACAAATGTGTTTGGAATGATGGCTTATGTTAAATAATATTTAGCTGACAAATCTCAGAATGGAATAGAAGCTCTTGAATTTTCAGATAGCCAACAGATTGCTGACATAAAACTATTTTCAAAATTGTCAACAGTTCAGTTCTGGCTTTCTTCATACAAAAGCCTCAAGTTTGTTAGCAAGTGTTGGTAACTACTCTCAGAGCTTTCAGATTCTAATTTTACAAACAGTCTGAGTAGATGTATGAGTTGGAATGGTACTGGTCAGGGTGGCTAACTTCTTTGGTAATTACAGAGGAGGAATACTGAGGCTTCTTGGAGTCATGCATGTTTCAAGGCAGAGCTGTGTGCGTGACACTTAGTGGTGTGCTCAAAAAGCCTGCAGGATGCTCTCTGATTCTTTTGTGACTTGAACACATGAAGTATTGTTACATGTGTATGCTGGATCTAGATGCTGTTGCTGTGGTGAACTCTTACCATATTCAAGTCTGCTCTACTATGCTGCTGTATGTCAGCTTTCCTTTTTACTGCCAGTGGAAGACACAACTCCATCTCTACAGGCTTGCCATACGTTTCCAACAGATGCCTTATGTAGTGGGTTTATGTGGCAAGGTTTTGGTAGCAGGGAGCCATAGGGGTGGTTTCTGTGAGAAAGATCTAGAAGCTGCCCCATGTTTGGGAAGGGCCCCATTGTTTTCCAGATCCGAGCCAATAAGCGATGTTGTTTTGCGCCTCTGTGAGAGCATATTTAAGACAGGGAAAAAACGCTGCGCCACACAGCAGCCGGGAGAGTCAAGGGAGTGGGAGAACAGCCTTGCACCAAGGTCAGTGTAGAAGGAGGGGGAGAGGTGCTCCAGGCGCCGGAGCAGAAGTCCCCTGCGGCCTGTGGTGAGGACCATGGTGAAGCAGGATGTCCCCCTGCAGCCCATGGAGTACCACGGTGGAGCAGGGTTCCACGCTGCAGCCCGTGGAGGAGACCACGGTGGAGCAGGTGGCCCTGCACCGACGGAGGCTGCCGCCTGTGGAAGACCCCTGCCGGAGCAGATTCCGGGCCGGACCTGTAGCCCGTGGAGAGGAGACCACGCAGGAGCAGGTGATCTGGCAGGAGCTGCTGCCCGTAGGGGAGCCAGGTTGGAGCAGTTTTCTCCTGAGGGATGGACCCCGTGGTACGGACCCATATCTGGAGCAGTTCTGGAAGAGCTGCTGCCTGTGGGAAGCCCACGCCGGATCAGTTCATCAAGGACTGCATCCCGTGGGTGGGACCCCACAGCACAGGGGACGAGAGTGACCGAGAAGGAGCGGCAGAGAAGAAGTGCTGTAGACTGACCATAACCCCCATTCCCCGTTCCCCTGCGCCGCTCGGGGGGAGGAGGTGGAAAAGGGTGGATGGGGGGGGAAGGTGCTTTTGTTTTTTTTTTTTTTTTTTTCCTTTGTTTTCTCACTTCTCTCGCTTGTTAGTTGTAGGCAATAAATCTTACTATCTCCTTATGCCGAGTCTGTTTTGCCCGTTACAATAATTATTGCGTGATTTTCTCGTCCTTATCTCAATCCTTGAGCCCTTTTCACATATTTTCTCCCCATTCCTCTTTGAGGAGGGGGAGTGAGAGAGCGGCTGTGGTGGAGCTCGGCTGCCCACTCGAGCGGAACCACGACACCTTATTAGCCAAGTCACTTGGAAGCATGCTTACCTCGGGTCAGGTGAAGATAAAATGCAAATAAAACATTTATACTCAACAGCCGAACATAGGCAGACCTCTTGAAAATGTTGATGAATGATGCAGCTGAAGAAATGCACCAAGCTATTTGCTGGTTACTGCAGACCCACTCTTAGCCCTGGCATGGGCTTTTGGTTTACGTGCCTTTTATTCTCCCCATTCTGCCATTTATGTGACCCTACGTAGAGATAGTTCAGCGTGCTAAAATGCTTTTTGGTGATCTCATTATTTTGTTACTCGCTTAAATTGACATTCTTTCTCCCTCAGCCCCATCCAGAAGGACATCCCTTTGTCCATCTAACTTCTTGTAGACTTCACTGAAAAGACACTTGGTGGCAACTTAGTCTTTCTACACACTTCTAAGGTTGGGTTGTACTGCTGAAGAGATCCATTTCATTTGAGAATAATAGTTTATAGCAAGTCTCCCGTTTTGAAGTCTTCCAGGAGATCTGTGTCTCAGAATTTCTTTTTTCCATGTCCAGTTTAATAATTCCTTTGAATTACAACAGACTTCTTAGTTTCTTGATATTGACTGTTGTCTGAAGTTTGACCAAAAAAATAGCTGCATACCACAATGAGTAGTAGAATTCTTCTCTTGTCCTGTGACTTAAAGAATGTTTCCAGTAAGAGTTAAGTAAACTTTACAATGAGCATTGTTTTGTATCAATCCATGCATTAACATGTCTGTCATATGGATAATTACATGGGAAATTGGATAAAATGGTAAAGCACTTCGGGATAAGAGAGGACTTTAAGCTACAGATCCCAGCGCTTTTTTTTTTTTCCTTTGGGGTACTGTAGTAGAGCTGTAAATGACACTTTGCAAACACTTTGCAACACGCCTGTTTTATACTGTCCTGTTTGCTTCCCATTAATACTTCATTTTGTCCAATGTCCCTGTTACAATCAGTAGCAATAGATCTCTGCAACCCAGGTGGTCTGTGGAGACTTTAGAGAGTTATGTTAGGAAGACAACAGTATCACTGTTGCTGTCTAAATGGTGGAAAAACTTCTAAAAAATGTCTTATAAATGTCTTATTTTGATGGCATGGGTACATTTGCACAGGTAAGTTCTATGCAGAATGTACTAAGATTGTATTGTTTTTTCAAAGTGTCTGTAGCTGTAATTGTTTCATTCCTGAATAGTTTCTTGTTCAGGAGAGACAACGTATTCTACCTTTTCTAAAAGTCTGAAGAATAATACAATTTAGAGGGTTCTATAACAATTTTCATGTTTTAACACTGCAAGCTAAAACAAAAATTATTTACTGTGTTCTACCACCTTTGGTAGAAAAGTACTGAGAAGAAGACATAAGCAATCTTGTTTATCTTATTTATTTGTTTAGACTGCCTTTTCAGAAAAAATGTTCCTTCTGAAATCCTGTGTGGTAATTTCCATTAATTATACTTTCTGTTGCTAAGGAAGAATTTCTTTGTAGTAAGCTTTGCATGGACTAATGCAAATTTAACAAATGTGCAGCCGTGAACACCACTCAACTTTCTGCTTTGTGAATTAGTATGAACTTCATGAATTATTTCTTGCACTTTTGGTATAGATGATAACCTGTTGGAGAAAAAGAATAAAATATGAATTCTGTGTGAATTCTAGGTGAGTCTTAGATGCTGTGTTTATTCTGTTGATCTTTTCCTGTTTCCACATAAGTAGACAAAAGTTAAGGAAACAGGCAAGCATTTCACAGTAAAAGGACACTGAAAGCGATATTAAATCAAAAAATCCTTATGTGGTCATAGAGAAGTGTAATACTTGTGAATTCTTGTGGACTGCTGCCAGATATAAGGGAATGGAATGGTATCATCAGTGAATCCAAGAGATACGGAAGAGTAAACAGAGAAAAGTATAAATGAAGAGAGGACAAAAAATACAGTGTCAATCTTGATCACAATTGTTATTCACAATTGTTTTCCTTTCTAATTATCCTGGCCAAGGAATGTGGTTTGATCTTTAACAGATTTTTAAGTGTTTGTGAAGATGCACGAAAATTAATGGGATTACTTGTTGGAGATGTTTGAATGCATGTTCTTCCCTGTCTTGCAAAGCTCCTGTTAGGACGGAGGATGTTAGAGGGGGAAAAGAAGCAGCAGTAATATGGGGATGAGAGGGAAGAAAGGAATTGTTTTAATTCTTATAGGTGTTATTTTGAGGCAACTCAGTGTGTCTGCAGATAGACACACTGAGTTTTGTATGGGTTTTCTTTGTTGATAAGAGCCATTTGCATGGGCATCAGGCAAGTCTAAAGATAACTGTAGATGTCAGCAAAGAACCTGTGATATTAAAACCTAGTGATCAGTGGGGAACACCCAGGCATTTTTTATCCTCCAGCATTTGTGGTCTTAGGACCTGCTTTTGCTGTGTATAGGAAGATTGTGAATGTTTGTTCACTTCTCCTTCCTTCTGTTAGCTTGAATGCCCTCCACCACTTCTGTAAATCAGTAGAATTATACCGTGTTAGTAGCTTCTGCTGTTTTTCTCTATTTTGCTAAACTGTGGCATTCTACCTAGATAGCAAAATACATTCTGTTGGCTGTTCTTATTGGAACAATAGACCTTCTACTTGCGAGTGGAGTGCTATATAATTTGTCTCAGAACCAGGCAAGGAAGGACAAACCCTTCTATGTTCAAAAGTTGTCAATCAGATAATCAGATAAAGCATAAATCAGGTTTCCTGTGGTTCAAACACATATCAGGAACCTATCATTAACATATCTTAAAATGGAAAGAGGTAGCAGAGGAATATTTTAAAGAATGCATCTTGGCGAGCATGTTCATCTTCTATGTCTCTGATTTTGCCTCATAAAAATACTTTGTCAATGTAGATTTTACAGTATATATCTTACAATTTTGTATCATATTTGTAAAAATTTCCATTGACAAAATATATACATATACAATATATATACACGTATACACCATTTTTTATAGTCAGCACATTTTGGAAAGAATGTTTTTATTGTTCATGTCAAGATACAGCTAACATATCCCAAGGCAATCCTAAAAATTAAGGTAGGCTGAAAATAACGAGGTCAATTATTTGATAATGGAAGTTCCTCTGGTTATGGCTGTCTAGTCTGTAGAAACAAAAACATTCTTTCCAGTTCTGGTAAGTCTTATTTTAAAAGAAAAAAAGGATAAGAGAAAGTTCTTACAACAGCAAAAAAATTAAAGACGTTAGCTGTAATTGAAATAAATGTGATTAGCAGAGAAACTACATACAAAACTCATTTACAAGGAAAACGAGTCTGTTTTGACAGGCACAATACATTTATTACAACACCTGTCTCTGTCACTCAAATAATATTTTTCTCCTTTTGTTTGCTTTCTCCATTGTATCTGCAGTTCTCCTTTTCAGAAAACAATGGTGCTGTAAGCATTAATGAGATTGTAGTCTCCTGCTGTCTTGCCTGTCCCCTCTCCCCCGAAATGGGTGTGCTGTAGTATTTTTCAGATGGAATGTTGGAAATGCATCATGAACTCGCCAGGAATCTCTGCCAGCAAATAAGTGGTCAGCCCTTCTCCACAGACCTAGTCCTACTGTATTTATGCCAGACAACTTTGAACCTGGAGCTCTGCCAGTAGATAAGGTCCCTGCAGTCAAAAGCTTTCTGCCTTCTCTTTGGAAACTAGATCTTGTTTTACTATATGTCTATATGAGATCTTTAGGGTAAAGATCCTGACTTACTGTATGCATTGCACAATGCCAAGAGCATCCAGTACTGAAAATAATAATGCCACTTTTTATGAATGTCGTCATAATACTCTGGACTGTGAATGTCATCAGGCTATGGGCCTGCCAGTTGCCTGGGTTTTCCAGGACTTGCCCAGGATTTGAAGATTGTTTTCTCATAGGTTTTTTGTTTTGTTTTGTTTTGTTTTTGTTTTAGCAAAAAGAACAATAGCTGTCTTGGCATTTTTTTTAATTTGTTTTCTTTCACAGTTAAAAAGCAGATGCTTATTTTTTTCTTGAGGCATACTTTTCTTCCTCCCCCCCCCCCCCCCCATATTCCATTTCCAATTTTCATTAAATTGTAATGTCCATAAGTGTTTGGTGTATAAGTAAAGAAGGAGAATATAAAAAAAAGGCAAAAAGAAATGTAACTGAGTCACAGAGAACTGCAAACAAGGTGCTGAGCTTAGTTGTGGAGTTCAGAGATGGGCATGAAGAACAGCAGGATGCGCTGTGGAATGTGGCTTGCTTAGGGACAGCGTACTGTGACCGCCAGGTAATGTACCAGTACTGGTGCTTTTTACTTGAGTTTATCTTATATATTGTTATCCTTGAATGTGCATTTATAACCCCTGGTATCTCAGCTTTGAGATGAATGGGTTTTCAGAGCTTGGCTTAGGAATAGGTCCCCATAAGCAGCTGCTGGGATTGGCAGAGCAAAGTGTTGAAGTATTAACATCTGCCTTGCTTGCACTTCAGGTTGCATGAGGTATAAAAGCAGAGTTCCTCCCATGTTCCCAGTGGGGCTGGGTTGTTGCTGTCTACCAGCCCCTGCTTTTACTGAGTCCTCCAAGATCATGTGGAACACTGCACCGTGCAGTTGTCCTGGCCTTTTGCCTTTCATCCCTGTTCTCATGCAGCTCAGCAAAACGGGTTAGCACTTTATCCTGCATCCTGTTGTTTCTCTAATGTGCAGATCCAAGTGGATCCATTATATATGGGGAACTTCAGTGGTGTTGAAGATGTGCTGTGCACCCTATAGTATTTTATGTAGCTGGGTATGAGGTAGAAGAGTGAGCTATCAGATGAGATCTATAATGTTTCAATGTTTTTTGAGTCGCTTACTAGGCAGAATGTGACTAGCTGCCCCTGGCCTCCCTGCCTGCAATGGGACTTGAGGTTATTTTGTGTGACACGATTCTAGAGACAGAAGTGCAGAAGAATCTATCTGTTAGCAGGAGAAAACTAAGTGTTGTAGGCTACAGAACACAAAATTCAGCCATATGAAACAACAGTGATCTCATGGGCTAGATACTTTGTTGATAAATTTGTGTTGAATTCTAGTTAGCTCTTACAAAGCTCTTACAAAAAACACCCTGTAGTATTTCTAGTTTTCAAACTTTCTTTTAATGTCTTTTACTCCACGTAGCATTAGTGGGAATAAAATGCAAAATGCTGTTTTTTTGGTTCTTAACAGTCAAAGGGGATGAAGATAAATAGATGAACAAACTTAATTGAAAACTGCTAGAGTGCAGGCGATCAAAAGCAATAAAGCACTGAAGCAATGAACTTCATCAGTTATAAAAGACAACTTAAAAATCTTTAAAATCTGGCAGATCAATTCATAGCTTCCAAGTGATTCCCTGTTACTGATATGCACTAGATGTACTTACAACGAAAATGTATCTCAAGGCTGACTTAACAAAGACCAGTAATTATTCCCTATAAGACTTCTGTATTATAAGTACAGTTCATGTAGGTAATGTATAAGTGTTTCCTCTGATTTTCACCTCTTAAAAATAATTTCCAGGTACTATTTGCCAACACAGTTTCAGTGAATACAACTTTGAGATCAGGCACAGAGAGGTTGCTGATAGCTTTTTTTTTTTCCTTCCTTCTTTACCAGTCTGTTGCTGGGAAAGCTGCTTAGCCTTGCCAGTAATATGTCAAAGCAAATCTGTTTTGTGCTGTTGAGCTGCCCATAACATACCCATCCAGGTGAGGGAGGAAAATAGACAAAAGAAGAAAAGATACCAAGCAGCATGAGTTTTAATGCTGCCACTGTGAGAACCAGCTATTACATGTTACTCTCTCCACTCAGTAAATCACCAGTAGTGAAGGCTGTACGAAAATGAAATATTTCAAGGTTCCATCTTATTTCTTGTATGAATGTGGTCGTGCTAAAATGAATGTTCTCACTGTTGAATGAGAAAAACAATTCGAAACCTAGATGTCTGTGAAAATAAAATAGAAATACATTACATTATGAAATGTACAACCAAAAAATCTGTCTTCTGAGAACTAATACATGCCACACAACTCTCCGGTGATCTAACAAATCTATAAATAAGCCAACCCTTTTTCTACTAACGAGCTGAAAAAATACATTTTTATTGTATACTTTTATTAATGGTTTTAGAGTTGGTCAGGTATTCCACGTTGGAATAATCTGATAGAAGAAAAATGTTCCTTAATTTAAGCAGTTACTTTTTCTGTGGAATTGGTTTTCAAGGGCATTGGACTGATTAAATTCAAGTTAAGACATGAATACTTTGTTTTAGACCGTGGCATTCAGCTGAATTCAGTACAGCTAAATATGTAATACGAGGCAGAGTGAGGGAGCAGAGTATTCAGAACATCAGAAAGTCAGAAGTAGGGGGCAATGAAGCATTTGCTAAAACTCTTTGATCATGCAAGGTGGATTTGTATCACTTGTCTTTTCTTGCTGATGTCAACTAGTCTTTGAAGAAAGTAATGGGCTCTGATAGCTTCTTAACTTCAGAAGAACATTCTGTTTTTAGTAGTACTCTTGGAAAAATATTCATGACACATGCTGTTCCTTAGACTGAAATCTGCCTCATTACTACAGAAGGCAAAAATACGGTCCTTTGGAGTTTGTGCAGATATATTGTTTTAACGCGGCTAGTAGAATGCTAACTATAAAAAAAGTGCTCCTTAAAATAGTCAGTACATTTGTTCAGTTTTCTGAATGCAACTAAGTGCATTTGTTTGTGAGGAGCTGTATTATACCTTGATTTAGCATGCAGATATCATTAACTAATTTTGCTTTAATGAGGGGAAGTGTATGTAATATCTTCTAGTTGTCATCTTCTCTGGAAGTGCTGCAAATACTTACTCTCATGCAGGAAGAGTATTTGATGAGACTCTAAGTTTACAATTAAGGGGGAGAAAGTAAATATTAATCATATAAATTGCTGATGAGGGATGAGTGTTGTTTTAGGAAGAGATGAACACAAAATAAAAACAGTTTTTGTTTTTCCACATCATGGAGCATGCAGTGATTAATACCCTGAGTAGGGCAACAATCCGCATATAAGTTGGAAGAGACAGGAAACAGTCCTCAGTTAGGTGACTAGACCAGCTAAAGGGAGAAAATTCACATCCAGAAGCATATTACCAATGAGAACATAATGCATTTTGGATGAAAATTTTAGTTACTGTCAGATTACTGGCTTCAGCTTTGCTGCTTAACAAGTTTCCGACATTTATTTGCACCCATGCCACTATTAGTGTGTTAGCTTGTCCTGTGCTGACCTGTGATAGAGCCATTTTGCAAGAACAGTTGTAGGTTATTTGTCTCAGAATGCTTCAGTAATAGGATCAGTGCATTTCTGGTTTGGCTTTTATGGGACAAAGCAATTATTTCTGTAGGAGATCATTGTGATAAAGCAGCATGTATGCTTGTTATGGATTCTTCTATATATGGGTGTTATGGGACCCTGGTTTAGGAGAACACAGGGGAGAAAAAGCTATCTTTTTGTACACAACTTGCATGTTGTGCTTACTTCCAAGGTTTTGGTTTGGCTTTCTTTGTTGCTGTTCCTCTGGAGGTAGAATGGTTAAAAACATTACTGGGTTTGCTTGCCAACTCTGTGCTCTCCAGAGGTTTGTCTTAGTGTAGGCTTCATAGCCACTTGCAGCGACACTTTAATTTATTGAACGGAATATTCTGACTGCCCTTGATGTATTGTAGGAAGTAATATTAATTTGGAAAAAAAGCAAGAATGATATATAAATGTGAGTGATTTGTAACTGGGGGTGCTGTTATAGGCGTGTGGGTAGGTGATTTGGGGAAAAAGAGTACATGCTTGTATGTTTCAAACTTCATTGTTCTATCATTGGAGACAGCAAAAGATTAGTACATTTGTGAGTGTAAGGTATTGAAAGTATTGTAAGGGAGGTGGGTGTATCCCAAGTGTTAAGATTAACCTTTTACTTGAGTCATTTATGTGCTTGTAAGGAAGTGATAATGTCTTAATTTCTGAGATTTATGAGTACCTTCAAAGTTGTTATGGTGCTTCTTCTTGTTAAACCATTTGTGGCTATTTTTTCAGATTTATCTCAAAATTTGTTGAGACTTAAACATGCTCATGTCCTGGAACTGGATGACTGAGTATTTTCAAAAGTAATCTCCATACTCAGATAAGCTATATTTGATTTCCTCACTCTGTAATTTGTGCATATGCATTTCTCTTTGTATTTGGCAATCATATGAAATGAGAATCATTTTTTTCTGAAAGTAGAGAAGGTTGTAGCTATCTCTATCAAGGATTAACTAGATACCTTTTTGTGCATTGCAGAGTTATGTGCAAACCCTGTGAGGATTGAAGCAGTAAGTTGACTAACTGATGGTCCTTATTTCCCTATCAATTAACCCAGCAAGATGTCTACAAGATAGCAGATTCCACAGCATTCCTTGGCTGTTCTTGTGTTTCACTGAAAGTTCTTTTTTAATGTCTAACCTGAATCCTCCTTAATACATGCAAGTTCACAGCACCTTGTACTTTCTACCATAAATGTAATGGAGAGTTTATTCCTTTTCCCTTTGCAGTATTATCAACATGCCTTCTCTCAGAATTCTTTGCTTTAAAACAACTATCCTCAAAATTGTTCAATCTTCCCTCTTAGGTCATGTTTTTGAGACCTTCTGTTATTCTCTGATGCTTAAATAGTTCTACTCTTTATTAGGGATGAAGTTTTGCTATAAGTTGAATGGAAGGATTCCTACTGGTGTCTTCTGTTGAAAACATGTGATCTGACTTTTATGTGCAATCATCTTTATGATCCTAGAACAACTTTCTGTGAAGTTTTGCCTAATTTTGTTTGTAATCATACATTGTGCAGCTGATTGTTCCTGCCTTCATGTAGTGCTGTGTACTCACCCTTAGTGAACTGTATCATATCTGAGAGCATCATGTTTATCATTCTTTTGACATTGAATCCTGTCCTCCAATGTGCTGAGTCCTTTGTCTTCCCACCAGAGAATCCCTTTCTGTTTTCTTCTGCAAGTGATACTGAGGCGCACCCAAAACAGACCCCAGCAGAAAATCATTTGATGCATTCTTCGCTAGCAGCAGTGAATTGCTGGTAACTGCTCTTAAGAAATCTTGACTGTATAGTAATTTAATCTAGTACTTTCCTATTTATTTACAAGAAAGGCATGAGTGTCAAAAATCTAGTCATATTATGAGGCACTACTAATCCTCTGCCTACAAAGAAGTGAGGAAGAAGGAAATCAGATGGATTTGGCAAGCTTTGCTCATCTAGAGCAAAGCTGTGGTGCCTATTACTCATTCCTATGTTTATTTCTAGATGATTAAATAACATACTGCATTATTCATTTTATTTTTTATTTTTTTTCCTGAAAAAGTGACCATTCCAGATCCTTAATTTTTCTCTTTGAAGAAGGACTAGTCAAATTTGCTCCCTTTGTTTTCCAGTATCAGGCAGGTCTTCGTGTTCTCTCACAGGAGAACACTGGTAGCTGGAAGCATGGTTAGTTCTGTCATGAACCATTCAGTTCTTTACTATACTAGGATGAAATTCATTCAACTCAACTGGGTCTAATGAAACCTGCTTACTGGAACACATTGCTGTTTAGTTTTTAGGTTTTCATCCTGCTTTTCCAAGAGTAATAAATGCCATTGTTAATCCAAAGTGACTTCCAGAATTTCACACAGTTTTTCTATGTTGGCCAAAATAAAATTTGAGTTTCCCTCTCACTGCTTTCTCTACTTTCTCTATCAAATATTTATGTATTTCAAGAACTTGGTGAACATTTTCCATGGTACTATATTCCCTTCTCCACTGGATAGTTCGAAGCGTACATGGTAAGTCCTGTATTTTGGATGCCTCTACACAAAGGAAAGATTTCCCTTATGTTCTAGAAATGGAGTCATGTTGAGAGATTGCTCTCTCAGCCAGTTCCCTCTTGCAGAACTCCTGTATGCAGCAACTTGTTTGCAGGTCTGGCTGGGACACAGCACTGCTGGCTTTTAACGTCCTCATTCACGCAGCTGTCAAGACTACAATATTGCATAAAACGTGTGGAAAAACCTCTGCAACACCATGTTTTTTACAACATTAAGCTTGACAAAGTTTTTATTAAAAAAAAAAAAAAAAAGACTTATGGTGCATGAGAAGCAATACTTATATTTGGACCAGGTCTAACTACTGAATTAAATATCTCTGAAAACAATTACAAATTGGCCTGAAATCTGAAGTGTTAAAAGGATGCTGTTTCCAAAGATTTGCTGACTTTTTTACCTGTCTTGTGGATCTACAGCTCAATACATTTTTATTGGTTGAAATCATCACCAGTAATGTGATGCATAATTCTTATCTGTAATTGAAAGAGAAAACATGCCCTAATTTTCTGGGAAGTAATATTTCTCAAATCTTCCACAAAAGAAGCAAGAATTATAGAGAATGCCTCATTTGTTGAATGCTGTCAAAGGTGATATGCAAGCTATTTCTGCCTTTTTTTTTTTTTTTTTAATTAAACCAGTCTATAGCAGTAGGGTGGGTGGTGGTGAGAGAATAAGGTTTTCCTTACAGGAAAGTGTAGGAAGAAAAAGAGTAAATGCTCATATAGATCCTTTCAGCATTTTCAGACTTGCTTTCCTGTCGTTTTCTTGTTTGACCTTGAGTAAGCCACTTAGCACCATCCATACTAGTGGACATTCTTAAATGCCTACACCCAAGAGTTAAAAATCAGTGGGTGTGTAATGACTTGCTGGTAATATTCTCTGGATATTTGTCGGACTGTCTGCTTTGTCGGGAGCAGTTGGGTCAGCTTGCTGTATTTTTCTAAGACTGAGCTTGTGTTGCAGTTAGTGTGAACACTACTTGCTCATACTTCAGTAGACTTCAGTAGTTCAGTAGACAGAACATTCACGTAGGACACAGAAAACATGGATTTAGTGCACTCAAACCTGACAGAATTAAGGTGGAATTAATGTAGGTTTTCTTTTCCTCCTGTGAATACCCTGGGTGCAGGTCAGGAGGCAGAGGTGATTTGTGTGTCTCCTATGAAGCTCATGTCTCTGTAAGATTATGTGATGGGTAAGCTTCATGGCTCACCCCTAGCGAAGAACCTTGTTCTAAGTGAAGGGCCTACAAACCCTGTTTATGGGGTTTCTAACACTTGATTTGCAGGTGCCAATACACCCTTTTGGCCTCCATCTGTTGGAGGATATTGCTAAGCTATGCAAAGCAGAAACAGTACTCTAAGAACAGAAATAAATGATGTGCGTGCTAAAATTGACTTGGTAGTCCTATCTTGAACCCAAGACGATATTTAGACTTAGTTTGTGAAATTACTGGGTTTGAGCCCTTATTCCTTTTCTTGTATTGTCTCCAAAACAAACGTGCACCCCCCTCCCCAACTCCTCTTTCCCCAGCAAATATTCTGCAAAAAATTGCATCCTGTACTTTGCATAATGTCACCCACGTGCAGTTTCCCTGTAAAGACTGCTGTAGTCATTCAGCACGTATATTTCTTAGGCAGTCACTGCATCAATTTTAGTTCAATCTGTCTCTTTCCTCCAAGCCCTTCTGTCATCTGTCATCCACATCTCATTTCTGCTTGTTCATTCTAAATGTATTTAGTCATTCATTTTGCTCACAGAAGGATATTTATTGCATTAGACCTAAACAAGCAATTCTACCCATACTTACACCGTTTCCCTTTACTTTTCCTGTCCACCCACAAAAGATGTAGTACTGTTGGGTGTGTGTTTTTATAAGGGGTCTAAAGGATCACACTTAAGTGTTGGGGGTGGATGGGTAGTGACAGGTCACAATGATGTTGTGCATGGAGGAAGAGGGCAAAGCATGAGTTATGACAGAAGTCACTGCCCCAACCTACTCTTGACCTTCTTATTGTGAATTTGTTTTTCCTATACCTCCAGAGCTTCAGATCCATGTCAGAGCATAGCCAAAATGGATTCAGTTGTCTGTGATGTATGGGCCTGTCCTCATTGACTCTTTCTCTCATCAAAGGTTTGGGACAACATAATGAGACCTTCCCCTTGGTGGGATGCATGAGGCTCTGGTGTTTTCCTCTGTCACCTATCTTTTTGTTAAAACATGAGGCTGTATTGTAAGATCTTAATGGTTTAAGAGTGCTAAAGCTAGTTCCTTTTCAAAAAGCTAGTTCCTTTCCAGTGTAGACCTTATTACTCAGTTGATCTACCCTGAAGCCTGCCTTAAATTGTTTTGAGGGAGTTATTGAAGGAAATTGTTGAAGGAATTGAAGGCTTTATATATGGCCATTATGGACTAAAACCCTCTTTGTAGGTAAAATCTACATTGTCAAGTTAGAGTTCCCATGTATTTTCTTTACCAGACCAGTAGACAGCAAACAGCTAATTTTCCAGCAGCAGCACGGTAAACAGGATGTCTTGGCTCAAAAACAAAATGTGTTCCTTTGGCTGGGAAAAACTGATATCACCAAATCAGTTATCATTTTGATGTTGTTTTATTAAAAGTATCTTGGAGGCTATCCAGCATGTTCGTTAGGGTAATATGTCCAGTTCATGGCAAGTACTCTGTTCTGGGCATATTGTAAAGCACCCAGGACTTTGTATTGAGGAGCAATTGGAGAAAGAAGGCATCCTCCGGAACTTAATCCAACAGATTTTGAACTCATGTAACAGTGCTTTTATAACTAATGAGAATAAATTTTGCTGGCAGTAGAACAGTGAATGCTTTCTTATGTTTAATTTAAATTTAGGTTTATTTCCTTGACCAAGATTTTTTTTTTCCTGCATAAATTTAAAGATGCATCTGATTAGTACATTGTAAGAGCAAGAGATAAGATGCAATAATCTGTGTTATTTCAGTCAAGCTTTACATATGTAACAATGAGATGAATTTTTAGCTGTGATTTGGGAGGCCATCACTGGGAGAAGGATGAGCATCCTCTTTGGTTTGTAGGAGGGAAGTACAAACTGTGCTGCAAGGAGAATTTTATGTAGTTTAGCTAGTCCCTACAGGGTTGCAAAAAAAAAAAAAAAAAAGTGCCAAGTGCTATATTTTATAATTTTACAAAGTTACATTAGCTATATTCAAGAAATTCAACATCGGATTAACTAAATTATAGAAGAGATTAACAAACCACATTGTCACAGAGTACAGTTAAATATCCTCCAAGGAAAGGAGAACTGGAGGCTGAGAACTCCTAATGATGATTCCCCTTTTCATTTTTGGGATGTGAGGTCTCTGAGCAGTCCCTGCAAATGGTATCTCTAAAGTGTGGAGTTAGTGTACCAAAGAGAACTATTTAATTTGCACTTGGAACATGGCCCAGAAGTAGAAAAGGGACATAGAAGAATTGCTGTTATGGATCCAAAAGGTCTGATTAGCATGCTGCTGGTGACCTGTGTGATCTTGAGATGATCTAGGAATGTGCAGTGAGCTTAGAATATATATATATAAAGTTACAATTCAGAGATACTACCAGCACAGTATTTCAGATCAATACTATAGTATAATCAATACTAAATCTCACTTGGAAAAGTCCAATTCAAGCACAGTCAATTCAGAAAAGGCTTGAGAATAAAGCAGCTATTGCAAGTACTGCTTGAATGGAAGCTAAAAGCTTGGAGAAATCAGATGTATGAGGCATATTAATGATTCAGTTTTAGTGTATGATTCCTGATTAGGGTCTGAAAACCTTAAAAAAGCTAGATGACATGGAATGTTATTGCTGTCTTCCAGATCTTTCTATATGCTGCTGTGAAAGAAAACATTTCTATTTACACATCAGGCATTTCACTATCAGATTCCATCCTCAGCATATCCTCTTTATATGCATTTTAGTGATATTAAAGCTTAATGGAATGGCTTAAATTAACTTCTGCAGTCATTATAGATAAAAATGCTTGTCATTGCTGCGTTGTTGGCTTTCACTGGTATTTCTTCCTCAGTCTCTTTTGTAAGTGATCAAGTCCATTACTGAATTTCTTGTATGGAGAAACCTAGTTGCACACCAGCCTAATACCTAGTTGGATTCAGAAACACTAATGGAGTTTTTGGAACTGTAAGTATCTTTTGAAAAATGCCAGTGACCACTACAGAAAGTGGGAAACACAAAGGGAAAGTATGAGGCTGAAATTGTTGCAGTTGGTGATGTTAAATAACTTCAGTATATATATTGAGCAATAGCTCCCTGCTGGCTATTTAATCTCTTTACTGGCTGATGCAGGTGTTGCACTGTGCTTCTCATACAGAGCCTAGACAAATATTACATGTTTCTTCATACATTCAGATGAGTAAGCTAATGTTCAGTTGGTCTTTATATGAGCATCTTCAGAAATCCTGCAGTATTTCTCCTGCTTAGTTAGAAGAGCCCAATAAACTCTTATTCCAAGGTCTGAATAGAACGTGCAGCATTCCACTAAATTTCCTTACTGATCATCAGTTTGTAGACAAAATACATGTGCTAGAAATCAGCTGCTCACCATGTGTGTTTGGTAGGATTCCTGGTAAAAGTTACGTTTTCACTAATAACCAGCATTCTTAGGGCAGTACTTTGTATGTCTGAACCTAAATGGAGGGGGTAAAGTCCGTGGAACTGAACTTCAACTACAAGCCAGAACTTTGGAGCTGCTGATTACATTTTATTGCTAAATTGGTAGATCAGAAAGGAGAATATACATACAGAGACGATATAAGGAGCAATATTACTACCCCACACACGCACTTTACAGATAGGTAACAATTCTTAAGCAAAAGTAAAATGATAGTTAAGTGTCCTGATGCACTTTTGAACCTGGCCCCTCTGAACTCAAGAATCTGGGAAGATTTTCTTAGAATAGTGCTCTGCATTTCATCACGGGGTGGGTGAATGGTTTCATTATTATGGTATCTGTAGAACTGAACCTGGAAGGTCAGGGAAAGGAGTTAACAAGAAAGATAGTTGAAAGCAGAGTGGAGAGTTCTTGATCCTGGCCTTGGTCACTTCCTTGGCTTATTGGAAATAAAATGTGAAGGTTTTTATGTTGGCGCAAAATGATTCATTAGAATTGCAAAGAGCAAGCTCAAGCTCTGAAGAATCTAAAAAAGGTTAAAACAAATGAAGATCAATTTGAAGAAGTGTATTTCTGCCTTCACACTTGCATGAATTTGGCCTAATCTTTTTCCATCATCTCTGTCAGCAGCAATGGTGGTCCAAAAAGGCAATGTACTCCCTTTACAGTGTCTTTAGTAGTTCAGGGGAGAAATGGCAGATGCTTCTGACTTAATTGCAAAATAACAGTTGGCAGGAGAGGGAGGAAAGAAGGCTATACTGAAAATAAAACGATTATGAAAAGAAGTAATGTAAAAAAAAAAAAAGAGTGCTATTGGAGTCCTTCAGAGAAGATGCAGAAGAGAAATATTTTAAGAAAATTCAGAATAATTTCAACACATCCTCTGACTTTTTTTTTTTTTCCAGCTTTTCTTATAAACTGAGCAATAATCACATGATACTTTCTCTGAAGTATTATAATTACCTGTTCTATACAAAACACCCAAACCCTAAAGGCAGTGGCAGTTTCCCTGGAAGTTCTTACATTCTATGGTCATGAAACTGCCAAGTGAGGTGATTAAAGGAGACAAAAGAATGAGAGCCACTGCTCAGATAATTCAGATCTAAGAAATTGTTTTAAAAAATGGCTTAAATCAAAAAATGAAGGTTCTTCTATTGGCTTTAATTAGAAAAGGATTGTTGCCACGGTCTGTTACGAAAACATTAGCAAATTTCCTGTGTGTGCAATAAAGCTTGTCTTTACTGGCCAGCAGTGTTCTCTCTAGTGCAGTGTTATAGTGATTCCTTGTTAAGACTTTGAAAATTGTTGCTTTTCTTACGTTTGCCTTTTAGATTTATTTATTTTTTTTTAATGAGGGCTGCTAGTACAGAATTCAGAAGCTGGTAGAAACTATGCTTAGAAAAGGAACTTACTTGTAGGTAGAAAACATCTTTTTTTTTTTTTTTTTTTTTTTATTAAAGAGCTTTTATAATTGCTCTTGAATCATAGTTATTACAGACTAGGCTGTCTGGCATCTGAGGGAAGTGGAGCTGTTGTCATTACCTATGCAAATTCTCATGAAGTACCACTGCTGCTTCGTGTGTGTGCATGTACAGACTCAGGCTGGTAAGTTGGGGTTATGAGTGGACAGTCAGTACACTTTATGCCTACAACATTCAATACAGTTGCTGGTCCTGGAAAGGTCATTTTTGATTCGGCAATATTGAAAGCAAGCATCTGTTGCAAGGAGAAATGTTTTTATTAATGGGTGTATAATATGAAGGGAAGCATTCCCGTGCTTCTCCTGCTAAGCTGGGAATTGCATCACTGTAGCAGTGAATCTCAAAGACACAGCTGAGGGGCGTGCAGGACATCCAAGTGCTGTGAGAACTAGACAAGAAGAAGTAAAGTTTATTTAGTCTCTAGTTAGTCAGCTTGCTAGGATAGAGATCAACCTGCTTAAATAATAATAATAATAATAATAATAATAAAATAGCCAGAAAGCAGTTTTTTTAGTTGGACATCAATGTCCCTGGCAGACAGACAAAGAAAAATGTGTTAAGTAATTGTTCTTTCCTGCCCTTCATTTACAGATACTGTTGTTCATGGGACTTGAGACAAAGGGCTCTCTGTGGTGCCTGTTGTTAACGCAAATCAGAAGTTTATGAAGTGATGTGTGAGGCATGCAGTGAGCTAGATGCAGCAATATTCATAATTTTCCAAGTTTCCAAGGTGCCAGGTTATTGTGTGCATTTGCTGTCCTTGCGAGATGGAAGGACAGGCTTACGGGACAAAATGAGTGGTTCTTGTCAAAGCATCCAGTTTGAATTAGAGCTTTCTTTGGTGGTGCTGATGTGAATTCAGTACTCAGTCCTAGCACTAGTGGGAATTGTTCTGTAAAAGCTTCTGATACAAACAAGATTTATTGACACAGACAAGAAAATCAAAGTTAAAAGCTGAAGCATGTCCAGTACTTAAATGATAAAATGCATACTTGCCTTTTAGCAAGACTCAGTTAGTTGTAATCCTTGTTTTAATACGAAGGAAGTAATTCTAATAAAATGTAACCAGTTAAATCTTATAAAAGTTTTAATTTATACCTTTTAACATGCATATAAATTTTACCATGTTCATATCTATAATAAGAATAGTTTGTGAACTGTAGTTTGCAGGATTTCAAAACTCAAATACTTTATATTCCTGTATAAAGACCATGGTAATCATTTTGCTGAAATATTGTTTTATATGTCACAAAAATGTCACAATGAATTATTTATGACTACCACCTCCAGCTTCTCCTCAGAATTACAGAATCACAGAATAATTGAGGGTGGAAGGGACCTTAGGAGGGCTTGGTCCAACTTCCAGCTCAAAGCAGGGTCTGCTGTGGGGTTGGACCTGATTGCTCAGGGCTTTGTCTCGTCACATCTTGGAAACCTCCTAAAATGGCACAACCTCTCCAGGCAGCCTGATCCACTGCTGGTGTGTTTTCCTGGGGAAGAAGATTTTACTTATATCTAATCTAAAAGTCTTCTGATTTACGCCTCTTGTCTCTCATCTTCCTACCATGCATTGTTGTTCAGACCCTGACTCTCTCCTCTTGTGGGGTGGCTGCTGTTAGGTGCACACAAAGCCATATCTTCCCCAAGGCTGAGAAAACCTCTTCCCTCAGCCTCTTACGACAAAGAAGCGCTTCAGCCTCCTGTTAATACAGGCCAGGATACTTTGGATCCTTAAGTTCCCTAAGAATCTCCCCAGAAAATTACTTTGGCACTATGCTTGCAAATTCATATCTTTAGCAGAGTGACTAGTGTCAGTGAAGTACGTGTTTGAAGGACTGTGGTCTTCAAACCATATTTTGTGTGTATACGTTAGACTGCAAATCTCTTTTCTGTGGAAGTTGCATTTAAATATACTGCACACACTATATAAATTCCTTCTGTAAATAAAATGGTGTATTTCTTTATGGTTCAGGTGTTGTTACAGACAGTATCCTAAAGCTATTTTCTGTATTCCTTTACATGTGAAGAAACTTTTGCTTACAACCTTGTATTTTTGTTTTGTAATTTGCAGCAGTGGCAAGCCAAATGACTTAAAATCAGTGGGTTGGTAGAATCACTGGTCAATCCAATGTATTGTTTTCTTCAGTGGAAGAGGCTTTAATCTTTTTTTAATGATTGTTTTGCAGTTGTCTTAGAAGACGAATTCTTTTCCAATATGTCTAATCCATAGTTTTTCTGAGTATAGGAAAGTTGTCTCAAAAGCAAAGCAAGCAAACTCTTGCTGGACTGGAAAGAAGTGCTGTTTCCTGGTTTATGTTTTGTAACTCCTAAGAATTAAAATTAAATAAATGTGTAGTGATTGCTCTTTGCTGCAATGGTGCTGGGACCTGCTACATAGGAAGGCACCCTGTTATTTCACAGTAAATGACTCCTCTTTGTGTTTGCTGTTCCATAAGGTGTTATGATACTGTGATAAGTAGTGATTGTAGTCAGGCTTGACATGGGAAGGGGAAAGGCGGTCTGACTGTAGACGTGCTTCCATTTTGTTGATTCCTTCATCTGTCTGGAAATGGTTTGCTTCTCTGACATCTGTTTCTTTGGGCACCTTTGAGGAGTAGTGAATACTACCAAGGAACCATCTGTTTTTAAGCCTCTTTCTGAAACTTTAGTTTTAATCTTTTCTCCTTACCGCTGGCCTTATTTTCATGTTGGCTTCTTAGAAACGTTATGCCAGCATCTCTGCTAAGGAGCAGCCTTAGGACAGTTTTGACTGGGCCTACCTTTCAATGGTTTGTGATTGGCATTTAAACATTGTGTCAGCTCTTCTATCCAGAATCGTTATTGCTTGTACAATTCTTAGCAGGTGTTGTAGTTTGATACCTGAACTCCTTCCCTGTAAAAGTTACCCGTGTAGATGTTTGTTTGGAAGAACTGGAGAACTCAAAGGTAGGTGGTCATAGACCTAATTATAAGGTACTAGTAACTACCTTGTAGAAATAATGGGGGGGTTCATAAGACAGGACTTTGCTACCTTTACCATTAAATCTTTCCACAGATATGGAGAGAGAAATGGCAAAGTTTGTGAATGGACAGGCTTTGTCTGTACATTGTAATTGATTATGACATTTATGAGAATTTATTTCTATACAGCACAGAGGAAAAGTTATTTTAATAATATAAAACATAAAATTGTGTTTTCATGTCATGCCTGTTTAGTGTAATCCTGTCATGACAGGAAGAAATGCTGCTGCTGCACTAGAAATGGAACAACGAATGGTAGGAACTCTGGTACAGAGAATCATTAATTACTTTTTAAAAATAGTTTTTAAAGAGAAACAAATCAGAAATTCAGGTATAAACAAGACTTTGGGATAGCTCTAATCACCTATGTTTCCCATAAACTTTTTACGCCATGAGCTGGACAGTGGCTTATTAAAATGATGTTATTGGGTGCATCTCTATAATGATATCTTTCTGTGAATACATATAACAAAAGATATATATATGCACATACTGTAAATTCTAAATTTAGACACAGAGACAATACTAAGACGTGCTTCTTCTGTTTCAAGTCTATCTGCTATGTACTGTGCTATTAGATTACTTTTGTAGTGTTGAATCTGATCACGTGGAAGACCAATTACTGGACCAGATCAAGAATTACTTTTTTTCTCTAACCCTTTCGTTTCTCTTTTACTGAATCACAGAATCTCAGAATCTGTGATTCTGTGAATCTCTTTTATATGCTCGTGTAAAGACGATCTTTCAATTATGTTACTTTAGCCCATTAATAATTGCCTGTTATAATTGTAGGTTCTCCAGGCAAAACTAGTAAATTTAGATGAAGTAATGTTTTACTAAAAACAACATTTTTTCATTGGCATGTTTTTGATTTTTGATTTTTTTTTTCCCAAACTGGACTTTCTCTCTGCACCTTCCTGGTTCTCTAGTTAAGTCAGCATTTCTTGAACAGCAGTGACAATTTGCTATAATACCTAGAACAATGTATTAACTTCCTTTTTTTTTTATCTGTTAATGTTTTCATAGGTAAAGAAGTGATTGAATGCAAGGTGTATTTCTTGAAAATTTCTGGCATGTAAGATCAGAATGAAATAATTATATATATATATGTATTTACTTCAGCTTTTTAAACTTGCCAGTTCTTCCTGCCTATTTGTCTTTTATAAAGGATTTTTCCAAACTGCTAATTCCTGTGCCCAGAAGAACTTTTGTCATGTGCTCTGTTGTTCTTTAGGTGAGTTAAACTTACATGAAGTACTTGGCAGCAAAATGTCATGTCCTAATATGAAGGTTTAAAGCCAGTGATTGTGTTGTAGGGGAACAGTTGTGACGATCTGAAGATTACAAACTTGTTAGGGTTGTAGGAAAGCTAATGATTTCATTAGGCCAGTAGGCAGTGCTTTTGACTAAAAACTCATCTGCATTTTGTCCAGCTCCATCAGTTCTTTTAGTTGGAAGCATTACTGGCCTATAAGGAATCCCATTGTTTATATTAATGCTTTTTCTTCTTTTATTTTTGCCTTCTGGGGAAAAAAAAATCTAAGATAAATGTTTGCTTTAGTTCAAAAATGCTAATTCTTGAAATACGAACATCCCCTGGTGGCGGGGGGGAGCTCTATCTCCCTACCCTGCTGTCTTTATTTTAAATTTGGACTAAAACACGTGTGGGTCAGAATGGATTTGAGTTCTAAGAATTCTCATTCTAAGGTCTAGCCTTGGCTTACCCCTCTGTATGGGAAAAAAGCTCCCCAAAAGTACAAAAAACTGCTTCATACTTTCAGTCAGCTTATGGAAGTAATTGCCTGTCTTTGACCGTCTTCAGTATTATAAAGCTGCCCGTTTTATATTTGCTTGTCACATGTCTGTTGATGGTAATAGTCTTAATGATCAGGTAGGGACTGTACACGTCAGTGAAGTGTTATGGTTTGATTTGAATGGTAGCTTGTATATGTAGGTCCTGGTATTTTGTACCAGGACCTCTAGGATCTCTTTTGAGAATGATTTAAACACTGCTTGACCGAGCTAGGACTACGATCACTTTGCCACCATATATAATGTTTGTGAATGGTTAGAAAATACTTCATTTTCATGGCAAATCAGTAAAAAAGATGTTAGTTTTATCATGCAGTTACAGAAGCATTTCCATCTGGGAAAATCATATTATTTCATCTGGAATTATTTGAATAAGGTAATCTTTGTTCAAGTGACCTTTTTATGTTTTGTATTTCTTGCAGTACTGGTAAAACTCAACAGAATACAGTGTGAGTATTTAGCATGTTATATCTTGTATTCATATTTTAATGGCTTGTACATTCTTGGGAATTTAATGATATTGGATGATGCTGTTTAAAGAAAATAATGAAGAAATTCAAAGACTCTGTCAGCATAACTCATGCATGACAAGCATTCAGTGTTTCCAGGTTATGTACTGTCTTCATCTGGGAAATAGGATGTTTCACTGTCCCCTAGTAGCCTAAAACACTCCATTAATCAGCAAAACACAGTGTCTCAGGGGTGTGAAGTGGAACAGTTTTTGAGGTACTATGAAATCCACCACTGAAAAAAAAAAAAGTAAAGTCACTTAACTATGCTTTCAGTTCCTCAGTGTTTGACAATAAATATTTTATTAAGGAGTTGTGAGGGCAGTCAAAATAAGAAGCAGCAGTATATTTTGAAGGTAAAATATGAACAGATGCACTGGACAATAGGAGGGCAGCATAAGGCAATCTGCAGGTGTAGAGAGCAGCAGGAGGTTTGCACAAGTCAACATTCATCTTCATTCTGAGAAATTCAGTAATAAAAACTGAAAGAACCATACTAACATCTTTATAATAGGGAGTTCATTAATGACCACTGAGTTGAAATGAATTGGGGAGGACTGGTACAGAAGTAAACTGTTTTTTAAGAAGTTGAATATTTGTAGAGATATAAATGTTATGTGCTTATTTATGACAGAAATAAGAACAACCAGTTAAAAGCATGGACAGTAATTTATTTTCCTCCAGATCTGTGAAAGTCTGCAGGATGTTAATGGTTTGTTCATTAAAGCATTACTCACATGGGTAATTTTATTGGAGCCCTGTTTAGCCACCTTAGCATAAAGGAATGGCTGACCTCTAAATCGGTTACTTTACAAGATGAAATTCTTTTCATGTGTGTGCCTAACTTTGGCACTGAGGTAAAGAAAACAAAACAGTAAAAGGCTGCTATATATTTACATAAATATTTTAAGTTCACTGACTGAAGTTGAATACTTTCCTTCAGAAAAGTCTGTGAAAGAAGAACAGACCTCGTGGTTTTAAGGAATCAGCTCTAGTTTTTGGGCACAAATCTTTCCTTGGGGTACTGAATATTACTTGACTATGTTAATTCATCCTTAGGAGAATAGACAGTCAATAATTCATGTGACAAGCCAAAAGACCATATGGCCTTACTTCTGCCATTTTTTAGTAGATGAAAATCCCATTGAGTTCAATGAGACTTCTGTGTACAGAGACTTAAAGCACCAATTTTCATAGCCTTAATCCAATAAAACTGTTTAAACATGTAAGTAGATTCACATGCATAGAGTGGTGGCACACACTAGGGAATATATTTGTATATTGCAAAACTGCTTCCAGGAACCGGTAAATTCTCTACAAATATACATTGTCTTTACACCTCGGGGGAAAAAAAAAAAAAAAAAAAAAAGATTGGAAAATCATTCAGTTTTTGAAAATGCATTTCCATTGAAACTAGCATACATATAAAATAGTTTAATATTGTCAACTCTTAATTTCCGGGAAAAACTTGGAAAGCTTTGGCCATATTGAAATGCTGTATTTTGATATTTGTTGACAAGGACATGTTAATTACAGACCATTTGGAAAGGCAGTTCAGTACACTTTAATTACCTACTTTCCAAGACCACAGTCATCCAATCAAAACCTACACCTTACTAAGTCCTGTCCTTCCTTTGTGCATAGTGCTGTTACCGGTAACCTAGCATACCAAGAAGTGCTGTAATATTAAGAAAGATCAGTTGTCTGTTTTTTATTAATGCTCAAAATTTTTCATTGTTATGCATGGAACAGAAGACACGACCTTATGTGTATTTAGGGATTATTTGTGTCACTTCATAGTCCTTCTTGATTAATCTGCTTGTACGATAACAAGGAATGTAGATCGCAGTAATTATATAGAAGACAGAGGAAATTCACAATAATAAAAAGTAAATGCTAACCAACAACCCTCAAGCTGATTGATCAAAAATGTTATTAGCCTGTAAATTAAAACAAATATAGCTATTTTTTCCATAGGTAGCAGCATTTTACAGAAGTAAGGTTTGCAATGTAGTTTGAGATTGTAGATTGAATCTATTGGCATTTGAGTGAAACTAGATATCAAGGCATTTTGGAATGTAATACTTTGATCAGATTTTGTATAAAACATCTTAATTATTTATATAAACATAAACAATAGAATAAATAAGATTTTCATAATTATTTTTGGGGCTAAGACAGGATGGAGTTCCTTGAAATGCTTTGCAAAGTGACATTTCATCATCTATGGTACTTCTGGCAACAAGTAAGTTGCACGTGAGATATCTTTGCATGTCCTGGCATAGCTGTGCCAAATGAAAAATATTTTCCTCCTCTACTCACATCTGGCAAATGTTCTTATTTCAAAAAAGAAACAATACGTTCTTCCTTTCATATGTTCCTGTATACGTGTCACATTGGTATTTGAACCCTACTTCATGGTCTTTCCAGCATTTCTACCTTTAAAGACCTGTCAAAATACCTTCTTAAAGAACTTCTGTAAGATTAGTAAGGATTTGTGTAGGAAATCAATGTCAGTACACCTGTAAGTGAAGAGTGATGACTGAGAATTTTCAGTCTTCTGTTAAACTAATAATCTTTAAACCATCCTGATTAGGAAGCAGGGATCTACTTTGCTACTCTGTATTTATTCAGCCAAACAAATCTCTGGGTTGATGGTTGGTTTAGAGTGAGTAAATTAAGCAGAAGTTACGACACAGTCACTAGATTTGATAGACTAATTTCAACATGTTTAACCATTAAACGTTTAAGCATAACACACTCTTCCATTGTTCTACTGCCTTCAGCACTGCTGGACCCGCATCTCTTTGTAACAGTCTTTGAGGTGATCACAACTCTGAATGGAACGCAGAGGCACCTTCTGAGCTCTTTTGCCAAGTGGCAAAGTGAAACTTCCCAAAACAACCGTCTTGCCATTTAAATTGGAGAGTTTTAAATTTCGGTAATAGACAGGAGACTTCTATGCAATCTTGAAGACTTATTGTACTATGTGTAGCTACAAAACTATGGTGTTTTGTTTTTTTTTTTAATTATATATTTAATATATATATGTAATAGTGTAATATATAAAATGTAAGTATCATTTACAAACAGCTGCGTTGCAAGGCTTGGAAGGAAGTTGAATTTCACACATATATGTTCTCATCATAATTGCCGCTGTTAGTATAATCGGGTCTATTTTTACCTGTTTTATTGGATATCTGCGTGGTTAACTAGCTGTTTACACTGCCAACTGTGTGGGACACGTGCATCCATCTTATTTCCTCCTGCAAATTTGTTAAAATGCTTTAACTGATCGACATATCCTTCTGTGGACTGCCACTAACATTGCAGCACATTGGATACAGGGTTAACGGACTTCTTAGAGCTCAGGCACCACCTTCCTTTATGTGTTTGGGGAAGCCAAATCGCCAGGACATTCTTGGTTGAAAGGCAATAGACCTTTAAAAAAGAAAAGAAAAAAAAAAAAAAAAGAAAAGAAAAAAAAAGTCCACACCGAACATTTTTTTGCTTTCTCGTCAAAACTTATTGTTGAAAGATTATAACATTCATGAATGTGACATAGGATCTCTAAGTGAAGACTGCTATTAACAAGATAACATTACATTATTCCTGCATTTACAAGTTAGCAGTAATACTCTCTTCTATGCAAATATTACTTCTTCCTGTCCTCTGGGACTCTTAAATTATGTGATGCTGCCAAGACTTCGGATACTTGTACTTACTCTGTCTCCTGTGGACTGTTACTGTGAGCCTTTGGTCTTGCACAGCTGCAGAGCTTCTTGCAAGGTGTCCTCGTGCTGTGATCCAGGGAGTGTGTTGGTGTACTGAGTTGTCATTCTGTGGCCCTTGTGCTGTAGGCATCTATTGCTTGCTTGTCTTCACCAGCAGTTAGATTGGACTAATTAAGCTAGATTTATGTTCCTGTGCATGTATTTATCTCATAACAATTTCAATGATTGTTTTCTTTTTCGTATTAATAATCATGCAGTTGCTTACATTCATTTGCACACATCATCAAGATATATTGTTTTACAGGGAACATTGCATTGTCAATTGGAATTTGGTTAGGGAGTAAAAACTACTTTTTTTTTTTTTTTTTTTTTTTTTTCCCCTGTTCTGCCTGCAGCAAATATCACATTTTGGCATAAATAAACAAGCATGCAATTTGTTAGTTTTTTATTTGTTGAGATGAGAGGAGGGTTAATTCAGTTAAATGGGTAAAAATCTGGCTGAATAGTGGAAGTGTCTCAAGATTTATTTTTAGTGAAAAAAAAAAAAGCAAGGCAGCTTTTATCCTAAAATAACTGATAGGAAATAAGAAATATACAGGGCAGAAGAGCTGGCACTGTTGGAGATTTTGATACTGAGTCTCTAAGAATCAATTTGCTTCTACTATGTTTAAGTCTTTTTGGGTTACTTATATTAAAAGCTTGTAGCCTTTCCACACTATAAATCTTCAAATAAAATCAGCTTATTTGAAAAAGTCGCATAACAACGATCAATGATTGTTCTATGTAAAGTTGTTCATGGTAGATTTAGGGACTTTCCAGTTGATTGGATTGCTAACACCAAGTTGCCTAAGTACCCGCTGGAGTAGAGGAATAGAAAGATGCAAAAATCCTTACAGCCTTTTCTTCAATTTTACTAGGAAGAAGGCTAGCTAGAATCTGTTCTGTGCTTGACAGAGTGCTTTGGACACTTCCAGTGCACGGCAACTATTAGCCTTTCATTTGCATGCATGTAGGACTGCAGTAGTACTGAAAAACTGAGGGCATCCAGAACTCTCACTGAGGGCTCTAAATCTAATTTAATAAATAAACACATTTTCTATGTATGCGTCTTAAATCCATTAAAATATTTTTTCCTATTTATTACAGGCAGGCTTTTATAGTTTGCATAAAAAGAAACATGAGGTTTAACTTAGGCCTAATACCTTTCAAACTACATTTCACCTTGATTTGGATTATGTTTCTGTGCGCTTGACACTGTAGGATGATGCCTTTTTGCCTGTGGGAGTGGGATGCAGCAAATATGGCCTCAGTATGGACTGAGTGACACCTGAAAAGCACAGAGGTAACATGATGAGGGTGCTTTCCTTTGGGACCAGTAACGATGGAGGACCTGAGCCCTGGGGACAGCATGGCCAGAGGGCTGTCAGGGTCTTGGGTCTCCTATTGGATCTCTCTCCTAGCACTGCTGGCTTATGTGTTGCCTTCTATACAGCAGATCTCTATAGTTCATATGAAAGCAACATAAACACTGACTGCTGATAAATCTGGCCTTCTTGTATTTGGAGTAGTTTTCCCATTCCTAATCAAAACATGTATGGATGTGAAACACTAGAGAGGCAGCCCATCAGGGTATATTGAAAAATTAATTTGAGCCCCAGACGAATTCAGCTTCTTTTTGTTTTTTCCAGCTTTTTCTCTACCATTGGTGGATAAAAAAATATAATGTTCTGCTTCTCACAGTTATTTATATTCTTTCCAATAGACATTTATAGTCTATTGTTTTATTTTGCCCTCTATTATAGTCCTGACTGCATCTTTAAATCTAAATGTTAGCAGAGCTGTATTTTACAGTCTTCTGTGGTTCAGGTTGCCCAAAAGCCAATGAAATCACAAACTCATGTCAAAAATGGCTGAAGTGTGGGGTAGATTGGGACTCATGTACGCGTTTGAAACAGTTCAAGGTGTAGTATACAGTAAAAATCAATGTTTGGTAAATAATATGCAGTGCATTTAATCATGTATAAATCGTTATGGGGAAGAAAGTGGGTTAACACATAGTGCAAATAATGGAGGAAATGGATTATTTAAAATGCATGTTGAAATAGAAAACTTCTGACCTTTTTTAACCTGCTCTTCCTTCTACCAATCATCCCTGAAAATGAGTAGAAACAGTTGCCAACCTTGTTTCAATCTTAATGTGTATAAAGTATTTTCTGCTTGTTTACTGCTAGTAGTGAAATAGGAAGAAAAAAGAACATTTTATACCTAGTAAAAATACAGGAAAATATACATAGAAGTCTCTGCATACTTACTGTTTAATTGAGAATCTATTTGCAGCATTGGAATGGGAGACTGTAAACCTGATATAGTGTGAAAAGGTTTTAGGTAAATAACTTGCAAATAAATAAATACACATTATGCTCTGTATTTAGGTTTTCCAGCACCCTTGCCCATATAGAGTGAACTTCTAGGCTATAATCTTTGGATTGGAATGACTGAGAGAGAAACTTCCTGATTTCTGGTGTGTTGCATTAGTTCTAACATGTCACATTAAAAGAAACTGCAAAATGGACATAATTCATTACTATTCTGTAAGGAAAAAGAAGTCTACCTCTGGGCTGTTAGTATCAGCTGTAGAAATAAATCCAATGAGGTTGTTGCCCTCTGTTAGACTTTATACCCTAGGTTTGTTCATGAATTCATTATTGGTAGTGTAAATACAGTTAAAAAATGTGCTCTACCATAATCTTAGGTACATTTTCCTTATTATATACAGTTCCCCTAGAAAAGGGGAGTTAATATGTCTTTGATAAACTTAATTTAAACCAAAAAAATCCATTTTTCAAAGTGAATGAATGGCTTTACAAGAAAAGTAAACTCCTTTGCTTACATTTTTGGTGAGGAAATAAAAATTTTCAGGGTTCATAGAATATATTTCTCCCTGAAAATTTGCTTGTTTGAAACATTAGTCGGATCAGAGGTTTGAGCCACAATATTTTCATTTTGGCATTCTGTTTTACATGCTCAGAGCTTTGCAAGTATTCATCCTTAAGGCTGTTATTTTTCATGGATGACCTTTTCATAGAGGTGAACTTATTTTTGAATGCAGGAGAAAATACTGTCTAGTCCCTTTACTCATAAAGTTATGGGGAAAATTAATTCAAAAGTAAGCTTTGTTTGGTATGTCATGTGCTTAGTATATAGTCTTGATATGTACTTGGCTGCTATTAGGCTTAATTTCCTTTTAAAATGGCAGACAGTATGGGAAACAACATGCCTTGAGATTGTTACTCTCTGATATAATTCTAAACAATACCTCAATTCTTCATCAAACATAAAATCCACATTTGGATATAACTTTAAGATGACTTCTAAAGAATGATCTGTTCCAGCTTTCCCTCCTGACTGACTCATGATATTAATGTTTTAATCACAGCAGCTTTTGCGGGCAGGCAAATTCAGATTCTCTTTTTAAATAAATTCCCATAAAGCCAAGAAAGAAGTAATTTTATCTGTACAGTCTGGAAACTGCAGAGACTAATGCAAATGTTTGTTTGTTACCTAAAACTGTTGGGGTCTGGAAGCAGCCAAGCATCTGAGTACCTTCTTAACCCTAAATGAAATGGTGATGAAGTAAAGAACACAAAATAGCGGTACAAGGAGAGCATTTATTAGTAACGTATTTATGAGACTGAAATTTCCAAGAGTAAAATCTAGCTTTTGGGTTGTGCTGGCAAAGTTTCATGCCCTAAATACTTCATTGCTCTGAAACAGCTACCTCTCTAAAGACAGCCAGATCTGACCTTCCACCTGGGTAGTGAGTTGAGGCAGTATGTTGTTTGCAGTTGGAGATGAGACTTCAGAAACTTTGGAGCAAGTTTCTTGGGTAGAAGAAACTTACTACATGTTCTGAAAGCAGGTTGGCTTTTCATGGGTCTTTTCTACAGATTTTCTTTTCTCTCACTACCCTAATTTATATCTTCCTTTTTCTTGCTTTCTGACTTCTCTGCAAACATCTTCCTGCTGCAGTTGATGGACTTGCTGAGCAATCCAAGTCTTCTAGGACTTTGTGCAAGGTTATGGGCTCTCAGTTACAGCCCGTGTATCGTACAGACTTCCAAATCAGTGTTTTCAAATACAGTAGCCTGTTTTTCAGGATTGCTAACCACACCTTTGTTCTCATTGAATGGTTGGTGTTACATACCTAATTCTTCTTAAAAATACATCTGGTGGACTTAAGACCTCAATGCCTAAGTGGTTGACTACACGTCAGAAAAAATAATGCTTAGGTAAAATAATGCTGAAAAGTTCAAACCAGCTGCATTTTAGAAAGATGGTTAAGGGGAAGATGGAGTATTTTTTTTTAAAAGTGGATTTTATGAAGCAGAAATGAGTGATGTCTGCATACAGATAAATGTGTGTTATAAAGAGTTGCTACAGGGATACTAATTTTAACACTGCTGCAGAAGCTTCCAAAAAGATGATTTTTCTCACTTGTAGACTTGCTGTGCAGCCATTTCTTATCCTGATTGTAGTGCTGTGTTCTTAAGTCAGCTTTCCTGAATTATGCACATTGTGTGTATGTTCAGCTTACCTGCTTTTGATGTGCACTGCTAGTTTCAAAACAAACCCTGTCATAGTAATATTAAAAATACCAGTAGCCTGCTAATATTTTTTAAAAAGTGCATCAATTAATCTGAACACTCTGGTGTAGATGTAAACGTAAAACAACCTGCAAGATTGCCTTGGTTTTAAAATGTTCTTTAGTTTCTAGCTTGTTAGTGAAATCAACAGGAACTTTTCAGGTAATGCTAAGCTGCAACAAAATGCAGTGTGTTTTGACTGATGGGGATATTTGTGAACTGAATTTATAGTTTGGAAATAAGGGGTTATTTCCTGCTATAAAATAAAATCATGTTGAACAAAACCTTTATGGTTTAAGTAAAAGAAAATGACTCAAACTTTAACCTTAGCACAGTGTGAGACTGAAAACACAGTATTCTGTAAATCTACTGCTGGGTCGCTTTGCCAATTTGGCACTAGCAGTTTGGAGTAGCAGTAAATTCGAGATGCATTTTCTTCCACCCAGGTCCTAGTACATTGGTTACCTACATATTTCAAGACATCCAAGACTACAGATGTTGTAGTAATTATTTTAAATACTGTCATACACTATGCTGATGACTGCTATTTAATTGTGACCTGTTATTCAAATACCTATTAATGCTTCTCACACCAAAATCAGTTTTTGACTGTGGTCAAGGAGGGGAAGACACCACCGAATATTTCTGCCTTTGTTCTTCTGTCAAAATTAATTGCAGCCACTTGTAAATCTGTACAGAAGAACCAAACATGTGCTTTTCCTTCTCACTGATGCTTCTGGCCTGGGCTACTCGGGAGCTTGTCATCATTGTGCTTCTCTCACAGGAGCAGTGTGGAGATAAAATGAGTACTCATTTAAGTTAAAAGCAACTTCTAAATAATGTTGTGTTGAAGATTGTGTACTGACTATTTAAAGTTACTTGGTGTCTGAAAATAGATGACTGCAGACTTGGTACAGCAGGCAAACAGCCACATACTCAAGTCAATCATTCCCAATTAAAGAATTAACAGTCGAGTACAAAATACATCTCTGTTCTGTGTATAAGTACTCAAACAGTATAGTGTATCAACAAAGTCAAATGTAATGATCGTTTCAGGTATAGTAACTTGAAGCTTTTGCAACAGTACACAACATGTAAGAAACAATCCAGAGAGGTTATCTACAGGTGCGTGTGAAACATGTGTAAATAAATGTTTTGTTTATTTTTAGATAGAACTGATTGCATTCAGTAACTTCTGTAATTAAAATTCATTTACAGTTCCTTTTCAAAATGGTCATTGTCTCTTATCTCACACATTAAGTAGTTCTGCTTCTCCACAGAAAGTTTTCTCAGACAGTAGCCAGAAAATAATACATACATACATATATATATATACATATATATATATATATTTTTTTTCACAGTGAGGTTTTATTTTTGCAGCCCTCTAGGGCCACGATGAACTAGTAATACTGGAACAAATTTTAGAGCCCCTGCTTGCGTGTGACCTTGAGACATGCAGGTCTGTGCTTCCCTGCAGCAATTCTGGCTTTCTGGTCTGTGTTTAAGGCAGAGATACTTCAGCCAACCCAGTAACTGCATTAGGTACTTGCCTAGCCTTCCCTGTTTTAAGAAATTGGCAGAGGATTTACTTCAGTTCCACTGCATGCTAAGAGTACAATGATCTTGCCTCTCATTGAAACCTTAATTGTCTTCTTTAGGCAGTGATCTTGGGTGAGGGCATGTGGACAGAGAGCTTTGGCTAGGTTTCCTGTATGCGGAATAGACAGGGAAGCTTAGGTAATACTCTTGCTTTCTTTTTCCATACGCACTTGAAAGCAGTATTTTATTTGGGAAAGTAGTTTAAACAGAATCGGAAGAATGTTACTCTTTAGGAATATTTGATATAAATATGTTTCTATACCACCATAAATTCTACTCGTTGTTTTTGTGGTGTTCCCCCAGGGGTGGGTCTCAAACTAATAATCCTTGGTACAAAGAAGTGATTGCTGAGGGGAATTACAATCTCTTGTGTGTGTTTTCATGTTGTGTTTTTGATAAACAAATGGTGAAAGAAATGCTGTAACCATTTTGTAACAGTAGTAAGAATATCAAGAATTGCAGTGTAATGCAGGTAGTCAGAGTTCCCGGCCTTCTGACTGCATAGCCAAACCTCTGTACGGCCAAGATCTGTAAGATGCATATCATAAAATCTTGGCAGCTGAAGTGGGGGAGAGCTGACTCTGAGCTGCAGCTCCTGCGGTCGCTCCCAGGATACAGATGAACTCATGATGAGATAATGGTGACTTACTTCCTTGAAGAACCCATATTTTTGGTTATCTGATCTCCATCTTTGCAAAACCCCTCCATTCCTGCTCCCCTAGTTGCAGATTACTCATATGATTAACAATGAGGAAGGGACATTGAAACTGCTTTTAAGTAATAGGCAGTTCAAGGGGCAGAGACACACCATTTACGTGTAGAGAGACATGTCTGTGTTTAAAATAAATGTGATAACTGGTGTCAGACAGAAATGTGATCCTAGCTATAGGAACACAAATTCTCTTTAGCATTAACACTGCTTGGTTTGTTTGTGGGAAGTGCTGCCTTACCAGGAAATGCTTGACAGCAACTTTGAAAAAGAAATTGGAAACATCCTTTGTAATGAAAATACTTCAGACCTTCAGAGGAGCTCACTCAGGAACTGCAGTAGTGCCTACAACCTGTTTAGAAAACTGAACTGATTTGAATATAACAGTATAGAGTAAGTAGAGGAGAGAGGAGAGATCTGTAATGAAAAATTATAACTGCTCTCTCATTCGTTTTAGGAAATGCTTTTAAAGCATATGGTAGTCATATATATGATAGTCATAATGAAAAATGAAGGGAATGGCATGCAGCTTACCCTGGCAGGAGTTCAGAAACCAGTGAAGAGATGCCAAATTATAAATTTACATTATAACCTTCTCCAAAAAGCACAAATGGAAAAGATGTTGGAGTTATGTAAAGATTAGGAACTTCGACCTCCTTTGAAAAACCTCTTTACTGTGAAATGACTGCAACATTAAGTGCCTGAAAAATGCAAAAATAACGTGCAGCTACATAACGACTGGTGTCATGTAGTGTCAGCTGGTATCAGAGAGGGGTCTGTCTATTGGGCTTTGTATCAAACTGGATTTAGGAGGAAGGTGCCAGCATTCCTGTTAGTGCTGGCCCAAATCCTCATGCACAGCATGTCAGAAGCTTGTGAAAAGAAAAGCTGGAACATAACCCATTCTTTCCAAAACATTCTCAAAAATAAATGAGGCCTATTCAGTCAATATATGATCTTTAGTGCTTATAAATCTTTCAGGGCTGTAGATGAAATCCAGTGAGAAACATCTTAAGAGCTGAATTGCCCAGTGCCTGGTTCTACAGGAACAGAAGTCTACTTGCTACTGCGCACCATGGAATATGGCCATTTTCCATTTTGTTTGGAGAAATTATTTTGGCTTCCATAGTATTTAATTTTTAATGAAATTTTATCAAAATGAAACTGCTTTAGTGTTACTAAAGTGAAACAGAATGCCATAAATATCAGTTCATCCTAGAGAATCAGGGAAAACTTGAGACTTAACAGATTACATAGCTCCCTGGTACGTGATAGGTATTTGTTTCCCTTCTAGCTCATGACCTATTTAAAAATGAGCGGTGTGATGTGTTCCACATATCCCTTTGGGTACAACCTCAGTAAATATATATCTATATATTTTATATTTTTTACAACTTCAATATTTACTGCAATAATTTGCATGATTGATCATGGCAACTATTAGGGATGTAAGGTAACAGGCTTTTTGAACAAAAAGCTCATGAGACAACTTTATACCAGGATGCTTCCATGACAAACTGAAAATAGAAAATCGGATGAGCAGTGATACTGTAACTGTTAGCTCGTTTGACCTGGATGATCAGGAAAAAAAAAAAAAAGATTTTGGAAGAAAATAGCATGCTTCACTTTTTTTTTGCTCTAACTGTATTGTATGTTTGC
This sequence comes from Aythya fuligula, assembly GCF_009819795.1. NCBI lineage: Eukaryota > Metazoa > Chordata > Aves > Anseriformes > Anatidae > Aythya > Aythya fuligula. Next base: position 4,233,646 of record NC_045565.1, on the reverse strand, counting down.
ATTTGTAATTTTTTACTGTATATCAATACGTATCTTTATGGATCACACTTTCAGTTTCAAAAGTAGTTTCAATATCATAGATAATTTTATGTATCTAATGGAAACATGGATTTAAATACTCCCAAATAATCACACAGGTGTTGCCCTGGCTTTATAAAGTAACCTGAACACTTGTTAATGTATTGGTGTATACTTTTCTAGCTTTCTTCATAAGTTGGTGTGACTTTAAAAAATGGTGCACACTGATTAAAAGAAATCTTTCTTTTTAATCTTATGTATACAATAAAGAAATCTTTCTTTTTTGTATACATAATTGATTCAGGAAAAAAGTGATGTCACTGTGTTTTCTAGGGTTTGTTTTGTATTAAATACATTCCAGTGTCTGAATTTTAAAGATGGAATTATTTCCTCCAACTGGAGGAGAGCCCTAGCTGTTTACACAGCTGCTCATCCAGGCATCCTCCCTCTTTGTTTTGTCTTTTGGGTGGCATAGTGGGCTTAGTTCTATGTGGCCAGAGACTGCCGAACCCTCTGCCTCCTGCTGCTTTGCAGTCCCTTTGTGTTGAGATGCAGCATGCAGGCTGGGGAACAGACTTTGTCCGTCCAGCAAAACAAGAAGAGATGTGAAAAACTTTTCTTCTTCCTGTAGAAGTCTAAAGATGGAAACATGGAGTTTTTTCTCCCCCATACATCCAATCCCTTCTTTAATCCTCGGTGCCATAGCTGGGAACATAGTCCTTCAGGAAGTATGCATTTATACAATGTTTATTACCTGTCACTCACTGGATTTCATAAATATTTGGTTGTCTATATATTCGGTAATACATATTTTTAACCCTAATGATTTACAAGTGTTTTTAAAAAAATGCTTAGCCTTAGACCTTGTCAAAGCACATGCACTGATTAGTACACTGATTAAATAGATGTTTCTGGATATCGTACTGAAGTGCATTTTTTATCATATTCAACCAGTTTCTAAACAGTCTGGCATTCAGTGCACTAATCAGTAGATACATTTTCCATTATTTTCAGAATAATTTCCAAAGAAATGGTACAGTTTTTTTCCATGTATTTTCCAGTTCTTCATCTTTTTTTAGCACTTGTGAAGGAATGTAACATTTCACTTCTCTGCTACTTAGTAGTATTTGTAGCCTGAGCCAATGATGGCTCAACTGTATTACCAAAGCATAGGAATTTCTGTGGGATTTTGAGGTGTGTGGTGTCATGGTTGTTAAGGATTGAACTGAAGCTGCCCAGCTGATTTTTTTTTTTTTTTCTCTTCCTTATCCATGAGTACAAACCTCAGAAATGAGGTGCTCTCCAAGGCAGGCCCTTTCACTCACTGCTGGTTACAGACTGACTGATATCCAAGGGCTCATCAGTTTCAGTAAAGCATTTCCAGGCCCTAAACCCTGTTTTATGGCACTCTTTATAAGAGTAAGTGTGAGAGATGTCACAATGACTAAATGCAAAACTGTCATGAGTATGATGTAAACATGCTGTGAGAGGAGATGCTTCAGGGTGATTACTGGTTTGGCATAGTCAAAAAAGACCCAGGGTGGTACTAAACCAGTAATAACAGACATTTGTAAACATTTGTCACATGCTTGCATAGAAGACAATAACAAGACTTTGAAAATTGCCTTGCCCTTAGAACAGATTGGTACAATGCCTATAATTTGCCTGTATCGCTCACAAGAAGAAAACGGCAAGTAAACAAAAGGCTCTTAGATGGAAAATTAAAGAGGAGGGGAAGAAGGTGATGGAAAGGCACATCATTTTAATCAATGGGGGAAAAAAAAATCCCTCTTGATGGGATGCCTGTTGAATCATACAGCAGTTTTAACACTTCTTAAATAATTCCCTGCTTATTTCTAATCGTCTCTCTGCTACTCCTCAGGAGGTGTAACAGTAATTACACTGCTCTTGAGACACAAAGGTCCTCTAGATGAGTTGGTCGCAGAGCTGTGGTGTGCCAGGATGTGCAGCTGATTCACAGAACTGTTGTAAGCAATGTTTTCAAAGAGCTTTTTGGGTTAGAAGTTTGAGATGTGTTCAAGCATCTGAGGAGCTTTTAGGCCTAATAATATTTTTGGAGCTGTTCTATAGTTAGGGAACTTGCTCAGATAATGTGAAAGAGAAGAACACATGTGCAGTAAAAAATTATTTTTAAATTCTTTTTGCTCAGATTTGTGTATTTGATGTGCAGCTCACTCAGTAGACCATACATATAATTTGTGTGCTTTGTAGCAATTACTTCAGGGGCAGAGCAAGCTGTTGCATTGAGCAAAAATTGTGTGCGTGGGTCTGTTCAGCCTTAAAGGCCAGTACAGCAGAAGCACAGACCCTGTGTACTTCTGGCTTGTTCTCACAATGTGCCTGACACCTTCATGTAAGTCTGTACAAGATGGTTATTTTCGTTATGACCAGAACAACCGCTGTCCAGTTTACTGACCCATAGTGAAAAACGCTTTCTGCCTTTGTTAGTCTCTTATGTTCATCAGATGTGTTTCCTTCTGTATTGGAAGTGAAATCTCTTTGCTTAGTCTGGTGGAGAGATGTGATATTTCTGTGATCTGTTTGAAAATATGTGTTCATAGAATCAGAAAAGTAGGTCTGAAAGGAACACAGGGAGTCATCCAGTATCTGTGCATCCTAAACCAGATTTAAATGTAGGTGATCAACAGATTTTTTTTTGTTAAAGTCTCTATCACTACCTGTGCTACAACTCTCTGTACTATCTGTTCCAGTATTTAACTCATCTTGCTGTTAAAATGTTTCCTTTTTTTATCTAATTGAGAGTTTTCCTTGCTGTCATTTATTTATTTTTTCTTATCTGGTATTCACAGTGGTCATGGGGTCACAAACAAACAATTTCCTTTTTATACATTAAAAAAAATCCATAATTCCTATTAATATTTTTGCAGCCTCAGTCCTCCAGGACTTCAGCTTGGGATTTATCAATGTTAAAGATGATGAAAGTTTGCTAGAAGTTCTTACAGGCTGCAATCCACTTTTCTGCATCTACTTTGCTTTGATATTCTCTGCTTGGAGAGGGAGTATAGGGAGATTTAAAAGAGGGTGGTGTGTTTTTAGGACTGCAATATAGCCAGCAGTTTACTTTTTCCAGTTTGAGTACAGACACTTCCTGAAACATTTTTTTTTTTTTTTAGGCCTGTTTTTGTAGTTATCAAGATTTTCAGTTTTAATCTTGCCCTTTGTCATCTTTACATTCTTCTTCAGCCTTCTCACTTTTTTCACAACCTTAGTTGGGAATATAGAGTTGTTCCAGACATAGAAAAAAATTATGAAGAACCTTACTTGGTATACATTTCCATTTCATTCTCTTACCTATTCCAGGACACTTTCACTGCCAATGTTTCTGTGTGGTCCTTACACCAGTTTTTTAAGAGCATATTTTCTGAATCTGCTTTGAAGAACATAATTTGTGATGGGATTAAAAACTCTGCCAGAGAAATGGTATATGTTATTTGAGCCAACCCAAATTAGCTGTAATTTACTTTCCACTTTTCTTTTGTGTTTACATTTTGTTTCAGAACATGTCAGAATGGTTAACTGTTATTTCCTTACTCTTTCTTGGGTGTTTTGTTTGTTTGTTTGTTTGTTACGTTATGTTTGTTTGTTTGTTTGTTTTTTAAGAATTTTTTTCCCCTTAAATCTTTATTTTCCCCATCACTGCTCCAACAGAGTCTGTTTAAACACTTATGGCTTTCAGGTTTGTTGATGAGACGAAACTAAGCAGGGTTAGCAGATGTGAAAATTGCCAGGTTATCCTTCTAATGTTTTGTGTGCTCTTTTCAAATATTAGTCTGAAATCTTTATATTTTTTTCCCTGGTTTTAATTGATTGCAACATTTCTTTCAAGTGAAGTCTAAAGAAAAAAAAAGGCAACGAACATTGTCTTTCACAGTGTAATCTGTCTCTAGAGTTTTCCCTGTATTGCTCCAGCACTTCCTTCACCTTCCTACTCCTAATTTACATTTCCAGCACCTCTTCTTGCTGTGTTTCTGGCTAATTCTAGCTCATGGTATATCTTCAAAGTATCAACTTCCTGCCTTTATGTGTTTGTGCTATTGTTTTAAATTTGACTGTACGAACCTGGCCTAGTTTCACGTCAGATGGGCTGCATTCATCCTTCGCAGGGAGCTACAGAAATAGTTGAGGATTAGCCCTTTTTTTTTTTTTCTTTCCATTTCCCGTATCATGTTTGTTGTAGTTGCACTAGAACAACAACAAAAAACGTGCACCGAAATGCAGTAGCCCTGAAGCATTTCTCGTGGGATTGGTCTGTGGAAATAAAATGTCTCCACAGATACAGCACACACAGCTCTTTGCCTAGTTGGTAACAGGTGACATGCAGCCACTAGTGAATTATTTGGTTAAGAAACCATGTCCTTGTTAGCAACTGTGGGAGAACACCACAGAGAAAACAGGCAGGATTTGGGTGCTTTTTTGTAGGTTGGATGTTAAGAGATACAGGTCTGGAGTCTATACTTTTTTTTGTGTGTGTGTGTGTGTTTGTGTGTAGTGCCCATCATTGTATGTCGACAATGGGCTAGAAGAATTGTACGTTTTTGTATAACCGAGCATTTGTTACTCCTGGAGGTAGTAACTTCTTTATTTGAGCTTGGTAGCCTTATTTCTCATTGCACTTTTCCTCTGTAGGTTTGCATGTCTATTCATTCAGATGTGTTTTTGTTTGGCAATGAAGCTGCAGCAACATACGAGATATTTTTCTGTCTGGGACAAGTACTTTCTGTGATTAATCTGAGTAAATGGCGAACTGTTAAAAAAAAAAAAATCTGAGTTAAAACAAAGTAAATCAGTTAATGGGTTCTGTTTTTTTAGCATGTTCCCTACTGAAGTACCTCTGAGTGTGATAACATTTTTCTTGAAAGATTTAAATATTGAGAATAGCATATTGCAACATGACTGTGCATCAGGCTTCCTAATGAAACAGTAGGATAATGTAATTTAGTTGCTGTCCGTTTGATTTTTAGCGTGACAGTAAATTGCAAAAGTGTAATATTCTTTAAAGCAAATCCACATGATTTAGAGAATTGCAGATGATGCATAATTAGAGAAGTTCTGTGCAGTTATTATTCTAATCACAATTATCTTCCCTCAACTAAAGCTTTTACTAAGGAACTGCAAGCTAAGGGTTTTAAACAGGGTTTGCAGCATTTAGGAGTGCAGTATCGAGTCCTACCAAAATTTGTTTATGCTACTGTATAGAAGCATAATGCTGGCAAAAAAAGTCATCTGCATCAATAAAAAGCTGAGATTCTCTGCAGTAATGTGGAAAGTAGAAAATATGGGAATCTTATGTTGAATATTTGTGGATTTAAATATTCTAGACAAGCTGCCTTGATCTCTTGGCAGTGTTAATTACACCATATTGTGAGCATATGGCTCTTGGTTTTCTTATAACTATCCTCATGAATTGTCTGTTGACGAAATGCTGAATGCCTTCTACTCCTATTGATATCAGAAAGAAAATGTCAGTTTTTCTTTATTGACAGGTTGATAGATGATAAACTCATCACCTGTAGTTCTCATGGGCAGTCCTGCTTTGTGGTTTATATAAGCTGTCAATCTGAAGCCTTAGATTCCTTTGAAAAATTAAATCTTTAATCTTTTCTAAAATAAAACAACTTTATAAATTCTGAGAAATGTGTTTCATGTAAGTGACAAAACAATACTTCTTCTAGGTTTCATTACTGACTAGAGAGACTTTGATTAGTCTTTGATTTTTGACTTACAATATTTGATAAGCTCTTTGGTCCAAGGCTTTGATAGCAGCGTACGGAGCCTTGATTCGAAGACCAGAGGTTCAAATCTGAAAACTTTCTGATGATTAGAGGTGACATGACAGCTGTTCACTTTCTTGCTGGAAATCATCTCTGTGCATTAGTCTAGCAATGCCCACATCACAGGTCTTACAAAATAAGCAGAAAACGGGTCTCTAGTTCCGTGGAGGTTGGTGATGGCACTGGTGTTCTCAGTTAGATTTCTGTAGTCCTTTGCTGAATCAGAACCTGAGGAAGAGGATGACTTTAGTAGAGAGTAGAAGCTAAGTCTCTCATGAATCAGGTCTCTTTGTTATCATGAAAACAAAAAAAAAAAACAAACAAACAGGATGAGTTTTATTGATGCCTTTGGGACAGATTTTTCCAGTGTTACTGGCTAGATCACCTGTTGGAGAATTCTGTGCATCTCCATGGAGAGAAACTGCAGCATGAATTATTATTACTCAACGTAACAAAGTTTGGATCAGTTCTTTGAGTAACTTACTCCTCATTCGAAGGCCAGGCTGTGGCTGGTACTGTTTCCAGCTCAGTGATTAAAAGCTTAGTCATCCTCTTCAGTTCCTCCTGGACTGCTGCCCTGGGTGGGAACTGAGCTGGAGCTTGACAGGGACCAGTAGGCCAGGATATTGGTCTGTGTATTGACAAAAAGCCTGTTTAAAGAGCAAGATGTTAGTAATGTTCATTTGATGGTTTTATCCTATTGAAGCAGCAAACTGCTACAGTTTTGAAGTGATTTTTCTTTCCACATGAAAATTAGCTAAGACTTGTTTTACAGATTTAGCTTACAAAGGCTTTTTTTTTTTTTTTTTTTCTTCCTTTTTTTCTCTCCTGTTTTATAGCAGGAAAGAACAGACGTGTTTTCATTGGGAAATGAAAGTTTAGGGGCTTAGGGAAATGTAGACGTAGGTAATCACTGAGTCTGTCTGTGTTTCTGGGTGCCCAGAGGGTTCTGTGTGGTTCCTTCACTTCAGACTCCTCTACTAATCAAAGAAGAAATGGTATCAGTTGTTGGAGGTCTCTCTGGTTCTCCAGCTCCCTCTGTGTTGACTTCATCTATGTCTCTCTTGGAACAAGCTGGAGCTCACTGAATTTCTGTTTGACACGTGATTTTTTGTCAGACAGGGGTCAACAGAAGGGAGCGTGTTAGACAGAACGTAAGGCTGCTTAGAGCTGTGTTCTCTGCACCTTTGTCAAGACTTAGCAAAAGATACTAATTAGTCCCTGCAGCTTTCACTTAAGCACTGAGAAGTAATGGTAACAAGGTTTTGCATGCTGGTGCTCTTCAGGTACAAGCTCTGGGGGAAGGAGAAGGAAGTCTGCCCTCTCTGTTGAAGGAATAAGCAGCTTCATTGCTTCAGAAGCAATGATTGTGATGCTTTTGTTTCCAGAAGGGGAATAACCCACCAGAAAGTTTCCTTGCAATACAGCAGCTATTGAATGCAACGTGTAAATTCTATAGAAAGAATTTAGTTATGATAGAAAAACAATGTTCTTATAGTTCTTTTCCTGACTTTCTGAGGAGACTCTAATTATCAAAATTGCTTTCCAGTAGCAATCTGTGGCTGGATTTTTGGCAGCTCCTTATCCTCACTGTGGCATTAGCAGGCTAAATCATTGGCTTTCACAGCTGAAGTTCACTGGCTTTCACAAACAATCGGATTTTTCAGGGCTAGCTGTTCAATAGACTGCTCAAAAGAATTTCAAATGTTCTGCATTTGGGATATTTTACTGTGGTGGACTAATCTATGAGACTGGTTTTAAATCTAAAAATTGTCCTTTTGTGACTCCATAACAAGGACAAATTGTTTTGGTCTGAATTGGAAGATTACCCTGTAAAGAGGAGGAAAAATAGGTTTTAACAGACATTCCACAGGTGCTGTGTGGGTGTTGTGAGTTGAGTTACTATACAGAATACAGGTGTAGGCATTTGTTAATCTTTTATTTTCTTACTCTCTCTCTCTCTTTTTTTTTTTTTTTTTTTTTTTTTTTTTTTTTTTTTAAGTGTATGAGGAGCACTGTAACTGAAGAATAGTTTCCATACTGCAGTTCCCTTACTGCAATTCCCTTACTACAGTTTGCAGTTTGATGACAATTCTGTAAAGAAAATGCGGGATGAAGAATACTGAAAGGGTTTTAGAGACTTGGGCCATTTATAAACAGGCATCTTTGGTTTCAGTGGTTGATTGCTTTAAAAAAAAAATAAAATACACACACACACACACACACATATATATATATACGCCTTCCTAGACTGAGATCCTAAGGTAGGAATATATATTTTTTTGATACTACGTTAGCTTGAAAAATGCTTGAAGTGAAGGATTATTCTCTTTTGGAAGAGCATGGTTGGCAAGGCGTGGTGGGACTCCATATGCAGAACCTTCTTTGCTCTGTATTGCGAGCTGCGGCCTGTGTGTGTAGTAAGCTGGCCTCACAACAGTGCGCGGGCTTGCAGTAGTGCATACAGCTCTTGTTCCTCTTTGGGCCCTCTGTTCTTTTATTCTCTGCTAGATGAATCCTGGGCCAGGTGCCATTCTTTCAGACTATGTAATTTTTAAACTGAGTGGGATTTCTTTTTTGCTATTACTGAGATGCTGATAATGTTGCATACATTTACCACGCTTTGCTAAGATTGCTACAGCTTCTTGTAATTAAGAACATTTCCTGCCTCCCCCCATTCCTTTCCTTTCTCCTCCTAGACGGAGTGTGTCTAAGAGGAGAACAAAAAGCAGAAGGTGTGGTTAGAGTGATGCATCCCTCTGCTGACATGTTTGTTGTCATCTTTCAGTGTAGTTTCTCTTATTTATTTCTGCATTTGCCTTGTGGCAGGAGCAAACTATCCCTCATGCTAGGTTTATGCAGTGCCTGTGTGCTGAGGCTGCTGCTATGCAACCCTACAGCAAACTGTGCCTCTTCTGTTAGAGAGAATATTGCAGGATATGGCTGGCATATTTAAGATCTGTGGGGAAGTGGAGGTAGGAAACTTACTTTTGAAATACACAAATAACACAATTGCATCTCACGTTTGGGCTGAAAGGAGTTTATTTCAGAAAAGTAGGAGCTTTCTGCCTGAGCAAAAATAACTTCTTCAATGTTGTGTAAAAATTGACTGTTACAATACAGTGTAAAAGATTTGTTCCCTTTCAGAAGGCAATTATGCTCATTAGCTTTGAAGGTGAGGTCTCTGAAGGATTACACTTTTTAAAAATTCTGTTCACTTTTCAGAAGTGATATTCTAATAATAAACTAAAGGGTAAATTGATTGGATAGGCTTTGAGTGTGATTTATCATTTGAACAGTGTGGTATTGTCCTACAAAATTTTTTTTAATGCTGCATTAATACATGACAAGAATAATCCAGAAGAAAGGAAACAGAGAGGGGTTATTTTCATTTTAAATAAACTCTCCCAGACAAAAGAACTCTACTACAATTTTTGTATAAATGCTATTCACAGTCCTTAAAATTATAAGACAAGGTCTTGATTGTAGTGTGCCTTCAGGTGCATGCGGAGGGAATGTAATTGTTGTGTCTTAGTCAACAGGTGAGGATGTCACAGCTCAGCTAGAAGTATAAATGAAAAGTGCTCTGGATGCGTATGTGTCTTAGAACTTCTGAGTGTGCTGCTAATGATAGTCTGATACTGTAATGATACGAAAGTAATGAAATTTTACTTCAATGGGCAATACTAACTAGCCAATGACACAAATGCCTAAGTCAACTTTTTAAAAACCAGGTAACCCAGAAATATAAAAGACTTGGCTGTTGTTGATGCTGAGTGCTTTTTATTTACAATTGAGGGAATTTTTGATCAAATCTGTGTTTAGTCAAATCGTATTTATTGATGGGAAACTAGATGCTCGTTAGTAGCACGGTGTTCATCTCAGGCTAGTGACTGCTAGCGAGAAGTATGCAGGGGCACCAAGTAGTAATACTAAATGTTTAGAACTTGTTGAACACAAGAAACTGAGTTTCCGTATGAAAAACAGGAACATTCTGGAGGAATGTATGGTTCTGTATGAAAAGTCTTGAAATGCTACACCTTAGAGATGGTTTGTTCGATAAATTATTTGGTCATGAGAATTACAGTGCTGCACTGAGTGATTTACCTGGCCTCACTTCAGCAGCCTGTCCCTTTGAAATGAAACGTAAAATACAAGGCTTTGTCTGCACTTCATTAATGGTTGCCAGTCCTCCCTTTCCATCTACCCCATGCTCTTTGGTTCCTTGGCACACAGTGAAAAAAGGAGTCTGTTCCAGATGAAACCAGGGGACAGAAAGCGATGTTCCTCTCCATGTGCCATGACACATGGGGAAGAGGGTGGAATTCCCCTTCCCTCCTTTACCAGGAGGGACTTCTGGGTTTGCCTGTTACACCACGTGCCCTGAGAAGATCTCAAGGCCTCCCAAGACCAGTATTACTGGGGCCTGATGGCCACGTGTCTGTCTGCTATTACTTCTTGCTGTTGCCTTTATCTTTTTCCCTACTTCTCCCTCACCTTTAGCATTCCTGCTTTTTATCTGCAGATTTTTCTTCCTTGTTTTCTTCCTCCTTATCCATTTATCTACTCTTCTGTTCATTTTTTGTCCTGATTTGTGGTTCCTCTCACAATTTTTACAGCCTATGTGTTGACTGGTTGTAGTGGGCAAACTACGCTGTGTGGCATGTAGCCATATAAAGTGTTTTTTTTTTTTTTTTTTTTTTTTGTGTGTGTGGAGTTTTTTCTTATTAGAGGCCAGGAGAATGTTGGTCTCTGCGCTTAAGTCTTGCTCATGGATGTAGGTGTGAGCAGCCAAGGGGCTGTCTCTGCTGGAAGCTGATAGAGCAAACCTAAACCTGGCCAGTGAAGGTACCCCCACCCCACCCAGACAGCTGATGTGATCAGTGTTAGCCCAGAGTACTCATTTGTCAAAATTATGAGCTTCTGAGAACAGGTTTTTTAGAATGAAAATGTCACACACGTCAGTGCAAAGTATGCAGATTTACTTTCACATTTTACATCTCACCTGCAATTTGTGCTTTAATTTTTCTTCATTAAGTTTTCTCCAAACTTAACATTTAAAGTTACACACAAGAGGGGTGGGTTGGAAGAAGAAATCTACAGAAATACTTTCTCCTCCCAGTCTGTCAGATTTGTGGAATATTATGCAGATAGCATTTTATCATGACATATGTCCTGATTAGTAGGAGATTTCTACATCAAAGATGTAGTAGGAGAAAGCATCTCTTCTACAGACAATGGAAGGAACCAAGTCAGAGCAAAAAGACCTCCAACCCTAATACCAGTAGTGGTACAGACCCTTGGGTGAGAGGTTGGGAATGTAGAGGGCAAGGGCATAATTGCCTAGGGATTTTTTTGTTCAGGTGCCCTCCTCGGAGGCATCCAATTTGAGCTATTGCTGTAACTCTGCAGAAGCTGCTTTTTGGTTATTAATGTTGCAGAAGCTGGAGTTGTACCCTGTTATGGTGATGGACTTGCATAATTTCCATACCACTACGGTGATAGGAAGTACTCAGGATTTTCTTACTACATAATGCTCTGAATAGGAAGAATTCAGATGTTCCATAAAGCTGCAGAATACTCATTTTCAGTCATCAAATAATGTAAGTTAATATCATTCATTAGGAAAAAGGGACCTCTAGAGATCAAGTCCTGTACCCTGCTCAAAGCAGGGCAAGCTTCCAAGTTTGGTCAGGTTGCTCAGGTGCTGTCTGGTTGACCTTGGAATATCTCTAAGGATGAAAATGTCATGGTCTCTCTGGGCCAAAATATACTCGCCTTTCTAAAATCTTCTAAACTATCAGCACAGAATCATGTCATATGTTTTATTTTGCTCTGTTGTTCTTGCCAAGCAGGGAAAGATTGATTTTGTTTTTAATCACTTTCCCTTAAATAAAAAAATCTTTTTCCATGGATTTTTATCATGATCACTTAAAGAAGATTGTATTTGTTTATCTTCCTGTTTATAAGGTTTCAGGGTGTAACTAATACTAATGAGGTTGCTTTTGGTTCAAAAGGGGAAAGAATTGCTTATTTAGAAGCACTTATGTCTGAGTATCAGAAATGTTTCGCAACCAAGAAGGCTGTCTTAGACTCCCTAAATCATCTGAATTCCTTACACCCTTGTAGTTTCTAACGACAAGTTAGTGATGAGAACATTTACTTTGACACTGGCCTTTCCTCAATGGAAAAATTGACCTTATTCTCATTGGTGCAAAACCACTGGAGTTAGAGAAATGACTGTATTCTGTCAAGGCCTATTACGCTAAGGGGTTGGCAATTAAGATAATAATTTGCTCCAAAGAAAGAAAATGATACTTAGGAGAGTAACTACTTAAACAAAACCCTTGAAATCAAAAACTTCTTATGCCATTTAATTAGATGAGCCTTTGAATGCTACATTTTTTTGGTGTTCTTCCACACTATTGATACCATTATAAAAAATAAAAAAATAAAAAGGAAAACCAAACCAAGTCACTTTTAGCTATTTAGGGAAAACAAGGAAGTTGGTGTTTGAACAGGTAAAGAACATTTTGGCAAAACTCCTGCTGCTGTGTGAAGTTGGGAGTTCTTCACCATTTCCCTTCTGCCAGGGAAAGACCATTATTCTCTCATGAGATAGCGAGATGATGATAACAAGGCAATGGAGGTTTGTTTCTGATGCTGACTTTGATTTTATGCTTTAGGAAGAACAGCAGAGCTCTGATACATCTGAAAGGACAGTCAGTAAGATAAAAATTTCAGTGTTCTGCAGTGTCTGTAGGGTCCTCATCCTCAGGTTTTTCTTGTATCGATGAGACTTGCATTATATTTTGGATGTTTTTCCTACTGAACACAGTTCTCTCAGAGGATGTTGCCTGTGGTGTACCCCTTGTTTTAAAGTGACGATCTGTGTTGAACCTGCTGAATCATAACAGCTAGTGCCATACGAGAGGATACAAACAAGCTTGCTGCTTTGTTTTGTAGTATTTTGTCTCTGAGACAAGGATGAAGGTGAATTCTGACCGTTTTGAAGGCCCTTCATGTGACTGAACTTCTGATAAGACATTCAATTAAAATATTGAAATTATTTATTTGAACTTCTGTGATTTTTTTTTTTTTTTCCAATAAAAATCTGCTCAATTCGGTTGTTTTTTAAGGGACTTAAACATCTTATTTCTTATATATCTAGAGTTCATGGAAACTGCATTTACTGGCTTTATCGTATAAGAAATGCACCAGAGGGTTCATTGTGACTTGCTTTGAGCCCAGGAAGACAGAATCTCCTTGTGATTCATTCCAACTGTGAAAGTTGGAAGCTAGCATATGAAGTAAAATGGGGGTTTAAGCTTTTGTTAAGAGGCAGTAGTGGCTTAAGGTAACAGACCCAGTGACAATGCAGTTCAATGCCAAACTCATTCTAGAAGTAACTATTTGTAACGCCTTCAACAAAATAATTATTATGGTTTCATAGATTTTGAAATTAATTTTGTTAGTAAAGATGTTTTTACAGAACGTTCTTTTATAAATATAACTGTTAAAAGTGTCTTTTCTCTGAAAAATAACAATATTTTGAAAGTCTTCCCCATTTTCTGAATCAAAACCACGAGCCCAAAAGTTGCACTTTGTTGGTAGTGAAAAATTCAGATATTTTTCATGCTTTAAGATCCATTGCTTGATGTTCACAAATAAGCAATCGGTAAATGGCTGAACAGACATGTGACTTTGGGGGGCAAAGCTTTGTATTTCTCCAATAAAAATTCATCAAATTCTGAAATGTTTAGACATTGGTTGCAGAGTATACACAGTATTCATAGCTATTGTGGTACAGTGTGTATTTTTGTAGGGTATTGGGTTGTACTTGGGAGCTGGCCACAGTACTCTGAATGCAAAATTCTCTCAAGCATAAGGAAGAACAGGAGTGTGTGATGTGGCTGTCAGCCCTGTTTGTAGGGAAAGATCTTGAGAACAAATCCAGCTGTTCAAACCTGTGTTTCAATATTTGCTCTTTGTGGATTTGTGTGATATAAATCACCTGTTGTACAGTGTAAATCATTGAATCAGAGTACTGTACTTGTCTGATACTACCAAAGCATATTCAATGCAAACCATAATATGCTCATTGTTAGCTCTTTCAGACGTTTCTAGCATTTATTTTGTAAAACTGTGCTGGGTTTTGTGCCTTTTGAATTTCCTTCGGTGTTATTAAGAATTAAATAACCTTCTGCACTGAAGTGCCATCAGGGGAGATGAATAGAAGTTCTAATCTAAAAGGAATCTGTAAAGGATAACTTCTAATTTTTATAGGAATGCTAAAACAAAGAAATCAAGTTTTATATTTGCTGCTTTTCTTGACAAATACTGATGCTGTAAATTATACAGCTGTTCTTCCTCTGTATGGATTTTTGCAATAGTCACAGCGATTTATAGGTGCAGAGTGCAGCTGCTGGAAGTCATTTGTTCTCATTTATGTATTAAATCTATCATACACAAACACATTAACATTCGGTACAGAGCTCAAGGGCATAAGCTTTTTCTTTTTTGCTCTGAGTTGCTGTCCTGTAAGTGTTTGCAAGGTGTGCAGAAAACAACATTAAAAAAAAATTAAACTGATATGCAAGAAAAAAGGGAAGCAGTGCTGTACATGATAAATACTTGAAACCAGATAATTTTGCAGTTTAAACTGAACAGCCGAAACTAAATGTACTGTTAAAACATTTCTGAAATTGGTAATGCTAATAAGCTTGTTTTGATGGATTAGCACTTCAGTTCCAATTGCTGGAGTGCCACTCTTTATGCATGTGAGTTGGACGTATGTTCACATTACAGGAACTTAACATTCTCTGCAGTGTTTGAATTGTGTGCATCCTAAAATAGTGTCTGAGGATACATCATTGACTTACTTGATTCAGCTTGCTTTAGTTTTGGGCTTTTTGATCATAAAAAAGGAAATAGCTTATTTTAAATTGTTAGCAAGTATTTATAAGAAATGAAAAGAAAATAAAAGTTAAACTTCAACTGGAGTTTGACAGGTGAGTAGGGGCAAGCACCCTAAATATTTGTTGATTATGTAATCTGTGAGAAAATTGGAGTTGAAACAGGCTGCCTGGTATGAGTTGTGTATTTGCTTATCTCTGATGGTTTTACATCATAAATATGTCTCATGCTGAGACATCAAATCTAGGAAAACTTCAGTATGCTCTGTTCAGGACCAGGAGAAACTTACACCTAGGGGAACTTGAGCTGATTTGTTGGAGACAGGTCCATCATGTGATAGATGGAATATGCTTAGATGTGGTGTTTAGTTTCACTGATGTGCATGTAAGTGATCTTTAAGTCTTAATTTCCTTCCCCTCTCAGTTTTAAGGCAGTATGTGGATTCTCATGAGGTGGACACTAACCTCAGAGAAGTGATAAGCCGAGTTTGTCGTGGATTTGGTGGAATGGATGGGCCTTCTGAAGGTCAAAGAAATGATTCCTCTTTAAGTCATCTATATTTCTTCTGTATTTCCTCCCTCCCTCTCCTTCATGCCTTCTTTACCCATCTCCTCCTCCTGAAGATGGGATAAGACCTTCTGGAGGTTCCTAACTTGAGATCTGGTGTTTAACCTGGGCCCCTCTCCCTGACAAATGTTTCCTGCTCTAGTTGTAGACATGCTCATTTATGACAAATGTGCCCATAACTGTACTAGGAGAAAACCTTTATGAGCTAATACATTAAGTGGTATATGTGTGCAGAAAAAGGATTGCTGGATTTAAAAATTCTGTTCCATTAATTCTTAGAGGGAAAAATTGCTTTGCTACCTTTCAAACTCAGCCACTTCATCTGGGAGATGGATAGTTACCAGAGCAGGGTATTAGAAGCGTGGGGACCAAATTCTGAAATAATGGATAGAGAAGTGACAGCAAGGTGTTGCTCTGTCATCTGTAAGGAGGCAAGAACTTGATGAAACACATGAGTGTTGTGCAGCAGTTGCAACCTGATGCAAGGATGTCATCAAAAGGAACAACATTACCCTAACTGGACAGCAAATTCCAGAAGAAAACAAACAACAACAAACAAAAAAAAAGCAACAACAACCTGGGATATTAACCAAATGTGATCTGCTTTTGATTCTTTGTGCATGATAGCTGTGCTTTTCTGTGGTATTATATATTAACTTGAGTATTATTAACAACAAATAGCTGTAGGTACGGAGAAAATTGCAAGACTTCACTTCAGGTGGAACCTGAGTCCAGTAAATCATGGTTTTATAACGGCAGCACAGAATCTTTGTGGAGGCAAAGTGTGCTACTTACGGTTTAGTCCTTAAAACCATGACTTTCAGTTAGCTTAAATAACAAGAGTGATTCAGGCAATGAGAACACACAGAGCTGTGTTTAAACATCTTCCTGTGATTCATTGCTGTTCTGAATTTATGGGCATGCCTCCTCCAGGGTGTTTGACTTGCTGTGGATGTGTTACACATCAGAAGTGAGGCTCTTCATAGGCAAGTTTACCAATACCGTGATGCTGCAACTTCATACAATGCTGTGTGAAATAAAACACAGAGTTTTAAAAACAATAACACACTGAATGTTTTAGAGAAAAGCTGAAGGGGAAAAAAAATAAGAGCTTTTTTTTAATGCATCTTAGTATGTAATTTGGCAGTGGCATAACCCTGTTTGTATGATTGCTGTGCTCATGGAGAAGGCCTTGTTGATCTGCAGCTTTCTTGAAAGTTGGATCATGTGAAGGTACAGCAAGTTTTTACCCAGTGTTTGGTTACCAAATCTAAGACTGACCATGTGCTTTACAAACGGGTATAAATGCAGGCTTAGAGACTCTGAAAGAAACTTAGGTGTGTCAGCTTGGGTTTTTGATGAGTTGTAATGGCTGGGAATGGGACGACTTGTCTTGTGAGGACAGGATGAGCGGTCCAGGCTTGTTCAGTCTGGAGAAAATCTGGGGGGAACCTGACAGCAGCCCCTGGTACCTACAAGAAGCTCATTGAGAAGACTGAGGTAAGACCAGAGCCCTCCTGAGGTCCCTTCCAGCCTGCATTACCCCATGTTAGCATGAAAGCTAATATTGCACTGGCTTTCTAGACTCAGTGGTGGTTCTTCCACATCTTCTACAATGATCTCTTCACAGAGGGAAGCCCATCATTGGGACCCTTTATGTATGTCTATGTACATATATGCATGTACGTGTCTATGGTTATAGTCTAGATTCATCTTTGCAATTGCTTTGTCCTGTGCTCTGTTCTCTCTATATTTTTTATTAACCTAATTGGGAAAGAACCTGGCCTTTATTCTCAGCAAATGCAGGACCTTCCCCCTCTTGCTGTGGAGATGCTGGTGTCTTTTAGGCAAGGCCCACACAGCCTCACCTGACAGCAAGACGACTTTCTCATGACAGAACTCTATCAAATTATTGACTCTGTGGCACTCATTTTGTGGGCAGTGCTCAAATCCGAGAGGAAAGCTTTCTTACATGTCAACTCTTATTTTTTGCATGAGCCTGTAAAACCCATAATTGTACCTCACTGCCACTTGCATCTTTACAGTGCAATTCTTGAACTACTTCTTTGTGAGTTCCTGTGAGAGTTTGGGGTTGGTAATGAGTTTGGTGTCTAGTTGACCCTAAACCTATCTTTGAAGGGCACGCAGACAATTACAGTCTAATGCACATATTTTTGTTCAGTAATTTTGTAAGCAGTAAAATGTACATATTTGTTTTGTCTGAGTTCTTCGCGTTGCTGCACTGTTCCTTGAGTGAGCTGTGTTACAAGTAGGTAGTAATGTATGCTAAGCTGTTCGGTGAGGCTTTTACTACTTGCCTGGGTGCTTTTTATCGCTACTTGCACATTCTGATGGTCAGAAAACATATGCTGTAGTCTCTTTATATTGTCTTAATATCACCCTCTTAATTTATATCTGTATCTTAAATGTCTTACTTTTTTCCCTATTTCTTCACACAAAATGGAAAGATGAGGAAGTGTTTTTAAAACAGGAGTCAGTATTGGCTTTTTTTATTTTTATTTTTTTATTTTTGGATGTAACTATTTTTCTTGATTTGCTTGTCTTTTACTTCCCTTAATTTATTTCCCGTGTCACAGTGATCAGAGTTATTCCATCTCCCGAGTTAAAACCAAGTTAATTGCATTTTGTAAAGTTTTTTCTTTATGTAATCTCTAGCAGTTGACTGCATCCCTGCCACCAGTGTAACAATGTTGAGCATGGAGTCTGGCAAAGGAGAAGTAGATGGAGAAGTCAAAGAGTGAGAGGCTAAAATCCATTAATTGAGGCAGGTGAAAGGAGCTAGGATCTATTTGCTACATTTTTCATAGATCTCACAGTAAAATAATGAATTTCTTTTCTTCCCCTTCCAAGGGATCCTAGCGGCAAGGGGAAGTACTCAGAGGTATCTGTATAGGGTGCTGGGGGGGATGCCCAGTTTCCTTTGGAGCTGGGGTAGGAGTTATATGGCTGCATGGAGGCATGGTCTGCCAGGATACAGTCCCCTCTCCTTGATGAAGTCCCAGGAAGGCAAAGGGAGAGAAACAGAGAGAGAAATCCTATGAACAGTTTGCCCAAAATGCATCTTCCATTGCCTGACACCCTTCCTGTTCCCAGAGCTTCCAGAAACACTTCTGTAAGTGCTGACCCTCTCCCAGCTGGAGTTCCCTGAAACCCCTCTTCTCCTTGTTTCCTGCATTCTTCCCTGTCTGTGAGTCTAAGAGACAGAAACTGCAACAGAGTAAAATAATTTTAATCTACTGAGAATGCATATCATGGTGTTTACAGCATTTTGTACTGTTTGTATAGAATTGAATGTAATAACAAGACTCATAACGCCCCTAAGAATATCTGCAAAACTTGTGTGAAGTTTTGGCTGCCTGAGAGGAGCATGACAACTTACCCTGTGTCATAGCTACTTTTTTTTTTTTCTGCTCTTTGGGTTTGTCATGAAGACTCATGGCGCTTTGTTTATTATTGAAAATGGATGTTGTGTTGGTGTCCTGCTGTTACTGGCTTTGTGCTACGGGCTTGGCAGCTTTGGATTCCATAGGAACCACTCATTCCTGGTTATACAATAATTTTTTGGATGGAAAAAGTCCTTTGGTGGAAGGATTTTCAAGTTTGATCATTTGTGTATGATGCTGCAGCACAGTAAGAATTGCTTAAGAACAGAAGCCAGCTAGATTGAAGTGTTGTATTGACTTACCTCTGTATCTCTGGGTCTGTAGCTTCCTTGCAGTACAGCAGAAAAGGGAGCATTCTGTCTTCTTGTCATTTAATTGCAGGAAAGGTAGATTTGCCAATTAGAGTAAGAGTCTGTGTTGCATGATAACTACTGCTTTTTGCTGAGAGCGCACTGCAGAAGTTGCAGATGCTTTAGCAGGGCTGGAGGTGCTGTTGAATATTTGGATTTGAGCATCCTGAGCAAAAAAAGTCACTACTACACAGTTTTTTTTTTTTTTTTTTTTTTTGGTTTATGGATTTTTTTTTTTAAAACATATTAAATATTAATCCTCCCAAGACAATAGCTCAATTTTCTAATTCAGGTGATCAGCTGGTGGAATAATTGTCTGCTTCTCTTTAGGGCTCCACTGTTTTTATTTTCTTTGCTGTATCCCTGAGATTTCCAACTAAGCTTGAGGGAGTAAGATCCCATCCTGTGTCCAGTGCATTTCTTACAGTGAAAGAGAATTAAAAAAATAATGGGACTGGTTCCTTTAATATCAGATGCTCTTCATCCATAAACGTAGAAACTTTACGTGGCAAGACGTGGGTATTATGATCCTTCTGTAAATAATGCATGTAGAGCCTCATGCAATGCAAAGGAAAACAATTAGGAAGACTTCAGTTTGCTTCAGAGCAGACTGCGAGCAGGTTCATGCACATTTTGTTGTTCATTCCTCATTGCGCCTCTTCTCATCATTTGAAGCTGATGCCACAGGCTTTTCTTGTTCTGATGTGCTATTTTCCCTTTTTTATTTTTTCCCTTGAATTTAATTCTCTCCTTCACCCAAGCCATTTTGCAAATATCTACTAGTATACTTCAAAGGGACAAGATGCAGAAAGAAAATGAGGAAATTGTCTAGAGTAAAGCAGGCAGAGACAGGCGGCTGCTTACAATCCTAATGTTGACTGTCTGTTTGCCCTGAAGTCTGTAACTTTCAGCTGTCCAAATAACAGCTCTTCAGCTTGATTCCTAGAAACAGTTGAATCTCACTTCCAATTTCAAGGTTCACTTTGTTCTTTATTGTCTTGGATGGCAGAAGGCTGCAGGGTTTCAAGATCTGGGTGGAAGAGGAAGGAATAAGATGGAAGTGGCAGGATCCCTGAATGCTCACAGTGTGCACATAGCAGTGAGCGAGGAGAAATAGGCAGTGGCACTTTACAGAGGTGACTTTTCACAGACACTTTTGATTTCCCTACTGTCTATGCTTCCCATTTCCCTGGAGTTTAGAATTTGCATCTCTGTCTGCTGTTCCTTTGTATAGAGTGCTTGAGACATATGCTGGCAGTGTGGGGAAGCAAATACAAGAAATATATTTAGATGCAACAGTCAAAAACTCTATTCTTAACCCTATCTACACCTTCCTACTCTATCGCTTATTAAGACAGACATGTCTGGGAGCAGCTAAATACCAAACCTGTTTTCTCAAGGGAAGATTATGCCTAAGAAGCAGCAAAATGTCGACCTTTCATGGTACTGGTTATAAAATACAATAAATAAAAATTTGGTGTTGTTTTACATAAGTTTTGTTCATCCCTCGTGAGATAGAGATGATTCGATTGTAAGTACTGTTGTAGACGGTCCATTTTCCCAATCTTTGATAAATTTAATTCGGTGTGTCCTTAAACAGATTACAGATAGATAAAAACATTGTTTATACATTACTTGTCAATTTTGAAGTTTTGAAATGCTTTTGGAAATAAACAGCATGTTTTTTTGCTGACAGGATTTGAAATCTAGCAATCAGCGAGATGAAATTGCTGCCGCACGTGCATCCCTGAAAGAAAATTCTTCTCTTCTACATTCAATATGTTCAGCTTGTTTGGAACATTCAGATGTTGCATCCCTTACAGCCAGCAAGGATTCAATTTGCAGTGAAATACAGAATGCTCTCAATGTAATTTCTAATGCTTCCCAAGGAGTTGGAAATAAAACGGGACAACCTTCATCTCACAAAGCCACTCTGGGAAGTGCACTTGATGAGCTTGAGGTAGGTGAACCCATAAATTTAGCACACTGCAATATTTTTGGAAAAATGGTTTGCTTTACTGTTTGTATTCACTAACAACTATTGCTGTTAGAAATGGCAGACTAAAAGGTATTAGAAACCAATGCTCTGCATAGTCTTAGTCTGAATAGTATCATTATTTTATTGGGAAGAATCACTTCAGAAGAGCTTGGAATTAATTCTTCATGCATGTTCACCATTTTGCTTCCTTCAAACAGCAGTTAAGAATTACTTCCATGCACATGAGTAATGGTGGAGGGCAGAAACTTCCTTGAATAAGAGGGCAGAACCCAGGAGTTCAGCTTACAAATGACAGTCATCAATGGTAATCACGGCTGCATTGACTGCATTTCAACTAGTACAATGCACATTGAAGTTACTTACTCTGAAACTTGTCATTGGGATTATTATGTAATTTATATAATTTAAAGATTTAGAAACTTAATTATGTTTTTATGATTAAGTGATATAAGCAATACGCTTTCACAAATCGATGATTCTACTTCCATATTGAAGCAAATATTTGGAGAATGTCAGCTCTTCCTCTGCTCCTGACCTACTCGTAGGCTTCTGTATGGAGCATTCCTTGTTTCGTATGGCTGCTCTGACTTTTAGCAGTGTAATTTTCCATTACTTTGCCAAAATTGGTAGACCTCCTGTAGATGAGGTCTACAGACCATGCTCCTCATCTGGTATAATTGATGTAGATCCAGATCAACAAAAGGAATAAAAGTTTCTAAACACATGTGCAAATATGGGCCTTTTTGGTTGTAAAAACTCAGATTTATCAGATTCCAGCCTTGCGACTCCAATATTGTTGATACATTTTCAAGAAAATTGATGCTATGTCTGATGATGATAGATTTTGTTTAAAACTTCCAATGAAAGGTGAGAGGAATAGATTGAAGTCAATATATTTAACACAAATCTTGCAGTGGCAGTGCATTGATCAAAACGGACCTCTCAGTCATACTCTAAGTTGAATCTGACAGTTGTTTTTTTTTTGTGTCCTCAGAGGAACAGGCTATGATTGCATGTTACATGTTAGCCATCCTTTTTGCTTACACTGGGTTTTAAAGTTAGAGTTCATAATCTATTTTCTTATTTAGTGAAAGAAAAAGCAACGTTTAAGTGTCACAAGTGATTTTTTACAATGACACCCTGAATGAAAATGTAATTTGAATTAGAGTTATTGTTTATCTGTTTTATGTAACAAAAACAAAAAAAATAGCTAAGTGCTTGTATCTTCTCACAGCAGATAAATTCATCTTGACTGTATGTTAGCAGTACCGTTTTAATTTTTGTTGTTGTTGTTATTATATTTATTAGTTTTAAAATATAAAAATTTTGCTAATCACTAAATGGAAAATTTTCTTTTGGATGGAATTTGGTTTTATTTGGAAATGTAGCAACATAGGAGCCTCACTTGTAAAAAGCCATTTCTTTATGGCCTTTTAAATTTATTTTTACCTAGATACCACAAATGGGAATTGAAGCTGTATTTGTTAGATAAGCACAATTTATAGAGCATTAAACTTTTAAAAAATGATCTTATGAATTAGGTGGTTGTGCTTTTCTTTCTTTATAGAAAGTTCTATTGGCTAAAGACCTGAAATAACCTTTGCTCTATCTTGTTGCTGCAAATACAGTGCCATGAAATAAATTGATGTAGTAAACAGTCTGTTGGGAACAAATCTCATTAAATGTTTATAGTGGAGAAATGTATCACGGAGCTTACCCAAAAATCTAGTATCTAGATGGTTTGCAGTGTCATTCTTCCTTTGCCACTGCTGGCAGTGTGAAAGTAATTACTGATTGTAAGATGAGGAAATCACCAGTAAACCTTAGAGTAGTTAACTTCTTAAATCAGTTGATTCTCAAGAATTCATCTTCCAGGTTCCATATAAATACCACGTTATTCACAAGTAAACACAAAATGGCAGTGTCACAAATTAAATTGCGTGAGATCTATGTTAAAATAACATGGGTGCAGGTTATCTAATTCTTTTCACTGGTATTGCATCTTCTGATGTAAAGAGATTTCTAACAAAACAATCCAGGCTATGTATGCCTGACTTACATGTATCATATTCATCTGATATGTTGTCCCTTAGTGATTATGGCTATCTAGCACAGCAATTATATATGAGATATCAGAGTACTGTAAATTGGTCCAAAATGTCAGGAAATGGAACCAGGTTTCTGGATATCCAGGATCCCTCTTTCATGAATCAGAAAACCAATGAGAGGAAGGAGATAGGGATGTAATAATTCTGTTTGAATGCTTCTGTTTAAAAGCTCAGGTAGCTAAACACTGCTTAACCCTGTGAAAGCAAAAAAGCTAAACTATTTGTTGCATATCTAGGGTCCTCCGATTGTTTGGAAATCAAATGATCTTTTCTGCTTAGGTATGCTTATCAGAAATATTTGAAATATTTGATGAAATTGCTTGAAGAATCAAATCTGCAGGCAGATTCTTAAACCATTTTTTCCTGTTAAGTTTTCCTGTTTTTATTGTTTTTTTTTTTTTTTTTGAGCTGAACTGTAGGTTTTTTTTGTTTGTTTGTTTTTTGCTCATACATGCCAGTGCTTCTTGTACATCTTTTCATGCACTTTCTGCAAACTATCTCCTAGGAGAAGATGTTTCTCCTCCAATTTTATCTGAGATTTTAAAGGCAGTCGTTTTGCTAACTGAAATGGCTAATTGGCTGTAGCCTTCAGGCATGACTTAGTTTTCCATCACGAAGCTGTTTGTTTCTGAAGTAACAACTAAACATTCTACTTGGCAGATGCATTTTACATTATGAGGGACACTGTAGTCTAGTGTTCCGGGTGCTTACTTGAGATACAGGAGCCCAACAGTGAAGCTGCTGATCCAACGAGTAGTGACAAAGGGGCAGAACTCCAGCAGAGGTGAGGTACCACTGAGCAGTTTGGCATGCAGGATGGTAATGTGAATGTGAGAGACAGTTTCAAATTTCTAACACTCAGAAATGAATTTCCAGGCCTCTGGACGCTGGCTATCTGTAGGATGTCTTCCCTTATCATTCCTACATCTCTGTGGATGAGTCTTTCCTGTATAAAAATAGTTTGAAGTTATCAATTTGCTATAAATTAATAATAAAAAAGTAAATATTTTAAGTATTTAAACACTGATGACTAGTTTCATACAGTTTTCTAAACCTGTATTACCGTGCTAGTTGTTAAAGTGCAACCCTTTTCATTTATAATTCTGCTATGTTTTTGGATATAGCCAAAGCAATGAAGATCTAGGTAACTCAGGGGATTAAAAATCTGTTACGCAGGGAAACAGAGTTCCTGCTGCTAAGAACTGCTTGGATTCTGCTTTTAAAATCACACATTCCTTCTGGCAGAGGTGGCAGCTGAAAGAATTCAGTGTTCCAGAATCACAGAAACCCCTCCATTTCAGAGTCCCTACCAGCACTTCTTACTACTTCCAGTTTCCTGTACTGCATTGTCCTCATTTTCTACAATGCATGTTTTGTTTGAGACATGAAGTAGATTTGCTTGCTTACATGTAAATAGGGTGCAGTTTTGCTTTGCTTTCAGCCACGATATCACTGTTGTAAGCAAGCTCAGCAAACAGAATACATGAGAAAAACTGCCCCATATTAATATTCTTAATGTGTCTCTAAGTTGTATTTGTGATGAAGTGGGATTTTACTGCCTTCACAATTCCAGAAGAGTGTCTTCAGGTACATTCCCTGCCTTCTGTGGAAATACTTGTTATAGAAAAGGACAAAGGAGTCTTAACATTTTATTTGCAGTAGGGAGGTTTCTGATGATAATACTGAGCTGGATTATTTCTCCTATCAGGTCTGGCTCCAGGCATTGTCAAATTAGGAATTTGCCTGCAAAAAGCAAAATGATTTCCTTTGCTGGTGCCTGGGTGAACCAGTCTGGCTCCCTCCATTGCCATCAGAAGGTTAGGGTATATGGAGATGCTTCAGAGCAGGACAGCAAGCCATCTTCCTTCTCTCCACACCATCTTTCTTTTCTTTGCATTTTACCTGTAATGGCAGGGCCTGCCGTGCTTCAGAAAGTTTCAGCATTGGAGAAACTTTGGTCTAGGTTTGTCAGTAGACAAGTAGCGATTAAAGCTATGGTCCCATCCCATTTTGGCTCTGATTCCAGAAGTTGCATGTGAGGTTATTGCTTCCATGATCAGTGTTTATTTATTTAACATCTTTCACTTAGGAAACAAATAAGTGGTACAAATAAGGTTACTTTGTTGCTTTTATGGATGCAGAAATAGCTGCACAAATAGTTTTTTTTTTTTTTTTTTTTTTTTTTTTTTTATATTTAAAACATTTAAGCTCTTTTCATCCGTTTATGCCTCAGCTCCTTTCCAGATTGTTATGTGTATCCAGATAGGTGAAAATTGGTTTGAGAAAAAACAGGAACTTAAAAATGCATAGTTACTGCTTTAACTTAATCTAAGATTGCATCTGCTGGATGCACATGAGCACCTGACATAAACATATAAACCATTTTAATGATACATCCTGTCACTTGTTGAAACAAATAGACAACAGAAAATTGCAATAGCAGTAGCACTGGGCTGCTTTTTTTTTTTCTTCTTTTGTGATGCTCTGCAGTGATACAAAATTCCCAAAATTCAACACAGTTACTGTGAAGAGAGACAGAAACTCACAACTACCTTTTCCTTCTGGACACTGTGGAAATTTGAGGACTGTAGTTCATGTAATCACAGTTTCTGGTATGAAGCAGAACAAGAGCCTAGAACTTACAGCCCCAGAAGGGCTTACAAGGGTTACTTTAGATTTAGTGTCCTCTATTATATATATATTGATTGGGAGCAAGTGTGAGGCTGAAGTACTGAGAGTACTTAAATAATAAGAGTGCTTTTAAATGATACTGAGGACTTCAGGGCAATGGAATAGTAGTGGAGGTAGAACATGAGAAACCTGCACTGCTCCTTCCTGCATGCTGGGAAATAATGAGCTTCTATTTGAACTAGAGTAATGCAGAAAGAACCTGTGCTCGCTGATGGCAGTATTAAAATGCTTCCTTGGGAAATACTCAGATTCTGAAGTCTGATTTTTCTCTAGCCTTGCTGGAGAATATCCCAGATGTCTCAAAGCAATTGTATATTTTTGGGAAAGATAGAAGAATTAGAGCTGTAACAATAAGACTTTCTTTCCCTAAATCATCGATAATATGTAAGAGATTGCTAAAAATAATAACAAAATTGGAAGGTGACCTTATTTACATTTTTAAAAGTTTGAGCTTTTATGTTAAAATGTTTTAACAGAACACTTTCTCTACTTCTACAATTCCCTAAGTTGGGCAGTAGATGAAAATGAGATATTAAATCTAAATTGGAAAAATAACTAAAATTCTCTGGATTAAAAGTAGTTCAGCACATATTGGATAATCACTGATAACTTCTGATTTACCTGACCTAAATTCCACTTGAGGGCATACGGCATAGTTTTCTTGTTTAATAATTTTTCTGTAAGCTTAGAATCGCATATGGATATATCAGGTAAGGGGACTTATATGGAATTTGGGCTTTGGTGATCTGGAGAGTAATGCTGATCTTTCAAATGTTCAGTTTGATTAAAAATGAATAGTTTGTATTTCTTTAAACGTTGAAGCTCGAATACAATTGCTTTTGCATTGTATGAAAATGTCACCTCTCCTTTTCTTTTTGCTATGCTTGCCACAAAAGCATAACTAGTTTTATCATGCCAAAACAGTTTGCTGCTTTTGTTTATTCCAGCTGGTGAAAAGCAAAAGGACACTCCTTTGAAAACAGTTGTTGAACAAAAGCTGCTATTTTGTGCTTTGCTGGTGTTCAGCCTGTTAAATGTAGCAGCAATGAATTTCTGCCACAGTGTTTAACTGTATTAGAATAAAAACCCTCAGAATCCAACTGGTCATGTAACATCTCTCAGCTGTAAGGTAGTAGAGTTGTTTTTATGCTAAATCTGGATGTCCTCCTGATTTCTCAAAATGTAAATGTTGGAGGTGTCAACCCTCCCTGTAGACTTTCAAACAAAGCTATAGGCCTCAATTCTGAGATACTTTGGTAAGATATGTAGTATTAATGAGTAGTGAATATCACATATATTGTCTGTGACAGTTGTACACAGACATTATAAGCATGGTATAAGATGTATTTCTTTATAAAAAAAATTCCAAGGTAAATTCATGACAGGCCCCCTCATGCAATAGAAGGAGGAAACAGAGACGACTCAGAGATAAGGTAGTTGTGGTCAGAAGATGTCAGTGTAGCCTGGAAACTCGTTCTACTGTGTTTCACTTAGGTGTGAAACAGTTTGGCTAGAAAGCTCTGATGCCAGCTGAGGACTGAATACAGGCCAGTAAGGTTTGATAACACAGATGTGAGATCTGGGTGGCAGAGAGAACTGGGTTTTGTCTGCAAGTGACCTGTACGTGGAGCCACGGTATGGAAAATGGAGTCTTTCATGGTCAAAAGTATTTTGGATACATCAAGAGTAAAGGGCTATTTGGAAGTCTAGGAGGCGTAATGTCACTGCAGTTCATGCAAGTGAAAAATAAAGCAGCAACTTTATTAGTCTGACTTTTCTTACCAGTACTCCTAATGTTTTTCAGCATTTAATTGTCCAGGATCCTCTTGTAGTGAGTGAAGAGAAAATACGGCCATCACTAGAGAAACGTTTGGAAGCTATTATCAGTGGAGCAGCTTTACTAGCTGATTCTTCCTGCACGCGTGATTTCCATCGAGAACGCATCATTGCTGAGTGCAATGCTATCCGTCAAGCTCTCCAAGACCTGCTGTCTGAATACATAAACAATGTAGGTAACCAGGCTTTTTCCCTTTTTTAAAAATGTAGATAATATATGGAATATATTACTTTCCTTTTTAATGTAAATAATACATGGAATAGAGGTAACTTGGCCATGATTGTCTCTTGTGATTGCTCACAGTTTAATCTGTATTTCTCAACATGGTCTTTACAAGATCAAAAGGAAATCTGTCTACATAAACTTAAGCAAAAGCTAAATACAGACCTCCAGAAAAAGATTTGTTGTATAATATGTTGTATAGAAAATGCTGTATTACACATATGACTTACGCATATTTATATTACTTGATGCTTATTGTGAAATGTTACAAGGACAGAACAGCCATGATCCTTTGTATGCTAGCAAGAGTTTCTTTGTAATTTCACTTTCCAGTTCAGTCTTAAAATCTGAGGACCAGAGATAAATCTCTGTTCCTGTAGAATGCAACAACTTAGATAATTTGCTAATACATGAGTAGCGACAGTATAATTTCATGGTGTTCATGCCACTACGTTTGATTTTTGTAAGGGCACTGAGTTACAAGTGTAGAAATGATTTAATTCCTATTTCAGAAAGCTAGGACTGTTCAGTAAACCCAGAAATGTGGTTGTCTGGCATACTTGTAGGCCAATTCATCTGTGAATTTATGAAAATGAATATAGTTTGATTGTGCTTTAAAAACATAGTTATTTGTTTAAAGAACGGATTTGGTTCTTCT
Organism: Aythya fuligula; assembly: GCF_009819795.1. NCBI lineage: Eukaryota > Metazoa > Chordata > Aves > Anseriformes > Anatidae > Aythya > Aythya fuligula. The sequence goes on along the minus strand of NC_045565.1, from coordinate 4,205,063 downwards.
TACATCTGGCAGTTACATGATAGAACAGTGGAGACTCAGATACTATTAATGTGGGTACACAGTGTTAATATCATGCCTTTCCTCAGGAAACATTTTCTATAGGCATACTGTTCTTATCTAAAGAATGCTTCAAGATGATTCATCTACCACACTGAGAAGATAATTGTATGATACTGCTATTTGTTTCTTTTTTTTTGAAGCCAAAACTCCTTTCTCTTCTGTAAGTTATACTAGTTAACCCAGGCCAAAGCTGCTCTATTGAGACTGTTTTCTTTCTTATCCTATTGTCATTAGGATAATGAAGTGTAGGGACTAAGATAATTTATGCATATCAGATGTTTTTTCATTTTTCAGGTACTGTACTTGTTGATCTTCTTTTGGATTCGTACTGTCGGGTTGGGGAGTGGGTGGAGAACTCCATTTATTTAATTACCTATGAATTCCATGTCCTCTTTCAGTCCCTACACCAGATAAAAATGCTTGTATTAATTTTTATTTAGAATTTACCTGCAGCTTCTGTTGAATACAATGTAATTCCTGAACCTCTCTGGAAGTTTTTTGCAGTTGGGCTACTTACATGAAATTTCTTTAGTTTTGGTTAGCTCTGTAGGTTGGTCTCTCATACCTTCTTGCAGAAGATGTCTGTTGTGGTATCAGTTCTAAAACAAATTAAGTTTACTGATAAATGGCTGAAAGTTTAATAAGGGAAGGCATTGACCTGAAGTAGCTAGGAAGTGTGGGAGGATGCAAATACACTTTATACCAACCCATAGCAGTCCAAAAGATCACCATGGGTTTCTGGCAAGAACTCTTTAGTAGAATTCTGTGTTTTGCAGGAGTCAAACTACATGAGTGGTCACGTGTAAGTCTTAAATTCTCCACTCTTGGAAGAAAATTGTGATTAGCTTTTGTATTTCAGAAATAATCACATTTCTAGGGTTACCTAAGGTAAGTGAAGAATACATTGCTCAGTTCAAAATGTAAACTTGGGAAAGGCAGCAGCTGTTTAAATATGGCAAAAAGGGAAAGTATAATATAATGTGCTGCAGAACACAATGTCTGCATAGGCTTGCAAGGACAAGGAGGGAAGTGAAAAGGAAGAAACACAGAAGATTTATATGTATGTGTTTTTATAGGTGTTAAACTAAGGTTAAATGGCAGAAGTGAATTTAAAGTTTTCAGTTTCTTTTAGTGCTCTTGATCTGCTTATACATTTAATATTTATCTTAGTGGAAAAAACTATCTTAGTGGAAAAAACTATCACCAACAGTAGTTTATAGCTATTACTGAGACTGTATTGACTAAGTTTTTCTTTGAGGAGATTATCAGGTGTCAATTTCACAACTCTAACTCACAGAAGAACAGAGAACAGATCCAGGAGAAGGTGCTGATGTATCACTGCCTCCTGGACTCTTCTATTAATAATTTCAGTAAGCTGGAAGTTTGAATTGAATGAGCTGTAACAGGTATGCAAGCCGTTTGTTAGCACAGTATAATTTAAGTTTTCCTTGATGAGTATCCACAGAGGTTATACTGTTGCTCCTGTCTTTGTCCTGATGGGTATATAGTTCACAAAATAGAGTCTACCCTCTGTCATTTCAGTTTTTGTCAATCACTCTCATGAGTTGTATATAGCTGCTTTGAAGAGTTTTTTATGGGTAAGTGTCTGTGGTTTCTATTAGTTTGATTACTTCTGCCAAGGCTTCGTTCTGTCTCGGTGTTGCTAATGAGAGCTGTATTGTTTCAGAGACCCCTCCCCCCCCAGGAAGTGCCACCTTTGCAAACTGTTCCCTAGCACCTGGTTTTCCAGGAAGCTGTAAGAGATGCATTAGCACTGGTAATATGCAGTGCATTTCTAAGCCCCCCGGGTCTTGTTCTGGTGGTGAATGTGTCCTGGCTGGTATTTGCTTAGCTTTAACACGATCATTTCCGAGGGCTTCAGTGCCTAAATTCTGTGTAAGCTGTGCATCAAAGTCTGTTTTTTGAAACTAACCCTCAGTGCCTGAAAAAGTGTAAAGGAACTTAGGATATACTCCTAACTATTTGAAACACAAGAGGGAATATAGTGTTTTTTGTTGCTAAATTTGTTTATTTCTCAGTTATTCTAAGTTTCTAATAAGCCGTAAGGACATCAAGTGAAATCAAGGGCCTCCTGGTGTCAGTGATAAAATGTAGAGGCTTTTAGTGCAAGCTGGGAGAAACATCTTTTCAGCAGATGCTGCCTTTTACATAAATGGCTACTTTTTGCAGAGACTGCCTCACAGTGAGGTGATGTGACAGATATTTAAGCAAAATGTTCTTCATGCTAATAAAGACCCAGTCTGTCTTCAAGAAGCTTAAGTTTTTCTACTGACAAAATAATTCAGTCATATAGTAAATTGCAATTATATTTATATTTAATTATTCTAAAAGGCAGCAAACTTTTTGGGGGTATTTCTGAATTATTTATGTACCTTTGTTATTCTCTCTGAATTCTGCTCAGAGACACATATCATTAAGGTATGTATTTGTATTTCAGGACATCAAATAGCAGAAATTACTACTGTGAATTTGGAGAGCTTATCAATGTTAGAATGATACTGCGGTATATGGATAATAATGCATTCATAGGAGCAATCATTTTGTTCTAGTAATAAGCACTTGCATTCTCCTAATGACAGGCTATTGTCATGTCTCTGTTCATCCTTCAAAATTGAAAGTTATGGAATATATTCGAGTTCAGCAATACTGACTTCATATTTCTTGAGTTCTGTCTGCTTTCAGTCCCAGTCACAATAGGGATATGCACTCATCTGGGTGATCAGGAGGGATAAGAATTGTGATTGAGTGTGGGTTAAAGTGGGCTGTAGTGAGCAGCAATTAGGATGACGAGCACGGCCTTTTCTGCCTTCATTAGTAGGGATACTATGTCTGAATAATTGTTCTGCACCATAACCTGTGGGTTTGAATAAAGTTAGGTTATTCAGACAAGACTGAAAAATGCTTGGTGAAGGCAGGCTGGGTACTCTGATGGTGTGATAGCTGCGTTCTTGACGTAGTTTCCTCTTTTGGAATGTTGTTTTAAGAAATTGGAGCTTTATTAGTTTCTCAGTGTTTTCAGGGTGTTGGTTGGGTGTATAGCTGTATTTCTTATTCAAGCGTGGCTAGTATGCTGTACGCCTTTTTTGGTAGGTTGTGATTTCTTTCTTATTTGTTGTGTGTTTCAAAGTCGTCTGTTTCTTAGCTAGGTTTTTACGTTGAAATTACCTAGTCAGTAACATTGTTTGCATAGTTGTTGCCATTTTAAAACTTTTTGTGAGTTTTCAAGGTTTGTATCTTAAAAAGTTTCAAGTGGAAATCTGAAAGATTTATATCAAAATATTTCTGAAAACAGTATATATATATATATATATATTTTTTTTTTTTTTTTTTTTTTTTTTTCAAATATACCAACTTGATCCAGGCTTGAAAAATGTGTCAGTACCACAAAATAATTGATTTTGTAACAAATATTTCACAGAGTATTTCACACAAAACTCACAGGAACATGTGATTGTGCAAACCAGCAGCAACTCAGTAATTTAGTCAGTAGTTTTGGAGGTCCCGGTGCTTCTTGTGCCACCAGCAGGGGCTGCTGCTCACTGTCCTGCTGTTGCACCATATGTGCTGAGTGTGGCATAGAGCAGAGAGCCATGTCATCCCTGCTCACCCCAGGGGTGGTTTCAGCCTCCTGTTGAGACACTTAAGAAAACAGGAGAAACTTATTGAGGCATTTTCCTTGGAAATGCAGCTGTAGAGCTTTATTTCTGGGGGTTCCCTGAAAGTTGTCTGAAGCCTCGTGCTTCACCACAGGTTTGTGTCCAGAACTTCTCGATATGAGAGACATTTGGATTTGAGGCATGCTTGGATCTGAGCATATGAACTGCAACATTGTGAGGATGGGACCAGACAACCTGGGAACCCTGATAGTACAGGGACACCTGAGGCAGGGAGTGAGCTGGCCCATGCTGAGCTTTCCAAAAACAAAAATTAAAAAAAATAATATGCAGCAAAGAGCTGTGGGAAGGATGAAAGCTGACACACTGGGTAGTTGTTGGAAGTCGTGCAGTCAAATTGCAATTGCTGTCTTTTACCTGGAACCTGAACACTGGAAACTTAAAAACAGAAAATGTATGGAAAAACAGGTGTGTACTGATGGCTTGGTTCTGGGCCTTACTGTTTATCTTGACACGTGAATTTGAGTGCTGTGGAGTACAAAGGCCTTGCTTTACTCTTGTATTGAGTGCTCATCACCAGCAGCTTAAGGTGTCTCTGTGGAGACTGCCAGTGATTAAGAATATTTTGTTTAGTATTTCATGGTCATGCTTACTCTTTTGGAGTGGAAGAATTTATAGATACCTCAAAACTTCATGTTACCTGTGCTTTATGTTTTGATGAATATTTTTACCACTTTTCCTGGCTAAAGAAAAGACAAGGCATTTTGGTTTGTAGCCACAGTGGTGCAGTGTGTCTTGCATTTAAGCGAATTACTCTTGCCCTGAGCAGTGGATTTTTCATTTCAGTGCTCATAGGGAACATTTTTGGTAGTTCTGGAAATTGCAAAAAGTCCCCTAAAAGAATTATTTTAAGTTGAAGAAAATATTTTGTTCAGTTTAAAAAGGAAATGTTTCGTGTTTTTTATTTAGAGTATTGCCCCCTGCTCTTTGTTAGATAATTGCATCTGTTGGGAATATTTCCCCTTATTTATCTGTATCTAATAGCTGCAGAAAAATTGATTAGATATAATTAGTAATATGCGTGTGAAAAGATTGCTGCTCCACAAATACTAAATTAGGACACAAAATGATATCTCTTATGGCAGAAAATTCACACACATGAATCAAATAAGCAAACTCATGAAAAAGCTCCAGACACTTCTGAATCTGCTACAGCTCTTTCTAGTAAAGCTTGCATTCTCCATTCGCATATGGGTTCACCTAACCTCTTTCTGTCAGATGGGTTTATAGCCTTAATCTAGATCATTTTGCTTGGCAGAGCCATTACTATTGAAAAAATAAATAATGTAAAAAAACAGATGATTTGCATTTATGTTTTGGAGTAGGGGTGTAGTAAGCACTCTAATATGAATATTTTTGATGGTACGCTGAAAATGCACTTGGAATGTGGTATTTACTTCATGAATACATTTTTCATGACTTATTACACTGAAATCTCATGTTAGAGCCTGCCAAATTCTGTTTACTCTTCTATAGAGAACTGCTAGGGTGATGTGTATTAAAATTATGTTGCAAGAGGAGTTCTTGTCAGGTATCATAAATATTGCAACCAGTCCACAGATTATATGGTGGTAAGTCTCAATATGTATATTTTAGTGTTTTCACACAGTTTGTCCCTTTTTTCTTGTTGTTTTTTGCTGTTGGTGAAACTCCTGGAAGGACATGATGAGTTAAGTTAAGTCAAGTACATCATTATATAGACCTCTGACGTCTTCCTGAAATCTTTTTTTCCTTTATTTCTGTGCTGGCACACGTCCAAACAGAACTATACTCACGTCTTTCTGTAAAAAGAATGGATTTAAATGTTCTTATTTTTCTGTTCATATTCAAAGTTTTTCAAAAACTGCTATTCTAGAGAAGTCTGCAAGTCATGTATAGCAAATGTAAACTACATAAATTTCAAATTTATATACACAGTGTGATGTGTGGGTGGAAAGTGTCACTCAGATTTGTCTTATTCAGGGTTTTTTAATAACTTTATTGAATATGATGTCTTCAGGAAAAAAAAAGATTAATTCCAGCAAAATTGATATGCCCATATGGCGTATTATGCTGGCATTTATAGAGGAAAACATGTAGTTTTCATAATTCTCTTGCTGACATCGGTTGAGTACTTAATTAAGTTGACTTTCAATACTCCTGTGGTGGGTTTCCGTACATATTATATGGGTAATTGAAAATTATTTTTTTAATGATACTTTTTCAGTCAGTTAGTTTTAAAGGAAAATTAGATATGAAATATTCAGGAAAAAGGTTTTAGTGTGCTTAAAAAACAAAAGTAATCTAGTGAATTTCCTAAATAGATTTACAGTTAAAAAATAAGCTGCAGTTAAATTTATCTGTTTATATGTGGTCTTACAGACTTTGCAGTAAACTGGGATCTACAGACATGAGCTAGAGAAAGATAATGAAAGATTTTCTGTTCTTAAGCCCTGTTTTCATTTAACGGTTCTGAGCCAAGCTATTTCTAGGATTAATCGGATCTTAACTTAAGGCTTGCATTGAAGTAACGTAGGGTGATGAGCGAGTCATAGCTCTGTAGAGGATGATTCAGTACAATAGGAATTTGAATGCGGTACACCTGACAGCGCTGGAAATATATTAGGTTGCTGAAGACGAATTTTTTTTTTCAGGGAACCTTCAGTAGCGTACCATTTTCTGTGTTCCCCAGCTGAAATAATGTCTTGATTATGATAATCAATAATTCATAATCAATAGTCTTTATTATGATAATAAATAAATAATTAAAAAAACATTGCAAATGAGTATTACAAATGTTTGTTATCTGAACATCCACCTAGCTGTTTAACTCACAAGATTTTTTTTTTTTTTCAGTTTGTGCTAAGTTGCTGTCAATATACGAGGTTTTTCTTGACCAATTTCCTATTTTCTTGATGATGTTACACTGAGCATTCTTCTAAATGTTAGTATGCTGTTTCTAGGATCACTGCTGGAGCCTGCTGTTTCAAAATGCATTTCTGTTGGGTTTTCTCTCTGTGTAGCACAGCTGGTTTTTGTTGCTCAGATATACTTCTACACTGTATTTGGTTTCAGATTAGAGAGCATTTACTTCTTGTTTATGTAACAATTCTTATTAAAAAGATCAGTCATTTATACTTTAGAGGACTCCTATTAGAATATTTATATTATGAATTAATATCAAACCCATTTTTTTAACAAACAAGAATTTTCTTCGAAGCAAACCTTAAATTCTTCACTTAAATTTTCAAATGTGATTATCTTAAATAATCTCTTTAAATTATTGTCATAAATTCTTTTCTTAAAAAATGTTGAATAGCTAAATAAGGAACCTGTCCCATCATAAATATATTTGTGCAATAATTAGATGGATTTGAAGTAGTAAGAATATTCTCTTGTATTATTGTAATGGTGACCAATAAGAATGATCAGAAGGCTGAAAAAGTAAATAGACAAGCAAAGTCTCATCACCATATTATTTTGTATAGATAGATAGATAAATCATTTCAAGATCAGCTTTACTCAGAAAGTACCTCTTGTGGTTATTTTCTAAGCTTATGGTACCAGTGCGCACATTTTCCTTCTGTTTGAGTATGTGAAGCAAATAAATGTCTCAAATCAGACAGCTGCAAAGCTTAGTAGAATACATTAAATAAAGTAAATTGTTCTAATTGCTCTATAGATTGGAAAATCCTTGCTATCTTAGGTTATTCTACATTTTATCAATTGTTTCATTACCAGAATCAAAAATTAAAGCAAACTTACACAAAGATGAAACAAAAAGATAGGGCAGCTACCTAACTAGAGGCTGTAGTCAGCAATAATCTAGGATTGTCTTTTCTATTTGATAGCAATGTTTCTAATTTTTTTTCAAAACCTTAATATTGTGTAGGAAGAATTATCAGTCTGTAAAAGGAGATAACTGTTGAAGGAATTCCTCCTGCTCCTTCTTTACAGAATATATTCAGCTCTTTCCTGGAGAAGCAAAGACTGGTAATGAGTTTGAATGCAATGTAATAGAAGAAAATAAGAACTTTAAATAAGCAACCACTTACTTAGGCAACTGTTCTTTAAATAAGAACTACTTTGCTGAGCAGTACATTGTCACACAGCAGCAAAAAGTTTATCTTGGCAAAGAAGTCTCATCTCTGTCACCTTGCAGGACCTGAGACTGTCCCTTTCATGATGGAGGGCAGCTCTGCATGAGTCTGTGTGTTGTACGTGACACAGGAATGCCAGGCAGAGCTCATGAAAGAACTGGGAAGTGTTCTTCATAGCATTAACTTCTGTGCTTCTCCTCCAGCTTGTCCATTCCTTCCATAGTGGGACAGCAACCATCTTCTGGTGCCATTAGCAGTTAACTTAGCTTTTAGTCTGAGGGAGGCTGCGAGGTCCTTATGGAAGCATTTGAAGACAACTGCCCTGGAACACAGTGTGAATGTCACCAGCATGGCATGACTGACTCTGGTAAGGCATTTTTGTGGTCATGGGGGAGAGAGACACACCAAATGATGAAGGAAAGGATGAGGTTAGAAAGTGGCAGATGACATTCCCTTGGGCGTGATTTTGCCTGTTCAATTTCATTCAGTATTGGGGAAAGGGTTGGAATACAAAAGAACCTACTAGTAGTATTTGTATATATACTAAGAGTTTGTTTCCTCGTGAGCTCTTGGCATGCAAGTAGTACATTTAACAGTGATTCAGCTGATCATAGTAGCAGTAAATTTTTACCCTATCAAATTTATAACTACCTTAGAAAGATTCATCTAAATTTAGTAGTTTAGAATCCACTTAACAATTTTATATCCTATGATCTGTTCATGAGCTGGAACTTAAATACAAGAAAGAAAAGATTGGAATTTTGCTGTACAAGATTAAAATGAAATATTACATTTGTGTAATAACTGAGCTATTCTTTCATATTATCTTTTTTTCCGAAGAAAGCTGCTATGTACTGTAAAAACAACAACTCAACGATAAAGAAAATATTGCTTGTATTTGGTTCTATGGCAGAAATAATTTACCAGTGTTAGTGTAAAATGCAATAAATAGTAGTATTTAATATTTAACATTGCTGTTAGTACTTAATGTTATGTTTAATATTTATATATTTTAAGAAATGTCAGAATCCCTGTTCTTACTGTTTTTATGCCAGAGGTAATAATACTGCTTGGCGTTCTTTCGTCTCTGGGAGGACTGATTTACCTAGTGTTTTGCCAGCCAGATGAAACTTTGCTAACAGCTTCGGCAGAGAAACAGCCAGCTTGACAGACCTCGTGATGGGTGGGCGTGCTGTTAAATGTTTATGCTCTCAGTGTATTCTGTATGCACTTTGTATTATGCTATTTTTAAAAATTGGGTAACGAGGCAGTTATGGACCTACCTATTCTGGGTTTCAAATGAAAGGTACATGTATAGTTAATGGTTGATGTATGACAGACTGGAATGTAAGACAACACAGACTTCGTATTTGCTTCTTTTCGGGCAGAAATCATGTAATTATAAGGCATAAGGGAGCTTTGCAATTCTTTCAGATTTTTTTACTGGAGCTTTAGGCACAAAGTGATGAATTTATTCTGGAATAGACTGTAGTTCATTCATCTGCTCAACTTGAAGAAGCTTTTTTTTTTAATTTTACATGAGTTTTGTTGGCTACAAAGGAAGAATAGCTTCATTATGTATTGAAATGGCTTTTTCCCAGTTGGTCTGAGAATCTGAAAATATACTATCAAATGTCACTATTTTATGTGATATATTTCACAGTTTAAAGCACAAGGTTTTTTTCGAAGTTGAAATTAAAATTGCCGACAGTAAGGAAATAAAATGATTGATGGACTGTTTACAGTTGACCAGCTGCTAATGAATTCTCATTCAATATCTTCTTGGCTTGTGCTGAAGTAATACATAAAGCAACTGCGAAAATAGCCTCAAGTTCCTAAAAGTACAAAAAAGAAAAAATTAACTTATTCTGACACTTTTGATCTATAGACTATTATATAAGCTGTGACTCCTGTTGTTCTGGGATGATGTGATTGATGGTATCATTTTTGCAGTTTGATTGTTTACTATTTACTGACTGTTACTGTATGTTATATTTTGGCTCAAGGCAGGGAGAAAGGTTGCTTACTTTCCTTTTTTGGCCTCTGTAACCTCTTGTTCAGGTAAAGCTTTCCTGAAGGAAGGAAGAATACACTTCCTTTGAGCATGGTTGAGCATGCTCAGCTGAGATAAAGGTCAGGAGTTTCCTGAGCTGGGAACTGAGGATCTCTTGGAGGAGACTTCAGAGAAAGAAGATAACGTTTTCTCAGGATCTGGTGAGGTTTACATACAATTTTTGCATCTCAAAAAGAAAATTAAAAAAAAAAAATCGATGAGAATACTTAGCTTGATCACCAGCTTAAAGGAAAGGGTACATGATGAGCAGGGGAGGGGATTGGCTAACTGACACTTCGACTTCTTGTATCTTTTATCCAGCAGGACGGAGTTTTCAGTCTTTTGGAATTGTGTTGCGATACAGCGTAGCTTTAGTGAGTTAAAACCTTTTTGTCTCTCATAAGGAGGACATGGAGAAGGCTCCATTTCAGTTCTGGCCAAGAGGGGACCAGTCTCCTGCGGCTCCAAATAGCATCTTCTCGGTGACTCATTAATTAAAAGTTTTTAAATCTCTGTCTTGATGAGTTGGTTCTTTCAGTATGAAAAGGAATGAGTTGCCCTCTCATCAGACATGCTTTCAAAATATAGGAAAAATCTCAGGTGTTCGCAGACAAGTACCTCATTGTGTGCTTGGCTCGTGTGAGACAGGCCATTGCCTATCTCAAACTGTGCTACATAAAACACTCATTCTTACCTCTGTTGCTTAATCTCAACCATGAAAGGGCCAAAATCCCATAACTTTTAAAGGTCTAATCTGCTGAAGCCAATGGTGGAACTTTGACTAACATTAGTGGAGACACTCATCTTGTTTCAGGTACTTAAGCTCAGCTCTGTGTAATTTTCTTTAAGGAGTCTTTTCTGCTTTTTAAAGAGTGTGCTTTGTGCATGCATTTTATTGTTGCCTACATTGAAAGACACCCATGTTTATTGCAATATCTTATACTTTCTTTGAAAAATATACTTCCTATTATTTTAAAAATGTCTTGTTACTGTCCCTTGTTTATATGAATAGTGTTCTCTTTGATGTTTTCACATTTCCTCTATGCCATTTTTCTATTTTCTTTTTCTGCTGATATTCATGCTGCAAGACAGAAGAATTCCTGCTGAAGCTAAAGGAATTGCATTACTTCTGCACAGTATAGGAGAAATTTAGACTTGACCTAGTGTTTAAGCTAAGCAAACTAGTAGAAAAGTTGCATAAAATGTTGTGAATTCATCGTGTTTTCTTCATTCATTTTTTATCAACGTTTTGTTGCCGATGAAATTTCTGACCATAACGAGACTCTGTATGTCTCTTTGGGCCTCAAACTGTGTGTAACCACTCAGAGTCTATGCCGTTTGTCCTTGTAGGAAGCCTTATTACTCACAGGCAAATGTAATCTATCATCTTTTCCTTGAACAGTTCCCCTTTTCCCTCTACCCCAAAAGAAATCAGAAAAGATTTATAAGGTTCTGCAACCCACGAAGTCTGCTTCATCATCCTTAAATAAAGTATATCTGACTGCAAAGCTATTATTTTTATACGAATTTAGGGAGCAGAGTATTTTACCTTTTCCTGTGTGCTTTTACTTAAGGTAAAAGATTTTTTTTTTTTTTTTTTTTTGTCAGAAGGAAACAAATGTATGTACTTTGAGGTGTCCAAACAGAATGAAGTATTCAAGCTGAAAAGATACCATCAGTTCCCATAGTAGTGTCTTCAAGGTGCTACTGTCCTATCCTTCTGATGTAACATAGCATCTTAGTTAACTTGTCTACCTCATCTGCCATGGCAGTAAAAATGTGTTGAATCTAGATGTCACCGTGTTCACTACTCTTCCCCCGGAGGATTGCATCTGATCGTTGTAAATGAACAGTTTAATCTGGGCCTTCCCATTGTCACTTTTTCTGCTTATTTGTTCATATTAATCTGTTACCGTACTGGCCAGATAATGTAGTGTTGTCAGGTTCTTTGTAGTTATTCATGGTTGGATCTTTTTGTTCAACTTTTTTGTATGCTTCTCTTACTGTTTTCTCTCCTATCTTTCCTCATTTTTGGATATTGTTCCACCCCCTCTCTTTAGATACATGTAGAATGATTTTTTTTTTACCTAGTTGGATGTATTTCCTAAAGTTCTTGGCATAGACAGATATGTTTTTCAGTGAAATGCTGATTCATTTTTGGACAGCTTTAAAGATTATTGCTTTTCTGCCTGAGTAATAGCTATGTGGATCTCAAGAGTTGTTATTGGTAGTTAGTGCTGTTCATTCTCATTCTTAATTGCTGGTTTCCTTATTTATCTCTCCAGCTCTGTCTGTCAGACATTACACTTAGAAAAGAAGCAACTCACAGGATTTCAGCTTAGTTGTCTAGTTGATGCTGCAAGTCAAAGATTTACCTTTTATAATGTTTGTTTAATTTTTTAATTATTTTCCAAGGTTACCTTTATCACTTAGTCTTGAAAACTGTGTGGTTAATGGGAGAATATGCTGCTAAAGCATAGCAGACCTCTGACTGCTTTTGATAGGCAGCATTATACATGCTCATTGTCCCTTGTATTTGGATTAATTTTCATATGAGCAATACTTCAGTGACCTTACATTTTCAAAACCTTTTTTTAGTAATTCTGTCTTCCATTTATTTTTCATTTCTCTGTGTTTCCCTAAACTCTTAGATGAAACAGGTCAATAGCAGTAACAATTGATTTTTAAGAAAGAAACTTTGATATGTTTTTTTGCCTTCTGAATCAGTTAGAAAATTGAGATGTACATGTTTGTGTATGGTGGCAGTGTCTGCTTTTTCCCTGTGCTCAGTTACTCCTTCCAGTTCACGTCTATAAAGCCAGCTTTACCACTCCGAATGATTTACATTTGGATGCTGTCCTTCTGATTACTCAGATACACAAAAGTTAGTTAATACTACAAAAACTGGAAATAAAATGTTTTTCATTTGCGAGGAAGTCAGAAGTCTGTTTCATGATCAGGTTGATTAATTCTGTGTCTTCAGTCTAGACTTAAATTTAATCCTTCCCATTTCTTTCTTATGTAGTGCTTTATCAGCCTGTACCTCCTTTTAAAACCCACCCTTAAATACCTTCTGTGTTAGCTCCGTATCATTTTTTTTGAACATGTATTTTGTTCCTGCAACATAATTTAGTTGCATCCAAAATGCTTATATCCACTTTCTTTACATCTCTTCTCAGAAGTGACATGCAATTATTTCTGCATTTAAATCTGCATTTCAAGTTTTAGCTATCACTATGAGTCTCTTATTCCAGTAACTGTTGGATTTTTGTGGTATGAGGATTGCCTCTTCACAACTGCCCCCACCTGAAATTTTGTAGAAGAAAATCTAAAACACAAAATCATTCAATAGGCCATTAATGCTTACTTCTGAAAGCAGAAATTAATTTGTTCTTTCTGTAAAAATAATTTGATTTAGATTTTTGCATATTACATGAATCAATCTTAGAATGTAAGATAGTGTAAATCATCCGAAATAAGTTTATAATCCTGTGTTTCTTTTGCTAAAGAAGAGGTGGAAGTTCAAAAATCCTGAGCCAAAATGCACACAGGTAGAGAATAAAAGAAAGAAGAACAAGTGCCAAGGAATCAGGCAGCAATTTACATTACACTTGTCACTTGAAATTCAAATGATGAGATTGATCCTGCGGTGCAGAACAGAAGCAGATCTTACGCTTGTTTGGGACCAGTTATCTTCAGCACAATTCCTTTTGGGTTCAAGGGGTCTTCTACAGAAACATAGCAGAAACCTTCAGGGAGAGAGTAGATTAGAAATTTCAGCATTTAAGCTAGAGAATAGATAAGACTCTTGCATAATTCTTAGGAATTATAACCTTTTAAAAATGGAAATAGAAATTAAATCAACAATGCTTAGTCAGCTTCACTAACTCCATTCCTATTTATCATTAAAAAAAAAAAAAAAGTTCTAAAAATTGTATCGGTCATTTCACATGCACTGTATCTGTCTTTTTGAAAGCCTGAAATTTTGGAAAATACCGTGCTTTATTTTGTTAGATCATCATGAGACTTTCAGTCAGTAGTATAACCTGTACAGCCGTTATCGATATAGCTGGGACATCTGGGTGTAAACCTACAAAGTGTACAAATAGCAATTACGGTCATTTGGAAAACGAATTAAGGGAAAAGAGTAAGCCAATACTGGAAAGCTGCTTGTGAAGAGAAAAGGATTAATTTGTTTTCTGTTGTCAGTGTGGATGTGAGAACCAATAAAGCTTACATTGAAGTTAGGGAGATTCAGGTTAGGCATAAGGAAAAATATCCTAATAGAAAGAACAGTTAAGTGTGAACATGGATGGATGGAGATTCCATGTTCCAACCTCAAGATACTGGAGATTTCAAAAGAAATTACAGGAACACCTATCACAGTAAAGTTGATTTTACTTTTAGATAGGGCAGACATCATCTTCACCCCTTTCAGTTCCTTTTAAAACATTCTTTTTGTAAACACTTGATGAAAGTGGAGTTAGAACACTTTCTGCTGAAATCTGTTATTCATATGTATTTAAGGCTTTAGGGTGTAAACAGATGCAAAAAACCCTCCCGACCTGTGTTGTGATAGAAAGAAAAATTTGCATGTGACTATGTTAACATATTTGTGAGTTTATATTTGCAGGATCTAGTAGTGAAGTAAAAGGCACTCGAGTCAGACAAGCTGTAGTGTGTGCTCAGTAGGCAGCAAACCTCTTCAGTTCTGGAAATTGATACCTGAAAGGTATTTAACACTTCGTTTTAACTCCAGTGCCTCAGCCCAAATAGTTTTTTTTTTATTGCATTCTCAATTGTGACAGTCAGAACTTGGAGAAAGAGACAAAATGCAGAAGAGTAAAGAAAAAAAAAGTGTCTAAATAATGCTTCAGCATTAGACAAGTAAAAAAAAATCCCGTTCCTGGATCTTACGTATGTATTTAATTATACCATTGATAACTGTATTTTTTCCCTTCCTGAAAATGAAAATAAGGCCTTTTTGTATTGAAGTCTGGACTAATCATATGATTTATAGGTTCTTTACATGTAAAGATAAAGTTAGCAACAGCAAAAGGTAGAAGACAGGAGCATCCTCATTACTAGAAAAATAAATCAGTTTCAATATTTCATTTGAATGGACAAATGAAAACAAAATGTGTCCAATACAAATGGTTCAGTTATTGTCTTTCCCTGCCTCATTTATAACACACTTTTTATAAAACTACTGAAATTATGGAAGTACATAGTGCTGGAGGGACACATCATCTGTTATTTATGAATGTTCTCGTCCCTAGCTGGTGAGTTTTTATTCTCTAAAAAGCACAGAATTAGTATATAGAAAGCCTGAATTATTTGACTTTGAAATATATTTCATTGGTGCAATTACTTCGGGATTAGATTGTAGATGGAGCTATTGCTGAATTGCATCCACCATAAAGTCTGTTTCTTAAATACAAAGTGAAAAGTACCCTCTGAAAGCTGGAAAAACTGTTCTTATGTAACTGAACATTTTCAATTCCTTCAGTGTTCGTTACAATAACATTCATTCTGTTTAGGTCATTTGACATTAATAAGGCTGTGATGTTGATCCCAAGAAATCCTATATGAATGAAACATTAATTAACACTCACTTGTAAATTACCACCATTACATGCATCGTGGCTGTAGGTGGGGTGATACTTTGAAGTGTCCACGATTACGAGTGTATTAGGTCTTTAATGGGACAGGACTGGGCATAATGAGTTCCATGTTGCAGAGCCATTTCCTGTTACACAGAAGGTGCTCCGTTGTAGCTAGCCATCTAAAGAGACAGTTTTAAGAATGATTTATTTACATACAAAATTGATGTTGATAAAGTAGACTCAAAGCTCTGTGCCACGTGGGATTTTCACAATTGTACATGTTGCACTTCAGTTCCACATAAAAATTCTTAGCAAGGTTCCAGTGGCAAAATGTTAATTCCTTAGGTGTTCATTAAAATTACATTAATCATGAACTCTGATGATGTTCAAGTTGATTTATTCTGAAACTTTATAATTAAAATTAATCAGGTTCTATAATTAGAGCAGGAGAATGGAATTTGGCCTTGTTATGTTAGGATAGCACTATTAATTCACTTAAATGGTTGAGATTTTCTTAGGCATTTAGTGAGCATCTGCTTTACGTATGGATTGTACAGTCAAACCCATATAGAATGAGAGGTTCACGTATGTATTTCTGTGTTGGAAATTGTTCTGCAGTACTTTGTGAGAAAGTTTTTTAGTTTGTTCTTTTACCATTTTGATGGACTTGAGAAAGCTGAAAAATTATTCTGCTTTCTGGTGAGCTGAATCTCGGTTTTAACTCCCAGCAGGAAATCTGTGATTAAATATATAGGGTATCAGATAACATCTATGCTTTAGATGGCCAGATGGATGTTATTCAAACTACTTGGAAGTCATCAGTTTGTCATTACTAATTACATGACAATTATATTTCTTGGTCAGAAATGGAAGTGAAAAACATTTTTATCACGCTACTCTATCATTCATTGTGAGAAGAAAGAAAAGTGGTGACTTGTCTTGTCAAAGTAAATTTACTTCCTGTAGGACGTGAGTGTTAAAAAATTCACGTGGCTTCAAGGGGACTCAAAAGACTCACCGAAGGACTTACTAACACGCTACCTTTAGCTCTGTGTGACCCTGGCCTACGAACTGTTGGTGTCTGAGGAGGGCGTTCTGGAGAAACACTGCAGTGTGCTTGCACCATTCTTTAGCTCTTCCTCAGGCTTCATCTTTTAGCTGCTGTTCAAGACAGCTTATCAGGCCTTGAGGTACCTTTGATGTGACTGTGTAGAACCATTATTAAGTTCTTTTGCAGATATTTATGCTTTGTTCCTGAAAATAGGGAGAGATGTTCTGGATATTTTTGTCTTTACGTTTAAAGATCAGACTAAAATTTTTCATTAGGTGCTGTGTTACAAAGAGAAATATTCAGTCTTCCAAGAAGTTACAATGATATATTGAAAGTAGCCTCTTAAATCATTTACTGGTTTCAATTTATATTCAGCTGATAACCAGTAAACTATTGAGTGGCTGCTAGCCTTTGGAAGAGAGCCAACTTGATTCATATCTCAGCAGCCATCAAGGATGTTTAACTGATTAAAACTTCTGGAAACCGGGGCTACTCTTCAGTGTTTCAAAGTTTACCTTTTCACTAAAGGTATTTCTGCTAGACCAGTTGGGAACTAAGTAGAGCAGTTTGTATTTGACACTATACGTGATTGTGTCATTTGTTTACATTAACCATATCTGAGTAGCTACATTACTAGTAAAGCAAATTCCTTTGGTACTGGAATCCTGGCTTTATTTTTCTTGTCCATGGTGGTGCACTTGCAGAGTTCTTTTTCCATTTGTGTTTCAGTTTTTGCAGAATTTCTGTTCTCTTGTCCAGTCTGAGGATTGGAAATAACAGTAATAGGTAAAGAGTAAAGAGATCGTTGTGGTTTGTTGTATGTTGTCAAATTATATATATATATGTACGCTTGTATCAGTATAAACTGCATATATATGTTATTATTACTATTATTTGTTTATGGTAGCCCCCTGGTCCCTTGCATAGTGTGTGCAAAAACTTACACTGCACATTTTGATCACTTTTTAAATTGAAATTGCCATTTTCTTTTTTTGTGTTGATGTTACTTTGGTTTGTATTTTTTTAATATACTTACATGTATTTAGGTCTCAAGACGTGATAATTTGTCAGATTAATCATAAATCTTCATCTATACCTTTTTCCTCAGATAGGACCAGATTTCAGATAATTGCACTCAACTTCCTAGTAGGTGTTTTGGCCTGGTAAACTGCTTTACAACCACAGTCCACTGATGGATGGTGTAAGTTGTTGCTTGTTGATTTATGTTGAAAATTGGCTATTTTTTTTTTTTTACCATTATTATTTATTGATTGATAGAGGTTACACTATTCATCAGTTTGTATTTTTCAAGCATAATAAGTTTGCCTAGTTCTCTTGATAAAATGCTTTGCCAAGGTCTGGTGGTATCACTTGACTGAGATTGATACTGTTAGCTACCTCTATTTCTGTTTTATGCATCTTATTTCAAAGGGAAATGCTATATGAAAGTGGCCTTCTGTAAATAAATATTTGACCCTACACCTACAGGTTCAGCCTGCTTTCTTCTTGCAAATTTATAGCTTATAGCACTGTTCTTTTTTCTACATCTGATAGGTCTTTGTTTAGACCGCGTAACTGAAGCATTTAGTATTTCCGTGTGCTTTGAGTCAGCATATAGCTGGCAACAATCTCTTTGAAAGTCAATGTGCATACACCTAAAGCAGGACCTAAAGAGTAAGTCCTTGTTAGCTGTATGCAGATTATTTTTCTTTAATATAATTTAGGGAAGGTACCTACCTGTCATCTAATGTCCTTGTAGACATACATCTTGCTGAGAATAGCAAGTTTCAAATTGATGCTGTCCATGAAAAAAACAGTATCCAGTGATGCTTACAGAAATGCATGTTTTATCTCTCTATGTTGGGGTGGATATTCTGCTTCTTTCACTTAGTTTGTTCAGCATTGAGAAGAGGAGATGAGGGGAGGCCTCATGGCGGCCTGCAGCTGCCTCACGAGGGGAGCGGAGGGGCAGGCGCTGAGCTCTGCTCTCTGGGGACAGTGACAGGACCCGAGGGAACGGCATGGAGCTGGGACAGGGGAGGGTCAGGCTGGGGGTTAGGGAAAGGGTCTGCACCCAGATGGTGCTCGGGCACTGGGACAGGCTGCCCAGGGCAGTGGTCATGGCACCGAGCCTGTCCGAGTTCAAGAAGGGTTTGGACAATGCTCTCAGACACATGGTCTGAGTTTTAAGTGGTCCTGTGCAGAGCCAGGAGTTGGACTCAGTGATCTTTGTGGTCCCCTCCGACTCAGGATATTCTGTGATTTAAGCCCAAGGATGCTCCGTGTGTCTGTCCGAGCACTGAAGAGAAATAGTTGAGGTCAAAGAGTGGCCCAGCAGGGTTAGAAAGCCTGAAATTCTGCCCAGGGAAGTGGTGGAGTCACCATCCCTGGAAGTCTTTAAAAGACGTTTAGATGTAGAGCTTAGGGATATGGTTTAGTGGGGACTGTTAGCGTTAGGTCAGAGGTTGGACTCGATGATCTTGAGGTCTCTCCCAGCCTAGAAATTCTGTTTCTGTAAAAATTGATAGCACTAATACAGCAGAGCTGTGGGGTGCAAAATTGCTCCTACTTCTGTCACCCTGTTTTCTACCAGTCTCTTACTGATATATTTGTCTAAAACAACCAGTGTTTCAGGAGAGGTCCAAGACAAACCACAGTCACTAATGAATGCTTCATTGTTGAGGGAAAGTAACAAAAGGAGAAACATTTGTGTTACGTGAATGTGTGTGTATACCCAGTTGTGCTTCTTTACCCAATTTTATCAAAAAGATTTTGTCTTGGCATAAGAAAATATTTTTCATGCTTTTATCGAGAAATTGATGGCTCTAAGTTCATTAGAGTGTCTAATGTGGAAAATATTCCTATTGTATAGTTCTCCATAAACTGGAAGTACTTGGAGCCTTTGAGCACCAGTGCGTTTTGAGTAATTACATCAATGGCAGAACCCCCATTCACACACCGTAAATATTAGAGGGCAGTCAGTCAAAGTGAAAATAAGGAAGGGCAGAGTAAGAGTAACTGAAATAATCTCTTGGAAGGATGGCATTTGAGTCTAAGAACTCCAGCCTTCGATCGTGACTAGAATGGCTAAATGTTGAACCTTAAAATATCTTTGAAAGAAAGCAGTTAACTTTTTCCTGCAGTACAAATGTCACTCGACTCCGGAATGATGGCTGCATCTTTGCTTTCATTTTATAGTTAGCAAAATGTATTTTCAAACTGTGCATAGTAAAATTCCAGAGCTGTAGAAGATGACCAGAAATTCAAGAACCCACATAGCAAAGATATAAGAAACTGAAATGTGGAGGCTTAAGATGAGTCTTAAAAAGACGAGTAATGTTTTGAATAACAAATAATTTATGCAAAATATGTTACAAAATCTAAGATGCTAAATAAATAAACAGTACAATGTATTCTGTTTTGACACTGTTTCCACTTAAAAGATAGTGAATGTAGATTAATTTGTTAACAGTATTTTGAAGTTATTCTTCATTATAGTTGCTTTATATTTTGTACAAACAGTTGAATTGTAATTTTAAATTTCAGTCTTCTGCTTTGAAGCTACATGAAAATACGGTGGGATAAACATTCAGAAAAATAGATTGTGGTTATATAATTTCTCTTTATTATAAAAAAGTTGCTTCACCATATGAAACTTTTCTCCTGTATTTTGGAAGGCTTCTGTTCCCTTTGATATTTCACCCAGTCAGTATGGAATACTATGTTTCTCAAATTTCTGTAATCTTTTATGATTACAAATTGAGGGTAGTGTTATAAAAGTAATTCTCATACAGTATTGAGAAGTCTTGAAGATTTAAAACCGATGAATGGGATATAAGAATGCTTCAATATTAAATGGTAGACAAATAAGCAATGTAGTAATTGTTAAAGACTTAATACTACATTTGTGGCTGAAGATTTTTTTTCTTAGCTAGATGCAACATGTTAAAGGACTATTAACCTTTACCATTTGGTCCAAATAGCTATAATTTCCAGCAAAGTAGAAGTTTCTTGCTTTTGAGTAACATTTTACAGTCTAGCACTAATATAACTTTGAGGGCTTATTTCTGTTGCCACATCTGTCAGCAACTGTCTTTGACAGAAGTGGGTTTTGGCCCTTGTATCTTTAAAATGAAATACAAATGCCTGGTTTGGCAGGCTATGCTTTCAGAGCAGATTTTGTGAAGACAGCTGCCTATTGAAGCCTCCTGTTCATGTTGTCTTGCAGAACAGCGGGGCTTTACAAAACTTCGTCAGTGTTGGTTAACAGTTGCATACATAAACTTTGTTGTTAAAATACATCTGTTCATCATTACATTTTTCTGATTTAAAATCAGGCTGTTTTTCAAGGCAACAGGCAAGTCTGAGGAAAACTGTGAATATAATTTTTTTTTTTTGATTTTCATTTATAAGAAAACTTGGCTATGTATTTCAAGAATTTCTTAGAAGTCTGAGTAGTTAAACCCTCCTTTTGGTTAATATATTACTTCTGGAACAAGTAGATAAAATTCTACACTTTAAACATGGTAAAAATGGTGCATATTCTGCAAAGGACAGAATTTTAGATTAAAGTTTTCTGGGCACAAAAGCAGTAACAAAATGATCCCTACAAAACAGAGTAACTGAATAACACAAGAAATAACTTTTGTTAATTTAAAACTTTAGAAACTGAAACTTGTAAGATGTAATTAAATTATGGTACTGTACATACCAGCTGTTCTTGGTAATTGAAACTTTACAATATGAAAAATACATTACATCTGTACAGTTTATACAGGTAGGTAGGATGAGTTTTGAAAAAAGATTCACTTCAAGGGTCATACTCTGAAGTCAAAAAATACTGCACAACTTAACTAATTACAAATTGTAGACTTGAAACAATTAATCTTTGTGGTTCTTTTTTAAATTGAACAGGGATCCTAGAATCCATATTATTATGTCTTGTCATTTCTGTCAGTAATGTTACATAGAATTTGGTTGCAGCCTCTGCTACAGGAAAAAAAATAAATCACCACTACCACCAAAAAAACCCCATCAGTTAAGCCAGCTGCTGACTGTGTTCCTTGATTCGTGCTGCTGTTGTTATTGTGCTCAGATCCAGATCAGTTTCTAGGTGTGTTTCCACTGTTTCTTCCCGGGCATTCGAGTCATAAGCCTTGTGAGCAAGCAGTTCATGATGTACTCCACAGTAACTTATCGTGGGCTGATCATAGGCAAGAAATGTTGACACATTCATAGCCAGCGGAATCTGGGGGAAAAACAAAGATGAAAACGAGCCAGTTGCCAAGGCATAATCCAAACCTTTTTGCAAGAATTTGATGTTAAGGAAACGAGCTATCTAAAAATACTGGCTAAAACCAAACACAGTGCTGCATGTAAAAAAAATTGTTTCCTTATACCTCTCCCTCTATTCCCTCCACCCCACCCAAACCCTGGTCTTTCCTAAGTTGTTGTAAGTCCAGCAACTACCATCTTTGATCTTTGTGGCATAAGACTACAAATGTGCTAGTGTGTGCGAGTGCTGTGAAGGAGTCAGGTTTGTATTAAGATGCGATTGAACTCCATCTTTAGAATATAATTAGCCTCTGATAAAATCAGTCTATCAGGGAGGAGAAAGAGTGACTCAGTTGGGGTTAAATGCAATATTTCAAATGAAATTTAAATGGATTTTGAAGTTTAAAAGTGTATCTTGCTTGAATGTATCAGTGTGTGCAATATCTTTGGTCTCCTGGGAAATACCCACAGATCAGCACATTTCCTATTGTAGCATAAACATGGAATCTAGCAGCCTGCAGTAAAAGAAGCACCGTGGTGGGTGGTAGCTTCATCCACCGTTAGGCTGTGATAGCTGGAAGCTTTTCTATTGTAGGTTTAGTTCAAATGCTTTAGGCTGAAAAGTTGCTAAATTATTTTTGACTGTTTTTTTGGGGGGTTTTGAACACGTTTCAGCATAGAATTATCTGCAATATGCTTTTGAATCATACATGAAACAAATGCAGACTTTGAATTGTATGTATTTCTACCTTTAGATGTATTCTTATATATATAAAGAGAATCAAACGGTGAAAAAAGTACTTGAGTAGAATGCAAAACCCTCTCCTGTAGGTAATTTTTGATATTCAGGCCTATTATAAAACTTGCCATATTCTTTCTTCTTACCTACTCCTCCTCTCTTATTGCATCTTTTTTTCCCTCCTTAACAGTGTAGCAGTGTATTCCCCACCCCCTTCTGTCTCTTTTTCCTGGGCAGGTCAGGATCTGACCATCTGCAGTGTTTTGTTCAGTGTAAGTATTTGGGAAGAAAGCTTCTTAGATGCTCCAGTTCATACTACAGCTCATTTGTAAACATCACGAGAGGCTGCTACCAGCTGCTGTTTTACTGCTGTCTGGCTGTGCTGGATCACTTTGGGTCTCCCTGGTCATAGCTCTGGAACAGAGATGTCAACCCTTGTGGCATGGTAATTAGACAAGGAACATCCCTGTCTATATTTCCTGTGCATTTCTCTATTCCTGTTCTGAAAGTGGTAAATGTCTTGGGAAAAGCGCTCTCTCTATAAACCTCATCTTCCCCAGAGTTTTTATTTCTAATAATGTAAATCAGTAATAGCACAGCATCTGTGATGTCAGGTCTCATCTCTTTGACAGCAGTTCTAGAGTAAAAAACTCTGCATTGTTTCATTACTAGCGGTGTGTGAACTTCAGATTGTTTGGAGTTCAGGTTTAGATTAGGTGAGCATCCAAAAAGCCTAGGCTTATCTCAGATTTACAGTTCAGAAGCTTTAAAATTGCAATTACTATTCAGGGGAGCATCTGTTCTGCAAGCTGAATTTCATTGCATGGTATTAAATTTCTGTACAGTGCTGGGGAAAAAGAGTTCCACAACCTTATATCTTATCTGGTAGGGAAGTCTAAAACTTTAGACTTATTTTACATAGAAAATGCAGCTAAAAGGTTACAGTTACAAAGCTATGTAGAAAACCAGATTGTTTTAAAAAAAATCATTATGGTCAGTCCTGACAAGAATTTAATCCAGTGTCTGGGATGTAGATGATTGCACATTTGTGTTTTGATCCTCACTGGAACTTGAAAGGAAAAGATGCCACAGATTAAAAAGGAAGGTGCTGTGTGGGAGTGGTGTTTTTGGTTCCTATTTCTTTCTAGCAATTATGAAGGTCTGCAGGAAACAGATTATTTTATCCAGATTGCAGAAGTATATTTGCTACTAAACAGATGTAAACTGATTGGAGATGGGAATGCTTCTAGCTGCAGATGAGTATCTTGGCAGTTAGCAAAGATGGAAAGGTTCTAGCAAAGACATACAGAATTTATTAAGCTTCTGGTGTCGTGGCTGTGTTTTTTATCTGATTGCCTGACCTTGGCTTGGCTTTCATAAGAAAAAAAATTGCAATTTTTTTCTCAATTTATTGTATTTAGACTTACAGGCAATATTTTCAGCCTCAGGATTTTGGTATTTTGTAAAATTTAATGCATATGTGGTGTTCAAAGCTGCTGGGGGGATTTCATGACTAAGTCACAGAACCTTGGAAATGAAGGCTTGGAAACTGAAGTGATAAGGGCATACCCACAGATCTGCAGTCAAGAATGTAGGCATGGGAAAATATGATAGGGTAGAGGATCTCCATCTGTGAAGATGGCAGGGAGAGGGAGCCGAAAAAATACAGGTCATGAACAGGGGGGAGGAATAAAAAAAAAACACAACGAAGTAAACCAGGCTCCACAGTGAAATATAGGAATAAAATGAACTGAAAGCTGGAAGTAATGAAGTGAAGGAGTCATAATACAGAGCTCTGAAAATGTAGGAATGTCATTACAACACAGGCATGGGAATATAATGTGTCAGTATATGGTTATATGTTTCGGATGTACATCAGCATATTCATGTTTCATATCGAAGTTAGTGGAGGTTTGCTATCGGCTTCAGTAAGTAAATAAATAATTGTAACAAACCCTTGTAAAATCATACAGGTTTTATTGGCATGAGTCAAAATTAAAGCCTTATTCATGACCACTGTGAAAATGGCTATTATTTCATGTAAAACTCCAACCTGATATTTTTTCATTCACTGTTTTTTTTTTTTTGTGTGTGTGATTTTTTTTTTCATCATATTATTTAAATTTATTGGTGGTTAAATTTTTAGTACTACTATTTTTGAATTCCTCAGCATGTAAAATGAAAAGGCTTTAGAGGAATAAAACACCTTGGGTTTATTAGATAGGGAATAGAATATAATAAATTATAATTAACATGTTTAGGAACCCTTACCTAAATTGTCTCTTCCATGAATCTTAACAACCTGATTTCAGTCTTTGAATTGCAAAGTGAAGGCCATTTCTGTCTTCATTTGGGAGCCTCCAGAAATCCTAGTTTCTCTCCTATTTCTCATACCTGTGAACCTCATTATTGAATGCTGTCCTCAGCAAAGCATCACTGAACTCTTTGTAATGATATTTACTATTCACTATTTCCCAGTTGTCTTTATTTTTCTGTAAATATCCATTTCCCACCACCTTGCTCACTTGCAGATGAGTTGTCACGTAGTACATTGTTTTTCCACCTCCACTTTCACAGCCCCCTCTTAACGTCCCAACTTGCCTAATCCAAAGGTCCATTAGGACCTTGTCTTCAGCATGGTTAGAAGCATTTACTCTTTTCCTATATTTCTAATCTGTGCATCATCTATCTTGAGCCATGCTTTTATCTTCCATTTCTACCTTGCACAAAAGGCTGTAGGCACAGTTGCCAAGATTTTCCTGTCTACCTACCTTCCGTACGGTCCTCTATAGGTGCCTTTCTGTTTTCATATAAAACATTACAGGGGACTGTAATGCCTATCTGAGATTTTACCACACACCCTTCCTAACATTTTACTCTGTTTTCTTTGTCCTGTTTTTCCTCTCAAAGGGGGAGTGATTTTTCCCAAATCGTTTTCCTTTGCCCTCTAACACTAATATTTCACTAAAAGGAGTGTATTAACTTTTTTTGGCCTATAAGATGCGGAGAAAATGGTATTTAATAATGTAACTCAAAAAGTCACGTTCCAGTGCTGGTGGACTATAGCAGGGTTGTGAATTGTTGGACTCAAGTGTTAGAAGCTGTTGCAGCTACTGCTGGAGAAAGAAAACCAGCTGAATATGCACACCAAGCACAGGGTAATAGCCTGGCAGTTTCTTAGTTGTCCCTGTTTTCTTCCAATAACCTGGGCAGGTCTTAGAGTATTTGAAGTACTGGCAGGGTCATGCTTTCTCAGTAGTTACACAAGAACTAACCAGAATATTCATTCAGACTTCTTAGAGGGCTTCTCCTGGAAGCTGAGCCCCTGTTACCTAAGGAGTCTTACACCAGGGCAGCACCAAGATTGTCCTGTACCTTCCTTTCACTGTCTCCTGCCCCTGCACACCTGCATTTAAATCCTCTCTGTGATTTAGGCATATATTGCATTTGACAAGTCCCTTATTTTATCTCTTAAGTAGCATATGCAGTGGCTTTCTGTGAAAACCCTAGAGCTGTCTGGTATGTGTTGTTATGGAAAGAGCCAATTGCTTTCACCGTCTGCTTCTTCAAGCAAGTATTTACTTAAAAGTGCTGTGCCATGAAACAAGGGGAGAAAATGAAACTCAAGCTTCTGTTAAAGGCATAGATAAACCTGTTAAAGCCAATTTGGGAGAGTCATGGTTTCACAGTTAGATCCTCCTAGCTCCTCTGACAAAATGTACCTCAGCTGGGGGGAATGTTAGCAGAAGTTCCTTCTTGGTGGTGGTGCTTGCATATGCTGTGAAGGGGCCTTCCTGTGAAGCAACTTCTGGTCCCTTTAAAGAGCTGACAATGGATGCCTGCAGAACTGCTAGTCACTTTTAAACATCTTGGCTTTCTTTAAAGTAGAAATAATTTATACATTCTTAGGTGGTTGTTCTTTAGAACTTGCATCTGCATACATCAACCTTTCAAAGCCCAGGCTCTGAAGGCCTGGGAAAGGGCAGCTGTTGTTAGATCAACTGGTCAGAACTTCGGCAAGAAATGTCACGAGGCATCGGCATTAACTCGGCCGGCTTTACTTGTGAGTGGCAGGGAGGAGTTGCGCCAGTGAAGGAAACGCAAAGGGAGAAGGTATTTGCAAGTTTTTTTTGCTTCTCTCAAAATTAATTCCAACTCAGTTCAGGCTGTAATTAAAAACCTATGGAAAGTGCAAAATGGTCATAATAGTTTTCATCAAATAGCAAGTTTGTTGTTCACACAGACGTTAAGTTAATGCCCCCTCAGTGAGGAAGGCATTAACCCAAGGCATTAAGTGTTTTCAATTCAAGGGCAGTTCTCTCCCAATGTTGTATATACTTCCAATATACTGTCTGTTTTTCAAAAACGCTTGCTTTTGCTATAATTTCCTTCTCTGCACTAAATCTGGGCAATAAAGTCCAGTAGTAATATGCTTCGTGTGCTCTGCTTGGGTTTGGTAGTCTTTCTATTCCAACTTGTCAGTCTTTGGTTACCTAACTTGGGGTCCCACATGGTGGGAAATAATGCAGCAGAATTCAAACACGTATAGCTACATGTATGCATCTGTTTTGTACCCAATCTCCTCTGTCATGCTAGATCAAACACGTGAAGTAACTGTACTTTCATCAGAGAAAGACAAGAATGAGGAAGCAAAGGACAGATGGGAAGTCTGTATCACTGTATCTATCTGTATTTCAAGCTTTTTGAACCATGCATTCAGTCACACTGAACATGAGGACCAGTTGTCTCCATGGCAATAGAAGAACCATATTATTTCAAACCTCCTATTGAAATAGCTGCTGTTTGCAGGCTTTACTTGCAGTGCTTGTGGTTGAATGCCCTGCATTTACACTGATACGGATAAAATAAAATAAAACCAACAACCGCACAGCAAAAAAAAACAACAAAACACAGCACCAGAAAGAAAACTTCAGAAAGCACATGAATAGAATTACAGTCTACCAGTAGTATTTTGTTACCCGTTCAATGTTTAACATGAATTTTTAGTAATTTATGTTGCAGCATATTCCCAGGGAGAGGAGAATGATGATGGAAATAAAACATAAAAATCACCTTGAAAACAATGGTTGTTACTTTGAAGCTTTGTGTTGAATGTTTGATATGTAAAGGGAAGGCTGTTGGTGATTTTTGTTGGGATCGGAGAGGGTACAGGGTTCCCTCTGTTGGGTTCCATGAGAAAGCATGACAATTTTTGCTAGTCCTGCCAATGTGTATTTGGTATCTTAAAGTAGAAAGAATCAGAAAAAATAACCAGCAAGCTGAATATACGAGTTTCAAAAATGACCTTTACCAGTTTTTGAAGTGCCAAAACGAACAGTTGATAACAGCTGCTGTAGAGTTTGGCCCCTTTCTTTCTATTTTAAGGTAGTAGTAGAAGGTTGGAAAAAGGAAGACCAACTAACGAGGTTTTATTTTTTATTCTAATTCAGTTCATTAGGGTTCAGAATAAGAAATAGTTTGTGGTTTCCTAGTTGCTGGATGTTCTGTCTTGCATGTTGTGAATTTTCTCAAAATTTGAACAGGGTGACATTTGCTTCATCTCTTTCCTTCCTGCAAAGAAAGTGACATTCGTGGGATGTGAACAACTTGAGACTTGATTAGCTTTAATTGCTCGCTTGGCTTTGAAAGCAATATGTACTAAATTTGATTTTAGTTAGACATTAATGTTAGCTGTTAATTTTCAAAAATGGATATGTTCTAAATATTAGCCTACCTGACAAGGCAAATAGCCGCACTGCATTTTTGAGGCTTTTTCTTTATTTGTTTGTTCTTTTGCTTTAATCCCCATCAGTAGCAGACTTATTATTTTTAGTTTTTAAATAACAATCCTTCAACATCTCCTGGAGAACATAGAATTAGGGAGTAGGTTTCAGAGTGTGTGATTATGAAAAAAATGTATCCTTTCACTTGATGCATGGGCTGAAATATGCTTCATGATATTTAATAATTAAGTGTATATTGTCCTAAATTACTTCTAAAAATGTTAATACAATTAGATCCAGCTCTCTTAATCTCTAACCGTTTTAGCTTTTTGATTTGTTTTTAATTTGTATAGAAAACTTGGTAGTTATTGATAGGGCCTGTTGAAAGCATAATTACTGAACTATTTCAAAAAGACAGCTCTGAACTTTGTGGGACTAAAAATAAATCAACACAGATAAAGCTTTTACTTTAGATGCTGGATAAATTATGGATTCAGTTCAAAGTAATTGATAGCAAGCATTTGTTACATATAGAAAAAACTAAATATTTTTGTCTTAGTAAAATTAGCTGCACTTAGAGAATCTGACCATCATACTGTATTTCACTTACAATTTGTAAGTTAACAGTAGTTAGACAATCTTAAAAAAGGAAGAATTTTCATGAATAAAAACGTGTGAAGAAGACAGCTTTAAAAAGTAAATAATATATTTTGTAAGGAAAGCTGAAGGAAAATAAATTTGCAAGCCACCCATATGTAGGTAAGCGTGTCCGTATGATACACATTAGCTTGTGATTCTTGAGGATGAGGTTAAAGGAGGTCGGTGCAGCTCTTTCCCTTCTCTGAAATTTCCAGAACACTAAAAAGAAAATTAGATGCTCTTGTTAGAGGGAAAGGAAGCTGAATGAAAGGAACCAACAAGCTGGTCTGAGATTCATTCTGTTTATATTACACTTTTTTTTGTGTGTGTGTATTTTTTGTAAAATAACAACAAAACAAGCAAGCAAAAACCCATAGTATGATAAAGTTGAGGAAACAATGTGTTACAATTAAGTTTTTGAAAATGTTTGCAAGCCAGGCTTAGTTAAACTTTAGTGTGCCTGTAGTGAACAGTTAGAGAATTAATTAAATACCCTAGGGCCTGGTCATGGAGGAGGTCTTGCAGAAACCAAAGGGAAGAGTTTTTGTTTAGGAGAGCTCTGTGGAGAGAAAGGTCTGCGTGTGGTATTCTGTGGTATTTCTCTTAATGAGCAAAAATCGCTGAAAAGCAGCTGTATCTAAGCAGTTACAGCACAGACTACAGCTATATTTACACATTTTCATTAAGCATGATTGTTATGGTTGATAGTTGGACTCTTTATAAGGCAGAAATATTTTTTTTCAAGGGCCCCATTCTTCAAAGGTTACGTTCTCATATACTGGATAGGCTTGTGTAGAGTATGATTAATGTCATCTAATTTTCTTTATTCTTCTCTAATTATTTTAATGTAACGAGCAATTTTAATATCCCCTTAGTGCTGTGACAGGCAATCTCATTACTTTTCATCAGGCTTGTTTGCAGAGAAATTAAACAGCAGCAGAAATACATAAGACCAAAGAAACCAGAAGATGAAATATTCAGAGCAAGGAGTCAGATGCCGAAGAAGTCATAAACCAACCTTAAGAATAGGATATTTTCGTTAATACAATCTTTAGCTTATTGTTTACTTCTTGAAGATGAGTTACTAATCTTACTTGAGGAAAAGCTGAAGTTCTTACAGCTCTAACAGGAAATAATCAGGAAACTTGGTAATAGTGAAGATGCAAATGTATTCCTCTTTCTTCTTTACCCTTTCTCTCTTTCCACCATTATCTCTCAACAATTACCCCTTTTTTACTTCTCATTTGAATGTTTTCTCTCTTTTTCCCTCTTGAAGAGGGAACATCCTTATTACCCATATTTTGTATAACCTCTCCCATCTTCCTGTTACATTGTTGTTTGCTGCCACTAGTCTATTGTTTTATTCACCTTTACTTTTCTTCATCTTCTTCTCTCTTGGGCTACCTTTTTAGTAAGGTGCCCTAATGCCCTCTTTCTGTAAGTGCCAACATATGTTTTCCTGACTACAGGAAAGGATCCAGGAAGGGCTGGTGGTGCAGAAACTAAGTCACAGTGAAACCACTAATTGCTGTTTTATATTTTGAGTGTGAACTGTTAGCCTTGAAATTTAAACAGTTTCATAGTGCCCAAAGTCTGATTGTGCCAACTGTTGCATGCAGTTGCAACTGGCCTATTAGACTGAACTGATGTGACATCCATGTTGTTATTCTTGTGTTTGTATAAATTGGAGTTGTTGTGAGCTAAAAGATGTCGGGTCAAAAGCTCTGATGGGAAGAGAACTTGCACTGCTACTGAGAGCAATGAAGAAACCTTATTTACTCTCCCAGTTTGGTTTCTCTCTCTCAGCTGATTTTCAGTAATACTGAGCCATTCAGTGTTCGGTGATATGAACTCATGAATATATCTAGTTAGTGAAATCTCAAGTCTCAGGTCCTTTAGGAGGTGTGCAAGAAAGGTTGAAACTAGCAAACAAAACAGAAGCAGCCAAGCAGCACCTTACCCTTCTCTGATGCCACTTTGTACTGCTTATTGTTTTCTGAGGCAATTCTGGTCAGTGCTTGAGGCTGGTCAAAGCATACTGAGGTATGACATGTACCGATTCATTTAAAAGACATAATGAAAATGTCTCTTCAGATGTAGGAAACTGCTTATGAAAAATCATTGTGTTAACTGTGGGTCTTTGATCTGTGATACGAATTCCTCTTTGTACATCTTAACCAGAGCAGTGTTCCCTGCTGCACGGTATTCTCAAATTAATAAATAAAATTAAAAGTTATAACTTAAATTCATAGCTTGCATCAGCTTATGATATGAGAAATAGTATTTCAGTGACTAATCCAGATTTACCTGTCAGAGACAGAAGACCCATACTGAGACTGCTTTAATCCTTTCAGTAATTGTTTGATTCCAAAGTCTCTGCAAGTACCTGCCTCAAATCCAAATGATGTCTTCAAGTGCTGAGCTTGGTGTGATCCTTAAATTCTCTGGAAGATGCAGGTTGCTTTGGAATTCAAACATTTGTTGACTCTTAAATGGTTTGTTTATTGTAAGAAGTGTTTTATTTTAAAAATGTTGTGTAGTATGTAACACCTGTATTCTCAGTGGAAAAGTTAGTACATACAGCACAGAATTACAGAATTCCCATCCTACCTGTCTTCCCTTTTCCCCTCCAAACACATACTTGTGTGTTTTCTTATATGCCCAATAGAAGGCTAGGCTTTTGTTTCTGTTGTTATTGCTCTTAGGTAGCTTTGCTTTGCTGAAAAAGAAGGAGCTAGGAGCAACTTGCTTGGTTGCAAAGAAGTTAATGCTGTCAGTGGTGATGTGCAGCCGTGCATTAGGGTCGGCTAATGCCAGGGCATCGCAAAAAGTTGAGGGGGCGATAACAAGGTGTATACAGGTCGTGAAAAAAGACAGCTATTATGGAAGAGTCCTTGTTCTGGGAGGTTGGATCATGTTGCCCAACGATACTTTACAAGTGAGGAGTGGAAAGAATTGGATCATCATCTGTCTATTCAAAGAACAACTAAAACAGGCAAAATACTGCTTCTCCATATAGTTACTGTTATACTTTAGTTAAATAGCCAGCACATTGCTCTTTTCAAATTGTTTGAACAAAGGCATCCTCGTGTATCTTAAAAAACCTTTTGAATGGTGCCAAAAAGCTAGTGAATTTTGGCAGAGGCTGTCCCTGAAGGGAATGAAGTCCTCTTTCTTTGTTACTGGTAGGCAAATTGATGGACCCGCTCAGAGAGACTTCCTAAAGGGTATTGGGAAAAACAACCCAAAACACAGAAGTTAAACCAAAAGTAGGATTTCTACCTGGCAACATATGTTAATAGAATTTAATACATGCTTTAAAAATAGAGGAAAAATAATATTCAATATGCAAATAAATGCTGCTAACAGGCTCAGTTTTTAGAATTTACTATAAAATGAGCAGTGCTTTGTATATTTCTATAAAACACTGTAATTGCCTAAAACTGATTTGAGTGAAGTATTTACAGCTACATACATTAGCGAATAAGCTCTGTGTAATTATTTTAGTAAATTAAAGAAAGAGATGCTTTTTAAAAACAGAACAACTTTGTAATAGAATGCTGATATTGGATGCAGCTTAAAAACCAAGAGTTTTTTCAACATAAATCTGATGGATGCAGAGCATGGTGCATGTGATTCTTTTAGTTCTTAGTAACGGATCTTCAAAAGCTCACTGTGTTTACTTGACAAATACAAAATTGTTATTTTCTGATGTAATGGACAGTAGTAGCAATATAGTATTTGTTTTCTTTAATTAAGATATGCCCTTATATTATTTAGTATTTGTGCTAATGAAGCAATTTTCTTTTTTTAAGCTCCTTTCCCTCTGTGAGTGTGTTTAACCGGCCTTCATACCATATTTGTCACTGTATAATTGTGGAGAGAAAAAGCTTTGACATGTTCCCAAACAGTACATACTGGATTATTTATATGGATAAGAAGTATTAATATTTG
The DNA here is from genome assembly GCF_009819795.1 of Aythya fuligula. Classification (NCBI taxonomy): domain Eukaryota; kingdom Metazoa; phylum Chordata; class Aves; order Anseriformes; family Anatidae; genus Aythya; species Aythya fuligula. Next base: position 4,172,190 of record NC_045565.1, on the reverse strand, counting down.
CACTTGTAAAAATATTTATACCATTTGCATCAGTTGCACTGCTTCTAAGATATTTGTGTGGCACTCAGGTAGGCTGGATGTTTGTATATCTACCCGATTAAACAATTCTTCAAAGGAGGACTAAGAATTTTGCAGGCAGGAAAGCATTATTGAGCCAATTTAGTATCATTCTTCTAAAATCCAACACAAACACTCAAAGCATAAGATGGCATATTGCTGATAGCCGGGTTGTTCACCATCCTTTTCACTCTTAAATGCTGCAGTGGTTACTGTGGCAGATTTTAAGGAAAAATCCAGTAAGCAAGGCAGCATAGACAGTGTGCTGTAAGAGAAGTGCAGGCAAGGGACCAAAGCTGACTAGAGCAGTTAAAAAATATAAAATCCAGGAGAAAGTTGTCAGACCTTTTTGGTTCATTAAAGGTGACCTTAATTGCTGGCTTACATGGTTCATAGAATTGGGACTGGAATTTGGAGCAACTCTTCTGAGTAGCCCACTGTGGTAGTTTTCAAAAGCCATTAGGAGGCTACCCTGTTATCTCCGTACAGCTCTCTCCTTTATAGACCTCATCATGCAGACACTTGCCTAGGATGAATGTGGAAAATAGCTGGCACTGTCTGTATCTGGGTTAGTATTCCCCTTCACGATGTCTTTGTCAAGTGGACCTTAAAAACCCAACCTCCTGTTGACACCAGCAGTATTTGTAACGATGAAGTGTATTTCTTCTTCAAAGAAATCCTGAGCTAGTGAAAGAAATTTAGGATATTCATTTAGAGCCAATTAAGCCCAGACAGTTTGATCTTTCTTAGTAGTCAGTCATACAAATATGTTTACTTTCTCAGAGCAGCTGTTGAAAGATGCATCAATGTGTGCTTAATCTGCAGCGATTTTGGTTACCAGGTCCAAATGAATTCATGTGGCTATAATGAAAAAGGTGGCTTGCACTATTTTGCATATTGTGGGTAGGCAGATAATGGTTCTCTACAAGACATGATACCCGAGACGGTGGAACTCAGTTTGAGCTTAGCCGAACACAAAGAATGGGTAATGTGCTGCATTCCTAATGGACAAAAAGAAAGGGGCCTGAATATTTTTCAAACAAAGGAAAATAGTATGTAAAACACTAAAAGCAAAAACATAAGCCACACACCTATGCAAACAAAAAAACCCTAACAGCACACCCATTATTGTCTTGTTCTATGTATGTAATTCTGTATGAAAACTTCAAATGAAGTTACAAGAGATTTTTTTTTTTTTTTTTTTTTTATGTTCAAATAGCTTATCTGCTATTCAAATAAACAAGAAAAGTCATTGGTAAATGAGACAAACTTCAGAGGGCTCTAGAACTGTGTGCAGTAAAAAAAAACAAACACATCCTTTTCTACTTCTAAGAAAGTCAGTTCTTCTAAGGAGGAATTCAGTAGAGCTCTACTGGATGTTCATCAGTCTGCTTGGCCTAGTGTCAGTATTTACTGCCTGACAGTGGTAGCAGGAGCACGACAAAGAGAAGACTGTGCTGGTAATAAACAGAATTACCCGCTGTATTTGAGAAATATGAAGATGTGGTGTGCACCATGATTATTAATGGATGTATGCACATTTAAGATAAAATGATGCTAGTTTTCAAAATGTTAAGAAATGTGCCATTCTGAAGCCTGCAGGCTCTACCTGCATTATTTTTAGACAGGTCCTGAAGATAGAATATGAGCTTCCACTTCGATGGAAATTCAGCAGCGAGAAATTCTGGATACAGAATGAATTAGAATAGAAAATCATGTAGGGCTTTTGAAGATTTTCACAGCACTGATGTATTTTCATGATGAATTAGAATATTTTGTTTTAACTTCTCTTATTGCACTCTATCTTAATAATTAAAATGTAGTTGTGATATTACAAATTTTCAAAATTGACTTTTGAAAATTTGATGAGTCTTAAATAGGCAATAACGTGTTAAAATCATAATAAGAACATGGTCTAATCTAAATGTTCTAGCATTTTTAACAAAATACTGTGGATAAAATTTCATTTCCTAAAAAATTCACGTTTTATTAATTGAAATTTTCTAATAGAGAAATCCATCCATGTAGTTCTGGACAATTCTGAATACCTTGGGCATAATTCCAAGGATTGATGCATTTGCTAAGGCCAGGTCGTGCCCTGAGCATGATGGTGTTTGCAGTGTGCTGCCACATCTTGTCTGAGACTTTAGATTTAGATCTAAAAGGCAATCTAGCAACAGCAGATTAAGTTACTAGTTGCAGTAATGCAATGTTTAGTGGCCCTTACTAATTAAAGGACTTAATTAAATTGTTCTGAGAGAATATAGGTCATCACTATGTCAGCTCTTCCTTATCATCTGGCTGCTGGAGCAAACCACTGATAGATACATTTTATGCACCAGTATATGGCATGGTTCCCCTTGCTGTCAGTTTCTTTATTTTTTTCTGGATCTGTCTTTTGGAGTATAGTAATAAAAAACAGGCGTGGACTTGTCTCATATGAAGGGCTCTGATGCCACCCGTTCTGTATTGGAAGTTCAAGGCAAAAGATGATGTGAGTAATGTGGCTTGATGTAATCATAAGCTACAATTTTAATGTTTATTTCCTGTAAAAGAAAAAGCAATTAGTATGTGTCACGTCTCTGGAGCGTTGGTCTTCTGCATGGGGTTGGTAACAATAGATCACTAACAGCTTACTGGCTACTTGCATGACTTTGATTCAGAGTTCAAGTAGGGTTTTGCCAGTGACAGAAGAGTAGGGTTTTCCTGCATTTGTTCACTCACCGTGGAGTGCTCTTGTCATTGTGCAATCCTAGGTAGTAGAAGATTCCTTCTGAAAAACTGCTTTTGAATTCGAGGATGCCAACGTGCATTTATACTGTTCCCTCTGAAAGTATGCCTAACTTGATCACCAGCCTAACGTGATCACCAGGGAATCCATCAGCTGTATTAAGTGCTGTTTGGATCTGGAAGCTTGGTGAGGTGGTGTTGAACTCGGCAGGAATGTAAGGTGGACGTTTGCTCACAAAGCTGCTACAGTGTAGATAGCACTACATTTCACCTAAAGATTATGAATCTGCCTAAAGAAGGGCCTGCGTGCCTGAAAGCTGTTTTTCTTCAAAGTTACCAAGCTGCTCTAATAAATAATAATAATAAAAACAAATATTCTATGAATCTTCCTTGTGTAAAGGACATCAGCCATGGCCACAGAGCCCAAAGCCTGGCTGAAGGAGGAGGAAGATCCACTATGTCCTCAATAAAAGCAAGCCAAAAGGAAAGAGAACTCAGCTGTTCAGTGAGGCTGTCTTAGGAGATAGCCCTCGGACAACCTTTCTCAAGAAATGCCTATGGCCCCTACAGAGAGTATAGGTACCTGATAAATCTGTATCTATTGAGAGACCATTGTACGTTTCCACGGAGAATAGTCTTGGCTACCTTTACCACTTACAGCCCCCCTCTAAATCCATCTGCTTTGAAGACCTTAGCATAAAACTTGTGCTGCAAAAATTTGCATGAGAATGACCAACATGTAATTGATTTCTAATGCAGCCTTTTCATAATCTGGACCTGCATACATACCAGATGGGCTGAAAACCTGACCAAATTTCACAATCAGTTTTCACAGGTAAAATCTAATTAAATATACAAACAGAAATTTTAAATATTTGGACAGAATTTCTTTAGTGAGATTTTAGAATAAGGGAGAAATGTTTTACGCAGCTTTGCATGACAGAGCATGACAGAGCAAAACATGCAAAACTTTGCAAGTTTTCCCCTTTTTAAATAATAGTTTGCTATTTATCATTATATTCTTCTTCATAGTGTGCCTTGCACATTAAAAATGGATGAACAGAGAACTCATCAGATGAGCTAACCAAAGCCGCAGATGGCTAGTACAGAAATCTGCTAGTCTCTCAAATCTGTGTTGGACGATTCTGTATGAAGGGTGCTGCCTTGAAGCTGGAGGTAACTGATGTTAGCTGACATGGATCGTGTTTGGTTTTTACCAGTGGATTTTACGTTTGTACAGGAAAAATTTCTTTAACATTATGTATGTAAAGAAAGTATTTTATAAATCACACACAGAGGATTTGATTACAGGGAAACTAATGTAGATTTCATTGCTATTGTGATGGTTCATTCCTTTATGCACCACGTCTGTACAGCCTGCTTCTGAACCAGGCTGCTGGCCTTGGTCATGTAGAAGTCTGTTAAAAGACTTCATGCCTCCATGGGGTCTTTGTGTTCCTGCCACACAGGCACATCCTCACTTGTAACCTGCCTTCCACAGAGCTGTCTGGGCAGCCACAGTCATTATCTGCGCTCTGGATCTGGCACAGATAGGAAATGGAACCGGAGGAGACAAAATGCTGCCCAGAAAAGATTACTTTTTCCTAGGACTTTTTCACAACTTGGTGAAAACCTATTAGTTTGGCCATCTGTTGAAAGAGAGGGGTGATAAAATAATTGAGTTGTCATGATTTCTGGAAGTTACGGCCAAATTATTGATTGTTGACAGCAGGTGCACTAATACGAGATGTATGAATTTCCTCAATTAGTGAGGGCTCTCTTGAGAAGGAAGTTACTTTAAAATAAACTGCTGTACAGATTGATTTATTCTACAGTGATTGCCCAAGAAAATGCTCCTGGTTTACATTTAAACACAAGGTAGTTCTGGTAGTTTTCCTGTCTGTTAAAATAGTGCCTGGCATTTCCTCTGTCAGTGTTTTCACCATTCCCTCGGGTATCAAAGACATGCCATACATGAAGATGAACCCCTTGACAGAACAGTGAAATGCACTGATGAGACTTGTTGTCTGAAAAGGCTGAGCGAAGGCACTCTGCTCAAGGAAGTAAATCTCTTAGCCTACAGTCCAGTGAAAATGCTTGTAGTGGAGCTTCTACATTACAGAGTGTAGCACACTGTGGTACACAGCTGCTAACTTGAATCTCAGAAACAATATAGTCATGTTAGGTCTGTGTTGTAGGAGCGCTGCTAGCCCAGTGCCTTTTCACGTAATCACAAAATGACATCTTTCAAATCTTGGAACAGTGTGTGCTTAAAAACCTTTCTTACACAGAATACTCACTTGTGGTTTGGAAGTAAGAAAGGGAAATGATAACACGGTACTGAGTGGTACTGTTGGCTGGATGTTACCAAGAGAAAGGATGGACAAAATCTGTTGCAACCCACTCCAGAGATAAGAAGGCAACTTTGAAAGAGTTCAACAAGAAAAGGAGGAATAATTCATTTGAAATTGAAGTTTGTATTTGTAGATGTAGATGTACCACTCAATACCCTAAATATCCGTCCCTTTCAGTACATGCCCTCATTAAGTAAAATCCAACACAGAGCTTACAAAACATTCTTAAAAATTCATTTTCTGCAAAGTAGCCGTGCCCTTTGAATAAATGGCACGCAGATTATCTTTTTGTTTAGAGAGAAAAGCTTTAAGCAAAAAATGAGAAAGGTAGAAATTATTTGCCTTTTAGAGAAGCTATTGTTTTCCTGGGCTGACGGTTTGCATTAAATTGTAGATATGTTCATGTCTTTGTGACATGGTCTGTTTTAGTCCATATGAATTACACCCACAGCCTAATAGGGCTTTTGGTTTCTGGGGTTCTTCATGTCCTGTTCTTATTCAATTAGTATATGATGTGTTCATGTGTGGTTTTTGACTGAAAGAAAATGAGAGAAACAAACAAAAAACGTCCTTTAAGTGTTCTAGTCCCTATCCTTAATTTAACTGTTTTTTCTCTTCCTTTCTTTCCCTGAAGATGTTTGAGTCATGTGTGCTACTGCTTTATACACCTCTTTGCTTCCTTGCAGCAAACACAGTCTCTAGCATTTTTACTGCATGTGAGAAACCAGATTGCTATTCCTGCTGCATTTACTGTACTGCTTTCACCAATACTGCTCTGCTGCCCCCAAGGTCTGAATGACATTGATCTGATGCTCACAGCCTAGACATAAAGCCAGGGAGAGCTGTACACAAATCTCCTGGCCAGTACAAGAAAATCATTAACTCTTTCAGTTTGTTCAGGTAAGTAAAGGAACGTAATGAAATTTCAGCTTAGCCAAAATATGGGAAGCATGATAATATTGCTGGGGCAGGGTCTCCACAGAAACGCAACACAAATGCGTATGGCATAAGAAGGTTTTAGAAAGCTAAGTTTGTCTTGCTGTCTGATTGGAAAACAACTACTGCAGTGAGGGCAGTCATATTTGAGAGCCTTAATGCTAGGTTTGCTGAGCTATGGTAATCTTTCTCATTGTCAAGCTATATATCTTTAATTTCCTTGTTGAAAAGACCCTTCTGGAGAATCATCTCAATACTCTCCATCAGTGAAACAGTTTTCCTGATAAATATTGTATATTTCTTTTGAATCACAATATAATTTATTGATGTATCACTCCAGTGTTGTTTTCCTTGGTGAGGGGTCCTCTTAATTTCCCTGTTGTACTGTGAGCATAATATATTGAGTTCTGTGCAGCATTATGGTAGCTATTCAGATAGATGCTTTTTCATTTCCTTTTCTCTTCTACCTGAGCTAACATAGGATTGCTTCCTGTGTAGTTTTGCTTGTTAATGAGTCTCTCACTGGGCATCCATTTGTACGTGTTTGACACAGCACTTCATTTGCTTGTAAGAGCCCCATCACATGAGGACTGGCAGAGCTTTTTATGCCTCCATTTTATTTTGTAATCAGGAATATGCCTGCTCAGTGGATTGTTCTAGCAGCTAAAATATGTGCAAGAAATGTGTTTTTCCCTATTTTTTTTTTTTTTTGTGGAATCTTCTGCTTTGATGGGTAGAACTGGATGTCCTCTTTTTTTTTTTTTTTTTTTTTTTTTTTTTTTTTTAAGTGTTGGAGGATTATTAATACTCCTCAGCTGCCTCTCAAAATGTTTCTCTTCAATCAGGGCCAACTCTAACTTGATGGAACAGGTGGTTGCTTAACCAGCAAATTGCTTAACATAAAACCCCAGCCAGGATGTACCTTCTTATAATTGAAAGACTCTTACTGCTCCTGCCAGCCATCCTTTCCCTTGCTCAGCATTGACCCGCCATTTCAGAGAGAATGTGCAACAGTAAAATAAGGAACATCTCTAATGCTAACCCTGTCTCATCCAAATCACCCAAATTTTTCTTGTAAGTATTATCAGACTGAGGTGCTGTAAGATTAGGTGGACCTGTTTTCCACGTCCTGGGAGAAAGTATTTATTTCTTTTGGAGATGATAATTTCTTCCCATTGTTACCATTGTTATATTGGGGGGGAACAACCCAACCTCGAAGATGCCCTCCTTGCTGAGGCAGGGAAGGGAAACAGGAATATCAGTGTGGGAAAGAGGTCATATGCATATATGATGTCCTTTTTATTCCTCAGTAATTTGAGGTTATATTTGAAATATCTAGGACACTTAATGTTAGTAAATAGCTACCAAAACAAAAAGCAACACAAAAAAAAGAGGTAGATAATTGTGAAGTTTTTTTTTGTTTTTTTTTTTTTTTAATATATATATAAGGCATTATTAACTTCTGGATGCTAGCGACTGTGTTACTTTCCAGTGAAACATTCTTCCATCAGCTGAGCAGGCAGACTGCTCCATTTACTATGTTATAATCCTGTACTAGCATGATTGTTACTTGTAGAAGCACAAACCTGATAGCTACAGGGTATTACAGGTTCTTTAAATTAGATGTTCTGTATTCTATGTTGAAATCCATATTTTTGCCCCTTTTATTTGTAGAAATATTTGCTGTAAATCTGTGGTGGATGGTTGTACTGAGGTGGATAATTCACAAAGTGAGATTGTTACCAACTAAAATCCTCATTTTCTGTTTTGACAAAAGTATTGTAATCCCGAGTATTCATGGTGACCTACTTAAGGAAGATGCGGTTATTATTACTATTATCATACTATTTATGCAGACATACAGAATATAAAAGGAGAAATCTGTTATTGTTACATTATAAAATATTATTTATCCGTTTTTTAGGCAAAAGGGTTTTATCACATACTAGTTAATATTGTATGCAAAGAGTTCTTTACCAGATGTCTGAAAAATGATCCAAAAATGCTTTGTTCAGAACAAATCAAATGTTGATTGCCACCAAAGTGGGAGCTGGGGCCTCCAGTGTAGTTCAGCCTTTGTAGTCTGAACTAAGGAACTGGCAGCTTGTTTACACATAAATCTGCACTGAAATAACAAATTCCATTTAATTTACTTCCTTTTCTTTCTGACTAAAAGTCTTTGGGCAGAAGGATTTTAGCATAAAACGTTTCTACTCAATTTCTGCCTTTTTTTCTCAAGTTTAAGCAGTTGTTTGTGATGTCTTCAGAATAATCAAGAAGTTAAAGCTCTGTATTTCAGCTTGGAAAGCCTGTTTAGACTGTTTTTGTTTCAGCAGCAAGAGAGCTATATACGTATATTTATACATATATTTATATATATATATATATATATATTTATTCCTGATGTTACTTGGTGCTTATTGTCAAATAATCTTGCTTGCAGGATAGAATGGTGATCTTTAAACTAGTTGCCAGTAAATATTCCTTTTCTCTTTTCATTGTCAGTGTTCGTAGAAATTTCACACTTCATTGGAGTAGAATATCTCTGCATATCTGATGCTGTAGTATATCTCTCCATTCACATGGATGATAAGAACTGAACATTCATGTATCCTCTTGGTATTGTCTCTAATTAGTACTATCCTGTGAAGCATTATAGATTAATTATCTATTTTGATCAAATAAATTTTTCAACTGATTAATGAATTAACAGAGAGAGACTGGTACGAACATATGATTTGTCCTGGAATAATCCTGCAAATGCAGGCTTTGTATCACAATCTGGCCTCCTGTATATACAGGTTGAAATCACCCATTTATTAGCAATCGGGGTGAGAGAAGTTACTAAATCAAGATTTCAGAATACTTGATCATTTGGTGTCCTTTCAGAAATCCACTAGCCAATTGTGAAATCAGGATTTAACACATGATAATGGATTGTCACACATAATACCAAGACCTTATATGCTATGTTGAGCATATGTTGAATGTAACTGATTTTTAAAAGGTATATTATGATTGTAAACTGGCTGTATTCAGAACATCCTACATGTATGTTAAACCCTGCCATGTGTCTGCCATGCATAATTACATCTGTTGGCTAGTTGCAAGCTACACCTTTTGAAAAATGTATTGAGTAACTCTGTAGTTCGGTGTGTGTAATAGCCTGACTTTGAAGTGTTTTCTCATCTGTTATTGTAATGTATGTTAGGTGTGTAAAAGTGTTAGAAGGAACATCTGCTCCTGTCGTAATTGATGCCGCTTTTCATCAAGATCAGAATGTTAAACTGAATAGGTCATTAATTAGTATCAGAATTGGTCCAACTATGAAGAATTTTTCCTTTGTGTACAAAGTGGTCCATTTGGCTAGTGTAACAGTGCTAATCCTGATTTCTAACAAGTCCGGGTGAAAGGTCCTTATACTCTGGCAATTTGTCAGGGAAATCTTCTGTTCCTGCATCCAGCTCTCAGTTCTCTTAGAGTATGCGGCATTTCCAGGTGGGAAATAGAACAGAAGTCTGATGAATCCATACCTCAGAGAAATGCTGTGCTGTTACACTATTTCATGGCAGTTCTTACAATTCTGTCCATTTGTGCATACGTGTGCTTTAATTTTTCACTTCAATACACACAAAATATGACCCTTCCAGTTACTTCGGGAACTTTAATTTCCAATTTTCTTATCTTTACTTTTAAAATCAAAGTGTTTCATTAATGCCTATTTCTTCCATTAAGCTTTGAAAGGATATATTTCATTCTCAGCCTACAGCTACAACTGGTTAAAGCAATTTTCATGGTGGCTATAGACAAATGCATGCTAAGCAATTTAGCTTTTATTGTACTCACTGTTGGTTCTCTTCTCTATTGCATATTCTTGTGTGAATTCTCAAATCTATGTATATTAAAATTAGAGATGGTGTTAAAGCTGTGTGCCTAAGTATTTCCAAAGAGGTCACTCCTGCTGCATGCATGAATAATAGAGCTGAAATACCTCCATTTATTGGACTTGTGCAAATGATCTGCTTAGCACATTTGGCTCAGCAAGTTCAGGATGTATTGAAGAGGCAATAGACGTGTCTGACGTGCCTGACTCAGGAAAGCTGTCATAACACCAAAACATCCTGTGTGTTTCAGACGCCTTGTACTTGTGGTAGATGGTGTCCTAATCACAGTTTGCTAGCTGGTAGCCACAAAGTACAAACTGTAGAATAAATCTGAATATGTATTTTTCATATTATTTATCTTTTAAGAAGTGTGTTCAGAAAGTAGTTTCTTGTATACATGTAGAATGGGCTGTATTTCTGGTTATTTTCACAGAGTATAAAAGTAAGTAAAAAAAATAGTACTGGTACTTTAAACAGGTGAGTTAATATATCTTAATTTGGCTGCTATATATCTTAATTCGGTACTACAGGAAAATCATGAAAGTGAAAGAGAGTTTGTTAGGAATATAAACTGGAAGGTTAGCTCATTTGTTACGTGCTGAAATGCAGATGAGGGACCCAGAGGAGCACCCTAGCAAGAGAGCAGTGAAGTGACACTCTCGGCTTGGAAGGATGTACCAAGCAAACTTCTGCAGAGGTCTCTGCTGGTGATTTGGTCATAAGGGAGCTGCTTAATGGAGTGAAATATCAAACTGGTGGGAGGATATAGTGGGTATGTTGGAGGGCAGATGTGGAATGTAGATTTACTACCAAATGGGAGAGGTGGTTAGAAAACAGAGAGCTCCTGCTTGTGCTGGCCTCTGTGCTCACGTGGCCATGGTTGGCTGTGTCCACATAGGGGGAGAAGCAGCAATTCAGGAGGAGAACGCCTATGGGCTGCACAAAGCATACACATCAGCATCATCCTGCTATTATGAAACAGGTACGGCATATGAGGTAGCTGGTCACTGCCAAGGCATGCCCAGTAATTCTTTTACGCTGCCCAGCACTGATGAGGCATTGGCAGGAGAGAAATACTGCCCAGTATTGAGCAATGTTGTTAAAAAAAGATACAGAATAATAAGAGACTGGCTAAAGGAGAGTATCAGGAAGGATCAGGGTCTAGAAATTATGGGGATGATTTGGAGTTTTTAGTTAAGAGAAGATGAAGTAAGATGTGGTAACGCCCTTCAGATAGATGAAGGGCTGCTGTGAAGACAGGATCACCTCTTCTCCGTCACAGTGCTGGGTACAAGAAGAAGCAGGTCTTAAATAGGATTCAGTAGATTTAGATTTCTTATGTTAGGAATAATAAAATACTGTAATAGGTTGGTGGAGAAAATTGTGAGCTGTCCTTTGCAGGAAAACAGATAGAAATTGGTTAGCCAGCCTTCAGTCGAGGACAAGAGCATTCCTGCCAGGGGCCAAGTGATGGATCTGGTGATCTCCCCAAGTTCTTCCAGCCTTATTCCAAAATGTAAATTTTTGAAGTTGCTTTGAATCAAAACAACCAAAAATCCCTTTAGAATTGACACACAGAGAGACATACACACGCCTTCCAAAGAAAGAAAACCCCTTTTTGGCCATGAAAACTTCCTAGATAAGTAGAAGCTGTTGTTTGTTTCCAAAACTAGAAAATATATATTGAGTGGGGATGGTCCTTGTTAGGTAGAGAAATAGAGCCAACAAGTAGGTTTAAGGAGAATTTGGAGAGATCTCCATTCTGTGTGGGATTAGGGGCTTTCTTGCCAAAGTCCCATCTGTTCAGCTTTTGTTCAGCTCTGTTTTCTTTTCACCTCCATGTTGTGTTAGCGCTCCAAATGGAGGCATAAAGGAATGAAGTGAAGTCCTGAAGTTGTGTAGTGCTGGTTGTCTCTCCAAGTGCAGGTATCACAAATAATGACTGAGTTTTCATGGAGAGGTTGCATTTGGTAGTAAAATCACCTGATGAAGAAATACTTAGATCCAGGAAAGCTTATGAAGCTGTCTTAAATGGGGAGCAAGTCAAGGAGAATGATGCTATTCTGCACATAGAAAACACCATTTCACCACACAGGATTTCTAGAATTGACTGAGAAACTCTGTATTCAGGACTCTGCATAATCTATGTTAGTATGTGTTAATCACACTTATCATGCTAACTGTTAAACAGGAAAATCACACTTTAATTAAAGTTATGGGGAAAGACATGTCTGAAAACTCAGGACTGAATCCTCTGTCATAAGCATATAGATGACAGCATGTGGCATAGCTCTGGGGATTCTGGGTCGAATGTAGCCTGGGAATGTACTTAGAGGATGAATGATTGAGAGGTGTAACCTACAGCAGACTTAAAATGCTGGAAATTTGGCATTAGCATCTCATTGCAGCACCCTTGCAGACCCATAGGACTGAGGGCTATTTCCTTGTGTTGTTTGTTCATGGCTCATTAGAGTTTCAAGAGAATATTTCCTCTTAAAGAGAGACACTTCTAAGAGAAGAGATTATTTCTATTTTATCTGGAATTGCTTCTGCTGAGGTAGTTTTTGTGCTTAAAATAGATGGTTGACATTTCTGTCTGTTTCCAAAGAAGTTCGTAGAGAGTTTATCTTTCTCTCTACCCTGAAGAACGAGACCTCGGTGAAAGTGATAGCAGTAATTGGGAGAGACAGCCCTGTAGGATGGACAGCACAGCGGGCTTCCATGCCTGCTGAAAGATCTGGGGTAGGTGGAATATTTTTCCCTTCATTAAGCCACTGGGAATGGCTTAGAATCTACCATAGCTTATTTGTGGGAGAGTGGGATAATGGATTTCATTCTTCTCCTGTTTAAAGCATTGTAAATCAGGACTGACTCACTTGGGTTGATGCTAATATAAAATAGTAGGTGTAGACAGAAAACGGGGTTAATCTCCAGCAGTTGTCAAAATAACTCTTGGGTAATTTACAAAATTAAATGTATATATTCTGTGCTACTCAATTGTTGTTTGGAATCTAGGTATCTGTACTACTACTGCCTACTTTTTTTTTTTTTTTTTTTTTTTTTTTTTTAAGAAATCGTAACTGCAGCAACTTGTTGTGGCCTGGCTGTATTTTCTTACTGCATGTGGCAATAGACTGTATATGCTGCAGCACTGTAGCAGAATGAGTGTAGAAACAGTGCAGAGTTGGAATAGGCTGTGTGCTTAAGGACAAATTAATAAGAAAGTAAAAAGTGCTCTCTGTCAAATGTGTTTGCAAAGAAAATCATGCAGTTGCTAGGAGGGTATCTGTAATTGCCTGTTCCATGAATCTTTCCTGAGAGCACAGATCCATACAGTTGCTGAAAATGAGCCTGAAGTGCAGGAGTTGTGAATTGACCTCCAGATGTATTTTCATCTTTCTACAACAGTTTTGAACAAGCATTTAGAGAGCTAAGTTACTGGCAAGGGTGGTAAAGTTCTATTGGAAAAGACTTACTGGTATTTTGTAATCCAGATAATTAAATACAGCACATTCGTAGTTCTGGCCTCAGTGCAACTAAACAGCATAATGTGTTGTGCAAGATAATCAATATGTAGCTAGAGCCTTTCTGCAGTACAATTAGCTTCAGTTGCCTCTCTGAGCACAAAGATGTGTGAATTTTCCATCCGTGTCACAGGAAGTCTTCTAGAGCAGTACGTGTCAGAATGATGCAGGACATGGTAGTTTTGTCCTGGGGCTGCAAGTGGACTAGGTGACTACAACAGAGCAAAGTGCTACTGCAAAAGGATATTTTTATCATGTTAGCCTACTAGAGAAACAAACTTTTCCATATTTAAGTTACAAATACACCAGAAGACAACACAGCCTTTTGCTGGACACTCTATCACATCGGAGCAGCAGTTTCCTGCTGTGTTTGAGCTCTTTGCTCCATGGTATGCATGCTGCATCGATATTGACAGAGTTTGTGTTTCTTTCCTGACTTGTGCTCTGGTATTCACTGCAGGTACTGAGTCTGCTTTTAGACTTAGCTAAATAGCAGTCTGGTCTCTTTTGGTGGGCAGTTTTCTCCCAGAATTGGCTGCCCACACATCCCTAGCATGTAACAAGTTATAATAAGCCATTTTATTTCTAAGCACGTGATTTTCCTGCAAAATGTACGAGGTGCATTTCCAGTTTTTCATATGAAATCACCATGAAAATGATGGAATTATTTCAAATGTTGAAATTGTCTTTACTGGGGTGTGGACTACAGAAAACCTTACTAATAAATACTTTGCCAACTGCAGTGTCTAACTTTCTTAGAGAATCTGATCACATTTGACAAGGGAAATAGGATTCCAAAGGACGTTACATGAAATTATGAGATGATATAAATGGAAATATATTTTCTTGGGGGGAGGAAAGAGAACAACTTCTCCATAATTGAGTTACAGATAAAATTGAATTTAAAGGGTCCAGCAAACTTGTTTGAAGTTCAAAGAAGCTTGTGCATAAATTTGGCCTGCCTGGAGTTACTGCATCTTAACACATATAACTTGATCAAAAGAAAATTAGAAATTGAGTAGTTCCAGAAATCCAGACTGATTAAGTCAATCTTTCTTGCCTAGTGATGGAATTTAGCAAAATATCATTTGGTCTTCTCTAAAGTATTATCCTCCTGGATCAAAGGATTTCTCTTCCAGCCTTTCTATACTAATCACACAGTGAAAAAAAATGAACTTCTGTAGTGAAAAGATCTTTATGATCCATTCAGGTTAGTAGTTCTTGAGGGCTGTTGTTCTGAAATAAAACCTACAAGAATGCTAGAAGTCAGTGGAGATATTGTTTACCCTTTAATAGCTCGAATTTGCCTCTATGACAAACTTGTAGCTTCATTTATATGATTTTATTTTGTGTTGTGAATTTACTCATTTATATGATTGTATTTTGTGTTGTGAATTTACTCTTTTGTTTCTGTGAAATGCAAGGGCTGTTACTTGAAGAGTTTCTGAATGATCCTACCAGCAGTGCTCTGAAGGAGGGAGAAGTCAGTAGTGATACGAGACGTTTGTGGGACAAGGTCTGATGGTCCAGGAACAAAGGGAATGGGAGCTCTTCAAGAGGTGTGCATTTCATTTAGCAGGAATGAACTAGCTAGGCTGAATATCTGGATAGGGATAAATGTCCAGGTGCTATTCGTAGCATGTCCAGCTTCTGGAAGTTTTAATTCAAGGAAGCAGGACTTGAAAGTATAATTTGTGCCCTAACATGGGACAGGGTAGACAAAGATGACTGAGACCCGTGAATGTTGGACCATGACGTTTCACATAGCAAATACGATTCTCTGAATTATTAGTGATAGTGATAATTTTCCACTCCAATAAAAGCCAACTTAAGGGAAACAGTTATAAAGGTTTTCCAGCATGCAGGAGACATACAAACAATAAGATTATAAAATGCCCTGTTTCATATAGTTCTGATCTGCTAGACACAATGTCATTTGGGAATTCAGCTGGCTAAACCAAGTCTCTTTACAGGCCTGCTAATATACCAGTGTGAAGTTAGGAGGAGTATTAGAACCTGCCATATTTTCTACTTACCAGAGTTTTACTTTGTACTGTGATATTCAGATCTTTTCAGTACCTCATAAATATCCTTCAATATCCTTTAAAATAGGCCAAAGAAAATACATTTAGGTGAAGTAGTTTTAGTATAATGAGAAATTTCTCCTTTACCAGCAAGTTTTTGTGCAGTTCTGAAGCCCTGTACGAGCCAATGAGGAAGCTGATTCCTATGAAATGTGGGAAGCTTCGCAGCTCATTGTAAATGTGCATCTAATATTCCTGGGTGCCTAGTAACTTAAAATCTGGCCTCTATTCGTGGTGGCACAACTCTAATTCTATTAGGCTGTTAAAAATAATATAAATCTGTTCAGTCACTGACAGCAGTTTTTTTTTATTGTGTGGTAGTTTGGGATTATGTGAGTTATGGGGAAAGGTGACCTTGATGCAGGTTTAAGTGCAGCAGTTCTTGACACAGTGCAGTAAAGAACAGCACTGGTGTGACCTTAATTATTTTGTTAAATGCACTAGGGTTGAATTACTTAAATAAAAAAATAAATAAGTGACATTCACATTTAATAAACTGCATTTAATCTCATGCATGGATGTGTTTATGATAGAGTTACAGCAATACAGTAAATTAAATACGAATAGAAGGCTTGCTAGTATCCTCATACACAGATGTTTTCTATTTAGGCTAAAATAGAGACTATAAACGAGTCATTCAGGACAACATTGAAGTTCATGTATTCAGTAAAATAAATAAAATTTCAATTTTGAATAATTAATATTTGCTCTGTTATCATCTAGCAAGAAATCAGGCTGGTTAATATGTAATGGAGTAAAGCTGTACTAATCAGAATTTTACACTAGGATTTTGCAGAGAAATAAGCACAGGTGATAATATAATCAACAGAAAGGGGTCGCTGATACTCATTTAGGATGTCTTAACGTTTTTTACCTGCTGTAGAAGTTTTCACTGGTGTCAATCAGAAAAGCTGTATGACTTATGAAAAAGTTGAAACTGTATTAAAACAAAAATTGCTGTATTTACTGAAGTTTTACCACAACTTTTCTCAAAAATTCTACCTTGCTCTGGGAGGAGTTGAAAAACCTGTATAAGGGAAAGACGTTTCAAGTTACCATTAGTATCCTTGATTTTTGCCTTATTTTTTTTTTAGTGTTTTAGCCAAACAGCTGGGTACATTTGACCCACGTTTGTTAAACAGTTTTAGGAAATCATGATTACCTTTTGTGGTGAATAAACTATTTAGAAGGAAAAATCAGGCAGCTTCATTCCTTAGTAATCCTGAGGCAGAAATGAGCTGTTATAATAGTGTAAAACCCCTATGTGCCCATTCACAAATGGGTAGAATTTGTAATTCTATAGTTTATCTAATGATTGTATTCCATTTTACAGTGACAGTTTTCATTAAAACTACATGTATTCACAGGAGGGCAAACCTAATAATAGTAGCCTTAAATCAGGGATTTGTTGTCCTTTTCTAATGTTACACTTCTTCTGAAATTGTGTCATTTAGTCATAACAGAGCTTTCTTTTTAAATTGTGTGAAATTTCATTCAGTTGTTCAACATGCATTTCTTGGAGAATGTGTGGTATGTGGTTGATGGAAAAGCATGTTTTTTCAGGTACTGAGGTAGGACTGAAATGACTTTGAAAAAAAGGCTTGATGAAGTGTTCAGTCAGAGCTGTAGACACCTCCATAATTTCAGCATCTGCACAGTATTTTTACAATTTTAAGTTTATTTCAGTGTTAAAATTAAGGTTTAAATAGGGTGGGGAGTGGGGCTTTTGGTTTATTGGCTTAAACACACTGTAAAGAGCCTTTCGTTTATTGTAAATGTTACTATTTAGCTTCATTTTTACCTTGTATGTTCCATCCAACATGGTAAATATTCAGTAAACCTGTGATTACTTTTTATATCTGTAGGTTTTTATTTAAAATCTTATCAGCCGATTAGAACTCATATAAGAAGTGGTTTTGGAGTTTGATATTAAAAACGAGGACATGTCACTACAGGAGTGACAATGGAGAGGCCTGGCAAACCTTTATTTTACTGCAGTTTTTATTGCAGTAGATTGGAGAGAATTGAATTTGTGGTGTATTTGAAATAAAGTAGTTTGGGAATAGTTCCCTTCTTTCATGAGGCTTCGAGTTCTGCAGGTGTCTGCGTGATATGGCTTGTTCTGCTTGGATACGGATGCCCCAGCTGTGTGGTGGCTGTGCTGGTGAGGAAGAGCAGGGCTTTCTTCCCCTGCTTGTGTTTTGCCATGCTGGTTGCTCAGAGAAGGGCTTTGCCCCATCTTCTGCTCTGATTTATATTGTCAGACCTGCCAGAGGAACCTCTCTGCCCGTTTTAGCTTCTTAAGTATTACAGACTGAATGTAACGCTCTCAAACCTAACCTCTCATCAATACTGGCAGATTGTCATACTAGGCAGGAGCATTTTTCAGCATAGGACAGTTAAGAGAAAGACATAACTGTTGTGGTAGCATGCATGTGTACATTCTATAATCATTCCTTATGTTGTAAGAGTAGTCCTTACGATTCTGAGGTCTTCTCTTTTATGCCTAAAAATCTTTTTTTCTCTCATCTAGTAAAGCCATCATTAAGCCATCATTTCTGTTACTTTTTTTTTTTTTTTTTTTTTCTTCATAAAACTAGAGCTGTAAAGCAGTTGCTGTAAATTTTTGAGTGTATGGACACAAACACAGAACATTATGGCTTTTGCATTTCTCTTTTTTGAAGGAAGAAAGAACCAAATGTGTAAAGTCTAATACAAAATTAAAGCAGCGACCAAGTCTGAAAAAATCATTTAGGAAAAAAAAAGATGCTCTTAAAAAATGACCAATTAAGCTTTTAAGAGTGAGATACGTTATGTCTTTTGAGGAGAAGGTGAGTTTGAGAGGCACAGCAGTTTACTTTATCACACATTCCTGCATAATGCATCACACCAAAATCCTGTTTATCTAGTCTATTGCTCTTGGCAATTAATCCCAAAGAAGGACGTGAAGGGTACTGGGAAAGGTGAGATGAGAAAACAGAAGTGTTCATACCTGCTGTAGGATCTTCTGCAATAGCTTTATAGTCCAAAGTATCATATCAGGTAGGCAGAGATCAGGAGACTTCTCTCCTCACTTTATCCATTTATTTAATCCTGTGACCCTTAAAAACAGTCTTTTTTTTTTTTTTTTTTTTTTTTTTTTTAATTTCAACTATACCAGAATTACCTCATACTGCTATCACCAGAAAGGTTGGAAAACAAAATGTGGCATTGTGTGGATAAGAACAAGATAAATCCTTGCTTGGAGAGCTTTTTGTTAGTTAATAGCGCTATATAATAGGTAAATATATTTGCTACTTGATTGAGTTACCTCCTTCTCTCCCCATCCCCAAGATGGATACTTCACAAAAGGAGTTGTGCTCATGGTCTAAATACTATGATGAGGGTTAGAATAACCTGACTCCTGAAACTGTGTTTTCAGGATGTTGGAGCGATGATTTATTTAAGATTAGAAGTAGACTTGAACTGCAAAATTTGCAGCCACATCTGGATATCTCACGTCTCAACTTTTTGGGAAACATGATTTATGTTGTAGCATTTTAGAAACAGTGCTTGGGATTTGCAAGTGAGCTCAGAATTCAAATGCCGGCAAAATAAACACATTTTGGGGTTGTGCCTATTAGTAATTATGATGGATGCAGAATCTGTTTGTTAGAGAGGTCTCCCACAGCAGTTGCAAAACAAATAATTTGCTCGTTACCTTTCCCTTCTTCTCATACCTCATCTCCTTTGAAAGTTGCTATTTTTCATTTTATGGCACTGGTGAGTAAGTGCTGCTGAGTCAACGCTTGATTAGTTTCCAGCTGGTCCTGTGTGAATAATTTATTTAGATGCCAAACAATCAAATTAAATTTTCAGAGTATTATGGCCTTAATAGAACTGCAATGAAATTGTGGTGTTGTCATCATGGTGCCATCCCCAAAGATGCTCATGGCCTGTGACTACTGTCAAGTTGTCTCCTCAGACTGGCAGGGACACCATTCTGCCATAGTCCCCATTTTCGTTACTTTTTGTAGCAGTGTAATGTTTTAACTGTAACACTGCTGACTTCCATTTATACCAATCTGAAATTATTTTGAGGAGAAACATTGCATAAGAATGGGAAGTCAAAGCAATTGTTTTATTTTTTTGTCAAGAACATGTTAAAAGTTTTCTGTAACTGCAGTGGCAATGTTTTGGAAAAAAAAAAAAAGGTCAAGTAATTTGTTTTCCAACTTTAAAGAAAAAAATAGTTTTTTTCTGTATTTATATTATTTAATCAATGCATATTGATTTATTTTTTTTTTAAAAAAGTCTGAAATTGATGCAACATGAAACATAACAGCTTTCTTTAATTTGCCAAATGAAAGTCTTGGAAATTATGATTAGGTGATATTTACGTATCCTCTCTGATGTTAAGATAGTCATTTAATTTTGTTGATTCAAATGTTAATTATTTTTTAAAATATTAATGTAACCTGATTTCATAGCTTATCATACTTTGTACTCATCACACCTGCTGTGGAAAAGGGAAAAGAATTCAAGATCTGCATGTTGCTTTTATAAAATCTCCTAGCACTCACAGGATATTTTGAAAATTTAGACCTCTTTCATGGGGAGAGCAGCTCCTGCATATCAGGACTTGTACCTCTGGGTGAATGCATTCATTTTTCTTTCTATTCTTCAGTATTGATCTAGGTTATCCTCTTCTTGATAGAAGTTTTACAGTATGGTAAAGGAATTGATTTTTTTTCCTAATGATAGATATAGACAATTATTGACTTCACTTAAGTCCAGCTATTGCTAAAGAGCTGCCAGGGCTAAGGACTGTGGTTTCAGGCCAGTTACACTTTTGTTAGAGGAGTTTAGTGAGAAAACATGAGCTACATCCAGATTAGCAAGTGCACAGGGGCAGATGCGTAGAGGGAACAGTTGGTGAGGAGGACCCGGAGTCTGCACTCCGCATATTTCCTTTCAGACCACGTCTGATCTTGTAGATTGAGTACTTGCAAGCATTGGAAGCATTCCTGGAGCACATCCTCCCATTTAGTTTCATGCAAAAGGAGTGCAGTTTCTTTGACTTGAGACGCAATGCCAGCCAAAATGTGATAAGGAGTTTGGCTCCAGAAGTGCTTGTCTCATCAGTCTGAACTGCTGGTGTAGACGGACAGAGAGAGATGTGTATGGTGAAACGCCTAAGGTGGAAATTCCCCACCAGTTAAACTGTGGAGTTTGTCAGACATGCTGAGATTGTTTTTCCACAATCAGTACAGGAGTTTATGTCTACAATTAAATTTAAAAGAGAGAGGACAAGCTCTCAACAGGTATAAGGTCAGCACAGATAAAAGGTGGTAGGAAGTACAGATAATGCAAAATAGCTATATTGCTGCTAATGGGTAAGTGTCATGATTCCCATTCCTCTCGGCTGTCATTGTTTTCAAACAGGAGCATCTTACCTGTCTTAAAAATTCGCTATGATCTGCCTGAAAGCTACACAATTATCTGTAAACAAAAGAGATTAAAAGTCACCTAAGTCAGAAAAATCATCAGTTCCCCTGCTTCCAGGCTTCTGCATAATTCTAAAATTATCTAGAGAAGTGTTACAGCATGCAAGGGTGTGATATTTGACATCTGCATTGCCTCAGGAATATTTTAATGATTAAGGCTTGTCATTCATCTCCTAAAATCCCTGCGAATAGAAGTACATTTTATACTGAGAATATTTCAGGGACAACACAGAAATGTTGTTCCAGAAAGCAGCTGGGGTGCATGCCATCTTTATTAAGGATTTTGGTAAATGAATAGAATAGTGCCATCAACATTTTTTCTCTTTTCGTAACGGAGGATTCCCTGTCGAAACCAAAACTGTGACCTTAAGCATTCTGTGTCCAAAAGGGAATATACAGCTAGCATGTGTCAAAAGGCAGTGTCTCCAAGGAGGACTCTAACAAGATTACAAGATTGCTAACTTCTCTAGCAGCAGCTCTGCTCCTTTTATTAGTAACCTTTTTTTTTCCTCCTGTTAGAAGGAGATCTTTGAGAGGTGAGGAAAAGGTTTGTTTATCTACCTATTGGTAGTTGTTTGATCAAATCTTGTGATGGTCAAAACCTCTGCTTCTGAAACCCTAGGATAGATGTCTTAAAAATAGCTCAGTAAATGTTGCTTGCATTTCTTAAAACCGACTTTGGTGTAGCGTTTGCCAGAGGACTGAAGTTACCCATAAGTCAAAGTATTCTAACCAGAGATGCTGTTTCATATGACCTTGAGTTAGTCGAGCAAACCTGGGGAAGGTGGATAGTCTCAACACCTATGCGATCAGTACAGTTGTGAGATTCTATCAAATGTAGCCTAGGGGAAAAAAACCCTATGACAGACTTGTGGAAAGACACTATGATGAATCCAGTTTTTGAGTCCCATAAAAATGAACTCCAGAACTGCTTTTTACTAGCACAGAAGTTTACACTGATAATTTTTAAAGAAGTTTATTCAAAATGCAGCATGTTAGAAGGAATCAGCCATTTTCCAAATGTTCTCCTCATTCATTTCCTGGTACTCCTTCATTCCCTTTGTGCTCAGACATAGAAATTGCTAACAGAAGACAGTCTGCATTCTTGTCATAGGCTCACAGACCTCCATGCAATCCTATCAAGGCTATGTTGATACAGAGCAAGAGGCAGCTCTCAGGAAGGGTTGTGTACTCATAACGGTTTGTTGTAAATGAAGATAAATTAGGAGGTTCCTTTTTGCTGCATAAGGTCATCATCAAAACCCATTTTCCCCCCTTCCCTTTTACTAGTTTTGTTCTAGAAATACATTTCCCTAATGTTAGAAATTCTTTCATTTCTTTTCTAATTATTAGTGTCAGTGTAAACACATTTCACTGCCTTTTGAGTTAATTTCCTTTCTCTCTGGGCTTTATTCACTGATATATACGTGTTTTCCAGCCTTTTCCTTAGTTTTTGTGCACTAAAAAGAGCTGAACTAGACATTTCCTTTCATCCATCCCAGTGATCATCATACAGGTTCTTGTCTACAACAGAGATTCTTTGAATCTCTTCCTTAAAGAAGAAGATTCCGGGCAGAATTAGGTATTAACCAAGAGAAGTTCTTACCCGCGTGTCTGTTAAAGTAATGTTAATACCTCCTTTTCTATGCTGAAAATGACTCATTTGACATATTTAGGATCAGATTTACTTTTTCTCACAGCCATACTGTGTTACTGCTTTGTATAAAGGCTGAAATTGATGAACACATTCAATTTTTTTCTGCTTTTATTTCCAGTGGGATGAGCACATTCTTTACAGCACGAAAAATTTCATCTCCTATTTCATGACTTTGTAGTTTTTCCCATCAATTTTAATCTTCTTCCTACTACTGCAGTCTTCCTTGACATCTCTCTTTCAATATAAAGTTCCAATCCACCTCTGTTGATGATGCTTCATAAATTTGTGTATCAGCAAATTTCATTAGCATAATTTTACTTTCTTGTGCTAAGATCATAAATGAAAATAGAGATAAGCCATTTATAATCTCTCACCAACCCTTTACTTTCTTTTCAAACACTAAATTTTTGCTTCTCTTAACTTCCTCCTAATCAGTCACAGAGCTCTCATTGCTAATCTTTATTTCTTGATCAAAACTAATAGATTTTCCAGGCAGTATAGCAGGTGTTTGTCAAAGTCTGAATTGGAGCCTTTACACAGAGTAGTAGTGTCTTTCAGCGGAAGAAGTTTCAGAGATGAAATATAGAAGTAGTGAGGAAAAACCTTACTTATTGGTCGGTTACAGGAAACACAAGGTTACGGTCACATTATAATGTGCAGTTAGGCACCCTGGCAAAGGTCAGTGTCAGAAAAAAGACAGAAAGCGAGCTGGCAGAAGGCTGGTAGATCTTTGAAAACTTGTAAAATCCAACTGCATAAGAGCCAGTTTTAAATCCCATGGGTATCATTCTTTCTGCTAGAGGCCACGTCTAAGCAATCTAACATTAGGCACCTGTGTTTAGACTGTTCTGCATCCTTGTTTCTTTGATTTTTTCTTTTCAGGAACATACGGCTCTATGAGTGCAAAGGACTGACTCCTTCTACAGCAAATGTCACAGCTGCTAGGGGCACCCATCACTTCCAGAGCTGCTTTGCAGTTTTAAGGCTACTCTTGCTTATGGCAAACCGTAAATAGCACCTAGAAATATACTTCCAGCCTTCCTGCTGTCCCCATTCTCTGAGTTTTAAAATCACTCAGTGGGCACCATTTTGCCAATTTCACCTAACAATTCAATGGGCATGAGTTTCACGGATTTGGAGGTGGTGTCTACAGAATGAGAGAAAGTAGTAGTAAAGAGTCATTTTCAGCAGGCTTCTCCTGAGATGAGGAAACTAGTGGACATTTGATGATCAAGAATGCATGTAATCCTAAGTGAAAGAATTCCAGTCAGCTTTGTGTTCGAAGTGCTGCTATTAATGTTACGTTTCTGAGGAAGTATTCTTTTTTTTTTTTTTAATTATTTTTTTTTAACCAACTTTAACAAAGGAACTTTGAATTTACATTTACAGCACAGGAGGCTGGATTTATTTGAGAAACATGACTAAATGTGGAATTGGCATGGTATTCTGTGGCTTTTCCCATTAATTTCAAAAGTAAGTATTATAAACTAAAACTCAGATGGAAAGTTGACAATATGTTGGAGTATGTAACTTCAGGTTTGGTCCAGATGAGCACATACATGTTTAGATAAATGATGCTCCCTTGTCTGTCTCTTATTCATCAGATATCTGGTACAATGGTCTAAACATCAGGTCACTAGGCTGTTTTATCCTGCAATTAACATATCATCAAGAAATGACGAAACTTGATATCCCTAAAGTTGGCTCAATCTAGTAGTTCATTTTAATTGTCAACCAGATCATACCAAGCAGACATGAACTATACCTTCTTTTTGTCCTCTACACCTCCTATTCTGTGTTCAGTTGGTAAGAAACTTCCTTATGGGAAGCTTGAGCTTACTGTATAACATTCATTATGAAAATGAGTGGAAGAAGCTATATATCTGATTAGTTTTACTTAATAGAGACAAAGCACTTCACATGTTGTATAGGACAATAAGATTCTGAAAGAAAAATATTTGTATTCTATTAGAAGTCCTCATCACGTGAGCTTTAGCAGGAATGTGAGCAAGCTGTAAAACATTTAGACATATAGAACAACTGTCTTTCCCATATAAAAATACTCAACCAATGAAGTATTAGAGAGATATGTGACACAAGCCTAAGCTTTTAACACTTTATCATATCCTAAACACATCCAATTGTTGCTGGCTTTAGCCATTCCCTTTTTCACCTGGTAGCCTTGTCCCCCACAAGAAGCATTGCTTCTAACAGCAGGAAGAGAAGGCAGCATACTGGGAGTGCATGGAGGGGATTGAAGTTAATTTCCAAATATCCAGATTAGTTTTTTGGCTGCCACCTACTGCCATGAGGCAGAAACCTGGTGAGTTCCAATTTGTGACCCCACAAAAATGCTGAAATAGTCTGCTGATACATTATTAAATCTGTAGGGCCAAGTTTTATGCCAGAGAAAAATTTCACTGATGAGATTTACATCATTGGAAGGTTTGGCCCGTTATTAGCTAGTTCCTTAGGGTCTAACTTCTTTTACCGGCACGATATTTTATTCAGGAGGCTGTGACACCCAATTGCAGATTTTTATTGTAAGGAAGTACTGTAAAATACCTGCTCAATCTCAGAATGATTTCAAAGTTAGTCAAAGGCGGTGGTTTTACTGCAAACAAAGGTACAGTAAGATCAGTGGATTTTTCCCTTCAGTGAATCTGTTAGTGTAAAAAAAGCTAATGAAAAATTACCACATTCAGGGGCTGTTCGTGAGGGAGAAAAAGCATTTCTGCCAGATCACACTGCCTTGCCTAAATGGGCAGAGAGGATATTTCAGGAGGATTCCTGAGATTTGGCACCTCAACAGCAGCAGCAAAAGGGATCTGGTTATTGATAATGGACGTTTGTCCACATCTGATTTCTTCTCCTGACGAGGTATATAATTTTGCTGAGAACCACCCAACTCAAAAGATTCACCCATTCAATCTTCCCCAAGCCTTAGGTACTGAAGGTACGAGATATGGGACTTGTAAGACTTTGGATGCATACAAATTCAGATCATCTCCACAATCGTTTTTGGCCAGAGTAAATGAACAAAATATTTTCCAGCCAGGCAGCTTTAAATTGGAGAATGGACAGTGCTGAAGAACGGTACTTTCTATCCAAAGTAGACTGGACCACATGTTGGTAAGGGTTAGGCAACTTATTGAGGTTGCTGTTACAGCAAAACAAGAATTGTCTGCATAGGAGGAAGAGCATGGCAACTTTAAGACTCCCTGTAAAGGGTTTTTGGTATTTACATTGGATGCACACGTGAAAATAAAATTAAGTGAACTGGGACTTCGGAGTCCCCTCAGTAATATTTTGCATTTTTTTCCCTGGTAGAAATTAAGATTGCTTCTCTGTGATAGCTTGAGAATTAAATGGCTCTTTCCTTTCTTTGCAGTATTTTTATGACGAGTTGCCTGTCATAATATTTTAGATCTTTATTACTCATGGAAACAGGCATAACTGAAGAAAAAACTTATTGAGACCAACTTTGCATCTGTTTTTATACAGTGTAAATAAGATGGATAGACAGGTTTTCTTAACCTCATGCTCTTCATAAGTGTTGTGAGCCTTTAGATTCTACTGGCATGATTCAATGTACCTTCTCTTGGCTTAGATGACTTTTTTCATGTCACCCCTAAAATGATCGAGACAAAATCAATGTTAAATTGAACAACTTTATATGCTGAAGACAGAATTTCACATACCTTTTGTTCACAATGAAAGTAGGTTTAGAAAATGTTTTCTTTGACCTTGAGCTGTTTTTCATTCTTAGAGGTCTTAGAGAGTGAAACTTTCACTTAGAGACTGAAAGAACTTAATCCAAATGAGATATTCACCCTCAGTTATTCCAGAGTATTGTTCCCAATGTCAACAATGATTTGTAAGACCGAAAAACTAGTCTAGAATAGTTTTAAATGAGTTGTGTTTTACTCCTTTGGAATCAGGAAGTGTGAAGTGCTGGTAAGAAGCCGATTATAAAATCCATAGCACGAACTGAGTTAACTGTGTTTGCTCTCACTCTAGTGCTGAGAGAGCACCAGGCCAGTAGATGCTTTGCTGTCCTAAATGCAGCAGAGAGAAAAGAATTTTCAGGGGTGCTTTTTGCTCCACAGATGTCCTCTGTGAGGTTATATGGCTCTTTTGCTTTTTTATCACCACATTTGTCACTGAAGATAAGCTAAAATCTGGTTTGAGCTGTCTTATTATATAAGTATAAATTTCATTTAAATATGGAAGTATAATCTTCTGTTTTTATGCAAATGAGCTAAACTGTATTGCACTGAAATCTTTTCCCAAATTCTAGTAAACTGTAAAACAAACAAACAAAAAAAAAACAAACAAAAAAACAGACTGCATCACAGTATTTGCATCTGTACAGTTGCTGTGTTATTTGACATGGTACAATCTGACAATGACTGGCTGGCAGCATTTACTTTGGGTGAGTACATTACGTGAAGCACTGGCAATTTTTCAAAACTGGGAAATGTTCAGAAGTGTTCAAAAGTCATCAACGTTATTATCCAAAATCACAGTATCAATTTTGGAAAATGGAGAATAGGAATTAATCAATTTATAATAATTTCTTTAACCTTTATTTTGGAATTTTTGCTGTCACTTATTTTCAGTCTTTTTCAACATTCAAGACAGCAAGACTTAAATTCTTTATTTTTAGTAATATGTAATTAACTCTTCTCACCATTGTATGTGGGGAATATCTCAAGAGATGAAAGGCAGTTATATATTTACAGAGGTAGCAGATATATCTGAAATGTAACGTCCATGCTTTTAGGGTAAGTGCAGTTTGGGCACTGCTAAGTTATGAAAAGGAGATATATTTTGCTGGCTTTTGGCATCACCTTTAGGATGTAGACAAGTTAGAGAAATAATAATGATAGAAGGCTTAGAAAATAATACCTATGAAGAAAGACTGCAAGAGCAGGGTTTGCTGTGTAGAAGAAGTGAATGAAACAGTTTTTCAATACATAAAATATTGTTGGACTTAATACATTCCAAAGAAGGTATGTTCTAGCAGTTGAATCCCTTGAAGTCAAAGTGCTGGAGTTCAGTGCTAAAGTAAGATGGGAGACACTGTGCAAGTGGGACGGGAAAACAAACAAACAAACAGATTTTTTTTTTGTTTGTTTCTATATTTGTATGTTCTTTCTGAGATTCATAAAACCACATTTGGAGGTTGTGAACAAGAATTAATTTTAACTAAAGATCCTTGTTCTTTGGGTGAATATACGATTTCCTTATGATGGATTCCAAAAATAATATCTGGGAATTAGGGTGGACAGGGTTGATGTCAAGATGGCTTGAATACTCTCATGTAGTTTCCTTGTCTCTTCAATGCTACACAGAACATAGCTCAATATTATTTTATTTATGCAAGATCAAAACCAAACAGATCATGTCCTTGTACCATGACTGTCATAAAATTAACAGAGCAAAATTGCTTCCTACAAAGACCAGTGGATGCAGACCATCAGAAGATGGAGCTTTGAAGAATGGAATTTCAGTGGAGATTCATTGTCAAATACCTCTAGTAGTGCTTTAGTTATTTCTAAGTATTTAAATAACCTTTTTTCATCCTTTGTTAAGCAGCAGAGCTCCACTAATATCAAGGAAGCTATCTTAATTTAAACTTGCTGAGGTTAGGCTGTGAATCTTTTGAAAGAGACAGAAATAGTTCTACTTAATCTAAATTTGATTTTGATTGAAGGTCTTTTGTCAGTGCAGTTCCTTATTGTACATGTTGCGGTACCCTGAGTATAAGTTGTGTTTCTTGGGTTCTTTTTACAAGAGCAGTTATTGGTAACATATGGGGGAAAAAAGTAACAGACAGGTGTATGCAGCATAGATGTAGTTGGGCTGAACTTAGGTCAGGATCCAGCTATGTTGGTGGTGTTAGAGTTAAAAAACAGCAGAGCTTCTTCCCTATCGCATGATCTAAAACACCTAGTTTGGGATGGAAGTACTGAAATAGGGCGAATAAATCTCTTCCAGCACTGAATCCAGCTGTTGTATGTACTACTAACAAGTAGTCTTCAGCATCAATTCTCCTTTTACAAACATCTCTAATACATGTCTGACAATGTACGCCAGAGTCAGTACAGTCACAATGAGCGAAGAACTGTGATACTTTAAAGTATTGGTGACTCATGCACAGTAATTTAGAGGGTGGCTGCCTACAATTTCCAGGTGCCATCAATCTCCTAGGAAAGATAATTTCCTGCCTTCATATATATGGAGGAGGAAATGATACACCATGAATTTCTGATGATGGGGATGATGTGTAGCCTTCATATATTGTTTTTTGCCTTCAGGGTGGTTTACAAGTGCAATGTAATGTTCAGCATACACTTCAAAGTTTGTAAGTATTAATACTTCATTTTATAGAGGGGGAAAGTGAAGCAAAGAACTTTCCCAAAACTTCGGAAATCATAGGAGTAATTTTCAATCCTGTGCCTAGACTTTGCCATTTTTTTAGAGACTTCAAAAAAAAAAAAAAAAAAAAAAAAGAATAGAGTTAGTAACTTCCTAATTATTTTTTGCATCTAGGTAATAAAGGTTGGTTATTGACAATTAACAATTGAGCTAATTTTCTGTTCCGATAAAACAAGGTGGTCATCATCAGGATTTGAAAAGTAGTTTTTTACAGGGACATGAAAGCTAGTGTTTCACTTTTAGACAGCACATTTTTCTCAAAGTTTTTAATTCATTAATACCTTTTGTTCAATTTTCACAGCTCAGCTTTTTGGCGATTTAATTTATTTTTAATTTCTAAGTGCTTTAATGGCAAGCATTGTAGAAATTCAGTGACAGAGTTTTTAAGCCTCATATTTGACTCCACTGTAGAACTGACATTTCTAATGACACAAATAGTTGTGCCTTCCTGTATCTTTTGAAAATACACATCACCTGTGTGTTAAAAAGATACAGGTAAAGAATAGTCTAGCTGGCTAAAAACTGACAGGACGGGAGCCATACTGGTGCATATGATACGGAACCACATCTTCTTACCCAGATGAAACAAGAGCAAAATTTTGCCTATGGCTTAATATCATTTCTTCTTCCACTTTTACTGTACTTTAGTAATTTTTGGTAGACCGTCCTTTAGATGGACTGTCAGTTCTCAGGTTAATATCCATCAAAAAGTTGAAAGCTCCAGAGAAGTCTGCAAGATTTGTTTGGCTTGAAAAGTAAATGCACATTGACTTTTAATTTTCAAGTCCCAAAGCTGTGTACGAGACTTGTTGAATAAAAACAGTATGTATGTTTTTTTCCCTAAAAAATAAAAAAGGTCATTTACCAGTCACTATATTGGGCAGAACAGCTCTTCTAAGAAATAAATCGATAGACTTCTTGACTCCGCTCTACTTCGCAGTCTGCTCTGCTAGGAAGTTAGCTGAGAAAAAGCAACTTCCCAAGATGAAGCCACCCTCACTTACCAGCACATTTCACCACCATGTGGTTTACAAGGTGGCTGGCTATATTTGGTAACATTCATTGTGCTTTTTAAATGTGATTGGTACAGCTCAGAAAGCTAAAGGCAGGTTCACAATGCTTCAGCTCTCTTACCCAGCAGAGAGTACTCATTTTTTCAGTACCGGTGAAACCCATCTTTCTTTAGAGTGATGGGCATCCATCCAAATGTGTACTTTCAAGGCAATTAACAATTATTCTTTTTGCAAACTTAGCAACTACTACTGATGGGTATTGGTGGAAAGCACAGCATTACCAGGTGTTCAGAGCTGATGGAAGCTTTTCCTGCCTTGGAGGGGTAAGTTTTCAGTTCTGTTGCATCGAATGAGCTGAACAGTCCACTGCATCTTTCCTTCAATATGAACATTTATACACTCTCTCTCTTTACATTTTGCTCCCTATGTTCACAGAATCCATTAGAACTGTTTTTAAGAGCTGTGTCATCTACTAAATTAGGCCAAAATAGATTAACTGGTTAAAAAGGAAGAAGAAAGGAGATAGATTGACATGTGCACATACATAAACATTCAAAACCATTATAATTTCCTAAGGAAATAGTGCTTAAAAGCAGCAGAAACCTTCAAACCCAAACAGCTCTGCTCCTCTAGATATTACTCTCTTCTCCCAGCGTTTTTGAGAGCATTACTAGAGATAAGTAAAGACAAGTTTCATACAGCTGTTTACTAAAGCTCTTGGGGAAAGTCTAGCAAAATATGCTTTCATAAATAAAACAGAGTTAATTAAGAACCACTTGAAAAGCTAGCACAGGGGAAAGTTGGGAGAAAATTACCATGTAATGTGAATGTGGTTAGCAGAAGCATAATTCTAGCTGAAATGAGGCAGATACCTTACTGGGAGCTTGATTCATCCATTCTTTCTCATGTTGGGTAGCATCTTATTAAACAAATGATGCCATTAAAATTGATGGAACTACTCGGCAATAATAATGGCAGCAGAAAAGGCCTTCCCTAGGTAACTTGCAGCTAGAAATGTGATAAATGCCTGATAAAGTTATAGAGAAGGGTACTGTGTAAATGCAGGAAAAGACAATTGTAATATACGTGTTTATTTTTCAGAAGTCAGAAGCAAGGAATTGTATAAGAAATGCGAAGGGGATAGTGGTTTCCTGTAACAGGGTAGGCAAATAATAGCACATTTCCTAAATCAGGTTTACATAGTTAGAAATGTACAGCAAACCTGATCTTTGAGGATTGGGTGTCTCAAAACGTGGTAGCTAAATGTCTAGTCTGTGTCAGTGGACAGTAGGTGGCAACTGCTAAGGCCTTTATCTTCTACTGTGTGATTGCATCTGAGAGGGCAGTTTGGTTTGAGTCTGTTTCCAAGTGGTCAGATGAGAGCAGCATAGCTCTTGGGAAGTTGTCTGAGCGCTGGTCTCATCTGAATGTGGCACAGTGACTAAGTGATGAGGCTGTAAAGTCTCTGGATAGATATACCTGAATGGAAAGGATCTTGGGAGATTTGTGTCTTGCAATGTCCCTTGGCCTCCTTGTTGGTTTCTGCATATGTTTCATGCACGTGGAAAACACCTAATACTGCTTGTTTGTATTAGCACTAAACTTTAGTATGCAGAATCTGTACTCAGCTATCATTTTTTACTTCAGATCTGCTCACAATCTGGCTAAGGTTGCCTCGGTACTGCAGAACAGATTATATAATGACTAATATCTGGGTTACCTGTTGGGAGAAGAGCACATGTTTTGAAACAAATGTGAAGAGGAAAGCTGCTGAAATTTTATGGCTCTTGCAAAAAATAATTTGCACTTGCTGTACTTTGTAAACACCTAATTTGTTGGTCCCCTTTGGCATTTTGGCACATGCTTAACTTCATCTAGCGGTGCTAACAAAATCAGTTGTGATGAGAGTGGCTTCACCTTGAGAAGTTGCTTTTTCTCAGCTAACTTCCTAGCAAACTGCTAGGTAGAGGGGAGTCAAGAAGTTTTATAGATGTGTTGCTTAGGAGAGCTGCTCTGCCCAATATAGGGACTTTACAAAGGCTGGTATGCTGATCTGATCTAGGATTTTGATTCAAGATCATCTGACTTTTATTTATTTATTTATTTATTGCAGTGCCGTTCTGTCAGAGGCGCACTTGCAAGTCCCAGTTTCTTTCGCAGCATTTGGCAGAGCATCGGTTGCAGCTGAGGTGGGATTAACCTCACCCACCCTTGTCTTCTGGTTTAGTGCAGGATGGAGACCTACAGGACTGCTGAGGGCCAGTTTCCTACTGAAGAATGCATTTTTGTCTTTAGTGGGTAGAGTGGAGTATGATTATAGCAAGACCTGTGGCTGTTGGCATGGCAAGTGAGAACTTTGGGTGAGGAAGAAAAAAAGAAAGTTTTCAAATCTGGAAAACAAGGCAGCTACAGCAGTTCTAGTTGCAGTGTATGGTAGAATGAAGTAGAGAGCTGTAGGTTGCTCTTGAGAAAGAGCAAATAAATTACTAGCCCTATTTGCCTAATTGTCCAGGGAAAGAACAGCTATTAGGCATTGCAGAATTTACACACGCACATGACAATAAGAACTACACTCAGAGCATTTCTAAGACCTTTGAGCTGTGAAAGAACTGGATGGAAGGCTATATAAGACCTGAAAACTGTCAAATTCACATGCGTGAGTTGGGCTTTCTGCTCTATTCAGATAAATGCTGTCTGTTAGCATTTCATTTCATCAAATACACTTGTTAGAAAGCCTTATTTTGAAAATGCATCTGTATTTCACAGTTTTGGTATTTCTTGTCATATTTTATATTCACGTTCTCCATTTTTTTTCAGCTCCATAGTGCTGGCAACTTTCAGGATCTCACCAAGACCCCTAAATGGCTAATTTCGTTTCATTCGTTTTTAAGAGAATTACATACAGCATGAGTGAGGAAAACTAAACTGATATAATCTGTTGCCTTTACACAAACTACTTGCTGAATTAATTTCACTGACTGTCAACAGGTGAAAGGAAGGTGAGAATTTAGGAAGGGTTTGGTAAAATGGCAAGTCTTAAGTGTATTTTTCAATTCAATACTCAGGTTTAAAATCTGCCAGCTATGTCCTCAGCCCATGCCTTATACTTGGGAGATGGGAAGCAAATATTATTTCATCTTCTTGGGGATTATTCTGGGGTGAAATGTGGGGGGAAAAAAGGGAGGAAAGGTAAGGGAATTGCCCCTTTATGCACTTCTAGTTGCACATCAGCACTCCCTGATGTGTTAAACACTGTTTGTTTGCTTGGTTTTGGTGAGAACTGTTTTTTGTGTGTGGGCTGTCAAACCGGACTTCACAACTATGTGCCACATGCATGCCATGTCCCAAATGCTATCCTGTTTTATCTGCTGGAAGCCAGATTCCTTCCAGCCATTGGTATTTATGCCCAGTAAGAGGACATAGTCATCAGTAAACAACTTAGCATGCTTAAAACACTTGCTGCTGTGTTCATTCAGTGCTGCCAAATTCCAAGCCATATTAGCAGCCTCCTAACTGAGCTGTCTGTGCCCTTCATTGGTGTACCCTGAATGTTCACAATAATGTCAAGCCAGTTTTGGCAGTACTGTTGCCCACACAAAGCAGGTGTTTGGTTGGGAAGGACCAATGGATGTGACATCTTTACATGCCTTTCCTATGCACAAGGCTTTGTTTTTTTTCAAGATAATTTCTCTACTGTGCAAATTGTAGGGATATTGTTTGAAAGATAGCTTTTATTCAAACAAAATGTTTGCGTTTAGTTTAGAATTTTACAAAGGCATTTTCATTCTTTGCCACCAGGATTTTTTTTCTGTATTTGTTTTCCTACCCTTTTCAGTACTCATATAATAATTAATAAAGATGGCAGTAGCAGTGTAGGGTACAGTGCTGTGAGTTTTGAGTGGTTTGGGAATGTTTGTGTAGAAGATTGCTTAGAGGCTCTGTAGGACAACCATCATACACAGAGCACCAGGTGCACAAAGGCTGTATTTTAAAGTTTTAAAACTAATATAAGATTAAGGTAAATTTTTTGTACAGGGGTCTATTTTTAATCTAGTTGCATTTTTACAGTAGAATTAAAACATGGTTTCAAGAGACTGAGGGTGATAAACCTTGAAATATAGAATCACAGAGTCATTAAAGTTGGAAAAGAGCTTCAAGATCATCTGGTCCAATAATAATAACGAATAATAATAATAATGAATAATAATAACACTGAATGTTGCCATTTCTACAGCAACGGAAGTCCCTTGAAAAAGGGAATTTATACTTGATTTCAGTGGGATGCAACAAAGTAAAAGAATCTGTTCTCTCTTCATCATGTTTCTGGGTACTCTGGGTAAAGGACAGTGTGTGATGTGGTTAATGCATAGGTTTGATTTATCCTGAAAGGTGGAATGAGTTTGGCCCGTTACAATTAGCTTGAGGTAGATTTTAAATGAACCTGATGACATCATATCTGGCTACTTCTTCTTTTCCTGTATTTCTGAGGCATCTTTATTACTCATTGTGCTGAATACATGATTTGTAGTTTGTTGGCACTGTTTCTATACTTAGTGATTTAGATTTTCTTTTATGGAATACATGCGGATTTTATTCTTTAATGCAGGGGACAGTAGCTTTTATCATTTGGTTTTGGAACCTCATACTTAGCTCTTGCTAGCCTGTTGACAACCAGCCTTCTGTCTCGTATATACTCTTGCCTGTTTGGTTTGTCATGTGCAAATTTTGTTTTCCAAGCTTGCTTTTCTACTTAGAGTGACAAATGTAATCCATTACATTACTTAATAATTTTGATAGCTTAATGTAGGAAGTATTAAATTCACGTAGCACCTCAGATCAATTGTGTTTTTTATTTGTGGCTTGTAAGAAGCTTATGTATTCCTTGCCAACATCTGGCAGTGCGGAAGCATGGATGAAACCGAATGGAATTTGCACTTTGCTATGAATTCTGTTTGCCTCGGTGCCTAACAGAGTGCTTTTACTACACTGTGATCTTTGGACAGATCTGCCTTTATCCTCGTATAGGCAGTAAATACTATTGCTTTGAGAGGAAGATGCAGAGGAAACTGCAAATGGAGTTTGGAGCGTTTTCTGTTACCCCACCCAAATCTTCATTAAAAATTCATAAAATTTGTTATTTTTTTTTCTCCCCTCAATTGTTATCAATAATGTTGATTAATACTCCCTTTCTACAAATTTTTATCAAGTGGGGAGTTGCTCTCATTTCCCTCATTTTTCCCAAACTAAACCTATTTAACTCATCAGAAGAAATGTTAACAATATTCCTTTTGATTTTTCTTTTCTCATCCATTTTGCCTTTTTCTTTTATTTTCCTTAAAATGCACTATCTGTAACTGGATGTAGTGTATCAGCTTAGGCTGGTTGGAGTAAAATTCTGCTAGGCATCCTGTGCTTTTTGTAAGATATCCCGGAGCTAACGTTAATTGCTTATCTTATATGAAGGTAACTGGTTATCTGTTCTTTTCTCTCTCCAATCCCATTTTTTTAATAATAATTCTTCCTGAGTACTTTCTTATCCAGATTTGCCAGCAGCTATATTTTCAGCTTTTCTTGAAAATGTTTTCCTCCTAAATTCAAGTGTGCAGGCTAATTAGAACAATGGGGCAGAATTTAAAAAATGAAGATGTTCCCATTCACCTGCATTTCTCCTGAAATTTAATTAAATAACAAGTGTTACAGTATCCTATACGTAATAAATTGTAGTGACCCATTTCCACAGCACTGGTACACCATGGATTAAGTAGTTTTGATGTCACTAATGCTTCATCTGATCTGCATTTCAGATGTCTGGAAATTCTTCTGGTTAGTTATTAGTGAGAATCTTAGAATTTCAGACGTATTTGTTATAGCACACACCTTTTCAGATTGAGTTATTTTCCTTGGCTTATCAGAATTGTTATCTTTTCCCTTCCCCACAGCCGTTTCCTGGTCCATTTGAAATCACAAAGAGAGAGGACTAATGGTCTCTGACACTGAAATGAAGCTCAGGCACCATCCAATTCCCATGATAAAATGCTAGCAAGTCTTTCATCAGCTTCCCTAAGAGTTATTTCAGATTGAGACCAGTTTTATCTGCTAAACAGCAGTAGGATTATTTCTCTAGACTTGCTGCTTGAATTATAGTTGGGTTCTACCCTATTTTTTATTTCTTTTAACACAGATACCACCAGAGTCAATTAAATTTAGTGTTAGCGTATTATGGGATTGGGAATTTTTTGTTTGACAGGTTATATATTTAATTGGTGTTATATCAATAAATACTTCTTAATGCTATGCTGTTTTGTACTACTTAAAATCAGTAATATTTAAAGCTTGCTTGCATCATAAATTCAAAATGCTTTCCAAACATATTAGAGGTTTATTTTGCTAGTCTTCCTCTTGTGGGGTTATAAACATTATATGTGTATGAACTTCGGGAAGCAGAATGCGTGTGTCCCTGAGTTTCAGTACTAATAGGTATGACTCATTTTCTTTCATCTTCAAATAGGAAAGATTACTCTGTGAACTTGGCTACTAATTGAGAATTCAGTAATTGAGAAAATATGACAACATCAAATTTTATAGCATGATAAAGGAACAGTCATGGTCATGGTTTCGTTTGTTTATTCAGCCTGGCAGCAGCATAATCACTTACAGTCTCCCCAGGGGGACTTCTGGTCTGCTAAGGGCTCCACTGGGGAATATGTTGTTCCACATGCAGACTAGGGTTTCTCATTCAGCCTTTTTAGAAATTCTGGTTTTCTGTGAAGCTGAAGCTTTGTAGGAATACTTCTTAAGCTTCTTTTTGACAGAGGTCAATGGAATTAACTGTTTTGCATTATCTTTTTAAAATTAGGCCTCTACACCTGTTTATGTGCAAAGCAGTTCTCCCTTAGAAAGTTGTTTCCCCACATAGTGGAATTTCCATTGAAGAAAAATGACTTTGTCCTCAGGGAGAAGGAACAAATGAATTGTTCACTCATCTCATTCCAATTATCTCTTTCAACTCAGTATCATTTTAAAAGCTGGGTTTTCTACAAACATACAGATAGGATATTCCCCACTGCATGTTAATGTGGGTAATGAAATGGTGAAGAAATATCTAACTATTGTTGCATTACATTAAAACCAAACAAAAAAAAATGTATATAATTTTGTCATTTGTGGTCAAGGAGGAGGCTATGAAATCAAGTTTCACAATAGAAAGGTAGAGGGTTCCTATTTTAATTCATGGTTATATAATCATGTCAAATGAAGATCAATCAGTTCTTCAGCATTAACTAGTTTTGAACAGAATTTGTTTGTTGTCAGTCACGTTAGTCTATGCTATCAGACATTTTAAGACTTCACAATGTGCACAAAGCACTAAAAAATTCTACAGTAGTTTACAAAACTTTTTCACTTACTTCTTCCAACCATGTTTCAAGGATTCAGTGGTACCAGCCATCATTTCAGACCTATGGAGGTCAATATTTACAGCATTAGATTTCTTTGAGTCACTAGCTTAACCTTTATTTTAATATATAATGAAAAGGGGAAGAATAATTCTCAGTGTTCAAGAATAGTAGGAAAATACTACTTCTATTCTTACATAATCTAGTTTCACTTTCCAGTAAAGCAGTTATATTAGGGAACGTATTTTGTCAACTCTCAAAAACCATTTCAGTAAACTATCTTTCATGAGTTTCTCATTAGTTCTCAGTGAAGCCCAAGAAGCTAGTTTCAATGACACTGTGCTATACTTTATTATTCACCATGCTATACCAAATTCTCCTGGAATTAATCAAGTGAAAAATCATCTTTACTAAAGGTTTTGTTTTTAAAGTGGTTTATACCTACAGCTTTAAGTAGTCTCTCCTGCTATGTAACTGTGAAAGTATTGAAGACCTAAACTATGTTTGAGTGAACCTGCTGTAACGGCGTGTTCATGGGAACTGTGAGCCAAGAAAGAACTCATATATTTTGAGTTCAGTATTCATGGAAAATACCAGGAAGATCATAGTCTTCAGGGATGTATGGCTTAGCAAGTGAATAGGTAAATTGTGCAAAATTGGTCTTAAAGTTTTCACTGCAAGGATGAGCTCTCAGTATTTATCAACATCAACAATATTTTTAGCATTTTCATAGATTGGCAGTGAACATACTCAATTTCATGAATAAGTTCAGCAAAGAGTATCCTAAGAACTGTTGAAATGAAAGGAAGGGTAGGATCACCATTTTTAAGGACAGGTCTATCACAGATGTTTGTCAAACTCCTGATTCATATGGGTCTTGCTTCATCTTAGTCCTTTTCCTCTAAGATTTCATTAGTATTTGTGATGCGCAGTACTGGAAGAATTTAACAGTTATACCCACATACTAAGTGCTAGCTTCAATGAAGAACGTTTCATGTTCATTTTTTTGCAGTAACATCTTTGTTTCTGGAATTGTCCTGGATTTCTGTTTACATTTGTGGTCTTAGTTCCAAGACTGCTTGATAAAACCTCTCTGCTTCCTTTTCCTCCTCTTCCTCTCTGTCTACCAGATATGAGATGAACTGTGATGTGCTTCTGAAGAGGTCCTTTAGCTAAATTACATTTGGCTGAAGCCAGGTTGTTTCAGCAAGACCCCTAAATTAAGTGTCATCTTGGTACCTCTCACCTTGTTCATACATTACAGGACTGCCAAAAACTCTCCATATGGGTTTTGCTTCTGCCAGAAGAGATTTTATTTTGATTATGCTACAGTTCTTGTTGCAGTAGGTTAATTGTTCACAGCGTTTTCTGTAGCATCACCTTTCTAAAATAAAGGTCCTGATTTTTGAGAAATACTAAGATGTAATGTATGAGATGAGCAGAAGCAACAAAAGGTTAAAATCTTCTGTACCTTGAACACATACACTTTAACTTCTTAAAATATATTATAAATGATGTAAATGTTCCTAGAATCTGAAATATTATGTACAGTTCTGGAAATAAAAAGATAGCTATTTAGAAAAAAAAAAAAGGGAAAATATTCTGAATTTATTCTTAAGAATTACACTAAATACAGGAGTTACTCCACTTGTTCTCATGTCAGCGGTGGAACAACAGTGTTAAGTTCAGCCCAGTTCTGCTCCCATGTTCCACCTGAGGACCTTTGCTAGAACATTATTTTCACAAGTGAATTTCTGAAAAGTACCTTTTATCCAGCTGAAGGATTTTTTTTTTTTTTCCTGCTTTGTTAATATGCCTGCCTTACTGGTTAAGAAAGAGAAATTTCAGTGCATTTTGTGCAATGAGCTGGAGTGGAAGCCCACAAGGTAACCACTTCTGTGTAACACTCCGCTTGCATGGCTGATGGCTTCTGGGTCCAACCTGCACAGCTGTGGGAGTTTGCCAGTACAAAATTGAGGAACCTGCACTGTGTGAGGCATAATCTGATCTGCCGTGTGTCTGTGTGCTGTGTAACAAATTCGAGTTGTGTTGGATTTCAGCTTTTAGTTTGAGAAAAAAATTTCTTGCCTCCAAAGCTGGAAAGAAAAATGCAAAAGCTTCAAAGAAAAACCTCCAAAGGTTAACTTGACAGAGCTGTGTTGAGTCTAAAACACAGCATAACAACTTGCTTGTACCCTGTTAATATAACTGAAGTTTGCGTTCTTTTTGATTTTATCAATAACCAATTGTTTCAATTATTTTTTCAATTATGTTCAGAAGCCAACTGTGTAAGTATATAAAAGCTAGGTATGATCTCACATCTTCATGCAAAATTTTATTTATACCTTCAAAATTTTTGTAGTAAATGGGAAGAAGTATATGACCTTAGATTTATACTGTGCTCCCCTTTATATAAGTAAAGATAAATTCAGCTCTTCTCCACCAAATTTCTTTGTCTGCATTTCTGGCTGTAGGTACTGACTTCCATCACTTTCAGTACATTTTGGAGTGGGTCCCAGAAGAGCTGGAAGTATAGACAAATTTTCAAGCAATGGCTGCATCAAAGACCTTGTTGGTTTTTTATGAGTCATCTACAAAAGCAGTTGCTTGCCTTAGAAAGCATTCCCAGTCCAGAATGAGAGAGATGAAGGGGGGGGGATCTAACAAAAAACCCTGCAAGAAGAGTTTGTCAGGTGTGGAGCTAGAGATAAGCCAGAAAGAGAGACTTCTTAGTGGTTAAACAAGGACAAGGGCCTAGAGAATTGGCAAAAGACTGTCCTTTAATCTATTTAGTGTCATTGAGAAAATCAAAGAGGAGCTTCAAAGATGGTTTGTCTGAGCAGGTCCTGAAAAGAAATCAATTGATTGTTTACGAACAAATATAAGTGGTAGTTCTGGTTATAAAAACACTTTTATTTTGTTTTTGAATGATTGCATCTTGATTTGCAGAACTGGAGCTGCTGCCATTTGATTCCTCCTTGAGGTTGTCTCAGAAGTTAAGTTCTGTCTGTATCTGCGAAATGTGGTGGTCTAACCAAAAAACACACAGAAATCAGCATTAAAGCTCAGAGGTATGAAGTCGGTTTATATAAAGTAATGAGATAAATAACTGAAAATAGAAAAGAGATTTCTAGAACTTGAACATCTTTTTTTTTGCAAATTGGCTGTTTATGGAGAATTCATAGCCAAAAGTTCTTTCCCGACACCTCGCTAAACAGTGTCATGTTGTAGGAAGTCTAAAATCTGTCTCTGCTAAACATTGCATACATTGTGTTGTTTGCAGTCTCTCAGGCACAGGGAGGATTCCTGTCTCATAGCTTACTGCTGTGAAAGAAGCCTCAGCGATTTGAGCAGGATGGAGATGTTTATAAAGAAGCGGTGGCTGGGACTTGCTCAGAATCACAGGGAGTTGCTGTAAAGGGAGGAGAGTTGCCCAGGACCACGGCTATTTTCTGTGTCTAGATGGAGCCGGGGTCTTTCCCGCATGTGGTTTCATGCTCCCTTTAACGTAAGTGTGGTTGTGAGGTGCTTGGGCTGAGCCCAAGCAGCATCCCAAGACAGGAACTGATCCAGCCTAAAAGGAACTGGACAAGACTTTGAAAACAGCAACAAAACATAGTTTGCAGTTGAATCAGTGCCCTATGTGAAACGCCAGATTCTGCTCTGTGTGTGCAGTACCAGGTCTAGTGCCAGCGCAAAGGAGGAAGAGAAAATCCCGACTTTGTTTCCCATCCTCTTTCGCAGCAGTCAGTAATTAGGTCAGCTTAAAGCAACTGAGAAGCTGCAGCCTGGGGAGGAAAAGATCAGCAAATTCTCCTTGATAAGGGTTTCTCTCTCATTACCTAGTCTGCTAATTTTCCTGAAGGCCTTGCAGACGATACATAGACTATGGATTGTCTTTTGTCAGCAGCAGGGTCTAGTTTGTGTGGCAAAGGCATGCTGAGGGCTCAGTGCTCGGTCCCCCAGCCCTCCCTGCCCACAGAAGCCTGGAGCTTCCCTGGGATGCTCCAAGCACCACTGGTACCGCTTGTCAGCACTTTTTTCCTCGTTTCCTTTTCCTGACACCTAACAGCTACTCTGGTGCTCTAAAGGATTCACCTCTGCATTTCACTGGTAGTATAGTTTACAGCTAGAGGTGTGTCTGTTATCACAGGGCTTGGAGAGTAGTTTTGCATCAGCAGTTGCTTTTGGAAGCTGAGATACATGTAGTTAAAAACAAACAAGTGAACAAACCCAAAAATGCTGAGAAAAGTGTTTATTTTTTCCATGCTGATATCACAACATTTCATCAGCTGGATGGATTGAATCAAACAAATGGTTTTAAAAACCATGAGAAACTTGGTAATTCAGATACTGATTTGGGACTGAGGTGATAGTTTAAATCCCAGTTCTACCTAATTTGAAAGGAGCAGCTAAAAATTACCCCCAGATCTGACTTTGTCTTTCTCAGGCAGAACTCGGAACTTAAGAGTTGATTTTCAGCCACATGTGGAACAGTGTCCCCGCCATTGGGAAAAAAATGAAATCAAAATGTTCTGTTTTCATCCTTAAACAGAACAAAAATGGTGTCAAAGCCCCTCACCATTGTCCTGTGGTTCTAATTACAAATGAGGTGAAATCTACACCAAGGGAATCATGGGCATTACTCGCTGGGAAGTGATAGACCTTGCAAGGCTTACCTAAGGGAACCACTTTGAAGTTTCAATTGTAAATCCTTGGGGTTTTCTACTGTTTCAGCACAGTGCCCTGCTGGCTAATGAGTCTTGGCTCTCATGTAGGAAATATTATTTGTTATCTGCACTCTTTGGGCAGAAGGGAGAGTCCTAAATTTGCAGGAGCTCTGCTTGTCCTAAAGCTTTTAATTTATTCTGATTATATTCTCAGTCTTCTGTTCTTTCAGACCTAGATAAATAGTGACGTCCTGTGGAAAATAGCTACTCATATGAGTTATTGGTAATTCCATTGATTAGCATTAGCCATTATTAGGCCACAG
Organism: Aythya fuligula; assembly: GCF_009819795.1. Classification (NCBI taxonomy): domain Eukaryota; kingdom Metazoa; phylum Chordata; class Aves; order Anseriformes; family Anatidae; genus Aythya; species Aythya fuligula. The sequence continues at coordinate 4,129,634 of NC_045565.1, read as the reverse complement.
TCTGGCCCTTAAGCTTTGTTTTTCCTTTTTATTTTATTTTATTTTATTTTATTTTATTTTATTTTATTTTATTTTATTTTATTTTATTTTATTTTATTTTATTTTATTTTATTTTATTTTATTTTATTTTATTATTATTTTTTTAAACAAATTCTAACACATTTAAAGCAGACATTAGCCCTGGCCAGTTCAGGACCTGAGCAAATCCTTCACAACGAGTCATTTGCTCTAGACTTTATGTGCTGATTATGGATTTTTGGGGTGTGGATCCTAATGCCATATTAATAAAATTTCCATTTATATATAACTTTCAGTTATGTTGATTCATAGTATACTTTTTATTTATTAATGTTTAATTCTGAATTAAAAAAAAAAAAAAGAAAAAAGGGGGATGTTCCTTTACTGGTATTAGGTGGCAGAGTCGTGTGAGAGAACTCTTGTTTCCTGACTTCTCAAGTAGGTAGCTGGTTTTGGCTTGCATATAGATATAAAATGATACCAAATAATAAGCTTGAGACTCAGGCCAGGAAAATGTAATCACTCAAATGTATGGGAAGTAGACAGGGCTGTTAGATTGGTAATAAGGAATTAATTTTAAAAGACAGTTCTGGAAAATGTGCACAAGTTGGGTAGTCCTAGTATTACAATGAAACGCTGATTCCGTCTATGTGCAGAGCTTCTGTATGGCAGGCTCCTTTCAGGATCACTGCAAGCAGGATGAATTCCTCCTGGTCAATGACAAGGCACACAGACTTTGAGCTAATCTTTAAATTATGCACCTTTTGAAATGATGCTAGTGTAACGATGCAATATGAGCCTCGTGAGAACATCTTTCTGAGCAAAATTCTCCTGCAGACTCATACTTAATTGTTTGGCTTGCTCAGAGACCCTGGACGTGGGGGCCCTTTATGGAAGTGGTTGGCAGGAACTGTGGTGCTGTCTGCTTCAGAGGAGATGCTGTATCATTCTTTTTGAGATTTTGAAATTATGAATAATTTTTGAAGCATGACAAACATGAATTAGGTTCATCCTGGTATTTTGAAAGACTCTTGTTTTGACATAAGAACTGTTCAGTGCACTGCTCTTCCTTCCTTCAGAGAACTGTAATGCTGAGTCACTGAGGACTCTATGTTATTTGAAAGGCCATATGCTTCTGATTAACACGAAGTGTAATGTATTAGCTTTTCTGAGGTTGAAGTTTAGAGGTGCTTCTTTTTTGATTCAGTGAAGCTGACTGGAGAATCTAGTCAAACCCTGGGAAGGTTTTTTCCATGTACCAGCTGATCTGGCAACTACAGCTGCGTTGGAGCGCTCAGTACCTCAAAGCACTGGTAGCTTATGGGCTATGCATTAATGCAAATATATTAAGAGTCTGTTGATGATGCTGGCAGAATTCTCACATTGTTAAATCAAATCCAAATTAAGGTTTAATTGCCAAATCCCAATCTCTTGTGTATTATAAAGGCTTTTCTTTTTCTCTTACTATTGTTAGGAGACGAACAACTAGCATAGCATATTAAATTAACATTTCTTCTAGAAATCACAATGGAACTATTTAATAGAGCTGCTTAAAAAGTGCCTTGTAGAAGTTAATAGAAAAATATTTAAAAGCTTTGCAGCAGAAGGTTTAATTATGAGCTGCCTAACACGCCTGGGCAGGAATCGAAAGCCCTTCTGTTCCTTCAGTGCCCTAAGCAGCCTCTAAATGGGGAGATTATTCCCCCGATGTTGTGTGTAGGGCTGAGGAGTGGGCAGGAATGGTGGGGAGAAGAGCTGAGAGTCTCCATCTCATCTGCTCCTGAGACAGCGGGCAGCACAGCTAGGTCAGCTTGCCAGGGCTGATGCTCTACGCCAGACACTTGCAGGAGGAGCTGCAAACTGCTGCAGAAAACGCGCGTGCAGGGGGAGAGCAGTCTGGACTACCAGGTGCCCACAGACGGCTGGATTTTCTCCAAACCTGAGCATGGTGCACAGCTTTTGGGTGTTTAGGGCGTAACGTTAAAACTAGCTTGAAATCAGTTTGTTTCAGTCCTCCTAAGGCTTTGTTCAAGGAAACAGTGATGAAAGTGAAGGTGGTGGCTATGAAGGGTTGGTTTCAATGACTAGTTTTCTTTACTCTCTTTACTCCTGTTTTTAGAGCTGATTCAAAGATCCTTTTTTTTTTTTTTTTTTTTTGCCTTTGAAGTGTGTGTGTGTTTGTGAGAGGCTATGCACAACTTTTGTTTAGATTTATAAAACTGCAGTGCTTTAGTGAATCTCTAAGGCTTTCGTGCCTTACCTTGATTAACACAGTGCCTTTCTAAAGAGGAAACTACTACAAGGGAAAGCAGAAAACAGCCACCATAGCTGTGTTTCAGTGCTGTGTTTAACACTGCTACTTTAAACTGCAGAGCTACAGTCATCTGTATTTTTATTTTAATCCCTTTCTGTCTCCAGAAGTGCTTGGATTCTCATCTTCGTTATCCTGCTTCCCATTTTAGATTTTCCCATTCCCTTAACTTGGCTTTTTCTTTCACTTCTGTAAAAGCTCTCCAGTGGGGATGTGCTGTACGAAGGACAGGAGCTTGCTTTGAGGTTGTGGATCCTGGGCTCCCTACGTGGGCTAACAGGGAGGCCTGAAGGGGACTACAACAGCTGCCCTCTGCATCAGGCACACCAGCTGGCTTTGGGGGAGGCAGGGGCAGGAGCAAATAGAAGCAGAAGGGCTTATTTTAACAGGCCTGGTCACCTCCCACACAGCCTTCAGCTTCGGTTGTGTGCTTCCCTGCCCACAAGGCGAGTCCATAAGTATTCACTGCCTGGGCACTGGCTATCCTTCTCGTCATCAAATTTCTAAGTCTATTTGTGTTAGGTGTCTGCCATCCTGTCAGCTATCAAGTACCTATTGGAGTGTGATGAATAAGGGTTTAGAGAGTTGTGAAGGTAAGGGAGCAGTGAGGGTGAAAGAAAAACAATGCGTCTCTTAAACTTGACTAGCAACTCGGGATTTGTATAATTACAGTGTTCAACAAGCAAAATAACACCACTCCAGGAATTAATTTTACCTTGAAATAACAGAAGTGACTTGTAGGTACTGTCAGTGGAATGGCCAGAGCTAACCTTGTTGCAGAACCGTGTCCAAAAGATGTTAAAAGCCAGTATTTAAAGAAGTGCCCATTGGAGCCCAGTTCGGTTAACTTTTGTAAATCCCACCTGAGAGAGGTGGGATTGAGAATCTGGGAAGCTGGATTTTGTTGTATATGACAATTTTGATTTTACATTTAACACAATATCTACACAAAGGGTATAATTTTAAATAAATTTCTAGATGTTTAATAAATGGTTGTGAAGAGCTCTCATCTGTTTTTGGAGTCCTAGGTCAAGTTGCAACAGGGTTGTGAGGTGTGACTTTTCTTTACCAGTCTCAATAACCCTTTGTCAATATATATATTTAGGCTTTTTACTATTGCTCCTAATGTTTCAGTTTAGGTGGACGTTATATGTACTGGTTCCCAGCAACTTGGGTTCAAGGCTTCTTAGAAAGCACCAGCTTCATGCATGCTGTCTTCTGTTCTGATATTGCTGTGGTTTCAAAGCATTAGATGGCATGCCACAGAGACTAGTTTATATATCCTTGAATTTGCTTGTAATTTTGGGATGATTTCTGGCTGGTCCTGGTGAGTTTTTACAGTTCCCTTTTTCAATTTATTCTGCAACCTCTTCTACTGTACCATCGCTTTCAGTCAGTTTTGCAGGAGCTTCATCCTTTGGGAAGGATTCATTTATGGAAACCTCCCAGAGATTTTCTGCACGTGCAGAAAGATCCATCTATTTTTTGCTTGAATCGCCATAGCTTCTGTGCATAGTCTTCCTTGATTCTTTCTCTTAATACTGATTTAAGTATGTCACAATCTTTTTTAACATGGTTGTACCCTCTCTTAACCTGTTTAAACACAAAGGGTTTTTGTTGTTAAGTGTTTCAAAAGTTTATTTCAAGTGGGTGGTATATGCTTGCTCTGAGACCTTCTACTATTCTGTGCTAACATAACCTTCATGCTACTTCCAGTACTTACTTTTAGATATTTTGTTTTCTTTCAATAAGCTCACATTTTTATTTAGCTCACCTTTTAAAAGTCAAGTGCTAATAGCATTGATGTTTTGGGCTTTTGTCTGTGCAGTAGATATGTTGCATCTGAATATATTAGCGTCCCTCTTACAGACTGTCCTCTTGATAGTAATATTCTCAATGAGATCCTCAGCATTGCACCTGACCGTGTCGCAAACTGTTTTTCTGTAAGTGGGTTTTTCTGTCTGCTACTCCATGAAGTACAATCTAAAGATTAAGTTTGGCACCACAGCACGTCTGAAATAAGTAAACCCTCCCATTATAGCTGTTTTTCCTTTACTAGCAATTATTCTAATTTCTCTGGGCATGACAGGGTAGCTGTTGCCAAATGACAGATAGAAGATTGTCCTTAATAATACATTTTTCCTGTATTGAGACATGGACATTCAATTTGTAGAGGTTCTATATTATTTATTGCTACATTTAACTAATCTCTAATTTGATTCTAAGCTGTTTTTAACATGATTTCTTCACATGATTATTCTACTGACAAGAGTTATTGCCCATTTATTGGGACACTAGTTCCTGGGCATAAAGGATAATTGTTCTCTTTCTTCTAAATTTTTGATGTGCTTTGAAACATATTCATTTACAGGTATTCAAGTTTACCCATCTCAATTCCGTAGCCTTCTCAGCGTCTGAATAGGAACACGTGTACTTTTAGTTTTTCTTTTTCTTGTGCCTCTTCTGGGAAATGCTCTCACCATTTCATGCTTGACTTTTGCTGATGTCTTTCCTATCCTTGAGCCTGTGGGTAGACTGGGGAAAGGAGACATGAAGTTTTACCATGCGTAAATCTTTCTCTGGGGATCCTCTGCTCCTTTTACAAAGTATCTGTATTCAGATGAATTTTGCAGTAAAACTGATGAGTGTCCATGCTCTATTATGGATTTGCACTTATGGGGGTGGGTGACTCACATTAATAAAATTTCAGCCAGCTGCTTAAATCCATTCCTGAGTCAGCCTTAGGTAATATGTTTGTCATGATTGATTTTAAGCATAGTTGAAGATGCTGAGGCTGAAGACTTGCCCCGAAATCTGCAGAAGGCTGTGGAACTTTGTGAGGCATGCTACTTGTTGATAGCATAATATGCATGTGTGTGTGTATACATATATATTTATATTTATGCTATTCCAGTTTCACTTTAGAGTTACAGGGCAGGCAATACAAGGACAAGTGGGAGCTGCAGTATTTTTATTGAGCAAAGAGAATGTTCGTGTCATTATGCAGACTAGTTAGTGAAGAGTAAGCTTCCAAGCAATTAGGCTTAAATGCTTTTCCATACTGCTTTGCTCTAGAAACTTGACCGAATCATTTCGTAAAACAATCTTAAAATTGCTAGCAATAATGCATCCCGGTGAAAATAATGCAAGAAAATATTTAGTCTTATTTTTGCAGTGAGATGCATAAAACTGTAATGGAATGAGATTTTGAGTTACAGCAAATTTTGGACTCTCACAGCAGTTACATTCCCTTCTTCCTCTCACCAAAAAATGCTTTTTTTACAAGCAAGAAATATTTTACTTGCAAGCAGAGAACAGATTTGTTACAGATGTAAGAGAATATTTAACCTTCTAGGGGTCTGTAAGGACCCAAATATATCTAAGCTTTGATCTGGTAATAGCAGGCAGATGAGCTAACAATATTCTGTATTACATGGAGATTTCTGGAAATGGTTTTTCATTTAAATTTTGTATGCTTAAATTTATTACAAAAAGGAAAAAGAAACCCTCTCCTCTGTTTGTACCTTTAAGACAGATACGCCTCTGGGTTTTTGTAAATAAGGGACTGCATTTCATTGACTATGAAAACTGCACTATTTCTACTTTTTCACAAGACAGCAAGTTTTCTGAAGCTTCTTTCTCAATAGGTGTATTATAATGCCTTTGTATATTAAAAAGCTATACCTTTTCTAAATATAAATGAGTATTTAAAGTACATTAAGAGTGAACACTATGTAGAACTGAGGGCAAAATGGTGTTTATGGACAATGTTCAAACCAGAGCTAAACTTTAAATTCATGTTTTAGCTACCTAAAGAGAAACTGGGGGACCTGAGTCTTAAAAAAAATAAAAATAAAATAAATAAAAAAAAATCCACAACCTATTGAAGAGGTCATCCAAATGTTACTTTAAGAATGGCCATCACCTCATTCAATTTGATAGACTATTCATACTACTAGGATTATACTGTCTAATCTAGATGGCCAGAGAATAAGAGACCTTGTTCATAATTAGTTTGAATTTGCTCATGAGAAGTGAGGTGATTTGATTGCCTGTCCTCTCCTCCCCCACATGCCTCACCCCAGCATGGTGTCTCTGGAGTAGAAGTTACGATGCTTGTGTTTGGATTTGGTAGCTTAGCTTTAAACATGTATGTTTGTATCTTGTATGCAAATTAGCATTCAGAAGATTAAGTGCTGTTTGGATTTTAGTGCCATGAAGATCAGCTGGAGATTTCATGTAATGGTATTTAATTGTTGTTAATAGGCATTGGTGCCTGTTTTTATATATGCAAGATGTGTTTAAAAAAATATTTATGTGGAATATTTGTGTCAGATTATTTTTTCTCTGTTTATGGTTTAAGGAGGGCAAAAAAAACTTTTTTCTTTGAAAAATAGCACAGCTGAGACAGTGTTAGGTTTTGTAAGATGGTAGCTTAATAGGATAGCCAAAAGTGTGACTGATCTCATACATGTGTTTTATAAACAAAACACACATGAAATGTTATTTTTGTCACCTTGTTTCTCAAGTATAAAGGCATTCATTCATGGATTGTTAGAATGACAGACGTTACTTGAACTAAACATGCCTTTATCTGAATACCAGCTATGCTTGTATACTTGCACGCTGTCTTCATCTACTGTTATGTACACTTCTATTTGCCAACCATAAAATAAATGGATTTTAATTTGTCATTTACATGCTTTTGCATTGTGCATCAATAAGACTCTAATCAAATTTAATTCTACGCCCATTGCTGAATGACAGTTTTTAACATAATAAGTCTTGATTTTCATATTCATCTCGCTGATTTTCAAAGAGAAATTGAAAGAACTGTTCACTGAATTTTCCCTACAGAATGATAGTTTGGTAATAAAATTTTCTAGATTTATTCCAATGCATATGAATGAAGATTACAGCTGTATCTGTACACTGTAAAGCCTTAGTGCTTTGTAGTATGTCTAGCCTAATATAAACATAAGCTATTGGAAACTAGAACTAAACATAGTATCAAAATAAATAAAGGAAAATGAATTAAGGATAACATTACTGGGTGGAGCTGAACTCACCAAAGAAAAAAATTGAGAACCACTGCTGGCAGTTCCTTCTACACATGTTTCTTGGGAGGATGGTACTGTAAGTGCTTGAGATACTGCACATAGCTGCTTTTTATCAGTCTCCTAATTATTGTGTCTAGTAGATGTGGTAGATGGGGAACAACTACTACTGTCTTAGGTGCTTAAAAGTAGCACTGACCCAGAAAATTGTATTTTCTAAACCAGCTTTATCACAGCAGATAATCAGTATTGTTTCACAGGGTAATGTGGGTAAAGTACAGCACATTCACAGTATTTATTTGGACTCTCAGAAAGCTAGAGTTCTTCACAAGGGGCTATTTAGGAAACTAAATAGTCCTGAGGTGAAAGGGAAAGTAGTCTTCTGGGGTAGGACCTGGCTAGAGACAGACAAGAAAAGAAGGAATGAAGTGTCTGCTTTCCATGCAGCAAAAGGTTAACAGCAGGGAGCCCTCAAGTATTCAAATGAGGTTAATCTATTTTTAAGTTTTCTCTGAAAGGGAAAATGGCACAATGTGCTGATAGTATACATTTATTTAGGTCTGTCAAATTTAGGAAAGTCAACCAGGAACTTCCAGAACACAGTAAAGCTAGATGAATGAGCAGCAGCACACCAAGCAAAATAAATTGTTGACAAGTGTAAAGTATTGCCTGTTGGCAGTGGTAGGAATAATCTGAACTATAGACATCTGCTGTTAGTGCTTAAGTGAAGTGGTAGCAGCGTTTAAAGACTATGTTGGTGTCTTCTGGACACTTTGTTCAAAAGGCTTGTGCAGAGTACAGTGATGATATAAACAGGGTTCTGGCATGTATGCCATAGACTAGAAACATATTGAAAATAATATTTTCTTCTATGCAAGTGTTTGATCTATTCTCTTGTGTCTATCTTCATTTCTAATTAGGTAATAAACATGATATCAAGGAAGATCAGTAGAAACAAAAATGGTTTGGAGATTGCTGAATGAAATGTTTAAAAGTATTTGATTCAAGTGATATGTAATTGGTTTTAAAGTGATCTATTAAAATCTTTTTATTCACAACCCACAGTTCATCTGTAGAACTTCCTGCCAGAAGTCAGTGATGTTAAGGTTTTGGGAGAATTTCTTTAAAAAGGCTTTATTTCTATATATATAACAAGAATACTTATAAGCATGTTATTTAAAGTCAGATGTATGATATGTGATCAATGTGCATGAAGGGATAATGTATGAAAGGCTAAGAAACATTTTTTTTCAGTGGTATCTTTTCTCCAGCTGTTGTAGCATATCTTGTATTTTCTTGTAAATATGTATTTCTACCTGTTGTTATATATAGGTTGCTCAGAAAGCCTACTAGTCAGGTCTAGTATGACACTTATCAGTGTAATTGCAGTGTCTTTATCTCAGAGAGCAAAAATAGTAAAATGCCCTGCATATAAATTTGTTCGATTTATGAGCTATTGCTTCCATGAAAGCACCCCTGAATTTAAACTAGATTAGTGTATTATGGATCATCATGGTCTGAGCTTTTTAAACAGAGACACATGATGTTAATCCCATGAAAACAATTTTTGTGTTGATATTTGTTTGTGTGATTTAGGGTTTCTATAGAGCCTATCATCTCATTAGTATTCCAGCTCTTTTGTTATGCTAATGAAGTCAGCAGATTGGAAGAGAATTTTCAACTTTTAAAATGCCACTTGTACCCCCTTTCATGTGCCATCATGTTTCACAGAGAGAGATGGTGAAAAGCAGCATTTGGCAGTTTGTAGCTGGACCTCTTTCAGAAATGCAGGAAAACTTCTCTGAGCAACTTCTGCTGTAGGGGATGTGCTTTCTTTGCATAAAGGATGGAGTATCGTGTTCCCTGGTGTAGTCTTGTTCGTTCTCAATAATCCCCTGTCTTTCCGGTATAGGCAAGCCTGACTTTGTGTGCTCAATGTACGTCACTTTATAATAATATTTCTTACATCAAACAAATGCAACCAACAAAAATCCAAATCTTTTGAACTATTTAAAGTTGTCTGTTTTCATATGATACATCTTTCATTTCTCTTTGTGGTATTAATAGTGAAGCATAATACTGACATGTAATTTCCAGGCTAGATCATTGCTTGTCCTTAATTAAGCTGGATTTTGAACACTAAACCTCAGTCCTTTGGAAATGATAACCACGATATCAGTGTGCTCTTACTAAGATGTGTTGGATAGGACAAATAATTAGAAAGAAAGATGTGAGGATTAACGTAAAATGAAACTTAATTTTGTTTAACACTGTAAGTACAAAGTTATTACTTCAGCTGTAGTTAATGTTTATTAATACTAGATGTTAAATACAAAATCTGAATTCAGTTATTTTTTCAAAATTTTTTTTCAATTTTTATTTTTTCAATTTTTTTTTTCAACGTTCACCCGGATAGACATTCACAGTAATGCAATACTCCAACTCTACACTAATTTCTAAGCACTCATGTATTTACATCAGATCATGAGTCACTTCAGAAAGAATAGCCATAATTCACAAAGTGAAATGAGTTTTTTAAAACTGAAATTAAAAACTCAAGCTCTGGATTTATTATGGTGGTCATAATTGCTGGGATGGCTATTGTGAAGGTTTTGATTTGTTTACTTGAATGAAAAATATAAATGCCTTCCAATGCAGTGTTGTTCTGCTGTCATGCAGCAAAGCATTTATGTTTCTCTAAAGTTCTGCAGGCAATCATCATTTATATTTGACAATGTAGGAGGAAAACCTGCCAAACCACAACAGGCCTATGTGATTTCTGTGGTGATTATAAGCTCCGAGTAATTTTATTTTATGGGTTGACAGGCTGTAGAACTTCAAGCAACACTTCTGAAAGCATGATTTTATGGGATTAAGGTTATATCTTAATTTAATATATTCTGCACCTTTCTAAATTCAGATGGTAGTGTCTGGGGCTGCTCCCTTGCTGCTGTGTAATCCTTCACTCACTTTCTCTGACTCATGCTCTTCCACCCACTCTTTCACTCTTTGTGGGTTCTCTCTCCACTTTTTGTAAGAAGAAGAAATAACAACTAAACTTTTTTTTTTTTTTTTTTTAATAGCATATAAACATTTTCTAACTATACAAACTGAGATTATGCTAATCTGAGAACCGAAAATGTGAGCGCTGCTGCTGAGGTAGATGGTAGACCATACATAAGATAAAGACACAATTTTTACCACATACAGGGTGAAGGCAGTTTCCATTGGGGTTCCTTAACTGCAAGTGAGAGCTACAGTGTAGGAAAGTCCCTTGCATGTTTAATGCTGTTCTGCACATTTGAGAGCTGTGGTGTATCTGCTTTGGAGAAAAACCTATAAAGTTGCTCTGGTGGTTCTCGGGCATTCCTGCCTCCCTTCTCCTTGTTCTTCCCACCCATCTCAAAAGCAGAGTTAACTGTTTGAAAAGGTTCTCAAATACAGTGAGGAATGAGAGAACTGGATGTTTTCCTATGTACTAATTATGTACAACATTTATTTGAATGCTAGGTTTAAGGTATAAATGGAAATGGAAATCTGTTCTGGCTCGATTAAACAAAATAGTTGTGTAGAACAGGCAGTCACAAAGATCTACTGATTGGAGCTGGAGACCAGCAGCAGGAGGGTGAGCATCTGCTCCCTGTTCAACCGTTGTCCATAAGGAAACCAGATCAGGTGTATTTTCTGTATAAATGACTTTAATAATGCTTGCCTAGTCTTGTTCAGTGCTTCAAGACTCTCTAATGAAAGATGTTTCGATATTTTTGTTGTTGAAATTACTTAAAGGAATGACATTTATTTCTAATTACAACTAATTATTTGTATTATGAAGCAGTAGGGGAGGAAGGTTATAATCTTCAATTTATTAATTGATCTATATCTGACTTGATGAGCTGTTTACTCTCAATTAGAAATTAATGGAAAATTAAGTGATTGGTTTTGTTTTATACTAAAATTATAAATAAGAAGAATGATTACTTGCCAGATTGATGAGTTACTTTTGCATGCAGCAAGCAAAGGAACAAAGCAGATGTAGTCCTTTCCTACTTTATTGCTGTTGGGAGTATAATTTAACGGAAATCTATGTCTTTATGGCCACTTCTACTGTCTTCCAAAAACACAAACCATTATGAGACTATCAGAGAAACATCACAAGGTATTTTGGTCACAGAGAGAATGAGTTGACTTGGACATTTGAAAATCCACTGTTTTGTGGCCTCCTTTGGTTTGGGAGGAATTGGGTGCAGGTGGGCACACGCTGCAACGTGTCAGACCTTAACCCTGGAGTATTAAACACAGGAAAGACAATGATAAAAAGATTTATAGTCTGTTATCGAAAGCAAGCAGCCTGTAGAACTCAGAAACAGTAAAATCACACCCTTCACAGTGTTGGAGTGGCACTAGATTCTTCTCCCTGAGAAGAGTTTTGGACATGATTTGGTAGTATCAACTGTTTTTCACCTACGAGACAAGATGGCCTGAACACCCTGAACCTGTTTTCCAGGAGACACGATGAATCAGTGGTGCCATCATCCTCTCCACTGAACAGATTGGTCTGTCTGCCCCCTCCTACAGCTTCTGTGAGGAACAGGAGCTAATGAATATTATTTAATCAATCAAACCTTTGAAAGATAGAATGCAAAAAAGGCTGCTTGTGACAAAATAATTGTTTCTCTGTAGTGCTGGCTTCTTTTTATTTACAGACATCACGAATTTTCTAAATGCTAGATAAAGCAATTCTGGAAGCTTGATAAGGGACTGTGATTCAGCAGGACTAATGTCGCATGTTGTGTTAGTGTAATGCATGTCTGCAAAGATCTTTGAAGAGTGTAGGCCATGTGTGGCATTAGGGTATGTCCCTCAACAGCAGCATTGTGTGTCAGTTTTTCCAGACTGGTCTTTGTGCCGCACCCAAGTGTGTGGGTGCTACGGAAGGGCACATCTCAGCTGCTATACACTGTGTTGAGAAGGGAAGGTGGCGAGTTAGGCTGCTTTTCCTTGTCTCCATCCCTCTCAGTGGCTGAAAAGCTAATACTGAGAAGAGTGGATTTGTTGCAGCCGTCACAAGTCATGCTTATTTAGTGAGGAAATTGTTAAATGCTGAGGCCTCCTGTCAGCATAATATCAGTGTCCTACTTTCATACCACTGATTTACAAGTTGCAGCATATGACAGGCTTCTGTAAAATTCAGCTAACCTTTTGGAATGCTTTGATGTATGAATTAGTTACGAAGGTTAAATTTTCTGAAATATCCTTGTGGCTTTTATGGTAACTTATGCACAAAGTCCTCATGCCAGTACATTCTTTATGAACTCTGTCTTCCTTTGAATTTTGTGGCACACTTATCCTTTGGAAAAATCTTAACTTGTCTTTTGTTCCAATAGAGCAATCTGAGCCAAACAGAAAAGATGGACTGGGACTACAGGAGTGGTTTCCTGCCTTTATCAATAAAGTTGTTGCTTTATTTGTATTGATGGCAAGGATGAAGAGATGAGTATGCTGTCCTAGTCATTGCCCCAGGCCGGGTTCATCTAGTCCTGACAAGAAATTCAGGGTTTGAAGGATGATAGTCAGGTATTGAGCACTCAACATGACTTCTCAGGGAGGTCTGGGGACATATTAAACGGGCCACTATGGAAACGGGAGGTGTTTTGTTGTTGCAAAATCAAATAGCAGCCGTGGTACAAAGTTAGTGGACGTTTCACAGGACTGTACTGAAGATTTGAAATTCTCTCCCCCACAGCTATTAGAAATTAAACCTCTCCTACAGTTACTCCAAGTAGGGAAAAATATGTTAAATGCCTTGAAATAAATTTTGCATTAGGGCTGTGGAAGGACAACCAGAGGGCTGCTTTGCTGTATTTTACTTCAGCCTCAACTCTGCAGCTTGTAGGCTACAAGCCTGAAATTAAACTCCTAAAATTATAAAAGCTTAAAACAAAGAGAACATTAATGGTCCCTGGCTTCTTTCCCACAGGCTCTGCAAGCTTTGATTTCCGGAACTTTAATAGACTAGGAAAGCATAAAGCTATTGCTGTTATGTATTGCTCTTCTTATACTCAGTATTACTACTGTCAAACTGAACAGCACTTCCTTAAAAAAATAACACATCTGAGTTGATAGTTAACCTGAGAAGGCTAAATGGTACTTTTGAAGAGCCAGGAAAGTGCACTGTTTTTCCATTAAACATGCTCTTAGAAATAGAATAAAAGCAGCAGAAGGGGGATGCACAGTGATTCTTCACTGATAAATGTTGCGTCAGTGGCATAAAATTAATGTAAAGGTAATCTAACCACCCTGAACACCCATTCAGTATGGTTTTGCCAATAAGGAACCCTTTTACAGACCTTACCGTGGATGTCTACTCAAATTCCTCCATTAGAAATGAAGATAGGGCTTAGAGAGCAGCTTCTTTTCAGCTTCATTTGGTAGGCTCATTGGACAGCTGAATGTAAAGCTGGTGAGACTTCAAGTTGTGCTGGGACATCAGCAGACTTTTCAGTGTATTTTTTCTCCTGTAAGTGTGTTGGTGAATCCTCACTAAGACAAAAATCAAACTTCCTGAATCAAAAGATAGTCCGCTCCGAAGGATACGGATGTCTGTCAAGTTACTGGAGACTTACAGTACTTCTTGGAAAGGACTCACAGGCCAACCCCGTCAAGTTATTTCACTACAAATCTTGAGTTAGAAGTTTGATTTAGAGGATCAGTTTAGAATACTGTCATGAATGATAGAATAGTTTGTGTTGTAAAGGGATCTTTTTTGATCATCTCATCCAAGAGATAACCATTAATTTTGGGTCAATTAGCAACTGGACCAACACATGAAGGAACCAAGTCAGATACAGTCAGAAATTAATTTGAATGTGTGTTTCATTTTCAGCTATCCACATTTTACCATTAGCTGACTAAATAAGCCTAAATAATGGTCACAGTGATTTCTACAGTATATAAATTAAGAAACAGGGAAGGGCTGTATTTTCAGGTGCCCGCTAGTTTTGAGCAGTTGGGTTTGAGGCATTCTTATTCTGGGCTGTTTTTTTAATATTCCTTTGCAAATCCTTTTTTTTTTTTTTTTTTTTTTTTTTTTTTCTTACACTAGCATGCAGCACCACTGCAGTGTGTTAGCAAAAGATACGTAGCAGGTAGCAGGTGGATTTCCACTTTCAGTCCTGCTTCATCTACTGCCTGGCACAGGTTTTCTCTCAGCTCTTGCATTTCTGTCAGCTACCCTCCCCCTTCAAAGCTCTTAGTACATTCTTCTGCGTTCATTCAATAAAATTGGACATATAAATTTATGCTGAAAATAACATATAGTGTTGCTTGTTTTTTTTCATTCTGTTGAGGTTACAGAGACGTGGAAGACAATGTCTTAAACTGTATAAAACAAGCATTTGTTTTAAATTGAATGAATGCTCATGTAAGGGGCACAGGCTATAGATGTTCAGAAGGGATGTCTGTGAAAATGTGTGCTTTATTTGAAACCTCTTAAAAAGGGAAAGACTCTTTTTTAAGAGTGTAGATGGGAAATTTTTGATTAAAGTCTTTTGAAACAACCCTTCTAAATAGATGCAAAGCATTCTGTGGTGCCGAGGTTAAAGGGATCGTGGATTGTTCAGCTGCAGTTCTAAGAGAGCCTGTTACAACCACGCATTTTCATTAACCAGGTCAGCTGAAGAAGTATTGTCTATATACTGCTGCATAGTTGTCTGCCTCAAACTACCCTATTGATAAAGAGAGGACTTGTGTTTGCAGAGTTCTTTTCAAGTACAGAAAAATGTATGTGGGACAGATTAATTAATAGTTCAGCCAATGTGAAATTAACCTTAAGTAGCTAAATCAGCTTCCTTTTTGCAGCATTAGGACATGTCCTGTCTGTTATATCCAGGTAAAGCATTGATACAAAAAAAATTAATTCTTTGTAACTAATCAAAATGCTGTTGCAGCAAGGCCCATAATTGGAGGTAACTTTTGTTTTCTCACGCATAACAATATTTGAACGCTATGTTAATTTCCAGTTAAAATTGATAGGGTTTTTGCAGAAGGTATGAATACCCAAAACACTGATTGGCTTTTTTTTCTTTTCCCCCCTGAGTATTCAAGCATGTTTTTTTTTTTTCTTTTTTCTTTTTTTTTTTTTTCACTCTATCATTTTGCTTGTTACTTGATCAATGAGTCTTCTCTGCTGGCAGAGGCAATTTAAAACTATTGTGAAAATTTCTCATAATGTTCTTTTGCTGAAAGCTTGCTTGCTGTTGGAGCTGACTTTGTAAACAAGGCTTTGCAGTGCTCTGCAGAACTTGGTAAACTAGAATTCAAGGGCATCTGGTACACCGATGTTCTTGGATTTTCTTGGATTCTCTTTAATTCTGGGAGATAGGTAATCAAAAGAGTAGAGGACTCAAAACTAGAGGAAATAAAGTGTGTGGGAGAGAGATATCTGAAAAATAAATCAAAATAATGATACATTTCCTTTTTATGAGAAGCAAACCCGCTCTTGGGGAGTCTTGCTGCTAAGAAATTCCCATAATAACCTTCTTTAAGGTTAAAAGCACATGCAGAAAGTCTGGTGATCTACAACAGGGATGAAGATTCATGAATTCTAATGTTGTTAGATTGAAATGAAATTTCTAAGTTTATGAGGGGGTGTGCTTCTCTGGCTTTCATGTCAGAGACCGTGGTACTGCTGTAGTAGAACCCCTGTAGTTCACCCACACTTCTGTAAGCCTCTTTCAACTGCTTTTCTGAACTAATTTCAACAGAGGATTGTCCACAATAATACTAAAAATTCATGAGCCTGGGTATGTTGTATAGTCTGCCATTAGTGTTTTATATTACTTATTGAAAAACTAAAATGCTGGACAGCCTAAAATGCCATTTTAGCAGTTTCCTCTGTCCTTACTACCCATGTAGCTTAAAAGACTGACTCCTATATTTTATTTCTAAGGTAGGTGAATTTTGCTGCCAGTTTGGGGTAGTCATGCAGCTGGATAACTGGGGAAGGAAATAATTTTTCCAGTGAGCTGCTGGGACTGTACAAAAAGTTATCAAACATCTATACAAAGCTTTGCACCAAAGTTGCCTTAAAGCTTGAATCAGTAGCAGATTGCAGTTGGTTAGCACGTCACACTGGCTATTCTGGGAGCCCTCGATCTTAGGGAAAAGGATCATCTCAGAGATTGTCAAGCCCCAAATTCAATGTACACAGACAATCACAACCAAGAATATTTTGGTATCTTTCTCTGCTGATATTTGGAGTGTTGACAAATGTGGGACAACTTCTTAAGTATATGAGCTTAAGTAGAATTAATGAGTACCAGTAATAAATTCTCACTATCATCCCTACGTAGAAGTCTTTCCTTTTCATCATCTCATTAATGAGTTTGAGCCATTAACAGCTTAGAGTGCTGAATAAGGATTTACATTTAATTGAAGTCTTCTGCTCTTAGCTGACAAGATGTATTTTAAACACTTGATGGATGTAATTAGTGTGATGAGGCTTTAAAAGAAATTGTGTTTGTTCAGTTTAGAATTTGCCATGTTGGTTTATACGTGAAGCTAAAGCACACTTATCAGTAGTTTGGTGGGTTTGGAAAATTGTGTTTTATTATTCTTGCTAATATATAGGAGTTTTAACATGTTGTTACAGCCCAAATGCATCATGGTTTTAGTTTTGAGAATGCAGTTTATCATGTTATGATTGCCAATTAATTTATAATGCTACAAAATACATTTTATTCCATGTCAGAACATACACTTAAGTTACAGACAAGCCTGCATTCTGGATAGCAAGAAATTGTGCATACTTGTTTAAGTTACTGTGCTTATCAAGCTTTCAAAAAAAATAAACCTCCATGAATACTGCTGGACTTGAGTACCTGCAAATTAAGGGCAACTGCCTGCTGCTCAAGGTCACTATTGCCCTTCAGTCATTTCCTTCTGTTCAGCCTGATAGGCAATACCTTCTCACTTCAATATTTCAAGATTTATTCTAAAGTTATATGCAAAAATTAAACCAAAAGAAAACCAACCAACCAAAAAAGTACAGGGATGTTGAGTTGCCATGGTGGTTGGCTTCCTTAAGTTGTAAAACAAATACTGTCTGTAAGTTCAAACTCTCAATGAGAAGAGCTTAATGGCAACTACATGCAGATTGCCATTGCCTCACAGTTTATTGCTTCCCTTGTGGGAAACAGTTTATTTTCAATGTCTTTAAAAAAAAAAAATAAAATAGGAAGACATAAAGATTTAATACAGAATCATAGAATGGTTTGGGTTGGAAGGGACCTTAAAGCCCATCCAGTTCCAACCCCCTGCTCTGGGCAGGGACACCTCCCAGCAGTCCAGGCATCGATCACTCCCAGGGATGGGGCATCCACAGCTTCTTCTCTGGGCAGCCTGTGCCAGTGCCTCACCACCCTCTGTATGAAGAATTTATTCCTGATGTCTCATCTACATTTCCTCCTTTTTTTTTTTTGTCTTAAAACCATTTCCCCTTGTCCTATAACTACACTCCCTGACAAAGAGTCCCTCCCCAGCGTTCCTGTAGGCCCCTTTGAGGCACTGGAAGCCCACTCTGAAGTCTCCCCCGGGGCCTTCTCTTGTCCAGGCTGACCAACCCCAACTCTCTCAGTCTGTTTTCATTGGAGCGGTGCTCCAGCCCTCTGAGCATCTTCGTAGCCAGAATTCTGATTTACGGTGTTATTTTTTCCCTATATTCTATCATTGTGACATACATGTTGCCAGTGTCAATAGGGATGAACAGAAATATATGGTCCAGCATCATTCATGTTGAAGGAAATCTTTCTTCAATGAAAGACAACTTACTGGCTAGGAATCGGAAGTGTTAAAGAGCTTTTGCGTTCATATAACAATAGTGCTACTTTTTGCTGCTGTCCCACATTTGTATCAGTTGTGCAGCTTGGAAACTGTTGTTAAAGATTAGTGAAATAAGGGAAAAGTAATTATTTAGTCCTAAAAGTACAGGAACTGGGTGCAAGTGGCTGTAGGAAAAGTTCTCACTGAAGGCTTTCTGTCACTGTCTGTCATGATCCTTTGTTGGAAGGTGGATAGTTAGCATATTATGCTGTGAGTCACAGGTATAACATGAAATTAAATCAATTTCTAAATTGGAAATTACTTGTATATGCAATGCATATGTATTCTGGGTAGTACAGTTTGTTTCAGGAGAAGCTGGCTGATATGAGGCAATGTAGAATGAAGCCTGCACTGTTCTGAGGGTATGACTCACATTACAGATGGCTAGGAGGCTAATATTGTGATATGAAAGTGTTATAAAGAATAGTGTACTGCTAACAAAACTCTGATGTGCTGGAATTATTGTTTGATGTTACTATATTTCAAAGAGGAAAAGATGATCCTTTTCTCAAACTTCAAATAAATATTTTTATATAAGATTACTGTGATTGTTATTAGTGAGGAATGTGGGGAGTAAACTCATCTGGTTAAAAAACAGACTCTCTGTAGAGCTGTTTCTTATACTGAACCATAGGTAATTATTTTTCAGAAGTCAGTTAATTTTAACTGGGTGGCAGGAATTAGTGGCAGCCCCTTTTATAGTAGGTAAGAAGACAGTGTTGCGATATATACCATGTTTTTAATATGCATCCCACCCAATGTTAATAAGATATATCTGCTACCATCTGCACAACATTCTGATACAACTGCTGGCTTTCATTGGCAAACAAGTTTCCTGGAAGATAGTAGTTGAGACTAGCTTCATGAAGCTTAGTCAGAGCACTTTGTATAGCTTACAGTCTTCTTTAAATTTCAGTCTGGGGGGAAGGAGAGAGGAGGTAGCATTCCATCAAAAAGGTTAAGTACTCAACTGTTGCAAGAAGTGAAGATGTGAGTGGCACCTGGGTGTTTAAATTCCCGTTTGCAGATTTGAAAATCTTTCCTGTAGTCTGTTTTAAAACAAACAAGATAATCCATAGGAAACTGAAAAATCAATAACAAAGCATCAATTAAGGTGATGAAGTCTAAAGTGTTTTTGTTTGTTTGTTTGTTTGGTGCAACTCCAGTATTCATTTTGTAAACTGCATTCCCCTTTTTTATTCTTTTAATATCTGTGGCTTTTGCACAGCTTTACACAAACCAGAGAAGTTTCTACACAATTGGAGAAATAAAGAAATAAATAACGTGCAACATGAAACAATGTGTGTGCTAGAATATACATTATAAAATCTGTATTTTGGAATAAGGAATCCAATTACAATGGTTGTATCTTCAGTGGCTCAGAGATTGTATGACTAATGCATTATTATTGCTTATTATCTACATTCTAGCAAAACACATGTTCAGTCTTCATGTTTCCTTCATCTACAGCTACTTGTAATCTTGAGGGCAATGAAGGGAAGAATTACAAAGGCAATTAGGGTGCCCAGCTTCCATTGGAGATCTTGTTTGTACCTTTGAACGTTTTTATGTATATTTTCTCCCCTGAGTTACAGCTGAACCAGCAGAAGGGGCTGGTAATTTCATTACATTATTTTGAAGTTGATTTGTGAGTTTTACAGCCTTTAAGGAAGTGGAAAATATAGTGCCTAATTTAAAATCTGAACTATGAGTTCTACAACACCAGTTATTATAGACACTAGTTAAAGAACTGTTATTCAAACATGCAGTGAGTCCCTGACCGTAAAAGGCATGTGTAAAACCCAACAACTCAACCCATGTTTTGTCAGGAAGCACAGAATAAATGCTAGGGGAATATACTGAGCTAGAGCAATGCATGTTAGCAGCAAGCAGTATCATTATCGTTGCTAGACTTGTTTAAAATAGTCATACAGGAAACAACAAAATATTAAGATGAAACATATTTTGGTTATTTCTGTATGAACTGCGTCCCAGAGTTTCATGAAAAGGTGTTTTACATCATAAGAAGGCAGTTTTTCTTTCTTGTTAAAATAGGTATGAAACAGAAGTTACTAAGAAGTTTTTTTGTTTGATTTTTCAAGATGCTAAGAACCAGATAGCAGCATATTTTAAAAACAAAAAGTTCTTAAAATACTTTAAGAAATACGTAAATGCTATTTTGTTTTTAACGTTTGAATTCCCATTACCTTGGAACATGTTAGTTTGTCTTTCAAAATCACTTTCTTGACTTCTGGAAAAGCTCAGAGATCTTCCCTGACTTTTTACTGGCACTGTTAAGGCATTTACAGTCCTCTTCCTGATTCTTTCAATTTCCACCTATCAGTATAATTATGCACATGAATTGTAGTGCCCATAAAAATGCAAAGTTTTTGTATAGTTAGTATATCACATTATGGGATATAGCACAGGTATAATATATGACAGCTATAGAAGGTACTGCTGGATATCAAGTGAGAGTAACTATAATAAAGGCTGACTTCATGATGACAACTCTTGCAGGCTGCTGCCAATAGCAAGGTTGTTTGTTTGTTTGTTTTCCAGCATTAAGCAATTAGGTTCCTTAGAGACCAAGCTAGTTAAATGTTTTGTTAGTTTGAAGAAGAAAAGAATTTGCATGCAGAATTGAGCTGATATTTTTTGCAATGGTGTAGTAAAGCAATAAACCTCGTAATGTAGTTGTGTCTTTGTGTAAGTAAATGAGTAATTAGGATGTTTCAGTTTCCTATATGTTTATATTAAAAAAGTCAGTGCTACCACAAAACATTTGGAGAATTTGCAAGGTTAAATTGTAATTATGAAGTCCTACATGATCTTAATGTAGGTGTGACGTGTGGTCAATGTATTAGTCACACAGAAACATAGGAAGTGACTGTTTTAGGGAGTAAGGAGACGTATTTGAGGGCTTCTTGGAGAACTCTTTTTGAGAGAGATTTCTAGTCATTCAGTTTTATCTTGACAAGCCAGTTTGTGTGAAACTAAGACACTGTAAGAAAGAATTAAGGATTTTGTTTTCTTAAAAAGTTCGCTTGGTTTCAGTAATAAATAATTTTAAATTTGTATTTTTTTCACATGAACATAAAATACTTCCTGTAATAATGTCAGTGAATGTCATTGATGTGTTTAGAAAGAAAAGCCTAATAAAGAAATAGGGGTTAACTACCCTTTTGTCCCTTCCTAGAACAGTACCCATTCTTACATTTGAATGCTAATGCTGTAGTCATGATACTTTAGTATTAATGAGCAAGACAAAAATTTTAGGTAGATGTGATCCTTTTGATGGGTTGGTCATATAAAACATACTACCTCTCTTTGAAAATCTTTGTTCATTATTATTTTTACAAGGCTTGCACTAGTTCTAAATTTGACATAATTTCTTTGGTAGGTAAAACATTGGCCATCAACTCCCACCTATCTATCCTTGATTGTCTTGAGTACTACTCCTTTTATTAATTTACAACCTTGATAATCTGTTCATAGCTCCTGAACACTGCCATTAAAATATATATAAATATATGTTTTAATTTATTTTTTGCATCCTATCGTAATAATTCACCGTTATGACAAGAATTAATTTGGCTGTAGCCCTGAGGATCACATCAAAATCCTTTATTGTACCACTGTGATAGCACTAATTTTAGAAAGCCTAGTTAAGAAGAGGCTGGATATCACTGACTGACAGGTGACCTCCATGCACACCTACATACATAAAGTTACAAATGCAGCTGTATTTCATTCAGTGCAGAGTGAAATGAGTTCTTGTGCATGCCCTTAAGGAAACTCAATCTACAGTAGCTGTAATCCTGATGTCACTGATTTGTATCCTTCACTGTAATTTAAAATATTGCTGGTGGCATAGACATAGCGTAAGGCCTAAAGCAGTTGCTGCAAACCATACCAGCAGGTTGCTGCATGCAGCCTCTGCCCAAGAAAATATGCTGTGTACCCACGTCAGTGGTAAGTTTCCCCTTATTTGGTTTTATTACTGCTTGTGGATTTCATCTTTTATAATTTCTTATGTTTTCTGTACACTGTGTGTTGATGTTACTGTAACTTGTAAAAAGGGGGTAACTGCCCTTCCTTTTGATGTCTAATGAGACCTTTCTCATTGTAAAAATACATGTTATAATCTGCCAGTGAAGGAAGTTGAAGTAGTTGCTTGTAGTCTATTTTTATTATGTCTTAATGTCACTTAGTAATGTTTTATAAGTAATAAGTTCTAAATGAGTGGCCACAAATTTGTTACAGCACCTGTCCTTCCTGCCTAATGCTTCTTGCCTTTTAATGATAGTGTATCCTTACACACTGGATAGACCATTTCTTGCTAGCATTTATCTGTTCTTATTTTCCCCGTCATTCACTACATTCAGGTTATGACTCCCATACATAGAGATGAAATTAAAATACAATTGAATATTTAGTATGCTGAAAGGATTAGCTGCTGCTATCTCATTATACATTAGAATGCAAAGTAAGAAGGCAAACACATCTGTATGCAAGAGATACCTGTGATTAAGCTAACTACCCACTGGATGTCACTATTGTTCCACAGAAATTCATCTAACAGAATATTTATCTAGAGTTGAGTGGCTGACTGCAAAGACCTTCAGCTTGTAGTAAACTGAGAATTTCTAATTGTGTTTGTGGGAATATTGTATGTTTATGTTCATTTTTGCAATTGAATTTTATGTCAAGGTTTGCTAGTTCATAAGAAACAAAAAAACAAAAATTGCCAAACACTAAGCCATGATGACTGTGTAAGTGCAGATAGTGAGTAATGAAAACCTACCAGCCAGTAGAGATGCTTGCATTCATTATATTCAAGCCACTTGTTCTCATTATTATTCTCCTACTCTGCAATTGCTGGAGGTAATCTCAACACAGTGAATGAACATTACCAGTCTGCTTGAATTTGCCTAGTACATTGGTTATTTTCTTCTCCAAAAATGTGCATTCTGTATCATTTAGTATCCTGAAATATCACTGGTATATTTTAAGAGCTAGTGAATAGCATCTCAGGCTTTTAATTGAGAAGCGAAGTAGTCCACTGGCTAGGAGGATATCTTTGGGAAGGAGACTGGATTATCTTCCAAGTTCTCAATAGGTGTGTGATCTCGAGCAAATTACCCAAAATGTCTCTTGTTTGTTTCCTTTGCAATCTTTTGCCTGTCTTCTCAACATCCCTTGTATAAACATTTAGCATAAGAGATTTTTGCAAGGTGCTTGTGGAATAGCTAGCAGAGGATGTCCTGACATCAGATTTTTGGGACAGTATAATAAAGTGAAACAACCTTGTTTGGTGATTCCACCCAACGTTTGTCTTGTCACTGTTTAAACAACTATTGACTGCTTTACCAATAAAAATGAAAAGGGTACTGCATTTTGTCTGTGGCTTGAAATAACTTGGTCTTCAAGTGGTAGCCCCAGAACACAAAATATGACTCAGGAAAAGGAATAGTTTTTTTGTTTTGTTTTGTTTTTGTTTGTTTTGTTTTTTTTTTTTTTTTTTTTTTTTTTTTTTTTTTTTTTTTTTTTTTTTTTAAAAAAGCTTCTAAATACATTTTTGCTCTCCTAAACTTGGAATATATGGACAGCATCAGGTTCATTAAAGGACAGGTGAGTTATGAGAACCGTTCAGTCATCTCCTTCCTCAAATTGGTACCTGAAATACTTTAAGAAGTAGAGCTTTAAAAGCCATCAAGCCATCATAGCTTTTGCACATCCTCTGAGGATTGCTTGGCATCAACCCATTAAGGCTTTAACAGTTCTGTGAGAAAATGGCATCAAAATATCCCAAAACCAAGACGGAGTGGGACACTAGGTACCTGCTATCCAATCTGGAGAAAAGCAATGAGAAATTTCTTCTCTGGAATCACTTTACCACTTCATTTGTATTCAGGAAGAGGGCAGCCTTTCACAGGGACTGGAAGTTGCTCGGCTAAGATGAGGTTGTCTCCTACAAGATGATTGTAATTTGTGATTCTGGTGGCCTAGCCACTCAAAACAAGTCACTTCTAGAGTGTTCAGTTTGATGGCGGTGAGATTAAGGTTAGTTTAGTTTGTGTTGTCTTTGTGCAGATCAAAGCATGTGTTTTGTAGTATGCTTTAACATGTTATGAAGCTGGTTAAAAATGTTTTTTAAGCCATAGCCACTGGAGTGGGATTTAACAACTCAGTTCTCAGGCCTCAGGCTACACAAGAAGGTCCAATTAGTTATACTGGGCATTTTATTTTGTGTAATAAGACAGCAGTTTCATTATCAATAGCAGCAATTACATGTTCATCTGTGTTTACTATATAGTTGGAAGGATATGAAAAGTGAAGTCTGTTGTGTCTTGGGTGATGAATGACTTACTTGATCTGAGCATGTCTGTGCTGGAATATAAACATGCTGGATTTTCCTCGATATTTTTGTTACCCATCTATGGTTTATGACATACTGGCTTTATTTGCTTTTTCACTCCCATAGTTAAATATTTTTGAAGGGAGTTAGTGATAATTTTACAGGTATTAATTTCTGTAGGATTGATTTTTTTTCTGAGTATTGAGATAGAACGAGGCAGTAAAGAGACACACAAGGGAGCATATAAAGTCAGGCTCAGTTATTTACAACTCATTCACAATCACAATCCATTAAGAAGTTTTAGAAATGTATTGATTATTCTTAAATAACAGAATTTTTAAATTAATCATCTGAAATTATTTTCAGACTGTAGTTAGCACTCCCCAAACAAAGGAATAGCAGGATTTTCTTTTACATATACATGTGTGTATGTATGTGTGCATATATATATATGTATATATATGCACACATACATGTGTGTATGTATATGTTGGGGGGCAATCTTTTTTAATACCTGATATTAGTCATCATGCAGACACTGAAGCCTATAGAAGTAAAGAGATGGTTCTTACCACTAAGTTTACAGCAAAGTATAATCCTTCAGCACAGGGATAACCAAGACCTGCTGGTAGAAAACTGAATCCTGTAACAGCTAAGGTAATTTAATTTATATTGACTTTTAGTAGCAACTTTTAAACTACAATTAAACTTAAAAGTCATAGTCTGCTCATTGCTGCTAAAATGTCTTAAGCACTTCCATTAATAATTGATGGGGATCCTATTTGTATTGAATAACGTGGGGTCTCAGTGTTGCAGGATTCAGGGTAGTCTCAAGCTCCTGCTCTTGGTTATTTTCTCACTTGAGTCCTTGAAAATGAGAATGGTTTCACTACGTGAAAAAAACAAACCACCAGCACAACAAAAAAACCTTCAAGTATATTAATTCTTTTTAAGGAAATGCTTTATAGCTTTGTTTTTATCATATCTAGCATATCTCAAGGTGATTGGCTGTGATTACTATTTTTTCTAGTAAAAATGTAGGAGAACATCCTGGTAAGGTTTTGCTTTTTTTAGTTTGCTGCAATGAAACTGCTTTGTAGAAACACTCCCTCCCAAGTGATTGAAGACGTGCAGTTTACTAAGCCAAATCAAGTTACAAAATAGACATAATTACATTACTGACTCTACTTCTATATGGGTGCTGCTGAATTATTTCAAGAATGAAAAAACAAACAAACAACATCGTCCTGTTCAAAAGATCATCAAAATATATAGGATGCATGATTTTTTTTTTTCCAGATATATGGGGGATGTTATATTCTAATGCAATAAACACAATTAGATGACTTTGGGAGTGGGAAGGCAGGGAGTAGCCAGGTTCCAAATCTGAATTTTGTCCAGAGCCACTGATGAATGACTCCACATTCAAAATGAGTATCTGAATTCTTGTAATGTTATCAGGGTATTGCTAAGAGAGAAACATAATTTGTTACTGATTCCTTTAAAGATTTTTGGATGCAATCTTCTTAGATCAGTGAGCAACCAATTTTCTCTGAAAGCTCTCTTGCAGTTGCTGTGTTTCTAAAATGTACACTGTTTTCCTTTATACATAATGAAGCTTTATTTAGTTATTAGAGAGACAGTGTACAAAATGCATCACAAAACCCTAAAAGCCCAGCCCAGCAAATTGAAAGAAATAGAAGAAAATGACAGATTTCATTGTTTCCTCAGCTACATTAATGTCTTTGACAGTCTTGAAAAGAGAATTTCTAATGAGCACTTGAACAAATGTGTGCAGGAAGTGGTCTTGCTTTTGCTACTGCACATTTGAGTTCCTCTAATTGCATCAATAAGGAATTTCTGCTCCTCATTTAATGAATGCCTTTTGACTACTTTCTGAAAGGCAACTGGATATAAGGGATAAACACTGGCACCTTTTGTATGAGGTCGCATAAACAGGTTACCGTTAGTAGTTATCAGCCTTAGAAAAACTGTTATAATGCAGTAGGGTAAAGCCCACCTTTTTTATTTCAATATTTTTATTAGGCTCGGGTTTCTCACTACTTTGCTTTTGGTGTGATAACTCAAGTCCTAAGACGGTGCTTTAGCTCATCCCTGGCTTTTTATTGTATCTTGTGCTGGGCAGAAATCAGGCATTCTTTCAGAGCTGTTTCTGCACCATCTCTTGCCTCAGAGAAGTCAGAATTCCTATGATACTACAGCACCTGGGTCTTTAATTTGTTTTTGGCTCAAAAAATGAGTTTCAGAGCATGGGCTAGGGTTAGTTTGGGGGAAGGGAGCTGGGTTTGATTTTTTTTTCTTCATTGTCATTTTTCTCCCTAAACAGAGGCACACTCACTGCAGGTGCAGTGGATTAGTTATGAAAGAAGTTTTCTATTTAAAAACAAGCAAGACTTTAATGAAATCAGGAGAGGGTTTGTACAATAGGTATTGTATTAAACCAGAGCTCAGGCTTAACATTGATTGCGGTATTTAAATTTCAATGAGTTGATTATGTATGAGAGTAAAATGACCAGTATTATGAATGTACAAAAAAGTGACATGGAAGAGCTGTGCCAGAAAAGTGAGAAAAACGTTCCCTTTATAGTCCCTAGAGTTCAATAAAGCACCACTATTTCCCAGCTTTTAAAAGCTCTTTTATCACAATGGTTCATACCTCGCATTCCCTGGAGCCTGATTTGTTATACGTGCAGGGTCCTGCTCCATTCAGCAGCATCTCACTGGTTTCAGTGTTGGTAGGTTTGTAATCTACATAAAATTCCTGTGTGCTTGGAGTCATTTGCTTCAGTGACTGTCTTTTCTTTTTCCTGTGCCTTCGCATGAGAGAGCGCTGCTGCAGCTGCTTCATACTGGCTGGGTAACGCTTCCATGACACATATATTACCAGCAGGATCACAAGCACAGACAAGAAAAGGGCCACGCTCCCTGCAATGATTTTATGGAAGGAGATGTGTTCTGTGTCATGCTCAGGTTCGGAGCTTGATTCAGTGGCTCCAATAGTTGGGGGCAGGGGGGGCTTGCTGTCATGTTTAGGCCTGGTGAGTTTTGGTTTAAACGTTGGCTTTGGGAGAGCTCGTGCTAGTTCAAACCTTTCCGTGGTACTTTTGCCACAGATGCTGTAGTTTTTCACTGCATCAACAACATTCACCCCCTGCAGTTCTTTGGGGCTGGCACAAATAATTGTATTTTCCCTCAGCCCTTTAAAACTTTTAAGCCAGTTTACCAGAGAGCAAATGTTTCTGCTGCATTCCCATATATTCCCAGCAAGGCTGATGTCATTGAGGGATATCCAAGAGTCCAAAATTTCTTGACCAATAAATGTGAGCTTGTTTGAATCCAGGTTGAGGCGCTGTAAATTGGGCACACACTGAAAAACACTAGGTCCACTGAAAGCTTCTATTTCATTGCCAGATAAATCAAGTCTTTGTAATGAGCTCCAGGTCCAGGACATAGTTTGTCCTATCACACTGATTTTATTCCACTGTAAATAAAGGTTTTGAAGGCTGACTAGCCTTGGAAAAAGTGCCAGGTTGAGCTTAGAAAATTGATTGTGCTCCAGATGAAGCTCTTTCAGTCTGATCATGCCTGCAAAGACATTTCTTGCTAAACTTCGGATGCGATTATAACCCAGGTCCAACAGTTCAAGGTTCCTACAGTCTTGAAATATTCGAACAGGGATGGTTCTTAGGGAATTGGACCGCAAATGTAAACTCAGCAGCTTCCTTAAGCCCCTGAACTGTTCAGATCCCAGAGACTGCAGCTGATTGTATGACAGATCCAAATTCCGGAGATTTGTCACAGGTCTGAAGGTATTATTAAGAAAATAGGAGATTCTGTTGGAACTCAAGATCAACTCTTTTAGTCTGCGTATTCCATTGAAAGCATTTTCGTCAATATTGCTGATGTGGTTATGGTCTAAATAGAGCCAGGTGAGTTGATTAAGACCTTTAAATTGATTGTATTTTAGTTTTTGGAGGCTGTTATATCGAAGGGACAAACCTAAACAACCAGCAGATATACTTGAGGGAATCTCCTGCAATTTCTGAGATTCACAATATACCATTTTGCCTTCACACCTACAGCCCTTAGGGCATCCTCGTTCAGCAGAAGAAAGCATTGTCAGTAATACAGTAGGGGCTATTACCAGAGCTACAGCTGATCCGCTCAGTAGCCTAATTACATTGAAACCTGGAAATAAAAACAACTTAGAAAAGTTATCCCCCCACACATCAGTCATTTCTTTCAATCATGCTAAAATCTTTATTTCAACAATCATTTAAAAATCCCTAGCTTGACTCAACTACTTTTCACATTGTTTTCTTTACTCAGATTTTCTTAAAGAATGCCTTAATAAATACTGAAAAACAGTTGGGTAAAAGGTGTAATCCCTAAGCAATTTAACTGTAATCACAAATCACATCAAGGTAAGTCTATGGTAAGTCTAATAAAGCAGAGGCTATGCAGTGGCTATGAATTGTATATTAAAAAAAAATAACATGAAAAACATACCCATCCTTTGTGTTGTTCAAAGGTCGTCCTTAGGTCTTTTGTTTTTTGCTTAGTGTGCCACAAGCATGGCAGCCCCTGTCAGCTGCACTGTAGTGAGTCAGGGCTCGCTGACACCCAGGAAGAAAAATTGGACCCCTTGGGAGATGGACCGATTTTGGAACATTATTCTTTGCCAGCCATGCAGAACACTCCAAGAATAAATCAATCCCAACACAGCATTCGCAGCAAAATGTCAAATTCTTCCTAGGTAATAGGATCTTCATGGATATTACGTTTTTGCATCTTTATAGTTAGGAACCTGGCTTTTAAATTTTCTCTTTATAGGAAAGCATGTTAGATTCCTCCAAGCACCGTTTAGCTATCTGAATTCACACATCTGTATTCCATAGCACAGCAGTTCCCTTACTTAGTACCCGATCCGGCTAGGAAGCTGCTTTGTAGCAAAGAAGGTGGAATAAGCCCGTACAATGAACAAGCTCTGCTCACTTCTGCGTACTGTCATTCTGAAAGCTCCGTCTGACTGTTGCTTTGGTTTCAGTGAATGCAGTCTTATGTAAAGCTGCCCCCAGTGGTGAAGAATATTATGGGCATGTGCAGAAATGTCTTCCTTTTATCTTGCAAATGAGTAAGCTCTGCTGGGAAAAGAGTGATTGTTCTGAGTGACTAATAGGAGCAGACTGGTCAGCTTCAGCGTAAACTAGCGAGGTGTGCTGAAATATCCAAATCCTCTTAGTCTCTTTTGCTGCGTGTGAAAGCTGTTTTCATCCTTGAACTTAATAGCTCTGTATGCGCTGCTGAGACTTTTGTCTGAAGGGCTAGCGTGACATTTGTAGGACATAGATACAAATTTTCAGTCCTAAGGGTGGTTGTTGTTTTTTTTTTTTTTTTTTTTTTTTCTCTTTGCATTAGATGTGCTCACATGACCTTTTTGCTATAATTCACTTATTTATTTTTTTTTTTTTTTCCCAGTTCAGGTATCAGTTCCTCAGTGTGCCTCTTACCAAGCATTTCAGTGGGAACACTATATTTTACAACATGAAAAATGTTTCGGAGCTGACATTTTGCCTTTTTACTTCTTTCTCTTCTGTTAAAAGGCATAATGCCAGGAGGTTAGAAGAGACTATTGTGTTCATTTATTTCCCAACTTGCTGTCACTTTGTTCCATAACACTGCGCGTTTCAAACACAGGCTTCCGTAATCCTTACAATATGAGGACTAAGCAGCTTCATGTGGTACTTTAATTAGGTGAATTGTTTTTACTGTGACTTCTGTCATGAGCAGGATTTTATGTGAAGGTAAAATATACAGAGTTCTTTTAGATGTGTGACTCTGGACAGTTCTTAGATATCACAAAGAGCCTTTTTCTCTTTCCTTTTCTCTTCCCTTTTTCGCTGTGTGCTGTAGAGGGAGGACACATCCTCTTAACTGGGCAGAACAGCGTTAAGGTGGCATTATAGTAAATGCACCCCACTAGCAGTCTTCCTTCACCAAGAAATATGTGATCAGAGATGATGGTGGGGAAGTGTAAAGTCATGGCTCTGTGCAGTGCAAGAAGAGGCAGAAGCCTGAAGAGAAGGGTGCTGCTCGTTAGAATAGTACAGATTACACTCCCTCAAATGCAACCAGACAGCTCTAAGAAATGCTCTTCCTCTGTGAGGCAGGATCCTTACCCCTTGGAGTAATGTGCTTTGGATTATACTGTATTATTCACTGCTGTGAGCATTGAAGAATGTAAAATGAGGTGAAACCTGATTTTTTCCGTGCTTTAAAATGCCATTGTTGCCCAGTACTTAATCTGCGAATGACTTCAGGCTTAGAGCAATCCCACTAGAATTAATGCTCCCACCTGTAGTGCCTAAATTAGGAGAACAGTTGCCCCTGGCTAATAACTGTGAATGCTTTTTATATCATGAGTCAAAAATACTTACCTGTATCAAGCCACATTGTATGTAAATTCTGCCCTGTGGGTCAGGTTTGTGGAGATGGAAAGGGTTAATCCCTCCATTAATTCGTCACGCTCTCCCATTCTCAACTACAGCGTGTCTTTAGCTATTAAATCTGATCTGTAGGGTTGAGGAGCCAGAAACAAGCTGCAGATTGCAGTGGGCACTGTGATTGTCTGGGGAGCTGTTCTGCTGACAGGAGTGTCACGTGCCTGTCCTGGTGTGCCTGTTACAGGTTTTCCATGACTGCCTTGGGGTCTCTGTGTACTCGATGGAGCAGGACAGGCTTCTTTGGAAGACAGTTCAGACCTTCAGTAAGCCAATTTGTCTCCTGGAACTGCCACTCTCTCCCTGTTGACAGTAGAGGATGCCTGTGACAAGTAAGCTCCTTATTGAAATGGCTCAGGTTCCTAAACTGGGTGAAATTAAGTCTGAATCTTCACCTGGTTCAAATGCAGCACATAAAGCTTCAAACAACATGCAAATTCTTTCTCAAGAGCAGTCGGTGCTACTTAGTTGGTGCTAGTATACCAGCTCAGTCTGAGCTCAGTCTGAGCTTTCTCCCCAAACTTTGCCAGTTCTCTGGCTTTTCCTATTCTGTCTTCTCTTCTTCCTCTGCCTTTGTCATAAGGTTAACAAGTAATTTCACTGACACCATGAGTCAGCAGAGCTTCGGTAGCTTTTCCAGGGTTTTAATAATTGTCAATATGGTGGACAAATATGAGGGAGCAGCCACTCTTTTACCATGAGTTATTTTCATTTTTCTGAAAGGGGTGAGACATCAAGAGATGAACAGAGAGAACATCAAATCTGTATTAATGGATTGCCAAATTCAATTTTCTTTACTGAGATCCTTTTTGAATTACACAAGCAGGAAAAGTGCCAGTGTCTGATAAACAGTTTTTTAAAATTACATTTCTGTATCTTCATACAGCTCAATGGGTTCTTTTCAAATTGTGGAAATAAAGCTGCTCCCAGTATAAAACATTCCATACAAATTTTCAGCACAGTCTGATGGTCATATTATAAACTATGAAAAACAGGGAATTAAGTTAAAAGCTTGCATTTTAGATAAGAAGATACCTTTTGTAAATGATTTAACCTTTGCCTTGTATCAAATACAGGTTATGCATCTTTGCAATCCCACTGCATTACCTTTTAACTCATGCCACTAAGAAAAAAACTCAAGGCCAAACTTGGTAACGTCTCTTATGGTTAAGCTAGTTCTCATTAAAACCAATACCACAGCTCCTGAATGCCTAAAATCCAGGAGGTTGTTAGATAGGTGCTGTAGTCCCAGTACCTTTTAAGCTCACCTCTCTGTGCCACTGCTGGGCTACCCTGCCTGCTGTCCTGGAATAGCAGTTCCAAGTCAGAAACAGGAGGCAAAAGCTGCAAGTATCAAGTCTCAGTGACATCATGCTGACTGAATATCAATGCTCAGAAACAACATTATCCTTTTCTTCTGCCTGTGAAGACAGCATTTTATACAATTCTGCAAAGACAATACTCTTAAGAGAAATATTTCATTTATTTGTCTACTCTCTTACACAGTCTGTTCTGGGATTTCAGCCTTAGACATAAATTGAGATGCCACATACCTTATTAGTTCGGAGTTGAATACCTTCATCATCACTGATTTGTTTTTCTGGGCTTTCTCTGCAGGTAGAAATGACATGCATCAGAAAATTCATTGACAAATGTGTCGCTACATGTCATACTGCTTATACAGATGAAAAGCCAGTGTTGGGTGGAGCCTGTGATAAACACATTGTTTTCTTGATTCATGTGACAGACAAACGAAACTCAAAGATGTTTGAAAATGGTACGCTATCCCAAGGTAGAGATTGCCCATTTTTTTATTTTAATATTAAGCTTTCAGTGGGTTATCTCTCTGGATATCTCTCAATGTGGATTTTCTCACTGCCAGATTTTGCAGTAATTTACTTCAATTTAATTTCGTGTTTGTTTTTGGTTTTGTTTATTTAGTTAAATTTGAGTCTATTTTCTTTTTCCATTCATTCTGGCTGTGGTCTCTGCCTAGCTGCAACCTCCCTGCTGAAAGCTCATTACTCCCTAACCTGAACTGCAGCCAGAATAGCAAAGCTTGAGTCAAAAGATCACATTCACTGTGAAGGCCAGTACCTCCACAGAGCTGGTTTGGAATTGAAACGTTTTACAAAGGACAGGTGAAAGAGCAATTCTTGGATTTGTCAGGGTCATGAGGAGGCACCTGTAATGTTTGTAATGTATGTCTGTCTGCTAAAGACATTTGAAAAGAAAGGATGACATAATTACCAGGCTCCAGTAGAATGGGGACTGAGGGGTGCAGGGAAGAGATGTAGAAGTTCCTGAACCATAAGAAACCAGCAGTTACCTTCGGGTTAGTGGGATTCCACGTAAATCAGCAGTCAATGATTGTTTTGTCACTTGCTTCTCATTAGCCTTCCTCAGGACCTTTCATGCTTACTCTTTAGAATGCAGTTCTTGTGTAATGATGTTGTCACAAAGTTTGTTTAAGAAATGTTTTTGTTTCTGTTACTCCCTTCAGAAAACCATTCTGAAAAACAATTCAATCCTTTGTAGCCACAAGACCTTCTGTTTTTAATGTACAAACTTCAGAGTTTAGACTTCTGGTTACAGCATTTTTCTCCCCACAGATAGAGCTCGTGGGTCTAGGAGTGCCTTTTTGTGTGTAACCACATGTCCCTTTTGGGAACTATCATTAACAATTGCTGCACTGTGTTCTTTTTGGGTTTACGAAGTGGCAAAGTATGTCTTTCTCTCAACTTTATTTTACTATAGAGAAACCAGGAATCAGCTGGGTTAGCAATAGTAGCTTGTTCTAAATGGTACTGTAGTGTGCTATCACTGTATCATTAAGAGTAGATAAGTCTAATAAAATGTTTGCAATTTTTGAGCCAGTGATTAAATGAACCTGATGTTCTATGAGGATCAGATTAGAACTAGAGGAGGATAACTCCCAGGGGAAATAACAGAGTGTGGGAAGACAGAGGGAAACTCAGAAAGATGCAGGTTTTGCCAAAGGTGGGCATAAGGAAAGGGAAGTGTGGGAAAGTGGGGTTCAAGGAATGTGCAGTTGTGGGAAACAAAGTACTCTGGAGAAACAGGGAAGAGGATTGAAAACAGGGAGGATCTTAGCCCAGCAGTTTGTCAGTACTGACGTAAAGGATCATGGTGATAAATGAAAACATTCCTTTGCTGTCCTGCTAAGAACAACTAGATTTGCAAGGCTACCCTGGCCTCTGCAAGGGCTAAAGGATCCCATGTTACAAATTCTGTGATAAGCTGAAGGAAGATCTGAAGCTGGTTTAGAACCATGCCTCCTTTCTAGGAGTCAGTAACCTCTGTAACATCTGATTGCTTGGAGAGGACTTCAGGGACACATCTGTCAGTTTGTGTATACCCAGAGGATTTCCTCAGTGCCGTGGTTCACAGGGCAACCCAGGCTATCACTTTCCTCATGCACAGTTACACACTGTTGAATAATAAAGCTTTTCCAGCTGTACAATTTTGTTACAATCTGTGCATTGTGGATAGGTCAGAGGGGCCTCTAAGCTGTCCCAGGGTAAATTATACTGCATGCAAGCTTTCCACCTTTGTTCATGGCAACCAGTGGCTAGATTTTTTGGATCCTGTCATAACTCCTGTGTCCGTAATGAGGCATTGGATACCCAGTTGTTCTTGTCCTATGATTTTTGAAGCAGTTTGAAAGCATGCAGCCAGTCTTTCAGTCCCATCATCTTGAGGCACAAGTATATGAGATGCAAAGCTGTCAGTTTGCTTCCTCTCTGAAATTGGTAGGTAGTGGTTCTGTTTCAGTGGATGTAGCATGTTATTCAGGCTTGTCCTCTAGCACTTTGGTGGAAGGGGAATATGAATGGACGAAGCAGAAAGTGGATGATCATCACTGAAGAAAAGGAAATTCCCTCCATCTTATGCGTATTGCTAGCTTCAGCCTGCAAAGCATGAATGATAAAAGCACCATTGAATGATAAGCGTCCTGGAGATGTGCAAGTCCAAAATGAAAGACACTCTCAGTGGCCTCTGCTTGCAATTCTGCCTGTAGTCCTCTGTGAAGGTGCCAGGTAGGATAAAATAAACCCAGGCTCCTTACAAATGCTTCCCACTCTTTTCACTGGACACTGCTTGAAAGAATGTCTACTGTCTTATTGTCCAGGCAGCACACACCTGAGTTATGTACCCTAAAGTATTCAAAATGTCTTAGGTGTCACCATGAGCTATGCTTGCCTATGAGACACCATTTGTTCTCCTAAGGATATGTGACTTCTACCTTGCTATGACAATTACTGCATATGCATCAGCAGCCGATATTGACTGCAATAGAAGGCAAAGGTAATGAATTTATTTTCTGAGGAGACAAATTAACATGGGAATCTTGTAGGAAAGCTCTGTTCATGAAGAACTCCAATAATGGTTGGGACATGGAGCTGGAGGTATTGTGTAACTGAATTCAAGCAGATTTGCAGCCTGGTCCCAGCAACGTGACATCCTTGGAGCAGTTCTGTGCTGCCACATGAAGAGCAAGAGAGGATGAGGAGCAGCAAGTTTCAAAACGTGTACCTTTGGGACCCAGGCTCAGTTTGATATCACAGGCTCTGATTGCTATCACTGACTGCTCCAGGCTCTCATCAGCTGAAGAGTTTATGACTTTGCCATGATAGTTGTCGTTGGAAAGGAGCAAAAGGGGAGAGTGTCTGTCTTATTTTCTAGCAAGGCCTAGACCAGTCTTCAGTATTGATGTGTAGGCAAAAACTTCAGGAGTAGCCTTTCCTCCTCTGCCTCCATGCATTTGTCCATTTGTCCAGCCCGTCTTCTTTAATTCCTACCCCATATATACTTCTCTGAGGAATGGACATTTTTCAGTTGCTCAGCACAGAGCATATGCATACAGTGCACTTTCTTAGGAATTTTGGAATTTCAGTTATGTTCCTTATTACACATTTACCTAATTGATCTTTGGTACTCCAGATGAATCAGCCTTGGTATCTCACTGTATGGTGAAGCTTAGGAGTTAGTGATTCTGTCAGGTCAATGAGGGAGTGTTTGTTGGCTGCTGTGGCTCCTTAAAAGCTAGAATAAGGCAGCTGGCAAGAACTTTCATTATAGGAAAACTGTGAAGTCCACACCAAAAGCCTTTTAAAAAAAAACTCATACCCTGCTTATAAAACTGCAGCTTAAACTCTAATTTTCCTTAGGCCTCAGTTTCTTCATTTATGAAAGGGATAGTGACAGTTAATGATTCTGGAAGTTGATCAGCATAATAGATGACTTAATTCACTTCATTTATTTTTTATTTTTAATCTGACACTAGTTATTTTCAAACATACTTCTTTCCTGTCAGTTAAGCTTATTGGACTTCCATAATTAATCCATACCTATTGTCATTTTATTACTTGCTTTTGTATGTGATTTATTTTTGATGTATTTTTGGGCTATAATGACT
Organism: Aythya fuligula; assembly: GCF_009819795.1. Lineage (NCBI taxonomy): Eukaryota > Metazoa > Chordata > Aves > Anseriformes > Anatidae > Aythya > Aythya fuligula. The sequence continues at coordinate 4,093,048 of NC_045565.1, read as the reverse complement.
GGCAAAATGTAATGTGAGGACAGAATAGTCACTTAAACCTAGGAAAAGAGGCAGTTTCTTTTAAAATGCAAAATCATTCTAAGTCTTTGGCCAATAAGGTTGTCAACTTCAGTTCACTATAGGATTTTTTTACATGTTAAAAGCATTCCATTTTGAAAACAATCTAAAAATCTGCTTAATAGTTTTAGATTTGCAAATAAAAATTGTGAAGAGTGCCTAACATATTTCAGTTAGTTGAAATGAAAGGAGAAGTGTAAATATAGCATTTCTGAGGATCAGTCTGAGATTAGTAGATAAGAATGATTTGTACTAGGTAGAGCTACTTTCTAGTTTTTAGTTACCTTTCCCTGCAAACAATGTACAGGCATATAAGTAGTTAGAGTGCAGAATACCTTGATTTCATTTGACCTGTTGAAGTACTCTAAAATAATTTCCAGTTTCTCTTTTCACTTGCTTATGGATGAAAATCTATTCCGAGAAGCATTCTAGCTTACCTTTATGAGGACTTGTGCTTGGACTCAAGCTTGGTATTCTGAGGTTGTGGTTTTCAAATCCAAAGGTGGCCAGAATGATGTGTTACTCTACAGTGTTAGGTACATTTTGAAGAGAAGACTAAACATGACAGTTGAGCAGATTTGCAACTGAAAGAGAAAAACATGAACAAAGTTAAGAAGCATATAATTATGTTCATTCACGCTGTGACTAGCATAAAAATGATTTATTCCAAATGGTTACAGTTGCATGCTTAGTCACTTCCTTCCCTGGCTTCAGCCTAATTTTGTTTTCTGGCATTTTCCTGAAAAAAAAATAAAATATATATTGTTCTGTCTAATCAAAAGTTGAAGATTTCTCTAGTCTTTAATAATTCAATCAAGTCTTACTCAATTAAGCAAGCTACAGCAGTTTTTAGATATTCCAGCTGTGGTAGCTGGTGCTCCTGAGAAAGATCAAGAATCTCAATTACACTGAGAGTCTTGGTTAGTTAACTAGCCTCTAATCTGCTAGAAGATAATTAGAAATTAGTCATATAGGTCACTTTTTTTATGCACAGTAAGGATGGGCTAGAACTTTCTGGTTTAAAAAGTACAAAAGGTGAATTGTTGAGGTATGTTTTGACTAGCTATTCCATTCTGCATTTGCCATCCTTCTTTTCCCAGTGGCATGTCTGGCAAATGGCTTTGATGAAACAGTATAAAATTTAAATGACTTATTAGCTCATCTTTTCAGGCCATGTCTACCTGAGAAAATTGTCATAAATTAAATGTGATTAAATCAAACGACCAACCCCTACCATATTTAAGCAGTTTATAGAAAAGCAACAGGGTCCCATATGATTTGTCAAAATGAAAATCTTGGTTATGATAGATTTATTTATTTTTTTCTGTGACAGTATACTCCACTGTTATATTAAAACTAAAGTGTCTTCTTTTATCCAGTGGACAGGACAGCAAACAAATTACATAAACAAGTTGAAGGAACTCAAATATAGATGGGGTTTTCCTACTGCATCACAATGTAAAGCAATAAATACATGATTGGCCAAAGTTTTGAAGAGTGCTGCTGACACAGTGAGGAAGAGAGGAAGTTGACACAAAGAGGAGAGTTAGTTTTCACCCTTTCTTTTCTTCCCTGCAACTGTAGTGAGATAGGTATGTTGTAGTTTTTGCACTTTGTAGCTTTTGCATTTTTATGTCTTTCTATCCAGTCTACTATGTCTCCTAAGTAGCTACAAAGCTTAAAAAACCATACATTACATACATACAAAACAGGCTAGTTGCGTACAGAAGAGGTTAGTAAGCAAAAAATGCTGACAGTTGGTAACCAAGTAGAAGTTATAATCAGCCTACATACTGGGGAGACAGGAGAGCTGAATCTGAGTGAGTCACTGGCTCCATTTCTGCATCCCAGGTGGCCCTAAATGGCAACAAGAATTGGGACAAAATACTAAAGATGTATAAACATGAGCTGAGTTTCAAAATCAAGCATTTTGTCTTTAGAAACACAAGAAGCAGGAACATCTCCTTCCACTTATTCTTTCAGGTTGCCTCTTCAGTCATAAATATATGACAAAAATCTGCTCTCTCTACAATATGAAAATTCCGATTTGCTGATTTGATCCTACAGCATATGTTTGTATCATCATGAGTATTCCTGTTGCTGTGCTTTGAACCCTTTCCCATATTTCTTTGTAAGACTTAGCTCCTGGGAAAGAAATGTACTTACCTATTTTCTGTCTTACCGAAAGGGACCCTAATCTTAAGATAACTATGTACCAACCTAATACACAGAACAGTCATGAATAAGATGATATCAATATGCTTAGTCTGCATATAATTGATGGGAAGAGTAGAAAAGAAGAACCTTTCAGGGGAAGCTAAGTATTCATTTGATTTTTCTTGGCTTCATCAAAATGCATCACTACAGCTGTAAAGTTTAGTTTATACTATGATAATTGAACTCCACAATACAATCTCTGAGGGATCCCTTCTGAGGTGATGTGCCCTGGTGCTTTTTGTACGCATAGGTAATTAAAATACGGTAGGAAAAGATAAATGACAAATTCCCATGTTTCAATGTAAAAGCCAGAAATAAACTAATGGGTGTTAGGGGAAAAAATAAAAATAAAATGACCGTGTTATTAAGTAAGAACTGTCTCCTATGAAGATCTTTGCACTTCCATTTAGCAGTTGCCACTCTGAGACAGAAAGCTGGAACATATCCAGTGCTCTTATCTGACATAACAATTTCAATGTTCTTCTCTATGTGATTTAAAGTCAAGTGGAAATATGCTGTTAGAATAGAGTGATCCGTAAAGGAATAGAAAGAAGTCTTGAAGTTGCATCAGAACACCACTGTATCAAAGATGCTCCAAAAAGAAAAGTAGAAATGTCCTTGAATACATTTACTCCTTATATAAATAGCACAACGTGGAATTCTGTGTAAGATACTTACTGAACAAAGGAATATTTTAAAGAAGCTGATAATTCGTGTGTTCACTTAAAGTCTTCAATATTCTACCTTTTTGTATACACAGAAACATGAGAGAAATGTAAGAGTGAATACGCCAGGCTCTGCAACAGTTGACCTACAGGACTTAATTTTGCAAAGCTCCTTCATTATCATAAACACAAAGTCTTCTCCAAATGCAGATTTAGAAAAGGTCTTCAGAAACATTTACTACTCTGGATATTTGTATCTGTGCATGAATTCCACATCTGCTTGTGACGATTTTTGTACCTGTAGTGAGAAGAGTGTGTCATCGCCCATTACTTGCATTGTGGGAATGAACATACTACTGATAAATTTCCGACTTGGGTCTGTTTTAAATTGTTGTTGTAAATTAGATTGGGGACATTGAGAAAGAGAGAATTCCTACTCTGGGTAGCACAATTTTTTTATTATTATTATTTTTTTACAGTTACATGTCTTAACTGACAACAGTATTAATTATCATACAGTGAATGTGGCTTATTTCCAGAATTTCACAGTGGAAGAGGTTTCTCCATTGGCATATTTCTCTATCTCTTTTTGAATATTTAATCCCATATCATATAATAAACTATTAAGAAAAAAGAAGCATCCAAAAGATCAAGGAGAGGGGACTTGTAAGTCTGGCAAAATTAGCCTCTTAAATGTTCAGCATATAATGTAATAGATAAGCCAGATGAGCTTCCTTCTGTTGTTCTTTTGACAGCCACTGGAAATATTTGATGGCTATTATATCTCCTTTTATTTTGTAGTATTTATATAGTGCATTTGTGTTCTTTGTATCTTACTGACTTACTGACTTTTTTTTTTTTATTATTATTATTTAGCTTCAGGTCACTTGCAGCAAAAATGTATGTAAGCAGTAGAAATCCTGTATGCCCCACTGTGTCTAGAATATATTTCAAAAAGAGTAAGTGCTTTCAGTGCCTTACAAGTTTGTAGCCTCTGCCACCCTTTGCTAGTGTTTGTCTTTTGCTTTATGCACAATTTGCTTGGTGCCATATGCTACTTCCTTGTCAGAGGCTGGCTGGGAGTGTTACATGTGTCACTAGTTGCTTATTTTACTTGCCACAGTTTAATGCAAAATCAGTGAGCAGAAGCAAGGGAATCTGCTTTGTTTCAGTCCTTTCTTTCCATTGCTGCTACTCAAGAAAGTTAGAAGCTATGTATGAAATCATTTATGAAATCATTAGGGAGCTTCTCATGTTCTCAGACAAATGTGGCATTAAAAAATCTGGACAGTTGGACTCATCATTTTATGGAGTGATATTTTCCAAGAGTGGCAGTCAATAGGCATATCAGTGAGGCAGATAGGAATATATGTCAAAACAATACTATCCTTCAGCATGTAGTTCTGATATGCCTTTCAGAAACTTTTATTAGGAGCTTACTGGTGAGTTTCATGATTTAACACTTAATTGGGAGAATTCTTTTTGCTCATTTCTGTTCCCTGTGGAATTAATCACTGCTTTTATTTGTATCTAATTTGAGCTCTACATGATTAGAACAAGGGTCAGAGGTAAATATTTTGTGTAGAGTCACCATTGGATAGTTTTTCTCCTGATATTCATGGCAATTCATTTATTGTATTTTACACTAAGATTCCATTTTTCATGTAAGCATTCATAACTTAAAGAAGTTGAGAATATGTGTTAGACGTCCTTGTGTGGGCTTCAGGTAATACTTCTAGAAGATTGCTAAAATCCCAAATTGAAGTAATCTGTTGGCCTGGAGTCTAAGAAAAGCTACAGGAATTATTGTTGGTTTTGAAACAACCTGTTAATCACACATCAGTGCTTTCAGTGACATGAATAAGTCGGAAATCAAGAAAAAGAGCTGCTGCCTCTCCTGAGTTTTGCCCTTATTAAATTGAATAGGTTTTGGCATTCCTCAGCCAGCCATACGGGCCTCCTATTGTCTTTACTTTCCCAGGAAAGGGAAATATTTAATGTAAAGAAAATGCTGTATAAATGTCTCTCTTAAATGAAGACTGCATTCATAAGACAAGTGCTGTGTAAATAATGCATAGCTAAAATCTGTTTGGCTCTGGTTGCTGTGCGAGGTATGTACCATTCAGTCTAAACACACTGGCATAAACAATGTTTTTTGTTATAAGTAGTTGTCCCTCATACTATTGAATGTCTTCATTTAGGGTTAGGGAGCCATGCTGTAAGGCTGTCTTCCATTTGCATCTTAATTAACTTCTAACTGAAGCAGATAACTTATTTGACATTCTACAGGGGAGCTTTTGTGTCCAGTTACTCAGGATTAGTATTCCGTGGGGAAAGATGCTGTGATAATGAGATTCTCACCACCTTTTGGAAAGTCCCTCAGGTACTGGTTAAAAGTCTTGTTTGCAAGGTTCATTTCTGCTAAGTGGTGTGAGAATATAGGATGTCATGTTTCACCATTCTCAGCTCCTTTTTAGATCTACAATTAAAGGTCAGTTTAAGCCATGCATATTCATCCATGTTACGCTGCTGAAGTAAGTACTTCCTGTGAGTCTGTGTGTATCCAAGTGCGCTGGTACCAGTCTGTAAGGTGTCAGCCTTCAGGTTCAGCCCTGCCTGGGGCTGATAACAATGGTGTTCTTCTGTGATTTGAGGAATTGCCTGCCTTCCTGCTACTCCTTTTAATCCATATATAAATAAAGGTTGAATCACTTCCTAATGCATAAAGAAGTAAATAGACATCAATTTGATATTTACAGGAATTTTGCTGTAGTGTACAAGGGAGGTGTTTTGCTTTTCCTGAAGATTGTTGCAAGATGATATTGCACTGGACACAGATTACAAGGGAAATGCAATAATCCTTTTATCAAAATAGTTGTAGTTCCCATATAACCGTAGCTGAGACAATAATGGAGGTTTCTGACAGCAGTCAGTCTATCTGAGCTCACAGCATTTTTCTACTTGGTTCAAACACTGTATAGATAAACGGTTTTCTATGACTTCAAAGTAAATTTCAGTGGTGTTCCTGAGTTGTTAAAAAGTGCAAAGCTTCTATCACACTGCTGGAAAGGAACTGAAGTTATTATAGAAACATGCATCATAGCTGGAAAAATTAACATAGCGTTTTTCAAGATAATATAACATTCATCAAAATTCAGTGCACTTTTCTCTGTAATGCATTTCCTGTGACTCAGAACTCTTGTTTCAGTTGAGCCAAATAAGGATTGTTCCATGAGACAAAGCAAAGCATTATATTTACTGCTATATCTAATGGTTTTATCTCACTCTATGGATTAAAATTATTCTTGTTGTTCAATAGATACTTAATAAGAATTATAGGGGAGGTTGTTAAGGAAATTTCTATTTTTAATGTCAAGCTTCTAACCTGTTGAGTTTAACAGATCAGATGGAAAAAAAAAATGCTTAAAGGATATTTTTAAGTATTCATGCAGTCTCTTTAAGTATCCATTCCTCTTTCAGTAAACACAAAAGAAAATTAAAATATGCTTGAAGTTCAGCAAGTAATTAGAGCAAATAGATAAATGGTATCCATTTTATTAATTCAAACTTTGTCTAACAATGAGTAATTCCACTATTCTCATATCTTCCAGTAAATAATAATTATATTTTAACTCTGATTTTTAGTTGGCTGCTGACCATGTCGGTTTTCATCTTATGAGATGAAGGTATGTTTTTAACTTTGTTTCCATAGGACAGAGTCTTATTTTGCTGCCCAAATGGTCACTATTGTATGTTAGCCTACTTGCTTTTACCACCTTTAAACTGGGAACAGCTTCTCCAAGCTTATTTAGCTTTATTTCCCACCTGTATTTGAACAGGCAGTACATTTTACTAATTTAAAATGATGAGACTTTCTCTGCATATATAATTCTTTCTCAAAATCCTGAAATCTCTCCTTTATAAATTCTTGAACATTCTTGTTATAAATTACAAATACAGGCAACATACTTGGTAAGTAAATAGAAACCTGTGCTTCCAGTCCTTACATTTTAAGCCTTGTGAAGGTTTGTGTCTTTTCCTCCTTCTACTTCAGACTGTCTTTGAAGATGTTAGTTATCTTCAGGCCTTTCTTTAGTGGCCTTTTCTTCAAGAGAGGGAGCCACTGAAGTTTGAAATGCAGATTTTTTCTTCTGACATCAGGACTTCATGCTGTACCAAAGGTCTATCGTAGTGTCTGTGCATTGTCGTCTGTCTTTGAGGCTGACATGCTATCTTACCCATAAAGTCTCAACAGTAATGTTTGTCAATGTGGAACAAGTAAATCAACAAAAATACAGAGAAATGAGTGTGTTATCACTAGGAAACACTCGTCTCCAAAGAATTCCCTTCCTTACATTTATGTCTTCTTCCATATCGGGCTTTTGTATTTTGAGCTTTTCACCCAGAGGAGCAACAGCTGTGACTCTTCGCATGCTTTTGGACTGCTCAGATGGCTTGTGCATCCATATAGAAATTAAATATATATACATATATATTTTAATAGGAACTGCTGTTTTAGTAAATTGGTATCAGATTTTATGGTGTGTATATTAGAAATTGACAGGGAAAGTTCACTAGTTTTCAATTTTATTTTTTCCAAAAGTGTAGCTGAAAATCAAGGATTGAAGGTTTATTTAACAAGGTGATGATTTTCAAAATGAGTATAAAATTGTTTCAGCTTTATTTGAAGTATTTCATGCTGGTAATTCATGAATATTTCATTTAGTTTAAATATATATATGCATGGAGAGAAATGGGAATTACATAAATAAATAATGGGTATAAAATATTAGAAGTAATTGTTGCTTTTCTTTGAATTTGAAATGTTTTTCATTTTTACCTGCTGATTTGATTTCTTTTTGGATTCTTGTAGCAAGACTCAAAACTTCAAACACATTTTATGAATGAAAAATATAGACCGACACTTTCCCGCAAGTCATTTCAGATTAGATTAAACAGCACTTTACTAAAAATATGATTAATTAAATAGTTAATGTATTAATTTAATGATGATATGTGTTTATGTAGAACCATGAGTTTTTAATATATAATACTGATTTGAAAAAAAAAAAAAAAGGTCTGTAAACACAGGCCAACGAGAAAATTAGTTTTCAAAGATAACATTGCAATCTGGTTTTAGGTGAATTGTCTGCTTAGGCAATGTAAATAGATAAATGTCCTTAGAGATTAACATCTAGAAACTGTTTAGGTGTGTCTAGAATTTATTGTAATTTATTATTTGTCTTGGACTTCCAGAAAGTTGAATATATGTTCTTTTTACTGGTCATTTTTCAAATTAGCTATTCCGATTACACACAGTAAAAATTTACAAAACATATTCTTGAAACTGTAGGGACTGGAAAGTAAAGTTTTAGGAATCCTTCCTCGAAGTAGGCTCACAGCCGTAGGTATATTTGGGCATTTGTCTTTATTGGTGTTTCCTTTTGACATGAGAGGTAGACACGTGCTATAGTTCTGATGATAAATGTTGGAGCCAGAGATTATCCTCTTTGTTATCACCAGTACACAGCAGGAATCAAATAGTAGTTTGATTTAAGCCTCATCAGTACTGTTTCAAGTCTTTCAGCAAGACCGAGCCCAAAAAGCATACTCTGTTGTTTTTTGTTTGTTTGTTTGTTTGTTTTTGTTTTCTTTTTCTGGGTACTACAGTCTCAGGATTTGATGAGATTAGATCTCTTAGGTTATTTTGTAGCTCAGCTTCTCTGATGTTTCTCCCTTCTTTTCTCTACTGTATATACAGAAGCCTCCACAAAGTAAACAGCAATTACCACTTTTACAATATGGTCTAATTCCTGACCAGTTCTGCACATCTTGTTTTTTGTGACACTGATACACTTGTCTTTTATCCAGATGAAGGCTCCTGCAGCTGTTATTTGAGTGATTCTGTGGAAGCATAAGAACTCCTCACAGTTATTTTCAATTACATTTTTTTAGAGTTACAGTTGAAGCTGTGGTTGGACATGCCAAGTGCTAGGAAAGGTACTCAGAAGCAGAGACATGATACAGGTGGGACAAGGAATATCACTGCACTTACTGAGGAGGAATCCTTTCATCATTTATGAATATTTCATTATTTACTGAAGCTATATGGAAGTAGATGGGATTAGGGACAGAGAACGATTAGAGTTGTCTGTTTTGGGTTGATGTCAATAGTAGTGTCAGAGTGAGGGTAGGGCAAGTGGAATTTGTTGTTTGGGAAGAACTAGGAATATTTGCTGAGGTCCTATCCAAATAAATGTTTTTATTACCTATTCTGATATTATGCCATTTTCAGATTAAACGTGTCTGTAGCCAAAAAATTTTCATGTAATCGCCATATTTTATCAAGAAAGGCAATAGCATATTAAACTCAGAAGTGTATACATTATCATTTGCCTGTTTGCCGTGTTGGATTTTCCAGAGTTCAGTAATCAGACAAACATGTTCTGAACCAAAAAAAAATGAACAGCTTTGATTTAAGGCATAGTGTGGTTGTTGCCATGCAATATTTTTTCCCCTCCTTTTACTGATGTAAAAAGCATTTGTAAAACTGCACTTTTCAAATTTCTGTTCTTTTTCTGCAGTTCGTATTCTGAGGGATACTTGAAAAAGTTCCATTTTTCCATTTTTCCACCTTATTATCCCAGCTTGAGAGCTACTCAGATTTTCTAGGATTAATTTTATTTAAAGCAGTGTAAGCTTAAGAAATCTTGCAAAGGTGTTTTTTTTCCCCCATATTGTAAACGTTCCCATGTTCCTCTCCTCCACTCAGTTCCAAAGCAGTTTCTTTTCTTTGTCCCTATGCTCTCATCAGGGAAGATATATTCTTTTTTATAATTACAGTCTGGGATGGAGTTTCTGAAAATTGTTTCATTCCTCTTCTTTCCCATATAGAATCACAGAATTATCAAAGAATCATTTAGGTTATAAAAGGCCTTTTGAAAGCATCAAGTCCAGCCATCAACCTGACCAGGAAGTTGAATGACATTTTTACTGCCTTAACAGGAGTAAAGCATTTATACAGCTGGTTGAGACTAATGGTAACAGTAATGCAGTTATCTCGTATTTGTTCTAGGTTAAAAATGCAAAGGTGGAAAGCTGTCACCTGATAGGAAGTAATTTGTTGCTGTATCAGAGTCCTTGACTACATTTAGATTAGAAAACTGACATACTTGTTACAATGAACTGGTAGTGGTGAAAACTGATCGGTCCAAATCCAGCTGTGAGTTTTGTTGTCAGACATTTAACCAAATCCAAAATTCGGTAATTTAATATTCTGTACATAATTTCTTCTGAACTGCATGTCCATACTTCTAGCATGATTGTCCTGTAGTCACTGAGGTGGATGTGTTTGACATTCTTAAATACTAAGTGGCTGCTGATTAGGGTTTTTCTGTAACACGGACTACAGGACATGTTCTGGTGCCCTTTCCTTGTTGGGAGTTCACATAATCTTTCAGTTTAATTATATCATTTGGGTATCCACATTAAAAGAAAAGTCAATTTCTGAGGTATTGATTGGAACAAAATTCAAAACGTCAAGTGTAATGCTTGATTTTGAAGTCTCTGGCTTCTTTGTTCAGTTAGGTGTTATGTATTAGGCATTGCAGCTCATCATGGCTAGGGATCACAAAACAGAAAGTGTAATGCCGTGTTAGGCAAGAGTAGTTAGCATTTAGGATCACTTAATGGGTAGTGTTCAGGGATTGAAAGACTCTACATCAATCTCCAACACTTGCTAATGTCATTTTAAAATAAATATAATACAAATTCTGTATAGGTCTTTACTGCATAAATTATTGGCTGGAGTAGTGACAGTGGACAATACACAGGTAGGGTTAAACCCAGTCCTAGGAGTTTATAATCTCACTGAAGAAAGGACGTGGCAAGTGTTTTCAAAAGACTGGAAGAGTAGAAGGTATGATAGTTCTTTTTGTAACTGTGATTGCATAGGCTAACTTCCCATATAGCTCAATGGTTAGACATTAGTGAACCATATTGACTTTATTAGAAAGTTGAGAGTAATTGCTGCTGTCAGTAAATTGATGTTATAAAGTCATCATATCAAATAGTATCTACAGTAGCTTCGCTGCTATTAGAATGGTGGTGCTTCAGCTTTCTAGCATTTTATACACTGATAAATCAGGGTAATTCACCAGCTTTTACATGAAGGGTGAAGTGTAGTACAGATGAGAGAAGCATATTAGACAATTGACAGTAAACAATTAGAGAAAGGGAGAAACCTGACTGTACTCTGGATTTCAGAATTAGCATGTTTACATTTTTAATAAAAAATTGTCTACATTCTGTGATGAAATTTTTGAGATATTTATTAGGCTTAGCTAAATATTTAGTAGTGTTATTAGCAGGTTTTTTCAGTTATAACACAGTTTATGGAATGAAATGTCCGTTTCTCTCTCCATCCTCACTGTTTTACTTAATGATGCCTTGTAATGGAGTTAAACTATTTCCTTTATTGTGTATGAAATGTGTTTCTGCATAAGGTCTCCTGTAGTCATCCTTCCCAACGTCACATTGGTTTTCTTCCCCACTAGTTAGGCTTATATCAAAAGACAGCTTGGGAGCCAGAAATACATGGTGAATCCTTCTGCAGAGAGCAATCAAATATAACAAAGAGAGAGGAGGAAGACCGTAAATAGACTTCAGCAACATACACTGTCTGGATGGACTGTAATGTAGTCAGGCTGTGAAGGTACTGGATACTGCATGGAATGCATTAAACTTCAGAATCTTTAAAATTCATTTTGTCCTGCAGCAAGAAAAGGTCTCTCTCTTTCTTTAAGGGAAGCTAAGATTATTCAGTGGGAATAAAACTTTTATGGCAAAAATTGTTCCCTGAGGAAGAAAGGAATTACAGGAACATAGAGTCTTGCTTGCCAGTCTGGTTTCAGTGGGAATGACACCTTGTAAAAACAACATTTGTTCATTTCTGATTGTGTATGAAAGTGATTTATTTGGACGCTTTTGGTGACGCAGCTCTCAGATTTCAAGCAAATTGTCTCCAACAGCGGAAGGTATTTGAATTGAATTTCAATTAGAAACATTCTGTTAGAAATCTGTTACTGAGAGTTTTGTTAATGCAGCAAAAGGCGGTTCATTCCTCAGGACTATAGAAAGGTATTTCTTTAAAATCAGTACACAAACTGTATTTAATTATAGCCTAATAAATAAGGAATTAATACAAACTCATACATCTGCAGAATAGACTTGATTTGTTATACTCACTGTATTATCACTTTCAAATGACATGGAATTTTAAAATGTATAATGTTTGCATACATTCCCAGAGATTGCAAGCAGCTTAACGTTATTGCAAAGTATGGGCTGATATCAATAAAAGAAATCAGTAGTTTTATTGTTTTGCTTAGATTCTGAAAATCAGAGATGAGTAACAAGATAACTGCATTCATATATTTTATTGGTAAATTCCTCATCTGCACAAATGTGACTCAGTTATGACAGCCAAATGGTTTGATGCTCAAGTGAAGGAACTGTAGAAAAGGCTCTTTATCAAGACATTTATTTTTCTTTCAAGGAAGATGTTATAAATCACATTAACCTATTGATGATAACAAATTATAGCTTTAAATGACACCAGGGGTAGAAAAACTTTTAAGGTTGGTTAACCTGAATGGAATTTGCAGCCATCACCTCTGTCATGCTTACAGCTGCTGCTGAGGTGACACAGTGAAAAAACAGTGATGAGGTACAGGTCTTAATCCACAGTGTGTCTATGGGATTGGACAAATGCTCTTTCCCCTGAAGGTATACTGTATTTTCAAAGTATTTAAGAACTAATTAGAGGAAGGATGTGTGCTGATCTTCCTGCTTCCACTGTTTTAAAGTAGAAATCCCAACTCCACCTCTAATTGATAAATATCAGTTTGGGCAGAACTATATGGTTTGTGTTAAGCAGACTTCTCTGTTAAATTAACACTTGGTATGTGCCTTAGCGTTTAGATTAGCTGTAAATTAATTTAATACTTAAGTTTTTTCTATACTTAAAAAAAATGCATTTTGGTTTACTGGTTTGTCAAATTACCATTGATTAAATAACTAACTTCTGTGATTTCTACTGAAAGCCAAAGAAATAGAACTTTGTATTTTATAGAAAATCTTCAATATAAGCTCAGATGATCCTGGAAATCCGTGTCACTTCAGTGAGCTGCTTTTCTTAAATCCTCAGTGGGCCATAGGGCATTAATTGTGATCCTATGGCTAGCCATTCCACATCAGCTCTCAAATGTTTATTTCATACTCAGGGCCAACTTCATTTTTTAGTAGAAATAGTTGCACTTCTGTGCATTGTGGAAGAGTTTAATAAGGATGCCAGATTTGAAGTCTCTATTTGTCAGTCGTTGCTATTGATATTTTAACTGTATCAAACTCTATCACCGTGTTGTCTGGAAACTTTGCTTTAACACAGATAATTTTTTGGGTGCTTGACTCTCAACTGTAGGATCTGGAAATGAAATGATAGGAAAAAAACAGGGTTTATGAGCCATTTCTAGCAACTGAGCTGTTATATATTTTATAGAAATAAACCTGTAATTGCTGTGTGTGAAGTACAAAAATATTAGCTTCAGTATTTAGCATTTGGGTTTGAGGGGCAAATAAACACACAAATGTTGCAACTCTGCAGAATTGTCACGTCACAGTCAAAACGTGAAATGCAAGTTACAGGAGTGTTACTAGTAGGTTGAGCTGAGATGCTGAACTTCAGAAATACACTGTAAAAGTATAAATGATCATGGCAAGGAGGATTAGTCTAGTGCATTGCAAAAGTAACAATACTTATCAATTCATGTTTTTTGTTTTTTTTTAGTCAGGTGTAAGTATGAGACAATGTATGTATGTGATAACTAAAAATAATTTTATAGAAATTGAAACATTTTCAAGTAAAGTCAGGTCCTTAGAATACTATGGTTATGAGAGGTAGCAAGAAAACCAAAAGCATTTTTACCTCTGGATGCCACAACAAAGCACGACACTATCTCAAAACTGAGAGTGAGATGTTTTGGCATGACAGCAACTGGGCTTGTGGGTTTCAAAGAGGGAATGGTTCGAGGAACAGAGAGATTAGGAGGTGAAATTTGTGTGCTGGAAGCCTCAGAGTGGTGAAAACAGAAACACAAGGAATCAAAGCTCAGAGGGATTACTGAGAACTGAAGGCTGTATGGCAGGATAGATTGGGAGGCAGAGTAGGAGGAATAAGGTTTATTTGGGGGTAATATATCCGTATTAAAGGAATAAAGAGAAGGGATTTTGATTTTCATAACTGGAGCAAAACAGAACTGAAATCCCAAGTGAGTGCTGCAGTGATGAGAATACTTACAAAGAGAAGTTATCTTGGGGACAGATGCTTCTGCTGTTAACATCTGTAACCAAAAGACAAAAAAAAAAAAGTCTGAGTGATCTAGTGAAAATAAAATCTAGTTGTTTAGAAATTGAATGCAACAACTACAACTAAATTATTATTTTTTTCCACCAGATTGGACCATCACAGAATAGCAGGAAGGGCTGGAAGCTACATGAGCATTTGCAATAGAAAGGTCTTTTTTATAAGAGCTGTACACTGCATTTAAAGAGGGTTAACTTTACTGAAAACTGTGGTTTAATCAGAGATCTAGATAAGTACAGGAAGCATAGAGCCCTGGTGAATCCAATCTCCAAGGCATACAGTTCCTCTATATATGGAGAATGAATCTGTAAGTAGTGTTGAGTGACTGAGGTAGGTGCACTACAAAGAAGAGTGACTGCAGGAGGGTGAATCTGTGTGCACATACACAGGAAGCAGTTATCCAAGGAACAGTCTCATGTCAGTGAAATTTTTGGCTTTTCATCTCAGGTCTGATGAAACAGTCCTGAGTGGGGACTGGGTAAATGGACTACCCTGCCAGCAGTCTTCTTTGGCCCCATGGCACCTGCATTATCACTCTTCTTCAGTGTGAGGGACCAAACTGCCATACCAAATCTGTTCTTTCATCTGGTGGTCAGGCCTGAAAGTGAGACCTATGTGCTGAAAATACATCAGGCTGAGTCATGCTGTCCTGAGACATGTATCTAAACTCTGAAGTGAGGGGAGAAAAAGGATGGAACTCCGTGGTTTTTACTTCCTAATGGCTACCTCTGTGTATCTGTTCTTTTTGTGCATCATGTTTCTGAATTGTCCTCTAGGAACTTGTCTCTTCCTGTTGATTATATAGGGAAAGTGGAGTGCCATCACTAATTGGCATCTGACTTTGTGCATTGACCCTACCTGGAGAAATTCACATGGGTATCTTGATTTAGCCTGAGATTTCCAGTCTGCAGCACAAAATGGGTAAGACATTTTGGGATGAATTCTGTTGTGCCTCCACTCAGTAATTCTTTGTTTAAACCATGCAGCTGTTTTGAAAATCAGAATGTGTCTGTCTGCTTGCATTATTTGCAATTTATTGTTCAGGGTGTGCAGCTGGCCACCTAGGTCATAGAGTATTGTTTCTTCTTGTAGATTCAGTGACTAACTAAACAGTAATGAATTATTAATAGCTAGCAGTAAGACATTTTTATTCACTGCTGCTATGAATTTCTACTAAGAGGTGGATACCACCTCTTTCTTTTCTCACGGCATAAGAAGTCACTTGTGCTGCATATTGTCAAGAGGTGGAAGCACATACTATAGAAAGCACCAGTGTGTACTTCTTCTGTCCTACACTCTTTTCCTGTTTGTGGTTGATCACTGCCAGAAGATAGGATAAAGAGCAGCTGTGAACCTGTGGTCTGATCTCTTATACATATTTTAGTGTTTAAATGAAGTCCCAAACACTTGTTTATATACCTTTTTGATGTGGATGGGTTTAATATAACCATTTAATCGGTTTGATGTTTTTGATGTTTAATGGGTTTAAATTAACTGAGTTATTTGGGGACCATCTCGAAAAGCTTTGCATGTGAGCACAAATGTCATATATGGCATCATTTTTACAGGTAGCATTTGTATTAGATACATTAGGTTGCTCTTTCAGATAGATTAACTAGATAATTAGATTATTAGATTATTAGATTGATAATTAGTTAGAAAAGGTTGAACTATGGCAAAGATTAATTTTGCCTACTTGAGCATTGTAAACCAACTGAATAGTTCTTACCGGACTTGTACTGTACTCTTAGAGGAAAATCATACATTTTTCATGAAAAAAAATTGGTGAATTGGAAGTCTGGGAAACAGGAAGTAACATTTTCTATTTTTATATGTATTTGTTATTGAGTTTTGGAATAGTTGAATGAGATGAATGAAACTTTTAAAAAACCTACTTGTTTGTCACATCCTCCTTTGACGCTTTCCTTTGGTATTTATTAAGAGCATTCCTTCTTGTCAATGAAAGGCTTTCTCACACTAGTCTACTCCTGCACTCTATTATAATGCAGTATATGTCCTTAACAGACACAGTTAACTTCTTTTCAAGGCAATACATTTTCTGTTGTTGTTTAAGAAAAAAAAAAGGGGGGGGGGGGATAGTAAAAATACAATGTCATCTCAATGGTAGATTAAAATTGTTTATTCATATATATTTTAAATAATTGGTTACTGCATAAAGTAATGTACATATTTTTATATGCTGCTATTTAGATTTTATGGAATACTCTTGCAGGCAATATCATTAACAGAACTCTAGCTGCTCTTACTGAGCAATGTAAAACCATATTTTACTGATAACAAATCCTCAAATACGATTTTTTCCAATTTTGAAATTTTGTTCTACCTTGAGACTAAAAATGCATGTATATAGATTTGGGTGAACGTTAAAACAATACTGTACACATTGTATAGATAAAAGGGATCTTTATAAGCCAAATGTAATTCCTTCTAAAAAAGGAGAAATGTCTTATTTACATCAGAGCAGGAACTGAGAAGGACTCCTTAGTCTCTTCTTAAATTAAGCCTGTCCCATTGGTTTCCAGTGCTGGTTTTACTTCCTGGTGGAAGAAAGTGAGACCAATGTGTGCAAAGTTCTATTAAACTCCAAAATCTTCTGCTACGTTACAGCTTATTTAACTGGACTCCTTCATACTTAAAATTAAAACGTTATTTTAAATGTTTTCCTAACTTAAAAAAAAAAAAAAGCTCAGTGCTTTTATAAAATTCAACTATTTTGCTTGGTATCTTAGGAAAATTAAGGGTTAAGTAATTACATTGCCTACTCTGGGTCCCGCCTTGATAATTTTTGAATTGTTGAATGATTTCAGCCAAATTCCTCTGAATATTGAAGTCACTACAATGAAGTACAAAAATATCAGATGTTGGTTGGAGGAAAGAGATCTACATTAAAGTTTCCGAGGAATATAAAGTAGTTATGATGCATTAGCTATAGAGGGAGTCATCAGCCTGTTAGCTGGTCAGCATAGCTGCATGGTTAATCAGCACATATGTAACACTAGGCTTCCTGGGCAGCATATGTGTAATGAGTAAGACAAGTGGGAGGAAGGACTGACAAAATGGGATGGATTTTAGGCATATGATATAAATCCATAGGAAATCACACTTCGTGGGTGTTCTGCTCATTTTTCAAATGCCTGTCTAGTCTTACGGGTCCTTCTAAGAAGGGCCAAGTTGATATGCCGTAAGTACGATCTGTTTTTTCTCTCACTAGGTTCACATCATAATTCACATCAAATTATGTTGTCTCCTGTGGAAGTATTCGTATCTTATTCTGTAGGGTGTTGAATATATGGTATAATAAGAAAAAAAAATCAGAAAATATTTTTTTTGGTGAGAAATGTCAGCAGAATAGTCAATATTCTAGTTGGTATTATTGTAGCATTTATAGATGAGTCTCAAGGACATTCTAGAAACCTCAGAAAATCCATTTACTCTTCAAGGTATTCAGCATCACATTTGTTATGATGTAAAACTGGTTTGTTTTCGGTAAACAAGAAATCCTTGTACACTAACTGTAGCAATGTCAATGTGTTCTTAGTATACCAGTCATCAGCTATGTTATGATCTCAAAGGTAAGAATACTGATGTGAGAGCACACTTAACCTGGAGGAGTGTGTTTCTTTCCTTCTTTCACGTATTATGCATCTTCTCATATTACCTTTATAAAGGAAGCAAGGTGAACAATAAAAAACAGATACCTCCACCAGCAACATGAAAGTACTTGAATGAGGTTGGCATGTTCCTTCCAGTGCTGAGTAAGTTCTTTGATGTAAGGCACAGCTTTTTGCTTTGAGTGTGTGTGTGTTCAGTGCTTAGTATGCTGGGAACATGTAGATTTACAGGGTACACCTCGCAATGTTAGCTAACTTTCTTGGCTTTTATAGCCCTTCTAAAACCAGATGTTACTTCTTACCTTTAATGGCACTACAGAAGCATATCTGAAACCCTTTGCAGTACACAAAAATGATAATAACACATCTAGAATGACTTCAAAGTGACAGAATTCATTGGTGCCCTCAAGAACCATTTTAGGTATCTGGACACTTCTGCTGGGTTCTTGAAGTCATCCAACAGAACCAGGATCGCCAAGTCTGGAGGGGCCAGTTGGTATCTTTAACGAGGATATGTGGGAGCTGAGGCTACTGTTGTGGTCACTGCAAGTCTCCCAGATGAGGAGTGTAGACAGGATGGTAAATTTTGTCACATGTGACTGTCTTTAAGGCAGTGAGATGGCCCCAAATTAGGTGCAGTGACATTTTTTGCAATCTCTGTGATGGAAGGATGCTGGAGAGGAAAAGCCTACATAACAGACCTCCATTGTGGGCTCTGGCTTTTAAAAGATATACAGACTGTGAACATGGAATTAGTAATTGGAAGAATTCAATGACAAAGAAAGCTTGAGGAAGAAATGAAAACGGAGAATCATGATTTCACAGCAGATGAAATGAAGGTAGGAAAAGAGAAGCCATGCTAAATGTAATCAGGCATTGATTCCCTGTAGGGAACAACAGAATAGGCCATACTGCTGGGATTGCTTGCCAGTTACATTCGTAGTCAAAGTATGCATACAGCTGTTGTTTTGAGATAGCATTTCTCAGTAATGTGCCATTTTGCTTTATTCCTGTGACTGGTGAAGCAATAGCTCGTTTATTTGAAATCCATCAATGTAAAATGTATTGCAAACAAAGGCTGTGCACACTATCATGTTATACTTATCCCCATTTTTATAGTCCCTCTGCATAAATACGTACACCCTCCTTCAGATTGTTCACTCAAGGGCTTATACATGAGTCACTTGTAGAGTACACTCGGCTCTTGCTCTGAATAATAAGCAAAATTAACTTAATTGTGTAGAAAAATACATTATTTATGCTGGCCTGGAATGAACTAACTCAGGTCTTCAGGGAAAATGTACTGTTGTATCTTGTTGGATACAAACAGAAATGTATGTGCTGATGACTGGCAAGTGCAGTTTTCTGCCACTTCACATGCATGGAGCTGTCTACCATCAAGCACCCTCAGTTCAGCTCTGAGGAAATGGCTTTTGCTCAGCTGGATTCCTGCCGCGATATGGGGAGATGCAATTGGAGGTGTCCTCTGAGAGAAGATTACTCCATCACTGGAGGAGTTAGGACCTGCTGCTGCTGCTTTCAGACTTCAGTCTGAAACAGATGAAGAGCCAAACATAGGAGAGACAATGAATTTTAGAATATGAATTTAATCTCTGAAACTGAGACTATAATATCAGGCTGATTTTGAGGAGTACAGTAAATAGTTTACCATAATTTAATCATGGTATTTTCCTTCCGAATTTTTATTTGTAACTAAAGTTCATGCTCTTTAGCATAATCTGCAGGAAAAAAAATAAAGAAAAAAAGAAAACCAAGAAGATGAAAATAGCAATGTGTTTGCATAGACAGATACGTGTTTTCTGTCTTTAATCCCTTTGGATCTGTTAAATCTCTCTCTCTAGGCCAGCTGCTTTAGGTTAAGCTACACTAATTGTGGTAATGTCTATAGAAAATACTCTAAGATGCATTGTTGAGAATTTATCTGTAACAACAAATAAATAACCTTGCATAAACAGTTTATTGCTGCTAAAGTGAACACCAAAGTAGCTTTTAAAATGAAAATATACCAGACTACCCATTTTTTTTCAAGTATAACAGTGAAAACCCATGGGCATCTGTAAGACAGAAAAATCATTAAACTTCACATATCTAATTGGTATCTGTATACTGCTAAAATTTCTAGTTTAGACTTGGCCTAGTACATAACGGGCTTTTTTTTTGGCTAGCAAAATGTTTGTTTCTCTGACGTAATGATAGGCCGTAAGTGAGATTTAAAGCAAATGGCTTTACAATACAAAATAAAATTAGAATTAGCTCTGAGAACAGAATTTAAGAGGTATGCAAAGCATCAATCTCTGTATTGTTTACTCATTAGCTTTTTTTTCAGGTAAATATAATTTGCCGCTTTTACTGAGGTAATCCTTGCTTTCTGTTGCCACATTCTTTCTTGGCTAAGTTACAGATTGTATCTATAGTTAAATAATATTTTCATGTTAGTGAACAAACAGCCACAAGTGAAGGTTTTATTAGGAAATCTGACCGAGGCTTTTTGTACAGAAACTTGTCTTGGAAACCAATGTTTAAAAAAAAAAAGGGGGGGGGGGGGGGGCGGGGGGGAAGGGGGTTGGCACCACAACCCGTGAAGGATAGCCACTCCCGCCCTCTCCCCAGCAGGAAGAAGGCAAAATATAGGCTGGAAAACCTTTCTGGCTGAGATAAAGTCAGGAAAAATTCTAACCAGCTATAACAGGCATGGGAAATATCTGCTCCACTGTGGCCTCCCCAGGGGCTGTGGGGGTGGGGGGGTCTCTGCTGTGGCTGCTAGAGCTCCCTCCCTGCCACAGTGCTCACAGGACTCTCTCACAAGTTTTTCCTTCACGGCCTGCTGTCATGGGGCATTTTGGCCCTTTCTGAAACCCCTTTCCCCAGAGGCACCAGCAGTGGCTGTGAGGGGCTCAGCTGTACTCAGCAGGTAGGGGTGGGGAGTATGTCAGGGGAACCTTCTGGAACTTTCTGGAACTTCCTGGCAGCTGCTGTGGCTGGCTGAGGGCAGCACTGCCTCTCCTCACACAGGCCCCCAGCTCTGCCGCCGCTCTTGAGGCGTGGGCATCTGCACTGCATGGCTCGGCAGGCTTTGAAATGGCAATCCCAAAGGTAATCTTGCAGGTTGTTTTGTAGGATATAACAAACAAAAGATTTTAGTTCTGAAAACCTCTAACTTTGAATCCTCATTCCTGGTTTGAAAAGGGACTTAAAAGTGAGAAAACGTTGACAAAAACTATGGAAACATGGATACTTTCTTGTAACATTTATGACTGGAAGGGACAGCTTTTTACTTTAAGATTAAAATTGTGTATTTTACTTTTCTTACCAGCTGGTAAGGCTGAGGTACGCTGTGTTAAAGAGGAGGCAGCAGCTTTGGCTCAGCAGTCGCTCCTGTTCATGGCTCTCCTGCCATGTGTGGGGCCTGGGCCTCTGGCTCACCTAGAGTTTCAGTTACAGAAAGAACTGGACTTTTTTTTGGACACTGAACATGGAACTCACATTGTTTAATTTTCAGCATTTCCAGTGTGGTGATCTGCAATCTGACCTAGCTGCCTAAGTTCCCATCACAGGGCTGGGCGGCTGAGTCAGTAGGTACAGTCTGTGGAGTCTACAGGGATGCATCTGACCAAATGAAAGTGCCATATTTAGGCTGAGTTCAGTTGCCTGTCCTGTTTCTCCCCTGGCACATTGCTCATTCAGGTATAGATACCAATACTGTAGATACCAAGAGTTAGATGATTTGAAATGAGTATGAAACATGATTGGATTATTCTCTATCCCTACGTGAAACTTTCCTCATTTTGACTTGCCAAGCACTGATGAATCAATAGACCTGGTCATTGAAAACAGAAGACTTCAAAATTAAAGTAGCAAAGAAAAGATCCACTGCGGTCTTTCAGAAAATGACAATAACTAGGAAACAGATCAGTGCTTTTAATTTAATCTGTTGATTTAATCTGTTAAAGATCAGTGAATTTCAACAAAAGATCAAAAGCTGGAATAGAATTTGGAAGATACTTAATCTTTAAATTCCTTATACAGATGATTCCTTCCTCCCCACAACTTGCTGTCAAATGTGAAATTGTAAACAGAATGCAAGCAATACATTCTGAGATCTCATAAATGAGATGGAAAGTAGGCATGAGTTGTTTGAGACTAGACTAAACAAGATAAGTTGCTTTAGAAAGATGAATTTGTGGTTTTGAATGTGATGCTAGGTGTCCAGCCAGCATTTATGCCACTTCTATTTTACCTTCTATGCAGTATGTAAGATAGTCAAAGAGAAAGATCTATGACTGTACCAGTCAGCTAGGTCCAACTGGGCATAAATCCCAAACAGTACACAAATCATTTTAAAATAATAAGAAAGCAAATTCAAGTTTTGTAGTGGTTAAGTGCAGAATTGTGAAAGCTTGTTTTTTCCCTTCATCCAAATTGGAATAGCTGTGAACCTAGTCATAACACTCCATGGAGGAAAATGAATTACCAGGTTAGAAACAGAACAAATACAAGAAATAAATAACCACCATGTAGTGCTATAAGATTTGAGGCCTAAAGGCTGAGAAAATTAAGGGAAATTTGGCTGTAATAAAGGTACTGTATCATAGTGAAGTGTAACAGAATTGTAATGTTAAGTCC
Organism: Aythya fuligula; assembly: GCF_009819795.1. Taxonomy (NCBI): domain Eukaryota; kingdom Metazoa; phylum Chordata; class Aves; order Anseriformes; family Anatidae; genus Aythya; species Aythya fuligula. The sequence goes on along the minus strand of NC_045565.1, from coordinate 4,070,411 downwards.
GTTTTGTAGGAACAATAAAAAATGCCTAAAAACAATTTAAAAAAAAATCATCCCATGGGACATTGCAAGTAAGTCATGCATATATTCCTTATTCTTAATAATAACTTACTTTAAACAAATCTATTTGACACTTACATGAGTAAATCCCCATTAGGCATATACCAGTACTAAATTAAGCCCCAATCTGGAACATTAGAAGGTGTCTACGTTTATATTTTATTTCTGTGGCTATTGCTTCTGAAGGAGTTGATTCTAGGTTTCTGAGAACCTTTTTTATTGTTGAAGCCAGTCCAAATCTGGTCCAGAGATATTTCTCTGTTAAGAGCAAATATTTTTTATGTTACTTTAATTGTGATAAACAGTATTTCATGTGCATATCCTATAAAATGAACCACAGAAGCAAAGTATGAATAACATCAAGACTGTGCTTTTCATTTTTGCTTCATATGAAGCACTGTATTACAGGATTGTCCTGCTGAGTTTTTAACAAAGTCTTGGCTGATGATAAACATTTCACAACTGCAAGTATGTTTGCAAACTGCATAATGCCTGTCAGTCCAGAGTGTTTATTAACACAAAATGTGCTAAAAGTTGGCCTGCAATCTCCATAATCATATGCTAATGGGCTAAAGATACTCAAAGAAACAGTGAAGCTATGATGTGTGCAGGAGAAAAGGCATCCCTGTTGTCAGGACAGTAAAGCAGCTGTGAATGTTTCTGTAAGATGTGGATGTTTCTTCTGCAATCTTGATGAGACAGCAGGTCATACAGCCTCAATACACAGCTTCTGCACTGGAAAATGAAGGCATGTTGGTCTTTCGGCTCCGTTTCTGGAAGCACATTGCTTTCTGACATTTAGTAAGCCACAGTGCTTTGGAGGTGCAAACACCAGTTTCAGTCTTCTCAGCATAATGGAATTGTACTTTTTCCTGCCAGGTGATCCACCTTCGGGGAGGAGATGTAATTGTACCAAATACTCCAACTGATGAAATGTTTTCAATTAGGGAAGGTATTGATTTGACACAGTTAATAGGTTTATGTGTGTGTATATATATATATATATATATATATATATATATATATATATATATATATATATATATACTGCTCAGCCTTTTTTAAATGTAGCTTAAAACCTCAAATTATTAGTGACCCCAGAACTGCCTACACTGTCACAGCTTTACATTAGTTCACGGACAGAAATGATCAGAGGTTGTACAATTCAAAAGATCAGTTCATAACTTTATAAATATCTGTATAGATTACATGTTGTGGTAGTTTAATGGCTATGCATGAGTGGTTGCCTTCTTAGTATCAGGCTGCATGTTACTGGCTTTTCCATTCTCATCTTCTGAATTTCGTATGATGAGTTTCACAATGCACATTGACCACAGCATCTTTGAAGTGCTGGGAAGGAAGCAACTGAGAATGCAAAAAGTAAGGAAAAGAGCTTATGGGGTAATGTTGTACATCCTTAGAAAATGTGAGGAAAGCTCAAACTTAGGAACATGCGGCTGTGTTTGGTATACTTTCAGTAGGGTATTTCAACTGCAGTTGGAAAGGTGGTGCTTACTTGTATTTACTGGCATCCTTGTTTATTACCTTAACCCCAATGCTAAAGACCGTGAATCTGTGAAATGAATTAACGTAATTCTGAGTTTTATTTCCTAGTGTGAGAGAAGAACAAATCATGAATGATAGCTTGCTGTGCTCTGACCTGCCTTTGGACTACAGTTTCATATCTAAACAAAGAATTGTCACTTTAGAGATGTTAAATAAGATTTATTCATCCCCCAAACTATCGAACAAAATAATGGAAAATGATTTTCACTACTGTGTGTTTTATGATGAGCAAGACAGAAAAGGATGGCACTGCTCATAAAGTTATGTGATGTACACCATTCTGAAGACTTGAAAACAACTTACCCATCCATCTTGGAAAGATAAATTTAAGCTTTTGCTATAATCTTTAATTTGTGTCTTGGTTTGTAACGTGCAACAATACTCCAGCTAGCTCTGTTTCTTTTTATAGCCCCAACTCCATAACATTTGCAGAATACATTTCTGGAATTTATAGAGGGTCAGCTCAGGAAAATATAACTGATTTGTAGATCCTTGTTAGAATGAGGAATGGAATAATTAATTCATTCTTCTACTGCCACACAGAGTTAGTTGCAGGTTAAGCAGAATAAATGTGTTTTAATTTTTCTAGTTTGCATGACCTGCAAACTATTTTGTTTTCAAACAGTAAATTAATTCCTCCCACGGTTATATTGCTTTTAACTTTTCAATGACCTGATATACAGAAACTGTTAAAACAGATTTCTAAATGTTTGATTTTTTTTTCTTTGAAAGTTTTTTTGAAATGATTATAAGAGTAAGACTTAATGGCATAAGCACAAAGCTAGGGAGATGCAGAGGTAAGTTATTTGGATATTTGGTAAAATAGAATGATTCTGCTTTTGGTAAATTGAGGTTGTTTTTTCAGTTTTGCATGCGTGTCTCTTCAGTTTGTTAAGATGGTTAGTTGGATAATGGCAGCCTTTTAGTTGATATTGAAAATCGGGTTGCATTTCATTTTCTTTAAAGCAACAAGTTACAGTAACAACTGAAATCAACGGATACTGAGTTTGTAAGGTGAAAGCCTGGCTTGTACTGGGAGACATTGAGCCGGAAAGAAAATTTTCCCCTTGTTGGCACAGTTGGTTACTCCATGTATGTATTCAGTCTTGTTTTCACGTATAAGTCCTTTGAGCTAGATGGCTTCTTTTTTTTTTAAATTATTTTATTTTCTCTACCTGCTTTTGCCATTGGCTTGAAGGTGGTAATGGCCAAGTAACTTCACTGTTCTATGTCTTACTTTTTTTTTTCACCTGAAAATAAGGGAAGAGTATTTGATTTCCTTACAAAACACTTGACAAAAAGCTCAGTATAAGAGCTAATTATTGCTATTGTATTTTGCAGTCCTTCCTCTTCTGCAGCAGTACTTGGCACAATATAAACAATATGCTACATTAGAATAATTTTATTGACGTAACTACATAGTATTTATAATGATTATTCAGTGTGTCACCCAAGTCACAGAAGACCTTTAGGCCATAGATCTGATTCTTTTGCAGAAACAGTAAAATAAGGCAACAAAGTAGTATCACTGACTGAGCTGAAAATGTCCCCCAGGAGTGTCTCTGTATACTCTTTTAAAACAGGGGGATGGTAGCTTTCTATTCCTGGTTCAGTAAGTCCCGGGCACTTCCTGTTAGCTCTTCCACATGACTAGTGCTGAAATTGTCTTATTTCTGGGCTTAAAAACACAAGAAAATGTAGTTGGAGAAAAGCTGTTGATCTTGTTCTGCTGAGTGTCTAGTTACTATGATTTTGCTCAAGTTGAGTATTTGCTTTAGATGTCATGAGAGAAATAGGAGCAAGGTTCGTAATGTGATTTTAATCTTATCTGTGTTTACATAGGGCTTTAACTGGAGTGGGGTTTAACAGCAATGTTAAAAGTGTGTGTCTCCCTCCAGCATTAGTGAGATGGCTTGTACAACTGAGCTTACTCTCTTGATTGTAAACTTCATAGCTAAAGTGCTCTGCCTTTGTATTAGACCAAGCTGCCTTACAGTTTCAGTTTTCATGTGTATTACAGCTGGGCCAGTTATATAGCAGGTAGTATCTATATTATTTATTATCTCTGGACAAACTTGTGTTTGTGTCTGAAAGAGGGGTTTCTCTGAGTAATAACATTCCACTTGTATCCTTAAATTGTGTTTTTTTTTTTTTCATTGTAAAGAATTGCCTTTTCAAAACTAGACACTTCATAGAATTGTCTCTGAATATTGAACTATCCATGTTTTTGGCTTTTTTCCTTTTAAAATACCTTTCTTTTAAGGCTAATAATACAAAATTATCTTTAACAATAATACTCTTGAAAAAGCAATGGCATTTTTTAAATTGAGTTAGCAATTGCTTTAGAAAAGGCAAGGAATTCACACAGGACTTCAGTTATGATTTTACTTTCTGTGGATTTTCTGTGACTTATGTTTTTGTTTTTCCAGTGTACTAAAGAATTATTTTAAATATTAAATTTATGTTAATGAAAAATCTATAGCAGAGAAACGATTATATATAAATGTGCTTACCTACATGCATGTATAAAGAGGTGAATTTTACTGAAAGTTAAAGGCATCTGAGAAGATGTGCAATTGCATTCATTCTGATTTAGCAAAGCCTTGTACACATATGTCTAGCCTGGGCAATCTCACCTCTTTCATTAGGCCTTTTTTTAGTTCTCTTCCACTGTCCACTGAAGTCACATCACAGAAGAAGAAATACAGTGGAAGGGAACAGCAAGAACCATGTGAGATTTTGAACAGGAAATGTAGCTCTCATAACAAATATGGTTTTTGTCCTTATATGATGATGCTGCCCATTTCAAAATTTGTATTTTGTCTCTGGCAGGACACTGTCACACTTCACACTTCAGAGTTGTTTTCTGAACACTGATTAAAAGTAATGGCCAAATGGCCAGATCAGATGTGTTCTTTCTTCTGTTTTTATAACCACTGAACACACTGTATGTTCTGATGGAGATGTGGGGAGCCAGTGAAATACACACCTGTGTAGTAAGTTTTATTGATACCAGTTTAAGAATGTAAGCAGATAAATTTCAAAGTGGTCACCTCCTTACTCTACAGAGAACTTGATTTGTTCTTCAAGGCAGTTATATTGAAGAGAACATCTGAATTTATTTTTCTTGTGAACAGGCAACCACTAAGGGACAAAAGTGGAGTACGCTATGTGTGTGTGTTTTTGTGTAAGTACATGTAATTTTCTTGGTTACTCAAATGTCTAATCATGTCAAATCAGCAGCAGTGCCCATGTTAGAAAACTTCTAAATCATACACAATCAAATTAAGCATGCTATGGCCACTTCTGCCTCTTAAGAAAAATCAATTAATACTGCAAAGTGAATAACAAATTCCAAAAAAGAGGGAAAAAACAGGATAACTCTTTGTTTCTAGGTAGAGTTTCAAAAATGCTAAGATGAATATTTTATTTTGTTTTAAAAAATCAGTGGCTATATTTTTTGAGACCTTCTAGTTATTCCAAAGGTTATTTCAAGTATTTGTCCTGAAAAAGAATTAATGAGCAAGTATTTACTGCTCTTTTCTTTTTTTTTTAACAAAAAAAAAACGGATATTGAGAAGAACTTGTCTAGGGCTGAACACATCAGTCTGGTTGCAAACAAAATAGTAATTATGAAACACACTAAGGTTCAGAAAGCAGATATTTAAAGGGAGGTAATAAAGGGGGGGGTCTTCTTATCCGATGTGTGAAAAAAATGCAGTTTAGCTGTGTTGCTGTTCTATTAACAGTCATGTTGAAACTATGTGGTATGAACTAAGACGCTACGTGTGATGGTATCTTATTTTTTCCATGTTTCTGTCTCTTGAAGTGGATAACTGTATTACATTACTGATTTTATATTCCGTTATTGATTTTATTTTATTTTTTCAAGCTTGTCAAGAAGAAAACAAAACAAAACAAAAGCTAGTGCTGGAGCCTTTAATGGTGCCTACCACCTTCTCAAACAGTTTCAGAGTAAAGGATCTACTATGCGTGGGTGCTGGAAAAGAGGAATTGACTTGAAGGGACTTGATGTTAAGTACTTTACCCAAGGTGTATGAAGCCAATGTTTCACCTGAGTCCGTGGACTCCTTAGGGTTCTCTGGCAATATCTTCCCCCTTTACTAGACAACATCTCTTTTCAAATGAGAAGGGAGTTTTTACATTGTTGAATTTTTGCATTAGTTTTGGAAACTATAAGGGTATTTTTGCACAGATTTATGGAAACGTTTGACATCTGTGTGACTTTGTTCTTGAATTATGACTTGAACTGGCATTGGTTAAGAGACTTCAATCTAACAGTTGTGTAGTTATCTTTGTAACTATGAAAGAATTGCTAAAAGTCCACTTACTCTTGTAAAGGTAATTTGCACCACAGAGTGTTCAGCTAGCTGAGATGCTGCTGATTGAGAGATTCAGCAAACAAACCAAATGATAAATGAGTGGGAGCAAAAGTTGAATTACTCTTCCTTCCCCTACATGAGCAGTCCTGCAAATTTCAGTGGTTTCCTTTAACAAACAATATGAGCCTGACAGGTCTTCGATGTCGAAGTGCTGCAGTATGACTAAGTACTGGGAGCACTTAAGGAGTACAGGAATGGGTTGATGTATTTCCTGAATAGCATCTCTTTGGTTAATTAACTTCAGCTTTGTTGTTGTTTGTTCTCCTCCCAGCTATTTTTTTTTTTGATGTAAAATAAGGAATTGCTCAGTTATTTCTGAATGGCATACTGAACATAGTTAAAAATGTCACCTTTCAAGAAATACTTTGTAATGGATGTGAATTTAAAATATTTGCAGAAGTAACAGAAGAAAAAACATGATATGCATGTGAATGATTTGGAAGAAAGGTAATAAATTAGAAATTGAGAGGAAACTAAAAAGGGCAATTAAAAGTGAAATATTTCAAAATGATAGGGAGAGTGTTTGAACATGCCACGCTATAGGACCACAGCAGATACATAGTACTTATCAGAGAAGACTTTTGAAATCGTAAAACAACTGAACAATGATGTGAATGTAAGTACAAACAAAATAAAATCACAGTGACTTTAACAAAGAGCATGCAGAAAAGCTTGCTAGAATTAGGTGAAGAGACCACTCTTTCAAACAGTTCAGGTCCAGGAAGTCACTAGAAAGTCTGTAAAATAAGCTGGAAATGAGTGGAATATCTCAAGAGAATATTAAATGAGAACAAGTTCATCCATGTTTGTTAAAAAAGTGGTTGGTAGGACTCTTACTCCAGCCTTTACAGCAGGCATCAGAGGTCTGCCTCATGAAGCACAGAAAATGGTAATAAAACTCCAAAACTCTGTTATTTCTTCTACAGGGTGTTAGCTGAACTACTGGCTATGGTGTGTAACAATGGTAATAAGTGTCTCTACTAGACTACTAGTCCTGCTGTCCCTGTTTCTCCAATGTCATTCACATATCTAGTGCCATGTAGCATTAAGGCAATGGAGATGTTTATCTGAAGAGTCTTGGTGAGATTCATAGTTGTTAAACATGGGTGTAAGGCACAGGCAAGCTAAATCTACTGTGGAGAGGGAACTGCATAATGTTTCAAATGACTAGACAGTTTGAATTTTTCCATGAAGTGTGGTTTCAAATCAATTCCCCATCTTCTCTCCCCCTTGGAGACTCCTGTATTGCCAAAATGTTAAAAACATATCTACTAATGCATTTATAGCTGTATCACAGCTTCATTTGCTGTCAGAGGAAGTTATTATTGTGTAGGCTATTTTTATGATATTCTCATATTCCTCCTGGGTTCAACAGCCTGGCCTTTTGGGTTTTGGCAGCGTGTCTGCTGAAGTCCATTATTGGCCAGTCAAGTTTTCAAGGATCTGAAAGAGCCTACTAAATAAAACTTGGCTATATAAATGCTCTTCCCTACAGTTTGCATAAAAAACACTTGTAATGTATCCTGGGAAAGTGTTTTAATGCACAGTTACGAATACCACAACTGTGATATTGAAACATCAGTACTTCAGAGTAAGCCTAGTACTACTTACGGTACAGTCTTATTCATGATACACAAAATATCTTATAATAACTCAGTTAAGAAATTCTTCTTAAGGATGTAGCATTTTGTAGACTGTTTTCCTGCCTAGTCTTCGTTGTTTCCAGATAAGTATTATAACTCAAATTTTACAGTAGACTAAAGATGAACGTTTCATGAAAATCTCACAGCGTTAACTACTGTGCAATAAAAGTTGATGAGAAAATTTTTATGCCACTACTCCATTACTGTTAATTATTATTACCTTCATTGCACTTACTTGTTTCAGGCAGGTGCCTCAGTGTATTTGGGTGTGTCCAAACAAAAGGAAAGGATTTTCAGCATTTATAATATACTTGGGCAAATGTTAGAAACATAGCATAATAACATGAATAATATCACAACTGATCCTGTCTTAAGTATTGTCTGTTACATGAACTGTAGATACGTTTTGTCTGCCAGGCTTTGTAATATTAGTCAAGTTTTCTTGTCACGGTAGCTCTGAATCTTTGGAAAGAACAGGCTGTGGTCCTGCAGACTGAAGAGGGATGGTAATTCCACTGATACTTGCGGTGACCCTTTTCAGAGCTGGTAACGATCCAGATGTGCACATAACTCAGTGGTGTGACGTATTAATTGGGCTAATCCTGTTCATTCTTTGGAAGCTTGCTGCTTTCAGCATAGTTGTTCTGTGTTCATCAGTGCCAGCTCCCAAATTATGTTTGAATTGTTTTTTTGTTGGTGGTGTTTTTGTTTTGTTTTGGTTTGGTTTTAAGATCTGTGGCATGACCTTGCTTGGCAGAAACATTTCCCTGGTACTAGAATTAATATTGCTTGATTTCAGCTGTTTTGCACCTATAGTGAATTTGTGAGTCTCCTGTACACATATATTGTCTTTCTTATGTTAAAATACTTGTAGATAATACTTGCTGGTGAACAGGTATTATTACAGAGCATACTTTATTTTCTGTCAAGTGACGGAGATGGAAATAACACTCTTGTTTTTTAACAGGCTAGTACGCTTTATTTATCTCTATTCCCTTTCAGAATGAAAATAGTGTTTTAATCTAACAAAAAGCACTGAGTGAAAATAGTTATTTTAAAGGGGACAGAACTTGCATATTTTTTTGCAGTGATTTCAGTTTAGTCCATGTTTAAACTTCCTGTCACTCACAAGCAGGTTGTCCTGGCTAAAGATTAAAAGTGTGTCAGGCGTGGAGGCCTCTGGCTGGTTCTACACACGGAGCTCTGCGCTTGGTTACCCTCCTTCTGGCTTGCTCTCCTCTGAGAGATCTAGATAGAGAAATGATGTGGTCATCTGGATGTAACGCTTGGGTCAGCAAAAGATGCACACTCTGAAATTATGCAATGGCCTGTTCTTCACCCATTGTATTATATGTGGCTTCTCTTACAATTTAAATATAATTTGCATAATTGATTTTTTTTCTCTCTAGTTGGGCTTTCAAACATCTCTTTCTCCCTTATAAACTGAGAGTTGATTTTATCATATAATGGAAATGTTAATGAGAGACATATTATTTTTACTATTTCTGGATCAGGCTGTTTATTTACTTTGCAGCCATTATGCTATGTTATTAGCTTGTGCTATTTTCAGAGGAGTGTTTTCATTCTGAAATGAGCACCTGTGATAAAGCATGCATCTGTAGTCTATCTGGCTCTTGTTGTATTGGCTTATTTCACTGTAGGGCATTGAGAATGAATATGCAGTGAAGACATAAAGTCATGAGTTACATCGAACAAAATTCTTGACACGTGTATACATTCTTTGCCCGTGTCCCTCTTTCTCTTTGTTTCTCTGTTACATAGAAAGCCAGTGCTGCAAGTTAGGTGCCTGAGAAGACAAGATCCGAATGATCTCTTCAAAGATCCTACTTAGAAGCTACCACATGAAAGTTCTGTAAATCCATGAATGACAAGTGGTAGACAAGCAGGAATAGTCACAGTAATCTTCACAGTCTACCAGTCTGAGAAAAGCCAGATGTGGATGCAGCTGGTATAATACCTTTGGTTGTTATGAGAAAAAAGGGGGCTGAAGTTTAGTATGTGTATAGAAGCTGTAGGGAAGATGCCCAAGTAGGCCTGTCCTGAAGCAAGTCAGAAAAGGATTTGATAGCTCTGTAGAAGATGAGTGAAGCTCATAACAAGTTGCAATGTTCCAAGCGAGACCTGTTGTGATTTTGCCTTCTGTTTTTTTGGCAAATAATGGTGGTTTTAATTTGTTTACATATTTTTTCCCTTCACTGAGGTTTTGATTTCTGTCTCACTCTTTCTGCTGTTGAACCTTGTATGCTTTAAATTTCCTTCCACACGAATACTCTTTATTGCTAATTTTGTCTTTGCATCCTTTAAAAATCTGATTCTTATTCCTCTATTAGGAGAAACAGGGGGAACCAGTGGTGAAAGATGAGGAAAAAGCTGAGGTACTTAATGCTTTCTTTTCCTCAGTCTTTATTAGTAATACTAATTGTTCTCATGGTACCCAGCGTGCTGAGGGGAAGACAGACAGGGAGCAGAATAAAGCCATTATAATTTAAGAGGAAACAGTTAGTGACCTACTACAGCACTTGAACACACACAGATCCATGGGGCCAGATGGGATCCACCCAAGGCTCCTGAAGGAGCTGGCAGTAGTGCTTACCAAGCCACTTCTAATAATTTACCAGCAGTTCTGGCTAACTGGGGAGGTTCTAGCTGACTGGAGGTTGGCGAATGTGACACCCAGCTACAAGAAAGGCTGGAAGGAGGACCAGATGATTTACGGGCCTGTGAGTGTGCCCTTGGTGCCAGGGGAGGTTATGGAGCAGATTATCTTGAGTGCCATCACACAGCACTTACAAGACAACCAGGTGATCAGACCCAGTCAGCATGGGTTTATGAAGGGCAGGTCCTGCCTGACTAACCTGATGTCCTCCTATGACAAGATACCACATTTAGTGGATGAGAGAAAGGCTATGGATTTTGTTTGCCTGGACTTCAGCAAAGCATTTGGTACGCTTTCCCACAGCATTCTCTTGGCTGCTCATGGTCAGGCCAAGAAGGTCACTGTGAAAAGAGTTAAATCCTGGTGGTGGCCAGTTACCAGTGGTATTGGGGACAATTTTCTTAAATATTTTTTAATGATCTTGATGAGAGGATTGTGTGCACCCTCAATTGGTATGCAGACTATACCAGTTTGGGTGGGAGTGTTAATCTGCTTGAGATATCTGGATCTTTTTATTGTGGACTGGTATTCTTCTAGGCACAGTATAAATGTGCTAAAGTCCTCTGCCATGAACTGTTTGGCTTGGGATATTCTTGTCACTGGACTGAGAACTTCTGTCCCCAGGTGTCCAGTCTGCATTCTTCCTTTTGCTATCTGTCTAGCATTGATATCCCTCCTATGTGTGAGGTCTTTGGGGTATTTGCTTAGTGTTCAAGATAATTAACAAAGATCGATCTTAAGTTAGCCCATACAAGCACATTCAGATTGCATAGAGACCCAGAAAAGGATTTGTTTGCTGTGCTGTGTTTCAGGAGGTCAGACCAGGGGCATTTAATTTTTTATTTTATTGTTGTTTTTTTTTTTCAGTCCATAGATGGAAGTTTATTAGCACTTGAAGCTGGAATTCTATGTATAACAACGTGGTACAAACCTATTCAGAAAGATGTTTCTGGTAAAATTATTTTCAGTGATTTTGCAAATCTGTGTATACACATCGAGGTGGTGTCTTTGGCGTTTGTTCTGCATCTGTCTACAAGCCCGCTGAGAAAAATGAGAAGTGACTGTTAGCAAAGATAAACTTTGAACTTCATCTTCCATATCTCTGATCACTAGGGGTAGCTGTTCTTCGGCATTCTCTTTGTTGAGAAAGTTACCTTAATCTCTCTGTGGATCTGGCAATAAATTCTTAGCTAATGTGAGGCAGCCAGTAACACAGATAATGAGCATCACTGTATTCCTAGGGCTGTGTCATGAGATTTATATATTAGAGAGTCTGAGTAATTACTTAATGACAAGGTGTAGTTTTCAAAAGCTTTTGACCTACCCAGGTTTTATTTAAGGTACAAAGAGCAAAAGGGACAGAATCTAAACAGATTCTTGTAGCAGAATCTGAAAAGGTTCACAGCTTTTATATTGTTAGACTCCAAGTGAGGCTTAAAAAAAAAAGGTTTAAAAAAGAGAACTTTATTATTTTAGCTTAGCATTTTGCAGGCTGCAGAAAGGAAATGTATTTTACAAAACTTACTGATCTTGATTTGCAACTGAACGAACTTGTCATATTTCATATAGAGCCTTTGGTGAATGAGTTTCTACAGTTGGCAAAATTGAGTAAGAAAGGCTTCTTCGATTTTGTTCTGGCACGTGTCCAAAATCCAAAGAGATGTTTGGAGTGTGGTTTTAGAACTGCGATGAAGTGTCCAAAACTTGGGAAGGTTAAATTCTTCATGAGGTAACAGATGGTGCATAGTGTCCTTTGTATGAACCACCAGCTTTTAGAGATTCAGCCTGAAATTTCTGTGTTGGCTTCTGTCATTTTGCTGTACATGTACTTACAAAGGGAATTCATTTAGAAGTATTTTTCAGTGTAGCAACTTTTCGTATTCATTGAAATTTAAATCTAAGATTGGTACCAATGTTGACTGTTCTCAGAATAAGTGTATGTTGAACATACAGGAAATTTATGGCATTTGCTCACTTACAGATCAGTGTGTTGAATCATGCTTGTGTGTCACTTAAATATGGAATAGAAATTAGATCAATTTTGTATTATAGCAATTCAACTGTTTTAACAGTATGTATCATTATGCTGCAAGTTGCATAACCCACCCATATTTTATGAAAGGTTTGTTTTAGTTGCTGAAAGTCAGAGGCCAATTAAACTGGTTCTGTAGTAGTGGATACATCTTTAATACTGTTCTGCTGTTGTGGTTTAACCCAGCAGACAGCTAAGCACCACACAGCCATTCACTTGCTCCCCCTACTGTGGGATGGGGAAGAGAATTCAGGGACGGGGGAAAAGGGTAAAATTTTGAGTATAAAGATAGAGACAGGTTAATAGGACAGAAAAAAAAGTGAGCATAATAATAATCTAGAACATCATGAACTTCATTTTCTCTTTCAAAAGATGGGAACAAACTGATTGATAAAGCCCTGCTTTGCATTGCAACATTGCTGCCTACTAAGTCAACAGCAAACCTGTTGAAAATTAGAGATACTGTTTCAGACCTCCCTGTGTTAGCCTTCCCAAGATGCCATTCTGCCATCTGGCTTGTTAATGCTCAACTTTCCATCTTCCATCACTCCACTTATTCCCTAACTAGGAAGCAGTTCATTTTCTGCCTCAGTCTCTGGAGTCAGCCAATGCCTTCATTTTCCAGCAGTGTCTGTGCATATCATGCTTGAAGTGGATGAGGCACTAGCTTCTAAGTGATGATGCATTTGAGGCACTAGCTTCTAGGTGATGATGCGTTTTTTAATTCTAATAAGTATTTTATAAATTCAGGAATGACAGCATTGCATGGAACAACTTTAGAAATTTAAAATTAGCAGGAATTGGCAGTTACTGTCACTCTCTGCCCTATGTTGAACATTCTGTGAGACTGATGCCTGATTTGCATGATTTTTTGTTTCTTCACTGGTTTTCATCATGTATCATTTATAGTCTTTTGAGTATTCTATTCTTTGGTATTTCAATTATATATGAAAATGAAAGCAAAGCATTTTTATGCTTCTTAGCAGCCTGTTCTTATTTTTTTTTTCCAGCTTTATCAACAAGGTTGGCTATGGTGTATTTAGGTTTACTATCTCTTTTAACAGATGCATTGAATCTTTCAGTTTTGTTGTCTTGTTTTTCTTTAAATACGGATTCCAGGTAGAACGTATCTGTATTTATCTTTCAAAGTGATATTGAATGCCATTAGGTAGGACCACTTTTACTCTAATGTCCGCAAATGCAAGTAGCTGCCCTTATTTAGCACCTGCACTGCTCTTGCAGGCTAAATGTCTTTAGGCAGGGCATAGCAGTGTGTAAGGATCATGGCATGTGATTTATTGCCATCTTCTGACTTCAGATAGTGGCATGGTTCTCTGTGGTTTTGTTTAATCGCCATAGTTTCTTTAGATGGTGTTCCAGGATTCAGTTCTAGAACCTGGATTAGCAGAAAGATAATCTGCAAGTATCTTGGCTTTTCTCCCCCATGTTCCTGCACACAGCATAGTTGAACAAAGCACCAAGACTGAAATTTTTTGGAAGAAGAGCCTTCGACTTCACCATATTCATGTTTGAGTGTGGTTTATTTTTGTTTGTTTGTTTTCTATCTCAGTACCCTTAAGTTATTAACCCGTCTGTATATGTCTTTGATAGCAGTTAATGCTATGCATTAGTTTCCATTTGAGACATCCTGAGTGTAGTAAGAATATTCTGTATGAATTTACTGTTGTTAAGGCTGAGCATGAAAGAAATTTATCAGTAATACAAAGAAAGGTGAGCCTGAGCTTGATAGTCTTAAGCAAGCAAAACGGAGCCTCAGTTCTGCAAACTTGCTGCAGTTGCTAGTACTCTTCTCACTCCTTGTGAATAGGGAACAACTCTTCCATAATTTATCACTTGATTTCTCTTTTGTAATTACACAACTAACCTTGCCTGGAATATTTACTTTGGCTTTTCTGCTTAGCTTTCCTATTCACTTTTGTTTATTATTTTGGTTTTGCTCTTATTAACATTCTTCTCAGACACTGTGTCACATCAGATTTGCTCTTCATGTTATATGGTTTAGTACAGCATCCATTTTCTCTTTTGCTATCAGCACAATCTGACATAAAGCCTTTTCATGTACACTTGCTCTCATATTTTGTTGGATTCCATTAATGTGGTTTTGTTCAATTATTGTTTTAGTTGTCTTTAATTTATAATGCTGTCATGTGATTGTAGAGCTGTGTTGCCTACATTGGATCACATACTCTAGTTACAAATGAACATCTGCATCTTTCAGGATTTAATATCCCTGAAAGGATAGGCATTTAAGTGTCCGTATTCAGTGTGATAAATTGAAGTAGTTTGATTAAGGTGATAATAACAAATGTTTGTTTTAAGCAGTTGTTGTGGCAGTGTGGAAGAATAACCATGCTGAGGTGAATTTGATGAAACAACTGTATTTTTAAATACTGTTTTCCACAGGAAAGTCGATGCCAAACTGAGTTTCAACACTGAGTTTTCTAATGTGTTTCTGTACTTTCTCAAACAGTTGATACTTGAACTGATCCCAGCTTTTTTCTACAAACAGACATGTAATTTTACCTTTGTTATTTAATCAGAGCTGATTTTACAGTATTTTTCTAGGGATATCTCTTGATGCAACAGGAGTGGAGTCAGAGGGATTACAGAACAAAGCTTACTTTCTGCCATACTATTCATGGTACAATAATAAGTATTCATGAAAGCCTCAAGTAAGATAAGTGTCAGCATTATCTTAATTCTCAGACTCCAGTTCACATTTTTTTCTACATGCTAAGCTCTCTTTTAATGGCATTTATTTACAGAATTTTGCATGACAGCAGTGAGCATTGATATTTCAAATTAATAAAAAATTTTTTTCATTGATTTGCAATGCTTGAACAAGTGGCTCTTGAATATGGTAAATTGTCCAGTTAGTCAGTTTTGTGCACTTAGTGTTCTAAAATTTCCATTCAATTAGCATGAGTAATGTCAGTTCTTTCAGTCTAAAGAGTGTGTATGAAGTGACCCAGATACAGTTCGACATAATTACCTGCATTGAATCTGCCTATGTATGTGTGATGTCCTGACACCTTTGAATAATACACCTATGCATACCAACATATGCATAGATATGTAGTTAAAAGCAACAAAACTGGAAGCAGCAGACAGTTGGTGGAACTAAGGTTCTTCAAATCTATCAGGTCCTATCAGCAGGATGCACGCTAGCATTAGCATACATCAATCTTTAAATGCGTGCTTGCATATTGTCTTTTTTCCACGTTTTTCATTTACTGCAAAGAGTCAGTAAACAGTCCCTTTCTAGATTTTTCTATTTATTGATGCTTACTATTATTGGGAGATCTGTTCCAACTATTTGTGAGAAGACTATATAAGACTAAGCTACATCTGGGCCTGCAAATAAGCTGCTGAAATGAGACATCCTACAATAATCCTCAAAAACCGATGTCTGGGCTTGAGGTTGTAACTCTCAGTGGTTGCTGTGCTGCCACCTAGAGCTTCATTGTCACTTTTATTAATTGCTGCAACATCTTTGAAGAATCATGAGATGATGTAGCTTTTGGCAGCGTGGTGCTACCATCAGTAATTGTACTCCAAAGCTATTTGCCAGGTAATAAAAGAACATGATAACTGACTGCACCTGTGGTTAGCATATGTACAAGGACTTGCAAAGAAGGCTTCCTTACCAATAAACTGTTCCTTGCAGTGTGCAGTCAGTGAGTACATTTGACTTCCACCTGTCTTTTTCTGTTCCTTATTATTCTTCAGTCATGTCATTGAGAGGTAACTGAACTAGTGACAGTTGCTGTGACCTGCAT
The DNA here is from genome assembly GCF_009819795.1 of Aythya fuligula. Lineage (NCBI taxonomy): Eukaryota > Metazoa > Chordata > Aves > Anseriformes > Anatidae > Aythya > Aythya fuligula. The sequence continues at coordinate 4,054,233 of NC_045565.1, read as the reverse complement.
ACAAAAATGTTGAGGAGCAATAAGGGAAGCACAGGAGCCAAATAATCTGTAGATAGTACAATGAAAACTTTCAGGTCTTACACAGTGGTGCATGAATATATCCAATTTTCAAATACGCAAACAGAATACGTATCTTTGAAGACCCCATTTACAGGTGAATGATTATAACAACCCAAGTATTTATTTAATATTAATGTATCTGCCTGTGAATTTACATGTACATTACAACTAGTGAAAAATATTTACAGTGGTCATAGTTAACTTTTTCCTTCTTTTGACTTTTGTGAATATTTAACATTTTTTAAACTCATATAATTCGGTAACATCTTTACAGAAAGAAAAGGTTACTAGTTAGATTTAGCCATGTGTTTTGTTGAAAGTGAAGGAATGAGTATAAATTTTACAGGAAAAAATGTTCTTTTGAGCTCTGTGATACTACTGCATCAGTGAAAAAACTGTTACTGTATTATGTTTTCTGACCTTCTAAATTATTTTTTTTTAATCTCTTTTTATCACTTTTTTTCTACTCTATGGTGGCAGCATACCAGCCTGTACCTGTTAGCATGCTGATAAAAATGCACCAAGGTATCCTAAAGAAATAGAATGCTTGCCTGCTTTCAGTACAATGTTTGCTAAATTGTGGGCTTGTCATTTTTATCGATCTCTTGATGAGACCTGAGTAACATACTTTTAAAATACAGTATCTTGTGATAGAACCTAGTCTGAATCTATTAATTTTTTGTTTGTTTGTGATACAGTATGCACATTCAGTTATGGTAGTCCATGAAACCACCTCATGCCATCATCGGGTTTTCAGATACTTTGCCTGATTCCACTTTGAGATAACTAGTGTCATTACAAATGACTAGTCAATAATTTCTCTATTGCAGAGAAATTTTACTCATTTCTGAATTACAGATAGCTGCCTAAAAGCTGTTAAAATCACTAGTCCAAGAGAGCCTGTACAAGGGTGTCTTCCCCTTGACCTCCAAACTTCATCAGTGTATGACTCTTACTTTCTGTTGCTGCAAGTCACTGTACATCCTGTATCTTTTCTTCTGCCCATGTCTTAATGCTCTGCTTGAGCTTTCTGCTATTATCAGGACTTGTCATGACCACTTACTTGGTCTTTGCTGCCTGTCAGTTGAAAGCTTACCCTGTCTTAAACCAATTATTGATGCATCAGCACTGTATTTTACTTTATATACATCTCTCTTAAACCTTGAATGAATCTTTTTTTCTGCTCCTAGCTTTATTCATCATAATACCTAGTTACTTTTCTACTGACTCTGTTCTAGTTACATACTTCTCTTTCCTTTTCTTTTTTGAAGTTTGGTGTTCTAATTGTAGGAAAAAAAAATCTCTAAAATGTTTAAGTTAAGGTCCTGCAGAAAGATAATCTCCAACATAAAGTATGATCATTTCATTAGAATGTCAACAACGTTGCATGTTGAGTTTGAATTTTTTCATAAATACATTCTTTTTTTTTTCTGTGCAAAAATAAATAGGGAAAAATGCAGATAATTTCTGCACAGAACTGCAGAACAATATGCCCTGAATAGCAGACGTTCTTGATCTCATGCATTGTTTTGAAAATCCCTACCCTGTAGAGACTATAATTTTCAGTGGTCTTCCCTGCATGCCATTACATACAGCCTCCCTTGCTCTGTTTGTTAGCTGCTGCATTTAATAAATTGCTTCTTTTTTCTCTGGTAGCACAGAAACCCAGGATCTTCAAACTTGTACTGAGAGTATAACCACAGTATCACTCAGGTTTCTCACTGTCCAAATCAATCTGCTAAATAAATGGCTATGCAATGGCCTCTTTCCTAGCAGTTGACAGTGTGAAAGGATCATTCAAGTGTTCTTCTATCAATCTCTTCTGTGTTCTTTTCCCCATAAGTGCTAACAGCAGAAACTATCTTGAGTAGAATAGATTTTCTCTAGTTAACAGTTGCAACTTCTTAAATAAGATTTGTGTATTGAATGCATTTAGTCACGAGCTTCTGGGAATAACACCTAGAGTCATTTCATTGTGTTTAAAAAATGGTATGTGTTAGTCAGGAGTGACTGATAGTGCTGAATTCACCTGGTGAAGTGATTGCATCAACTATCATTTGCTCTTAGAATCCCCAAAACATCTTAGGTTGCTATCACTTATGTTGAAGTCTTCTGTATCGACAAGGCATGTACAAAGGAATTCGTTCAATCTGGATTCATTGTATATAGATGATTCTGACAAGTATTTAGTTGAAACACTTCTGAATTTGAGAGCTAAATATTTAAACCAACTGCATTATTCCTCTCCCTAAGAGCTGGATTTTCATTTATTGCACATTCTTAAGTGACTCGCAGCCTCCTAGATTCACAAATTATATTGAAGTATGGTATTGTGCTGAATGAGTTGCTCTGGTTTAGAAAGGTGAACCCGTACATTTAGTACATAACTACATGGAACTATAGCTTTTACCTATTTGGGTTTTCAGGGTTTAACTTTTATTTTAAAGAATGTTTATCAATAAAACTAAACCCATAATGTGCATACTAGTTGAAACACCCTACATTTGCCAGGCCTTGAGCTGAAGTCTTTGACAAACAGACCCTTTAATATGGTTTCTACCTGTAGACCAAATTCTCCAATGGTTCCACCCTTGTTTGTCTCAAACTGCTTCCTTCCTTCAAAACATTCCACAGAAATATTACAAAGTACGAGTTGTATGTGTGTGAAAAGAATGTTTCTTTAAAGAATAATTACAAGTGGGATTCCCTTCGATGATAAACATATTCCTAGCTGAAATTTCAGGTCAAGGTAACCTTAGGGAAATTAGTCCTTGTTGTACATCCATAGTGACACAAGAGTATCACAAAGCATGCTGGTGTTCCATTAAAAGAAATCTCATCTCTGTTCTCTAGCTCTTAATAGGATCATATGATTGTCTCAAAAAAATAAACATCTCAACATGAAGACAGAACTGCATAAAGGAAAAAAATATCTCAGTTTCACAATTCTGACTTATATCTGTGTGTCACTGATGTAATGGAAATAAAAGCAGGAAGTGTTTGATGGTATCAGATGATATGGAGTGGCTATGAGGACCTGAAAGTGAGATTCTTTTCAGGATTTTTTTAAATCACTTAAATTCTATACATTTTTAATAAAAAATGCTGGTTGATTTAAATGTTATTACAGTTATCTTAAGTCTGTCAGAAGCTAAGTTGTAGGTATTGCATTAAAATACAACATCTGAAATGAGAATAAGATTTTTTTGTTGTTTTGAAAAATGCCTTTGCTTTGTAGAAGAAATACTGCTCTGGAACTTGTACTTAGTGCATCTCCAGGTATGGAAGAATTCCAGTAGCTTAGGGCTGGAGATTTTTCCCCGTTTATGGTTCCTGTTTAAGACCATAACTTTTTGATTTAGAGCACAGCTAAACCCTCTAAACAATTTGGATGAGACGGACTGTCTTAGCAGCTCTACTGTATTTATTTCAAATTTTCCTCCCCTTCCATCCCCTTCATTCCTCACATAACAACATAAAATCTCCAAGCAATTTATATGATAGTTCATCATAGGACAGTCTTATGTTGCTGCTGTAGGATGAGCTTTTCTCCAACTAATTTCCGATTTTACTGCTGTAACGCTGCCAGAACACTTTGATGAATGGTAGATGGATATTCAATTAAAAGCTTTTGTACCCGGGACTTAGAAAATTGCTCCATAGCAAAAAGCAGATGAACGTTCAGTATGTGTCTTGTTTGTTTCATGCTGTGGATATTGCTCTATTTCTAATTGTTTGCCTTCCCTCCTTGCATCATCAGTGAATAAGACAGTATCTGATCAAAATATTTTTTTTTCTTCCTTATGATTTCCTCAAATAGTTGAAGTACAACCCAAAGTAAAGTACCATTGGCCTTTACGATTTCCCTGTGCAGTGTAAAATCTTGTGTTTCAAATAGGAATTACATGTGGCTTTTGGTTTTGCATTAGAAATTGTAAGCAATCATTTTATTTGCTTTGCAACAGACCAGCTATGATACGTTAACTTCCTGTGACTCTTTCTCCCAAATGATTATTAGGAAACCATGGGTTGTTTTATGACCATCCTTGAATCATACTGAAATTTTCGTATATTTCAAATGTGGAAAAACAAGTGAAAAACTGATATCATGATACTTTGACCTTATATATCAGAAAGAAACAATAAAAATTCAAAACAACATAGATTTCTCCCTCCCTTCTGTGGCTTGCTTGCAGTCCACTTTTGGGAGAGTTTACAATCCTCTTTCTCTTACCAGAAGCTGGGGATCCATCACTGTCCTTGAAAGCACCTTGGCTACCCTCTCTGACTTCAGTTTTGCTTCACACCAATGTTTCAGAGAGTGAATGAGAATGTGCAATATTCCAGCAACATCATTATTTCTGAGAAAATAGGATTAGTTACAATTTGTCAATTTCTGGATAATTTTTTATTTAAGGTGTTATAAATTCTGTATTTTTTATTTGTTTGTTTGTTTTAGGCTATTTTATCCGTGCTCACTTAGAATTAAATCCACTTTTCACTCTTAGGAACTAGTTAAAGCTGAATGCTAAAAGGGAGTTACACTGAGAAGGCTTTACATTCAAGACTTCTCCTGTATATTGATTGAGAAAGGGTAATTCACATAGTGAGGAGAAAGCCCTTTGCACTCCAACTGATACCGATAGAGGTTGAGGTAATTCATTTCTTATGAGGTACTTCACATCTCACAGCATTAGATCTATAGGGAGCTGTCCATGATGGCTTGAGAGGGAAAAAAAAACAGCAATCTCATATTGCAGATGTTGAAGAAAAAAAAATCTGTAATGAGAAACAGTTCCACATGAAAGATTCCTTATTTGCTCAATTGCATATGATTTTTCATGCCCTTGTCATTTATTTTTTATTTTTTTAAATACAATTACTTGTTTTTCACAGAAGCTGGCTTCCTTGACTCAGGTGTTTTTAGAAAAAGTGCACTGGGGTATGTGTATTGGAGTGAGTGAGGAATCTATTACTGAGTAAATATAGAGTTTTCAACTTAAAATACTTGTTGGCTATTCGTTCTTTGTATTCCATGTATTAACAAAGAAAGGCATTAAATATTCTTGTAAATGAATTTCCTTTTGCAGGCTATTGATGTACAGTAAAAACATGCTTTGAAATGCTGTATGAAAAGGTCTGGAAGCTTTTGGCTTTTCAGAAGAATTTTTGTTCTTTATAATGTCAAAAATGTCAAGTACTTTCTTTACTGTTTTGTCAGAGGATTTCTTGAATAACTTTGAAATGTTCATTTAAGAGAGACCTCAGACAGCAGTTAACAAGATGGCACTACTGAATCCTCAAGATTAGTGGGGGAAAAAAAAAGGCGGGGAGTGGAATGTGCATATAGCTGCATCTAAATCCTGTTGTTTCAGTGAAGTTATTTGCAACAAAAAATGTACTCTTATCTCTTTCAGGAACAAAAAAATCTGTCTGAAAGTTTGTTTAAAAGCATTAGATATACTTGTAAACTACAATTGCAAACTGTTCAAATCCACCTGGTTTCTTTCTGTGTTCAAATCTGAAAGACTTGTCCATTGAGATCTATAGCTTTGGAGAAGCTCGTGGTTTTAGTTTATTTAGCTAGACATTATGACCTTCAACAAGGGATCTTGCTTTTTACAGGGAAGTTGCAGTTTGTAATTACACTGCAAGTTGCAAACTTGAAGAGTAAACTGCTGTTTCCATGCGCTCTGCATGCATGGGACAAATACTCTTAGGGTCTTGTGATTACATGACTTGATAAAATAAAATACAAAGATATTCTCAACAGTATTTAAATTCTTTTGTTTTGTTTTTTTTTTTTGCCTGTTGATTACAAGAGTTTTTGTTCCTAGTATAGTGGAAGGCAGTATACTGAAGGATTTAACAGTCTAAAATGAGACAAGAAGGCAGCAAGACAGAAAAATTTTTGAGTAGTTTCTTCTTTGTATGAGATTGATTTAAGAAGGCAGATGCATTTGGGTACAAGAGGTGTTCGATAACAGGACAGCCGAGACTTAATTTTCATGTTGGGTAATAGAACATCCAAAGTGCCCCAAGGGAAACAGGTGTGCTAGGGGTCCTAACACCAAGAGTACAAATGTGGCAACTGCACAGAAGCAGAAACTTGCTACTACTGGCATGGGCAGTGCAGGGAGCAAGGGAAGGTGAGGAGGCTTACAGAGCAGCCTGGTGGCAAGCACATTGACCAGAACGAGGACTGCTGCTGGGGGTGGGGTTTGGATTACATGGTTCCAGTTGCTTATTTGTCTAGCCAGAGGTTTCTGTGGGAAGGAGAGAGGCTGCCCTTGTGGAAATCTGCCCTGAGTCCTCACTTTGACAGTAATTGTGAAAAAGTATTCATTCAAACACTGCTGACTTGGACCTCCCATGCTGTGTTACACTGTTCCCACCACGGGAACAGTGTAACAGTTCCTGGGGTCTTGTTATCCTTCTTGTGGTGTGGCTGTCCCAGACTTGGCACCTCTCACAGGTGTTTCACAGCCAAGCTCTCTACCATGCTTCATCTCAGATTGCTCAGCTCTGCACGTGACCTTCAAGGTGATGAGTAAGTACTTTGTCTTTTTCCAGCCAAGTACATAGGCAGTGAAATTACTTTTATTTACTTACTGAGTGGCTGAGACACTGCCACTAATTTTGATGGTTTTTTTTGGGCAAGCCCACTCTAATCAAAGTGACAATCTTCTTGGCCCTTCTCTTTTAGTTCATATATTTTAATATAAATGAGGAGCACAACAGGATTGGCCTGGGTCCTCCCTTACAGGGGCTTTGTTTTTGTTTTGTGTTTTTTAAGATAGATGCCTGCATTCTTTCTTACTTTGCTGAATTGCACAAAATATTTTGAACTGACAGCGTGTCCATGAGCTGGGTAAGAAAGAAAATCATATTTTTGCCTTTGCACAAACCTTTTAATGTAATTTTCCTCATTAATGAAAACTTTGTTTCAACACACACAAAAGTGTGGAACTGTTTTTTATACTAGATACAGCTTTGTTCATTGCTGTTACCATTTTCTCTAGAGTTCAAAATGGCTTTTTAATTCAAAAGGGGAAACATTTATAAACGCCATGTACTAAAAGATGTTAAATGGTAAATTGTGACAGTGGACATAAAATGCCTAATATCTCTTTAGGGACTGTGACTTTACTTAAATGTCTTACTTGGGTTGTGTGGTAATTATTTTTTTTTTCATTGTAATGTACAAGACCTTATCATTGTCTAATATAGGATTCTAGTAAGTCAACACATAGCCTGGACTATGATCAGTCATTTAATTAGAGCTCTGACGTTTATTAACTTATAGTATTGATTGGTGTTTACCTTTTAGCTTGACATTTTTTAGAAGGTTTCCACAGAGACCTGATTCCAATAAATGTGGTAGTCTTTTTGAAAATAAAATTGACCTTTGGACTTTGAAGTAAATCAAAAGACTTTTTTCACCAAGTTGTGGTATAGCTGCTGTTCGTAAGCAGTGAAAATCACACTTAATTGCTATTTAGTCTTTTCCAAATTGTATGACAGTTTAGGAATAGATGCATCTCAGGACACAGAACATAGGTTCAGTTTCTAGCTGTAGTCTTTTCAAGTATGAAAATCTGTTTTCAACAGAGCCCAATTCTAGGAAGTTGGTTTTGATCGTGTATGTAAATTTTAACATTCCAGCAAAGGATCATTGCAATCTTCTAACTTCTGTTATTTTAAATCTATATGTGAGTCTAGTAATGCAAGATGAACTTGTGTTAGACCTTTTTAGCTAAATATTTCAAACATCAGGAACACCTTGTTTATCTGAAGCCTGTTCTGCCCATTTACAAACAATTATTTACAGTGGTGTATAAGGAAAGAAAGTCATGATTTCTGTCTAGATAAATAACTTCATGCTTTGCATTTTTTGTAGTCAATGGTACTCATAGACAGGTATGACATAACAAGGTTTATAGCATCTTTATAACCTTATACTGCCTAGTACTTGCACATATTAATTCATTTAAAGATGACTTGGCCAAGAAGGATGGTATAGTTTACAAATTTAGAGTGAGGCTTAAGTCCCAGGCTCTGCGTTCACTACTCCACCATAACTCTTCCAGTCTGTGGACACCAGATAGATCCTTACTTCTTTTGTATGCAACTGAGATCCCAGTTCAACTCCTGTATCTTGAAGCCCTAGATAATGGCATGGGTAGAATCTCCTGACTGTGTTGTTGCCATACAGATCCTGCAGGAATCCTTTAGGACCAAAGTAAAGTCTTGTTTAAGTTTATAGCTCAGACTCCAGCTGTTCTGGAATACAGAATTCAGAGAAGTCTGCTGATCTCATCTCGCCATGGATATGATAAAATAAATTAATACTGCTCCCTTTTACTCCACAACACTGAAAAACTAGAGTCTACAGATGTGTGTGAATATTTTGTGGAACTGTTCTCAAGACAAAAATTCAACTTGATAAACTAAATCTCTTTCACCACCCTCTGTAATGACTAGAAGAAGTCTCAGGCCTTTCAGAGGTGGTGCTAAAACGATTCCTTTTTCTCTTTGGTGACTGTAAGGGGACTTCAGGGAGTTGCAGCCTTGCAAGATATATGTTAATCCTTGTGAATACTTTACCACCAGTGCATACGTAAATACATTAGCTCTATTTCAGTTGGCCAGATCTTTTTATTTTAGTCCTGCTGGTAAGAATACTTCATTTCTCCATTGTAACTGCATTCTTGATTATGGATAAAAAGGATGTTGCTCTTGGATTCACAGAATGATGACAGTGTTTATTATTTTAAGGCCTGTGGCTAACTGTAACCTTATTATAAAGCTAGCCTCTGTCTGTGAACCTCAGTACCTGAAGAGATTAGATTGTCACTTAGGTAGTTTTGCCCAAATCTTCTTTATAATCTTCAAATTACTGTTCAGACAGGAGACATAGTACAACTATTGGATATAGAAAAGTATAAATACCTTATCAAAATAATGATATTCTTTTGTTTAAGCTCTCTCTTGAAATCAACAAAGTATGAAGTTGGAAATTACTGCTGTCTTTGTTAATACTGTTAACTGTTGGCATGTACCAACCACTGGAGACATGTTCTTGAGTCCTTCAAGGTTGTGTAGCTAAGGCAAGCACATTTGTCTGCATCAGTGTATCTTGGATTAAAGAAGGGTCTGTAATGCCCATGAAGGTCATGATTCCCTGCTGATACAAATGAGGTCTATTAACAGCACTGTAAATCTGGTGATTTGTTTCAGCTGAGGTTCTGCACTAAGATATTTACTATTTTAAATGAAAATCTGGCAGGGAAGTATTTCTGCATGTGTAGTTTTTGAGTCATTCAACTACTGTTTTTTGCCAGCATATGAAAAGGGTAAGCTTGTATTGTTGGCAATACTTAGCATTTATCTTCAGGCTATGCAGTGTTAATTAAAAATAACTTGTTTTCACTTATTGAAGTGTTAATAACAATGTGATTTTGTGCTTGTAAAACGTGTCTTGTGTTTAAAATGCATTGAAATAGGAGCTGGATATTGCTTGTAATATCTTCACAAGGGAGCCGTATAGCTATTACTACATATATTTTACAGAGTAAAACTGTAGCTGAAGGCAGGAAAACTGAGATAAAGGGGTGAGCTCAGTTGCATGATTTTGGGACACCAGAGTCTAGTATAACATGCATCATTTTCCTAGCCCTTTCCTTTATTCAGTCACCTTTATGGGAATGAACTATTTCAGGGAAGATTTGTTTCTTTAAGTACAGCAGTCATGACAGCAACATTAATTGACAAGCAGATGCGAAATATTTCCAATACAGACACATTAACTATATTAATGGGGAGTAGAATATACTGTGGATATGTTCAGATCATGTTTAGTTTCTGTATGCCATTGTTTGTAATACATATTTTTAAAATAGTGAATTTGGTGTTTTTAAGCTATTAAAAAAGTGTAGTCAACAATTGTAGAACTTCAGTGGTTACTGTCATGTAGGTATCTGAGATGAAAATCTGCAGAAGACTATAAGGTTAACTTGAAGAGTAATTCAGTGTTCAAAAGTACTTGGGACCAATGGATCAGATATATCGCAAACTGGACAGTACTACAGCAGGCCATTAATACTTAAGACTACTCTTGCAATAGATTCTGTAGTCAGGTGTCCCCCTAAAAGACTAAGCAATTTTAAAATACTTACATCTTTATAAGAATGATTTATCCAAACAGTAATGTATGTTTTGGAGTTTTACATAATTCTTTAAGGAAGAAAAAGAGTCTGAAGCTATGAAGCTAACCATATTCTTGACCTGTCCACATTCTTTGTCTGGAAGCTGCATTTTACAGTACATTTAGTTCATGGGGAAAGGTCAAGGCAAAGAGTAACTTCAATTGTAGTTAGGTTTGCTTTCTGGATGTTGATTACTGATAGTTATATTAAGAACTTGCAAACAAAGATGTTTTATTTGTTTGCTGTTCATATTTTTATGCTTCTTGTTGAGTAAGATTATTTCCTATTTGCTGCCTCAGTGATGCAGGTTTGCTTAGAACCAGTTGTATTATTAGTTGCCACCTTTGAAGTTGCAGCTTACCAGGGAACGTTTAAAAAAAAAAACAGTATTTTACATGGCTTTCTGTCTTGTTAGACAAATAAGCTCTGAATACTAAGGGTTTAAAGCATGTGCCAATGTGGAACCGTGTCTTTATCATCTGAAAAATGCATAGATATACACTGAGCTGACTCGTATCCACAATGCTTTTGTTAGTCCTGTTTTGCTAGCAGTTCAGAAAGGATCGATTTTGTTGTCAAAGCTGACAATAGCTTGCAAAGCATTACAAGAGTCTTTATTTACTTTGGTTCCTATGCAAGTGTTGGTAGGAGAATTGGTCACATTACTGTAATGACTTCTCTCTCCAAGATGTATGTTTGATCTCTTCCCTGTGAAGATTATAAGAATTTCAGAAACTGCAGGTAGTAGGGAAATTTCTATGTTAGCATGAATCTTGAAATACTTTTTGAAAGTAATTGTTCCCTTCATCTGATGGAAAATATGTTACTCATTTTGAGACATTTATTACGTTACATGTTGACTTGTAATATAAAAGCTTTTTCCCGATCATCTCTAGTTTCTGCTTTAATACTAAGCATATTGCTCTGTTCACAGATGTTTTTATTTATTTTTAGCAAGGAAATAACTCTGAAATATTATATAGTGTGTATAAGAAGGCTATACAGCTAGGTACATACTGAGGTATGACTACTTCTGTTTTCAGTAGTATTTATTTTGGTATGATGTGTTATGTTCATAATATAAACTTAGTAGTGTACTATAGAGGTCCAAATACTATGGTTAGTAAACATAAGCTATTTCTTTGACATTTTGGAGAATATAGTCCTTTCTCCAGACATGTTATGAGTATTGACTTAAGACATTATGTAAAGACACTTTTACTGTGGTTTCTCTCCTTTAGACCAGAGCAATCCAAGTTAGTGAGCAATGCTTTAGAGAAACAATGTTCAGCAGACATTTTTGTTTTTCATATAAGGTATGTAATAACGTAAAAAAAAAAAAGATTGTTCAAAACAACTAGTAGATTTAGAACTACTGTGGTGCTATTGTATAGGAAAAATGCTGGGTGGTAGAATATAACACGAACTATGCTTTTCAAATAGATAGTAATGACATAAACTCTTTGCTTATGGATAGAAATAAGAAAATTGTTTGGAAGGTATATAGCTGATTCAGTAAAGACATCTGAAATATCTCAATAGCTCAGTCTTCTATTGATGACGAGAATGAATGTGCTGTTAAATGGAAAGATTGTTTTCATGTTTTCATTGACAGTGTTTATTGAATTTGCATTGCAATGTTGTGGACGTTTTGAAACTCACTCATTCTGCTCTGTGGGAGTAAAATTATAAATGCTGCAGATTAACGCATTATCAAACTGCACTGAGGCCATCTGAGTTTATAAATTGCTTATAGAGAGAAGTGATTTTCCACATTAATGTGGTGATAATAGATTGGAATCAATAATAATAATTATATTAACGTTGTTCCATAAGTAACCTTGGACAATAAATTGCTGTATTACAGCAATTCAGAAGATGAAAAGTGTTTAATTTATTTCCTACATACAGCTAGCAAAACATGTTTTGATTCTGAGGACTTCTGCTCAACGTCACAAATCAGTGTTCTGTGGCTGTAGGGGTACTGGTTCCTGAAATGCAGTGAGACTAAAAAAAAAACAAAAACAAAACTGTAAGCACATATGATTTATCAAATGCTTTGATGAACTGAGGACACAAAGAGCATAGTTTCTAAGAGATCGTAAATAACCATTGGTTGTTTTTTTTTTTTTTCTGTCATTTTTTTTACAGACTGACAAGAAAGAAAAAAACAATGCTTTGAATGTTGCAATAGATAGTATGTGCAAGAAGACAAGAGACCTTCGCAGACAGGTAAACAAACGGGGGAACTGGTAGAAACTGTGGACTTAGAGGCTTATATAAATTGCTATTTTCAGACTACATAGTGCTGCACTTCAAAAATAAAGCTTTCTTCTATGTTAATGAAATACCAAAGATAATTACAATATCCCACAGAATATATACTTCCAAATTGTCAAAATTGTGCAAAAAAACCCTACCAAATGTAGATATTGTCTGTACATGTGTATATACATAGGCAAAACTCTGCATGTGTACATATCTAAGAGAACATACGTATAAGTATTTTCTGTAGAAATACGTCAGTACTGTCCTTTGGAAATCAAGAATAGTTTTATTTTAAATATTCCTGAATTTTCATTCACTTTATTATTGGTTGTTGGAATAGATACTTTGGAGGAACCACCAGGTCTAGTTCTTCACTGTTGTGGGGACTTAGCAACAGAGAAGGGTACTGAGAATACTTGGTCTACAGTCCACACTCATGTTTTTCATCCTAGTATCCTAAAGCTAGTGGAAGACAAAACCCACAACTATGGTGTAATGCAGAAGGTGAGCAGTAGACATCAGCTGTGCTTACATCCTTGGAGCTGCAAGGAACATCTTTGGGAATTTTTTCAATGATGTTGAAAGTACACAAAGTGCCAGCTTAGGAAAGGAGAACTGAAAGACATGTAGAACATTGAGACAGGCCATCCCACCTAATCATATGAAAAATTTATGGCCACGCAGAACATGAGTGCACACTGCTCGTTTCGTCTCTAGCAGTGGCTGTTGGTCAGTTTTCTGGTGGAAGAATATCCCTCCTAACTTTGTGTACAGGTTTATAGGCCAACCTGTGCTTTAGGATGGTGAATAAATTCCTTTCTGTCTCCCATAGTCAGTCAGGAGAATCCTTGAAAGATAAGATTAATACAATATAAATATGGTGTTTACAAGTAACTGTCATCCAGTTTCTTTTCACATTTCATCATAACTTGCATCACAAGCTCAGTCTGTGTGTTAACTGTTCCATTCTGACATGCCATCTCTTCAATAAGTTAGTTAAACTTCAGTTTATAACGGTTTACATGTCTTTATTCTGTTACAGTGTTTAAAAATTATTAAAACATTTAATTTCCTATATAAACATTTGTAAAATGTTCAGGCAAAATGTAGTCATCCCCAGATTATAGGCAATCTAGAACCAGTATTTTTCTTTAAACAGAGTAGCTCTATGGCTTCTTGATATTTTCTTGGAAGGTATGCATGAGTAAATAGTTCATCTGTTCCCTCCAGCTCTGTGTTCATATGTGTAAATTGCGTAAGAATTGTTTTAGGAAGAATGTCTAACCTTTGATCTGGGAAACACGAAATTGTAAGTTGTGCACCTGCAGATGTTGCAATACTCTTAGTTGCTCTCAGTTATGAACATTCATTATTAGAAACATGAAAATGTTTATTTGATTCATTCTTTTAGCTTTTATAATATATATTTTTGAATGATACAGTGTACCATAACAGGTATTAGGTTCCTACAGCACATTCAAGGGTATAGTGTGCATAATTAATTACTGTGTTCAGTTTTGGGCCCCTCGCTACAAGAAGGACATGGAGGTGCTTGAGCGGGTGCAGAGAAGGGCGACGAAGCTGGTGAGGGGCCTGGAGAACAAGTCCTACGAGGAGCGGCTGAGGGAGCTGGGCTTGTTCAGCCTGGAGAAGGGGAGGCTCAGGGGTGACCTTCTCGCTCTTTTTAGGTACCTCAAGGGAGGCTGTAGCGAGGTGGGGGTTGGTCTGTTCTCCCACGTGCCTGGTGACAGGACGAGGGGGAATGGGCTTAAGTTGAGCCAGGGGAGTTTTAGGTTAGATGTTAGGAAGAACTTCTTTACTGAAAGGGTTGTGAGGCATTGGAACAGGCTGCCCAGGGAAGTGGTGGAGTCACCATCCCTGGAAGTCTTCAAAAGACGTTTAGATGTAGAGCTTAGGGATATGGTTTAGTGGGGGACTGTTAGCGTTAGGTCAGAGGTTGGACTCGATGATCTTGAGGTCTCTTCCAACCTAGAAATTCTGTGATTCTGTGATAATGTACTCTGCTTTCAGCCAGTTACTGGGATTGTCTCTACAGAATTGGGGTTGAATCTGAAACCTTATGAAATTGTATTTTGAAATCCCTTGTAGATGTCTTTTTAGCACACAGTATACGAAACTATCATCTAAGTTCTTGCTTAGTCAGTGCCTGATTATGAGTTATCCTGTGGGCCCAAGTGGAACATAGTTTTGGATCACAGAAAGTGAAATGAAGGAAAACCTGTATCGGACAACACTTGAAGACCAAAGTAGCTGTCTCAAGAGCAGTGTGTTCTAGAAGGTCTAAAAATCTCTTGCTTTTTAGATGAAATTATTTTTATTCACTTCAAGAACTTTGCTGGTACTTGTGAGGATTTAAAACTGTTCTGTTTTGTTGTGACTTTATTTGTATTGTGCAAAGATGTGCATGCCATTTCTGTTTGTACAGTTTTACCTACTTTTTTTACAGTTTTACACTGCTTCCCTGCCTAGCAAATCTCCATGAATATTTAGGATGGAATTGCCTGTTCATTCCAGAATCTAATTCTGAGAAATTACCAGACTGTTGTTACCTCCCAGTTGTTTACTGTGACTAGTTTGCACGGATGTTTCTCCTGTGGTTGCTGCAGTGTCTTTTTTTTTTTTTTTGTGTGTCTCTGTGTGTGTATTCTTTCTTAATATTATTATTGATGATATTCACACAGTTGTGAATTTTGCTTCATCGTGGATGGAAAGCTTTTTCTGAAACACAAAACAAGTTGCATTCCTGGCATCCCTTTAAAACAGGAAAGAGAGATCCCTCATTAATAATGAATTTTTAGTTTTTCCAGGACTTTTGCCAGTGTAGACTTGTAAGGCAGTAGAATTTTCTGTGAGCAGTTTACTTTACTCATCAGAATAGTGATGTTAATAATGTTGCAAACAGCTGCTGGGATTTTATTCTCTGTACTCTACTGTTTGTTCTTGACAACCTTATGCCCAATGTTTTATGAACAACATTCTTCTGTTTCCTTTTTATCCACTTTGATATCAGAACAAAAATTCTTCATGCTTCCATTTCTCTAACAGTCTGTTCAAAAGGTAAGAATAAGGCCTTGCACCTTAAAAATAAAACAATTTGTTAGACATCATCCTCCCTCTGCTTTACCTCTTCTGGTGGTGTCTCTTTCATTTACAAATAGGAGATAAAATTTAATCATAGCACAATAACTTCCCTCATAGTGCCTGCTAGTACTAGTGCTGCTGTTGTTCTTTGTTTATGTGTCTCCCTATATTTTTGCTTAGCTTTCAGCCTTTTGCTCAAGAGGTGGCCAGTCAGAAACAAACATACTGAGTAGTGGAAAAAATGCATTATTCTTATTAGGATGAAGAGAAATTGATACTGCTTCAGATACTTCTTTTTCCTTTCCATGTTTTACATTGCTTTTCTTCATTCTTCAGTGCCACACAAGCCATATTTGAAAATCTTGGCTTTGTGTGTTCCTTAGCATAGCTGAAATAACATATGTCAAGCTTGTTTGTATTCAGCAAAGGCACAGCATTATCTTTTTTTCTTGGAAGAACTGTTTCACTTTGTTGAATTGCAGGATAGAGGATTTCTTAGAACAAAATAATTAGGATAATTTATGTATGAAAGGTTAATTAAACCACGCTCACCAGTAAAAAGCTACAGCAAAGAATTATGTAATGAGTGAGAAAATTAGGCCTCTGGTTTAAAACTGAATGCCTCTAGATTACCTTGAATGTGACAGAGGTCATTGCAGTCATTAGTCCTAAAATAATTATTAAGACTAAAATTACTACAATCTGGTCTATGAAGAACCCAAAACCTCTTGGAGATGTCAGAGCTGAGTCATCAGCTCTGGATATGGTTACGTAGTGTTTCATTGTTGATTATTATAAATTAAAATCCTAGTATTTCAAACTGTCCTTCCTCAAGGTCACATTCATGTACTTAATTTTAAGCAGGTAAGTCTCTTTTCTACAATTGGACTTCTCCGTCACAAAACCTTTAACAGGTAACTTGGCAGAACTGGAGGTTCAGTGTGTTTTGCTTCTGGTAGTGAAACTTCTAACCATTTTCTTTCTCACTCTTAAAATTGCTGTACGAAATAAATTTGGAACCATGAATAAGACAATAAGAATCCAATTCTATGTTGGGATGTCATAGCTTCTGTCTCTGCAAATCGTTTTTGAGAGCATACAGTGTAACGAGATTGTCTCCTAATGCAATAAGTTACAGTAAGTTGGAAGACAAAAACATTCCAAACTTAAACTTCTCTGTGTGGTTTTGGTAGCTTAGTTTACCTTGAGTACTTGGTGAATCAGTAGAAGCTGTCTTTGGATGCTGAGCCTATCCAAAAGATCTAGTAAAGGAATTCACATCCAAATCTTGTCTTGAGAACCAACAGATCTCTCAGCTGTTGTTTGTGCTATGCATTTTCTTCTGCCCTATCTATAATGGCAGCAGCATCAAAAAGATTGTTTTGCATTTTTATAGCTGTAGGAGTCTTTACCTTTAGTGAGTTTTCACGTCGATGCACATTGGTGCAGAACACTAAATGAAAACATTTACTTCAGCAAGAAACCTGTCAGCATGTAAGAGCTTAAAAGACTTCTGTTTTCTTTTCTGTTCTAAACAATATTTTCTACATCTATCGCAAAAAAAAAAAAATTTTGCAGTAAGATATTCTGTAAACTTGATAATTCATATCCATCTCGTGTAATTTTGATAGGTATATTTCATGCTGTGTTCTATGATTAAAATGAATAGTTGCCATGGTTAGGATTATACCATGGAAAATAACCTCTAAATAAAGTAAACGAAGTCCCAGTGATCAGTTAAAAGCTTACATAAAATCTAATTTAAGAAAGCTAATTTGCAGAGAATGTTACACTTATTTAATAATTTAAGAAAGAAGTTCCAAGAACAATTAATTTACATAGAGAAAATTGAACTTCAGACTAGCTTACAATTCTTGCTCTATTAATCTATTATCAGGTGGCATAATCAGTAATCTCATTGATAAAATTAATATGAAGACTAACATATAAAAATGTGTAATTGTTTTTTCCAACAAGATAGAAAATATTTAGGTAATTTTGCAATTATGAAATTGTGATGAGGGATATTTTCTGAGTACAAACATAATGAAGTTAATACTTTCCATGTAAAACGAAATAGCTTTTTCCCTTGGCATCTGAACTACAAGCAAGAAAACAGAAAACAAAATTAAGTTTGGTCTGACTAATTTTTAATGTCTGCAAATAATTTTAGTAGTCTGTTCTGTTCATTGAAGAACATGAATATTTGTTTGGCTCTATTGATTTTGAGAGTGCTAATACATGTTTTAAGTGTTCTGTGTATCTATACTCACACAGGCATATGCTCACACATATGAGCATGCATATTTAGGTACTGGTAGATAAAAATTATTCCTAAAATTAAATAATGTTTTCTATGTAAGTGGCAAACTGTAGCTGCAGTAAGTTTTAGTCACATAATCCTGCCCCTAATGTAGAAATACAGTATGTACATGTTGATGTTATAGAATACTAATAGACAATAATAACAGTAGTCTTTAATAAATAGTCATATATATATAATATATATAATAGACTTCAGTAAATAGCTGATACTAGTGTAATGCTATCTTTTGCAGCTTCGTAAAGCCATTATAGATCACATCTCAGACTCCTTCTTAGATACCACCGTTCCACTTCTAGTTCTCATTGAAGCTGCTAAAAATGGAAGAGAAAAGGAAATAAAAGAATATGCTGCTATGTTTCGAGAACATACCAGCAGACTTGTGGAGGTACGTTTTATGGACTTGAATTTTCTTTTTTGTCTATATGGTGTAAGTGACTTGCCAGTGCAACATTCCCTTTGCTTCCAGATACCATGAAATCAACTAAGTGTGGTATTTCAGGTAAGAATACATTAATGGCCTAATATGCAAAAATGCTCATTTTTTTTTACACAATGGTATGCGGTGAGATAGTGGATTTTGTGGTATTGGCAATTCTATTTTATTGCATTAAAATTCTGTGGTGGGGAATTCTTCTTTGAGAAATTAGTGTAAGCCTTTCCACAAAGATGCTGAGTGGGAACTTGATCAAATGTTTGACTTTAGGGAGTAATAGCTTGAAGTGGAAGCCTTCTAAGACATGATAGACTAATCCTACTCTGTGTACACAGTGTATACCTGTCTATGTATATTTATGTTATCATTTAATATGGTGTCTACAGTTAGGAGTGCATACTTTTAAAAAATTTAAGTAACTGGCTTTGAGAGAGACTGCACACAGACCCACCTCCTATTATATAATCAGTTACTTCAACTTGTCACTTTACTAGTGATTACATTGGGTACTGATATTCAAAATGAACATAAAATTGAAGTTACCTTCTGGATATCTACTAGAACTGAAATATCTTATTTGAAAGTTGCTTGTATCGATTTAGAGTACTTAACAATATCTTTCAACAGCAGCTTGATGATATATATTCAGCAGCATTTTGATAAACTGGGCTGCTAAACCTGCAAGCAAATTAGTTAGATAGTAGTTCTACTACATCTGTCAACTGCTGGCCTACCAGAAGTAAAACAAAACAAAAACAGAAAAATATTAACAGGTAACCAAGTTTTCACAGAGGGACTTTGTACGTACAAACAGATTTATCTAATTTCTAAGAAGAAATTCAGTAATTTCCAACAATAGCAGCAAAGAAAAAGAATTATGGCAGCTCTTTTGTAGAAAGTGGAGTACCAAATAATTTGATATAAATAGAATAGCATTTAAATACATTATATTGGAAAGTGGAAGCATATTTTGTTTTTTAGCATCTCAAAAGTTGGTAAGCACAAAATATGTATTTTTTAAAATGACCATAACAGAGCACTGAACTTCTGCTTTAATTTGCCAAGTAATACAATATGTAGATAAAATGAGATCTCTTACAGATCTCTGGTTTTGAAATACAAAGTTGGAAAACTAGTCATGTATGCCATTGCAGAGTTGGGCTTCATATTCTTTGCAATTGAGAATAACTTAAGTCACATATTGAGTGCAAGTGTATGCCTGACTGTGGAATACTAATGGACATGATAATTAAAGGTAAAATGCCCGAAAAGCTAAACAACTAAATAAAATTAGTTGCCAAGAATAACATATGACAGTAACAATAGTAGAAAAGACAGGTAGGTGAGGTAGATGAGACATCAGACAACGGCAATGTAGCTATGAAGGCAGTTTTACCATCTACATGTAGTTGTCACGTCCAAGGAGTTCTGATGTGGGCACAAGATCATATAGCAGAGGCCAACAACTGAAGTGTGACAGCCCATGTTATTAAATAAAAAACCCACCTTTTTATTAGAAAAAGTATATATGTATTTGTCAGCTGCAAATAGATGTTATGGAACATATGACATCTTGAAGCTTCTTGCAAGGGCTGAGATCTGAAAACCATCTCAGATGCTGGCAATCCCTAGTTTCTGTCTTAGAGAACAAAAGCTAAGGAAAAAAAAATACAATCTCACTGTTCTTTCTGAATGTAAGACACTTAAGGACTGGATCAGGGTCCATTGTAAACCTTGGACATCATAACATCCTGTGGTAAAGAATTTCACAGCTTGGTTATGTGTTGTGCAGAGAAGTATGCAAGAAACCCCTACCTCATCATTTAGTTTGCTGTACCTGAATTCTCATATCAGAAGAGAAAATGAGCACCAGTTCCTATTTTCCTTCTCCATGCCACTTACAGATCTCTGTCATATGCCTGCTTAATTTTCTGTTTTCCAAGCTAAGCGTTACTTTTTAAGTTTTAAGACTTTTTTTTTTTTTAAGTTTTAATTTTTGGAAGCTGTGAAAAGATCACCTTGCTACCCTCTACGTGCCTTTTCCAGCTCTTCAGTATTGCTCAGGAGGTGGTAGATTGGAAGTGTGTATGCTATTCAAGATAAGGGGAATACATGGATTTATACAATGCTTTCGTGATGTTCTCTGTTACCATAACATGTGATAACATATGCTAACAGTATTTCTTAGACCACTGATGAACACAAAAGTCCAACTTTTGCAGAATTTTATATAATAATCCCCAAATCATTCTACTGATTAGCAGTAGTCTGCTGAAGTCCATCATGTATATGTAATACTAGATTTTTTTCCCCAAATTAATTTTGTTAGATTGAATTTCATCTGCTACGTTGCTGTCTCATCATCTAGTACCCTGAAAGTCCTTTGGCAAATCTTCATAGTTTGTTCTTTTATTTACTACATGGAATGACTCTGTAAAAGATGAGACAAAAAAAAAAATAATACAGGTTAATGCAGACACTGTGAACTCAAGGAAATTTCTGGCTTACAGCTTTCTCCCAGTTTCCACCAGATTTGTTCCTGAGCTTGGGAAAAAAAAAAAAAAATCTTATTTATCAGCTATGAATTGCTGGTTACTCAGCCACACTGATTTTTAGTAAAGCCCAGTTGTTTGTCCAAGAACAGAAGAACAGGATGAGGAGGAGTGGCAGGATCTACATGCCTGCATCTCACTATTGCATGCACAGCACAATTAACAATCCAACTCTTTCCTGGCAACCGTAGGGAGTGCCTTTTCAGTTGCCTGAATGTAGGGAAATAGATCTGTCAATTTCTGCTTGGCTTTAACATTGCTCTTATAAAAGATATTTATGGTCTAAGAAAGCTTTGTAACTATTTCCTTTTTATCCATGTAAAGGTAACCTTTTGCAGTTGAAGATATTTGCTGTAAAATAAGACACAGGTACCCTCTGCTAAAATTTAATTCTGTCCAAACAGAAATTTAAAAAAAATATATATAGTGTTTTTTTTATATTTTTTTTCTTGATCAAGTCTAGAGTTCAGCTTCTCTAAGTCTCTTCGCTAAAATAGTGTTTCAGGTTTATCCCATTCCATCTGAACATGCTCCATACACATAAAACTTTGCTTAGCTAGGGTCATGATGTTAGTGTTGCACCAATGAGTATTTTGATGATATCAATTCAAAAATGGAGACAGGACAACACACTGTAACACAGGATTGATAGTGCATTTTCAAAATAATCACCCATCATTTCAATCAAGATAGCTTTATTATTTTAGTGTGCCTTATGTAAAAGTTGATACACATTTTCATTCTGTACAATTCTGTGTCAGTTCTAAATGTTGCTGCTGTTGCTGGATTGGTAAAATCATCAGTGTTTCATTTTATCTCAGCGATAACTTTGCTTGCAGAAATTAGCAAAATAAATGTTTGAATCCAGTACAACAAGACCTCTGTATTTGTGTATCCAGATATCCAGTCACACAAAAATTGATTTTAATATTTCAGCCATCATGTCCAATGGTGATAGATAATGCAATGCATTTGATGTTACAGCATTTGGATATAAGTCCATTTTTAAGTAAAACATGCCACTGATTTATTTTTTTTTCCAATTTAAGTCTTAATTACTCAGTTCAGATTAAAATAATAATCCTCTCCCTGTACCAGGAACTACCAGTATCACTTCACTCATTTGGTTTGGTTTGTCTTCTAAATAGAAGGAGTCAGATTTTCTGAGATTGATTGTGTTGGTCTTTTTTCAATATAAAGCCTTATTTATCCCATTTACACTTAGCCCAAGATAATGATTTCCCAGGGAAGATTTATCTTACTAATAGTAAGTGCCTGTCTCTCCTTTGACTAAATGACTAGTTTAGACTGGGTGTCTAATTTCTAGATAGCTGAAGTGAGGTGAAATGAATTGTACCTTGAGAGGGGAGTGTTTGTTTCTTTTAAGACATATGTTATGTTACAATTTCTTGTGTTCCATATAGCAGTTTTTAATTGAGTATCTCTTACCTCTCAGTGCATTTTTTGTATCTACGTCTGAAAGATCAGGGATGTTTGAATAGTCTGAGACTGTAAAGTAGACCGAGTTGGACATTAAAGGTTCATATTCTCAGTTTTCTCTAGCACTGAATTTGATATGGGAAACTAGAAGTACTTTATGAAATATGAAGAGATTTTCTGTGGTTTCTATTTTAATCAGAAAATGAAAATTTCTCCAGTATAAACAAAAAGTCTTGAGAAAGAGCATGTTTTTGTTTTTTTTTTTCCTCTCTGAGTATGAAATCTTAATTAATCTAAGCTGTTGCCTGTTTCTGTAAGTGCTGATAGTCTGATTGAAGAAAAAAATGGTATCTTCATAAGCCAGTGACCATTGTAAATGAGCTTGAGGATTCATGTTTCTTACACACGCTTATCTTCTGACTTAGCATGTGGAAGTTTACAGTCTTCCTTTAAAAAATTCATTTAAAACATAACAGTGTGATACAGTTCAAAAGTACGTATATAAGTTTAGTGAAGCGTGAGATATCAGTGAAATGAGAAGACTGAACACCACCCCACATCTGGGGCAATGATGTTTCCAAAGTAGTAGCAGCTACAGGTGCTACTTCTTTTCCATGTTTCTTACGTTATCTTTCTCCTGAGATTGTTTACTGTTCCTTGGTCTTAGATGAGAGGTTTTAGCTTCTGTTAAAAAAGTGCAGGGACACTTGAGATGTTACCTAAACTTACCAGAAATATTAGCTGGTGCTTTTTGGGCAGCGTTAATATTTAAAAAGCTCAGACACTGGCAAGGTATTTGAGATTCTTCCTCAGTTAACATCTTAGTGCCATCAACAGCTATGCTGTACTTGCACAGAGCTGAATCTCCTGGTTGGAAATGTGAATACTGTATTCATATGTATGGAGGAAATGAAATAGTCCTAGTTACATGGTTTAAAAAAAACAAAAAGGAAAAAAAAAAAACAAACAACTCTTTGGCTATTACATTGAATACTTTCCATATATGAAATAGAGAGTCAGCAGCTGAAGTATTTTCATGAGTATCAAAGGTCACTTTAAACATTCTTCATATGGAGGTTGTTCTGTGCTACTGTACCTTATTTTGCTCATATACTGCATCAAGTATTTGTAAGTCTGAATATTGATTATGTGATATTGAGAAACTAGTACATATTGTAGAAAGAAAAAAACAACCATATTTGGGTTAAGATTTTGTCTATACTCAGTCTTTCTGAGCCTTGGCTAAAAAAAAATACTTCCAAAAGGTATGTTTTGGTTAGAAAATGATTTTTATTAATAGCAATTCTTTAATATATGCATTAATGTTGATACAAACATTTCAAAAAAATAAAAACTAGCTGCTTTGCAATTTCACACATCTAGGTTGTGATTCGAAATGCCTTTTCTTTCAAAATGTTACAATGAAATTGCAAATCTAATTGAAATACTTGGTTATGGAAACATATGGAAACATTTTCGAACACTCTTATAGGAAATTTCAGAGTTGGTTCTGTACTGAATCTGAACAAAAACGCTACTTAAAATTATGCAAATTAACACAAAATTATATTAAAAAGCTTAAGGGAACTTGGTTGTACTTTTTTTTATCATCCCTGGCAAGACATGCCTATTTTTAGTGAATATTGTATTCTGCCTTGTGTTTCGCTTCTACCAGAGGTGAAAACAACTTCTGGTATTGAGAGAACAATTATGTGATGATGAACAAATGATAGGCAAAAGGAAAGACTGAAATTTCCTGTCTGCTCAAGGAAAAGAGTAGATCTTCTGTAACTAGAAATTTCTTGTTTGGGAAAGCAGATAGGCTGTTCTCCTGAGCAGATATATCAAAGAGATGTATAGCTTTTTGAGAGGTGAAGTGATAGGCTGGGTGAACTTGAGATTAAAAAAGGAATTTGATGGGAGCAGTGAGGAATCCTCTGATTATCTTTTCTGTTGGCACAGATGCAAATCTCCCACTGCAGTGTTTAAAGGTCAACTGTACCGAGCAGAGGCTGAGAGATGTAATAGGAGAAGTGGAGGCAATGATGAAGTGAACTTCATGTTCTTCATCCTTTTCTACTTAGTACACAAATGTATCATTCTTTGTAGCTTGTTCTAATAATACTGACTTCAGATCTACTACTCTGATACATAAACTTGAGGGTTTAACCTGTTGTGTAATTCTTTTTTTTTTTTTTTTTTCTTTTTTTTTTTTTTTGGTTTTGACTGTGTTCTGATTCACAGTTCTTCAGTATGCCAAGAAATACTGATTTCTGTGAATTAAGGATTTCTAAGGTGATACATGTTACTAACAGTGGACAATGACAGACAGCACATATATTTAAGTGCATACGTTAATGTATTGATATACAACAGCAGGCGCATGCAGGACATAGAGTTTGTTGTTGAACAAGTGAGTTGGTTGGTATAAAGTTTTCCAGTGCAGAAAATCCAGCACATCTATTGAAAATTAATTCTCCTTAAGAAATGAATATGTTAAAACGATGCTTTAAATCCTAAAGACCTAAAGGAGAAAACATCTGGATGTAGGAATAGAAGGTATTTTGAGCAAGTTTGCTGATGACACCAAACTTGGAGGAGTTGTGGACTCGAATGAGGGTGGAAAGGCCTTGCAGAGGGATCTGGATAGGTTGGAGAGCTGGGCGATCACCAACCGCATGAAGGTCAATAAGAGCAAGTGCCGGGTCCTGCACCTGGGACGGGGAAACCCTGGCTGCACATACAGACTGGGCGATGAGACGCTGGAGAGCAGCCTAGAAGACAGGGATCTGGGGGTCGTGGTAGACAGCAAATTGAATATGAGCCAGCAGTGTGCCCTGGCAGCCAGGAGGGCCAACCGTGTCCTGGGGTGCATCAAGCACGGCATCGCTAGTAGGTCAAGGGAGGTGATTGTCCCGCTCTACTCTGCGCTGGTGCGGCCTCACCTCGAGTACTGTGTGCAGTTCTGGGCACCACAGTATAAAAAGGACATGAAACTGTTGGAAAGTGTCCAGAGGAGGGCTACAAAGATGGTGAAAGGCCTGGAGGGGAACACGTACAAAGAACGGCTGAGGTCACTGGGCCTGTTCAGCCTGGAGAAGAGGAGGCTGAGGGGAGACCTCATCACAGTCTACAACTTCCTCGTAAGGGGCTGTCGAGAGGCAGGAGACCTTTTCTCCATTAACACCAGTGACAGGACCCGCGGGAACGGGGTTAAGCTGAGGCAGGGGAAATTTAGGCTTGACATCAGGAGGGGGTTCTTCACAGAGAGGGTGGTTGCACACTGGAACAGGCTCCCCAGGGAAGCGGTCACTGCACCGAGCCTGTCTGAATTTAAGAAGAGATTGGACTGTGCACTTAGTCACATGGTCTGAACTTTTGGGTAGACCTGTGCGGTGTCAAGAGTTGGACTTGATGATCCTTAAGGGTCCCTTCCAACTCAGGATATTCTATGATTCTATGATTCTTGAGTTCTATAAATATTTATAGAGAAATAATTTAGTTTTATTTTATTTTTGCTTGTTTAGCTAAACAAGTTACAGGATGCATAGTAACAAACTGTGCAAATACTGACAGAATCATAAAACTAGTTCAGGAAAAAAAAATGAAGATCTTGAATAAAACAACTTTCTGGCTCTTGTTACTTCAGCTACTTCTAAAACTAGCTTTTAAAAATATGAGAATGATGCCTTTAATGTGTTAGCAGAACTTTGCTTATTATTTTGGTCTAGGCTTAGCTTGCCTAGAGTAAGGTCACAGGCCCCTTACCTGGCGATGCTGACACTGTCTCTGGATAGCAGAACACAACAATGAAGAGAATAAAAATTACAGTTAAACTACTTTGCCACTTTAACATGATCAAACTGCTGTATATAGCATGACTGCAGTCTTGGATTGGCACGTTTATTATTTTAAATTTAATTATAAATAATCTTTTAGTTGTTTGTAGAGCCCTTTCTACTAACCTAGTAGCTGAACACAGAAATATGTTTGAACTAATGTGAGCCAAACTCATGTAAGTGCTCATCTTTCACAAAAAAAAAAAAAAAAAAAAAAAAAAAATCTTAAAACTTAATGTTGATTTCATTTGTGTTCAGTAGCATATTGGAAATATGCTGGTCCCTCATCTTGGAAATAAAAATGAGGTAGATAAACTGAAGAAGGAGACAGAGAGGAAATGGAATGGATTTGTCATATGAATCAATGACGGAGCCTGGAATAAAACAAATATAAATGAATTTAGTTAGCTGAAAATCAGAATTAAATTCAGTCAAGAATGACCATGTACGTGTTTATCTGAAGTAATTCCTTCTGTTCAGAGACTTGTTAATAGGTGTGATTTCTCTAAAGAAATCGATTTATATTCCTGCTTATCTATACATGCATCAAGAAACTTACTGCTTTTCATTCAATGCTATTGGAATCCCATTTCCAGTAAAAAAAAATAGAAGAACTTATATACAGTACAAATGAAATGTTTTCAGTGTTAAACTTATTAATCAAAATGTTTGCAAAACTCAGCAGGATTAAAATAATGTTATTTGGTAATGAAAATGAATCTATATTGACAGTAAATTAATAAGCGCATGACAAAAAACTTCTTTTCTCTTAGTGAGGCAAAATACAGTGCCAGTACCTCTTGAAATAAAGCTTTGTATATCTGCCTCTAGTGCAAAACTCCTCTACTGAACGTTAGTTTCAACATGGAATCTGCAACTTAATCTCGATAATTTGCTTTTCATATTCTGTACAAACATTAAATACCTCTTTTGAAATACAACTGGAAAATTATCACATAGTTGCCACTCTGTCTGACTTCATATGTAATTTGTAGATCTTCATATGTCAAATTCTAAATATACTGACTCAGAAAATTGGGTTCTGAGAGCAACTCACTGTAGTTCTGAAAGAAATTGGCAACAAAACAAAAATAACAAACAACCCACAAACAAACAAACAAAATAAATAAAATCTTGTGCTTTCTAAGACCAATCTACAAGAAACAGCCTTCAAGAAGCTAGTATTCTACCTCTGAACATCCAGTAGGTAAGGGCTATGTTCCCTAAGTTAGTTTTCTTCTACTTGGAACTAACAATCATGGGAAGAAAACCACAATGGGATTTCTGAAAACCACCACCAACAAAAAAAAGATTTGGCCACCCAAAGTGGCAAAAACACTTAAATAATTTCCTGGCAGATAGCAACTTGAAGTGAAATGAAATGTATCAGTCCACAATCACTGAATTTTTCTTTATGTGTTAAGGTGCTTCATACATGAAGTACTGACAGATTCAAGCTTCTTGTTTGTTCCCATCCCCTTCAAAGATGGTAGGGAATTGAGGTATTCTCAGCACTGCAGAATCACCCATTTCTGTGGGTTTTCATCTCAAATTGGTCAGCAGTAAAAGTAACATCTTAATGTTTAATTACTTGTTCTTTACAGTTGATTTTATTTAGCTGTTGAAAAACCCATTTTTGTCAGTTGCAAAACTCTACAACTGCATCTCTAGAGGTCAAACTGAGAGATTATTGGAACATCTTTGTTAACTTCCGAGCTATCAAAAGAAAGCAGAATCTTTTATTACTCTTCTTGAGAGCATAACCAGAAGACAAGAAACGTGGATGCTGTTGTGCACAGGTGTTTAGTTTTCAGACAGTTCAATGGGAAGGAATTTCATCCCAAGACACAAGATACAAGTCTGGGTGTTGTTATTCTTTTGCTAGCACTTTTCTTGTTACTGTTCTTCTTTTACCCATAACATACTTCCAGTTGTTTCATCTTATAGTTACATCTGTCTCAAAGTAGCAAATGAACACCCTCAGTTGAAGAGTGTGTCATCATCCCTGGTTTTCAATTTCTGTTTAACTTCTATCATTTGTGTGCATAACCACACACAGCAGCTGTCAGGAGGATGCAGGATCCTATTGTACAATGTGATCTGCAGACACAATAAAGTGTGTTGTTTGTTGTTGTTGTTTTTTTTTTTTTTTTTTGCTTTAAAAATCTATATCTAAGTGTGAAAAATGAAACACCATATACAGATCATTATTGCATGGAAAAAAAAGGAAAGAATATTTGTTAGTACTTTGGAAGTAAAATCTACCTGTCAGCAGACTAGAAGGACGTTTTTTGTAAATAAGACAAGCACTTCTAAGCAGGTCAATATTTATGAATGGCAAATGGATTTTCATTACATTACCATACTAATTTCTAGGGTCAGTCTATTCTTGACAAATTAACTTTCTGCTTATATCTTACACGTTTTTGATGGTTTTCAGACTTTTACTTAGCTAGTTAACACAATGTTTTGCTTTTGATATGAAAACCACCTTTGGTTTGCTAATTTACATGTATCCTCAGTTGTATGGTTCTGAATAACCATTCAGTAGTCTTCTGTTTTTGTCCCACTTTCTCACTTCTAGGAGACCAATGTGCAGAATGCTTGTTCAGGCAGGATATAGTTAATGGCACATCCTTGAGATCAGGGTAGCTCATCCATTTTAGCAATCTAACTGTTGCTTTTGTTTGCTTTATTTGTGATAAAATAGTAAACGGTACCAGTCTAAATACAAACTAAACCCCAAGAAAACAAACACAAAGGAAAACCTTCCCTACTTTGCTTACTTTTTTTTTTTTTTTTTTTTTTTTTTCCTGTAAGGTGTTTAGAAATTAAACTTTTAATCTGTCTGAAACACAGACTTAATTCCAATAATATCATTAGTTAGGCCTAAAGCTCTACTTTCCCACATTTATTGGAATTTATTTCTGTGCTGAAGGCTCTGAGAGTCCTTTGGCAAACTTACCTGGTTGACAGGTTTATGTGGCAGCTGTCAGTAAAGAGCATAGTCAGCCTCACTGGTGTACCTACAAACCTGGTGTTCTCAGGTGTTGTTCTTTTTGTTTGTTTGCAGATAGGATGCAAAAGGGTAGCATAAGGATAGTGGTGTTATTTGAAGGGTGTGGGAACCAGTTTTGAAGAAAAAAGTAGCAGAAGAAAAAAATCACAGATGCTTTAAATGCAAAAATGCTTAGAATTCTGACAAAAGGAACCCGACAACAGTAATTGGGAGATGGCAGGGCAGGCAGGTGGAAGGAGGCCTTCAGAGAGACATAATTTGTTCTTGATGCATTGAAGTTGGTAGAAGGATGCTCAATCGAGGGCTAGTGCGGTCATAATGGTGGAGAAAATTATTTCCATAAAATTAGCTTAAAGTCAAGCATAAAGTCTAACCATATATGTAAATGTTAAGATTTTGAACCTCTCTATTTTGGTCCTCACAGAGTTTTAACACCTTGCAGCAAGTCCTGAATTCATAATATGAAAATTTTAGCACCTTTATGTAATTAATTAAATAAGGCCCAACTTCCCTATTACTGATTGAGCTTCAGGTGATAAACGGTGACATTTTCATTAATCCTCTTTATCACAGCCTTTATTGCATAAGTGTGAAGAAAGAGAACGAAAGATAAACAACCAGAAGATTGATCAGAGCTCTATGTCTAAGGGGCATATTTCATCAGTTAGAAATGTCAGCCACCTAGTACCATGAGGCAGTGTGTACTGTAAGTTATGCAAGCTCCCAAAGGGAAATTGTCTTTGTTCAACATGGCCTTCTTCCCCTCATACACCTGATTAATATTTTTGCTGATATTGTAAAGACAGCTTACACGGAAGTACAGTGGCAGTTACTTGTTTCTTGAATTAATGCAGAAACTGGATGTAGAAGTTTATCAAACTGATAGAAATTGTGATAACTCTGATTCCATGTGATATAACCAAATTCTTTTTTGACAGAAGTGATCTGTATTGCCAGTCTCCCATAACAGAATAATTCTGAAGTTCCAAAAAAAGGCAAACATCACGCAAGTCTTAACATCAGTTTACCAAGGCTTATGTTTCTTAAATACCAAATATCCACATTTTTGTGTGTATGCTGTTGTTAAAATGATACAATTAATATTGTATCATTGTCATATTGATAGTCATTTCCTCCCTCCCTTCCTCCCCCCGTCTTTCCCCTTGGAACATGGGTGCTGTGATTCCTGGTGGAGAAGAAGGTATATACTTCCCAGTGGAATGTTCTCTGTTCTACATGACCTTCTTTATGCCAGTTGTCAGAAGTGCATATATTAGAAGCTGTTCCTTCAATCAAATGAGTATATAAGCAGATAACGCGTTTATGTAGAGAGGTATAGAGAGGTTTGCACTAACTTAATCTCTTTTGCAAGCCCGTTTTCCAGCCTTAAAGCGTGAAGTTATGTTTTAATGTGTTGCGTTGCAGGCTACAAGAATTCGAGTACTTTTCTAGAGGATCAGACAATATGTTTGTTTGCTTAATTCTCTAGTAATAACCTTTTGGGGGTACCTTAACCAATGCCAAGCAGCTTCCAAACTAGTTTTTTTTTTTTTTTTCTCCCCTCAGCCAGAGTGGACTTTTTCAAAGACTCTACCTGTTAACATGAATTATTGAATACATTGAAATAACTGAGAAATGTTCTGAAACGCAGTTTGTGCACAATACTTAGGCTATCAAATATTTTGTCTTTGAGGCAGGAAAACAAAGTAGGACAAATTCTTTCATATTGAAGACATAGCAGCATGCATAAAATTTGAGCGTAGTAACTGAACTCTTTAAAAAAGTAGAAAAGAAACCTGAAGAAACCTGCTATAGGAAGTCAGGGACTAGAATTTCTCATCATAAGAAAGGCAAATTGTTGTTCAACAGCGAAGTTGGATGCTTTTGGTTTTGATAGTTTGGCTGAGACAAAAGGCACCTACTGTTAGCTATTTCCCTTTGGCATAATTCTTCCAATGGAGGGGGGAGGCGGGGAGGAGGGGACACACACAAACAAACTAAGGCAACATCCAATAATTTGAACATAGTTATTTCACATTGGTCACATTTTAACATCATTGCATTAAACTGCTTTTTAGTAAGTGTTTGCCTTGTATTCAAAATACTGAGCACACGTGGAGAGGGAAGTGCAGATCTCCTCCCCCTGGTATCTGATGACAGGGTGTATGGGAACAGCACAAAACTACACCATGGGAGGTTTATACTGGAAATTAGGGAAAATTTCTCTACTGTGAGGGTGGTCAAACACTAGAACAGGCTTCCTACTGAGGTGGTTGATGCCCCATGCCTGTCAGTATCCAAGAGACACTTGGATAATGCTTTAACTTCTGGTTAGCTCTGAAGTGGTTGGGGAGTTGGACTAGATGAAGACCTTTTCTTTGAAGGTCCCTTCCAGCTGAACTGTTGTATTTTTTTTCACACCAAATTTCTAAAACTTCATTCTCTTGAAAAATACAGGGAGTTGTTGCCAGACCCCAGGAGCTTCCTTGTTGGACTCAGGACAGAATTACAGTGTCTAGACACATTTCTTCTTAATGAAGTGTCCTTAGCCAAAATGTTATCAGCTGTCTTTTACTCAGCCAGTCTGGTGAAGGAACAGATGGGCAGGAGTAGCAATATCCCAAGTATTTTTGTGATGGGAAGTTCATGGCGCCATTATGAGTTTTAGCTTAATTAACGTGTACCCCATCACCCTTTATTTTAGGAATCATTTATAGGTTAGAATTCTAGACTTCCTTGCCCAGAATTTGTTTCCTTTTGAAACTTATTAGTAACTTCTGCATCTGTTGTTGTTGGATGGGCATCTACCAAATGTTAGGATTGTTTTTAATGTATTCATCATTTTACCATGATTAACAGTGAATTCATTTGCCTTTGTTCAAGGCCAGTATTCAGTGAAGAGAATACAAACTTGATAGGGGTTTTGACAGTGAATTTAGTAGGATTACAGTCCTTAAGTTGTATTTACATGTTTGATGGTTGGTACACACATAAGCATTTTCCTGGATGCCACAGAGTTCATCTGCAGTTTTGAAATCTGAATGATTTTGTATGTAAATTCTGGTCACAAGGCTTACAGATGATTTTAGTGTTTTCCTTTATGATCAATTCTACCTTTCCGAGAACAGAGATTGCATGACACAGATGAACGAAGGAATTCTTATAAATGATTTATAAACCTTTAAACTCAACTAGCATGGTTTGAGTAATGCAGAAATATTTTATGTTAGTACAACATATATTCCATATAAAGTATAGGAGACTACCTCTAGCTCCATTGCAGTTTGAATTTGCTGTCTTTAGATGGCTTTTATAGTACCTGCAGATCACAGCTCATGATACCACTCACAAAGAAGAGAAGGAACACTAATACACTCAAGAAAAAATATTTAAATATTCATTTAAGGGATTAAGGAAAGGTAAAAATGAGTGAGAAGATTAATTATGTTTTTAAAAAACCTGTAGCATATATTGAAAGTAAAAGAATGTACTGTAATTTTTTTGTGTGCTGTGACAGAGATGAGATTTTTACTACTGGAACAGTGTAACATTTATTTTGCTTTAAGGACAGCTTAGTTACATAACATACATTTATGCTTTTATTTCATTGTGAGTGAATTATGGATTGCTTTACAAATAAGTATAATTAACTAGAGTAGTTCATAAAATGCTTCCAATTCATGTCTGTATCTTTAAATTTCAATTTAAAATTTTAATTCAATTTAGTATGGACAATTTTTTGAATAGACTCACAGTATACCCAGACTCCTGCCTATCCTGTAGAGCTGATAATAGTTCAGTGGGAAATAAGAGATTAAAGAAGGCAAAAACATTGCCACTAAGAAATCAGAGCGTTATACAGTAGCTTTGCAGAAAAAAATGCTTTGAAACGAAAAGGCTTTTTTAAGCTCTGTGCACGTGCCCTCCTGTCCCAGGCGTATGTGCCAGAAAGGACACACCGGTCCCTGCTGTGCCGTAGTGCTGCCGGATGGGGGAACGGGGCCAGTACTGCTGGGAAGTAGGCACAAGGGGCGCTGATGAGGGCCCGGCAGTGTCTTGGCGAGGCCGCCATTTTGCGAGGCCGCCATTTTGTGGCAATGCCTCGCCTCGCGGCAGCGTGGCACACAACCCCTTCTGGTACATTCTGCGGCTGCAGTGGTTTTATGGTGTGGTTGGGTGAGTTCTGCTCAACAAAATATATGGTAGCACGTTTCTTAATCGAGATTTTAAACTAGATTATAAGCAGGCTCCTCCTTTTTCTGGAAGTTGAGTTTCGTTGTGTTTGGCCTAGGCTTTTCTGAGTAGTGAGCTGAGTGGTCCTGAGGAGGAAAAGTGCCCAAGCAGTGTGTGACACAGAGTATAGGGCAATTCAGATGTACAAAAACTAGAATATCTGTGGTTAATTATTCATTTTTTATCAACTTTTTTATGTCAAGATGTGTTAGTTAGTCTTTTGCAAACACTACACTTAATAGCCTTGTTTTTTGAGACCTAGTTTTCTAAAGTAAAAAAAAATCTGAAATATTAAACTAAAATAAAAATCCATGAGGCAATTTATATAAGAAAGTTCAACACATTTTTTTATTGTTTGCTAAATGATCTATTTTAATTTATTTAAAATGATTTTATATGAGTAGTAACAAGCTCTTGGGAGCGGTGCATATGTGAATGGATGGTCACCAATTAAGGATATGTTGTAGAGGTTATAGCACTATTTTTGTCAATACTTGTGCTTAGGTTGTTGTTACTATTAAATCTTAAGCTGCTCACTGATGGAAGGGTAAGATGGGCTTTCTCCTCTGGATTTTTTTTTTTAGTGCCCGCTTAGTGGAAACTGGGCAAGAATAAAGGTCCTTATAATAATAATAAAAATATTAAGGTGTATGATATATTGTGAGTCTGTAAAAGGATTGTATTATTATAGTAGATAGAAGTAATGCACCTGCATTCTGTGATGATTTCTTGCCTTGAACGAGGCAATATGAAAGGTTCTGTCTTGCTTTCTGGTAAGCATTAATGTGCTTTTTTTGGTACAAGAGTTTCTCTGAGTTATTCTCCTTTATTTCAATTCCAGGAAAAAAATGAGTTGTCAACATTGTAACTGTTGGAAAGTTTAAGGAAAAATTGAGTCATGCAATTAATTTTAAGTGTAAAAACAAACAGTTACCTGATAGTAAGATTTTTTTTCCTGTGTTCAGATGTGCTGTGAGGGTACCACACTATTTAGCAATTGGTTGGCATTACTGTCCTGAAAGTGGCAAGCAAATGACAGAGGTGTATGACTGAGGGAGTTT
The DNA here is from genome assembly GCF_009819795.1 of Aythya fuligula. Classification (NCBI taxonomy): domain Eukaryota; kingdom Metazoa; phylum Chordata; class Aves; order Anseriformes; family Anatidae; genus Aythya; species Aythya fuligula. The sequence goes on along the minus strand of NC_045565.1, from coordinate 4,019,692 downwards.
ATGTTGTATTTGGCTGGTAGTGCTTCAATGGCTGAACTTAACTGGCCTTTTAAAAATCCATTCACTCTCAGAGCAAACCTTAGACTGGCCTGGTCTATAGATGAGAGTGCTGCTGACCAGATATACTAAGAATGCTGGGCTGCAGCATTTGCAGTACAGAGGGAGAAGATGTATAATCTCTAGGATTTTTGGATTTCTTTTAACCTAGCTGTCAAGCATCAACAACAAGAAAATAAAGACTTCAAAACACTGTGCTTACTGAAAGAGCCTTGCTGTGTAAATGAAGAGATAATATGTTCATTTACTTCCAAGGATAGGCGAGATTTCATCAAAGTAAGTGTGCCGTCGTTGTTGTTGTCGTTGTTTTTGTTTGTTTGTTTTGGAAGCACAGGTGTTTATGCAATAGACATACAGTGACCTTTTATCAAGAGGACCTTCTTGTAAAAAACAACAACAACAACAACAAAAAACATTCTACAGTAGTAATTAACAAGAATGGTAGTTGAGAACAGACTAGAATATAAAGTAACTGTTTCTTGCTGGGGAAAACAACAGCAACAACAAAACACAAAACTATTCCAGAAACTTGTGCTGTTGTACGCTTCCTGTATTGCAGAACCAGGTCCTCAATATTAATGTTAGATAGCATAATGAATTGCCATACTTTCTGCAAGGGAATGCTGATGCTGATGTGGATTAAATTCTGAAGGTATGTTTTGTTTTTTTTTTTTTGATCCTTGATTTTCTCTGATTATCTATGGATGTGTTGTTTTGCATTTTTTTCCCCATTATGTTTTCTGTACGTAGTTGTAGTGTGATATTTATTACCTTTCTTGAATGGTGGTTCTTCAACTTTTCTGATCCTTTTTTTCATGTATATTCAGATCAATTGTGCTTATTAGAATTGAGCTTTTAGTATTGAATATAAACCTGCATGTTAAACCAGTTGCATCAGAACAGGTTTCTTAAAGCGTAGTTTTATTGTGAAAGGATAAATAGCTAATAAAGGGATTATTTCTATTTTGAACTCACTTAAGAAGTTTTACATGTTTTACATTTTTTCTCTTAAAAAAAAATCATTTTATATTTTTCTTCATTTTTCATGGGTCCCACTTCAAGGAATTGAAGACATTTACACTGAAACAAAAAATAGATATTTTTGACATTCCGAGTGACTATAGTGCTGAAAGGATGTCCAAATTCAAGTCAGTGGTTTGAATTAAATAGCAGTTTGGCAGAAGCCTGAAGTAGGTTTCCCTTTTTAATTATCTTCCCCTCCAATCTCACTGCAACTTTGGGAGCATCCTTTTTTTTTCAAGTTGTTTTCTTGTATATAATTAATTATATACAAACTATAGTTCTGATTTCCAGTACTACGTAAATTTTGTTCTAAAATGGTGTAGTGTAGGGTGTAAAATGAGAATTTAATTAGGGACTTACCGTAGTCAGCATTTCATAGGAAGCTACAGGGCTGCTGATGTGTATTGTTTCCAGTAGGAATCACAGTTGCCAGTTCTTCTCAGCCATCCATGCTGATGTAACAGATTGTTAAGTAAAAGTGTTTGAAAGTATTTTAAATTCTAGTAATTCTGTATTTAGACCTTTGTACTAGCCAAAAGCAGGCATATATGCCATAGGAATAGAGAAAGTACTGTGTTCGCTATATGTATGTTCTGTATTCACAATTTCACAGAATGGTGCTACAGAATAGCATGTTTTTCTGGAACAAGGCAGAATGTAAAGATTCTACAGGAAAGGAAAACAACTAAAATTACATTACTGAACTGGTCAAAGTATTTTATTTATTTTATTTATTTATTTATTTATTTTTCTGAAGAGAAAGGTAGTAGTAAAGGAGCTGGGATTTTTCTGTTCCTAAGCGTCAGCATGGTGGTGGAATTGTCCTGAACTGTGAGTTCCCACCTCATTCTTAGAGTTGAGATCTCTGCAGTCCTTGAAAACATCACCATGGAGGATAAGTTAATTGAAGATTTCCAGTTTTATGCTACAATGTTGCCAATTCTACACCAAACTAAGGTTTATGGGTCTCCAGACCTAAGAGCCTCCACAGAAGTTGAGCAAACCATGGGTTTGAAGGACTTTGGAACTCTCTGGTGACAGTGAAGTATATCTAGACTGTCAGGGCATGTCTGCAGCATTCAGTAGAGTTGGTAAGAGGCAATCTTGTTAGCTCTTGTTTTCTAATAGCAGACACTGTTGTGAGTACAGCATGTTCTCTAAGTAAATCACAGTCACTTGAGAGCAGCACCAAACTTGGATGGTTATCCTGACTTTGCACTTGGAACAAGTGCTGTCACCAATTTCTACACTGTTCTGCATTGTACAGTGTAGGCATGCCCTTGAAACTGCCAGCCTTTGGGCTTGTGGTTGGTGCAGAAAGCTGGAAATTTTGGAGCTCCAGGTTGTAGAGCTGGCAGTTTCAGAAATTCCAAGATCTGAATTCACCAGACAAATTATGTATCTTGGCAAGTGCCTGTCAGAAATCTGCCAGGTATGCTGGATTTCATTGGAATTATAGCTGTGTTTTGACAGATAGTTGAGGTAGCACATGTCTGAGAGACATATGGGTTTTGGAAAATTGACATATCCAGTTTTTAAAAGCACTTGAGAATTTTCAAGTAAATTAGTCTTTAACGATGCTATAATGAGGTTTAAGGATAAATTCTGATTTTTTTGGACTAGAATGTTACGTATTTAATTGTTAGAAAAACATTTACTTACTGCCTCTCTATTTAGTCTGCACTAGCAGTGTTCCAGTACAAGTAAACCCACATACGTAGTGAGTCTGAATAATTTTTCCTCTAAGCAGTGTGTTGTGGCAGACAAATGAAGTAGAATTTGTTTGCTTCAATGGTAACAGATTCATCTGATAATGTTAATACAATTAAATTTTCCTCCCTTATAGGTTATTTGAAATGGAAAGGAGTTACTGATCACCTTATAAATGCATTTTTCTGTAAGGTTGTAAGTTTTGCAGAATTAAAGATGCAGTCTGTCCGTATTAACACTGCATTTTTTTCTCATGTCAAAATGAAAAAAAAAAGCCTTTATAAAGTGGGAGAATGTATTTTGGAAGATTGGAAGTGTATTATTTTACCTTTTGACTTGAAAGCATACCGAGATGAATATAAATAGTAAGAACTGGTTCCTAATTACTATTTCTGTAACGAAGGAACTGAGAAGTTCAAACTGTGATCAGATCCCTGCTGCTTAATATCTCTAGTGATACCTAAGGTGATATAGTCTATTTCCATGTCTAGTTCCTAGAAGCATAACAGAGGTCCACTGTGCTCTGCCTAGTATGTTTCCTTGAATAAAGATATTCATCTGAGATGCTGATGTCATGTAGATAAAAGAATCTAATAGAACATTCCAACTGACTTTATTTTTCTCAATACTAGCATGAAATTTCTGATGTCAGTAGGGTTTATAGAATTGTAGAATTGTGTAGGTTGGAAAGAATCTTCAAGATCAAGTACGCTGAGGTCCAGAGAGGGAATCCTTAGCCTAGTTCTTCAGATGCTTTTATTGTGACCAAGACTTAATGAGGTTTTGCACCAGGCCTGACACAGGTAGAGAAAAGTAAATTATTCCTGAAAAGTTACTGGGCAGGGTTCTCACACATATGCTATCTTTGCCTCAGAATATTGTGTTCTTCAATTTATTTTACATTTTCATTTTGGTCAAGACCCTGAAGATGCCGTAGGACTTGCTTTTCAGGGCCCAGGATAACGTTTTGGGTGGTTGCATGGGGCACAGGATATGCTTCCAGTCATCTAGTGGTTGCTTCCACCATTGTAAGTACATGGTGCTTGCCATTGTGAGTTTGAAGGGGTGTGATATAATGAGGCTGCAAGACCTCCATATATTTGTGTTTCAGCCATCATTCTCTGTACCAGACAGGCTTTAACCACTTGGCTTGCTTAATTTTCAAATTCATGGCTAACTTGTGCAATAGTTGTCTTTTAGGTGGAACAGCTGTTAATCTAATCACCTACTCTATTAGAACTCTACTTACGCATAAGGTATATAACGTGAAATTGTGACACTCAAGTGCTGAGAACAGAAAATACTACCCATTTTGTCTAAGGGCAATGAAAGTTTTTGTTACATCAATCAAAATGAAAGGCAAAGAACTAAATTTGCTGTTTGTATGGCAATGTAGTATGAATTTGTAATGGCCAGCCAAAATGTTGTAACACAATAAACATACTTATTCTAAACTGACTCACCAACTACAGCTTGCCTTTTTTTAAGAAAAAAACTTTTACTGATTTTTAAAAGACTTCTAATGTAGACAATGCAGTCCAGTTCCTTTTGGTTATAAAGTGGCTTAACATAACTTCCTAATACTTACATCCTTTGTAGCTTGTTCTTTGAGAAAACTGTCGTGAATTGGGTTATCACCGGGGAATATGTAAAACTGAAGAGTAAGCAGTGAAAGCATAAAATTAGGAACAGTCTTTCTCAAATACTGTATTAAAAAAATACCATGGCAGTTGACTAAAGTAAAAGAGAGTGCAGTTTGAGTGCAGTTGTAAAAATGGAATTTTTTCCATCCTAAAAGTTACTTTTTTTTCTGTGGACAAGATAACATCACACAGCGGGGACCAATGAACTGTGTTGGAATAGCAGGAATAGGTTCATAAGTATTTCTAAGAAGGCACAGCTGTACATGGAAGGCCATTCATTCTAGCCCTCATCCTTTTCAGAATTTTGGATGGGACATGTAATTTATTTGGCCTTGGGCTAGCTAATACTGTGTAATTATTTCCATCATTGAATAATAAAAGCTTTCGGTAACAGATCATCATTGGCTTATTGTTCTTTGTTAGAAATAGTATATTAAAATGTTGATAAATGAAGATTTGTTTTTGTTTTTGTTTTTTTTCAGCACCTGGGCCATACAACTTGTTGCATGAGTTTTGAATAACTGCAAAGTAACTGTGTATTTGTTTTGTATCTCTGTTGGTAGTTTCTGTAACGCTATGGAGGACTATTTCTCAGGTAGTTCTTGGTCTACTTTAATGTAATACAACTACATCAGTGAAGGATTACAGAAGCTAGCAAGTATCGTAGTTCACGTAAGGGCCTTGCATGAGCTCAATATGATTAAAAGATCTACTGGATCTCAGTATCCCAACCACTCTCATGCCTTTATCAAGGCAGCCTGTTACGGTGTGTAGCGCTGAGCTGAACTGCAGTCAGAGCATGTTCTTCTTCTTTCATCTTTTCGAAGTTGTTGAACTGTGGAACCTTGTAGCAGTGTTTTCTTTTTTTTTTTTTTTTCCTGCAAAGGAAGCTGTATCTCCATTGTGTGCAGTAAAATACAGGACAGACTTGAACTTCCACATATTTCGTGTTTTCTTTTACATTCTCAATATAAGGTGTATTGATATGACTCTTTTGGTGGAAAATTCTACAGCTAATAAAAATAATGATCTGTAGATGGTTCAGGACATAAATCATTCTATTTTGTTCATCAGGTCAAGGCAAATCTTATTGGATCTTTAAGATCTTAAATGTAAGTTTAAAAAAAAATATGTGGACACATGGTTTGAAAGGTTCTGAAAAGCAACAGAAACAACAACAAACAATGCATATGAAGCTGCAAAGTCCTAAGCTATCTAAATGCTATGCTGCAGATATTATGTGGTGAACCTGAACTGGGGAGAGGTCATGAAATTTGTTACTGTCACTGCTTTCCACAGCTCCTTTTCTCTGAGTTTTCCTGTTCAGCTATGGTTTTGGACAAATTAATTTCCCTAAATAATGAAAGCTTCCTTGCAGAGATATTTTCAGAAAGTTTGAGAGTATGGGGATGAATACATGCTTACAAAGCTTTGTTTATTTAAGGTTGCTAATCTTGCCTGTTCATTGTCAACAAATGAAGATGGAACGAAAATCGTGCAAATGGCAGCTAATCACATCGAGACTTTGTGCCCACAGGTATGACTTTTTCAATTAATTCCCATTACAGCGCACTCAGCATTCACTGTGTTTTTGTTGCACAACATAGATGTTTAGTCAGGCTTCTTCAGTCTTCACATTCCTTCAGCATTCACGTTCCATCCACGCATGTTAATGTGGTAAATGGAGACCAAATGATAAATAGAGGGAACATACTTAGTTTATCTTTTTATTATTTCTTATTGGTTAACATAGGAATTATGAATAATCTGTATTATTTGGACCCTTTAGAAGTCATAAGAATTGCAATTGAAAAAGCATTATTATGTTTCTGAAATGTAACCAGATTGAATTAATAGTGTACCATGATAAGCAGATAGGGAGTGTCTTTACTGTTGGAAAGCACAGTACATATATTGACTTGAACTCGAAATGTTAATTACGTTTTGCTTTATTTTTTGTGTGTATGTGAATGTTAAAGTGTTAATTCTTCTGATAATTGCCAATCAAAAAGCTTAAGCTTTTGTGTTAAGCAAATGAATGCACAGCTGCAGATACATTTTTGGTACTTACCTTCTAAAAGGTGTATTTGTTCTATATTTCTCATGTTCAGAATTCTAGACATGAAAAACTTAAGCAGTTACATTATTATTTTGTTCAGAGCAGAGACATAACTGATTTTTGTGTATCTGATGTGAGTGCTTCAGCCTCGAGGCTGTGTAATTTCAAGATTTCGTTCTTTGAAGAACACTGCAGTTTACACAGTAGCCTAAGTATTTTTCCCTTTTTGTGTGGTTGAATGGTAAGGATAGTGGAAATAGAAGGTGAAGAACAAATATTAACAGTATGCTCAATTACAAGCTTCAGGAGTCCTTTTTATACCTGTTGAGTAAATGGCAAGACTTGGGAAAAAGAAATTTATATCAAGAAAATGTGATACTCTGAAAGTATCACAGATCAGTGTTCTGTCTTACAGAATCACAGAGTGGTTTGGGATGGAAGAGACCTTAAAGCTCCTCTAGTTCCAACCCCCTACCATGGACAGGGCCCCCTCCCACCAGCCCAGGCTGCCCAAAGCCCCGTCAAACTAAGACGTGAACACCTCCAGGGATGGGGCATCCACAGTTTCTCTGGGCAACCTGTACCAGTGCCTCACCACCCTCTGAGTAAATAATTTCTTTCAAATATCTTAATCTCCCCTCTTTCAGTTTAAAGCCATTACTCCTTGACCCTTGCTTCACTTCGACCTTGATTCACTACACTCCCTGAAGTGAATCATTGTTTCTCTGTCTATTTTTCTAACAGTTTTACAGTTCAATGTTTTTATACATGCAACTGTATAAAAAGGGGCATTTGCTTTATTGTGTTACTGCTTTTCTAAGATTATTGGCTTGTAAGAAGAATTAATGAACAGTTTCTTCCAGCTGCTTTGTTTCTCCAAGGTACAAGTGCACCTTTATATTACATTATTATGCATCCAGATGTAGCATTTTTATTGAAAACATACTCTTTTCAGTATTGCATCTGGTAGCAGAAGCACCTAAAATGGAATTTTGACTACAAGATTGTTGTTTTTGTTTTTCATGGCTATTTAAATTGCTAGGATTTAATTTCCTATAGTAAAATTGAAATTTAATATTATTTTTGGTGTATTTTTTATCTTTGCTGTGGTGGCTTTTTTATTTCTTTTTTCTTTAACTTTTTTTTAGCCTTTGGTAAAAATGGGTGAATTAGTTGAAGATTATAGATCTGTCTAAATGGAAAATGTGGTATGTGATAAGATTATATTACTATTAGTGGTGTGTTCATTGTGCAGAATTTGCTGCTTTCTCAGATAAAGATCATTCCCTGTAAAAGCAGTTGCTGTTTTACCAAAGTAAGAAACAGCAAAGTAAGGTTTCTGCGTTTCACAGGAAATCAGATTATGCTATATCATTTAAAAATTCTCCACGGGGAAAATAATTATTTCTTAAGATCCCTACAGGGCATATCAATTAGAATTTGGAAAGTGGAAATTTGCATGCAGAAATCCCCAATGTTCATAATTCTGTAGAGTAAAAAAATAGGGTTTAACTCTTATGTACTATTAAAAACATGTTGCCTGAAGGGAACCACATGCTTTGGATTAAAATCTAAAAAGGCTGACTGCAAAACAAACAAAAACACGAAAACCAAAATGCACAGAAAATGGTGTGGAGTCTTTGGACTTCTGCAGATTGGAGCATTAAAATAACACCAGTGAAAAGGTAGGTAGAAAATTGGAAAGCCCTGGAGGAAGCCCTTCTAATTGTTAAATTCATATTACTTACGTTCTATTAATTATACTGTACTGTACTGAAACCGTAGAGGGTTGGTTCTGAACTCTGACCTTTTTTTAATCAAGTGAGATTATTAGCAAATATTTTGACTGTTCAATAAATACTATAAGCAGAGAAAATCTGTCAGCAGATATGAAACACAATGTTCATGAATTTGTGTGAATACTTCATGGGGAATGAATGTCAAAAATATTTAATTTTATATCAATAATAGAATGAAGAGAGAAAGAGCTGCTTGCACGTGTTTTAGTGAAGGAGAAATAACTTCTGTTCATGTTAATAGCTTTTGGTGGAAGCATTTTCTTGAGCGTTGTCAAGTAGGTAAAATCTAAAATGTCACTGTTTTTCTACGTTGGAATCCGTATTGCTTTCATGGTGTGCAAGCAAAATCATGATCTCATCAAGTCTATGAGAAAGATAAGGAAAAGAATCCACAAAAGCAAACACTATTGTTGAACATCAAGGGTGCAAATCTGTAGTTATTTCCTAATCTAGAATTTGGGTTTGTTCCCCTCATGTTTCAGTTTAGTGATACGTTAGAAGAAGGGTCTGGTTCCTTGTACTGTTAGTCTCGTGGAGTAGGTCAGGATACATGATAGAGGGTAAACCTGTCAGAGAGATGGAAAAACTCCCTAAAAGTAGGACAGCAGAGATTAACAGACACAGTGGTTCCAGTTTTTCTGCCTAAATTCTATAGGAATTTACATTTCCCTCAAATTCAGACTGTGATAAGCTTTCATGTGGCTCAGCAAGTACACTAGTTTCACAGTACGTGAAGAGCAGCTAGCAAAGAGAAGGCAAGCTAAATCTATTTCCTTTTTAGTGCTTTCCATTGTTTTTTTTTTTTTTTTTTTTTTTTTTTTAAGTGTTTATGAGATGCAATTATAAGGTGAGAGATCATCTGCACCTTCTGAAAAGTAGGAAGAAGATGGAGGTTGATCACAGATGAACTCCGTTGCTGCTTAACAAAACAATATCCGCTTGATTAATTCTGTAAAACACAGTTGTTAAGCAGTTGTTAAGATGTAAGGGGGATGGGGAGGGGACTGCGTCTGCAGCCATAGAATCTCCTTGGATATACCTTTTTGCATTAAAAAACCTGTGGTGTGTGGAGCAAAAAAATTACTCCAGATGCCAACAAACCATCTTTTATCTGGAATCACAAGTCCACAGCCAGTGACCAACCTTTTGCATTTGAAGAGTGCGTTTTCTGTCAGGGGTTTAGGGAGCTCTGCTGAGGGATCAGCTTGAGGAGTAGGTCTGCCTTCTACAGCAGGCTCTGAAGGAGGGAGAAGGTAACGAGAAGAAAACAATTGGTCAGATCTCGGGTGAAGCTGAAAGCCTTAGATCCCTGATTTAACCTGGGATATGGTAAAGTGCTGAGGGAGATGAGAGAAGCAAGATAAAACAGTAGCCATGTTCGGTGAAGTTGTGCTGCTTCTCTCTGAAACTCATGTCAGTCAGAAGCGCACATAGTGGAGGTGCTGTGAAGCACATAGTGACATTTGATACTGACATTTTACTTCTTGAAGGAAAGAAAGCCAGTGAGAACCTACAGTGTTAATTTAAACAGATCTCAAGTGTATCTTTTTGAACTTTGAACTGAAACTTGGACCAGGTGTTTGTAATTGGAGATCAGAAGTGGCCAGGGTCTTGAGACAGCAGCTGAGAAGAGCTTCGGTATTTGAGGGCTCTGGTTAGAGCCTTTTTATTAGAATAATTAAGGATCCCAAGGGAGATTTAAGAGCAGAAAGATTTTGGAAAAAGTGTACCCAAAAAAGGTAAATATTAGTTTTACTTCCCTTCAAGATGAAATTGTGCAGATTCAGATCTTGCTAGAGTTTGCTTGCTACTGGTTACTGAAACACAACTGGCATAGGGGAATTAGTTCTTCAGTGAGCCAAGTCCATTCTGGGATATGCATGCAAGGAAGCACAATGCAGGAAAATTACATGAATGTTTATGGTTCAGTATGATCTTTATTTGGTGATGAGTAATCACTCCTATGTAACATTATTCTCAGCTATGAAAAAAAAAGGCAGGGTACACACAAGTATAACTAGAACCTCAGATCTTAGATATTTTTCTTGAGTTCTGTTTTTTTCTTAAGTATTGAGAGAGAGAGGGAAAACCTTTTGGCTATAAAGCTGTTAGATGAGAAGGAAATTTGGGTAACTAGAAATCCATTAGAAATCCATGTTCTTTGTGTTAAAAGGAAAAAAAACTGTTTATGTTGGAAATTTGGGTAACTAGAAATCTATTAGAGATAGAGTTGCTCTTTGTGTCAAAAGGAAAAAAGAAACTGTTCATGTTGTTCTTAATGTTATTTAAAGGGGAACTCAAATCATGCGATTACACTCACGAACTCTTCCACTACTTCATGAGGGATCTAACAGAGAAAAATGTACGAATGCTTTGTCACAGGTTAGGTAGGAATTAGGGAATTTTGGTACAGTACTGGTGTGTAAGGGATGACTTGTAAATTTCCACTCTTTCTTTTGATACATGTGTTTTATGCTCTGAAATTTAGACTCAACTTCTTTCACTCTGAAAACTCTCAGGGAGAAAAGATAAATGATCTGATCATATTTTTTTTTTTATTTTTTTGCTTCCCTGAAAACAGCCCTGTTAGTATCCTGCTCTAAATCATGCTGATTACTTCTTTGGTTTGCAGTGGATTTAGACCTTTTCTAGGTACCTGGGGCTTGTCTGGGTTTATTTTACTATGACATTTCTTTCTATATGAAATTCAGTGGAAAAATTCAATAAGCGCAGAACTGCTACTTTTTAAGTGAGGACCCTCCCCATTCCCACAGAAAGAATCAAGATAGATTAGCCAAGATTAATTAATGTACACAAAAGCATCTGATAAGAATCCTATTTGAGTGCAGTTTTCAATGTAAAATTTCATCCTTTTCACAGTCCAAATCAAAATGCTTATTTCTGGGCAGGTGCCCACTGTCTTTTAAGTAATTGTTTGGATAATGCTGTTTAACACAATACATTGAAGTAAAGTCACAAAGCAAATTCTACTCTTTGTAAATTCTTAATAAAATGGCAGAGTTCAAAAATGGATTTTAGACATGGCAAGATTCCAAAGTCTTGATGATAGCCATCTCTGAAAACAAAGCTACAGCTCTTATGCAAGCCTGCTGGTTGTGCTCTGGAACAGACGATGTTCAAGTATGCTGTGTTTTGATGTGTGCTACCATAGTACTGATCTCTGACATTTAAAGTATATATCATATAGGGTTTGTTGTTGCGGTTTGTGTTTATTTTTATATTTGCTTTTCTTTCCCCTCCTACAATACTTTATATATATATGTATATATATTATATATACACACTAATGAAAAGAGCATAACACTTAACACATTGTGGAAGACACAGCTTGAATTCTTGGTGCTGTCCTTCCTTGCTGCTTCAAACTTCATATGCTGTTAGTTATTTTTAACATAGTTCTGTATGTGGCTATTAAAATACCACTGAAGATAGAAGCTGTGTTTTTGGCTGTGTGAATTTGTGAATAAATCACTGTAAAAGTTGAAGTAACATGGGGAGCTACTGTATGTGGGTGCTATTGAAAAGGCATTTAGATACAGCTATTATGAGGCATAGTCAACATGGGTTCTTGAAGGTAAAGTCCTGTCTTAGGATTTAGGGCTATGATAACATCACTTGTTTATCAGATGAAGGGAAGGCAGTGGGTGTAGTCTTTCTGGATTTCAGTAGGGCCTTTGATTCTGTGCCTCACAGTATCCTTCTGGACAAATTGTCCAACTGTGAGATGAACAGGTACATAGTGTGCTGGGTGATGAACTGGCTTGATGTTAATGCTCAAAGTGTTGTAGTGAGTGGCTCTACATCTGGGTGGTGGCAAGTCACTAGTGATGTTCCCCAGGGCTCCATTCAATAGTCAGTTCTTTTAAACATAAATGATCTGGATGGAGGAGTTGAAAGCATCCTCAACAGTTTTGCTGATAATACTGAATTGGAAGGTGCTGTCATTTCCCTGAAGGGTTGAGAAAGGTTGCAAAGGGATTGAGATAGATTGGAACACTGTACAGTCAGTGATGGCATGAAGTTCAACAAAGCAAAATGCCAGATTCTGCACTTGGGATGGAGTAATACTGGGCACAGGTACAGTCTGGGAGACAAGTGGCTGGAGAACAGTCCTGTGGAGAGTGATCTGGGGGTGCTGGTCAGTAGTAGCAGGCTCAACATGAGCCAGTAGCATGTCCTCGTAGCCAAGAGGATAAACCGTGTTTTGGGGTGCATTAAACATAGGATAGCCAGCTGGTCAAAAGAGGGGATTCTCTTGCTATATTTAGCATTGTTGCAGCCTCACCTTGGATATTTTGTGCAGTTAGGCGCTCCACAACGTACAAAGGGTCCTTGAAAGCATCCAGAGGAGGGCAACAAAGCTGGTACAAGGGCAGGAAGGCATGTCCTGTGAGGAGAGGCTGAGGACACTTGAGTTGTCTAGCCTGGAGAAAAGGAGGCTGAGAGGTGACCTCATTGCTCTCTGCTACTTCCTGAGGAGGGGAAATGCAGAGGGAGGTGCTGGTTTCTGCTCCCTGGTCACAGGCGGCAGGATGTGTGGGAATGGCACAGAGATGTGCTGAGGGGTGTGTGTCTGTGTGTCAAACTGGATTTGAGCGAAAATCTCTTTACCATGACAGTGATCACACAGATTTCCTAGCAAGGTGGTTGATGCCTCTTGCTTCTTAATGCTCAAGAGGCACTTGGACTATGCCCTTTAGAAAATGCTTTAACCTTCGTTAGTCTTGAAGTGCTGAGGCAAGTTGGACTAGATGGTCTCTGAATTTTCCTTCCAACTGAACTGTTGTTCTGTTCTGTCAGGGTAAGCAAGGTGTAGAGCTGATCCATGGAACATATTTATATATCTTAGGTTTCCTAGCCATTCAAATACAGATCTAGGAGCATTATCTTCAACATTTTCTATTTGTTTGGCTTGTCCCAGCATAATAGATGTTTTTCAGCATTATCTTGACTACCCGGAACTTACTGTATATGCAGTATTTGGAAATTACAGAACTGCTTCTTTACTGGCACATGCATCTGCAGTAAGGAGAATGTAAAAAATGGGAAGACTCTCTATGAGAAACCAGTCCTTGCAGCCCTCTTCTCTTTGAATTTTAGTAATTTCAGCACTGTTGTGGTGATACTTTCTTTCCTGTCTATCAGCCAGACAACCCTAAATCTGTTGTGTTGTGCAATCATAACTTGTTTGTGATTCCTATATATTTTGCGCAAGCTTTAAATGTGAATGTTCTATATTTTCTCAAAATCAAACATCTCATCAGTGTTTTTTTCCCTTATAGAAACCAACATAGGAATTTGGTATTTTCCTTTGAGCTGTGTTTTGATTTATACTTAAATTGTTTAGCTCTTCTGGGCTGATCCAGATATGATTTGCTTCCATATTATTATTTGGAAAGTATTTACTTATGCAACAAACCTGAAAATTTTCCCTCACAAAAAAGAGACTTCATAGCTAACAGGTGGGCAGTATTCTTCAGATGTGTTAGATTTTTCAGATACTGAAGTTTACTTATATTATGATGCTATGGATTTTTGAAACTAACAATCTACATTTCTTATAGGTTTGCTTTTTCATCAGGGGAAATCAATCATCCATTTTGTTCTTTGTTTTGGTACATAAAATGGTGGAAGCATACACTGAAGAAGCTTTTTATTAGTGCCATAAAAATAGTTCTACAACATCACTTTAATAACCACAGTTTTTTCATCATTTTGGTGGAACAGGCTGTGTGGCATCTCCTTATATCTGTCTTAATGCCATTTTCTACACATAGAGCAGTCTTGTGCAAGGGCAGAAGTAATGGGGGAGAACATGGTAAATCAGTGAGTTCTCTACCATCTGCTTTCAAAGAGATAAAACAGATGTTAGTATCTCTAACAGTATCAGACATCTTTTTAAGTACCTTCTGCAGTCTTTGAATTGAGAGATTAATTAAAAGTACATATCATGCCTTAATAATATTTCTAAAACCAAAGCAAAGATGTTTTGGTGAAGCAATACATTTTGCTTGTAGCTTTTTACCATGTTATCAAAGTTCATGCACAACGATGCTGAAGTTAATGAAGAAAGTCTCATTAACCTTAATAGCTATCATAGTCTGCTTGAATGTTCCTATATTTAATTCCTTCTCTTACACCTTTGTTCCACAAGCAGTTTAATCTGTCATACATCATCAGTGCTGCTAGAGATTTGGTCTCTCTTCCTACTCTCAAGCTGTGATTTCTGCCTCCTTTCCTTGTGACTGAAGCAGCAATTGAAAGGATTCAGCCATATGTATCAGGAAACTGATGCCACTGAGAATTAACTTCAGAAGCAAGCAAGGAGGTTAGTTTTCATTCAAGTCAGTTGTCTGATATGGTTTGCCGTATGGATGTATGAGCACTCCGTACTGGCTCAAGCAAAAGAATGAGAAAAAGAAATCTAAACAAGGAGAGGGCCACTGCCTTCAGTGGCATTACAGACTAGTGCTGGGTTGAGCTGATAACAAAACACCTTTGGTTTTCAAATTTTGGTGTTTGTTACCAGTATCACGAAATACCTGTCACCAGCTACCATGAGACATTGTGTAGAAGTTTTTACTCCAGTCCTCAAGTATCATAATATGTGGTCCTGTTTCGCATGGATGATCCTTTATACCATCAGAACACTGATCTGCTGTGCAGCCTGTGGCAAGCTGCTGAAAAGGAACAAGTACAAGAACAGCCATGCTCTAGAGTTTTCAAGTCTGACCATCTCACAAGGACTGAAAATGAGAAAATAGGAAAACCTTTCTCATTTCCCCTTGCATCATTTATTGGCATTAATAGTTGTAGGCTGTTACCTTTTCCTGTTTGTGGAGATTGAAGTCCGTTGCTGTAAAAAGCTTGTGGCATTCTTAATTGGTTGGGATACTATAGAATCCTAATGCTGTGGGCCAGCAAAATGTAGTGCTTAATGCTCTGATGCAAATAGAATTAGCTGGATGTTTGTTTTGGCTTTAACTTTTCCAGTAATCACTTTGAAGGGAAATAAAAAGTAAACTATGACTCTTACTTTCCCCTGAAAGTCTCATGTTCATTGTGATTGCTTGGCTATTTTATGATAGTATTTGGAGAGAGAATAATTAACTTGTCTTAGTTTTCATCTTCCAGCATCTGTTGTGTAAGAATAGAATCCTCAGCAAATTCTCAGTTCATAATATTAAAATGTACCAACTATACATGCTGAGTGGCCTCATCTTCCTTAGCAGAAGTTGTGTTTTATCCTCTCTTCTGCTTGCCCCACCTGAGGTTACTGCAAGTATTGGAAAGACAGAAGAACAATGGAGTTTTTAAAATTGTTGGAAGGCGTTTGTTGTAAATGCATACTCTGCAAAAAGTCTATGAATGTTCTGTAAAAGATATATTTTTCCTTGCGCCTTTAAAACTTGAAAGCCTTCTTCCTGGAAAGGTACTTCTTTTCTTTCTTCAACTTCAAAATTTCTCGTGATAATTTTTCCTGAGGTGCCTCATTTTGTTTCTGACAGTTCTGCAGCAGAATGCTAGGGAAGGAAAGAAAGGCAGTAAAACATCATTGTTAGAGACTTCTTATAAAGAACTACTGAGTCTGTGGAGGAGGGAGGGTGGTCATACACTAGGTAGAAAAGTTCATAGTAGTACATGACAACAATACTTCTGTTAACAGCTTTATTCTTGCATGGTTTTTGGAAGAGAGGGGAGGACAGCAATGAAGAGCTGAGAATATGAATAGCTATTGCATGAAGTAATATATAAATAGCACAGATGGGAACATTTTCCTCTTGTTGAAGCAAGAAGCTGAAATCACACTGTTCGTGTTCAGTTTCATCTGACATTGTTTCATGGCATTGGGCTTAATGTTGCGATCAGCTGTTTCCTCAGTTCTGGGATGCGTTTTGGCTGGACTGTTGGATGTCTAATGGGGATCCTCATGGGTGCTTCAGCACCCTGGAGGCAGCTGGTGATGTAGATGGCAGAAAAAGATGCATGCACCAAGTCTGGCAAGCACCAAGTCTGGTGCAGCAGTGGGGATGTTGGCGTTTGGCAAGGTTCAGACAACAACTGCCTGTGAGGAAACCTACAAAATCATTATCCTTGGTGGCTTTTTTGGTAGTTTTCATTATTGTTATTATTACTACTAATTATTTTTAAAGTTTCTCACATCTGTTAGTACTGCAATTTAACGTAGCGTTGGAAATAGGAAGTGAATGAGGTAGAGGCAAGTTCAGTATATCTGTAGCATGCATAGGGTGGGGCTATACTGTCTACCTTCTGGTATGTGTGTAAGACCCCCATAAGTTTGCAGCTAAGGAATAAGCTTTTGGCATTTTCTGGTGACTTCTGTACAAGCTTGCAAAGCAAAAAAGGGTCAGGAAAATGTTCTTTTTTCTTTTCTATGTGCCCATCCTCTACATCTGTCGGGGTAGACTTCAGTGAATTGGAGAATTCTAGAACATCTCCCAAGGAAGTGTCTGGCCTGGAGACATGTGGTGAGGTAAATTTTACAGAGTTGGCCAATTCACATTTCTGATGAGCTTCCAAGTTTTTAAAATGTGGTTTTAAATGTTTCCTGTAGAAGAAGAGCATCAACTTGAAGGCAGCAGATAACTACCCTTCTTGTGTTCTACTAATTTCTTCCTGGAAACCAAAATGTTAAAATGTCATTTAAAAAAAAAAAAAAAAGAGAGTTAATGTGATTTGCAAGAGGCTTTTTATGTGCTACAGTACTGGAATGACAAACTCCAAGTATATGTGACAATTTGACAATCTGCTACACAAACTAAGAAGAGGCAGTCTAAAAACCAGAAAAACTACGTACCCAAATGTGAATGCTGAATACTTACCCTCATTTTCAATTCTTTTGTACTGCTGCATCATTTTAAACTGAAATAATGAGAGTGCTTTAATACTACTTTTTATTTATTGTCTCAATATCTTGTTAGGGTCTCTGTTCAATCCCTGAAGTGTTAAAGATGACTTTCACTGTCTTTGCTGTGAAAGGTTTACATATGCATTCAGGAAGACGCGTGTGGGACCTGTATCAACCTGACATAGTTGGGTATGGGGTTAGGGAAGCTTTAGAGGATGTTTTTCTGTTTTTTTTTGTGTTTGTTTTATTTTTTTTCCCCTCCTTCCTCATGATTGCCCCACACCTCCCAGCAGTACTAGGTGATGCTGGGAGTTAATGCTTATGAGTTAAGTAACACAAATTGTTTTTAAAAGGTACATGAACGTTTATCCTAGTGTAATGAACTTACTTCTTTGTATCACTGTCAACCACTTCTCAGATGTCAGGAGATGGATACACACAGGACTCTATTTCATTTCTAGCCTGGAATATTGGATAAATATTGTTCATAGTATTGTGGCTTCCCCCTCGCCCCACAGTTCTGTTTGTTCTTGAGGGAATTCTTTATATGTGTGTTGGTAAGTCATTCACAAGCCTCCTGGCCAGTAGCTTGTAATAACCATGTAGAAATTAAATCTGCCCATAACAGCTGGTACCAAGAAGACCTTTGCTAAATTTGAACAGTACGTTAATACATAAAAATTTGTTCCATGACCTTTTCTCAGAGCTTAATTAAAGTTAACTAATACCATCAGAAGTTAATCTTTATGTAACCTCTAAAACTCACTCTCAGTCAACTTTGTCACTACCAAAACAAATGCCTCTAATGCTATCCCTTCTTCTGCTTCAAATAATCTGAAAGGAGGAAGGAACAGTTAATTAAATGTTAGTTTAACCAAAATAGAGCTTGAAAATGAAACTTCTAAAATGTTGTATATCCTAGATATTTGAACTCATGCATTTAGTACTGTGGAGATTGCCGTATGTTGTTTTTTTTATTACATCATTATTTTTTACTGGAATTTTTGAATATATACCTCAAAGAACAGGTGTCTTAATCTTTTCCGAATATAATGAAAAATCTCATGGTTGATATCCTGTCATACCATCTGTGCACCTACCTCCTCCTAACTGTTGGTACTTGATAATGCTATTGAGACTATTTAAGTTTTTCAGGATACAGTGAGAGTAGTATGCTGTGAATGGGATTTGCCCTGTTTACAGAAGCTGAGGGAAGTTTCATGTGGAAGTACAGTCTCACTTTGTCAGTGATCTGTGAATTTTTGTTGTAATGCTTAAAAGATCTTCTCCAACTTTCCATTTTCTTTTAGTTAGTTCCATTGGGGGTAGATAGCACTTCTAAAATTCACTCAAAAATTAGAGTCGATTTTATTAATATATACGCATAAGTAATTCTTAATGTATTATCAACATGATCTCAATTTTATATAATGTTGACTGAAATACATTTTGTGATTAAATATTTTATATACTGGATACTCAGCTTTGAAAGTTTTAGGAGCTTTTCAAATTTTGTTATTTTAATGGCTTTTTATGGCAGATGTGAAATCAATAATTCCATATTCTTAAGCTTTTTTTTTTTTTTTTTTCTTAAATCATTGTAGTAGTGGTTTTTTTTGTGTGTTTAGGTATTTCTTCGGATTTTGGGTTAGTGGTAGATATTGAGACATTCTTACAGAGTTGTGGATGTCTGGATATTCACGCTCCCTCACGGTGTTGAAATAAATACTAGGAAGAGATTAACAAAATTCTGCACGAGGTTCTGGTGAAAGAACAAAGCTAGCAGACTGCTAGCTTTTTTTAGTTAGTAAAACTTGTTTTGGGAAATAACTTTTTCATGATGTTGCTGCAGTATGTGTTGGGTATAATCTCCTTATACTTCTGTTACTTTTCCTAGAGTGTATCCCTGAGAAGTGAGTGGTTCTTGCTGCAGAAATAGTCAATCTTTATCACAAGTAGAATACTATATAATTACTTCTTAACATTCAAATTGGAAGGGACCTTAAGGATATCTGCAGCCCAACCTTATACTCAAAGCAAGTTCACCAATGAATACAAACTGGCTTTCTCAGAAATTTGCCCAGTCACATCTCAAAAATTTTGAAGAATGGAGGCTTTACAAACTCTATGGGCCCACTGTTCCTGTGCTTGATTGACCTTGGTGTGAAAATCTTTATGCATTTATACTGTTCTATAGACAGTCCTTAACTTTTCTATGTAGTTATCCACACCTTTCCTTTAGAGATGAACACCCCCAACCATTCATAGCAAATGAAATGTCATCCTCCTAAAGATGAGGATGAAGTAGTCAATCATATGACAGTTAGGATTGAAAAGCAAAGTTTTGCTTTGCTTTGAATTTGTGCTCCTGATGCTAGTCTGTTCTAAGTGTTAGTCCGTGTAAAATGCTCTTCTCCTGTTTACTGCTCAACAGGGTAAAGGTGACAAAGCATGGCCCGTGGGGAAAAGAAAAGGAGGGATGGCACACAAAACAACCAGGAAGGTAATTTCACTGTCAGAAGGCCATTTTTATGGGGACTGCTGTCTAAAATTTTTGTAAAGTGTGAATTGAGGTTTTATATAGAAAAGATTTTAATAAACACATTTCTGAAGTTCTTGTTTTTAATATAGTGGCTGCCTTTGAGATATTGCATATAATTGGAGAATCTACTGCATACAGAAAAGGCAGTTAGTTCTTGGGGTAATTTTTTAAGGGCAGTAGAATAATGGCTATCAAGTTGAGTTTGTTAGTATATCAGGTGAATTATACTTGTGTTCATCTTTGTAACGACTTTCTGTATAGGCAGGATAGTATGAATTACCAATAGCTTAAAAATGTAAGGGCAATAGAAAGGCCATCTGCAGATGTTGACAACAGTGGAATAAATGAAAGGGATTTCTGAAAACTTAGATATAATTAGAGCGGGCTTAAATACAGTATTTCCTCCCATATATGGTTACACTTAGGTTGAAAGTACATATGGACTTGA
Source organism: Aythya fuligula (assembly GCF_009819795.1). Taxonomy (NCBI): domain Eukaryota; kingdom Metazoa; phylum Chordata; class Aves; order Anseriformes; family Anatidae; genus Aythya; species Aythya fuligula. The sequence goes on along the minus strand of NC_045565.1, from coordinate 3,999,521 downwards.
AGGTATTACTAAGCTTCAGGATAAGCAAAATAATTTGAGAACATTTATTCTCAAACAAAGCTATGTGTTACTAATTTGGCTAGGTTCTAAACCATGTGATCTTGGTGTAAGTTAACTTCAGCTCTTTACACTTCACTGCACTAGCATACACTAGGGCAGAATTAGACATTTTTTTCTTGGAGGTAAATTTCTGTAGCATAGTTGAGAAGTATTAGATTGAATTTGGCTCAGCTCTTACTCTGTCAAGTTGATGGATCTGCCCACTTACTTAATTTTGTCAGAAGCTATGAGATGCTGGAGCTGCAAATGAATGTAAAGCTTGGTTTGCTCCCCCTACTCAACTGCAAAAAAAAAAAAAACAACAAAAAACAAAACACAACAACAAGCAACCAACCAACAACAACAATCCACCCAAGCAATAATGGCCTTCTCTTCATTTCACTAAAGACTAATATTTTTTTTTTTTATCAGTATTTGCAATATCCTGGTATTTTTTTTCTGAGATTTTTTTTTTTTCTTCTAATGTAGTGTCTGTCATTTCAGACCTTTTCCCTTGATCCTTTTTTAAGTTAAATCAATGGGATATTTTGGGAATGTTAGTGCAACCCTGTGCACTTTCTATTTTTCTGTTGTCTTCTTTTGCCTTGCCTTTAGCTGGATGACTTGTCCTCAACTTAATGACCAGTCTCTCTGAATATTGCTTGTTCTCGTTGTGCCATAGGATTAGGTGTCTGTTAGCTTCCATTCTATTCTTTCTGAAATACAGGAGTAACTGTCCCATACTTTGAGGCTACCCGAATGAACACTTGTCCAGGTTTTTTCATGGTAACTCATTATGCCCAGGGGTAGCTCGCTGAAAGATCTTCCGTATCCTGTGCATGTCTTAAATCTCAGTTTAGGTTATCTGTGTTTTTATATAGTAAGCATCTGTTTAGAAGCTAGTTTTTAGGAGGTATGTAGGATTGTCTTATGATTGTTATCACCTTGCTCTATCCTCGAGCTTCCTTTCACTTGGGTAATCTGTTATTGTTCCTTTAATTTATTGAGACTGGCTTTGATTTAATGAAGTGTGTAGAGAGTATTTAAGAGAGTACTCTTTTAGAGAGTATGCTTTATCCTGTGCTGGATGAGGACGTATGTATGTACTGCAGTACAAGTAATGAGAATAAATGCTGTTCTCAGCTAACTTGTGCTTAGGAGTGCAAGAAGATACTTGAAAACTATTAGTTCAACTCCTGACAATAGGCCTAAGCAGTAGAGCAGGAGGAATAACAATTTTCTGGTAATGTTTACCTGAGCTGTGGGATTTAGAGCACAGAAGTGCCATGTCTGGGATACGTGACAAAGTAATGGTAGGTGATAATGACATTAGAACAACCAAAAGATGCTAAAATAGGAAAGGGAGAGGCTTTCTGTAATTGGCCAGCAACAAGTGACTACCCCAGTTTAGGTCAAGAAGCAGTGGTGAAGCAACGACTTGCAGATGTGTTCTCTTTTAATTGTTACTTGAGGAAATTTCAGATAAAGTTTGATTTATGCCATGAATATTAATTAGAGTTAGGTAGAAAGGCTGAACTACATGGAGCCTAAGAAATGGGCTAAAGCTTTTTAGCTTTAGCTAAAAAGAAGAAGAGAATCCTGGTGAAGCATGCGCTTTTTCGTTTTTAATTTTCATTCTATAGGAAAAGAGAATTAAAAAAAATTCCCTTTATTTGTGTGATCACTTTTCTGTTTCTTACACCATATTGAAATTATCCCATTGTCTAAATTATATGTTTCTGGTTTTTTTTTTTTTTTTTTTTTTTTTTTTTTTTTTTTTATACTCAGTATTTTGTGGCTTCTTTGTGGTTTTTGAAGTTTTAATTACATTTTGTTCTGAAAATCAAAATATTAGTATTGTTTGGGTATTTCAAAGTTGTTTTTTTTTTTTTTTTTTAAATATACATTATATTATTTCTTCATCAAAATGGATAAAGATTCTTGTCAAGTTTGGTTATTCTAAAATCAAGTAAAAAAGTGCAAAGAATACGATTCAAAAAAGAACATGAGGCTGATCTTAAAGAAGAGCATTGCATTGCACTGTTTGGATGAATTCTTGTGCCTGTTAGGTTTGAGGTGGGTCGACCTCTACAACACAATGCCAGAATGATGAATGTCCCCTTTTTCAGTCATATTGGAATTGTCTTACAAAGACTCCGATGGCTACAGATTTGGAACCTATTCACAAGTTTATACAATGGAGCATTTTTTGGTAGATACTCCTAATTGAATGAATCTTGGCCTTTGGGGCAGTTCCAGATGGAATCAAGAAAGCTAATAACATGCCTGGATTTCGCCAGGTTTTAGCAACCTCACTTAGTCCATTGGTCTGTTACTTTTAGATGATTCCCAGACAAAAAATCTGCTCTGTCATGATTACGGGAGGATTTTCCTTACCTGTTAAAAGAAATAAATAAATTTAATCTTACAAGTATTGGTCTTAATTGTCTTATGGAATATGGGTATTGTTACATGTTGTGAAAGCTTCATTTAATCAAAGTGGGATTAAGTCTTCTTGTAATTGGATATTGAGCACAATTTACTTTGGAAACTGTAAAGGATGCTGTAACCTGAAATAGTCAATTTAGGAATAGCTGCCTTCCTGTAGAATGTTAACTGATTGAACCTGGAACTGTACACTTCCTGACTGGAAACCTTAGTTAATCTGTGCGGTTTGTGTTATTCAGGTAGTTGGACTAGATGATGCGAGGATTCTGTGTAGCTTTAGAGTCCATCAGTCTCAGTGTCAGAGCAAGCTCTGTACTGTTAGCTGAAGATGCCTGCCTGTGCTGTAATTTTTACTTTTAGTGAAGGTTTCAGGGCTTTATTTCCACACATATCTGGAGTCCATCTGGATTTCTCAATTCACCTATTTAATAAAGTTGACTACGTTCTATAAGAGTTTTGGTTGTTCTCCCAAGCAGTTTACCTGTTTTTTATGTTTTTCAGGATAAAAATTTTATGGTTTTTATGGTACTGAAACAGCTTTTTATATAGTCACACCACTTTTTTTTGGCAGAGTCAGTCCCCTGGTAAATCAACTGAAACAAAAACAAATAAGAAGAAAAATGCTTGATTGTACCCAACCAGAAACAGGGTTTGACTTTCAGATAGCTTATCATTTCAAGCTTGAACAGAAAAAAATTATACATTACTTGTGCAGTATCTGAGTCTTGATGGACCCATTTTGTAATCAAAAATATTTAGTTACTGTGATGAATGGAAATGGGGTCAATGTGACCTAAGAATTACTGAGGTGAAATACTGAGCTCCTAGCAGACAAGATCAAACACGAGAGGGAATGAACACAGTAAAGTCTCAACTTAGACAAACGTGTTAACTTTAAGAGAGTGTTGGAGAAGCTGATGTAGGACTTCTGTGTATTACACCACTGAAAGTTACTTTACCTTTGATGTCCAAATAGAGAACAATGAAATTACTACTTAAATGCAGCTATGGAGCATCCATCACATGACCAGATTTATGGGTGGTTTTGGCTTAACAAATGCAAAGTCTGTTTAAATGGGTACTAGTACTTGGTTGATCTTTGTTCCATCTTCATATCTCATTTCTGGGACTCTTTGGGCAGCAGACACTGATACAGTTGTACAGCTATTGTTCTCAATGCTTTATTGCTAGCACATGTTGTTGAGGTGCACAGAAGAGAGCAGTACTAATATTTGCCCATTGTGCAGAAGTCTGTGTGCTGCAAAGCCTAGCTCCCCAGGGATTCCTGCTCATGTTCCACACAAGCAGTGGGGAGAGCACCTGAATTAGAATCTTTCTGAAAGCTGTAGGTGTCCAGCCATCACACTGTGGTCGAGCGGTCAGTTCTGAGAGCAGAGCAATAAAGGCAGGACAGATCTGCTCTTGCTGTGTTACCTGAGTAAAGAAGTGGGTAAAGATATAAAAACGAGTACTTCTCGTGTAGTTTGTCTAGCTGCTGCAGACTTCTAATAGAAATCAGTAACTTTTTTTTTTTTGTTGCTTTTTCTCCCCTCTAATGTTTTTTGTTTTGAGGAGAGTGAAGAGAAGTTCATTTCTAGAAGACATCAGAGCATATTTTGCACAGCCCTGGAAAAGGTACTGCTCCATTTTATGGAGAAATCTTTTCTAGGAGCAGTGCCTGTGTATCTTGAAGTAAGTAAGTGAAGAACAAATGGGATATCAAGAGAATATGATACGTTCTCTTCAGCATTCTTGGCCACCTCGATTAGACTGAGAATGAGGTCTATTTATGTTGTAAAGACTTGTTGGATTTCCCTCTGATCAGATACATTGGAGTTACTACTAAAATGTGTGTCTAATTGCATATTAAAATTCTGGTATAAGTTAATGTTTTCCTAGTGTTAAAAGCAGTTATTTTCCTCAATTGTTTTGAAATGAGGTAGGTGTGAGCTTTAACTGTTGCAGAAAACAAATCTAAAGCTATTGTAATGGGGGAAAATAATAATGGTACTTAATAAAAGCTTAAACTTAAGGACTTTAGTTAGACATCATAAATAAAATATGTTGGACAATAGTTAACCTTGTTTTTTAATTCATTGAACTAAAATATCCAGAAAGTTGTGCATCAGAATCAAACTCCAGAAACCCAAAGATCTTCAGAAGATTTGAGTCAGCTCTGGGTTAAACAGCATTATTTTGTATCAAGTGCAGCTCTCTATTCTGAACATAACTTTCAGTGAGCGTTGTGGTTTAATGTAGGCTATTTTCTGATTTTATTTTGGTATGTAACTAACTTGAGGGGTAAATGAAACCTTAAATGCTTTGTGTGCTGCTTTCAGTTCTTGGCAATCTGACACCACAAAGACTTGTGTGTCAAGAAGGAGAACGGTTTGTAAAAACCTGGTATTATTTAAAAGTCTGTTCTGTTTTTTTTTTTTTTTTTTTTTTTTTTTTTTTCTGGTAGTACATATCATTCTCATAAATTCAAGATCATTTATTTGCGTAAATGGATAATGTAGTTACGGGTAAAAGATAACTGTGCTAAGTCTTGGTTTTCATGTTTTCTGCATAAGGTCTATCTATAGATATATCCAGGATGGGTGTGGCTTGGGGCAGCCTGCTCTAGTGGTTGGAAACCCTGCCCAGAGCAGGGGGGTTGAAACTAGACTATATTTAAGGTTCTTTTCAATCCAGGCTGTTATATGATTCTATAAATATAAAATTAGAAAACTCAGTTAAATGATTTTGAGGATGCAGTGTGCTCAGTAATGAGTAACTTCTAGATTGTCTTTATTATCTTATGTCACATCTTTTTTCCTTCCTATTCTGTATGTATTATTTTTTACCTTCATATTCACTCTTTATGTTATATCTTGCGTTCTTCTGCTATACACATTTAGCATTTTTTCATCCTTTCTTTTTCAATTTGTGGCACTATGTTCAATTCACAAGATATTATTAAAAGCCTTTTTTGAAGTGAGAAATAGTAATTTTCTTGCTATTTTTTTATTTAGCACAGATCTCCAAGTGCTTGTTAGGTATTATTTTCATGAGTCTGCTATGAAGTTGACTGCATGTGATAAATACGGAAGTGTTAATTTTGGTATGGTATATGTATTTTGTATTGCATGTTTTTGTAAGAGAGGCTGAACAAAACGTAGTAAGACAACCTATGGATTGCTGTCACTTATGCATTATAGGCCAAATTGGGATTGCGTTCTCCCTGAAAGCATCTGCAGGCTGGGACTGCAGGCAGCTGAGGTACTGAAGGCAGGGATCTGTGACATAAGCATGGAGTGAGAAACTAGAGAAGGGAGCAAAGAGCTTGCCTCTAAGTAGAGAAATGAGCTCTTGACCAGGGTTTTGTGTTGCTGAAAAGATAACTTTCACAGGGACTGTGAAGAGTGTGGAGCAATTTGTACAGTTGAGGAAGCCACTAAGAGTTTTTGGACTGGAAGACTAGGCTGTGAAGATGCAGTGGTAAGTGATGGTATTAGGTTTCAAGTGTTTTTTAATTAAATTGTCTACCGAGATGATCTGAGGTTTTGTTTTTTATTGAAGAAGCTATGGAGAACTAAAACCTTGTTTGAGCTTACTGTGTAAGAGCAGAAGGAAGTTCGCTTTCCTTTGGCAAAAATTGGAAATGTTTGGTATCATTAGGTTCGTTTCTTCACGAGAAAAGTGTGTGTCAGTTCTAACTGAAGAGTTTGCTAGAGTCAGAAACCCCTTTATGGAGGATTTAATGTTTATTGCAGAAGTGGCACAGAGTACAAAATCTGAAGTATGCGTTAATTTTTAAGTGCTCACTTAATATCTGAAATCTTTGTTCATTTTCAAGATTGTACAGTCAGTACTTGTAGTACTTACTGGCTAAAAGCTAAGCCTGTCCCTTGTCCCAGAGGTACAGCTCCTTCCTCATTTTACTACCATGCTTTGAACCCTGCGGTGATCTTTTCTATTTTATACTGCTCCAGATCTGCTTTGGGTATTGATATCATTCTTTTTTATGGCCTTATCTAACCTCATTGTGACCTCTTCGCTTCTTATCCTACTGTACCCCTGGTTCTTCTCTTGAAGACATTCCTATCAGATGTGGTGATACATCTCACTGGCCATCAGTCCCACTTTTTTTTTCACAGAAAGAGCTGGTCCCTTTCTGCTGTAATGGTAAGAGCTGCTTGTGAAGGACCAGCGTCATTTAACAGGATCTTTAGGGAATTTAGTTTCTAAAATCTATCTGTACTCAGTATGTGGAAGGTAGAGACTAATAACTTGGACTGTTTTTACAGGTTACCTGCAGACAGCAGAAAAGAGGTTTTAGTTTCAACAGGTCTCTCTGAATGCCAGTGCTTTTCCAGAAAGAGCTGTCAGATGTTGGCTGTTCTTTGGCATGGTATTCTTTACGAGGTTCAAACATGTTTTCTCTTCTCTTTTTTCTTAGGAATGGCCAAAACGATGAATTTGAGGTCTATAAGTAACTGAAAATTGTTTCTCAGAACTGGAAATATTTCACTAAGCTTAAGGAAAATAAGCCTTTAAGGAACACATAAAGATAGCATAGTGTACATTCTCTTTCTTCGACCAATACAGGATCAACTCTTCCATGGACTAGAGGGTTAAAGTATTCCTGATGAGAGTTTAGCTACCCTCATCTTAAAAACATTGGGTGATGGAGAGTTCACAGTCTACCCAGATGGTCTGGGTTTGTGCATAACTGTCCTTTCAGTTAGGTGTTGTATTTAAACAATAAAACTTCTCCCTCACGTCCAGTGCTTCCTGTCCTGTTTGTGGTGACAGATATTTTTGTTTTATTTCTCGCACTGAGCGGCTATTTGAAAATTGTCCTATCTCATTTTTATACTACAGTTTATACATGGTACCAGTATATTTACTAGTCCTTGTTATCCCAGCCCTTCCTGTAACAAATTTATGACGGATGGGTTTCCTATTAATAAGCTGGGCAAAATGGCAAAGGTAACGTTCTCATCGCTAATGTATGAATATATATGTATATATTACAGTACTTTTGCAAAGTTTTTTTCTGGCCTTTTCTAGAACCCAAGTGCAATTTGAACTATTTATTCCCTTTCTAGATGGGAGATGAAAACCTGAAATATACTCTGCTGTGCATGTTGGCTTTGTTCTTCTGTTCTGCTCTTCTTTCTCTGCTTTTTCATACTCCATTTATTTCTGTTTGCTGACACTATCCTGTTTTTACATTGCATGTTTTCTGTGTATAATTTTAGAATAGTTATAGGCACCATATATATTAAGAATGATGCTTGATTTTAATATATTCTTCTTCTGAATTTTTACTCAGCTTCTTCTTTTTCTCATGACATGTTGTATTCTGGCTAGGGAAAACAATGCTTAGAGTAGGATGAATTTCCTAAGGGTAAATGCTTTTTAATGGCTTGTACCTTTGAAACAACAGACAATGAGTCTCAACTGAAAGACAAAGGAAACTGTTTTCTACTAATTCTTACTGTTAGCAATTCCTAAAATGGTTAAACTGTTAAAATTTCTTTTTTAAAAAAGTGTGAAAGTAAGTTGTTATTTGACTGAACTTTCTGTTTCTATCTTTCATACAGAAAGAATGTTATAGGCAACATAGTTGCTCAACTGAAGTGGCGTGGGCATTGAACTGAAGCTTAGGGTTGCTTTTGTTCTACAGAAGATCATATGAGGAGCTGCAGGATATGATGTGTACTGTCACAGAAATGGTATTCCTCAAGTGTTACATGTTTTAAAAACAGGGTCTGAGTAGCAGTCTTGAGTCACTGTTTCCCCCCCTCATTTTCCTTCCTGATTTTCATGTGTGGGAATTAAATTCAGGCATTGAGAAGAAGGCCTTAGGCCTCTGTTCTGCTCCGAGGAGAAGAGCCATTAGGCTGAAAGCTCTGTCTACTGATGAAGGAGATAAAATACAGGGAGAGGGTATCAGTGCAGGCCCTTTCCCACTTGAATTTGTCTATTTCATTGTGTATGTATAGGATTTTTTATTATTAAGTCACTCATGATAGCCACAGTCTACAGTTCCTTACAGATCGGAAATAAGGTCATTGTAGCAAATAATTTCCTTTTTATCGTGTTGCTGAAGCACCTTTAATTGAATAGAAATCATAAGCAGCAGACTCCATCAGCACAGGTGCTGAGAGGTGTGGTAACAACATAACTGCTTCAGCTCACCTTATGTTGTTAAAAAACTTGGTACGGTTGCATCTTTTGTGTTTTAAGCATTTATTTTAATAAAGGAAGTGATTCAAAGTTCTGGTCAAACTCTGTCAGTTGAGGCTAGCTTTAGCATAATGTGCTACTGCCTACTTTGAAGCATTTACTTAAAGTGCGTTTTTAGTGCCAAGGGTAGTAATATAACAGAGGAAAATGATGAACACTTACCTTTATAAAAATGAACCCTAATAACCTCTTAAATTCTCAGCTTTAGCTATTTGAAAAAGAAATTCTGCTTGCAGAGCTTTCAGTAGAAGCAACGTATGCTAATGGAGACCGAAGCCTTCAGCTGTTCGAGCAGTCGTTTGTTGACTTACGTCAGAAGCCAGAAGCAATTGGCTATCAAAGCATAAGTAAATGTCTGCAGGGAGACACCTTACATTTCCAAAGAAGTGATGCTGCAAATGAATAGTGCATGTGGGAATGTGAGCGGAGAGGTGTTATTATGGTAGGTTGCCTATGCCTAGGAGATAGGCACCTTTGCTGGTGTCTTTGAATAGGCCTTTCAAGGTCCCTGGTGACTCACTTGAAATGTATGCATTCTGATGAGGTATAAATGATCAACCTTTTCAACTGTGTCAGCATTGCTGTGCTATTGTTATTTTTCAAATGTTAGAAATAAAATGATGCATGATTTTAGCAGTGCTCCAAACTGAGCTCTGCATTCATTTTGGGAGAGCTTCTCATTTCCCTGGAATTTACTGTGTTTCTTCATTGTATTTTATTGGAGTAGAGAAATTTATTTACAAACTCAAATACATGTTACCTTCTACACATTCAATATTTTAACACAATGTATTTCCAGACAATTACATTAAAATAATATAGTTCAGTGGGGAACTGGATCTTTTTCACATGAGACATAAATGATGTGCCTACTTTTAGGGGTGGAATCATGCCATCAAGGCAAGGAATCATGCCATCAAGGCAAATCTGCTGCCAGATGACACAGTTGTTAAATGCTGTTGCTGCAGGTTTTGCAGATCTGGAGTATGGATGAAATACAGTTGTGTAATACGCGGTGAAGGGGCTATATTGAAGAGATGTCTGAAAAGTAGGGGAAGAATTATATATTTAGCATAATCCATGTTATTGTTGGAGAAAGAGTAGGTAGTTCTAAGTCCTTAGTTGGACCTGGCTGGAGAAGTGCTTTGTCAGCTGCTTGTCATATCTGTAATCTTAAAAGGCAGTGGCTTTGTTTTAAGGAGATTGTATGAAATCAGACTTTTTTAATGAGTTTTTAGACTTACAATGTGTATGGTATGACTTGTGAGCTGTATTTTTTCTTCTGTTATTTCATAGGTAAACAACTACGACCATAGCTGGTGATTGTGGATTTTGAGGTGCTGTTGATTCTTTTTAGGAGTATTCCATAATGTCTGAGGTGCATATTTTAGTGTGTGTTGTTTTTTATCAGAGATTTTTGAAACAGGGTTTGCAGCTTTAGAAAGAAGACTGATCAGACCCAGGATTTTCAGACACTAATTGCTCAACTATGGAACAATTTTCTCCTATAGCATATACTTTCTGCATTTAATCATAATTAACTTGACACTTTGGTTCTTTCCTAAAATTTTTAATTCATGGGTAACAAAATAGCACGTTCTTTAAAGGCTACCTACATGGTGCTTTGGTGTTTATATGAAGGCAAAATTCATTGTCAAAGATGCTAAAAGTCTAAGTAATTTAGGTATCAATCTGCAAAATGGAGAGGATGACAAATACAGCTTTATTTACTTTGTAGTTTTGAGCATAAATTTGCATGCCTTTTTATCAAATTAAGAAGGTTCTTCTGTGTACTTCACCGCTAGTTGGTAGCAATTCTAAGTGGTGGGGATTGTCATTACGTTTAGAAGACAGTTGAACAATTTTTAAATGAAACAGTGCTTAAATATATTTTGTTATTATTTATAATCAAATAACATCTTTATGATATTGTTACAGTTTTATGAAAACAAATAGTAAATAATTTCAGTGTGTTGATAGAATGTTGTCTGGTGCTATTTTATTCAACAGATGACATTAATATTACAGTCTTCCTTAGTTCAGCAATTAGTGTACTTGATGCTTTAGTCCAAAACAAATAATGGTTTTTATGTGTAAGAGAATTGAAGGTAAATGGAGAGCTTTTTGCCAGGTAAAAATGGAATTACTGTATGGTTGGTTTCGGGTTTGCTGTGGTTTTTTGTATGTGTTTTGTTGCATTTTTTATTTTTATTTTTATTTATTTTCTATTATTTTTTATCTTCCTGTAATTTGATTTTCATGATGCATGTGGAGTAGTCTATTCCTTTAATTTTTACACCGGCTCTTTGTCTGCAGTCTCTCTCCTTTACTAGACTCTTTTTTTAAATCTTTTTTTTTTTTTTTTTTTTTTTTAGATTTATGATGATGATATTGGTGTTGCCTTGAATGGGAGAGACTTCTTTCTAGAAGTATAGTTCCCCTAAATGGGTATGGTTTTGCCCTTAAAAAATAAGTACTTGAAATGTGGAGCAAAATGCTTGCGTCGTGGTTTTTCAACAATTGCTTCTGTTTATACATTTAGAATTGATGATTTCTCTGACAGTATTTCACTTTTTGTGACCAGATGGCTCGGTGGACTCGCTTATATTGACTGATGAAGTGTAAATACTTTTTTTGCTGCTGCCTGCCCAGTTGGTTCCAATTCTAAGTTTATGAGTTTCCTATAGTGAATTTTATTTTCCTACTGGAGAGTAGGATGCTTGTTTGTCCTTGTATTTTTGATCACTTACGCATTTGCTGAAGAAATCTCTTCTTCATTGTAATTACATACCTTTCTCCTTTTCCAGCTACCTGGTAAAGTAACAAGTCTATTCTTCCTTTCCAGAATTGTTAGTAAAAGACTTAGTCCCAGCAGTTTTATTGTGAAAGCCTGTCTCTCTATGTTTCTTCATTATGACAACATGAATGTTATTAGCAAGTTTGTAATTACTTAAATTTCACCAGGTTGGTCAAGTTCATGTGATATGTAAAAATACTACTCACATAAAATGATTATGATCCAGAGCAGGGTCAAGAGGATTGATGATAGCGTAAAGAAACATCAGTTGTACTTAAGATGAGGAATTTCCTAGTTCTTATTCTTCTGTAATGACTCTATTACAGTGGCATGATATTAAAGCTGTTTCTTAAACGTATAGTATCGGCACTGGGGATTAGTGTGGTATCTTGTTTTGATTCTTCATATTTTTTGCTTTATATGGTGTTTTAAACTCTCCATTTGCTAAATAAAGACTACAGTTTGATGTATGTAATGTTTATGGATGTAACATCAATAAAAAGCCATATTAGAAAAAGCCCTCTAGCTAATTAACATATTGAAGTGATATCTAAAGAATTAATCACTTTATGATCTAATATTTCTATATTATATTAGTCTCTATTAGGAGAGATGGAGTCTGTCCTCTGCATGTGAGCATAGTTACTGCTTCTAGGCCTAACTGATACAGAAAAAACAGTCTGCTGTGTTTATAAAGATTTTGGATGTGTTATGTCCCTGACATCAATTAGGCAGCTGTTGTCCTTGCAAAATCAGCTGCTTTTACATGGTAAAGGCTGTTATCTCATTCAGTGAAGATAATGCCATAATAGATTCCATAATATCTGCTGTTAAGAATTGTAAGTTTGAAACTGAAGTGATTATATGCAGTACGTATAAGTATGTCCCTTACGTAAGTAAAGACTTCATTGTACTTGTATATTGCAAACTGGAATAGCATGAATTGTCTAACTAAAAATAAAACATTGAAATTCTTGTTACCCAGTTCACTTAGAATCACGCTCCTTCTCACTTCATGAAGATAAAAAGGAAATTAACCTAAGCAACATCTGGCTGATATTCCTGTTGTGAACAGAAAAGCTAAACAATTTTTTGTTTAGAAAACCTAAGTGCTCCTCTGCAGCAGTAAGTTATGAATAAAAAAATATTTCAGAAGAAAATATTTAGTTGTTATTTTGTTTGTTTATATGTTTTGCTACAGGTTATTAATGCTGCTTTAGCTCTTTCTGCCAGACCAAAAAGTCAAGTTGTGAAAAACAACATGGAGATGTATAGGAGTACATGGGAGAATCATATCCATGTTCTTACTGAAGCTGTGGATGATATAACAAGTATTGATGATTTTCTGGCTGTATCAGGTATGTTGATTTTCAGAATCTGATTATTCTTTTACGTACTTTGAAAAGTAACTCTCCTGTGTAAAGTTTCCAACAGGCAACAAATAGAAGATTAGATCTTGTAAGGTTTTGTGAAACTGTATGTAAAAAGTGGCCCAGCATGGTAGGTATTTTTAGTCTGCACAGCGTAGAACTCGGTAGAGATGATTTGAACAAACTGTAGAGGTATGAAGCAGAACTGCTATATTGTAAGGGTTACATTTATCCAGCCTCACACGTTGATCCGCCTCTAACTTTTAAAATGCTCTGTGCATCTGTGAGAAGTCTTCTGTAGGAAGGAAGCATTTAACAGTGTGCATAAACAGAGAGGAGAAGATTTCTCTGGCTGTTGTCCCTGCTACGTATCATTATTCAAAACAGTGCAGTTAAATGTTTAGTAGATCCAAAGACATATAAAAGCTGTTGTAATTTACCATAATACCACCAACAGAAATTTTCTAGGGACACTTGATAACTTGATTAATGAATTTTGAATTTAAGGGAGAAAAGAATGGGGTGCTAAATCACATAGATGTGATCTGGATAACATTGATAGATGCTTGAGCTTTTCCTTGAACTGAGCAGGTACCAAATTTCCAAACATCCAGTGTTGTACTAGATGTGCATATACATTTCTGAATGCAAATACAATCTGGTTCTACAGTAATTCTTGTGATAGACATGGAAATAAGAAATCACATGGGCTACTTTTTCAAGTTGATGTATTTTAAAACACCTCATAAACAGAACAGATGCACTGTAGCATTTCCAGAGACTTTAAAGCTATACATATTTTTCAAGAGGAATGTAACTATAAATTCCTTCACTGAAGGAGCCTTTAATATTAGTAAACTATATCTTGAAGCAAAGATTGTCTTCAGCATTGAAATGGGAGAACAGCTGTTCTACTTCCTGCACTTGAAAGACCAAAATTCCACACTTCCGACTTGCCTTAGTGTATAACATGGAAAAGAATGAAAAGTTTATGTTATCTTCAATAAATGTGGTATAAATTTTGTTTCCTTATGGCTAGTGTGACAACTGTTTGCTTGTTCTTCTCTGGGAAACTCCCTAGAGTTTAATTCCTTTTGTTGGGATTATGTGCTTTATGTAGCAGTGTAGAACATGAATAGTTCTGTAGGTGTCAGTAGTTTGAAACCATGGTAAGTGAATTCAGAGCTGAGTGCATTCTGAAGTTATTTGTTGTTAATTAAAAATGAAGGTGTACTCCTGTCAAAAACACAGGATATTTGTTTCTCTAAAGATGACTTGTATATTTTCAAATACAACATCTTTACTGGGGTAGCTGGAAACAGCTGGACTGAAGTCCCCATAACTGAGTGGGATATGAATACTACAGTGCAAAAACCATAAGCAGAGATGACTGCTCAGGTCTGGATACAGTTTGTTAGTTTTGCCTCAGAGCAGCAGACTTGTCTTTGCTTTACGTTAGTCCATTGGAATACCTAACCAAGTGATTCGGATCCGAATGTAGAAGAATTTACTGCAAAATTGTGTGAATGGATTATTTGTGGAGCTACTGTCCTTACATGCATCTCAGCATCTCAGTACAGAAAAACATAACCTGAGATTGTTTTCAACTGTAATTTAACCTTTAGTAGAAGCCAATTATAAACAATCCTGTTTTGTATAGGGTCCAGGAGGTTGCAAATCTGAAATTTTTGCAAGTAACGCTAGAGCCATTAGTAAAGCAAAGAAACAGGTCAATTCTCTAAATTGCTAATGTATTAATTATGTAAATCTCCTTACCCTACTATGAAATACCCTGAGTTTCAAATTTTTTCTTTAAATTTTTTTTTCTTTAAAACTCATTGAACTAAATGTTTGACGACAAAACTGGGATTCATTTAAATAGCATATTTCAGATATTTTGCAAAAATTAATTGGCCTTAAGAATAAAATTAGAAACTACATTAATGCATGGAAAAAAATCTCTCATTGGGTGGCTACTCATTTCAGGGTTAACTCATCAATTTTTGGTCTGTTCTCTGTTACTTGAGTACAACTGAATGATTTAGTGTTTGACAGTAAATAAAAGCAGAAACTGTAACTTAAGTAGCAGTGATGTGTAGGCCTACGTATTAAGAGGTCCTAAGAACTAAACATTCATAGAGTTATTCTAGAGAGGACATGTAGAACATTTTCTGAAAGCTTTGGCAGGGCGTTTCTGCACGTCGTAATTCATGTCCATCTTCAAGTGTCATATTTTCTCTTACATGATCTGCTGAGCAGATGCTTCCTTGTGGTAGTATAATTTATTTCCTTTGGGAAGATTTTTTTTTCAGCTCATGTACATAGAGCTAATTATTAAGACTAATTAGAAGGAATGGTGCAAGCTACTCCCGGTACAATCATAAGTGTATTAGCACTGATACTATGCTCTGAGAGTAAAACATGTTGCTCTATCTAAATAGAAAAGTTAAATGAAAGTAAAGTAAAGGATGTTACCTAACTTTGGGAAATTACTTGGTCATTAGGAAAGATAACAAAGGTTGAGTGTTTTGTTTCATGTAAGAGGAGTGAATACAAGAATAGATTTATGATGGACGTGTTTTTTCTACAGAAGAATTATTTTCTAAGTTAAATGCCCACATGGATGTATTGGGGGAAAAATGTCCTTTAAATATTAGTTCAAAATTAATAGTGTGCTGATATACTGTATCAGATATAGGCAGTTGGTTTTAATGGCTGAATTTGCAGGTGTAGCTGCATCTTCCAGGATGGCAATGGAAGTGGTTAGTCTATGTCCAAAAATATCATACACTTTTTTTCTAAATATCGTGAACACACCTCTTGTAATTTTGGTAGTTGAGGATTCTAAATCATTAAACAGAATTGTCTAGTTAAGAATTTATTTTATATTGTATCTCTGGTTGCTTGATAGGTCAGATTTTTTTACCAAATACACAGTGTACTTCCCAAACTTGGTAAGAATTGGGAATTTCTATTTTGTCGTTTAGTTTATGTATCTCCTTTTCACACAGTGTCACCCGAGGCTTGGATTGCAACTCATTGTATAAAATGATGATATGTTTTTTTGGGTTACTGATGATTCGGAAGGTAAATTGAATACTTAGAAGTGTGTTTCCGTTGTGGACACTTCGAAGGTACAATATAACTCTCATTGAAGACACTGCAAAATCTTTCTGCAGAGCTCAGAAGCAACTGGATTAGTTCCTATGTTTCTTTATTCCAGGTTGTTATTTTTCTGTCTTAAAAGTAAGCTGAATATGGAAAAATACATTTGAGAGGATTGGTAGGAATTGCAAATGGTAGGTCCCTGCAAAAAGACCTTGTTACTCTTCACAAACCAGCTATGGGGTTGCTGAAACAAAGCATATGTACAGAGAAACTGTCTCCTAATGTGATACATGCATGTCCTTTTCTGGTGTAGCACAGGGGGAAAAGGAAGTATTCTGTGGCAAATCAGAAAACCTGAAGGGAATTGTGGAATTGTGACCATATGAAAATGGGGGGGGGGGGGGGGAAGTGCTAATAACTGCCATCTGTTTTAAGTACTAATTAATTTCCTCTTCTGATTCACCTATCCTCATGTATTTTTTCCTTTTGTTTCAATTCTGTTTTATTCTTTTATTTGGATATTATATTTGGTTTAAAGGAAAATAATGCTACAGAAGACAGGTAAAGTTAGGTCTTTATATTTGAGGAAGAGGTCTGACTGCAAATAGCCAATTTAAATGAAGGTCTTTTCTTTTTAAATGAAAGCAAAAGCTAACGAGATGTGTAAAAAATGTCATTGTGATTATAAAACATGATAAATGATGAGATCATTTGTTCATAGATCTTTTACGCTATACCTACCAAGAACAGAGAATCAGTGTCAGCCTATCAGTTTTGGATAGTTAATTAAAATAAGGAAAAATGTGGGTATTAATCTTTATGATCACTGACATTAAGTTTAAAAAAATACTGTCATCCATTTATCATGACGATGTGGGGTTTTTATACTCCTATAATGGAACCAAAACGTGTTATTGCATCCAATGCACGAATTTCCAGGAAACCAGTTATGGTATGCTCGTAATTTTGTTTATACTTGTAAATTTTACGTTTTATCCTCAACTCTGGTGTCTCAAACTGAATATTCAGTGAGTATTGATATTTCCTGATGTAGTTAGGATGAAAGTGTAGTTTGGATTTTCATTTTCTAACGTTAATCCTTTATTCCAAATTATGTGAATAAACTTCAGATGTAGATGGGGAAAAAAAAAAAAAAAGAAAAAAAAAGTCAGTATTTCCTTTTTATATGTACGTTTTCCTTTCCTGATTATAATGTGGAATTACAATCACTGGAAAATACTGTAATGAAGTATTTTAATGTTATTAAGTGTTAGATAACCAGTAAGAGAAGAATTAGATCTTATAGTCCAAGAGTTAACTTCACTTCTACAACGATCATAGGTAAGAAAAGCATCAAATGTGTTTTAATATATATTAAAATCATTAGGATCTGTGTTCTTCCTCGTTGTTTTCTTGAAGAGCTTGCATTACAGACCCTCATGCTGCTTTTCTGTCCTTCTCTGTGTGCATCCTTTCCACAAAACTATGATAATTTTGTCTCATGAACCTTCTTTCTCCAGCCTCTCATGCTTTCCATCTCAGAATTTTGGACTGTCGTATTTGGAATACAGCTACGCTAGCCACATTTTTTAAAAATCCTTTTATATTAGCTCCTCTATTGCCAAATTTGAGGTTTCTAATTTTCATAAACACAAGTCTCTTTTCATTTTAGTTTATCTTGTTTTTCATCCTTCATCTGTGATTAAATGTTCTTCTTGATGCACTGCATGTGAATGACATAGTCTCTCTCCTGTTGTATACTGGGTGTAATGTCTGTTGTCTGCCTTTTCAAGTACTTCCTTAAAAGACAATTTGTCTAAAGTGCATTTGACTTCTGCAATCTAACCCAAACTTTAGGCTAAGTTGATTATTTTAAGCGAAATGCAATCCAGAGGTCTGGTATTGAGTCGTTAGACTTTGAAATGGTTTTGTCTGATGCCCATTTTGCTGTTATTTTGCTAGAAATTTTTTACTTGATGGTTACCTAGTGGAATGATAGTGAGTGGAATTACTTGCATGTTTGCCTCAACTAAGGGTTTGTGTAACCTACCTATGCAGTCAGTGTACGCTGCTAAACTGGTAGTGGTAAACATGGACACCTGCAGGTCCATCTGCAGTAGAAAACTGACAATGGAATTGTCATATCCAGATTGTAAACAGAAAATACTGTGATGTATAAAGGAGTTACCAGCAATTCAACTCCATTTAGAAATTAAACTGGTCTGTCTTAGATAGATACAGACTTCTGAGACTGCTAAACAAGTTCTGTGATTGGACTAAAGATCATTCAGGCTGACTTGAGTAGCCAAATGGGAGTAATTTTTTAAGTGAAGAATTGGCACAAATCAGTTACTGCTGTCAAGAGGGAGAAGAAGCAATGAGTCATAGTTCGTTTTCCTATTACACTTTTGTGCCAGTGTGATGTATGAACTTTCAGAGGAGATCCAGGGAAACGGTGCATGGCTGTCCCTTCAGATGAAACTGAGAAGAGCACATTCCATATTTGGAGTGTGCAAGAAGTTCTCTAAAAATCTGAGTTCGTGTAGGATAGAAATTTGTTTTCAGTATTTTAATCCTTCTCTAGGAATGTAAGAATGTGTTAAGCTTCTTCAAACATGATATAAATCAGTAAGGCATTGTAGTCTTAAAACAGAAATTCCTTTTAATGCAAACCTGTGCCATCTGAAAATTCGTTTAATTCCTGGAAAGAAGAGAAAGGTAGGACGTTATCATAAAGCATTTGGAGAAAGCAGTTGTTGTGGATACAAGTGGTTTTAGACCCAAACAAAAACAAGAGCTAAAGGAATGCATTTTTGCTGACATAGTGGAATTTTTCTTAGGTTTCAGTCAATCTTCCTTAACAATACCAACTTCCTTAAGCAATACCAACTCTGCTCTGTTCATCTGCAGAGCCAGACACTTCATCACTGTACACCATCAGTTTGTTCAGGCATGATAAGCGGTGCAGGTAGCTGGGTTCATGATCAAGTATGCTTCGTTAAACTTAAGAGTATGAGAACTTAAACCATGCTCAGACCTGTAGGCTATTTTCATTGCTGCTGCTTTCTTTTTCAGTGATCTGAATTTTCTTCAAAAATTTCTATTTCTTAGTCACTTTAAAACTCATTTACATTTGTCACACCGCTCACTGACACAGCAGTGTCTTCTCATACTTTAATAGGTACATCCAGCTTGGAGAATATTTATGAAACTTCAGGAGCTTTGGAATGTTACAATCATCTAGGTTGGAAGAGATCTTTAAGATCACCTAGTCCAACCTCTGACCTAACGCTAACCAGTCTTCCACTAAACCATATCACTGAACTCTACATCTAAATGTCTTTTCAAGACCTCCGGGGATGGTGACTCAGCCACTTCCCTGGGCAGCCCATTCCAATGCCTACATGAGGTGAAGGAAATAGGTGGATGCTGGGTAGGCTGTTTTTGTTTTCACAGTAGTCTTTTTCCTCCAGTGGCCATAGATAATGCCAAGTTGGAGTTTCCTGACACCCCAGGGGAATGTAGCTCTTCCCAGTGGTGTTGGGAAGATCCACTGTGCTCTGAAAGTAACTAGCAGTGGTTCAGAAGGAACTAGTGAGCTATGGACTGCCAAAACAGTGATGTACCTCTTTACAGGTATGTTTACCATACAAGCTGAGAACTCAAGTTGATTCAGACAAATACTTTTCACTAGTTAGTAGACTTTCTCCCTGTCCACTCCCAGCACAGTTACTCTTATTTATGTTGCTGTATTTGGTCTATTCATTTTTTCATACTGTAAATGACTGTGGTAGGATTTCCCAATTTTAAATTATTGTTTCTTCCTTTCTTCTTCAAAACCCTCTAAAGTCTTACTTTGTTTTCAGAAGTGGGCTGATTATTCATGTTACGCTTTATTTCTCTGTGTACTTAAAAATACGATCACTTAAGAGAAAAAAATATACCATTTTTGTGTTTGGTGTAGTTCCACATGACAGATCTTCTGAAATATCACAATGACTGCAGATGAGGTATAACCTTAAAGTTCTGCTCTACCACATAATCCTTTTTCCCTTAGTTAAATCACATTTAATAACGATGCTTCCATACCCATACTCTGACTTGGTTTTATGTGCTTTTAGTCTTTCTAACTTGTTGTCACATGCTTCCTCTGGAGTACGTAATCCTTCAGTACTGGACCCTACAGTGTGTCAGTAACTGTGGTTGAATGAGTTCATGGTTCCCTAGTTGCTTGGTTCGTCCAAACGTATGCTTATATTACATAAACATAAAACTAGGGTTTGGATTCTTCAAACCATGTAGTTGATGCTACTCAATAGTATCTGGTCCTTTCTGCTAGGTGTCCTGATCTTTCGAGCATATTAGAATATTTTGGGGGGAATAAAAATGCTCTATAAATCTATATTCTGCATAAAGTTGAATTGACAATAAATTTATTGTAACGATTGGGAAGAGACCATCCTGTATATCCGTTTCAGATGCAGAACAATGGGGAATACAGTACAGAAATTTAATTTCAAACTTGGTAGTTTATACATGATCCAAATCTCTTTTCATTGCTCTTAATTATTAATGTACAACAAGGCTCAGGCAGTACAACACTAAAGCAATTACTCATCTGCTCTAAGAATAAATTATGTACTTGACCATGCCCTTCTATCAGTTTCATCACTTAAAGAAGAATGGAATTCATCTGAGGCAGAGAACCGAGAATAGATTCATGTAAATGTATTTTTGTGAAAGTTTTTAGAGTTATATAAAAAATGACAAAGTTGAAAATAACACTAAGATACGGCATCAGCTTGAAAAGAGGTATTTTAATTAACAGATAATTTCCTAGATACAGAAAAAATGTGATGATAACTGCTCTTAAAAGTGAAAATCTATTCAATTGCTTAGTTCTTTTTCTATGTGTAGATTTTTCATATGTAATTTTGCAGCTGTGTACTCATGGGTAGAAAGTGGGGGAGCCCAGTGCCTTTTTAAAATCTAAAGCACTATTGAAATAGTCAAAAAAAAAAAAAAAAGAAAAAAAAGTGCATATATGTGTGTGTGTGTATAGCTGTGTGTATCTATATCTGTGGTCCTGTATGTGTGTACCTATACACACACGCACACATATACATACATACATATATATATATATGCATACATATATATATATATACATATACATATATATATATATACACATATACATACATATATGTATATATATATATACACTTGAGCTCTGTGAATTACTGTATGTCTTTTCCTAAGCTGATTGTGAGGAGGTTTATAACTAGCCAAAAAACTGACCTTTACTTCTGACTGAAGAGGAACTTCATACAAGAGGAAGTTCAGCTGAAATGGGAACTTCATTTATAATTGTTTGCTTAAAGCTATTTTCTAAACTGGAACACTTGAAAGTTACAGGAGCCTAACATTATTTGATAAAGAAAATATGGCAATTTAGCATTATAAAGTTCTTGAGACATTGAAAGATTTTAAGGATTTCAGTAGATTTCATAGATACAACTTGATGGAAAGCAAAAACTTTGTGTTATGTAAGTAACAACATATGTCAAAATATTTTGACCATATAGCGATGTTTGAGGATTTTCCTCAGAAAAAGCAGGCGTCTTTCTAAGAATCTAGTCGCCTGTTTTCACTGAAACACATGTGATATTGGATCTTCTGATGTCTCTTCCCTGTCTGGGGTATCAAATTGATAAGATGGAAGCCCAGGGTGGAGGCAACCAGAAAAAAACAACAGATCTTTTTTTTCTGCGTTGCTGTGTTATTTATATAATATTATTAAGTTATTTCTGCGTGTCTTTGTTACTCTGTTTTACTGAAACAGAATTGTTGAAAACTTTATGAAGAGGTCCCTTGCAGAAATCTGGATTCTTAGACTCCTCTTTGACCGAGTTTCAGTAGTTATCCAATTTCTGTTGGGTATTCTTATGTTTGCCTTTTTTTTTTTTTTTAAGTACTGTTTTAATTTTTCATACCCTTCAGAAGATCTGAGGAAGATGGACTTTTTGAGTCTCGACTCTAACTCTGCATTTGATGTGCGTGTTCCTTATAGGCTTTATGTTAATTTCTGTTGTACAGTTGTGAAAGAACTGTACAGAACTGTGACCCTTTTACTCCCTTGTACTCATCAATACAACTGATCTCACTAAGTTGTTAATTTTTTGGTTTACCCTTAAGAGAGGTTAATTTATGGACTTTTTTCATTGTTCTTTCTGAATCGCAATCAAACCATTGTTTCTTATGAATCATAACCCATATTCTTAACAAAAGCAATTCTTAAAGAAGTGAATTTTTGTGAGAAAATGTAATGGACTTTTTTTTTTTTTTTTTTTTTTTTTCTATCTGTAGATGAATTCATATCCTAAACTTAGTTTTATCTCTCTTTTCTTCTGTACTCAGTGAACAGGGTATGTCAATTTGTATTCTGGATGATTCAGTCCTTCTCTCTGGAATACAGAAACAGCCCATTGAGAGTAGACTTCACAAACTCTTGTGAATTAGCCAATTGATCTTCCAGTCTGATGTGTTCCTGTTGGTAGCTAGGTTTTTAATAATTTTTCAAATTTAATTTCCAAATCTGTAACAGATCCCCAGCATTATTCCATCTCATCCATAAAAGCAGATCTTTTCTATAGTTCTCCACAGTTGCTTTGAATCAGATGTATTTTTTTAAATCATGCTGCAATTTTTATTTTTAGTGAATCTTTCTCACATCCTTAACATGCAATTACATAACGCTATATTGCCAGTTTTTGTAGTATATTTTGAACATGACATGTTATTCCTTCTGCTCTGTAGTACTGTGCTGTTGAATCAGTGGTCATCTTTATGCGGTGTCACATTGTATATGAAGACATTCTCAAGAAATATTTTTCTTTATGCTGCCTCATCTTTTAATTTCTTCATGCACATTTACCCAGAACTGCGTTGGAGTCTACCCAGTGCTGCATTTTATTTTCCCTCTGTGGCCTCAAAACAAGCTGTAACAATTTTTACTTGCCATGATGGTCTGAGGATGGAAATACAGATTAAGATGTGAAGGGGGGTCTTATATCTTTCTGTTACAAGTGAAGGGAAGAACCCCCCCCCCCCTTTTTTTTTTAGTATAAAACCCATTTTTCTCATTTGAAACAAAAGCAGCTAACTTCACGGTAAAAATAGCATGGGATTTAACTCAGGTTAATTGATGCCATCTTGAGAAAGAAAGATGCTGAACATCAGAAGTAATTAGCATAATTTACCCTGCCCTGCTCTGTTCATTGTGTCTGCTTACCAGAGGTCATGGTTCTTTTAGGATCTATGTGATGACTCACACTGATTATCACCGCTTGTAAGTAAAATCATTTTCCAGACTAAAATGGCAGTTTCCAGTTTAAGGCACTCTTCCGGTGATGGATTGAACAGTGATGGGAAAGGAAGTTTTAAAACTCTGTGCTGGGGTCTTGTAGTCCTTGAACCCTGCAGCAACTTGGATGGTTTCTTCATTGTTGTGCACCTATGTCTATATTTAAGTAATTGCACAATTGCAGGAATTCTTAAATAACAGTTCCACAGAAAAGTTGATCATGCAGTAGAGAAATACTATATGGCAAAGACGTTAGTTAATCTTAGGGAAGACAGTTGACCAGTTCACAATGTTTACTTCTTGCATGTAGACATTTGCAAGTTATTGACTTAAGCTTATGTCTGTTTGGGGTCACTTTAACACAGTGGTTTTCTGTTATATAATAACTAATAGCATTTTCCTCTGGTTAATTGCCAGAATGTTTGAATGGTATAAAGAACTACGTGCTACATTTGTTTGAATTTGGTGACATTGTGGATAGCACACAACTGGAAGCAGAATGGAGATTAGATATGATGGGTTTTGCAGCTCTCCGTATATTGCTAGCTCTTGCCAAAATAGAGATTGTAGTTCTCACAGCATCATTTGTCTTTCACAGCACTAAATCAGTTTCTGGAAACAGACGGTGTTTTTGTGCTGTGTGTCATTACTAGGGAGTGCATCATACATGTTAAGTCTAATGTTATCTTCATCCATTTCAAACTCTTTGATGTGTGCAACTAGATAGTGCAGTGGTGACATTAGGTTGTTGAATTGTGGGAGTCAGTGACATACTTGTTCATGATGCAAAATTCTCTCTTCTCTGCTTTGATCTTACAGGATTTTTGCATGTTAAAAATTGATACTACAGGTATAAGTGTAGACACAACAAGAGCTCTTTTTAGAGATGCCACTCATACTTACTGTAAATACATAGAGGCAGATGGTAAAATGTTCAGAAATGCTCAAACTGTCTATGAATTTTAGTGGGAGAGAATCCCTACGCTGTCTAGGAATGTTTTGAATAATAATAGTCCAACTGTGTAAAATCCTGTTCATTCTACATAATTTTTCTCTTATTCCACTGGAGGTCTTAGATATCCTGGGAAACTTTATTTAATGTCAATTACTGAAACTCAGAAAAAAATAATCTAGAATTTCCCATTCAGTTTTGTAGTGTCTTAAAATTCAGAAACCACTTTATATGCGATTTCATGTGAGTTTATTTCTAAATCTTAGTACATTTTCACTTAAACTTTTCCCTTTCCTTGCCATGCCTGTAATTTCTTTCGTTTGAATTCTAGCTGTGAAAACTTACAGAATCTCCTTCCTCCCAATACTCTTATTCTAAACAACAACAACAACAACAACAACAACAAAAAAAAGTGAAAAAAATCTGCAACATTACAGTATGTTGTGGGTAAGGCTGTAAAACTTCAATGCTTTCTCTGCTAAGTTAGTGGAACCACTTGCAAACAGAAACACTACATGACATCTCTGCATTTTTTCAGGCTGCACTTTATTCTGTTTTATTTTTGTATGAATATATGCTTTCATCTTAATGAACACCTACACTAAACTTGCATTAAGAAAGGTGCTAGACTGAGGTTACTGCAGTTCAGGTACTTCTCTGGGCAGAACTTTTAAAATTTTTCACATCACTTGTCTGCAAAAATACAATGTTGTGCTTAAGCAGCATACGAAGTGTTGGATTCAATTTGGACTAATTAGTTTACTATCTGAAGTTACTTCTTTGTTTTGAGGGTTTTACCTTTGGGGTTAGGCATTTCTCTTGGGCTGTGTGCATGTTAATTTTTAAAATTTTACCATCAGAGGCCTTTGCCATTATGGCTAGATTTATGAATGGCATAAACTTTATTTCCTTGGCCAAAGGCTGCATCTTCAGTGCATTGTTGGAACATGCATGTACTTCCCTTACATTCTTTGTGTAGGGTTATTTAAAAACCTTGCACCTCTAGTGGCAATATTTATATGCCATTTACCTGCACGAAGACATCTTGCTTAGTTTTCAGAAGTGCCTGCATGAGAACGAGTCACAGAATTCTGTGTCTGTTGTTTCCATCCAAAGTCCCCCTTGTTCTTTCCCTGATGGTTTTTATTGCTGGGGAATGTTGGAGGCATTTAAACCTTTGGAGAAAGGCCTCTTCCTGAATGAGTCCCATGTCAGTGGTGCATCATGGCTTATAGATTTAGTGCCCATTTTGTGGGTAAGCATTGGAGTTTGTTGTGCAGCAATGTTTCTGTGTTATTTTGTGTGTGTGATTTGGATGATAGTGGATAGGCTTTGGTGTTTTTCTGGAGGAAGGAGAAGCCGTTGTTGTGGTAACTATGTAAACTGCAATCACAGTGCAATTTGTCATATTCTGGAATTCAGGAGGTAATCTGAAGTTTCTTATGAAATGCCTTTTTTTTTTTTTTTTAACAAAGATGTTGCCTATGAGTGAGAGGATGTTCTTTATATTATCTACAAATTAAAACTTGATAATGTCTGTTGATACAGATGCTGAAAAACTGTTAGTCAGGACTGAGGTTTAAGAGATCTAAGGTGCCTGGTTTTCTTTGTATCAAAAAAATTGAGATCACCCTTTTTGAACCCTGCAACATTGTTGTGTCTTCTATTATGTTAAAAAACACTTCTTTAATGTTTAAATTCAATGAATCAGAAGGCCAAGCCTCAACCTGTAGGTACTTGTAGCATTGAATTTTAAATCTTCATTAGAGTTATGTTTCAAGTTACTTTGGGTAGTTAGTCGTTAAGATAGCAATCTGGAGAGTTGAAGTGACTCAAAATAAACTGCAGAACAAACTGAAACTATTTGGACAAGGATTAAAAGTATGATTTGTATTTCCGGCTTACTTATCTCTTGATCTAGTAACTTTTCCATCAATGGTTCAAAGTTCTAGTTCATTTTCTTAGTATGTAGCAAGTTTACAGATGAATACATTGGAAGAATTACTAATTACACATTTACTTACAGCATAGCTATGGAGATGGGAAAAAAATGAAGATGCTTTTCAGACTCTTAAGATTAAATGTTATATTTTCATGCCTGCTTTCTTACATCTGCAATAGAAAAATGCCATGCCATGCTTTTTGAAAGAGTAGGCATGTAAGAGATCTCTGTAGAGATTTATGCAGTTATTTAAGGAGAAACAGTATTCAAACAGAAGGTAGATTCTACAGTTGGTTTCAGCACCACTTATCTCAAGTTTGTTTGGCCTGATTATAATATGCTTCAGGATAAATAAGACTTCCTTATGCTGTAATTGTCAAGCTCCTTGTCCATGGTTCTCATTGAGTATAAGAAAAATGCCTGAAATTTTCCCTTTTTTGATGGAGACTTGTGGTGGGTGTCACTGACCATCCAAAGTTGGCTTCTGATGTAACCGCTTTAAAATCGTGTGAAAGTTTTGTCAGTGCCATCATATGATAACACTTGCTGGGCATATCCTCAGCTGTCTCCTGCTCTTCTAAGCCATTTGTCTTCCACAACATTACGTAACTGCTACTTAAATGATTTAGAGAAATACTTTGTAAAGAAACAGGGATTTATTTATTTATTTGACCTGCTGTTTAATGAGATGGATGCTTTTAAAAGGGAGAAAGGACAAGAACTACGTACAGCATTTAAGATGTAAGTATGTATTTAATATGTACCATAGATTATGATAGCACAACAAACCCTTTATTTCTGTTGCCTTCTACATACCTTTGACATTGATATTGTTGCCCCAAAAGTTGAGTACGGTCCCTAATACACAGTCATAAATGCAAATTACTCTTCTAACACTGATTGCTTAGACTTGATGGCAAACATTATAATGGTGATATACTTCTTAGATAATTGATACATTAGTAAGAATCACATGCTTGGTTATTCTGTAACCAAGAAACCAACTTGGATCAGTATTGCATGCTCATTTTGGGAACCTGCTTTGGAAAGTGTTGTGCTGTGAAAACCTGCTATTGCAAATCCACATTTTCTAATTCAAGGTTTTCTGTACCAAAGATTATGGGAATGTTCTAGTCATGAACTTCTTGTAGGCCTGTAGAGGACAAAAGTGAGAAGAAGTGGGAAGTTACCTAGTAAATAGCCTGATGCAGTTGTAATTCTATTTGCGTTTGATCTGTCAGAAATCAGATTTGGCAGTCTCTGGAGCATGATGGATGTATGAGTTTTGTACATTTTGGGATTAATTTTTTGTATGTTTATTTTCTAGCAGCTTGGTTGCTAATAGCTTTCCATCTGCATCTGTGGCAGTAGGTTTTGATGGTTTTATGCAGCTTTGTAGGAACTGATCTGCTTGATTTTTGTAATGAGGCCTACTGGAAACATATACATATATTCTAAATAATGGTATTCAATAAGCACAACCAAATAATAAAATATATTTGATCAGTGACACTAAGAGTTCAAAGTGGTGATGCTACTAAGTGTTGATGCTACTGTGGTGCAGAATGCCAGACTTTCTTGTTTCCAGTTATGATATAATACCTGTTCTCTGATAGCCCACTGTGCCATAGTTCTGAAACTTTAGGAAGTGTGTTTTGACTACTGAAAGTCAATTTGCCAAACTAGGGTGTAGCATGTCAAACCCTTGTGTTGTTTTTTTTTGTTTTGTTTTGTTTTTTAATGAAATGAAAAGATGCATAAGTGCACAAGTTGAGCAAAAGGTGACTGCTGAAGTGATGATGTGTTCCCTTAAGGTCCCCTCTTGTGAATGTAATAACAACCAGTAGGACACTGATGAGGTTTTCCTGATGGCCAGAAAGCAGCCTGCTCTTCGGACTCTCCAGCAGCTGGATAGTACATGTCTTTGATTTCCATAAAGCTGGGAATACTTAGCATGTCAGGGGAAAAAAAAAATCTCGTGCAATAGTGGAAAGTGCCCAGGCAAAAACAAACAAAAGCCCCTGAAGTTAAAAGTAACTATATAAAAAAAAAAAAAAAAAGTGCCTCGCAAAAAACATCATCAACAACAAAGAAGTTTTACTTCTTTCATGTGCAACTTACAAAACCAGTTAATTATTAACTGGTTAAATTATTTGGGATCCTGACTGCAACAGGACAGACACAAAGTGAGTGTTCTCCTAAGTGAAGTTTCTACATTTCTTCTAGAATCAAAATACAGCAACAGATAAATCCGGTTTATGGCTTTCTTGGCATTATTTCTGACTGCAAACATACTGTAAGTGCAGAAGCTATACTTCAGAGTAGTCTTAATTCCAGGATAGTTCTTTTATGTCTACATGCATGCACACTTGTATACTTTTTGAGGATACATTTTATATTACAATGTGACATTTAGTGCATATCTTTAAGCAAAAAACGTCAGTCTTTTCATGTATGTGCTTACAGAATTATGGCTTTTCCCATTTTTTGTTCAATTTTTTATTGTCCTGTTGCTGCTCCCCCCCCCCCCGAAAGAAGGCAAAAACAACAAAACACACACACCAAAACAAACAAACAAACAAAACCACCTTAAAATACCACCATCAAAACCTAATGTTCTGGTTATATACAGGATGTAGTGGAAGGTCAATGTGCCTAAGAACTACTTGTAATTAGAAAAAGGGATGGAAGGGATGGCCAGGTCAGGATTCATATGAGGTATGCTCAAAAATGCAAGCACTTGGCATTACTCAGTATAAATGTATCAATGTGATAAACTTGGTGTATGGAAAACAGTGTATTAATTTGTGTGGCTTCCAGTTAGTAAACTCACACCTTATTTTTCTTCTCTCATTTCTCATACTGTGTATCTCTATACAGAGACCACTTCTCTAAGTTGTCTTCACTGACGTTGATAAATGTATGTGTGTGTGGAATTTGGTCGGATACATAACATGCAGCTGTTTAAGTGGTTTTCATTTAATACAAACATTCATAGGAAATATCAAAAAGCCTCTTAATTTTGTTGTTTACTGACTAAATGGAGGGGGTAAGGGGGAAGCTTACAGCTTTCCCTGTGAGCCAAATTGGTTTTTGTTCTAAAAAGTAGACTTTGAAGAAGGCCTGGTAATGGAAAGTGAAGTATGTTTTGTCTAACAAAAAGGATGAGAAAAAGCTTCAAATAAAAACTGAAGGAAAGCAAATCCGCAACAGATGGAGCAACCCTGTTTTTCACACAGACATGCTGTAACGCAGGGGTAGTCTTCTGGGGAATACTGTTGAGGTAATACCCCTGTATTTGTTTTTGATAGAATGCTTGGATAGAGTGAGAAGGGAGGCTTAATATTAGAAGAAGCAGCAGCTGATGGAT
This sequence comes from Aythya fuligula, assembly GCF_009819795.1. Classification (NCBI taxonomy): domain Eukaryota; kingdom Metazoa; phylum Chordata; class Aves; order Anseriformes; family Anatidae; genus Aythya; species Aythya fuligula. The sequence continues at coordinate 3,969,892 of NC_045565.1, read as the reverse complement.
GGGCCAAGAAGGCTTTTCTTCCTAACTTCACTTGCCAATTAATTGTTTTACATTTGTTAATATTTTTTCTGTGTATTGGCCGTTGTATCAAATGAATACTATATGGTCATCTAATGTTCAGTATAGCTAATAAAAAGCTGTTACGTGAGAATATTACTGCACCTGAACAGTTATCTAAGAGGGACAGATGGCTGTTATCTTTTGAAAAGATTTTATTGACATAACTGAAATAGCTACTATTTAACATGGTATTATTGTCTGTTATGTTACACACATTGTAAAACAGATAATGCAGAATTATCCCATTATACACCAGTAATCTAGCAGAAGGAAATAGGTAGTTAATTTTCATTGTTAATCCTCCTCCCCCAAGGAAACTGAACCTTTCTGAAGTTGGTAAATTGACCAATTCCTCCATCTGATCCCAAGGCAGACATTCAGCATTCCCAAGATAATGCAGATTTCTTCTATTCTGCTTGGCCCAAACTAGGAAGATTGCCAACTCTTCGTTCTATGGCATTTGTCCTGAAATTATTAACAAGGTTATTGGCTGTGCATTGATTTATAACTGCTGTGCTTTGAACTATTTTACTGTAATCTGGTTAGTTATTTGACTGTTTAAATGATTTTCATTACCTATAAGATAAGGATTGAGTTGAATGAAAAATTCTGTGTAATCCCTGGCACGAACTAATTCTTTGAGGTAAGCCGTTATTCAGAAAACGTTGCTTTTGTCAGTTTTAGACTTCAGGATTTTTGATTTACTAAGGACTTTCTGAGTTTGAAGAGAGATTTTCATGAAGTTAGTAATATTTTAGATAGATTTGGGTTTTAGATGTGGAATTTAGAAAGCAACAATAAATTTTGTATTTCCTAGCCATAGAAGGGCAGAAAACAGATTTATTTATGCCCTGTATAGGGCCAAGTCATTTTTCACCTAAGGCAATAAAACTGCAGACTTCAGCTCTTCTTTCTTGGCAAAGCAAATGATATGGAAAATTGAATCTCTGCTTTCCTAGCAATGAAAATAAAACGTGGTTTGTTTGTGGTGTTTTTTTTTTTTTTTTTGGTAGTTTTTTTCTGCTTTAATTTATCAGCTCTGTAAGCAACTCTGCTTACAAAAGGGGCAAATGGGGTAAAAGAAGACTGAGCAAAGGCTGGTCTACTGTTTTGTGTGTGACGCAGCCTTCTGCTCATATGCTGAATGAGAATCTTCTCTTGTCTCTCTTGTATTTAAGAACTCTGTCCCATACAGTTCTCCTAACAGACTGCTGAAAAGCTAACAGGACTGAACAAAAAAATGATGGGAAAAAAAACACCACCTCCTCACCCCACCTCCCAAAGCGGAAGGGAAGGCCTAATTCCCCCCCCCACTACCCCTTTGTAGTTCATCTGCTGGGAAAAAGAAGCAAAAAGAAGCCTCCCAGAATTTTAGCCTTAGGACTGTACAGTTGGCAAAAGGGAGACTGTCCTGTGTTTTCTGAGAGGGGATGTTTTGAGGAGAATAATAAATGCTTTGGATATTCATTGCCATTTAAACAAAAATGTGAGGCCTGGAGTGGAGATAAACTGGTTGTCCTGTGTATTTTGTGAACTGAATGTACATACATGTACTTTGTAAAATAAGATTTTGTAAGGCAAATAACTTCTCATCTAATGGTAAAAGGGAAGCGTGAAAAATAATTGCTAAGTCTTAAGTAAAGAAAGAAGAAAGAAAACAAAGCTGACAGGTGGTGTCAAATGTTCTGATGAATTTTATGACCAAATGTGTAGAAAGGACTTGCTGATGCAGATCGGGAATGTTTCAGTAATTTGTAGAGCCTGGATAAGTTGAGTGGTTAGGAAGTTGCCTGGCAGAGAAGGACCTGGGAGTATTGGTTGATAGTCAGCTGAATATGAGCCAGCAGCGTGCTCAGGTAGCCAAGAAGGCCAACAGCACCCTGGCTTGCATAAGAAGCAGTGTGGCCAGCAGGGCTAGGGAAGTGATTGTCCCCCTGTACTCGGCTCTGGTGAGGCCGTACCTCGAGTACTGTGTTCAGTTTTGGGCCCCTCACTGGTGACAGGACGAGGGGGAATGGGCTAAAGTGGCCCCAGGGGAGGTTTAGGTTGGATATTAGGAAGAACTTCTTTACCGAAAGGGTTGTGAGGCATTGGAACAGGCTGCCCAGGGAAGTGGTGGAGTCACCATCCCTGGAGGTCTTTAAAAGACATTTAGCTGTTAGTGATACAGTTTAGTGGGGGACTGGTTAGTGTTAGGTCAGAGGTTGGACTAGGTGATTTGGAGGTCTCTTCCAACCTAGGTGATTCTGTGATTCTGTCCTTAGACTGTGTCCTTCTAGGCTCAAAGTTCTTACCATGTTTTCTCTGTATCACAGAATCGTAAGTCATTCAGGCAGGATAGAACGTCGAAGTGTAGTTCACCCTCCTACACAAGTTCACAGCTTGGCCAACTCTGACTAATCTCAACTCTAATTTCAGACCAAGTCCAGAGATTTCACAACCTTTTTGAGCAACTATTCTATTATTGTGAGCCTCATTATCCTCACAGTTTTGCTGACTTTTTTTTTTTTTTTTCAGATAGTATTTTGTTTCATTTTGACTATTCTCTCTTTTTCACCAGTGTCACATCTTAGTAAAGAAGTGAAAGACCAGAGTCAATTAATCTGTTAATGTTGTGATAAGGTTACCTGGCAATGTTTTCCTATCATGCTATGTTATTTATTTCTAAGAAGTATCATTGGAGATGAGGCGTATATGCTGATTAACTAAGTTATCCGTTCTTGGATCTGTATGGAAATGCTTGTAGTATTAGGTGCGAATTTTTTTAAATGGTAGGGGTACTTTTTGGAGCAGTTTAGTAAAGCTGGTTTTATAATACAAGTCCATTGAAGTATTCTTCTCTGTGGAATAGAAAGGGGGACCATTTGTTAGTCCTTGTATTTGCGATCAGATCTAGGAGATGTACATGTACCACATGAATTCTGATGTTACTGTCATAGCATTGCATCCTTGTTTGTCCACAGTGGGTGAGACGAAAAAAGATCTTATAGTTCAGTGCTTCCTAGCATACGAGTCTAGGCCAAAGGGCCTTCTAGTTGGTCTTTTCAGGAGTTGCCAGGATCAGATTTAAGTTGAAGGGGTTCATTCTGCTGTGCTGCGAGAAACTGGAGTTGTTGAATATGTTTTTTTTTGGAGAACAAATTACAACTTTTGTAGGTTTTTACTGAAAGTTGATTGTAGTTACTTGGGTGAAGACAATACAATTTTAGGAGAATGTAGTTGATAATACAGTTACGCACATTTATAGTTTGAATAAAAGTGTATTTACATTGTGGAAGAGTGATACATTTCTTTTTATGCTTTGTAGTTTTCTTTTTCACGTTCTGCTGCAATTTTCAACTACTTTTCTATTCTTGTCCTATAAAATCTGCATCATATTACAGAGTACTAATGCATCAAAAATTGTTCTTTGTTGCCCTACATATTGTCATGAATACTGGGAATATGGAACCATCTCCTGTAGCTTTCAGAATCAAAATTGAGCTAACCGTTTGCAGCTTTTTTATAGTGAAAGGAGAGAAAGGGGCACTTTGAAGACCTAATTCAGCTGAATACACTTACATGTAAGGATGAGGGGAATTGCCCCTAAAATATACAGTTTCTCTCTGATGACCTATGAAGGGTATGTTGAAATTGAGAAGCCCAAATTAAGAGGCTGGGGGAAAATTGTATATGTGCTAGTCACCACTGTGTGTTTTTGGAGAGGCATTTCCTTGATCTTGTAGGCCTGGGGAGAAGAGGACTGTGGTTAGAGAAGTGACCCATACCCAGCTGGGGTACTTCTTTTTTTCTTGCTTCTTTTTATTTCTTGCCAATCCAGGTGTCGGTGCTTCTTGACTACTTCATATCCATTTTTCCTTTATCAGTATCCATTTTTAGACATATAGATGGCTGTATGCTTCTGCAGTGTACTTCTGTCTTCAGAGATCACAGAGCCTGGCTCATGTAAGGGTGTAGGAAAGCAGAAGGTCTTAAACATGCTGTCCTGGAATACATCAGGCTACTGAATGGAAAGCTGAAAATCCAGGAACCTGTCTGTAGGCTGAATTTGTTTCCCAAGAAATTGACAGAAAAGACAGAAGTAGTTAATATCTCAAACCATCCAAAGCTTACTGGGATTATGTTAAAATGGAAGATGGAAAGAAGAAAAACTCTTTAAAAGATTAATATTGCTGTAAGATTCTCACTTGTGAATTTCTTTGTAATTTGAAAACTTCATTATTCAATTAAGCTAATCATTTTGGGCTTCCGATTCTGTAATTAATAGGCAGTGTCTTGAAGAAATATTCTTCTTTCTTTTGTTACTCTTTAGATAGTGGTGGTTTTTTGTTGTTGCTTTTTTCTTCTATAGCTTTTCTGAGTTTATAAGCTAATGACTGAATCATTTATGCATATGTGAATGAAAACAAACCTCAAGGACAAGCTTCCAACTCAGCCAATATGTTACTCACCCTGAGGTAAAATACAAAAGAAATAGAAACTTAAATAAACATTTCCTGTAAACAAAAATGAAGGTCATATTTCATACTTCAGGATGAAGTGTCTGTATCTGAAAATGTACATATTAAAATGATCAGTGCAAAGAGTTGTTGCTTCTCTTTCCCTTCAAAAATTATCTTGCAGAGATAGTGATAGATCTGGAAGAGTTTTCACTACCTTGCTGAGGGGAAACTTACTGCAATCCACTCATGTCTGCCCACATTCATCTTCATGTTCTGTCACTGAGTACAATCAGTTTGGTCATGCTCGAGTTGGTATTGTTAAGAAGATGGGGAACAAACAGTGCTGGCTTCTGTCCTTCATTGGACTGGAGGCCAATATTTTTTTCCCATTATTTTCCCAGGAACAGAGGTGAAGGCCATTGCTTCCTGCATCCTCCTCTTTGCCTTTTTTAAGATGGATATAACAGTAGGCATTTACAGGTATTAAAACTGAAATATCCAGTTGTATGTGTTTAAAATTGAGCATTTTGGAAGCATCGTGAATTTATTTGCTGAGTAAATATTGTATCGTTGTGAACCATGCTGCTCAATACCATTCTTGGTCTGAGACAGAATAGCAGTGTTGCCAGCCAGATTAGCAGCAAATCATATTAGAAAATATCATCTAGTTTCTTAATTTTAGCAGATAGAATGTTAATACAGTTAATACAATCAGAGAAGATAGGACATCTATTTTCTTTTTTTTTTTTTTTTTTTTTTTTGCAATTCTTTATTTACACTTCTTTATTTTAAATTCTTGTATTGACGTTTCCAGTGACTTAAAACATTTAGAGATTACCAGTGATCTCTGGCTTGAAAAGTGACTAAGACACTGCCCTGCATGTAGAATGTAGATATTCTATTAATACTGGTAAAAGAGGCCCATGTACCGAGAAAATCTGCTTCACCAGATTGCTCATGGAGATCTAGTGCTGAGTGTTCTCTAAACTTTGGTATGTAGGAGAGAGATGGGAATTCAGTGCAGCATTTTTTATTTTTATTTTTGGTCCAAATAGAGGAAGAAGAGTGGTTGGAAAGGTAGTTGACTTATTTTATGAAGTTTCTTTGCTTGCTCTTTTGTCATGACAACAGATGATAGAGGAATAATTTTGGTTGTGTTTAAATATCAATACATTTCTACATCCAATTTATTGGTTTAGGCATTAAAGGCAAGTATGTTTTATTTTCCATCTTTTTTTCAAGAGACAGATTGAGTTTTCTAATGTCTCTTCATGGATTTCTTAAATTGCTAATATTTTTCTATTTTAATTTTCTTGGAATGTCTCCATTTGGCCTACAACTTTCTTGAACTGAATGGAGAAACTTTAATAAAAGTGCTTTAACAGAAGCTTTACTAGTGCCATATGGAGTGGAAGGGCATCACCTGTCTTTTTCTTCAAATGATATGCTAAGGAAGAGCCACTAGTTTTGTCCTAGAGATAGTCTGAGTAATGTCTTTGTCCAAACCAGCTTTATTATATGATAGTTAGCTCAGCTGAGAAAAGAGTTTTGACCAATATAGTTAACACCAAGATCCCAAAGGAAGATCAGAAGGTACAGTGCACCACTTGTGATAGCTGCTGTGGTGACTGGCAATCTAACAAGTTCTTTAAAAGTCTGTCAATTCACTCTTAAGAATTAACTCTTAAAAGAAATATTTTGAATCAGAACAACGAGATGGTACATCGTCGTAAACTTCCTTTTCTGCTTTGGAATGTAGGATACTTGGATGAAAATAAAAAATTATCTAATGTATTTTATGTAATAGGAGGAAGCATTTGTAAGAACGTTGCAGGTTAAAATGATCTCAGCTGGCCTGTCATCAGTGCTGTCTTTCTCCTTTTTCCTTTAATTTCTAAGACAAATGTTAACAGAAAATGCCCTGTGGAAAATAAGTTAAGCAGTGTTTAAGCTATTGATTGTGAAGTACCTCATCTGTGAAGAGCTTCAGATTATAGTGAGACTGTTCATGTAGGCTCTGCTATTCAGAAAGGCTACCACTCAGTATTACCAGTGTGTGGTAATATAGCCATTTGTTCTCATTGAGCATGTGTATTTTCTGTGCATTCTGTCATGCTGACAAGAGCTCATGAGTTTTTGACGCATAGCACTTGTGTCAAGTTCTCATCTGATCCGTTGTGAAAATTAGGGATGTAGCAAGAAAAAATGTAGCAGATAAGGACACATACTCTAGTACAAGGTGTATGGACAGTATGCAGTTATTCAAATCTGTTTCTGTTTTGGTCATCTTTGAAACATGGTATTTGCAGGGTCTTATATTTTAATTGTTATCTTCTGATATTTTTCCATGCTCTGATAATTATGTTCTAAAAAGACTTAAAAGGAGTGTTACCAATTTGGAAGGAAGCAGCTAATGGGGACCTCAGGTTACGATGTGCAAGTCAGGTCTAAGGGTATTTATGTAAAGCTTTAGGCCTCAAGTTTGCTTTTTCTTTCTCCATGGAAGTCTTGCCTTTGACTTCTCTTGGAAGGGTTTGGAAAAAGTGAACTTTCCATTATATGTGCCATTTATATAGTATTTTCATTCATATAGAGTAGTAGGCCACATGCAGTTTTTATTGGAAAGTAACTTGAGATACATATAATTCAAGGTAGTAAGTTATTTATGTTTTTCTATGGTTGAGATTTCACTTAGTAAATATCAGAACTGTATCTTTCTATTTACAAAGCCCCTAAACCCTTTAGTTGTCATCTTTGCTGAGCAGTTAAAAAGCAGTGTATTCACACAAAGGTAGAGGTTGCTGCATCTAATTCCTTCTTAACACATCAACAGTAATAAACCTAATGTAATGGTGACTTGTACTTCCTTTTAGACATAACTGTGGTAACAAAATTGGTTTTTTGTTAGTCCTTTCTCCTGCATTCTTTGCCTGTCAACCCTTAGGGCATTTCTGTCTGTGCTTCAGCCTTTATCAACCATGTGCACATTCACACACTGGATTGTTTTTAAGTCTCATGCTGTGGAAGGCACAAAGGGAAAGATGCTTGAAAAAAGAGAAAGTATTAACCTGTATAAGTAGCACAGGATAGTTACCAAAATGTCTCTTTTCATCTTGCCATTTGCCCCTTTCTTCTGCATAGTTGGCATCAGTGAAACTGCAATAGTTACCAGTCTTGCTATTGCCCTGTTCTCATGGAGATGATAGTCCATGGGAGTAGTTAGAGAATCTGAGCAGGCTGAACAAACAGGGTGATCAAAGTCACTACAAGTAAACTTCCCTTTTTCTGCTGACCTTTGATATTGTGGACGTGTCCAGGAAAGGATTTGGACAGGGACAAATACGTGTTTCCATATTCACAGAGGCATTCTGTGATGTAGCTGTTCTGTAAGCTAAACCAGAATTCATAATTTTTGTATAGACAGAATCCCAGGATACTCATGCTAGATGCAGTTTGTAATTCAGGATTACCTGTTTGATGTATTTTGTCTGTTCAAGTTACCATGATTTTACAATTTATTGTGTAACATAAAATGTAATTTAATGCTGATATACTGAATGGCAGTCATCTGAGTTAAAAAGAAGCATGTATACTGTGAATTATTTCGTGCTTTAATGCAAGAGAAGTTTTAAAATGGTACTTCTGAAGATAGAACAGATCTGTTACCTTCACATCTTGTGTTTCTAATGTTGTTTTACAATAGTCTCTGAGAGACAGCAGATTTTAGGTTTTTGTAGAAAAGGAAATTCAGTATCAAAACTAACAGATGCTTTTGAAAAGCATTTAAGCTTCAAAACTGTAAACATACTCTTTTTTACATTTTATGGTTTTACCCTTTATATGGTTTAATTCAGTTTTATATTTAGATTACTTTGTCTATGAAGAAATAGGATATGCCCTTCAATACTTGTATTATAGACTGGAATATTAACATAATACCACATACTTGTTCTCTGTGTAACCCTTGACATTCCTGGTACTGTTCTCCAGCCTGAACAGAATTCTTGCTCAGGTCCATTACTCTTTAGTTTTATGGCCCATATTTCTTACTTTAATACCAGTGTTTTTTTTTCTTTCATCTGTCTTCCTTCCTGATGATGTTCTTTTTTCCTTCCTGTTGCTATAAATTTGTTTATCAAGAATTATTTTGTTGAGCAGAAATGTAACTTTAATATTGCCAGTGGAAAGGCTGAGAAGATGGATGTTCAGAAAGAAGCATAATAATCTCTTATAGAAAAAGAGTTGTGTAACTTTCCAAATATCATACTATCATAGAATGGTTTGGGTTGGAAGGGACCTTAAACACCATCTAATTCCAATCCCCCATCATCAGGGACACCTTCCACTAGAAATGTGTTTAATCTCAAAGGAAGACAGAATTGGTTTACTTCAACTCTTGTCCTTAGCAAAGACACCACTGGGTACCTCTTTTGTTAACTGTATAACAAAGATCAGCTCTCCACTGTGTGTTGATTTTACTTTAACATTTGCATGGCTTCTTCAACATTTGATAAATATTCGCTATATTCAGAAGATAGCAATTACTGTGATGTATACTGTTGTTTTTTTTTATAGTACTGTGGAAGAATAATCATGTTTTATTGCATCTGTCATCCCTTTAGTGGGATGATTTTGTGCATGTTTATTTTTTCTTTAAGCATTTCACTAGGAAGATCTTTTTTAACCCCTCTAGTGTCTCATCGAGGAACTTGTTTGAGATTTCGCTCTGTCACTTATGAATTTCACATATATTAACATCATCTCCCTGCCTGTCCCAAAATTCATGTTCATTTTTGTACTTGGAGTGTAGTATTTTGAATCTAGTAGTATTTGTACAGCTAAAAGGTAATTATGACATACATATGTGTTTTAATTATTATGGTAAAAATGTGTAGTTTTTGGATACACTGCAGCAGATGATTTAAATCAAGTGGGCAATAAACCAACTGTCATACTGAGAAAAGATGAAGAAAAATACAGTTCTTCATTTTTTCAATGTAGTTTTGAGTTTGTGAGGTGATGAATTTGAACGAGGGAAATTCTAATAAGGGAAAAAATATTGTAGGAATGAAAGCGTAACAAGAGGAAAGAGGAATTCTTTAGTTAGGGCATGACAGATAGCTGAAGGGGAGGGTATTGTGAGACAAGAAGGCACAGTGAAATAATGTAGCTGTAAAAGGAAGCCAGTAACACATAATTGTGTTATATATTGATAAGTGATTACATATGTTTATTGGGAGCTATATTTGCACATATTTAAATGTTAGGATTGTATCAAATATACATAGTAATGCAAAAAGTGTATTGGTATAAAAGATGTAACTGTTACAGTAAAATATCAACATGCATTTTGTAATAATGTAGTGTATTGAAATTACTTGGTATCTAATGATGAAGTCTTAATACCAGCCAAAAATATTTCTCTATTAATATGATTTAGCATGAAGATCCTAACACACAGGCATGAAAGAAGTTAGTTGTTTAGGCACTTGTTTTTTGGCAAAGGCTCATCTTGTAGTAGCTCCTTTTGTCACAATGGTTTAAGAAGGTTTCAACAATAAATAATAGCCATAATCCCTTTAAATTTTCCTTCATACTACAAATATTCATGATACATGTAAGGTTTTGTGGTTTTGACGTTTTCTAGCACTTTGTAACTGACCATTTTGTTGTTGTTGTTGCCTGTAGGATAGTATGACATTACTTTTCTACAGATGAGTAAATTGTTTTTAAGGATCTCAAGTAGAGTTCAGTGTAAATGTCATGTTTTAAGTTTTACTTCCATTCATGTTGGCCAGTGTATTTCAATTGGGAAGAAAATCTAGTCAATGTCTAAAATAGGTCCAATGTTGTAAGAGGTGCCATCTAAAAATAAATGTTGTTTTATTTGCAGAAAGCCATATTCTTGAGGATGTAAACAAGTGTATCATCGCACTGAGAGAGCAAAATGCTGACAATTTAGATCGTGCAGCAGGTGCGATCCGAGGGCGTGCTTCAAGAGTAGCTCATATTGTTTCGGGTGAGATGGACAATTATGAGCCAGGGGCTTACACTGAAGGAGTGATGAAGAATGTTCAGTATTTAACCAAGAATGGTAAGTCTCATTTCTGAACTGTGTTCTCAGTTTCTTTAGTTGTAAAAGCATTATTTTATACGTCACATTTAAAAGGAATCCTGTGATTCTCTGATCTAATGAATTAATAATGCACTGATGTTTCACTATATGGTCTCTTATCTCCTTTCAGCATACTGTCCAATTATAATGATACCATACAGTTCAAAACTAACTGTTAAAAATTAAATTACATAATTCATATAAGGGTTTTTAACTTTTAGAGAACTTTCACTACAGTTTTTACATAAATGTAATTAGCAATGTTTGGAGACTAGTAACTGACGAGGCAGCAGCTTTCGGCTGTTTTACTGGCCTGAGCACATCTGTTTTATGCAGATGAAAGCTTGTAGAGACATAGAAGCGGGATCATGATTTGTTTATACTTACCTCTTCCAGGATTATTGTGCAGTGGTTAAACATTCTCAGACATATTCAATTTTGCTATGTGAATTTGGAACTTCTTAAAATATTTAGTAGTGTCCATTTCATTTTCCATGATACTAAAGAGAGTATTCTTTACTGGAATATCCCCATATTGGAAACAGGATTGTAACTGTCCTATTCTATAAATGTTTTCTGGTTTTAATGTAACCAGTGTGAGGCTGAATATGGTATGAGGGGCTAGAGGAAGATCAGGAGAGATGAAGTATATCAGTTGTGTCACTATATGTGCTACTTTTCGTGAAAGACGATCTTACATGTCTGAAATGTAATTTCTGTCAACAAGAAACTGAAGCGAACTGTCAGCCATTTCCAATTGATGTTTTTTTCTACTTACTCTTTAAAGGGCATTACAAAGCATGAGGCTACTTGGGTGTGAACAGAATTGATTTTAATCCTATTTGTGTCCTACAACACTTAATCTCTGGCCTCATATTTTTTGATTCAGTATATACACTAGGAGTCTGTAAAGACCCCAGGACTTATATGTTCTCAGTGGCTGGAAGTCTAATAGTTGGGTGGTATTGCCATTAAGAAGTTTTCTGGTAATCTGTGTGTCTCTGAAATAGAGGATTCAGTTTCATGAACATAGAAGTCTGAATGCTAGCTCTGTCAGTCTAAACAGGTTTCTAATACGTTATGTTTGCTTGACATTTACTTTATTTTACTGCAAGAAAAGACAGGAAGTTTGAGCACTTTTTTAATCAGTTCAAATAGGTCCAGGACAGAACTGCCTTCATGTGAAACAAGTGAACTGACATACCAAAGAAGTTGCAAAAGGGACAGAATAGTGAGAAGATTTTGGAATAGACTTGCCTGGTTTTATCTCCTTTTCTGACATTTTGATGAGAAAATCTGAGAACTTGGAACATAATGTTATGTTTTCGTAACTTTTGAAAGCACTATGACATATAGTTAAGGCAGAAGCAATTACAGGAAAGCATAGTTTTTATTCCTATGTAAAAACTGAGCTCTTCTTTCTTGAAACTGGTGGTATTGAAACACATCAGGAGTTGATGTGGATTTCTGTTCTGTTGCATTGCTGTGACAAAAATATATATACATATATATAAATCTGTGTATTTAAAAAAGACAAAGCATAAAATTGGTTTGGGTTGGAATATCTGGCTGTGTCAAGGGACATCAAGCACGGTGTCATTTGAGCAAAATTTTTTGTGGTACTTTAAACCTAAAAGTCCTGTACTTCACATAATTCAATAGGAGCTGTAAAAGGAAAAATGTACTTTTCATTCCTACCCTTATTTATATGATCTGCAGTGAAAAGACTTCAAATTCTTATGAGGATTTTTTGATTAGTTTTATTTTTCTACTGCTTCAAGAGACGTGAAAAATGCAGGTAAGCTGCAGCGCTCAAGTTTAACCTAATGCACGTAGTTACTGCTGGGTCTTCTAGGAGCCAGCTGAAAGCAAGGTGACCTTACTAGAAAAGAAGTTCGCATATTTTCTGCCATCAGTTTGTTTGCATGACTAACACAGTGCAGTGAAATGCATCTTTTATGCTCAATGAAAAGGTAATGTGTTAGTGAAGAGACATTATAAGAGGAGGAGTATACAGTTAGTGAAAATAGAATTATGGAATAATAGTGTACTACACAGAAACTGCAAAAATGCACATGAAAGCCTAAGGTCACTGAATCTCTTCTGTTGGAAGACATCATGCAGCAAGATGCCAAAATTAGCTATTCATCAAATACTTCTTTAATAACTGCTGTACAATAGGTATTAAAAGCTGCTGCTTAGTTTCCTAGTTGAAGTTACATAGTCCTGTCCAGATACCAGTTGTTTTTAAACAAACAGATTTTATAGTACTGTATATTGGAGTATCTGCTTTCTCCAATTTGTTATTCCTCTCCTCTGTTTCGCATCTTCCCATTCACCCAACAACAAGAAAACCATAAGCAAAAAAACAGCAAAGCTCTGTCAAAACACTGTTAAGGTTGTGGAGTCCACCTCTTAAAAGTTCAGTTATACCAGAATAAAGGTTGTCTTTTTAGCCCTTGATTTGCACTTGGTATATGCATTATGCTGTTAAGTATGTGATTACAAAGTTAAGCTACGAAATAGCTGCTTAATTCATTCCACTGGATGGACCTGCTTTAGGCATTCACCAGGCTCACATATTGAAGGAGGCTGTTGTCCATAGGATAAGTTTTAAAAATAACGGGGCAGAAGAATGCAGGAGGACAGTATGTGATCTGATGGTGCAGATAGTTGGTTTGGACTGCCCTTGTGTCTACAGAGAGGTGACACTTCAGGTTAATGAGGCTACAGCTAAATGTGGGATGCAGGAATACTCGCCCCCTCCTGGTGTGAGCGAGCACTCTGAGTACATCCCAGCTCTATGTCAAGATGACATTGGGAGCTACTCTATCTCATCTTCTTTTCAGGTTTTAGTGGGAAGGACGTTAGGCTGTGTGGTCAGAAAAGAAATGTGCAAAACATTTGAACCAACATCCCTGTCCAGATGTTAGGAGATCAGCACTGAGAATCATGCCCTGGAAACGAATGCTCCATGTTCTGTGTGAAACCTTTCCTGACTATGGGGGAGAAGAATGTTCAACCATGTGGTCTACAAGCTTAATGAAGGCAGTTGTTGAAACCAGCATTTCCTATCTTGATTTTGCAAATGCAAATATGGTAGAGGTGCAGGTTGTATTCTTTTATGTTTAAGACTGAAAATGTTAATATTGGCACCTCTCCATCATTCCTAATGCCTGGTACTGTTGATTAGATTGAAAAGTGCAGGTCCTTGCATTTTGATAGGATTTGTTTACTGTTGCATGAATGCAAAATGAAACCTTTAAGGAAGGCTGATTATAGAAACACAAGGTATTTCCACTTCTGAACTGGAAGAGTAACCCTGTACTGTAATTTTAAATAATCAGTCTATTCATTTTCCTACCTTCCAGAATCTGCAGTAGTTAAATTTAAGTAAACAGTTTATATTATGGTATCTACCTGTTGATACAGTAAAAAGCCTATGTTTATTGTAAATATTGTCAGCATTGTTTCTTTCATGTCAAAGTATAATAATACAATGTATAAAGTGCACATTCTTTTTATATAGAGGTATGTATACATGCATATAAATCCTCTATTTATTTAGATTTAAGGATCTTGCGAAAATAAGGAAAAGGGATGGAGACAAATACTTTAACTGTATTAAGGCGCCAGCACTTTTAACTGTGAGTCACTGTAGCTTTGAGTCCACTTGTTCTTATGCTAGTAGGGCTGAGGGACGTAGAGGAGCCCATTTTCCACAGCTTTTTAAAAGCAGAATCGTGAAATGCCTTGTGTGATTCACTTAGGGATAGGGTCTAACGTAAAGTTTAGAAATACTGATGAAGGTACGTTTAGAATGAAATGCATGTTTCTATTCTCAAATTGTAGATCAGCTGTAGGTGTTGTTCTGAAACTGCCATTGGCAAGACACAAAATATCGATCCCATTCCATTTGAAATATGACTGAACATAAATTAAGACAGAGTTTAATCTATAAGAATGGTGATACCAAATTTAAAGCTGAACATGAATTTGAAATTGTCTCGCTGCTTCAGAAAATATTTAGAAGCATGTACATAGCTGTGAATTCCAAAAAAATTCTTCAGAGGGACATCAGATCTATCAGACCTGATACCAACAATGCTGATTATAATTAGGAATTGAAGAGCAGAATAGATGGGAAGGGTTTTTTAAGCAATTCATCATCTGGGTAAGTACGAGTTTCTAGACATTTCAGAGTCAAGGAAAATCTCATATCCAAACAGTCCCATAACTTACTTAGGAGGCTGTAGAACATCTCTTTTGGGTGTTACATATACATGCTTCTTTGCTATACCAAGGGGATACCAAGGAAATCTTTGGCCTGATTATCTCCTTTGTGGGACTTGTGAGAGCTGTATTAGGACTATTTCTAATTAAAGACTTTCTCAAATTTGTGCATTTATGCATCGCCAGTTTGCGCATTTTCTTCATGTGTCAATGTGAGCAGCTCCACATGAGTGAGCTCCACAAGCTCCCTTGGCCCCAGTGGGCCAAACACTTTAAATGTAGACCTGTTTTGGAGACATTTGGTTTGTGTTTAAAATCCTTACAAGTTCAAGTTAACCTTTTCTGAAGTGCTGTCTTGTGGTTTTGTCCTGAAACTCATTCAATTCATCCTGACCCAGTTGTCTGCTGTATGGGCAATGTTTTTGCATGTTGTTTCCAGTGACTTTGAAGAATTTGGAATTAAATAATTTATTTATGTTTATTTCTTGGTCCCAAGAATGGTGTCTTGGACACCTTCTGGAGTCTCCTCTCACTTCCAGTGTGATCAGTTGCATAGCCTCTGTGCTTACACTGGTCTACTCTACCTCAGAAAGGACTTCGCTTGTATAGCACTGTATTAGGAAGAACTTCTTTACCTAAAGGGTTGTGAGGCATTGGAACAGGCTGCCCAGGGAAGTGGTGGAGTCACCGTCCCTGGAAGTCTTTAAAAGACGTTTAGATGTAGAGCTTAGGGATATGGTTTAGTGGGGACTGTTAGTGTTAGGTCAGAGGTTGGACTCGATGATCTTGAGGTCTCTTCCAACCTAGAAATTCTGTGAAAATTCTGTATTAAATGATTCAGCTTGATGGATTAACTCTACTGCAGTACTTTTCTCTGGGAAAGAAATTTATCTCAGCAAGTAGAGATGTTAGTGTTATCTGATGTTGATCTTGCTTCTTCTGTTGTGTTTTTTTTTTTTTTTTTTTCATTTATGTCCGTATCTTGCACACTTACATGCATAAACTTTGTATTTTTTAAGTTGCTTTATTTGCTTTTTTCAAACAATGGTTCCTAGACTTGTAGTGAAGGCTTATGCTAAGCAACTGACAGTTTCCTTTGTCCACTGTCAGAATTGTTTGCAGTAGGGATTATATATTTTATCCAATTCAAAAACTTTATTCCCTCAAAAGATACCATCCAAGGAGGTAACACGTGGAGGCTTTGTGGCATTTTATCCTGTTCACTCTGACATAAAGTATTTTATTTTATTTTTGCATGCCATCTAAGCCAAAATAGGGGAAGAGTAGTATTTTCAGAGACTTTATTGTCTTGCCTAAGACATACCTACAGGTGATGTAGAACGAATAAGCTGTTGAAGGACTGTATCTCTCTCATGGTGTAAAAGGTACCAATATGACCGATCTCATTCTAGATGACTTAGGTGAGGGCAGCTGAAATAAGGTTGCTGAATCTCATTTTGTAGTTTATGCAAATTCAAAATCTGTAATTAATTAAAAAGGGTGAAGTATTTTTAAGGGAAGAACATTTTTCACTATTTGTCACCCTCAGTGAGATTTAAAGTGAATGTTGTAATTTATAATAAACTCTGTTTATCATACAGAGGTTCGTACCCCTGCCTGTGAAGCCCAAGGTCTGCTAAATAGGACTGAGTCCTTTCTTTGGAAATGACTGAAAAGAAGTTTGATAGAAAAAGACAGGGTATGGCTTCAGCTTGGAAGCTTGTGGAATTGGTGTAGAACACAGACAAGAGACAGGTCATAAGAAACTGTATTCAACAAAGAATTATTTTAAAATCTAAGAGGATAACTATGAACTAAGAGAAGTGCTGTAGGTAAACGTTTCCTCTCCCTTAAAGTTTGAGGGATGTTGATAGTTGCATAACTTAGCTTACTATATATACATATATATATATATTTATTTATTTGTTTATTTATTTATTTTTGCTTAGGATTACCAATAGTTGTAAAACTTTCTAAAGCAGTGGATACAAAAACCAATGGATATTGCTCTACTATAGAGTCAACAACCTGCATTAAGTCCACAGTGAGCTTTTTTCATAAAGCTCTCTTCTAATCCTTCTGAAGCTGTGTTAAAAATACTAGCTGTAAAAAACTGTCAGATTTATTTCGCATGTAAAGAATGTTCTGAAGAAACAGAAATGTCATCTAAAGTCTTCTGTGTTTCAGATAATCAAAAAATGACTCTGAGCATAATGTCATGTCTTCTTGCCAATCTTACCTTCTCTTCTTGTAGCTTAAAAGGAGCTTTTCTTCATTCTTAATAACATTAATGTACTTATTAATTATAAATTGTACATGAGAGTTAAGATGCTCATAACTACTTGTTTGCTTGCTTTAAAATGCTGTTGTGCTTAGTGATCATCCAAGGAACTGAGAATAGACCTCTCCAGTGCCATTTGCCAACAGGCTTTTTTCAGAAAGCTTCAGAGTGTCTGGTGCAGTCCTGCTATTTAGGGCTCTGGGTCTTAAACACAGTCTCCATAAACTTTTCTCCTTCTTGAGATAAAAAATAGCAAGTACAGCATTTAAAACACAACATTAATATAGAATGAAGTTATGTTTATAAATAAGCTAATAACTTTATTTTTGCCTTCTTCAGTTGTTTTTTCTTTTTGTTCTTTTTTTTTTTTTTTTTTTGGTTGTTAGGCCTTTCTTCTAAATTAGGATAGTAAAATAAATTTCTGTTACCAGCATGGATTTGACATGCATGATGTTGCTTCAGCTAGTTAAATGGAGAGAGGGGAGAAAGATGAGGGGAGTGTCTCTTGGTTTTAGTGGCATCTGCTGAAAAACTGGGAAAGGGAAGTCTATCCCTTTTAATATATTTTCCCTTTTAGGCCTTAAGGATCCAGGACAGGGATTCTTTTGGCAGTGTCCATTCATACTGGATTTAAGTTGTTACCAAGATCAGGGAACTGCTAGTGATCATTCTATTAAATATATTTTATTTTAAACTTAAGCAGACTCTTCACTGAGCTTTAACTTGGACAGTTATTTGTGTGCCCATATCAAAGCTGTTACCAGTATTTCAGCTGTGACTTTTTTCTGCAGAGGACCTTAGGTTCCCCTTCTTTTTCAAGCTAAGGACCTTTCATTTGCAGTTCTGTAGTCTGCCTTTCACTTGCAGCTCTGGAACCTTTCAGATAGCTATTGTGAATGTATTTTCCAGCATCTCTGTGGCAATATTTTCTTCCTGCTGTGTTAATAATGTTTTTCTCATAGTCTTGCACCTACAAACCTTGTTATAATTGTTATCGTGCATTCTTGTGGGAATTACAAGTACGCTGTGCTCTTTTCATATTTGTCTGTGATTAATTTTTTGTTTTAGACACCAGTTTAGCAATTATTTCCTTTGTCATTCAGCATTCAAAGAATTCTTTTGTCCTGTTGTCTTTTAAAACATTGTAGTATATTAGGGATGTCATATACCTTATTTCATTAGTTTTCATCTGAGTATTTTAAAAGAAGTTGGTATATTAGGGACATTCAAGTTGTTAACCTAGTAGCTTCGGCTGTTTCTGTTGCTTCTTGGAGCCAGTTGGTCAGATATACCTACTGTTGTTTTTTCCTGTTTTCCATGGACCAAACCTTTTAGATTTCTTCAATGTTTCTTCTAGCCATTTGGTTTCACAACATTTACATGTCAGAGTGTAACCTGCCTTCTAAATAGGGCTGTGGACTGAGTAACTCTATCTCAAAAATCACAAAGCGCTTAAGAATTTTTTCAATATTCCATAATCTGTGCGGAAATTTCTGTTCACATACCCAACTTGAATCCTGTTCTGTTAAGATTTCCCATAGACCTGAAAAATTCACTTCTTGTTTTCCAGTTTTAGATCAGTCTCAGATCTGCAGGGGTATCATTTGGTTTTGTTTTCTAAACAGAATTAAAAAAAAAAAAAAAAAAAAAAAAAAAAGGCAAGAAAGCCTTTCACAGTTTATATTTTCTACATGGAATATTTTTCTTATGTTTATAACAAAATTTCTTAATTGTTAGAATGTTGTATCATAATCATTAAATTACATTACACACTCTTTCTCTGTTTTTTGGTTTTAGTTTTTTTTTGGTAATCCTTTCGGCTATGAAAGTTAACCATTCAATTCAAAAACCTGCTCTGGATAAGATGTTCAGTGTCCCACCCAGATTCCTTTCTGGCAAACATGCCCTCAACTCCCTCAACTCTTACTGCTCTATAGTAACTGCAGGCTGTTGGATTTGGAAATTATGCAGCAGAACGTGTTGGGGGGAACATGTGCATAATTGAGCAGGGTTTATTTATGCATGTGTATTTATGTATGGATCATGAATCTGTTAATATAGTAGAACTGATTCATGCTAAAATTATAAATGATACATTTGTGATCATTTTTTTCACATCAGATCACAGTAAGTCTCTCAGCACTTCCATTAATGGCAGTACGTGGAGAAGTGTTATTGAATTAATTATATGCTGAATAAAATATCTATAAATAGGGCTTCTCTATCCTTTCTAAGGACCAGATTCTTTTTTTTAAACAGATCCCACCACTACTTGCATTGTACAAGGTCTGGTCTGCTGTGAGCTTTATTTTGACTCAGAGTAGATGAGAATTTCAGACTGTCCCTTCAGTTTATCCAGTGCTATTAAACAACTGTAGTTAGATCATTCTGGAATAATTCACTAGACCATCTTAAGATTCATCTTAAAGTGAAGCTTTATGTAGCAGATAAAAGTGTAGTAATACATTCAACTTTAGAGCAGTTGGGATGTAGTTCATGCAGGAATATATATCTGTCCATCACTCATTCTCCTTTATGATTGCTGTCAAGAACTAAAAATTAAAAGGTAGACAGCTTCCGTTGGAAGATTAGAAGGTGTGTGCCTTGTGCATTGTTAGAAAAAAGTCATGATAGAAGCCTTTTGTTGCCATGCCAAAGCAATATAAAGCAGCAGCCATGCTTCTCATATGGACTAGTCAGAGTTCGCTTCAGCAGATAGGTTAGGCAGTGAACAGTTTGACTCCCCTCCTAAGCACCAAAAATGCTTTGGGAGAAGCCATCAATCTTGCAATAGCGCGCTCTTTTTATCTGAAGCAATTTTATAATTTGTTTCCTGAATTTAAGCTGCAAATGAGTGTTTCTTTTATCTGACGGTTAGTGTTTTCTGTATTGTGTAGCCCAGAACCAGCATTATAACACAGGATACTTCCTTTCTTCTAAATGTTAAGGGAGACAATGTGTTTCATTTTTTTAAGTAGATACTTAAGTAGATTTATATAAGGATCACCTTTTCTGGGCAATTAAATGTTTTTAAAGGGTGCATTCATACTTTGTGCAGTAGTAATTTCAGATTCCTGGAATAAGCATACCTTCTCTTCCTTTGATGTGTTGCTTACTTGTAAGAATTGGCAGTGTTATTATTTTGGAAGCTTTTTTCAATGTTCAAAGGTTACAAATACTTCTTTCTGCATTTATGAGTCTCCAAAGTACTAAAGAAGGTATCTTATATAAGTATCCTATAGCAGAAGGGAGCTGAAGCATGGCAACTTTGTAAATGGATGCAATAAATCTGAATGATTTAATATGATACGTTGTCAGATACACAGATAAACATTTAAAGTCTGTTGGTACTTTATTTTTATAGTGTTTATTTGCACTACAGTTTTTTAAAACTGTTGATTTTTTTGAGAGCTAATTGTAAGATTTTCTGCAGTGCTCCATATTTCTTCAGAACAGCAACATGTAGTCATCTTGTATTTACTCAACTTATTCACTTGTATTTATTC
The DNA here is from genome assembly GCF_009819795.1 of Aythya fuligula. Lineage (NCBI taxonomy): Eukaryota > Metazoa > Chordata > Aves > Anseriformes > Anatidae > Aythya > Aythya fuligula. The sequence continues at coordinate 3,949,255 of NC_045565.1, read as the reverse complement.
TGTATGACAAATAAGGTATGTACCTGTATCCTATGAATCTATAGAGTTTACATTCTGATAATGTTGGCAGCAATGTTAGTTTAGTCAGTGTAGTATGTTTCTAACTGTTGATCCTGAGTGGATGTGTATTTAGAGTTGATAATTCACATGGTTGAATCCTGAAGTCTGCCATTCTGAATCTCCCTACATTGCAGGTTAGGAGGAAGTAATGTTGTAGTAAGCTTTTGTAAACTCTAAACCACAAGTAAAGAATAAAAAAATGTTCTGGAACCTTTTCAGCTTTCCTGTACTCACTAGATAGAATTGAAAGTAGCAGGAAATCTAATTGAGAATCACTACCTTGTCTGTCAGCAGTCCATTGCAATTGGAGTTCACCATGACTGTGTATCCAGAACAATCAGCACCTATTCCAAGTTTCCATTCTCGCTCTTCTTCCAGATTCTTATAGAGGACTTTCTTCTCCTAAAGAACTTCTTCCTGAAAACAAGACTAGCATTAGCACTGATAGCTGTAAATGTTCCTTAGTTAATTAGTTACTAGATGATTAAGAAATTTCTGGCAATACTGAAGAATTTTCTTCTTAATGTCATTGGTAGATGATTGAGGCAAAGTTTCTTTTCTTGGGGAAAGCATGTACTACAAGATGCAATTACTATGAGTGTAGTGAATGCAAATGTCTCATTTAGATTCTTGCTTTTGAATGCTTTTCTATTTCTGGGGTAAGAATTGAGGGATAGGGCAAGTTGAACAGTGCATCTGGTATTCTTAGTTCAATATTCTACCATTTTGTCCTTTTTTTCGTATGGTAGCCCATCCTGCTACTTTATATAAATAACTGGTAGGTGAGAACATCATACTCTGTCTCCATCATTCAATATAAAACTAAGAAAGCAATGACTTTGTTAGTCTGTGTGAGTTATTTTCATTATTTACATCAGTTCTGTCTGGTTAGGGGGGCTTCCGTGCATATGATCATCTCATTCTGTTGTTTATGCTTGATCTGTTTGGACTTCCAGATACAGACAGAATCCCTTTACCATTTGGTTTTAGATGCAATTAGATACACAAACAATGCCTAAAATATTCTCAGTCCTTGCAGTAGTTAAAACTAAATCAGTTTAGATAACATCAGCATGCAGGTTCCATCCAAATGTACATCACAGCTCTTTGAAATGTTGCTGAGAGAGGTTCGGGTCAAAGCCTGATTAGGTGAAATCCAGCATAATTAGCACCAAGTTCAGTTTTTACCCTGCTTTGAGCATGAGGAAAATTTCTCAACTTCTTGGGTAGGTTTGTTTCCTGTATGGCCGCTTAGGGAGTTCTGTCTGCATGTACGAATTTTTGCAAAGATGTGGAGATGCAGATTTTGGACATACTTTCTAAATGGAAGAATATTCAAGGATGAAGGAAGTGTGTTGAGTGTGCAAGGAAAAATCTAGAATATATAGTAACATGGAGAAGAATATACAATTAGAATAAAATAGAATGCGATGATTTTGCGATTTTGCTCCAAAGTATTACATAAGAGAAGAAACTAAAGATACTTTCCTTACCTAGACCTATTTTTTTTTTTTTTTTTTGTGGAAGATGGTTGAGTAGAGCTCTGTTATTTTCTACAAGTGAATGGTGTTCTATGTTTTCTTCCAACTGTCTTAATTATCACTAATTTCTGTAGAGCAGTGTGGGCAAAAATCATACATTGAGCACTTCAAGACAGAAAAATACCCTTCTGATGTGTGAGCACCATCAGCAAAAACAGGTGTCCGAGAAGTCTTATGCAGCCACTTGCATCAAAATAAGGATATGATATTTTTCATTTTCTATGGCAGCCAGAATTCCAGTAGTTTGCACTCTTGTTTTTTTGTTAGGAAGTCGTCTTCCTCAGCCACCTTCTTCAGCTCAGTCAGATGGTGAGCTCATGGTTTAACACTTTGGATAGGAAACTTTTAAGAGATCTGTGAGCCTGGAGACTAGATAACTAATGTGGGTTTCCGGTTGTATTTATGACATAGATGCTTGAATTTATGATAAACGTACTTAGTGCGTTAGTATTGGTAAACAGTTTGATTTGCATAAAGATCTTAACTGAAGTTATTTTACCATCTAATCTGAAATCTATTATCCCCTTCAAATAAGTCCACTAAGATAACACACTTTGAGTAACATTTAATTATGTTCTTGTAGTTAACACACATAGCAACCTTACATATCAAAATGCAATGTCGTATGTGTCTGCAAGTTTGAGAATTATTTACACTTTCAATGTAATCAGGAACATAATGGAAGAAACCCTAAGTTGTGCAAACTGGTGACCCCCTAGCAGGTTTTGTCATTACGGTAACAACTACTTCAGGCTCTATCTCAACACAGGGAACTGTGAACTCATCTTTTTCTTCCTGCAAGGACAGGAGTGTGAGTTGGCTTTAAAGCACTGTAGTAGGCAATGGTGGAGGAAGAATGTTAGTAGGACACCTAAAAAACCATTTGTTACTGGAGCAGAGGTCATTATCCAGATGGCAGCATTGAGAGGGCTTCCTTGGAGTTGTCAGTTGCAACAGGGTAAGTTAAAGTATTCTAGAAGACAAAGCCGTTTTTAAAATGAAAAGACAATTGACAAAACAGTTAAAAAATGCAAAAAGTCTATGAAAAACACAACAAAAAGGCTACACGTAAAAAAAATTATCTTAAAGTCTGGAGAGAACCACTTGAGATGTTTTGTTTGTTCTGCCTTTGGCACAAACAAGCTACCCAGTGGGATTTCACATTCTGCAATAAGCAGGCGTATGGGTTTCAAATGATTCCTTACTGTAATTGAACACACTTCTTACATATACCAACATCCCTTTATCTCTTTCCATGTAAAACAGTTTTAGTAATACCATGGTTTAGTAAGGACAGCCTTTGTGTAGGTGCTTACACCACAGGCTTCAGTATTTAGGCCTTAACTTCAAACCCACTGAAATCACTGGAGTGATTGACATGAACTCTGCTGGCTCATGTCTCAAAAGCCTTGTCCCAGTTCTATTTACTGAGTTTTACTATTGTTTATTATCGAAATAAACCATGAAGAGCATATAAGTTTGCCAGTGCACAGTATATTAAGGTGTTAGAACGAAGACAGGCATTAAATGCACAAAGTTTATCATGAAGCAGTGTTTCCTGAATCCTTTTGAGTAATATTTTTTTTCAGTTGGCAGGCAAGTTCATCGATGTTTTATTGTTATCATGTACTTCAGGACTTGGTGTAACAAGTTGTATTTTTCTTGTTTGCCTTTTAACTGTCAATCTTCTATGAAATGTAATTACTCTTGATTAAATGCTTGTAGTTATTCCAAGTTACTTTTTAGTAGACATGTCACCTTTTTCCCAAACATGCTTTGTATATTTATCTTTTTGTCTTTTGCTAACACACATCTCAAAAGCAAAGTATCTGATCTTGCCTAAAACAAACAAAAACAAACAAACAAAAGAGTTCACTTTTGATGTTCCCAAAGTGGCTTGCATTTTTTTTTTGTCCTTGTACCAAAGAAAGTTGTGTGGTTTTTTTTTTTTTTTTTTTTTGCAGGAGTATCCCTTCTGGCTAATTCAATTACTTTCAGGTTTTATAAGATGATACTACACCCAGTGGCAACCAGATTTCTCAAAAGAAGTTATTTCTAGTTAGGTTCCAAAGTAAATGGCGACATTTTGGAATGTTTAGATTATTTTCTACTGGTAGTGGTTTGAAGACAGAGTTATTTTCAGCATGATTTCAATGTTGGGAAAATATGACCCACTTCTATGTTCACAGCTTGTAAAACTGGAGCGGTGCATCCTGACCTTACATCATCACGGTAGATGAAAAATTCCTTGTACAAAGTGCGTAATAACCACTTCTCTGACACTTGTCTTCAGCCTTCTCCCATCACTGAAGGACGCGCTCTGGGTATAATGGAGAAGTTTGTATTCAGTAGGTGCTAGGCTCGTTTTTTCCCCTACTTGTGGATCGGATGACTGGAATTAACTCTGGTTTAGGCATTGTTTTCCTGATACTTCACTAAATCTGTTTCTCATTAATGTCATGGAAATTTAACTTTTATTCTTGTCTGAAATGTATGATGTCAGTATAATGCTTAAAATATTACAGACTAATGTTCCTAATAAAACAATGAAATGTTACAAATTAAGTTTTAGGAATACCACCTAAATGAATGAATTCTAGGTCATTATTAGCGCATATGAGACTACTGTAGGAACATATTCGTAACTTCTATGAAGCTGTATTCAAATACAGGATTTAGACTATGATTTAGACTTTTTATGGAGGCTGTGTTCATTGCACATAAAGCATGTTATGAAGAAAATCTATTTGAATATGTGATAAAACTACTATATTTTCACTGGGTTAATTGAGGATGAAGGCACATTTTCAGAGATTTTTGGAGTCACAGTGGTGTTGTACTATTTAAAAACTTGTGTAAAATATTGGAAGGAGAATACACACTTCCTATTAATATGGATTATAATGTAAGCATACATTTTGTGCTTCATTAAAAGTATCTTTAATTCTATTGAAAGATCATTATTTCTTGCCAATACTTGTAACTCTTGTAGATAAATTATAGAAATAAGCACTTTATGAGCAGTAGAGCTGTAATCTATATATTTATATATACATGAATATATATACACACACATCCTTTGAGGTATTCTAATAGAGCATTTTTTTCCAGATGTTTCAAATCTGGAAACTATTAAAAAAAAAAAAATCCACAAATACTGCAAATTGAACTTCGTGGCTAATTTGGAACTTCAAGGAGACCAAAGCTCTTTTACAGTCTGAACAGAGAGTTTGCATATGCACTGTGCTGTGCTTTGTGATCACACAGTGAAAAAGCTGTATGTGAAGATAAAAGTCACTACAATTGGACACCACACCCTCAGAAACATGTTTCCAAATACTGTTGAAGCATGTTCTAGTGAAAAACCTGGGGAAAAATCATTGAATATCCTGCAGGTTGTTTGCAAGCAGTCAAGATGCAAAGAAGAGACAGTGCATCTTGTTTGTGGCTGCTTTGAAACCTTCCTTTCAAAACACTGCTGTCATAGTACAAGTTCTCATTTCCCGAGCACTGTTTCAAAGGATGTCATTGGTTTTCTCTGGGAGGGTATTAAATTGAGGGAGAAGGTTGAAGAACATTGGTGTGATTCTCGTTCTATATACCTGCAGATTCAGTCCATCATTTCCTACATGTTTTCCTGTTTTCACAGGAAGCCTTTTCTCAGCCCTCAGAAAACAGATCTGTTTATTCCTATGTTTTATGGCATGATTGGTTCATTCAATGCAAATTTAGATATCTGTGTGTTGTGGCCCACCATAACAATAATTTTTTCTTGATTCTTTAAGCTTATGTTACAGGTATGAAATCACCTTACAATTGGAAAATGATCATTTGTGTGTAAAAGATTCAGGTGATTTTATAGGGAGATCATTTTTTACAGTGCAAGAGAACAAGTGTACCAGTCTCGTATTCCAGTTTCTAGCAGAGTCCAGCTGAGAGGTCTGCAGCATTCTTGCTCCTGTTCTTACACACCTTTGCATGTGCCTTTCTAAATTTTATCCCAGCAAGAAATGAGCACAAAGCCTGTAGTTACTGCTCACAAGCTCTGCCTGGTTTGGCCCGCCTTTTTTTCCAGTAGCCAAGTGGTGGATGTAGTCTGTTGTTTTAGGCATAATGGTCCCTTGAGCCACACGTATGTTTGCTACTCTAGAGAATAGACAGTCACTGCTTAATGCTTCTGTGTAGGCAAATTCAGTTTTGCAGCATTTGGTAAAACACATTCTCTACTCTCTAATACTATTTATGAAACTTGTACGTTTTTCTCTGTTGCAGTGTCTCAAAATTGTATGAGTTGTATGCAAAATAAAAATCCGATTTTTGGGGTAAAGGGTCAGGCTTTTAAATTTTCTGTATTTCATCTTTATGAGTTGCATAAAGTGCAGTCTGGTACACAAAGGAAAAACAGCATTGTATTTCTTTTTCTCCTTTAGATGTAAAATATAAACAAAAAATCGTGATCTGTTTTAGAATCTGCCGAGAAAAGTGACTAGATAATGAAAAATATTAAGGATCATACAAACAGGGCTTATGCTAGGGTACAGAGTAAGGGTTCCTTTGCAGATTTTTCATCTAGACTTGTTCCCCTTCAAATAAAAGGATTCTCTGCCTTGGTTTGTTTGTTTTTTAAAAAACTATAAAATTAGAACTTCAGGATTGCATTGGCAGTTTGACATTACAAATCAAACTGAAATAAGATGTGACAGGTAATGACTGACATGAACCACCAGTCAAAATACAGTGTGTTTAGTTCTAATGAAAACATACACACCAGTCTATATGGATTACAGGCTTAAATAACATTTTATTCATTTTAGGCAGTGTCCTTCTTGCAGTAGTGATCCAGGATTAGACAATTTCTTAATATTTTTCTTTCTTACTCCTGTGGTTTGGAGATTTTTCTGAATAAAAGTGCCTGCTGCCCTGCTATAAAGTAGGGCTTGAAAAGTGCCAAGAGGTATATACCAAAGAGAATACAGTAGGATAGAGAAAATGAGGCAACACTGTGTATCAGTTTTTGTTGTTGGGTTGATTGTTTTAGAATACAACTTAAACACTTTTCTTCAAGGAAAAAGTGATTTTGAGAAACTTAATTTCTCAGTTTGTCAAGATCAGTCTTTTTCCCAGAAGGTCTGCTTAGTGGAAGCATTACTTTTGTAAGGGAGAACTGTCTCAGTGGCAGTTACTGATCTTGTTTAATTGAATGATCTTTTTAAGAGCATTTTATAATCGAAACTATTGCTCAAGAAATGCAAAAAAAAAAAAAAAAAAAAAAAAAAAAAGGCCAGTTAAAAAGCATTCCTGTATAGCAAAATAAATACACTTAGGTTCAAGCATTCACTTGTTCTGGTGAGAAGATTTTGAAGATTTTTGTGCAGTAATAGGGACCAGAAGACACAACTCACCAACCGTGCAGCTTGTGAAAGTGATGTACTCCTTGAATGCAGCAGTTAGCAGAGGGCCACCCTCAGATGAACGGAACTTGAACAAAATCCTGGCAATAATGAGTTAATCGGGAGTTTACCGATTTTTTATCAGTAAACAAAGTCTAGAGAAGACTGATGCACAGATCAGTGATTTTTTTTTTTCCCCCCAAAATGATGCAATTTAGTTTGTTCTCTCAGCTGATGTATGGAAAATGTAGAAATTAAATTTCTGTGCCATTGTGGAAGTGACAAAAGCTGCTCTGTTGTAAAGACGGTAATGATTCCTTTCTATTGCCAGGACTTCCGTTCAGTAAACACTGCTCAATACAAAATGAAAAGTCCCACTCCAGGTGCCTAAAAGTAGATGCTCCTCTGCTTTGTACGAACTTGGTCCTGTTCAAGTCTTTGTGTTTCTTCCAGTCATTAAGAGCCTTTTCTGGGCCATTTCAAGCTCTATCACTATTTTTATTAAAAAGGTAGAGCTTTGGGTAACGACTTCAGAAGATGTATTACCATTATGTTACCTTCAAACTATATAAGGTAACAAATGCTGAATTATTCTGTTTTCTGCTCTGTCTTTATGCACCTATAGCAATTTAGATAGTTTCTGAAAATGTTTGGGGTAGAGTTGAGCAAGGGCAGCACACAGAAGACAGCAAGCCCGATGACATTCTTGTTGAGTCCAATGTAAGGACCTGCTCCTTTTTTGTCTTATCATTTGTCTAAATTTGTCTAGAGGCTGTTAGTCTTAAAGAGATTTAATTACTTAGAGAAAGAGGTATCAGTGCTAGCTTTCTTTGTCCCTTTATAACCATGTTAGCTACAGTAATAATTGAGAACTATATGGATCTTACTGTATCTGCTAACAGAAGGATGTATTCTTGTCCACTGGTCTGTGTTGGGACCATTAAGGGATGAGGGATGTGAAAGTGCTGGTGAATAACAGCCTTCACCCCTGCTGATGTGTTGAGATGCCACATGCTTAACTTCCTGCTGCTCAGAGGAGCTGCCTTTCACTTTGGATTTCTTTCCCATCACTTTTGACTTCTAACCCATTCTTCCAATCAAACCTTTGCCTCTTGCCCTGTTTGTTTAGTCTGCTCTAGTTTCTTCTATCCACCATTTCCCTTAGAGTAACATCTACAGAGTACTACAGCAGATTGGAGACACCTGCTTTTCCCAAGTTAAGGCATTCAGACATTGTAGGGTTAGAACTGCCTGAACGTTACAGTTGTATCTTCAATGGAGATCTCTGTGTGCACGCCTTCACTAACCCCCTTTTTCTTTTTTCTCCTAACTGTACAAATAAAAAATACCATTATGTATTTCTCTTGGTTCTTTGTACATTTAGATTTTTACTGACAATTTAAGTGATACTGTAATTTTGAGGAATAATGGTTGTCATGTTTAGCTGTTTGCACTGTTGTTTTGGCAAAAGGCAGACACTTCTAGAACAAAATGATCTGTACAGTTTTAGTAACAGCATATAGAAAGGTGTTAAAAATATTAGGCAAACGTACTCGTATCTGCAATGAACACCTGGCTGTATAAACACAAAAGTAAAATCCATGCATCTGCCCTTCATAAATGATCATCTCACAGCTATCATCTCACAAAGTCCCTTTTCTAGGATAAATTACCATATATCCATTCACTTCAGTGAATGTAACATTGTCTCATACACATAATGTCTTTGAGATTTGCAATTACCTGAAGACCTATCTTAATTGATTTTCCCTGCTTAATCTCTGTTCTTACAAACACAGTTTGTAAGAAGAATTGTCAATTCATTTTTACGTGTCTTGTCTTTTTTCATATAATTCATTGTCTTCATAGAGCATAAGCTACTGTTTGGGAAGGATGCAAGATGAGAATGCGACTTTATATTTAAAAATATAGTTGGCTTTCTGTGACTTTAAGCAGAGCTCAGAAGTACTTACATTTAGTGACAGGTATTTGGTGTTTGTTCATTGATTTTGTTGCTCTAGCTAGGTTTCCCCAGTACTTCTGCATGCTTTAATTCAATTAACCATCTTCATCCAACCCACTATAACAGCTTTTAATTGGAAAAGAAATCAGATACTAGGTATTAAAAACCAAGGAGTGCTTCATTCTGACATAAAATTAGAGAAAAATCGGTGAGAATGGCCTCCTGTCATACTGATAACGGAATCATGTGCTGAAAACAGGTTAAAGGTCTTCGCATCCCTGCAGGTTGTCTTCCATTATTGTGGACTGTTAATTCTCTTTCTACTGTTTTAGAACAGATAACAGTTTTATTTTTTCTAGTTGCAAGCAATAAAGAGATTGTAATACCTCACAAATATCTTTCTTTTCTTTTGTCTTCCATGTCTATGGGAGTGTGGATATGTGCATACAGTGTGTATGCAGTTGAATAAAAAGAGGAAATGTTACCATCATATTCAATAAAATAAGTGAAGCCATTCTTTGAAAACTCAGAAATTCTATCAGATAAAAGGTGAAAAAATAATTCTCCTTTTTTTTTTTTTTTCTTCATTAAAAAATTATGAACTTCATACAACATTCACAGGGAATGGGAGTAGTACGTTACATGAGGTATAATTAAAAACAAATCCACCATAGCCCAGGAACATATTTGTGGAATTCCTTTCCTTACTGGATGAAGCATGAATGCTGCGGCCTCTTCTTGAAGATCCAGATTTTCTTAAAGGAGAAGAGAAAGTGCACTAAGAGATGTGGGCTCAGGGCATCACAGGCTGGGGTAATGCCAACTGTTGGTTTCTGGGCTGAGCAGAGAATGTGGAATGAGCGTCCGTCAGTCTCAGCATTCATAAGCAAGTATGTGAGCAAACCCACTCTTCAGTCCTAGCAATGTTGATCTATAACACTTAACGCAGAACTTGAGTTGTGTTGCACATGGGGGAGGAAGATATTCTGTGTTCCAGGGTGTCCGTTTCCCAGATTTTTATACACTGATATAATGGTGAATTTATTACATGAAGTGAATTCTGTCTTATTTTCAGTATTTACATCCAGATCACCTTTTGCTGTTGTGCTAATGTATGGCACAAAAGTTTTTGATGCATTTCTTCAGCTCCTTATGCCTTAATGTGAATCCTATTTCAGTGAAAAATAAATAAAAGATAATTTTTAAATCCTTTCAGATGACTTTAAGTATCTTCTAAATGACCTTTTCAAAGGTCATTCTTTTTAAAGACTGAAATAATCCTACTTACCCAAAATGTCTTTTACATACTCTTCTTTAAGAATATTCCGATTACTCAGATTTCATAGGAATTGGCATATCAAACATAAAATTAACAATAAGCAGCATGTATAATATGCATAGAAGGATGAATGCTATAGGTATTTTTCTATAACACCACTGTAGCTTAAGCAGTATATAGCATAAGGCTTATTCACTCACTAGAGGTTTCACAGAGATGTGTTTTTTTAATTAAAAGCTCAGGATATCTTTTCCCCATGTAATTAATGAAAAACTGTTTTTCTTAAGATGTTTTTTCTAAAATATAATGAAGGGACTCCCCCAAAGGAAGTTCTCTGTTTCTTCTTAATGATTTGTCCTGTTTAGTACATTTGATAGTCCCAATTTGGCAGTATTTTCTACAGCAGCCTTTCAAAGTTGCCTGATGTGTTAGTGGGCTCCCGGCTGGCAGAGCCTTTGCCTTGGCATATGACAAAGCCAGTGAAGAAAAACTTCCTTGGAAATCACTGGTAACAATTCTAGTCATAGAAATGGAGGTTGTGTGCAATTCACAGTCATTTTAAACAGCTCTAAGTGCAGCTTTTGTTGACAGCAGTGGTGCCTGCCACCTCCATCTGCCTTTTGCTACTGCCTGCCTTGTACCAATGCTAGCGTGTCATCTGTCTTGCCTGGTAGCAGCTTGGACTAGAGGAGCGAACCAGTTTCAAGCACTTCAGTTTACTGATCTTTTTCATGGTACTACTGCATGACCACTAGCTTTAAGGTGAGGACAGGCACGTGGAGGTTTCATGCTGGACCATAATTAGATAGGATTAGTTAACCTGAAAGCTCTGTGTTTCCACATGAAATTCACTTATGAGAAGAAGTCCTTTATACATACATTTTTTGTGTGTGTGTATATATACACATAGACTTAGAAGGTCTACTAGTCTTAGCTGTGGTGTATCATAAGACATGCTGTTTAGGGTAGATGCCTCAAAATTGAGACCAGCGACTTCAGTTAGATTAAAGAAGGTCATGCTGTTTTGTACTGTGAACTGAGATCAGGAGGAGTGGCTGTTCCTGCAGCATATGAATGCCTTGCAATGGCAGGGAGCTGATCCGATACGACAGGCCCACATGGACCACACTGCTGAGGAAAGCAAAAAAAAAATCTGAGGTTTGTCACTAGTGTGCCTAGGGGTAAATGTCTTCCTCATCTGATCAGCCTGTCCTTGAGCATGGCAGCAAAATGTATTAGGTAGAGAGCTTTTGAAAAGGTTGATTATCTATATCATCTTGGGGTATTTTCCTACTCTTTTGGATGCTGTAATACTTCAGGGAAATCCATCTGCCCCCTCAAACACAAAGCCTCTCTCCATGTTTTGCCTGGACATCTGTGCAGTGGGGGCAGAATGATCCCTTGAAGTCACTAGCTGAAGCCTTGAACTGTGGTGTTTAATTGCAGGCATTGCCTTAAATCCGAGCTGCAGCGCTACCTGCATTTGCCAGGCTGTGAAGGACTGAAGAGAGAGATTGATGAGGGGAGAGTCCACAGGCTCAGAGTTTCCAAAGGCGCAAGGAATTGCCCATACCCATCTGGCCTGACCTGCTGCTTGGATTTTCTCAGGAACCTTGATGCTCCCATTGACATTTCCCTTCTAACCCCCTTGCCACCATCTCTCTCTCTCTCTATTTTTATTTTTTTTTTTAACAGGTATTTGTGTTTTAAGGTTTGTCTAATTTTACAGTCTCTAGACTTTCAGTATATGCATGGTATTTTGGTATGATACAGATTTCTTCCATTGCCCTACTTTTCATTTTGGATTGGGTAATTTTTTGTTAAAAATCAGAGAATCAAGGGAGAAGTACAACTACAGAAGAACAAGGAGAATTAAGACAACCAGTTGCAATGCATAAAATGCAGTGTCCAAAAGAGGTTCATAATTCAGACTCACTGTACAGACTACTTTTTAAAAAAATCTTTATCAGCAGATTATAGGAGATAATTTTGTTTCATTTTATCTAGAAAGTCAATTTTGGACTCGGAGAAGTTTTGCTTAAATTCTGTTTGCATTTTAGAAGAAGCTTTAGACAGCTATAGAATATTCTTTTGTTGGGTCTTGCAGCTTAATTCTGAAAAGTGTAGTATGTAGTTAAAGTTTGCTGTATTACAGAGTAATAATGTCTTTGTGTGTATCTAAATGATCTAATGGTCTTGGTGCAAATGAAAATAAGTATATCGTTTCCAGATAGGAAATGAGATCACTGTGATGGTTCTGTTTAAAGGAGGAATATATTAGGGCCTTTTCATACTTGAGAGCAGGAATTTGCTGTATAGACATTCATTTATAATACATGTTGCCAGTGATTGGGTCTCAGTTATTATCAATCATTTCACTTTCATACTCAGAATGGTTAATTTCTTAAAAAATCTTACCCTTACTTTAGCTGCAAGGTTGTAATATCATGAGACTGCTGCCCTAAATTCAGCAGTGATGACAGCAGTTCATGATGGGCTTGCTCATTAAGGTGATCAAGAGGTCTTTGACAGGGAAACTGGGACTGAAGTTGACCCATTTTCATCTTTCCCATTGATGTTTTTATGCTTCTCCCCTCCTTCCACTGAAGACCAAAGTGAGTAATCTGCTGTTGTACTTGGTTCATTTTATTTTGGGGAGCTGTAGTTACTTCAAAGGTTTAGTTCATCGTCTTTCTTCCGGTTTTCTTGCCACCACACACCATTCTTGTGTGGTCTGCAGGAATATTTGGTTTCACCAGACATCTTTCATTCCAGTTCTGCATCCTTTGTACCATTTATGCAGCACTACCAAAAGTCATTTGCTCCACCGTACTTGTATATTATTCTACATGTATGTGAATAGTACTAGCATATTATTCTATGTGTGTACTTTTAGAAAATGTATAATTTTATATGAATTCCAATTTTTATGAATATTTGGTTAAGCGTGTATACATACAGTTAGCTGTGTCGCAAAGTGGTTGTTGGCTGTGCCAGTAGTAGTCTTCAATGTGCTTATATGCAATTTGCAGTTTAACTTTTCCATATGCTTTTCTCTGGGTTAAACAGCAGCAAGTACTAACTATATCCTGCCTTAGAATCAAACTTCTTGTGTGCAGCAGCCGTCTACTTTGACTACTTCTTGTTTTATTACACATCTCAGTATGTAAAAAGTTGAGTGTGAAATACTAAGTTAATACCCCAGTGATCATTCTTAATTGAGGGGCGGGGCGAGTGTCGTGATGCAGGAATCTTTTACCTGTTAAATTGTTCCAGGATTGAGATTGACAGAGGAACATGGATTAAATACTTAACGTCTTCATAAATTCCAAAAATGTTATTAATGCTTTTAGCTATAAATGATAAGCTTGTTACCAAAAAAAAAAAAAAGAAAAAGATAAAATGTGAAAAATATTATCTGAAGAAGCACAAGGGATGTATGAAAAGCACACATTCACAAAACTTTTACACTATATATCTGTGTATGTATGTCTCTGCAAGTCCTTTGATACAATGTTAAAATCAAATGTCACTAATTTAGCATTGTATCAAAGAAATATTAGTAGTTTTGAAATTAAGCATATGTACCATAATGAAATAAAATTTAGTAAAGGCTTAATCTTGGTCATATTAGCATTGTATTATGTGGATTTTTTAACAGTCACGAATGGTTGGAGTTTCAACAGAGATTGTCACTCAGTTCAACTCTTTGTGGTGAGTGCAAAATCATCATTGTCTAGAGTAATTCCATTATTATTTTAATGCATTTTTGAACACATATAATGAAGGTGTCTTCACTCATTCAACAGTTTATTCCATTTTAAATAGCACGGCTTGGGTGTTACAACTCAGGCTTCTGTCAGAATATAAGCCCATGTATTTCAAATGATGTGCCCTGGCCAGGACAGCTGCCTTGAATTGGATGGTTATATTTGATAATTTATTTTATTAGTGCCTAGTGTGTCACTTCAGATTCAAAAAGAGTAGATATAATGCATACCATTAAAATGGAGTTACCAGGATATATAAGTCTGTTCTTACAATCTGAAATTCTTAGATACCACTCCAGAAGAAGTTGGAAATGCTTATTTTTAAATCACAAGAAGTGCAAACTATTATTTGGTCTCAAAGAGTGAGATGAAATAAAGAAGTACCAAATAAAGATCATGTAGTTACTAGTGAGATTTCTTACTCACTCTGTATGCCCTACATTCAAGTGGTAGCCACTTCTCATTGTTCAACCATACTTCACTTACACTCTGTTTTCCATTATGCCTTTGTATTTAGTTGAATTCCTGCAATTGGAAAACTATTTAAATCCTCTGAGAGCAAACTATACACATCACACTGACTTTTATGATAGGTGATCAGATTATGGGGGATGATAAAAAAAACTCGAGATACACACCGCTTGCCACAGCTCTCTGATTATTCTGCCACAGGAGGACTCGTCTTAACTTGTTGATAAAGATGAAGGGCATCTTTAGAGCAAAAATTTTTATTCCCAGTGATGAAAATAAACTAGCCTGGAGGCTAGTTCAATCTAACATACTGTTAGTGGATACCTGGATATAATATTGAAAGTATCCTCACAAGGGTAGAGATCAAGGATTAATTGCTTTTACTTTGTGGGTTTCTCAGTTTTAATCAAGATTAGATGAACCCAATCAAAACGAAGCTCAAGCTATACTGACAGGCATAGAGGAAAATTAAAAGGTAGACAGAGAAGAATTAGTGAATTACCCTGCATGACAAAAAATATTTGCCTATTAGAAGAATAATTGTGTCTTTGCTGCTTTACTTTTTAGTTTTGTTTCTACTTCTTTTTCCTTTACCACAATTTCTTTTTTGGAATGTGAAGGTATTGAAGGTATGCCTATGCCCTTGCTGCTTGACTGGTAGCATTTAACGTGATGTCAGGATTTAAATGTATGTGAGAATTCTGTTCTTTGTATAACCTTCTAACTTTAAATACGGACATCAGAAGACTGCTGAAAATTTATCATTTATTTCCTGTAAAAAGAATAGCTTTTTTTTTTTTTTTTTTCCCATAGACTCTTTAGAGTCTTTCCATAGCTCTTTAGAGTTTTTAACTACGAATATTGAAGTAATAGTATATTTCTCTGAAATGGAAATGATAATTTTTTACTCTTAGAGCATAAGTAGAATCTCAGATTCATGTGATGGACAGTATAGTTCATACGAACAATACTAAGAAAAGGTATTAGATAATCTACTATAATATATATGGTCTAATCAAAGACCTAAATCCATCCCACTGTATTCCCAGACCTTTGAAATAAAAGCAAGAGCTCCCGACAGTGTCAGTAGATATTAGATCAGGTTCTTAAAGTTTGCTTTGGAAGAGTGTAGTTAAAAACTGAATTCAGGTTCCCAGGATAGTTTATAAAGAGATATAACATTATTTTTTAGACTCTGTCTTTCTTACGTTGTTTAAAATGCTGTTAATTTTTCTCATTATTGGGGGAAAAAAAAAAAGTGGTTTTGTGGAAAGAGTAAACGAACCAAGAAAGTGATTAAATGTTGGGAGGATACTAGGTAATTGGATCTGTGGTAACTGGTTTTATATACAACTAGTATCTTTTATATCATTAGGCGTGGTTTTATTAATGGAAACTTTAATATAGTAAGCATGGTTTTAAAATGGGATTAGTGTCAAGGATCATTTTTTGTATGGGCTATGAAGAATACTCTGAAGGGGTCCAGAAGTTGAGTCAAACTCTGTGTTCTGTTGGAAAAAACATGGTTTAAAGAACATTTGGGGTAGAAATATAAATAGTTCAATTAAAGTAAGTTTAAAATGTAAATAACAAAAGGGAAAAGTTGGTCTAACAGTTTTAATGGTAGGTATTTTTTCTCAGAAAGTGTGAATTATTTGATAACCTTGTGAAAGCCCAAGTGAAACGCTAGAATAACACTAGAATGTTACTATACTTACTTAGGAGATTGTTACGTACCTATTTTAGAATTGCAGTGATAGTCTTTTCATATTATGTATGTATGCAAATGACGGTGATGGTAAGCAGCAATCTTAAAAGCAGATACCCATTTCTTATCAAAGGGAATCCACTCAGGTCTTAGTTTTATAATCAAGTTGAGCACTGACTCCACCAAAGCATATATAAAGGGTGTGTTTCTATAAAATCCTTTTTAAACATGATCCATTTATTCACAAAGCAAGTACTCTTAAGACATTGAATTTGTCCTTGTAAAAAGACCATTAATGAGCATGTAGAACAAGGATGGCACTTCAGTAGGTTACTGAAATAGCCTGTCCTGTGGGAGAAGAGGACAGCAGACAGGAGCCCATGAAGATGCTGTTGGTAAGCAAGGAGTCTGAGTTTTTGCAATACTGCAATAGCAAAATTACAGCAAGTACAACGAAGTAAGAAGTGAAGGTGTAGGAGACCATGGAAAATACCTGACAGTTTTGATTGTACCAGTGGAAATCTTGAATTCCTTGCAACTCCTTACATTCTCCTTCAGAGCCTTTTTACGAGAAATGTGAAGAGCTGTATGTTTTCATATGAATGTATGAGGCGATCGTTTCATTCAAAATTGCTCAGTTCGTGGTAGCCAAGATCTTTGTGTAACTCAAAAAGAAGATCTTATGTTCTGAAATTACATAATATTTGGGTTTCTCTGAACAATACATTGTTAATAAAAAAAACTAAATAAATAAGCACTCACTCTTCCTAATTGTTATATTTGGTTGCTGATGGATAGTGTACCTTTTTTTTATTTCCATACCATTTGAGAAATATGTTTTTCCCACTGATCTTTCCAAAAGGCAAGCGTAATGCAAGGGAAAATCAGAAAAGAGAGGATTTTAAATATCCTGTTTTTCAAATGAAACGACATCGACTTACTTAACATTTGTGGAAACCTATTTTACAGGAAAAAAAAAGAACTTTCCCACTTCCTCTGAAGTTTGTTACTACTTAGAAGTGTCACATGAAGTAACTGTTCTGCACTCTAGAGGGAGTAGAGCTGAACTCGAAGCTAGTGTAGTTACTGTAATTTGAGTGAATTTTATTATCTATGTTATGTTTGTAATTCTCCATGTAAAGTATTATCATGGCATTTTTCGTAATATTCAAATTACCTGTTGCCATGCTTTGTAATTCAGGGGTCCTTTTGACCATCTGGATATTTGTTTGCATAAAAATTGATTATATACGTCAAAATTTTATTGAAATGTTTTACATTTAAGATAATGCTTTTGCTGCTTTCTCATGACATAAATTTATGAATTAACTTGTGGTTGTGCTGGAAGGGAAAGAAAGCATATTATACTCTCAATAAACCAATATACTGCCTGAAAATAATTCTGTTTCATGAGGTATATATTACTCATACTGAATATAATGTAAGTTGATTTCTGCCTCGTTCCATTTCTTCCTTATCTTCAGTCTCCCAGTGATAGGAAGGAGTATTGGAAGTCTTGTTGCGAAGGAGTTTGATCTGTACTTGTCTGAGGACCTTCTGTTTGTGATGGATTTTGTGCTTGCTTTCACTCTTTACTCATTGTATTTTGTGTGTTGGGTGTCCTTTGCTTTGACTTGATGTGAAATATGAAGGGTGATATAGTGGTACCAGTGTGCAAAGCAAAATTGGGCTAGTAACACCAGAAAAAAATAATCCCACTACATTCTGGATAAATCGTGGGTTAATATCAAGTTGACTAAAGATTTACAATTTCTGTTTGAATCAATAAAGCAAGGGTAAGCTTCCTTGGCTATAACCTGATTCTTCAGGTAATACTGCTGTTGAAATCGGTGGCACGTTTTTACAACTGTTGCCTCTGTCCCCTTTTTAAGACTTTCTTGTTCTTTGTTATACTTTATAACTGACCATAGCTTAATGCATTTTTGTCGCTGTGATAAAAATAGCAAATGTTCTTCTACTTAGTACCAGCCATGTCACTACTATAATGCTTATTAAGTAACATTTTAATCAATGTGACTGGCAATTTGCCAGAAAGAAAGATTAAAGGTTTTATCTTTTTTATGCTCACTGAATTTTGTGTTCTTTTTGAATAGTGATTCCAGAGTTCATTAGTCAAGTAAATATTGCATTGGAGAGCTTAAGCAAGAACACGGTGCATCTGTTTGATGATAACCAGTTTGTGGATGTTTCTAAGAAGGTGTATGATACCATTCACAACATCAGATGCTCAGTCATGATGATTCGGGTAAGTTTTTGAGTTGTTCATTTAAAATTTATATCTAAGATAGTTCAGGATACCAGTGCATTCTCAGGAGAATTCAGAACTATTTATGTCAACTATGTCCCAAAACTCATACCTAGGTTTAACTGATTGGTGATTTTGGATTACTAGGGGACACACGATTCAACTCAAGGAGGCTGAATCCTGTTGTATGGAGAGCGAGAGTGACAGATCAGAATGTTGTAGAAAAACATGTTTTGCTTATTAAACATACTCATGTACGTTTATTTGATTGATAAAAACCTTGTCACATCATTAATGATCATCTTGTGGCTACAAGCCCAAGTCTCTTGTAGCTTGGCCCTTGACCTTACCCAGTGGAGTGTATGAACAGAGTGTACATGCCAGTGTGATCCTGGTAATCTCTTGCTGAATTTCTGCCAGGTTGTACCAGAACACTGAACAGCATGATGTCTGTAAAACTGATAAAATCAGTGTACTTATCCTAGCGTATATTCTGTAGTTCAAGAAAACACTTCAGAACAGCTTATTTATAAAATTTGGAACAGAATTTTGTCAGATGCAGCATTTTACCCCAAATACTTTCAGTCTACAAATCCCATTTCAGGTGATAAAAGATAAGCACCGAATTGCAGTATCTGTAATTTCAGTAAATTTTTTGAAGACCAAAAAAACCCACAAAAAAACAGTAATAAAAGCACAGATAGATTTTCTGAGAAAGGTTTTTCAGTTTGGAAGAAAGAAATAAACAGATTATTTTAAATATAAAATACATTACAGGCTAATACGGAAATTTTTATGGACTCTTCTTAATCTGTTGCAATGCATAAGTTTGTTCAGGAGGAATTACATATATTTTAATTTGTTTGTCATACGTGTCACCAGGCATAAAAACTGAGATAATGATTTAGGTTAGCTGGAGATTTCACTGAAGGCTTACCCACTTGCCCTGTTCAGCACCTAACTACATGAAGCAAGATGCCACCAGTGCTATCTAATTTCATTGTAACTGCCTGAAAAAAAGTTTTATCACTTTTGTTAGTTTTCAATTCTGTAGTATTTTTATTTTCGTTTGTATTTCTTAATTGACTTAGGTGTTTCCTAGTCCTATTTGAATTATATTTGGTTTCTACCGCATGTATTCAAGGAAGTTTCATGTGTCTGCTTCCCTTCATTTCGTCCTGCTACTGTTACTTTTGAGTAGACTGTTGCTGTTAAACCATCTTCCAAATGTTCATGTCTCCTGTCATTGTGCCTTGGCAATGAAAGCAACATCTTCGCTTGCTGCTCTTTTAAACTTTATATGTTTTGAGAGTAGTGCAAGCTGGAAACATTTCTGCTCAAAAAAATATTTTTGGTGATGTGTTCTCACAACCACATATTTTAAAGGATGTAGTTTATCTGCCAACTGGGGAATTTCAAAACCTTTCTTTGGTACCCCTCAGGAGAAAGAGTTTTACAGACGATACTTGCAGGGTCAAACAGGAAAGGCAAATGTCTGCCAAGAACACTTATGTGAACGTCTCTGTTATTGCAGTATGTATCATTTGTTGAGTTTTGAATGCTTTCATGTTCTCTGTAAGGGAGCAGGCAGTCTTTGGAAATGGTAAATGAAAGAGCAGATGAAACTGGCTAAAGTTTGCCTTCTTCACATTTAAAGTATTCTGGTAGGTGATCTCAAACCAGATTGGAAATGATAGTCTGTTAGGTCTTCTGTTCTGTTCCTGTTTCAGTGAACGTAGCCTAAGAGTTTTTGTTAGGATGTCAGATGTTTTTTCTAGGTCAGTCAAGCTTCCTTTAAAACCTGCATTGTTCATCCCATCTTAACTCAGTGACTTGGATTGTTGTGTGTTTGTTGTTGTACTGTTTTGTTTTGAGTATTATGAAGTTGTTTCTACCTCTGTGTCAGTTAGATCTGAATCTTACATACGTCCAGTTGTCTTGGGTTTGAACTCCAGAGGATGTCATTATGACTGATCTGTCCTTTACAGTTTTTCATTTTGGGGAAGTGCATTGAGGAGTGTAGCAAAGCTTTATTTGCAATCTCTGCAAACACACACTCATCTGAAGGTAACTATGCATGTATATTTTCACAGTTCTCTGTGATGTGTACATGTATGTGTACAGTCACTGAAAAAAGAAGAGGATGTAACATCCCGTGTAGTTCTTTCTGAAGCATGAGGAGAAAATGCTTTGATCTGAAGAGACTGTACATATACATAATAAGCACATGTGTAAATGTGCTGCGGAAGTACCAAGTCTGTAAAATCATAACTCACTGCACAGTACTTAAATGGACAGTATTAGTATCAAGATTTCTATCAGTGCTGTCTTCCAGTTCTGCTTTGCAAGTGCAACTTGATAAGGCAAAATACCCACAAAGTATCAGAAATTACGCTGTTGGCTGCACTTGAAGCTATCGGTAGCAAAGAGCAGATACCCTTCCTCCTCCTCTGAGGTGAAGAAGTTTCAGCCAATTGGATAACAGCCTGCCTCCACCTGTATTGAAACTCCCATTATCCTAAACAATATTTATGTATTGAAACTAATGTGGATTAAAGTGTATTCCGCTGTGTTTGAATGTATTCATCAGTCCAGCAATTGTGAAGTCATGACAAAAGCTCAGGAGATTGAAAAAAAAAAAAAAAAAAAAAAAAAAATTTAATTCATTAAAAAGGACATTTGCAGCTTTCTCTTTCATGAATAACCATTTTTCAGAGACTGTCAAGAGGGTTTTTTTGAGGTTTGGTGAAATGAGTCAACTACTCTACCATCCCTTGCATACACTGACTGCCAGCACAGAGAGCGAGCTGGGAAAACCCTGGTTTTCCTTTTTTGAACATAGATTTGTTTGCATTCTATATTAGATACATTCCAGACAATGTCAGTTCCATGTCAATCTGCTTATAAGAAGCTTCAGTAAATCTGATGTTTATTCAGACCTAAACTGTTACCACAGCAGCCAAGGTGAGGAAATAAAAGCATTCTGGGGCCAACTTGTAGGGGCTTAAAGATAAATTGCAAAAGACCAATGTGCTGCGGATTACGAAGGATTTCAAGACTTGAATCAAGGAGAGAAATCATTGATCAAAATATAATTGGGAAATGGAAATCAACAAGGACACCGAGTCACAGGGGGGTATTTTTCAACATCAAAGTAAAAGCAGTAACTTACCAGATTGTTTCCTCAGGAACATTTCAAGCATGTAATTAGACAGATACTTTTTTTTTTTTTTTTTTTAAATAGAATTCCTAACTGTCAAATGCTCCCAAATACTGTTATTATTGCAAATTATCAGATATAGGTCCAAGCCTAACCACAGATATATAAAACATTAATTCCAGTCCTAAAGGTATAATGTGCATAACACTTAAGAGCAACTAAATACTGGATTGTGTGCTGCACTGATGAGCTCTAATAGAAGTGCCTCCAGAACTGCAGGATACTTTTTTTAAGATGTGTTTCATTGTTTCACTTGCAAGGATGAATTCCTTCAGTGGTGGCTGTTGATTTGAAATCATCAGGTATCCAGGGCAGATAGCTGCATGTGCTTGTTAGGGTACGCAGTCCTTGTTCTTTTTTTTTTTTTTTTTGACTCTTTCAGCATCTATTGTATTTATTTTTTAATTGTAAAGGCTTTGTGAACTTAATTTTGCACAGGAACGTCTGGATGCTGTATTAATCAGCATATTGTTATTATGGAAATAGATTATGGTAGGTCAGAGAAAAAAGAGGAAACAGGTTGACAGTTGAGGTAGTATTAAATTTTGCATGATGTTAAAACTTTTTTTTTTTTTTTTTTTAAAAAAAAAAGGTTCTTTTGTTTGAAAATGTAGTTTGTGGTATAATATGAGACATCTGGATTGAACTAACAGCTAATAATATCCCATTAGGACATTAAACATAATGCAGGTAGGTAGCCTAGTAGCAACTTGAAATGAATAATAACTACTGATAGTTGAAGCAGTAATAAGGTAATCTTAACAGAAGTACATGAAGAGGAAAAGAATTCTCCAGGTTTCATGGAGTAGAGGGTAAACAGGTAAACTGCTGCGAGTTTTCCAGAGAGAAACACGAAAGAAAAATGTTTATAGACACTATATATGCTTTTGGTGATCTATGTTCATGGAAACAGTGAATGAGGAACCTGTATTTCCTAATATTATGAAAGGTGAAAAATATATTTTTAGATTGCAGTTCTTGTCTACTACGTTACTTCCTTCACTTTGATACATTTCTTGAAAATCTTTTCTGCTGAGTGTGTATTCCATGTGCTGTTTCTTCCAGAATCCTAGCATGCAGATTGCAGATTCCATCCGAGTTTACTGCATTAGGCTTTTTGAGTGTTTCTCTTTTTTTTGATTGTACCTTTGTTAGCACTGGGCCGCCATTCTCTGTGCCGTGTTGAGCATTGTTACCCTCAAAAAATGGGGCCAAGCATTCAGTTTAGTTTTGCATCATACCTAGATAATTCTGTTTACGCTAGTTTCTCACTATATTCCTAGTCCATTCCTTATCTTTTTATTTTGCTAGCTAATAATTCTCTAACCGTGGATTTTAATTTCCTTTGCAAAATCAAACTCAATTTAGATACACATTCATGTGTCTGCAGTATAACCTTTTAATGTTTTGTCTATGACAGAAAACCCTTGATATAGGTTCCCTTTTTCTCCTTTGACTGCAAATTCTGGGTAGTATTGCACGCCATTTTAAAGAATTTTAAGTGTTCATCCATAACAGAGCTTGTGAGCTCTTCAGTCCACTTGATTCCTCTCATCACAGCAGACTTTGGTCCCATCTATCCAGCAGAGTTGCAAGAATTTTTGGAACATGGACTTCTCAGAAAGGAAGATGGCAAGTGATGAAAACCTTCCTATCATCCTGTTTCTCTTTCAGCCAGTTAATGTCTATTTTAAATTGTACCTTTGCTTTTATTAATGACTGAATTACCTTCCATGTGCCATGTTTTCTGTTTTTACTTCAGTAGTAGGAACAAATTAGATCCTGTCAGATGCAGCCAGTAGCACATATGAATCAAGCCTCTCCTTTAAAGGTAGGGAAAACAAAGCAGGGAAACTACTGAGAATATGACATTTACTGCAGTCTTACAATTGTTTGTTTTTCTAAGAGAGCCCTGAGACCTCATAGCAAGGAAAGATAAAGAAGAGTTCATATTGTTTAGATAAACTTCATTATTGTTTGTCTCAAATTTATGAGTCATGTTAACTCATTAGAAATACATCTTGGTAATCTTGTTAAATACTTTTTTCTTCATTTTTCAATCCCTACACCAACAGAAGAGGAAGAATTTGTGCAGCAGTAGTTATCAAGGCAGTTGGACCTGCATCTCTCATCACATTCTTGTCATTTCTGACCTAAGTAGGTCTGAGCTGACCTTTCCTTCCCTTAGCTCCGCGTCAGCTTCCCTGTCTGTAAGTGGGGACTTCCTTTTATGTTTTTGCTTGTACTCCCTTACACACTAGGCATCCAGTATAGATGTAGTTAGTGCCAAGAGAGGATTTTCTACCCTTATTTAGGAAAAAATAAGCTCTGTACTCATTCCCAAGCAGACATCTCCATGCCTTACGTTCTTCAAATGGTGCTTTTCTTGTTTATTCTATCAGGCATGTCATCCAACGATTGATGTGTCTCAATGTGATGTGACTGAAGAAGGATATAATAAGTGATGCTCTTTCAAAAGGAGCCCGGAAGTGCCTATTGTCAGTTCATGACTGTTTTAACAGAGACACTTCAGTCTGGCAGAGGTCCTCCTCCGCATTGTTTAGCTTCTGTTTTAAGACTTGGTCAGTCCACTGAGCTTGCCAGTATGTGTGGACATGCTTAGAGTCAATGTCATTCCCTCTCATGTACAGGTATGTGCGGTTACAAGAAATGGACTGACAGATACAGCACATCCACTGCCCTTTCTAGCACAATGACTGCAATGACTGTCAAAGATAGCACGTGTTTCTTCCCCAGCTTTTAACACCTGCTCTGCTGTTGCTGGTTTAGTAACACAAAGCTGCTTAGAGACCGTCCAGTGAAGAGAGGCACTGGCAGTGTGGGCTTTCTGAAGATGTGTCTGTGTGTGATCTGGAAGTCATCCTTCATTTCAGGAGTCAATACTGGATGTTTTTCAGTAGCTGTTTGAATAGTGGGGAAGTTTCATTGCTGAAGAGTTCAGGTACATCGTGTGGAATAGAAAATGTATTCACCCTAAGAAAAAAGACTACTTACCTGTTCCATTCCTACTGCTTTTTTAGTTGTGTTTTAGAGATTAATCCTGATGCCTTTCCATTTCTGCTGAAAAGGTACTGAAGCAGAACTGTGCCAGTTCCTCTTTTATATTCATGGAGAGTGTCTGAAGATTATATGTGTGCACTGTTGCGAAAGGTACTAATCTAGAAGACTGTCTATAACTGCAGTGCACTGCAAGCACATATGCCAAGAGGGAATGAAACAAACAAAATACGTCTTAAACAATACTGGGGGTAAATTAAAGCCTTTCTTGGCTTTCTTATCTTGTATGTAGGCAGCCTGTGACAATTAGCTGAAAAGATGTCCCCTCTCTTGCCGTTTTAGCTGTTACAGTTCCACACTTCCATCCCCTGGAAGACAGGATGGGTGCGTGACTAGCAGATTATAGCATAAGAATGTACTAGATGATGTAACTTGATTAATTTCTCAGGGAAGTGATTTCTATTCACAGTTGAATGTTGTTAGAGCATTTTTGGGTCCTGTTCATTGTGTTTTTGGGAGCTTTTCATGCTAAGCACAAAAGATACTGTTACTGGGGATTCAGCAATTCTAACATTTGTAGAGCAGAAAGTTTGCATCTGATATGCCCAAGATTGCTAACTAGTCTTACAGAATGAGCTGCTGAGGCCTAAAATTAACCTTCTCATGTTTTGTATGTTTTGCTTTTTTTCCCATTGTTTTGTGTTTTTGTTTATGTTTGGCTTTTTTTTTTTTTTTTTTATAATCTCAAGCCTTTCCTTACATACTACAAAAACAAAAAAAAGTAATGTTTTCTTATCTTCTCCCAAGTCACTTGCATTTAAATTTGTTTGTTTACCCTTTTGACTGGTTCATGTATTTAGTCTGCTCACCTATTGCCTGTGTATCTAAAAGCAAAGTATGAAGAATTACTAAGTTCAGTGCTTTTTCTGCCAGGTTTAGGAAAAAAGTGCAGCTATATATAGTTGTCAAATTGCTCTTTAAAGTAGGATGGATAACTGAAGACTGTAGGGTGGTAGTTGCCAGATGGGCCTAAAGCTGGAGGGACACCTGTCCCATTCTGAAGTTTGTATCCTGGGTCACATAAAAAGTGTTATTGGGGAATGGTACATTTGTGCTCTAGAAACCCTGTTTATTTGTTTTTTTTAAAAAAAGAAAAAAGTAGTGAGTAGTGAGTGCCAGTGAGAGATGCTGGCAGATCAAATATGCGTGTTTTCAAGTAAAAGCTTCTTGAAGCTTTTGATCTCCCTGCTCCATTAATTGATTTTGCAGCATCTCACGACAGAACCACCAACCTGGAAATAATGTTTTGTATAAAACTAACTTAAAGCTCAGCTTCCATTTTTTATGTTAATTCATCTACATACACATCTTAAAAAAAATAATGTTCTTTACCCCACAGTATATCTGGGAAGTCATGTCATACTGTGGAAATACTTCCTTGTTTGTATTTACATCTGTATTAGGATCATAAACTCAGTTATCATAATTATGACTGCCTTGCAGCTGCCATATCAAAATGCTCTATACTGCAACACTGTTGGGACAGAGTCCTCATACATTTCAGTTTAACATGCTGTCATTTTATTAAATGCTAATCTCCAGTTATTACAAGGTCAGTTTGTGTTCCCAAATAAATGAGGCAGATTTGTGTTTTCCAGCAAACAACCACACATAGCATTTTGCCTGAATTTCAAGTTTATGTACCACATAACAAACACTCAAGGGTCTGATTTTCTGCCACTTTCATTTATTTTAAAGCCTTTAATATCTTCCACAAATCAAATGACCATTCTGGTTCTCTGTGCAATTGTATTACTGTTCTTGTTGCTTAACAGAGCAAGAAGCTGTACAGCAGCATATCTGTAAATAAACCATACTCTCTGGTTTTCCTTGAAAGTTTCATCTCATTATCTTGAATGTGGGCAAGTTGTTTACCTAAGAAATGTCTGCAGAGTTTGGAGTTGTTGCAAGTTGCTACAGTGAGTAACTATTTTGAAGAGTTGATGTGTTTTCATAATTATTTTTAAAACTTTGTTAGTAGAAAAAAGGAACGTGATAAAATTTCTGATTTTATAAACAGATGGCGAGTTCTCAGGTAGGGAGAGGGAGGCAGAAGAGGAAAAAGTGGATGCTCAGCCTTTTAATTTCAGACATTAGAATGGAAGCCAAAGCACAGATGCATTATTTCACCCAAGGAGAGATGGTCCTTCTCCTCCCACATCTTAGGTCCTTTTGGCTTAAACCATTGAGTTTGAGTCAGCAAGTTTGTTGAGATTTTTGAACAAATATCATGAACAGAAACTGTCTGGCTTTTGTGCTTCTACATTTCTGCACTTTCAAACTATCAAGTTTTAACCTTTCAGCTTGTTTTACATCCTTCAACTGCTGCCCTCGCACCCATATTCCAGCCATTACACAGTTCTGCTGCTTTCTACTTTAGCAAAGAAAAAGGGACATAACTCTGTGCTGCAGTTGGAAGTAAGAGTTGTATTTAGGCCCCCATTACGTTATTCACTAACAAGGGAAGATAACACCCACCTCTATTCATTTTTTGTTACTTGGAGAATTAGAATACAATACCGATCATAAAACGAATAGAAAATACATTAATCCTTTTTTTTTTTTTTTTTTTTTTTTTTTAGAAGAATGTGTGAGTGGGAATGATGCTCATTTTTAATCTTCTCTATCTTGGTTTGTTTCACTTTCTTTTTTTTTTCAGAGAGCTTTCTGATTTTAGGTTATGGGTTCTTTTTACATATTAAATTAATATGTAAAATTAGGTAGGTAGGAGAATAATGGTTGCCCTTACTCCTTTGTCTAGCTGTGAGAAAGCATGTGGTATTATCAGAGTATGTCTTGCCAGCAATACCCATATGGGTCTGACTGAAGATTTTCTTTCCCGTGGAAAGCAGCAGCTCACATTTATATATCATCCTGCTGACTAGTTATGACTAAGTGGAAGTATTTAGCAGTGTCAGAAACTCACCATTGTATCTACCACATTCATGCATTTACTTACTCTATGTTACCATTTATTACTTTTTTTTTCATTATTCAGAATTCTTTTCATATTATTCAAATTTTGTTTTATTTTGTTTTATTTTATTTTATTTTGTTTTATTTTATTTTATTTTATTTTTATTTTATTTTATTTTATTTTATTTTATTTTATTTTATTTTATTTTATTTTATTTTATTTTATTTTATTTTATTTTATTTTATTTTATTTTATTTTATTTTATTTTATTTTATTTTATTTTTATTTTTCCCCAAAAATACTGTGGTTAACTGAGACTTCTTGTGAAGCAGGAAATCCTGCAGAGTCTCAGAACTGAACCTTACTTACCACTGTCACACACTTTTACTTATCTCACGCTCATGTCAGGGAGGGGAAAGGGACAGTGGAAACATAGACTGTAGGTCACACTAAAGTCTAAGTTTGACAGGACCTGAGGAGATCACCTGGTTCAACCTTCTGTGAAAAGCAGAGTGTTACCCAGGGTGCTGTCAAGCCAAGTCTTAAATACTTGGAGATTTCACTGCTTTTTTGGGCAACCTGTAACATGCTTAATTGTTCTCAACTGTGAATAATTTTGTCTTACATCTAGATGGAATATCCCCTGAAGCAGCTTGTGCTGGTTGCCTCTTGTCCTATTGCTGTGCAAAGATGGAGGCAAAGATTGCCTCCATCTCTCTGTTACTACCATTTAGGCAGTGAAGGACTGTGATTAGATCACTGAGCCGCCTCTAAGCTGAACTAGTGCAATTCTTTCAGCCTGAGAGTTCTCCAGTCCTCTCACTATCTGGTGGTCCTTTGCTCTCCAAGGTTTTTAATGTCTTTCTTGGGCTGGGGTGTGTGTGCAGAATTAGAGAAAACACTCCCAAGTGTGGCCTTGCACGTGCTGAGTGGAGTGGCATGATCACACCCCTTGATCTGTTGTCTTTTTCCTTGTTGATGCAGCTCGGGTCAAGGCTGAATGAATGTAGTATTGGTCCTTTTTTGCTGCTTGGTTTTAGTGTTTCATTACTGTTTGTTCCTGCTGAGAGGTCAGAAAGAAGCATCTCCTTCCTCAGCTCCTAAACCAGTTCTTGGGCTTTTTACTAAAATTTTTGGAATTGATCCAAATTGGAATATCCAATCTTAACAGAATCTCAGAGTGACTCATCTCCAAAGTATGCATTTGTTTTATTCCTGTCACATACCCATCCTTGGCACTGTTTGTTAATAATACTCTTTCTTCCTCCTCCTGTCTTCATTAATTTCAGGAGTTTTTTGTCTATTCTTCTTCTCCTTTCCTTTGCTTGCTCTCGTTTTTTGACTCATGCCCTGTGATGGAATCCTTTACCGTTCTTTTACTCACCGACACTCCAGAGATGTTGGAGTTGAAGCATCCTTTGTTTTGCCTTCACTATGTGTTCGTGTTGCATCTTTCTTGCCTCACAGATTGTATGCTTTCCAAAAGTGCTGTTTGGAATTCCTCTCCTGGGTGAGCCCAACACATCATCCAGCTTTTCCACTCTGCTGAAAATTCTCCAGGCTTTTGGTTACATTTGTCTGTGCTTAGTCTTGGGCATTCCAGTCAGCCTTGATGGACCAGCCATTTTCAGCACAACTGCTTCTGCAGCACTCTGTCTTGAGGTTTAGCTGTCCTAGCTAAGTCAACCCCTCTTGCAGGTTTCAGTAGCAATTGTGTAGGAAATACACACCTTATTGCTGGATAATTTATCCATTTGGTTCAGGTATAATAACCATTTTACAATGTTTAACAGAACTGCCTTTGTACTTGCTTAATATTACCTATAAACATCCCCAAAGCTACAAAGTGTTCCTCCTCCAGGTTTTCCTACTTAAACAGAGACTTTCTCAAGTCTCTTGTGCTCTGTGGCAGTGGCTACATCCCTGTTGTGTTAAAACCAGTGCTCATCATACTGGTTAGTCTCTGTGGTTTTTTGCCATTGTGCATCTACTGTTTGTCTGTTGTTTTCTATCTTTTAATTAGATTTCTAGGTGGTCTTTATTTAAGAAAACAGACAGGAACTTGCTTTGTGTTTGGAGAGCACCTTAACAGAATTATGTTTGGTTTGGGATTTAAACTTCTGGAAAGTATTACAGTAAAATAAGTTGGTTCAAAACAAATGTTTTAACCAAAGTGAAGACTGAAGAACTGCCTCCTTCTCTTATGTTTTGGTCTCTCTTGCTTTTTTACTGATGAGAGTTTCTGGTACTCTGAAAGGGTAAATAGTTTCTTTTATATGTTTTTGGACTCTGAAGAGCCTGTATTTATACTAGGTGACGAAAAACAATTTAATGTAATGAGCTGCTTGCATAAAATCACAAAGAATAACATAACTGAAACTGGCTGAACTAGTTACTTAATAGACTTATGTGAAACAAATCTGTGGGTAAACCTAGCTTTTTTTCAGATTAAAAAATACTTCAGGTTGACAGGTGTTGAGATGAACTTGCTATCACTTAAGCCTTTCATAAATGACGTTGTCTTGTATAAGTAAACTTAATTAGCTTAATCTAGATATAGCTGACTCTTTAATTTGTCATTATGACAACAGGAATATAGAATTGATGAGGCAAACAGAACAATATGGTGTGCTAAATCTTACTTAGAAAAGCAAGTTATTTGCTACTTTGCATGCAACTACCAGACTAGTGTACTTCTGCCATCATTTGTTGTGGTAGTCCTGACTGGTTGCTCTCAGCACATGACTGTATGACCAATCTTCTCTTTTTTATTCTTTTTTCAGTTAAAATACTATTTTCTCATATCTGCCTTTGGTTTCCATTTTTTAAAACTTCAGCTAATGGCAAAGACATGCTGTTTGTTTTTTTTGTTTGTTTGTTTAAAAAATGGCTTTATGGATATATGTAGAAAACACAGTGAATGATTTCAGAAATGTGGATACAGGGACCAGTGCTGAAACAGTCAGCTGCATACTGTATCCATTACAATTGAAATGTGCAATTATCCATCCTGGCAAATCTGCATTGTCTTCTGCCCAAACTCTACAGCCTTAGGCAAGGCTGTGAATTAAGAACTTTTCAGCAGCAAATTGCTGCATGGCTTACCATCGAGTCTCTCCGTGCTGAACTTACTGGTTCAGATAGTGACGCCAATATGCTTTGTACAGGAATGGATGGCATGAGCAGTTCGGAGTTGCATACTACTACAAATTGTAGTTTTTCCCTGTTTAGGGATTAAATTCTATTGCAAGTGTGTTGCATATGTTTATGTATTTATTGTTCAAAAAATTATCCCACTCTTTCAGGAAAATAGAACTTTCCAGAATGGATTAAGTAGCTCTAGTTTTGTGCCTGATTGGAAGCTTAAGCACAATGCAGTCTATTTTCTGGAACATTAAAATCTTTGCTGTGGGTTATTTCTTACAACAGGGAAAAGCAATGTGTATTCCTTCCTTGCCACTAGGTGCTATCTAATGTAAATTAGATTCCCAGAGAAATGGAATGAATATCATCCTGTTAAATGTGAAGGACTGCATTTCTGGAGCTGAGAACTGGGAGAAAGCAAAAGTATTACAAATCACATCTATTTTATTAAAATCTGCATCTCTCCACACATTTCACTGGACTGTGAGAAATGCAAGCCTGGAAATGGAGATTGTAGTCTCTCAGTAGGGTTAATAGCTTAGGCTGTGGTTCTGACTTTGAAATCAGCCTTGTCAATGCTAATGCCAGTTCTGGCTCAGAGATCTTCATTACTCAGTATAGATCTGGCCATGGATTCCGTTTACTGATCATAAATGTCAGTGCAGCCCTTGGCCTGGTTCAAATTCCTCAATGCCATTATTTTCACTGGAATCATTTCATTGGTAGGATGGGCTGTCTCTAGCATGAAGCAGAAAAGTGATGAAGTACATTATAAATGTTTTCAGTAGTCAACTAAAAGGCATTTCAAAATAAATAGAAATTATTTGTGTTCTAGATTGTCAACTCAGTTTTGCTAGAATAAGAAGAGAGCAGCAGGGCTGTAGCTTGGTATTCTATGCTCTGACATTGGGGTAACAGTGTAACAGTTCTATTGTCAGCATGTCCTTGCTGGTATACCAGTGTGAGAGTGAAAAAGGTTTGGGTAGAATGTATTTATTTGTTTTACCTCTAATAGTTCTTTGCTTTGCTTTTTTTATAATTCCTTTGTAGTCCACAGGTATATTTCTGTTTTTGCTGCTAATCATACCATTATACCTTTTTTTTTTTTTTTTTCTCTCTCTCTCTTTTTTTTAACTTTGCTTTCCAACTTGAATCACACTGGATTATTTTCTTGCAAGCATGCTCACAGAGCTAGAATGCAGAGTGGTTGAAGGCAAGTAGGCATACCAAGTAAGGAGGCATGGTAATAACAGGGAGACTGACAGAAACCATGGAAGGAAATTCTTTGGAGAATTTCAAACAAATCCTCCACTCAGCTTGGTAAATGGAAGACTGTATTTTTAAGTATTGGTACCTGAAAAAAATCTGTAGAGATTGACAAACCAGATACTACCTAATTATCTGGAAACTCCTGGGACTTAAAACCCTATTCTTAAAATAAAAAAATAAAAAAAATAAAAATAATAATAAAAAAAAGGGATGCTCCATAATATTCAGTACCAACAAAGCATATTGATACTGAAGTGAAGTGTGTTGCAACAAGGGAGTACTGTGCATCATCTAGTGAATGGATTGTGTTGAAATTGCATCTTCAGAGCACTGTTCCTTCAGTGTAGCTAAACTATTAGTTGTTCAGGCTCTCTTACTGTTCAGTAAGTATACCAAGCACTTTAGTTATGAGGAAAGGAAGCTGTTGATTGCCTTTGTTGGGGTTGGAACCTCTGGACGATGGACTAATAACTGATTTCTGAAATGGAGCCAATCTCCAGTGGAGAAGAAATGAAAGACTGTGTCTGCTTACAAGTTGAGCTACCCTTTTTTCTTTCCTATTTCCTTACAATAATATGGTCCTAAACCTCATGTCTTCCAACTTCCATCATCTCATGCTTGACTGCTTGATCTGGTTATTATTTATAGGAAATTTGCCGAGCAGAAAGCAGATGATTCACCTTAGGTTCTTTTTATTTGCACAAGGGATCTGAATGAAGGACTTGCTGTTTTCTAGATGAGATCATCATCCCATCTGATATTTTTGCTGCTGTTTTTTATTTTTACTGCTGTTGTTTATTTCTTGTCTATGAAACTGCCCCATTCATTTGTGGAAAATATTAGCTTTATAATTCTTGGACTCTTTTAGACCTCTAAAATTTTCTTACGTTTCTCAACTGGTAGAATGACATCCAGATTAAATTTTAGGCTGTCTTTATTTCATCAATAAAACACATCATTTTCATTTGATATTTTCCATTCCAGAAAACTCATAGCAAGTAGTAGATATTGAAAGTAGTATAGATATAGTGACTCAGTGTGGACCTCATTTTGGAAGATACTATGCTCGAGTCTTAGGGATGAGATCATTCCTTACCTGTCCTCGTGAAGCTCTGGTACTATGGGTTAAAGAGATGACTACACATCATTAACTTGAGTCTCTTTAGGGAAACAGAGAATTGCAGTTCAGGCTCTAAAATGTGCTCATATTTCTGACCAGGTACTAGAATTCATAGTTCCTCTCCACTCAGGTAACTGTTCTAGTCATGAAGTTATGCTTGCTCCCTTTCTGGACTGACAGATTTTTGACTTATTTATGCTGTTTGTTTGGAGGTGCAGAGGTGCAGAACCATTGCCCTGGCTGACTTCTTGGTTAAAAGGTGAGAGAGTTCTTAAAAATCAGCCATGCTAGGGTGGGGTTCTGAGTAAGAGGCTTGAGGAACACAAGTTAGAAGACTGAAGCTAGAACAATCCAAGTATTAGAAAATCTGATCTATGACGAAAATACTGAATGGGTTAGTCTTCATCAGCCTAGTAAAGACAGCAAAAGAAGAAGAAAGAAGGGAAAGATATGATAGCCATTTCCCAAAATGTAAAATATTTTTGCACAAGAAGAGCTAAAATCTGTTTTTATATGCTCATAATGCATAGGAAGAAAATGAATAATCTTTGATTACATGGGGGAAGGTTCAGCTTAGACATTAGGAAAAACAGTTCATAAGTGAGAGAGATTTTATTCAATTATCATAGGACCTTGTGTCTTTCTTCACAGTTGCTCATCTATTTTTATCTATACCTATCTGTGTTTGTAAATGACAGATACAGTGAATATCTCCCATTCCATTTTCACTGGCCAGAAGAAGCTGTCAAAGATGTCTGCATGTTACCTATTATTTTCAAATTATGAAAAATATGCAAAGGGGAAATATATGAATAAGTTTCTCAATTGATGTGTTGAAGGGGAAGGTTCCTTGCTGCCTTCTTTCATAAAAGTTTGTTATGAAACCTTCCCAATTTAGAAAATGATATCACTGAGTATTTTGTATGCACTACTAAATGCGTTAGTAATGGCAGTGCACGTAACTAAAATGCTGTTGTTGTATGGTTCTCATTAGCACCTCTAAAAATAGCAACCAAATCATCTAATAAATGAAAGTACAGGAACAACAAGGCTTGAAATAGTTAATGTTTCTTGAGGGGTGCTCTTTAATTTTGTTTTTTAATTCAGTTTTACTTGGAGAACCTATTTAGAAATGGACTATCAGCCTCTTAAATTGGAGTCGAATTACTGATTTGTGACATGAAAGCAGGTTTGCACAATGATGTACTTAATGGGTTGTTTAGTTCCACCTCAGCTGACACAGATCACTCGGTTGAACAGTTATTGGTTACTGAGTGACTAAACGTGGGTGGATGCATGTTACGGGAATCAGAAACCTCTTAATAATTAAAATCAAGAATGAAACTAATAGATACAAGATTCACAGCAAGGGCGCTTTTATTTTATCCTTCTCTGGGACATTGGGATGAACATCTGCTAAAACTGAAAAGTTTGCATTTTGATAGTTACAGGTGGGAATGCATGTGAAGGATGACAGTGAGCAGTAGCGATGCATTCAGAATTGGGCTTTGTATTAGAGTCTGAATCGTTCTAGTTATGCACAAAGTTTTGATTGACAGGTTCACTCTGCACCTTTGTTTAAAATGGAACATTTTACTTGCAGGTCTGATAGTAGAGAAGGTCGCTTGAGACTCAGGAGACTTGAGCAAATCTTCAGGTCCTAGATAATCATTTCATCTACTCCAGTTTGAGGAATACAAAATTTCATCAGAAATCTTTTATTAAAGGATACTCTTACCTATCCAAATGAATTATTATTTTTTTAGTATCATCATTTAGCATAATTCACTTAACTGAAATCTATGGGTTAGATATATTAGGGAAAAAATCTTACAGTTGAAAGTGAAAAACCCTGTGTTCACATTCTTCCTGTCTCTCAGGCCAGTTCTTGAGAAGACCATTATCCTAAGGTATTCTCAGTGAGAACTAAAAACCCAGGAATTGTCACCTGGTGTCAGGTTACTGATATTTCCATCAGTTTCTAATGGTGATAAATCTGACCTTTTTGTCCTGACTTCTTGGAGTGGAATATTGTAAATTGGCTAATTGTTAAATGAACAGACGAACTCAAGGCATCCAGTAGTAATAAGGTAACTTGTGTCCCTTACTTGAAGAGTTCACTGTATTTATTATTTTTTAAACCTCAACTTCTTACCATGCAATATGATCTTTCTTGTATTGAAAGTAGTTTTCATCTTTCTGTTTTGAAGGTCATTATTTATTCTTACCACTTACAAATTACAAAAGTGTTGGTTCTTTGCTGAAGTTTCTGTTCTCACCACTAATCTTAACGTGAAATTACAGTGTAGATCGATAAAAAGTGCACAATTTTCTCTTTTAGTAACAGGAACTGTTTATCACCTGCATTTGAAGATTAAGTACCTGTAATGTGTACAGGTTATAGCAGGATAATATTTTTACTCCTACTTGATGACAAATGTACTGACAGCAGTTGTTAGAAACACTGCTATCAAAGACAAAGTCTTGATCTCCAATTTAATTAATAGTGTTAGCTTTATATTCATAATTTCTCAAATAATATGCAGTAGATATTTTTAAGAAAGGTTCCAAGAACAGCTTTCAAGAATAGACATACGATCATGTTATAAAATAAATACGAAAGTTAGTATTTATTGTAGTAGTGAGATGTCATAATATTGACAGTTTAAGAACATAGGATTTTAATTTGCCCTAAAATAATGTGCTTTTTATTGTTTTCAAGACAATATTATTTTATCAAAAA
Source organism: Aythya fuligula (assembly GCF_009819795.1). NCBI lineage: Eukaryota > Metazoa > Chordata > Aves > Anseriformes > Anatidae > Aythya > Aythya fuligula. The sequence goes on along the minus strand of NC_045565.1, from coordinate 3,913,316 downwards.
TCTGAAAAGTGTTTTAAGTGAATTTGAAATAAGAAACCAACAATTATGAGATTATTAATGAATTGAGCAGGAAAAATACATAACGCTTGCAGTTTCTTCTTCCTCAAGTGTATCAAAATTGTCAGTCTGTCATCTGGCAGAATTAAGTGGGGGATAATACTGGTATTGTGAACAAGAAACAAAATATTGAGCATTAGCTAAATATTTGTGAAGGGGCCATTTGCCATATATTGTTACGTTGAATAACATAATTCTTGATGTGTTGAAATTTGCAAATACGGGCATTAGTTACATTTTCAGAGTAGAACATAGAGTTGTTTTAAACCTATTCTGCTCTTAGTGAAGAACATAGTAAACTAAATTCTGACCCTAGTGAAGTGCATACAAAGCATTTCTATTTGCTGCTGTAGTATTACATACCACAAATAAATCTGTTTTTGCACTGATATAATACAGAGATCACTCATCAGCTCAGTCCTGATGAGGTGTTAGTCTGCACTGCTGTTTGATATTCATTTGGGAAAAGTAAGGACTGAGTGTGAAGAGACTGACACCAAGTAAGATACATTAAGAGAGCATATAATGACAGTTTAAAGGTCAATATTTAATTGAATGTTAGGTAAGTGGAGATAGCTTCTGTGCTTCCATTCCTATCACGATGCCTCTCTTCATTTACACTGTATACCTTGAGATTTTAGACTTGGATCTGCATTATTTTTTAGCATCTGAGGCTCTTTATTTGCAGGATTAATGTTTCATGAGTGTATGTGACCTTTAAAAGTGAATGATCTAGCTAAAGTTATTTGGACAATCACTTTTGAGGAGGGTCTGCATATAAAAATCTGTGTTGGAGAAAATTCTCTAAAAAGTAGTCATACATGTTGTTCTACAAACTTGGATTGAAAAGCAAATAAGCCAAAGAGCACAACTGCATCGTTTAAAAGGACTGGCAGAGATCTAAAGCCAAAAGCCAGACTTCAGTTTCATTAATTACTCTCTGTAAAACTCTAGTAGTAAAGCAAATGTAAAGGTTTCGCACCAGAGGAGCAATGGTTTGTTTTACAGATGAAAACATGTAATGTATAGGTGGAAATCACCTACGTGTGATGGTATTGACTTGCTACTGTTGCTTTAAGTTGTGTATCAGCAAGGTGTAAAAATCATCAGTGCTATAGAATTGGCTATAAATATAATGTAGAGTCCTCAGCCTGAGTCCTCGGAAGCAAAACCAGTGAGAATACAGATTTATTAAAAACACTGAAATGTGGAAAGGAATACAAATTTACTAACTGAAACATTACAGCAGGAATAACGTAATCATAGTATTAAATATGTAGGGACATACTTGAATGTGCTTTTGTGGGGGCCAACAAAGGCTTTTTGCAAATGACCAAAATTTGTCAGAACTGGGGGTCAGGAGGTTGGGGCAGGTGTCCCGTGCCCCTCTGCTGTGTCAGACACCTCTTCCATAGCCTTATCTGTAAACTGCTCAGGCTTCACCTTAAAATCGATTTCTCCCCTTTTCCAGTATTCCTAGGGGATATACTAGTCAAGAAATTTGTTCCTGTAACCACCGGAAACCTTTTTGCTTAATTTTCCTGGTTTGAAACGATCTGTTTTGAAACCTTCTACTGCCGTGTCTCAGCCATGCTTATAGCTTCTTACTGACTGGATTCTTGCACAGAACTTAATTTTTACATCAACATTCTTCCTCACATTTACTGGAGATTCCTTACTTTGTATGTCTTAATAGTGAATTTGCCATTGATGTCTTGTATTTGTCCTGTCACTGATGACATACATCCAGTCTTCCCTAGCTGTCACTTGCAGTCTCAGAGACTCCTGTTTCTGTCAGAGATTCATCATAGCCCTAAATATTCAACCTTCAACTAATTGTACTTTGAAATTCCTTCTATGCTTCTTATCCCAGTTCTCAAGCTCTGCTGCTCTTCCTTTACAAAAAATCTGTTTAGGGATATTACCTTCTTTCACGTTACTAGAACTGGTAGTCTATACCTACCCTTAATATAAAAGACCTGTTCAAACATACAATAACATTTTCTTAGTGTAGAATTCATAATGAGGCTTTAAGACCAGCCAGGAGTTGCATTATGTTAAGCTTTCACAATACGGAATACCCAGATAGCCATGAGTTCTCACGTGGAACGTTTATGTAAGTGGATACATGTATCATTTAGTAAATACTGGACCATGAAAGCAGTATGAAGAACTGAGAATCCTGCATTGAATTGTATAATACAGGTATCAATGAGATAAAATGAGTATTTCCATTTTTATCATTATTATTATGTTAAATTTTTGATGCTTTTTGTCTGAAAATGAGTATGGTTCATTGTTTGTGTTTGAAGATTTGATAAATCGGAGCTTTCTTCTCGAAGCTTGTGTCCTTTAATGCATGGATATGTGTTGTTAAGTTTATCATACCAATAGTTAAAAACCTGCCAAATCTGGACTTCGGAGGAACCTGTCCCAGCGCAGCTGGAAGGACATCTGTGTTCTACAGCTTGCATTTTTGAAAGTGCTGTGTTGGATGAATTAGGTAACTGTAACATGGTAACAGCTTTTTGTAGCATGGAATTCTTACTAGGTCTAATTCCAAAACTAAATATGAAAGACTTTATGACAGTGATAATCCATGCCTGGAAATAAAATGTTTCTTTTCTGCTTTACAAGTAATGTGTGTCCAGGTGGGTGTATTGTGTTCGTTTTTGCCCCCAAAGTTGACTGCCTGTTTTCTTGAGGATACATAGGCATACTTTTCACGATCAGCATTATATTTCTGTCAACTTGGGTTTGAGTTATTTATTTTTTACTGTATTATCTTACTGGAATTGCTGTAATTTTGTTCAGTGGGTGAAATATACTTCTGTGCTTTGAAGTGCTGGAGTGCTACTTAAACCTTGTTTCAAGGCTGATGTTGAAGTCTAGTAATGCATATTCCACCTGCTGGCCACAGAGACACTTTCCCAAATGGTATGAATGTATGCAGGTGCATTTGCACAGTTTAATGCAGGTGCATTACAGTGATTTGGATCTAAAAGAAAATCACAGAATGGTGTAGTGCCTGTCAACAAATGTTGTTTGTTGCAGTAAAAAATGTAATCTTGCAGTAAAAAATAGAAAGTGAGAATACATAGCGATTCTGGATTTAAAAAAATACATTTGACGTGATTGAAAATTAGGTAAAAGTAATGATGACTTCCATTAGTTTTCTATTTTTTATTTTTCCCTACGTGTCTTTTGGTAGGCTTATTTGATAGTATCTTTACATGTTTCTCTTGGGACTTCAGGCTTATGTGAAATGAAGAATGGCACAATTTCCTTGTGATTGGAACTTTAGAGTTCAAGCTGGTAGTAGATCATCCAACAGCAGATCTGTCACTAGTTATTTATTGAGTCTGGGCTTTAAATGTGAATTTGGTTCTTAAATGTGAATCCCCTTAAGACAAATGAAAACTTATTGGGTACCCTATTGCATTGGCAGAAGTAATATTAATTTTTAAATAGTTTGTAATTCTGAATTCTTTGTGTGCTTCATTGTGTACTTTTTCGTTAGTATGGTTAAACTTGCTTTGAATGTTTTATTTAGTGTCCCTTATAAAGCCACGTTCAACACACTTTACTAACTAAGTTATTTATGGTAAAACTCAGAACCCTTGCAAGAAGAATATGTTGGTAAGTAGGAGGGAGGAAATAAATTTGAAGACTTGAGTCATACAGAATATGTTTCTTGTCATTTTGAGTTGATTTGCTCATGTATTATTGAAGAAATAAGTATCCAGAAAATGTCAGCAGTACAGTATGTACAGTACAAACAAGGAGACCAAAATTGCTTGTGATTTGAGTGTCTCACAGTTACATTAGTACATCATAGTGAGTGTATTAGCGTTTCTATACAGAGAAGAGACAGTAGAACAAACCTGCGCATCCATTCTGGTCATGTGTTTTTTTTTAAAGCACATTTGCTAGCAGCAATAACAGAAGATTCAAACAAAAAACTTCCCTAAATGCCAACTTTAAAAGTCAGTGCTTTAATTTAAACATGGCTATTATGAACTAGTTCAAAGCTGTCTGACGTGATTTTATTGGTTAGCATTTAGTAGCCAGTGTAGTTCTACAAGACTTGTGTTTTTGTTTTTTTTTGTCAAACATTATCTTTAAAATCGTTATCATTAAAATGTTTGATATCAGTACCAAGTTTCCTAACCATAAGTGAGAATAACCTATTCAACATTTTTCCCAGACACCCGAGGAGCTAGAAGATGTATCTGACCTTGAAGAAGACCATGATGCACGTAGTCGCACAAGTGTTCAGACGGAAGGGAAGACTGACAGGGTATGTATTACACCACTGTATTTAAAAAACAAGTTGATGAGGGGAATAATGCTGTTAGATTATTACTCCTATGAAACCACCTAAAGTCATGCAGTGAGTCATGAAAATCATGTTCAACTCCTAATAGATTTCTGAAAATGTGTAGAGTGCATAAAACTGATACGTATTACCTGAGAGAGAAAACAACTATGTAATTAATTTACAAATACACAGTGAAAATGTAAATTAAAGAGAAAATTCTTACTCTTCTGGATTAAATTCTAAAAGGTTATAGTTTCATCAACGTGTCTTCTTCTAATAGAGGTTAGGTTAATAAGGACTTTTTGTATCTGGGTCTTACCTGTAGCCTGCAAAGCATATTAACCAAAAATAAGCTCTACATGTGAGAAACTGCACATGCACAGAAAAAGATGTCTGCAGTCCTAGCCACTGCAGTGCATGAGTTACAGACTTGTACTTCTGTGAGTCCTCCTGTGAATCTATTCTATAGATTTCTATAGAAAATTCTATATTAATTGATCAGTGAACCCATAAGGAAATATGCAAAACTCACTGTAGCATTTGGCAATCAGATAAAATATTTCTGGAAGTTCTGAATCATGTTTTGCTGTTCGTAAAATCATTTAACCTTAGGAGTACGCTACATTACTGGTTATTCTGTACATTCACACATTTTGTAAGAACCTATGAATATTTCGAGTAGCAAAAGGCTTCTTAGTACAAAATTGACATACATAGCAAACGTTAATCTTGTCTATGTTTCAATTTTAGAAATATTTCAGCAAAATTGTAGACTGTTTGCAACTTTTAAGTTGAAAGATCCCTGGGGCCAGAAATGTGAATTTTATGACTTGTTTGTAGAATACCTAGAGCAACAGCAGATTTCTCACATTTAGTCTAGTCTACCAAAATAGAATTTAGAAGCAATAGAGCTAGTTGGAAAACAACAAATTATTCAATTCAATAACAGTATCGATAAAATGGGATTTTTATTTACATTTGTTTTCCAGCAAACTTGCACAAACACAAATATTTTCTTTATTAAGACCCTAAACGCTAATCAAAAATTTCAAAACAAAAGCTGTTCTCTTGTGTTCCATTTCTTATTTTAAAATCAGAGTGAATTCTGAAAAAATAGGTAAGTTATTAATGGAAACTGTGGTATTAGAATGGTGCCTGGTTGATCTTTTAGAAACTGCTCTCAGTTTATAATTTCAAACTGTGTACATACGATGAGTAAAATTAAGTCAGTATTCTCTAAAAAAACCATTGATTTTATGGGCTATATTCCATTTTCAAATGTAATTCCATGGTAACCTTTTGTACTTCTTGAGGCTACATTAACAAGTCTGGACAAAAAAGGCTTTTCTTGACAGGGGGTGTATTAAGAAGCAGTGTATTTAGCATAGCTGGGTATTGAATCTGTTTTCTCCGTGAAACAAGGGAAAACTTATTTACCTTTCTAAAGATGTGCATATCAATTATATGTTAATTAACTATCAATTGATTCTTAAAGCATATGGCATGCAGTGTAACAAGTATGAAAGATTATTCTCACCTTTCAGGGTAAAATTTCAATTGCAGTTAAGAAAGGCAAACTTTTCCTTCAAAATGTTGTCCCTATGAGATGATTTGTTTGGAACAGGTACAGATGGTGTGCTGAATAGTTTCATAAATATCCCATAATGAATGCAATGGGAAAACAGAAAAGGTAGGCTTAGGTGTTTGCTATCCTACAATAATAACAAAGGATCCACTAATGCTCTAAAAGATCTTTAAAAGACACACGGTCTTCCATGTCTCAGATAACCCAAAGGCTTCCTTTAAAGGGAATTTTCTTTGAAAAGAAAGCCATAAGTAACCCATACTTCTAGACATCTATGAAAAGGAAGAAGTGAATTCTGAGGACTGTTGTAGGTAGAGTGCTGGCTGTCAAAAATAAGAGGCATAGGCTATTGTGGAGAGATCTCCAGGATATGTTTTTCCTTGTACTACACAGACAGTGTAATTCTGCACTGTCAGTAACTGTGGTGGGGAGAGAGAAGGGACATGTTTGAATCTTCTCCAATGTCAGATCTCTCACCGCTCCAACAGGGAGCTGGTGTCTTTGAAAGACTTTTTTGACACTTTTTTTTTTTTTTTAATCATGATGTATAAAGCATGTAAAACTGAATGTGATGCGCATATACCACATGTAACAAGGGCTACATCTTAACTCAGATATCCTGTTTTTCTTACATAGGTCAATCACTACATTTTAAATTCTAACTTTTCTAGAACCCGTCTCTCTCTGGAGATGACAGGACTGAGATGTAATCTGGTATTTATATTCTTGACTCTGCACATAGGTAATCTTGGAAACATTACTTCATTGTCTTTCCCTGAGATAATTCCAGATCTTGAAAATGAAATTGATGATGTTTATGGCACCTTCCCACATGGTGGGAAGTCGGTAATTAAACTGGATAGCAATGTTAATTATTATTTGTACCACAATTCTATATCCATGAAGAAGTTCTTTAGGAAAAGTCTTTTTGATTTGAAAGCCAGATCCAACATGCAAAAAATGTTCTTCTTCTAGTGGTTGCGTCTAATTTGTGTAATTACTCTGTAAGCTCAGTAATTTTGCTTGAGGAAATTTATTCCATCGTGGTCAGTGTTAGTCCATTGAGGTAATTTGTGGCTTAGCATACGATGTTGAGTTGAAGAGAAGGTCAAGTAAGTATTTGCCCAGTTAATTTTCAGCCTTAGAAGACAATGTGCATTCTGAAGTCGGAAGAAAAGTTGGAGGGCTTGAAGTTACAGTATTAATGAATTGAATAGATTAGCTTTATTTTAAAGACATTTGTACAGGTTACATGTTCACACTGAAGAATAGGTGAAATATTTTATCTTGTGCATAATCAGTCCACTTACAGACGATGAGCAAAAATGCTTTCAGGCAATCACCCACCCACGTTTTTTCTCAGAGTTCAGTAGATGGTTTCATGAATAGAGATAAAAATGTGTGAGAGTTAGATCTACTTCTTATTATGTGTGCACAGCAGTTCAGTGTTGATGAAGAGTTGACTCAGTGTTATATAGTGAATGAGAAAATCCACACTGAATTTATTGCACTGTTTTATTTGTATTATGCCTTAAATACAGTGATCATTAATACGTATCTAAAAACATATTGAGCCTTGAAAAGACAGTCTTAACCAAACTTTCTGAGAGAACAGATACAAACAGTAAGAAGACCTGCTGGTATTTGCATAAAATCTTTTGCATTTGCAGTCTATACAGAGGGTATGGAAGAGTTCATCTTGAAGGGACCTTCAGAGATACCTAGTCAAACTGCCTGGCCACTTCAGGGCTAGCCAAAAGTTAAAGCACATTAATGAGAGCATTGTTCAACTGCCTCTTGGGCATTGACAGGCATGGGGCATCAATTTCCCCTCTAGGAAGCCTGTGCCAGTGTTTGACCACCCTCACAGTGAAGAAGTTTTTCCTGATGTCCAGTCTCAACCTCCCCAGCACAGCTCTGTGCTGTTCCCGCGTGTCCTGCCATCTGTGTGTAGGGAGCAGAGACCAGCACCTCCCTCTGCACTTCCCCTCCTCGGGAAGCTGCAGAAAGCAACGAGGTCACTTCTCAGCCTCCTTTTATCCAGGCTAGACAACCCAAGTGTCCTTAGCCTCTCCTCATTAGAACATGTCTTCCAGCCCTTTTACCAGCTTTGTTGACCTCCTCTGGACACTTTCAAGGACCTTATCATCCTTTGTACACTGTGGAGCCCAGAACTGCACAAAATATTCAAGGTGAGGCCACGCCAATACTAAATATAGCAGGAGAATCCCCTCTTTTGACCAGCTGTCTGTGTTATGTTTAATGCACCCCAAAATGTGTTTTGCCCTCTTGCTGCCAAGGCAGCTGTCAGAAGGGACCAAGGGACATGAATGATATATTCTCTTACTCAATAAACAATGACTATGCATCTAAGTTCCTATATTAATATAAATGCTGACATACATAAACAGCAACTGTTTTCTATCTTGCTAACAAAAAGGCAAGTTTAAAATAATAAGTAAGTTTAATATTTAGCAGTGCTGCACAGACAAATGTCAATGACAAAAATCAAATGTAATACCAGTAGCTACAGTAATATTGAATGGGTTCTGCTAATAGTAATTTTTTCACTTAATACATGGCCAAAGATTCCCTGTGAGGAGTCATGATCTGTCAAAAGCATTTAATTTACGTGCTAACTGCCTTCATCTTTTCCCTTTATTGAAACTGTGATAATTAAGAATTAGCAAGGAGTAAAAATCACTTAGGATTGTAAACCAGGCCTCCTATACCGTAGATGTATGATGTGTGCTTTTGCTTCTTTCATCCACGCCATTACTGAAAATAGTGAATAATGCCAGAGTCAGAGCCAGTCTCTTCAGAATTTCATTTGATAGTTCCCTCCGCCTTGTCATGAGTTCTTGGTAAATATTCTGTGAAGTTTTTCAATGAGTGTCACAACTACTCAAGGGCAATTACATCTAGATCTTGTTTCCCTAGATTGTGTAAAGAATGACATGAGAATCAGTGACAATATCTAGTGTAGTCCAGATTTTATGGCATGTTGAAATAGGACAACTGGTGACAACAGGTAGGAAACTTGAAAGAAAGAAATTAAGCTTCTCCCAGCTGTCAGTATCACACCCATACATTTAAGCTGTAGGGAACATGCTTTGCATTCACTTTGCTGTAGATTGCTAATATCCTGCATTTGCTGTTAAGTGTCTTTATCCAAACTTGAATGATCACTTAGCAGAAAAAGTAGGATGTGATTTAAAAGTTAGTGGGCACGTTTTATTAATTTTAATGGAATCTCTTCTAACTCTATGCTATATTCAAGAAATTTGCCTATGTTTGGCATTTATCTTATGTCTGCCTTTGTGATAAAATACTCAACTGATGTGCACAGATTGACATATGACAGATCTACAAAGTTGTGTATAACTTACAAATTTATAAATAATAACAAAAAACAATCACAGGTCACAGTTGGAAATTATTTAAAACTGATGGAAATGCGTCACTGTCTTTTGAGTTGAAGAGATCTTGTTTACTTCCCACAAATGTCTTTGAAGCTGGTGCCCAGCTGACCGTAGCTAGGGAGCAAAAATTTAGGTGGGATGGTTTCATCCAGCTTCTGAGCCCTTTGTGAAATAAAAAGCTTAGCTCTCAGCTAGGCAAAGCAGGGATATGAATCTGGTCTTTCTGGATCTGTGCCATTACCTTCTAACTACAAAATGTGAAAAGCACGTTATTTTGTATTCTTGTTTTTAAAAACTATGAAAAGAGTCTATCCTCACGTGGTCCATTAGGGAAATTGGGTTTATTTTCTTGGTAACATACAAAAGTGTAGCAAATTGGCGTTTACCTCTTCTCTCCTTGCAGTTTCATGGTACTGCAACTTACAAAGCAGGAAATGTTAAATAGTTTTCAAAGGGAAGCTTTTCCCTTCAGAAAGGATATCTGGCTCACCTCTGCCTTAGACAGAAGGAGTTTTTGATAATGTAAACATCTGATTGGATGTACTGTAAATCATTCTATTATTTCTGTTTCCATCCTTCCTCCCCATAAGAGGTGTGCTTTTTGTTAGAGAAGAAAGAAAAATAAGAAAAAATATATGTCCTCTCTCTTAATTTTTACTGTTATCTTCTACTGTGGTTAAAAAAAAACAAAAACAAAAACACTTTGTCTTAGAAGTAATGAATAAAATCATTTTTTCCTCATGGACAAAATAATCCTGCATTCATGTAATATCAGACATTTAATTTATATTTTTATTTCACATGTACCTATGTTTTCTATTTTAATGCAAGGTCATGTCTGCACTGAAAAGACTGTGTGTATATTTGTTTTATTTTGTTACCGTATATGTTTTTAAAGCGGTACGAGGGAAAGGAAACAGAAATCAATGTCAGAATTGTAGTTTTCCTTTGCCCCTTTGTTCCAGTGGATAATGTTTCTCGTTCCAGCTGAAAGTCATTTGTGTTGGCATGTAACAGGATACTTACAGTATGTTAGACTGCTTTCATTAAGACGTCATCTTTCTTGTGGTTTCTAAATCCAGGCTTGTGTTTTTCAACCCAAAACAGCGTAAAAAGTGATACTTAATTCTTTTGATTCTGGAGTCTAACTCTTTATTTTTGTCTGTTTCATATCTTTCTCAGGAAGCTCATCTTATAGCCATGAGAAAAATGTGTCTTGATCTTACAAAGTCCTTACGTGGTCTGTTGTACTGTTGTAGGTCTTTTTTTTTTTTTTTTTTTTTTTTTTTACAAAACAGGAAAAGCAGTGCTTAAAACACGCAGTTACACTTTCTAATTTAGTGACTGTAATTATAACATACTTAGGGAGACCTGTAATTTCCAGTAATTCATATAAATGGAAAATTTGCCTTGTGACAGAGTAATGTAAGCATAGATAAAATCTCTTAAATGGCCTGGCTTGAAAAACATATGCATTACATATTAAACTGATTACCTGTTATACTAATTATAAGTAATTCAGCCATTGCCATAACTTTCCATTTTAAGTATGGTAGGTGATGTTTTATAAACAAAAATAAACCACAAGGTATTTATTACTGCAACATAATTACAGTGTGTAATTCTTGATAGCCTACCATGCAAGAGGTGGACCACTTCAGAGAGAAAGTGATAAATACAAAACACTGAGAGTAGCGCCACGAAGATGAGCAGTATCAAAGATCTTGGTCGCCCAGCCTGGTGTGGAACACAAGGTATCTGTATAAAATACCAGTGCAGCTGATTTCAAATATCTATTTTTATTTATTGTACATATGCATTTAATCGTTTCTATAATCATAATTCAATGCTTAAGAAAAAGTTGTAGTAAAACTTGAGGGAGTTGAGATTATGCTGAGGCCTCATTAGGAGGCAGAAGAGAAATGAATAGACATATATAGACATATATATATATATATATATATATAAACATATATAGAGAAAAGCCTGTAAGAGCATGAAGCCTCTAGTGATTCTGGCAGCAGCCCCCATGCTATTGTTGTTCCATTAGGTGGGTCTCCAGTCTCTCTGAGAGGCTTTTGTGTAGTGAGGATCACATGTGTAGGACTTCGTGGTTGGAGGTAAGAGAGGGCACGTGGGAGAAAGCTTTGTGACACAAGTTTTTTGCCTGTAGTCAGTTACTTATGTTGAGCTGTTCGGTGCTTATGTACCAAAGCAAATACAGTCTAGATGACCATTGCTGGCTGCAAAAAAATGAAAGAAAATGTGGGATAATCTTTCAAATACTGCTTTATCTCAAGCTGCAGATACAAATCTGAAACAAAATATGAAAGAAAGAATTTACTATGGGATTTGCATTTAATGTTTTCACATGTTGTTTTCATAACATGCTTTTCTCAGTGTCCCTGCAAACTTTGGTTTATTTATCCAAAAATTTAAAACAAGAAGAGCTCTTAAAAAGGTCAGAAAAACTTGATGAAGTTCTTAATTAAATACAGAAAGTATTTTGAATTCATAGAGCTGCCTTTTCTTTATCTTGGTGTGGTTATCATGCTTCCAAAGGCAGTATACTGTATCTTTTGATTTGAGTGTTTTTCCTCTGTGGGTATGACAATTCTGACGTGACTTACTGGATTGAGTCCATCAACTTCTAAAATTGGTTAAGAAACAGCAGGAGCATAAGTGAAAGCTTGCTAGTCCTTTTCTAGAGTTCATTTTTGTTTTTTACTACAAATTCTAACAGGTACTTCTTTTATGCATTTAAAATACCAAATCAATCGGGACAAACCTGAGCTTTGCTTCAGATCACCTATCAGGACTGTTAAGTCTTGGGCATCGATACCAAAGAATCCCTTAGAAGGCAGTTTGCACTCTTGGATTACGTGTCTGAATTGGGACCAGGCGAGCTCTGTTCTGGAGACGCAGTCCTGTAGGAACTGCCTCCTGTACTTAACAGCCACGTGGGGATTTAAGCTTCTGCTTCTGTGGCTGCAGAGCCAAGGAAGAGCATGAACTTCCTGAAGGTTCTCATCCAGAGAATCTGTTTTGTACTGAATTTGATTTGGCTGACACTGGTTAGAAAATTGGCAAGAGCAGCTTTTGGTTCTGGCTCAATTAATCCATGCAATTTAAAATCATTTCCATAATAACTGCATAGCTCTGCACAACTGCAGATTTCAGTTTACTGGAAACTGAACCACAGTTGCACTTCTGTTTGATTCCACTTGAAATAAGGGGATGGGGAACAGGATGTGGCCCTCACAATCCATGAGCAAATGGTTGGCAACAGCACGTAGATATATGCAAGCCAATGGGGCCAGATGGGATCCACCCAAGGGTGCTGAGAGAACTGGCAGAGGAGCTGGCCAAGCCGCTTTCCATCATTTATCAGCAGTCCTGGCTATCAGGGGAGGTCCCAGTCAACTGGCGGCTAGCAAATGTGGTGCCCATCTACAAAAAGGGCCGGAAGGTTGACCCAGGAAACAATAGGCCTGTCAGTTTCACTTCAGTGCCAGGGAAGCTCATGGAGCAGATTGTCTTGAGTGTCATCATGTGACACGTGCAGGGGAAGCAGGCGATCAGGCCCAGTCAGCATGGGATTATGAAAGGCAGGTCCTGCTTGACAAACCTGATCTCCTTCTATGACAAAGTGACGCACTTGGTGGATGAGGGAAAGGCTGTGGATGTGGTTACGTTGACTTCAGTAAGGCTTTTGACACCGTTTCCCGTAGCATTCTCCTTGAGAAACTAACTGCCCATGGCTTGGACTGGCGCACGCTTCGTTGGGTTAGAAACTGGCTGGATAGCCGGGCCCAAAGAGTCGTGGTGAATGGAGTCAAATCCAGTTGGAGGCCGGTCACTGGTAGAGTCCCCCAGGACTCGGTACTGGGGCCAGTCCTCTTTAATATCTTTATCGATGATCTGGACGAGGGGATCGAGTGCACCCTCAGTAAGTTTGTGGATGACACCAAGTTAGGTGCGTGTGTCGATCTGCTCGAGGGTAGGAAGGCTCTGCAGGAGGATCTGGACAGGCTGGACCGATGGGCTGAGGTCAACTGCATGAAGTTCAACAAGGCCAAGTGCCGGGTCCTGCACCTGGGGCGCAATAACCCCAAGCAGAGCTACAGGCTGGGAGATACCACTCTTTATAAGTACCTTAAAGGAGGCTGTAGCAAGGTGGGAGTTGGTCTATTCTCCCACGTGCCTGGTGATGGGATGAGCGGAAATGGGCTAAAGTTGCACCAGGGGAGGTTTAGGTTGGATATTAGGAAGAACTTCTTCACCGAAAGGGTTGTCGGGCATTGGAATGGGCTGCCCAGGGAAGTGGTGGAGCCACCATCCCTGGAGGTCTTGGAAAGACATTTAGATGTAGAGCTTAGGGATATGGTTCAGTGGGGGACTGGTTAGTGTTAGGTCGGAGATTGGAGTAGGTAATCTTGGAGGTCTCTTCCAACCTAGATAATTCTGTGAAACTTAATTATAGTTAATTTATATAAGTGATCTTAAATTTCCTCATGGAAATAATGCACAGTACTTTAAAAAAGGAAAATCAGGAAATCACCAATAACACAATCCCAAGCAAAGACACGTTTCATGGCAAACTCAGCAAACTGTATTTTTCTTCTATTTCTGCTTTCATATTGAATTTATACCATTTATCAGATCAGTAATACTTAGATAATGTGTCTTGCATAATATGAGAAGTCGAAGCTCTAAATTTTTCTTGACAGAAATCAGACACTTTTTTTTGCCTTATTTGTTAACTGTTTTGGTTTTGGCTACCTGTTATTTTTGTCTGCTTCCTGGCCTGTGTGTCGCAACAGGAAATGTATTTGAGCCTTGTCTGGTGCAAACTGATAATCTTTCTTATGCAGAAGAATATTAGGGAAAGTATTTCCATTTTCACCATGCTGCATTTTTAGAAGTTGTTTCAGTATTAATATATTGAGTACTTCTAAAAATAAACATAACGCTTAAATATAGGAAGAATACATGTATTAAGTGTACGTTATGGTTCCATAGTCTGAAATTGCACAAAATGCACCACTTCTCTAGCTATACTAAATCTTAATTTGAAACAGTTTTAGTTTGTGGAATGTTTGCAAACAGACCAGTCTAGAGCTGCAGCCTAGTACAGAGCTGTGTCCTACCTGGGCCCAGTTTGACTGTGGCTGCATTTGAACATTGGATATTCATTTTCCTGTTGGCATTCAAGGTACTTGTTTGGTAACTTTAGTCCCCTGCTGATTTTCTAACGTGTTAATCTGTTTCTTTGTCTTCTTCAAAGACAGAAGACACAGATTTGAACAAGCAAAACTTTACCAGTTCTTAAAACAGCACTGGGTAACCTTCTCAGAAGAGAGGACAAGCACACTTTTAGGGCAGTTAAACCCTTTCCTTTGTACTCATCTATCTGAAAATGTATTGCATTTTATAACCTGCATATATAGCATACTTTAAAAAAAAAAAAAAAAGACAAAAAAAAATAACTAGGCATTTCATTCACATTAAACGGAAAATCTGTCAGTCATACTTTACAAAGGCTGTTTGGAAGATTTTTTTCTTGTTTCTCTGCCTACATTAATACTAACGGTTTCATGGGACAGCACTGTTCCCATTCTGCCAACCTAATTATTTGACCCAACCCAACGATAGTGTAATGATTTTGAAATTCAGAGGTACTCAGGCTGAAACAGTTGGCCCAGGCCACAGCATGTTACAGGTATGTGTTTAATAATACCCAGCAATATATATTAAAAAAACAACAACAACAAAACAAAACAAAAACCTACCACCATCAGCAAAAACAAAAAACCCTCCCTGACAAACAGATGTTAAGCAAATAAATTTATTTTATTATTCCAGGCTAAGATGACTCAACTGCCAGAGGCTGAAAAGGAAAAGATAGCTGAGCAAGTGGCTGACTTCAAAAAAGTCAAGAGTAAGCTTGATGCAGAGATTGAAATATGGGATGATACCAGCAATGACATCATTGTTTTGGCCAAGAGGATGTGTGTGATTATGATGGAGATGACTGACTTCACAAGGTAATTATGCAAAAAATGCTCTTCAGTACTTATAAATTTTGGAGGCCATTGTCATATTGTTATGACGGGAAATAGTGAGTTTTTAATGTCAGTTGACAGTGTCTTTACAAAGTTGAGTGGCTAAGATAATGTAATTCGGTTTACAGCGCTAGCTGGTAGCACAGAACTGTTGGAGGGGAAGTTTCAAGTTTTAAACCATGCTTGTCCTTAAATCTTTTCTGTTGTTTTTCATTTGGCTTGTTGAAGTATTTTTATTTTTTTAGTGCTTTATTTCTCCTCTCAATGAAAGAAAAAAAAGAAACAATCATCTTGATTTTATACTGTAGTTCTGTCTTGTCTGTTACTCTTCTGTTTCTACCATACCATGCTGTCTAGCATGTAGTATATTCTAGTCATGCATAAAACATACTGGACAGAGCATATGTCTGGTGTATACATTCAGAGTCATGCATATTTTATATTGCATTGCCTGCTATTGCTTTCATCAGAACTGTATCATGCTACTTTACTTTATGTAGCTTGGGAAAACAAAATGTCCTACAGCAGACAGCTTTCAAAGCTAGTATTTCCCTCTTGACAGTATGTGCTGTGTAATAACTGTATATATGAAACAATCTTAAGTTCAGAAGCTTTTTCTGCCCGTACTGAATACATGTTCAGTAAATTTCATCAAATGAGTTATACTGAAAGTAAGTACTGGTTGTTGTGCAGTTCTTTTTATTAATAATATTGCTATTGATAGGTAGGTAAGCCTTAAAACACAAGCGCTCTTGCAAGACCTTTCATGTCCCATAAAATAAGTCGTTTCATGCAAGATATGAAGAAAATTCTAAGCCTCTTGGACAGATTCTTCAGGGGTGTAAATTAAGAGCTGCATAGAGCTAACAAAGCCAAGATCTGGCTTAGGCCTGTTCTCAGGAAGACAATTGTAGCATTTTATCATGGTAGCCCATTTTAAATTCACCTTCACATGAGAGAGAGAGAGTTGAAAAATTGTTTGTTGAACTCTGTAATCATATTATTCTCTTTGCAGCATACAATTTGAGTTGAGACCATTGTAAAAGAAAATGTTCTGCCCTCAAGTCAAGCTTTACAATTGAAGTCACCTCTCACCAAATTCTTTAAATTACTAGATTTATATTATTCAAGATTAACAAGGCCAGTTCATGTTCTTAACTTTGCATTTTTGGCTCTGTTGAAAACAGCATAATTTGCATTTTTGAGTCCATGAGCAGTTTTTGTTCAGTGTTGCAGATCACCAGAGAGTCCACTAAGAACACGTTTGTAGAAAAACTCACCGGGGGAAAACTAAAATCTACTGGGATGAGAGAGGGGAAATCCTATTATTTACTTCGACGTACATTGAGGAACTCTACAATATTTTAAGATGCGTTTTGATGATTCTCTACACAATTTTAGGAAGTACACTAATCTTTTTACTTCAAGACAATAGGAAGTACACTAATCTTTTTACTTCAAGACAATAGTAAGAGAAATGCAAGCATATACAAAATACTTGTTCACTGCACGCTTGATGCATAAGTTGTAACTTCTTTGGGGTATGACTAACTTAACAAGTCTATTGTTACGTTTCTAGGACTGTTAGTAACAAAAGCCAAGTTGTCCTTACCATATTGTGTATGCAGTAATGTCTTACCTTGGTACCTTACATAACTTCATCTCAAACTGTTAGAAAGCTGTATTTGAATATGTCCATGTACGTTTTCAAGTCAGTTCTCTTCTGAGTCATTCTGCCTGTTGCACGCTCCAAAACACTGGAATCACAGAATAGAGGTTACAGCATAGCAGCCACACCTTCCCAGAGGAAGCATATACATATCTCCCTAACCCGATGTCCTTTTGGAAGTAATTTTGTTCCACATTTTTCCATGTATTTAAAAACATTGAGTCCTGTATTTGGGACAAACTTACAAATAAACAGTTATTTCAAAAGCACTTCAAGGTTCTTTACCAATAAAGTAATTTGAGAATTGTTGGACAGTTTTGGAAATAAAAACATAAAGTATTTTCTTATTGAGAGAAAAATACATGCATTTGGGACTGTATATCAATAATGTACTTAAGCCTGTACTTAGCAACATATTCAGTTTCTATAAAAAGCAGCTTTGAAGAATAGTAACTTGAAAAGTCATACAACAGCTTTTAATCAACTGCGTAAAGAGTTTTAATGGACCTGTCTTAAGACAACTCTGAGTCATAAGCTTGTCGATCCCTAATATAGTTATGTAAGCACTTCAGAATTCATTGTTGCATTAAATTATATTTTCTTTAATGTCTCATATTTGTAAGCAAGTACGCTTGTGTTTAGAGTGAACCAACTGATTCACAGGCCAAGTTTTTAAACTACAGTGCAGTACACAGAGACACTTCACAGATAGATCCTACAACCCAAATCCAAACTAAACTCTTCTTAGCACCCTTAAAAGTCTACCTCTTCAGAGGCCAGTTCTGGTCTGTTCTCTGCAGTTTAGATACCACCCATCAATACAATGAAACAATGTCACAAATATTACAATCTATATATAAAAGCAGTGAGTTAAATTAACTGACTGCTTTATGTCTATATAGATTACTTCTATAAGTTACATTTGCTTAAAAGCTCAGTCACAGAGCTATCTTCAATTTAAAGGATGAAAATTCATTCACTGCAGAAGCTATTCCTTTAAAATAGCGTATTCCCACACGGCAGCCTCTGCTGAAGAAGTGAAAGCTCAAACCAGATTAAATCCTCCTACTTTGAAACTGGTAGGGGGTAAGTTCTAGACTGAGTTTTCAAGATGTTCCTGCTCATTTTCCACTGGCATTTCAGACGTCAGAGACTCAGACCACAAAGGGATAGAGGTCAAACTAAGCTCTTAAAAGCACTTAGGTCTTCAACAATCATCCTATTACACACTGTACTGTAAGACACTGGAAAACTCCACACATGAGGAGAATTAAGTAATTCAGAATTACTATGCACAAAAAAACCCTGTTAATTATAAAATGTCATCTAACACGGCCAAACGGAAGATCTACAGACAAATCCCTTGAATCTCATCCTCACCCAGGAAACAGAATGCTTTCAAAAGCTGAACAAAGAACTGAAATGCTGCTTTCCCTTCCCTGTGATGCAACTGATAAACATTCTCTAGTCTCCACAATCTAAACCTTTGGAAGACAGTCATCAAGACGAAATAAAAATGAAGGCTTTTTAGTGCATTTGAAGGGTAACAGATTTACTCAGACAATAAATGACAAAAAATCCACTACTTACCTGAGTAGCATCTGGTGCAACAAACACAAAATGTCATAATCCTTTATGTCTTCTGTGCCCAAGACCTTTGAATTGCAGACTAGAGAAGAGCTCAGACCTTAAGACAAGCTGGTGCTTGTGGTGGCCTCAGCAGTCTTCATTCCTGGATGTTCATGGGGAAGGAAGCGAGAAAGTCAGCTGTGTTCTCGAGCACTGTCAGTCACCTTCGGTACAGCAACAGGAAGGGGCAGATCCAGAAGAGTTAACCTATGTTTTGGACAAATAAAAATGTTTATTTTACTAGACTTCATCTGGCGTCAAACAGGAAGCTATAGTTGCTGCAGTTTTACCCCTGCCTGTTTTGCAAGTGTGACTATCAGCAAGCTTTTTACAAAATGCATCCCACTTGCCATTGGCAATTGAGACCTGTCTTTTTAAATGGCAACCAACATCAGAGTTAATACTAGAAACATAGTAAAAATAGCAAAATAAAGGAAATTAACAATACTTTAAAAAGCAAATCTAGCAAAATCATCCCCCCCCCCTCAAGCTGTCCCCACATTACTCTTATTATAAGTGAAAAAAACTACTTCTGCTTAGACCTGTACTACTTACAGAAAATGCAACCCAGCATTAACATTTTCTCTCAGTAGTAGTCTTGGTTAAGACCCCAAGTGTAGCTGCCAAATCTAGCAAATCTCCATACCTGCTAACAACCACAGTCCTGAGTGTTAATTTAGCTGCTGTCCCTCTCTAGTGTTTGCTTGGGGAAGTAAACAAGGGGACCCAAGAAGAGAGTAGGACGCCAGTTCTGTACTTACTGGGAGTTAAAGAGGCCACAGGACTAGAAGAAGAGAAAAAAAGATTCAATTCCTATTCAAGTTCACCCACACAGCTCCTCATCATATCTCACTCTTTGCCAGTTACCCAAGTCAGAGCTACCCATGATCCTGGTTTCTCTTCAACAGCTAGACTTCCCTGAAATACTACAGAGCTCTTGCATTGCCCCCTCAAATCCACTGATCTCTTCACCTTTTTCTCACCCCTCTTAGCCCTCAGATTTCTATAATTTCCATTCAGCCCTGTCCATCTTGTCTTGAGCCTCACCCCCACACGCACATCCCCAGTCTGTCACTGACATACAATGTGGCAATACGTATTTATTAATATCTTATTAGTACAGTAATAGTACCTACATTGCTAAAGCCCCTGAACTGATTGGATGCCATTAAATCTACAGTTCTACTTCGGGTATATATAAAAAATCCTCCTCGTTGCTCATATCAGAGTATTCAAAGCTCATCATTATTTCAGTAAGCAGTTTGGGATCCTTTTGAGAGTCCACAGGCACTTAATGTTTGCATCATAAGAAGATGAAAAAAAACCAGCTGTCTTTAAACTTAAGCATTTCATCAAAAATTACCTAAAGATGAGAGGTTGTTTTGTCAGAAGCAGTTTTGTCCCACTGAGACATCATAAAGTTATTTTGGACCGTTCAGCTACATGGCAAAGTAGGTGAACTCTCTTAGGGTTCTATCTTGAAGCTAACTTTGACCAGAACTAATTGCATAAAGAAGTTCTTTAGGATGAATTAATTTCTAAAGCAAGTATAATTTAGTTGTGTGCACATATTTGCATGTGTTTTATCATAGTTGTTTTGATGAACAGAACCAGTAGGATTTACTTGGTACAACATGGTAGATGAAACAGGTTAGATTTTATTGTTAAAATGAACAATAGAATTGCATTAGCTGGATAGTTTAAATGTTAACTAAGATTTTGCAGTACTTGTGAGATACTGGCTGCCCTGCCAAAACTGCATGTATACTAAGTAGTAGCCGCAGGCAGTTGTTCCCTTCTGATAGTAACATGGTCCCTCAGATATGTGATGAAGTGTTGAGATACGTCAAGTTAAATCATATCATGTAATGCAGAATCAGCTGGTATTGCTCATTCTTCTTGCATGTCAGAGCTTCTAAAGTGTATACAAACTCAGCTTTCACAAATAAGTGAGAATTTTTGAAGACAAAAATCCCACACATCCTCCTCTCCCACCTCAAAAGATTGAGCGAATTTCATGCATGGTACTATAACTTTATTCATATGATATTTAAGTGATAATTGAGTGACAATTGATGATATTCATGTGGATGCTCTTGCAGATATGTTAGTTGTAAAGAGTTTCAGGTGTTTCCTGAGGACATATGCCAGCAAACAGTTAATCAGAAATATCATTTGCTGTTCTACTGGTCTTATTTTTTAGGGCTCATTATAACTTCTTAAAAGGGAGTGTTTTTTTTTTGAAGTGCTGAATATTCATCCTCTGCCAGATTTTTTTAAATTCTTAAGACATCTACATTTGTTCTTCTACACAACTCAAAGTGACAATCACCTTGGGGAATGTAGTGTTGAAACCAAACATTCCAAGCTTTGTTCCTCCCCCCAAACACATAATTTGGCCATCAGTCCATAGTCAAATTATTTAGATATCCAACTTGCAAGTAAGTTGGATAGATTTGATTTTTTTCTCTAGTACGCATAATTGACAAACAGTAAAATATTCAGGTATGTTTTAATATGTTTTTTACATATTTTTTTACTTCCAGTCCAGGGAATTAGAGTCACCATCCCGCAAGGTCTTTAAAAGACATTTAGGTGTTGAACTTAGCGATATGGTTTAGTGGAGGACTTGTTAGTGTTAGGTCAGAGGTTGGACTAGGTGATCTTGAGGTCTCTTCCAACCCACACAATTCTGTGATTATATATATATTTGTTAGAAATTTCGAAGTCAGAATTTACTTCTGAACTGTGAAAAACATTCTAAATTGATAAAGACTAGTTAGAGAATGGGTTAGGTGTGAAGAATGACACATACATGTATAACATTGCTTGCTGATTTACAGGTTAAGAAAACATGTTAAAGACTCATAAAACAATACAGTGAACAGCTAGTGACCAAAATAATGAATGCAATGTTGCTTGCTTTCCTCTGCAACGTTAACATGACAAAATACATCTAAACCACATGTAAACTGACTTCAGTAAGCAATTGTTAACCATTGCTCACGCTTAGACCAGAGATACTAAAGGGAAAGGATAAAACAAAGTTTCATGTCAGCATCAGAGGAAATGGGGTAGTTGCATATGCATGCTTACATGCAATGGCTTTATTTTGAATCTGCATTTTCTGCTTCTGCCACTTAAGCCTCCTTCCTGTTGTGTTTTCTCTGTTGTTCCTTTAAACACAGACTTTTTACCAGTTCTGTTCTCACCTTTCCTGGAAACAAGCCACCTGCCTTCACTGTCAAAGCCTTTTGGTGTACCTCTTACCTCTCTCACTACAGTTTCCCTAGTCAGCTCATAACTTCCCTAATACATACATATTTCTTTGCCACCTGCTAGATATTTTTAAATAAGTCCTTTCTGCGCTGTACTTGGGAAGCTCCTTATTCTCGTTCACAGCTCTCATGGAATTGCTCCAGGTTATTGAGGATTAGAGATCAGCAAGTTTTTTAGCTTGCTGGTCTTACTTGCTGTCCCACAGTGCAGTTTCACATCTTTGATTCACTTGCAAGGATGCTGTAAGATTGCTAAAAATGAAGGTGAACATCTACTGCTGTCCCCACATCCACAGAATTTGCTTTTTCATCACAGAAGGCAGTTGGTGTGACAGACAACTTGTTTCAGCTGTGCTGTCTGTTCCTAATCACACTCCTGTCCCCAGTGTTCCATCCTTAAGAACTTGCTCCATAATTTCCCCCAGAACTGAGGTAAGGCCTTTGCCCATAGTTTTGCAGATCCTCTATCTTTTGAAGATGAATGGAAGACTGGATTGGAGTCATCTGTTCTTTCTTGTTAGATTACAAGCTCTTTGGCAGAGGCCATTTCTTTGTGCTGTAGGTATACAGGATGTTCTCCAGTGGGTCCAGGACAGTGTCAGGTTTATGGTAGCAATTGCTGTAATGATACTTGAGGTGTAGCTTCTTTCTTGAACATTTTAATCAGTCTGTTCCTTCCTAGTCTCATAATTAGATTGTAAAGTTCAAAGTTACTAATGTGTTACTGAAAACAAAAAGTTGAAAATAGAGCAGGTGCTTCAGTTTCCCCTGTGAATGCTATTAACTTCCAAATTATTTCTAAAATTTAAATATAATTAACCTAGTAACTCTTGGTTATTGAAGTGCTGCATATGCAATTGCTTATGTCTTCCCTGAATTCTGATCAATGCTGTGATGCTTCTAGTTCTGGAAAGAAAATACTGATCTGTGAGTGAAGTTATGATTCCAAAGTAAGGCTTTAATGGAAAAGATTGGTTTGGGGTAAGCTAATTACATAAAAATTGCAAGAACTGTGGTACTCCTGAATCACTATTGATTGAAGCCACATTGTGCTGAGCTTGTTGTTTTTCCCTCCCTAATATGGGAAGGATAAATTTTTGCCCCTAACATTGTTCACTGGGAGAGCAATTGTAGTGGGAAAATGCAAGCTGTTCTGCAAAAGAATGCAGATGTTCTGTTATTTCACATTTCTTGCATTGACTTACCTATATATCTTTCTACATTGTAGGCATGTATAATTATTTCACTGCTCCTCTAATTGCCAATTCTAACCTAATTTTTCATTTGATGATTATTAACAGTTAACTTTTCTAAAAAAGCAGCTTTTTATATATATGCATCTTGATTTAAGTAATATCTAAAGTGAAGTAATGCTTCACAGTATCAAGATTAATGGTTAGGCAGTTTTTATAAATGCAGCAAAAACTATTTTATTTTGACATGACCCTAGTTTCCATTGTACATTGGTATTCTTGCAAAAGATTTTATAAGTTTGCATTTTCCATGTGAGGAAGTCAGGTGTAGGTGTAATTAACAGAGCTCAGAACTTGAGCCTCCTGTAGATATAGATAGGCATTCTTTTGAAAGAATGTTATGTTGAGTGAAAACAAGGAGTCATTTGATAGTTGAAATAGAAAGCTCTTAAATTTTGTAGAAACAAACTAAACCAATCCTATGCTTGGTCTTTGAGTAAGAACGCATTTCAAAGTTACTACCTTCCCAATAACATGGATATAACAGTGTATTCATAAGGAGTGAGTTCTGCTAGTTAGCTGGTTGGAAATCTACAATTCTTCAGCTTAATTCTGGTGATGTTCGCTTTTGCAGCGTTTAGTTGACTCCCTGATGGACTGTCCGTAGCCATTTCTCAATCATTTCTTTTATGCTGTAGAATTCCTTGTAGGTGTGGAAGCTGTGAAGACAGATTCTTAGTGCAATTACATGTTCCACATAGTAAAACTCAGAAGACTTTATTTAAAAAGGAATTCTAAATTTTATAAATTTAAGACCGGGAAAGTGTGTTTGTATACTATAAATCCATTGTTTTTGCTGACCTGTTAAGGTCACATCTCCTGTATGTCCTATAGCATACACAGGACAAAGCAATATACTAGTGGGAATTTTGAAAAATATTTGAAGACCTCTGCCTCAGTATCTCTAAGTAACTAATACTTTCATGAGAACAATGGGGCCTCTAGAAATCACTGAGAATTAAGAACTGTTGTTTCTCTTCACACCTCTTTTGGGAGACCTCAAATTCCTTGCATTTTTAGCAATCTTACAAGTAGTCCAGCACTTCAGGGTACTGAATACTTCTTGATACCAGTACTACAGTCATTAGCACAGATGAAGCTAAGAAGTGATGTGATGGAAGTGTTTATTGGCTGGGCCAGGAGGTTAATGAGGAACTAATGTTCATGCCTCACATGCATATCAAAGCAAGGATCATACTCAATACAGTAATATAATCACAGAACCACAGAATTTCTAGGTTGGAAGAGACCTCTAGATCATCAAGTCCAACCTCTGACCTAACACTAACAAGTCCTCCACTAAACCATATCACTAAGGAATGAATAATCATGAATTCATATCACTAATGAATAAGACAGATAAATTTGTCTGTCTATCCTTCTTAGCATCTACCCAGGACTAGAAATGAGACAAACTACGAAGTCACAGAATACATTAGAGCAAATACAACTTCTCAGTAAGAACAGATAATATGCATCTCTTGTACTAGAAAGTGCTGTTTTTCACTTTTTAGCTTTAGTGACTACTATACTCAAACTGCAAAGTAAGTTCAGGACCCTGAAGTACTAGCTCCTGCCAACAGGAACAGAAGTCTCTCAAGCAAGTGGGGGTTCAGGCAGTAATTTAACAGCCTCTAAGCCATTGCTCTTAGCCAACTGGGAAGTCTGTAGCAGGGCAGTCTCTTATGGGTTACAGACCAAGGAAGAACTGTATCTCTGTGAGCAGCACTAAGGAGAAGGGTGAAAGTTCTGTCATCTCACAGCAGTGTAGGTTGTATTCTGCAGGCATTTTTACCATTCAACAGGAATGGACAGAAGCAATGCTGGCTCCCCAGTAGGGAGCAGAGCATCCCAAAGGCACCATGCAGCCATCAGGCAGGGCTTAAAGTTACCTGCTCAGTTCCAGGCTTCTGCAGGGCCAGCCACCAGTTTAACTCAGATTGCTCAGTTTCTCTACCCATGGTCATCTTCTGCATTGTCTTTGAGGCAGGAGGAGTAAGACCCTGAGACTGTAAAGATAAAGGCTACTGCTAGGGAACAGCAAGAACCAGCTGCTTCCTAATGGAGACAAGCCTGGATCCAAAAGTAATCCCAGTGCTTGCAGAGTTTTCACTGACCAGAGCAGAGTTATACAGCAGTCAGCACAGGGCACTCATAACAAAATCCACCAACAGTCCTAGACAAGCTAAGTGATAAAGCAGGTCTAGGTTTGGAAATCTCCCAAAGCCAAGGTATAGCACCTGCACAAGAGATCTATCTGGGAAACACAACACTAGCAATATAGGTCCAAAGCCTACCAAGGGTAGAACTAGAAACAGAGGCAAACATACCTGTAAGTGCAGGCCTGGTCAGGGACAAAGAGGGAAGGTGAGGGTAGGGCAGGGCTTAAATAGAGCTTCTCAGCCAGTGGGTGGAGTCTGTGGGAGGGGGCCTCAGGTGAGGTTGTTCAAGACCATTGAGGCCTTTTTGGTGCACTCAGGGCTATGACAGCTGCAGCTGAGAATTGTTGTTTCTCTTCTGTCACTTTTCTGAGTCTATTCTGATGGCTCAGGCTCACCTAGCAGGGGAAGGTGATAATACGGTGTCCAAACCAGATGTGATGTGATCAGTGACATACTATGGTTAGCTTTTCATATGATAAATGTTTAGGGATGTGCTGGTTTTTGTAGCATTCTCCAGTTGGCACATTAGTCAGCCTGGTTTTTGTACTTTGAGGCTTGATGCGAGACTTGCTTCTCTGTTTATTTTGCTCAAGCTGTTGTTTGAAAAGAACGCCCAGGAAAGTATCTTAGAGAAATAAAGTAGCAGCATTAAAAAGGCAAAGCACCTCTCCTAACTTTTTCGTTTAAAATGTAGACCTCTTTTTACAGAATTTATTTGCTATATTTTGCACATGCTATATATTTTTTGCTATAACACCATATGTTCAGATTTTTTCTGAATTAATCAGCAGAAATTAGAAGCTACGCCTTTGGAAGGTTTCCAAGAAATAAAGACTGGAAACTTCCGCAGTTATCAACCCCTTCATTGGAAGTGTAGGCACGTCAGTGAGTTAATTACGACCAGAAAGTTGACATAAAATATTAGTTACTTTTTTTTGCTGGATTCATTGCTGATTCAATGCTGCACACTTCTACAAGAGATCAGTCACATCCAGAGTATGATGTACACCAGCATTTCTCTTGACTGCTTATTGTCCGGGGTGAAAAAAGCTGATTTATGCAGTTACTGCACTGTTGATCTGTCTGGTGTTTATGAAATACAAGCATAGAGTTTAAGTGTCAAAGTGGAGTTGGCAAAATTGATAGTACAGATAGTACTCTCTGCGGATACATAAAAATCAACACTAACCGTTGAAAGAAAGAGGACCAGTAGTAGCCACACATAGTTACATAAAAAAGAAACAGAACGGTTGGATGGTATTTTATAAAGTAGAAGGGAATGCTCTTGAAGCTGTGTAGACTTCGTGGTGCTGGCCACCACAATTTGCAGATACTCTTCAGAGGTTTGCTCATGACTGAGATGAATTTAGTGAAGTGGTGATACTTTCTGGACTGCTGCTCTGATCGTACCAAGGAGGCAGGTGGGCAGTCTGGTGAAAAAAGGAGTGAGGAAGGCTTCCAGGAAGGAACTTCTGTGCCATCTTTCTTCTTTATCCTTAGAAGCAACGCTACAAACTTCGAATTTCTAGAGCTTGCAGCTTCTCTGCAGGTTGGTGCATGCGCAACAAAATGGAAAGAATAATCTTCCACACTGTGCCACACTGTGCCACATATTATCAGAAATAACTTAAAAGATACCTTCCAAAGTAGCACTCAGTATTTCCTCCTTGCACGGTCTTGGATAGAAGAAATAAAGAGAATAGGAAACTCTTGCAGGGCTTTTTCCCTCGTTGTGGCTGTTGTACTATAGAGTACCATGAAGATCCCCCAGAAAGGGATTTAAGCATGAGCTGCTAGTAGATGGAATAGAAAAAGAAAGACTGAAAGAAAGCCAGAGAGGCAGAAGCCTGTAGGAGCATGGGGAGAACAGGCTAATAACTAGAATGCAGTTGTCAAGAGAAGGCCCTTTCTTGCTCTAGTGTTTCACAGTGCACTAGCTGTGAACTAGCTAAGTTCACACTTGTGAACTAGCAAAGAATAAAACAAGCAAAGCACTCTTGCAGAGATACTTTCAAATCATGCAAATGTGCAGATTTTCATTATTCAATAAAGGTGGTGCCAGGTAGAAAGGACTTGAATTTTCAAAATGTTTTCCATGGTTTCTTTATCAGACTGTAAAATGTCTTACATGGAGTAAGCCACATTTTCCCATGTGTGCACCCAAAAAGCAGGTTTTATGGGGGTACCCAGCCATATCCAAATCAGCTAGAGCTTCTCCAAACTGTGTGCCTGGATGTGGTTGTTTTGTATATCAGAGATTTATAGGGCAGGTAGACGAAGCATGGTTAAAACACTGAATATATGACCTAAGTCCTTCTTAACAATTGTTTTACTGTTATTTTCCTCTCTTCCCTGAACTGAGTTATAGACCAGTTGTTTGACTTAATAAAGCACTTCATAAAGCACTTAATAAAGTCACCCTCATCACTATGCAGATGAAACCTTGCTTACTTCACGGAGACACAGCCTTCATCTTCATAAAACCCGTTCATCTATAGTCTTTCTTCCTCCCCCTCTGCACCATACCAAATGTGTGCTTTCTTCTGAATGATCAGTCCACAAGACAGGGCTTCATCTGAACCCCTCCTTTCTTTATGGCCAAGAGTCAAGCTAGGACAGGGTCAGCATTCAGTAAAACAAAATTGTTTCAAGAAGTTGCAGAGCTACACCCATTCTTACTGTAATTTCTGTGTATTTCATTTTATTTTTCCTTGTAGTTTATTTTCATTTTTTTGAATATGCATACTAAAGAGAAAAACTGTTCAGAAATGCTTACCTTGGGAGCATGCTGAACAGCAGAAACAGTACTCAACTGCTGTGTTTTCTGCTAAAAATAGAACTGGAGTCTGTTCCAAAGATTTTCAATTAAACCAGGACCTTTTTGGGTTCACACAGCCTAGCAATAATTTCAGCACTTCTTTCTTCAACAGCATATACCATTTTTAACCACATTTTTTATTCACTGACTTTGGAGGTTGCTGTTTTGGTACTCCTGTGGATTAGATTTCTTTCTCCTTAAAATGTTGCTGATAGTGGCATTCATTCTTACAGTATACCTCAATCCTGATGTAGTACAACTGTTCATGAAGGTCAGTGGGCAGTTTGGCTTCTCTGTCCCACTATATTCTTGACACCTTTGAGGCATAACACTGTGGGGCAGAGGGAGACGTGCCCATACCACAAACTCCTGACTGCCTGACATCAGCTGAGAGCAGGTTTTAGCTTTCTTGTTATAAAGTTGGCATTTCCCTTGTCATGCCCTCAGTTCTGTGTGGACATACCATCTGGTTTGTTTGAAAGAAAGTCGGATGGGAAACGATTGGACAAAGCTTGCATTTGGATGGAATGGCTTTGTAGTGCTTGCCTTTCTGAAAGGCAGATGGCCAGCAGTTGGCATTGTTCAGTGAGGCGGTGTTCTGAGCAATGCAGCAGATACTTGACTGCTTAGAGGCTGGTATCTGGGGACATGGAGGTGTGTGACCTTAATATGAGTAAATATCGTGACAGGTATTTTGGAATGTCCAGGTCACACACATGGAGTCGTACTTCACCATATGCCCAACAGCAGTAAATTCTTTATTGAAAGATTGCACCTAGCTGTTAACCTGGGCCTGTAGAGAATGGTAAAGGTGGAAAAGTCTGCATCAAATGTCTGCGTTATAGATTGCATGTGTATGATCTTCTTGCACTATATTTTTGCATACTTGTCTCTGTCATGAACTGTTAAGATCATCTGAGAGTTTTGTCCTTAATGTCAGCAAGTAGTAGATCAAATGCATCCAGTAGTTCTGTGTCATCTGTGATGGCAGAGGAAAGTGGTGAAACTGTGCGGTATAACCTGCACGGGTGAGAATTAACAGAGTCTCAAAGCTTAGCAGGGTACCTTAATCCACAGTAAGCTTATTGAAAAGCTGTTGTTTAAATACACTTGCTCTAGTAATACTTATTTCATTATGATTGAGATAATCCCTGTGTCTGCACCTCATTTATTCCCCTAAAAGAAGTAGCTGGTATTGTCATTGAGGTCATCGTTAGGTTTATGGGAAGTCCATGTGTATTCAGCATACGAAGGAGCAAAATAAATAAAACAACAAAAGCTCTAAAAAAACAGTGAAAATGGGATCCTTACACAATTTCTTGAGTGTCACGATTCAGATAGCACAAGCATAGCTATTTAAAATTCTTGGTGATCATTTGGGGAAGGAGAAATTAACTTCCATGAGATGGAGAAATAGAAGAAAAGCTTATGTCAAAGTTGGCTGTGAAGAACAGCGGTGTATAAAGTCTGACCGATATAGAGCATAGCTACCCATTTTTAACAATTTGCTCTATATTGATTTTTCCTTTCTATAAACATCACTGGCAGTGGAATAGATTGAACAATGAAAGTATATCAAAAGGAAGTGTAGTCACATTACAGAGCAATGAAATAGCACTTAGAAGTTACTGCCTGCCCCCGGAGGATGCGCTTTGCACAGGGCAGTTGGATGGTGGATCAGTAATCATCGCATTAGGGGCAAGAAGGAGTTGTATCCCATGCTAAGACGGATAAACATTTTAAATAGTTTAAATAGTTTAAAAACTCGGGCGTGATAAGTAGCAACCATTTGAAAGGGAGCTACTTTAGGCTTTGGTGCACTCAGAGCCTTGAAGTTTTAAAGAAGGGTGTGTGTCTGGTTGTTCTTAATGCAAGGGATAAAGATGAAAGGAGGTCGGTTACCCACTTGGAACTCTTTAAGGGAACTGAACACATTCTCATCTTCACATTGCCTATAGTAAACCTTTGTACAGCTGGATTTCAATGCTTTTCTGTTTATCTTTTGTAGGTGGGAAGAAAATTATCTTTACATAGTAAAAGTCATTGAATTTTTATTTAAAGCTTTGTGCAAGGATACAAACATTGTGTCCCTCTTCCTACCTGGGTGACAAGTAGTAGGGCTTAAATACTTGTTTCTGAGTTTTTCCAGTTGGGTGTTGGGATGCAGGAAGTCAGGGGAAGAAGGGGCTTTGAGCACACTTTCATAGGTACTTTAACCCTTGAAATATATGATATTCTGGGATACTTGCAGGTAGTGTGCTTCTGATTAGTGTTGTGTCAGAGAAACAGGAAGCAGAGGAATCTATTGTTTGATTTTCTCCATTCGGGACAGCTTCCCACATCCACCCTGATGGCTATCACTTGTTCTCTCGCTATCCTGAGACTAGTCTGTCTGTCTTTACCTAGAGCTGAAGGTAAGCTGTATAAACTAGTACCAAAATTAAGGAAATTCTTGGCCTTTCACACCAATGCCTTTTGTTTATATTTTTCATTAAGTACTGGTTTATTTTCAGAGTTGTTTCCATTGGTTTGAATGCCAACTGGTTTTAAAGCCAGAAGAGGTTTGAAGCGTCTTCTATATGTATGGTCCTGTGGTAATTGCTAACATACTGTACTGCTCTGCTCAAAATAACACTTTTTTCTTTTGGCTAAACAGTTACAAATAGACCATAGCTCCCAGTTAATTATACTGGAATATGTAAGATTCCATTTCTCTCTTTTGAATCTCTTAATTAATGCTGTCTGGCCTCTGTTTATACTGCTTTTCAAGTGGGACAGTTAGAGGTATCAGATCAGGATAAAATTAATATTCTAAAAGGGATTTACCTACAAGATTTCTCAGTGCATATATAGGAAGGCACGAACTGCAGGCACTGCATGGTGGGCATTTGTTACTAGCAACTGTTAGAGCTTGGTGCTGTGGTACACCAAGGGCTGCTGCTCTTGGGTGACGAACACAGGATATGGCAGGAAAAAGTTGCTGCCAGAGAAGTTACTGCTCTTGGAAGGTGTATTACAATTGTTCACTCTGTTCATTTCCTTTAATTTTCCTTCTGTGTCTAAAATGTTTGTATTTCTAAATATATTGTGGCTATAAATGGTGGTCCTAGCCAGATTGATTACTGCAGCTCAGCTCTGCCAGTGTTCTGTTTGCCACGTGTGTTTCTTTTACAGCTTTTCTTTACACAAGTCATAATTTTTCTTCTGGGACTTGCAGTTCAATCTGGATTAATGAGAGTCACTGAGTTACTTGGAGAATCTTGTCTTTCTTTTCTTACTCATACCGTTTTAAACTGTGAGATTTGTTTATGTTTTCTCTCAAGGGACACTTTCAGCATAGATCACCAAATTCTTTCTGAGAGCAGTTCTTCTCTGCAATACAGCAGAATCTGAGTCCCCATGATAATCATAAAGCTTTTTCAGTGGATCTCAGGTGAAGTGTAAGTTGTGCTTGAAGAACAGACAGTTGTTGGGAATAGGAATGCAAATGACTTCCTTGCTCTCACACATTCCCAAGTTAGAGCCACTCAGATAACGTCTCACATTAGCTTCTGAGGGATAGACAAAGCAAGCAGTGAGAGGAAGGAAGAATTATTGTGGAAATACTCTAAAGGGAAGTCCCTACTGAGTGGCCATTCTTCTCCTTTACATCTTCGCTGCAGTGTGGAGCCTACATTTTGTGTTTCCCTTTCATTTAGATTGTGTGGTGTTTCATCACTAGTACTTTAAAAAATTCAAGAGACTTGTCTTCCTAACCAAATCTAGGACAAGCCGTGCTAAAAAGCTATATAGACACATAATTCTGCTCATACAGTCTGATGACCATTATAAATTTAAAGAGAAATACGTAAGTATGTTTAATGGTTTGCTTAACTGTGATAAAGGCAGCTTTTCTCATCAATACAGCAGACTTATTAATATGGAAAGAATTATCATGGCCTGGGATACAGCACAAGCTGCATGTGGATTCCCATCCTCGGGATTCCATCAGGATTTCTGTGAACAAGCGCTCTGTGCTGCAACTTGTTTCAGAATTTCTGAATTCCAGAAGTTCTCTTCAAATGTAATTCCTGTTGAGTGACAAAACAACTTACAGCTATAGTGCTAGGGCTTAGAATAAAGTATAGTTTAAAAAAATGAATGAAAAAAAGCAGGTTAAGAATTTGTCATTTTTACTCAGGTCTATTATCTTACTCTTTTTTGTATGTTGTATTCAACTGAAACATTCCCAGAAGGTAGTTCTCCTGTTCTGTCCTAGGAAATTTTAATTACTGTGACACAATTTAAAAGTCTGTTACACCACAGAGCCTGTGCAGAGCAGCTTTTCCAGTGCTCTTATCTTGACATAGGGAAGTGACAGTGACGGTTGCCAATGGCAAGTAAGTAAGTGTCCTGTTGAATTGTGTTGAATATATTTTTTTTGTAGGAACTGTGTCCATTCAGAGAAGAAAATTCCTTTGCCTTTTTGGTTGTTAAGAAAACCTTTGGAGTATATAATTACTGTAACCAGGAATGACTTGTCTTAACAGAGGTTGCACAGGGCAGTTCACAACAGTAAGGAATGACCTATTTAAGACCCAAATTCTGGCTCTAGTTCAGTCTCTGCAGCTAAACAGTTTAGCAGGTGAGTACTTCCATTGCCTCAGGGAAGGAAATCCCTTCCTCACAGCATTCTGCAAGAGGGCTTCTGCAACAGGAATGATGAATGCTCTCTATTGCCCATCTATTGTGAATTCCTTAAGATGAAAAGAAACACAAAATAAGCTAAACAGCTTTGTGCAAAACTATCAGCATACAACTGTCTGCCAGAGGGCGTGCATTCTAGCAGACAGTACCAGCGTTAATAATTTTTCTGTGTCCATCTCTCAGTCTGCCACTTACCTCTCACTTCCATGTGAATCACAGAATCACAGAATCACAGAATTTTCTAGGTTGGAAGAGACCTCAAGGTCATCGAGTCCAACCTCTGACCTAACGCTAACAGCCCTCCACTAAACCATATCCCTAAGCTCTACATCTAAGCGTCTTTTGAAGACTTCCAGGGATGGTGACTCCACCACTTCCCTGGGCAGCCTGTTCCAATGCCTCACAACCCTTTTGGTAAAGAAGTTCTTCCTAACATCTAACCTAAAACTCCCCTGGCTCAACTTAAGCCCATTCCCCCTCGTCTTGTCACCAGGCATGTGGGAGAACAGACCAACCCCCACCTCGCTACAGCCTCCCTTGAGGTACCCATAGAGAGCGATAAGGTCGCCCCTGAGCCTCCTTTTCTCCAGGCTGAACAAGCCCAGCTCCCTCAGCCGCTCCTCGTAGGACTTGTTCTCCAGGCCCCTCACCAGCTTCGTCGCCCTTCTCTGCACCCGCTCAAGCACCTCGATGTCCTTCTTGTAGCTAGGGGCCCAAAACTGAACACAGTACTCGAGGTGCGGCCTCACCAGAGCTGAGTACAGGGGGACGATCACCTCCCTAGCCCTGCTGGTCACACTGTTCCTGATACAAGCCAGGATGCCGTTGGCCTTCTTGGCCACCTGAGCACACTGCTGGCTCATATTCAGCCGACTATCCACCATCACTCCCAGGTCCTTCTCTGCCCGGCAGCTTTCCAACCACTCATCTCCCAGCCTGTAGCTCTGCTTGGGGTTATTGCGCCCCAGGTGCAGGACCTGGCACTTGGCCTTGTTAAACTTCATGCAGTTGACCTCAGCCCATCGGTGCAGCCTATCCAGATCCTCCTGCAGAGCTTTCCTACCCTCAAGCAGATCGACACACGCACCTAACTTGGTGTCATCTGCAAACTTACTGAGGGTGCACTCGATGGCTGCAAGAGAGCTTTCTTACTGATGTCTGATGAGTAGAATAGGGATTAAGACCTTCTGTGTTTTAACTGCTGTCTTCTTGGGCTCAAACAGCCAATGCTGACAACTCATACTTTTGTTAGAAATCTTTTGTTGCATATTACTTCATATCTTGACACCTGAGTTACGTTACTGTAAGTGAAATTCATCACCAGCATGTTCCACGGCTATTGAGCAAATCCTGGAAATGTGACTCCTGAACGCATAGATACAAAGCAGATACAAAGAATTTGAGATTTATTATTTAAAATAACCTGGTATTTATTCCAGTTTAGTGATATTTTGGATCCTACCTCATGACATTTGAATGCTTAAGGCTGACAGCACAAACATTTCACTCACACTCTCTCTGTGTTACACTGTTTACATAAGTAGTTCTGAGTGACAAGGAGAGCCTATCAAGAAAGTGGGAGATTTTGGGGAATGGGAACATAGTGAGCATGTCTCTTCAGTGCTGTGGGGCCATTCATAATTCTGGGAGTCAACAGTACAAATGAGAATGTGTTTGCTTACATCTCCTTACAAGCATGAAAAGTGCAACTATCAAATTGCTGCAAGAAAAGTACAAAGAAAAAATACAGTCTGCTTCCAAAATTGTTTTTTATCCCCATTATGCAAAGTATTTATTTATTCTGAAAATCCGAGATTAGTTTGCTCTTTGCATAGCATTTTCAAGGCAGGTACTTTTTTGTGGGAGTCAAGTACAGTACTCAGGTTGCAGGTATCAAGGAATAAAAATTGTGGATGTGCTAGTGCACAAGAGGCTAATATTTAGGATTAAATATTATCTTCCTGAGCATAACTGACAGAGTGGAGCTGAGTCACCAAACTTACCGCAGAAAGTATTTTTTCAAGGGATTGCTCTCGTATCAAAACACATTTCCATCAATTTTAGACGTTAAAAGAAGTTTCTTCAGGTCTACCATACAGCATACATAAACATGTATAAAGTCACCTTATAGGAGTTGCTGTGATAGAACTTTGTAGTGATTTCTGAAACAAAACTGCAAAATAATGCTGCTTTTCTGAAGCCATGGAAATGGAAAAAAAATAATTATTGGGAAATATTTTGATAACTGGTTCACCATATAATCAAAAACTTGTGCACTATTTAGAAGATGAATTACTGAGCCATTATCAATCTAGCAATATGATTAGATATCCATATTAATAAACATCTGTCACTGTGGCACAGCAGATGTGCTAGGTGCATATACAACACAAAATGTAAATTTTGATGAGTACTTTCTTATTTTTTTACTGCAAAATACGTTACTGACATTAGATACCTTGCCATTTGTTTGATTTTGCAACAGTGAACGTGGTACTAAAAAAAAACCAACAAAACACATTTGTGAGAACAGTATTCATGTAAATCCTAGGATGTGATTTTCCTAATTGAATGGACTAATGTTGAAAGGTGAATTTTATTTTCTTCAGTTGTCATCTAATAGACTTAACATTACAGGTTTATTATGTGACATTTTGGTACTGGTCATCTTGCTTTTGCTACCTTTCCAGGCTCAGTATCATCTTCAATTCAAACTGCTGTTGATTTTATAATGCACAGTATGTAGGGTGTACAACTTCGTGTCTGTCTTTAAATGTCAGATGTTGGAATCAGGCAAAATTTGCCATTGTGTTCTGAAGAGCAAAGTTATGAAGTTGACAGATACATTTGTAAGATGTAGTAGTTTACTACCATAGAAGTGACTTAGTAAGTCCAAAAATTTCTTTAAGTGCAATGTTTTTTGTACTTAACTTCATTCAACTTAAAATCCATTTATCATATTTTCAAAACTTGTGATTATTACGCATGTTTTCTTTGCAAAACAGTAGCTCAGCAAAGGACCATGTGACAGAATTTTTATATACCATTAGGCAAATACATCTTCATCAACAAAAATGCTAGCTAACCCATTTGAGTTTTTGAGTCAGCTTTTGGTATTAATTTATATTTTCCTGTGGATTTTTCAGAACACTGGTTCCTTTGCTATGATGTACTGGTAGTTATAATTGTACCCCCTGAGAGGTCTTGGTCTTTTTATTTTTCTACTAGCTCTGAAAGCTATTAGTGATAGCTTGTGGGCAGAAGTGCTAAAAAGTACAATTACTAATAGCACATGTTAACACTAAAAGTGGAATAGCAGAAGTAAATGCTTAAAATGGCATGACTGGTGATTAGCAAGATGATATTATAGGTAGTAAAAGGCATTCTGAAAGATTGATTTTGGAATCAACATTTCTGTGGAACAATAAAGCCTTCAATATAGAGCATTAAGGTAGGAAGTATTGGTAAGAAGGAGTTGAAATGACTGTACTGTGAATCAACTTAAAGATTTTGAAGAAGGTTAGAGGGAAGGTGAAAGAGCTTTGTGAAGGCTAGCACTGTAGAGTAAAATAATGCCAAAAGTTAGACCCGTTCGTAGCCTTTCTAGCCCATGATATTCCTTCTATTAGTTTTGCCAGTTCTCAGTTTTCTTGTGCATCTAGCAACATGAGTTTGTTGTCGTTCTGTTTTTTTTTTTGTTTTTTTTTGTTTTTTTTTCCTGAATTATCTACAGACCTGTGAGTAGATGAGTCTTCAGGGCTCTCATTCACATCCAAAGAGATTTTTTTTTTTCCAGCCTTCATCTCTCCCCTTTGCGCTTCTTGTGGAGGTACCCAACATGGCTACAGTCATGGTACTGAGCAGGAGCACATGGAGGAATGCTGCAGAGAATGGCCTGGCAAAGCATGGCCACTCACCATAGCCATCCATAAAAAAAGGGTCAGAATTAAAATGGTAAGGTTGTTGTTAAAGCTCTTAGCCTAATTTTTTTAGAAGCACTCTCAACAACCGTGTTCACACACACAGACTGCACAGTGGAACATGACTTTCTTGTTCTATCTTTACATAGTTTCTTATGTACCCTCGGCAGGAAACATGTACGTTCTGAGTCTCATGGTGTTGTAAAGGTGACTCAGTTGTTGCCATCATCCACTGAAGAGTTACCTTTGCCAAATACCTGGAAGCTCTAAGATGGGATTCTGTATGTAAACAGCCATTCATTATTATGTGTGTGGTATATACAAGGATCATCTGTTGTGTGTAGTCAGTCCTTATATCAGGATAGCTGCATGCAGCGAGTCAACAAAGCACCTGGACAATTAATAGGTGTAGAAAAATGCTGACTGTTGCTAAGTGAGGTGGCTGCAGGATAATAGTGTTTTGCCTGCTAGAATACATAGAATTGCATGGAAAACATTATACAGACTTCATTGCTTGTCCTGGTCCCTGTTTCGTAGCTGGAGGTTATGACAGATTGGAACTACCATCATTTAACACCCGCATAAAATTCCTATGTTTGATCCATTGAACATAGGGTATTTACATGGAAGTCAGATGGTAGATAGTGGAGAAAAATCCAACATTTCATAGAATTATATCCTGTGTTGATTTGGGAGATGTAATGTAAGCGAGAAAGTTGAAGATGGGTAGGGGAGAGGTGAGATGTATTCCCACTCTTTGCCGTTTGTCTGGCTAGTACCCAAAACCTAAGTACCAGGTAGTCTCCATGTAGAGGTAGTTACTCAAGAAGGTATCTGAACGTCTTATCACAGAGTATATGTGGTGTTCAGTGATGTGAATAAAGACATGGTAAAGCAAATTCAAGTCATTAATCCACCTTCCTTTGCTCTTTCCACTGTCATCTGTGTAGTGGGATTGAGGTCAACTGAATTAGAAAAAAAAACACAGATCAAGTGTAAGCTCAAGAATGACATATTTATTCGCCACATAGTTTATATAAATGCATAATTACAGCTATTTGGGTGCATAGTTACAGGTGGCACTGTTAGCCTATAATACTGACTCCGAAGTCTCATTCTGAGACCATATTTCATGATAGGTCTTTAATATAAATTGTAAAAAGGAGCTCTTTGAACTTAGGCTTTGTTTTTTCAGCATTTATTTTTGTTGGATAATGAATTTACTATCGCTTTTGCAAGCTTTTATGTTTGCAAATCTAAAAACCCATGAGGAGAGAATTCTTTACAGTCGCTATTACTTCTTTTGATACTATATATATATATTTTTTATCCTGGAAAACACAAATTCTGTACCATATATTTTACTACTGTGTGGGGGGGATGCAATTAAAGGCTTCTCCATAACACGATGGCCAGAGCTTAGTTGGAACTTTCAGCCTTCAGCCTGGCCCTTCTCAGTGCATTTAGTTATGTATCCGTCAGAGTTCCTACTGACTTTCTTCTAGTAGTTTGCATTTTTAATTACAAAGAAAAAGATGAGAAAAGGGCTGTTTTGTATTTGAGAGCATAACTCAACGGCAAAAAAAAAAAAAAAAAAAAAAAAAATATTAATTATGTATTAGGTTATTTTCTACATTCCAAAATGGTTGTACCTGCTTGAGGCCACAGGGGGAAATACTTTTTTCTCATTCATACGTGGCATGCACTTTGTAAATTAAACACATAGGGCATCCTACGGTGCACTTTATCCCCTTACCTTGTTCAAGAAATATGAAAGAGCCTTAAAATGTTAGGAAAACAAGACCATTTGACGAATTACAGAACATCGTACTAAATTTGTTGAAGTGCCTGGGTGGTCCATGAACTCCCCATGTAGTCACATGCATCCAGGAGAAGATGGCTTTGGAACAAGGGAGTGACTCCAAACACGGAGATGGCCGAACTCCATTAAGGGTGCAGTCCAGTGGTGCAGGAGCTCTCCAGGGATAAGTTCCAGAGTGTCCTTAAAGACTCCCCTAGGCAGCTTCTGCTGCGTTGATAAGCAGTTGTGTTGGAGAATCTGGCTTGTCCAGAGTCCCCAGGCAGTCCCTGCTGCACAGCTGATGAAACTGTACGCAGAAGAGAGCTGTAAACAGCCAACAGGAACTGATCCTGCAGATGCAGAAATGGTGACTTAGGCTAGTCCTTCGTACCACCTAGCTAGAGAGGATGCATGTGGTTTGGTTACTTAATAGCAGTGGGTTATGGGCTGAAGTGATCATGCAGGCCAACCACAGGCCAACCGAATGATAAAAATCAAGCAGAAGAGTGGTTGGAAATTCTCTCACAATCCAGCTGATGATGCTGTTGTGAGGACACTTGCGGTAGAGTCCAGACAGACAACAACTGTCTTGGTTTAGAAGTCTGATTGCCACAGGAGGAGTAGCCTGTGGCAAGTTCCCAGTAACTCAAGTTTCTTTCACCACTCTGGCCGTGAGCTGTAAAATCAAACGGTATGGTCTGCAATTATGTTTATGTTTTTAATTGCACAATTAAGAGAAATGCACTGAAGCACAGTGGTCATAAAATACTAAATTAGAATTTACTGTTTGACTTTTAACCTATTGGGATTCACTGAGTTTTACTGCTGTAACAGGTCTTGCTACAAAGTACATTTTGTGAAACAATAAGGAAATAGTCTGGAAAAAAAGGTTAAGAAAAAACGGGCTTATGTTAAAAAGTAATAAATTCGAAACAATTCATTTGCTTTTCTCTCACTGGAGAACTGTAAAGATACACTTCAAAGAATAAAGGGAACATGTATTTCCTTTTTAAAGGTTACAGCATAGCAAGAGGATTTTAAAAGACAGTATTGACTTCTTTAAGTGGCATTGTTATATGTTTGCACTACAATGCCTACATACATATTTTCTTTCATTATTAACCCTTAAATGGCTTTTTTCCTACTTCTGCGCTGCTAACACGTGCTTTTTCTTGACCCTGGTGTAATTCCTTGTTATAGTTTATGCCAGCCGGCAGCTAAGCACCACGCAGCCGTTCACTCACCTTCCCCCCTCCCTCTCTGGGATGGGGGGAGAGAATTAGAAAGAAATGAAAACCTGTGGGTTCAGACAAAGACAGTTTATTAGGATGGGAAAGAAATGAAAATAATAGTAATAATAATAGTAGTACTACTATTAATAAAGTGTACAAACAAGCGATGCACAATACAATTGCTCACCACCCGCTGACTGATGCCCTGAGCAGCCAGCCCCCCCACGTTAATTGTTCAGCATGCTGTTGGATGGGCTGGAATACCCCTTTGGCCAGTTTGTGTCAGCTCTCTTGGGTCTGTCCCCTCTCAGCTCCTGCTGCACCCCGAGTCTGCCCACTTGCAGGACAGTGTGAGAAGCTGAAAAGTCCTTGGCTTAGTGTAAGCACTGCTCTGCTACAATTAAAACATCAGCGTGTTATCAACATTATTCTCATCCTAAATCCCAAACACAGCACCATACCAGCCACTAGGAGGAAAATTAACTCTATCCTAGCTGAAACCAGGACATTCCTTTTGAAAATTCAACACATGGTTCACGGGAGTAGGAAGCAGATGGGCCACTCTGCAGAGGAGGTCCTTAGAGAGAGCACTGACTGTCTGAGTCAGCTGTAACTCACTTCTGTGCTTTCAGACACTGCAGGCCTGCGGCTACAGGGCTCTTAGGGTTGAAACATGTTCCTCATAGCCAAACACCTCTGTGTTTGCTCTTTGAGCTCTCACAGGATACAACCCTAAGCACTACTTTGCAGACAGGCTCTCAGGTACTTACTGAAGTTTCATGGGCAATGTGGCCCTTTTGTAAAGTTTTAAAATGCCCTTTTTCATTGCCCACATTATTTGCACAACCTAGGTCAGACTGTGAGGAAACTGCATTTATTAAAATACATGCTGTCATTTTTTTTTCATGTTGTTTCTTCATACAAACCAATTAGTTTCCATAATGGCTTAGATTTTAAAAATAACTAAAGCATACAACCATCCAACATGTTGGTTTCTTAAACTTTATATATGTTAAAGTCTGTGGATAACTTGTTTGTGCCATGGGAAATAGGAGAGGGGAGAGTAATGAAACAAATAACCAACTTCTCATGTAATCAGCAACACAGTAATGGTACACATGTAACAAGCGATTAAAAATGACAGACATCCAAGTTAAAGCCCCTGACTATTAAGATCTGCTGACTTTCTTAGAAACTGAAAATCAAAGTGTCCTTTGAAAAGCTGGATTTGAAAACAGATTTGGAGAAACATCCAAGCAATAATGAGAACAAGAAAGAGGTGAGAAACTGATGCTTGCTTAAGATTCCAGAACTAACTTGCTCCTGGTGTTGTGATACTCTCTTACTTTGTACTGATAATATTTCTGTATGGATTTGGACTTAGAGATTTAAGGATGAAGGGGAAGACTGTGTGTACAATTGTTATTATGGAAGGAATTTGCAATTCTTAGATTTCATCTCTACAGATTGTATGTAAACATACACTTCTCAGGTTATTGCACAAGTTAACTAGTGTATATACATGCCCATCAGACATTTCCCTTTGATGTGCTGCCTTCCACATTCTGTTGTTGCTGTGATTAGTTTTGTCACGCTTCTGATTTAGGAACTTGTAGTGAAGCTTTAGGCTGCTTTTTCCGCTTCAGCCTCCTGAGCTACACTCCTGACATACTTACTTTCTTTTCTCTTCCCTCTTGTTCCGCCTTGTGGTCTCATCTCTTCCACAGTACTTTTAAGATGGAGTTTCACATTAAAAGGCATCTTTTACGGGTAACTTAATGCTCAGTAACTATTCGAGTAATATCAGCATTTCTTCCCTTTCATCTATGCAGCAGTCTACCGTACACAGGGCCACATTTTGAGGCAAAAAATGCTTTGTTTTTAAGCCATCTGCTTTTTAAGATGGGAGACCAGGAACTGTGCTTCCAGTGACAGTTACTTCACAATAATGTCACGTCCACCTTTGACCCTGCAGCCAAGTTTCAATGTCTGGACTACATTTATACAGCTGACAAAGTAAGATACATGAGCTACAAACAAGAGCATTTTGTCCTTTTCTTGTTTAAATATTTGTATTCCTACTTCATTACTCAAAGCAGAGAGGAACAAAACACAACGGATCATTAAGAAAATGTCTAACCTGTGTTGTAATAGTATCAAACTTTTGTCACAACAGTTATGCAAATACAGGGGATTTGGTTTGTCATTATGCAGTCACACAGTATTTCTCAGGGTTAGAAATGGCCTGCCTCAGGAGAAGTGTGGGGAGGTCAGGAACAGGCACTTGACCACTTAAGTGCCTGTTCCTGACTAACGGCTTTGCAGGTTAATGGCCAGTCACAAGGCCACTTGAAAGCAGGTGAGGGAGAAGGGGGAGGTCTGTGCTCCACAGACCAGAATCCCTGTTGGATAAGCACAGCACCAAAGATCAACTACAGTAACCCCACAGAGCTTTCATGATGTTTTGTGAAATTTTTCAGAAGATGGTATTTTTGTCTTTTTTTTTAGCAATGAAAACAAGTCACCATGGTATTGGTGAAATACAGTGAATTTTAGACATTGCAATCAACATCGTATTTGGCAGAAGCTAAAGACCTTTGGAAAATAAAAATTCTGCTGCATTGTCTGCTAAATGCTGAGTAAATTTTTGATTGGTCTCAAATGGCAAAATACAAGAAACATGAGCAACAAAAAGATATGACTGGGTTTCTCTTAGAGTAAAACCTTCTAAATAACAGCTTTATTTTGTAAGGCTAGTGAAAGCAAAACAGGCCTGGGGAGAGGGATGACCTTGGTAAGAAAATCACAGTAGGAGATGCCCCAGAACAGAAAAAGAAACAAAGGGGCTGACATAAACTTGTATTGATAGGTAAATTGCTGCAAATCACAGTACTTTCCACTTCTTGTTCACGTAACCCAGTGCTATAAACGATTTAACTACTCCTATGGCTTATTATTCGCCCTTTTATTTTCAACACTACTTTAGCCACAGTTATATTATCGTTGTGCACAGGTCTGGGAAAAGAGAAAAGTAAAAGTTGGCCTTCTACCCATTTAACTCAAAGGAAAAGTCAGGACTTTTGAGCTGTTTCTATGTTTAGTGTGACTCCTAATTTATTTTTTTATTTTTTTTTGTCAAAACCTTTTCTTCAATGCTAGTGCTGTTGAGTTGAGACGGTTAATCCAGTTCAGGTTTGTCCAGAAATTCTAAGTCACTTTCTGATGCTCCTTGGCACAGGAGGTGGCCACTTCGCAGGAACAGATGGCTTTGACCTAATAAAACGTGCATTAGGTGCGATGTCATTGTTGATGGGCCATATAACCATATGAGTGTAAGCACCGTAGAATCCTGTTGTGTCATGTAAGCCAGTGACTGCCATTGTAGGAATTCCCATGTCAAGGCTTTCACAGAGCCTTACACCACTATAAAAAGCTGAACCTTTAGGAAATAAAGCCAAACCTAATCTACTATGATGGCATTTGGTCTTTTATAAAGTCTTTCCAGGAACGTTTTCTTTGTCAGATTTACCTACAGAGACCTCATCACTGCACAGAAGAGCAGAAGTTACTTCTCCGTACATACCATCTTGCCATTGCTTTTTCTTTGGCGGTATGCTAGTTTAGATACTTGAGCAATATGTGATCCACTAGAACACCAAATTGCTTCTTGTAATGGTTTATAGAGACTGACATTACACTTTTATATCTGCGTATTTTATAATTTTCCTACCTGAGTGGACATTCTCTTTTTTTATTTGTAGTTATAGCTAAATGTTCTTCAATACTTAAGATAATTAGAAAGCTTGCCTCCCAACTTATATATATATATATCTCCTTCCAGTCGCTGTTAAGTTTAAGTAAAGTAAGCATTCTCTTTTTTCCTTTAGTCAAGCAGTAAATAAAGAACTGAGCAGTGCAGAAATCAGGACGGATTCCAGCAAAACCAGGTTATATTTTTTTTCTGTGTTGCCCTCTATTGTGACAGTTGTCATTCGATAACCAGCTATCTTAGAGGATGCTCTTCTAGCAGTTTCCCATCTCTTTCAGTGATTTTTGTCTAGGCCATATATTCTTTAGGTAGTTCATGAAAACGTAACAGGAGACAATTTCAGAAGCCTAAATGAACTAAAAATACATGGTATTTATCTTTCCCATCTTCCTAGAGGCTATAAAACTTTGTTTTACATGGGGGCTGACAATATTTGTCCTAGAAGTCATGTTGATGGTTGCTCATTTCTTTGTTTTAGTCAGCATGCTTTGAAATTGATTATGAATTGATAGTGTTTATTGGCATTCACCAGATACCTTTTTGAACAGAGACATTTCCACAGAAATTCTCAAGGGCAGCACTCCATCATGGTCTGTGAGTGACTTATGCACACTTAATTCAATAAAAACAAGTCAGAGCCATACCAGCCCAGATTACACTCATTTACAAATACAGTATTTGCTACACACACGTCTACCAAAAGTCTACGCTTTTGGACCTCCTCTCCTTTTTGAATCTCTGAGGAAAAGAAAAAAAAAAAGAGGAAAGAGAAACTTCTGTCTTCATAAACTCATCTGAATTTCTAGAACTCTAGAATGGTTAGTAATAACTATGTTGTGTTTGCAGTTCCTGGATTTCCTGACCCATTCATGGGTACCCACAAGGCAAGTATTGTTTTAAATCTTAATTCCCTCCCTTGCAAAAGCTACACAATACTATTTAATTCAAGGAGTTTACAGTCCTTTTCCTCAAACCTATTAGTACTTCCTCACATTGTCCTTTTCTCATT
Organism: Aythya fuligula; assembly: GCF_009819795.1. Taxonomy (NCBI): domain Eukaryota; kingdom Metazoa; phylum Chordata; class Aves; order Anseriformes; family Anatidae; genus Aythya; species Aythya fuligula. Next base: position 3,868,640 of record NC_045565.1, on the reverse strand, counting down.
TGGCTGTGCTTTTACTTGTATTGCATTTGTTTTGTTAATGAGTGGAAATGCTTCAGCTACTATATCTGTAAATGCTGAGTGTGTCTTTAGTCAGTTATGCTAGCAGGTTTCCTAGCAAGAATATTTTTCTCCTAATTTTCCAAACCTGTAAAATGAGACTGGGCTACATGGCAAGTGAAAACAGAATTTTCCTTCCTCCCCTTCCCAGAGCCTTAATAAAATGGCAAGGGGGATTCACCTGTACTATCTACTGTTATGTTCACCCTAACCTAATTTCTTGAGGAACTCTACCAAGTCCTCTTCAGGTATAAGTGATAAAGATGTGCAGCCAGTAGTAAAAGGTTTATTTGTTTATAACCTTGACTGTTTAATGCATAGTTCTATAGTTTTGAATGAACACTCAGAACTGCAAAAATTTAATCTGAAACGGTGCACCCTGAAGTGGGAGGGAGACAAAGTCCAATGTATTGTGAAGCAGCTACAGTTACATCCTTCTTCTGTGGGGTTTAGGCTTTGTCTTCAGTTGGGATCTGTACGTAGAAACACTTTCAGTCATTCCTTACCAGTAAAGAAAAGGAAAACGGTGATAAAAGATTCTGAAAATATTGGTAGAGGAGTTGTATATTCTAGTTCTAAGATGAGCAGTCGCATAGGCTCTGAGAGTTTTACTTCCTTTTAGCCTGTCACATGAGAGCCACATTAGCTATGAGTATTACATTAGATGTATGCTAGGAGTTTGTTTTTTGAGACTGGCTAGTCAGTAGGACTCGTTAACTCTGATGAAGGGGAAACAAAACATTTACTGAGGTGAGTACAGTGAGTAGAGGTAAGCCACTGAACTTTCCTCAGAGACAGAAGACTGCGATGGCAAAGGCTTTTCAGTTAGAGGTAAAAGTTGGAATTAAGAGAGTATTTTTGATAATTACTTTTCAGTGAAAAATTGCAGTGTAAAGGAAGAAAGTAAGTTGTCACTGATAGCTGATGCCTGCTAAGCACTGGAGTTACAACAGTGTGCAGGCACTGCACTGTGATGGACTGACTGCAGATACACTGTTCATCATGGCTTGGAGCAAGAACGAAAGGCTTAGGTCTCTCCATCACAAAATCCCTCAGTGTCAGAGCAATTAATAAGTTCTAGGCTTTCTTTTTCTTAGCTTTCAAGAGACAGTTCTGTGAAGCTTTTCCCTCCTACAACTTTGTTGAGATACTCTCAGCTGACTTAATTGCTCAGAATCCAAATACATTCCCTCTAGTTAGACTTACCTAGATACTGCTCTTAATTTATTTATTGTCTTTTCCCAGTCCCCTCCTCGCTGGCTAGAAAACTGATTTAAGTGACATAGTAACAAGCCATCACTACCTTGAGGGTGTATAATTGCTCATAAATATAGTCCTTTCTGTCTTATCTTTGTTTTCATAGCCTTGAACATGTTATAAACTTACCTAGCTAATAAAGCTTTAGTGCTTGTAAATAGTGCTGCGTGAGGAAAACAGATGGGTTAGATCTTCCACTGAATGAATCAAAATGAGTCATTTGGAGTCCACTGTAGACTATCAACCCAGTAAAATGATTGGGATGTGTGAGATCAAGCTTGGCTCTGAATGTTACAGAGACTGGAAGCAAGGGAAAAATAGTAAGATAATGCTGATTAAAAAAGTTCCTGAACACTACAACAAACAAATCCGAATTTCTCTCATAGAAGAGGGAAAAGATGGAAAATACATTCACTTTTCTCTTTGAAGGAGATTTTTTTTGGCACCATTGACCAGCAGACAGTACGTAGTGGGAATTACATTTTTAATCCTTCTCTAAGCAGCTGCTGTAGGTGAATGAGCTAAGGTAATCATCACAAGCATCTATGTGGAAGTCTGTATCTATACTAATTTGTTTACTTTTAACAACTGGACTAGCACCACAGTAGTCTCACAGATTAGGAGGGATGATTCACTATCTTCTGGAGGATAATCCTGGACTACATTTGTAGAAGGAAGGGGAGCTTGATACAAGACATGGAGAGGGCAGCAAGTCAAGTATCTTAAAAGACAGAGATGGATAGCTCATTGAAACAGGTTCCCAAGGAAAGTGTATTTTCATACTTCAAAGTTGATAGGCAAAATGCAAGGACATTTAAAACCGGTAGGAATCTACTGACTGGAAAAAAAAATAAAACAACAAACAATGTGCTTTAGCATCTCTAACCTCTGGAGTCGGGTAGTTAATCTAAACTAAAAGGTAAGTTGTCACTGTTAGTCCCACTCTCCTTTCCCCACTTCATCAGTTCTGGGTTATGTTCCCTTTTTGTGTAGTTTGACTGGTAAGACTGGACTGTAACTTCTCAGAATGGTTTCTGGACCACTTACATTATTCGTACAGCACCAAAAGGACTTGCCAAGAACAATTTAACAGTGGCCTCTGGAAGTAACCACAGGGGAAATAACAGTGAAAACCTAATCAGTGGACTGAAATGTTGGGAAAGTTCAGTATGCAATTTAAGTATTCAGTTGTGCAACTAACCATCAAAAGGTAAAATTTAGGAAAGGCAAATGGTGAAATGGTGAGATTTGGTGAAATCTGGTGAAATTTCAAGTACTTGACCTGTAAACATGTGATTTGCATCTGAAATTTCATCTCCCAAATGCAGTATAAACTAAGTATAAACTATAAACTAAGCAATTCACTAAGTAGGTTTTCCATGGCAAGAAGATGCCTTTCTGCAGTAAAGTAACATGCATCCTATCCAGTTCCATTTTCTTTTTTCTGGATGTGGGCTTCAACAAAAAAGAAGGAACAGAGTTGATAACCCATCTGACCCCTGATATTTATTACCTGTGGCATCTTGTATGCACTTGACACATCCTATTCTGTTAGGGGTGTTGCATTTTAGCTACATTCGTGTCATAAGCATTAGAAGAAAATAAGCATATATGATAAAATCAATTACAAACAAACAAAAGCAATAAAATAAAGACACAAAATAAATTTGCAAAATTCATTTACAAAGAATGTTTTTGTCTTCCCCCTCCCCCTAGCCAAAGACTGTATTTAAGAAGAGTTTAACCATGTTGTCATCACTTTTTACTGAATGTTTGTATAACTAAATACAGTAATTTTTTTAGCATATTAATGCCTTTGGTTAATCAGTTTTTACTGAAATGGCTTGTTTTGTTTATATGATGCCATACTGACTTCAAAGAAAAGGGTCTCCTCATCTGAGCAAACAAGTTTAGTAATTTTCCATGCTGCCCACTTCCTTTGTCCATTGCAGATCTTTGCCATGAAGCCTTCAGGAGTTAAGCGTTCACATAATAAAACTAAAAATCTTCCTATCAAAAAGGCTGAAGTGCAGAGCTGAATTTAGCAAGGTGCTTGCTTTATATGCATCAAGCACAGCAAGTGCTGATTTTAGTTGAGCTGAAGTATTACTTCAGCACTGAAGAAACTACCGCACAAGGGAATATGAAGATAATGGTTGTCAATACTAGCTACCTTATGCATTTAGTTTCTTCTCAAGGTTCCAGAAATACTTCATTTTAAGTCTTTTGCCTGAAGAAAAAGGTGTTTTTTTGACAACCTGTTCACAAAAACTTAACAGTTTTCCTCAATTGTTCTGAAATTACTTGGAAGTGGTTTGAGAAAACAGCATATCCAAATTGCAGAGGAGTATTTGTCAGTTTTCATTGCAGCCCTGTCCGTATTTCCATTCATGCTTGAGTACACCAATTAAATAAAATAAAAACAACCTAGGTTTTCAGACCAAACGTCCACAATGAGGCTCAGAATATATCACTGCAATGTACTTTCTTTTTGTACTGACTAGAAAAGAGATTATTAGAAAAACGCTAGAAGTGAAATGAACATAAAAATCATAAAACTACAGGATAGCTACAGCAAACAGCATAAGGCTTCTCTGCACTAAAACTTAACCACTTCCTTCTTAGGATTATCTGTACATGACATAATGGGACTGGGCTCGAAAATCCCTGTTCTTAGGATTTAGTTTGCATTGTGCTTCTAGCATGAGACAAACTGTGACATTTTTCTGGTACTTACACAGTTGATGCCAAGCAGTGTAAACTTGTGGGACATGAAAACTAAACAGTTGTATGGATTCATTACTTTGATTCAATTGAGTTCTTCTGTGCCTAATTTGCATGGCTATGATTTATTCTCAGTTTTTGAATAATGCAATAAAGGCTTTGTTTCATTTGAAGGGGTAGAGGACCATTGAAGAACACATCTGATGTAATTAATGCAGCAAAAATGATTTCAGAGTCAGGATCAAGGATGGATGTCTTAGCACGGCTGATTGCCAATCAGGTAGGTTATTTATTTAGCAGTGCATTAACCTTTGTCACAGATTAATACGTCCACAGAAGCTCCAATACCTGAGAAGGTCACTTACAGAAATAGTAATGACATTTTTAGATCTACCTGTCTAATTTTCCTTTTTATTCTCACTTTTCGGAATTGACGGATACATCACAGCAACAACAAAAACCTATGACACCACCTGAAAAATCAGAAGAAGATCTATGTAAATCCATAAGCACGGTGATCTTCCTGGCTAGGATGGCAGCATGCTACCTTAATACATTAATAACACCAAACAATTAATCACACGCAATCCACTTTCCTAAGTAAGGTAGGTAGTACTAGGACCAGACTGTGCCAGTAGAACCATGTGAAATTTTAGTCTGCAACTATTAAGCCATTTAGTTACCTAGTCTTTTGTGACTGGCTTTTAGGTCCAGAGTAGTATGGTATAGTCAGTCTTTCACACGCACTCTTCCCCTCACTTTTATTTTCATAGATAAAACTTACTTTTCTAACATGCATGAAGAAGGATTTTTTTTTCTTTTTCTGTTATATGACTCTGAAATCCAAATAACATGAGACAAAATTTCTATTATTGGTCTATACAGTTGTGAGCTGATTTGTGGAAAAAAAATAGGTAAAATGTCCTCATTTCTGATCTTGACAGGTGCTCTTCCATACAGCGTATCTTTTTCAAGTGCACTGCCTCCTTTACAGATTCAGTTTTTAACGTTTAAAAACTAAAATTAAAAATCTGTAATCTTTACTGGATGTATTACAGAAAATAATGTGGTATCAAAGCTAAAGATTAATGTATTACAATCTTACTCCTTTTACAATATGGTGAATTCTTACTGGAATATTTCTTACCTAAAATTACCTAAAACTTTCTTCTTGTATTTTTACTGTGACTCCAGACTAGAAACATGAACGAGTTAGCATGAGGAAAAACCATTATAGCACATAACCACTGTGTACCTTCCAAAGTGCCAGGAAATGTGAAGTTCAAGTTGTTTTAACCCTTTACTGAATTCACTCAAATAACCTCTATTTATTCTAGGTCAGAGCTTGCACACAGTTGATAACCCATCTGACCCCTGATGGCATAATCAGTTACAGGTGTTGCATTTTGGCTAAATTTATGTCATAAGCATTAGAAGCAAATAAGCATATATGATAATGTATATATTTTAAAAAACAACAACAACAAAGACACGAATCAAAAAAGCCCTTGTAAGGATATGAGTGAACCAGGCCATCTCTATTCAGTAAGTTCAATACCTCTGTGTTGCACACAACTACAATCACTACTGTATATGCATCAAACTTAGTAAAAAAGAAGAAAAAAAAAAAAAAAAAAAAGAATCTTGACCTTACGCCTCCTATTGCAAGATGTACAATATGATCCTCTCATTCCTCTGATGGCTAGAAATCTTTCAACTTCTATATACTCTTGTTCTTACGCCAAATCATCCTTTATCTCACCGAGATTTTTTCTTAACTGTGTCATTGTGCTTTTTAAATCTCCATGGCATTTGTAAACACTAACAATTCTTCACTCAACTGTTATTTGACCTAGTCATTACTTTAGCTAGTAAAATAGTATATTATTTAACCTAGTTGTTATTTTACGTCTGCCCTGCTCTCTTGGTGTCCTAAAAGAAAAGAAACATCACATTCCCTGTGGGCTAACTAATAGTTGTTCAAACTGAAGGACCCTTTCAAGAATTTGCTGTCTAGACTAAATTTCATCAAAACTTATGTTCTAGTGATTGCCTTTCTCCAACACATTAAAATACACTAACATATTTTGCTAAAAATAGGTTAGTAACATTTAATTTGTGTGATTTTTTTGATGTAAAAATGGGTTTGTACTATTTGCTTCAAAAGAGAAGAGTAACAGCTGCTGGTTCTACCATTTTTCAAGTATATGTTCTAAGATAAATGTCCTTGCATTCTTCACACATACTTTTTCTGACACTTCTTCACCACCTGTTATTGAACTTAGGCTACCCTAAATCATTTCAATTATTTGTCAGCAATTCTGATACTATCTCTATTACCTTACTGTTCACAGTCGTCCCAGGATTTTATGCCTTTACAGTTATCAGGACCGTAGTAACGTATGATGAGTATTTTCAGTATTCAAAGTGACGTACAAGGAAGAAAAGCAAAACCTGCTTTATTTCTTCTACCTAGCTTCAGACCTAAGCAAGACTTTGAAATAAGCAATCACTGCATAATGAAGAATTGTATCTCTTTGACCTTTTCTTGCTCATAAAACATTTTCAAACAAATTATTTTGGTTCACACTCCATGTAATTTCAGAGACTCAAATTCAGGAACTGTGGAATTACATAGTTCATACAGTTTTCCTATTAGGGAAAAAAAATCAAACTCTATTTGCAATATTTTATATAAATCATCAGGTGCAAGAGCACCCATCTGTTAGACTGTTTTTCACTTATGATTTTTATAAATTCCTGTGTTGAAAAGATAGGGACACAGTGCAGTACAATTAGCAAATTTCAGTCCATATTCAAATCACTTAAAGATGACTCAGAGTTAACAACTGTGAACATAGTCTCAGTTAGGCATCAACATCAACCTAGGCACATCAATCAGAAGGATATTGATGATAAAATTAAACAATGTTTCAACTCCACTGTCAATTTTGTGACCTGAAAGCCTGAAGAATATAAGGCAGTACATCCCATTTTTAATGAAATACACTGCAGATTAAGGATTTTTACTAAACGATGCCTCCATAACTATTTGTTTTGCAGCAGGAAGTGCTGGTCTGTCATGGAGCCCAGTAAGAAAGGCAGTCAGACCATGAGGTACCATTTACAATGCTGTTTACCACCACTGTTAGGAGATAACAGCAATCTTGTCGCTTCATATAGTGGGAACCCAAGGTGGCGCAGCCCCAGATGGGCCTCTGATCCACATGCAGCATTCTGGGCAAACACTGTCCATACAAGAGATTTCCTCCATTTTCATTTCAGCTATTCATGGGATTTTCTTAAAGAAAAGCAACTCCACTCATTATTTCCAATATCAAACAAAAAGGATGGTCACATTTCGCTGCAGTCCTACAGGCAAGGATATGCACATGCCCTTACCACCAGTACAAGGAGGGAACTGCTGCAGGCTCCTCCACTGCAAACATCTGGCCAAGCGTATGCTGTGGCCAAGGGATTTCTGCAGCACAACCCAGGCCTGAAGGCCTTGTGATACGTGCAGCACAGCACTTGCCTGATTAGCTTCACTGATAAATGGATCTCTAACTACTCAATGTATAGTGGTCTTCTAGTCAGGATTAATAAATACATCAATGCAAGAAAATGTTGATTACTTTATTTCTGGAAGTGTAGGGATCAATACAAAACAGTGTTTTCTTTTACTACCAAGCAAGTGTTGCTTGTACCCAGTGTTTCTGAGCACTATGCAGAGGGTTCCTCATGGAACATCCTCTTCACAGAGTACATTTCTTTCTAACATCTCTTTATAGTTGGTTGGGATATGCTATAATGCTATAATTCATAATTGTACTTTATCCTGCATAAGGTAATACAAAATGTTATCTTTAACCCCAGACATACCACATCCCTATGTTGGTTCCTGGTTTGATTTTATCTAGTAAAGTTTCATGGGTAAAGTACATAAAAATGGGCATGCTGGGTCAGACCATAGGTTGATTTAGGTCCATACCCTGTTGCTGACAGTAGTGACTAGATACAGAACTCTGTGAGATGACGGTACATATTTCATGATACTTCCACAATATGGTCTTCCAACTTCCTGTAACCATTAATGAATTTACTTACCAAAACACATTTTTGGTACATTTGATAGCTTTGATATTCCTTGTATTTATTTTTTTGTTATTTTTTCCAGTGACTTTTTTTAACCGATGTACGATTCTCATTATTATCATTCTGCAGCAGAGGTTTCTGCAATTAACACAGTGTGAAGAACTATCTCTTGTTTTGACTGTAGGCGAGTTACTGTTATTGGCCTTCTGGTTTTGTATTAGAAGAGAGAATACTGATCTTCATTAAAATCTTTTCTGTACTTTACCTGTTCTCTTCTGTGCCAGACAGGGGAACAATGCACCATACATACCTGCGCAGGGCAGTAAAACCGCAGTTATACCACAGATTTATGAAATGTAATTATGCAGCTGAACACACCTTTTTTACCCTAGTATTTGCTTTTTTGAGTGCTACTGAGCACTCAACCAATATTCTCCAGACCAGAGGTCCAGAACGCTGGACCAGAATTATTTCAACCTAAAGGTATCCTTCTTAAGTGGCAGTTTCCCTATCTTTGAGGCATATCATCTTCAGCATTCCCAAAACATTACACATTTCTTCTACAAATGCATACAAGGCAGATAGCAAATGTGACTGTCATGCCAATATTATTATATAAATAATCCTGTCAATATTATTGTATGAAGTTAAAACGTTGTCTCTGAACTTCTGTAATTGACGCTGTCACTACTTGAAGTGGAAGAATGAGATACTGATCAGCATCTGCCCATCTCTAGAGTTTTTCCAGTGGGGAAAAGAGAAAAGTAAACTGGGGAGAAGAAAGAATAGAAAAGCAAGCAAACATCTCTTAGCAGGAAACACACTGATAGTATAGCTTTGATAGTTAAAAGAGGTTACAACTGCATTTGACTGGAAGGACAGATTTCTATGAAGTAGTTTCAGGAGTAAAAAATGAGTATTCAGGTTTTCTGAACAGCCACAGAGATATCAGTATTTGCATACTGAGACCACACTGAAAAATGGGGCACATCAATAAAGAGAAGATGTCAAGACACCCTTCCTTCCATTTTTCTCCTAAACTATGCCAAAGTACAAAATATGTTTTAGTAATGGATCCAGAAGAACACAAGGTAAGGATACATATTTAATGCATATTAATTACTTAAAAATTGTTCAGGTTAATTTGTTACTCCTTGCTGCCATTTCTAAATCTAGAACATCAACTTTTTTGCTTATCTAAGCATTCCAATACTAAGCACAGAGTCCTGAAGAACAGAGGATTACCAGAACCCCCATTTTAAGCAAGTATCAGATTTCTTCAGCAAAGCCAGTAATTTAAGTGAAGTACTTCATGAAGTAGAATTAGCTTTTTTTTCCGTTTTTTAAATTTGTTAGATTTAAACCATTACTCTCAGTCACTGTTCCATAAACACAAAGGTCTAGCTTCATGAAACAATAGATGAATGTTGCCTCTGCAATGAGCTAGGACCATACATTCTTTCTTAACATATAAAACTTAATTTCCTATCGAATTAAAATGGCCATGTTTCCAATACAAACTACAGCATACAAAGGCTAAAAACACATCTTTGAGGAACTTGTAAGAATCAATTTCTCATTTCTCATGCTTACTTCACAGTTTTGGTAGCACACTAAGGGCTCACCATTCACCTGTAAGATATCTTTATTTTGCCAGAGCAATGAACAGCTTTAGAACAAACACATGAGGTCTTAGTGTGACCAGCTTCTTAGTCACAGAGCAGCATTTCCCCTCCAGGTATTTTTGGTGTTCACATAAGTGAATATAGAAAGATGTTCTTTTTTATAAACTATTCAAGTAAGTGAGTCAGCTGTAAGACATTCTTATTTTCATGTTCCCTCTGATACAGAAGATCTGCTATCAAGCTAAATACACTAGATGGAACGCAAAAATGTAGATCATTATTAGAAGATAAAGTATTATTTTGTATAAATGTTAACACTGCTCTTGCGTTTGTGTGTTTATATTTGCCGACGTAGATATTACTGTTACTGTAGGTATCTTCTTAAAAATAAGTCAAAGTCTCCTAGGAATTGAAAGAAAAGTAATTATCCATGTATTAAGGAATTTGATCAGTGATGTTTCTGAGGTAAGCTCTGCGATGTTCAAGTGAATATAGGGAAGTTAGGGATAGATCTGAATGATTTGAGTAATTCCTCAACGAAGCAATAATGTGATGTCTGAGATGAATTTTTTGAATCAGCCACTGCGTATATGATTTATTGTTCATTCCTTTATCTTCAGTGTCCAGACCAATCATGTAAACAGGACTTGTTGGCTTACCTGGAACAGATCAAGCTATACTCCCATCAGCTCAAAATCTGCAGTCAAGTTAAAGCAGAAATCCAGAATCTAGGTGGAGAGCTCATCATGTCTGCTGTAAGTAGAAAAATGGTATAAATTACTATTCATCAAAATAAAATCTGTCATATTTGCATTGTCCTTTCCTGTGCTTATGTTCTAGTATAGTCATGAATTTCTTCTTTTATTTGCTTTTTTTCTTTTTACACTCTCTTTACACAGAGAATCTAAGAAAGTGAAGCATAAGCCTGGTGACTTAAAAGGCAGAGCAATCATTTGTGGATTTCTTTTTTCCTTTTAGATTCTTAAAAGGTATTATTCTTCAGTATTGTTCTGAAATACTTTGTTTATAAGAACTGTAAGGTCTTCATGATAGTGGATTTTAGTTTAGTTTAGTTTCACATACATGGAATATGCACAGGTGTGTATCAACATACACGAAAAGAAATCTCCAGAGCTGTACTTCCCATTCAGAACAAAATGCTGAGGGGAATTACTGACTACCTGCTGTGACATGCAGGAGACGGTACCTCCCTGAAGAACTAAAGAAAATTAAGAGCAAAGGTGACTTGATCGTTGAATACATTTCTTGATTTGCCGTATTGTGAACTAAATAACATCAGACGTGGAAAAGATGTAGCTTATGATTTTATGGAAGTTCTGTGCACTTGCTCTCAGCAAAAGCATAATTGTAAGTGTTTACACAGAAGCAGTGAGGTTCCTATCCCTGGAGATATTTAAGAGATGTGCAGACCTGGCACTTCAGTACATGGTACAGTGGTGGACATGGTAGCATTAGGTTCATGGTTACACTTACGATCCTAATAGTGTTTTCCAATCTATATATGCTATCACTATTGTAACTACATATTCTTTGATTATTAGTGGTATTATCTGTGGCATATAGGATTATGATATCCAGACATAAAGAAATGATAAAAAAGAGTTACGGAAAGAGCTTCCCATACCACTCTTACCTTTTAATACTTTCCTCCTAATGAAAACTTCACACATCCACAGTCCTGAAGTACATACATGTATCAGAAGAACAATCAGTATGTTCGTAAAAAAAGCAGAAGGAACCCACCATTGCCAATATGAGACTTTGAAATACCGACGTTTTATAGCAATATTTTGTTGGATGTTTTACAGTCAGTGGAGATTGCTGGTTGGTATCAAAATTTAAATGACTAGGCTTAAAATTGTGTGTTTTTTCTCACTGGTCTAAACACCTGTTACTGGGAAGGTATTCATGATGGGCTGTGCTCACCTGTCTTTCCTCAACTAAAATTGTAATTCTATGAAAACAAAACCAAAGCAAACTGTGCTGATGGTTTTCCTAGAAGGCTAGTTCTAATACGTAACTAAATGAGCTATTTATACATATTACTTCAAAGAAGATAAAGTGGCTGCTAGGACTAAGAATAAAAGAATTAAAAACATACGTTTTATAGAAAGTGATATGGTATTGCTGATCACTGAATTGCTTTTTCTTTGTCAAAGCTGGAAAAAATTCTGTCTTTGAAAGTCCACATGGGGCCTTGGTTTAGAATTTGACTATGTGAGTTAGCTTGGCTTGGAAAAAGTAGAAGGAGAAGGTATTGCAGAAAGTAGAACAGAAGGTGACAATGTGTATCTTCTCTATTGATCTCTCTCTCTCAGACACACACAAAGATTTGGGAGTACAGTTAGGAAAATGCTGTAGAAAATATGCAGACAGAACATCTCTTCCCTTACTGTCTGCCAAGTATCTGCTCAGGCAGCTGAATTCCACCCTTCTAGCCAATTTCTTATGGCTTATGTAACACTGCTAAATCTTGATGTTTTGTTCACATATAATCAAAGTTATTTTATAAAAGCAAAGTTAGTTGTTTTTTTTTTTTAAGGTCAGAACTATAGCTGGATTAGGATTGTGTTCTCCCATCTGATCTTCTCTCATCTATTTATGCTAATAAAATAAGAACCAGAAAGAAAAACATCAGGCATGATTAAGAAAAAAGAGGGCAGGCCTTTGCAAGTAGAGTTCTTGTTAAGTACAGAATTCATGAATCTTGAATCTTGAATGTCTTGAATGATACTACCCTTCCCCTGGTGAAGATCTGTTACAGGAAAACATGTATTAGGAAGGATATTGGACAGGAAACATGTAAAGGTTGCTACTCTTTGGCTTTCACTGGTTGCCTGCAATTTCTCATTTCTGTACCCATGCACATACATCGGTAAGACTGAACTACTTTATTCATTGCCATCCCTCAGCTGTGTCTTAAGTATAACAAGAGTATTACGTATATGAAAAAGTTTATTTTAATCCATATACACCTCATAATTGTTCATTCTCTGTTGTATCTTCTTTCTTCTACCTGCTTTTTATCTGTGTCCCTGTAACCTTGTCCTTGTCTTTCCTGTAACTCCTTTGAGAATCTCCCCTTGAACGTTTCCCATATGAAATTAATACCTTCCCGTATCAATAGTGTAGGTTGAAGAGGACAGTTGTCCTGGGACAACCATGAATGATTTGTAAATCCTACTGACTGTCCGCCTGCCTTCCTCAGTTAGTGGCTTTTTGACTTCAAGCCATATAAGCTTAGAGTTTCTTACTACATTCAGTTATGCCGCCACATGCCATTCCCTGTGCCCTTCCCTGAGCCCAGTGTCTTCATTCCAGACAGTAGCTCAGTAGGTGTTCTAAGCCCCACTTACCATGGTTGTAAAAGGGAACGCATACAGAAGAATAGCGGGGGATATACGTTCATTCACTTCAGTTTTTCCATTCATTAAAAATTCCTTTATCAGTATTTAATCTTTCATGCTAACAAAAAATATTTCTATGTATGAAGTACTTCTACACATTAAGTACTTAGCATGCTGACAGCATACTTGTTTCAACAATGGATAAAAGAACAGAATTATATAATGGGGCATAAAATCAACATATGAAAGCGTCTCTATCTGTAACTCCTGACAAACAATTCCTTTTTGTGCTATTTTACGACATGTTTCTTGTGTTTCATTTTATCCTCTTTGGCCAGGGAGATCCTGCAGGTCAAAAGGAAGTCTTTTAGTCTTATAAAGAAAAAAATCTAGAAGGAAGTTCTCAGAGTTACAGTAATTCCTAGAAAATTCCTACAGTAATTCACAGAAATTCCTAGCTAGCATAGAAAAGATCTCTCTCATGTTAGCGAGCCTTACCTGTGCACTAAAGGCTATTTCACTGCTTTTTCTGAAAATAGTCTCTTTTATCTCGGAACTTTCCTGTTGTCTCAAGTACCAGACTTATTTAAACACTTACATAAGTCTACTTTGGTGCTAAATACAGTTGCTGTCATGCTTCAGACTTCATACATAAAGGCTAGATTTAAAAATCTGTTTCACTTCCTTAGTTACCATGCCAGTTACATTTCCTGCAAGACTTTCCTATAAACATGTTTTCAGCTTTGAAGGCTGACAGTGAAAACCATGGAGCCAAGACCACAGCTAGCATGTAGTAAAGTACAAGATAGGATATGTGTAGCTGCTACCACAGCCTTTACAATTCTTGGATAACCATGCCCCAGGAAAATAATGTCTGAGGCAACATGCAAGGACTGTGGCAGCTGGCAGGCTGCTCAGTGCTTTTTTTTTTTTTTTTTTTTTTTTTTTTAAAAACAGTTGGAGGATTTTAGTTACTGCTAGAAGAAGCCACCAGCAAGAGCTGGCATTTTGCCTGTTTAAGTGCTGCTTCTTTAGCAGGGGATGAGATGGGGAGCAGTGCACTGCAGTTGCTCTTAGCGTTCCTGTTTTGGTTTGTTTCTCCCTCCTAAAGAAAAGAATTGGAGAAGGCAGAATGTCTTCCCTGTAGGCCCAAAGAATGGGAACAAAGGGCTTAGTAACAAACTGGCAGTCATTTTGAAATACTGACCACTGAAACAGCCAACTGGATTTAATATAGGTTCCACTTTTGTTCCACATTTGTTCCACTGATGAGAGCAATGCTGTCCTGCCGGTACTGCTGCGTGACCTTCAATGAAAAAACTGCTCATCTATGTTGCTTCATGTCCATAGCTACTGTTCTGACAGAACTGATGCCTGTGTGTGCTAGAGGCACAGCTGCTGCTCCTTGTTCAGCCAGTTTGTTTCTCCTCACTATTATTTCTCCATGTCATTAGGAACTGTCAGTTCAGTTTCTTTCAACTAATAATGGTGAAAGGCTGCTTAGAGGGCCTTAACCCATGCATACGATTACACAGCATTTGAATCTGACAGTAATAAAACATTACATTTTCTAAAAGTTGACTTCAGTCACTAAGAGTTGGATTATTATTTTAAAATTTTCTTTTACTGAGAGCTGTAAAAAATGTTTGCCTATTTTTTTTTTTTTAATACAATAACACTGTATCTTCCCCTGCATGTGCCTAGTGTATGGCTGTAAGTGTGAATACATAAAAATCCTCTGGCCTTTGGAAACATAAAAAAGGAATATGGTTCTTACTTACTTAGGGTCAGCTCAGTTACTACTGCTTTCTGAAGTCCATCTACCTAGAAGAACTAGTTTACAGAAGGAAGAAAGTACATAATAGCAACGTACAACACAGGTAGCTTTTCCTTAAAATAACTACTTTGTGTATGAGTAAAATCAGGGCATAGATTATCGTTCATACACTCAGTATGTTTTCAAAACAAGCACCTTAAACTAAACCATTGGTCTCCAATTCTTTGCAAACTAATCCAAGTGAAGAAGACAGCTAGTGAAGAATTTAAATTAAACCATACTATTCTCTTTTTCTCAAGGACCATTTTTTCAATGATCAGACATCTGTTTTTTTAAAACCCTCCTTTAAGTGAAAGTGGCAGAACTTTGAAGGGACTTGGTTAGCTACCCATACAAGTGTTATGTTCCGTTATGGTGCATCAGGGAAATGGTCTTATGGTTCTTCAGTAAGTTGTTTATCTTTTAACTCTGACACAGGGCCTGGTCTAATTATAGGACTCAATTTCAGTTCTTCAAATCCTACATAGATTCAAGTAATGGTTAGTTGTTTTCCTGATTATATTCAATTTCTCCACCTGAAAAATAGGTAAAAAGCAGTAACCCCCAAATATCCTTGCGGTCTGTTAATGTAATTACTAGGTACACAGACACATAGATAACCTATAGAATAGCCACATTTTTACAATAATTAAGCTTATTGAGAAATAAACACCCCTAGATTGCCCACTCACACAATAAAGCAGATTTCCCTAGAGCAGTTCCACAAAGTCTGATACTCCAAGGGAAGAGTGTGGCAAGACAGAGGTGAGCCAAAGATAGGCTTATTGGGGAAGAAGGATCAGTTTTTAATAACAGCAAAGAAAAATCACAACAGAAAGTCTCCCTTTGGCTTATTATGTAGCCATTTATTTTGTATGGGGACTAAATCTACTGTGAATGTCATCTGGCAGGTACATTAAGAAACATGGCAACTAATGAAGTGCTTCCAACTCTTGACCTTTGCCTGTGCTTTCTAGAACCCCCCACCTTCTTGTGCCACTTTTAAACTAAAACCTTAATTTTTTGTTAAATGGAATTATCACTGCTCTGTGTGGAAAAAAAAAAAAAAGTTGAAATGTAAACATCCTCAGTTCAAAAAATAAGATAACTGCTGTTAAAATCCTGGCTCTGGGAAAGGAAAACTCCAATGTCTTCAATGTTTGGGATTCCACTCTTAACAGTTTACCTGTTTGTTTTGATTCAGATGTTTACATTTAGAGTTTTTATTCCACTCTTTAAGGAGATGAATACAAATTGGTTAAAACACTATTTTATATAGCAGCATCACTGAAAGAACTATAAATTAACAGAAAATCTTATAAATAAGGGAGAAAAAACTAGAAGTGTACCATAGTAAGTTTTCTTACCTTAGTCTCTCAACAGCTCGCTATTCCTTAAAAGGTAGATTTCATGTTATTTTTAGAAATCATCAAATTCAGTCCTTCTTTGATTAATCTAACAAAATTTGCTTCAAACACATTTAAGTCAAATAGTTCAATTCAGATATGTTTTTAATAGCTGACCTTGATTCCAAAAGATTTTTAAGTTCTGACTTCAAATACTGAATAGGTTGTGTATTTGATACTTAATTATTGATTAAAGTGTAGTTAAACTGTAAATAAGACTTGGCAGATTGCAAGCAGCCAATTGATAAATCCGTGCTTTAGTACTACAATTTTATTTCCTTTAAAAAAATTGTTCCCAGGAGATGAATAAAAAGTATTGCTGTTAGAACCAAATGTGGTTCTAACAGACCTGCTTATTATGTGTCAAGAAATGCTTTGTGAGTATCAGCCTGCATTGTTTGCCGCTTCTTTATGTCAATGAGACAGCATCTGCTAGTCTATGCAAAGAATATGAACAGGAGAATGACGTATTTACCTGCTCTAAGAATAAGGAAATTCTGTATTCTTCTAACTAACAGAAACAACTAATACTGACACATCACAAGGCAAGCATCGCTTTCTTAGTATAGAGGAAAACACTTCAACACAAAAGTACCTTTACATTTTAAGTCATGAATCTGTTTAGCATTGAGAACATTACATAAAAATAATCCTATCAGTTATTATATTACACTCTTTATATAAATGGATTGCTACTACTCCCAAGACACTAAATTATTTTCCAAATAACGAGAAATACAATGCATGTAAACAATTAAAAGTACCAAGTTCCAAATTATTGGCTTTGTTACTCAATGAAGAATTTGCCTACAAGAATTCTGACTTTGAATGCTTTTCAGCAAGATGGGCCATTGACTGTGCTTGTGTACTGTGCCACGATTCTGGGAAAAGGCAGGGCACATCCTTTCATATATGCAACAGCAACGCAAGTGCTGGAGACAATAGCTCATGCCAGCCTGAGTGCTACTAGTCTGATTTTTGTTGGTACTGTTTTGTTTTTTTTTGGTTTTTTAAATTACTACCTTCAGTTCTGTATCCTCTGTATGTCACCATAATGTGAAGTTACTGTAGTTAGAGAATCATTCTGTCTCCTCAGTGAAGTAGCAGTAAAGAGATACCACTTGCCGACAGGAGATGACATTTTAACGAGGGAAGATACGGTAAGGGACACTTTTCCCAAATCCTTTCAGGAATTACTGTTTTGACTGACACAGTGAGACCTGCAAAACGTGGAAGCTGGAACACTGTGTCTTCATGGGAAGTGCAGAAAGAGCAAAAGTGAGAGTTGGGCAAAAATAAGACAACCTTTGTTTGTGGCTGGTTTCTTTGTTTTGCTAGTGAATCTTTATACACCACTTGCTGCAGACTGAAAACTTTGCAGCTATGTGTCTCTAAATAAGATGAACTTAAATGCTCAATTAATATTTTATCGCTCTTTCAATTATGCCAAGTTTCATTTCATTGGTTTTCCTAGATAGGACACCTGGAAGAACCTGCTGAATATTTGAGATAAAAGCATCCAAGCGAAGACAGTACTTGAATACATTCAGTATATAGAATAATAGATTTACATCAAACTCAGTAATGTTACTGGTATTGAAGTATAAAAACAGCTGCTCTCTAGAAAGAATCGACAACAACAACAAAATGCATAGCCTCATACTTACTATCTGTAGCTTCAAGAACATATCCTAAAACCTTCTCCAAAATTGTGAATGTGGTTCAGAAATACCAGTACGCTTTTGCCTCACAATACTCACATTTTCTGTATTTAACCAAGGATATTGTAAGACACATCCAGAACACCGAGGGGAAGAAGAAACTAAGACAACACAAATAGTGTGAATATCCTAAAGGATAGCATTAAGTAAATTACATTAAGTAAGTTATCCTACATTTCATTGCCTATTCAGAGATGCCAAGGGCATCATAAAATAAATGAACATTTCTGCCCATCCTGACATAACATTCCCACCTCCACCATACCCACATCCACCTCTGCTATGGCAAATGCAGCACAAACACTGATTTAAACATCCTTAGTGGTAGTTATGTATTCTGCATTTTACCTGGGAGGCATACCAAACCTATGTTTTAAGATTTTATTTTAGGTATCTGCATCTCAGGGCATCTTCTGTAGATCTTAAGTAATACGGCAGAGCTTCAGTTCCTATGGCATGGCAAGGGGGCAGTGGAATTCAGGCAGTTCAGTTTGGTGGAGCTGGACAGTTGAGTTTATAATTCAGAGTCCTCAATTTTGGCATTTAAAATGCCTGAGTTGATAGGTTTCTGCTCCAGTGAGCGTGTGTCAAGCTATGAGCAGCCTGATATGCTCATACATGAAGCAGAAATGTCACATCTAATTGACATTACACCCTCTTCAAAATTAGATAACTGTAAAGCATATTTTATTTACTTAATAATAGATATATCATTATGGTTTAAGAAATAGAAATAACTTTCTTCTTGATCGCAGTGGTGCACAATGGCATGATGAAGAAGCTGTGGACTGTTAAGAGCCCATGGCTATTTTGTTGAAAGGACCCACAGAAGCCAGAGTGAAGTGGTAACTATTCACTGCCCATAGGAGAGAAAAGCCTGTAAGCTCTAACTGCCACCTAGAAGGATTCTACTTCATTTGACATACTTTACAGTATAAGCCAGGGTTACAATAACTGGATGGTTTGGGGTGCAATGTTGATGCCCAGCCTAGATGCTGGTACACATTTCTTCTAGAAACTTTTTCCCTTCAATGGAAGCAAATTTTTTTTTCTGTCCTGAGAAGCCATGACTGAACTTGCCAAATACCCCAGCCCAGCTTGCTACCCAGCCTAGTGTGGCTCCAACACCAGGCCACTTGAAAAAAGTGGAAGGATTACAGAAATTTACATCACTTAGAAACAAAAGCCCCATAAGCCCATAAAGCTTCTGCCATAGAAACAAACCCAGCTTTTCTTTGCATCTGCTGGCACCCAGGAGCATCTTCATATTGGTGTTACTGTACAGACGATGCTAGAAAAGCGTGTGCTTACAATGCCACCAATATCAACCAGGGGTGTGTGTATGCACGCGCATGTATATATGTGTATATATATATATATGTATTTAAAGAGGATCCATGGAAGCTGTCAAAATCATGGCTTTGTCAGCTTTTCTAGAAGGCGACAGCCTGAGGACAGACGAAACTGCGTGCATGTGTGTGCCCACAATTTACCTCTGATTACCACACAAAATAAACAAGATTATGATTTTTTTTTTCTCACATGCTGCTGCTTATCACTTCCTATAATCAATTAACATACATTTTATCAAGACAGTAATCAGCAGTTTGAAATACAGACATCATCAGTTCACGTACCAGTAAGTTGATACCTATAACGCCAGTCATCCTGCCTAGAAAAAGGGATCCTTGGGCAACTGAAGACATTCCAGGAATATAATGGCAAAGCCTCTGATCAGAGCATTTCACTGACTGAGTGTGGAAGTTATTAAAATGGTACAAAGGCATTATTTGAAAGATACATCAGGCTTTGAACTGCGAACTTTCATTCAACTCGAATTTTGCTAAAACAGCATCACAAGAATTATGCTTAACTGCTTATCCTACCAGCATGGCCAGGCAGTCTGTTTACCTAAAGTTTATACACATCAGTCCCCATACATACTTGTCTTAGTTTGAAATACTGCCATGCAACGATTAGATGACTATTACAAACTGGAAATCCCAATGAAAAATCTCACATGATAGAGCAATGAATGAACTTTAGAAGTCATATGTTAAATTTTACATTTTACCTTTTCCTACAGCATATGTACTCAGTCCACTTAGCGTTTTATTTTATTAATTTTTTTTTTGGTGGGCCACAGTTGCTGAGATTTCCATGTGCTCTCCTGCTCTTAGTTACCTTTAAGCATCCTGGCCACTAAGACTAGGTTCAGCAGCTCTGACTAATCCAGCTACTTGACAATATCCTCCGTTGCTTAGGAGCATGTGAGAGCACCTGGAATGTGATGGGAGCAGCTGGAGAATTTACCTAGTGTTGATGCAAAGGAAATAATGGGTAACATTTTTACATCTCTTGAGTTGGTTTAATTATCCATCAGTAGTAATTGCAGTGATACCCTGCAGACAAGCATTATGAATTCACACACACACAAAAAAATAAAATGCAACAAACATCTATGTAAACCTTTTTACTCCATCAGCACAGATTTTTGTCTATCACTTCAAGTCTGAGCATCAGAACATGGATATAATGATCAAACACACCAAGGGAAAACCAAGAAATTTTGTTTTAGTGTGGTAGTCTTCGGTTTTAACTGTTGTTTATTCCTGAGCATATTGTGATTAAAAGGAGGCTTTTCCTAGACTAATGTTTCAGTTTTTTTAAAAAAATATTTAATATTTTTTTTTAATTACAGTTGGATAGCGTCACTTCACTAATTCAGGCTGCCAAGAATTTAATGAATGCTGTGGTGCAGACAGTGAAAATGTCCTATATTGCATCCACAAAGATTATCAAGATTCAGAGTCCTACTGGCCCGCGACATCCTGTTGTGATGTGGAGAATGAAAGCTCCAGAGAAGAAGCCCTTAATTAAAAGAGAGAAGCCAGAAGAAATCTATGCAGCTGTCAGAAAAGGTTCTGCAAAGAAGAGAATCCATCCTGTTCAAGTCATGAGTGAATTTAGAGGCAGAGAAATAGTCTAATATTCTGCCACTTTGTGTCTCTATCTTGAAATTCTAAGTTTTTCACCTCTTCCCCCTACTTATTTAATAATAATGTATGTTAGTGTTTTGCTTTCCCCTAAATCTCTAAGTTAACACTTGCTTAAATTACTTTGAAAACAATGTTGGATTAATTAACAGCACACAGTTGAAAAAAATTGTCTTGCAGTGTCAAACTATCATGTCTTTATACTGCATGTTTTCAGCAGAGCACTTTGAGTGATACGTGAGAGGACTGTGCTACAGTAGTGGAAAAGCAGGATGCAATGTGCCGAACTCTGCCGAAAGTCCTGCATCTGCTAGGGACAGGCATTCCTTCAGTAGGGATGAATGAGGCCAATCTTAAACTTAATTGTAGTTTATGACATACAATATTTTTGAACACTGTTTACTGGGAATGTCCTTTATCAAGATAGTTACACTGTGATCAAAACAGCTGGACTACTTTATGCTGAGAATTTTGGCCTTTACTTTTTATCCTGTTTGAAAGGTCCAAAGATCAACCACCTCTAAGGCCCAGCTTTATGTAAAAATAGAGGAAATGTAAACTTGAAAATGTTTGAAGAAACAAATGTTATAACAACATGGACATGATAATGTAACAAAAAAGCACTAACTGCAGCACAGCAATAATAGCTCTTTAAAACGGCCTTTGAAATGTTACCATTGTTCAGTGTTCTGTTTCCTACTGTATTCTGTGACCTCTAATTCATCTGGCTGATTGATTATTGCAGTAACAACAGAAACTTTTCTAATCACAGCACAAAAGAACAAGTATGAAATGCATCATTATTCCAAGTCTACTGTGCAAGTGACACAGACACGTCTTGAATCTGAAGAATGGTGAGATTTTTGCAAGGTAACTAGCCAACTTGATGGCTTTGCTTATGGAAGTAGAGTCCCAAACGTAGGACTGTGCTGTCTAGCAACTTGCTAAATTACTGCATTATATTTCAACATACATAATGAAGATAAGCGATACTACTCTGATTATCACCATTCTGTAAGATTCTTATGGAAAGATTTTTTTTCTGGATCTGTTTAAATACTAAATCTGCTTGGGCTGACTTTTTAAAGCAAAAGTCTTCCCTGCCTTATCACTAATTTTTCCCAGACCTCACCTAACTAAATGTCTTTCCTTAGCAAGTAGATTTTTCTTTCCTTTTTTTTTTTTTTTAAATTTGCTCAGGTATAAGAACTCCCTCAAATTGCAGAACTTCATGATGCATCATTGACTACGATTAGGAGGAGGTTCCGAAGTATGGGCTACTGCTCTGTCATTTACTACCATGTTTGCACAATAGTGCCCCTAAACAGCTCCACTTAGGCAGCAGAAATAACCTTGAACTGTTTTTGTTTTTTCCTCTTGTGGCTGCTCTCTAAGAGCCTGTGCACAGGATCAGGACAGTGGAGCAATGTAAATTTCTAGGCTGTTGGTGAAGAAGCTCCACAAAACCTATAGTCATCATGCATTAAAGATTTTACAGATCAGTATTCCACTGTCCCCAACTTTACTACTGTATTATCTGTCAAATGAAATAAAATGAAGAAGCTGGGGGGGGAGGGGGAACAGCACTTTTCCGATACAAATCCCCTCCCATATTTTCACAAGATCTTGGCAACACATGTAGGTACTTGCTAATCCTTTTAGGAATACACAGTGGGAAGCAGTTAACAGTCAAGTAGAGCAGGTAGATACAATATAGAGCTGGTCATATGATATACGTTCAGTATGTCTGCTAGCACACTAAGCAGAGCTAAGAAGGATATTTTTTTTTTGTGGTGCACTGCTCGGGAGAGTATAGATTGTCACATCTTAAAGCTAAAATCTCCAAATAGAAATTCAGGCTCTGGCCCACCCTCTTTGATAACATATTCCCCATACAACATTCAAGTCCAAAAGGCAACAGGCAAATTAAAATAATCTTGGGCTTGGGGGGCATTACTCTTGAAAAAGAAAAGAACACACCTCGCATCTCTGGGATACACCTTTGGTATATGTTCACATTGACATTAGATGTTTGTAACTTATGTTTTGTTTTCATATTATTAATTAAAAGATTGCACACCACTTTCAGCATTGTGGGTTGTTTGGATGTGTTTCTGTTCTAGTCTCCAGCAGTAGCAAAACCCTGTTTAAATGCCTGCCAGGCTTTCTTATTCCTGTAAGTTCCGGCTTCTCTAGCATACTAAGTGTGATCTTACTAGCCTGGTTTACATTAGAGCTCTTCTAGCACTCTCATCACTAAGACAGTTTATTGCTTAATATCATGTTCATGACTACAATACCAGTCCCAGCTCTTTTAGCCTGGCCATTCTCAATAGCCAGTTTCATCTCAGCATCCAATACTGTCCCTATTACATAGGAATTTATTAGGGGTGGGGAAAAAATATGTAAATGAACAAGGAAATCAAAAGCCACAGTTGCTTTCTGAGAATAGCTAAAAGAATGATGTGTTAACTGTATCTGGACTTCTGCTTCTTGGCTAAAATTCAAACCCAAGTGAAAACATGACAAGGTGAAGTTTATTCCTACCTAAGGAGACAGAGAGATGAGAAACAAATCCTGAAGTTCTAAAAAATCTGTTGTATTAGCTCATTACCTCCCTCAGCAGATCTGGAAAGTAGGCAACCTTCTCTGCCACTATTAATAATGCTGATGGACAATGTGCTGCTCAGTATGCTTTATTCAGACACAGTTACTTACTTCATTCTGTAGTTTGCGCATTCCTTTCTAGCCCTGGTTTTCAGAGAATATTTTTTCACTTCGCTGTTGTTTTGCCTTAGTGTTTGCATGATATCCATAGTGTAGGAGCATTGACCTTGCAAACTAGGTTCTTAGCTAGAGTAGAGCTTTACAGGGCTTTCTCATTCCAGCAGCTCGCATCGTTTCATTAGCTTACCTCATCCACTCCCCATTACCACATTATGGTACAAAGCGTGACGGACAACTTAGGGCAGTTTTATTTAAAAGAAAAAAAAGTCCATAGACTATGTAGCCTTTGGACTACATAGATTATGTAGTTTGTATTGTTTGTTGTTGAAGCACATTAGTAAAAGAAAACAAAATTAAACCATTTCTGAGAATACTGAAGCTGTTGATTTTTGATTATTAAAGCCCACAACCTGGTTGCATCACACTGCTCTCACTGCTGATGTTGTTTCCTGTAATATTTAGTGCTTTTCATTTATAAAAGGCAGTTCTTGTCACTGCAGATTGCACTGCGCATAGCTTCCAGTTTGTCCCAATTACTCTCTTATTACCTGAACTTAGTGAGCCATTCCTGGTAAGTAACGTAAGTCCTCTAATACCTTGGAACTTCAGAGAACTCAGAAAAATTAAATGTGTGTCCCTCCACTTCTGCCCACCCCTGAAGCCCTGCCTTTTTACACAATAAATCTGCTTTGACATAACTGATTGACTGTGTTCGGAAGGGAATGGTATAGAATAAGGTGGGAAACAGCTGGTAATACACTCTTGGTTTGGCCCACTTGTGCCATTAACCTGGTAACTGTAGAGAAGCTTTATAGCTGCATCTTCAGTGGAGATGACTAGGCAGTGTGGCAACACACAAGTCTGCCATTCTAGATGGTTTTAAAAGGGGTTTTAGATCTTTTGAGGGCATCTTGTGCTGTTTTCAGTGGGTTTACAGTTGAAGCGTTTAAGAAACAATGTGTTTATAAATGAAGTTTAAATGAGTTTTCAGAAGCATTATTTTTGAAGAAAATATTTGTAAGTTTTCACCAATAGTAGACAATAAAATTCTACATGGTCATACCTGCTGTTTGTGCTCCCAGCAACTACTTGTCCCTTGTGTACTGTTCTTGGTTAAACTCTAGCGATTGCCCATATATTTGGCTCAGGAAGTAAGTACATAAATTAGAGCCCAATCCCTTTGGTTGGATTAAAACAAAACTGTCATTCATTTTCAGAAAAGAAGAATCTAAAATCAAATACAGCAAATAATGACTATCCATGCAAATAAACGTGTTTATTCGCTTGTGTCTGTTTAACTATATTGTTGTTTTTTGTTTTGTTTTATTTTTGTTTGTTTTTCCTTTTTTTTTTTTCTTCTTTTTAGCAATAAGAGTAAGAAGGGACCTTGTACCCTTTTTACACTCTGCGGGGAGACTTCTCCTCTGCCTGCCTCTACTCCCCAATCCTCTCACCCCCCTCCCCCCCGAAAATCACAGTAAGAGGACTTATTTTAAGTGAGAAAAGCTTAACTTTCTTTAAGGCTAAAACAGCAGTGAAATTTAAAACCTACTTTCTTAGAACATGTTTTGGATGAAGTGAAACTATCAATAGACAATCATAAGATTGTGGAACTGAATCACTGGTAGCAGATAAACGTGTCTGTTCATCCATCCCAATTCTGCAGCCTCCTCTGCATCGCCTCCTCTGCATCCAGTTCAATTTTGTTTTTTAACACTGAGGTAAGCTCTGGCTATACACAATTGCTAATAACCCACTTCCTCTCCAACAACCCACTAAAAACACTGTTGTGCTGTGAAGAAAGTTAGCATAATAAAAGCAGTGATGAGAAATTGTCCAACAGAGTGCAATTTAAGAGTATATTAGTAATTAAATAATAAAGATTAAGCAGATTACACCATTTCATTTGTGTTTTCCCTGGCATAACAGAAGTGATTTACTCTGTCAACATGGTTAGTGGGTTTGTTTTGTAAAGCTTCCTTTGAAAGTGATAAAAATGCTCCACACCACGGATGAAAAAATTTTACAGATTTTTTGTTGCACACTAAGTGACACTGCTGCAATGATGAATACCCACCCTTCAATTAATAACCTTAACTCTTTGGAAACTTTGTAGTAAAAAAAAAAAAAAAAAAAAAGTATCCAAAACGGAAATGGCTTTAGAGTTATGTAAAACAAACCAAGAAAATGCTTCAAAGTCCCTGGTGTCTACCATCAGGGGAAGAAACTTACTGCTAGTCAAAGAAATTGAAAGCTGAGGGCCTAATTTTTGACTCCAAAATACAAGAAATATTTAAGATCTGAGCCTGCAGTACAAGAGATTGATCTAGCAATTTTAATTTTAAGGAGTTCTTAATAGGATAGGAAACTATTTTCTACTTCCTGATAGTGAAAATGGCTGCATACATGTGTAAGCAGGCTGTAGACTAAGGAGACATCTTGTCATGCAGGATGATGTTTCCTTTGGAGTCTGTCTTCTACGAGCCTGGCTACATGTATTTTAGAGCTATTAGCTTTTCTGCTGTGGTTCTCAATTATTTATACATAATACAGGAAATGATTTAAAAGCAGCTGAAAATAGTCATGTGGCTCATCAGCTGGGGGCAGATTGTACCTCCTGGCACTCCTCTTCCATGGAAGCAGAGGGACCAAATGTCAAGGGAGCCGGTGCTAACTGCTTCAGCCAGCCTGCTGGTAGGTATTTTGTCTGCTAAGCTCCCAGAGCTCCCTCATTAGATAGAAACACGACAGGAAATAGCTCCCACGCTTTCAAAACATGGAACAGAGCATCAAGCTCTGTTCGCCCAGCTAGACAGCACAGCTGACAGGAGGGGAGAGAGAGGAAGAAAACTAACCTTTCTTTGTATTTTTTAAGCTTCTCTGGTGGAGAAAAACATCTTTCAAATGAAGGACTTTTCCAGGAAAACAGAATTTCCCTGGAGGGAAGACCTTACAAGAATTGAGGAAATTTTTGCCTTCCAATCCCTCTGTGAACCCAATCTAGTCCTGTTTTCTCCATCCTAAACTTCTTCCTGACCACAGATTTTACAAGTGTATAGATTTTGCATTACTCACCCAGGTTATTTTACAGTAACTTACGCAACTATTGGAAGCCTTCCTAACGGTAAGTTACACCGATTATGTTCATGTTACTACTTATTTCAATTTGAGGTACTAAGGACTTCACGCAGCAAGCCACAAAGTGCAAACCCTCAGTGATGTCATTTGGAGCTTGAATAGGCAGCAACCAACAGAAAGGATAAATAAAACATTCCTACTTAGGCCTGATAAGCACGTCCTATGAAAAAGCATCATGAGGTTTGTACCATATTCTTCTGCTTAATAGCGACCACTACACAGCTGTTACTAAGCACTTTTAACTAAAAGGAAAGGGAGGGGGACCAGCACTATAAATGCAATGTTGCATGTAGATGGTACCTACTCGTACATTAAGATTCAAGCTGTCATGGCAGGCCACGTCTTTGTGCACCAACAGGTGAGGTCCTGCACACTCGGGATGTGGCTGCTGTCACAACTTCCTGTATTTTGTCCTTTACTGCCAGGTGAAGGAATGGGCTTGCCTGGAATACCACCTGTATTACTGTCCATCATCTGACACATCCTAACCACAATGTGCCTCTGTGTGCTCCAGAAGAATCAACTCATCTGATGCTCAGGAACTTAACTGGGAGTCCTCTAGCTCCTCAGAGGCACTTGGCTTGCCTGTCTGCAAGGTTGGCCAGAAAGGGAGGAGAGGAACGACTGAATCCCTTGCCACAGCTTCCTAGCATTATTCACGTGCAGTGACCAATTAACCCACCATCCTTTTCTTTTCTGATCCACCCTTTAATTTCCACATATACCATTTCCATATATCCCATTATCCCATCCCATTTTGATATTCATGCCCTTCCTTCAGTATTAGCTTTCTGTTCTCAGTCCTGGACGCTGCATTTTCTTTAAGCAAGAGGTTTTCAACATTTCTTTAAGCATGGAGATTTTCAACACGCTCACCCCACTTCCCAAGGTCCCATTTTGCTTCATCATCTTCTCAAAACATTACAAAAAAAAAGAACAAGGAAAAATGGGTATGTGGCTTGCTCAGCAGCCAGGCTAGATCTGCACAGCTATTCTGAGATCAGTGGTAAAATATCCTCTTGACAGTAGTTACTGTAGTCCTTCCTCACTAGCAGTTCTTTAAAAATGTTATCCCTCATTCCGGCTGGCTAAGACCGATCGGTCACCTTGAAGTGTGCTTTTGAGCAGGTAGAAAGCTTGCCACCAGTAAAGAGATATGCTCCCCCAAAGAAAATAAGTCTTCCTTGCCCTTTCCTCTTGCTGCATTTCAAACAACTTGTCTTTATTTAGGTAGGTTGGGGCCAACTTTAAAATACCACAATACAAAATATGAAGGTTATTAATACAGCAATCTAAAGGGCAAAGAGCTTATTGGTAGTATGAGCTATTGAGTCTTGTGGGTGGTGATGGCACATCCTCAAGCACTCTATTATCATAATGCCTGGGCTGAAGACTCCATTAATTTTCTGCATCACCAGCAGCTGAGGACCAAAGCTGACAGCCAAAAATATACGAGTTCAGTGTAAGCAAAATACACGCACAAATAAGCCTTCCCATCACCTAAAATACAACACCAGAACATAACAGGTCAGAAAACACATTGCAAAAGAAGGAATATAATGAAAACTACTCCCAAGTTAAAAAAAAAAAAAAAATGCCATTAGTATACCAGTTTTAAGAAACATATTTCAGTTCCCAAGCAGACGTATATTTATCTTTTCTCTATGTGAATTCTGATATCTCAAGTGTGCTAAAATAGCATCACATATTTTGATTTTTTAGAGTATGAAAGGAGAAAAAGTGAACCACTCTTCCTACATTTTTGCTCAAAGTATACATAGAACATGCAAAGCCTCCCTGAACAGTGACTTATGCATTAAGACATGTGTGTAATTCTAGGAAGAGATTTTTCAATTAATTTTGGTTGGCTACCCATCAGACATAACAGTATATATTTTTCTTAACAAAAACATGTTCAACCTTATTTTAGATGAAGCAATAAAGGTGTTTGTTTTGTTTTCTTTTTTAAAAAAAGCTCTTTGCTGATCTTACTTCCTCATTCAGAAACTGTGCCCTACATTACTGCAATCTCCTTTTCCTTAAACAGGGTATCACCTCAGAATCACTTGGGCACAAAATTCACAGCCAAGTAGTTGAATCTTATTACTGTGGGTATTTGACTTTTATATACACAGACTGAACCAAAGCTCGAAAGGAACATTCAATATGATGTATAGATAATGGATACAGACCTATTGAAACCATTATTGCCAAGTTATTAGATAACATATGGTAGACTAATCATTTGTTGGTTTGATCTGTTTGACAAATTCATGTAGTTAGTACAAATAGTAATGAAAAATTGAATTATTTGAGATGCTGTATTCCCTATAACATGCAAATGTAGGCTAAAATACTCAGTGTTTGGGAAATCTTGACTGAAATACATTTACTTTTTGATCTGTCTTCAACACAATACTGTATCTTCTGGTATTGCCACTGAATTTACACCTTACATTATTTGGTCAGACTATGGTAACATGCTTCACATTCTGACCCACACTGACAAGATGTACTTCTTAACATTTCATCATGGTGGGCAACAACTTCCACTACAAAGAATCACGGATCTACCAGTATTGCAACAACCATAGCTAAGAATGTGCTTAAATGATCTATCACCGGGCCTGGTCCTGGGATCGTACCTATGTGCTTTGAAGAATAAAAGCCACACTGCTCGCACATTTTGTTAAGGTAACAACCTGTCTCAAGAATCTGCCAAGTACAGTCACTGTAAGGAACATTTCTTCCCAGAAGTTGCATGGACTGTTACAGAAGATGTAAATGTGAAAAAGTAGAAGCTTGCAACTCAGATTTCACTCTTGGCCAACTCCTGGCACATTCCACCATTCAGGAAAGCTCTCTTCCTTTAGATACAGACCATACACATGCCACAAATTCCAAAAGTACAGAAATACAGTAAAAACAAATAGAAGGAAAATTACACACACACCACAAACCATTTGCCTGTAATCCAACTATCCTAATGCTTAGCTGATTTTGCCCTAGGCTGACAAAAAAAATAACTCTCTTTTCCTGCTGCTGTCAAACTAAAACTGTTAGAATTCATACCTAGTGCTATTGGAAGAACAGGAATGTTCATCCTTAGTGAGGTGTAGCATTTCCATATTCAGCTTCAATTTTCTGGTTTGGAAGTAATCTTAATGACAAAATTAAAACATATCAGCTGCGGGTCACAGCAATTGCATCAAGTCAGTCAGAAAGTAAATTGGAGCCTAATACCCTAACAATTAAAATAGAGCACAGAGTAAATATGTCCGCAGACCTCAGAAAAGCTTGAACAGAATATTTATATTTGTTAAGAAACAGGGAAAAAAGTAAAAAGAAAATTAATTAAAAAAAAAAAAACAAAAAACACAAAAACAAAAACCTCTTTGGGGCTAAGAATAATCTGTTTTCAATGTAATCATCTTTGTCTATCTGCAAACATTATGGAAACCAATGTATTTTTAAGTCAAGCAGGTGATATGTTAACAAGAATGATGGAGATAATTCACTTCCTTCAGCCTCCAATCTCCAAATTGTTTTTCCTTATTTTACTCACCGAATACATAACCCTATGTTTTCAGGGCTGCTGGTCAAAGGAAAGCAGCACGTACAAATATACAAATTTCAGCAAGTGTATCCGCCTGAAATATCTCATCTGAAACAGGTACTGTAAATTCAACTCATACTCTCAGCTAAAAATAATACTCACAGGGTAGGCAACCCTATAACTGGAAGGAAATTCAAGACTCAAAACCTCAGAACTACTGTGTGTTTATTCCTCTTGTCCCAGACTCTGCTTTATTCTATTTTGCTTTTTTAGCTTGTACGTAAGACACTGTCTGCCACTGGGTATTAATAGATCCAGGTTTCATAAGGTAACGGGTTTAGTTTGTGATCTGAACTGAGGTTTCAATTTTTGAAAACGCATTCATACACCAGACCATGTTACAGTATCTTGGAGACTGGTGTCTAATGAACCCAAAGCTTTAGGGTAACTTTTAAAGGTCTCATTTTCCCCTTGAGTACCTCCAATAACGTCAACTGATGTGCCAGCCGGTCTCACCTCCACCCTCTCACTATTTTATTCCCAAGTCTCTGCCTTGTGCTGCTGGCCACATTTTCCTTCTGTCCCCTTCTGAGCTGCTGAGGTCTCCAGTAGCCTTGAACACCAGCGTGGAGCCTGCACTCTGGGGAAGTTCACACACTCCCCAGCAACCATGTGTGGCTATTAACGGCGAACCCCAGTCTTCTCTGGGCTGCTGCAGGCTCCTTCTGAGATTTCTGCATAAGAGAATGCATTACCTATTTCTGAGATAAGAAAAAAGCGGGAGAGATGGAGGCACAGTGACATTTACATAACATGGAAAACTTCTGGTTTATAATTCTGTTGTAAAGCCAGCATTTCCCACAGGAAAGAAAAAGTGCTACTTTGCTCCAAAAAGGTCTATGGCATTTCTTTGTATGGAGTCTCTACACATTCCCACCTTGTACTCAGCACTTTGCAGCTACTAATTACGTGTAGACAGCAAGGAATTTGAAAGTAGCTACCAAACATGCCTTTCTAAGTGAGCTCCCTTTTATTTTGAGTTCTCTCTAAGATAGGAGTCAGGGGGACTCAATGCTTTTTAACAGAGAAAACAACAGTAGTAAGATTCTTTGTCACAGCAACTGTACCCTGTAAGCACTGGGTAGCAATGTCCCCTGTCACAGGCCATCCTGCCTGAAGCAGAAGAGTAGCAAAAGCAGACCACTTTGCAGTGGTTTTTATACCAGCATTATAAACACTGATAAACACCTCTGTTGTGTGTCACCATCCGTCCATTCCCAGCCCCCCCCGCCCCCCCCCCCAAAAAAAAAAAACAAAACAAAACAAAAAAAAACAACAAAAAACAAAACAAACCAACCCAAAAAATCACCACCCTGTTTCTCTTCCTGAAGAATCTCCAGTAATAAACAAAAGATCCAACGATCAGCTTCTACCCCAGCCTCAACCTAACTGCAATTATTCACATCACTTCCTACCTGGAACCAAGACTCTCTTCAATTTTCATTTTTACTTGTTTTCTTTAATGAAGACACCAAGCTGTTTTAGCAAGCTGTGTTAATTGCCCACTGTAATCCTCAAAGATTCCAGTATTTAAAAGGATGATAAAAGACAGACTAGTGCCTTAGGCAGCGTACAGCACAGGATATCTTACAAAGTCAAACTAACCAGAGTGGCCAGAGGCTTTTCCACGTGATTTTGCAAAAAAGTCATTGTGATTTCTCAAGAGCAGTAATATTTCCTTACTTAGAGAGAGGGTTTTTTTTTGTTTGTTTATTTTGTTTTTAAGCTTCCATCTTGAAATTTCTGTGCTCTGGAAACAGATGGTAAACCACATTGTCATAAAACAAAACTAGAATTTCAAAAAAAAAAAAAAAAAGGGGGGGGGGGGGGGGGGCGGGGATGCTGCAGCATCCCATGTCCACACAACTGACCCCAAGCTGGTCTGACTTCCAGAAGCAGGAAGACACTTAGCAGGCCAACACGGGGCAGCAACCCCTGCAGCATTCAGAGCATTGTACACTCCGAAATAACTTCATCTCCCATGAACAGAATAATTGAATGTGAATTGGACAACTATGGACATTTAACTGCAGGAGACTATAAACATAGGCCATCACAAAGATTCATAACAAAGGAACAGCAACAAAGCAAAGCTAGTATATACGTACTCTGTTTTACAACTAAAGACTATTTGACTTTTTTTTTTTTTTTCCCTGGGGCATCCAGGCAGCAGGCCACATCTTTCTTCCTGGGGAACGATGACTTTCTGTACAGTAGGCATGCATTAGTCAGAGAAACCGATCATGAACAGACAGAATGAAAGTATATATAAGCTCCTGCAAACATTTAAATTACTGTGTTCTGGTACTAATGAATTAGTTCAGTATGAATTTCTACAAAGTAGAGACAAGAAGGAATTCTTAGGATAAATCTTTTGCGTACAAGAATTTATCTGGACAGATTATTCATCTTCCATAATTTTGTTATATTTTATTGAAGAAAACCAAAACATTTTAAGACTCGTATAAATGAATTATTAAACCCAGTTGAACTTTCTTCTTCCAATTACGGGCCATGCTGAGAGAGTGGAATTTTATAGTAGATTTGGATATAATGAAATTTGCAAAATGAGAAATTGAAATGATTTAAAAAAAAGATTTTTCTTCTAAAAATGCATTCTCTTGACATCTTTCATTTTCCCCCCACTATCTTTAGTGGGATCATTAAGTGCCATATTCAGAAAGCACCCGGTTTCTGCAAAGCAAAATAAATTGCTTTTGTACTAGTGTGGCAGTAGTAGCAAAACTGCAATTTTTATTCACCCCATTCTGTTTAACAACAACATTGGAGCGAGTGTGTTTTCTATTCATGTGCAGGTATTTTAACATTAGTAAAGCCATATGGAAAAAAAACAAGGCCTATGATAGATTTTCTATATGCTTTTTAATATACTCAATTTTCAGATATTTACTCTCTAGCAAGGCTTTGCACTGAAACTCCTTATTTTGTGTACAGAATACAACAGGTATTTTCAAAATATTTTCTCAGATT
The DNA here is from genome assembly GCF_009819795.1 of Aythya fuligula. Taxonomy (NCBI): domain Eukaryota; kingdom Metazoa; phylum Chordata; class Aves; order Anseriformes; family Anatidae; genus Aythya; species Aythya fuligula. Next base: position 3,835,103 of record NC_045565.1, on the reverse strand, counting down.
CTCACATATGACCTTAGTAAAGTCATTTGACCTTTCTGAAAATTATTATAAAGTAACACTAATGATATAATAAAATGAGTGTAACTAATTTCTGTAAAGCCATTCGAACGAAAAGTCTTCTGTTATAGGTAAATAAAGAACAATGTAACCAGTTCTTACCAGGTATTTTTCCCCCCTATGTCAACACCTTAAGAAGACCATTTCATTTTTGCTGCCCATACAAAGAAAACTATCTTGTTCTTCAGAGTTCTCCATTTAAGCTAGTATTCACCCCACCATTGCTGTCATGTCTTGACTGTTGATTACTGTAACTAAGCACAGTGAAATGATATTATCACCAAGCACATTTTTCCAGCTCTCCCCATAATTAAATGAATTTAATTCAATACAGTGCTTCAAACACCTACAGACAACAGAAAAGAAAGCCACACGAAACTTAATCCAGCCTAAGAACAGTAACATGCAGAACCCTTTGGTAAAAGTCCCTCATAAGATAACAAAGTAAATGCAAAGAATGATTGACAAGCTTGATGTGATGTGGAAGTACTGCAAATTTCAATGATGACTGGAAAACAAGTGAAATGCTCTTAAAATGAAGAGTAAACACTGAGCAATACAGAAGGAAAGACCTCAATAACAAAAAATAAAATCATCTCTGGCCTGTTTGGAGGGGGGGAAGCAGAGGGAGATTCCCTCTGCAGGAATTGAAGTTACTATTCATGTTTAGAACTACATTTGAACTTCCTTGTTAAATATCCTGAGGAAATTCTGTATCTTGAACCACTGTAGTTTTGTGTTTTTTTGTTTTGTTTTGTTTTTGTTTGTTTTTTTTTTGTTTGTTTGTTTTTTCTCAGCAATTCTGAGAAAAGAATACAAAAGGTACTGCAACACAGAAAAAAAAGTGATTATAAAACATTTAGATTATAGATAACATTACTAAGAAATGGTCTTAATATCACAAAGTAATAATAATAATTAAAAAGACCTGGCAAGTCACACAGAGGTAAGGGCATATAAAGAAACTTCCCTCAGAAGCAGCGTATCTAAATTATTTCAGGTGACTGGTGATTTACTTCACTCAAACTAATTTCCTAGTAAAGAAGGCATGTGGAATTCTGCTGCAGTATGAAGTGCAGGACATGATTTATCTAAGGTAATCTACCAATGCATATGATTATTTATAATGATATTGATCAACAGTTGGTACAAAGACGATACGGAGAAGAGAAGGCTCCAGGGAGACCTCACAGCAGCCTTCCAGCACCTGAAGAGGGCTACAGGAAAGCTGGGGAGGGACAGACTCTTTGTCAGGGAGTGTAGTGATAGGACTAGGAGTAATGGTAATAGTAGGAATAAGAGTAAACTAAGAGAGGGTAGATTGAGATTAGATATAAGGAATAAGCTCTTTACTCAGAAGGTGGTGAGGTGCTGGCACAGGCTTGCCCAGAGAAGCTGTGGATGCCCCAACCCTGGGGGTGTTCAAGGCCACGCTGGATGCGGCTTTGTGCAGCCTGGGCTGGTGGGAGGGGGCCCTGTCCATGGTAGGGGGTTGGCTTTAAGGTCCCTTCCAACCCAAGCCATTCTGTCATTCTATATGTGAAGGATGTTAAGTGAAGCCAGTAAAGGCAAGAACACATCTTGCACACTAGGAACATCTAAGATCTTATTTACATGCCAGTGTAACATTCGGTATTTTTGTGAATGAAACCTATATACTAAAGGCTAACAGACCACATGATAATCAGAACATAAACTGGAAAATTTCAGCCTGCCTCAGAAACATCACTGCACTAATATTATGTTATATATATAATACACTGTACTAATACAATGTTATTGTGCCCCATGAAAATTGTTGCTTATGTGCAAGAACTTCTTGTAAGGACTAGTAAAGGAAGTCCTAGGTCTTTGGTCTTGAAGACACACCAAAGAGAGAGAGACACTGGAACTGGAATTCTGCAAGAGATCTTCTATTTAAAGACTAACTGGTCCTTTAGGATGTCTCATTCTAATTCAGTAAGGTTGGTAAAATATTATTTAAAAAGCAAAAAAGCAACAGGAACTTGTGTTAACCCTAACATGACTATTTTACCTTGACTCCGTATCTTTATGGCGGTTGCATAGAGCAACAGAATTTTATTTTTATTTTTTTTTTACTTTTTATTTACTTACATAATAGAACAGTAGAGAGCTTGCCTTGAACCTCCTGTAAGACCATGAACTGGAGCAGCAGGTGGAATGCTTCAACACAAATGCTGCAAACAGGGTAGAAAGAGCAGAGAATTAACACTGAACACACTTTGCTTCTGAAGAATAAAGGAGAATTTCTGAGTTTGGCTAACCTGTATTTGTAGTCCAACTTTTTGAATTGTATAGAATTCTGTAGTCACTAATGCCTTTAGGATAGAACTCAACCTTCATGCTTGTGTAGGCCTTGCACAACTGTATACATGACATTCTGCTTTAGGAGAACAATATTCACACTGTTCCAGCTTCAAGCACTTAAATTAGCAGACCATGCAAACTAACCAGGTGATAGTGACTTGTGATTTTAGCTCCTCCTGGGAGCAATTCAGAGCACCTGCAACAGTGGCATGCTTCAAATTGTCCTGGGGCAGCACTCCTGTCTCTTCCCACTGCTTATAGAGCAGGCCTACAAAGGCAAACCACCTTGCCAGCATAGCTAGTTGAGGTCCTAAACTTAGGAGGAATTGGTCCCCATGTGTTCAGCACACGCTGCTGGGGGGGTATGCAGGGGGAGCTGCTGGTGACTGCAGCAGAGCTTGGCTCTGCCTCTCTGCTGTGCCCTAATGCTGCCCTTGGCTGCCTCTGGTACTCTGCCTGCAGTGGGGTACAGCCAGGCAAATGGGGCAAGCTAGCTCAGTATGCAAAAATGAAAACAGAATAAGGGAGTTTAGCTGCTGGGATTCACCATCTGGCCCAAAGCCACTTCATGCTGAGTGTGAAGTGGCTTTGATCACAGCACACTGAAAATCTGTTAATATAACCACCACACTTCAGCTACCTGAAAGAATGCCCCCAACACCTCTAACCTATTAATTTACTTGAACTCTAAAGAGGAGAAAGTCACTATTGAATATAATTAAAAATTGCTGCCAAGGAAAAATATTTTCTGCCAGTTAGCAAAGGAAAAAAGAATTCCTTGATTTCACCAGCAACTACGTTCCAGAAATGATGCCTGCATTGAAAATAAACAAAAACTTGCTGAAAGGACTCAGAACAGCACTCTGCTATTCAGTTGTACATAAAAATTAAGAAATCCTCTTTCATTTAAGCACTGAAACAGAAATCCCAGAGGTCAGACCAACAGTCAGACCTAGATTTATCTAAGGAAGGGAGGAAGGAAAAGAAATGGTACAACTTTAGAATCCTCCTTTCTGTGACTCATCTTGGGTTTATTAAAGACCTATTTTTTCTTTACAACTGGCAGATTATTAAAAAGTCACATCACCTATATAGACAGTAAGCAGAGGAGCTGAGCAGCAGCATATGGACTGTATGAGGTGGATAATGCTAGATCTGCAGGGACAATATTTGTCATTGGGCTTTGTCTCTGTATTGTACTGCTACTTTTCTAATTAAGTGTGACAGTCATTTTCTTCTCTCAGTCACTCCCCAAACTGCAATGAGCTACTGCCTGAACTGTCTCCATTTGTGCAGCTATGATGCCACGCTGTCTGTAATGCTCTCTTGTCCGTTTTAATATATTAAGCCATCTGCCAACAACAGAGCATGAATAACAAGATTCAATCTATCTCTAATATGAGTGTAGTGCTCTCCTGTGCCATCTCCACTCATTTGATTAGCTTTTCTTCCATTTCTTCTCAGGATAGGAAAAAGACAATATTTTCCACTTTCCTACTTTCTGCCAGTACAAACACATTTCAGAAATCAGCCTAATCTAGTCACAGCCTTTTTGATTTACTTCAGCTAAGTAAGCCTCAAGAAAGGCTGTGTCACCTACCAAGAAGCTAACTTGGACACAAAGCATTTAAGTACATTTTCAGAGTAGCCCTATGCCTTTCACTTGAGGCACATAGCTGGCTTACTAACAGCACTTGGCAAGCCCACATGCCCCCATGCCTGTTACGCTATTCTTCTCTGCCTGTTATTCCAACCTAAACTATAGGAGGAGGTGAATAATGACCATAAGGAGAAATAAACAGTATGATTAAGCAGGTTTACAGTACAGATACAGGAAGGACCCCAGGAAAGACAATTCCACGCAATCATTGCTACCAGTGATGAATATCCAGTATTTTACGCTTATCCAGTATTTTACCCTGCTTAAGTAAACAATCCCCGATTTGTCTATACAGATTCAGGATCTACAGGAGCACTAATAATATCTCTAAGACAAAATGTTAGGCTGACCATGCAGAGACTGGACAGTTCTACCAGGATGACTTTGTAAGCTGCTGGCATGGGGAACAACTCAAGTCCTTGCAAGCGAAGACAGCTGTTCATGTATGGCCTGTTATTTTGGGACCTCCCTTTTTCCAGCATCTGTGGATGTAATACGCAGGGTCGGCATCTGATTTGATTTTAGTTTTACTATCTGAAGCATCTTGGACAATTCTTCATTATTACTTGAAAATTCAGATGCTTTGCTGAAATCTGGATACTATGCTGTTCTGGGAGAATAGATACAGAATCTGATTCTTATTTACACTATGGTCCTCTGGGCAATGCAAAGAGTATAAATTACACCTTCATCCATAGGACAGCCCTCTGGACTCTCAGAGCACTTTAAAGGTATATTGGTATGAATAAGAATCAGAACCTGTGAGACGTTTCCGATATAAATTCTGCTCAAAATCTGCGTTCTGCTATCCTAGCTCCTTGGACACGCTATTTTCACATTCTCTACTCCTTGTATGTCAGGACAGTCTAGCGTGAATATGAGACACACATTGGCTTCTTCACAGTAAAGAAGAGAAAACTTAATTTTCTGCTTCAGAAAACAGAATTGCTGGTTCAGAAGGTCATCAAATACCAGTCTCCTCTATGGAAAGAAAACACTGAAAGGGAGGTCTTGTAAAGGAAAACTCTCATATGCTGTTGTAGCTGACTTTTTGGTGGTATGAGAAGATGGAGAAAGCACATAAGGCAGATCTATAACCACAAAAAGACTAATGTTACTTTTCAAAATATTTACGTATTTATTCTGTTCTGCCTTGATGCAGTAGTTGCAGATGAGAACTCTTCTTCAAAACTGTAAGAGTGACTCTAAGCAGCACTTAAAGTACCAGTTGGTATGCTGAAGCTATGATTAAAGAAAACAGACTACTGAGACTTTATACACATCTTCTGAATCATTCTAAAGCAGAAAAAAAATTCTTCTACCATTTCAGACACGGAGCGCATGACAATTAACTCCAAGCTGTCTTTATAGGCACAGAATTTAAATAGGAAATCTAATGTGAACCAATAATCTAAACAAGCATACTAATCAACACTACAAATTCTGTTCATGTTAGTCTCACCAAAAAAAAAAAAAAAAAAAAAAAAAAAAAAAAAAAAAAAAGAATCTCAACGCAAATTATAAAATATAGGCACATATCACATCAGGCAGATAGTTTCCAGAATTTATCCAGTTACCAATTTCTATCATAGGAACTGCTAGTGGGTAACGCTATAGTACTTGGAGTCACAACAGCATCTAACTAAAAGGACGTCTTAGTGATTATGAAGTGTGTCTCCCTGATGATACATAAAACTTTCTTTGTAACCTACATTTTCCATGATGAGATAGATCTAAGCATCTGCCCACATCTCCTGTCTGTACATAGCCAGTATTGTTAGACGTAACATCTTTCATATATTGAACATGGTGATCTATAAAAAAAGGACACTTCTTCTCTAAGTATTTGAATATATTACTTTAGTTGTGATTAAATGTCCCTTCTCTAAAGCCTCTCCTGTACAGATGGTGCAAGTCCTCCTCCTCCTATCATCAAAGCAGGTTTGACAGATCTAACGTTCTCATATGTCAGTTAACCTGCCATGACTGCAATGAAGTGTAAGATACTGCAGTCTTAAGATTTTTTTTTTTTCTGGTTTGTTGTTTTGGGGTTTGCTTGCCTTTTTTCCCTTCAGATTTGGGAGTTGTTTTGTGGACAAAGGAAAAGGTAATATCACACAGTCAGCTGAGTAAGTTAGCTAATTACAAAATACAGGCAACCCTCCCCTTTACTCAAAACTGTTCCATACTGAATTGAAATAAACAACTGAATACTATAACAGGGACATGAGTTGGGTTCTTCAGATCTCTGGGATGTGCCTGTACTCAAATGCTTTTCCTCTATGACCTAGTGAAAATACACTTACTCTGGAAAGTGGAAATGTCTCAACAGATAAGTCTAACAGATGGAAAGATCAGACAACTAAGTTGTATGCATTACACAACACTGCTTTTTGTGAGGCTTCTAAATGGACTACATTTAGATTTCCATAGGAAGGAGGTATTATTTTTCTGTAACTACTCCTCTGCTAAATACCATGACCTATCTGGAACTCTTTTAATACTATTTATTGACTTGAATTAAGACTGAACATAGAAAATAGCAGGACAAACAAGGTTTGCCAAAATCAAAGGTGATTAATGGAATAAAACTGCTCATTTGGGGAAAAAAATATCCTCTCATATGCTTGCACCTTGTGAAAACGTAACCCACACCTAGCCCTGCATGTTTGTTGTGGATGAGTTGAACTCTAACTCAGAAGCACCTCTTCAGCATTAGCCAAATAAAGCGAGATGTTTTGTGTCTTCCTGGTCAGTTACCTTTTGAATTTATTTGAAAGAAATTCAGCAGGTAAAAAATGCCAAGTTTCAAACTCACTTCTTTGACTGAATTATTGTTAAATAACCAGAACTGAAGTACATTGCTTCTAGTTATATACTTCCAGGAACAGAAATCCTTATATATATTATTTATTTAAACAGTAAAGCAAGCCTTAGCGGAGCAACTTTGTCAGCAATACTCGCAGTAGACTATTACAGTACTGCGGATGTTCTACTATGACCCTATGTAATTATAAATCAATGACTTCAAAAGAAGGATTTCTAGGTTCCTTACAATACCCAGGTTTTCACCCATTTTTCAATTGTCCATATAAAAGAATAGAGTTTCATAATCATAAGTGTAACAGATTTCTTTTAAGTCAGTAAAGCAGTACATAGATCAGAACCTCTTCCTGTATATTCAGATCATCTCACTCAGGGAGTGTTTTTTTTCCTCCAAATTTAAGCTTAAAGAAGTCTAAAAACTAAATTACCTCTGAAAGCCTGTAGTGCTTCTAGAAGAACATATTAATATATTTCAGAATGAATGCATCAGTAACAAAGTCACAGAATGGCTCCATCAGATTTTCTTGCAACATTTCACAGTGTATTAAATAATTGGTTCCAAAGAACAAAGCAGAGACACAGAAATTATTTCCAGAAATGTGGAAATAATGCACAGAAGTCTATATTACACAGGCATTGCTGTGCATCTAAAATATCCAGTGGATTATGGAAGAACTACCTACTAAATATAGTACATTCTCTGTACTCAAAATGCTTTAACCAGAAACAATGGAAACTGAATGTATGTGGTAAACATCACTCACAAAACTGAAAAAGCAACCTACACGTTAAGTGTCACCATAAACTTATTATGCTTGAACATGGAATCCTGCATTTCTGGACAGACACCACATATTGAAGCCCGTATCGATTCTGGATATACATACATTAACTCAAGGAAGTTTAAACAAAGACCAAAACTACACCTAATACTGTAAGAAAGCTCCAGAGGGAATATCTGGGCAGCTGCCAAGTAAGGCATGCTGAAGTACATTAACTCATGAAGCCACAGTGAGAGGACAGTGCAAAGGAACTGGAAGAAAAAGATTAGATGCTCACTTATGAAAGAAAGAAGATGAATAGATGTCCAGCTTCTGGGCCACTGATCAAAAACCTATGTTAAAAATCCTAAGTAATTGAGGAAGAAAATATGGGAGAGGATTCAAAAAATGAATTTCGTCTTACTCATTTTAGAGAAACTGGTATTTTAGAAGAACATAACAAATTGAAAAGGTAAAATAAAATACATGTATCTGGAACAAGAAGAAACAATTAGTCGAGTGCTCTACCTAACCAGACTACTGATTTAAGTTTTAAGTTTCTAGGCTCATTATATGCCTGAAAAATTCCTCTGTGATGAATCTACATCTCTCCCTAGTGCTTGACTGCTACTTTCTCCTTTTTCCCTCCTCAAAAACTAAATCCAAGGTCTATCTAAATCCACATTAGTACACAGCATGCAGTACTGAATATCAGGTAAACTGCAAGTACTGATAATGCATCTTTGGATACTAATCCTTCCTTTATCTCCTTTGGTGGAAGCTTCATCATCTTTCTGCAGCTCATAAATATGAAGGTCCTTTCCTTCTGTCTCAAGGCATAGAGAGGTATGGAGCAGAGGACCTCAGCTGAAAGGCAACATACTAAAGAATAATTGCAGTAAAAGATAAGTGGTAGATGTCATTTTTGAGCAATGCTCTTCATACCATGCTCTTCTAACAGCTGATTATTATCCATAGCCACCTTTACTTCAAATGTTTCTGTGTGTTACAATTTAATCTCCCCTTTTCTTTTCCCTTTCTAACCTGTCCCCTCTTCCCCAAATGAACAACTCCAGGGTCCATAGCTGGTCAATCTCTTTGTCTTCCTTTACACTTCAGAGGGACAATCATTCCCAACAGATAGAACAAGGCATCATAAGGCATCAACAGTGTGACCAGCAGGGCTAGGGAGGTGATCGTCCCCCTGTACTCGGCTCTGGTGAGGCCGCACCTCGAGTACTGTGTTCAGTTTTGGGCCCCTCGCTACAAGAAGGACATGGAGGTGCTTGAGCAAGTCCAGAGAAGGGCGACGAAGCTGGTGAGGGGCCTGGAGAACAAGTCCTACGAGGAGCGGCTGAGGGAGCTGGGCTTGTTCAGCCTGGAGAAGAGGAGGCTCAGGGGTGACCTTATTGCTCTCTACAGATACCTTAAAGGAGGCTGTAGCGAGGTGGGGGTTGGTCTGTTCTCCCACGTGCCTGGTGACAGGACGAGGGGGAATGGGCTTAAGTTGAGCCAGGGGAGTTTTAGGTTAGACGTTAGGAAGAACTTCTTTACTGAAAGGGTTGTGAGGCATTGGAACAGGCTGCCCAGGGAAGTGGTGGAGTCACCATCCCTGGAAGTCTTCAAAAGACGTTTAGATGCAGAGCTTAGGGATATGGTTTAGTGGGGACTGTTAGCGTTAGGTCAGAGGTTGGACTCGATGATCTTGAGGTCTCTTCCAACCTAGAAATTCTGTGATTCTGTGATAAGCAGTTTCGAAGCATACGTGACTCGATGACCTAACCACACCTAAGATTGGATAGGCCTTCAAAGAAGGCTACTTACACATGTCAGTGTTATTTAACACGATAAAGACTGCAATTTGGAGCCACTAGGTTTCAGGTGAATGATAAACCTTACTATTCAACTTCATGGTGATTTCAATTTTCCTTAAGAAAGGTTGGAGTCTGCTTGATAACAAGTAGCAAGAAAAAAAGCATTTATACTCTTCCTGTCAGCATGCTTTGGTTCTGCCTACAGCCAACGCTGCTGGATTAGGAACAAACAGGAACTCCCAGAAGCTACAGCAAGGATAAACTCCCTTGCAGTAAGCACAGATACAAGGAATTGCAACAGCTGAAAACACTCTGATGATCAAACATATTTCATGTTAAGTAACATAGGTATTCATATTTCCACGTGCTTTATTTCCAGTGACATCCAAGGGTTACTTTCATTGAACCTATATAAAGCAGAAACCAGTAACCTGCTTCAGCAGTACTGCAAAATTTGTCTCACTCGACAACTTCAGTAAGGGCTAATACCAGCTGTCAAAAACTGCAGCTGTGAGATTATACTCAATAATTAGTCAAGTAACAGGCATTTTTCTTCACAGTTACACAGATCCCTTTGTCCTTCTTCCTATTGGGGCAGAAAAAGGAGGGATTTGTTGTAATGCACAGTACCTGCCACAGTTATTCTTGGGCAAATTCGCATGAAAGCAATTACACACAGTATGTGTAAATGTTAATTACACTGAGGTTTTTTTTTTTTTTTTTTTTACATCTTAGTAAATTTTCTCTTCAGAGGGAAGACTACAGTTTATTCTTAAAAATAATTCAATTCTTTTCCAAGCAGGGAGAAAAGTCAGTAACACTTCCTCAGCTCTCTCTTCCTAGTTCACAAAACACTGAGATATCATGTGTAAGAGCCAAAGGCTAATTTGCAAGGAGAAGATGGTATGTTTATAACCAGGTTTTCAAATAAAAGAATGTAGCAGGTTGGTGGGTTAGGTTTCCTTTTCTTTTTTAAATTCAAAGAAAACACTAGAAGTAAATTTTAACACCCCAACAGAGCCACAAATTAATATGTATACTGGTGAATAATAGTGGAATTTAACATTTATATCAAAGTAAAATAAAAGGTCATATTAATATCTTAATAGGTTAGCTGCGAAGTTGATTTAAATCAAATCAATTAGATCAAAAGATTATTACTAAGACTAATCAATCTTTATTAACAGTAAAGGTGAAAGTAAGTTTCTAAGTTGTTTAGTTATAAACCTAGCTAAAGAATTTAATTTTTGCTGATCATAACTCAACTTAGAAGAGGTTGTCAAATATCTTAAAACTGAAAGCTAAGTCTAAATCACAGTGTCAAAAGCAGTTGCTGTGATGTTACGTTCTTTTCTCTCTGGCCCCACATTCTTGCTTCCCCAGCTGGAGTAAAAAGGGTATTAAAAGATTTAAATCTGGTATAATGCTACTGTGGCCAAATAGACATCGAAGGGTAAAAGCTTTAAAAATAAAACCTAGAGCAGGAGACAAAATTTGGTATGCTTTAAATCATAACAAAAGGAGCGAGACGACAATTTCCTTCCATTTTGTACAACCTAACTGAACAATAAATTGAATGTTCCTGTCAATGGTTAGTCATTTATTGTTTGCATTTAAAGCCAAATTTAAAAACAAATATAAATAGGTTATAATAAAGACAGCTTACAATAAACTGTTTTGGAAAGGGGGAAAGAATTCGAAACAGTAATTGGAATTCTTTTCTGCAACAAAACAACAAAAATAATGCAATGGAAAACACTAGACAGAGTAAAATAAAAGATCATGAAGAGAATCACATTCATACAAAATCCTAGATGTATACAAGGTCATGTATTAGGTGAACTGGCATATTTGTGCCTGCCTTCTAGAGCCTTGCTATTTCTCAATTAAGACTAATAAGACAGTTCCTGCTTATGCATCTTCTCAGCTCACTCATTAAGGTGATTGTCTCAATTTTTGCCACCAATGCAAACCAGTCCTTTCAAAAATGTTAGGTCACTTCCACACAATTTTTTGAACAAAGACAATTTGTTATTTTACAATACTGTAGTTTTCATCTAAGGAAGGGAGGTATGTTAAATAGTTTTCATTAAGCTAGGCTCCTTCAAAAGCTTATTTTTCTTATCCTTGCTGAATGCTGCTGGAAAGTCTTGCCAAGTAATGCTAACAACACCACTACAGTTCACGTCCTGATCAAGCCTCCTACCTAGTACTAGAAGTCTTAAATCCTTTGAGGCCTCAACTGTATTCTTTAACTCAGGCTTTTCCATTCTCCTTCCTGACAGCCTTGTTCTTCTCCTACTTACCTCTTCCAGAAAAATGCTATCAGTTACTCAAACTGGTAATTCTTGCATTTTCCTAACTTTATTCTTCACTTGAACATTCTACCTGTCTGTTTACATTCCTAAACAACAACCTATCCCAAAAAGAAGCTGAGGTAATGCTCAAACTTACAGAACTGAAGTCTTCTGCAAGTCTCAAGAACACTGAAGCAAGTAGCTTTCCCTAAATAAATAGGGGAGAAGGAAAGTACAGCATTTTCTTTTAACTTTTTTTGTTTAAGCTAAGTATTTCACATCTCAGATTTCAATGCCATTTAACCGAAACAGCTTTCTGGTTCAATGTTCCTAAGCATCAAAGACTAGTTGCATTTTAGGCTCCCTTCTGCATCTGAGATGCTGCATAGGAACTCACCACAGGAGCTCTATGCCCTTTGGAAAAAGGTGCTTTGAGTGAGGCAGAGTAACATGGGTAGTCTAATATAATACTAGCTCTTGAGTTGCTTCCCCTTCCTTCATATGAAGAGCTGCTTTCAGAACTAATGCAATTTCAGTGATGCAATTAAAAGAAACATCAAATAATCCTAAAATAATACATACTTCTGTTCCTTATAACCTTCATTACATTCCTGCAATTCCAGTCAGAGCTTGCCTTGGGTTACAGGGAAACTGTACATCCTGCCTACTTCATAGTTTTAATCACGATTTCCTATCAATTAGCAAACTATCTTGCCAGTCTAAAGCTATAATGGATTTCTTTTTGCTATTTAGTTGCACAGAATATTCATGTGCTAAAAACAGTAGCAGTACATACTGAAAACAAAACTTCTCCAGACTAAAGGAGGTCACAAATGATACAATGAGAGAATGCATAGTGTCTGGTTATCAGAAAACAGAGAAAACAACATTATTGAAAATACATTTAAAAAAAAAATGCAGAAGATTAATACTATTATCTCTTTCCATAAGAGCTTAGAAACAACTGACAATTTTCAAAAGAATCTTCTGGGAGATGGAGGAAGATACAAAAGAGACCATTTAGTACCGAATGTAAGGCAAATATGTGCTAGTTTATAACTACCATGATAAGAACATCTTTCATCCTTGGAAAAGAATTTTTGAAGAAACAGATCCTCACCCACTTCAGAACTGAAAAAGCTGAATATTCAGTATTCTCAAGCCATGTGTGAAAGACAAGGATTTGAAGTCCTTCTTATTTTCCTGTATATGAACCTGAGAAAGGGGCTAATTAGTCAGCCTCTGCAAAGCTGTGCTGAGTGTTAGAAGCATGACCAAGAGAACAAAGTGTGTCAAGTAGAAGCAATGGAGACAAGCCCAACCCAAGAAACAACTGCTCTAACAAAAAATTGACTGCAGTATTCTGAGCTCTCTACAAAATAACTTCATTAGTTTCTCTTTCTTTCTTAGAGTTACAGCCATGACAGTCACACACACAGAAAGGTGGATACATGCAGAAAAAAACTATCAACACAAAAATAGCATGCAAAATACAGACCTTCAGTCCTTCAGACCTCTTTTATTTTACTGCACCTGACGCTAGATTTCCATTTCCCATTGCTGACACAAAAATAATAGCCAAGGTAGGAAAAAAAAAAAAAAAAAGCAACACAAGATGTTAACAAGTCAAATTATAGAAATTTAGGAGCAAGCTCCATCTCAGAATATCCAGACACTAAATACATTAATAAGGATAACTTTAGTCATTGCCTCTTTAAAGCATCATTGAGGGAAAGATAATTTTCAATTAGCTTACTAGAGAGCTCTGTAAGTCCAAAGTATAAGAATTAAACCTTCATGTCAGAGTACTTGAAAGTCAAAGTTTAACATTAATATTAATCATGTATTATATTATACTAGAGACTTTCATAAGAAGACTAATTCTGCAGCAGTTGCGTGTGTTGTCTTTGCGCTGCTACATTTTGGAGTTAAATTTTCTGTTTTACAGTCTGGTAGAAAAATCTGCAGCAGTAAGAAAATCCATACACTAATTGAAGTCCACTCAGGCTGTAAATGCTTTCATTGTAGGCCATCGTTTTTACAAAAAAAATAAAACTATAATGTATTGCTCATATGCAGGCTACATATTTAAGACTGGATTAGAGAGTCTGCAGTGAGATTATGAATGGATTGACTTACTTCTTTGAAGGCATGACTGCTTTCAGTTGTTCCAAAATATGCATATGTATTGTTCATAATGAGACTTCTAAAAATCCCCTAAACATGTATTTATGTAATTGGAGCTATTTTGCTTTATGTCAATTACACATGAAGTCAAGAAGAAAATACTGAATAATTAAAGCAATACTCAACTAGTAACACAAAGTTGGCAGCTGTGTGAATAGAAAAAACACCATTAGTTTCTTTTCTGCAATGCTAAAATACCATTTACACTATGCTGTTCTCATCTGTAGGTTTCATGTAAACAAAAATACCAACAACGGACCAATATTAATTATCTACCTTCCTTACCACACAGAGAGGAAATGCAAGCTTCAGCATTAACTTTATTTAAGGGCAAACTGATCACTGAGGCTCAGCCAAATCACAAGTATGATCATGTGGCTTTATCTGTCTTTATAAAAATACGTCAGAAAGACCAGTGAGGAGGAAAGCAGTATGGCAATACATGAATTACTATCCAATAGTAAATACAGGCCGGTTGTTACAACAACTCCCTTTCATCTGACATCTCTTACCATGCTGATTACGTGAAGGATAAAAACATTCTAACTCACTAACTTTTGGTGGATTATAAAATCAGCACTTCAAGGTTTCTGGAACACGATTGGATTCTGATACTTAGCTTTTGATGTTTTCTGTCTTGGCTCAATGTTCTCTCAACAGATTAGTGATTATCATTAACCAATGACAGTCATAAGCATTACCAGTCATGGATCAAGGATTGGTAAATTCCAGAGGAAAGTTATATGCAAAATTTCTACAGGAAGCAGTAACTAAAGCATGATCTTAACATACAATAGATAAACATAAAAATCAAAGTTTAATACACAGCCGCAAGAAAGCAAAATTGTGGATACATACAGGACAACAACAAATGAAATGGGTGGGAAAGCAGATCAAGGAGGCTATTTTATTTTTTTTTTTGCCAGTTAAAATTAATGCACTTATTAACAGAACCCTTCTTTTTCGTAGTTCTATACTGGAAATTTTCCTTGAGCTATCCACATTTCACTGACTGTTCTATCAAACCCATGTTATGTATGTATAAAATAGGAAAGTATTTAAAATTTGTTTTATTAGTCTGACAACGTGATCTGGATTTGAACTTTCAACAAAAGTACGCCTAAGGATGCTCAGACCATACGGTAGCCTTCCAACAAGCTAGTTTTGTACATCTGCTGGCTTCTGCATGTCAAGTGCTCCAAATAATTTCACTTGGGTCCTTCATCACACAAAATTAATCTAAGCAAACAATACAATGAGCATGTTTAACAACACCTGGTGTATTTCCAAACATGACACATAGCCAGTACAATACTTCTATTTTTCTTTAAGTACACCTTCACTGCAAGGACTGCTTTCCTTATTATTTTCTACTTAAATATGTAGTATCTAATTACATAATCTTTTTGCTTTTTTACTGCATAATCTTTTTGCAGCCAGTTTTAGATTTTCTAGGTATGATGCTGTTGAGTGATACGGCCAAAAGTGCCCTTACGTAAATTAATGCAGATTTTAGCACAGTACCAAAGAACATGTTGATGTTCCTAAGTAAGTGTGTAATACAATGCCTGGGTCTCTATGGGAGCAATAATGCAGCATGCAATGGAAGGGAGACATGCTAGATTGAGGAAGAGAAACTGCAAAGATGTTTTTTTCTGGAATTTGTCAGAAGAGGAACAGAATAGATAAGACTAGAGAGGCAGAGGAACCAGTGTGTTAGCTTCCACAAACTCTTCATATATGTGGTTTAGCACCCAAAACCAAACAGAAGCCTAAACTTCATGAGACACTTCCCCCTTCTTAAAAAAAAATAAATAAAATACCACCAGCTATCAGCTGTAACTCACTCAAGTAACTTACTCTTTCAGCAACGCTATTTTCATCAGTTTTACCAGCCAATACGATAGGCTGTGCAACAACCTTAGAGCAGTCTTATAGGAATAAAGAGTTAGGAATTACACTATGAGTTCTTACCTTACGGGAGCTGGTTATGCACGTAAAGAGGAGCTGTTAAGCCCTGTCATATTAGGTATATAAAAATCAGAGCTAGTTGATCTCGTGGATCATGCAAAAGGCAGGACTCTGAATTAGTAATGAACCTGATATATCTACAAGTAATGTTTTTTCTTATGTTAAGAGATGATCAAGGTGCAGTTGCAGACGTCCTACAGGCTGAGAGACAAACCAATCTCCCTTTTGAGAAGTGTGATTATGGACAAAAGCTGCTATTCCAAACATTGATTTTCAAATTAATAAATCAATGAAACTTTTTTTTTCAGCCAGAACTGCTACCCATCCTCTCTTACGAAAATGTAGAAGAAAACCTAAAAAAAAGTCCTTTTCTTTTAGCACCATGTCTCCCCCCTTGGTGTTCTCACAAGCTCAAAGGCAGGTTTGAAAGAAGGCTGGGAGCAGCATACTTTCAATAAAGGGGTAAGAATTTATTGGCCTGTAGAATACCAAATCCATTTCCTTTATTGTAAACTTTAGGCCGTCAAAGCTAACAAAAAGTTAGCGGCTCACTTCTAGAAATCTATGGGTTTGTAAATAGTGACACAGAAAAGTATTTCTATATACATGTTCAGTTGTGCAACGTGTGCAAACTTTATCACAGTACTGTGGTGCCCCAAGTCTGAAGACTAAACAGATAAATCACACAGCTGCAACATCTCCTTCTAGAGAGCACAGGCAGAATGTATGCACAAGATTTTCGGTGTCTATACAAGACAGTCCTTTGAACTAGTGTGAGAGGTTCCCATCGACATTAGAGCTCATATCTGGAGGAGGAATTTTAAATCTAAGGAAGTCATACTAAAAGAAACCAAAACCTATGAATAAACCCCACTAATATAGACTCCTGAAGGTACTGAAAGACAACTTAAAAACAGTGAAAGTTGAAAGAAAATTCAACATTAAATTCAATTGCAATGAGGAAATAAGGAACCTCCAGCTCAGTCAGCTGAAATTAAAGTGTGTTTTCTGCCTATTTAATAGCAAAACCTTGCACATTGAAAAAGGCTTAGAGAGCAGAGCAGTGCATCCACATGAAGTAAAAAACATTCTGCAACCAACCGTTCCTGCATAGACGTTCCCACAGTGGGATGTATACAGAAACAAGAACTTGAGAGAGAATTTATGAAAACACCAAGAGTGATGACAGGATACCTCCAGGTTCAGCCCTAGGCTGACAGAAGGAAAATATATGCCTTTCCCTCTAGACCACTGCAACATCTCTCCTCCTGAACTTAATTTACGATGGACTTGAAAAGTTGGTATGAAACCTGTACCAATTTGACTGCTGTAACCGAAGCTGAACCGTGGGGTAGAAAACAAACATCAGGTAGTGGTAACTGAATATTAATAATATAATAATGAATACAATGCATAAATATTTAATTTACATTTCTTCATATTGATAATTGAATATGGACTCAAGCTAGCTTACAAACTCACAAGTTAGAATCTAGTTTAAAACTTCAAAACCCTCCACATTAAATTCTATCTGGAGCCAGTGACCTAGTTTATCCATCTTTGAAAAGGTTTGTGACCCTTCTTTTTGAAGGAATTCCTTTTTCTTTCAGATAGCTGCTACACCAACCTTGTCAGCCTAAAGCTTTCAGTGAAAAAGAGAGCAGATGCAGTGTGGAAACAGTATTAGGGTACATAGCATAATTTTTCAAAATCCATGTTACCCACTTACATATCAGCACTTATCCCTAGTCCTACAGCTAACCAGGGAAAAGACGAAGGAACACAAACCATATCTCAGATCAATGCAGTGACATCCATTGTAGGCAAATACATTCTCATAGGCAGTTACTGATTTCAGCATGATGTTGTTTCCTAGACACTTCCTCCATGACACCTCCACCAAGAAAAACATTTACTGCTAAGTTCAAGTAATAATGACTTCTATCTTTAGATCCTGTTCACATTAATTATTTAGATCTCAGTGGATCAGTTGACTTATGTTGTAGACACACTTTCAAATTAAAACATTCTATCGGGATAAATGGTTTAACAGTTACTGCTTTTTCAGTCCTAGAGAGACTGCTGCATAAAAGAACAGCATTCAAGAGCTGTTATCCAAGCACTTTGTTCATATTGTAGGAAGGTGCAAACACTGTCCTGACACTTCAAGGATATTCCCAACATTTGTAATAACAGTAAACCAGGTGGGACAAATCTCTGAAGAATATAAAATAGAATATCCAATCTTTTCTAATTACTTCCCAAAATCTTTATGTCTACTTCACATCTGCCTCCTCCATACATGCTGTATTTCCCCCCAAGTAAGCCTTGAAACAGTTGTTACATTCTCAGGATAAAAAGAAATGTGACATCTGGATCCCAAGTCAGCCAGATGGCAGCTATTCATTGAGGACATTGAATTTCACTTTTCATTTGACCTGCTGTAATCCAAGATGCTAACCCAGTGATATGGGATGCCCTGCTTCTCCGTGCACTTTCAATTCTCTTCATTTGCACCCCATGTGTGTCTGGAAAAAGTCGAATCATGCATTGGCTTGCTGCTTCACACACATCTACTTCTCAGGTTAGATAAACTTTAATGTAGAAGAGTGGTAATTCAGAAATACACAATATATGAATGCAATTGGATTTGTTGGTACTTAAAGTCTCTCATTCCTCTCATTCAGAGGATAAATACATTTCAAGAGAAATAATGATTATAAAATTGCCGGATGATGTCTAGAAAAAATGTTGAAGTCAATGTCTATATATACACATCTATTTGAATACAAACATTAATTCCAGTAAAGCTACCAATATGGGCTTAAAATATTTTCTATCAACTCTCCTGCATCAAGATGGTTTGAAAATAATCTTTTGAACTTAAACTTTCACATATATAGCCCCAAACAAATTATTTCTCAGAACATCTGAGATTTCATTCAGATATTTTTTAGATAATCTAAGATGTTAGAATGTATCTGCCATTTTCATATGCGCAGGGCATAATTTTATTGCCATTGCTACTATTAAAAAGCTACTGTTTAAAATCGTGTATCCTTCATGTAGAGCATCCTGGCTTTAAATAGAGATAATATGAGCTAGAAAATACTGAAAGAAGTATCATGCTGAACAAATGCAATCACTTCTGCTGAGGCCATTAACCCAATAGCTTGACTAATGATATCATGGATAGAATTTGACATTTTAAGTACTTAATATGAATGCAAAGGTTAAATAGTTATATTTTTAAAGGGAGAGGTGTTCATTTTACTGTGATGAATGTCAAAGTTGGGGGGGGTTGCTATCAAAATTTTATGCTAGAAGTTAAGCCCCACTAAGACTATTTCATCTTTAGAAGTAAAACATGCATGCATACACGCACACTGACAAATCTACAGCCAGGAAGTCAGAAGGACACCTGCACATTATCAGTCAGAAGGAGACCACCACACCACAAAAGAAGAACTTACTCTGGTATAGTCTGTGAATAAAAGCTGTACTTGAAAGCTGTAAAATAATAGGAAGAGGAAAGCCTCAATTTGCTGAGAATCAACTTTACACGTGCAATGCAACAACATGTACTGCAGATACCAAAATACGTTTTTAAGCACTGAAAGAGCAATATCCAGAAATAAAGTAATAAAGCATAGACAAAATTTTAGAAAAACAAATATTGGCAATGTTCTTGAAATATAAGAGAACACATTAATAAGAATGAGGGCTATTAGATGAGCTCCTAAGGGTTATTTAGGAGAGAAATGAAATAAAAATCATAGTATAGGCAGAGAAAAAAATATAGAAATTCAGTAATTAAAAAAAAAAAAAAAAAAAAAGGTAGTAAGGAGTTCATATGATACACCAGAACAGCAAAAGACAGCTTAACAGCTGACTCAAGGTATTTTTAACACTTCTCTAGAGCATGGCCTAAAAGCTCCCATCAAACGTACTCAAAGCTGGCAGAATCCAGGTAAAAGAAAAGCAAGTAATTGTAGGCAGGAAGAATACTATCAGAAACTATGGAAGGATAAAGAAAAGATGCATGACGCTTACTGAGCAGGTAAAACAGAACCACCATCACTATAGTCTAAAGCTGGACACGCTGTTAAAAGGATCAGAGTAGAGAAGTTCAAAGACAGGGTGATGTGCCAATGAAGCTTCTCACAGAGCACCAGCAATGTCACTTTCTGTACACATGAAGCTATGGAAAACTGGAGGGCAGCCAGAGTCTTGGACAAGATCAACACACATTCCAGTACCTAAGAAACTATAGTGGAAGAAGCGTACAATTACAAATCTCATTGGTACTGCATAGAATCAATAACATTATTCTGGAAAAGATTCAAAGATGAAAGAAGCTCAGTATCAACATGAATTAGTAAGATAGACACTTGGAAGAGATACAAAGAGTCACGTTCAAATATTTTAGTAATCATCCCTCTTTTTTGTTGACTTCACTAAACCATTTGATTCAGTGGAAAATTATCAGTTATGGCTGATGATGCTTGAAATGGGTTTTCCATCACACTTAGCCAAGGTACTCTATTAAACTTCACAATAATATGTTTGCTGTAAAAATGGCTCTCAGACAGTACAGATGTACAGGGAAAGTTTAAAAGTATCATCCTTATCCAGCTCAGATGACATGAAGGAAGCCATTAAAATATTTGAGAGAAGGTCTGCAGACTACGCCATGTTGACTACCAGACTGAGGACCCAAAAAAACACTGTCAACACAGTATGTGTACTAGGAGTGCAGATCCTCAGTTACTTTAAGATTAAAACCAGAATACTCATTAAAATACTAGATTCGAATACTAGATTTGATGGTTCTAGTGGAAGAGAAAGAACATTGGTAGGTTGAAGAATTTTTGTATCTTGGTTCAATCACTGATCAAAGTAATTCCCATGAAATTCTATAGTCGAAGGAAATTAAGTAATACAGAACCAAACAAGACAAACTTATCAGTGGTCTGGGGAAAAGAAAAAAAAAGTGTCACCCTGAAAAACAAAAATTCATGCTTTTGAAGGCAACAGCTTGGAAAACAGCCATGAATACCTACAAGAGTTACAGGTTGAGGGAAAAAAAGGCAGATTCAGAGACTGCATTTTGAAAGCTGCTTGATTTACAGCAAAGCAGCAGAAATTCCAGGCAGCCTTTTGACAGGAGGTAATAATGTTGGTTAGACCAAATATAAGCACCCCAGATTTCACAGGTGATACAACAACATTTCAGCAGGAGCAAAAATATTTTAACTGAAAGAAGATTTGTATGACAGTCTGTACGATTAGCAAAGCAAACTACAAAATACGGTCACATGAACTGGAAAAAATAGCTCATGGGAGATAACCATTTGAGAATGTACTGAAAGGAAAAACAGTAAGAGTACAGATAAAAATATACAGACTACTGGATTTAACTGCAAGCCAAGCAAGTGAAACGACTGGAAAAAAAGAGAATGAGCTGTGGAAAGAACTAGTTTATCCTGACAGAAAGCTAAGGAGGATTCATATGGATAAGAAAATTCTTCAAATAGAAGCACAACAAAAGCCTCACAAAACTGTGAAGTCCTGAACTAAGAAGCAACTTTTCTTCTTTAAATCTTCTTAATCAGCTATAAAAAGCATAACTTCAGGCACCCAGCTGATCTGATCACATGGTACTGTGCAGAAATAACAGTGCTAGCACAGACACTCACAGCAGGATAGCTATGGAGGCTCACGAGCCAATGTAGTTTGCTTCTTGGCAGACCCAAGAAGCTTGTGTGGAAAAGCAAATTCCCTGCAATTTTCTGTTGATACACTCTTTCATAGGCATGGGTTTTGACCTTATATTTTACCTAACTTTTCCCTATTGGTTTTTCATTATAATGGTGGGCTTTATATCTACAAATACCAGTTTTAAAATACAGGGAATAGTATACGCAATGAAACACTGTAATGATATTGGAAGTGTTCTGAAATCAGTTATGTTCTAAAGCCTACCACTCATCTTCAAATACCTTTGCTGTTGCAGGCAGGACTGACTATTATACACCTTGTAGATCTCAACATTTTATGATCCTTTAAATTCTTAATTATCCCACACATTGTCCATGAATGATTAGTTGACCATTTTGTAAATTACTTCTTTGTAAAGATGAATTATTGTATGGTGTTTCACATACTATACCTTGCTTTTAACTATAAAGCTCAGTTAAACATTTTACTTTAAGTTTCTTTCCTTTCAGTGACAGAACTAGACAGACATTCTGTCTCACACTCAAATGTGAGCATATTGATGCAACAAATCAATCACTTTCCACACAGATATAAATAAAAAAGATGAAGTTAAAGAGGTAGCTTGTGTTTTTAAACATGTCAGAGTGCAGGTTACCTTCTTAAAAGAAACCAACCAAAAAATTGTAATGCACAGGTTTAGTTCCAAAGCCACATAACAGAGTAGCTTTATCTCTAACTATGGCTACATCCCATAAAAGTATTAACGCCTATGTTTATTCTGTATGCATCCTTATATATATATAATTTATGAAACATACGCTGAAGTTTATGAATGCATTATAGGAAATCCTTTTACACACCTTAACCACAGAAGCATTAAGTAACAATGAATGAAATGTTAAGGCTCCCCAGATAGGTGGTCACAGCACTGAGCTTGACAGAGCTCAAGAAGCATTTGGATAACACTCTCAGAAACATCATTTGATTTTTTGGATCCTCCTCTGGGGACCTAGGAGTTGGACTCAATGATCCTTTTGGGTCCCTTCCAGCTTGAGATATTCTAGGATTCTACATCAATAGTACTTTAAAGTGATAAGAGGGCCCAAAGCAGTTTGTATTTCTTCAATTAAAACTGGTACTTCCAAGACTGTTTCTCCTTCATTACATTCAAATGTAACTGAATTGTCATGTATTTGGAACAAGCAGTCTCAACTATACTATGAATGTACTGAAAAAAATCGTATTTTTTATGGACAATTTTCTGTTAGAGTACTAATTTGGCTGAATTTTAGCCATTATTTGCACTTAGAATGACTATTCAGTTTAATTTATAACTGGGCTAATAAGTTCTCACCTCATTTCCATCAGTGTTTGGAACAGTTCCAGTAAAGTAAAACCAGTTACCTCTTGCTTAGATAACAATGTAACAAAAGATTTTATGCCAGCAATTTGCCCATAAACTATACCAAAGCTAGTCAACTCTTTTAGCATTACAGTTTCTTATGAATTATACATGCATAAAAAAGCATTTCAGCATATTTTAAGCACCGTTTGAAAGGAATCATGTGAGAATTGTCTATATAGGAACAGTCTCAGGCTAAGCTATAAGGAAAAGAATAACATGTGCTATCGTGATCATAGGTCTCAAGGGCAAAAGAAAATACAGGTTAACTACTTCTTAATGACCTATTAATATTGTCCCTTTATTTTGTTAGTTCTGCATTCAGGAACACATTTAAGCAATTATCTAGATTCAAGTATGTTAATAGCCTCATTAGATTCTGTGGGCCTGCTCTCATACTACTGGTTTTAAACATACACTTCATTTGGGGCCAGAGAGAAGTCAGCACAGGGCAGTTATGAAAGTACAATACTAAGAATAATTTTATTATCTCAACGGCAAGATGTTCAACAAGGCGAGCAAATTATGGGTGGAAAGGAAGCTGTAGTGGATCCTGATTACTGTCTAGGAGGTACAGCTGTATTAAAGTAGCAACAGAAGAAATATCTAAAACAGAAAATACACAGGGAATAAGATTTTATGCTACAAGCAATTTATATGCAATATGATAAGCTTACTTTTTCCTTCAACCAAGAATGGATGCAATCTGATAATTATTCCAAACGAAAACCACATTCCTTAACTATCCTGCAACATGGTACTTGGTTAATCCGGTAAGAAAAGCAGACAAGAAGAGTTTCTCAATCCCATAAAATTAAAACAAACAAATGTGACAAGACAGGTGTGAGACAAAAGAGCAAGCATCAGAATAAACATTTATAAATGAAAATCAACAGAAACAGTAGAGAAGATTTCTTTTAGTTTTTTAGAATGAAGGAAATGTGATAAGCTGTATCAACTGTTTATTTTTTTTAAACACCTGCTCTTCCAAAACAAATTTTCTTTTGTCCCTCCTACTGTAACATCTGTTTCTGACAATCCAGAACTGCAAGCATTTAAAGAAAAATTATTCTAAGGAGAACAATGATTCTCATCCTTTTACTCATATATTCTCACATAACAATCCCTCAAGGATATTGCAATCATGGTATGTCTTCTGGGTGGCAGTTGGCAGAATGAAAATAAAAATGTGAAATAAGTGTTTTATAGCAAAAAGAACACATATAGAAGAAAATCAAGAGGCTCTTTGGGATATGCAGTTTGTTGACAAATTCACAGCACAGGTGGACGCAAGCAATGCATGCTCAAAACTAGAGACATTTTAGCCCTACAACAGGACTACAAGATTTCATTCAACTCCATAAGAGCTAAAGCTGTTGAGGAAATAGCACAGAAAACCAGCAAATGTGTCTTCCCATAAAAGAAGCAGAAGTTGCATTTCTTACTGACTTCTCAGACATGAGCAAAAATCCAATTCTTACCCACAAAAATGTTTATGCTTCTAACTTCTGCCTGGAGCAGTCTGATTTTTCTAATGGCTTGAGCTTTCCATTTACTCTCAGCAATTGTTTAAAACCACTCAACAAAGTCATTAATTCTACAGTTACACTTAGATCGAATCAAGTTCTTCAATATTTTTCTTTACTACTTCTCAATGTTAAGCTAGCCTTAGTCAAATAAAATATATTCTCAATCTGGTAGAAGATTTTGGCACATCAGCAAAAATTACTGCCTAGAACAGCCTAATTACTTTTCAGGTGCTTAAATACCAAGTTTAATTCCCTAGAACACTTGATCAACTACCACTTAAGTATTTAATGCCTTAATGTTTGCATTGGTACAGGTTCTCCAGGTAACAAAACCCAAACATTTTGTGACTAGAACAAACCAATGTATTCTTTGTTGGTTCCCTCTGGCTCCCCCATCTCATTTTTTTTTCAGCTGATTATATTTTGCAAAATCAGAATGAAATCTCATGCAAATCCATCTCTATACATACAGACATTTTTTAGCAGTGCAAACAACACCAAAAACTTTGTTTCCAAAGGCTGGACCTCTCCTACTCTGCTGATTTTTTTAATTACTAAGAAAAGTTATAGGCATCCAATTTCTTGCACAGCAGATTACAATTTTGAACACTGAAGTACAGCAAACATTATTCCCATTTCCTGTGCTGCAGACGCCATGGCTCTTTAAACCTGAGTGTGGTGTATGCATAGGATGAATCCACACATTCTTGCTAGTTTCCACAGGAACCAGAAGTAGCAGAAAGTCTGTTACTCAGTGAGGAAAACCACCTATGCCCATCTATTTATCCATGCACACACATATGTGCATGCATTAGAATATTTAATGTATGGTTGAGGACTGCAGTCATTATGGTGAAGTGCAGATATCCTATCCTTTCTCTT
Organism: Aythya fuligula; assembly: GCF_009819795.1. NCBI lineage: Eukaryota > Metazoa > Chordata > Aves > Anseriformes > Anatidae > Aythya > Aythya fuligula. Next base: position 3,809,668 of record NC_045565.1, on the reverse strand, counting down.
CATATGCCTACATACCCAGACATTACCGTAAACCTCTGACTGATTCAACCTTTGCTATACATACGTATGACTCCATGCCCAATATTGCCTGCTAAGAGGCATGGAAGTTCTGAAAACAGTCTATCATAGATCGATCCCAAAGTTAAATTTTATTCCTAAATTCAAAGCAGAATCCGAGGCTTGGCTTCTCAGGATGTCAGGCCAATGAACAACTGAACTTTTTTTTACAAGCCTTTCAGTGTCCCCTATCTACACTGATCAATGCTCATAAACTACAGTGGATAGAAAACACCTATATTTACTCCTTCACAGCATTAATACTAAAATAAAAACAGGTATGCAAAAACCATCTTTTCTATTCTGGAGCTTAAGCAGCCTTATCCTTTTAGGTTTATTTGGAATATCTAACTGCAAAATCTACTATTTTTAATAAAAAAGTTTTTAAATAAGTATCAACTGCACTTGCTAATATTTATGTACAACAATCTGTTCAGCACTGAAAGTAAAGCTTTATAGTTATCTTGAGAGCCAAATACTCCTAGATGTGCCACAGAATTAATGTGCAACTGTGTGTGAGCTGTTTAATGTATACCTCCTCTGATTCAGAACCTTAAAATCCAGCTAACATCCACTCTCACATGTGTTGAGAAAAGGACTTCATTAACCTTTACACAAAGCATTCCAAGACCCTATATAAAGAACAAGCTATATTCTTGAATATTTACACAGACCCCAATGTTAAAGCAGGAAATGCACTGTATAAACATACAAGACAGTCTGATCTGAATGTTTACTCTCTAAAATGAACATGCATCAGGGAAGCGCGCTCACTGTAAACCAACAAAGCCTTCCCAACTCTAAAGCTAGCTTTTATCAAGATAAAAACCAAACAAGATGACTATTTAAATGAGAAAACTTAGATTTGATGGCTAGCCCAGTGCATAGGAATAACTTTCTGCTCTCGTGAATTGCGCTTATTTTACTACCAAAGAGGAGGAGAGGACATACAAAGCAATGAAAGGTACACCTAAGCAAAACTGCATGACCAAATTCTAATTTCCATGTTGCTGTGTAAAATGCTGTAACTTTTAGAACTGCTGACAAAATACTCCCAATTCCATGAATTTGACAGAAATTCAGTATGTATTTTAGTAGGTCAGTTGAGTGGGTGAGGCTGCAAAGTGCCAACAAATCAAGGTTGAAAATAAAATCAGAACACATCTGTTTAAAAAACATCACAGTGAGTTCCCTCCTTCTACTTGGGCAGGTACATATTTCAAGCTGTTGGGCCCCTCAAGGACCTGTTTTTATAATAAAGCTTACAAAAGATGGGCTACAGAAGTGACCCAACCTCCTCCGACACTACAAGCTGCAAACTGAAAATAAAACTTTAACACAAGAAAAGCAATGTTATGTCAGACAAAGGTAATGAGAGATAATATTCTACCTCTAAGAGTCGCAGTAAGTAATTTTAAGGTAAAAGTTCTCAAGCCCCGTTAGATTTTAAATTAGAAAACTCTTCTACCTACCTACTTTTGGCCTAGGTACTTCCTGACTTAGATGATGTTTCTATAAATTTAGCAACCCTTTCACATCCCGGAACTGAAAATAGAAATTTAAGAAAAACATTTCAAAAGGCCTCCATAAAGACTAGCATTATATTTCTATTTCAAATATTCTCAATTATAACTAAGATCCAAACAACTGATGAATTCAGAACAGACTGTTCTGAAAATAAGCTCTACATGCTTATTAAGAGCTTTGCACATACATATCTTGGCTATTTGCTCTTACTCATGTATCATATGAATGGTTTCAAAACACTTCATCACTCATCCAGAAAACAACCCACAGCACTTGCAAGACATTTCAAAAAAAAAAAAAAAAAATGACAGCATAATTTTAATAATAGTTTTTTGGCTCACCATTAAAACCTATCTTCCCTGAAGCGTACTGTGCATTCACAAAAAATCTAAATGTTGTTACACTCACTCCCATCTAAAGTGTCTTTATGCATCTCTTGCTGAAGCTAACTGTCCTTCTGCTTTCATCTTTTCCCCAAACCAAAATACAAATTTCAAAACCAAAATTAAACAGGAAGAGAAATCTGTAGACAGAAAAATGCACTTTTTACTCAAATTTTATCAGCAGCTTCACAGGGTTGGACATGGAAGACATCTGATAAAAATGTAACTGCTACATTAACTGCTAGACATGCTTTTCAAGTGAGGACTATTTGTTTTCCATTTTTAAGTCCAGTGTCTCATTAAGCACTTCAGCAATAAAATACACAGCCAATGTCTACAATTATTTTTGTCTATGACCAAGAGAGAAGTATCAATGTTGAAGAAAGGAATGTTTCACAGACAGTTCACTCCAAGGTATTTGTTCTAGATCCTGTGCTACCAACTCCTCTCCTTTTGCTGTTCCTTCTTCCATGATGGATTAAAAAGCATCAAGAGACAGGAATGTATAAGGAAACAAAACATCATGACAACAGTGAAGCTATGTTTATTGCAGCTCACTATCTGGCTTCTGGCAATTAAAGACAATTTACTTGCTTTTGTTCAACTCCCTGAAACACTGAGTATGTATGTAAAATGTCTGGTATTTATTCACTTATCAGTAAGCTTATTAATTTTTAGTTTGTTTACATAAAAAATATCTCACTTCTCAAGGTATAGTGTACCAAGAAACACTGTAGAATTAACAGTGGAGACAGAAACAGGGAAATAGCTGAAAATTACAGAATTTCATGAGAATGGGTACTACCCAAGTGCTTGCAAGGAAAAAATGAAGGATTTGTACTGGTGAGTGATAGTAGTGATGATTCCAGAGCAAAGGATCTGTGAGAATGGTTTGGAAGGGACTTGGAAGAAAAATGGTACCAGGTTACAAGGTTTCTGAAGAAGAAAAGGAGAAAATTATAAGCAAGTGCATTCACAGATAAGTCACTAGCATTCTAGGAAAAAGAAAATTTTGAGGAATGCTAGTGAAGCTTTGAGCAATAAAAATAAAGAGGATGGGAGCAAAGAAATGCTTTAGAAGATGCATCTTGCCAGTCAACATGTTATGTTCATCCCAGGGATACAGACTTCTTCTCTTGCACTAGAGAAACCTCCCTACAAAACATGAAGAACAATAGGGAACGACAGCTTCTATATATTATTTTTTTTCTTAAATCAAACAGGTCAGGCCTCTAGTTTCTTACCTATCTTAACAGCCGGACCTTGGAGCCTGGCTCACACAGACACACTGCTTGTATTCTCCACATGCCAGCTGGGAACAAGCATCAGTTTGAAATCTCAGCTAGCTAGCGACACTACAGCTCCACTGTAGTTTAACAATCCTGGGAAACTCTCCTTCCTGTCTCACCTACTTTTCTTTGCTGTCTCTACTCATCATTACAGATATTACATTTCTCAAGTCTTCTACCTTCTTGGCAGAAACCACAGGGACAGGTATTCATCTGCAGATTTCTCTCCTTTAGAAAGCACTGGGAAAGTCCCTGAATGTGACAGATTAAAACAAACTCAAACAACATTGAAAACACTTGCTTCCGCTAATGATAATTTGTTTGTCTTCAGTAGTATGAACCAAAATTCAAATTGCCACATGGCTTAAATTAAAAACAAAAATACACCATTAATATTTTCAAGCTTTTAAACTTCAGCTTTAATCAAATGGATGTTAGGAAAATATAACAAAATGGAAGAGAGCAGGAAAGACTAAAAATAAAATAAAATGGCAAATGACTGAATGGCAGGTAGAGTAAATGCTGCTTTAATACAGCGTTAAGACACAGTTTTGTAGGCACTAATAAAATTCAACTGATTTTGTAATTTTGTATTAATTATGTTGCATAAAAGGCATTTAATTAGTAATTTGGTAGAAGTCTGAAGGTTGATGCTATTCACCAGCTGAATACTTAGGCACATTAGGAAGAAAATAATTACCTGGAGTTTTGACCTTCCCTAGCTATTGCTAATGCCATTTACTAAGGCTACAGGCTGGACCATGCTTCTATTGCTTCTCATTGCCTCATTCAGTTGTGAGTTCAAGGAAGAGTTAGCTTTGTAATACTATTTTAAAGAGGTTTTACCTTTATTCCTACCCTAACCCCCTTCCTACTCATTACTGCCTCCTAAGTTAGGCTGACCAAGCTGAATGGCTTGAGTTGGAAGGGATCCTGAAGATCACCTACTTCTAACCCCTCTGCCATAGGCAGGGATGCCACCCACTAGAAGGCATTTTTCAATGAACTAACCATCAACTGGAAGAAAGTACTTTAGGAGCGCATCTTCCAGCTCCTAATCTACATCTGAAAAACAAAGGTAAGCATAATACTGAAAAATCAGGAAAGATTCTATTCTCCTTTGGCATTGTACATCCTTGCTTACTACCATGAAATGAAATTCACCCCTCAGTACTTCTTTGGGGATTTAACTCCACGAGGAAAGTAATACACTATGTTGTTGCTATATATTCTTCATTTGATCACAAGTTTCTTGTGTGTAGGAAAATAGTCTGGTAAGAATGGTAATGCTCCCTTTGCTAAATGCAGGGATATTTCAAGATGGGGACTAAACACAGTTGTACTATTGGTAATTAACTGATGAAAGACAAATGGAACTTTCTAGCGGTCCTGTTATGTATAAAAGAAAGTTAGGACAATCTGTGAGGCAGTATACTTAGTATTTCAGATGCTGTTTCACCCTAACTATTGAACTAACTGTGAAAAAATATTTTATTTTGAAGAATAAAATATTATACGGAAGTTTATCATACCTGTACCAGTAATCAGGAATCTAGAAATCATAGCTTAGATTGGATTTAAGCTTTTTCAGAGCTTTATATAGAAGTTGGATGAACACAATGTCTATTAAAACAGACAATTAATGAAATACAATTTTCTTGAAAATGAAATTGTGTAAGCAAGTAATTGTTTTCTGTACCATTATAGGAAAAAATCCACTTTCTTACCAATTCAAAAAATGGTGATATTGTCCTGTTGTCTCCTAAATTTAGATACATCAGTAAAATCTTTCAGACATTTCTTACAGATTTTTACAGAGATGGTAAGGGTATCATAAAAAAAATAAATAAAATAAAATCATTAAACACTTCATTTGTGGCACGAAGTCTTGACTTGACCCTGTGATAGCAACTGAGGTTCTGAAAAGGAGTTCATATAAATTATTAACCTACTCAATCTGTTAAGATTTTTTTTTCCTCTAGTAATGCTTAGGACAGATCTTTTTCTTAGCTCTATAGGGTCAACTGTCAGCTGTCCATCTTCTACTTTTATTGAGAAAAATATGAAAACATCTCCATGCTGCTTCATTTATTTTTAGTATTTCTTCCTCCGGTAGCCTCTTTCCAATCTTACTTGTTTTCAACACAGTAAAATGCTATCCCTCCTGATCACTTCTCTCTTTTTCAGTGCCAAAATTATTATTGCTAGTTTGGGAAATTTTACTAGTTATTTTACGTAACAAAGCAATATAATCTGTAATAAATGCACATCTTTGGAAGTGTTTGCTTTATCTTGTCTTGATTACATAACTAAATCCTGATGGAAGGAGTTATTTTGGAATATGAATTTCTTTTTGAACCACAAACATCTTTTTTACTAGATAAAAAATTAAAATATATAATTTAATTCTTTATATAAAAATTAAGGTTTATTGTGGCCATAATATAGTCTAAGATAATTCCAGCTAGCCTTTAAGCTCTTAACTAAGTGGCAGTTTTAGGAATATCATTTCCAACCACTGATACATACAACATCAAAAAGACAGAACACTACAAAACTTGAAGATGTCAAAGTAAAGACACAGTAAGACAAAGTTAAGATGATTGCTCAGTATCTGTACTATTTTTCCACCTATTAATACATGAACATAGGGCATACTGGACCACTCATTTCAGAAACCACTAAGGTGTGGAAGAGAACAGAAAATAGAGTATCTCTAACACTAGTATAAAACTTCCAGCACAGCCATAGCTTTTACAGCAGAAACAGTTATCTGAGAGTATTGGCACCTTTTATGCTTCTGAATGTAGTTTTAGTTGAATACAACTATGACTTACTACTAAAATCTGCACAGCAGTGTCTGATAACTAATCCAAGAGCCCATTTTAACAGAGATTTACATATCCTTCTGAATCTTGCAGATGTCTATCTACAAGCCTAGGCCTCATGTGTGTGAGGGGAAAAGCAGGTGGTACATGTTGAGCGCACACACACATAAGCATATAGAACATTAAGAACATTAAGTCATATTGAGCACATCAGAACATTAAGTCGTAATTAGTATTACTGTGTTATATTAATCTCCTGGTTCCACCCAACCTCTATTACACATCCTTGCATTTCAGGTAGGGGGCCAACAGCCTATAACAAAGGTGTGCTCTGTGCCAGAAGAAATCCTTGAGAGACAGTTTTATTGACCAAAGCTGTATTCTGAGCCCAATCTCTCTCCAGCAGTGCTACCTGTAGCTTTCAAGGAGTTAAGGCAGAACAATTTGATAGGGTATTTTCTGCAAACAGAACTGTACAGAAGTGACTAATATTAGGAGCATTTTATAGGAGAGACTCTTTCTTTCTAAAGGCAAAAAGTATCGTTCTAGCCCAAAAGGGAGATGGAAAAAACAAACAAAAAAAACACACCCACACCACACATGAAAGAGAACTACAGTCTTTTATCTGGTTCCAAATGCAAGTGTCCTGCATAGACATACAACATCCCAAATTTCCTGCTGTATGGTGTTTCTGTACAGTGAAGCATTAGCAACAGATTCCTACAAAGACTTGCGATGTGCTTACCTTCAGAGATGCCAGGGTTCTTGCTGTCCCTTGCCTAGTGGCAGCAGTTACTAAAGTTAGAACCATACTGTGAGATATGTTCATCTGATTCGTGTCAGTATGGAACAATGCTAGGGCCGCATGGTATGATGAATGCGACCTTCTGTCTTACATACCCTTGTATAACCACAAGTCAAAGAAAAACAGAGTGGTTAACGTATATAATTCTTGTATCTTGCAAAGGAATGTTTTAGCAATTTGTGTTGATAGAGAGCTTGAAGGGAAATGTATTTGTAGGCTTTTCCTTGAAGTCTCTGATATCTGAGGGAGTTTCAGAATAACTGCTAACTATCACGACTATTGCATGGGACACTATGCAAGTCTGATATCTGGCCAGGAGATTAAGGAGACAGGGAGAGCTGAAGAACAACTAAAAGACAAAGCTTGCAGGGGACATTGCACAAGTCTCTGACATACAGCCAAGTTGGACAAAGGAGAAGGACAAGAGGGAGGAAGACTATGAGCCTTCAGCACGAGAGACCCCCAGAAACACCACTGGAGACTGATACGCATGCTCCAGTAGGAGGGTTTGGATTCCGGAAAAAAATTATAATAAACCTGTTTTTTTAGAAGTAGTAATGAATATGTATTAGCTTAGGAGCATAGAAAACAGCTGCTTGATGTAAGTGGTGTGCGTCTTGGTGGAGCAGAGACTCCCGGCGCACCCAGCGCTGTTTGCTTACCTCTATTCCTTTAATAAATTGCAAACTTTGATTATAGTCCTATTTTGAAGACCGAGCCATTTATACATTTTTGCTAGTCCTGCTGGTCAGTGTAAAGCGACATGATGTGTCTGCTGCAGCAGAATCATCAAACATCCTTACTGTAAACAATTATGCAGACAAAGCCGTTTTTATTACTCTTACTTGTTTCTCTCTGATCAGGAATAATCCTACTACAGCTGCAAAGGAAAGGCTCCCATGTATCTCATTAGGAGTTTCAAATACATCCTCACAAAAGTTCAAAACCATTTTTGGGCCACTTCACATTTTTGCACCCTCAATGGTTATATCTTTCCCCCCCAGTTCTCTTACCTTGTTTTCCATAGGCTCACGTTTGCTCTTCCAGTCCCAGTCCAAAATACCCAGACTTGCAACAGGGGTCACTCCTTCCTTTTTATCACAATGAGGGAATTCCACAGGCAGTTCAAGTACCACCTGCAACACTGTGCTCATGGCTCTCCATCTTACTCTATACTGGCTTCTGTTGTGCTGGGAGAATGTCCTCAGGGGAAGGACTTGTAAGATGCAGAGTACTCTTCTCCCTGTGCCAAGCACACTGTTAGGCCTCTTCTATCACAATTTCTCCAGAAGTCCTCCAGGACAACATCCCTGCTGCTGGATAGGCTATGCATGTGACACAGGTGGTTCCTGTTGGCTTTCAAGCACAGGTGGGAGAGAAAGATGCCACATTAGACTGGAAGAAGGAGACTGCCTGTCTTTCAGAGGTACCTCAGGATTGGCTGCTACCCATAGCAATATCTCAGGTGCTGCAGATATTCTGCAGTACACAGAAAACGAATTCTTATCCCAAATATTTGCTATGCATCAGCTGCAAGCTATTATTTCCTAAATATAGGGAAAGTTCCTAAAGGTCAGCATTTAAAAAAAGTAAAAATAAAGGCAATGCCCCTTTGTTCTGTTTCAATATTCATAGAATGGTTTGGGTTGGAAGGGACTTTAAAGCCTGTCTAAATCCAACCTTCCTGCCATGGGCAGGGACACCTCCCAATACCCCAAACTGCCCAAAGCCTCATCTAGCCTGGCCTTGAACACCCCCAGGGATGGGGGAGCCACAGCTTCTCTGGGCAGCCTGTGCCAGTGCCTCACTACCCTCTGAGTAAAAAAACAGGTATTGGATATGGCTCACAGGAGCCTCTGAACAAACCTTTACTTATCTCTTTAGTTTGTCTACTGGTAACTCTTGAAAGAATCCACTGTCACATACCGTAACTTTCATATTGTTCAGTTATGAATGACTATGGAAAACAGTATCAGTTATTCACTGAGAAATTTCAATCCACTAACTTTTGCTGGGGAAAAAAGAAAAATGTCAGCCAAGATATAAAATGCCACTAAGTGATGCATTCCTACTACAGCTTTGTTTTTTACGCTGTGGTATCAAATTGCACAGTCCCCACTTATGCCAAGACCGCAGATTTGTAGGTAAAGCAGTTTCCAAAGCATCACAGTATGATCTACTCTAACTACAGCAAATGAGTAATAACCATCTCAATTTCACAGCAGTTTCTATGATGTGTATCTATTACAACAACTTGCCTTTTTATTGTTGTTTCTAATAACTCAATAAAAAACCTACAGTATGTATGATTAAGAAGCTGTGTTACAGTGATCAAGGTCTACAATTCTCAGTCCCAAACCATACTGTACTGTTACAGCTTCTACAACACAGTTTATAACTACGCTCAGCTTATTGAAATTTTACTGTGTATGATCCAGCTCATAACCAAACCTTCAATAGCTGTGAATAGTTTCATGTATGACATTTTAATGCCAAAACCAGATAGTTAAGACATTCAGCCTTACCTTCACAAGTCATCTACAGAATTTCACTTAATATTCCTGCATCAAAACCATAGCTTCTGGTTGAGCTGATTTCTAACACTCTGCTCCTTTTGGATGCCCGGAAAGAATATTTTGAAAAAACTGTCTTAGTCATGAAAGACTAAAGATTCTTGCTAATTCCTGTCCTGCCCACATATTTCTAACCTTTGAAATCTAACTTGCTCTAATTACTGGTTCTTTTCTCGAACTGCTATGCCAATTGCCTTTTTTGCCATAATAAATTTTTATTACATGTATCAGGCATTTACACTCTTAGAGTTACAAGTGTTATCTGGACAAATTCATATACGCTAGCTGCTCACGGTTCCCGTTTTGTATTCTCAGATGCCCGTACTCAGCATTTCAAGTTTGAAATATTTCAGACACATCTTGATACAAAAACATCACCAATTCTAAACAGAATGGGAGTGTTAAATAAACTAGCTTCCAGCTAGCCTTACCTAACAGACAGAATTTGTCTGTGCTGGGTCAGTGCTAAGGCTATTGTGAGATCTCTATTGTTTCAGAATGAAGCAACATGCAAACTTGCGATACTTTCATATATCATTTTCTTTTGAAAGGAATGATACTATGTTGTGCTGACATTGTCACTGCAGCTGAGCTAACACTACTCCGAAATGACCGGGACAAGCAGGTCACAGCTCATCCAGCTGTTATTCCAGATTTAGATGTCTCTGCCACACTCACAATTTCTTCAAGTCTCTTTCTAACCCAAAGCCACTAGGAATTTACTTTGAAAAAGCAAATCAAAACTGAGCATATGTCTGCAGCGTACATGGCAGTGCAGGAAGGTCAAGCTAGTGCTGACTGGTACATCTGCACAGAACAGTATTAACATGTTAGTGATGTGCTGTGCCTCTGCTCACAATTCCTGCCTCTCATGAGGGCCTACCAACTGTAGTGTACATTACTGTAGTGCTTGACAGTCAGCTCCAAGTTTTCTGCAGCATGTACCCCAGTGATCTCGAATGCCAGCAGAATCAGGTTCAAATCCCTGTTTGGCTCAAACAATAAAATTCAAATTTTCAGGTTCACTAGCATCACCTTTAATACAATTGTTCTTTATGAGGGAGAAGTTGCTACATGAAATCTGCTTGCTTCACCGGAAATGATAGTTTATTAGGGGAGAGTCACAGTACACCATGAAAGAAAATAGACTTGAAAATCAAGATAGATTTTTTTAAGAAAAATATGCATGGTTTTGAAAAACACTGACCAAAACCTGAAAGGAACAAGAATTCCCACAATAACTAAAAATTCTTACTGTTTTTAAATATTTGAGGATGATTTTTTTTTTGATAATTCTTTCTCACAACCTTTCAACAATAATTGCCCATTTCACTTTGATATACCTGCGATCTAGAAATCATCTACTAGAATGGAAGGAAACAACTTCCTTTAGATAACCTTTCTACATCTAAATAGTATCAGTAGCTTGGACAGCATAATAAAAGATATGAGGTATTTAGATATTTCATGTTATCCTTAACTTCTGAATGTTCAGATCTAATGAAGTTTGCATAAATTGCTCTCACTACAAGAAATGGGATATGCTGACTTTTTTCATTGTGGATGAAGGCAAGGTCGTTGTACTGCTGCAATAAATCCATATATACGGAAATCCTGAAAGAAGTCAAACACTTATTTTGTAATCACTTTAATTCTAAGTCTGATTTAAGAAAGCAAGAAAACTTCACTTAAAGCCATTAGTCAGATTACAAAACACATCCTTTCAAGAAGTCATTATTAAAGAGACAGGGTTAGAAAAATTCAGCAGTTACTGTTTTACATGGTCAGAAAATGATTTTCAGTGGGTTCAGAATCAAAGATTACTGAGCTTACTGACAACACATGACAAACAAGTGGACAGAGGTATGTCCTATTTATCAAAGTAATTACCAATATAATCTTTTACATGTAGCATTAATAATGATTTACTAACATAATCCTAATCAAAATATAGTTCTATTGCTAATTTACTCTTCAAGCAGTCAGACATTACATGTCTTATCTTTGCATTCTCTAGTAATGGTCAGTTTCATCACAGCATGAGTTTTGGTGTCAATCTGACCAAATACATGAAGTTTTAGGAACTTATGTAACTGGTATGGTTTTAAACTAAACTTTCTATGTGTTACTTAGGAGTAGCTGTGGCTAATTTGGGGTAATTTACTTGTGATACTTACCCCGGCCAAAATGTTACTATTTACAATAGAAAGATTTTTAAGGATGTTCATCTCCACTTCTGAGACTTGAATGCACGATTCAACTTCAACTCACACAAACAGTGAGAACTGACCCAAAGAGTTACCTAGAGGAGAAATCGGATTGGTGCCTCGCTGTCTCAGTGGCCATGGGGTTCTCTTTGCAATTTCAAAATTCTCACACATCGGCTATTCTACATCAAACTTGCTTTCTAGTAGGTTGTTAGCACTGAGACCATACTGCATCGTAACTGTCACAGTTCAAGTATCACCTCCTACAAATAGCAGTCAGATCTTTTCCCCCTTGCCCATATTGCCTGTAACAATGACAGATGATAGGATTAGACTATCCTCAAGCAAAGCATAGTATGAATACACATTTAGACCCTTGACCTCAGGTTATTCCCACAGCCCTCAAAATCCTCTGTAATAAAAAGAGCTCTTAAATACATTTGCTTGTCTCTCATAAAGCACATACCCTTCTCTATACCCTCTATTTTGAAACCTCCATCTGCCAGTCACACACCCTCACATGCTAAATCCTCAGAGACTGCTTGGAAAATGGAATACTGAGTGACATATGGGAGGTGTGTGTTTTTAGTACAACATCTGTGTGGGAGAACATCCCCATATCCCTCACCAGTATCCAATCCAGCTTTGGCAGGGCCTGTATCTTACCATGACTACTTAAAATACATATTTATAAAGTTTTTGCTGTGGACACCAATACAAGGTTGAGCTATGCTTCGACTAGTTTTACCTGTAGAGCTGTTCTGCATAAGTTTGTGTTATGCAGAAAGGGAAAGATAATACTCCAAGTGTGTGGCATCCCCACCACTCCTATACAGGTAACATTTTGAACATGCATTCTCCCCTTCCCTTCCAGGATGCTTTTTCTTACTGCATCAAAACAACACACAAAACAAAACAAAAACTACCACGTAAGCATTAAAAATAGTTAACTGACTTAACATTCATATAACTTTAATGAAACCTTAAAATGCTTTTGTCCATTTGCTGAAATTGCTCTGCATTCTTTCTAACCTGCAGTAGTGCAAATCTTTCGTATAGCATCTTTTTCAGTGACAAGCTGTTCAGTCTGTTAAGTGAACACTAAGATAATTTTGCAAATTAATTTTGACATACATGTCTTTTCTCACCTATTTGCCTCAGGAAAGTCTTCAGCTGTGTTGAGATGAGGCTTGTTGCAAGACTCTTGCTTTCTGCTCATGGCTACTTAACAGGAATGTTTATTTCTGTTTCACCACTGGAGTTCTGAGTGCCTTGAATCCATTTCCCCCCCCCCACCTCCCCCCCGTAGAAACAGCATCAGGTTATTTTCTGTTTTATAATGCAGACCACCCAGTACACTCAAATCTTCCAAGGAAAAGGTGTTCCTAAATTGCCAGTTTTCTGGAAGGCCGCTGATCATTGTGCATGTTTCTCCAAAAATCTTTTAATAGAGTTTTAAAAAATATTTTGGTAACTACTTAAAACAGGGAGAATAACAGTAACTCAGAGCTAAAGAAAATGCAATTGCTGACAACATTTCTAAAAAGCTCCAAACAAAAATGAAACTTCTTTGCAACAGAAAGTTATTAAATCCTACAAGTCAATGTCAGGAAATAATCAGAACTGTTGCACACCAGTGTTTGTTTGGTAGGTATGAATATGTTTTCTGCAAGTATTTCAGGAAACATTTCACTATTAAATAGAAACCCTGATGAATAAATGGTAATGCCAACCATTTTCACAGGCAAGCATCTTACAAAACATGACTTCATACTGATTCCAGGTCATATCAAGTACCTGGGTTTATTGGTTTAAACAAATTATATTTGCTTCATATGATGAAGAGGTATGAGAGCCCTCTGTGTTTGCTTAGACACACAGAAAAGTACTTTAAACAAGAGTACCTATCTATCTATCTTAAGAATGGTTCATCTTCCCCTCTGATATACATCATATTATTAGTAGAAAAAGTGGGAATCAAAGTATTCAGTTAGTGTGAAGTAGATGTGGAACATGTTACACACACAGTGACTCCCCATAGGACAAAGAAGCCATATTATGAGAACAACTAAAACTTCATGGAACTATACTGGAATTACTATGTTTGGGTTCAAAAACAAATTCAGGAAAGGCTGCTAAAATTTTCCTGGACAGTCTCAACTGAAAAAAATATGGCTGCATTAAAATACTTCTTAAAAATAGTGCATCTCCATTTATGAAGATATGAATTCTGAGAACAGTAACTACCACCAGAAAACAAGCTAAAAAACAGCAGATGTGACAACTCTTACCACGAGATCTAGCTGAGACACCCTCAAACCTAGAAGTTTGCTAAGTTAATTCTTTTTGAAAATTCAACCAGTACAAGGAAAAAATCATACTCACATTACCATAAAACTGTACCTGTAATCCTGTAGACTGTAATCTCCAAGACCCGTACAAATATTCAACTGCCCAACTGAAAGTTCAATAGAAAGCCTATGATAAACAGAAAGGTACTGGTGCATATATAAACACTCAAAAAAGCAAAAAAGGGGAGGGAACAAAAAAAAAGAAAAAGAAAGAAACAAGGCTGCTCTAGTAGAAAATAGAAAAAGAGTAAGGCTGTCTAAGACAGCTTCCACAATACACAACATAAGGCAGTCTGACACACAGACAGCAAGCCTATTTATCACATTGCCTTCCTGCCTTCACAATTCTGCTTTAAACATCAGTACTTTCAACTGGTATTTTTTTTCAAATCAGAGGTGCATCAGTAGCACAATTTGGAGTTGTAACAAGCAGAGTTTAAAAGCATGTTTTTAGCTTTATTTCTCTCTGAATTTTGATTTTTGAGGAGTAAATTACAGACTTCTCTAAATGAAATCTCTAATCTTAAATATATTTTTTTAAGAAAAATAATTTCTTAATGATTGTCAGGTGCTCTTATCAGACAGCTAATTGCAACTGCTATGCTTATAAACAGTCAGAAAAAGAATGGAATACATTTGAAGGTTTAGAGGGTTTCTCTTTTTTTCCCACTAGCTTCAGCTTCTGCAGTTGTCAATGTAAAGACGTATAAAACTTTGTAGTGTAGAACTATGAAATAAACAGATTTGTGTAACATTCAGAAGGGCATAAAAAGAAAGAAGAACAAACTGTCAGATAAATATTCAAAAAACTGATCTGTGTTTGACAGTGTCATAGTGATCTACATGTTTAAATGCTTACATACTTCTGGTGTACTCTAAGTTTGAAAACTAATTCCACATCCTCAGCAAAACCATAAAAAGTGTCTTGAGCCAGAAATAAATGATGGCTTGGTATCACAGGACAGTTTGGGTTGGGAAGGACCTCAGAAAAGCTCCAGACCAACCTCCTGCTCAAAGGAGGGTCAGGAAGGTTCACCTAGGGGACCAGACCAGGTTGCTCAGAGTGTTACCCAGTCACATCTTGGAAACCTCTCCAACTAGAGACTACACAACCTCCTTGGGCAACCTGATCCACAGCTGGTCTGTCCTCCTGGGGACAGAGACATCTCCCAGCCAACCAGGTTGCCCAGGGCCCCCATCCAGCCTGACCTTGAACTCTTCCAGGGAGGCGCCGTCCACAACTTCTTTGGGCAACCTGTGACAGTACCTCACCACTCTCATGGCAAAGAATTTGAAAGGAACATTTTGATAAATTTGATCAATTTCACACACAGTGCAAAGTTCTTGAACAGATTAATCAATATTAATTTGCCTAAGAAATTCAGAAATGATCTTGAATAATAGATTCTTTACAACTATTCGTGAAATTAAGTAGTATTCTCTTCCTAACTGAATAGCATAGATAAAAAGAGCAGTGGGAATTTTGATAGACGTATTTTGTAGTTCACAGTTGGATCCCATTCAGGCTACTTGTGAGAATTCATATGAGAGAAATTGTTTCCCCAGACATGAATAGTAAATACAGAATTATTTCAAAGAACTCAACATTAATTAGTTTTAAAACCGAAATAATTATTCAGAGAAATAAATTATTTGCCCAAGACTTTGTTCCTTAAGATTTTTTTACACAGTTAACTCCAATATCCCTACGTTTGGAAGAACAAGAAAAATCAATGCTTTTCTGCTAAGGCTGATTCTGGCATGGCAGGCTATGTCAGATGTTCCCATCTTCTACAGCTTCTGGGGATTCAGTAATCCTGATTCAGGAATCTTTCCTTTTAAAGCTTCAGAGCAAAATATCTTAACAGCAGTTTTTGTAGGTTTTTGAAAGAGCAGAGACTGCTTTGTAGATCACAGACATAAAAGAACAAAACCATACTTTAATCAGGATTTGTGTCACTCTGTAGTTACTGAGTGGTAATAAACATAGGAACTGTCGACACAACTTCTAAGGTAATTTTTCAGTACATAGAAAAACTTAATGACTTTTTGAATCACAAGAGCTTGTTGGGGTATTGGTGCATAGTACCTCGTAGTGAGATGAACGAGTATACAGATGGATTAAGATTCAGCATTAATTTTGCAATATCAAGCAAAGAGGCAGAGCACTGCTGGATGGCAATGAATGAAGAGTCACGTGAAGGTTTTCAGACAGTTTCTTTTCTAGGTTCCCTCTTTACAAATAGAGCATGCATACACACATACAACAAAAGGTCAACAGATCAGTTTGCATTAAGGATTGGAACTGAGGTCAGAACTCAGGTTTCAGATTGAGAGAAAAGCCAAGAAGTCTAGTTGAAATAGGGCTGGAAAGGAGCTGCCAAAACAAAGGATAGACTACGAAGAGAACTTGGCTTTTACACCATTTTTATCTGTGTGTTGATTGAGGGGGACTTGCTTTAAACTCAACTTTTGTTTGGGATATGGTTATGACTGAAAGAAAATGAGTTTGTTTCTTCCCTGTGTTTTTAATTTTTGTAATGGAATTCCACAGGATAAATGTAATCCCATACTTTCTCTTGGCCATTCTGCATTTTAAATGTTATTAATATACACTATGTTTAGAAGAATCAGATGTGGTTGAACTAGAGTAAATTCTAAAAGTAGCAACTTAGTAGTAAACTGCCAATGTTGCTAAATACGTTTCAGAATTTAGATTTAAAATAAATTTAAATAAATTCCCGATTTCATAAAATTAATGTTCCATACTCTCTTCTTTCATTATTTTCCTCGTTCACTTATTTATAGAATGTTTTTTACTTAAATCATACATAAGGGTAGCAAGGTGGGACAATAGAGTAACAGTATTCATATTTTGTATTAGAATACTCCTGAGGTATATCTGAGCTGTTCAGGACTCACCAAATAAAGGATATTTTTTTCCCCTGTGTAGGAATTATACACAGGCTCATACATTTGTAGCAATCAGTGCAACGGGTTGAAAGGAACCTTACGAAATTCAGGAAAGTCAAATGCAGGTCCTTCAGCTGGGAAGGAAGCACATCCAATGAGTGTGCAGGCTGGGGGCTGTCTGTCAAGGGAGCAGCTCTGAAGAATAACCATGGAAGTCTGTATGTGGAGATCTCTGATGCCAGGGCCCCTTCTTAATCCTGCTGGAATGAGGACTGAAAGGATCCTTAGTAGTTAAGAGAGTGAACATTAGCAGTGAAGATCATGAGAAGTGGTAGGAAACAGCAAAGAGTTTTAGTCATTTGATGAGAATGTAAGATCTACACTGCTTGACTTCTTTCTGTGGCAAAAGCTGCCACTAATAAAGAAGTTAGGATAGCTGAACAAAAAAACCCCGTATCCCCTTCAGAAGCTAGAACTCCTATCAGAATTTTAACAGACAAAGCCACAAGATTGCTTTATTGGACCAGGCAAGCAACAGACTGTTAACTTAAAATGTTCATTAAAAAGTGAAATGATTTCAGAAGGACAACCTCTGAGGTTGCTAGTCTTTCTGACAATTGTCAGAAAGGATTTTCTAACACCCTCCTGCAGCTGAGACAGCACGTGGTCTGTACGTATCAAAGGAAGAAAGTCTGAAGGAGCGTCCTTTTAATAAAGAGGAGCCAGGGATTTGCAAGGAGAAGGAAGATACTAGAAGAGATGAGAATGGCTTGAAACCACGGGTAGTCTTAGATATGTTTGTCTTCTGCTCTGATTTGGGAGCTGCACGTAGAGAATGTGTTGTACTGCTATTTTCAACAAACAAATGCAAAAAGAAACTCAAGGATTTGGTGAGTAGAATTTCCTGCTGTATGCGTCCTCTGAATAGATTATTCAGACTAGCTCCCATGCCTTCTTTCTCAGAAAGTTTCACCTTCAACATCTACTCTGATTCCTCCTCCTCCCCCCAAGGAGCTTTATCCTAGCTTTTGTCCACAACGTGTTTGTGCATCTCACACTAATGAATGCAAATCTGGAGTCTTGTATTGCTATTTGCAATTACATATTTAGCTCTGAAAAGCTGCCGCTCAAAATTTTAGTCTTTTTCACTACTGGTATCACATCCAAAGTTATACAAGGTGGTATGTCAGAAGTATTTTTTCCTCCTCATATTCCAGATGTTACTGTCAGCTCTTTGTTGATTTGAAAGCAGCTCCAGGGGCCATGACTGACTGAATCTACCAGTTAACCAGGAAAAGAAACAGAAAGCACAGTTTCCAAGATGTGAGGAGATAGGTCACAAGGAAGATGGAATTTTCAACCGCAAGCCCAGTTTCTCCTCCTTTTCCTTGACTCTTGTTGCCTGTTGTTCTGATTTCTCAGAAACTGACCTAGTTTTCAATAACAATCATCAGTGATGTCATGCTGACTTAAGAGATCACATAAGTATCACTGTTAGCTTCCCAAAATGACAGCTCTATAACACCTAACTTCCACAGACAAGCTTAAGATTCTGAAATACAGCTAGGTCACAAGCCACAGCTGCAAAGGAAAACAAGACCTTCCTTAGATACATGAAGATTTACAAATACCTTGCTCTAAGTATAAAATAGAGAGCAAAGGCAGATTCAAACAAAAGCAGACTGATGAAAACCACTAGAAGTAGAATTGGACAAATTTCCTTCCTCCCCAAGACATCATAGATGCACATGCCTAGATGTAACTTAAACATTAAAAAAAAAAAAAAGTATTAACAAAAAGTGTAAACAATAAGTGGTATGGATAATTGGTAATCCAACTTTGGAATCCACTGCCCTGTAAGCACAATATAGAAAGGGTACACAACCCTAAATCCCAAATAGCAAGCTAGATGGCTATCTTTGGGTTCAATGTACTGATTTGACTTTTATTTTGTTATTAATCCACTTATCTAAGTTATATAAGTGACTCCATAAAAACAGACAGTGTCACTGCTGAAGTACTACTGAAATTAGGGTCCTACTTGCAAAGATTCTCTTCAGATTAAAAATCAATTTGAAGTTAGCTTGAATAAAATACCTTAAATTACATAAAACAGTTTCTGAAACTTAGATTCCCTTCCCCCTTCTCCGTCCCAACAAACCCACTCTCACCCATACCTGAATGGTTGCATACAAAAACTGACAGCAAAATGGGAGCCTGATTACTGTGATACATAACATTTATCCTCCATTAAGCTTCTAGAGTAATTCTGAAGGATAGATTTCGGTTATTATTATTATTAACTTCTTCTGAATTATGTTCTAATACCATGTGCCACATTTCCTGGCTACATGACAAATGCTGTTTCTGAGTTATTTGTTTACACCACTGGAAGCTTGCCATCAATATGCTCCATTCCTCCAGGATGATTTAAAGTTGAAACATGAGCACTGTGCAGGGAATATATTGGATAGACTGCAAAAACCTGCACTAAAATGAAATTAATGTAAAATAAACATTGGTCTTTATCTCTATTATCTTCCTAAAAATGTCACCCTTTTGTCTTTTCCATTCTATTTTATTAAAATTGGGTTATCATTTCTATTCATATTACCCTAAAGGAACTTGCAGAGCTAAAAGCTGAATGAATGAATTCTCTCTGGTATATTGGAACAGCTAGGCATATTTCCCAAGGTCTATTAGGAGAAGGCATTCACCTATCATCTTCTCTTTTTCCTCAATTTTGTTTATATTGGCTTTCTTAAACTCACGATTCCGCCCCCGCTAAATGTCAGTGATTTACTTTGGAACAGCCCTTTCTTTTCCCTGAAGTTCTAGCTCTTCTGTGTTTTACTGTCTTGAGGGTCTCATTGGCAAGAGAGATCTATGGATTTTTTTCTTCCTTTATTTTATTACAACTGCTAAATGATCAGATTGTGCTCTTGAGGGGAACAAACAAGAGTTATTCCCCTTGTCTTCCTTTTTCCTCACACGACCTTTCTTAAAAGTATCAATTCCCCTCTAATAATCACAAATTTCAGTGCTGCTGAAAGAGACAGGTTCAGACTTTTTTTTTTTTTTAAAAAACCGTTTATTCACAACAGCTTTACTTAACTTCCCCCTGCCATCACCTATTACCATTCCCAATATCCCAGGCCAAATAGAAGAGATTCATTCAGTCTGAGGCTGGACAGAACTACTGAGCCAGCCTACTCTGACCTCCTGCATAACACAGACCACAAAACCTTGCATAACAACTTCTGCAACCCACCTGTGAGATTCTGTGTAAGGCATAGCGTATCTTCAGTGAAGGGATCCAACCTTGAATCACACATTGTAAATACTGGAGGATTTGCCTTTTTCCTGACTGGTTATTTTAACTATTCTTGGTATTGAAAGACAAGAGCAGACAATGAATGTACATCTGTGGGGTCTGTAACTAACTCTTTCCATGGTCAAATGTGAAGTTTCTGAAGTTTGCAAACATTGTTTAATTTTATATCTACAAATAACTCACACAGAAAAGTGTGGCAGGGTGAGTCACCTACGAACGGCAAGTGTTTATTGGCAGCCCCATCTAGTTCTCATTAAGAATGATAATGCAGGCATACCAGTGAAAAGTATAAAAATTCTGTCCTACAACTCTCTAATTTATCTTGTACTGTGTCTACTAACATTACTTTATCAATGTCAATGCAGATTTTATGTCTCATGACGGTCATTTACCAAACAAATAATGTTCTTAAAGGGTGGGAGGCCAGAAGGACACAAACTGCTGGAATTAAAAAACTGAAATAAAATTATTCCTGTTAATCAAAGTTTCAGAAGTCTTTAATTAGCAGTGAAAGAGAAGCTTACTTCAGTGGAAAAATACTGTGGGAGATTAAAAAAAAAAAACAATGTATATGGAATCATGCCAAATACAGATAATTGCATGTTATTATGACCAGGAAAAAGATTAATATAACAGAATCTGCCTGCCTGTTCAATTACAGAAAGGTCACATTACTATACTGCCAGCGGGATATGTCCATGATTCTAGGTTTTCTAACTTCTAGAAGGTATGGGGAAATATAAAGAAATAACGCACAGAGTAAATAGGATTACTTTGTTGCCTCAGATGATCATAGAATTGTAGAACCACAGAATGGTTTGGGTTGGAAGGGACCTTAAAGATTGTCCAGTTCCAACTCCCCTGCCACATGCAAGGACACCTCCCACCAGACCAGGATGCTCAACACCCCATCCAGCATGGCCTTGAACACTTCCAGGGATGGGGCAGCCACAGCTTCTCTAGGCAAACTGTGCCAGTGCCTCACCACCCTCATAGAATATCTAATCTAAATCTACCCCTTTTTAGTTTAAAACCATTACTCCTGTGTTCTGTCGCTACACTCCCTGATGAAGAGTCCCTCCCCAGCTTTCCTGTAGCCCCCTTTAGGTTCTGGCAAATTATTAAGTACCTTTACTGTATGTGGCTACTGTAAAATACGTGCTGTTAGTATGTAACTATTTGGCCTGCTCTGGCACTAGCCACAGTAATACAAATTATTCTTGCTAAACCAAAAATTGTGTCAGCCAGCTCAGTAGCTTTTACAACCCAGAACACATTTTCCAAGGATGTGATGTACACAAACAGCATATTATTTGACATAAAAGGCCTTGAGAGGGGCAAACATTGTTTAAAGCCTTTGGCACATAGGTGAATAATTTTTTTTAATATTTGGTCTCTGATATGTAGCATTATACTGTGGTCAAACCTAGCCATTTTAATGCATTCAATATTTCAAAGGTTTTTCACCTTTTCTTAGCCCACTATATATAAGCATAAACTTAACAAGTAAAAAAACTGTTTAACTAGTCAGCAGAGCATGATAAAAATTAAGACAGATTCTCTACATAGACTAAAGTATTACTCTATAAGCAGAACTACTCCTTTGGGACAGGAGAACATATATCAACATACTGCATCTTTGTGGCATCACATGTCAGTACTTACTCACCTAGATGGTCTACTGGCTAGATAATGAAGAGGACTCAGCAGTATTGCTGGCTCTGCTAGTGACCTGTTCTGTGGTGCTGCCCAAGTCTAAGTTTGTGCCTTTTTTTCCTTCCCTGCAGAAGGACAAAAAAAAACACTTTCCATTAGGACACTCTGAAATCTACAAGTAAAAAAAAACAAACAAACAAACACAAACTTATGTTTACTAAGAACAAATAGAAGCTCTGTGGGTACTGCATAAGCTTGGAGTACCAAAAGACTGTTTTACAGTCACAGACCTTGAAGTCTGAACAAGTATCTAAGAACAACTTAGTAAGGCAACTGTGAGCATTCACAAACTGTAGAAGATTTCTCATTATAGAATAAATAAAATTTGTATGAATAAAAATCTCCTAATAACTTGGTCTCTAAAGCAATTCTTCTAAGTAAGAGGTAAACTCAGCACTGGCAACAGATGCCACCCATTAAATACCAAATAGAGAAGCTTCCTTCTAAATATTATATATTATATAATATTCCTTTAAAATAGAAGTATTTATTTTAACCAGTTATCAGGGTAGAAGAACTGATGTAATAATATGCAGCAAACCATGTCTGACAACTCACGCATCATTTGAACAATTTTATACTTAAAGTTCACATTCATTCTCCCTGTTGATTCTGTGAGCCTTCAGCCTTACTAAGAGCTTGTAATGGTATAACCCTGTGATCCTCTGCACTAGCAGGTTTTGGCTGATAATGTGAAGCCACTAATTGCAAAAAGTGGGTTCATTACTGCTTCATTCCCTGCATACAGGGTTCATTCTTCTTGTCATAATTTTGGAAGTGCCAAGCAACTGTCAAACACTAAAAAATGACACATAAGCATGTCAGATTTACTTGACGCCTTTTCCAAAAACTCAAAAAAATATTATGTTGTTTAGGTACCAGATTCTTCTGAACACATGAAAACTTGGGAAAATACAGTTAACTGTAAGGAACTAATTACAGTTAAAGGAATTACAATAGAGATGCTACAAATCGCTAAGTGTTTGAAGCACAGGGCTTCACTGACCTTGAAGTAACACGCTCTCTCTCTCAGACTTCCCAAGCACCCAGTCTATCATGTTGTTATTACACTACTTTGAACAGTGCAGCTCGCTGCGAACACTTTTACTAGTTAATTCAGCTGGTCTGAAGTGAAGATAGAGGAAGAGACCTCTTCATTCTTAAGCTCATTAGCTCAATGTGAATTTTACAGTATCACAGGAGATACCAGGAAATTATTTGCAACCACAAAGCATGAAAAACTGTCATGTCTTTGAATGAACTAAAGGAGGGAAAAGTTCTCTTTGTCTTATCCTCCCATGAGCAGCTTCTAACAAAGAACATAGAGGAAACCTCTGTTATCTGCTAGCCCCACTTTTTCACTTAGCTTCAAATCAAGAAACCCAAAGGTCCTGCTAGATAAAATGATGAAAAATGACACTGCTTTTGGAGCCAGCCATTTGAAAAAGTGGTCAAGTAACAAATTGCTCACTTCAGTGTAAGATTATAGACAAATAGAAAATCATAAACATACAGAGAACTTCTGAAGAGATTGGTACTTCTGACTTGTGTCTCATTATAGTTCCTTTTCTCCTTCTGATTTGTTAGGCTCTTAAGAGAAGTGCACTTGTAAGCTCAGTTCCTGCTCCCTATTTTGTTCAACAATCACAACGTTCCTCAACACATTTCCCTGTGCTTAGTGAAAAGAAGTTAGTCAGTTGAACCAACTCTGAGAGCTAAGTTCTTCACCTGAGCAGCTCTGATATTTAATGATGTAAGGTATGAGGCAACCTGTATTTAGGAAGCCAGGAAATTACCGACTCTTCGTACATGATAACTACTTATCGGTTAGACAAACTTACTGTTACTGGAAAATTGGCATCATTTAATAGAAATGAAACAGCAGGGGTCCTACATTTTATAGCAATTAAAGCAAAGAATCTACTCATTCTACTCTTAAAAATGTAGTCAAGTTTACAAACACTGGCGTCCTCATAATTATAAAGTGAGAGTTCTAAAGGAGAGCTTGATTACATTTCTAATTACATTTAATAGAAGTTTAATATAATAAAGAAAACAGGAAAAAGAAAACAGCATACTGCTGTATTTGCTCAATTCATTGTCTAAAAGAGAGATGCTACTACTAATAAAACAACACTTTTTTTTTCCCTGCTACTTAGTGATTTTAACTGATTGGATACTTAATTCTAAGCTGCTATAATTGAAGAGCAAACATCTTGCGTTAAATTCTTTTTTAAGCTACATTTATTTTCCTGATCTGGAAGATTTTGCATTATGTTTTCTTTGTATAAAAACAACAACAACAACAACAACAAACACTAAACTAAAACCACGACAAAGTCAAGTTAATCCTGCAAATCTCATGGTTGAGAAAGGCATCTTCATCCTTGAAACAAATCCCTAGAGGAAAGTGAACACAAATAGGGTTGAATCTGGAATAAGTTCACTTTGGTTACAAATACTTTAAAGCACACAGAAATTACTAATATACTGATCAAAATTGTTCTGATAGTGGCCTAGAAACTCTCCTGGCACCCATAACAAAATCTTCAGAAAACGTTAGTCACTGTTTTTTAACACTTTACAACCCAAAGTGGGGAGGAGGAGCATTAACAGTAATTAAAGGAATTTAAGACTCTTGAGGCATTTGCACCCACCACTAAGAAACACCTCGCACAAATTTGGAAGGAACTTATTGCAGAAAATTAGCTTTGAATTTTGCGAAGCATATTTAGAAATTCATGACTTTCCTGGTTAACGACTGAAATTATCCAGAATAATACAACTTGCCTTTTTTCAAATTAACCAAAACCCAAGCATGGAAAATGTTCTCGCTTCCATCTTTGGCATTTTGGATATAAGAAAGAACAGTAAATCAGCACTTGTGTGTGATTTGAGACAATTAAATACAAACTAAGAACAAAATTCTGTAAGATGCACTAACTCCAGGTGCTGCCATTTTTATGGCACATTATTCCCGTAGTCAGGTTTTAAATATTTCTCTTTCATTTTTTGCAAGGGTGAAATTTTTTTGAAAGACCATCATCGTCCCCCAGAGTAAGAAGCAATAGCAGCATCTTAGCACGTTCACAACAGAGCCTTTTCCCAGTAACAAGTATCTGTAGAGATACTGTGTGGCCCTATATGATGATAATCATTTTACAAAGAATGAATACAAGAGTGACAGGACAGATGCAAACATTCATCAGATGATACGCATCACACAAGGGGTGCACAGACAACAGCTAGCAAAAAAACAGTATTTGCACCAATAGTGGCCCCCAGCTCAAATTTGCAGCTCATAAAATTAGGTAGCAAAAGGTTTTGTTGTTAAGCTTTTCCTGATCTCATTCGTTAATATGGGAAAAGTGACCTTCAAATCCTTTCCATTGATGCCTGTAACTTCTGTGACATGCCTGATCCACAGGATGTTATACCTTAATCAAGGTACTCTTAGTATGTCAGTTAACTTCCACTAAATACACCTTCAAATGTTTTATCTTATTCCTTTTTACTTAATTCACATTTTTAAGTTACCTTTAATAAACCTGCTTCCCAGTAACACTGAATGTGTAAGCTTCATTTTTTCAAAACTTGAACAATAAGAAACCAAAGCTTATTTTCCTTCTCTGAGACTCTTTTTCCTTTCATGAAACTTCTTTGCCTGTTTGTCTTTACTTTATTCAGTTTCTCCCTGATCAACAGATGGTTTCTCAGAATTATCTCTGGCTCTTAGTCTGCAATTGTACTCAGAACTTTACTAACATACTGACATAACTACAGGACTTGCCACTGTGAGTTCTGCTATTACGTAGCATTGGTATACAACTAAGTACCTTAGGCAAACACCTATCATTAAGCAAACATGAAGGCAGAACTGAACTTTCTGGGGTTAACTAATGGGTAAATCCCTAGCCAATATAAATTAATCTGTAAGAAACTGACTTTAAGTACCTTCTGAACCATGTCAATAAACCACAAGCATGTTAACTCAGGAGTAATATATAATCTTGTTATCTACATTTCATCGATTCATGTCCACAGATTGCACTGAAGGTAACAGTTATAAAAATTCAGCATTAGAATGCAGTACAGAGTGAAGAACCTAAACTTCTAAAAGAAACAACCACAGACAAAAACAAACAATCCACGCCCCCAAAACTTCTGCAGTCAGTTGTCTGTATAACATAAGCAAACACACAATGCTTCAGACAGAAATAAAAGGTGAGGGAATGTTACTGAATTACGATGGGAAAGCACCGGAGTAGTTACCACCACAGTTATGACTTTTTTTTGTTTCCTCCACAACACCAAATGGCCATACCTATTTAGGATATAATGCAGACCTCATACTGGCACCACTTCTGAAAACGGGACAAAATCTTTTGAGTTACCTGCTCCTCACAGACAACCACCTGGATTCTGCTGATGGTTTTTTGTTAATGCACTGTCTCCCCTAAAACTTGAGAGCACCACGAATTGCAGAAGGCACAGCAATCTGCCTTGGAATATAGAGCTCCTTTACACACCAAGCTCATCATGACAAGCATTTGGTATTTCCAGTTTGCTTGCAAACTTAGTTTTAAACAACGCAAATGAAAACTTATAAAACTGTCAGCACTGGATGCTTTTCAAAAATCAAAAGAAACTTCAAGATTTACTTCTGAAATTTAAACAACATGCAAGTAAACAGCAAAAAAAAAAAAAACCCTATTCTGTATCACATGTATCACATATATTTCCTAGCATGTCATCTAGATTTCTGCAGTTCAATTAAAAATTCAGAAGTAATAAAAATTTACTATTTTTATATCCCTTTATAGAACAACAAGGAATCCAGTTATGATTGTCAGTGGCTCTTAAAATGCCTGCAAATTCTCAAAATCATCGAATTAGTGACATGTAACTACAAAACAATTAGCTTTACAAGTTAGAACAAGCAAATATGATAAAGTTTTAACATAAAATATGTACCTGGACAGAAAGGTATGTGTACATGTGAATAAAGTAAGAGAGAAAGGGAGAGGCAGTATACAGCCAAGAATAAACAATCCATGCATGTTGATTAACTCTTCTGCAATTAACCTTTTATTAACACGTTCTTCCTCAACAAGCAAACTGCATCTGTTAAGAATTTCTGAATGTTAAAAATATGAGTGTTCTGAATGTTAAAAAAGAAGAGAAGAAAAAATATTTTCTAGAGAACTATCAGACATTCCTTCAATGGATGTTCTCTAATCTAATGTCTTTGTTTAAAAATATTAATATAAAATCATTATTAACGTAAGTACTGGTGATCTACATTCCATTAGTCTGTAAAACTTGATAAACTATTGATAGTTCAACTGTCATCAGCATTTTCTTGACTGCTTTATGATACAATTAGATCGAGTAGGCTGAGCTTTAATTCTGGTTTTGTAATAATGCCCCTGGAGAACGTGATCTGCCTCTCAAATCACTGCAGCAATGCAGCTAAAAAAAAAAAAATTAAAACATATTTTACTGTGAAAGAGCATAAACAAATCATTTTCACTTCACACTACTAGCACTCATTATATTTTATGTAGGTACTCTGTCTTTAAATACTTCACTGGTAGAAAACAGGGATGAGCAGTAAGTTGTCTGAAATTACTATCTATGTTTGAACTTACATAATTGACAGTCTAAGGACTGTGTGCATGCTAATGACAAACCTATCTTTGTACAGTCTTTATGATGGGAGCTGTAAGCATCTTTCCTTTCTACACTTCTGAAAATTAGCACTGTTAAATATTCCCCAGAAAAAGAGTCACACACTTGCCACTGCACAAACATGCTACTCTTTTCATTTTGGAGGAAGGGAAAGGGTTAGAATAATTTAGTAGAAAATAAACCTAGGTGAGTAACAGCAGGTTGATTTATGTGTTAAATTACTAACTCTTGTCTTGTAAAAGCTAGTGTGAGCTTTAACTCAAAAAAAAAAAAAAAAACATTTAGAAACCAGATTATCAGAATGTACACAACAGTAATGATATAACACCTATAGGGTTTAACTAAAATTGCATTGAAAACCATAGTCATGGTCTTAACAGTGAACAGAA
The DNA here is from genome assembly GCF_009819795.1 of Aythya fuligula. Classification (NCBI taxonomy): domain Eukaryota; kingdom Metazoa; phylum Chordata; class Aves; order Anseriformes; family Anatidae; genus Aythya; species Aythya fuligula. Next base: position 3,781,605 of record NC_045565.1, on the reverse strand, counting down.
AACCTGATAGCTGATGAAGTAACAGCTATTATATGTCATCAGTATAACAGTCATACTTAAGAATTCCATGCTGCCAATCATAAACGGAGAGAGTCACAGACTACTAAATCCAAGTTGTATGTCAAAAATAAAACGAACGGGCAGAAGGAAGGAGCTATTACCCTTATTTTAGTGATTGAGAACCGAGGCATAGAACATCAGTGCAGTCTAGAGTTAACACATTTCATACAACGTATCTCTAAAATTTTTGCTCTTGAGGACATTTCAACAAATAACTCTATATGATCAGCACAGATGAACACTTCATTTGCATTTTCAGACGGCTTAAGTTTCATGTGCATCCCTGTGCCAGTATTTCCTATTTTCTGCATCTAAACCTTTCATAAAAAATTCCAAATAACAATTGAAACTGTAAACCAAGAAAAAAAGTACATTCTTCTTTCTTCAATTGTAGGTAAGACACTGCAGAGCAAAACTCCCTTCAAAAATACCACTGGAACTTTAAAGTTGTGAGGACAGAAGGATTATTTAAGTAAAATTAATGTGAGACATATATTTATGAATGCAGTGCCCCCAAAATGCCTCTTCTCAATTTTAAAATTTAATTAAGAGTTTGAATCTTATCAAAAAAGTTTTACTGTGCAGAAAAAGTTGCGCTAATAGATCAGAAGCACATGTTCTTTTTCCTTTCAACATTACTTTTCAGTGCAATATCATAGAACATTTCATAAATTTGTATTAGAAATTCAGAAGTTCTTTGCAGGCACTCAAGGCCAATTATTAGTAATAATCTGAAACACTCAAATACTGTGTATACATGAAAGCTTTTGACAGCAACAGAGATCAGGTTACAAAAATAAGTATCTTTATAATTTCAGCCCATGCTTTCAATCCCCCTTCTCACTTTTATCTCTATCTGATCGCAGGTTCACCAATCAATGTTTGTGCTCAGGAGTTTTTGTTTTGTTTTTGTAATACATTATTACCGAAATCAAAATTGAGGTAATTATAAAGTGCACTACCAAGCTGCAATGAAAAGAAGCAATCATGATATTGTTATTTTCTTCACTGAACTTTATGTTTTAATCATTAGCATTTACATGCAAGATCTTCACACAATACCCAAAATAGCATTTTCAAGCTTAGTCTTGCACTGCATCTTTACTTCTCTTGGTTCCAACAGCTGGCTTCCTCGCTAATGGGTTAATAATACTTTCTAAGTAATAAGACCATCTCTAACAGAAATGATGCTCTAGCTCTTCCCTCTTGGATCTCCACTCATACAAACAAAAAAATCAAACTAAATGCATCCCTTATTAACACCAACAACAGAATAAAATCTGAGCAGTTATTTGTTAGCAAATGCACATTCTTGTATTTGGTCAGAACAAGTGTGTATACCTCCTCTACTCACTGTAGGATAAAATGGCAATCAGATTACTTGTATTTCTTTTTTTTTTTCTTTCTACTAGGTCTTCATTAGTAAGATGACAATGCTGACAGTGGTATGATTTTGCTGAAATATCTTCACACAGTTATAATGAAAGTATCCTTTGTGCTTGAAGGACTTCCTAAAGAACAAAGTACCCGTGGAGAAAATGATAGCTGTGCAGACTCAGTGGATGTAAAATACAGAGTCTATCCTCAAACAGAGGGTATTAAAATGGACTTGACACAACCTTTCAAAGTAGGTTTGGACAAGTATGGAGAAGCTCTTCAAAAGACTTGGGGACCAGTCTTATGAGCTTAAAAATCTCCTGCCCCTTTACTGAAGGTCACAGTGATTCTCTTTAGAGAGAAGAGCAAGGGAATAACGTACACAGACGCACAAGGGCTGGTCCAAGAAAACTGAAAGAGTACAAGGTGTAAATATTGTGGGAAGTAGTGAAGTAGTAGAGTATATTTTGAAAGTATAAGGTTTGATAACATAGAATATCCTACTTATCACAGGATGTGATGTAATGACAGAAAAGGCCATCAGGTGAATATCTGAGTTGAAAGAAAGACAGGTCTGAGAGAAAAAAATAAAAGATGACTGAGATTGAAAAGACTTGCTAATTCCTGTTGTTTGACCAGACCAGTAAGTCTTATATTCCTACCACTTGACGTCATTAATGCGTTTTCAAAATGAAGTAACAGGACTCCCTCCTGTATGATTAGAAAGTAAGAAATACAGGAAATGACTCAGAACTATTAGTATTAACTTTAAATTGTGCAACTCCAATCTTGGGACCTGTGTTGTCCTCAAAGAATGTTTTACTTTTTCCTTAAAATAGAGGGGAAAAAAAAAAAAACACAAAACCCTTGCAAGTTTTTGTTTTGTTTTGAGAGAGAGAGAGAGAGAGAGAGACTTAAGGGTGAAAGAGCTCAGAGTACTTAGTTGTGTAAATATTCTACTATCCTGGCAGATTCTACATCATCTTTTACTTGGTGAAACTCACTTCAAGCATGTCTTAAGCTTTATTGACTCACATAGCTCATTGCTTCTGTACTTAGCTCTGGACTTGTTTGCTATGTAGGAATGCAATAAGCTTTTTAGAAAAGCAGCTCATTTTGTACACCGTTTTTTAAGTCAGTATAAATAAAAAAAATATCTTTTTGATAAAGAACCTGAAGACTACTTCCCAGACAGGTCCCAGCATCGTATCAACGCCATCTGGCCTGGTTTCAGATTTCCTCCTTCACCACATTCAACTGTTTAGGTCAATTCTCTTTTCCTCAGGCAATTTTCCAGATGCCTAATTCATCTTGCATCTGTCTTTCTTATCAAAAGCTAAGAAAAGGTACAAAGTTTCATGAAAATATTGACTGAAATTCCTTTGTTAGTATATACATCAGTTGGCTTCAAGAGGTTACTTTTAACAACATGTTTATGCAAACGAATTAAAGAACAGTGACTTTCTATAAAAAGGATCACACAATTTGCTTGTAAATCTATTAGAAAGTACTAAAAATAAAACTGTTTTATAAGACAGCAGTATCACAATGCTACGGCTTTCACTGTGAAAGAAAGAGAGATTTCAGCAAGCTTCTGGACTGTTTTCCCACTATATAATTGCAGCCCACAGCTTCCATCTCATTCTATTTTAAATTTAAAAGTCTACATATACATACACTATTCTACCTCATCTAGCAAATGTAGACAGTATTGTCTACAGGTACTAAAACTGCAAATGTCCTGGAAATCTAAAAAATGTATTTGAACAAGCTGTTACTGATATTTGCAAAAAAATAAAAATGTAGAAGAAAATATTGAGAGTCAAACCTACCACAACGTCAACCAGAGTTTCTCCCTCCTCCTGCCTGCTGTTCTCCTAGCAACCCTTCATTTTCAGGGTGCTGAAATGGAACATACATTGGTTGCAAGTAATTTGTTTTCCATTTTCCTCATGGAATTATCTAACAACAATGGCTAATGATAATAAAACTAATTAAAACTTAAGTTGTATACTCTAAGGACATCACCACATTAAAACAATGGAATAGAAATGAATGCCTGATTGCAAATTGTTTGTTTACAGTGCAGCTAATCATGCTGTAGAGCTAGGATAAGAAGGGTCTACACAATCCTCTTATGCAACAAAGTAAGTCCCAGAGCAAAGGTAGCTGAGTCCTACGAGTTCTTGATGACATCGAAGAAGTCTGAAACCAGCAATATTTTGGCCTGACTGAAACAAAATTGAATCAGTTTTAAAGCCACACTACCCAAGTTGCAGTAGGGAAAGACAGGGACTGGGAGAATTAAGACCAGTTTTGAGACCATCCAGGGACACTAAATGCATTCAAGTCTGTGGGACCTGATGAGATGCATCCACTGGTCTCGAGGGAACAGGCAGATAAAGTTGCTCAGCCACTGTCCATCATATTTGAGAAGTCACAACAGTCTGGTGAAGTTCCCAGTGACTGAAAGAGAGGAAACAACCCCAATTTTTAAAAAGGGAAGACTCAAGGAACTACAAGCCAGTTACTCTCACATCTGTGCTCAGCCAGAACATGGAGAAGATCCTCCTGGAAACTATACTAAGGCACATGAAAAATATGGAGGTGACTGCTGGTAGACAACATGGCTTCACTAAGGGCAAAAATCATGCCTGGCAAATTTTTGCCTTCTACAATGTAGTTACAGAGTTGGTGGACGGGGCAGAACAACTGATGTCACTGCCCTGAGGACCTGGGGGTGTTGGTGGATAACAAACGCAAGATGAGCTGGTAAGGGGCACCTGCAGCCCAGAAAGCCAACTGTGTCCTAGGCAGCATCAACACACTGTTTCACCATGGCCAGTGTGGTGAGGGAAGGGATTCTCCCTCTCTATTCTGCTCTCTTAAAACCCCATCTGGAGTCCTGCATTCAGCTCTGGGGCCCCCAGCATAAGAAAGACATAGATGTATTAGAACAAGACCAGAGACGGGCACAAAGATGATCAAGTCTGGAGCACCTCTCCTGTGGAGACAGGCTGAGGGAGTTGGGGTTGTTCAGCCTGGAGAAGAGAAGGCTCCAGGAAAACCTTAGAGTGGCCTTTCACTACCTAAAGGGGCCCACAGGAAAGCCAGGTAGGGACTCTTTGTCAGGGAGTGTAGCAACAGGTCGAAGAATAACTAAAAGTGGGGAGATTTAGATTAAATGTAAGGAAGAAGTTCTTTACTCAGAGCATGGTGAGGCACTGGCACAGGCTGCCCAGAGAAGCTGTGGCTGCCCCATCCCTGGGGGTGTTCAAGGCCAGGCTGGATGGGGCTTTGGGCAACTGGGGCTGGTGGGAGGGGGCCCTGCCCATGGCAGGGGATGGTGGAATTAGATGATCTTTAAGGCCCCTTCCAACCCAAACCATTTTAAGATTCTAGGAACACTATCTCATACTGTGCAACACTATAAAACTGTAGACAGATCTGAACGAACTTTTAAGCTACCTCGACACTCCTCCAAAAAAGAGGTATGATCATAGGCCTGATGCAAATCTTTCTAGACATTAAAGACATCGTCTTTTTAATCGCTGTCTAGGGCAGCGATCAATTTCTGGATGACCCTGACCTTAAGAAGAAGGATGGTTCTTTGATCTAATATTACAATTCTCGGATTCAAATTTCCTGAGACTTTCTTTTTATGCATTCCAGGGGCCTGGATGTTGATGCTCCACATAAAAACGCTGTTTTCATGTGGAAGAAATCCACATCAGATGATTCCAAGTATTTCATAAGAAAATAAGAATGAGATTGCACAGGATCAAGGGTCTAGTTAACCTTATTTGCTTTCTTCATAGGATCAGATGCTATAGGTGATAAAATAACCTTAGCTGTGGCATTTGTTATCTTTGCAAACAAAGAATTACAGAATGGCTCAGGTTGAAAGGGACCTTAAAGATCAACTTTTTCTATATAAAACACCTTCTAGTACACAACCTTCATTCATGCCCTTGGGCAGGTCCACTATCTTCAATGAATAAGCATAAAACATATGGAAAAATAGTATGCAAATGTGCCATTTAGTAATATATCACCTTGCATACACTCTGAAGAAGAAATTAAAAAAGTTTGTATCAAAGTCTAGTGCCATTGAAAAATGTAAATTAACTACTCTTGCCAACAATACACATAAATGGTCTTCTACAATTAAAAGTCAATATAAATTTTGATATAGGAATCAACAGGAGCAGAAATAGGCCCCCAAAACATGTTCAATGGAGATGGGCTGCTAAACCAAAGGTTTTTTTAACCATCATGCTTCTAAATTTGGTGGGTAAACGTTAGTATTTATCTTCACATGTTTATAAACATACTTCCTCATGTGTACATTGCAATTATTTCTAGACAAATAAACATTTAACTTGTAGTCTAAGAAAGATTCTACGACCATGTTCTTCACTGAGAACTTGAATAAAACATGACTCAAAAGTACAAGGAGTCAATTTTTTCAGTTTTTATTGTGAAACCTTGCTCAGGAGCTGTCTTGCTGACAAGAACAGACATCAAAAACTTTTTTTATTATTTAAGAACAAAAAAATACACAAGTTAAGTCTGTAGATTGGTTATGGCCACCCAGATCATTCTGGTTTTCATTAGGAACACCAAAAAAATAAATCTCCAGATACACATGGCTTCCCCCCAATTTTCTATTCTTTCTTTGTCCAGTTATAACGAGAGACTATTTACTCTTAAACAGGAGTCATGCTTTTCCAAATATGGAGCCTTAACCACAAAACAGACATATCTGACACATTCTCCTGAAATGTTTTCAAACATTGAATTACCCTAACAGAACAACCTTTTGAGCAGCACATCTCAACTTTGATCTCTCATGTGCATTTAGTAGCTAGCTAAAGTAATATTACATTTAGAAAGTATTAAAGTATTACTACATAAAGAAACATGAACATTACTGACCCTTCAGCTGCCCGTCTGCTTTGCCCATTATTTCAGGAAGTATCAATGGCATTTAATATTTCCAAACACGAGGTACATTTCCTGGCAATCCTTTGATTTTGAAAAGTATCTTCTCTCTTATCAGAGTATAACTTTTATACTCTAAAAGAAATTCTTTTATATCTGGCAAATAATGTCTGCCAGTAGTGGCACAACAACAGTCTCATATAGGATGTCATCTTACAATGGATGTCCAGTTAGACTCTCAGAAACATTGTTTGATTTCTATTATTCAGCATTCAAATATCAAAGCTTTCAAGTTTTCTGGGTTTTTCAAATGAAAACTTCTTCTCATGGAGGAAAAGCATTATTCCAGCACTATTACAGGAAAAAGACATTCAAGTGACATTTGGTCTTATATTGGAATAATAAAGATCTGACTAGTTGTGAAGAGTCTACTTATGTAAAAGTAGTTGTAAAAAATTATTTTCAAGTCATATAGTTCCTTATCTGCTATGCTTATACCTTTCTCATGCTCATTACTTTCAAAGGAAATGATAATATTGAATCCAAGGAAAATCTTGTAGTACAAACTACTTCACCTACTTCTACAGTCCCCTTCATGCTTTCCTGTAGGTTTATAGATGTTCTATGAACACTTACTCAAGCAGTTAAAGTGAAATATCCCAGTAAAGTAATAATTTAAAATCTCCTATAATTTCTTGACGCCCTTGAGTATTTAGTTGGAATAACTATTGAAAAACTTGTGCTCTTTCAGTGAGTTTTGTGAATTCATTCAATTTCACAAAGCAAAAAAAATATACTGGAGATGCTGTAAGAATTCTGGGTAAAATATTTATTTGTTAAGCGTGTGCCTGGTTTTATCACAGTTCAATATTTCAGCTACAATTCTGTTAACCACACTTAACAGTTGTTGATTCTGATGTTGCTGATTCAAGAATCAAAGTGCTCTACATGAGGTTGGCTTCAACCCCCAAAACCAGAATTTTCTTCCTAAGAAAGGCCAGTCTCTTTGCACAAATCACTTGGTAATCTTAACAACAGTATCATAACTTTCGTAAAGAGAAGAGTAGGTTGATACCACCAGATATAAACCTAAAATTAAGGTACATTTTTAAGTCTCCTTCCACTAGCATTCATCTTGAATAAGCAAAGATCATATCAATAAAATGTCTCAGCAGAAACAGGAAGCTACCTTTTCAAGGACTGATTAGCATAGCTGCACTATGTTAATGAATGTGAAGTTCTGCATGCATGCCAAATAAAGGTTGGTATCTTAGGCACTTGAAGTACACATAATTCATTGGAGTATCAGCTTGAAGGTGCAACAAGCAGATAAGTTTTGCTTATAAGCACAACATACTGTTCTTTGACTCTTGTACTTGATAGATATGCTTTGCATGCAAACTTCTGAAATGACTGTGAGCTTAGTGTCCATTGTGCCAGTAGTTACAATCCGCACATGGCCTCACAGCTTCCAGCTGCAACAAGAAATCTTACAGCAGAAGCCAACTCAGGTGGCAGATGAAAGTTATTCAGCTCCTCCTCAGGTTCATTCATTATTCCTAGTGAAACTGTTCTGTTATGGGAATAATACACTCCTGTGACATTTCCTATTGAACGTGAAATGTATCTTGAATAAAGAACCTATTCTATTCTTCAGATGCCTCAAGTCAGAAAGTTGGGAAAAAAATGAAAGCAAAAATCCACCCTTTCTTGCAGCTTGGACATTGTAAGACTACCACTTTGCTGGACTAGCCTAAATTTCAGAACGGAAGTAAAGAATGGCATCATCCCTAATGAAGAGACTATTACCCTTGTAAATCATAATTGTCTTACAGAAAAATATTTCTGACTATGTTATGGTCAGAAAGCTCAGAGTTCTTTCTTCATTCCTGGAGATACCAAGTTCATGCAAGCAATATCCAGCAACAGGACTAAGTGCAGCAAGGAACCTTGTAAAATTCACCAAAGACAAATGCAAAGTCTAGCAGCTAGGAAGGTAGAACCCATTGTAACAGACAACACCACAGGCTGGGAATTGTCTGGCAGCAGAGCAACTCTGCTGAAAAGGATGTGGGAATGTGGCAGACAGCAAGCCAGCGTGCTATGGCATCAAGGAAAGCCACAGTTCTTCTGGGCTGTATGAACCACAGCAGAGCCAGGCAATTCAGGAAACTGATTATCCCCCTTTACTTTTCTCCTGCTAGACATCATCTAGATACTGTGGTACAGTTTTGGGCCGCCCAATGCAGGGAAGACTTGATAAACTAAAGGGAGTTCAGCAGAGAACCATCAAGTCTTAAAGCACCTGCCCTGTGAGGAGAGGCTAATGGAACTGGGTTGCTTCTGCCTGGAGAAGAGGTGGCTTCAGGGACACCTAACAACAGACACCCCCCTGCCCTGGAACTACAGTGAGATCATCAAGAAGATGGAGCCAGGTGCTACAGTGCTGCAAGTGGGAGGATGAGAGACATCAGTAAGATGGAAGAAGAAAGGTTCAGCCTGGCTAAATGGAAAGCATTTTTTCCCCATAAGATCAGCCCAGCAGTGGATCAGGTTGCCCAGAAAGGTCGTGCTGTCTCTATTCCGGAACGGCTTCCACAAAATGTAACCGGAGAGAGCCCTGAGCAAGCTGGTCTGACCCACAGCTGACCCTGCTTGGATGGTCTGAGCTTTCCTGACATCCCTGCCAACCTGAACGATTTAATGATCCCCTACATACACTTAGACTTAAATGTGTAAATTCCAAAACACACACAAGGCATGGTCATAAATTGGAGTTAGCAAAGGGCACAAATAAACATAACTGGGAAGCAAGTAAAAAAGGGAACAACCCTACGTCAAAACTACTTACTATACTATTCAGCTGCCAATTCAGTCCTGTCTTTAATGCTGACCCCAAGACATCCATATGGCATTTTTTGTTGTTTTTATTTTTAAACAAAAACCTAAATCCAACGATGGGCTTAGAACTGCAATAGGCATGTCACAATCTCTCTCACAATTTTTGAAACAAATTATTAGTAAAACTTGAAGTCTTACAGTCTCAATTTCTAAGATAGCAAGATCCACTATGCTAGGGACACGTAATGGCTCGATGCTGAGCACCTACATAAACTCTCAAATATAAGCCATGCCAGTTAATCCACAGAAATCACAGTGGTTATAGTTCAGCACATGCCAGTACTTGACAGGACTAGTGGAAAACTGTGTCTGGCCTTTGCCACAGAAAGGCATATGGCCATAGCTCTTTTTTTCCTTTTAAAGGACTAGTCATAATCTAGGGAGCCCAAGCAATAGGCATATAAAAACAACACTATCTCCTAGATAAGGAGTAATCAAGTTTCAACTTCAATCGATTTGCAGGTAAGTTGCTCAGACAGGCAGTTTGTTCTAAGGTTTTATTTCTCCAGTCAGCCAGTCTGGTGATAGTATTTGGTGCTAAAGCAGTATTTTCACCAAGGCAGAATGGTGCTTCCCTGTGTCTTCTGTTCAGTTTAGCCTTTTTGGTGTATTTGATGCCCTCACAGCACCTGCACTGACCACTGCCTCTCCCTCCCGAGTCTGAGCACCACACACAAAGAGCATAAAGAACACTGCGGTTATGGCTTAGCTCGTAGTTCTCTGTTGTACTTCTGATACCATACCCAGCTCCAATGACCGCACTTTCCCCAAAATATTTAAAAAAGAACACGTTTTGAACTGCATACTTGACTTACAGCTTGAAGACTGATACACAAAAAAAAAAATTGTGAACAAAACCAAGACTACTGTTATTCTTTCACTTAAACATTTGAAGACTGTGCATGCTATCACATCGAAGTCAATGAGAAGGTACTGCATTTCCGTAGATGACGACAGCTCATTGCTTTTGGTAAAATAAAGTCTATGCTGATTTTTGGTACCTTAGCAACTTTAAAAGAAAGCAACCTTATTTGATATCATGCTCAATACATGAAATGTAGATCAGACTGTAATAAATGTATACCATAAGATAAAGGGTACTTTAAGACATTAAAATACATTAAGGCAAATGTATTTGTCAGAGCAGTTTAACAGATTATTTTACTCAAATCTGATCATTCCTGTGATACTTCTATCAGTTTTAGTGGTACCAAAAAATACAACATTGTCCTGGTTTCAGTTAGGATGGAGTTAATTTTCCTCCTTATAGCTGTTACAGGCCTGCGTTTGGAAGTTATGATGAGAATAACATTGATAACATGCTGATATTTTAATTGTTGCAGAGCAGTGCTTACGCTAAGCCTAGGACTTTTCAGCTTCTTGCTCTTTCCTGCCAGCGGGCAGGCTGGGGGTGCAGCAGGATCTGGGAGCAGACAGACCCAGGACAGCTGACCCAAACTGGCCAAAGGGGTATTCCAGCCCATCTGACATCATGCTAAACAATATATAGGGGTGGATAGCCAGGGTGGGGGGGGCTGGCTGCTCGGGAATAGGCTGGGCATCGCTCAGCAGTTGGTGAGCATTGCATTGTGCATCACTTGTTTCTTACACATTATTAGTAGTAGCACTATTATTGTTATTTTCCTGTCCTAATCTCAACTCACAGGCTTCACTTTCCCGCTTCTCTCCCCCATCCCAGACAGGGAGGGAGGAGGGTGAGCGAATGGCTGTGTGGTGTTTAGCTGCCGACTGGTTAAACCACAACAAACATATACTGAAGAACTGTCTGCTTCTATAATTTGCCTCTAAGTGCATTGTTTTGACAAATACATTGTAACAGACTCCTAAAAACCAAACATTCAGGTCACTAATCTCCTGAAAGAGAATACGCAGCACATTATGTAACAATAAGGCCTCTATTTGAGGGACAGTAACAATGAGCTTACATAACAAGTATGCTTTGAGAAACCTACCTGCTGATTTACCTTAATCAGTATCCTAAGTATAACTGTAAACAATCTTTTAGCATATTTATATCAGCACATTTACAAGCATTTGTTAATTGATTGCAATGCTCTATAAAAATTTCAGTGAAATTGTACTAGGCTAGAGGTAGCTTATGAATTTAGCTGCTAGTAAAAAGATCCAAAATTTTTGCCAATGAAATGAGGCATTTCTTTGAGTTACTATTAAAGACACAGTGTAAACGTATATTCTAAAACTTGGTATTTGCCTGTGACTTTTCAACTACTGCAACTCTGCAGAGTCATATGAGTTACTGAGGCTCTGATTATGTCAGGAAAAGAATGACAAAATTATATATAATCTGCGTAGGAGGGGTTTTCTGGAAATCTGGAGTGTTTTTTTTCTTTTGGCAAAATTTTACTTGGTTCCTTCCCAGCTGATGGAAAGAAAGTGTGATCACTGGTGGCAAAACTTCTGGTCTGTGTAAAACAGCCTTCACACCTGTTGTTTCCTAGTCACAAACACTGGGTTTCAAATGTGTAGTCTTTACTTGCTTTGAACTTTATCAAGTCTTTATCCAACTGCTACATGTGATGACTCAGGCCAGATAGTTGCAACAGTACTTCATGTTTAGGAAAACAAATTTACAATGCTTTCTGGATGGAAGCACGTATGTAGAAGAGGCAGTGATTAATTGGAAACACTGAATCACACTGAATCTAAAATTCTATGCAACCAAGATACACCATACATATCAATCCTCCCCAAAAATCTCATTCAATACATGGGTAAAAATAAAACTTCAAACCCTCTTCCATCCTCCAACCACTTCACTGATTGTCAAACACAAAATATACTGCTCAAACACCACAGAGCCCTAAACACCTAAAACCTGTGTTCGGCAAGCATTCACAAAAATGGAGACTGCAAGAAAAGAACCTTAAATTCAACCCCCCGCCCCTCACAGTTCTGTTTCAACACATTCTCATCTTCTGAAATACATATAAATATTCCCATAAAACATAGCAGCCACCTGGCCAAGACCTGGCTTTGAGTCCCTGCAATCATGCATTTGGATCAAGGAAAGGATTGTTCAAGAGAGAATTATGGCATGCACTTCTAGCAGGAGAGTGTCACACAGTATCGCTTTCTTACCAGCAATCACAATCTCCGTCTCCATTATTCAGTCAAGTGTTGTGTTTTGCAGGAATACACAACTACTGCATCATCTCTGCAAATGATTTGAAAGCAGCTCCTTCTAAGACTGTAACGATGTTTTACAAGCAAACCCCAAAACACATTAAGCAGAAAAGAAACTTCCTCATTTAATTTCCATCCCCGTCCTCCATTTCACAGAACTAACATTCATTTCACAGTCCTTCCAATTCTCTGCAAGCTCAAAGTGAGAAAAAAATCACAAATCTTCCAGAATCTAAGATTTTTTTTTTTTGTGGCACCTAAGAGCTGTTGCTTTGTGTGTATTTTTCTCAGCAGAAAGCAATTGCTTTTTTTTTTCTGTGATTTTCTAACTATAAATTGGTGATTCACAAGATCTATGGTAGTACTCTTTCTATTAAAAAACAAACAAAACAAAACAAAAACTTGTACTGGTAATTACACAGGCTTTATCTTACTACAGTTCCCATATTTTGCTGGTCATCCATTGTACGCTGAGCACATAAACTGCCCACAGAACACTACTGTGGTGCATTTAACTTGAAAGGAGTTCTTCAATATGCAGTATCCTTCATTTACTAGCGCTGCCTGCTTCGTTTTGCTTTCCTCCTCACTTTAAAGAGTAAAAAATAGAGATATTTGATGTTCACATGAAGATGGAATCACACTTAAATTTGGTGTTTGGTTCATGACTGTTTCTTAGAGATAACTAAGGTCTTTATCTTGCAATAGTCCTAAGCTTTCTCTAAGATACTTTGTTCAAATGTAAAATGGGCAAAGAAGCAGGCAATTTATCTCAGTTGGATTCCAGCAGGGCAACTGAGACTAGTTTATAGTTCTACAGAACTAATCATAACTATGTTTGTAGTAACAATCACCCATGAGGCCTTCATGAAGCAATGCCAACAAAAAGTTTTACCTGTATCTAGATACTGATGCCCCTAATTCCACCTTCTCTTACAGCTTCTGATGCAAATTATGCTGCATATGCACAGGTTGCAGATTATGAAGATTCATCTCTGGTAACTAAAGTAGATGGTGAGTCGATAGCAAGTAGATGCAATGTGAGCTAGAGCCCCTCTGAAGTCAACAATCTCAGCCAGCTACAGGGAAATTGTCCGCCCCATTACCTGAACTAACTGAAGATAGGATGACTTACCCACCAGGAATGCCCATTTCCCTTACTAACTGTAAGGAAACCCTTATCAAATACCTGAGACTTGGACCATAACTTTCACAGGGTTTAGTCTTAAACCATTTTACCACACCAAGACCAAACTGAAGCAGTAGAATAAGATGACTTTGTGATGTGTCCCCCACCCCCCCACCCCCCATGACAATAACAAGTCTAGAAACAGATAAAATATGGCATATTAGGAGGAAGAGGAGACAGCTAGAAGGAAGTTTTCCAGAATGGTCTGGACCATGCTATTTTAAGAAAAATACCATAACACACAACTTCACATCTATTAAACCTGTGGGACATAAGAAAATAAATGGCTGGGAAGGTAACAGGGCAATAGCTATAAAAAAGCCAAAAAGAACAAGGTGAAAAGTGGGGTGTCAAAGCCAAAAAATGTATCATGCAGAGCAGGTAGGCAAAATTGCCTTTAGGGCAGTTTGTTTAGACCAGAGAGTATAAAAAGAAACCCAGAAGAGATCAAAGAGAAAAAATATTAAGTCTTGGTGAGAAAGAACACACTCAAAGATCTAAAAGAGAAAAGGTAGTATAGAGTCAGGCAGCTATTTGGTGAGATCTTAAATTTTACATGGATCAAAGGACACACTTCAGAAGAGAGTGCTTCTGAGCAAGAAAGCAGATTACAGAGCAGATCAGCATAAATGATAGAGGATGGAGGATATAAGTTACACAGGACAGAAAGTGAAAAGGAATAGCTCAAAGTGAGGGCTCACACTAGCACAGGGAATTCTCCTGGATACTGCAGAAGGATAGAGCAAGGAGCTAGAAAGCTCTTGCTAGGGCCAATCTTGCTATATTGCGTCAATTTAATTTCAAGAAAACAGGAGACAATTTTGAACAATTTGGGGCCAGAATTTTTAATAGGTTTGTTCTCATTATGAAGCAAGACAGTTCCTGAACTCTTTACACTTACCAAAATACAAACAAATATAACAAGGTCCTAAATACAAATAAGCAGGTTCTTCAAAGAAGGCATCATGTTCCTGAAATCATGCCTTATTTTTTTCAGCTGTATATGTTGCTCCTATCCAAGATACTATCTCCACATACAAACTTTGAATTTAAAAGATAACTACTAAATTTTAAACTTTAAAAACTTAAGGCAACAGAACGTTTTTAAACTTAATGTTTCAGTTGTAATTCTCAATTACCTCTTGCCATGATTTATTTTAAAGTTGCAGTTGTAACATACAAATTCTCATTTGTGCCTAAATCTTACATTCTATCTACTCACTTATGTTCAAAATCACTAGGATACCAAACCAACTCTTCAATTCGTTCCAGTTCTTAATTTTTAGAGCAATTATTCAGTTAGTGATTATTTTGGAGTTATTTATAATTATGAAATATTTATAAGAATCGTATGCCATCAACTACGCCTGTTCACAGCATCCCTTTTTTGACAATGCTTAAACATCAAAGCCTCTTTCTTCAGGACTCACTTTTCATGGAGACACCTAACAATATTATTCTTCTTATACAACTTGGCATAGCAATTTAAGATTACAGATCTGAACAGAATGATTACATATTATGAATATTTCTCTTCTCTCCAAGACTTTTTCAACTTTTTGCACTAGCAGAAAAGCTAATGGATTTCAGAAATAAACCAATAAGAAATTATATCAGACTAGAAGATATTCACATATATTTTTTCATGAGTAAATGATTTTTAAGTACAATCTAGTAAGAATGTATTATGAGTAGAATTTGTGCTATAAATAACTGCTAATTGCCAGTATGAACTTCTTACACAGATTGTTCTAGATAAATTGATTTTTTGCTAAGATATACAAGTATAAAAACACATGTTGAAAGAATAATAAACAGGAAAACTACAAATAAGAAAAAAACAGTGAATTTGGGAATTTTTGTAAAATATCCCTCAGAGTGAGTTATACTTCTACTCTTCAACAGCTGAGAACAAAAGAGACAATCACAACTCACTACGGGAGGGTACCCATACCACTGGTTTCTATCCAGTGTACCTACTTTCACTAACAATGTGAGTTGGTACTAAAATTATAGCTTCTGGCCCTATACGGGATCAAAGCTCCAGTTTCAAGATCCTGTAGGTACACACAATAGGAGAGAGCCCTGCCCCGGACAGCTTGAAAAATAAATAGGAAATGAAGTTAAGAACTAAGTGTATCAAATAAAGGTCTCCAAGGTGAGGAGTCAGTCAAGACCAGATCAGTGCCAAAACCAAGCATAAAAAAGGCTCTATTTTATATTTTATTAGCCTTACTATAACATCTATTCATATACTTTCACTTCCCCTGAAGTCAATGGAAAGCCCACCACCACATGCAACATATTTCATGCTCAAGTGTCATTATCATTTTGTCTTATCTGTGTGCTTTCAAGACTTCTTGTTGAGTCATCATTAAATGAAAAGCTCAAAATATCCCTGTTTTTACAAACTAATCAAGTATTCCCTCTATTATAAAGGTGATAAGTTTTTTGATTTGTTTTGTTTTCATATAGTATCTTTCCTGATCTTTTGTGATTTCTTGTTGATTTCATACCACAGCTATCTGGCCTATATTTTAATGGAAAAGACAGCTCTATTCCTAACTCATGGCCAAGGCTTAACAAAAGCATTTTCTTGTCTATCACAGCCTCTGTACAGCTCTATTTCCACATGGCAAGCATGGTTATATAACAAAATGCATTTTTCTCATAACACACCTAATCTACATGCAAACCCCAGTAAGATAAGTTCCTTCTAGCTTTGTAATGGAAAAAAGAAACCGAATTGTTACACGAGCATAAACCTTGTCCCATCCCTTCAACAAGCCTATCATTGCCTCTGTCGTTTTCTTTTGCTCTCCTCAAGCTTCAAGAACAGCAGGGAATTTTCTTGCATATTTTGTGGAAAATGTGTGTGATCTGAACTGTGATCTGGCAAGAATCCTTTGGTCTTCATCAACTACTTAGAACTACCTGTTGTCGCTGAGAGACTCCTTGATACCCTTGTCTCTGAGTTCAGCATTCTGAGAAGGCTTTCTTAATTTCTATCACTAACACCTATTATCAGGAGAGACAGTTGCTTTTGATTTATCTGTTCTTTATGCTCAGAAGTTGTATTATATATAACATCAGGTGCTATCCCAGGAGCTTACACAAGTCTGAGTGGTTTCAAGTCAAAATATAATCCTACCTTTTATTCGTTAGTTCAAATGAACTGAGAACTTCCCAGTTCTTTTTCAGGGAACTAATCAAATCTTACCGTACTCCTGTCTAGACAACATGAAAGTATAATTGCATGTGACACTGCATACAGCTGTCATTTTAAAAATAACTACAAAGGCACTGACAGAAAGAGCAATTTTGTTTCTTGTAAAAAACATCAGTCCATCATAAAAGTCACACGTCACCTGTATTAGAGTTGTAAAAGGAGTTCTCAGTGAATTATATCATATTCAGTCTAGAAGACAATGCACAAGAAGGCATGCTATCATTCACACAGACTTAAAGGAAAAACAGTTGCTACTTCAAATGGAGGAATTGTTTGCGTGTGTGAAGAATTTTGCATGTCTAGGTAATAACAACGAAGCTAAAGTTATCTTTGTCTTTGCAGTATTAGACCAAGAAGAAGTAATATTAAAGTGCAATCCAGAATATGGAATACCAGAGCAAATACGCAACATGGAACTAACAACCAGGGCTTGCAGCAAGTTAAAAACAGAAGCATCTGTCAAAAGCCATATAAAGTAATGTTCAAATAGAAACAGAGAAAATAAATCAACAGAAAGCTAAAAAGAAGATTAAGCAAGGAAGTCACTGAAAGATGTCTTCAAGAGACCATTTGAAAGCATCAGTCAGATTAAAGTTGTTGAAGCAACACCATCCAACCTCACAACCTCTCTTCTGCTTTGGACTCCAATTTATACAGCTCTCCGTAACTGACCTTATTGGAACTTAGTGATAATTGAAAATGTCTACTGACATAATGAAAGCTTTTGTCTTAAAAAGTTCTCTCTGTTCCTTGTAGCATATTTAGTCCTCAGCACTCCTCAGACAAAGGGGAAAAGGTCACATGAAGATGGTAGCAGCACAAGGAAAAACCATTAAGAGCAGTTATCCAAATAGATATTTTTTCCTGTACGCTCTTTAAGAGGAGGTTGAGAACTCAATAGATGCAACAATAAACAGGTTACGCCGAAAACAAACAACACAGTAGCAAGTTCCATTGTTAGCTTGCAGAAGACTAGTGTAAATCAAGTATTGTGTAAGCAGCTAAAACAGAAACAAAGGCCACAGGGGCATCAGCTGTAATGTCAAGCATAGTGAAGTCTTCTAAGTGAGGCTAGTATTTTGGCTAAAAATTATGAGGGGATGATAACAAATGCAATCCTTTTAAAAAGACAGTTCTGAAGACAGAAAGAGAGACAGCTACTAAGGTTATCTAATGGAACCGTTTAGAGTTGATTTGACAGTGATTTAGCACAACTTCCATTGAAATTCCTATAATACCTCTTTAGTCAATGTTGTCAGAGAAAATCATTCCATATTGCAAAGACAGAAAATAGAAGTCCACTTTCTCTTATATCCCTGTATTTTCATTTTTGTAGCAGCACCATACTGGCATGCTTATGTTCAGCTTAGCACTCCCAAGATTCTCTAGCACTACTTCTTGGTCAGCTTTCTCACATTTTGTTTTTTAACACCGAGAACCTCTTTGTATCCATCTTGATTACATTTCAGTCTGTTAACATCTGCCTCTTTGTTAACTGCTCTATTTCCAAGAGCCTTTTATGTCCAACTTTCCAAATGCCCTCCTAGATTAATTTCATCAGCAAATATGATTGGTACAATCCTCACTCACTTTATTTCCTCATTACAACCTTTTTGCCATTTTTTCCCAACTACTGAACACTGCTTCAGTACCTCATGCAAGTCATATAACTTATTAAGTTCGTACCTGTTACATTTACTAAATTTATCACATAAAAATGTTCAGGGAACTATGGATGCACAAATGCAGACTTTGAGTTACACCACGCCCAGTGTATACCCACATACAGAGAGACATAAATGCTACATAGCACTTGCTCAATTACATTTTTTCAGTTGATCAATAATTTATGAGGTCTACTCTTTTTTCCCCACCTTAAAAAAATTGGAAGTCTTATTTATCATTTTATGATCTGCATACAGTTCTGACTGCAGTTCTGCATCTCTGCAACTAAGCATCAAACTCATCTATTGGATGTGTCTTCTCTTTCATTCTTCTTTACCTCCTATGTTCTTAACCAGTCCTCAGAAGTTGAATGCCTGCAACTCTAAAACTTCTTTTGCCAGTTCTTTATGAATTTTGCTATCCAATACTACTGCCTTTACACACTGAAATCACAAAAGGCACTGAAGCAACAAAATCACAGCTGCCAAATGCAAGTCGCTGAGAATCTAGACTCATTCCTCCGTCTCTGCACATTTCAGAAAGCAATCGAAGGGACAGAAACATTATTGAGCAGAAGGATCTTCTGTTAGAGATGGAAGAAAATGAAGCTTTTTCATTTTATGAAACTTCAGAACTTGTATTTCTGAAGGTTTAGCCAGTGTTTTGGGAAAGGTACTTACCCTAAGGGTAGAAGTCTCTCTTACAAACTCTCTCCAAACACTGTGTTCGTGCAGGCAATTTTTATAAGAAGTTTTAAAAGGCAATAGATACTACAAAGATATCCATAACAGCCAGTAGGCTTTTTGAGGAAAGAAAAGTCCTACCTTCACGTAGGAAAAAGAATAACTACTGTAACACAGAAAATAACAAAATTACTTGTTAATCTTACTATGCTACCACTTGATATGCTAGAAAATTACTACATAAAAGAGGAAAGGTGTTATAGTAAAAGGAAGATATTGATTTTAAGCATTTAATTGAAGCTTCAGAACTTTTTATTGTCTTGTATCTCTTTACTGAAATGTATTTGCCTCTTTTAGCAAACTTGAGCACGAAGTGTGTATTTCCCAGCTAGCTATTGGATTCAGGAAAATCTACAGAAATACAGCCTGGGCTATATAAAGCAGTTGGTCTCAAAATACCTCAATTCACTGAAAGAAGTTTTTGTCTAACAGATTTCCAAAGCAGTGAATCCGAGCAGGATGCTGCATTACTTCTAGTTTAAATGCAAGTTAAAAACCTCAATGCCTTTTGTGCCAAGGAAAACTTCTCCCCTCTAAGCTTTCTACTGGAAAGAAATAAACACACATATACATATACTCTAAACAGAGCAGAATTTTTCATCTGTAACTAATGACAGAGATAAATTATATGCATATATTAAGGCTAAGATAACTTCACAAATGACTGTAACATTAGAGATGTGAAGCCTAAAAGTTGATGTTTACATTTGGTTCCAAATTAATGTTTACCATACATTTTGAACATGGAGTGTGGGGAATGAAATTCCCAAAGCTGTTCTTGTTCACGTTAAGAGTATACTGTAAGGTTGGGCAATTTTACAGAATTTCAAGAGCTTTACACATTGATAATCTTGTCATACTAACTGTTCTCATGACATCTCATCTATCTAAATTAGAAGAAAATAGTCTTTTCACTTTTTGAATGTTACCCAACAAAGTTTAGCTCTAATTCAACTCTACATATATTTTAGCAAAGCTGTTTCTCAAGATCACTTCATGGTTCACCCTCTCAGAGAAATAGTACAGGGCTAGCCAGAATCTTGGTTTGATTCTTTCAGTTGAATCTTAACACTCTAATAACTTAACACACTGATAACTGATCAACTGTCTTGCATTTGGTATAGCAATGGGATAGACTATGAGAGATCTTGGCAGTCATCTACTTAAGAAAAAAATATGAAAATATTTTTATCTAAGCTGAAGAGAAAATGCAGGCTTCTACAGAAACATCCTGACAGTGGGAGAGAAGCTAATTTACATGTCATTCTCAGGCCAATGATCTGCAGAACATAATCCTACAAGGAGTGATTAGCTTCTCACTGAAGTAGTTAGGCCAGAGGAAAAAGGGTAAATTAGTCTGCACTGAATTGGAAAAAGTAGATTAGTAGACATTAGATAAGTTTGAAAGGAAACAAGCTAACAAAGATTAACCTACCAAACATGGAGAAAAAAAACTGACAAATTCTGACATACTAGTTCATATTATGAAAGGCTAGTAGTCATCATGATAACTCTTCTACATGTATTGATGGATTGATTATCTGTTGCAAAAAGGGCCCCCAAGCATTAGGAAGATCTGTTACACTGCCCTCCCCCCTACAGATCATTAAATATTCTTACTGAACGATCAATCAATCCTTGTTCACATTTTTTTCCTATTGTCTCTGGTAAGACAAGTTATGAGTGCAAGGACTACTTGCAGGAAGAAAAATCATGGAATAATGTTTACAGGTTGAAGAAATAACACACTGCACTTCAGCAGCAGGAGTTGGTCACAAAGCTACATGTATTTGCTTTATTATAACGTATATGAACAAGGGTAGAGGCAACATTTGACCTTTAACCTTATCTTTCAGATTTCCCTACTTAAGTTACTGCAATGCACAAATATAATGTTGGATCAATGTGGTTTTTGCCCACCTGTTCCCCACCCCAATTAAAATACCCTTCCTCCTGAAATTTCAGGTCCAAGTAAAAGTAACTGACTTACATAGAAAGTCTTGGGGTAGGAAGAAAAACTTAAATTGTACACCTCCCCCAACCCTAAATGTTCAGTTAAAGCACAATACCAGATTAACTCATTTTACTTGGATGATGTTCTTCTACTTCTTGCTATAATCAGCCATTGTTAGGCCCTTTAAAATTCATGTTGACCCTAAACTTTTTTGCCTTCTACTTCCTGATTAAGAAGTTCTCTTATCCACCACAGTAGTAAATATTAAATGCCACTAATTATCACTTTAGTACACGAGCTCAGTACTTAACTTCAATACATCAGCATTATTTATGCTTTCAGAAAACCCACAAATACATTTATCCCTGTTCACGTGTGGAGCCGTGTGAAGGCACTCAGCAAGTGAGTTTGGAGGTTTCCCATCTCCTCCTAGATGAAGACAGCCTTGAAAAATAATGCCAGTATAACTGGTCAGAAAGTGGAACTCTGCAGTGTTCTTTGAGATAAAAAGGGACTGTTTAAAATCAGGGCTAACGAAGGTCACACCAAAGACAGGATGGCTACCCTTGTGCCATGTGGACTATTAATTTACTAGATAAACAAGACAGTGCCTCAAGTGGAATTCCTAGACTTTAGAATGCTCTTCCCCATTCATACAAGCTTAAGCATGGGCTGCTGAAGGATAAATTATGAGCAAGTCACTGATGCAATTGTAACAGACAGATCTCATGAATATGTATTAATTACCCCATTTGGTGTCTTCCACTGTAGACTAATTCCCTTTGACATATTTTTGATTACAAGAAAGATTCAAATAGATTCAGCCATTTTTGTTTCTGACTGTTCTGAAATGATAAAACTATCACTATTGGACAGACTTTTCTGCTTCCTTGCCAGCTGCATCTCATTAATAGAGTTACAGTTAAGCAAAAGCTGTGTCTTTTTCCCTGCAATTAATAACTGACTGAAGCTTTTAATAAACCTAAGTTATAATCAGAAAAAGAAACCTTCAGGTTATCAATTAGTAATACTTTGTTCACACATTTAAGTGCTCTATTTATGTGCACATAACCTTCTGCATAAAGTTGTGAGATTAGCTTCTTTGTCATTTAAAAAAGGCTGCCTCTGGACAACCAATTTCCCCTCTTATTTTTTTCTTCTTGTTATAGACAAAACTAATTGTTTCAGAGAGTAAATCACTTTACAAATGGAACTAGTGTGAGGTAGACAACCAAAGCATGACTCTATTAATAATTATACAATCATTTTAAAGATGAAAAGCCAAATTATGCAAGTTTCTGTGAAGTCTCACAAATACAAAAGAATACATAGTCTTTGAGAGTTATCAAATGCTACACAAGGCATCTGCTGCACTTTGCAATTCTTCTTAACATCCCCTGATTATAAAGAATCCCTTAACATGAAAAAAAAAATCTCTCACCACTAGAGAAGCACTGGCCATCTTCTCAGAGACGGTAAATGTCTTGGGACAGGCAGCTGTGCTACTAGAACTGTGAACCTAGAAAGCAGTTTGTTCCTAACAAAGCCACTGTGAACAAGCTAGGATCACTGCCTGGGATTTAAACAGCCACCCCCTATCAAGTGTAACAAATGGGTGGTGCAGTGGATAGATGTTGGATGAATTAGCACCTAAGACCACATACATACTGCATGGTAAGTAGCTGTTTAGAGCCTGAGGCACTGGTTGCACTTTTGTACAAGCTCTCCCTACATCAGAGAAACGGCTTCAGGCAAGTCAAGCACAGCAAAATTTAACATCTTTTCTAAAGTCCTACAGGTGCATATGAACCTTGATCTACTGAGTTCCATTGTAGTTCATCCTTTCTCTTCCATGAATTGTGACAGATAAAAATGCTATTTTATACAGTACTTCTCACAGAAGCTGTGAACTCTGAAGAAGTCCAAACTGTAAGCACAAAGATAATCATGTGCTACATTTGCTAGGAACTTGAGATTCCTATTAACACAATTGCTATTTGTATGTGAATTCTTGAATCTGAAATTCTTATTTTTTTATTTACAAAATTAAATACAGATGTTACAATTTTGTGCTTCCCATTCTAGCCACTGCTATTTATGTATTTGCTATTAAAAACTGCCATAATTAGGAACACTAGAAAGCGGTCACTTTGTTAGACCTGGAAAGGGAAATCTATACCCCCTCACGTCGTTATTTGAACGCTTACAGTTTTCAACTGCATTTTCAAACAAGAATGAAAATGAAAACTAAAACCAACCAGATTATTTAAGTATTAAAAATAGATCAGAAATGAATTCTTGAAAACACATGTTGATTAGACTAATGCATTTACTGAATCAAACACTATTTGAAGTACAACGACATTCCAACACAGACTAAGTATAGCTTTTACAGTGTCTGACAGCATTCTCTTAATTTGTGCCATGGTTTCCTTACAAATAGGCTATACGTTTTATAACACAGAGGACTGATGTATCTGGCTTTGACTATAGCTTTTATGCATTCAGTGGTAAAGAGAATTTCACACAGGTTTACAGTAGATAAACACAAGATGTATCAACTGAATCAAGCCTTCAGATTTTCTCTCTAACTGTTATAACAACCCTAAGTTCTGGTGCCCTACAACAAAATGCCTACTCCAATAGTTAATGTTATATTTGGGTTATTTTATTATTTCTTTTTTTTTTTTTTTTTTTAGAAACCAGTGAAAGTCTGTGACATCAATTGCTGTTCCCTGGGATAAGCTTTCAGTAAGAACTGTACCAGATCACACCAAGACTCACTTCAGTCCTACACATGTGCATCAGGCTAAAGCAGAAAAGATTCTGTGCTCCCACACCGATGACAATAAACAAGCAGTAACAGCAGGCAATCTGAAATAAGGCTAATGCAGACACTCTGCTTTACTGCAATGATCCTAACACTCTGTTTGACAGATTTGTGCTTGATTTCTCTCTTCCCTTAGCTTCCATGTAATTAAGTTGGACATTCCATATCCCATGTATCTCCTTCCTCTAGAGCCAAGCTCCTTTCCTGCTTTCCTCTGCAATATTTTTCTTTTCCCCAAAAAATCTTCTCTTCGCATTCACTCTATTTCTCTCTAAATTCTTTCCAAAGAAATGTATAAAATTCTGTTCTTGTGTATCTTTGAATCCTAAAAAGTAACCCCAGAAAAACACAGAACAGTAAGAGCAGACGGAACTAAAAATGTACAGTGAGCTACAAGATTCACAGAGGTTAGTCTGTCCTAAACAGAGGGAGACCAAAGACCATAATGGATTGTGTGTCATACTAGCTATTTTTTCTGGCAACCATTTTTGAATGAATTACAGTTTAGTCCAAAATAGTAAGAGTTTAAAACTTAAAAAGAAAAAAAAAAAAAAAAAAAAAAAAGGACTGCTACAATATCAGTTCTTCCTCATGGAAGTGGGTATATTCATTCCAGTCATCTGTTACTGATCTCTATCAGCATCAAACTGGTGTGATCTATTATGGCAGTTTCTACGTTGAATAAGTAACAATGCAAGGAATGGGATGCCAACAGACCTGTCCTGTTCTCGTTTGTACCTAGAAGCACAGGCTGGAGTTGGAGAGAAGTGCTGTAGGAGACTTAAGTGAGGACCTTCCTAGGAACTAGGAAAGGGAGAATGGTAACTGACAGTGTTGGACAGAAAAGGCAATTTTTTTGCCTTCAAGGGACTTCTACTCTGCTACGATGTATGGCTGCACCGAGACAAATTTCTTGAAGCATATGCGTCTGTGGTAGAAGAAAAAAATACAACTGGGCAAGAAAGAAAAAGCTCTCCACAAGGGCTCATATCGTGTGCTCCAAAGCTCATGGTCACTTCTGCTTCTCTGTATCAGATAATCCAACAGAATTACAGTATTGTTTATAGGATGTGGGCAATATTTTTACTTATCATTAACAACTAGTATTTAAACTAAAATAACACCTGCTTAATAAGCATTAATCGGAACCATGTAACAATATAGAAGAATCAAAGGCAAGCAAACTCCTCTGATTTTGTTTCACGCTCTGATAATTTCAAGTGTTACTTATAATGCATAAGTAGTACTAGTCAGATTTATTTATTTATTTATTTATTTTTACAGCAAACTTTGAATAGCTATCTCCATTACAGGAAGTTAATTTAAAGGAAAGCATGCTAATGGGTACTCTGTAATTAAAAAAAAAATAAAAATTAAAAATCTTCCAACACTGGTAAATATTCCTGTCACTTTTTAAACTCATTGAATCACTTCAGATTTAGTGAAGTGACATCTTTTGACTAATGGCCACAGATGGTCTTCCCTCTAAGAATAACATGCATCTGTACTAGCTCTGAGGACACATATTAAAGGCAATATACCTGCTGTATGTTTTTTGTCCTAGACTTTGGCCACTCTCACTGTGTCCACTGCTCTCAGCTCAGAGACCCCTACTCCTCCACTGGGAGGACAGCTAGGCTAAGGAGATCCTCACTTCCACCTTGGGAAGCAAACTGTAGCTGACTGCTGCCAGCTACAGGCACTTCTCTTCACCAGGTGAGATTGCAGGCCTCCAGCAGCATTAAACAACTGGTCAAAGGTATCACTTTCCAGTTGGTACACACTTCTTGTTCCAACTGTGGGAAGGACTCACCTTTAACCTGAAGACCCAAAAACAGCTCAAAATGTAGATCTCATGGATCACTGTGGTTTATGGTAAGGACTTAACAGTCTGAGAGATGATTTATACCCATATCCAGACTATGAGCCAGTCTTAAAATGCTGTGAAGTCACACTGCCACAGAACTCATTTCCTTGTTTCCCTGATATCCTTCCTCATTTTCCTTCTCTCTGCTCCTAGGCAACTGAATAGCAGAAAGCAACAGCACAGGTAGTTTTCCAAATGCTGAATAAAGTACTAATTACATTAAATAAAAGGGTTAAGAAGCAAGTTTCCCCAACATTCAAATGTTTGCAGATCCTTAAAACTGCTTTATTGTAGTTTTGAATATTGATGAGGACTGCCATCTGGCTGAAGGCAGGAGTGGCTATCGTGTATATACAGTGAATAAGAACATAACAATAAACAGATCCCTCACTGATCCTGTAGGTCAAAATTGGTTGAGACCGTAGTTATTGTGGCTAAATGAACACCTACTTGCATCATAAAACCTAGCCTTTGCTGCACTGCATGGTCAAAGGCTGTTCACTACTGGCGTAAGATATTAGCCCCTCACACTCATTCCTGGCAGTTCCTAAGCACTGGCCAAGGACTGATCAGGCTAAAATAAATATGCAATAAAAATGATAGTTACATATGTATCTGTAAGTTCTCTGACACCTGTAACACATACGGGTCCCCCAGACAGATTTTTAGGCACAATCAATCAGAGCAAGTGTGGAAAGAGTACCTTACAGGAGGCAGGGCTGCTCCTGGCCAGAAGTGGCGAAAAAATAAGACTATACAAACAGTACACAGGAGGGCACAGGAAGAGCCTGTCCTCTTTCAACTTAAACCTTTCTGGTACTTTCTCTTGATGAGCTTCCTCCCACCCCTTTCCTTCTTTTCTGGTTATTCACAGTGCAAATTATATCATTCAATCTGCACTGTTTTAATGAAATCCTTAAACTTGGCTCTTGAGAATAGGGGAAAAAATGCTAACTGCTAAGAAGCAGCACACAGCAATCCCATAGCCATATAATTTTTTGGCAGAACAGGGAATATGAATTTGGCTCTCCCACAATGTTAATAAATGCCACCATACAGCCAGACTATGAATTAGTTTGAGATAGGCTTATCCCATTTTTTCTTGTTGAAGCTGTTCCACTGTGTAAGCTGAATATTAATTGCAGCAAGAATTTGGCCAATGGTTTTGCAGGTGAGTACCTGCACTTCTCTTTAACAGCTGTGAAACCTTTGATGTCTAACAGCTCCATTTTGCAAAAATGCTTAAGTGAATCAGAATTTCTCATAAGGTCAGTTAAACCACAATTCCTGATCAGCTCTGATACACAACTTATTTTTCTATAGGAATGTGAAGTATCCAGTAGCACTTTTTTTTTTTTTTTTTTTTCCCAATACTTAATGCAATTTTTAAATCTGACTAAATGAGGCGGAAACTAGATACATGACTGATTTAGTAGAGTTTACAGACTATGGTTCAGTGAGGTTTCATAGAAATCTATTTAAATAAGCTAATTTTTTTGTACTAAATAAATGATAAACATATGGGATTCTGAGGAGGAATTGTATGAGATTATTATTTTTAACGGCAAATTGTGCCTATTATTTAGTAAAGTAAGAAATTTAACAGACGATTTAGGGAACCAACCTGCATGCATGGAGAAGTTAATAACGGTTAAAAACTTGTCCTTTATTGAAGAGCTTTCGGATGTTTTCAGTAGAAAATACTATGTGAATGTGGAGAACGTACAGACTGAAAAACAGTGCTGTTAGGGTCAATACCAGTGGCCTTTATTTTCCCTCTACACAGACTGTAAACTCCAGTTAGCTCTCTGGATGTTTAGACATGTTTATTACATCTAAACATCTGATTTTATTTAAAACATTATCATATTAAATTATATCATGTTAACAATAATTATAATATATTAAATATAATCATACATTTATTAGATCTCCACATCTCCAGATATTTAGAGATGTTAATTAGAGTTGAACAAACACCCTGGACAATGACACATAAGTATTTACAGCTAAGACCAAAACATGCTGGATGAGAAAGCAACAGTGATAAAATGCTTAGTCTGTGCCTTTCTGAAAGACCAAATAAAGATGGAAAAACAAAACAAAACCATAAAGCCCCCTAGAGAAGAAAGCAGACAGCATGAAAAGTATCATACCAGGCATCCATTCTCTCCTTTTAAGACATTTGGCTAAGCAAGAATCCTGACATTCTCAAATTACATGTATTAAGATCTAATATGCTTTTCAAAAGAGCACTTGTCATCTTCAGCACAAAGCATGCGTTAACTGTTTATAGAAGGGTATATGCATTTTTACCTTTTTGAAAGAGGAGTTTGATCATTTTCCCTGTAATAACATGGCTCTTCTAAACAGAAACACATCAATGCCATAACATGTGAAAACCACATTCCAGTGCTGGAAGGGTATTGGAATAGGACTGGGCGATTATGGAAGCCAACTGAGTAATTTTTCACTGGCAACGATGCCAACACCATAGCAATCTCTGGTTTTCTTCCTGTTTGTCACCGAAGGGATATAGAGGACATACGGATAATTCCTTTTGTCTAGACATTACCTGGCTGATTTCAGTTACAGACACTGGAGAAGTCTCTATGCTACCCTGCCATCACATCTGCAAACATTAAGCAAACATGTACTCTGTTTTGTACTATTTAGTCTGCAATTAATTATAATATGGTTCAGTCCCCCTCCCCCCCCCCCCCCCCCCCCCCCCCCCCCCGCCTCACGTCTCCCAGATTCCTTAGTCTGTTGATCTTGCTCACACTTGTCTCTCTTTTAAGTTCTTTCTGGCTTTTCTCTCTGATGAGAAAAAAATAATTATGACATCTATATAAGCTTTTATGGGTAATTCTGCCTATTTAATCTTACCAGGTTTGCAGAGCTCCATAAAGTGTATCAGCTGTGGTAATGTTCTTCAGAGGTAAAAAAGCATTTAGAAATTGAAACATCTGAAAGTATGTCTTACATTGCAATTAAATATTTTCTGAACTTATAAGCCTGGAGTCTGCAATCACAACTAACACAATAAATGTCTACATACCAGAAAGTGACTGGCCCACCAGTCAGCAAATGACAGCTCAAACCACGTCTTGTTGCATTCTGATAGCAAAGTAATGTCCCCCATAAACCTGAGACTGCAAGACTGCAGTAGCACAGTGCAATGGTTTACAAAAAATATAAGAAGAATATAAAGAATAAAAAGTTGTGATAAACAGCAACTATTATTTTTAATTATGACTGCTTGCTACTGATATTGACACTTCAGAGTTACTTAGCTGCATACACAAAAAGCCCATATAGTCTATGATTCTCCAACCACAGTTTGCCGTGTATTAAGTTCAACGTGAATGTCCAAGTATGAGTACCTGTACATATGTCTACGCATACACGTGCGCCAAAACTGATGTCCACTCAAAATTTAGAGAGATTTCGAACTCTGTCAATTATGTGTGACGTTTAAAAAAACTTCTGGAAGGTAGATTACATCTACATGTTACATCATCATACAACATATGAACAAGTACTGTACGGTAACTTAATCCATATGGTCGATTTCCCTTCCTGCCACCTTAACTCACACAACAGTTTCAATGTTTAACCTTTCGCAGCATCTTCCAACAATCTCAAGTGCTCTCAGATCTGAGCTGCTGAATCTCAAAACTATTCTTTCACCAAATTGCCGAATTTCATATCTCACTAGGCAGTCTTAACACACAAGCTATCACTATCAGCCAGAAACTCTGATGCATATTAAAAATTCACGGAAACTAAGTAATATGAACATAATAACAAAACAAGTTAAGTAAAGATTATATTCTGTTTGAATATTCATAACTTAGGTCAATAAAAATTCCCTCTACTTTCACTGTTATATTTATTTGCTGCAGTATTCTCTTTTTTTTCCTGCAGTTTCCATGCTATTACAGTCAGCCAGTCTTAAATCTACTTGCTACAAAGACAATGTGGGTCCAGCAAACAATCAGTTTCTGGAATGAGTTTTAACCTCTTGCCTGAAGAAATTCATCATTAAAGAGCAATAATTTTGAGTTTCCATTTAGGACAGGAAACAAAATGAAAAAAAAAAAAAAAACACAACAACAACATAACTAAACAAGTCTTAAAAAGAGTTACGAGGATTATGAATAGCCAAGGCAAGGAGGAAAAGCTGAAATGTAACTTTTTCCATTCTGTAAATACACTCAACATGTTGAAAACACCATATGTTAAAAACTGGGACAGATGGACACGCAAGCAATATTTAAAAAGAGAAAACAATAAAAAAGTGAAATTCCGAGTCGATGAACTGATTTAAAAACAGAAACTGAAGCACTTCTACTCAAAATGCTTTCTTAAAATTTTACCACGCTCCTATTGTCTTAGCATGAGTGGCTAAGAAGAGGAAGAGAAGTGCACAATGTAGTCAATAACTTCTGTCCAGAGGCTGCCATTTCTGTCATGTTTCACCAGTGGAGGCTAATAAACCACATTCCATCCATTTTTAGCTTCGTAAACTATTATGGGCCTTGCAGAAGCTCTGATGCCTCCCCTCCTAATTTACACGGATCAAATATGTGGTAGACATTAAGATGTCAACTTTAACAAACTCTAGGTGCTTTCACTAAACAAGAGACTTCTTCCTCAGACAGATTAAATCCCACGTGGCATCCAACATTAGTTTCCATATTATACATACAGCAGCTACATAAGCAAGTACTACCAGCTTCAACCAAGAAAGAAAAGACATGCATTGGGAATAGTCCAAAATGGAACCTTTTCTGACATTTTTTCTACCTCAAGTCTCTCTGTCCATTAATTTTTTTTAGATTTTCAGTGCAGAAATCCGAAAGAAATTTTAGCTGCATCTGCACCGAAAGATTCTGAGCTTAGATAAGCCCTCTTATTGGCATCACTCTGAGCTGTTTAAGTGTGTATTTGAAGAGGGCTCATGTGCAGTTATCATGCATATGGAATATCTCAGTCAGTCCCTCCCATGTACGGAACTTATGTAGTTTATGTTTCAAAGTGTCCAATCATTTTTTGAACAGGAAAAAAAACTTGAGATTAGGAAGCTTGATGGCATCAAGTGATCACACTTCATCCATTCTTGAGAAAATAATCATTTGCTGTATTTGTTCCTGTTATACTAAATTAATTTAAACTCTCCATGTGTGAGAATATTCTTTGTACTAGAAATTAGGACCACAAAACATTGACTTTGAATTGCACTCCATACTTAAAGATGCATGTTTAAGATTTTGATGAGGTTGAGACAAACCTCCTTTTACATCATTTCCCAAAAAAGCTAGCTTACAGTCACACAAAAAAGGTATTTTAGTCAACAACTTCATTTAGGAAAGAACAGCTCATATGTTATATGACAGATTGGTGGACAACTCCATGTCCTGTTCTGCTGTTCCTCTTCCTCTTTCCCAATTACAAAGAAATAAACAGTGGGAGTCAGATGACATTTCATATAGTGTTTTGAAATCAGTATGTATTACACTTGAAGCATTCACACTGCTTTGGCACATCCTTTATGACTGGTTTCCATAAGGAATCTGTGGATTTCATCAGCCAGGTAAGAACTGGAGATGAGAATAGCTAGTTTGTGAGTAGGTAACCTAGTATATTAATGAAGACTTCAACACAGAGCTTAAAAGCCAAACTTTAACTCTGGGAGGCTACCCCTTTAGCTGCTTACATGAATTTTGGAGGAAGAACGGCAAAACCTGAGGTCAAGACATCAGTTAAGCTAAGTCAGTATGGAAGTAGAAAGACTGCAGGTCTGAGTATGCAGAAAAGCAGAAGAAAACTGTAATCAGGAGGTAAAATGGACAAAGATTATATACATAGTGTTTAAAGATTCTGAGTATGCTCCAAACACAAACCACAGGACAGACTGGTGTGTAAACACAGTAGGTGGCTATCATTTCTTGAAAATTCATGTTTACATCTGACACAGCATAAACCCTGCATGAGATGAAAGCCTGCTAACAGAATACCATCAGAGTGATTTTCATAACGAGTTTTCAGAGAGAAGAGCTACAAACAAAAACATAGTATTTTTCAAAATCCATATGAAACAAAGTTCTACAAGATCTTTAGCATGCTGGGTCTTGACCATTCTATCCCAAAGAAAGTAAATAGTTTAGTGTTTATATCTTTTTCCCAGAATTATGCCACATAAAATCATTTCCAGAAAATCATTTGCATGTGAGTGAAGCGATGAAATCCCTCAACAGAAACAATGAACATATAAACATATGGAAAACACAATTAGTAAACAATCTGCAAGATGAAGTTTGTTCTTATTAAGTATTTGCCAACTAATTCAGGAGAGAAGAAAACTGTAAAACTCAGTCTGTTGTAAAATGATTTGCAAACAAAATAAAGTGTGAAACCAATGTAGCAAATGTTTTGCAACAAACTGTTTTGCCTGCAGAATACATTTTGTGAAATCATCTTCTCTCTTTACTCTATTAGAAAGTTATTTCAGAACAGTCTTTAAAGTAGTAATTTAGTTCTTTCTGCTTCTCGGAACTTTCTTTGTGAACACCTTGATTTCTATGCTTCTTATTGAGCACCTGTGTCCTTCATCAGTGGCATACCTACCCTTCTGATTCAGTGAAACACTTCCCATAGAGGAAAGAAAGAAAACACATGACTTCACTGAAATCCACTAAATACGTTTTTTATCAACTAAGCATTTGTGCAAAGGTTATCTTAAATAACAACTGACATAATCCTGTATCCGTGTTATCATGAATTGTGATCTAAAGGCTTCTCATTACATAAACAATCTTCAAGTCCACCAACTCTCAATTGTAAAGACATTTTATGAAAACAAATAAACAGCCAAAACTTTACTACACAATTTAATGTGTGTAATGTCTTTACTTTTTCAGATATTTTATACTTGGGAGAAGAGGTTAGGTCTCTCTTTTTTATTATTATTATTTTATTATTATTATTATTATTTTTATTTAACAGCACTTAATACGGCTTTCTCAAAAGTATCCTCTTGAAATTTTGCACAGTTATCCTCAGATGGTCGTGTATCTATTTTACTGTCAACACTCAATTTGCTACATTTTGTGGGAATCAATACGTTCTTTCCTTCCAGAGTCATAGGCTTCTTATTTCTTAGAGAAATAAACTCATTTTAATGTGGATAAAGCACAGATGCTTGTTAAGACTTTCTGTGAGAAGGCAGTCTCTCTACACAGGAATTGAATCATCTACTGTACTGCAGTGCAGTTTCCTGAACTGATATCTTATGAAGTCTGTTCTCACAAATAATGAGACAGGATTATGCAGCTTTGTTAACATCATACAATTGCATTTCATACACTGAATTTTCATCCTTAAATTCGATACACAAGTGTTTGATAACAAATCAAAATTAGGAGCCTCACAATTATGCAGGCTTTTTTTATTAAGCTAGTACAAATTGTAACAAAACATAAATGTAAAACAGTTCATTCAATTGGCTGCACTAATAGCAAAAACACATATTCCCTACTACTAGAACAGGATCTAGCATACTGGCATCTCCTTGATGTTTTTAGCCCCATTCCTCTAACATACCACAGTTTCAGTGGCTTTCTGAATCCTTTGCGTATGTTAGATGCTGCTCTAAAAAAAAGATTCTTGGACCATGTTGTGTGGAAATTATGAAAAAAAGTTTCTTTGATATTCAATAATCTTACTTATTACTCAAATGAGATCTTTTAAACAGAACAGGTTAGGGATGTATATAGAAAACAGTGCCTTATGCTCTTAAGATGTATACCTAAACACAGCTACCATCTGTTAAGAACTTAGAGGTATACTGCATTACAAAAATAAATGAATAAATGTGGAACATTGAATGTAACACAATGATTTACTGCCTTTTTTTTTTTTTTTTTTTAACTGGAGTAAGAAGAGCAATTAGCCTTTCAGTTAATTAGCCTTTGTGGTGAATACATAGGGCAAAGCCCTGTCACGACGAATTTCCCAGGTCATTCCATGATTCACAGGTATAGCATCCAAGCTTCATTAGAAAGTCAAGTCACCCTAACAGGTTCATCTGTTAACCTCAAATATTTATATGACCCAGTATATAGTGGTTCTAAAAGATACTCAAGAAAACATGTTGAGTATTTTAGATCACTTGCAAAGTTATGTTTGGAAAAACAGTAACTATTACAACATGAAAATGATAAGGGTAATAAGCAGGAAGGAACCCTATGAACTAGGGCTTTTCTTAAATTCAGTGTAGGCTTAGCAGTTCTTTGCCATTATTAAACAGTCAAGACAATGTCTGTCAAAACTCTCCTGTAATGGACAGTCTACCCTCAAGTGACTCCATTTGAAGAGTTCTGTAACCACTCACGATGAAGTTTTAATCTGTGTCTATCTTGAATCTTTATTCCTGAAGAGTAAAAGTCATGCTTCTTATCATCTGCACTACAGAAATGTGAGAACAGGTAGTTCCTTTTCAGCTAGTCTTTTTAAACACTTGAAGACACAAGTCCTCCTCCTACCCCTTCCTCCACCTTTTTAAGGTCTTGCTTCTTTAGGCTAAAGCAACTCTGGTAACTATGTTTGCTTGCACTTTCTAGAATTCTTCAAAGAGAACCATTCCTATGCTGTCTGGACTTTCTCCAAGTGGTTTGCAACCATTCAGATTTTTCATTCAAACTGGGAATATGTCTCAATCTAAGCAGAATAAATTGGAAGTTTTAAGAATTACTGTATGTATTTTACATGTTGTTAAATGCTACCACTGTTTATATAATGCAGTTAAAGCAGTACTGCATTTACCTTTAAAAAAAAAAAAAAAAAACAGAAAACAGCACAGTATTTTTTGACTCCTCTTCAGTATGAGAACCTCAACTATCAGATTCTCTCCAAAAAAAACTACTTAATCTTACCCATGCCTTTCTTTGTTTACATACTTAACAAATTCTAACTGCAATGTACACTGCTCCTGACTGTACTGATTTTTAGACCACTTTTTCCGTTTGTCATGACTTTTTTTGAATTACAAACCTATGCTTCAAACTGTCCTCCTATTCCTAACAGCTGCATGCTATTGTCAAATATAATAATCATATTTTCTACTCCAGTATTTGAACAACTAATTAAAACACAAAGCCATATAAATATCTGGACACACAAACAGTATTTGCTGGAAAAACATTACTTGCTTACATAGGACTATATAAAAAGGAAAAATTAACATCCATTTAACTGACCTACCTTTATCTAAAGAGCAGTTTCTTTCACTCAGTTGTGCAAAACAATTTCACACAACAACACAAACACAACCAAGCAAACAAGAAAAAAGCATGATACTACCTTCTGAGGAACCTGTATTACCTTTTAAAGCTTGATCACCATTTGATTTTGTATGGGACTGAAAAACAGTAAGCCTTCATGCTCCAAACACTTACATGTGTGTAAATTTGAGATGTAAACAAGCTCATCATTTTTAACAGGATTACCAATATACCTGAAGTAAAGCACATGACATTATTTGAAGGCCTAAGTAAGTAACTTGGATGGATGATTCATGCTCACAATTGTTAAACCTGCCTAAATTTGGGCTGCTGCCTATTCTCAGCTTCCCACTTTAATTGTACTCTAGGGGGTTGTTTGGTTGAATTTTCTGTGGCACATGTTAATTTAAAGATAAATCAGTCCCCTGAACTGTCTGGTTGCGTAATTGCAAAAGTATCAGCACAGGAGAGGCAGCAGAAAGGCTAGGACAGACCTGCTTGGCAGCATCCCAACTGTATACTGAGTTCCAGCAATCACTGAACTGCTAGCACACTGATACAAAGTCACCCTATTTGACTTCAGTTCAGCCGTTTTTTTCCTAAAATGTCTGTAATAAGGTACTGTTAAATATTCTTCAAAATAAGTGCCACGTCATAGAAAAAAATTCTCATTACCTTCCAAGTTATTAATGAATTGTCTAATCTGATCACATTTTCAAGTGATTTACATTGCACTACCTAATCTAAAAATGGCACTGGAGAGTACAGAAGTTAAAATATGAGTACCACATTCTCAAGACAGGTGATGAAGATGAGTAGTATTGTATATTAGAAAAATACAATTAATACAAACACAAATAAAAAAGTTTGCTCAAGTAAAACACAGTCTGGACTATGATACAACATATTGTTTGAGTCATGGCTGAGAATTCAAGTATTCTACTTTTGCCTGGTAACAGCATCTTTGGAATGGTTTAAAACCTATTACTATTAATAAATACTCCCCTAAATATCAAAGAAGTGGGTTCACAATATTAATAAAGAAAAAGGCACAAGTGTGAAACATTTAAAACCTAGGTGACATAACTATTACTCTTATTGTAACTCAGTCCTCCAGCTTTCCGCCCGGAGTTTCAGTGCCATCTCTGAGATCAGTCTAGGATTATTGCACTTTAAGTGGGACTAAAGATAAAATGAGGTTTTAACTGAGCTAACTCTAAGATAGTCATCACACCAATGACCTAAAATGAGTAAGAATAATTATCTCAAGTACCTCAAATGTCGCTAATCTCTGTTCAATGCAATTATGAGTTATACGTATAGTAGATTTATCAAATTCCTCAGCTATACATTCTGTACACTTTGTAATAATTTTAAATGAAATAAACTGAAAGACATTTGTACTCTAATAGAAAGTACAAATATCCTTTCTCTTACCCATAACTTGTTTTACTAATAAAACAGACTTTGGAGTTCTCACCTCATTCCTCCTGTCTACACCACTGTCTAGCTTCTCAACAAAGAGGATAGAAAGGCTGAGAGGAAGTCTTCTCAGTGCTTTATTAAATGTCCTCCTGATTTGTGCAACACTTCTTATGCTCTAACAGAACTCAATCCTGCCAATCCTCTCATGAGGATTGGATTACCCACCACAATGCAGCCTTGAAGCAGAGTGTTGCAGTCGTGCATTCTCAGAAAATAATTAGCTTTTGTTACTGCTTTTTAATCAGACTCATTACTTCCCATTTCAAACACAAAAGCTGTAAAGATAACGTGCTCAGCCTCTGGACAGTTCTGGGACCAGCTTCACTGCTGTCTTCATCATGAGGAGATGAAGTTTGTATGATAAGAATGAGTAAACAGCAATCACCTCAGCACTGATCTTTGATAAATTCCACAGTGTCCAGACTAAAGGGAATACCTTCAACAACTCTGTAAGAGGGGCAGAGAGAAACAATACAAAAACACACATAGCAAACTTAAATTAATGTATGGACCTAGCAAAATTCATCAGGAAAGAGGTGGTCTGGGACCAGCTATTAAACTGAATTCAGACTACAGCTTGATGTTAGGGTAGACACTGCATAACCCACAATTCCTCCCAAAACACTGTGCCCCACAGAAGGTGGGCAAAAAAAGTATATGGGTGGGGAGGGAAATAGGTAAAAAGGAGAAACAGATAAAGAGAAATTCCTGACTCCTACTACAGTGCTGAACAAGAACTCTGCTTGTTTTCAGATACAGAACATCACTGTTTTTCTTGTTAATAGCCTGTTTTTTGTACAGTGCCTGATTTATCAGTTTCTGAATCTGTGCAAAAAGGGTCTTAATTTTAATATACATTACAGCAAAGGGGCACTCTCTTCCACGTGCCTGCCATTACTTTCATATAACGTGGAACAACATGTTTTGCTTAGTTAGAAGCATTTAGGCCTGTATTCCTCTCAGATGTTAGTGATGTCCAAGCTTCTTTACATTCCCTCTTTCATACCTCTGCACCTCTTCTTCCTTCTTCCTTATTTCTCCTATCCTCACCCCTTC
The DNA here is from genome assembly GCF_009819795.1 of Aythya fuligula. Lineage (NCBI taxonomy): Eukaryota > Metazoa > Chordata > Aves > Anseriformes > Anatidae > Aythya > Aythya fuligula. Next base: position 3,743,853 of record NC_045565.1, on the reverse strand, counting down.
AAGTGTAGTTTCCTCTTGAATTACTAGTCTACTACACTAGCAGCTGCCCGTTCCTTTCTTCTTTCCTCTCCTTTCTTTTTTCATATCACCACCTTCTCATCCCAAACTTTTTTTTTTTCTTTTACAATTTCTGAAAACTGTCTGTTTTCACTGACTAACACATGCAGCATACATACATACCATACATTTATATGTAGAGATTTACTGATTTTACTAAATTCTGTAACTGTATTTTAAAATCAAGACTGTAACGGTTAAAAAATGACACCTCACTGGCCTCTAGCAAGTGGAGGAAAACAAAGCTACAGTTCTTTGTCCGGTGACAATGTTACCTGTTTCCTAGGTGTGTTCAAGCCACTATATAAAATGTGTACATCCATCCACAACCAATGCTGGCTCAAAACTTTGTCCAACAATCAAGTGGAAAGGTAAGAACATCCCTTTTGATTTAGATCTAGTACAGCCATTGAATGACTATTAATCTGATGACAGTGAGTTGTTTAGAATGGGACACTGAACCAAGTAATTAAAAAAAAAAAAAATAGCTTACCAAAGCATAACTCAGTGCTGTCTTCTCTTCCACCATATATAGATTGTCAGAACAAAGGAACAAAAGGCAGCGAGGAAAAAAAATGAAGTATATTCCATAGCAAAATGCTTCATTAAGTCATGAAAAGGCATAAACATCCAAACAAGTATGATTCTTAAACCCCAAATAGATGCAACACCCTTTCAAAGGCATGTAAGACATTTTTCCTTCAAAATGGATTTAAGAAAGGGAAATTTGATCTTTATAGTAGAAATTCTTACTGCAGTCAAGAGACACTGTTTTAACCATGCACATGCAGACTAGTTAACCTAGTTTCTAAAGCCTCAAGTTCTCATACTACACAAAACACAAGTTCCCTTGAAGTTGAATATACAGAACTTCATCTCATGCCTTTTCAGAACACTGACCACACTATCAATATGGGAAAGTAGAAGACCTATAGACAGAATTCTCAGCAAGAACATCCCTTAATCATATTGTGTGCATGGGAAATAAAGTCAAAAAGCTGAACACATGATACTCCATCCAAGTTCTTAACTACTTTTTCTAACCTTATAAATGACTGAAGCTCCCTATGCAGGCTTCGTAAACCTGTCACAGTACCAGCATGCTCTGTTTTATCAGTGGCCTCCAGAAACAAAATGTTAAACTAATACCATATTAAAAATAAAATGATCAAACATTAAAAATAATTATTGTGCGATAATAAGTTGAAAAGATACATCCTACACCTACTTTGCCTAAGTCTTCACTGAGGAATGCTCTAGACACGCAGCCCAAGTCACAGAAGGCAAAGGAAGGGACTGGGAGAATGAAAAACTGCCCAGTGTAGAGGAAGATCAGGTTTGAAACCATCCCCAGGGAACCTGAAGATGTACAAGCCCACTGGACCTGACAAGATACCCCCACTGGACCTGAGGGACAGGCAGATGAAATTGCTCAGCCACTGTCCATCATATTTGAGAAGACACAGCAGTTGGAGAGTGTAGTGATAGGACAGTGAGCAGCTGTTTTAAACTAAAAGAGGGGAGATTTAGATTAGCTATTAGGAGTAAGTTATTTACTCAGAAGGTGGTAAGGAACAGTCTGTCCAGAGAAGCTGCGATGTCCCATCCCTGGGAGTGTTCAAGGCCAGGCTGGATGGAGCTTTGAGCAACCTGGGCTGGTGGGAGGTGTCCCTGCCAAGGGCAGGGGGTTGGAACTAGATGTACTCTAAGGTCCCTTCCAACCCAAACTGTTCTGTGCTTCTGTGATCTGCTGTGTTCATTTTTTTCCAAACTAATTACTTAAAGCAGCTAACATAACATAGTCAACTATGCTGAAAGAATATCTGCTTCCTGTTGGAAATAGCACTATATCAGTAAAATCCTACTTTATTTTAAAATAACATATATGTATATATATGTTGTTTGTATGGCTTGAGCAAGTATGGTTTGAATGCAAACTTAGTTTGTTTTGTTTTTTTTTTTTTTTTTTTTTTTGTTGGTTTTTTTTTTTTTTTTTGCTTTTAAAACTCATTCACCATGTAAATGTCTTTTAAGAGACAACTAAAGCTGACTAAGATGTCCAAGAACTTCCTACTTGAATGCATGTTAGTGTACCTGTGTACCTATAGGGTTTTAAAAGGGCTGACTGATGGGAAGCTTAAATAAAGACATCTGCTTATGCAGGTTCCTAGAAGAAATTGATGGAGAGCAGAAAAGTTTTACTTCCCAGTGTTTTACAAAATGGATCAAGTGAAACAAAATGCACCACGAGGGAAAACTTGATAGTAGTCTGAATTTTCTGAAATCTTGCTAGATGATTACAGTTGTCAACAATTTCCTTCAGACTGGGCACAGCAATCAATGTTTTATCAATCACCACAGAAGTAAGTATTTCAGTGTCTCAATTTCTTCAAATACTTTTATGCAAAGGGGAACCCTTACAAAGCACTGTCTATATCAAGGGCATGTGTGAGAGCATGTATGCTCAAGTGCAGCGCAGGGGCTCAGGGACAGCACCAGGAACAGTTAGGTAGGCCAAGTGACCAAGACAGCTGTGAGGGAAGTCTGGGTGCATAAAGCAGATTGGTCAGTGCAATTGTGTTTGGGTGGTCCTGTTTTGACATCATATCTGAGGGTTGACTCTCAACAGAAAATTTGACATTTTCAACGAGCATCATAGCAAGGAAAGAACGGTGAATGTAGCTCAAATAAAAGAGGGATAAATAAGGTAAAGTGTTTCATAAATTGGTATTAATCCAGGAAAGTAACAAAATATATACAACCATAAAAATGTTGAGAACTACAGATATGTTGCACTGAGGGCAGCTGAGCATCCTCAAATATTAACAAGAATCAGTGAATAGTGAAAAGGTAAGAATAACTTATATGAAAAAGGGAAGAGATTTACCAGAAAATGAAACTTTTCTAATGAACAAAGCAACTAAAAAAAATCTGCATAATTATCTCCTTTCACCATACAAGCCCACTCTCAAACAAAAATATAAAGTCACAGAATAGCAGAATATCCTGAGTTGGTAGGGATCCACAAGAATCAGAGTCCAACTCCTTACTCTACCCAGTATCAGCCCAAAATCAAATCCTACATCTGAGAGCAGTGTCCAAATTCTTCTTCAACTCTGACAAGACTCAGTACCAAAGCCCACCAATTTGAGTAGCTACACTTATTATTGAGCTATGCAAAGTCAGAAGTATACCTTCTTGTTTAAGGTACCTTACTAGGTTTTCAAATGCACCTGATTACAACTTTAGGTGGATAACTACTCTTAAAAAATGTAATTAATAGCACACTGCTCTCTACCCTACTTCCTTCATGTCACTAGTTCAGCTTCTGCTAATGGGAACCTGTCCTTGATTTATTAAAAAGCAGAGATGCTTTATTTTGACAGCTATACATATATGTATCTAAAATAATATTCATTTAATTTATAATATAAATTAAGCACATAACATGGATTTTTTAACAAATGGTAAATTATTGTATTTCTAATAAAATTTAATTTATAATATACTTTTATATAATATATAATTAAAGGTTATTTTTACATTTATTACTCTTTCATTTAGTGAATGTCATAGAAAGCTGAAAATACACTTCTGAATATTGCTTAAGCTCATGCTGTATTTAAACATTTTTTTTTTTGATCCCATACATCTCTTGTTAACACCTCTATGTTTTTTCTCCTAATGTGCCATGTTGTATGGGAGAAGCAACAGGAACAGCCCTGTGGCAACGGTCAATAAAAAACACAAAGACTGTTGAGGTACCAAGTAACAGGCCTGTATCCCTTTCCTTCTCATGATCAACAACAAATCTCATGACATATTAAGGATTACCATACCTCTAACTATTTTCAGAAAGAATTCCATAGAGTCCTTACACACCCATGCTGTAGGTCTCAATTTGCATGCATTTCTTTGAGATCCATGAATTCTGTTGTGTTTTTTCTTTTTTTTTTTTTTTTCCCCCACTAACAGCTTGTATCCAGCATTTGCATTTCAGTATATGTCTATAGCATTTACCAGTGATAATATACAAGTAGACTTCTGAAAACAGTGACTTCTAAATTAACTGCCAATCTCTAACTAACAATCACTCGGTTTAAGAACTCAGAAATAATTTGAAAAAATACTTTGCTATTGCCACTTATAGAAATAAGAAAGCATAAAGTAATAAGACAGCCTTATCATGAAGTCATCTTGCTGGGAAGTATTGAGCCCATGTGTTTGAAATCTATATTCCATCAAAACAGTGAAATTCTGGAACAACAACCTGGCAATTTGGCATTCACCTGCATACTCATGAATCATTAATCTGAGCTTCTGAAACATCCTCCATTAGAAACGTCTGTCCCTTGGAGCCATTTATGGATTCAGAGAAAATGAGTTATAATTATGAGTAACAGAGTGAACACAGACTGGAAGAACTTGTTAAGTTAAAACACAGGAATGAGTCCTAAAGAAAAAAGGACTAGACTAATATTGGAGCTAGAAACTCAAGAAATGAAATGCTCAATAGGACAAAACTTGTAAGCTTGTCAACAAAAAAAGAAACCAATGCTAGCATCAATTAACAGAGTCATTCCAACGATTGTTAACACTGATTCTGTGAAAATATTGCTTCATAATAAGAGACCCTTCTGGACACAAAACTAATCTAAGAGCAAAATTAAAGCACCGTGTGAACCTTGGCCAGGCCATGCTTGAACCTTGTTAGTTACTGACCTCAATGACTAACATCAGTGCAGCCTTGGAATTTAAGAACAATCCTAACAGATACACTCAGGCTAATGTAGCACATGGCTCATTCTTAAGAACTCTTTAATTCTATTCAATTACCTCTTGTTTGTTGTTCTTAAGAAATATTTTCCATTCCAGCTATATTTCTTACGGTTTAGCACTCTCTTTCTAGTAGAAAAAATCCCTTTTATTACATAAAAATATCAGAGCAGGGTAGAAAGAGCAAGTAACTTGACAAAGTAGAAATCACAAAGCATTTTAGCATTGTCTGTCTCAATCTCTCATTATCACTATTTCTGTAGAATTTCTGTGACATACTACATTTAACTAGAGGCCTTGTGAGATCATAAACATGTTATTAACTTAGAAGAATTTTCTCCCTTTTGCTGATTTGACCAGTATCTTATACTATTGAATTCAGATTATACTGAGTCAAGACTGAGGTAAGTTAAAATTTCAATTTTGAATTAAAAAAAAAGACTTCCAGTTACTGATTCACAGTACAATATGTATTGTGTTCCAACCACCCCTCTTCTAGAATTCAAATTATTTTTTTCTCTGGGTTTTGTTTCCACATCAAATGCCATCCCATCTCCATTCTAATAATGTTCCAGTTTGTGGATTTTCTTGCTCTTTCTGTATACTAATACACGCCCCCCCCCCCATGCATTTATTTCTTCACTGTACATTGTGTGATCCTGAAAAGATCACACAATTTGCGAAGTCATCCATTTCTAATCCCTTTTCCTGTTCCTTCACTTCTCCAAGCCTGTATCCACTCGCTAATATTCTTGTTCTTTGTTATTACAGAACAATGTCACTCTACATTGCCCTTCTTTATGAACTGAGAAAGTATTTAAGATTCATTTTCCTCATGAAAAATTTTGATAACCTTAATATGTAAAAATGATATACTTAGGCAATGATACCTGAATATTTTCATAAACATCTATTCATAGGGGTTTTACACTGCAATCACAGGTTCACAACTACCCTGTATTCGTTTCATTCATTCAGATGGAGTTGTTTCCTACGTGGTCACTTCATGAATTTAACTGTTAATTAGAATACTTTGCCAGGGGTGATCAATAAAAAATTTTGATATTTACAGAGTAAACATTACAATGAACAGCCAGAGACTAAAAGGACAGAGGGAGGGAAGTACCTGTAAGATTTTATTAGCTTAATTGACATTGGTTTCATAACTCACGCAGAACACAAATGTTTCCAGTACCTGGTGTTTTACTTTTTTCTCCCCTGGTAGCTGTCTCAGCCTCATGGGATCTGATGACAGAAGCCACAGGACAAATGGCACACCTCTGACTGTGACAGAAAACTGCAGGATCTTATACCACAAATAAATGTCATACCTACAAATGTTCTGAACTGAGAATTTTCTGCAAAGGGTAGGGCTGAAGGCACAGGGGATCTAACAAGCAGACCTGATTATATCTGTTTTCCTCCTTACAGAAAGGAAAGCTGCAGAAACAGAAACACCAACGAATTTGGAGGAAAGAAAATTATATGATAGGATTATTTCTTTCTTCTGGGAAATAATATGCTAATTCATAGCCTAAACATTATTCTATTTTACCCAAACAATCAAATTAGTACATGTGGACGTTTCCTCTCCTAAGCAGTTCATGGGGGTAGCTAGATCACTGTTACTCACAATAAGGAAAATCAGTACTCTAAGTTATCCACCACACTCCCGAATCATGTATTTATGCTCAACTAGCCATCTGCAAGGCTTAAAGACAAGCAATTTCATCATGTATGAGGTTCCCAAATTTCCGTATCTATTCTGATTGCTATTACCTGTAAGTACCATGTTCTAAACTGTACCACCTTTCACCCAGTGGCTTATATGGTATTCCATATGAAAGAAAAAAGGACCTGCATAACTAAACATCAACTAGAAAAACTGGATCAAAAACATGAAAAAAATGAGTGACTTTGGGAAAGCAGGAAGAAAAGCTCACTTCCAGACCTCCTCCCCGTTCACAGCATTAATGTGAATCTGAACTTTGAGAAAGAGCTGCTACATCCTGAGATGAAAATTGTGAATCCAGAAGAGTAACTAAATTGTTCACTCTCTCAATACACAAGGTTGCTTTGCCTTTGTTGCTTTTGCTGGCTTGTTTTTGGTCAAAAATTTAATTCTTCACAGCAAAAACCCCTTCGACTGAACATCACATTCAGTTACTGAACATTACAAAAATCACATTTTTTTCTTGTTTTCTTCTCAATGCCCTGAAATTCATTCCATATGTAGTGCAATATAAGTAATTTTTTATTATTGTAGTAATCATGTATTAAAAATATCCTAAAAATGACTAGTGAACATTTCAATCACCATTCTAACATGTCATTTTAATCACCATTCTAACAATCATTTAAGATTGAAACAACTCAATTAGCAGCTCTACCATCACATGCTTCTGTCAATTTCTGTGGCTGAAGCTCATGAAGTTGTAATATTTGAATCATTATTACAATAACTACTGTCCTCTACCTCAAATATTATACCTACACCTGCTGTGTATTATCCCTTTCTAACTTTATGTGAGGTGCTAAGGCACATGCAGTATTAATGACCTGAAATGACTAATTGGTTTTGTTTCTTTGGCAATTGTTGTGTCATTTATGGTACCTGCCAACACAACCATCTTTAATGTCACATAAGTAGTGCCTTTAAGCTTTCTGAATTTGAACACTAAATGAAACAATAAATGTTTTTGAAAATGCAATGCCCCATCAGAAAAAAGGAACAATTAAAAAAGATACAATACAAAGGTTTAAAGAAGACTGTTCTCAGTAAACGAATAGAACAGACGTTAACAGCAAACACTAGTACAGTTATTTCTAAGCCATCATTGTATGACTCAGTTAAATTTGAAGAGGTAGCTATTAAAATCTGAGAGCATGACGTTCTATTAAAACCAATCTGACTGTAGTAATAATTGTTAGGGACTAGGAAGCTGTTTGTTTGCTACTGTGAAATCCCAGTTTGAAAGCATCATTTGCTAACCAGTAAAAGAAAGCTTTTCCCCTTCTACTTCATGATTTTGAAAGCTGTAATTATTTAGATCTTCTCAAGTTTTTCCTATATCACTTAAATTTTCCCAACTCAGATAATCTTTAATTTCAGAAACTGAAATGTAATTTAAGTATCATTAATAGTGTTTTCAAATTAACATAATTCCTTTTCGATCCTAAGTAATCAGACAGTCATTTCCTCCTAAGTAATCTGTAATGGTTTCTGAAGTGTACTTCTGTTAGCCTGAAATCTGAATTAAGGTTGTGGTTTTTTTTTTTCCTTGCAATAATTAGACAGGACTTTTAAAGCTCTGTTCCCCATTGCTAAAATCTCTCAAAAACCACTGTATTAAAATGAAAACAGTTCCATGCTGATTTACAAGTTAACTTCTTAAAACCTGAATTTTGCTTACTAAATCCTTAACCAGGCAATGCAGTACCAAACAAGTATCAAATACCAAGCATTGAAAATTTTCAGCTAAATTCATAACCGATGTACTATGTCTCACCCATATTTAGTCACAAAACTGATCATATCACTGCACAAGGACTGTATCAATATCCACTTTGGAAACTGGTTTAACTTCTTGCTTTTTTAACTCCTTTCACAGTACTTTAGTTGTAGAGCACCTCTAATCTCCTCAATTTTACTCCTGGAAACATTCTATTCAGTATTCACCACAACACTATGAACTTAGTGAAGTTTCAGCAAAAGCTTTTCTTTCCCGGCTTTTGTATTACTGCTTCCCAATAACATCTTTTTAACAGTATAGCTCCCTACACTTGTCAGCCTCTTCTGTATTGTAGCTAAAGAGTCACAATAACAATATTACCTTCTCTACTAGTATATAAAATCATGTTGTATTCTTCCAAGATCTAGTAGAGAAATATAGAAGACAAACGTTGTTTAGTTTGAGGGTGTTTTTTGGACTGCATAAACCTCAAGTGTTTAAAAGTTGAGTCATGCATCTCTTTGGGGGCTCAATTTCTAATGACACCATTGCATTATATGGCCATTCCACAAGTAGCTAAGGTGGTACTTTGGCAAATTCCTTGAAACGCACCATTCATGGTGTCTTTAGTGAGACTATGACAATCTAATTTATATAACAGAATCACGGAACATCTGGGGTTGGAAGGGACCTCTGGAGATTCACTAGCCCAAACCCCCTGCCAAAGCTTCTAATGCTTTCATAAGGGAAGACCTGACAGTAGATAATGGAAAATCTTCACTTGGTTTCTAGTCTTCATGGTTTTATGCCCTCTCATTGAATTCATTATTTCAAACACACTCAGTGACTGACTATGAATTTTATAAATTGGCTCCTGGACTGTAACCTTTGCACTGCATTTACGTATACTCTGATCACAGCAGGTCCTCTCTTCTTTTGTTCACATTTTTAACAGTTATACAACAGGGCCCACCAAAGCACTTCGTGTCATCATTTTAAGTATCTCTTCAGATGTGCTAATAGTATTTCAAAACATTACAACTCCATTTTCCTTAAGACACAATGCCAGTTACTCATAAATCCTGCCAGTATCACCACATGGATGAGAACTCCAAATGGCAGTGCAGAAAGCAAAATAATACATTTCTAACTCAAACACAGGAGATCAGGTAAAAAAGAAAGAAAAGCAAATATGCTATGATCCATCAGAATTTGCTGTAGTGATTACTAGGAAATTAAACAAATACTAGAGTAATTAAAAGCCATGGTTTCTCCTTCACAAAGCACACTATCTTACATATTAAAAATAAATGGCAATGTTCTAAATTTAAAAGTCTGATTTATTTAAAGTGCCAGAGACGATAAACTAATTCTTACACAAGGAAATTTCCACCAAAACCATCAGGAAGCTTCATCTGTTTTTAAAACTGTATCTGGGTTAAATGGGAAATAGAAACACTGAGGCATGGAAGACAATTCTGAAAAGGAATTAGGTACCTAAATTAGGTATCTAAAGTCCTTCACTGCATTTACAATTTTCTGATGAACGTAAGTCAGAAATGGAGGGAGAGAGAACACCGGCTTGCAAGGGAGAGCATGAGTGCATATGTACCAGACAGACCCACCCTGTAGTATGGAAAAGATAGGGGGAATATTTCTTAAGCACCGTCTACAAGTTTTATCTTACAGGTGGGCCACTCGGGTAGACTGCGTGGTAAAGATCACAGTGACAAAGAGATCTTGTGTTAGTGCTACTTTACATTCTGGTAGCTGGTCAGTTGAAGCAGCTGGAAACAAAGGAGAAGTCATGATATATGAAAACTGATTAAAATAAACAATAAAAACAAAGTAAGACCCTACATGACTCACAAGGGATCCTATTATGGGTCCACATGAAAACATGAGAGATTAGGCAAGAAGCATTTGGCCGTCAAGGAGAAAAGGTATTCAATTATTCACTTGTAAAATTCACAAGCTGTCGTAAGGTTTTAGAAACCTCTTTTTCTTACTTTTCATTGTCCTCTCCTTTAATTTAAGGATTAAATATGGTTGCCACAGCACTTCTTTCTCTTTCAGTTTAGATGACAGAAACAAGTACAGTTTATACAGTGATTACAAAAGGCTCAAATGAGAACAAAGTTTCCAAAAGTTTGGATAGATTTCTCTCTAATATTAAAAATATCTGTTTATAATCCTATTAAATATAAAATTCCAAGAAGTAAGCTACAGAGCTAGCTACCAGCCATCCTGCTCACTGAGCAAAGGCTGTAATTCACTGTATGAGTCCAGCAATGGCATAAACTGCTAGAGCACAGCTTGAATGGTTTATGTGCAGCAGAATTAAGGGTGAATTACAGTTACTGATAATTAAAGTTCTAAAAAGAACTCAGGACGTATAAGAACTAACAACTGCCTAGCACTCCTCTACAGACAAAGGACTTCTCTCTGTAACACAGTGCTGGAAGCTTGGGAGGTGGAGGTGAGTAACTCTAGAACAGTTCACTGCTGGGCCGGTCCTGTTGCCACAAACTTGAATAGGATCAGCATTGAGCCGAGATCAAGTGCTTTTGAAATTCAGCACAAAGGGTTACTTTTGGTACATTTTCAGAAAGGCAGCTCCCACTGTAACATACAGCTTGGAGACAAACCACTCCACTTTATACTTCACAATGGCCCTACACTGATAGAGAGGACCATCTAGAAAATTGTTTCCAATACAGTAGCAGTCTACTTACACCTTTGTAATTCCTCTTCAGAGATTTTCTTTTATGAAGTATGTTATATAAATATATACAGCCAGTACACACTTCTCAGGCTGAATAATTGAGGGCTGAAGCATAAGGTAAATTCCCAGGCATAATGCCATTGCAACTTACTGTGGTGTAGGTGCTTTATTTCTTGAGAGCTGTGCTTGACTGACACAAAGTAGAAAGCAATCATGGACCCATATATTGTAATATAGTCTGAATGCTTCTCTGGGTCACATGGGAAGTCAAATCAACCTTAGGATGCTCTGACCTACATTTTGATTCAAGGGGCTTCAGGCACTAATCAGAAAGCGGGAAATGGGGAAGGACAGCAGCAAGCTCTAGTGGTCCTTCCTTCAGCATTCCAGTAGCACGCAGTCTTTACACTTTCCCTGCAGTCCAAACTACTTGTGCAACAAATGTTTCCCAGCTGGAGTGTCACCTGTGCCATGCAGTCCTATACCTGCAACGGCACTACTCCCACATGCCTAAAAAAATTTACCCAATAGCTAGACAATTTACTACTCATTTTCCTTTCGAAAAGTATGTTCCAAATTAGACCAAAATACTCGTTGCTTTCTACATTTGCACATTTAGTCTGTCATAATTAGCTCTACTTTTTTTGTATTTTACCAAAACAAAATTACAGAAAAGAGATGAAACACAGCCAGGCAGAGCCAATCAGGCTTTTGCCCATTTGAAGCCTACAATAATCAAAGACGCAGTGCTAGAACCTCAGGGCAGAAGAGCAAATGACTGGTATCTATGCATGAGCTCTTCCGCTCTTACAAGCTGAACTGACACTATCCGAAAACTTTTTTTGGGCTAAATTTGTGTGTGTGTGTGTGTAACAGTTGAATAAGGTCCTCAGGAATAAACCTGAAGTGCCTTTGAGATAAGGGATTTTATAATGCCATTATTAGAATTCCCTGTGAGATTCTTAGCTGACCTTCTCTGATGTCCTCCTCTCTGCCCCCATCTGACTAATACACTTTTTCTTGAACTGATTGCTTTTCTACCTAGATGATTCTTTCTTACTCAATTTTATCATTTAGTTAGAGAACAGTAGATGGACAGTAACTGTCTCTGCAGTCTATTTGCCTGCATTAGCATTACGTATCTTTGTGAATACACACGAGACAGCAACTGCACTACAGCAGGCTGGTATGCATCTTCCATCATTTCCTTTGGAATGAGTGGCGCTAGCTGCCACAGGCCACTACCAAATCATAAACCATTTCTTGGGTTTAAGAAAAATCTGTTTGTTAACTTCAACTTACTACAGAAACTCTATGGCCATGCTGATGGATTGATAGGCACCTCAATACAATGCCTCCTTAATTTTTACTACCTCCGTAAAATATTGCAAACTCCTGTGTTCATTTTAAGAACACTATCCAAAATAATTTATACCTCATTCACCTGCACAGGAAAAAGCCATGTTTATGTAATTCATTAGCAAAGGTAGAAACTACATTCAGTTTTCATCACTCATAATACTGCATTTCCCTTGACTTCCAGGTAACTCCAGGCTTATCTAGAGAAGTTAAACATTAGCAGAGGAGAGGTCACCAGCATTTAAGCAGAGTGAATACTGCTTGCTTTGAAAATAACTTACGGCAGCACTAGAGGCCTCTGTCTACCCTGGCAATAATCATAATAAACAAACAGTCCTTGTAGCTGTACCAAAGCTAACAGGATCTACACTACACAAGTACACTTGAGGCAACTACAGCATGCACACCCGTGTGTGGACATGTACATAAACATACAGGCAAACATTTTCTTTCCCTATTATAGCTCCCTTTTTGACATGACAGTACTCAATTCAAATTGCTTTCACAGGCTACTTTAGAGTAATTACCAAGAAATTTCTAGAGATTATTATACACCGTGATGCTGAAGGACAATATAAAAATTTATGACATATTTCCCTCTATTCTCACAGCTGAGCAATAGCTTTTTCCTTGGGTTGCCAGTAGAACTAACTATACTGACCTGGAGTTCACAGGCTTCTTTTGAGAATGACTTGTTTTCTCTTCTGCAGAAGCTGATGATGTGAGCCAGAGATGGCAATCCTCAAACCAGAAAACAATGCCAGTATAAACAATAAGAAATTTTCATTTAACTCCATTCTCTATTAAAAAGATACCAGAATCTGTTTTGCAGAGTGCTTCTTCCTCCAGTTTATCAGGATACTGATAGACATGTAAAGTTAGATCATTACAGTTGTTTATAAAAAGACTAACAGAATGAAAAAGGGAGACACCGAGTAATTTTTCCGTTCTCCAAGCGTACAAAATATCTGTCCTCAAACAAACATTCCTATGGACCCTGCTAACCTGACCTCATAGAAGAACTTCACATAAACCATGGATTTGAGTACTATCTGACGACCTTAACCATAAAGCATGAAAGTAGCTTCTGTTAAAAATAAATAAGTAAGAATCTGAGCACTCGAATGCATTATCAGAGCGGTCTCAAAATTACCATTAGTAAGCCAGGTACTGCTAAGAGGAAGTATTACACACCCTACAAGAATAATAAAAATTTCTACACACTAAACACTCCTCTGCTATTTCTATGAAACTAATTTTGAGCTATCTCATTCATCTATACCCCTTCGATCATAAGAAAGCATATACTCCATTATTATTCCAGAAGCTTAAGTTACAAAAAATTATGAACTTCTTGAATTAGACTGGTTGTGTCACCAATAAAGTAGCAAAAGACTACACACACCACTTTGAATCTGCTGCAGAGAGGATAATAGTAACGAAGACTTGGTCATGCTGCTAAAGTAGAAGTTTTCAGCTGTTTGCTTTATTTCCACTTTCTTGCCTAGTGGAGAGGAAAAAACATCCTGGTCATAATGTTCAAAAAGCAGACAGAGAAAAAATAAATTTTATTTCACCATCCTTACCTATGCTTAAAATAATTAAGGCTCGCTGTTTGCCAGTGACCTGCAAAGAGTACAGCTTCTGCTTTTGGGGGGTGAGGATATAAGGACCTATAACCGAATAATAAGAGGAATGCAAGAATGAATATTAGAGGAAGACTTAAGTTTCTGGCTAATGCTTATGAACAAACCTCAAAGGCAAAAACAAAGACAAACCTGTTCGAAATTAATTTCAGGCTAGGAACAAAATTTTTTCTGTATCAAGTTTTTAATTTTTCTGTATCAAATTAAAGAAAAAATTAAAAAAAAAAAAAAAAACATTCGTAGCTTTTTATTCAGATCCTCATATCCAGGGAACTGGTGCTTCAATAGTGTAGTGTCTCTGATCAACTGCTGTGACCTTTTGGGTCATAGATCATCATCTGATAGAAGTGAGGGGACAGAAGATTGTTTCTATTCACTACTAAAACATTTTTTTGCATGTAACCAGCATGTGTTGTTAGAAGTATCACTTTAGAGCACAGAAGCCAGGTCCTCCACGGTCCTAAAGGTACTGCAAGTGAGAAAAATCTCACTGCAAAACCACTTTCTATTGCAAAAACACAACTTTGTTTCTCACATACATAAACACAGGGCAAAAGAGATCTATATTCCTTATACTTCAAGGCACTTAAAATCCTAGAGACCTCCTGAACTGATCAAGTCTTAATTCCTAACAGTTATAGCAGTACAGCTAAAGCAACAGATCCTTCTGCTGGAGGTACCACGCATATTAAAAGGGGTTTTCTTCTGTTGGTGTAGATAGCTGAAGGTCCTAGGTTCCCAACCACCATAAACTAAGCCAGCAAAAACAGCAGTCAGCACAGCTGCATCTAAACTAGGAATCTGCTGATGGCATGCAGTTTATTCATAATTCTGCAGTGATGTTGCTATGGGAACTTTTGTAGTGGGAGTTGCTTATATCTGATCCAAGTTTCAGAAGGAGAGAACTAAGAACAAAGTAAAGAAACTGACATGAAAAGAAACCGTATCAGCAGTGTCCCATGTGCTGTTCTCCTGGAGAATCCCAATGCAGATGAAACACTTCTCCATATAGGCACTAAACAGACAAGATGCTCATTATATCACTGATTTGTAACATACTTACTGTTCTTAATTATTGAGACTTTTATGTTTAAAACCAAGCATGCTTTATCCAACTAAATCTGCCCCTAACCTTTTTTTTTCAGCTCTCTCCATAGCTGTGGCCAGTCTGCAAGTTTGTTTCTACAACTACCGATACTTCATGCTATTATTCCATCATGCTTCTCATAAGCAGCCAAATCACAGAACCATCGAGGTTGGAAAAGGACCTCTGGAAATTGTCTAGACCAACTGACCAACTCCCCTCCTCAAAGCAGGGGCAGCTTGATCTGACTGTTTAGGTCCATGTGCAATCAGGTTTTGAGCATCTTCCAGGGATTTCTGAATCTTACTCTTAGAACGTGAGATGAAGAAGGCAGTGATGATCTCAACCTTTCAACCTCCTTTGTTGCCAGGTTCCCTAGCCTATTCAGCAGTAGGATCACATTCACCTTACCCTTCCCTTTTGCTTCTGGCAAGCCTATAGAAACTTTTCTTGTTGCCCTTCAGGTCTTTTGCCAGATGTAACCATAGTTGGGCTGTCTCTGTATTCACAGAATCACAGAATTGCAGGGGTTGGAAGGGACCTCAAGAGATCATCGGGTCCAACCCCCCTGCCAAAGCAAGTTCCCTAGAGCAGGTTGCCCAGGTAGGCATCCAGATGGGCCTTAAATATCTCCAGAGAAGGAGACTCCACAAGCTCCCTGGCAGCCTGTTCCAGTGCTCTGTCACTCTCACCATGAAGAAGTTCTTTCACATGTTGGTGCGGAACTTCCTGTGTTCCATTTTGTGGCTGTTGCCCCTTGTCCTGTTCCCACAAACCACTGAAAAGAGGTTGGCCAAATCCCTCTGTCTGCCACACTCAGGTATTTGTAAACATTAATAAGATCCCCTCTCAGCCTTCTTTTCTCAAGGCTGAACAGACCCAGGTCTTTCAGCCTTTCCTCACAGGGAAGATGCTCCAGGCCCTGAGCATCCCCAAATGACACCCTAAAATGCCTGGTCCTTAGCAAACTAGAAAAAGCAACAAGGATTTCTACCCTCTGGTGAAAGAAAGGGAAACCTAAACTGAGAACTTTGACAGGTGATCCACTTGAAAGACTGAAGACAGCAAGAGTGAATGCAAATCACACAGAATCACACAGAATTTCTAGGTTGGAAGAGACCTCAAGATCATCGAGTCCAACCTTTGACCTAACACTAACAGTCCCCACTAAACCATATCCCTAAGCTCTACATCTAAACGTCTTTTAAAGACCTCCATGGATGGTGACTCCACCACTTCCCTGGGCAGCCTATTCCAATGCCTCACAACCCTTTCGGTAAAGAAGTTCTTCCTAACATCTAACCTAAAACTCTCCTGGCGCAACTTAAGCCCATTCCCCCTCGTCCTGTCACCAGGCACGTGGGAGAACAGACCAACCCCCACCTCGCTACAGCCTCCTTTAAGGTACCTGTAGAGAGCGATAAGGTCGCCCCTGAGCCTCCTCTTCTCCAGGCTGAACAAGCCCAGCTCCCTCAGCCGCTCCTCGTAGGACTTGTTCTCCAGGCCGCTCACCAGCTTTGTCGCCCTTCTCTGGACTTGCTCAAGCACCTCCATGTCCTTCTTGTAGCGAGGGGCCCAAAACTGAACACAGTACTCGAGGTGCGGCCTCACCAGAGCCGAGTGCAGGGGGATGATCACTTCTCTAGGCCTGCTGGCCACACTGCTTCTTATACAAGCCAGGATGCAGTTGGCCTTCTTGGCCACCTGAGCACACTGCTGGCTCATATTCAGCCGACTAAAGGTGACATAACCCTGCTTCCACCTTATGGACTTCCTTTTCATGTCTACGTTTTGTTAGAACCTTCTTGCTCGTCCGAAAAGGTCTTCTGCCACCTCTGCTCAATACCCTACATGTCAGCAGGGACCATACTGGAGCTTGTAGGACATGATTCTTGAGAGGAAAGAAGGAAAGAAAGAAAGAAACAAACAAAAAAACAACCAGCTTTCCCAGGCCCCTCTTCTCTTCAGGAACATATCCCATGGGATTGTTCCATGTAAATCTCTCAACAGGCCAGACTGGTTTCTCGAGATCAATGGTTGTGAACCTGCTATTTGCCTTGCTTCCTCCTCTGATGATCCTGAACTCCACCATTTCATGGTCACTGAAGCCATGAGACAAGTTGTATTTCTTGTGTCCTGCTGTGTTGATCTGCCAGAAGATGACAACAAGGTTAAAGAGCCCTGCAAAGAGTATGGCCTGCAAACGTGTGGCTTCTTCCACTCTAAGGAAAACGTTGTATCTTATGTTATCTTGGTCAGACAGTTTGTATTTAACACCCATCACTCTGTCACCCACATTGGTTTACCCCTAATCCTAAACTATTAACTTCCAGCTGGCTCGTGACCCTTGCCCCCCTAAGCAAAGCATCACATATTCCAGCTGCTCTCCTATCAACAGCACCTTCCCCTGCTCACCTTCCTGGCCTGTCCTTCTCCCACTGCCTGGATCCATACACCACAGCACTGCAGTCAAGTAAGTTAATCTCCACCACTTCTCTATGATCCCAATAAGGCAACAGCACTTCAACTGCACTCGAGTTTCCAATTCCTCCTGTTTAATCCCCATGCTGCACATGTTAGCGTACAAACACTTACGAGGTACTCAGCTGGAGGTAAAAAGCCAAGAAGTGAGAGTACAGTGGTAAGAGAAACTCGCTAGGTCAAAATATATGCAATACTTTTAAAATGCAACTAAAATGTACCGTTTAGTACAGCTCTAAGTTCTCTGAATTAAGAGCTAAACAATAAAAAGTATACATTTGGCAAAACAGCCTCCTGCCCTAGTCCTGCCTGGTAAACAAGAACTGCTGGCTTGCTACCAGAAACAGCAACAGTGACAGAGATCTGCGTACCCCACAAATAAAGCCATAAAAAAAGGAGGCATTTGCATAATGCCTAATATGTATATTGAGTGCCCCACCTTCATGTTCACTATGAAGTCTGCAAAGACTGCAGCAGATCTCACAAATTTTGTAGTATAATCATAGCTAGGAAAAATGACTCCACTCTGAAGGCTTTATTGCTTCAACTATATCAAGTAGTGAAGAAAAGCAGTACATGAGAATGGGAACATTACTGGTAATGCCATTTGTCTCAGGGAACTCAAATGGTACATGGAAAAACCTACCAAGAAATGAAACATACTTAGCGTATGGGAAGTTGTAGTCAATATGCATTCATGTTTTATCTTCTCATCATTAACACTGGAAAAGAACAGCACTCAGCCTCTGTTCCTCTCCAGTGTATTTCTGTTTCAATACCCGTATCAATATTAATTTCCCCAGCAGAGTTACTGTCATATCTAATGAGCAAACACATGTTATGTGACGTGTCTTTTTATACCCCTGATTTTTTTTTAACGTTATCTCTAATTAATTGAGATCACTAATAATAAATTTTTAAGTGGTCACAATTAGAAGGTCATATGCTGTAAGACTGCACAAAACTCATTTAATGCATAAAAACACATACCATGTATCTCTTCCAGTTTCCTGTCATAAAAGATAGCTGTCCAACTTTGAAACTCATTTATAAGCCCATTCCATAACTGAATAAAGATGTAATTAAAGAAATAGAAAGAATGTAAATACAGCCTAGCTACTTAACTCTAAGCAGAATATTTGATTTGTGATGGTAAATCAATCCTGCAAAGACATGAATGCAGAAAAAGTCCTATTATTCAACATTTTTACATTTTAACCATTCAAGCACATTGATGGTGCTTGGTAATAACACTTCCAGACAAAGAACCTCTAAATTATCATCTACAATATTTTTACACTTAGAAGATGAATTACAGTTTCAAAATAATTTCAGGTATTTCCTTCCTTTTGATCACTTCAATTTCAAATTAAAACTGGACTCAATTGCTCCCAATTTCTGTAAGCCATCACAACACTCACCGTTTTCTTAATAAGCTGCTAAAGCTTCAGAGAGAATAGTGCTTTTCAACAACGATACATAGGCCAATTCTGGATTCATGACTCACATCTGTATTCACAAATATTGTGACCTAGCATGAGATAGCTTAACATATGAAACAGCTGCACATAGAACTGTGCATCCATATCACATCTGTTAAGTTTGATTTTTTTATTTCTTTTTTCCAGATCAGCCCTTTTCTTATCGCTTGGTCTAAATGTTGATTTAAGGTTTGTGTGCATTAGGCATACTTCTGGAATGCATCCTTCGGTTCAACCTAGCACAAAAGAAACTCAGTTTGTCTAAGATCACTTCATAATGCAAACCAGAGCACGTGGTGGTGATCAGATTTGCTTCAAAGACACACTTACATGAAAACAAAGTACAAACAGAGATGCACCCACTGAAGTTATCAAGAGTCTTTTCGTTCATTTTAAGTCTAAAAAACATGCTTGAATTCTCTACCCCCTCCTTTTATTTTTCTGCTCTCATCTTTCAGCCTAGGTTTAGTAATACACAAAGAGAAAAGAAGAATCAAGATATATTGGGAAAGAATATTTTGTTAAATATAGGGGAACTCTGACTTTTTTTTTAATTGCTTACAGTTACTTCAGCTTTCATTATTTTCATGCCCTTACCACCAAAGCAATGGAATACAGCTGGTAGTATTTCCAGACTTTGCTCAAAAGTTTGCTTTATGGTAACATCACTGTGCCCAATCTGACTATTGCAGAAGGCAATGGGATTCTGCAGAGGCTGAATACATGGCCCTCATTCAGTAAGTTGTGCATCAGAGCTTTAAAAAATATGTTTATGATGGCAAGGTGACATATATCATTTCTTTAGTATCCTTTTTTCCCCAATACTTTGCTCGAAGATGCTTCCCCTCACTCTTGCTGATACACAGGTAGAAGAAATGTGAGGGTAGGTAAGGTACCAGCACAGCACAGTGCACTGACTGAACATGAAAATACAGTTATTGTAGAAGTGGTTGTTTAAAAACCTCATATCCAGAAATGTTAACATTATTTTGTATTATGCCACTCCATAACCTTCTGTAGAAGGATCTACTTTATCTCAAAATGTATTTTTTCTTGTTTTTTTTTTTCAATCTTTTTAAACCATTCATCTTGCAATTTATCATTCACATAAAAATCATGAGGTGATTATGCATACTTACACTGCAGTATGGAGATGACACATGAAATCCAAACACACAGCATAAAGATAGCATATATGACATTAAACTAAGACATTTAGTAAGAACTTAATATAGCCATAAAGCAAGTAGCAAAAGGCTGATCAGCTTATAAACATAAAAGCAGTTTTTTATTGTGGTCATTCCTCACATAGTTTAAGCTACACTTTATCTGTGGAAGACCCTACTTATCACCTCTCTTTTTACTGAAGCCACAGGAAGTGCTACCACTTCTGTCAAATCAGTGGGTGCATCCAGCACATCTTTCCTTTCAGAAAACATACTCGGTACAAACGTATTCTCAGCCATCAGTCGGTTTGGGAAGACAAATTAAAGGGAAAAGCTTTCTTTTTTTTTTGTCCTAGCCTTTAATAAATGTATCACAGATTTATGCTGTTACAATTTTGCTTAGCTTTCCTGTCATTCTTGCCCTGGGATACAGAGCCTCAGAAAAATTAACACAGAATTGTTTTGAGTAAATAACAGATTCATTTTTTCCAAGAAAGAGCGATCCTTAACAGTGTAAAAATTATGCATAACAAAGCTTTACAAAAAAGCAAAGGTTATAGGCAAATAGACACTATATAGACAAATAGACACAATAGGCAAAAAATCACA
Source organism: Aythya fuligula (assembly GCF_009819795.1). NCBI lineage: Eukaryota > Metazoa > Chordata > Aves > Anseriformes > Anatidae > Aythya > Aythya fuligula. Next base: position 3,723,017 of record NC_045565.1, on the reverse strand, counting down.
AGTAGAAGCTTCTCCTCAGCTTACCTCCAAGATACTGAGATCTGCGTAGCTGGTCAGACTAATTGCCTTTGTAGGTCAGCAGCCGCCCCTACAACTTTCCAAATACACATGCTTGTCCAAGTTTCACTGGCTGACACATGTTCTCAGAATCACTTACCTGCTTGAAGTTCTTAGCGCTCTCTGTAGAATCTTTATGTCATCCAGGAAGGATAAGGCACCAACAGAATCCTCTGAGTGAGAACTGCTAGTCTTCGTGCAGATGTCACTTGATTATGTCTTCCCATCCAGAGGAAGTGGGCCTGAAAAGGGAAAAAGTGCTGTGATTAAATCATAATCCAAAGACCAGAGGGGTCACATACACAGTATGGTGTCCCTCTGCAATCCTAGGACACAGGAATCCTCAGCCCATTAGCTCTGCAATTCTCACATCCCATTCCCTGTGACACAGAACAAAGGAACCTTTAATTATGGACTCCCCTCCTTGTTCTTGTTCAATAACCAAAGAGCACTTTTTCTGCCTTTGTAGTTTATCCATGTTGTTCCTACCACCTTTTTTTTTTTTTTTTGGTCTCTTTAAAACTCTTCTCAGTTCTATCACACCACAGTTCCCAGCAGCTGTTTCTAACTGGCTACTCAACCATACCTGGAAGAGATAATTTGATTCCATGTTAAACCTCTTCAGCTGAGCATAAAGTATACACTTTATCACATTCAGCTTATACAAATTATTTGTGGATTTTGTGTAAAGTTCACAGTCCCTCCATGCACTATCTAGTGAAATTCTGCTAAGGTATTCTGCAATTTATTAGAACAAAACCAGGTTAGATTTTGGCCTCATCACTATGGCAAGCTAGAATTAGACTATTTTCTCTTTCCAATCCTTGTGCACATCATTTTCAGAAACCACTTTTTTTTTTTTTTTAGATGCAACTGGGTGTCCTAAACTCTGCTTGCAATAACAGGTACATAGGTAAATTCTCTGATGGATCTAAACCACCTTCCTAGCAATGATTAAAACAATACATATATATGTATCAGTTGTGTAACAAGCAAATGTGCCAAGGCTTTCCTGGGCAAAAATTAAAACAGATTAATTCCCAAAGCTGACAGCTGTGTTCTAAATTGTGTATTTCAGCAAAGTTGTACCATTTAATCACAGCATTATTATAATAACCTATTTTAAGAAAACAACTTGGGGATGTTAAAAATTCTCTCCTACAGTTTAAAGCAGGAGTTGCATTCTTTTTCTTTAAAATTCATAATATGAACTTACATTCTAGTGCTTGGCACAGAAAAGCTTCATTATAGCTGCTGAGTTGTAAGGATACAAATCACATATAGCAGTGTTTTTGCTGAGATACTACTACTCACAATTATGATGAACGCCTTCTTAGAGGTATTCTTATATAGGTATATATACTTCATTATAGACGTTTGTTTACATAAAAAGTTATTCAAACAGCATACTCAGTTTTATGTTTCTAGAAGCGCCTCAGAACTCTGTAATATTCATCCAGGTAAGGCTCATCACTGGTAACAGGTTAATGCTGCTTAGAAGAGTACATGAACAACTCTAACCCAGATTACGTAGCTACTTTCAGGAGACATGCACTTCTGTCAGCCTCTTCTGGAGCTCCTGTGACAGCTGGGATTTTTGCCACTGAAAGTGACATTAGCAGCACTTTTAATATTATCAAAGACACTCATGCTTTCAAGAGCCCACTGGAAGGAAAAGCTTAAATAATCACAAGGTCTTCAGTTCCTTTGCCATTACCAAAAACATTCATTTAGAAATGAACATAGAACCTAGCACTTGCAGAATGTACCCATGTTATTTAAACTGCTCTAGCAGTCTAAGGGTTCCCTGCTAAAGATACTATGAGTGACAACTTAAAAAATACTGTGTAATACTGACATTTTAACCCAAGTATGACACTCACAGGACAGACACAGAGACTATAGGACATCTTGAGTCATATCCACCTCTGATTTATGTAGTGGGTAATTACTTACACACCAGCAAGAGGATACCACAAACTTTCACTTCTTTTCTTTTCTGCAGCCAACAAGAACTTTCCTTTTGCTCTGCTGACTATGTCGTTCAGGACAATTCAAAACAGTTCTGAGACCATAGTACTGCCATTCCACCTAAGAATACAGACAAGTGAGAGAGAGATAAATCACATAAAGAACCATATGCATTCCTACTCAGTTGTGCTGGAAATAACAGTGAATGACCTGAAAATCTCATTTTTAAATATTAAAGCTACAGATATTTGCAAAACTGCACGATAAAAGTCATAATCAAATCCTCTGGAAAGAAACAAAATATAATAGGCAATAATTTATTTATTGAGACAAAGAAAATGTCACACTATAAACAATCATCTTCAAAACAGAGAAGAAAAATGCTATGCCTATGAATTTTTGACCTAGAAAAACATCTGCTGAAAACTGGATGCTTCTAACCTCTGTTGTATTAATTACAGAAAGTAATTAAAATTTCTTCTCTTTCAAAACAATTAAGTAAACCAAGATCACCATTTGCACGCAATATATATTTGTCAGAATTGGAACCCGAAACATTTTAATTAATGAAAATGATCTGAAACAGAAAACACCCAAACGTTATTTAAAGCCGTTGCCAGAAAGCCTTCAAACAAACATCCCTTTTAGAGCACAAAGAATTCTAGTGAGATAAAAAAAAAAAATCATCACACATTTATTTTGGGTATAGCACTAGTTAGGACAAATTTAATGCCTTCAGAAATACCAAAAAGAAGCTGAGAATAGCAAAGTAACTTTCTAGAAAACAACAAAAAGCATGGTTATTAAAACCCTCTTTGTAGCTTGGTTTATATGTAACTTTTTGAACCACAGTACCAAAGTTGGTATTATACTTTTGGAGGACCCATAGGCAGCAGAAACATCTTTTTCATTAATGACGTTCTGCACAAAACACCATAGAAAAGAACCCTGAGAAGCTGGAAAAGCTTGTGCTGCTATTTTTTCCATTATCACAATATGCAATGAATTAGTAAGAACAGCCAGAAAAATCATGGCATCATAAACTAACACGAAGAAGCCATTCAAAAATAAAATAAAATAAAAAATCAATTACATCATGCGTCTTTAAGACTACACCTATTTCTCCATGCTGGTTTGAGCCTTATATTTATTGGAAACCTGTCCTTCTAAGACACTGAATTTTTGTCGAGTGCTTTCCAGTGATGGATAGCAACCCACAAAAAAAGCCATCAGAGGTGCTTAAATATGTTTGAATGCATACTGAGTAACTTATCTCCTGGGTGACTTCAAATAAAACACTTGATACTAACTTCAGTAACCGTAAACTAAAGAAGCTGGAAGCTGCAAATCATAATCATCATTAACAGGGCAGCTGTTACGTACAGTCAATGAACTTTTAGCTACTACTTAATTTTAGTTTCACTTCCCCCCCATGTGATACAAAGTTATTCTACACAGTATCAAATGAACTGTAGCAAAATATTCCAAACAGCATCAATAACAGTTTTAAAATTAAGCCACAGAAATAATTCATCTGATTTCTACTTCTGACAGGGGAAAAATAAAAGCTTAGATGCTTGAGGACACAGAAATAAAAAAGAAGGCAGAAATAATGAAATCTCTTCTGATCAATAAATGTTTTTTTTGTTCTAAAATATTTTTTGAGAGAAAGAAGTAGTTCAAAATTGTACGAATGATACTTGTATTAACCAATTAGTGTAAAATAATACATTAAAGAGAAGTCAAATTTTCAGAGTATATTAAGAAATCAATCTCTGACATATTATTCTATTGTACTTGCCAAATAGGTTTCATTGTTGTCAAAGACAGTATAAATCATCTTTATTAAAATCCTGAATTCTGCAGATACAGCAGCTGTGTTATACTTTTGGGAATATAATCTAATATTGTACAACAAAGAGCCTATCACTGTGCTTACTGAGTAGCTTTTAAGAAAGGGAAAGAAATCTAATTGGTAGCATATCACTTCCCTAAGAACAACAAGGGATCTTAGTCATATGTGCATCCTGTAGTTAATTAGAAATTCTAGGTATGAATGTATTTTTCTCCTCAACTCCTACCTGCTGTTTTAAAGGCTGGAGGCATTTTAACAGATTTTAAGAATGACTCTACATATACATGTCTCAGACAACGATGAACCCCTACATGGGAAAAGAAGGCGTGAAAGAATCTCTCACACGACTCAAAAAAAAACAACCAAACAAACAAAAAACACAGCAACTAAACAGAAAATGTAGTAGAGAATAAAACCAGGCTAATCAGCATTACTTCTTAAGTAAATGAATAGCAGTGCCATTAAGTAGACCTTGAATGGGACTGCTAAAGCACTAAAACACTGTTAATACCAGAGCTATTGTCACAATAGCTCTTTTATCTCACAGTCATGAGTGTTTTCCTGTTCAAGAATATTTTCTTATTGCCATAAAAACGTACTTAATGCTAGGGCCATATCACCTGAACTATAGCAATCATTACTTATCATTGTAATTATCCCAAGATCATTGCCTATTCCAGCAGAGAAATGCAGTTTTGAAGAATTCTTGTATTTTGCAAAACATTAAATAATTATTGTCCTGATATATATCCTTGGTTTCTAATACTGGGCAGCTGTGGAGAAAAAAAAAAAAAGCCTAAATATGACTGGTGAGATAACAATGATAAAAAGAAGAATTTTTATACCCTATGTTATTAACAGCATGAGCCATGCAGCTGGTATGAGGACTAACAGACAACCACATTGAGTTTGATAGATGTACAAATGGAATTTGATTATGCAACCCTTATTTTTATCTACTTCAAAAAAAAGTCTCCAAAACCACACAAAAACACTTCTAACAGTTGCAAAACGAGTATTTCCTAGAAACAGACTTTCCCTCACATTTGCAATTCAAAACACTGTAATACAATGATTGTATAATGTACAGACCCAATATAAGCAATACAATCCTATTTTGCTTTAAAATAATAGCTTATGTCCCCTGAAATAGGGAAGCCTTTCCAAAAATGTTTCAATATTCAGCTGATACACAGGCAGCTTTTAAGGTTAGGGGAAAACAAAAGAAATAGAAGGAAAACTGTAACTCATATTAAACTGAAAAAGTCATTTTCTGTTCAGGAATAACACATAACACAATCAAATTACAGCGGTTTCCTTTTTTGAATTTAGAACTATATTATACAAAAACTTCTCTCTTAATTTACAAGAAATTTGACAAAGGATTCTCATATTTGGGGAACTTTGTACCTGTAGCACTGCTAAATAATATCTAAAGGTGAGAAACAGCCACATACAAGAGGCACAACAGTTGTTGAAAACGCATGCCTAAGATTGTTAACTGTTTTATTCTTTATCAGTAACAACATCCTTATAAAAGACTGAAAATAAATGTTTTTATATGCACTGATTCAATACCACACCACTTGAAAAAGATTTTCCCCTCCTGTGGAGCAGAACTGTGAGGAGCAGGACTGTTCCATTTAACAAACATTGCCACAGGACGAGCTTCACCCCTCTGACACACTTCCAAAAGCAGGTTTACGTGTTTTTTTTAACGTGTAGCATCAAGCAACATAAACTCTGTTTTGGACAAGGTAACAATTTCTGACCAACGTGCAGTAAAATACCCTCTCTGTAATACTCATTGGGTCTCCTCTCAGATACTCTCCGAACGCTTAGAACACAAAGGAAAGGGAGAGAACCTTTCCTTCAGCCCGACTCCAACGAGGGGGCAGATTCCCACCCTACGCAACTAGAAAGGGCAGTAAGAAAGAAAAGCTCTCGACTCCTCACATTTTCACCGCTAGGAACCATGGGGAGCCTTGGGCTTTTCCTCACGGTGTCGGGGAGCTCGGACCCCGACATTCCCTGTGGAGAAGTCCCTGAGGGGTGCGCGTGCCCGCCGGCCGTTAACGGCCGTTACGAAAAAAAACCGTTGGTCGCGAGCCACCGTCACGCGCCCCCTCACGGCTGGGCGGGAAGGCGCCAAAGGCCGCGCCTGGCGGGCGCAGCGCGCTGCCATGCGGCCCGGCGCCCAGGAAGGGGCCTTGCACCCAGCGTTTCTGTCCTGGCCACACAAAACTGACAAAAGCAGAAAGCACCCTACACAGAAACAACGCGTTAACATCAACAAACACGGCACTTGTCCCCATGCTCTATTACTTCGAAGCACAGAGTAGTGTGAGAGGAAAAGACTTCCATCAGCCACAGAAAACTGACATGCAGAAAGGCTGATCCTTGAGACAAAACAGAGAAAGGGCAAAAGGATTTTTTTTTTTCTTTTTCCCAGTACTATTACTTTAGTTTCCATTTTTCTAAGAGGCAGAGGGAAAAAGATGGAAGTATTATTTCTGCATTGGTTTAAATCACCTCCAGAGCCGAGCAGCTAGACAGACGTGGCACAGAGCCAGTCTGCAATGCCACACGCCACCCATATGTATTTTACATTTCAAAATCTGTCATTGCTTGCAGTCTTGACTTTACTGAGAAGTTTCACTGATGACTTTAACAGGTTTTACAATCAGCTTATATATTAAGACCCCACCCCAATACTTATATATTTACTTTGTCTTTCTCAGAAGCCACATTTCTAATCCATTTCAAGTTTTCTCCTCTCTGTAAACCTTTTTAGAAGCAAAATCATTTGTGATACCACATTCTGGTATCCGTTTGTCTTGACTGCAGAGTTCAGAGCTGGTGTTCTCGTGATCTGGCTACAACCTTATACTGTTATTACATGGTTATATTTAATACCCACTTTTGCTAAATGAAACTTTCTATACAAGTTAGGAAAGAAGGAAATCAGTTTATTCAAATTTACTATCTATTTTACTAGGAAAAAATGCTTCTGCTCAAGAGTGATCCTCACAGTAAAAGCTTGAGGAACCCTGCACGGTCAACAAGGAGAAAGCCCCACGCTGAAAAAAGTGTCTCCAGCAGCTTTTTTTTTTTTTTTTTTTTTTTTTCCCCTCAACCTATCCCTTTCCCATTTGAAATTTTAAACCTATGCCCTCTGAAATTATGGCCTAAAAAATCCCAAAGCAATAAGAGTTATGTAGTTTGTGATCTCTTTGGTGCCTCTCATCCTTGTATTTCCCAAACCATCAGGCTTTTGCCAGAACTACAGCTTATTATATGTAGCTATACATACTGTACAGTATGCATGATTAGTTACAGAGCTTGCAACAAGGGCCATCTCTGCACCTCTAAAGAACTAAGCAAAAAATTCCAGCATCGATCTTATTGCCTAGAGCATCTAATTACATCAAGATGGTAAACAAAGGTATTTTTGGACAAAATATTAAATGACAATCACAAATGAAATGTGGATTTTTAATGTCTGACAATTTTTGAATACAAATCTCTACAGAACAGAGAAAGAAAAGGCTGAAAAAGATTACTGAAATTTACTTTAATTCTTCCAGCTGGAAACAAGAAAATCCCTAAGCCCCTAAATGAACAAGATAATGGAGTCAAAGAATGGAAGACCTAAATTAACCTACCAAGCTAGATATGCAGTGAAATTCTGGCCTCAGTTAAAGTAATGGCCAAGCACATCCCAATTTCCAACTGTACAGAGCTTCTCTTATGAAGCACTGGTAGCTCTCTCATCAAGGATAATTCAGGATACTAATGTACAGTAAGGAATACACAATCAACCATTTTTACATGATCAGTCTTTAGTTTGGAAGACTACCTCTAGACATGCATCTGCAAATACCTGTGGTGATGATGTACAGATATTGATTACATCGTCCTTTTACCCGAATTCCTCTCCCAGCAGCTCATTCCTCTCGCTCTTGCTCCACTCAGCATGCAGCACAGATAATTGCACCACAACTCCTGGAATCATAATGTAGACTGTAATGCTATTTATAGACTCTTTATGACACTATCATATCCAACTTCTTTCAGTATTTCACAGCCATCGAGAACATAAAACTAAAGAGAATGGGCCACATCTCTATAAGGATTTAGGAAGGATTTGGGAACTCCAGAACTTCTAAACAGAAGGGAAAACAATTACCAACCTCCCCCTCCAATAACTCCAAATGAGCAGCCTTACAACTTCAGGACGCCTAAATTCAAATGTTGCTCTCTTACTTTAAAGGCAATCAGAATGTGTGGTATGGATTCAGCTTTACATATTCCAAAGAATAGGAGCCTAAAATTCAGGCACCATAGTACCCTGCTTTTTTCAGGACGCAGTTCTATTTCATTTTCATTTCTGATGAAGCACTGTCTTGTGGAAACATAAATCAGGGTGGATTGTTTTGTGCCTTTTCCTCATCAGCTGAGACTGTTACTAATACCTTTATTATTCTCTGTATTGTTTAATTAAGCCTCATCTCATCTGCACCCTATCTTCCCATGCAAAACTCTGGTATTAAAGCAAGCATCATTCTCAAAAGCTTTATCATTTTAGCAGAAAATACTATCAACTTCACACATCGCTGTTCCCTTTCTAACTACAGGTACAAAAGCATCAACAATTCTTTGAGAGCAGAAAGTAACGTAAGCACAAAAGAAGGTTACTTTCGAAGACAGACTAAATCATTTTATGTATGTTCAACTCTTGGCCTCTAAGCACTCATTTGTAGTGCTCTTTAGAACAAATTCAAGCACATAAACAGAGTAATATCATTTTACACCTGTAAGAAAAATCAATCTCTAAGACAGGTAAATCTTATTTCAATTGCAATTTCTTGCTTTTAGTGTTTCTACTACAGAACGACTGTGAGGTAATTTTTATTATTATTTGTTTTAATAGCCTATTGTCTTGATTTTTTAAAATCAAAATAAACTTAGATTAAAATATAAAATAACAAGGTGCTGAGGATCATTTTGGCATGCTTTTACACACACCATGTAACCATCTCTCTCTCTCTTTAGAAAATCCACACCTCTGTTGGTCACAAAATTTAGGTATTTGCATGATTTACAAAGAGATGGAATAGAATATAATTTCCAGGTATCCTCTACAGAATAAAAAAATATCCTTGCAATACAAAGTAAACAACTAAACCATACATTAATAATGTGCTTAAGTGCAAAAAACTGTTTGCCAGTGGGCTATCCTCAGTAGAACTGAGCAATGACAGCCTCCTGAATCTTGGGATATTTTCTCTTGGATGTGAAAAGGAGTATTTAAAAAGTCCTCAGTGAATTATGATCTCTGATTACGTGAGATCAATTACAAGATACACCTAAACAGACTGCATAGCTATTTATAACTTAAGCAAACTTTATGTTTTCAAGTTAAATTTAATTTAAATTGTTAAGACAAGGAAAACTCAAAACCAAGCAGTTCAGCAAAATCCCCAAATACAACCATGCAAACTAATCTGCCATGTAAACTAGCCTGATTCTCCTTTGGTCCCAGCCCTAGGAAATCACCCCAGTGCAGAGAACAGAAGTGCAGAGGGGTAGCCAAGTTATGGATTCTCTGTATGCTGTTCTCCTGGCTAACAAAGTAAAGAGGAAGACCCAGAACCCACAACACACTGAAGCTTTTACATAAGCATAATTTGAACAAATATAATTTAGAAAACCTTCCATATCCATGGATTTTCTTATTAGTCATTTCTAAACTACCCTTTACTTTAGCTTTATAGTTCTTAACCTCTTCTAGAAATCCAAAACAGATTTTTAAACTATGGAAATGAAAGAGAGACTGATGTCAGGAAACAGCCCCAGAGACAGGGTTAGATACTATGCTGGAAAAAATCAGTGTCTTTTAATGAAACATCTGTTGAGACTCTACCGCAGAACTCTTTCTTTGTGTCTATCCAATTTTTCACGTACTTTCATACAGTGAAGTTTTCTGAATGACCAGTCCTAAATTCTCTTTTTTCAGAAGGTATACAAACCATCTCTGCACGGTGTATACCTCACCACAAAGCTGGCAGGTCATGCCTTTCCCTTTGCAGACAGAAGCCATAGATCATTAACATTTCCACAGACAAATCTTGCTGTTTTATCAAGCCTAACTGGGAGCAGAAGTATTGGCCTGATTGAACCGGGTGAACTGGCAGTAGAGGGTAAAAGATATTGATCATGTAAGAAACAGCAAGGTGACACGGCTCTAGAATACAGAGGGAAGATGGGATGTGTAATAGTTCTGGCATGAACTGTAACAGAACTTTTATCTTTTGTCTTTTTCTTTTCTGCTTTGAGCTTTGCTTAAAGGAAATTAAATGTTTACTGTGACTACAAAGTAAGTGTGCTAACCACCAGGCTACCAGGCTGAAAAACCTGTATCCCAGTGCTTATGCAAGTAACTCACTTTCTCAAGAATCTTTCAATTCCAATTAGCTTCTTCCCATGCCATTACTTATACCACCCTCAAATCACTTTCTGTAATTTCTCCCATCAGCTTCATGCTGATGCTTTTAAAACACCTGTAGATGTTGTGTTGATGCGAGTCTAACAGACCATCTAACTAAAAACACCTCCCTTTAGATTTAAGTCATCATTCCTCCCCAACACAGAATATAAATGTTTGACAAGTTATGTGAGTTCTGGCTACATACTGAAGTGTTAGTGTTCAGGATCAGTTTCTTCTGAAGTCTAACAGGAACTTTTTCTGTATAAGAAATTATTTACCAGACCATTTGTGAATCAAAATGACCACTAACACATGTTTTAAATGCCCACTTTTAATTGCTTGTTGCTACTAGCCCAGTTGAAATGAGTATAGTAACAACTAATTCAATCTGTATTTAAGATTCTACCTTTCAATCACCTGCAGTAAAATCACCAGCAATAGAAAAAAATGTCCTCTGGATACACATTTCTTTCCATTGAAAGAAATCCACATCTGAATTCTGACCGTCAGCTATATAACCATGCAATGAAAGCCACCGCATACTGCAGGCTCATTTAGCCTCACTTAACAGTCATGTCAGTGCTGCTGCCTCTGCAATAGACAAGAATTTTGCCTAATGCACAAAGAAAATGGTGTCTTAATGTTAACATGAATCTACAGGCCAAAAATACCACAGAATCACACTGTAAGTAGGTGACACTGCCTCCAGAGGCCCTTCAGGGACGTTGTGCCAAAGGAAGGCACAGAGCAGGGAAGGAAAGTTCATTCCAGATCAACAAGATTCCTCGAGTTCTCAGGGGCACAACAGTCCTGATAAACACTTTAATGAACAAACACTATTTTCTCTAACATCATAATGGCCTTTATCAAATTTAAGAATAAAATGCTGTGGATGTAGCTGTTTTCTCTAAGGATTTATTTTCAAACTCTGAAGAACTGAAATGCTGGTAATCTTATCAGCAGAACATCAAAAGATCAACCCCTGAGGTTGCTGCAGCCAGTGTAAATGTCATTAGCACTCTCCAAGAACCATGTATTTCAGTTGCACAGTAGTTCTTTACCATATTACTTGGTATGGAAAATGTTTCAGTTCTGAGAGGGGAAAAGTTAACTACAAGATGATTTCCATTTGGTAGCAGTTGCCTTCAAAATACTCATGCCAGAAGTCCCCGTCTAACTGGTCTGAGACATGAGCATTGATACATGGCAATGTTTCAGTTTCAACTAATACACAGGTGACACCAGCTGCACTTCTCTTTAAAGGTGGGAAAAAAAAAAGGTGTGTGTGTGGGGGGGAAGGGGAACCCAATCTGTTCTTAGGGCAACAGTTAGGACAAAATAAAAAAAAAAAAAGAGAATTGTTATCATGATGCTGGTAAGTCACATTTATAGTTGGTTCAGTCTTTTCATTTCTGTCCCTAAGAGAGAAATGAATTCTTGTGCAGAGTTATGAACATGAGCTTTTAATAAACCTAAATCTCAGTACTGTTGGAATGGAGCTTTTAAATTTTAAGGCATTATGAAGCATTGTCAGACACTAGGTGGTAAGAAGGAGGTTTGACTGAGAGCAGCACGTATGAATGGCCCTGTGACTTTGCCAAGCAAAGGAAATTACAGTTTAACTTGCTTTTGAAATATTTAAACTTACACCAACTGTATGAGAATAGGACAAGTTTCTTTTCCACTCCACTACAGAGCAGTCCTAAACCTCTGGGGTTTATCTGCCAAGAGATGTTAGGCTCTCAACTCTATACAGTATTTGAATAGGAAATTAATGCCTGTGTCCCTTAAGGCTCTTCTGAAATTCTCAGGTGTAAAAAGGTATGTCTTTAACCACTCCGCTCATTTCTATCTTTGCCCAGTTTTCTAACTTCTTAGGTCAAGAACTCTGATTCCAGCACATGACAGGCATTTAAAGGACTGAAAACACATTGATGGTACCTAGCTACAGTGGAAGTCCACCAGCCACAGTAATTCCTTCTTAATAAATTAATTATCCTTTGAAGTGGAAAATAGCAGAAAAGAAATCCCATAGCATAATGCTGCTTTTTCTTTCCCTGTAGTCAGGTTACACGAGCCAGTTATAAAACAGTGCTGGGGAATGAGATTTTCAAGGGAGTTTAACAAAGTTGAGTGAGTTGAAAGTGGATTATGCTTTAGAAAAGGAAAAACCCACATTTCATTAACATTTTTCCTTTTATCCCCATTCTTGTTCATTACTGAGCCCCTCAAATTCATCTCTAAACGTGTAGTACTGAGGAATCAGCTCAGTAAATATCTCCTTGGAGCTGCACAGAAATTTCCCATCACGTGTCATGTAAAGTCTTTGCCTGTATTTCCCCATGTGAAACTAAAAATATTGCATGTACTTTCATTTTCTTTCTTCAATGCCTTCATAGCTTCCAGTGACAAAAAATAAGGGTTATTTATTCTATCCCCTTGCCAGCTGCCTATATTTATTTCATTCTGACACATCTGTGTCTACCATGTTCTTAAATAACTCCAATACTAGAGATTCTACAGCTTTTCCAGCAACATATTTTCCCGCTTTCTGACACAAATAGTTTCTAATAACTTGAAATGTTTTTGCTTTTGTTTTCTGAGATTCCAAGCCCATTGCTTCTTATCCAGTTAATCGCGGTCAAAAAATAATAGATTAAATTATATGAAATGATATCACAGATCATTTCTCCCAGCTTTTCTCTGGTGCATTTCCCTCTTTGTCATGACTTTTTATTCTGTTATTGTCAATACTAGAATTTTTTCTGCATTGCAGATTTTAACATGATAATGTACAGTTTCAGATTTTAAAATTATGCTTAAGCACTAAGGAAAATATTTTTAATTGCACTATATAAGAATTTATGTATTTAAGTAAAATAACGTCAGGTTAATGCCAAAAATGTTATTAGTAAATTGAAGTCTATGCAAGAACTGAAAGTGTACCTAAAGAAACTTGTAAGACATTCTTTCAAAATAACTGTGCTATAATGTAATGACAATGATATTGATGACGTCCCTTCAAATAAATGAAATACCATTAATTATAATTTACCTATAAGGCTTAATTTTCTGTAAATGCTCAGAGCTCTGTCTTTTTGGCAAGGAAGTCTTCTTTTGTTGTTCTTTCAACTTCTAATCATCTATTTCTTACTTGGCTTCATGACTTGCAACAGTGACTGACAAACTAGTTCCCTCTGGATGTGGCCAGACAGGAGCCAAGATAACATACTAGCAAGTTCTCTTCCTAACGGACTGCGGGGCAGCACAGGTCCCAGCTCTGGCACTGATGTGGCTCTTTCCCATCATGTTCCTTGATACATCACACATAGCTCCTGGCACACGACAGACTGTGACTGCACGTCACACACAGGAATGAAGACAGACCTGAGGACTGCAGCAGTGCAGTACATTTTATCTGGGCAATGGCTATCAACAAAACTGCATGACACAGGAAATTTTGTAACATCACAGAAACAAGTTTTATATCAACATTACTGTATAATTAATGTTATTTTAGCACAGCAAATATTAAACATATTAAATGACATATTATAAAAGGTGATGAACATGCAAATGAGAGTATTCCATTAGACTGAATTGTGTCTCCTTCAAAAGCATTGGGATTAAGCACAGGTAACAACACCCTCTAATGCTAAAACTCTTCAGATTTTGTATTACTTAGACTACAATTATGTAATTATTTAACATTTCTCAAAAATGCAAGGATTTTGCATAAAGCTTTCCTAAGTCATAATTACATCCTAGACTGACTTAAAAAAATCAGCCAAAATTACTCATGCATTTTAAACACAACTGAGGACAATCATGGTTGCCTCCACCCCCACATCTCAAAGATTAAAAAAAAAAAAAAAGCTGACTTTATTTGAAATGATTTCTCATTCTTACCTTGTTGAAAAAAAAAAGACTTGAAAGAAGCTTGTCCTTTCTGTCACAGCCATCATTTTTTCCATCTGCTTGAATAGGACAGTGTCAACAGATCTCTGTTAGGACAGAAGAAAGAGCAAATATACAGACTGGACAAAAAGCACTGAAGACTGTCTGAGGTCTACAGTTTAAAAAGCAGGAAGAATAGAAATGTCATTAAAAATCCTTAGCAGGGCTGGCTTGAATACTTCTCATGAGGAAAAAGGGACTAGTATGAGAAGTCTGCCAGAAAGGATTCATTGTGGGGCAGGATATAAAGATGGTGCAGAAGGAATCTAAAGCTTGAAGGACACAGGCAGAGCATTCTCTATTCATTGGACCAATTCCCATCGCAGCTTGTAACTGAACCCAACTTCCACCCTCTGTGCCAACAATTATCTGTGAAACTTACGAGTAGAGTGTCCTCTGCCTTCTGGAGCTGCTGCATTTACAGAGTAATCCCCAATATCACAGAGCCTGTAGGGGAGAGCCCAGGGGTCTCACTGTGCACACTGCCAGAACCCTGACAGTCAGGAAGTTCGACTCAGGTCTGGTTATTTTTTTTACTTATTTTTTGATAAAGTTGTCAGAAGCACATCAGATATGTAAAAAATATTATTAAAGTTACACCATAAAACTCTAAAAACTCATAGTAGTGGAACCTGCTAAGTCTAAGGCCGCCTTTAAAATGTGCATCTTATGTATTACAACAGTGTAGTCAATATAAGATTAAACCCTTATTGGAGGTTACACGTCATTAAACCTCTGCAGTATGTTCTATCATAAACAATGACCAACAGCTATTCATTTTGCAGGAGTATAGTGAGAAAGAAGAATGCGGAAAATGCAGTTATGGGTACCTGAGAAGTCTATGAGGAAATGCGGGGTTCGTGTTCAGAGCAGGGTTTGAGGATGGCATCGAAGGTAGCAGCACAGCATCCGCTGGGTGAGGAGGGGAGTGCACTGCTCTCTCTGAGAAGCCAACCAGGCATATGCCAAATGGAAAAGGTGCACACACTGCGTGAGTCATGCTTTTAAGTTCCAGCGTAGTATCAAACTGCAAATGGAGAAAGAGCTCGATTGTTACTGTAATTAGGGAATTTTCTAGTTTCTGAATGTTTGGCTTACAGACTTAAAAACATTACTTCACACATAAATACAAAAACTCAATATGCAAACATAGCATTTTGTTCCGCAGTGTTTGCCAGTCTAATTAATCAGTTACGAACGCAAGCAAAAACTGTTTGCTTCATGTATAGAGGCCAGGTAAGTCATAGCAAAGGGTTTTTTAATATCTTCCCTGATTTAAATGACTTCTCACAAGGAAGGCGTAAGATAAATATTTTACAGTGCACTTCAACCTTAGATTTGTTTGTGCAAACTATTTGGCAAACTTTTGTTACTAGCTGAAACTTTGCACAATTCAGAATCTGCTCACAAACAACTTCCTAACAGGAAAAGCACTATGGTTGGAGACAAGTATTTTGGACAGACCTACTGAGTACATGCAGAGTTGTAACAGTTTTTTAAGAAGTGTCAGAAATGGAGACATTAGATAGAAACACTATGAAGCAGTGAAATACCGTTGATCTCATCTCCTACAGTGGCAGCTATTTCACACCAAAATGTTATATATTAATTTCTGTGAAAATTCTCATCAACTGATGTAAAGGGCTCTTTGTGGTGTCTTCATGCTACCATCTTATTTCATCTCCTCAGAATATTAATTTACAGCTGCATATAGTAAATGCTACTGAAATTGGGTTTGGAATTTCAAGACAGCACAACTGTTTCAAAGTATTCATTTGGGCTTTACAGATCAGCATTTACCCACTGCAATCAACTGTCCAGCCAGTGTGAGCCAAGTCCACTGTACAGAAAGGGGAAAGTATGAAGGATTTTTATGGCAATACAGTTCATTGCTCCTGTACTTGAATTTTATGGAAGGCTCAGCAGACAGAGATGGAGGCAAGTTATTCTGCAGTCCAAACACATTCCTCTAAATACTAGTGATCCTTTAAACCATACACGTACAATTTTCCAAAGCCAAGTAATTACTTAAGTCCCTCCTCCGTACAAGTTTAGCACATGCTGTCTGATACAATCCCTTTTGTTGGCAGAAATGAATATGAATAAGGAACACTAGCTATATCCATTACTTTTAGTTTATACGGTAAAGATTTATGCACAAGCAGCACAAGTACGAAGTTCTATTATTCCACAGTCTTGAAACCGAAGTAAATCAAAAGCTTCAACACAGGGAAGTGAACATAATTCAGCCTACTAGTTGTGTTCTAGAAATAAAGTCCTGGCATTAGATTATAATCCACAGAAGATTTGTTCTACCCTGATTCACAAGAGAATGCTAAACAATGTACTTACATTCTATTCTAAGAGATTCAAATCAAGCCAGTAAGTTTCTGTTCCATTTCTGTTTTAGTACAACCAAAAATAAACGCTTTGAAATCAAGCCCTAAAGGATATTAGTTTATCAAAACTAACAAGAAGTGTAAGATTAGTCCTTGACTGTGCAGTCAATAGTATTTTTTTTAAAGAAATTAAAAGCCAAAATCCAAACCATTCTAATAAATACACATCCAACAATTTTACCTACATAGCCATTAATTTAGAGACTAGATGTTGTCTATGCTCACATAATCGCATGCCAGTGGGCTGCTAAAATCATGATTGTTATATGACAACTGAGCAACAGAGACTATAGAGAAAATGGTACCCAGCTACCTTACAGCATGTGAAAGTATTTAATGTAAGAAAAGGGAACTAACTGCAACTCAAGTCTTCCAAGTCTGAGAAAAAAATCAGAAGAATATGAAAGTTATCAGGAAAACGCTGAAAATTAACTCTGGGAAAAAGGAGCAAAAAGGGAAGAACATTTTGGGGAAGGTTAAAAAAAAAAAAAAAAAAAAAAAAGACAAGGAATTGGGGCAAATATCAGATGCTGAAAGCAGATCCCTTCTCTCTGTGACTTTTTAAATAGTGTGCTACATCACATGCTTGCGTTACTGACCACACTTCCCATCTCCCAAAGTAGCATGATTTCATCACCAGCTAGTGAAACCTAAGCCTTTACCATTTGCCTTTGTCAACTCCATCTCTGGTTTTCAGTGCATTAATGGGTTTGTATTCCTGTATGTTTAGTAAATGCACAAAATGGCTGTTTAGAAAAGATCTGAATTACATTTTAGAACAACAAGCATTCTTGTTTTAGACTCAGGATTTTATGTCAGTTTTACGTTAGATCTAATGTCAATTTTCTCTTATAAGAGATTATTAATATCGTGTTTTATTGCCATCATGCCTGTGAGCTCTGGATCTTGAGGCTTTATTAAACTAGGCAGCAGAATGATATAACAGAAATATAGTATTTACTATGCATGTTTATGGAGTTTCACTTATATAATATTGTATACTGAGCTCAGCTGCTTTTTTTTTAATAAAAAAGTGGAGTTCAAAACTTAGAAAAGTTAAAAATTAAACAGTGCATAAAAACGTTTTGAAGAAAAAGACTTCATACGTAGGGAGATTTGTTAACTATTATAAGAATTAAAGAGAAGTTTCTTTGATCAAGAGCATATGACATGAAAAGCAATGAATAATTTATATTTGACAGCAAGGTACTTCTCATTAGCAATGGAAATATTCTTTTGGTGATCACAACTTATTTACAAGCACAGCAATGTGGAAATAGTGGAAGTATACATGCAAAAATTAGTATTTTACAGAACAGGTAGAAAAAATGTCATTACAAAGCCTGTTTTTTGTTCTCACAGCTATAATGCATATACAACAAAAACTAAGCAAAAGCAAACTACAACCCAATGGTATGGATGTTAAAATAAAAAAAAAGAAAAGTAATCATGCGATGTTGTCACCTTCCCTGTCACAAATCAAACTAAAAAAAATAAATTTTGTACTGATTTTCCTCTTGCAACTGGAACAGCCAAACCCGAACACAACCTTGGAAGGGAAGAAAGGGAAGACGGAGAAAAGAAAACACGGGAAACATGATACTTGGGACAACAACTGAAATAAAGGGAAAACTGAGGCAACTGAAAGAATCAAAAACAGAAAAATAAGAGTCTGGCAGCTACTAGCTCTCACAGTCCTGACATGATGGTGCTCTCCCAGGTATCGAAGGCACCGGGTGATTCCACTCACTGGCTGCTTGCACTGAGGTGCAGGACAAGAGAAGAGTGTTTGAATGGCTGATATATCTGCCATAAGCTCACATCTGGGATCATCCTTTTAATTATGTCTCTGATAGCTTTCAGTCGTTAGTTTTTTGACAATGTTTTTGTCACTTAAGTTCAGAAAACTCCCAATGTTGCAATATCCATCGCTTACTCCAGTGAAATAAATGGGGTTGAACCACCACAGTACCAGAAGTTAACTGGCATTCATGAAAGAGGACTGCATTCAGAGGTAGCCAGTTTAACATTACAATCCTCATTTCTCATTCTTTGACTGAACGTTAAAGATCACTGGGGCGGAAAAAATAAAAAATAAAAAAATAAAACAACAAAACAACACAGGGCATTAAAACTGAGCATTCAACAGAACATGAGAACTTCTAACTTCACTGTATGTCAGTCAACCCTACACATCAGCACAGTGACTGCAGATTGCTCAGTGCTCCAGCACTTTTTTGAAATTGTTATGTCCACGCATTTTTGTTACTAAAATATCAGCTTCATACTTCAAGCACCTTAAATGTATTTCACTCAGTTAAGAGCTTCGTGGTTTAGATGAGATTTTATATATCATTAAGACTAGTTCCTACTTCCTTTGGTGTCTCAGTCTTACAGAGTGGCTTGACAATATGTAGGCACTCAGCAGTGTCTTAGGACTTCCAAGAAAGAAATACTAATTAAAATACAGCTAACAAAACTATCCTAGGTTTGGCTCTTAAGCAGGTACTTCTCTCAAAGTGTCATAAATCTGGCCTAAAAGCATGCTGAACACAGAAAGCTGGGTCTGCTCATAATTTAATCAGTGAATGGACTTATTATGGAGAGAGGGCTAAATGCATCTGACATTTTAATTTCCAATTTTTCTCCCTGCATTACCTTTAAACTCATCTTCGTATTTCTAAAGCTCTAACATTCTCTTTGAAGAATAAGGAAACCTTTCGGGCAAAATTTCAAGACAATTGGTCAAATGTCCATAGAAATGTTAATTTTTTTTTTTTCCATTTAAAAATATCAGTCCAGAATGGACTTATCTTGTTTCTAGCAGAAAAACTTTGATTCAGAACTGTGCTTTACGTGGTTAAGAACAGCATGAAACATCCTATATTTACCATGTAACTTAAAGCTCACCCCAAACTACCGTATCATATGCAGTTCGCCATACAGTACCTCTTCCACTGGAATAGCAATCTAAGACCATAAGTTGAGGGCTTTGTTGCTGTCACAGAATGCATGCAGTTAGGGCAGAAGAACACAGCTTTTCTATCATTCTATGAATGGAAACATTTGAGCCATGAAATCCAACCAAAAATGTATAGAGGGATTATAACAAAATTGACATTTCTTCCATGGAATAGCACTCATTAAAATCACTGAAGAAGAGGAGCCTAACCGAGGACATGGGCACAGAAGAAAACTTCTCTACTGCATGCATTACTTTTTAAGAGACAGTTTCATTTGGATTTAGAATCTAGGCACACAGAGTAACAGCACTCTGTAATTTTAAATACATCTTGTTCAGTTAGGCATAGGAAATAGTGTAATAGTCCTCCTGCCTCTCTCCCATGGAAAACTTCTTAGATTCAAATGCTTTTCCAGTAAACAAAATTATTATAGAACACTGAATTTTGTAAATTATCACATTTTATCTATTTTATTTTACTCTTTATCTGGTATTAACACTAATAAAACCACTTTGTTCCTTAGTCTAGAATAATACCTTATTCTGAAGCAGCTGCACTTCAACACAAAACTTTGAAAACTAAGGTAAAGAAATTATGTTTTCCAACTGAAAATACTATCTAGCTAAACTTGAAGAAAAAACAAACAAACAAACTTGCTTTGCTTTACCTGGCTCTATAGAAACATAAATAAATGTGTATGTGTGTGTGTACATATATCTATATATACATATCTCCCAGCCCCTGAAAGCAGGTGGCAAGTATAATAAACACTTTATTATGAATAACTCTTTAAAAATGTAAATATTTTGCTCTTTTCATTTATCATTTTTCTCATAATTTCAGCTAGTACAGCCCCTCATTCCCACATAACTGTCTTTCACTTATGGTACATAAGGGTAATAATTTCTCCTAATAATTCTCAACTATATTTTATCACAAGGTAATATTAACGTAAGGAATACAGCGTTCTTTAATAATGATTTCCAGTAATTACAACTTTGGACTTTAAGAAAACTAAAACACCAACATTCTTCTCACTGAAGTGAATGATATTCAAATATAAGCTTCAACATTTTCCTAAACCAGGACTGATTTAAGACATGCATAAAGACAGTCCTGAACCGAAGCACACCGCATTTCATACTGTACGCTTCCTCTCATGTTCAATTCACAAAGCAGGCTTAATAGCTCAAGAACACAGCTTAATGTCAGAGCTGCCAGACCAGCCATAGTGTTCAAATATTAATTCAGCTCTGCTAATTCAGGAACGTGTCAGTACTCACTGCCTCCTTCAGCCCAACAGGGGCCTCAATGTTCACAGTTTCTCTGAAGTTCACTCCTGCAGGGAAGCATGCACCTAGTGTCTTCTACATAGATTCACTGAAGAGGTTTCGTATCTGTTTCTTAAAAGCAAAATTTCTTTTCTGTAAGATGACACTGTTACTTCTCCAGCTAATACGGATTTTGAATACTTAATGTAGATTCCTGCAATTCCTATAAACGGTATCTGTTACTGATTTAATCAACAATGTGACACTGTACCTTACAGAGTAAGTACATAGCTAACAATAATTCTTCCTATACTAAAAAAAAAAAAAAAGGCCAGCATGTTTATTTTCATATTAAACCATACCACATATACCTGAGAGAACAGTAAAATATTTTGCAGAACCATCGTATGTAGTTGTTGCCTAGTTTTTTTTCTTTTGTTTGTTTGGTTTTTTTGGGGGTGTTTTTCTTTAGAAAAATAATAAAAAGACAAGATAAAAAGACAATGTTGAAGAACTTGGTATTTTACCTAATAGGTCTATTTCTTCAATACCATGTAATGTATTAAAAATGGATCATAGAATACACAGATTACCTAGCACTCCCATCTAACAGCACAGTTCTTTAAAAAATTAAAAAAAAAAACAAACAACAAAGCAGAACAACAAACGTAAATAGTTTCTGAACCTTCCACTCAAGTAACAACAGTACTCAGTGGTAAAAAGCTACACCATCTGTTCCTCTAATGCATTTCTTTCTTTTAACAGACTGGAGTCAAGGGTCAACCTTCTTACAGGAAATCTGTACTTAACAGAACTTGCCCTCACCCCAAATATGTTCCCCATGAAATG
Source organism: Aythya fuligula (assembly GCF_009819795.1). NCBI lineage: Eukaryota > Metazoa > Chordata > Aves > Anseriformes > Anatidae > Aythya > Aythya fuligula. The sequence goes on along the minus strand of NC_045565.1, from coordinate 3,701,205 downwards.
TGAACTAATACGGTCATAAACACATGATTCCTACAACTATAGACAGAATTCTTCACTTAAGAACGAAATAAAGGTTAAAAAAAAATAAAAGAAAATGTTAATGATCTCAGAACAATGGGGATTGCATGCTGATCTTATTCCTGTGGTCCCACTGCATCCTGTGCTAAGAGGCGGGTGAAAGCACACTGCAAACCCAGCAGGAATTGCAGCACACCTGTTTTCTCTATTGCCTCAACTATGCAGTGCACACACACAGCTGCATGTTAAAACGCTGAAAAGGTTGATTGTTTTTGTGAACTGCCAAAATTCAGGAGATATTCCTGTAAGATGGAGGACATACAAAGAACCTCAATACCTCTGATTCTAAGCTGATACAAGTATGACTCAAACACAATTCATGTTTTTGGGGCTCATTACCTTCCATAAAAACAGGCCCATTACTCTATTACTGTTCATTAAAGGTATACAGGTGTGAAATGGAGGAAAAAATTACCTTCAGATCATATGTAACTTAATGTGCTTCCTGGCATTCATAGGGAACATCTGACAGCTGCCTTCTAGGTCCTGTCTGCTGTTTCGGTTACTGAACACAGCTCAGTAAATGGCTTTTTGGCAGAATCTCTCTGCTTAGGGTAGCACAATACAGCCTTTCTTAGGACATTTTTCCTCGAGGTCAGTAAGGGAATGAAGTTCTAGCCATGCCTACTGGTTTTGACTGTCTCTAGTTCATGAAATCATTTTTAATTACTCCTCTATTGCTGTTTGCACAGCAGCTCTCCTAAAGCTTCCCGTATTTTTTTTGCTAGAAAGGCCTAGCAGCAGTATCCTCTCTTGATGACACAATGCTGGGTCCCAGCTCCTCTCAGCATGATCCCTTGGCTTTGTCTGTTTCAGTAGGTGCTCCTGTTCGCAGCACTGTGACTGTTCTGGGAGCATAACCCATCTCTGTCTGCTTCCCACCTACACACGTCTCAGCTATACAGCCTCTGTCTTCAACGCAGAAGTCAGCACATGCAGTGGGCAAACACTGGCCCTCAAACGGCCACCCTACTGCACATGGATGTTTCACTTAAACCAATTTAAGATTAAACTCCAAGCAAGCCGTCTGCCCAAGATTCAAGACTCGTCTCCACAATACACCTTAACGTCCTTCAGAACTATAGAGCTGGTTCCGATTCAGTCAGCATTTCTGAAGTTTTTTAGTCAAATAGCATGTTCCCTGAACTTTTCATTAGCCTACAAATCAAGCTCTCCTTGCTTCCTGATGACAGCTGCTACTTCTGCTTCTATTTAATTCCTTTGGTATAGTGCTTTGGCTCTACTTCAAGTCCACGCTCCCTGGTTCTGATTAGTTTTTGGAGCGGGAACCTCTCTTGCTCACACTGTCACATTGCTCCTTACTCCTTATTTTACTCTTGCCTGAGATGGCTGCTGTTCCAGTCTTCTTGCTTGTGGTATAGTTTTCTATCTTGGGACTATTATTCATTCACTTCTTGCTCAATTTCTCACAGTAGGAGACTCATAAAGCATCTTTGTCCTTCTCAGCAGCTTCACTGTATGTTCTTGAATCCTCCAGACATCTTCCAATTCACGGGTATGGGATGAGGAGGTCGTAAATGATGGTACGGGTCCCAGACTCTGTGTCTCCCTATCCCTTATCTTTAGTTGTTTGGTTTCTTTTTGGTTTTTTGTTTTTTTTTTGAGCAAGGACTGAATGTGCCAGTATGCTCTGTATTTCCAGTTCAGTTTTGGATATCGGATAAATTAATTGACCCATAAATACAATAAATATTATTTGGGAGATGTCCGAGTATTACAGTGACAGACACACTACTTTATCATGGTCAAGTGTCTGCCTACTGATCAAGATGTCAAAAAATAACATAGAGGAGAGAGTTGGGTTCTTTTTGTAGAATGTCTGGAGACTTACGGTTACAACATCTCATGAAGTCCCACTCCATCACTGGTAGAATTCCTTCTCTGAAGTCCTACGAGATCATAATTCAATAATGAGATTTCTCCAATTGCTTCTTCTGGCTCTTGAATTTTATTAGGATGAAAATATACCCTCACATTTGGCGTCACACTGTGAACTTACAATCCCTATGACTATAGCTCAACCCGGTCCTGAAACATTCATGTATCCTTTTTGCAGATGATTACTCTGCTCTTGACAGCCTCCTGTTATGTACGTGAACTAACACCAATTGAAGACTATTGGTATCAGAATCCTCACTTTTTTGGGAGAATGGGCAAACATTCACTTAAGACATACTGATTTCATAGATGTGAATGTCATGCAAATTAAACCTTTTTATATCAGTTTAGTATCTGGCCCTACATTACTGCAGTTCACCAAACTGATAAACTCTAAGATACATATTCAGTGAAATTAATGCATTGGGATATAAAGTTGTCTCTAATGTAGGAAAATCTTTACCTACTTGTAATTGCCAAGTCAAAAGAATACGTATTTTGTTGAGTATGTACAGTTTTCTCTTCTTTTTCAAACCCTTGTAAAGATTATCCAGTTAATAGATAATCCTTACATAATTTGCAAAAGCTAAACAAAATAAACTATGTGAAATTACTGAAGTGTTTTACTTTGATATCTTGTTACATCATGGCTGCAAAATCAATTTTAAAAGGCTGCTGATTACACTCAGAAACATTATCTCCTGCGCATCAGGAAACATCACCATACCCTAGTGACATTTTCCCATACCAATCTGCTAATTACAAGAAAAAGAGCAAGACTGAAATGTTTTTCTAATATCTGCAAAAATCCCCTATTCTAACTGACAAGAGAATGAGACATTAAAAGCCATCAGATAACCTTTAATAAATATTTCAGGCCACTGATAGGCTTTCACTCTAATAACCACTTACACATTTTGAAACTACTCCTGAAAACTCCTACCACTTTTTCAATCAATCAATTACCACTAAGCAGTGATTGCTGTAGCCCTACGTAGCTAATTAGCTTCTATTTGCAGCTCTTTAAGATTAAACTTTTAAAAACACAATTTGTTAGACTGATTATATGTTAATGAACTTATTAATACCGCTAAAATGAACATTTGTCCACAGTAATTCTATCACAGAAAATAAATAAGCAAGCAAAACCGAACACTCTTCCAAACAGACAGATACACTCATTAACACCAATCCATTAATTTGATTGCAACCATTTCCTTCACTGATTAGCAACACAACCATCCCAATCTTATTATTGGTCAGTAAGGCAGCATGTCATGCCTAAAAGCTAACGGCTACCCAAATGCAGTAATTACCACAAGAAATGTAAAAAATCTCAGGCAGCTATACTTAGGGTATCCATGACGTATCACAACTTCCACTCATGGCAGACTCTCCTGACTTTACTCACATTAAAAACCATCCTGACCCATGCAAGTCAGTGGAAGTTTCTCCTCGTTGAGCCCAGGCAGCAAGCTCGGTGCTAGACAAAGATGTGAAAGCAGCAGGCTTCATCTCTGACTCTGTCATGTTTTCTTTTCTTCTCATGAATTCCAAAAACAGCTACTGTAAAAGGACAAATCAAGATCAGTTTGTACTGCATGAGCAAAGTAAATTGGAAGAAGAGAATCTGCTTTTAACACTTATAAATTGTTTTCAGGGTCTGTATTTTTACACCTAAATCAGAGAATAAGGGAATGGAGAAATATTGATCAAAAATGTAGCAGTTTTAAATCTCTCCAGCCTAACCATAAAGTGATTAGGTTTTATTGCAGTGACTCATACTGTGGATCATACAGGCCACACCACAAGACACATCGACTCTGAGTGCATCCTGATTTTACCTCAAGTTCCAGATTCATCAACCTCAAATACAGAACAGAAATGAGATGAGAAAAGCATGCTATCCATGGAAGAATATCCATGTGCCCACAAGGACAAAACAAAAAACAAGACAAGCTCATGCAGAAGAAACTAACCAAGGAATGTTTGTTACAACAGAGTGTGAGCAAGTAAGGGAAAAGAGGAGAATATGTGGCAGCAAGAAGGGATGAAAACTCTGAAGTCATTCACAGACAGCTAAAGGAAGCATTAGAGCAAGACACAAGAAGCCAAGAATGAAGAAGCTATGCAGGGAAGTTACCAGAAGGGATTCAAAAGCACCAGATCCTCAGGGTCAGATAGTCTTGGTATAAAGAGAATCTCTCACCAGAGAAGATAAGCTTTAGAGGAGCTGGAATGTAAAATGCGGAAACTAAGAAGTTGAAAAAAAATTTAACACAGATTCCCCAAGACTTAATAGACAAATATGACTGCTATTTGCTGAGGGAAAATGAATCAACTTTCAGGAAAACAGATCCAGGAGAACTTTACAAATATGAAATCCAAGATCTTTGCAATATGAAGATATACCGGAAATACATTTCAACAAGAAGTTCTGAGAAACAAAGAACTGAATTGGAAAGCAAGCACAAAATTAAGCTATCTGTGAAAGGATCGTTTCAAGGATACAGAAGCTTCTAGTGCTATGGTTGGTGACAGCAGGAATGGTTTACATGGATGCTAATGCTCCTGTTGTACGTGAAACTGTGAGACTGCCAGAACATTGTGCCAGATAAGATCTATACAACAGTAAGAAGGTATTTCTAATAGCAATTTTAAAGTTTTGTTTCAACAGTTTGGAACTGAGCATTCGGTTTCAGTTTGGTTTGTATTTAGTGATACGGAAAAGGGAAAGGGAAAGGGAAAAGGCCTCTAAGAAGGAGAGAGCAAGATGAAAAATTAATACCATTTTTGGATTGAAATATGCTGGAGACAATACTAGAAATTTCTTCAGGTTTGTGGTACATGCCAGAAAAGTGAGGTCATGTGAAGCAAATGATCATATGCTAATGATCAAAATATAGATACCCTGGAGCTAACATGGCATTCATTTACTTAATACGACTGTAAGAAGATTATGTATCCGTAACAGACTTCGATTCTTAGGTCACTGACACGATACTCCTGCTGAATAAACGAAGACCAAATTCATTTTTGCTAGGCATGATACAACAGACATTGCACGTGGAGAGCTTAGAGACGGGAGCTCAGGCTGCCTGCAGCGAAGTTTGCTTTAGATGAAGTAACACCTAAGCTCTCATTATTGCTGATCTACAACTTGTAATTAAAAAAGGACTGAAATGCAACAGAAGAACAAAAATTCCAACCCTTGATACTTTATCCCACAAACTGCAGAACAGTACTAATAAGGTAAAACGCTGTGTGATTTTGAGATATTAAGCGTAAGTAAACCTTAGAGTTACAAAGTCTGTATTGGCACAATCTCTTGCTGAAGAAATTAAGGATTTGCAGCAGCAAGTGTACATAGAGAATGGTAAAGGAGAAAGCAACCTGATTTCAGAAGTTTAAGGAATTTCAAAAGATGCCATCCGTCTGTGACCTTAGTCCATGGCTCCTCACCAATTTCATACACAACTCTCCTTAGAGGCCGGGGATTGTTCCCAGAAGGATGGACACTGAGGAAGAGTTAAAAAACGTGTTCTTTTTTTCTGCTTCCAGAGGTAAGGAGATAAAGGATAAGTCATTTTGCCTGACACAAAAACAGGTACCACAAGAATTTAAGATAATTGAGCAAGTGGACTTTCACTATACAACTGCAGTGCTGATACTTGCAGGGAGATTTACAAATTGGAGTGTCTTCAGAAGGCTCTTCCAAAACGAACTGAGTATCACTGTAAAGCTACTCTGTAAATCGCCTACGTGCATTTGGAACCACGTAATAACAACTTGGGAGGAATTATTATTAAGAATTGCAATGAAATTGTGATAAATGCACAAAAATTCTGTTGCTACTTAAGTATTAAAAGTCAGAGTAAGATTTTGTGATGGTGAACAGGTACTGCTTTGATACTGCACTTACTACAAACTAAAATGTCTTATTTAACAGCAGAAACTCATTGTGTTGCCTTTATTGGCAACTATAAAAATACTCATCCCTCTCCTCCCTCACAGACAGCTACACAGGTTTTCCTCCACATTCTGACTCTGGAACAAACATAGCCTTGGTAAGAAAAGTGTGCAAGCAAAGAATCAACTACTATGAGCCATTTAATCACTGCATAAATTCATTTGGTTTAATAGGTCAAAAAACAACTGAATTTTTAAGACTCCTCATACTAATTTTGTTTCATCTAACTTCTTCTATGTGTTGCTCATTTCACGGCAAATGCTGAATTATTGTAATTCTGTTCTTTAGACCTACAGGTTCCATGAAGAGATCTGGTGAACATAGTGATTTGGTAGTAGTACCTTACAAATTTTATTTCCAACAAAAATTCTAGATTAAGATTGTCTTTCTTTTAATTGTGAACCTTTGAATTTATTTGTTTATTGTGCTTTATGTAGAATACTTAAGGATGTGTCAATAGTGCCTGTACAGCTAAAGGTTTGACTTGAAACGCTTTGTATTTCAGCTCTACTGAAATGATTTACTAGCAGAATCAAAAAATTCACTGCCCCAATCTGGAGCTGCAGTCTAATAATTCTTTCACATAGAAAACGTAATGTCCTTTGCTCATCTCCAGTGTGGCACTTGAAATACTTTCAAGATGATTTATGTCCATAATACACATCAGTATGTAGAATACACCCCCTTTAAATTAATTTCTTGTGAAACAATAACCTCTTCTAAATATTTTAATTTTGGGAACATTTTAGTTGGTTCAATATTAGTAAAGACATGATTTAACAGTGGTCTATGTGTTTTTCTTTTAGACACTACTGCACTGTTTTATCTTGAAATTCTGAATGCCTGTTACAAGTTGGGTTATTGGAACACTTTTTCTAGCACTCTTGGTATCAAACAATTGTTGATGGGCTATATTTGAACAGCTCTTACTGTATTATTTTAAGATGACTCAATGATCAATTTGTGGACTGTCAAAACGTTAACCTTTATTGCATATTGTTAAAGAGAATCTCCTCCAGCAACTGTTTTATTTTTAACTTTTATACATTCTTACATTAATTTGCTAGTGGAGTAATGTTATTTCCACACTATTTTTCTTGTTGTTGTGATTAAAAATATTTTAAAATAATGTTGACTTAAAGAGTTGTCACAAGGAAATTACTGAGTCCACAGCTGGTCAAAATATAGATTGCTTTTCTAATGTGCTGTAGCTGATACTCCATTACTTGATGAAACGCAAGTAGAAACAACAAAATAGGCAGCCAAGGCTTATTATTTCATGTTGATTTTTTTAACGGGAAAAAAAAAAAATCATCAGAGGTACTCCTATTGCTATTGATTTCACTGGGACAAAGATTTTTCTCCCTGGAAGCAACCATAATGAATACTTGGGTATTTCGTATTCATCTTTTCTCACTTTACATTTCACACTGCATGAAATCTCATTAAAGAAATGTCCATCTTTCTAGTAATAAAGAACGAGGTGCAATATTCTTTGAAGTCCATTCCTTCTACCAATACTTCTACCATCATGAAGAAGGGCAGAGACTACCCAAAAAGGCACAACTAGAGAATGTGCTTCCCACCTTCCCCATCTTCAACACAACTGGATTCACTAGTTCAACACGTGCACAGACAGGACTGCAGCAGCAGGAAGGATAAAGCCATTGCTCTCTGCCTTCTGACGGGCAATAATCTTCCTTGGGAATAATGTAACTAAGCAGAAGCATCTGAGATGATGTCATGGTAGAAAATGGAGAAAAAGGCCGGAGCTGTTGGTTGTGAAGGAAATACAGCAAAAGGATTTTTGTATAAATAAGATGCACAGTAAGGAATAAGCTACAGCAAACATCAATGTAATTCAAAACCTGCTTATTTTTGGGAAGGACAACTCTCTAGCAATGTCATTGGTTTAGGTCACAGAGTAGAAGAGAGCTTGAAGACTTCTGGGGCTTGTATTCTAAAGAGAGCCTGCGATTTGCCCTGCTATCCAAGGTAGTGTAGGCACAAAACGGAAAAGTTCTTTAGGGTCCAGAATTCTGCTGCACTACATTAAAGACAATGATAAAACTTGTCAAATCCTTTGGGATGTTTTATTAAGTATCTTCCAATACAGGGACAATTATAGTCTATGGAAAAACTAAACCACACCACTGTGGTGATCATACTTCAAGGCTGGCCTCAAAGTCTGTCAGAAGATGATGTTAGCCCAAATATTACAATGCAGATTCATTTTTTAAGAACTACTTTTTTTTCTTCCCATGTCACCTTTCCCTCCTCTGTGAATCCTCTTCTCTCCAGCTGGAACATCTACAATTAATGTACGATCCCTCAGGTCAAAATGTTTTCAAATATGATTGCATAAAGTTAGGCACTTAAATAGGTACTTAAACATCTAAATAAAATTATCTTTAATTCAATTAGAGCTGAAAAAATATCTGAGTTTTCTCTCTTGAGTATCTGTAGTTTTCTCTCTTTCCAAAAAATGGGTTTGCTTTTTAGGCACATACCCGTGACTTAGAAACTCGTATTTAGCACAGACAAGGCCTAATTTGACTGACAAATAAACTTACAAATAAACTGTTTTCTTGATTCAGAATAGAATAGGTTGGTTTGCTAAAAGATACACAACAGATATATTTTTTTCTGATAAAATCCAAAGAATGTAACTTTCAGAGAAGTTGGTGCCTATAGTTGCATGAAAACCTTTCTTGCTACAGGCAAAATGATTTTACTTTTGGCAAGTTTACAGAAAAGCAAGTCAGTTTCATTTTCACCTCAGGTGGTTTGTAGAATCAAAAAGGCAGTTCTTGCAGATGGAAAACTGTCATTACATGAGGACAAGCTGTTTGCTGGGGGGAAATGGAAATATTTTGCTGTCTGTCAAACCTGTGAATATTGGAAAGAAAATCTGTCTTCATACATCAATACTCAAAACAGAAGCTGATAGTTTAATAGAGTTCTAGTCGAGTGACAGCAAGGCATGCCAGTCTGGTCACTGGCCATCTTGTGCTTCAGGTCTTACACAAAGTTACCACAAATTTCAGTGAGAGGTCACATATACAAAAAAAAAAAAACAAAAAAAAAGCAAAAAAAAAAAAAAAAAAAAAGCAAAAAAAAAAAGCCTGCCGTACAGACCCAAAATAGAGACTCTAACAGAAAGCCTCAAACACATGGTGCTTGCCTCTGGAAATAATGAGTCACCAAGTCAAAGACTCCAATACTGCATCTCCCAAAGGAAAAGCACCCACTCTCCCTACAGTATACTCCAGAGTATTTCACTCCTGCTGTGAACTGTCCATCATTAATGACCACTGAGGGAGAAAGAACTACAGAGGGCATATGCACAGGTGGAGAGCTACTAGAGAATGATGTGAAGCTAATTATCCAGGTTTTCCATGTGGATGCAAAGCAAGGGCTTGGAAATACCTTTCATCATTATGTGTTATGTACATGTTTAATCAGTTGGAATGGATCAGAAGAAGGTAGAAAGCTGTAGAGGCAAAAGGTCTTCGCTGTTGTAAATACACTGAGTATGTGCTTTGAGTAATTCTAAGAGATCCAGTGCTTGTGCTTAATAGTGAGTGGTGAGAACACCATCCATTTTTGCTTGCTCTTTTTAATAAGCTCAGAAGGTTCAGCAATACCCTAACAAGTATTTCATTATATCCCCTGGAGGCTTACACAAACAAGTTTGGAACCTACCTGTTGAAATGGGCTGAACCAAACACAATTTCTAAATCATCAACAATTGCCTAGTATGATTCAACAACTTCCCATTATTTCTAAGCACCAAGGAATCTCTTACAATGCAGTGAAGTTGACAGCACATTTATTTCCTGCCATTATGAGATTTAATAGCCTTTTTTCATCACCATTGACTCTCACTATCTATTCTCCAAATATCGTGCTCCCTCCAGAAATTTCCAATCCCATTACACTTTCCTCACAGGTTTTTCGATCTGAAGGTTCAGATTTGTAAAGCTCAAGAGGAGGTGGGCTCCAGTTTGGAATTCTGCTTTAGGCTCCTATCTAATACCTGACTAAATGTACCTGAGGAAAAGTCTATTCCTGATGTTTTCTGATTGAACAGACTCAGTTGTAGAGTTTGCTTTCTTCTAGATGTCAGATCTCTCTAGTCCAATTTTTACACTTCATCAACTACCCATTTTCCATATTCCAAATTTTCTTTGAAAGCTATGGCTGTATTACAATTCTAAACCATGTATGCCACCACAACAAATACCTGTGTGTTAATAAAAGACATCTTCCTTTTCCTAATTGCTCCGCTGCAATTTTCATTCTGCCATGGGGGATTTCCAGGAGACTATTAGAGGTACTTTTTGTGATCTGCTGTCAGTGCTCTAAAGCTCTTTATCACAAAATCACAGTAGTTTTTATCATCTTTGGGGCAATTTATAAAATTCTACAAGCCTACTGTGTGACAATTTAAAATTACATTTCGTAAGATTAATCTATAAAAGTGTGAAAAGTACACTATGTGCTTCTAAAAGGTCAGAGAAGCTTTCCATTAAGCAAATCAATATGGTCACAAACAGATCCTGAAGTTGTATTACCATTTTAATTGGCTGGCATAGCCTTCTCACAGTTCCACCTTAATGGTGACATTAATTACAACTGTGAGAGTACAAGACTGTGCTAACACAAACTGGAAAATAATTATTACACATTGCCTGCATATCTTTTGCTACTACCCGAACACATCAAAGGTATTATGTTAAATATCCAACATTGTTATCCACTCAACACATTCACCTCTTTCTTCGCTGATTTTGACTTTCTATTCTTCAGAATGTGACATTAAAACATAAAACACAAGCACTGCAGGCTGGAGTGGGGAAAAACAAATAAAAAAAAAAGAGAAAAAGAAAGGAAAACAACTACTTCAAAGCCAGTATCAAACAACATCAAGACTGGCTGGCTAAATGGCAATCAACTTCTCTGGCTTCTTCCTAGGGAGATGCCAGGGCAGCCACCGTACTGGTAGCTGCAGATGTTGAGGACAGAGGCAGAGGATGGCCACCTGTCCCCATGCCTTCTCCCTCCTGCAAAACCTCAGCCTCATTCCTTCTCCTCTGGGTACTCTTCCTAGGTTGTTTGTTTTGGCTTTTTTAGTAACTCCGTATCACAGTCTAACTCATGTCTGCATTCCTGTGTTTACTTTCAGGTTTAGTTTTTACACACTTTCAAGTTACGCTCCCTCTCAGTCTTGTTCAGTGTGTTCCCACTACATGCCACTGGCTCCCAGTTTTTGACACTAGCCATGGTCTCACTGCTTACCACATCCCAAGGTCCTCTAAGGCACAAAAAGCTCTGCTTCGTTGCCTACCACTCCTCTAACCTCCAAGTCCCGTACTTACCAAACTAGTTGCTGTTTCTTCTCCCTCCTGCTTGTCCCTCCATTCTACTGTCACCGGTGTTGTCCCAACATACTACTTCTTTGTCCTTGGTTTGGCTCCAGGCCATTCTACATTCCAATTAGACTTGCCGTGTTCAAATCCACTCTGCTTGATTACCAGCATGAGTGTTGCTGAAAGCATATAAGACATACTCGAGAGCAGCTGGGGACAGCAATTACAAGACAAGTTTGATTTTCTCCGTGAGGATGGCATATGTGCCATCTAGTCAGGCCCTGGAGTTATGAGAAGACGGCACTTGCTGAGCTGCTCGGTGCTTAAGCACACATAAGCTGGCCAGCACCATGAGCACCGGAGGGTCAGAGACTGATCTGCAAAGGCAGGGGCTTCAGAGGTTTCAATCTGCCCTGACACACAGGCAAAGCTCAGATTTTTGCCATCATTGGGACATATTGGGGCAGAAAGATCTGTTAACATGGCAAAAACACACCTAAAATTTCATGGATCTTCTTCAAAACATGAAAAGATACTAAGTCACCATCCCTGGAAGTCTTTAAAAGACGTTTAGATGTAGAGCTTAGGGATATGGTTTAGTGGGGACTGTTAGTGTTAGGTCAGAGGTTGGACTCGATGATCTTGAGGTCTCTTCCAACCTAGAAATTCTGTGATTCTGTAAAGCTTAGTAAATTATATTGAACTTATTTTTAACAGACAGTTTAACAGTTTTTCTTTTTCCTTTCATCTACTTCATTAAAAATAACTGAAATTGTCCAAAATATTTATAAAAACAGAAGTAGTATGTGTAACAACCAACAAGGAAAATTCTAGCCTACCAAGGAAATCTGCACAATGTTAGGAGAAATTCAAAGGGTTATGGATATCCAACAAGAAGTGTGTTTATGTATGTATACACATGTACACAGTCTGGTCTGTACCTAAATTTGAAATGATCAATGTCTCTATAGTCTACTTGTTTTTGGATATGGTATTTGCTTCTAAAATGTAACAGTTTAACAGCGTCCCAAAAACAATTTAGTATATTTACTAATGACATGAAGTGTATTTTTAAACCTATGTGAAGTTTCTTAATGTTATCAGACACTACGAAGAAAAACACAGATTAAAAAGCCGAATTATGGTATATTGTATCTGCAGTCTCTGTGCTGGAGACAGCAGACTATAAATAGAAGAAGAAAGAAGAGTTAGACATTAAAATTCAATTTAGAAAGGAATCTAACTGATGATCTGTAACTGACATTTGAGATTGCAAAGAAGTATCATACAAGACAAAATTATTAAAGAATAACTTTGGAATATGAGAAAATGTGTACAGGTGACATGAACCGCCAGGAATGAGATGACATAAAACGTCTCTGGGCTTATAACACTGGCCAAGCAACTTTCTTCTTTGATTAGAACTTTGAAACTTAAGAAGGGAAATTAAGACTCTCTAACACATACCAAATGAAGTCTTATCAATTAACAGTAGGTATTTTGTATGAGGTGGTATCTCAGAAGATGTTTATAAAACAAACTGACCTTCCCAAGAAAAATTGCTATTTTCTAACCCCGCAGCCCCCCATCAAGGCATTAAAATAAGTGCGTAACTTCAATGGTACTAGTGATCTATTCAGAAGGAGTCTGTGCCTGCCCAAAGCTCCTTGCCAACCTGCTACAACCAGCAGTGATTTGCTTAAGTGTAAGCAGTGAAAATAAATGTCTGTTTGCACTAGGGAATTGGCTTGACTTTTATCCATTGTCAGTAAGTGTTGGCTAATCAGAGCACTTACCTGCTGTGCCAACAAGGCCAAGCACAGGCATAATCAAGACATTTCAGGAAAAAAGACATCAGGCATTTTTCTAGTTAAGATGGATAAAATGTAAAGGCTGTATCCCCTCCTCCTAAGATGAAAAATTCTATACATCTAGACAGAAATCCAGGAGGACAGGAGTCAAATTAGTCCCACTTTTGCTTTGTGGAATGTACCATTTTCATGCTTATCTTATTTTGATTTGGGCAGTTTCTGAGAATATTCTCTTTTTAACATGGCTACTGTTTCATCAATGGTCTGCTCTAGTGAAAGATTGTTTGAACATCACTCTCTAATTTGAAATAAAACACACTTAAGCAGATATGATGATTCGTATAGTTGACATTTTTAACGTAGACTAGGCTAAAAAGAATGTAACTTCATCAACACTTATTTCTAATGCAATACCATTTTCTAATAAATACATATATTTTAAAGCTAAAACCAAAATCTTCATAGCGCATTGGTCTCCAGAGATGGTTACCTAGCTGAGAGAAGAGAGAAGCATACTGACATTGGCAAAAAAGCTAAATAGTTCATTAAAATCCAAAGTATGTTCAGAAACCTCTCAAATACTTCATGCATTGCTGGGTGTACCTAATATATCATGACATTAAACTAAAAAAAGAGGTCATTCAAAAGAAAGTAGAAAGAGCAGAAATATCCAGAATGGTAAAATAAAAATGTATTTGCCAGTCTTAACTTCAGCATGCAAGCTGCTTTTTTTCTTTTTTTCACATGGTTTGTTTTTATTCTTGAAATGTTCTTAAATCAGATCAAATTCATAAAGTTTAAGACTGACAGAAATAAAAAAACATCAATATTGCACAGAGCGATTAAAAAGTGGGGGGGGGGACGACATTATGAGTGAAAATATCACTACTTTTTGTACAAGAAAAACTTTTATCCACTAAGCCCCCATTATTTTATTGTTAGCTGAGTATAAAAAGGAGTTCAATTAACTATTGGTAGAGGAGATCATACTTCCAGTAATAAAACAAAAACAATGTTCCAATTGAAATCCCAGCAAGTATTAAAAGAAGCAAACTGAAGTTGTGTCCAAGAGCCTAAGTAGGACTTTGTCACCAAAATTCAGTGTGTTATATAATATAATATAAATAAATTATTGTATAGCCATTAGCATTTTTTTTGTTGAGAAAGCATGGGCCTCAAGCTGCTTTTACACAGAAGTCTGTGAGGTCTTCACTACAAATTAAGTATACTTTGGCCAGTTAGGTAAGTGTACCTTTTCTATAAATATTTTTCTGTGAATCTTGACAACATGACTAGTGCCTGTATCAGAACACCGAGCTTAGCAGACTAACAGTTTGCATTTAGTAACGTGTGCATTCTCCTCATGGCACTCTTACCAATTTATGTCTTCAAAAGCCTTTTAAAAGTGTCTCTTCCGATGTACTGTGTTCGCCTATGTGTTTCAGCATAAACTGGGTGACATGCATGAACTAAATTCAGTTTCACGCAAAAGTTAATCTTGGTAAACTTGTATCTGGTACAGGCAGGAGGCTCCAGAGCTGGGCTGATACTTCACCTGCACAAGTTTCAAGAGCTTTGCTGTGTACAGGACATCCTTAGGACTACGGATGCGGTGAATGAGGTGGGGAACCAAGAGCCTGTCTTGAAGGCTATATAACGAACAGTAGGATAATAAACCATAGTATGTTTAAGCATCCTGGGGCTTAGCCCCCAGGAGAGAAACCAGCCATTTAAATTGGAGGATCATCCATCGCTTATTCCAGGAAGCACTTACTTTGTTCATCCATCTCATGAGCACACGAAAGGTTGAATTAATCAAACCTATGCAGAGCTGTACTACTGATTAAAGCTTGCTCTAGATACAGAACTCAGCCTGAAGAAGCCTGACTTCTTATTGAAGTTTTGCCATAAACCCCCAAACAATACAACATTTTTTTTTTTTACTGAGTTGCAAAAATGAAGTAATCACAGGCATAGCCTGATGCTCCCCATGCAACAAACTGTACTACTCCAGGTGTCTGCTCGTGCTGGAATTCTATTGCGTAAAATTCAAATAGGTAAAATGCAAGATTTGGTAACGGCTTTGGAATCACTACATTATGGCTGAAGGGAAAAAAATCTGGCTTGTTCCACAGGACTTCTGATTACTTCCTCCCTCCAAGCTAATTTGCAGTCTGAAATTAAGCTAACAATCTAGCAGTTCCTTTTTACATCAAGAGAAAGAGTTGACTGAAAAATACATTTTTCTCTGTGGGCAGCTATTCTACTGTTAAATCCTATTTCTCGTAATGTTATAAAATTTCTGCAAATTGTTATGTGAATTCCTACCTAAAATGCAGTAATGGACTTATTTTTTGTGTGACAGCAGATCTGCATAATCCAGAGAAATTTACCACAGCCTGGTTTAGCACAGCTAAGCTTCAAAGTAACATTAATTTTATTAACTTTGCAGATGTGAAGCATTTTATGAATGTATTAAAAAAGATGCATTTCTCAATTAATTTGTGGAAGGTACCTAACTTGTCTGTCTCTGACCAAAAGTAACTAAGCTTGGTATTTCTTTTAGTTTTTTTTTGAGAAGCAGTATATACGGAGTGATCTCCTACAATTGTTTCATATGAAACTGATATTAATCCAGTTGAAGTCAATGGAATTATTTCCACTGACTCCTGCTAACATTTATTGGTGCCCTAAATTCTTAACTAACCAAAGAAGGAGTCTTTCTGTAGCACTGAATGAACAGACTCAAAGAGTAAAATAATCTGCTTTCAGTATTTATTATATTAACAATTTGGCTCTGCCTTTCATCAATGGATTAAAAGCAAATTGAAGGTACTCCCACTAAATTGCCTTAAGACATAAGGATACTATGCCAGGAAGAAGCTAAAATAGAACAAATACAACTTAGTAGACTTGCTTTCTCTGGACCATTTAGCAGGACTTTTTCATAAGCACAGATTCCTATCAATTAGGCCTATATCAAAAGCATGCTGCCTACTTTATATAAGCACACTAATGTTTTATTTTGCTCAGAACCATAGTAAGATAATGAACGATCACTACAATAGCTACAACAGTTTTTAGTCTGGTAACTTCTGGGCGTTGTGTGAACCACTGCTTACACCAATAACCCTCTAACACATCAATACACTGTTATCTGGGAATTGTAACTGTTGATTACAAAGAGCTTTACCCTAAAAACGTTCAGGAAGAGTAAAAAAAAAAAAAAAAAAAAAAAAAAAAAAGAGGGGGGACATATTTCACCATTTGGTGACTGATTAAGATTATGTTTGAATAACATACCTGCGTTTTTAGGATATTTGCCAACCTCTTTGTGTCTCCTTTATTCTAAGATGACTGACTTGTAGGTGCTCTGGCTGGAAGAAGCCATCAGCTTGGGATATTCTATGACTTCCTGAACTTTTGGACAGGATTTACATTGAAGCCAGCTGAGGGAAGCACACAAGCCATGTGAAGTGTCATTCTAGAGAAAAAACACTCCTTCTCCTGCAGATTTAAAGCCTCAGCAGCTGAGGCCACAGAGGAGGCTGGAAGGAGCAGAGCAGGTGCAGAAGTGAACTGTTAGCTTGTAGGGACAAAGTCACATATGGGGGTGGCCCATGAAGAATGCGTGTAGAAAGCAGGGATACAGAGTGTCCTGTCCTGAGCACAGCTCATACAAGCAGCAGGTGTGGAGGGGGGGAAAGCAAAGCCACCGCAAGAGGGTAACAAGGGAATCACAGAATCACAGAATTGTAGGGGTTGGAAGGGACCTCCAGAGATCATCGGGTCCAACCAAAGGAGGCTATCTCCTCTCTTAGCTCTGTTTCAAAAGGAGAGGCTCTGAAGTCTGAGCTTATGTTTCCTCTGCTTGTTTTGCTTTCACATAGAAACAAACCCACAGGTAGAACGAATGAAATCACAGTCATCATGGAATAAACAGAGCCTAGTGCTGTCAGGGACCTTCAGGTCATTCTGTCCATCCCCTGCAGGAAGGTGGGGACAACTGCGCCATAGAGGAGATGCTTGTGTCTGTTCTTAAAGGCTGTCATGGGAGCCACTCACCTCGAGGCAGATTATCTGAGTGCCCACTCAGGCCTACTGAAATACTAACACCTCTTCCTAGAACGTGATCTTGCATGTAATATTACAATAATCCTAATCTCACACTTAATGGAGAGTTGAATTCTTTCTAAAATCTATGACAACCAATCCAATTTGCACATTTTAAGTTTACAAGAATTACTGGCTGGAGGGTACTGTATCAAAGTTTACAAAATTGGTGGGTGCTAATCAAGTATTATAGCTGCAAGAAAAAGTTATGGTCTTGCGTTAAAACAGAGAACAAAATGAGTGTATGGGGAATAAGGTGCAGGGCTGTGGGTATTTGGAACACGCCTACTGTGAAATAGCAGCTGAGCAAGGCTGGCTTTTCACGTCCCAGAAACCAGTTCCCAAAAGGGTTAGAAGTACAGAGAAACAAGAAAGGTGGATAACAACTTGTGTGATGGAGAGGACTTAAGAAAAAATGAAGATAATGTCCTTTCTACGCTTTCAGAACTCATTGCTCTATCAACCTTACTGGCAAAAGTTAGTTAAAATGCAAACACTTTCCTCACAGTTCTCCCAGCTCAGCAGACCCGAATAAAAATCCATCCAGCCCCAGAGCTGAGAAATGAGGAAAGATTTTAATGGGCCCTTCAGATAAAAGAGCTGTATGTGCACACTCCTGCAGACAATCATTGTGCAGAAATGATCAAAAACTGGTCACTGTATAAAATAATTCCTCATAAAATGTTTCATTGTTTTGTACCAGAGTAAAATGCTAGTGATGCGGAGGAAAAAGCAAACAACGTTTTCCTAAAACAAAGCATTATTTTCTTACATTAATTACAAAAGGTACAAATATCGGTATGGAAAACAAGCCCTGCATCTGTGACTGAACATATTTGAAAAGAAGGAAGAGATGGAAAACAAGAGAAAACCCGTGTTATCAAAAGAACAGAGATGTCCCTGGACCTCTAAAGCACTTCGCCAGAACTGAGGGAGACAGAGGCATGAAGGAGACAGAAGGAGAGATATAATGTCACATCCACAGTCCCAAAGTGAGAGGCCTTTTATCACCAACTTCTGCAAAAAACAAAGATGAGATAAAGCTGAAATGCTCCTTTACCTAAGAAAAAAATTACAGTGTCTGGATTTTTCAAATAATCTGACTTGCAAATTGCCTAGAAAAATTCAAGCTGGATATTCAATTTCTAAGTTAAGTCCCACAAAATTGGTATCTGGGATTGGTCTTTCTTTCTCATTTGCATTCAGTTCTACTGCCACAATGAAGTAGAAGAGATAAAACAATAGTGCAAAGAACAAAAATTGTTTTCTGCAGCAATTCTGCAGAGGATTTTCTTTCCTTTCCTATTCCCTCCTGAAATAACATAATGTGTGTGACATATGTAGAATTCTTGTAGAGGCATTTTGGTCAGAATAAATTTAGCTCTCCTAAGAAGGGTAACATGAAAACCAATGAAAAGTAGCAGGCTCTACTAAATGTAACTCTGCCACCTCCAAAGACAGGGACTGCACCCCAAAACCACATGTTCACAATTAGAAAGTAAAGATGTTACCTTTTAGACAATTAGGTACTATTTTCCTGTTTGCTGTGAAGGGTAGGAAAGTATGAGTAAGCAAACAGCCTAAAATTCCTTGCATTCCAACCAATATTAGTAAACAATTTCCCATCTGTGGCCTGCATGTCAGCAGCTCGTTACTTGGAAGCATTTGGTGGTCACTTGTCAGACTTCTCTGGATATTACTGAACCCAAGAATTGCATGATTTGTGTCTTGGTTTTTATTTGCTAGATAACATCTCAGATTGTATGAATAGTTGTGCTTACACATTAAAATTCTGTGTTTAAAACTGTTCGAATGCTTGTTCAGCATCTGTTTCCATGGACTTCCCTTGATACTGACATTCCTTACCCAGAATATTTACGAAGAGCTAATATAGAAGTAAGTTAGTGCATTCAAAAGCATCATCATGGTGCAATCCAAGCGAATATTCATGGGAAAATACTCAGTAGGATTGACCATTTCATTTAAGGCCCTGATCCCACACGATTAAAGGTAATGGGATCTTTGTCACTGACTTTCAATGAACACTGGAATGAGCCCCCAGGTAGCATCTATCAGAAAGGGCAGCTGTGTAAAATTTCTGTAACACTTTTATTTGAGATCCATCAGCTTTAAACAGATGTTACAGACACAGGCATACCAGGATGCAAATGTGTGTACACAAAGCTTTAATTTTCTCGGGCTTTTTTAGCTGCAAACATCTATAGGTTCAACCATTTGTCCGACAAGCATTGCTAGTAGTTTGGATTAGCAGTTATTCAGTCTCAGGAACAGCAGTTTTGGTGTTAGCAATGCCCAAGCCAGTAATTCCAAGGACTCTAAGTCCTTGGTGTTTGCTTCACTGTGTATCACAAGGTCAGCACTCAGTCAGCCTGGAAGCTGCCTGACTGCCCTTCAAGTTCAGCACACCTCTTCCTTTTCTTAATAGCAAGAAACCTAAACACAAGGGATCCGCACCAGACAAGTCTTTCAGCTCATAACTTTTGTCAGCAAAATTCTCACCACACATTTGGGTTTGGACCTGAACTTTCAAGTGTGTGATTGCAAGGGAATAAGCTGAAAGGTTTTAGCTCCCCCAGGAAACTCTCTGCTTGTAACGCAGGGGTGAACATCTAGGTTCCTAGTTCAGCAGTACCAATGGAAGGGCAGCTTTGAGCTTGTGCAAGAAGGCAGCAATACGGTGTTAACGTTTACTAAGAGAAACTTAGAAATGACCAAACAGAAGCAGCATTTGTGGAAGTATGTAGATAATGAAAGAATGCAGAAAGGCAAGTGATTAGGTTTGAGGAAAGGTCTCATTCACTTATTCCAGGTGTTTGGAACATGTTTAGCCACCTTGTTCATAATCCAGCCCTAGCCAGCTCTCAATGATCAAACCAACAGTTTAGCTTTCTCCTCCTATTCCATCAGCTCTTATTGTTTATTTGTTGTTTTTAAACTTATTCATTTCTTTTAATCCCCAGAAGTGTAAGCAAGTCATAAACAAGGATAGAAGTATCTTCCTAAATGCTGGCTCATTAAGTATTTCCTAACTTAAGCCCCAGTTCTCAAGCAGAAATAAGGAAATGATGAAATCGTAAGTTCATAACTTAGTATGAACTTCTAGCAAATACTGCATGACTGGAACTTCTCATGAAATACTGGTTTATAATCAATAATCAGCCCTTTTTGTCCATTTTCTATGTCCTCTATAGTAATATATTACTATATGTACAACATATTGTAGTAGTAATATATTTAAATATCCCACTGTAAAACTTAAAGATACTCCTTTTGCTTTGATGCCTGCTGTATTCTAGTCTATTACAGTACATTAAAGAACATTACTTCAAACTTTCTTGCCAGAAAACAAGCAAAGCTAGCCAGATTTGTTACAAAAAGAGCATGGTAACAGCTAGAGAACACTAATGTTTGCTACTTGTATCCTGTTTATGCAGGATCAGGATGAACACATACCTCCTGGAAATTCGTGTGTTATTTTTCTAACAGAATTTGACCACTTACATATCATACTGATTCTGAAATCTATTTTTTTTTCATTCCCAAATAAGTAGGGGGTTGCTAATTATTTTATGATGCACCTCTGTTTTATGAACAGCAGTAATGAACTACCCAAAAGGTTATTATTTTAAAAACATGAAACAGAAGTACTGTAATAGTCTCCAGCTGTTCTCCTTCCTGTATTAACCATACACTTTCATCTTGACCTTTAAAACCACAGTGCTGCCCCAGGACTGCCCCTTCCTTAGGAGTCTCTCAGGACTGTGGCTCCACACCTCAGCAGGGTTAACAACCTAAATCTCTATAAAAGAAGCAACTTCCCACCTACCACCCACCTCGCTAGGACTTCTCCCCAACACTCTTATCCTCTGCTTCATATTTTTTGTTTAATTTGCGAAAGCTAAGACTGTGTCTTTCTTTGACCAAATGAATTCAAATCTGTTTTTGCAAACTGCTACAAAACTGAATTTTGACATTTTAAAACGTCCAGCTCCTCTATGAAACAGAATGACTTCTCTGAGATTGGTTTTACTGTCATAACACGTGCTCTAAGCACAAGACGCCTTATAGCAAAGAAGCTACTTAATTCTGGTCAGGCTACGGGGTTAAATTGAGATGAAATGCATAGAACAAGGCATTTGAGCTACCATACTCGGCACACATGGCCATCAGTTCTTCTCATACATCTGAAAACATTTTTATCAGAGTAAAGTTGTTACATATCAATACTAGAAAAATATTAGCTCTAGTTCACTGAGTACTAGTCAGGCCACTTTAAAAACTCTTTAACAATGATAACTGTTTTGGAGAATGACTTGAAGACAACAGAGGCCTGTCCTTTACGTGTTGAGATTGTGCTAGCCTCATTCTCCTTTAGATTTATCTGATGAACTTACGTTTTGTGCTTTCCTGACAATTGTAGGGAAAAGGCTTTCGTAACTTTTGAAACATTGGTGGCTGCTTAAGAGGGTATATTATCGCCTCTAACAAATTACATCCATCATTTTCTAAAAAGGATCCTGAAATATTGTGACAGTTGCCACTACAGACTACTGCACTGAGAGGATGAATCTGGAACAGCAGAGGTAGTTGTCACCCAACAAAATATTGATGAAGTTTGTAACTCTTGAATAACGGATAGAGCTGATGCACCAAATCATGTTAGAATTGTTTCTGTGACTGATTTGTAATGTCAAAGGTCACCGGTGTGTTTTCCTTGATTTCAGTGAGTTCTACATTAGGACTTTAGATACTGTTGAAATCGAATGTCAGCAGTAAATACTGAACAAGTCAAGTCATCACTCCCACTGGACTTACCCTGGAACGTAACCACGCAAGTCTGAATGCTTTCTGCTTTAAAAATGAGAGTTCAAAGATGTTCTGCATTAGCAGTAAGAATTCTTAAGTGTCATCTTTTGAAGTCTCTACTCTCTACTTCTATCCCTTTCCAGTTTTATAGTTAAGTACTTCCACGTGATGCCACTACCCGTTTTCCACATTCTATTTTAACTGAAACAAAATGCAGTATGGAACAAAAACAATCCGCACTATTAATCTAGTTTCTATAAACGCGATCCATGTATTTTACACTACTTAGGATTCAGTTTTTTAGCATTTAATTGTATCACAGTGTTTTCTAAAATCTTAGTCAAATACCACCCCTTGTGCAGTTTTTGCCCCCAAAAATATATGGTTTCATGATGCTTAGGAAGGATCAAAGGAAGGTGTAAAGAAAACAACTGAAGAAATACTTGTATTTTGCAAAGTATCTGTTCATCACAGCTCAGCTGGGTGCTCCTCAGTACTGGAGAGTTTTCCGACTGACACACATGGAGTAAACAGCTCTACAGCTATTGTGACACCTCTGCTACAGAGATGGCTTCAGGCAAAGCTAGGAAGCAGATCTGAGTACAGTGAGAACAAAATGGTGGAGGTTTAATTAAAGGAGATACACGTACAGATATATATGTACACATACATATACATGGATCTATAGAGATACATGTATATAGAGAAGATGCACATTCCCATTTTGAAAACATTTTGGGCAAGGGTAACACGGATTGCTCAAAACAAGAATTGATTTGATAATGACACTATTTGTATGTTCCATACCAATTCAAGAAAAACGTCAGGTGTTATTCATCAAGATTTTTTAGACTATATTCTAAACTATAGGTTTTTATTCTAATTTCTTCCCACCTGCAATATCATTTCTAAGTGTTACAGTATATAAAGAGAAAGAAATCGATTATAAGCTCTCTCAAAATTTTCAGTGATCATTCTCCAGCAGCGCTAAGGTAGAAAAACACAAGAAGAATTCCTTAACATAAACAACTGAAGATCCAACCTAATTTTGAAAACCACTGAAGAAAACACCAATCCAATATTCAGTATATGTAGCTCCATGGTCAAAAAGTAAACAAACAAAAACAAAACAAAAGAACAAAAGAAAAAAATGGGGAGTGGGGTGAGGTGTGTGTCAAGAATCATTACTGTAACTCACTTGCAAAGTACCTTTTCCTTTAGAGACAAAACTGTAAGAAGAGCAAAGAAGTACATCGGCTGGTCTGCATTACTTTAGCTAAAACACTTTCTTTTTGGGGGAGGGAAATATATTTTACAATTATCATCTCCATTGTGCAAAATAAGCACAAGTTGGTTTTATTTAACAGTGAGCCCACATACTTCATTATAGCAATATATTAATTTTACTTGATTAATAATGTCCAGTCTGAATTGTATGAACAAAAGAGGGAATTGGATAGGTAACCTCCCCGCTAGAGCAGTCAAACACTGCATACATTATCAATCCAGCACGGACTCCTAGTAATTAAACTTGGTAATACCTTACGAATTCTAGCATAGTTTAAAAAAAAAATCTTAAAAGGGGTAGTTTAAAAGCTGAAGATACTAAAAGATACTAAAAGCAACTGACCTGAAGACAGAAAAAAGAATTAATTATATAAATCAATAATTAAAATTAGAAACAATAATAAAAAGAAGAAAATGTAGAGGGTTATACATCAGACTGTTGTACAGTGGTCTGATATTTCACCAGTTCTCATTTCATAACATATTATGAAGTTCATTTTATGTTCTTCATAATGAATTTTTAAATGAGAAATATTTTTTCCATAATTTAGCCCACAGACATTTGAATCACAGACTTCCACTAATACATTTGCATATAAACAATTCTCTTAAAATTCATCTGCTTCAATTACTTCTTTCTCACCTGAAGTCATAAAGCTCCATATGGGATGTATAAACCCTTCTGCTGCCCAAGGCCATGTTATAGGGGCACAGGTACATATTCTTTCTCTGCCCAAGAGATTCAGCTGAGGGAATGTTGCAGGACATGGTACAAAAAAGCTGCAAGAGAAAAAAATGAGCTACCATTAGCAGCTGAAGAAAATGGAAAAAAATTGTCTGAAAAAACACTGCTATGTGCTGTAGGGGAAAGACAGAAATAAGTAACAAGAAAAGGAAAACACAGTTTTGGAAAAAGTAAGCTTCAAGTACAGCCCATTCTCTCCAAAGTCACTGGAAGATAACCTCTGATAGCATTTCCAAATGCAGACAAAAACACTGAGGTAAAATAAAACCAGGATCCCAAAGCTGAGTGGGCATCTAGAGGAGTTTGGGACCTAAATCCCACCAGTTTGCTTCTGGAGTTCATACTGAAGACATCCAATTTCCCACCGCTACTGTTAGCTGCCATAAATACTATGAAAGAAGGCTGAAAATTTGCAAGCATGGTGCCTGGCTGCAGAGACACAAACACAACCACAGTGCTGCAGTTTGGGCTGTGACACAGATGCTTCACAGCTGTTCTTCCTCTGAGAATATCCTCCTCCAAAGGACTGCAAATCCATCTCTGGTAGCTCACAAGCTCTATATAAAACACTGTGCAACCAGGCTGAAGAGCAAGAAGTTTCTCTCTTAGCTGTCAAGTTCAACCAAAAGCTGTAATAGTGTTATATGACCTCGATGTACACAGCATGAACTCTTGTGTATGACCATTCCACTCACTCTGTAAGTTGAGAAGAACTGATTCTAAGTATTCATTTACTGACCTGTAACAAAAAGCTTTGAATTTAGCTAACAATCAAAAAAAGCAGTATCCAGCATTAAAATAAATAATTACATATTTAGTACAATGTATACTTATTTACCTTTTATAACAAAATACTGCCTTCTCTAAGTCTCCCCAAGTAGAGGAGAACTTTATATATTATAATTTTTAAACCTTTTGCACTGCACTTGTTTCATTCCTTCTATTAGATTGGCACAGGACTGTCATAATTCTAGTATATTCAGAATTTAGATCATTGAGACTGAATTTATCATAGAATGTCATATGGTCAATGATTTTTTAAGTCCATGAATCTTTAAATAATAATAGTATTCTGGCCTGAACTGCCACACACTCTTACAGACTACAAAAGAAACAGACTGTTTTGCTACAATTTCTACTGATCCTTTTACTCGTCATTATTTACTCAATAGTTTAAAAACAAATATAATTTTTAAACCAATTACTATTTCATTATTTTCAGACATTTCTATCAGCGTAGAGAACTTTTTCAGAACATTGTCAATACCTCAAAATATTTTAAAATATCCATCTAAATGACTGAAACTGGATTGTGTATCATAAATCAAGACAACATGAATTCAACAAGGTAGTTTGTATGTACCATTTTTTTTTCTTACTAATAATTGTATTAAAAAGCTTGGTTCAGCTTCCATTACAGTCAGTGAAATAATGTATGAAATGACTATGGAAACTTGAGACTAAACCAGAGAAACTAAATATAGAAGTCAATCACCTATGTTGTGACAGCATTCAGATCTACACCCACAGCCCTGCAAAACTGAAGAAAAATCATTTTCTTACAGCATTATATGAATACAACAGAATCTTACAAAACCAATGATAAATGTGCAAAGCTATTCAGCATGCAAACAAATGCTAGAGAACAGAACAGAAAATAGAGAGATAATTACAATGACCTTACATAAACCAGAAGTATTCTTTCAGAAACCTAACAGCAGAAACAGCAGGGGTCTAAGAGGAAGACAATGAGCATTGTTAAGGAAATGGAGAGTTCCACATGAACGAAAATTAAATAGACTGACACAGTTCACATTAGCGACTGACTAATTTAGGATATGCCAGAAGAACCCCAGACAATGAAGAGCATAGGCAGGTTAGATGAAGTGCTCTCTCATAATACAAGAAGATGACAAAGTTAATGAAACCACAAGGCTACATTTAACTACATTAAAAACTGATTAACAGGGTATTTTAAAACAACATAAAATTATACAGAACAATTCATTGTAGGAGAAGAGATTAATTCAACTAAAAATGAATTATATATTTCAGAGCTTGCGCTCACATTTATAAAACTCATGTGATCTTCAGATTGAGGAAGCAGCTGGTCACTACTTAACACAAATGGGCATTTTCCTTCTTCCAAGCTGTTTGTTGTTCAGGGAGCAGTAAGATGTAGGACAGTCCTACTGGCACAGAAAGCTCCAAAAAATGGTCAGTTTACTGTGCTGCAGGAAGTTACTCCATGTCAAGTGAGCTGGAATAACTGTCCATGTGCCTGCTCATAGCCCACATCAGAACCAAAGCACTTAGTTTTGGCTTAATTGCTCTTTCAGGAAAAGAGGGACATCAACAACTAAGTAACAACTGAAGGGAACCGTGAAAATTGATTGTTTTTAATAGTCAAAATATGTAAACATCAAAAATTAACAGTAACAGAGTACTCAGAGACAAGTTACAAAAGTATTTAGGCCACTGGACCAGCTCTTTAAAATCGAGAGAACTGCATATGGAAAATTATCTGACAAGAACCCAACTCAGGTCTGAGATAGATGCCACGGACCAGGGGTTTGCCAGCTCCAGTCTGCCAGAGAAGGCTTAACTCTTGTGCGCTTCAAGTAGGTGGACAAACACTGACTAAAACCTGACCCTGAAATGATTCCCTTTGCTAGGTGACTGGCCACACCTCACAGGCCTGAAAAGTGCAAACCAAAGTTTGTACTTTCAGCAAGTATTAGGTATTTATCAAGATCCTCAGTACCTCCAACTAAGAAGGACCTGCCTGGAATTGCTGAAGGCTTGGACTAGTTTGTTAATTTGCAGAGTTAATCAAGCTTTAACGAGCGGCTGCTTTTAGCAGTTCCTTACAGCAAGAAAGTTACGGCACCCTTTCTTGACCCTCCATTGCCCCTTGACAGCAGAACAGGCAGTGTTTTGACTACTGCTATTGTGTCAGGGTCTGGTCTTTTCTGATATTTTAAGCCAAAGCTGACATGATATGAGAGGCAGCTAATATCACCTGCTAAATCAATTTTCAGGCTCTAAGTCAAGAAACTCCAGAGAGCAGTCCTACAAGCCCTAGTATGTAGGCCTCTGCACAAGAATAATACAATGTCAGCCTCAGGCAGATAACACATGAGGAAACTTTGATACCAATCATGAAATAAATATATTTCCCCTGGCAAAACTGGGAGATACCTATGTCAAGACAGATATAAAATCAAAATGATAGCGTTCCCAACGGATTTCTGAAGGTAAGAAATGCACAGTGCCACTGCTTGTCAGATGGAGACGTACACAAAGGTTAGAAGCTGCTGCTTTTTCAGGCTGAACCTGAATTTTTCCAAATGCCTCTCAGAGCTCAGATGAACAGCATCCAAGTCAAGTACAAGTGTCTGGCTCTAAGTGTCAAGGCTTGATTCTTCTAATGTGACAGATTAAAGAAAACTAATCTAAGCATATAAGCACCTTGCTCCAGCCAATCTAGCACAGCACCTGGAATTCAGAGCAAGGGAAGACCACCCTCCTGAACTTTGCCAGCAGCCAGATTATTGAACTCCATGACTCCAGTGAGACTCGGCAGTCTTAGCCTCCCAATGCAGGCTTGAATATTCAAGCATAACAAAACTCATTGCAAGAACTTCTGACGCTTTTTACAGTTGTTTTCATGTATGTATTTCCTTTCCTCACTCAATATGCGAATAGAAATGTTAAGTAACAGGAATGCTAAGACTTTTTTCTTCAAGCTGAGATTGCCATAAGCAATGGAAACCTTAGTCTACAGTGATTTCTTCTAGCTTAAAGGAAACACAACAAAGGCAACATCATCGGGATGCAGTACAAAATATTTATGTCCTGCATCCCACAAATGAAAAAAACAAAATGGCTGTTGTCTCCCAGGAACCTAAAATCGTGAAAGATGCCCTTCCCAGAGCAATCAGTCACAAGCATCATGTTTCCTCTTCATCTGTTCCATGGAGTATCTGAACACTTTGTAATCATTTGAACTAAACGATACATTTTATAGTCTACATTTTCCCAATCTGCAGTAAACCACAAGCTTCCTCTTTTTGACTATACACCTGCGAGCCAGGCAATAATGACACTGATGGCAGAGGTTACAATAGAGAATACCACATCTACAGCTACAGGTTTTGATGTTCCTCTAGTTGGATGCATTTTTTCTCTTAGACCCATCCTTTTGGGAACAGGTCTGTCCTCTCTCTAACTGGAACTACTCACTATTACAGTTCTCCAATAGGGATTTTCAAGTCATCATCCCTAAATCTCTACCAGTTAACTTTGAGGCATATGATTTCACCAGACCTTTTCCCCAGGATCCCATCACAATGTTGGATTACTGCAGCCCAAAAACAGCCAACAGCAAAACATTATTTATTCCTTCAAAAGATACACAGAGAGCACACAGAAAAAGGATTAAGAAAAAAGAAAAAAACGAACTCTCAATTTTTTCCTGCCAGTTTCAGTACATTCAAGCTATTTAGATCAGCCTTTAGGACTGTGAAACAGATACAAAAACTATGTCACTCCAACTTCTCTGTCAAAAACTCTTCAGCAACTACCAACAACTGCTTCCATGTCTTTTTTTTTCTTGTGGCCTTTTTAAACTTGGACTTAATTTACCTACGAATCTTTGTATCTCACCTGGGAACACTAACCTTGCCCTAAAAAGACAGAGTGCTGCCTAACAGCTTCCCCATTGTTTTAGCTAGGATTTGTGATTTCCTGCACTGTGCCCATCACTTCCCAAGCCACTGTTTGTTCTTGCTTTGCTTCCAGCTCTCAGCCTCTTCTGAAATAACACTTCCCAGGAAGGCAGGGTAGTATAGTCATACATAATTCAGTACTAATAAAAGACAACTTTTGTCAACAAATACAGATTTTGCTTTCTTTTAGTCATTTGCATTGTTTCAAAGTATTTTCACTCTACTGTCATCACAGAGTAAATTTTCAATTTGAAGAAGCACCTAATGCTCCAGGACTCTGAAACATCCTACTCTACCAGAAATACGACATACTTCTCACCAGTGACATTACTCAAAAACAGTATGGTTTTTCTACCCAGTCAAGCATGTTCTTAGGGCAAATATCTGAGTAGCTTAAGTACATCTAGAACTCTGATATAAAACATGCAACATACCAAACAAAGACTGGCTTATTCGTTTTAATTAAAGCATTAATTCACTGCATTCAGATATTAAGACTTTACCTTATTACACTATGAGTATAAATCTTACTAGTTTCATAAACTGTAATGGAATGAATCCAGTAATCAGTAGGGACTAATCTTTAGGTTTGTAAATTAATTTTAATAGTACAGCTCTTGTTAGTAATGTATCTATAATTTCATTTAATTTTCATATAATTTTTCTCTTTTATTGATGAATTTAAACATGTATTTCACCTTTTGTAACAGTCATGTGACCACTTGCACTCTTCCTTGTTCTATTTGCCATTCCTGAAATAAATGGAGCTTTATGAATTTGAGATCAAAAGATTTAGTCCCCTTGGTTATTAAAATATTTCTGAGAGTTAATGTTAATAATAGAAAAGAGACTGAAGAGCTTGAAATTAGGGCAATCCTCTCGTATTTCTGAACTGTAATACTTTATCTGTTATTGTTGCTCAATTTAGTGTGTTTCTCCTGTTTCAAACTAATGTGAGATATAAAGCTGGGAGCTTTTAGAACATTATAAAGGGAAAATCAGCAACGAGCTGTGAGCTGGTATAGCAAAGTTACAGTAAACAAGGGTAAAAGTGGTGGGAGTTGCCAAAAGAAAATACTGTAAGTAGACAGACTCTTAAGGATCTCATTCTCTCAGATACCCATCTCATATCATCAATCTACAAACTGAAATGCTGAACTAAGGCCTTCCGTTGTCATAAATTAAATATGTGACTTGCTATTTTTGAAGTAGTTGCTAAAGGAGACTGTAAACTATATTTGTGCAGAAATCATCATGGAGGTCACTTTGCACCTCTCTGCTGTTCACCTCTTTTCTGTTTTGGGAATACAGAACTGTAAACAGTTGGATGGACTTAAGAAGTTCAAAGGCTATAGTATAATTTTGACCTTGCTCTTAATAGATGAGGAAGGCAACATTTCCCCCGTGCAAGCTTTATACTATTAGTAGTAAAAGTTGTGTACGTTTCACTATTAACTACTGTACCTTACTTACACACTGGTTTCAAATAGACCCTAGTGGACCAGAAGTAGCAAACAGAAAAAAATATTGTGAAGTCATTTTAAAAATCAAAACAGCAACATTTCTAAAAGAATCTCTCAAAATTTTCATTAATTGCCACACTGAGAAATTTCTATAGCTTTACCTAGGATATAAGCAAAAGATGCCTGTCAACTGCCTCACAAGCAATTAAGAAACATCTTGTTCCCTTCAATGAATGGGACAAGAAACAACACAATCCCAGCCTTGCAGACTAAGTGGGACTGAAGTATGCTAACCAGAAGAGCACCATATATAAGCACAACAAATACTTTCCATTTAACTACTCAGTAAGCTTTGCCCATGAGAAAGAACATCAGAGCTACTAAAACTATTGAAAACTCAGCCCCAAATCCTTTCCTTCTGCATCTTTCCTTTCCAGACCACAGGAATTTTGTATTTAAGGTGAAATTTCTCTATAAACTCAAAATTCGGGAGTATGCCTTCCCTACTTATTTCAGCAGTAGAGAATTTCCATTTTGATGCTGTCTTTTGCTTTCTGTATCTGGGCAATGTAAATTCACAACGTAATGTAATCTCTCTGTATCGATGCACATACAAAACCAGATGAGAATTATGCGTTGAACATACAGTCTTAGGGGTTTAACCCACTGCCATGTTTGTTTTTTTTTTAGCAGTTTTATCTTTGACATGGAAGAGGTGTAAGCAACTGCAAGTCCTTGAATAAACATGAAAGACTTCCTAACAAGCAGATGAGACCAGCACATTGCACCGTTTTCTATGAAACTCAGGCATTACATTTTATCTTTTAGAATACTTTTCTGCAGCTTAAATACATCTCTTCCTACCTGTCTTCTACTGACATAGTCATTTCACTGTTTATTACTAAAGCTGAAAACTGTAAATGAAGGCTGTAAGAGGAGGTCCTGCGGTTGTACACCTCCTTGCCTGTATGAAGAAGTATCATTTGAGAACTCTGCTATAAGAGGTTTCTCTCCACTAATTTAATCCCAAATAAATACAGACAAACGAACATGGTAGAATTGTCAGCCCATTAAAAAAACACCAATGAAATATGGTAAATGTACAAAAATATGCTTGAACAGAGATTTGTGATGTCCTACATTCCCTACCACTTATAACACTCCCAAGTGCTACCCTTCCAAGATGCATTATCAGATTTCAAACTGGGATAACAGTCATCTGAAAAGGTTTCATTTCCTGAATAATAATTCTTTCAAATGTATTCAGCTGAGCTCTCTCACCAGGTATCTATTCAACAAACAGGATGTTGAAAATAATCTTCTCTGGCAAGCTGTCTCTCTTTCCAAAAGACTCATGCCTTCTCATAAACAATTTCTTGAAAAATAATTCTCAACATGAGGGATTAATCATAGCCCAAAGCTTGCTTCTGACATGTGATTAGCTATTTCTACCTGACTCAAAGGACACGGGGCAGAGCATTTCAGCATTGCCGCTCTTCACTCAAGCCCTGTTCTTAAAGATCTGTAGTAGGAGACAAGGAAGTACCTCATTTATACTGTAGAAGCAAAAGGCCACAAAATAGTACAATGAGAATTTGTACGTAATGCTTTGATTTGTTGCATATAATTTAATTCTACACATTCTATCCCAGAACTAAATTTCTCTGCATTTTTCTTTTCCCAAGAATGCAATTTATGCAGGGCATCCAATGCTATTACAAGGTTTCTCACATCATAAGCACAACTTATAATGCATCTCATGCATGATACACACCACTAACAATTTCACCTGATGAAAACTATCCTTATGCCTTTTTTCATTGAAGCATATTAATGAGTTCCCCCAAAAGATTAGCAAAGAGCCTAATAGACCAAAAACCTATTTTAACTATCATTTTACAGTCTTTCAATGAAGCAATGTGAACTTTTCCATCTAAATGATCATTCCCTTAATAACTCTGGAATAATCATGCCCTCTGCACTTGTGCCAGGCCATTAGGGTATTTTCACAATTTAATGGATTTATATTTTTACGAGGAACTGTACCAGGAAATAAATTATCCTTTGAAAAATGAATACATCTAACTTGTACAAAAGATGTTTGTTGTTCAACCCTTTGCAGTGAATGGCTTTGACTCTCTTCTTCCCACCATAGAGGTGTAAATCAGATGGAGATGTAACAAAAATAAATAAATAAAAAATCACTTTTGCTAGTAAGAAGTATTTTGAACCACTGAAATTAACTTTTCTTTCATCCCTGAGGCCATTTTCTCATTAGAGTACCCACCACCAGGGGAAACATCTGGTCACTCAGAGGACTTCCTTTTGAGTCGTTTGTTTGGATGCGGCTATATGCTTCGTGTTCCAAGGAATGGGCAGGTTTCACTTGGTTCTACTTAACGGAAAATGCTCCTAGCCCTGTCCTGACAAAAGTTCTTTCACCAAACAGTTGAAGAGACAAAAGCACAAGGAGAACAAGGTCTCATTTTCCTACAAAAGACCATGCACATGCTCCACATGAGACAGAACGTGTGTCACGGGAATGCTGTTGTGTGTCTAGACTCCTGACCTGTGTTACTGTATGAAGTCACTCACACTCCTTTCTCTTTTCAGCATAAACACACAGATCCCAGAAAGTCTTTAATAAGGAGATGTACTTTTTAAGCTGAATTTCTGTCCTTCCACAAGTTCAGTAACTTTTCTCTCTTGCCCAAATGCATTAAGAAACATTTAAGTGAAGACAAAAATACAGTAAATTAAAGGAATTTCTAAACCTGAACTTAGAACTGTTCCATTATTTGTTCTCCCTCCCATGAACTTCAGCTTTTTTAATATTTTTTTTTGACAAATACTATATTTAGCTATTTGCCATAGGAGTTCTTTTGCCCTTGTCTATGCTGCTGTCAGACTATTTCTTTGTCTTCACACTTCCTTTCTTCTATAATGGATCTCTCATTTCAAGTGCTTCAGTACTCATGTTCTGCTTTAAGGATCAAATTACAAATTAGTTTTATCATACAAAACGAGTTCTTGCCACAAACTCAACATTATGTTTCCTTTTCCAGTTACATTTCTAATTCTTTAGTCATGTAATTTGCCTAAACCATTATCTTGTATTGACATAGTTGGCAAGCAGTACAATGCAAAAAAAACATTTTATTACTGCACAATTTTCAATATACAAGCTTTGCTACATTGAATTTTATATAGTCTGCTTTAGCAAGGTCATACCTGCATTTCCAGTTATTTCTTACATCAGTTGGTGTGATTAAATTGAAAATATAAATCACTGAGTTGTTGAGTCTTGAACTATAAATAAGGACACTAATAGGCCATTTTCTATTAATTTCCCTCCTGTATAGTGGAGCTATTTGCCCAGAAGCAGATCTGAAAAGTATTGTATAGTTTAGATTCTGTAGAAGATTTTTTTTTCTTGCTGACTCACTTGGATTTTATTCCTAGATGAAAAGAATCCAGAAAGAGCTCATATC
Organism: Aythya fuligula; assembly: GCF_009819795.1. Taxonomy (NCBI): domain Eukaryota; kingdom Metazoa; phylum Chordata; class Aves; order Anseriformes; family Anatidae; genus Aythya; species Aythya fuligula. Next base: position 3,667,419 of record NC_045565.1, on the reverse strand, counting down.
CAAGGAGTTCTTTTTGATTAGTTCCTTAAAACTACCCAGCAGAAGTCCTTGCAACCCTCTGCTGTGTGCTGCTTCTGAAAGTCACTACTACAGATTTCCAGAACTTTATCAGAGAAGGGAATTCCAATGATCTTTTATTATCACTGCAACCCTATTCCCATGTGTTTTGGTTGTGATTATTGCCATGGAACTCTGAAAAGGGAGTATTTCCAGTCCATCTTGACAAAATAATAACTAATGAAATGTTAAAAAGAAATCATACTAAGATCACTACTCAAGCAGCTGAAGAGGTAAGACGAAGTAAGTCTACAGATATTAAATACTAAGGTGTGATCTCAAACATGGGAAATTAAAAGAAAGAATTCATACTGCAGTGCAATGTTCAGGTAGGTCTCAAGGAATCATCACTGTTGCTACGCATTTCTCTTCCAAAGGCAATGGTGGCATCTTACCTACTCCTGACAGCGTTTTTCACACGGTCTATTGATTTGTTTCCTCAACTTTGCAAGACTTCATGTGTTTGTGCAAGTATTTTCTCCTCTTTTGAACTAGTTGACAGCCCTGTTAGCCCATTTCTCCCCTAGACTGGCTGCACACCCAGTCCTCCCAGTTCTGTACCATCTGCAAGCTAGCCAAGGGACCCTATATCTCATAATCCAGGTTGTTTATGAAGATGTTTCACAGTACCAACCCAACCACCTGGAGTGCACTGTCCATTTGATGCATCCTCTGCTGGGTGCTTCACACAACTACAAACAGGACTTTAAAGGCAGCCACCTGGGAAGTCAGTAGCATGCAGTCGCAGAAGAACTGAAAGTTAGAGCTAAAATTACTTGTTTAGATCACACACAAATGCTATGGCATCAGCTGGTAATACTAACCAGGGAAAAGAGTCCATTTATCTGGGGCAGCTTTCTACTACCTTAACTATGAAACCATACTTTCTGTCTTCCTGAAATTCCTCTTCTGCTCATTGTGCAAATTCTGCAAAAGTCTACTCAGGAGCCCTGACAACCCCAGCCTTTCTCAGTATGTGACATTGATTCATGCCTCATGGCCTACAGGACACATAAACCTGACATGAAACACCACGTATAATCATACAATTTAAAAGAATGCTACCATAATGAAAGCATTTCAGAGGGGTGTTTATATCTCATTAAACAACAAACTGCTCAGGAAGAAAAGCTACTTTCAGATCCAGAGAGCCACTGAAAAGAAATGTAGCCATACAGTTAGTGAATTATTACTCAAGAGAGACTGTCAACAAGTCCTCTTTCTAAATCAGATCATTGTTTAGTCCAGGGGCATTTACACCAGCTACAAATTTGATGTACAATCTTTCCTCCAACTCCTCTTACTGGATGGATTTTCTCAGGGTATTTATTAGAAAGTCCGGTAACTGATCACAGTGACTCCTAAAGCAGCCTGAAAGATGACAGATCCATATTATGGTAATATTAAAATTCTTCTGTCCTGACTAGGAAAAATTTTTAAGAAAGCTTTCTCCAAAATCATTACTAAAGCCCTGACGAAAGACTTCATTCCTTTGTTAAAGACAGCTTTTGTGAATTCCTTCTAGTTGTGGAAGTGTTGGCTTGACATAAAGGCACTGTTAAGGGCCCAAATCTTCAGACTTAAATACAGACATTTTGCTTGCTTCTTTCCCTTCCTCCTCTTCATTTTCCACACCATTCAGAAAAAAAACAGGGGAAAATGACCAATTCCAATGTCAGCATTGTCTAAGTTTATTTTAAAAATATTCCAGCCTGTACTTATCCAACTTTTTTTTTCTTTTTTCTTTTTTTTTTTAAACTTTTTAAGTGTCTACACTCTGCACTCTCACCATCATTTTTGGTCACCTATTTTGTGTGAGCTGTATGATTGTTTACTATGCCCTGTAAAAAGAAACATACCTTTGTCTAAGATCAATCCCTCTCCAAGTACATAGCCCTCCCTATAAAATATCACACAACTACCTCAGACAGCAGACCTATATAAATAATCTTTTTCACTCTTGAGATGACTGCATGGTGAGAGGCAACACAATGAGAGGATGATGATGAAAGTCTCTGAAGAAGAAAATAGTCTTGTTCTTAAAATGTGGTCCAAAAAGGATTGCACGGTTGTTTTTGCACAGAGACCCAGCACTCTCAGTGGTGAGTTAAACAGACACTAATTTTTCTTATGCTTTTGTTGTTTCCTTCAAATAAGCAAGGCAGAACATCTGTCAGACTGAGGGATGAAAAGAGATGCTGATATTTTTCAACTATCTGAAACTGGCAAACCTCTGCTATAAGAGACATGAATGCCACAGAAACGTAAGCAGAGACCACAGAATTACTCTGAGCATTACTCATTACTATAATCTAAATATGAAGAGGAACTGATAATATGAGCAAATTCTGCTGGGCTCAGTTTGTATGTCTCTGGAGAGATACTCTACAAAGAAGAAACAACATAGGCAGCTTCTTCAAAGCAAAGATGTGATCAGAGATCATGTTTATGTCACTGAGTGATGCAAATAATTATGCCCCAGAGTTAAAACTGTGCTGAACTGGCCCAAACTAAATTGATTCTTGTATGATTTGACATTCCCTGGCTTTTGTGAAACCAAATATAACATATTTATGAATCAGACAGATGTCTTCAATGTTCCAGTGCTGTCAGCAATCTTGCTGCTCTGTTATTAAATATTTCATATCATAATATACAGTTTGTTCAGAGAGCTACTATCTGGTGAGAAACCTCAGAGGAAAAATCTTAGTCCACTGATGTCAATGACCACTCATGTTACATTCCAAAGGAGCACTAGAATGGCCATTTAAAGCGTAATAGTGGCTACAGAATAGTAATTTTATTGAATGCAATTTGAAAAACACCTACTTCTGATAGTGCTGGGTCAAAACTGGTTATGAAAACATTGCATCTTATTTCTGTAACTTACAGAAAAATCTTGCCTGGTCAGACCAAAGGGCATCTTCCACTTGCTTTGATGGGACCATGCCATCAACATAATAGCTGTCAGGTTAATCGAGTTAGGCTTTTTTTTTCTTTTAATGCGGTATTGTTTTACAATTCATTAAATAGAAGCTTGAGCATCTGTGTTTAATTTTAAGTTCTCCACAGACCATTAGTACATTAAAAAGATTAGGCTTTGAATCAATAGTTAGATCTTACTTCCCTAATGCTATTTCCTCAAAAAAAGAAGAAAATAAATAAGCAAGCAAACAAACAAAATCAATATTTCTGTTTACTTTAGGAGATCTCCAATAAGCTCTAATGCAGATTCCTTGCCTGACAGCTGAGATGCTTGCATATAGAACGCAACACAGGATAGAAAACAAGCTTTTCCTGGCGTGATCAGATTTGATCACAGTATCAGTAACTAAAACTTTTCTTGTTCAACTAGTACCAGTCCAATAAAGTACAGAATGAAAATGAAGAAACCTGTTGATCTGTAGGTTTAATTGACGTAAGCTGGGGTTGATCCAATTATTGAAGTTTACAGCAGTTTAAAAAATAAAATAAAATCATAGGCTAAGCTAGTGATACTGCATAATATGGTTCTGATGATAAGAAGCAATTGCCCTGGTTATGCAAATAAATACTGACTCGGGCTCCTGATGCAGCTGTGAACCTGACAGATGTACTGAGCAGGAATTCTGCACCAAGTGGTACCAGAAGAAGTTCAAAGACAGCTTATAGGGATATGTCAGCTGGAGAAACAGGGGAAGGAATTGAAATGATTTTGACTCTTGTAATCCAGGGAAACTGGTGAGTATCATTTCAGTAGAAACATTTGCAAGCATTAGTTCATAAGCTCTGGATGGTAAATTGGATGCTTTTAGAGCTTCCTTCAATTTTCTGGTAACGTGTAAGCTGCTTTGGTACAGTTCATTTTAGTACACAGCAATAATTATGCATTTATGCTGGTTGTCCATTTATTGTTTGATTTATAATATTGAACTAGCATTAATATATTTTCCTTTTGTGTGTTTCATTTTCCTTGAAAAAATGTTGCTTATAGGTCAGTTTAATCTAGTTTTACTTACTATTCAGCTAAATCCCTGAAAGCTACAGTCTTGTTAATGAGTGCTACAAGGATATTAATAGCAACTGATAACAAAGCCACTAGGTCAAATGAATGCTTACTTAAGACAGCACTGTTTGTCACCAAGATAAAATGCCTTGTTAATGTTATGCATAAAATCAATCGATTTTAATTTTTCTGGCATCTGTTTCAGTTCTCCTCACTTATTAGTGACTTGCATTCATGGCTCTAAGAGAAAATTATTGAGAAAAAGCCTTGCTTCATCTCCAGCTGAAGCTGATCAGCTGGTCAAACTTTCAGAGGCCCAACAGCTGCTAAAAAATTGAAACAGTTAAGACAAGTTCAGATACAGCCCTGAAAACCCACATGACATGAATGCTACTATTCACAGCATCATATTCTCCAAATAAATAGCAAGAAGTCTCAGCACATATAAAATTTCTAGACACACCTTGATAAATTCTTCATCATATCCACAAAGCCACAATAGATATTGTCCTCTTAGACTAGCTGCAACTGCAGCATTTTGGTGTCAGAGCCTTAAATAAGCACACAGCTCATCTTGCATAAAGTTGTCACCAGCAACATCCAAGCTTCATTTGAGCAACTCTGTTTTTTGCTGCTGAGAAGACCAGCCAGAGGCAGCTGGTAGACAAATCAATTTGAGCTGAAGCAGAGGTGAAATCTTACAGGACACAAATGTTCAGGCTGTGTACTGAAATACAGTGCGAACTGGGAACTGTATGAGTTTGCATGAAGTCAAGAATTGCACGAGACTGTTGTAATGTAGGACAGATGGCACACAAAGTATGACCTGCCAACTGTACTGACTGTATGACCAAAATCTAGATAACGACCAATAGTCACAGCACCACGTTATTCTTTCTAGAAATCCTTTGCATGTTATTAGCAGTACTGTAACTTCTCAAGTAAACTATCTTTCCATCTGATACTAAATAATGAAAACAAAGTACCAAATCTCTACAAGCTGGATATGTGGAAAATAAATCGAACTAGAAATACAAATGACAAAATAATTGTTAGTTTCAGGCTATAATGCAGACACAGTCAATAAACACATAGTCATCCTTTCATGGAAGTTAGATGCTTCAAGTACAAAAATGAGAAACACAAAAGAAATCAAATTGCAGCTAGATGATAATATATAAAACATGATTTACAAAAGACAAGAAATTGTACAGAAATAAAGATGGCAAAGTTCAGCAGCAGTACAGATGAAGTAACTATGGTGACCCTGACTGCATGAGAAAAATCTGTACAATTTCTTAATATTTGGAACTTAACATACTGTGCAATATGCACATTTCCTCCAATATACTTTTAAATTTTCACGCAGAGTATAGTTTGTCCTACAGAAACCATCTGAAACAGACTGTTCTCTTCCATAATGGCACACACAAATCGGAAGTTGGAAGAAGAAACCAAGGAGAATGGCAGAGTCAACAATGAATGATGGAAAGGAAAGGGCAGTGCCAAGTGGCTGAAGTAATAAATATTGTTGTTTTTTTTCAAGAGTAAATTGCTTTTGCACCTTTAGGTTTCCACTGAGATGTATTTTGAAATGTACGGAGACTGTAAAAGATAAAGTGATTTATAGAATATATATATCCAGAATGTGTAGAAACAATAACACACGATCAGTGATTGTGGTATGCTTCATAGAGACTGCTGCGAAGTTGTATCTTTCACATTAGGAGAGCACTGCACAATCCAACCTGAGACTGACCTTCAACACAATCTGTAATTGACTATTTGTTCCAAAGGCAAAGTTAGAGCAACAGGTACAGTATGCTGAAGGGAATTACTAGCTGTGGATGCCACACAGCAGGCCAGAAAGAGAGATTTAAGGACTTAAGATTAAAGAATAGGAAGGGACTTTAGAATGTCCTTCTAGAACAAGAATGAACAAGATTACCAACAGCTGAAAGAGACGACCAACCATTCCAGTGGCTCTGCTGTTACTCTATAAACTGTCTAGTTAGGGAGGCCAAACGAAAAGAAATCCAAAGTTAACCAGTAGTTGGAAAGGGGAATCCTTTTTGATTTGTTTCTTAACAGAAAACACTACTGGGAGGAGGAATACATATTCTTATTTATATACAACTCATCAATTTCCTAAGTGTTGTTATACCTCTTATACTTATCTTCTATTAAAACCACTACAATTGTCTGTTGTTTCTAATAAGGAGAATTTTTGTGCAAGACACCATTACATCAGTAGATACAACATTTTAGAGCCATGCAAAACTACAGATTTCAGTTTCATTTGGAAAAATGTATCTTTGATTATATCACAACTGGAATGAGTATGATCATTTCATAAAATCATTATTGAAAATAAATATGTTACCCAGACAGGGGCAAAGCGGATCCATTCCACTAATCATTCTCTCCCCTGCATACAGAGGCAAGAAATAAGAGTAACAGGAATATTCCAGATTGGACTAGATCATACTGTTCCAATACATCTCCTTTACAGTTTCATCAGCTACTTACACAATCCAGTATCTTATTAAAGTTTTTCTGAAGCTGTATTTGAAATGAGCACGATTCTCTGTTTCAGCAATTCAGAGAATCTTGAGTACAGCTTTCTGATAGTGTCTGCACAGAGCTGCTTACTAAAACTGACCTTCAGGTTACAGAAAAACTTTTTTTTTAATACTTCATTTTGTCTCTTAAATTATTGCATTTTGAAGCAGACATTTCATTTTTTTACAAAAGACATTTTTTACATGATAGCTCTGTATGAAAGTTTATGAGTATTTTCTCAGCTATGTTGTTTCCTCAACAATTTTTTCCCACGATCTAAGTTGTCTAAGATACCAGTTAAAAGCTGCCCACCACAATCCGACATATTAGCTTCAGAATGAAAAAACACCAAGCACTGACTTGCTGTTTTGAATTAAGGAAAGATTTCATTTTATTAAAGCATTATATTATTGTGCTGTAGAAAACTTTGATTACTGCTTCCTGCTCTAAATTTCTGCATTTTCTTACATTTTGCATAAATAGAGAATTCAACTGGAGGTAACAAGACCTGCTCAGTATTTTCCTTCTGTTGTATCCAAAATTTTGAATATTGAATAAATTATTGGGAATGAAAATTACAGGTAAGAGGGAATTATTGTAGTAACTGATGAAAGAAATGTAAGACCACTGATACTCAAAAACAGACTTGCCAAGAACCTGTGGAAGCAGTGGAGATATGTGTATGCATGTGGTACCTATGAAGCAGATGTTCTCCAGGAAAGAAAATCCCCAGTTGTCCTTTAAGTGAGTTTTGCAGCTGTTCTGTACTATTTGATTCAAGTATTACATCATTAGTTTTAGATTTATTGTTTTGGCTAGTTTTGGAGATAAGATGATTACTTATTTTATTTCAGTTGAGAAAAGAAAGTTAAACATTAAATAGCCCTGGAAGGTAAGAATAGCACCAAACTGTAAAGGAAAGAACCATATGCTATATGTGAAATGCTGTGGCCATGCTCTAAATTTAACATATCAAGCCATGATTAAGTATCCCCAGGTCACCTATAAAACACTCAAAACTGCTCTCAAAATTAGTGACAGTCATGAGATGATGGCAGAGGCCTTCAAATGAAAACAGAGGATGATACTGGAAACCCCAGGGATATAATTGCTGATAGTTAATTACTGTCACTACAGGAATGTGACCAAGAATCTGTCTTATGGATAGTAAGGAGAACAAAGAGCAAATATACATGTATAAATAATTGTATATGGTGAAATCAAAAACAAACAAAGAGAAAGCACATGACCTTCGGTAGTGAACATGCAGAGGTTCTATGTGAAAAAACATACAGAGTACTTTTGTATATGAAGTATAACAAATACACAAAATTCATTCATTATACTCAGCCTGCAATTTTGCCTGCAATGATCATTTGTATTCACTGGACTATCTGAGTGCTAGTCCAGAATGCCTATTATGTCTTGCATAATTCTCCCAAAACAGATTGTTTCAAGATACCATTGTATTATGGTAAAAGCTACAGATCATAATCTTCGTTTATATTGCAGAAAGGAATATTTCTTTCATACTGTGTTTTGTACTTTAAAGGTTATTAGCTGAACCTAGCTTGATTTAAAAAAAGTAGAGAAAGAGTAAATAATTGTATATTGGATCAGTAAAAATACACATTTAAAAATTTCTCTGTGTTATTAATATCTCTATGTATTAATATCCATGACAGATCTGAAACACTCCCCATCTTCTAAAAAAACAGACATTAGGTAAGCTCTAAATCTTAACTGCAAGACTAGTTTGTAATAACTAGAAGAAAATTTAACATGACCTATTAAGGAAAAAAAAAAAAAACACAAGAAACACAAACTTTTACGTTTTTAATATGCAAATTTATATTCTCAAAATTAACACTAATTGGACCATATAATATTCTACAATGAAAGCAGTACCTTTACTATTATTATTTTTCCTGCAAAAGTGTCTCCCCTTGAGAATAGAACAGGTAAAATGACTTCAAAATTACATTAAGAAGAGATTGTGGTTCATGGTCTGGAGTCAGCATATCCATCCATATGTAACATGGAGTTATGTAACTCCATATGCATGGAGTTATTTCACTGAGAGAACTCTCTAAATCCCTCTCACTAAAATATCAACTAAATTATCTTATAATTCAGATTTCTTATTTCTCAGATCAAGTGAACCTCAGATACCCTATATTTATAATGGCCTTTTGGAATTCAGAAGAAAATAAATACTTGTGACATTGAATATAATTCAGAAAAACAGTTGCCTAGACAGTAATTAAAAGTTAAAGCTGTGATTTGCAATGACTATCAGAGGAGATTTAAAATAAATCTTTGCAATCAATATACAAAAGAGTCCCTTAGAAGCAATAGCTTAGGCTGGTAATATAAACAAACCCTCAAGGCTACAATAGACATTAATTTAAGACCAACTTCCCCAATGCTTATTCCCATTAGTTATTACCCTTTCCTGCAGGTCCCATTGAAACGCTCAAGTCTCTAAAAAAGAAAGGTGCTACAATTAAAACTTGCCTACCTCACGGCAATTTCAGTACAACTAAGCAATTGTACGAGGTAAGAGATAACTAACAAATACTTGGATGTTAGCAAAAGCAACAAAAATATTTTTAAATTAATATTTGACAAATATTTGTTTCTGAAAAGCTATTAGTTCTATGATGCCCTCACTTTTCTAAGCTCCTTTCATTTCCTGCTCTTCTGCATTATATTTGGTTAACTTTTCCAGTTTCCTGCATACTTGATATTCTTTGCTTAATGAACCTTTAGTTCATATGTCTATGGAGAAAAAAAATACATCACTGCAGTTGATACTGCTTCATCCCCTCAATAAATGACTGCTTCTTCTCCTAAGAATGGTCCTTCTAATTCAGGAGATGGGGTCGGTGCCATTTCGTTATCAGTCATATTGCTGCTGATCCCATTCACGGAACAGAAAGAAGAAAATCTGTCTCAACACTTACGCAATTATGACTAGTCAGAAAGAACAAGGAAGCATCATCCCTAAAAATAACACCTACTTTTCTTTTGGCTATTCTTCTATCGTGAATGAAGCCAAAAGCAAATGGAAACAAACCTTCTGAACAGTGAGGAACTTCAGATACTAACAAACTCCTAACTCATTTCTAAACACTGAATTTAAGGGGTGGGAGAACAACAATATTACTCCACATAACTCTTCTTTTTGCCTAGACCTCTAGACCTTATGACAGATGAAAACATAAGACTACTTATAGAATATGCTATGAGTAACTGCCAGTGACGAAGAATACCAAATATAACTGTGATGTTTGCTTTTCAGAGTAATCGCTGTTCACACAAAGTATAATGTGATTTTCAAAACCTTTACTATTTGGCATCCTATGAAAAAAAATACTGCTCTCCTATTCAGATTTCCACCTGAATACAACTTACTTTCATTTAAGCTTTCAAAAATACAGTTAATGATATACATACGGGTTTGGAAATGGGAGGCATATGGGAACCAAAGGAGGATTGCTACTAATCCTAGCACTGCAGTCATCTTCCTGTGAAGGAAGAACCCCAGTATCTCAAATGAAGTGACTGAAGGCAGCCCTCTAATGGGTACTACATGAAGGTATTTTAACACACATAAAATAAGAGTGCGAATAAACTGAACAGTATTTTCCAGGTTAAGAAGCAATTATTTCACTATTTTCCATTATGCATGCTTAGCTTCTTACAATCATGAAAGATTAAACTTGACCATGACATTTACAAGTCCCAAGTGCATTTTCATTGCTCCTTACATGCATAAAGGTCACAAAGGAGCATTAAGTGTGGGTAATTGCTGGAACATAAATATGACACTGCTGGAATACAGCATACAAAGGAATACATCTATTAACAAATAGAAGAAATTCCAAGTTGATGGCTACAAAGTTAGACATGTTGGTTTTTTTGATAAAATACTTGCTCAAGATATGTCACAAACTATTGACTGGGTGCAGATTGCACGAACAGCTGCACATCTTATGGTAGAAGATAATGATGTATATGAAAGAACTTTAATTTAATATTAAGCTGATATAATGTGACTTCCTGATGTTCAACACAGTATTTTTAGGCTAAGAAATACCCCTGCTTAGTTACTGAAGCAGCAGAGCTCAACTTTAGTCTCAAGCACTCCAATTCTATCAGTATCAGACTGTAGAATTTTTAGCTCTGTCTCTTAATAAAAGTTACATTAGTAGCTTAAACTGGAACAGTGATGAGCACTTCTCACTGAAATAATTCATCTATCAATTCTCTGTTATTCGTAAATTCTGCAAAGCACGGGCAGCACCATGCTTCCATAGAAGATAGAGTTTTCTTCTTCATAAAAAAAAAAAAAATAATAATAAAAAATAGGACAATCTTTTTTATGCTGTTACATGGCCCACAAAGTAACAATCCAAGCTGTTAAAAACTCTGGCTAAGGCAAATCCACAGCACCAGGACAGTCACCACAATCTTTTGCCACAGAAGCAGGAAGAAACCTTTCTTTTCATTCCACTAGTGTTTTTCTCCAACCCTATTAGGTTGCAATCTTGGTTTAAGAATCACAGGCATATTTCGTAAAAGTCCTGTCTTTTTTCCTAGGGAATCTTTTAGCCAAATTGTCCCGAACATAATACAAATGCTGCATTCATTAAACTTTAATTGTGACTGAATTCACATTTTTATCATTCAGGTGAATGTTTCAAATATTAGGGATACAAAGAGTTTGCATGAATATTTCATTATCTTTTTAAACTTGCCAACACTGGCATTTGGGGAGATGTTGAAAAGAAGAAAGCAATTATACATCTTTGAACAATATATTTTATAGTGACCTATGTTAGCCACTGCTTTAATCTTCTCTTCCTACAGCAAGCCCTTTAGCCAGGACTTCTGCAGCATACTGCTTCATTTATTTTACCTTTTTTAAGGAACACATCATTACTGCCTAACTGAGTTTATCACTGAGCTGTCTGTCATTGTGTTAAGGACCAGCAACTCTTCCTTCCAGAACTGCGCCCAGATCCAAGTGTTGCATCTTCCTAAAAGTCCCACATATTCAAGGTATTGCTCATGTTGCTGAAGTGTCCAGCCCTCTTGCTGCCACTTCTTTTGGGCTGAAATTCATGCTTTCATTCCCTTAAAACTTTATTCAAGTGTATGTGAGTTCCTGAATAAACAGACTACCTACTAGATTATGTCAAACTAACCAGAATTTCTTTGTCTGAACTTCTATTGCTAATCTTACCCCTCCTGAAGGGCAAACTTTCCTGCCCAAGGCAGGGGGCTTGGAGCTATATGGTTTTTATGGCTTCCAACACACACCATTCTGTGGTCCTATGATTCCCTTCTTTCAGAAGCTCTTCTCCATCCCACAGCCTTACTGAATAACCCCTGAACTTTCATTTCCTCCAACAGCAGGAATGGCTGAAGTAGACAGAGGTGAGTTTGATCAGCCAATTCCCTTAAAGCTTCCATGTAGCCCTCTAGCCACATGTAAAATGAGTTACTGTTAATTCTACAGTGAATGTGGCTTCTCCTTCAGGCAGAATCTAAGGAGGCTAACACTAGACCTAACACTGACAAAAACTATAGCTAAAATACCGCATCTGAATCCCCTATGAGGAAAAGAATCCTCACATATCCTTATCTGTTAATTATAATTCTAATTAGTGGCTTTAGCAACTTCTGTTGCATTGCTCCCTCATGTTCCGGAGACACCTCTGGGAGTAAGAAATCTGCAGTTGGAAAGGGATGCTGGGGCAGTCAATCGTTCCATTAGATCACATGAACTGCATAGGGAAAAAAATTATAATAAATGCATTCAGTTTGCTGCTCTGCATGCTGTAGCATGAAAACCCCTGCAAAATCACAGAGGATATGTTTAAGAGAAGAAGCCCCAGCAGTCAGTTCCCACTACCAGCTACAATGCCAAGGAACTAAGGTACTTATCATAAGATTTTTTTTTTTTTTTTGTATGAGCCCTTTTTTAATGTGATATCATAATAAAAGATAAAAGCAACTTTTTAGCTCCACCATATCCCAACCTTCACTTCCAAAAGCAGTCATTTTTAAGAAAGGCAATGAAATATATTTCCCTTAACCCAGAAGTGCCTCCCATCTCTTTTACTACATACCACAACAGCAATAGTTCAAGAGCATTAAGAGTTGCACAGTGTCACCGATACCCCTTGCAAAGGTGATTTTGCATTTGCAACACCAATACTTAGTCTGACAATCAGAGTTTACCTTACTTTCACTGACACTTCCTCTTAGCTCTTCCCTCTGACAGACAGAAAAATTTAAAGTAATATAAAGTAATATAATTCACAGTAAATACAGGTACTGAAGAAGGTCAAGAAAAAAATCACATTGTGCTGAAAGAACTAATAATAAGAAGACGAGCTATTAAATACAGATTTCCTCACTAAAACAGACATGCAAATGAATCTAATGGGATTTTTCATTTTTAGGGGAGTAGTCTAAAACCTTTGCAAGCCTAGAGAAAAATACATCTGAACATCTAATTTAAGGAAAGTTTCTGCAATGATATCCCTGTCTGACAGAGTTGTGAAAAGAAACAGTCATAAACTTAAGACAATCCCATCTTTCTGCTGAACGACAAAACTTATCTTCATGCTTGACAGGCACAGCATTTTTTCACTTGTGTTCATTTAGGGTCCGACTGACATATCCCTACTCAAAATGAAATAGGTATCATTCTTAAAAACAATAATGTGAGAGTCAAGAACTAATTTTTATCAACCTGGTAAATGCTTTTGATTTTTAAAGCCCAAAATGTACTATGAACTTTTAATATTAGAAGGGTAATGCTGAATCCCTTCATCAGCTTGCCATATTCCAGAGAAAGAAATTGGGTAAATTCCTCAGCTGACACATACACAGTGAAATGCATGAGGTTTCGTGGATTTACAGCAAAGGAAAACTCAATCCAGAGACAGTTAAATGACTTGCCTACAGATACAAAATTAGTCATCAGTGGAGGTGATACAAATCTTGACAGCTCCCTGGCTCAGCCCACTTTGTCCACTGTGAGCTTTTTGCAAGCATGCTGGCAGAGGTTTGTTATTCAGCAAAGCCCTCTATCTTTGCAGTTAATTTTCTTGTCTCTGTAGCCATTGTTTCATTCCTTATTGCTCTAAGTGAGAAAGCGGTGTACAACCCTAACTGGCAGAATGTCACTTGTGTGTTTTTAAAGTTGCTTTGAACTTCAGTCACAAACAGCCAGTATTTGAGAACATCTAATAGTGGAAGATAGTTGAAATGCTGTAAAAGGAGTCAAATGTCTGAGATAAAAAAAAAAAAAAATATGAAGATACAAGAAAAAGTAAGAGGAACTGAACCAGCTATGTTCTCATCACACTGTCACAAATGTTAAACCTCTTTAGTTCTCTCTTTAGTCCTGATTGAACTTTTGCACATCACAATACCTTCTGTTCACGTTGTAATGGACGTCTCGCATTCTGAACAAGCAAAGATGGTAAGTACTCCGTATGTTAATTATAGGACCAGATGTTTTCTATAAATTTGTGTTAGCCTGAAATTTTTTTTCTACAGCAATGGATATGCACTTTGCTGTCTGGCCAATCCCTATGAGTTTGATTTCAATAGAGTTTTTCCTTACTAATGACTTAATGTCCCCAGGATTCACTTTCCAATATTTTCTTTCTTTTAAATGGAAAACAATACTTCTTTCCCAAGATAAAATTATGCTGGTCTAATGCTTCTTGTTATAAACTCATGTCTAGCTGTTTATAAACACAGGCACATGCCCCATCTAAATTTAAGGGGAAGGTTAAAAAAAAAAAAAAAAGTCTTAGCCAGTTTGAAGTGAAAAATAAAGACAAAAAGTTTTTTCCTGTTAAAATAATCTAATTCCAGCAACTGTGTGACACTCAAAATCACTGTGATATAGAGGAAAAGTCTGAAACATGGCAGGCCAGACACTTGAGTTACTCATACCAGAGAGCTGCTTTTAACAAAGCAGCAAGCTTTTTTTTAGTAGAAATTTGTTATCTCAACTCCCTACAGATTCCATCTGCCATGAACATGCTTCAGCACCAAGCCACAAGACCTGATGGGGAATGTTTCCTCACTTCAGGAGACTCCAAAGCTCCAGCACCACACACACACACCCTGAGAGGCTGAGGCTGTCTGAGTTGCTGCTGAAGGGGCTTAGGTGTAGAGAGAAGGCAGCTGGCAGAGCCAGCTGGATGCTTCCTGGCAATGCAGAGAAAACTGAGTCTCCTACCCTGACGATGAGAAGCAAAACACAACAGTGGAGCGAAGGAGCAGGAGAGGATGGCAGCCCTGGAAAAGACCCTGCTGGTGGTGGTGGGATGGGACAAGTAAATAGTGACTGCTGCAAGCAAGAGCCAGCTCCCTCACTGCAGTCCTGCTTCCTCTCTCAACCACACAAGTTGCCACCCTGGCTTCAAAAATGTTGGCACTAATGAAGCCATCATCGGGAGGTTTATCTAATTGCTGCTTCCAAGAGTCTACTGCCAGAGGGAGGTTGCTTGTTTTCAGCTAGTCAGCCCCCAGAGGAAGCTGGCTCCAGCCTCAAATCGGTAAAAACTAGGTATCGGTTATTTGTCACAATATACCAGTGTAGAATTGCGTGGTAACTTAGAGAAATGCCAAAGGCAAAGCATTTGCAAATTGACAGGAGAATCATGTAGCACCCCCACAGAAAAGCAGCTTCTATTTTTAGCAGTGGCTGCAAGGCCTTACCTTTAGGGTGCTTCAGTAACAACCCCATTTCTTCACACTGCCACGGGAAACTCTGCTTGAAGCTCTCCCTCCGGGCACAGAGTCCAGCTGAAGGGGAATGTTCTTTACTCTTGCACTGTGGCCCTGACTTGAAATCAGATGGCCAGGTACAAAGGTGGGATCACTGAGGTGAAAATGAAGGTGAACTTCTGACTCAGCCAAAGTCACTGGAATGAGTAAAACACAACACAATTCCAGCTGTAGTCCACTAACACACATAACTCATTTTGTAACAAGCAGAATATGAGGAGAGAAAAGGCCTGGGTGCTTCCTTCCCTGTCAGACAAAAAAATCTGGTGGGAGAATATTTTCCCACACTAATGTTTTCTGTCATTGGTAAACTTTAGAAAAGTATCACCTAACGTCAGCTTCTCTTCTTTTTCCTCCCAGTTTGCCCTGGACTTTATACCACAAATCTGGTATGCAGCATTTGGCACCAAATCAGCATTAAAAGAAAAATTATTCTGTTCTCAGCTTGGAAGGAGAGCCCACGATTTAGTTTCATTTAAGTTTCTCTGAAGTGGTTCCAATATGAAAGCAGAAATTGGTGCCCTGTACATGCACATTGAAAAAGGGCCCAAGAACAGCGTCTGCAGCACCAAGGTACAATGACTTCCACAGGCACTGGTGACATTTTCAAGAAATAACAGACAAAGGAGTGATATTTGCATGATTTCACACCTATTTTAGAGAAAGAAAAGAAAATAGAAAGGTTTAATCTGCCTTCGTATTCAAGTCCATTTTCCACAGGTGCTGACCAGGTGAACACTTTGAGACCAAGGCAGCAGTGGCTAACAGACCACTGTTGTGGTGAAGCACTGCAACAGGCAAATCTTTTGGGGTTAGCATTGTGTCCTTCAGTCCCACATGAAGACTGCAACCATCTCTACTACTCTGCACATCAATTCCAGCTCTTCTCTGCTGTCCTCTATACAAACCTAGGCTATGCCCTGTGTATGTTGACACCAACAAAGCACATGAAGAAATGCAGAAAATTAGAAAAGAGGAAGAAACCCACACAACTGTCTTTTAAAATTGCCAAGAGTTCCAAAGAGGCCATCACATCTTTGACTTTCTTCTATGTACTGCATATATTTTTACAAAACACTTGCACATCTGCTACATAAGAGAAATCAACAGCAATATGAAACTATACTTGCTGTTTAACCTAATGAAAAATTGAGAAAACATGTCCTGTGTTAAATTTATGTAGAAAACTGTTTTCTGTTGGAACTTTGACTAAATGCACAAATTATTTTTTTCTTTAACAAAAATTTTCTTAATAACTTCTTTTTCTTAAGATTTTTTTTTTCCTTAAATTATATGCTTATTTTAAACAAATATACAGGAAAATGATGTATAAGTGAATATAAACTAGATTAACTCAACACTAAAATAAATAAATAAATAAGGGGAAAAAAAGAAATGGAAACTTCTTTTTTTTTTTTTTTTTTTTTTTTTTTTTTTAAGAAAGCAGTTTGGAGGCCCAAAATTGAGACTGCCAATTGCATTTTGCAAAAATTTACATTACAGTATTTCTTCACACAATTCATCCCAATGACTGACTAAATCAAGATGCCAAACAAGAAACAAAGAAACAAAACAGGGTATCTTGCCAGCAGAATCCACTTGTGCGGAAGGAGCCAAGCATGATAAATGATTTGAACACACCCTGCTGGAGCACATCCTGCACGACTCACTCGCTTGAGCAGTTTCCCATTGTACTCCGAGGCAAAACAATGTGACCTACCAACCTTCAACGACTTCACATGGGGCAACCTGCCACAGACATCTCACACAGAACTGCACACCACAGGTAAGGCCTGGCCTTCCTGGGAATTGCAATTACAAAGGCTTTTGCTTAGCTGGGTGTTTTCCTGGAAAGGGTAAGTGTGCTTAATTGAGCTAAGAGTAAAGCATGCAAATGAATAAGGCCCATAATAACACGTAACTTCAACTGGTAGGTGTGACTTGGCCTTTTTAATTTGTATTTTAAACCAGGCTATAATGTACCATGCAACTTGCAGGGATTTGTGACTTGGGTTCATTTATACTTTTCTTTTCTCTAGAAGGTTTCTATGGAAAACATCTCTTGTTTTGGAAGACATTCCCTCAGAAACACTCCCACCTTATCATTTCAAAGAGAGACAGGCTGTCAAGGCATATCAATTCAATCTAGACCTGCGTCTCAGTGTCTGAATGAGGTAAACTCTGCTACAAATGCTCATACCAGTAAATACAGCTGATTATAATGATAGCAGTGGTTATCACTTCTTACATTCTTGTTGTCCTTGTGGAAAACTAGAACTGGAAAGGAAATGGTGAGATGTGGAACATACTTCTTGGTAATACAAAGCATTCAAGTCTCACTTGATATGGTATCCTGTATAGCTTGACTTGTTTGTTGAAGATGTAGCTTAAAACCTATACCTAAAGATATATTCCATGATATTTCTAATGAAAACCACTATGCTTTTAAAGAAAAAAATGAGGTTTGGGGATTTAGATTAATAATAGAGAGAAGTAAAAATACATAATTCTTTGGCTCAAACCTTTTCATGCAAAAGCATACCTTAAGCCTAAACAGTAGCTTATTCAACACCACTTGGCTCATATTTAGACTCATATAGTTTATAGATAAAGAATGAAATACTTCTATTTTCCAAATATTTGGAGAGATACGGCTATTTAAAGCAACACTTGAGAAGCAAAATCTTGATAAAATATAACATCTTAAAACTATGTGCACTTTCACATGTTTACTGTATATTCACAGTTAGTCTTAAGAGTATTTCCCATGACACTTTCCTGTTCCTGAACAGTGGCATATTTTTTCACATTTTTAACACGACAAACATTTTGCCATTGAAATTTTACTGCTTCACTTGTGAGCGTAAAGATTTATAGCTGGTCTCAGAAGCATGACTAGCACAAGGGTATTGCTCTCAGAAATCACTCAGAAGTTGTAGATTAGAAAAACATTCACATTGACCATTTCTGTGATTTTAGCCTTTGTTAAAATCCTGAATCTATGATTAGAATTTGTCTGCATTAGTAGTCCTTTGGTTGCAATAAATTAAGGATCCTGTCGTGCTGAATGAAAAACTGCAGCTCAGATACAGCAAAAGGGGTATATAAAAACCCTACAAAACACCCATTCTTCAAAGGGGTTGGTCCTTTACTTTGTATCTGGCCATTTAGTTAAAGGGGACTCAGTTTCAGAACCAATCAATACTGTGATTTTCATGGAGGTCATTAGGATCACTGTGCATTTCAAATCATTCACACTCTAAACAGCATTCCAAATAAAAATCTTATAACCCAAAATCATGGAAACCCTGGTGCAACTGCTTTTCAACCACAAAGAAGTCTGAAGAAGGGGCTTTCTAACTGGAGTGCTGTGGGGACTTCAGTTCTCGCCCAAGGCAGTGTGCACAGGAGCTGGGTTCACTGCACCCCTCATCATTCCATGACATCTGAAAATCAAATCTCCCATCTCTAACGGGAGCTTCTTACCTGGCTGGTGACAGGTCACTCTGGAAAAGAGAATGGGACTTCCATACCAGCTTCCTTTGCTCAATCTGGGCCACTGTGAATTGAAGACAAGAGACAAGGGCCATAAATACATCATTTAAGAAGTAGAGAAGCTCTGTAGCCTTTTGCTTCGCAGCCTTGTGGAGCTGTCAAACTGCTGCAGGGCAAGATTTTGCATACAAATGAATGCTGCAGGGTGATTGCCCCAGCATAATTATGGCTTCTATCCAGCTCCCACTTATCTCCTCCCCAAATTGACAAGAGTAAAAAAGTGGTATCTGAATATGGGGGGAAATGAAGAGGATACAGCTTGGGATTTAAATAAATGAAGTTACTGCCCATTATTACAGGACTTGCAGAGTAGATTAGCCTGCACGCAGCCTCCACACAACAGAACTCCACCACTACCAACACCTGAGGTAACCCCCTGCTCAGGGAAATCCCTCTGGTAATGCCATCACTGTTAGCTTCATGTAATATTCAAATATATAAAAAAAAAAAAATATTGCGAGCTGCTTGGGGCAACTGGTTGTGGACAGATCACCTCTTTATCTCAATTCAATGATATAATTCTTATGGAGGGAAAGGATTATTTATATTTTTATTCTTTTCATTGCTAATTTTCCTAATAAACTGCCAAGATTAAGAACTATGTCAAAAGCCAAATTTCACATGTTAAGCGTGAGGAAAAACTCAGTAGAATTTGATTTTCCTCATCGTTGGTTCTTTCATATCCCAATAATCCATTTTTGGGACAGATTCTAATCTCAGGCGCAGCATGAGCATCCCAACATACCTAAGAAAAATCTGTTACTGTGCATCATGCGTGCTATTAGAATCTGGCCCTTCTATTGTAGCTGGAACATTTGCATCAAGTTCTTGTGACTTTTTATAATAACCATATTTTCTAATATTTGCAACTGTGCACATTTTTGCCTGAATTGCCTTCCATTCCACAGATGGCAATTATGAAAAGCCCTCACATATGGCATCTACAAAAATAAATTTGTCTAAGGCTATGAACGTACAAATGCACCACAAAGCACAGCGCTCTATCGCAGTCTCTGTACTGAGAACTTGAGCCCTGCCTTCTTCCCTGCCCCTGCAATGAAGTGAAGAAATAACATCAGATCCTGCATCAATACCAAGCGCTGTGGATCACGATGACTTTTCCTCCATTTGCCTTTTTTGAGAGCAAATGAAGTTTGACTGTACCCAAGAAACCCTCTGGACATATGCTTAACTTTACATAAAGGATTAGCCTCAGAGACAGCAATGGCATCTAACCATTTAGACAGATTAGCACCACATTTTGGTTGGATTTTATTTATTTGTTTTAAATATTGACTTCATACGAGGCATAATACAGTCTCTGCAGCAGGTGGCCTTTTTTGAACCCCAGCTTTCTGCCCCTTTCTCTAAGCTGCGAGGCCAAACCTGAGTCCTGGCCCAGCCCAGCTCCCCTTCCGCCTGCTGACAGGCCACCTCCAACCCCTGCAGAGCAGAGCCAGTGGGCTACAAGGGGGCCACCAGGAAGGGGAAAACACACACCGACTATCTGCTCTCGACCATTTTATTTCCTTAAACAGGGCAGATTTAGATGAGATATTAGGAAGAAATTCTTCACTCAAAGGGTGGTGAGGCACTGGCACAGGCTGCCCAGAGAAGCTGTGGATGCCCCATCCCTGGGGGTGTTCAAAGCCAGGCTGGATGGGGCTTTGGGCAGCCTGGGCTGGTGGGAGAGGGTCCTGCCCATGGCAGAGAGCTGGAACTGGATGAGCTTTAGTGTCCCTTCCAACACAAGGCATTCTGTGATTCTATGAGTCTATGATATTCTCTTGTTTGTTCATCTTCTCTTAAACACTTCCGTTAACTCAATTTCAGTTTCAAATACCAATTACTTTGTTTTCAAAGGGCTGCTCAATCTAACTTCTATGTGTATGTCTTTTTTTTTTTTTTATTAAATCCAGAGATAAAGCACTCGTAGCCTCTCATTTTAAATTACCCATAGTTCCTTAGACAAAGCATTCTTTAATGTAGTCCTCCAGTCTAAATAATATTTTGCTTATAGCTATGGAGCCTGTACAAATGCAGCATTTCCTTTATTACTTTCCATGCATCTGAGATCAATGCAGCTTTCTGTATTATTTAATGGTCATACAATTTCAAAATGTTAAGTGCCGGATAAATGTATGCTATTATTTTGCCTCACTTTGATGTTCATAGCACTTTCATTTTGATTTTTCACCTGCTGCTGACTGGACTGTCACCCAATGCTGGCCTTAAGATTTACACTTGTATTTATGTAATGGTTTTCAGGGTTGCAGATCCAGCTCCAGAACCCATTTCAACTTCAAGCAGATATCTAACTCTGTTCTCAGTTCTTTTTTTTTTTTTTCTGGTTTATTTTTTGCAGGTGAGAACTTTTTTTATTTTTATATTATTTTTTTCATTTGTTATATTTTTTTTTCAAAATTTCTCTGAAAGACAAAATACAGATTATTCTATTGAGGACATCAGTATTCTGGTGCTCATTTTCCTCACTTTCAAGTCAGCTGTCTGACTACATGCTATTCGTTTGAGAAAAATATATACCAAAACGGCTGAGTCCAAAACCTGCGCTGGTGTAAATCTGCAGAACTTCCTTGGAAGCAGTGGCACTCTGCCAATCTCAGTTAAATCTACAGCAGGTGGTGATTTGACCTAAAAGTGTTAACCCTTCTACTTGTCTTTAGCAAACAGTTCATTAAAAAAGGTGAAATCTTTTCCCGTTCCTCAGTAGACACTTTATTATCCCAAATAGCCACCAGAAAATTGCAATCTCCTCTTATGTTGCTGGCTACTGCTCTAATGACTTTTTTTTTTTCCTTCTTCTTTTCTAGCAGCTTTAGGAATGCCTCATTTGCCTTCATCTGGCCACTTGTAAAAGCTGAACTCTTCATCACTGAACTTTTTGTCCTCCAACATTTCTGTCCTGCTGAGTCAGCATCCCCTCACACAGTTAAATCATCTCTATCTTCACAGGAGGATACCAGACCCCCTTCTCCTACTGCTTTTCTCATCAAGTACAAAAGCAACCTTCAAGTCTCTGAGCCAAATACAGTTGTCTCAATACCAGGAGACTATTTGCTCTGGTTTAGACTAATGAAATCCTAGACTTCAGTAAGTTGCATATGATGCACATCAGCCCACAATGTAGCTCTCAAGTAACTTTCTCATTATACACCAATATAACTGGTTTTCCCCCTTTATGCCCCTTTCCCTCTGGTAGTTACCACCTTTTCTTAAAGAATATTCCTCAGATGTACAGTTCTCCTACCTCCTCTTTTTTTCAACCTCTGAAAATATACCTCTCACTTGCTCACAGCAATACTGCAATTTTCTATTTGTTCCCCAGCACCTTTTCAACTTTGTTCCCCTCATCACAACGTTAATGCTACTGAAAGACTAACAGCTCTGTTTGCCATCCTGCCTTCTCATGCTGTTCAACATCAAAGCTATCTCAACAGCTGCTTTAGTTCCTGTACATGTAAACCACTTAATTTGCATTACACCATTAAAAAACAAACAAACAAAAAACAATAATTAAGAGTAACTTGTTTTTCAAGTAAATGCAGAAAAACTCAACACTATGAATTTCAGCTGAAAGAGTCATCAGACTATACCCATCCATCTCACTTAGGTTCCTTCAAATAAAGCCATCAATATAGGGTGAATGTTCCGATGAGGTAGGCTGGCCTGTTTTACACACCAGTTCCCAAATACAGCTTTGCAATGGTTAAGTATTGGCATGAGTTCACCATGAGATAGTGCTCAGAGTCAGAATGGCATTCATGCTCTCCGTTTGGTTTTCCATGCATCCAGGCAGCAGTTCTCAGCTCGCATACACGGGGGAGAATTTAAGCCAGAAGCCTCTGAAGGCATGGCAACACACGGTGGCAGCAGCCCGAGGCCGTATAGAGAAAGACGCATTTTACAACATTACTGTGAACATTTTAAATCAGACTATAAACACTCATGGATGGGGCCGTATTTTACTCCGGTCCTAAGTGAAGGGTGAGAGACTCTCTGGGTGTATAGCGCAAATAACATTGATAAATGTTGTTCTAACACTCTGCTTTAAATAACTGTCTTCAGGAAGAGTAAAGATCACCTGTCTAGACAAAAACCCTGGTGTTGTTTTTTTTCTTTTCTTTTTTTCTTTCTGTCTGGACAGAAAAGATTCAAATATCATTGAAGACTACAAAATGGAGAAGAGGGGAAAAAGCAAAAAGGCAAAGAGGAGTAGCAGATTTGACTTTTTCCTGAGTACAAAGAAAAATTAAAAATAAAACACAACCTAGACATGTTAGAAGCACAGGAAAATCAGATGCTGTTGTAACCATGAGCTAACACCCACACTTGTATTGATTACTACCTGCATATTTAAACCAAGATCATACTGTTGCCTGGAACATCCAGCGCTCCTGCTGTGACCCCCAAAAATAAATTCTTTCACTACAAGTAAAGTTCACTGTATTCCTGCAAGCTCTAATTTCATCAACCCATTTCTCTGTGAGAAATGTTTTATTCAATATTCTGTATTTCATTCATCTATTTGTAATGAGAAGTGAGCTCACATTAATATTAATGAACTTAATGACTGATGAATGGAATGCATTTCTTGTCGAATGACCTGTTGTAGATGTTTCAGCAATGCTAGATGCTGCTTTGCACAACTTCCTTTGGTAGCACATCAGCAGAGGTCTGACAGGTAGGATGCTGTCTGAAGTAATTCACATCATGGGCAATTCTAATAGGACTCCTCACCAGATTCAAATGGCTGCAGTATCTCTTTGAAATGTATGAAATAAAGGTTCCTAATATGACTCTGTCATTGCACATTTATCAGCTCAAGTTAGCAGTACTGGCACAATCCTAATTCTTCCATACGGATGTGGGCTGTGCATGCGGCTTGCTGCTCACTTCGTCTAACAGAGAAATGCACAAAGTATTACTTACTGCACAACATAGTTTAAGTAAGGTCAGGAGGTCAGCTTTCTCCAGGATGCTGTGATAAAACAGGCTGGAACAAGCTCCTGCCATGTCAGAGATGGAAGAAAAGAATATTCTAATAACCACACTCAAATACATGTACAAGTTCAAACCAGAATTTTAAACACACAGTGGTGACTTGATCTTTCTATTGGAATTCAGTATAGCTGCTACTTGACATGTGAGACTTAGATCAATTACTAGAGCTTTCTTCCTGTCCTGTAGCACAGACTTTTTGACTTTTTTTTTTTTTTTTTTTTTTTTTTTTGAAGTCTCAGATCATTTCTGGCTCCCTAATGTCCAAACGGGAAGATAGGTCTGAATAAAAAATCCACTCAAAACCTAAATAGCTGCACTATGGACCACCTGGCCATGCTAAGCCCGATCTTTCTGAGTTCCAGCCCCAATGGCAATGGATTAATACTTAGGAATGAAGCCACAGTTGACTGAAGTAGTCCAATTATCATGAGAAGCAGCAGCCCATCTGCTACCTAGCAGTGGCCATGGAAACGCGTCACTTTTGCATACCTCACTGCCTTGCATTGAACTCCGTACCTCTGTCCTAGCAGTCAGAGCATTGCAATCTGCTGGCGTATTTCTGAAAGAAAAGAATGCACGCAATAGCAGCATGCTCACTGCAGTATTTCCACAAAGCTGAAAGGTGTTCTAGAGAAGGGCATTCCTTCCTTCCTTCCCTTCCCATTACAGACAAGGTTTGTCTGCTAGAACAGCCCAGTTCCAAACACAGATGGAAGAACTTAAGTTGAGATGTCAACTGCTTAGCCATCCTGTACAAACTGCCAAGTACAGGTCATCCAGCTTTCCACTGATACAATACCAGCTAAATGCAAGACAGAAAGGAGTGCAGTTATCCTACACAGATGATCTTCAAAATCCAGTTCTCCAGAACTTGAACTGTAACTAGGCTTACAGGTCACTGAACTTCAAAAAAAAAAAAAAAAAAAAAAAAGAAAAAAAGGAATGCAATAATCTTATACCTCACCTTAAAATTAATATATATATGGCAATGAAAGAGGCAGGGCAATTCAGTGCAGCACCATTTCTCTTGCCCACTACTCTGCTGAATACTCCAGCTATGTGCAAGGCTAAAGCAAACATGCAATTCCTATTTCATGCTGTATATAGTAGCAGAGTTTGATTTTTCAGCCATTGCTGTAACATATCAATGTATTACTGATGACATGACTCCTCTGCCTTTGGTCAGACCAAAGGTCTATTCAGCACAGCACACTCTGGCAGCAAAATTGCATCTAACCATCAAGGTGTAGAAACTATGTAAATTGACACATTCACAGAATTATCTGAAATACCTTACAAGTGGTAACAACTAGTTCAGCACCCTCTACATTGTACATTACATGTACAGAGCGGGACTGGTTCCTCCCATGTACAATGCTTCACATTTATCAACAGCACATAGCATTTACTATTTGATCACCCAATCACTTGTTATGAGAACCCAATATACTTCCTCACAGCCACTTTAATTTTCACTGCCACAGATAATGTCATATTCAGCAAATGCCATCTCTCTGCTCTTCTTTCCCAAGACTACCAATAGGCAGTGAGATTTCTCTGGGACATGCTCACAGCCTCCCTTCTCAATGAAAACTAGGTATTTAGTCCTTTCTTTGACTTCACATCTTCTATTAATCTGAAAGATTTAATTTCTTTTTATCCCTTGACTTTTTAGTTCATTTAAAAGCTTTCAGTTAGTGCTTTCGTGTGAACTTTTTGGAAATCCAAATACAATTCTATACCTTATGGCATCATCTAATGACATATGTTTTAAAGAAGGAGGAAATTAATTTTACTCTATCTAATTTTCATCAACAACATTATAATGTCTTAATACATTTACACAAGCTAGATAGAAACAGAAAAAAGCTACTTCCTTTGGTCACGTTACAGAAAATAAAACCATCACAATAAAAATAATCAGAGTCCACCTTAATGATGTTAGGGGTTACAAACTTCTTTTCCAAAGAGTGTGATTAAGCTTCCTTCCTACAATGTATATTTACCTGCAGTGTCAACTGAGATCTGGTGGGATACTTGTACAGAGAATAATTTATTTCTTTGAAAGCCCATGGACAAATTCTGCCCCCAAAACAGCTTTCCTTCATTCTTTACTCTTGCTCCCCAAAAATACACCGTTTAAACCCTCTCATAACAGGAGACACAACAATACACAATTTAAATAGTAGCCATAGCTTCTGGGAACTCTACAAGTAATACCTCTTTTCACAAGGAATGAAAATTACACAATAATGTAGAAAAATGTGAGAAAAATATCCTCAAGCTCACTAGAAAAAACAAAGTGTTTTCCACTTAAAAAGCAAGGAAAACAAACTGTGCAGAGCCGTGGGAGTAATAAAAAAAACTGCAGGAGCAAAATATATAAGATACGGCAGTGTGCCAAAGCATCAGGAATAGACAATAATACAAGATGGAAATACCTAAAAGGCTCTCATGGCCAATATGAACCAGTTTCCAGACATATAGAAGACAGTTGGGGTATTAACTCTGGCAACATTTCCCTGCTTGCCATGCCAACAGAATAATGAAAAATGAAACAATGATTGATTGAACCGCACATGACTTGCCATGAGATATCAACTGTATTACTTAAGAAACTTAAATGGATTCTCAGTTGCTTTGCTTTGTAACTAGCTAGTGTTTTATTTTTCACCACTTTAGAACTGCAGTGTGGAGATGGCAGTGGGTTTTACAGCCCTGCTTTACTGTATTTTGTGTTTCAGACACTGGGATGCTAAGGCATAATGCAGAGTATTACAAACAGATCAGCGGAAGCCTCATGCCATAAAGCCCACATTTGGCTTTTAATTGTGTAAATGCTGAAAACAGGCTGAATACACATCTTACACAGAAATGCTACAGGGCAAGCAGATTCTGATGAGCTGGGCTGTAAACAGGTCCATATCCAGAGCTCCATAAAATGTTGCAGGTCCTTGTTCTGTCATCCTGAGTGGTATCATCAGGTGTTCAGTGTTTTCTCTTGGGAAAAATACACAAAACAACCAAGCAAATAAACCCCACCTGTAGTCTCTCTGATACTCGTTGCCAAAATTGTGAAAGGCAACAAGTAATTGCTTCAAAAATACAGAGAATCCCAAGAAGCCTGATGGGTAATGGCTCTACTTACAGCAACGCTATACGTGCAACTTCCCCAGTGTTAGCCAAGATTAGCAAGTGAGTTGGCACATCCCAGCACATTTTTGATATTAAAATGCTGGGAAGCTACTTAAATATCGATGCATTCATTATGAAAACATCTTTTTGGCATTTGCTTCCAATTAATGTTTCTGCTTTAGTATGACCAGTTCTCCTCATTATATTCAAATGCGATGGCTATGCGAATGACTGAATATGATTATGGAAATGCTGTCTCACATTTCCTGAAATGGGTATTTGTAAGGAGGCTGTCAATTGGAAATATTTAGAAATCTATCAGGAGATCAAGCACATTTTAAAAGGACATCTGTGTACAAGAAGCAATCAAAATCAACAGTATTATCACACAGGCTCATTGGAT
Source organism: Aythya fuligula (assembly GCF_009819795.1). Lineage (NCBI taxonomy): Eukaryota > Metazoa > Chordata > Aves > Anseriformes > Anatidae > Aythya > Aythya fuligula. The sequence goes on along the minus strand of NC_045565.1, from coordinate 3,639,874 downwards.
AATGCAGCAGAGGTGCAGTTGGTGAGCATTATGTTGCGTTAACAATATATGGTTCAGCTGTACAATCCCATTGCCAGACCTCCCTGTATCACTGGGACAGGAATTGGTATCACATAACAAAGATGAACTTAAAGCTAAACCATGTGGCTGAGCCACATGTAACTGGGTATCAAAATGGGAGTGATTTGCTTCCAGAAGCCAAAAGGCTACACACAGGATCTGTTATTAAAGAGAGTTTGCCATACAAAAACAAAGGCTTTCCTGGCACAGACAAAACAGAATCATAGCCATGTCTATCATCCAAGAGGTTTATTTTAGAAATGAATTCCATAAATTTTCAAACACTTGTGCAGGATTTAGCTCCACAAACCTATTAAAATAAATAAAGCATGAACATCTACTAATCTACTTCTTTTTATTTTTAATGCTATTTGCTAGTTTTATTCTAATTGCTGCATTTTAGTTTCATTTTGAGGGAATCGTGCTCATTAAACAGGTGTATTACAAATATTTCATTTTGAAAGGACAGAAGGCTAGGTCCAACCTTCCTAATACAATTGAGCCAGCGCTCATTTCTGATAATCACTAGCATCATTTAAATTGCAATCCCAGCTCATTTACACATGCTGAACTGCCTGCCCACGCTAACTAGAGTTTCAGTAGCAGTCAAAGTTTATTTGCCTTCAGCCTCTCTCTGAAACATCCCAGCTCAGGGGGTAGAAATATCCTACCTTTGCCTCTGCAGCATGGGAGGATACCTGGTCTTCTTCTATTGCAAGAACACGATCATTTTACCCCACATGCAGCCCCTGACTACAGTGAGAATTCCTTGCTATTGAAATACCATAAATTAAGCTGTGTAATTAAGTAGCACTAGATAAATCATCAGACCTCAGATTTTTTTTTCTGTTACAGTTTGTGCTGTGCTCAACCCATGACAGAATAGAAAGGTTGTGAACTATGAAAAAAAAAAAAAATCAAACAGTAAGAAAACAAACCCATTCTCAGGCAGTATGTTTCTCAAATTCTCTCCCAAATCTGTCTATATACAACATATGGCATCGTTACCTGGCAAAAGTATTCTCAAAATCTGCATCTATAAGGTTTCAAGATTCGTGAGTATCACAAAACAGACACAATGAAATCCAGCCACTGAAATTCTAAACCTATTTCTGCAATACTGAGAAATGTGACTATTTTTGATATCAGTTTAAAACAGTGTACTGCAGCTTATAGCTGTGTAAATAATGCAGTCAACAGCAAAGCTAAAAGCCAAGACTTCTGAGGGTCCTGCAGCTCTGAGGGTTCCAGCGTCTTGCTTGAGCTATTTTTTATACATAAAGGTAAATTTTCATTATAAATGATAATGTCTGTTAGAGCACAGTTTTCTCATAAAGAAAGCCTAAATAAGTCAAAAGGATGGAAAAAGAACATCAGACTGGTCTGTACAGCCAAACTGTGAGACTTAAAATATCTGAGGCCAAAGAAGTATTACTTTCAGATGTTTGACTATCAGATACTATCTTAGAAATGCACATGCAACTGTATGAGTACTAACGGCTCAATGCTAGAAACAATAAAATTAAAATCGTAATATTTAATAGACCATTAGAAATGAGAAAAGACAACTATAAAACCACAGATCCCATGTTTGTAATAACTCATTAGTGCCAAATTAAACTGTGAAACCTGCCTGCGCTTTTTAGCCACCAGCAAAAGTGAGGCATTAGCACTGAACGGTACGCAGTGCAAATCATGCTGTTTTCTTTCCACTCACAAGCTCCTCCTGAATTAACCATCAGGCTGTTCTCAAGATATTTTTGGTTGACTGTGTATCAGAAATGTCTGTTGTCCTTTTCTTTTTTTTTTTTTTTTTAATGGCAGAGTGACAGATTAAGAGAGGCAGATCCTCAAGCTCAAATACTGAAACAGGTGCACCTGTAAACTGTGTCTCCCTATATATTTCAGTGAACAGTCCACTTAGGCATGCAGGTGGTAAACATGACCAGTAACCCCAAACTGAATTACACGTTGATGAACTATATTCTGATAGGTCTTCTTAATTTGTAATGAGCATCGAGGAAATCTGGTGGAAAGAAAACAGAGAGCCACTGTACAACATGAAGGTCAAAGCATATATGAAAGACTGATGAAGCTGTGGTGAGTACTAAGGAACATCACATGTGAAAGAACAGTTTGAAACTAACCAGCTGAACACCCTAGCCAGGTCACTAAGATTTGATCCATAGGAATTGATATTCTGGGCAAAGAGGAGAAATATACTGTCAGCATTATGTTTTCAAGTATGCAACAAAGGTGGTGACAGTAACTGCAACAAGAGGAGGGAGACAGACACAGGAAGAACGGAAAACTGCAATTATGTCCAGTGGACAGCGGTAAATATGCTTGGGCAAGCCACCAGGAAGAACAACTCACAGGCAGTCAGGAAACTCAGAGGACGAAGCAGCTCTTGGCTCAGCTGGAAGGAGTGCACAAGACTAGGGTTGTTTTTTCTTCTTTTTTTTTTTTTTTTTTTTTTTTTAAACAGAAGTAAAATCTGTAAAGGCAGTACGAAGTATTCAAAGACAACTTTGTTCAAAACAAATAAACTGTCTACTAAAGATTTAAAGAGAAAGCAAGAGAACTTGATGGTGCAGAAAAGCAGAGTGAAAGAAGTTGCAGGAACCAGAGAGGGTAGTAAACACTATCAGGTATAATGTGTATATAGCACACCTAAACAAAAGCATTGGAAGAACAGGTTTTAAAATGGATTAAAAAAAAAACACAAGAGATATAATCCTGCTGAGCATCTGTACAGTCAATAAATGATCAAAATATAAAGGAAGTGCTTAGAGAAGATAAAGCCACAGCAACAAACAAACAAAAAAACATTTATTGCACTTGTTTTGGGTAGAGGAGACTGGAGAGATTCATATGCTAGAATCCATCTCTACAGCTGTATACGAGAAAATTAAAATTAAGTATAGACACTGGAAAAGGCTTTCCAATGAGCAAATGCTAAGTGACATAACCACCAGGACAACATCATAACTGCCAGCAGCATAAAGGAACTCAAGATTTCACTACTGACTGGGCTATTCATCCTCTGACTTAAATTTGCTTTGGTACCAAAGGAGACCTGGGCAATTTCAGATCGATAAGCCAGGGAAATTGGTGGAAACTATTAAAACAAAAAATAACAGAGTGGTGATACAGAAAAATACATTTTCTGGTGGTATCAATGCTGGTGATATTTATGTATACAAAACATTCAACAAGTCCTTTGCCAAAAGATCTTAAAAAAACAACTGACAATACAAGCAAGATGTACTTCAAATGGATTTTATAAAATGGTTAAAATGCAGTGAAGAGAAACGGGTTTTTATAGCAGAGGTAAATGATGAAGGAAATGGCAGGTAAGATTTAACAAGCAAAACAGATTAGCAGGGAAAAAGAGACAGAGAAGTGACACAGTTTGCTTTTATCATCCTCAGGGTCACACACAGCCTGACCTCTGTACTTAGCTGTCCAGTGCCCAGTGCAGTAGGGCATGCTCTCAGGAGGAAAGGAATATATCCACATAGACAGCTAGCTCCCTTTCATCTCCAGAAGCAATCCGTGTATACAGAGCTTGAATTTACCTTCTGTCAAAAAAACATTTCATAAAGATTTAAATACCTGATGACCAATGGCAGATAAACCCTTTGGAAATAAAATTTTCAGCCATCAAGATCAGTCTGGTATATTCTATTTGAAAGACTTGGTGTGAGAAACCTGAAACACTAAAGAAAGTGGTTTCATATTTCAGTTCAACCAGGATCTTAATTTTATCATATGCATTTTAATTAAAATCAAGACTACCGGCTCTCCCAACTTCAAGGAGAGCTACTACTCTGTATTTAAGCCTGAGTGACCTTTCAGCTCTTTCACATCTAACATTCACACCAGATCTGAAAGAAAAATAGATTAAGGGGAGAAAACCAACACTTTTTGATTCTTCTTACTCACTCTGCACAAACCTTCTCCACTTCAATTAGCCTTTCCTTCATTATCAAACCTGTTCTTTGTTTATCTCCAGACGTTAGATACACTGACAACTGCTGCATCAACAAAGATTTATTTTTCTTCAGTCCCCTGACAGTGCTCAGAGCAAAAGCTGCATAGGTGCTGGAGAGGGTTGAGAATGTGGAGGGAGGCTGCCCACTTCGATGGCTTCTGCTGCCCATGTCTTGCAAGGTTTCTTGCAAGGTTGGGCCAGACAGCAGGGGAATGGTTTGTGTCAGTCCACAGACTCTCCCCTCTGCCAAAAAAAAAAAAAAAAAAAAAAGCTTTGGAGCTGACAACGCTGGGAATGAATGAGGAGGTTATATTCCCCTCTGACCTTGAAATGGCAAAATTCAATTTAACCCATATTGCTGAAAAGTCTCAAGCAGCCTGTTCTGAGAAAATTTTTGGCTAACATGGGGTCAAATGTAGAGGACCCTAAAAGGAGAATGGTGTGTCCTAGATATACGTGCATAAATAAAGCAACTGCTTCTATGTTCTTCTGCAGATCAGTAATACACCAGCTCAAGCAGGTATCCCACTTGTCCAACACAGCAGCAAAAAGCCAAGCAGAAGTGCCTATGAACTTACAATGTAGGAATTTGCTTTCTAAGACTTCTCAGATAGTCTGATTTATTATTCATCAGTATTATCTCTTTAAAAGAGATTCTCATTCAGTTCTGCCAGCCCTAAACAGTTCTACATCCACCAGGAACTACTATGAAATAAAAAAAATAATAATAAAAAAAATGAAATCTAGAACTTCTAGATTAATATAAAAGAAGTATCTAATCCACAAACTAAAACAAGAAAACTAAGTTTACAGTACGTATTTTTTCTGCTAACAATTCAGGGCCATAAATATGTTTCACATTAGCAAATTAGATGTAATACACTCACGTTTAAAATAGCATAAAGCCATGTGTTTGTTCCTTCTTGCTATTCATCTATCATCTATGTTTGTATTGTTGTGCAGTATTATAAATACATATTAAAATATCATTTTAATTTGACAGTAGCTGAAAGGATGCTTACTGATCCTATCAATGGGATTAATAAAAGAAAAAAATCACAAACTAAAGAAGAATCACTCAGTTTAATATAGCAGTATATTCCATGTCATCTCTGTCAGTCGCAAACGTTATGGGAATAATTACAACAAAATAATTAGATTATCATGTAATTGTTTTTAGGGTAAAAAAATCTTTATAAAAGTCTTAGAGGCTATAGAAAGGCTCTAGATAATTTCACTGGAGCTGTTAGTAGGTGTTAACTATAATGTCAATTTGTGTCCAGTTGTGTTATTTGAATAATGAATAAACACAGCATAATACCTTCAAGATATTTACTGAGAATGTAAATCAATACTTCTCACTACTAGAAAGCTAGCAGTATGTTGGCCATAAACCAGCAGATTCGATGTATCCTGAGCACAACAGCATAGGAGAAGAAAGTTGCTTTGGTTTCACATGCTATACTAGCACCCTAAACAATATACTTAGAGCATTCACAGAAAGTATTGATGGGCACAGGGGAGATGAAACACTTTATTATACATTTGCTGGGAAGAAACCAAGAATCCCCTAGTTTTGGCAAATGGCAATGAGAAATGGCAGGGACAGCTGATGCTGTCCTGCAAAGGCGATGAAGCAAAGACCCTACCAGGACTTTCTCTTACTTAACACACTGGAACATAAATATATGTGTCATATATTTAGAAGCTGTACGTCTGTCACTGCCTTTTTAAAAACTTGAACTCAGCATCATTTGTGTGCAGGCCACCACTGATTTTAGAATTGTTTCAGTTTTCAAATACGGAAATGAGGACTATTTCTGTGACTTCCCCTTTGGATACAGAAGTTGGAACGTAGTTAGCTCTGTTGTGGGACTTCAACAATCTTGTAAAGGCCTGCATAAATCACAGCTGGCCACAGTTTTAATTAAATCCAACCTTTACAGTGAATTCTCCAATTGGACACTCCTGTAGTTACAGCAGGACAGGATGACAGCACTACCATTCTCCTAGGCCCTACACCCGTGGAAACAGTTCCTTCTGCATCTGCCACACAATACATTTTCTTCAACACATTCTTGTAACAGGTACCTGAAATAACACATCTCTAGCTATGCCTCAGCTCTTAGGAAGACTGGCTGTTATAATCCCCTGCAAGTTTGTTTCTTCATAGAGAAACATGTCTTTTCTTGCAATATACTATCCACAGCATTACTTCTACTGTCAGTGATAACAGCCATAAGGAAAATACTGTATTTCATTTGATCCATAGGTTTTAATATGACAATCCAGTCTGACTGTAGAGGATAATTACAATTAAGCTATTCATGTAGAACTTGAATCTGAGCCCCTATACTGGGACCTCCAACCCATCTCTAAATCATGTTCAAATCTGGAGCACCTATGCAAGTCACCTGTGTTTTCAAAGAATTTGGAGAAGAAATTGCCTTATTTTGTAGTTTTGTATGATACATGCGAATAAATAACTCACTGAGAGCAATGAGGCTCTTTACGTTCCTTTTAAGCTTGAGGCTTTTTTTCTTTTAAAAATTTGTTCAAATTATACTCCTATGAGTAGACAGTACTTTGTGCTTTGCAGACAGCCATTCGAAGATCCTCCCTAACCACTACAGTCTTCATAAAGCTTAATTCACACAACTTTCCAATGCTGTTCAACACTACTGGCATTAACAAAGAAAAATGTATCACTGCAGCTAGAAATGTCACTTGGGAGCTATCTTGTGTAAAAGAAAAGTTTCAGTCTAGTAAAACAGAAATGCTGATCTCAGAGGCACTAAAAGAAATAGAGATACACTCCAGAGGGAGTTATGACTTAATAACAGTTCTGACAGGTTTGATGAGATTGCACGAAATACCAGAATTTTCCTCAAATATTTCTCTGTTGCCAACCATAACCTACCGGATGAATTTACTAAAGCTTAAGAAATTCTCTGAAGTATTAGCAAGAAATAATGACAACTGGGACAGCACTGCAGCCTGGGTTTTTCCAAAATGAAAACATCGAGTAAGAGGAACTATTTCTGTCACATCAGACTAGAAGTAGTAGTAGAAAACCCAAATCTAGTCATTTAAAAACTGATAATGGCTGGTAGTAATCACTACAACATATACAAAGAGATTTTAAGGAAGAACAGAGAATGATATCATCCCATACTTACTTACTTGTTGCACCCACTTACTTATTCAACTGGTGTGGAGGTTTGCCATTCTGCAAATGCAGTATAAATTTCATTCCTCCAGCTGAAAGAATAGCAATAACAAGCACAACATTAGTACATGCAGCTTGTCCCAAAGCTCAAGGAAGTACACAAGATAATTGATCTCCTTTCTATAAACCTAGGATGCATTTAAAGAAGAGATGAGCTACAATCCTATGGAAGGTTACGATAGAAAAATAGGAAATCGGGAGATACTAGCTGATTTAAAGAAAAAAAACACAAACATGTTCATGTTCTCTGATGTAAAAAACACACAGATCTACGTAGAAAATGAGTCGACATTAATAAATCAACTCTTAGAGCATCATAAACAAAAAGAGGAGCTTGTGGACAAAGTAGGCGTGCTTTTATTTAAGCAATAAGGAACAGAATTTATCTCCATATGCAAAATGAACTACTATACAAACAGTATGACATGCATTCTAAAATGGATTTATATTGCCATACTCTACAGCTGTATCAATGTCTGTCTTATGCTTACTGCTTCTCAGTTTCCTCCATCACATCCCCGTTAGGAAAATTCTTTCAACCTTTGGCATACCTGACCATCACTCCTGTATTCACCACGGTATTACAGCATCACAAATAAAACCAATGAGCAGTTTCTACAGATAAAGCACTTCATCCAAAATTCTAACATTCACCTCTAATTTTCATTTTACATACAAAAGGAATAGAGAAATTATTTATTTCTTGTTATGTTATGAGCTACACTGAAGTCACTCTCCTAACACTGTATAACACGCTACCACCTGAGCTAACAGCCCTGTAAGGTAAGGATGGCACTGAGCTGAACTTGAAAGGCAAGTGCCATTTCTTGATAGAAAGTAGATAATGCATTCCCTTCTATTGCACTGGCAGGCCGTGTTTGGAAAATGAGCATGTGTCCACATGCAGACAAGCAGGGAATCAGACACAGACACTACCATAGTGTTGCACTGCAGTTTCAGTAGGCTTTTCAGTTTTTCTGCTTTTTCCAGAATTATTTAGTCCTCTCCAATGCAGATGTACATAAAAATGAAGATGTCCTCTCCAATGAAGATGTACATAAAAAAACACTACAAGGGACAGAAGCAACGCAACTACTTGCTGGGTAGTTTTCACTCTGCTAACCTTGTGAATGTTTGTTTGATGGGGCTGCTTACGGATTCAGTAAATTACTGTTCTCTACTATTCCAAATATTCCTAATTCCTAATTCCATAGCTGTTCTCAGATCATCTACACAATCTTTAAAATCTATTTAAAGTAGTCACAGTTCATCCTTAAGCATGTCCCATTTTGATCCTAGTAAATTACCTAGATGACATTCAAGTCTTTTTGGTAACCAATTCTGATTGCCCTCACTCACCAGCATCATGTTTATTTTTACTGGATAATTGAAAGATTAAATTGTAGAATAGAACAGTAAAGTCGGAAGGGACCTTCAAAAATCACTGTCCAACTGTCCAGCCATTTCAGGGCTAACTGAAAGTTAAAGCATTAATGAGGGCATTGCCAAAGAGCCCCTTGAGCACTGAGAAGCAGGGGGCACCAACCACCTCGCTACGAATTTTGTGCCAGTGTTTGACCTCCCTCCCAATAAAGAAATGTGCCCTCATGTCCAGCCTGAGCCTCCCCTGATGCAGCTGAGATAAGGGATATACAACAGTCTTTATCATGCTAGAGACATACACTAGATCCATGCTGTCCATGAATACATGTTACAGTTTTAAAAGGCAGTGTCATTTGCACATGTTGAATTAGGTTTAGAAAAGATGTGTCTAAGTGCTAGAGAAAGCAATTTCTGCAGCGTTCCTTGCATACTACTTGCACACCTGAAGACGAGTGGCTGAATGCTAAGTGGTATGTTTGGCAGCTGGTGTATCTTGAGGTCACTGTAGGATTTCTTGGCACAACTAGGCTATTTATCTGATGAAATTTGGTCACTTTTTTTTTTTTTTTAATCCTGAATTTATCATCATGTCACCCAGGAAAAATATGCTGACATTAAGCAGTGTTTAGATAACATTCAACGATTCAGTGCTTCAGTGGCAAATGCGTTCCTTGTGTAGGCATGAAAAATATCAAAAACAACCATCTTGTTTAATCTCTGACTTTCCGACATGAGATGTATTATGAATATTCTAAGCATAAGGAAGGCAAACTAAAAAGAACTAAGCAATTAGTAGATAAACTCTAATCATATAAATAAGGATAATTATACAGAAGGGAAATCTTTTCAGTTCAGTAAAATCGCTGGGATGTTAAAACATTCCTCCCATTTGCAGAAAAAATCTTCCTACCATGCAAATAAACAAGTGCATGACAACCAGTGAGCTAATCAAGCTGATTTTTCTATATATAACCTCCTTTCACTGTAAAGGAAGAGAAAATGTTAATTCTGTTTTTGTATACTTGAGACTCACACGGATGCTACTACAGCTAGTGCCTGTGCTTTCTAATGAAGGCCCTGGGACAAGGGTAATAGAGTAATTGCCAACTGACGTTGTGCTCTAGCTGTAGTTTGTTAAGCAGCAAGCAGAGGCAGCAAATGCAATTGACAGGCTACATTCAGAGCCATGCTGGTTGCACAGAAATGGGTATTTCAGGAAGACTGGAAGCAAACGTGCTCTCCAAATCACTTCTACAAAAGGTCCCAAAGTAAGAGTGTATGTTCCTTTATATGGAGGACGTGTATTACAGATAGGATCCAGGCCCTCTGCACTCTACCAACTAACTACTCTGTAAACAATTCCCCACAGCATGTCATCGACAAGCAGCAAGCTTTTTACATTGTCAGATTTTTCTGCTTGTCAACTTACAGTGTGTGTAAAAAACATTCAGTGCGTTTCTTTCAATGATTTGTTTGGCTGTGACACCATAGCTGTGTGAGTACAGAACAACTACTGGGTAATTAGAGTGCAATTTGACTGTTAAGAGTATTATTCCAATGATTAAGTTTGGATTCTACAAATTCTGGAAGAAAATGCTTAATACTATTTAAAACCTCTTTCTCATAATACCTGCACTATAAATGAAAAGCCTCAGCAGTTTCTGTTACACTGATTTGATATAATAAACTAGAAATGCTGATAACCATGTTGCTAAGGCAATCAGTACAATTTATGAGAGTTAAATGCTTATTACACATCTAGTATTTGTATTTAATAAGAAAAAAGCAGTCTGCTCCACATAAGAACATCTGAACACTGGAGAACCTCTTAGCTTTGAAAATCGCAACGCCTGACTACAAATTACAAGGCTTGTTTTGCCAAAATTAGCAGTTATTAAAGTGATATAAAACAGTATAAATGATACCAGACTTCTAGAGAGGATTGTCAGCCACTGGAGTTACTGATCGCTATTCCTGACTTGTGACAAGCAGCAGCTGCCACAGCTGGAGATTATGCAGAGGCACATTGGAAGCTAAGACCACGTAGCATGGGGAGCAGTAAGAGGTCTCACAGAATAGGATGCATGCATAGGCTGGCCAGTGGTCACAAAAAAAATAATAGCGTTTTCATCAGGCAGTCAAATGAGTACATATTCACCTCCTGGACTTCCTACATTTTGGCAGCATGTTCTCCTAACTACTCTACTTATACCAAATGCTCCTATGGACGTGCTCCATGAGAGGACTGAGGCAGGCAACAACTGATACGCTGGTTTTCCATAAAGCTGTGCTCTTGCCCACAGCCTGATTAATGCACCAGGCAGATCCCACAGGAACTGGTAACAAACCTTGAAAATTGCCTGAAAACAAACAACTATTCCTAGGTGGCTGTCTGACAACATGAACATGTACATAAGACAACATTACCGGCGATACAAGAGTCTCTGAGAGCACCAGTCTCTAAGAACAGAAAAATGCTTTTTCTGACCATTCCTGAGAGCTTTTGCTTCACCTTCGGTGAAGTGTCCTTTCCTACCACACTTCATGCAGGGCAGAGGGGGGAAGCAGAACCAACGTTATCCAGTCTGCTCCCTTCTCATGACTCATTTCACGTTCTCTTTTCCTTCACATTACTGCCAGATGAAATAAAAACTCTGATGTCAGTCTTCAGTGAAATCTTTGTAACTCACAACAGAGAAAGTATTACTTGTAGATTAAAACAAACAAAAAACAACAACAAAAACTTCTTCTTTAGCAGGAAAGATGACAGTGAGATGCACTGAGGCTGTCCTTCAGTGACACAGCTTGAACATCAATATTAGAACAATGCAGATATTCCTCCACTGCCTATGCATGGCTAATCACAGTAGATTCCTTAGTTCTGTATTGAGTCTGCCAGAAATCCCTGTCTTAGCCTTCAGGCAGATTCAGATTTCCAGGGACATCCAAGTGGAATCAGCATGAGCAAATGTGACCAAAGTGTTATTTCTGTTTAGGGATTCTGATTAGGGATTCATCTGATTGTTTATGGGGCTGAAAAGATTAAAGATACAGGTTTATCTAGCACAGAATAATCAAAACTAATTCAAAATGTTTTCCACTTGACATAGCGGCACCTTTTTCATTCTACTTTACCCAAGCAGTAACTCAAAACTACAAATGAACCAACTTTAGAACTCCTAACTGGTAAAAATACATGCAGCATATTGCAGAAATCAACCACCATCCACCATGAATTTACACTGCAGTTCACATACTTGTTTTTGTTTTTGTTTTGTTTTTTTTTGCTTGAAGAATTAGCCTTGTACCATTGAATTTCTTAAACATAGTAAGTGCCCAATCTAACCTCACTGTATGATTATGTTTGACTTGATATCATTTGCTGTCCTACAATTGGCAGGCAAACTTAAAGCCTGTTTAGGCTTTGATTAGAGCATCACGGATGGTATGAAAGAAGTGGATCACACACAGCATGCCAGATCAGATTGAGGTGTTAACTCTGCAGGTACACTGATACAGCATGGCAATAATGGAAGCACAGCCTGCTTTTCAGCCCCTCTTGCAGCTCTTCTGCCTTGACTTGGTTCTTGGAAGAGACGGTTGCTTTTTTTGTGGACACATCACTGCAGACACATCTGTTGATTACGTAAAGAGCCTTAAAACTGGCTGTAGACTACACCACGGTACTGACAGGTACAGCTTTGCTAAATGTGCTAACATTTTACCAGGTATATTGCAGAGGTGCCTAATGATTTCTTGCAACTTGCTGATGCTTCCTTAGCCGCACAATTAGCTCACCCAGCTGCTTTTATAGAAAATGATGGGATCCTGCTGGGCACTAGTAAGGAGCTGGCAGAATGTCTGTTCTATTATGCACTGTTCTTGAGCAGCTTAATTCATGGGGGTGTTTTAGGTCAGTGCCACTTAGAGACACAAAGGAAACTGTCAACAGCTTTTACTTGGGATTTTGCAAGAATCGGTTTTCATTTAGGAGATTTGTCTTCTACAGGTTATAATGATATTCCCTCCTACCCGCTCACATCCTCACCCCAGCCTCTATCTACTACTTGGTTATGATGATAAATATCACAAACCTAGAAACATGAAGTGACTGATTTTTTTATTAGATTGCAACCAGCATATATGAACTATATTCTCATGCAAAACTTTCTGTTGGCACATCAGAGTGCGCTTATTTTGACAGGAATTTAAATTCATTTTTGATGGCTGGGTAATTTAAAGACCACAGGGAAGTATACAATACATCATGTCCAAAAAATGGACATTTTCAGAGCCTGGTGTAAGCATAAGCTTCTGCAGCTGCGTTTTAATTGAAAGTTTTTAAAAGGTTAACTGTCATCCTGGACTGTAAATAATATAAATGAAACAGAACGTTCATGTAGCCAACATCTAATTTATTTACAACAAACAGAGGGCTACATCCAGCTGGAATTTTCTTCCTTCCCTTGGCTAGCTTGGTAAAATACGATTTCAAGGGTTTTATTTTTTTTTCTTGGAATGGAACTACTGAAAATTGTTTTGAAAAAAAAGTGGCTCATAGAACCAGCTGGGTCTAATGGCTAGGACACTGAGACTGAATGTCAAAAGAATGGCTTATCAGAAATGCCTCTCCTTTCCCCAGGAGAATTCTGCAAGCTCTCAGGTGAACCAGCAGGTATATCTTTTAAACTGCACCTATGCAGACTTTGGCTACACTACAAAATAAAGTGAATACTGTATGACATAGTAGGGCAAACTTCTAAAACTTGAATCTAATTATGCCACACTGCTAGTACCAGAAAACAGAAGGATGCCTATCAGATGACATGGAGTATCAGTCAGTTTTTGGAAAAGTTTTTTATAAAATAATTCTGAACAATTAGTAGAGATGGTTACATGCTGACTCTGATTAATGCCCAGAAATAAAAAATATAAATAAAAAAAATGTAAACCAATATCTATTATTTCATACCTGCTGCTTTAGTTCCAGCCAGTTATCAGAAGGCAGAGGATAAACAGGTCCTTTCCTCAAAGTTGCACTGTCCTTCCTGTCCCTGTCAAGAGAGAAATGCGCATATGTATTAAATAGTATTCAAGTTTCATCTAATTTCTGCAAACATTATGGCATTGCACTCCCTTACTAACACTGCATTCCTTCTTATCTCCAAAGAGCTTGCTATCAGACTGGTAATGAAGATAATCAACCTGGTATTCCTGGAAGAAGGAACGATCAAACGTTTTAGTGAACTTTTGTGAAGGAAAAGAACTATTAGCAGTACGTTAAAGCTGCATTGACAACAAACTGCTGTATTTAAGACTTTTTCATGAATGTGTACCAGGGGTTAAACCTGCACATTCATGCCAAGTATTTCATTGAACATGCGTACATATACATACATACATACATGTGTGTGTGTGTGTGTATGTATACATAAATATATATACATATATATATATATATATATATATAGGCTCTTACAAGGTAACCAGGAAAGCAAACTATAACAGAAGCCATGCTGGCCACAGTCCTCAGGAATAAAGATGACAATAGCTATGTTCAAATAGCTCATTCTGCATTTTGCATTCCTCAGAATTGGCCTCACAAGCTGAATCCCAACATTGTCAGAAATACTTTTTCTGTCTTGTGCAGTCCAGCAAAGGAGGAGATGTATCCAAAGTAACATGCCAGGTACTTCTGGCAGAAAATGGCCACTCAGTGCCCATGCAGTCAGACTGCTATGAATATCTCCATCACTAATATGATTAAAATGAGAATGCTGTAAAAAGAAAAGAGAAAAAATTTTTGTTCAGTGTAGAGCTGAATAAATATCAGCCATCTGTTTGTACTGAAGATTTCCTATCAGTTTAGAGACAAGCTACTCACTGGCAGTACGTTCAACAATTTGATAAGTCCTATAAATGTTCTTCCTTTTTGCTTTATGACTCCACTGAAGAAATAAAGGGTGCTGGGATGCTGATGGCAACGGTCAAACATTTTTGCATTCAAGGCTCCTGCAGAAGCTTTGTCATTTCTCAACATTAGCAAGAGTGCATGGGTAGGTCCAATGGGAGTTTCTCCCAAGGTCCCTACAAGCCGCAACTCAACTCTTACACAACTAATGTGCTATATCCAGCATAGCACTTGTGAAGAAGGAAAGCAATGTTTCTTAGTTGATCTGAATTTGTATCAGCTTTTTAAGAGTCCTCCACGTCTTGCAGTTCTTGCTCTGTTGCTAAGGAACTAATGATGGGACCAGACAAAAGTGCTCTCTGTGCAGTATCTACTCAATACAGCAGAGTACTGATGCCTCTGTGGAATACATATTTATAAACTATAGTGATTACCTGGCTGCAATTTGGTTTGCATTATGCTTAGATTATTAGACATGCTGCACCTCTGTATCAAACCACTGTCTTGTATTTTGTATAGAGTTTGTATAGTCTTTGGGTTTGAAACCTCATTTTTGTTCCAGATTTGTACAGCATCTGCAACAGCAACCTCATCAGTCAAATACACAGTAATATAATGACAGTATCAACATCCATTTTCTGATATCGAATACGTGAGTACTGCCTAGAAGACTAGATTCTACAATGTGTTTTTATTTTCATTTGATCCTCAACAGAGAATAAAGCTGTCTGGATTTCGGGCCCATTGTAATACTAAGATCAAAGAGGGTACAGGAGAAAGTCTATTTAGGGATCTCCTCATTTATTGGAAACTGAACAGAACACAGTAACATTGCAGTTTGTCCAGCAGTTACATTTTTCTTATGTATCAGCTTCCAAGATAGACATAGGTTGTTTAAACAGGTCAGTGAAAGCATGAACTGAAGTTTCACTAGGGAAAAGAATCAAATAGAATAAGATGTTGTTACGAAGACTAGCAGTGTTTATTTCTGATGTTGCATTAATAAAGATCCCTGCTGTAATGGGCTAGGGAACAGAAAACACTAATTTCAGTCTCTACTCTTTTCTGCTATGCTCTCCCTTGACATGGAGCACTCATTTTCTACTTCTGTCCTTGCAACGTTCCTCTCAATTTTATTGTTACAGCACACAATCTCAAAACCTTCTACTTTATGTGCTAGATAACCTTCTACATCGTTAAAATGTATTTAAATACCTTGCAAATATACAAGAAACATTAAAATAACGATGTCTTTTGCCCAACATGAGATACGGCATGCACTAACAAGCACACACAAGCAGTATCAAAAAGCCCGATGGCTGAATTTACTGTTAAAACCACCATGAAGATATCTGTCATTCCTATAAAAGAAAGCAGAGACATACTGCGTAGCATACATATCAAAAGAATCCAAGAAAGAGAAAACAGTTTATGAAAAAGTTATTACGAAGTTATATATTACTAAACCAGTAAAGAAAGTTTCAAGGCAATTTGTAGAAGCATCTAGAAATATAATACACTTTTCTTTTTGGGTGTAGTTCATCTGGGGAAATAAGACAACTTCAAATTTCTTTTGCAGGCAATGCTGGTACTGGTGTTACACTCTAAGTATCTTCAATACTTGAAAAAAAAAACCTTTAAAGTAATCCATTGCTACTGTAATTTTATCTAGAAACAAATGCTAATCACAAATACAAATAGAAATCTTAGCCATTCAGACTGGCACTGTAAAAGTAAATATTAGTTTTGTTTAAACAATAGCCACTCATGAACCTGCATGTGGTTTGGTTTGGATTTTTTTGAACAAACACCTGAGAACTCTGAAGTCCTTAAAAATACTATTTCCTTTTTCTATAGATATTAAAAAAAAATCAAAAAAAGCTTTACAGTGGACAAAAATGTAGAATTCCGCCATCCATAGCGCCCTCTTCTATTTTCATAGCTCTCTCCTATTTTTACTCTACTTCTGTTTTTACTGTTATCTTTGTAAGAAGACTACTACTGCTAACCAACAAGAAACTGCTATGGTTCAGCACAAGGAGGCAATGGAAAGAACTACTTGTTTGTTGTCATTAACATTTTTGTTTGCTTTTTTTTAAGCTGAGGAGAACAGGTGGCCCCATCTATTTTCTATTCTAAAGCCAGATCACTTTCTCTCTTAAGATCTCCTCATATCATCTCTGAAAACAGGGGAACCTAGATGCATGGTTCTGTCCATTTCCAGCAGGTCCCATGCAAGCAGGCAGGATGCACCCAGCAGCTCTGAGAACATGTGCCCTGAAGCACAGGCTTATCCAACTGGACGAGGAAGAAGAAAATACATACAGGGTTTTTGCTCTCCAGAAAGTAGATATTCCCACATTAGAACAATGGTTTAGGCAAATCTGATCCTTTTTTATCCTATTTTAAATGGCTCTTTAAAATACATCATATAGTACTCACCCTGATTTCGCAAATTCTGTGTTTCCATCTTTGACAGAGCAAAGAGACTGGCATAACCCACATAAAACATTCACAGCATGCCCAGGAATGAGCTGTTATAATGCTAGAGATGGTACATGTTCATGAAAAAAGCTATCAGCTCAAAGATGGGATAATGGCAATGATGGAAGAAAGCTGCTTCTTTTATGTGTCAAGAATGTGAGGCTCAAGTTTGCCTCCGATTCCCCTAAATTTTAATTTCACATCGAACTTCCCGTTATCTTTTTATTTCTACAAAAGACAATCTACAGATGGAGAGGGTTGGGAACAGAATGATGAAGTGTAATTAGCAGACAACGCACTGCTTTACAGACCAGGATAGGTTTATCCTTCTTAGAATCTGTACGTTGCTGAAGGAAACCATTTATACTCCTAACAGCTAACTTGTGCTTTCAGGAGACTGCCTTTACCTACACAGCCCTTTCTGCATCTCATTGTGGAAACACATACATAGAGGAGAGACCCAGAGCTCTGCAACAACCAATTCAGAATCTGCTTGTGCAAATAAAGCGCTTTCAAACCGCTTGCAATAAGAGCTCAGAACGCTATTGTTACAAATATGATTATACATTGATACCTCCTTGCAAATTCACATAAGGGGTAGATCCATAATCAAAAACTGACAAAATAAGTAGGCTATTAGAGTAATTTTTATCTAAAGGCATTTTAAAATAAATCTAATGCTATTGCCATTTGGAGTGCCAAATAACTGCAAGAGGAGTGCCACTGGAAAGACATTTCTTCTTTTTCTATTGTATCAGCTATTCAAAAATACATACATTTGGTTAAGTAAATCTCTCTTCCTAATCGTGCATCAAGAACTAATGCATGCTCCTTTGTGAGCTCTGTGCAGTTTGTCTGGAATACTAGAAATACTCAGGTCAATCTAATAGCCTTATAATTAATGGGCATATTTTTTCTCCAAAAAAAGAGAGAACTGTTTTGCATACAGGTATCTGAATATGTGTTATTTTTTAATAATTTCCTTCCCTGCTCCCCTCCCCCACCAAGCACTGTCCAGTTTGTTTTTTAATATGGAGCCACAGAAGCCTGAATTGTATTTGATGAACTGGACAGATTTGCAGGTTTTGTACTTGTCTGTGATAATTTTATCTGAGCTTATGCACACGGCTCAGCACAATTTTACATCAGGAGAATGTTTAAGAGAGTATTTCTTCAAAGTTTATAAGCTATTTAATAGCACATTAATACCTTAGACTTCCTGTTTTTTTTTTTTTTGTTTTTTTTTTTTTTCTGAAACTCCACCGAAATTTGTTTCTGATTCTCTGTTTGCTATTATCAAAGAAGGATTCCCTTTCAATATATTCCACTTAACGTTCACCTGTGTGCAATACTGTCCTACACCTGGTCACCCCTGCACCATCTCATGGTCCCCTTCTGATATTCTACTCCTATTTTTTGTTGTTACTTTTTGTTTGTTTGTTTACTATGGCTTAATATAATGCAGCAAATTTAGCTGGTGCAGCCTTTTTTCAACTCCATGATGGGTTCAGAGTCTTATATCCTTTATCATCTGATTTTTTTTCTTTTATTTTTGTTTTGAAATTTCATTTCAATATTTTCTCTCTCATTTGTGATTTGATGATTAGTGTTTACATCTATCTTAAATTACATTAACACTGAAAGCAATTCACAATACTATAAAACTTGTACATTTTAAAATTCACATAGAATGTTTTTTGTTATATCTCTGTGGTTTTTTTTTAATGTGATCAGTATTTACTTATTAATAAATCCTTCTCACACTACAATACCTGGTTCTTTTAACACTTACCTTTACACCTACTGCAGGTCTTCTGTTGTCATTCTTTCTTATAAATCCACTACTAAAATGAAGACAGGGCAATTTACGTACACTAGAAAGAAATCTTGGTGCTACAAATACTTTTGTAATTCTGAGAAGAGATTTCATAGTTTATTCTCCATGTTTATCAATATGGTTCTCTAATAGTCATTACTTGGAAGGTATATATGGTGCTAAGTGTTTGTATACAATATTTTATGATTTCTAAGTCTTCTGGTTATGATTAAAAAGTCTTAAATCCCTGAAATATGCAGTTAAATGCTGTATAAATTTTGACAACTGCACTTTTAAATTAGCTGGAACATCGCTGTTACTTCCCTGAACAAAATGGGAGGCTTCAGGAAGAAATGTTTCTGCACAGGAGTGCTCTAATTGTCACTCTGCAATGTTCTGCTTTTCAATACGGAAGCGTTATAGCTGATCATATTCCATGTCCATGGTAACAATTACTGTCTGTAGTGGGGGAGGGTAGGGGGGTGTTTTTCATTTTAAATATGCATGAAAATCTCCCATTTTCAATGCCATATACAGGTTTCCAGTTAGAACTTTTTACTACCACTTGAATATCCAAAAAACTGAAAAATAGTGGCTAGTTATGTTAACACAATCAACTGAAAATGGGTTTCTGTTTTTTTTTTTTTTTTTAATTATTATAATCATTATTTGTGGCTAATCTCCCCCCTAAAACAATTTCACAACCACGAAAGCATACCAAAACACTAAAAATACATTGAAACATAAATTTCATCCCATATTATCCAGTTCTTCCCTTGGACAACTCACAAACATCCCTAGCACACTAGACTATCTGCTATTCATTGCACTATCCATGCCTTGCCAACAAGCCACTATGCCCATTTTATCTCAGCCTTTCAATAATTATGACTGAACACATCTGAACTGAATTCCATTCTCTCTTCCTATCCCAGATTCCATTATATTCTGATTCTGGCCACAGTTGTTTGTCTAAATCTCTCTACGTTTTCCCCAGTCTTTTCCCGGAGGTCGTATGTTGGTGGAAAGTTCCTATAGAGATTACACCATCAGGAACTATTTATCCTCATGCTGCACCATCTCTTTTGTGATGATTTACACTTTACTTTCTAGAAGAATTGCAATGCAGTGCTCATTTAGGGATCAACCAACTACCTCTGTGAATCAATGCCACAAGACAGCATAATGACCTTCATTCCATAGCTGCCTCCTGGGGAAAAAAATTATCCCAGTGCCTATATTTTTACCACATAGCTGACACTGAGTCATGGTGTAAATGCAGATCAAATTTGAAAAAATAAAAAATAAAAAATAAAACCATCTAAGTTAGAATAACCTCAGAACATCTGGATGGTGAGTACAATCTGAATACAGGAAAGGTGAGGAGGGGCATACAGGAGAAGTGGGGAGGGTCTTTTTATCAAGGAGTGTCATAGGACATACATCATAGGACATATATCATAGGACAAATAATAACAGTTTTCATCTAGAAGATGGTAGGTTTAGATGAGGTATTAGGAAGAAGTTCTTCACTTTGAGGGTGGTGAGGCATTGGCACAAGCTGCCCAGAGAAGCTGTGGCTGCCCCATCCCTGGAGGTGCTCAAGGCTGGAGGGGCTTTGGGCAGCCTGGGCTGGTGGGAGGTCTCCCTGTCCATAGCAGGGGGGTGGAATTGAATGAGCCTTAAGGTCCCTGCAAGCCAAAACGTTCTGTGATTTTATTGAAAAAAAAAAAAAAAAAAAAAAAAAGGAATGTGCAGAGATGAAACATTTCATTTTATGATTTATTCTCAAGTGCCATGCTGACAGAAGGAGATGCAGTTTTGAGGAATGACATAGAAAAGCCCTTGGAGGTAAGTGCATTGTCCTCAAACAATCAGAAATATGTGTAGACAGATGCTAAAGAGAAAATGGCATGTAAAAGATCTAGCCAGCATGTGGGTCATTTTCACCATCAAACTGAGCATATTTCTGGATTCTCTACCTAAGAGCACAAACAAGAAAGCACAGAAAAAATAAGCTTGTTTGTTTTATAAGCGTATCTTTCTACTGTAAACAACCCTAGTTCCTTATAGTAAATTCAGATTCATTCCTGTGTTAGGTTTCATAGAGGAAAACATCGCCTCCATTAGGCTTTTGGGTAGGTCACTTTCCAGTCCATTTTTCCTTTAATTTAACTGCCAGGTTGTGTTTCTCTGTATAGTAGTTCCTTCAAAAACTAACTCCACTCTTCCCTGTAATCCTCGGAAAAATACATGGATAACAAATCACTGAAGTGTTTGCAAATCAGATTATGGCCTTAACATCTGAAAATGAATATGTCTACAAGGACGGAGAAACAGCAGAAATGCTACTATCCCTAATGGCACAAGAATGAGAATTAGTAGAACAGTTTTCATACGTATTGAGTGGGACATGAGAAAACCTTATATATAACCACAGGAGAACAGAGAGCATATCTGATTCAAGTGAGCAAGGAAGCTAGATTTCTTGAAAGAAGAAATGATTAATTGAAACGTCATAATGAGAAAAAATGGAGGAAGACCCTCTTCCCTCTATAAGAGGCTGTGCTTTCTATAATCTCTAAACCAAGTCAGAAAATTACATGTATGCAACTAGCTGTGGCAGCAGTAGAATTTAGTCTTACTATTAAAATTATCATGAGAGCCAATCTTAAGATCGAGAGTGAAAATACCTCAAGGTCCAGCTTTATCCCTCAGTAACTTTCTAACAAAACAGTGAGCATCGTACAGCATTATGAAATGAAGAAATATGTACTTTGCTCAGAATAGAGGGAAGATTTATAGGAACTTCAGGTCAGATTCTTATCTCAGGTCAAATAAATTTACAGTAACTCATAAAGTTATTCAGGTGTAACCAGATAAGCTTACAGGTATAGATACTTGATACATGAGACATTTTCAGCCTTGCTGAGTGATGTTAACAGTTATGAACTTATCTAAGGCTTGATAATCTGGTGAAACTTCCATTAGCTTCAGTGACAGTTTGCCCAGTGAGACTGAAGAATGATTGCCAGTTTTGGCACAGTTCTTCACACTTCCTAGATATCCCCAGTAGTCATGACAGTAGATGCGCAAGCAGAGTTGAGAAACAATTTATCATCTGCCAATCCAGCTATCAAATCTCTATCTTTGCCCTGCAATGGTCATGCATTGTACATACTAAGATCTGTTCCACAGCAAAAAACGGAAGCGTGGGAGCAAGTGTAAACATACTGAATGTAGTTTAAAAAAAGTAATCTGGGACCAAAGCAGCACAGATGCTCTTCCATATCATAACTAACACATTTGAGATGTATTTTCATTTAAATTGCACAGGTGCACAGTATTTGTTCTGTTGCAGATTTCAGAAAGTTTAATTCATCTTATTACAGATCAGCTATCATACTACTTGCATTAGTAACTCATAACTGGCTACATTTAGTAGAGAATTAGAGTCCAAACCTTCTTCCTTATGGAAATACCAGAAATGGTACTTCTTCCTCTAAATATCCCAGGCACTTTAAGAAGCACCTAAAAGCAATTATCATTTAATGATGAAATAAGCATAAAAAAGAGTAATTATTCTCTTCTAAATACTATCAGGAATACAGATCTGCAGTGCTGTGCAAAAATGACTGGCATGAGTTTCGTGTTTATAGAAAACAGACGTATTGCACATATTTCTTCTCTCTATAGGAACACAGCCTCTTCTGTATCCAAAATTTAAAACATGACTTTGACTATGGGGTACCAGTCTGCATCCTCAATTTAAATCCACATATAAAGGGAAAGAAAAACCAACAGCCTGAATCACTGCCTGATGGAAACCTAGTGGATCTTTCACAATTCCATGTAGTTTCTCCTCCTCTTCAGGAGATGTATTTAAAAATATACAGGCAAGATGTAGTCTTACTGTTTCTACTGTTCTTGAAATTCATAATCTGCATTATACAGAAAGCATGAATAGACTGTTATAGCACTTCAGCTCAAAAATAAATTAACTGCTCTGCACCCTTGGTTTTCTGTCTCCAAGGTTACCAGTTGTGTTTTTCATGAATGCTGGTGTTTACTTCCTGCACTTCATTCTTGTTTACTTGTTTTGTGTACATAAAAAGAGAGAGATTGAAAGAATACACATTACAGATAGTTGCCATTTACAAATGGGGACAGGAGGTTATGTGCCAGAGACAAATTTGCCAAGTATCTTCCTTCTCAGCACAATCTGTGACAAAGGCTCAGAAAGCTCCATGGCACATGGCAGCTGATGTTCATGACTCTAATTAAAGTCCTGGATCACAAAACCCTGCCGATGCCAGTTTTTCACACAGAACCTGGTGGCACAAAAGTGGTAAAAAATGCTTAGGGGAAGCAAAAAGGAAAGGAAGATTCTCATGATTAGAAAAATATTAAATCCACAAATAAAGCAGTGCCATAAAGAACAACATTTGGCACCAAGCGAGTTGCAGAGTAGCCATCTAATTTTGCAAGATCCCTGGGGCTTTTCCCATCTTCCTGATAGGCTGGCAGAATATCTTGCAAGTAAAATCTTAGCCTCATGACTGAAACTACTTGGGGCCATCAAAAAGATGTTGCTCTGAGAATTCAGAACATGATAAAAGAAGTTAGCATTCACATTGATAAAAAAAAAAAAAAGCCACTATAGAAACAGAAAAAAAAAACCTTTAGATCCACAGAAATCTTTTACAGTAACAGCTTCAGACTTCAGCATCTTTGAAGCAGATAGGCAAGCAAGCACACACTATGCCTGTGTTTGGGGCCAAAGCTACAACTAATAAGGCCTGCAATTCCACCTATTTCAACTGAACCACAGTGTGTTCAGTTCTTTGTTTTTGTTTTTGGGTTTGTTTTTTTTTTTTAATACCTTCTGAGGGTCTTGCCATTTGGCAGAAGGAACAAAGACCACACAAAGGTGACGGGTTTCAAATCCTCGGGGTATGCCCATCCATTCATGAAAGCATCCTGTAAGACAAGATGAGCATTTGAAATAGATGCTCGAGTCAAAAGAGGGTGACTTCCAAAAATGCTATAAATACCAAGTCTGCTGTCTGTATTTTTAATTTATTATCCATCAGATTTATCAAGCAGAGCAACTGAGCAAATGTAAGATTACAATCATTAGGTTCCCACACGCACCGAAAAACAGGGAAGGTAACTAAAGAGTCATTTCTTGCTAAACTGAACTTGCTTTATGCTTCTATTTCCTCACATATTTTCAACTTGGTACTCAGAACCTCTTTTGGTGGATCCCATCTGTTTTTAAATTTGAAAGTGCTCTCAAGTGACTTTGAGAAGCTATAAAGCACACATGTAAATAAAGCAGCACAAAACGATGTGCATGTGCACTTTAGATACGTGCCACTTCAGGCAGTGAAGCGGTCTTGGGAGTCTGTTTTTTTTTTCCACCACACTCAAGCGATAGGAGGACTGGCACATGCCAGGGCTCCAAATGAGTTGGTTACTGGATATAAAGAAGAGCCCTTCTGAGGTGGGAAAGCCAGCGGAGGAACAGCTTGTCACTTGCCTGTGACTCCAAACTGTCATACCCTGCCGTGGCAGGTGTCTGAAATCCCTAACTGATCCTATCAAAGAAGGAAGAGTGTTACCATGCTGAAAGTTTGTATTTGCCTTAATCTTCACTATGAAGCATACTAAATAAAGGATGTGAGAACTGTCCTTTACCTATTATAGAATGTTTTTTCAAAATCCGATACCATAAATTCTATGTATTTTATCAACTACATCAAGCATCAGACAAAAGAAGAGTAGAAATCTGACGTGGCTATTCTTTTGAAGAAAGAAAAATGACAAAGATGGAGAAATTTGGGGGGAAATATTACCACAGAATTCCATTCTTTGCAAAGTACAGGGGAAGGGTCTGGATATAGTACCTTTCTTACTCTGTCTTAAGACATATGCAAAATACATTATAACCACTCCGTACACAGAGAACGGATATACAACAATAGTGCTAAGGCCTCCTCAAACTAATCCATCCCAGTTGATCTGCTATATTTAAGCTAAGCAGTTTCTTTTCAAAATTCTTTCCTTCCTACCATGTGCATTAGTTCTTGCAGATACTCGTTACCATAGTAATAAATCAGGCTGTGAAAGAACAACTAAGAGCTATAAAACAACACTAACTAAAAAAAAGCAAATTCAGGTAGTTATTTTTTGTTGAATATTTATCAACTTTTATGGGTTTAGTAAGCATTTTATTCAAAAGTATATCTGGGAAAACCAAAAGGCTTTCAAATCTATGTGCATATCTAACCAACTGTAATTGCATGATCATTTTAAAAACATTTGAGCCTGTCTCAGAAAGGCAATAAAGCATGTACACAACTCAAAGCACCTCCAAGTGGCTTTCATTAACTTAAACATGCTTGAGAAATACATATACGCTCACATACTTCACTGATTTAAAATCAGAGGTAACTTTGATTTAAAGGGGAAAAAAATGAATATATTCTCCTTTCATTAACATTCTAAATTTGGTGTACAAAGATTTTTTTTAAATGCTTTGTGGCTCTATATTGAATATAGAAGTCTTCTGTTCATAGGCCTGCAATGCACCTTCAGCTTTTTGTCCACAGTAATTGTGTTTCATGCTAAGCTTTACTGTTTCTTTCCTGCCATTTCTAGTCTCACATGCTACAGTACACACATCCAGGGCTATGCAGTGCTCATCGATACCTAAAGAGAACAATTGCAGTTAAGCCTAACAGGTTCCCTACAAATACAGTTTTA
Source organism: Aythya fuligula (assembly GCF_009819795.1). Classification (NCBI taxonomy): domain Eukaryota; kingdom Metazoa; phylum Chordata; class Aves; order Anseriformes; family Anatidae; genus Aythya; species Aythya fuligula. Next base: position 3,614,226 of record NC_045565.1, on the reverse strand, counting down.
CTTGGTATGAAATTAGCATGACAAAAATTTCCTTTAGGGAAAATGAAAAACAGAAAAAGAACAAGAATATGACTGGTATCCCTGAGAGGTACATAATGTCTCTCACACCTGCTTTATCGTAGTGTTTTGGCAACTGTGAGCTTTCTGAACCTAAGATAATCACAAAATACCTCATTCATCACTGAAAGGTCACAGAACAGAACCAGGATGTTTCATGTCATTCTAGAATGTAGAGCTGTCATGAACCACTTTGTATAAAACTTCACATAAAACTTTGTATAAAACTATTTTAATGTGGAAACTGCTGTATTATAGGATGTTTGAACATCTCACAAAATGAGTAAAGTGAGTAATCACAGTTTTGTCTGACTGATCTCCGCTGTTCAGAACAGCGTTGCGTTGAGCTGGTTGGGATTCAGAATTGCTTCTCACCAATATGGTGGATTTCAGCTTAACTAAAACACCTTCTCCTAATTGTCTCCTCATGGATTTCTCCTCCTCCACAGGCAACCTCAATAACCCATAGCTAATTCTCCAAGACCCACAAACTTGTTTAAATTATTGGTATTTCTATGTTGGACTTTACCAGAGGCTAAAAAAAAAAAAAAAAAAAAAAAGGCCATAGAATGATACAGCACAGCAGAATCTATATTTCAAGCTGTTGGCATGCTCAGAATTTAGCAGGGTATGTATCATTTCTTCTGTTTACTCATTTATCCTGAATTCATGTAACACAGAATACATTTTCTGTTTCTCATCAACTGAATTCACTCAATACTGTACTGTTTTATCTGAAAATACATATGGTTATTAAAAATTAAATGAGCAGACAGGATAGGTTACTTATATTTTCTATTAGTATGCATGACTTCCTTTTAACATTATACACATACGCACAGATCGATAATTCAAAGTTATACCACACACAATGTATACTCTAAAAGCAGTAGGGACAGTTTTGGTGTTTTGTTGCTTGTTGTTGTTTGTTTCAAACTCTGAGAAAAAACAGTTTCAAGTGAGAAACAAATGCAGAACAAATAATTCCAGACATTAAAATCCTCACACAAGGCAATGCCACTTCACAATGTTCCTCTTATGTTTAGATATCTAGTAATATTCATTTTGCATTATGGTTATTCCCTCAGAAATGTTCATTATGTATGAGATTGACTTTAGCAAGACAGGTTCACAAATGAATTAAGTGACTGCTTCTGTAACTGGCTGATCTTTAAGTAACTTTAATAATTTAACTCCCTTAACTTTTGTAATCATGCAGCTCATAATTCACTTCAAAATTTTATGCATCAAAACTTCCTTTCTTGCTCCTGGCACGGCTCAAAAACAATGTCCTTGCATGATGGAATAGGGTGCTTTACTATATCAGTTTGGGGACACATTCACAACAGAGGAAAATCAGTCTTCCAATATAGAGAATATATCACTGTCATCATTTCTCCCAAAGACACTAAGTGCAGATTTTAAAATGCAGTGCCTAAGAAATTATTCCAGACTCACTGTGCAAAGCTTTAGCCCTCTTCAAACACAAACAGCTATGCTTTACTTTTTATAAGCCATGAAATTACAGGTGTAAATATTGGCATTTCATAAAAGTAATTACTACACGCAGCATGTTAGGAAATAATTGCACTGAATTATATAAAAAAGTGAGAAAATATGAAGAAGAAACAGTGACAACTATTTTGTAGAGAATATATTCATATATTACATAAAGAATTAATTTTAAAACATGGATGTAACTGTATTACGACTGTTACTGGAGTAAAGAATGGAATCTCTCTTCTACTTTGTACACCACTTGGAACAGATCTATTTATTAAACTCCCAAAAAATATATCAGTAAATTGCTGATGTTATGAAACTAAGTAATCCCGTGTCAGGAAACAAAGTCAACAGTGAACACACTATGCAAATAACATATCCATACAAATAATAAGTGCTTTATTTTCTGCACAAACAAGAAGTTGTAAAAATAAAATGTTTGCATTAAAGTAAAAATATTTTAATGTGGAAATTGCTGTATTATACATGTAGGATGTTTGAACATCTCACAAAATGAGTAAAGTGAGTAATCACAGTTTTGTCTAACTGATCTACGCTGTTCAGAACAGCATTGCATTATCTGCTATATCGAGAGAAAAATTAGTCCTATGAAGTCACATATTCATCATTAAGAAAGAGATAGAAACTAAAGGGCTAACCTTGGCTGGAGGAAGCACTGGCAGGAGCTTCTATTGGCGGCTTTCTCCCAAAATGCATGTGACTGAGTTTACATGTCCTCCAGTGCCCAGAGGTGTTCAGACATGCACGTTCACTGCCTCAGGGCACGGGCTGGATGTGCAGGTGTATGAGGGCAAGGTGATTTCAAGGAAATGACGATCACAGGACCACACTCTATATCCCAGTACAGCATCCTAACCATTCCAGCCTAGGCAGCACTCTCATTCATGTTAATATTGCTTCAGTAAATAAATGTTTTCACATAGAAAAATGCCTGGGGCCACAATATCATTTCTGCTACAGGGCCAAAAATTCTGTTCTCCAGTGTTTTCCAGAGGAATGCCTACCCGTTATGCAAGATAAGCCCTGTCCTGACCCACACAGCATTCAGCCACACTCTTAACAGTGCTTTGCTAGATACAGGTAGATGCTTAACTGGTCCCGCAGTTCATACCAACTAACTCAGTTATAAGTCATTATTAACTACTGGGAGAAGATAATAACACAGCTGAGTCTGGATCGGCTGAGTGGCATACGCTGGGAAGATAAGACACAACAGGATTAAGGTGGAGCAAGAAAGGTTCAGAATAGCTATAAGGAGATTTTTTTTCCCCATGAGTACAGCCCAGCACTGCTACAGATAGCCCAGAGAGGTTGTGCTATCTCCATCCTCAGAGGTTCTAAGGTTTGTGACTTGTAAAACCCTACGCAACCCAGTCCAGACCAAAAGCTGACTGCTTTATGCTGGAGGAAGGACTACAACCCTCCCCAAGTCCCTTCCAACCTGAACTATGCTGTGATCCTATCCTGCCTGCAATCTCTTGCAAACTAAAAAATCTGAAATGGGTAAGAGTATTTCATTAAATGACTCAAAGGTTACAAGAATAAGAATGTGTTCAGCTGCCTTCACAGGTATGAGAGAGAAAACTTCAGGCTGGATTTTCAGCAAGCAGAGCTGGCATGGCTACAGTTCTGACAGTGATTCTACATCTCAGAAGTGCTCAATACACTTCCACCTTCATGGAAAAATGTTTTAGATTTTGTAAACCATTGCTCCAGACACTTGTCTTGTGTCCACGTCCACATCTGTCTGCCAGCTAGGAAACTGTTCTCTGCAGAAGTCTCTAATTGTCAGTTTGCTGCAGAAAAAGAACCTTAAATCAAAACCATGCAGTATAAATTCCAAACTTAATGCTAATCTCAACACTATATAGAGTAGCAATGAACTTCCCAGTACATACATGTCAAAGAACACAAAGAATATTCTTTATACTGCAATGGAGCTTTATTCTAGCAAGCAAACAAAGCCTAAATACTGTAATTAAATGAGAGCTACATGGAACTGGAAACTGTAGTCTATTTAAACTTGGATTACTACATCACCACCTTCTTTCCATTGCACAAACATCCGTCATCTACCAGCTACCATCTTGTGTCTTAATTTACATCCATTGTACGCTGTGTGACTCTGAGTCACACAGTGCAAGTTCACCACATAAAATGGAAACTCCTTCTCCTAGACCACAGTAATATTCCTTTACCTAAACCTTTCCTACTGTACAACTCTCCATTCTCCACTCTTCATCCGTTATCATTCCCCCTCCTTAAACTTTTTACAGTATTTACAAGAAGAAAGCTATTCTTGCCAAACTCTCTTTCCTTCTATTCTTTTTTATGTTACTGGGTGCCAAGAGACACTTAACGTCACACAGCTTTCACATCTGAATCTTCCTCTCTCTGGGCTGACATTTCCTGTGTAGAAGAATTATTTGAAAGTTTGGTCCAAGTCTCTTTGGGTTTGTCAAAGTTACATAAGACAGAAGGGGAAAAAAAAATAAATAAACAACACACAAAATACTTTATATGGTGATGTGGTGGGGAAAAAAAGCCCTTCTGTTTTTTTGGGGGTGCTGGAAAGAATAGAATTCTGCCTTTTCATCTGACAAGTAAAGAGTACTGCTAACATATCTTCGTTAGTGCTTGTGGGAAAGGAGACAGTAAATTGACAGTCACATCTAACAGGTGTCATTGAAAATTTAAGTGTATGGCAATCAACGTGATCTTAAAATAACTAATACAGTCATCTGAAGTCCTTCAATAATTTCCTGGTAACTTATGGAACTGTGATGTAAGCTTGACATTTTTTTTTCTAATTTTTGTATCTATTTTCTAGCATTTATGACTGCAGGAAAATATTACAGAAAGGAAAATAAGCATTTTTAGTTAAAAAAAAAAGTCAGTGTTGATTGGTATAAATATAAATAATCGTTTGAATCAGGAAATTGCAGAAAAGCAACTGCACCCTATTGGGGTGAGATAATAACTACCCATAATGAATTAATATAGTCAAGTTAAACTGCCTACTAAAAAGTATGCTCACTTATGTTCAAAAGAAGAATCAAAATTAAAATTTTTAAAGGGGAGAAACTTAAAAGACAACATGAATGCTTTGTACCAACTCTAGACAAACTGTAACTCTGATTTCTATCCCACTTCCAATAGCCAGCCAGAAATAAAGCCTGTGGTCTAAACAATGCATTTTTAATTGCAAGGTATTCAAATGTTTAAAACAGAAGACTCAAATTATGGTCAAATACTCCATTACTATCACTTATATCTTTATGATTATCTGAAGGGCTTCCTGCAGGGTTAGGAAAGCAGTTTCTTGCTCAAGTGACTATGGCTTGAGGGATTCTGACTGTGTAGCAATGACAGCACTGGAGCCTCTTGCAGCGATAGCTTTGGGTTCACATGGACACATTTTAGTCCCAATTTGAATTTTCTTCTACTCTAGTGAAGATCTGTCAATAAATACTCATTATTAGTCACTTGGTGGTGTTTTTTTTTTTTTTTTTTTAAATATATTACTCTCTACCTAATCAGAGACTGAACAGAAGGACATAAATTTATTATGCCTAACGTTTACAAATTTTTTAATTAGAAATTTAAAGCTATTTTACCTACGTGAAATGTAGCTAAATGATGTTATACATCATAAATCAGCAAAGAGTTTCAGAAAGATAATTAACACCATTTAAGGATATACTTAACTTTGAGTTTAATAAATAAATATTTAAGAATAATTTATTACTGCAGCAGATTTTGTTGATTTAAACAAAAACCTGTAAGTCTGATCTGAAAAAACTGATGCCAATTTTTGACAACATCCCTTTAGCACATTCCAGGACATTTAGCCTAACGTTAAAAACATGCAGCCTTTAATTTCTTTAATTTCACTTTTCTAAAAAGTACAAAATTAGTCAAAAAAAAATATATATATATCAATCAGTTGATTAGGTGTTCAACAGGTTTGTAACCTAATGATAAACCTGTTTGTACCTTTTTCAAAAGTAAAGCTAGACTAGAGAGTACAGAGTGAGGTCAGCCTATATCACAATACAAGCAGAAGTGTTATTTTTCTTTCACTTGGAATTCCTTTGCTGGAAAACTGCATCAAGCAACTATGAATGAACTGAAGACAAGGGGGCAGGTAGCCACAGGATGTCTAGAAAAGCACAAAATAACAGAGATGGGAAGAATTCAAACTGTTTTGTTCCAAGATGGATATGGAACATAGTGGTATTGGTTTTGAAATAGGAATTCTTTATTAAAGTCTCACTACTGTACCTCACTTCACCATATTTCAAATTTCATTTTCTAGACATGAGTCTTTGAATACAGATAATATAATTACATATTTTAAAATACGTAAATTACATACACTTTTTATAATTTAACAGTGATGTCAAACGAAGTATGCTCTGAATGTTATAATCCAAATTTAGTAAAAGTTGTCCTGCACCAAGCGACAGGTTTTTATCAGCTACGTGAATCATCTTCATTACTTTCAAAAAAATCACAAAACTATGTGCTATTTGGAAGAACAAGGAAGCAATCTTCCTGTTGCCCTATAAAATTCCTATTGTTTTATGATGATAAGAAATTAATCTCTTCCTCTCTTTTTTTGCTACTTACAAGTTCCTATTTTTACACCTTTTTCTTATCTGTCTTATTGAACCAACTGCAGTAAGGAGCGAGGATTACATGAGAGAAAATAGAAACCTCTCTAAAGGTGAATGCAGCTTACCTGACAGGCTGAATATGGGCAGAGACAACTGAATCATGCAATTATTAAAGTCATCACCAGCAGTCACAGACTGCATTGCCCAATAAAAGGGTCTGTAAAGATATTGATTACTTCTGGGACTGGAGTACCTCGTTGGTGCAGTTCACTGTAAAAATAATGTACCATAAGGAACACCTAGGCCTCAAGATTGAACTGTTAAAGATGGTAAGAAATTCCCTACTTGCTCAGGTCTGCGGTACATCTAGATTTTGTGTTTCATTGAAATATTAGCAGCTAATGAACACATTTGTCTTTCTTCATTGATTCATATATGCCTACTCACTTCTTAGAAGCGAGTTATTTCATCAGTCATCTTTTAAGAGAATTACTCCAACTCAGAGCGTTCTATAGACAAAAATTTCTTAATGTGAAACCTTGGGGATAGAGTACCAACTCTAAGACAATTTAGGAAAGCTAATGCAGAATTTATACCTCAAAGAGAACAAGAAGATGTCAACAAAAGCAAGAAATGAGTGCCTGCAACCACCTGCTGTAAAAGATGCTTGTTATTCAAATCAAACTAGCACCTAGTGAAAAGGAAAAATCAGTACTGAATTATTCCACAAAAAATTTTCCTACTTAAAACGTTTCTTAATTTGGTCTTGAAGATATGGGTTGCTGAAATATTGAGAAAATTAAGAGCTTGTCATATAAATCCAAACTTCTGTGCCAACAGCATTTAATCATTGGAAATAGACAAACTGGTGAACTTAACCTATTGCAAGTATCACTGAGATGCCAATTCCTCATAACATCAGGGTTCATTAACGTAGGAGTTGGCCACACAAAACATCCATAAGATTTTTAAAATTCTTCCCCAAACATATAATGAATGGTAGAACTCGTCAGGCAGACGTGGTGCTTTCTGTGGCAGTAAGAGCCACGCTCTAGGCTATCATTCAAAAGGCAGCAATTTTAATGGCATCTGCAGTACCTAGAAACCTACCCATGCTTTTCTCAGTTGCCATTTAGGGGGATCACGCTCTTCTTGGAAGAAACCAACATCCCCAGGTGAGGGCTGCCTTCATGACTCCAGTTAGCTTTGCAGACACCAGCTAATTTAGGCATCCACCAAGAGGCCCACTGCTGAATAAGGAATACTTTATATTGCATTTGGTCTGTACAAAAATTAACAGAGATCATAACTGTCTTGCTGAGCACAGTGTACTGAAGCTACAAATACCAACTGTATCAGCAGTTGGTATTTGTACCTGCCTTCTGAGGAATGTGTTCATCTCAGAGAAGGGAAAAGACACCTCAAGACTTTTATGAACATGTTCTCCACTCACAGACGAGCGTTGAAATGCATAGTAATTCCTTGCATTAATTTGTTCTTTCCTGTCCTATATATGTTTCACATACATTTCCAAATGCTTTGCCTCTCTAACTTTGAATACGCTGTGTATTTTTACTGAGAGAAATATTCCAACCAGGAGTTAATGTCACATACTTTCAAGTACCACACTTAATTTTTTATTTTTTATTTTAACTTTAGAGAGGTAACTTAGTAAAAGTCATAGTAAACTAGTATAAATGATTATTAGTCCTAAAACTGTGCTAAGGGCATTTTACATGCATTTCCTTGTATGTTTTCTTTGTCCAGGTCATTAAAAACAGATTGTTACATGCAATTTACCACTGACAACCCTTTCTGTGATCTTCATCTAGAGTGATAAAAAGATGGTTAGCTCTGAAGTCAACTTCAAGCCCCTGAAGGCCAACCATCCCCCTGTAAATCCTTCCAGAGAGGATTCAAAGGTCAATCTAAGCATGGAAACGTGCTGAACTTACAGATAGGAAAAAAAATCTACTCTTCCCATCTTATGTCCTCTCACCCCACACCCTAGGACTCTTTTTGCAATACATATTTTTCTACCTCCTGCATCCCTCCAGACAATCGCTAAAAGATAAGTCAAGTAGTAAACAGAGCAATCTGTGTAAGTGCTTGGTTTCACAAGATATGGATAACTTCAGCATCAGTTAAATGTTCCTATAAAAAGCAAAAAGCATTGTTCCTCTCCTTTATCAGCTTGCCTGAGGGTAACCTTTAGTTTAACTAGAATGGAAATAAAGATTATCCAGAGACAGACATTAATTCAATACATAACATAAATGCTTCAGCATTCCCTAATGAAACTTCTTTCAATAAAGTTCTGACTGTTTCTGTGAAGTTCTTTCAGCCTAAAAATCATATGCACTACTCTGATAAACTGTTTTCTATCAAATCAGATTACACAACGGTATTTTGAAAATCCTAATGTGAGTACTGCAACCTCCGTTTTTGTTCATGTAGTTTGTGCAATAACCCTCACCTAGGCACTGGACCTTTACCTATCATTTAATCTTGAAACAGCTTCTGACACAAATGTCTATCTCTATGCTTCTATCAAGTATTACGAAAAGGAACTCTGAAAATGTGTTTTTTTCTTAATAGCATTTAACTGATTTCGAGTATAACATCTAAATTTGTTACAAGTTTTTACTGTGATTATTTTCTTCATAATCTCCATGTAAAGTTGAATTGTAATGTCAGTAAGCAAGCTATTTACACTAAATTTGCATTATTATTACACAACACTGTTTCCTTAAATATGATTACTAGATGTTGTTAATGATCTTAATTATTAACCTACTTCATTTCAACACAACCACTCTTGTACTTCCTAGAATTTTAAATCGCTAATCTTGGGTTTTATTCCCTGTGGGAAATCTACCATGATACATGTCCCATCAGCGTATTTAAATCTACCCATGTTACAGTTTTATAAGCTCTGGCACATCAATGCAATGTTCTTTTAAATATTAACACATTTCATCCCTTGTTTACTACTAATAAAAACAGTCCTTATTTACTACTAATAAAAACTTTATTTCTAAGTTTTGATGCCATAACCTCCTACATGCACAGCGATGAGAGCCACAATGCTCCTCTGGACAAGTCCTATAGTTCTCTATAATAATTTAATATTTTTAATTTCTAAACCTAAATGAATTTTTGTTTTAAAATGTATTGAAATTTGAGATACTTATGTCTCTGAGTTAACTAGTTGATTAACAACTGAAAGAATTCAATCTAGTTGATTCTATAAAAAAAAAAAAATATGAACAATTGGCTTGGTTTTCCTTTCACAGTTATTCCTACCATTCAACAATTTTGAAAACAAACCTTTCTAGCTCATTGCAGAACTGGCAATGGGCAACTGAAAACCTCAGAAGGATGTCCAGACTGACATGGGCCTGAATCAGAATATACCCTGGATCATTATACCGAACACCACATTTTAAAAATAAAAGTCTTGATAAATAACACAGACTATACCCAAACCTTCTGGCATTTTCTGTGCTCTTGACAGAAGTTTAACATGATTTATTCGGGTAATGAGGCCAGTTCAATGTAAACAGCACCAACAGGCAAAAAACTAAACTATTTTTTAGTACAATTACTTTAATAATAACTTGGCAAAGACTTCTATTTCATGCTTCCCAGATGGCATTTTCATAGCATCTCAGTAGCCAAAAAACTACAGCTACCATTCGCCCAGTGGCAGATGCCTTTTTTATACAATGACATACATGGCAAGAAATAAACATTCCTGATCCAGAAAGCTTCCCAGTGTAACTATGCTTCACTTGCATGTCATGTCACTATTTGCTATTAGATGCTTGCGGGGGCATTCAGATTCAGAAACAGATTGATGTCGGTGCTTACTGTATGTCAGACTGCCTGATGCAGTCTTGCACGCTGCCTGAAGGGCCATTTGTCCTCAGGCCTTTTCAAGTTTATTCCTGAGGACAGTTTATTACTCATTTCAATCTCATTTAAGCATTTACCTCATTACTCACTTACCAAATTACCTCACTTAACGAGTTACATTTAACCAAACACAGTAGGAAAATCTAGGAAAGCACTGTCAGTTACAAGCCTACATCTCCGGGCAATATTGCCAGTGAAGCCCAGTGGATTTACAGAATCACAGAATCGTCGAGGTTGGAAGAGACCTCCAAGACCACCCAGTCCAACCTCTGACCTAACACTAACAAGTCCCCCACTAAACCATATCCCTAAGCTCTACATCTAAACGTCTTTTAAAGACCTCCAGGGATGGTGACTCCACCACTTCCCTGGGCAGCCTGTTCCAATGCCTCACAACCCTTTCGGTAAAGAAGTTCTTCCTAACATCTAACCTAAACCTCCCCTGGTGCAACTTAAGCCCATTCCCCCTCGTCCTGTCACCAGGCACGTGGGAGAACAGGCCAACCCCCACCTCGCTACAGCCTCCCTTGAGGTACCTATAGAGAGCGATAAGGTCACCCCTGAGCCTCCTCTTCTCCAGGCTGAACAAGCCCAGCTCCCTCAGCCGCTCCTCGTAGGACTTGTTCTCCAGGCCCCTCACCAGCTTCGTCGCCCTTCTTTGCACCCGCTCAAGCACCTCCATGTCCTTCTTGTAGCGAGGGGCCCAAAACTGAACACAGTACTCGAGGTGCGGCCTCACCAGAGCCGAGTACAGGGGGACGATCACCTCCCTAGCCCTGCTGGCCACACTGTTCCTGATACAAGCCAGGATGCCGTTGGCCTTCTTGGCCACCTGAGCACACTGCTGGCTCATATTCAGTCGACTATCAACCAATACTCCCAGGTCCTTCTCTGCCTGGCAGCTCTCCAACCACTCATCTCCCAGCCTGTAGCTCTGCTTGGGGTTATTGCGCCCCAGGTGCAGGACCCGGCACTTGGCCTTGTTGAACTTCATGCAGTTGGCCTCAGCCCATCGGTGCAGCCTATCCAGATCCTCCTGCAGAGCCTTCCTACGCTCGAGCAGATCGACACATGCACCTAACTTGGTGTCATCTGCAAACTTACTGAGGGTGCACTTGATCCCCTCGTCCAGATCATCAATGAAGACATTAAAGAGGACTGGCCCCAGTACTGACCCCTGGGGGACGCCACTAGTGACCGGGCTAGTGATTTAGGCCATACTTCTACCATTCCAGTGTATTTTCATTAGCACTCTGTACTGTAGCACTATGTGCTATAAAAGCCAAGAACCAAGCTCCCTTTAAAAAACGGTATTTCTCTGGAAAGCTTAGATGGCACGAGGCAACAAAGAGGAAGTCAAACAGAAGTACAACACATCACTGTACTGCTGCTCAGTACTGTGGACAGCACACCCAGAACTTCAGCAGCCTCAGCACAGTCAAGTTGCTTTATGGCCATCATCAAGGAGGGCAGCATAAGGAGCTCCTCCTGCGAGTGAGGAGTAGCAGGGCTGAATGGACAAAGAGAACATGGAGGCAGGGGTTGGCCTACAGGGTTCATCTCATTAGTAATCATCATTTTGCGTGCGGGAGATGGATACCATATTAATTAGGCTAAAAATGTAACTAAAGCAATGAAAACACCAAGGGATGTGTCTCGACCAAACACTACAACAGAGAACTGAGCTAAGCAGCAGTCTCCCGCCTGAGTGCTGGACAACCCTCTATTTGTTACAGACTTACAGAAAGCTTAAGAAATCCTTTCCCCTACAGTAGTGGGAGTTCATCTGCAAAACCTCTGTGTCTATATACACTGCACAACTATCATTTGTGTCCTGAAAGTGTGCTTTGGTTCAAGGACACAAAGAACATCAACAGTTTCCTTCCCGGGATGGGATCCCAGACTCATCATGGGTTCAGCACATCTCAGCTGCAGCCATGTTCTTCACTACTCCTACTCAAGGAGGAATCAAACAACATGAGCAGTACTCACCGCACCCCAAAGCACAACAAGGCTACTGCTTGTTTTAAATGAAAAGGGAAAGCAGGCTTGCACCACCGTTATGCAAGAAAAGTAAGCTTTGTGCCAAGATAGGAAAATTAGTATTTTTTGTCCCTAAGCTCCATTGCAGCCATAACAGGCACAGGAAAGTACAGCACAACTGACCTAGCTCAGCTGGTACTGGATTGTATCTTTCCTTCCACTAAGAAAGCAAGTAGCAGAATCAGACAGACACTGATGCTCATGCTCCATAAAGAAAATCTGCCTCTCTCCACTACATGGATTTCAGAACAAGATTGATTTTGCAAGAATGTCACAGTGCATGCAATCACAGATACTCTTGGGGAAACAGATGAGGCTTTGCTCATGGAAATCAAATTTAATGTATCTTCAGAACCCTGTAATTATAATTCCTAAACCTGTTTATTTTGAAAAGAACACGCACAGCTGCCCCAGGCTGCCACTTCCTTAAACCCATACAGTTATCTGGTACCCTGTAGAGCTCACATGAGGTGGCACAAGGAACCAGGAAGGACTAACTATGAGAATCCAAGGCAAACCCACTTCATCTTCTATTCTTCTCTAAAGATGAGCACATTTTGCAAGTGCTCCAGGCATCCAAATGTTACACGCATTCTGCTGATCATTTCCAACAAGGTAAGAAATTGGTTACAGAAATCTGGAGAAATTTTTCATTCATCCAATCACTCTATCGCTACTACTCTCTCACTTCTAATACTTCTTCTCTACCTCCCCTCAGCCTAGAACATTTTGCCAAAATTTGAACAAACTGAACAAAGCCCTACATTGCAAGGGACTGCTGCAGATCAGCCGGTTCAATGCTCTCTCAAAGCAGGGCCTAAGTCACATTAATTTATCCTCCTCCTTTTTTATTTATTTATTTATTTATTTTTATTCTTTTACCATTACTTTGAAATTTTTGAAGGATATTGCCTTATTTCTAATATCCTCTCTTAACGATGCTTGGCTAGGCTGACCTTCTTCAGATTTTCCCCAAACTGCCGTTGATAGGTATTTTCTCAGAGACACCCACACAGAGCCTACACAAGACAACATAGATCGTACATCAGCTCACTCCCCCAGCTTCACGTTATGGGGGTTTGTCTGTCTCAATCCACTGCAGTCACTTCTGTGATTTTTCTGACACAACACCACACACTACACCTCTGTTCTCCCTTCCTTTTGGACAACAGCCCTACCATTACTCTTCATTACTGTCTGTTCGTCTGCTAAGTCAACCTTGCAAAACTGCAGTGCAGTCTACAGGACTTTTTTTGCATTTTGCAGCACCATGTTACCATTACAGGTGGACAACATAATTTGTGTCACCTTAAGTCTCACATGCAATGTTTTCTTTTATACAGCCTTTTCTTTTTTCTTCTGCAGAACTGTGTCATAAATTTCTAGCACTACAGGTGTTCCAGTTCTCAGTTTTCTATTAAAAGAAGTATTTGGTTACAGCCTGTGTTTCGCTGCTGCTATCCCATAATTATAAAAGTTAAACATAGATCAGATTCTGTTTCTTGAGGTTGTTTGTGCTTTTTTTTTTTTAGTTTCATTTGATGCTTTACTATTCTGACCTTGTTTTCCATTAGCATATTGAACAGAATAATGGATACAAACTGCCACACATTTAAAGCCAAACTACACTGCAATCTGCTTTAACTCAAGTTCATAACTATGTAATTTCTTCTAAATTTGTAGTCAATTTTCAAGTCATTGTGTTATTTAAAAAGTAACTCTTTTCTTGGAGGGTGGCTGTAATCTCTGGTCAACTTAGAATTTGTCTCATCTCAAGCAGTACTGTTCTCAATAAATAGAGGAATGGAGTAAACCCCTGCAATGAATATAAGAGAAACCTCTAGTACTTTGGGATATTGATGCCTAGTTTTTATAAGAAGCTGTAACACTTCAAGTCGGTTTTTATCGTATTTGTGAGGGCGCTGTGGCAATGCCCCTATTAATGCCTGCATTAAAATCTCAATTTCATGATAACTGCCTTGGTGAGTAAGGACTTGAGCATGTACCATCCATACCCTATTTACAAATTATTGTGATTTTTTTTGGTAAAGAATAGCATCCAACATGCATTGTACAACCTTCATCAGTAGGTAGCTGGTTTGTATACGCATTTCCTTATACTATAGCATTATGAAGAACTCTCACACTTTCTTCTCATGCAGACTCCACATTACAGGCTTTTGTAACAGCTCCCAGCTGAGTAAATGGAAAAATCCTTAGCAACTTGAGAGGCAGATAATAAATAAAATTGTCTCTGGTGCAAGCAATGATGTTTGTCTTTAAATGGTTTGAGCTGCTGATTAAATAATGTCTGCAGACAGAATTTTTTATTTAACTACTGTGACCAACTTTTATGCAAAAATTTCACAGTATTATATGATTTCCCTTGTTCCTCATCTCTTTTATATATTTCAATATGTTCCACACCATCAAGGAAGGCTTTCAATGCAACTATGACTACAGCTGCTGAACGGTTTGCAGCTAACACCGTGGATTTTTCTGTGCTGCACATGGAAAATGCACAACGTACAAGTTCATAGCCCCACCCAGGAGCAAGGTGAATAATGGTGCTCTGTTCCCCCTCCCTCCCCCCCCACAAGTACAGCAAGATATGACAAATGCAAGAAGCCAGGTGCAGCACATCAAGCTTATGGCAAATGCCTGCCATACCCTGCCTCGTGCCCTTGTGTTGGGGCATGTGGTCTGCCTTCACCACATCACCGTTCCTGGCACCTGCACAAAGATCCTTAGGAAATGCTCTGGTATCACCTGCAATGGCACCAGACCACAGAAAGTCCTCCTTGGGAAGATTATGGAGTCCTTTTAGTGCCTCCACACAGAGCTCCAAGTATTCTAAAGGCTACAATGAGGCTGGAGAAGGCACAAGGACTAGTTATGAACAGAATTCCTTTTTTTTTTCCCCAATAAAAATTAGTTTCCAAACCTATTATTTGCTAAATCATGTACGTATTTGGGTACACCAGAAACGAGGAGAAAAGTAATGTGGAATAGTGAGAACATTTTGATCGTATAGAAAGTACACGTTACTTTCAGAAGTGCTAACCTGTTTTGTTGTGAGAAAAGAGTTTGAAAAGGCATAACTTACTACAACATGACACCAAATTAACACTTCTCTTTGTCCTATTCTAGCAGCAGAACTGTTATGGTATGTTAACTTTATTTCAGTCATACTTCTTACCTCATTCTCAATCTCTCCCCCCACCAAACATTTAGGTTTTCAATGAAATAAAATATCCATTATTCACCCAGCTTGAGAAAGAATTCCACCCAAGTCACTGCTTTTCCATTCAATCATTCTTAATCAATTACATTTTTAAAGAAATTAGAGAGTACCAGCCAGCAAACCAAATGCAATTTAATTTCATTGAGGGATTTTACTCTGAGGCAGCAGTATGAATCATCTCAAAGCTCACAAACTGTGTGTTTTGTTTCATTCAGCCAAACAGCAAACTGTTTTATTATACATAATTTCCTTTTGTAGAAATGCATTCTTTGCCCCTTAGATATGTATTTCTGTTGGTAATGTTTCTAGGGAAAGAAAGGGAGTTTCTCCGATTAATTCTGTATTTGCGGGTGTTACAACATGACACTACCTCTCAAAACAAACAACAACAAAACTCCCAACCTGTTGGAAACCTTTACTCTGATATTGCATTTGCCAAGAGAAGTGCCTGGTATGGACTCTACTGACTTCAGTGGTGTAAGCAAATGCAGCTCCAGGCTTGTTGCCCACACCCTGCGTTTGCTGAGTATGCCCCACAACTCTGTTAGAATTGCACAGGCCATGAGGCTACAATTCACAGTACACTGTACCTTCAATCTTACTACAGCACTGATGCCCATTTTAGATCTCAGCTTTCCTTTCCTTCCATTTCCCCAGCACATTCCCCTCCAGGTGGGTGCTCTCAGCTTCCTGGTTAACCTCGACCTGTGCAGCACAGCGGGCACACAGCAACTGGGGAGCAAACAATAGAAAAGATCACGTCTTCACAAAGAAGGCAACATGCAAGTCAGATGAGTCTTATCTCAAACACGATAACCAGCATGGAGCCAGAAGTTCAGACCAAATCTCTCCATGCCTCTGCCCCTTTTCCCACCAGCCCCTGGTGCCACGCACAGCACTACCAGCCTGCCGCCAGGGTCAGCCTCCCTGCACGGTGGAGATCTGGCCTCTGTTTGCCCAGGGGTGGCTGCTGAAAAGCATGGACCTACATCTGTTAGGAAAGAGATCCTCAAATGTTTCCTGGTCTGCCCTTCCTTTGTTACTAGGTGATCACGAAAGATGCATGGCTAATTCCAAAGATAGGAAGACGCAGGGGGTTTTAAGGACACAGTGGGAAGGAAGCCCATGGAGTTGGGAGCAGGATTCTCTGGACAGGGCCTAATCCCTGTGATCTCCAATAGGGGGGGCGCGCACCCAGGGGGAGGGGAACGCAAAACAATCCACTGGGGTGTGGGGAAGGATTATTTTTAGGATTATTAATACATAAAACACAAACAAAGCAAACATGTCTTTCCATATTATCTCATCCTTCCAATTTCTGTATGTGCATGGTTTATAATGTAAATAATACCCATGTACAGTAGCATATGTGTATACATGTATAATTATTTAGAAAGTCATAGGTTGGGGTTGCTTACTCAAGCTGGCTTCCCCTTGTCTCCTCCTCTCTAATAGCTGTATGCAACCATAAATAGTTTTGGAGACCACTGGTCTAACCATGAGGTTAAATCAGGAAGCTCAATCTCATTTTAGTTAATTTCCTTCAGCATTACAGAACTCTTCTAAAGAACAACAAACAAGTGAAGACCAGCAGGTCACCAAATACAGAAATGGAAGAACTACTGGTTGTTTGATGTGCTTTTCTATATATGCACAGATTAATTCTTCCACTAAGAGGAAGAGTGTGTCTGCACTGGGAAATACAAGATCACACGCATGTTAACACTACACCCTGCAGAAAGCACCCTTTACCAAATCAAAGAAATTACATTCCTTTTTCCCTTGCAGGCATATTTTGCTGAGCAAAACTTCATGTGCTGTAATTTGACTTCTCTAAATGTCAAGACCAATAACTTCCCCATCTGCCCCTCACCTTAACAAATTGCTCCCGGATTTACTGAAGGTCTACACTGAATGAGAACTACTGAAGAATAACACCTGTAATCTGAGGTACAGATACTATAAATGTAACCCCATTAATGATTGCTTTTTTCTTTAACTTGTGACCTATATTCCACTTCTATTTAACTTTTTATAAAGACAAAAGATACTCCATGCTTTAAAGTAAATTTACTTGAAAAAGACCTATTATTCTGACTTCCCATTAATACAATAAACTTCAATATTCACCGAACCCCTATTATTTTTTTCAGCAATTTAGAAGGTCAGTAGTGAGAATAAAGGTCTTTCTTCCTTATATGCCTAATGAAAAAACAGCGTGAAACAGGATTTTAACATTTATTAATGGGGTTAATGCAAATTTCAGCTTCTTCTCAAACACATCAAACAGCCACAACCACTTTCTGTTACACTACTTAAATGAGCTTGGCTGTTTTGGTGCTTTAACATCACCTTTTAAACACGGCACAGTGCTGAACTGACACCCTTGGAAGTACCCAGAGGGCAGTTCTGGTGGCAAATACTGTACTGTGAACTAGAGATCACCCTGTGGATCATCGCTTTTGAATCTGAACTTGCCAATGCATGGAGCATGAGGAGATAATAGATGGCAAATCAAGAGCTCTTCTCTTGCCTTCTGTTTGTTTTAAACAGACATTTTATGTACAGTCATTATACTCATTTTCAAAGCACAACTATAAAAATCCTTTTTAAAAAAAATCAATTTCCTGGACTCCTGTTTGACTGCAGTTGACATCTGATGAGATTGAACTGTGTGTGTCATGAGGTAAAACTTTCTTTACCGAGCCCATCAATAGTTTTCCTGGGGATGCCTCCTAGGTCTAATCCATACACTTATACCCTGATCATTAGCTCATTTCTATAACAAGCCTAGAACGAAGCAGTCTGAAATACATTTTGTAATCATTCAGTGCTCCACACGAATTCAGTTGATTAATCCAAATAAATTGCTTGAGTGCAGATAACCTATTTGTATTTTCATTATATAGAAATCAACTTCTAAATTATTAATAAAAAAGCTTCCATCTACATGTTCCGCATCTGCAGAACTGCAGAAACCTGTAAATGTATTTTTTGTCTGCAATCATGTGGGATACTGATTGACACTGACTGACAGGACATTCTGCAGTAGTGGGCTACCAGAGCTCTCAGTAGCTCCAGCAACTGAGCTGTGTCCATTCTGTATCTAAGAGAAGTATACACCCCCCTAGAAACATGTTTTTGTCAAATAATCGTATGTTTGAACCTCTCCGTGCCTTAAATTTCTAGAGAAGCAGTAAGAATTGCTTTTAATAAGATGCTTCTGGCTGCACATATAAAGCTGGTGCAAAATTCATGTTCTTTATCCCTTCAGGGTAACCAATACATTAAGTTTTTAGCAAGATTCATATCTGTGTAACAACAAGCAGTTGGTTTCTGTCCTGAGCATGGCAGAACCGCCCCATGACAGCAGAGCAGTGTCATTTCAGACCTCCTCAGCACACACAAGACATGTTCAAAGCCTCCACAATCAGGGGAATATAAGCAGTTGTTCCCAAACCCTTCAAAGAAGCATAGACAGGAAGGCAGAACAATCCTTCCCCCACTCAAAGACTGGCTGATAAGAATAAAATCTTTCTTTACTTCTCATCAAGGTAGCCGAGTGCTACAGCATAACCTACTTAAGAGTAAAAGCCTAGAGACTGCACTGCAACATGAGCACTTATAGATAACTTCCATCTCGACAAATTCTGATTTTAACATGCAAAATACCATTCTGCATTAAGCTCTGTGACCGACTCTCAAAAGGCCATTTTATTTATGGAAAGGGGTGGACCCCAAGCCCACACCATTTTTTGTCAAGAATTTATGCACTACCTTTAAGGACCGTTGACAGTCTGAGACATGGGTCACTTGCAAATCAGTTTTTCTTGCTGAGTTATTACACTATTACCTCTACAGCTTTCTCAGCTTTACAAAGCGTACCTTCGCAGTGTGTGTGAAGGATAAAGAGCCTCAATAAATTCCATTAGACAAAGGCACAATGAGGATGGCATATTGCTGACTTTAGGATAATGAAAGCAACACTGGATTTCTGTTTATATGTGATTAGCACTATGTTCTCATTTCTTGAGGTGAATGATTTTAAAGCTCTCGTATTCCAGAAGCAGGTATGAGAAGTGAATTTCATGAAACTAGACAGGATTTTATTATTTATTACAGTAGCATCCATTCGAGCCATCTGATATGAAGTCTCATCATGCTTGATATTTGATAAGCACAGAGTAAGATGCCAGACACCCCCTGCCTCTGGCAACTTGCTTTACAAATAGAGCACACAAAGACCAAGCAGAAGGAAGTGTTAGAGCCCTGTTTAGTACACTGGGAATCAAGTCACAGATTCTGTCTTTACCAAACTCGAATCACGTGCAAGAGAGTCTACAGGAGTGGCAAGACCAAACCCATCCTTTAAGCCATGTTCCTCAGCAGCACTCTATTCTAAACTGCACGTGCCCACCTCAGACCCAGGTATCATTAACAGTATCACAACTACTACTACCTGTTTGAGAAGTCACAGCTGTTGTATTTTCTAGATACATGTTTAGGACTCCACACTGGGGTTTGCAATGGCAAAGTCACTGCTATCACATAAAATAAAATTAAAAATTAAGCCTTTTGCTTCTCTGAGTACCTATTTAAGTTTAGTTCTCATTGTGTCAAGAGCTGCTTCCACATAACCATTAACATCTCTTAATACCATGCTGGAAATAAAAAGCTACCATAAAAATTACTGTTTTGGGTGTCAGCAGAAGCATAATCAGAGAGATTTCAAATTTGTAACCCACAGTCTGAATCATTTTCAACCACCCTTTTTCTTACTTTAGGATCTGTTTACAAAGTTCGTTAAACTACAGTCATGGCAATCTTTTAACAGATCAGAGCTGCTCTACTCTTTTATCAACATAACTGCGATTTTTTATTTTAATAACCCAAGAAATTGTGTCAGACACACACCCTCAACAACATAAAAAAGCAAAACTCTACATAAATTGAGCAAGCTTTTTTAAAAACAAACAACAACAACTAAAAAAACTACAGGCTAAAAATTAAGAATCTGAGAACGCAGTACTTGTAAAAACTCAGGAAACATGGTGATGGGGTTCATACTGCAAAGGTACAAAAGCCAGGGAAAGCCAAGTCCCTATGGGAAAAAAACTGGAGTATAGAGGATATTTTCTTTGTAAACCTCCTGTTTCAAGAAAACCAACAACTAACTGGCCGTAATCACCATATAAGCATCTGACTTATGTAAGAGAACGAGGACATCATTGCTTATAACAGATCATAACTTCTATAATAAAATGAAATACTTAATACCCAAACATATTATAGAAAAATGATGGAGAGCAGTATCTTGCTCAGTGTTAGCAAAATCAGCTGCACGTTAGATGATAAACGCTGAAAATAAGTTTATGGCGCTGCAATGCTACCTTTTACTGTTTTTTCCTTTCCACCTTTTTCTGTTCAGCTGCAGAGCAAGAACTGTATAGTACTGAGTTTTAAGAACAAACCGAAGTCATTTTAAGAAAGGAAATGATGCACAAACACTCCTGACTTTGGTCTGCTTTGTCTGCTTTCTGCAGTATCACCACGGCCACATTTCAGCCCTTTGCCTGCTTTGTGCCATGGACAATACCCCAAGCCCCAAGGCTTGGCCACCCAAGCCACCCATTACAGCTTGCAGTCATCTAGAGGCCACTTGCCAGCAGCAGGAAGGTTCCCCTGGGCCCTGCTCCCATGCACACAGTTTCTTCTTGCATCCTAGCATTTCAGCAATGCTTGCTGAAGCCTGCATTGAGCCAATTCAGCCTGCTAAGTTCACATAAATCTATTCACATTTTCACTTGCCAGTCTGAATTGGCTCAGTGAAGGAGTCAAGTAAGGGTTGTGGCCAGCACAAAGGGCAAAGGAAGAAAGGAGCAGCCAGCTTCACCGAAGGATACATTTGGGGTGTGACTGTGTGTGTAGGAGGGGGCAGGAGAAAGTTTTCAAAGGACTTGGAGGTGGATGTCTCCTTTTAACACCTCACTCCTATCAGTCTGGCTCAGCTCTATTTTATGTTTGCCCTACAGCTAAGAAACTAACTGAAGTTCCTTAGGACACAGAAGGTCTCTTTCCAGCCCGCCCATTGCTGATATTTGCTAAGTGTGTTAAGTAGCCATTTCAGTAGTCAATGTACAGCAGAGAAACCACGTATTATGAACATACAATGTTAATATTCTAGTTAATGATTTTAGAACTCACATGAATACCTTAAGGAAAATAATACAGATGGTTCTCTCTCTGCTTGTCATTGTCTTCAAATATTTGAATAAAGAGTGCATCTGCTTCAAAAACATGAGGAAAATCAATCATATATTGTATTCAATGCTCAAACGTTCCAGCCACTTGCTACCAATATCTAGCAAGAACAACGTTCTGACTGCTGTGGAAGTACTAATAAAGTACGCAGCACCTGCAAGGAAAGTCAAGCTTGCTTCAAAGTAATCAGCTTGGATGCTGTTACCTAAGTTAGCCATGAAGCATAAAACCCATTCAAGAACACAAGGAAATACTCTCAATAAGAGAACAACACCAGGAGCCTGAGACCAAGGAGCCACCACAGGGTGTGGGCTGTCATAGCTATACAGCCAGCAGTACTTGAGCTGGCTTGCTCAAGACAAGGCTGGGTACAGCTATGCACCTTGTGCTTGCGGCAGGAAAAGAATGCCGTAGCAAGACTGAGCACACTGACCCATGTCATCTCTACAATCACCAACACAGCTCCAGCAGTGAGAAAGAGCAAACCTTGGAGAAGTAAAGCTGAGATACTGAAGCCACCTTTGACATGGGGAACTACAATATCACCCAATCCCCAAATGAAAGAAGTCGGGTGTTTCCCCATTCACACCCACCCTCACAACTGATCAGCTGAACAGTGTTACACTAAAAGTCATTTCCGACATTTTTTCTCCCTTGTAGTTCAACTTCTATTCCTTCTTCTTTTGGTCTCACTAATGGGAAAATGGGAGAAAACTTTATGAATTAGTCTTTCGAAAATGCAAATAAAAGCTAAACTTTAAAAATACCATTTACAAAACTTACAGAAAAATAGAGTGACAAATCAACACTTAAAACTAGTATTTCACTGCTGTGATTTTTTCAAAAAAATCCATCATTTATTTAAAAATTGTCACGAGCAATTTTTTCTAAAATCCCTTGGCCTGCTGCTTCAACATAGACATGAACGCTTTGGGCCTGCTTCACACAGATACAGGGCCAAAGGCTGTGAAGGTATGACAACATCTCCCTACTTGAGTAAAACCCAACCAGTAGGAGCTGAAACCTCTACTCTGTCAATGAGAGTCGAGGTATAAAATCTGCCTCAGAATTTATAAGCGGACATGTCCATTGCCTTCATCCAGGACCCTTCAGAGAACCTGTGGAAGCCTCAAAGCAAGGCCTTGAGAGGGAGCTGTGCTGGGGACAGAGCAGCACTAGCAGAGATGCTAGCAGCTCTGCAGCCATCTGGCAGAGAACAGATCCTGGCATAACCTGCAGCTTGTCTATAATGATATCATTATACTATTATAACTCACTAGGCAAAAGCTTTCATTCTGAAGCAAAATAGCCTCTCGGTTATTTCTAGAGTGACTTACAGTAAACAGGAAAGAAGAGACTTTTATAGTGTTCTCCTGGAAGTTGCAAAGAGATAATTATATCGGTACTCTAACGCAGGCAAATTTTCCTGCATACAAAAAGCCTACAGACAGATTCCAGCTTTTTAGTTCACCTGGGCCAAAGAGCTGTAGTTCAGGAAGATACAAAGAGAGTTTTGTAATTTTTGGTCTTCTCTGCTGAGGGCTGCTTGTGTCCATTCTGCCTATTTAGAGACTCAAAAATCCCACTACTTCCACAATTATCCAAACAAAGCTTTCATGAATTGAAAAAAAGAAGTGCCTCTGATCTCCTTATTATAAATTAAGGGCCTCTAAAAGCTTTCAGCATGTCCACAATGAAAGCCTTCAGTGGCTACCAAAGAAGAGAATGAGTCCAGGGCTTTCTTTTGCTATGGGATGATGGGGAACAGGCACTGCAAGCATGAAATGCACTAACATAGAGAAGGCATGCTTCCTAGTCCTTATTAAGTAGGTGAAAATGTTTTCACCAAAAACACTGACTAGAACAGCACTTGGAGACTGACTGACTTCTTTGTCTAGTTATTAAAGTATTCCTTGGTTTTACTGAAAGAATATTAAGGATTTATCCAGGGAGGGATAGGATGGGATCCCTTTCTTAATTCACTGAACTTGACATACTTAGGTGTGTATTATACTGCATCCGTAGATTCAGGTAACGCGAAATATTAATTAATTCAGGTATTTTACTTGGAAAATAATTAACTAAAATATTCTATTTCAAAACATTTTTTTTTTTTTTTTATCTTTTTTTATGAGGATAATTCAGTGTAGTAAGTCTGTCTATAAGGGTTCACTCAGAATTACTTGGAGCACATACCAGAAACACTAAACCCGTATTTTTGAAGTATCTTGGTGAATGGCAACCACACTCAGAACTTACACTTTCTCCTTCTGTTCCATGGTCCCTGGAGGCATACCTTTCCCACAGGACAGGGCAGCTCTTTGTCCAGCCTGTGCCATCAGCCGGGAGCAGGGAGCTTCATGTTCAGTGTAATTCCTCTGCACAGAGCACACACGCACAAAGCAAGCTCCAACATTAGCATGTTTGGGTAGAATATACCTCTCTCTTATTTCACACAGGGCTTAGCACCGAAGGGAAATATCTCAGCTGGGGATTCTAGATGTTACTGTAACATCGAGAAAGAATAATAATGATATTTATAAAAGCAATGAGGCTTTTACATGAAATGCACTACATCAGTGCAATCTATTATGAGAAATTAGTTTTCTTCTGTGGGAGAACTTCTAGACCTCCACTTAAGAGATCTGAAAGATGGTGCAGCTACTGCGGATTGAATATGTCTTCCTTAGCATCCCATTATTTACAAACATTAATGACCAGATGATAATTGGACCACTATTTTTCATAACTAAGATTCTTAATCCATTTGTCATTTAAATAGAAAATACTATTAATTTTTGAATACTTGTAATAATCATTAAACTGAGCATAAATAGCACTAAAGTGATTAATTCTGAAGAAAACAAAATTAATAGAAGGTAGCAAAAATGCTTACGAAAATATGCAGATAAATATTTTACACCACATTAACATAACTGCACATGACATACAACTTCGGTACAACTGAATCAAATCATTAAAAGAGGTCGTAACGCTATATGAGTGTGTTTGTATTTTTTGCTATTCATATTTCTTTTTCTTCTCCCCTGAAATATGCTGTGGCTGATTAAATGAACAAAGTAATGTTAGTCTAGTCTTCCCTGAACTTCAGCGAAAGCATCTTACAGAGAAATTTAACTCACCTTCTATCCCCAAAACATTTCCAGCCCCATTTCCTGCAGAACACTGCTACCCACCATTACCTGACCTAACTGACAGTCATTAACCACAGCTCTAACCAAAGGCCCCCTGCAATCTCTAAACCTCCTCTAACATCTCCATGAGAAACAGCACACACGCAAAGGGACTGACTGACCCAGGGGGAGAACTGACTACCACAATACAGGCCAAGGAGAGAGTTCGTATTATTATCAAACAGTGAGTGGATATTTATGACTCTGCTTTAAAACTATACAGGGACTGCTGAAACAACAGTATTGAAGCATTTTTTTTCCCCTGATTTTTCATAATTTTCATTGAATCACACTTTATTGTATTTTATTTTGATTACTTATACAGTAATTTGAGTCATACTAAGTTTAATGGGCAAAAGCAAGCTTTCTTCCTGGAAGCCTGCAAAACAACTAAGGTACTTAGTCTCCAGAACTCTACTAAATAAAACAGGCTGAAGGAAAATGTAAAATGATCTTTCTCTAATTTCAATAAAAACTCCATCAGTAATCACAAATTTTAATGGGAATACATGCTATATCCCATTCTATTATATCTATGTTACTATGAAATGTTTATTACACTATCTTTTCAAGCTTTCACTAAAATAATTTTAGTAGAGATAAGAAAGAGTCATTACAAAAAAATATTTTGTGCACTTCAATACAATAGATCAGTGTTATTTAAAATATAAATCAAAATTTATAAAATTATGATTAAAAAATAGCAAGTTCTTCTCTTCTTACAAATATTCATAGGTATTACAGAACACAAAACCCAGAACATGTTTTGTCCTCACAAAACAGGAGGAAATGAGTCAAATTTCAGTCAGAAAAATATTAAAATAGATAAGCATCATGTATTCTAAGTATCCTTTTCAAGATAGGCAGATTAATAACAAATAGAATGCACTTTTAATAGCATTTTTACAGAGACAACCTTTTTTTAATGAATAGTCTATTGACAGAATTGGATACTTGAGTTCAAATACAAATTAAAACGAGGTTCAAGACATCAGATTTAAATGACAGAGACAACAATATTAAGGCCCTTAAAAGTCAATGAAGATATTTAAATCAATCAGCTGTTTCACAGGCAGCCAGAACAAGGAATTTAGATTATGCATAATGCTCCCTTTCTAAAACCCACTAATATCAATTGCAAGGCTCCTACTGACAACAGCGCTCAAATCAGTGAGCGATCGTGCTACTTCACTCTGAGTAAGCTGCAAATGATGAAGTAGCCCAACTGAGAGAAAGGCATAACAACCAAAAATTCAATTTTAAACTAAATCCAAAATACTGAGGCACTCAGAGAAAACACCTACGCAAATATTAACACTGCTCTTTGACATCTCGTTCAACACGTCAAAATAAATCCCCTCCATTTAGTAACGGAATATACAGAGCACTTCCATCAAACAAGACTTGGCATGAGCAGGTTAAAGACTGCTTCAGGTCCAGTGAGAAATCAACATTACCTTTACTTTTGTTTTCCCCCTCCTTTCCAGAACACAGTGAAATTGATAGGGCTAAAACTGACAGTGTTCCACCCTGAACTAGAAAACTACCCCAAATTGTACAGTTATTTTACTCACAGGGTAACGAAACACAAGTGACTGATCTAGAACCGCTGGATGATGGCTCCAGCCTCCCCAGACACATGGCCACGCCCCCGGCACACCTTGAGCAGAAGAGGGACACCGCACCATTTGCCTTGCCCACCATCAAGCCATCCCCACACCTGGCACTAGGCAGAGTCTGCACACCTAGGAAGAGCAAGCAGCACGGTACTGCAGAGAAGGAAGCCCCCCAGTAATGATGTCATCTTAACAGCTGGTATTCCTGGCATTAGCTGGCAGCTTTCTCACAGCCACCTATGGTCCTAGTCCCATAATCTCTGCCATGATGCTGTAGAAATAGAGTAGAGCTGGTACACCTATGGCGAGCCTCTGATAGCACAGAAATACACAAACATCTGTATTCTAGACAAAATTTACATGCCTTGTGAAACTGGAAGAGCCCAGAATGCCTACAAAAAACAGCCCAGTTTGATCACTGCCCAAGTCATTCAGCACCTGCACAAAGAGGTTACATAGATCCTGCGACTGCTGTAAGAACAGAAAAGAAGCACTCTCTCAGCTTTGCCTTACTCCTGAAAAGACACCAATTTAAATACAGAGGAAGAGGTCCTAGATAATGGCAGACAGATGAGGGAGCGCGTTATAGATCACAGCGAAAACCAGCAATATTGTGATGATGGCCACCTAACTTCCCTCAAGCTGTACATACGCGTTGTAGCAGAGGAACACTGTCACTAACGATGGGAAGAACACAGGGAAGCTTTAGAGGTGATTTTTGGAACTCTACCTGGTCACAATGGTATGAGTGATGCTCGAAGAAATACAACGATGTTTTGAAAAACTACTAAGTGGAAGGACAAGGTGCCGTGATGAGCAGTTAAGCAGTGGGTATCACATCTGTAGCGGATAAGAAATGACAGAACATGTCAAGACGGACTGTGAAAGACCAAGACAGAGAATGAGGTAATTCAGAAGGGGTACTAAGCTGAAAGGGTGAAAAAAGATATTACCTAGTCAAATTGACAAGCTACAGGTAAGTGTATTCATCTCGAAGATATGAAATGATGACAGTCCAGGCAGGAATCTCATGGCTATGTAAGAGAGGCTGTCTTTAAAGTGCTACATATAAATAATTGAACATATTTCTGTTTTTAAAGATCAAGCTACCATTTTTGTCAAATTGAACAGAATTCTCGCAGCTATTTCTCCTACCACAAGCAGGGCCAGAGTCTCTCTGCTACTGCTAGAAGACAACAAACATAGTTAGAGATGCAGAGACCATCCTATGTCCTGAGCCAGAATACAGCTGGCAGATCCACCTCAGGCAACTTCCAAGCATCTGTTTTTTCCTCTCAGAGCTGCTCTCCTGTAATTCATCTAGTTTAGACTCAGACAGTCTCTCGGTCCTTAACAGAAATCTGTAGCTGTTCCCAAATGCTTTACCTTGTGTTTCACCCCAATCTACATATTGCCATAAGCCCTGAACTCTCCATCAGGTCATTTTTTTGGAGTTTTTCACTCCCAAAATTTTTCACCACAAGTCTCAGAAACTTAAATGTAACAACAACAACTGTGACTGGGACCATAGCTGGCTACATTCATATTTGAGCTGTTTCTCAGGAATGCCCAAGTGGAACAATTTATATCATTGTTCTTTGGTGTGGGTTCATCAGGAACAAGTTAACTCTAGTGCCATTTCAACCTTTTCTCAACTATGTAATTCCACCACTTCTACGTGGTTACTATACATATGTGCATAGTTATGAATATATAAGTAATATTGAGCCTTTTTTTTTTTTCCTAATCCATCCACAGTCTCAGAAAAAGGATTTTTTTTTTTAAGCAGAGGTTTGTTTCACATCAGACAGGAGAGAACAGGCTTGGAAAGCACAAACTGAGAAATGTGCTTTGTATAGAAAACTAGCAATAGCCTGGGACACGCAGAGCGGTACTGAGCGTCCTGCTCCTGGTCACTGATAGAGCAGATGGCAAAGCTGAAGACATAAATCTTATCCTAAACTCTTCAGCCATTCCACATTTGCCTTGTAATACTAACTATCCATCAGATGTACAGGGTTTAAAACCCTTTGCATGTGTATCTATGAAGAGTTAAGAAGTGAAATCTAACCAAGGCTGGCCAGCACCGGGGTACGTTGCACTGCAACATTTGTGACCTTCTCACTGTGGCTGTGGACTGCAGAAGCAGTTGACACGTAACAACATTCATGGTGTAGGTTACTGTCATTACTAAGTGCCACCAAGTCCAAGCCTTACTGATATTTTTACTGCAACAGCCCTCAATATGGAACTGAAGAACAGACAGCTCTGAGCAGCACAACAGAAATTAGTATTTTCAAATTGACCTCAGAGCAGTACCTATATGAAGACAAAGGTAACATCCAAGCCTGTTCCACAAACGTCATGCACTGCGGATAAAATCTACGCTAAGCAACAACTTCATTTTTTAAGTAGTTATTTGGCTGCAAGGCACATGGTTGACTAAGGATACTGTATTACTCTTGCTTAATACTTTTCTAAGAAGAAAAAACAAAATAAAACTAAACAAAGGAACACCACCACCCCATAAAAATGGCCCCTGTAGAAAGTTATTTACTTTTTCAACAGCGTTTTGACCCCCACAGTTCTCAGCTTATGACCTGCTCTTCCAGAAATCTTCTTACCTTCATGAAAACGAAGTCATGTGATTCAGCACTTTAAATTTCTCCTTGACCTTCAGTTTACCTGCTCTGTTGAGATGCAATTTACAGTTCTGCTAGATGAAAGTGGAGTTCAGAAAGAAAAACATGGAGTTGCTAACAAAGCTGCTAAGCTAATTTTTGCCTGCGGCAACAATCATAAATCTACTGTAGATTTAGGCTAAATCTTAACTTTTTCACCTGCAAAAATACGTGAAAATTTTTTCTTTTTTTTACAAAGCCACATTCAAAACAAATGAATTGCGTTTTTGTGTTTCAGCTTAACATTTCTCAAAAATTGGGTTTATCCATATTAAGTCCTGCAGTCATAAATGAAACACAAAGTTTTGATAAAGATACACAGGCATACATATATGTAGCATGCTTATGCACAACATAACATGCTTATGCCCAACTTAAATGTAACATTTAGGCCCAGTGAAGAGTAATTTGTAATGTGAAGTAACTGCTAATCAAATTACTCCTTTCTTCACTACAGTGAACACGATATATTTAGTAGTTAGCAACATGGTAAGTGAAAATTAATTAGTAATCCTGGTCTTTACTGATAGGCAAATAGATTTTTGGGTTGTTTCCCTCAATCCTTTTCATCCCACATCTAATCATAGCAAGGCACAGCCTTCTTTCTAAACCTCATTCATCCCTAAAATCTGCTGGTTTGGTTTATTCTTCTTTTGGCTAATATGGAGCAAGGCAGAACTGCCCAAACATAATCACACATTTTAAAATCATTTCAGCAGGTCCTTTCATCATGTTATAAATTACCTTGCCTTTTGAGAGAAGCCCAGTTTTTATTTTAGTTCAAACACTAAGTGGTGATTACACACAAGCATCTACTTAGAAGTACTGTCAGGCAGGGCAACTTTGCCCTTAGAGAAAACTGGTAATTGTCTTGTACCGGTTTGACTGTGGGAAAAAACTGAACAAAGGACCCTATGGCTTTGATAAGCAGCTGGTATTTTGGATATGTTCTAGTTTACTAAAATAATACTTTTGTAACACACATCCTCTGAAAATCTGAAATCCGGAGAAAGCAACCAGGCTGTTAGATGAAGCACAGCTGATGGAGTGTTTTTTTTTGTTTGTTTGTTTTTTATTACAGAGGAACTGTGAAAGGAAATCCTTGCATGCCTATTAAGTTTTTGTCATGCTACAGAAAACAGCCAGGATTCTACCCTGTTACTCCTCACACATAGAATAGAAATTTGACTGCAGATTTTCAAATTTGGACCCGTTTCCAGTTACCTTCATTGTCCGATGGAGAAGAAAATTAGAAGAAATAAAGAACTGATCTGAATAGCAACTTCAGAGCTACTTTTATTAATATGATTGTGCAACAGGGATGAACAGCCCACTTCCTTGTCTTCTGGGGGCTTCTACTGTTACTGTTGAACACAAAAAGAAACCACCCAGAGGTGGCTATGTTCTCACTGCTAATAACAATCCAACAAGCCACTAGAAAACAGCGTTGTCTGCCCATTCACAGTTCAGTGACAAGCTATCTGCATTTACCCTCTGCTTCTTGGAATCTCTCATTTCCAGAGCAAAACTTTCAAAACACAGTAAGAGCAAATAAACATTTCCTTCTTGGAAACAGAAGTACAGCTCATTAGCAGGCAATGGAAGCCAGCACACTCTTTGGGGACTTCAGATCAAACCTTATTTCTGTTTCCTAGTTCTAGCAGCAAATGAATGTTCAAGTCTTTTTGTTACTTGCTGCTGAGACTAAGCTCCATGCCGATCCTCAGTGTTCACGGAGCAGTTCTGAGAACTGATGGCAGAGCCATAATTGAGGCAGACTGCAGAAAACTACTAACATGAGAAACCAGAGAAGAAGGAGCAATGAGCCCTCCATTTCTTCTGCTAGCTTTTACCAACTTGAGCTACAGTTGTCTCTGCAGACACGGCATGGGTCATTCAGGTACTGACAACTTGGCTTCAAGGATGTCTCATCAAAATTAAATGACAGCTTTTCCCCTCTAGTTTCAGGTTCCAAGAAACCTCACCTTTGTGCAAAACCGCTTCAGACTCTAAAATAAAAGAACCCAAACCGCAGCAATAGCAAGTCTCCTTGGATATAAACGTGGACAAGGCAGAGTAGTGGCATAAAAACATATGCTTGGAGCAAAAGAACTCGAGTTATGGGAAATCATTCAAGTTGTGGAAAAACGAAGTCTTCCGCAGACTTTTCTGCCATCTGTGTCTTGAGTCTTCCTATGCTTTATAAGCTACCATTGTACCCATTCCTGCCATCAGTGCCAGTCTGATTGCTCTGAACTGACTGTCACAATCACCCAGGTGTCCTAAAACAAAACCTTGCTCAAGATCACAGGTATTTCCTTCTGGCTCCCTCCCTAAATGGCACTTCTTTCCATATCCATCTGGATTACCCCAGTTGCTAACACAAGGAAATTTCGAATAGGCTGCAAAGAGCCATCAACTTTTTCTCTCAGACAAGCATAGGAGAAAAATTCTGATCTTCACAGTGTCATAGGATTTAATTTATACCCAGGCAAATTAAAAGCCAGTCACAAGGAAGACAGGCACTTCAAAGGTAACTTTAATTCTTTCTCAGCACACCTTACTCCTAGATGCCAACCTTTCTCCCCAAGCCACCCTCCTTGCCACGCATGAGAACCTCTTTCGTCAGACTCTGCCTTTCATCACTGAACTCTCCTTTACTATCACCTCTTCAGAAAGGGCCTCACACTTTGCTCTAAGAAGCTAAGACATAGTTTGAAGTTAGAGCCCTGCTTTTTTTTTTGTTTGTTTCCACTAGACAAATGGAATGATTCTTTGCATTGGTTTTAAACTGAAAAAAAAAAAAAAAAAAGAATCTTCCTGTGACCCCAAGGCAACCTGGGAGGTCAATACTGACCTTTATTGCCCTCCTATGCTATTTTTTTCCAAGTGGGAAGCAAATAAAAAAAACTCGTGCCTTTTCTGAAGGAAAAGCCTATTGTGTCATCAATGATGAATCAGGTATTGATACAGTTTCCTTGATCTTAAGCATCAAGCAGGAACAAACCACACTTGCCACAAGTGCTACAGTGGCATGACAGACACACTTTTGCCCAACACTCTTGGGCAAAGAAAGGCACACCAAGTTGGACAAATATGGAAAACCACTATCGCCTTCAGTCAAGACATTACCAGTGCATCATTGGACTTTGATTTGTTTGGTCTCTGAAAGTGAAAAAACAGCCGCATTGGTTTTCCTAGCATTGAGATGCTTCGTCACTCAAAGAAAAGTTTTACTACTTGTTCTGGCTGGCAAGCACAAAACCCCTTAAAGACTTGAACCTATTGTTTAAAGAGCAAGAACAAAACAATCTTATCAGTGTTTGCAGATTGTGTGGTTTGTAAGATTTTCATCTAGCTTAATTTTAATTAATTTCTTTATCTACCTCAAAGCTATCCAGATAGTACAATTTTCAGGTTGGTTGGTTGGCAGAGACTGTAAACACTGAACATACAAACACTTTGATCCATTCTATTTCCAACTGAACTTTCATCCTCTGCCTATAAATGAGCAATGTGCAAACAAACTGCTTGTGTCTACAGCAAGTTCTGACACCTGTAGGCCAGATGAACTGAAATAAGGAACATTAATATTGAAGGGAAGATACTCGATAACCTTCATGGATTTTCATCAGCCCTTGAATCAAGTGTTTTTACGTGAACTGAGCAACGTTATCCTTTTTAATCTCGTCTATATCAAGCTTTTCATAAATTACATCTATTTTATGTTCAAAAATAAGACAAAGCCGAAGGATATGACAGCTTATCTGGAACATTTAAACCAGGCTTAACCAGCTGTGCCTTTGAAATCATCTTTTTATGTGACTGCAGGTAGCTTCAACTACTACCCACTGAAGAGATGTCATTCAAGTCAGTATCTATCTAGCTACCAAATTCAGGATTCTGCACAAACACCTTGTAGGCATTTCTCTTCTTTTATTGAAACAAATCTGTACTGACATCTAAGGAAAGCCAACCATCTGTTGGGAGCCAGTGAACCCTTATTATTCCTTATTTGAGATGAGCAGGCATTTAAAGGTCATTTTTTTCCCCGAATGTTCTTCAGGTTCCTTTCTTTAGATAGCAAAGCAGAGATCATGTCAGCAAGAAGGTCAAGAACAGTCAAGTGAATACTCTTAATATTAGTAAAATAATTGAGCCTAGAATATAACAAGAAAGCCTGGCACCATTAAAAAAAAAAAAAAAGAGGGAGGGAAGGAAGGCCAAGAAAATTTCACTTTAAAAAAAAAAAAAAGTAAAATGAGCCTCAAAGATGTAAAAAATAAAGAAATGAAGTAATTGAATAAAACCGTCATTCTTTTAGCCGCTGAAAGGTACAACTTGTGAAGAAAGAACTGTGTGGCTTGGACTTCGATCCTCTTAAATGAGCCCAAATCCACACCCAAGAGGACAACGTAAATGATCATTCACACAAGTATTTTGAGGTTGCTGCTGGTTTGCTGTTATCTGAAAACCTCCTTCTGAAACTTTCAGTTTTGATTGCACTAGTTTAAGCTGTGCTAGTTAAAGTCTCCATTTGTTTTCAGCTGCTCTGCCCTTTATTTAGGAGGGTGTCATTATTACTGCCTTATACAAACTGTATCCTGATTTAGTTTGTCGCCAATATGAAATACTAAAGTATTATTTATAAAGCTGATCATGAACATCTTGCAAACTACACCAAGCTACACAGCATGCACTTAGGCAACTATGAGATACAGGGCACTACATAAGCTTTATTTTCTTGCAATAGCAGTGACAAAGAGGTGAAGCATCTTTAGAAGTAAGCAATGAACCCCATTAGTAAACAACGGAAGGTAGACGGGATGACCAAAGAATGGTTTTCTTAATTTGGGAAGCAATGAGACAGGGAATCTTTCCTACAGGTTGCATGAAGTAACTCTATCAGTGTATTTTTGTGAAGTGTTTGTTCCCTTCCAAAGTAAAGACTGAAAGCTAAGAGGTAGTGTACATTTTTAGAGATTTAATGACATTTTGGCTTGCTGAGACCTCTGATTCTTATCAGCTCCCTCAGAAATTGGATACCCTGGTTAATCTGAAAAATGCACGGACAACTCTTCCCACTTAGACACCTGAGATCAATCTTGCAGTAGTTAAGATCTTCACTATGTTCTGCTAATGCAGGTTTTCTATTTATTCCTGCTGATCTAAAACATTAGAACTTCATTCTTTTTATGAAAATTTCCCTTATACATGTGAGCAAAGGAAGTTAATGCTAAGTAACCTACCATGTAAAAGCACATGCTTTGATAACAGGGTGCTTAATTCATTTTGAGATGCAGCCTGTGACTTCATACATTTATTGACTTATGTTCTGTGAACAGGTTATGTTCAACAATGGGGATGCTCAAACAGTATTAGCTGGTAATAATCACCGAATGATGATGTTCTGAATGGTATTTATTTTCTCCTATCTGTTAGGCAGTATTGGTCATTTGCAATCCTCTCTAGCACTTTATTTAATAAGCAGATGGGGAGAAAAGAAAAGAGAAAAAAAAAAATCAACCTTTCCCCTGAATGTAACTGCTTACTGCAGTGTAAGTTCCCACCACATTCCCATGGCAGGATTAGGCAGCATCTCCTATTGCAGCTGAACTGCATGAGAATAGTTATTAGGTACACAGCAGCTCACCAGACAGCACAGCTGAGCTTGATTAGCAAATGCGAATTTGACCTAGTTTGCTGCACTTTAGCATTCTATATTCAAACAGTACAGTAGTAGATACTACGCAAATCACTGCCAGAATGTATTTTCATGAAAATGCTTTTTAATCTTCATTTTGATTATGAAAGCTAGATCAACCCTAAGTGAGAAAACTCTCGACTCTCACAGCCCACAATAAACGCTCTATCCTTAATTTCCACGAGGCTGGCACTGGCCTTCTCCTGAAGGGAAGGAGTTTGCTTTTCCCAGCACTGGAGTACTAGAAAGAAGTGAAAGCAGATGACACGAAAGCATAAAGAGGATTTATCCACTATGGATTTCTAGAACTTTCCATTTTCTCTGACACTGATGACATTATACAGAATGCTATTTTTCACTAAAATTACAGCTTTTAACACCCTCTCAGGGCATGCATCTAATTCAAGACATACAAAGGAACACTGGAACTGGAATCCAAGACTCCACATTTTAAAACTAAGCCATACACATCTACCTCCTAGGAACTATCTGGGCTACAGGTGAAGCAACAGCACACTTACAGCAAAGCTATCTTGTGTTTCACAGACAACACACATTCAGGTCTTACTGGGATACTGTACCAGCTTAGCTTCACCCCTACCAGGCATGCTGGTGTTCAAGCCCCACAACACATGCTATAAATAATCAAATTCAGTCATTTGGCGTGGAATTGTAATACACCATTCTTTATCCTAGCACAGAGATCTGATTTTTTTTTTTTTTCCTAACTTTTCTGAATGAATGTTGCTACTTTAGATGAATATTAATGACACAGTGCAAGCAGGAGCTTTTTAAGGTTTGGAATTATACAGTGACAATCTGACTACCCTGACCTGTAACACCATAATATTTATGGAAGAATTTCCAATAAAATATTTCATTTTCAGATACTTCATTCACTATGCAGCAATTATTTCCCATAATGCAGACTTACTGAAACAAAAGGGAACATTTTTCTACACCGAACTCGAACCAAACCTCTCTCTTTTCTTTTCACTCAGCAGGAACCATTTTTCTTTTTTGCTTCTTCTGAGCAAGCTGGTGCACTCAAAATGTTTCAGGAGAGACAAGAAAAATGTTCACACCAAGCTTAAGTCCCCAGATCCAGGATGCTGGCTGTACTGGCCATAGATCACACTACCAGGTGCTGACAATGTTCTGCCAGTTTCAACAGTTGTCTCTAGTCCTGCTCTGTATCATCTGCCATGTGTTGCCTTAGAGTGAATCCTCATTCTGATTTCCTGCCTAATTGCTCAATTCAGCATTCATTTACTAGTAGAGTCTCTCTGCCAGACTACCATGTGTTTTTTCATCATTCTGCTTCACTGACAGAACTGGTTGAACAAACAACTATCCATAATTCAGTCACATTTCCATACCTCAAATGCCAAGTTCAGTCCATGGTCATATATAAAAATCCTAATACTAATTGTTGTAAATATTTCTATCACAGATCAGTAGAAATATACCAACTCCGATCTTTCTGCAAGCTCAAATAAATTGTAATTTGGTACTAGAAATGTACTGGTCGTTATCTACTATTCATTTGAAAATTTTTCATTCTGTTTACCCCATGAGAGTACAGACAGGCATAGAAACCTTCAGGGCCAAGTGTACAAATGCAAACAGTGCAGTTAAGGTGTGCCATCTGAAATTGGTTTTGAATGAATGATAAATATAATTAAATATCCGATCTTCAGCACACTTCTTTGAGAAGGTCCTTAAATATTTTTAATGCCCTCCGGTGTTTCTTGACCACACCAAATATGTAACAATCAAGTCTGAAGCTGCTGTGAAAACAAAACTCCCATTGATTTCAAGTGTGATACACACTTTTATTGAGAACAAGATGCTTAGCTCATCAAGTTCAAGCCCTTAATCCGGCAATTAGATAATTTACAAACAGAACCTAGTAAATACTGAAATGCAGCTTCCATGTGCGGAGTAACCTTCTGTAGTTAGTATGTTAAGAACTAACAGATGCAAGATGAACCTCAGGAAAAATAATCATTTGTTTTCCTAAGACCAAACCATGATGCCACAGATGAAACCAACCTACAGTTCAGACTGCAAACTTAACTTTCCTGCCCTTACACCAAGCCTGTCTGAATTTAAAAAGCGACTGGACTGTGCACTTAGTCACATGGTCTAAACTTTTGGGCAGACCTGTGTGGTGCCAGGAGTTGGACTTGATGATCCTTATGGGTCACTTCCAACTCAGGATATTCTATGATTCTACAATACATTCCATATCCTTCCAAAAGGAAACCTGGAGGTTTGTAAATGGAGTAACCAACACTGGAAGTACCAGAATACCAAGGATAATTCAAGGCATGAGGACTTCAGAAAGCAATGGTGATTGACCCTCCACAGTTAGATTTCCATAAGCCTACAAACAACTCATTCTACAGGGTTCTCTTAGTGATCTCAGCCTAGTTTCTTCAGAGAAACTGCACTGAATAAAGGTGAATGAATTTGTCAATGCTGTACTTGTAATTAGACAAAACTGTGAAATGGAGTGCTAGTGCAGACTGATACATCTCATTTAACCTTAAGAATAATCCATCTTAATGAGTTTGCATATGTTCAACCCTTATCTTTGTCAAGAAAAATTATATAGAAACACACGTTTTTGCTACATATACTTTAACGACTGAAATTCTTATCCATCCAGTTGGATACCAGGTTGTTTCCTTGAACACCTTCACGTGTAAGATTCTCTTTACTGTACTTGAAAAACTAAATTCATTCACAGAATACTTATTTACCCTGCTGCTGTGAGAAAACCCAGAGCATTTGCTTTTCCACCATTTCCTCTGTTTTCTTGCTCGATATTGCTGAGGGAGCTAGCTAGTATCATTTCACTGCAATGCTTCTTTGAATTACTTTCGAAAGGTCACGGTGACTTTGGGAGGATTGGAAGAAAGCACACGTTACGTTACTCTTTTCTTCAAGAAGGGCAAGGACAAAGATGCAGGAAACTATGGGCTGTTTATTCTCACCTCACTTGCAGAGAGGGTGATAGAACAAACACCCCTGGAAACCATTTCCAAACACAGGAAGGACAAGAACACAACCATGAGTAGTCAGCATGGGTTTCCAAAGATGAAATCATGTTCGAAGAACGTGGTGACCTTCTATGATGAAGAACAGCAGCTCAGTAGATGAGGAAAAGCAAATGTTGCTCATTTTTATGTTAGTAAGGTTTTCAACACTGTCTCCTGTAACATCCTCACTGACAAATTGCTAAAGTACAGACTACATAAATGCAGTGTGAGGTGGACTGAGGCCTGGCTGAACAGCCAGGCTCAAAGGGTTGTGATCAGCAGCATAAAGTCCAGATGAAGGTAACACACTAGAGGAGTGCAGTTTAACATCTTCATCAGTGCTGTGGATGATGGAACAAAGGACACCCTCAACAAACCTGCAGATGATACAGAAGTGGGAGGAACAGGCTGGAGAAGCGGGACAACAGGAATGTCAGTGAGTTTAAATGGAAACACCAAGCCCTGCATCTGGGGAGGAGTAACCCCCTACACCACTGCAGGCTGGGGCCTGAATGGCCAGAAAACAGCTCTATAGAAACATGGGCACACTGGGGAGAGTCTAGCAAAGGACTGATGGGGGAAAAAAGAAATTAGATTCTTCTCAATGGTGCGCAACAGGTCTAATGTAAGGAAGTAACGTCTATTTAGATTTTCATTTAAACACAGGAAAAAGCTGTTTAATCCAAGGTTCACTGAACGCTCCAACAGGTTGCCCAAAGAGGGCTGAAGAGTCTCCATTCTTAGATACATTTAAAACAACAACAGCCTGAAGTACAGCTGATACTGATTTAAACAGGACGGGTGGACTACATCTCCAGAGGTTCCTTCCAACCTCAATGTTCTGTGAGAAACACAATGGGGCAGCCCATTCAGCTTTGTCCAGAGAATGGCTAGAGACACAGCTCTGAGTACACTATGAGGAAAGTGATGTACAAAACAACATTTGTTCTGGCTAGCATAACAAGTCTGGCATAACTACATTGCTGCCTGACAGTACAAACACCAGCCAAACCCTCCTCTGCTTCTGGCTGTTCTGTCAAAAGCAGAGAACTTTCCAACTAACTGAAAAGATATCAGTGAACTGAAATTCTTCCTTCCTAATAAGGAAGACTGCTGTACAGACTAGGAGGTGCCAATTCAGAATTTTATCAGAAGTTTCCACTAGATTATAGTGAAATCCTCCAACAGGAAGATTCAGAACAATTGCATTTATCTTGCCAGTCTTTTCTTTAGGGCATCTTAAGCCACAAAAATCCAGTCCCTGGCATGAATGTTCCAATGCTCAAGCCACCAGTATTCAGCCTTTGATACAGCTATTTAGTGGATGGATCATATTGAGTCTTCAACTTTTCCTTAATTCTTTGAATGTCCATTTAAAATAAATACAACTGCCACTCCACAGAGGGTTGCCAGAAGCCATCTCCAGAGAAGTGGATAGATGCCTCTCAAGACACAGTAACAAGGCCAAAATCCACAGCCCCAAACAAAGGTTGCGAACAGGGAAATGCTCAAAACAATATTTTTAAATCAATCAAATGTTAAAACTTCCTAAAATAAGAATACTAAACATATGGCATAACAGCAAACATTTAAACAACCCTGCAGTACTACATAAAGAGAAAGGTTAAAAATGTTTTGTCAGCTTAGTCTGCATTTGAAGAAGTTGGGATTTTTCTTCTATTTTACACAACAGCTAAAAGGAAAGTTAAGAGAGAGAGCAAAACAAGAAGCACAGAAATGGAAGAAATGACTGCACTTTGTCTCAAGACTTTTTCTTTAAAATGTCTATGAAACTTACCATTTGTTATGTTTAGTGAGTTGTTTTTAAAATTCATAGCTTTTCAAACACTAGCGTGTTTCTTCATGTGTTATTAACATCACAAAATCTCCAGGTTCATGTTTACACATTTTGCTAAAAATGTTACAGAGTATTAGATAGCTACAATTGCATTGAATTTGCCATCTTGAAGTTTGTAAATCTGCCTGGTGGCTGTGGCAGAGATAAAATGAGGAAGCAACTAGCTCTTTTTTGCTAAGACCAGTATGCGTTTGACATGTCATTGTATGAATATTCTGGGAGATTTTTCTAAAACATCACATACTTTAGCACCATCCCACAATGATCTTTATACTCCCACTGACAGTTTTCAATACCCTTTATTTTGTGTTATACAGACCATATTACTTATTCTGCTCTCATGTACAGATCCAGTGAAATACGTAAGAACTAATGGTATATGAAAATATTTTAAAAACATGTTGCATCACCTGAGAGCAATTTACAATGCAAAATTACATGTAGATACACTAAAAAATTCTTACCTTGGATTATGGAAAAGGTTGAATTTCAGTTGGCTAATGTAGCTGGATTTAAGATTAAAAAGTAAAATACTCAACTGAGAACTTGAGAATCATAGAGAGAAGAAATTACTTCTTACTTACGACAGTTAATTCAGGCACTCTGGGAGCAGACAGGCAGTAATGACAGGGCAGCAAGGCAGGGCCTATCTTGTGCTGCAGTTTTCTCTCTCCCTCCCTGTCTGCTGCTGCATTTCTCTGCATCTCTCCAGAGGCACATCTCTCATCCTAAGCATTCTTTCTCTACTTAGACACAACAGTTTTCTACTCCCTGGAAACAAACAAACAAAACCAAAAACACTTAAGCAACAAACATCAGTGTGATGAATCTATAAACATGTACTCATCCTGTAGATGATCTGGTTACTCTCCTTTCTCAGAAAGAAATGGTTTGGGTGAAGTGTCAACCTTCAATACAATAGACATATTTTTACAAGTTATCATAGGAAACATTTACAGCTCTGTTTTTTATCTTGACCAATGTTTGAATACATTAGTGGCCTATCATTAAAATGGTTAGGCCTATCTACACGAGGAGATTAATTCCAACAGGTGAATGTAAATTACAAAACTGATTACCATATGGCAATTGGCAGTACCTTGGGATGAATGTGATGATGTATTTGGATACAAGTGGACATAACCATATGTGATGGTTGACCACAGTGCAGCAAACCATCCAACACACAAATTTAGAGAGGTTTTCAGAGCTTGATGGAGGTACACAGTATCGCAAACCAAAGGCTTGCTGGATGAGATACAGCATGTTCTCAGACCATATGTTTGTTCCATAGAGGACTCTGAAGTAGTGTTTCAGTTACTGTTTCACGCCCTACTCATTCCTAGTTACTCCTGACTCCAGTGAGAAGAGGAACTGCTTGTCCACAGATGCTTGATTTCCATATGCTGTCAGTGCTCCATTAATCGGCGGTATGGACAAGCATAGCTTAAACAGCAGAACCCTGGAGGTACAGATTACAGGGCACTATTCAGAGCACAGGTCTGGATGGGGAGCACTAATGTCAGTAAGTACAAATATGATTCACTCCACAGTATTTAGAAACCCTGTACTTTGCATGCATTTTTATGTCAGGTTTACCATGAGGAATTGGTGTACATTCACCCACTCACACAACACCTCCAGCACCAAGAGGACAAGATGACCTAGTGCCAAGCAAGGCACATGCAGCTCTGCAAAAGTACCTAAACCTCCCATGGAAGCAATGCTAAGCTAGAGCTAACAAACCCACCTGGACTTCAGCTGAAATGGTAAACACAATTAATATGGTATAGTTCTTTATGTTTCCAGTTCCTGACATGTGACACTGGCTAACTCTGCTTAAGTTCATTTAATTCTAACGGATTTGTAAGAGCAAGCTCAAGGCAATACATGCAAAGGTAAGTTAATTGGTTTTGTATTTGAGACAAACAGAGAGCAGGGTAGCTCTTTTTCTGTGGCAGCACATCTGACCTGCCACAAGTGCCTTAGCTCTGCATGGAGCTAGATGAATTCTGCACCTGTAGCATAGAAAGTGCAAAACCCAGATCATGTACATGTAACTGAATGCTGAGTGCAGCTTGTAAGTACACAGCATGTCACCATGGTGAATGTATGGAGACTTGTGTTGACTCAGCTGACTGCTCACAAAGGAAATCTCCCATAAGATCAGTTCTCCTCAGAATGCAACTTTGCTGTCACTCCTGAATAGTGTGAAAGTGTCACAAGCTTCTACACACATAACATAGACCTGTGTATGAGCTCTGCATTTTACAACTACAAAAAAGCTCCCTTGCAAATAAAAAGATGGAAAAAATCTGCATACTTCATTGTGGTTTTGTTTTTATTTATTTATTTAATTTATTTATTTATTACTTTTTCTGCCTACAATCCTTCTGTTCCTGTTCTCTTTGGGCCACACAAAGTGTGAAGAGCAGTAAGTTAAAGTTTCACGCACAGTGCTGGGGAAGAGGCTTCTTTCGTAACTACTATTCGTGAACTTCAGCATGCCCCGCTAGAGCGATGTTACTATTCCAAGGGCTGCTGTCTTCCTTTGGTTAGCTGTGATTTTAACAATGGAAAACTTGCTATACTTCTATTAAACAATTACATTTAGGAATTGTTAGCAAGTGTAAACAGGCACATGTTAGAGGCTATTTATTACATAAACAAAAGAAATGTTTAAAAAAAAAAAAAAAAACACCAAAAAACTACAAACAAAGCAGACACCTCCGATACCCAACCCCTCCAAATTAGATTTTTGATATTTGACAGTTTTGTTTAACTTACAGAAAATGTTTCAGTAGAGAATTTTAGCAAGGGCTGTCTGCCTAGTAAAGCACAGAAGAATCTTTTTCTGAACAGCTAGACAAAAGTTGGATATGGAGCTCATTATTTACATTATGAGGCTTGTTACCTTATACTTCATTAAATTTGAGGACTGAATTACTGCTTGAATGATGCCAAGAAAGATCGCTAAAAGACTTTCCAGTATATTAGTAACTCTGTAGACGTTTATTAACCTTCCAGCACTATCAGAGGAAAAAAACAAACAGAAAAACATCTAGCCAAACTCAAGATGAGAGAAGCAAATAATGACAGATGAAGAGGGGTGGGGAGAACAGGTCTGCAGAATTCAAACGTTATCACAAGACTCATTTGACTCCTCTCAACATATGTGATATGGCTATAGAAGTTTCAGAAATTCCCCATATAACATAGGTGCCTTAAAAAAGCTATCAATCCTGGGCTTTGATTTCTGTTAACTGTTGGATAATACAATACAGTTTCAAACTCCTACTTACCTTCATGATTCTGCAGAACTGTGCAAAAAATAAGTAAGAGTCTACTCATCACCAGCAAGCCAGACAATAAAACTGAGCTCAAATTTAATGGAGGAGTTCAAACATTATGTTGAACCCTACTCAAAGCACAAAGTGACCCCGCTCTACTATACTATCGGTAGCAATGCCATCAGATCTATCAGGACTCTAGTTGTATTAGGCAGAGTCCATTGAACACAAGGAATTCAGGTGTGACATGCTTATCTTCTACATTACTTCTATTATGGTAAAACAAAAATTAACGAATAGGTAGAACAGGTAAAACAAAAATAATGTAACAGGTAAAACAAAGTTTAACAAATATTTTCAAGATAAATAAACCTGAGCCAGAAAATATTGACACGAAATTAAGAGATATGAAATAATACATATCTCCAAAGGTTGGTAAAGCCGACCCTTTAATTGAGGGTCACATTTAGAAAACACCATAAAATGTTACATGTAGCATTAAAGCACAAATTATTTCCTGAAATAATGTGTTCTAGCATGTCAGATCTGAATTTATTTGGACCGTATTAAAGCTTAATTAGAGAACATTACTTGCAATGGTAACTGTATGCTCCACATTATGCA
Organism: Aythya fuligula; assembly: GCF_009819795.1. NCBI lineage: Eukaryota > Metazoa > Chordata > Aves > Anseriformes > Anatidae > Aythya > Aythya fuligula. Next base: position 3,570,546 of record NC_045565.1, on the reverse strand, counting down.
TATGCTTAAGTCCTATCATATTAAACAAGATACATTCTTCTTTCCAAGCACAGCATCAAACAACAGGTTTCCATCTCTGCTAAATCCAAATTTGCTAAAGGCAAATTCTGACTTTATTTGAATTAGGATTACAAACTGAATAGCAATTTGAAAACTACATTTATTTGTATTTTTTTCACTTGGATTTTTTTTTAATATTCTTTTTTCCTTACACAAAGTCTCAAGTGAAGAAAACGCAAACAGGTTGTTTTGAATTATCTATGCAAGTAATATCCTTCTGCCAACTTTCGGAATAAAAATCTGACCTGACAAGGTTAGAATTATTTTCAACTCCACCGCAATAAATAAAGTGACTCTCAGACTGACTGGTACCTGTTACAGACAGCACTCATCCATGGTGGTATGAAATCTGAGCAAAGACACATCATCTTTGGGTAATCTGAAATAAATGTATTAGAGTATTAAAAACATATATATTTTATATTAAAGTAATTTATAGAATGGTTCTATGGTGATTTATTTTTGAATCTCTTTTATTTGAGAAAACTAGATTTTGAGAACACAATGATTTCAGAGTGTAAGTAGACAAACGGTACAAACTATGTCCTTTCTCTCTGATTTTTCTATGCCATTGTGATCACTGTATCCTGTCAGATGGCTTCTTATTGGTGTGCTTACCTGACTATGTGAAGGCACAGTCAAAGCAGACTTCACTTAAAACCTTTGATGTTGGAATGGGATTAACAGAACAGTTTGGATTGGAAGAGACTGTGAAGTTCATCCAGTTCCAACCCCCCCACCATAGGCAGGGCCCCTTCCCACAAGCCCAGGTTGCCCAAAAGTCCCATGCAGCCTGGCCTTGAACACCCCCAGGGATGGGGCAGCCACAGCTTCTCTGGGCAGCCTGTGCCAGTGCCTCACCACCCTCTGAGTGAAGAATTTCTTCCTAACATCTAATCTGAACCTACCCTCTAATGGTATGTCTTGAATTGACAGCAGCACGTAGCTGCTAACAGGGCCTGTAAGAACATACAAACAGGTCATGCTCTATAGCCTCTACAGTTTCATTATTCGGAGTTTATCTTAACTTCAGTGCCTATGCAACAAACCAGAAACCAAATGTTGCAAATCATGCCTCTGCTCTGATCAAACACCTAAGTTTCCCATCAATCTCCCCAATTCTCTTCATTTTCTGTATCCTAAGGAACTTTCACATGTACCTCATACTTATTTTCCTGGTTGAATGGTTTAGGAGATAGAGTAACAAATGGCTGCCAACCTTACCACAGGCATAGGGAGAAGAGGAAAAGGCTCAAACATTAAAGAATGGCCTCCCCAGCAGAGCCTAAGGAAATTAGCTGATGTCTTGACTCAAGGTAGAACGGGGACCAGAAGAAAAAGTTTGTTCAAATTCCAAGAATAAACTTCATGCTTACCAGATACAGATTATTTTTTCCTTGAACACCATATTTGTTTCTCAAAGGGAAGTTTATTTTTGATGCAGTATGTAGTGAATAAAAGATAGCTTGGATGTCCTGAATAAGAGATAACACATAAGTTAGGTCTGACTGCATCAGAACAGTAATTTGAGACCCCAGAAAGCATTAAAATTGACCTCAGAATGCAGCAACCCACAGAAATCCCATTTCCTTCTTTTGTTTCATTTCCAGAGGGCTAGTATTGCCTTTTTTCTAGAAATCAGTGCACAATGAAGTGGAAGAACTTTTAAGTCAACAAGAACAGCCTGATAGGGCTGGCATACGTGGACACCTACCTTCTCTCCCTACATGACATCAGTCTGTAGAATACACTCCTTAACTGCCATTTTCTAGACAGCTTCCATGTCTCCTGAAAGGCATACGTTAAAGAAGAAAGGTTTACTAGGATTTTTACTATCTATATCCCTATTATCACCAACTTTACTAGGTTTTTCTAGATAACCACTTATGGCCACTGGCAAGAAGGTAACGCAGTTCACATTACTTCACTACTACTAGCTCTCTGTTAGGCCAACACAAAGTTCAAGAAAAAAAATAGCACATTAGGAAGAAAATTGATATTGTGGGTGGGGGCCCTTTTATCATAACAGTAGTAATAGATCTTAGGGAATTAAATTTATGTAAAACTTTATTTCAGACTAAAAACCTCTCTTTTATGGGGTTATTAATCTTTAAAGCCATTTCTAAGTCATTACTGTTTTTAAACACTGACCTAACAAAAGTTAGGATAAAAAGCTACCATATAGGTAACCAGCTAGGGAAAAGTAAGTGATGGAACAGCTACAAAACTAACTTTTAGGGCATTTTGAAACTCTTAAGAATTATACAATCTTATTTGCTGTAGGAGATTAAAAATGCACTTTATTCAGAAAAGCTTTATTAAAAAGAAAGAAAGCCACTAAAGGTTTTTATTGCTTCTTTATTCTCTAAAAATGATAATCAAGTCAACAACAACTGTAGTATTTAGTAGCTTCATATTATGAAAGGGTTACAAGTAAAGACCACACTTTGTTACAAATTTAATGCTAAGCTATCATCGTGAGCCTTTTATTCAAATATTCTATCATACTCCTGCAAAATTATAGAGCCAGCTATTGCTATAGTATTTTGGTTACCGGACCCCCTTTCTCCCTCCCTCCTAAACCCACAAAGGACACCCCCCTTCCCTAATTCAAAGGTAAGGCTAGCTGTGCAGCTAGGAGCCTCAAAATCAACACTCCTGATGGATTTTTATTTCCATTTCCTTCACTCTCCATTTTCCTATGATGCCTTCCCTGATTGCTAATGTGGACAATTAGACCAATCTTAACTCAATGTAGATAAAATACTTTCTGCCCTACCAGCTGCCCCTTCCAAGCACAAGGCATTTAACATACTTTCGATGTATGCAGAGTAATTTCAATTCAATACTGCAATCTTTGCAGGGAATCTTCAGTGCTAAGTACCTCAAGATTATAAAATGGCCTGGCTGTAGCTCTCTGGTCAAACTGGCTGACCTCCAAGCACTGCAGATAACTGTAAAACTGAAATAAGAGTAGTGCTGTACTCCAGGAAAACACTGAAATGAAATGGAGGAGTTATTTTTTTTTTCCAGAAACCTGAAAGACTTTGCAACGGCCCAGTACAGTTTGCAATATTGGCTTTTGACTGCTGTAACCTGATTTTTTCACATTGATTTATTAGATAACCTCTGTAGCACTACGATCCTTTCCAAATGTCTTTACATGAGCACCAAACTAATCAGCAACCCACAGGTAAGTCAGATACAGCATCTTATTAACCAGCCTTACAGAAAATGCAAACGCTTGACGAGTCTTTGACAACTAGAAAAAGGACTCCAGACATCATCTGGGAGGGTTTCTGCACGCTTTACAGCAGAGTGTGTCAGTTGCTAAGATAATATGGTTACATTTCCTGTGTAAAGAATTGTTGGAGAGGTTGTAGTCCTCCTTATTATATATGGCAATCTCAAAACATACGTGCTCGTGAATTACATGGTATTCACATACACAACCTCTTTAAAAAATAAACTATCTACGAATAAGCTATATTATCAAAGCTATATTATCAATAGCTACGAATAAGCTAATGAAAGACAGTCAACAGAAAAACTGTCAGGACTCACATTTTCAAAGTAAAACACAACAGAACATTTACTAGGTGAGATCTCTTTCCAATCCTTTACCCAAAAGAAACATTTAAGTGCTGGGAAATTCCCCTCAGAATACCGCAACTATGCTACTGTGATGCTCACTGTCATGTGAGACACGAGGATGTCTCTGTCAGCCAGAGCATTTTCAATGCCCACCCATGAGCGTACTTTCAAATTTCTTAGACGGGATGCCTAAAATGGCAAGTTGGCTGATTCTTCATGAATGTTTAGTGGAGTAAGTTCAAGTTTTCTTCAAAGCTGCAGGGAAACCTAGAGACAGCATATACATGTACATGTATACTACCACGCCATGCTGAAGGCTTAGCAAACATAGGCTACTGTGTAATATTGAGGGCCATGTTCTCATTCAGATCATGAACAAAGAACAGCTTTATTTGATTTAAAACATTAAGCTTAAAAAAGAAAAAAGCACATTAGTAGCTAAATTTTGCTGCTTTGCAAGTTCACTTAAAGGCAGAAGTAGGACTTTGATTTTCCTACTATCACCATTCAAGTATTTGGTCAAAAAGGTACCATCACGTTGCTGGGAAAGCCCTGCTCCGCTAACAACACAGCGTGCCTTTTGTGGAGAACTGAAGTCCCAATTCACTGAATCACTTCAGTTTCTACTGAAGAGCTCTACTGAATCAAGTGTGTAAGTTTTGACTGTTAAAAGTTCTCATTTCCTAATTTATTAGTAATTTTCTCACAGAAGGCCATTGGGCTAAGTCTGCATGAGACAGTCCACACAAAATCAACATTTTCAGCACTCAGGCTGTCTTATTCTAAAGAACAATCCAATACCTATGGTGTAAGAGCTTCTAATTATGGTGAATTACTATGCTACCCAGCTCAGGGAATTTGCCTTTTCTTTCCAACTGACCTGAGACACGCAGTAGTCTGAGAAAAAAAGAAAGTGGGGGACAGTGCCTGTGCAGGGGACCAGGGAAGGTGCACTCCCCACTTGGATGGGGAATTTAACTCCTTAATTTTTCTCTGGTGAACCAGTTGTGTAGCAAAAAAGCTTTCAAATTTTGATTTGTTAACATGTATGGATTTTTACCAACAAGCTTTCTCTTGGTCAACAAAGAAGTAATTACTTTAATGATTATTCTAGTAATTAGTCAAGTAGTCAATAGAGAGGGAAGTAATTACTAAATTAATTCAGCCATCACCAAAGAAATGAGGGACATACACAGACTGGAATAAAAATTATGCTTAGGTTACAAATATTTCTAAGTGCTTCAAGTTCCACATCATTTAGTTCCATCTAGAAAGACTGGTCTAGAATACATAGCACTAACTTCAGGAAAATTTATGTACAACTTACAGTGGGCTCAGACACATTCTCATTGCAGAAAGTATTAAAACTTGCACAGCTAAATTAATTGTATTGACTGAAATTCATATGGGTAAAACACAGAACCAAGTCCCTCTGCAGACCATTATGTAACACCCAATCTAGAAAAATACAAATGGCCAAGAAAAAATAATCAAGATTATAAAAACAAAAAAGAAAAACATACCTTTTTCTTGGGTGCGATCTCGGAACTTCTTTAACCTCACTGAATACAAGTGGGCTTGAAAGAACAAAAACCAGCATTAATTCACAATTCACAGTGATGTGCCATGGGGCACTACTGTAACAACTCACAGTAGTTTATGGTTAGAGAGATTTTTGCCAAGTCATATTAGTATTCTCTCAACATTGTATCGACATATTTTAGGTAAAATAGACAAATTTCAAGACATCAATAACTGGCCATCATCACATTGAGTTTCTGAATGACTGAATTAGTGAAATAGGTACGAGACAGATCTATGGATCAGCATGCAGTTTTCTTTACGTTTACACTACTCTGATGAAACTGGCACACAATCAGCAAATAATCTTAGAACTATGGAAAGCATGTGCAATAATCCTTTAACCAGTAGGCAAATGAAGATATTAAAAACGTCATATATTAGAGTAATTCCTTTCATAAATGGTTTGTGACCTAAAACAACAATTTTAGACTAGAAAAACAAACCCCTTTGTTTTCAAGTCAAAATAGGACATTAGAAGAGTACTGTTTTTTTTTCTAAAAGCACATTAGAACTGACTAAAAATAGGAAAGTACGACACTGGTGAGAGAAATGATAACTTATTTGTGCAGTTTAGAGGCTTCTTGGCCTTGTACTGATTTCTACTAAAAAGTATTTGCTGGCATACCGGCATCATTCTAAATAAGGTTTCTTTACCAGTAGCTACCATGTACTTCCTTGATAGATACAAAAAGATCGAGAGAAGACTTCCAAGATGAAAAAGGAAATGCAATTAAAGCCCATACAGCCAAAGATATTGAAATGGAAAAGAAGGAATCTAAGCATATACATATGGTCTAGAAATGAATGTAATACTTTATTCTCAATACCTGTTCTAAGGTTTACTCATTCAAATCAAAAAATAAATAAATCCTTAAGTAGCCTATGTTCATTTAAGATGTAGCTTTACCATCTGTACAGTCTTAAATCCTTTCTTCAGTGTAAGGTATCTGTGGATAAAAATCCTCAAAACAAAACATCTGTTTTGTCTCAAGTATATCTGTCATTAGAACCAGGGTTGTATTTTCAGGGATTATATCTCCACATCTAATTGCCTAGTTAACACACTTGCAACATTTGCCTTTTACTAGGCTTTCAAAGAGCACTGTAACACTAGAAATTTCAGCCTCCGTGAAATGCAATTCAGTTCTCGAGCACGTCTGAGCATCTAGTAGATAATACGGGACAAACTCATCTGTTTATAAGGAATACTTGGGGGGCGGGGGGGGGGGGGGGGGGGGGAGGACACGCTTTCATTAGAAGTGCGCAGATCATATCTGTGGCTCTTCTTTCTTAGTACATTACATTGATTACAAAACTTTCAAAGTCCAGAATTAATGCAACCTGGGAGTTTCAACCAAACTCCAACCAAATGGGGTTCTATCCAAAGGCTGTTCTTTACAGCACAGACTCTTTCTTGTAACATGATGTGATGGCGAATCAGGACAGGGAAATCTCATCTTGGCTATGCCTAACTAGAACAACTAAGAAAGATCAAACAGTAATTGTGGTTTTCATAACCTGTGAAGGTCTAAGTTTTTCTGTCCTTGTCAGTTCAAGGTGGTAGCAAACATGCTAAGAGTCCTCTGCTGTGTTAAAGCACTCCATGATTTCTTCCTGGACAAAGGACAAGCCTTCTTTCTCCCTCTATCATTTAATATAATCAAAACAAGGAATATTATATTTTCAGTTTACACCTTACTTACTCCTTTTTTGTCACTTGCTATGTACTCTGTTTCTGTTTGTTTGGGTGAAACTGTTTTTCTTAGTCCTTTGCTTTTAAAGGGAGCAGCTGCTAACTGTAACGGTTTTGGACTTTCCATTTGGAAAGCAAAATAAGATGAGTAACTTTACCCAAGGCTCCCCCTATTAATGCTCAGCACAAAGATAACCAAACTATTTGTCTTCAAATAGCATTCCCCCGTATTCCTGGAGAGCTGCTTCAGGACAACAGTTCTAAAGATTTCCCCTCCCTCCCCTTCACTTTCTCTCTTCACTCCAAAAAGCTTAGATCAAACGTGGCATGCTCAGTAGAACAGCCTGAACTGTACAGCTGCCCCTCCTTACTGTTAGGTCTTTGATGGATTTCTCTGCTCTAGAGAAACTTCTGAAGAGGCAACCAAGCCACCTGGGTAAGATTTCCATCTATGAGTTCCTCAAAAAGCACCGCCTCATTGATTTCCTCCTCTGTAATGTACTTAAGGGTGTCAGCAGAGAAGTTTGAGATGCTTTCAAGGCATTAGTGTTTGTGAAGAGAGCACGCAGACTAAAGGCCTAGTTCTACTTTATGATTACCTGCAAATTCTTGTCCTCTTCTTGACATTTTCTTGGAAAAAAAAGAAAAACCACTAAATCTAGAGTTCCATCCAACCTTGAGGTGGTGAATTCTATCTTTGGTAACATATCCAAATCAAGAAATCGAGATGGATTACAAAAGCGATGAGTAACTTTAACTAGTTCCTCATCGTTAATTTTTGGTAAATTTTAAGAGTACAAAAGGAGTAACACTTCTGTACATCTTCTGACTGATAGGCAGAGTACAACTGTTATGCAGGAGATTATCATTTTCTAGTCTCCACATCACAAATGGAGAAATAAATTAAGAACTGAAAGATGAGATCAAATTTCCTATACTTAGGAATAGGATAATCTCAAATTTTCAATTCTCTCTTCCCAAATTCTCCTTCCTTAAACAGTTATTTAAAGACTGTTTCTCATTCCCCTTCCAGCCAGGCGCAGTCCCGTGCCCGTCCCTTACTACCTATCTCTAAGAACTCATTCAGCTGCAGTATGTCTGGGAACAACTCATGCATCTGTCCTTTGTAGACCTCCAACCCTTATGATGAAGCTGAAGTTTCACTGTGTCCTTAATACCTACTTGATAACATCTGAATGCCACAGTTCTGCTCCAAGTGGGGAAACTGCAGCTCTTCATCTCCCTGTGCAAGCCTGTCCTACTGTTTCTTTAACATAGCTGAAAACATCATCAGCGTTTCTGTCATTCCATCCTGTAACTGCCAAAAGCTCTACCAAGGTACATAACCACACGTACAGACACAATACCACAGAAGTGTCATTGTTATTCCCCAACAAATAAAGCTTTTCAACATTAACAACCACGGTTTTGTATTACATATATATAGCCGTGCTGCTTGAAGACAGACAAGTTTGGTTTTTTTAATCTTTTGTTTTCAAAGATGGCGATTTTAGACTCTATGGCATTTCAGCAATCCTATCAGTTCACAGCAATGCACGATTCATTAATGGGTTCATCTCTATCTGTAAAATTCTAAGGCAATTAAATAGGAATTGGTGTTTCTCCAGAGAGGCTTCTCCATCTAAAAATAAAATAGAAGTTAAGACAGTGACTGGCATTATTTATATCAACAGTTCTACTGGTATGATAATACAGCAGCTTTCACATGCAAATATACATACATTTAAATGACTTAGTAAGGATTAAAGTAAGGAGCTTAATACGTTTCTTTGCTTGTGCTCAATCTTTTCATTCACTCAAGAATCTTATCAAAATGCCTCTCAAAGCAATTCTTTTGGACTGTGAAGAAATGTCAGTACACCACACTGAAAATATCCCTGGCTCTGAAAGGAAAGATGCCACGTGGGAAAGAAATAGTGAGTCATTATAAAGGTATGAAAATAGGTCATTATAAAAACAATGTTTAAAAATCACATTTCCTCAAGTCAGGATTCAACAATATGATTACTCAATCTAAAGACGTAACAAATAGGTATGTTTAAAAATGTATATGTCACTGAGATACTAAAACTTTCAAGAGAGGACAGAATCATAATCACCGGGTTTATCATGGAAAGATTCACCTCAAAGCAGACTTGAATCTATGGGAACTATGCCTCTTAGCACCCTTAAAATACCAAAGCTCCAGTGCACGGGGCTGGATCCCACTGCTGCTCGTCTTACCAGAGGCAAAAATGGTTCCTTTCAACGACCAAGCAAACCAAAGTAAGGCCATGTCTGTAAACATACATTTGTGTTTTCTGTGCAGTATTTATTCCATGGATACTGAAAAAACTGAATTTACACTGAGCTTTTGCAAGCTCATTTCTGACTGTCTTGAGCCTATATCCTTTAGTAACTGCAGCGTGAAGCTGCACAGTAAATGTGAATTCAGATGTCGACATTTCATTGTATGAAAAAAAAACAATACTTTCTTTGAAAGATGCAACGATACAGAGATCAGGATCCTGTGATACCTCACTACAGAAATAACACCATATTTCGCAAAAGAGCGGCACATGCACTTGAGGTTCTCTCTTCTGTCTTGTGCGTGTTACATTCTTGATTTTCAGTTATCTCGGTACTGCCAATAACCATACAATTGCACACTATTTCATTTTCTTTTCTTTTGAAATTTCCATTCCTCATTCATGTGATCAATACTGAGAAGTAGCACAGACACTGTAACGAAATTTCCACTCAACATGGCTATAAAGTAAAACCTGATGAAGGAACTCTAAAGGCTAACTAGAGATGGCAAACAAAACAGATGCTAGTTTAAAAAAGAAAACCCACATCACTTCAAGCCAGTAATGATTTTTAACACTTCAAACTAACAACCGTGTGATCCAGAGTGTGATTTTTAGATGTTTCTGTAAAGTTTACATATTATTAATTCGCATTCTTTGAGAGGTAAACATTTTGTCATTCTGTAGCATCCATATGTTTGGAGTTTATTTTTTTTCACAGAATTACAGTGTGTGAGCTGATGGGGTGATAGTATTTGTATGAGTTTTTAAAAAAGGGCTGGAAAGGACATGAGTATACCCAGAAAAATCTGTGAAACTCTCACTTCTGACAAAGTTTTTCAATCACCCCTTCTACTTGGAAAGGAAAAATTTAGATTAAGTAGCTGGTTGAACCTCAAAAACCCAAGATGTTCCTATTTTTCTAACAGGAATGAGAAATACTGCATACTAGTCCCTAATTCTGGGTATTATAATCACTATACAATGCTACACCTACACAGTCCTATATGTATTGGAGAGCATTAATTCTACTTGTGTTTTTATAAGTAGTAAAAAAGCAGACAACCATTCTATCAAATATTGAAATGGATTTTTTTTTCAAGTTAAAATCTCCAATGTTAAGACTTGCATTTTAGGTTTTTAAAAGAAAGGTCACACCAAATAATTACCCAACTGCAAAAAATATGGATGTCCTGTGAGATTTCTTAATTCTACTTCAAAATGCTTGCACAAGTGTAGTCTTCTCCTTTGGACATCTGGATAAACAAATCTTCGAAACTTCAACTTCTTTGTGACCTGCTTATTGACCTCATCCCACGTTCTCATGAAGGCTGCCTCTCCTTTCTATATTTAAGCTCTAACAAACATTACAAAACGCTGCTACAAATCTCTCGTGCTGTTATTTATGCTCCCTTACAAGCACTGCACAGTAGTCCCAAACTGACCCTACTCTTAAGGGCTGGCTAGCCACCAAGTTTCACTGTCCCAGTGTGGAGGGGCAGCAGCCTTCCTATGAAGAGAAAATGGAGTTTCCCTGCAGGAAGTGTTAGCCAAGGAGTGGTTCTTCAAAACCTCATACCCCTGTTTAACAGTCAGGGCTGCTTGTTGGCTGCCACAAAACATTTACTTCAAAACTGTGAGGCAGGAATAAGCCACCATTAAAAACAGAATTTCCAAGGTAGCAAGAAAAAGAGGTTCTTAAGATCCCTAAAAAAGCTACAAAGGACAAGGGACGGAGCAGCTACTTCGCTAGCACATGTAGATAACCTTTCAACCCTCACCAATTGCGACACAGTAATCAACACTGCTCAACTAGCCACCCTATCTCCCATGTCTCTTTGGAAAAGTAAGTATCAAGGTACTTTAAAATATTAAAGCGTGGTGGCAAGAATAAGGATTCACACTTATCTTTGAAAGGAAATGCAAATCTTTTTTATATGGAAAAAGATTTATATTTCTTCACTCAGATGGTGGTGAGGCACTGGAACAGGTTGCCCAGAGAAACCTGAGGAAACGTCCTGAAGTTGTGCCAGGGAAGGTTCAAAGTGGATGTTAGGAAGAATTTCTTCATGGCGGGGGTGGTTAGGCATTGCAACAGGCTGCCAGGAGAAATGGTCAAGTCCCCACCCCAGAGCTGTTTAAGGAATGACTGGACATTGAAGGATGTGGTTTAGTGGTGGGACTTGGTAAGTCATGTTGGCGGTTGGACTTCATGGTTCTGAAGGTCTTTTCCAGTTTATGGTGTCATTCTATGATTCTATTTGTTCCAACATGAAAATATTATGCATATCAGAAGAAAAAAAGAATTTTGCAAATCAGTATTTAAACAAAGGTGCGCTTAAATGAAATTGTTCAGTTGAAGAGCACTTTATTCTGGTTGCTGAGTAATAGGAAAAAACAATTTAACTAGGGTCTTCAGATTTTCATGTGTACAAGTGAAGATTTCATGCTATCTTATATCACAATTTTCACCGGGTGTAACTGAATTCTGGGTCTACTATACCAGTTACAGTCACATGCACTAAGCCCCTATATTTAAGATTATACTTTTACAGCCATGCTCAGTATGATCCTGCCTTTACAACCAATACATCCTAGAAACTTTCTAGTATGAAAAGTTCATGATGTCTGATAATTAAAAAAAAAAAAAAAAGAAAAAAGGAACATGTTACAATGATCCATTACGACAGTCTGTCAGAACATAAAGACACAATAGCGTTGCACAGTGATGCCAGGACTTGACACAAAGACCACTGTTCCCAAGCATCACAATTTGCCTGCTTTGGCCTGAAGGACAAAAAGAGGAACCCCACCGCTGCCTGCTATACCGAGGTTTCTGCTTCAAGTCTGAAGGTTCTTTCATAGATCTGAATGTATTTTTGGAAGGTTACAAGACATTTTAGGTTTCGGGGGAAGACTACTCAAGAGGGAGAATTCTGAGTACTTCTACCACGATCATTTCTGAACCATGAAGTATGCTAAGCTATATATAGACATGACTCCTGATCTGAATAGTTTATATAACTGCAGTAAGTTACTGATACTTTAAATGAGGATGCCAGTTGACTTTTTTTCCCCCTCAGCAACATATTTCTTAAAAAACCCACTTCCCCTACACATTGCAGCAAGCCACCTGACATAGGATTGTAGAAGCCTTGAGCCTGAAAACTGCGTGCTGCCATGCCTACACACTAGCTCTAAGGCATGTAGCCATATGCATGAAGTGGAAAAATAGGTAACAAAATCCAATTTTCTAATCAAGAACATTAAACTCAAAATTTTTTTTTTCCCCTGACATCCATTTACTATGGCACCTTGTTCATTTAAAACTATCAATGAAAAATACAATACTGCTTTGTCTGGGGAGTCCTTAAGGATGCTACTGACAAATCCATGTCAAATGGGACCACGCATACCATTTCTAAGATTTATTTTAAAATCCTAAAGAATCTGTTATCATCTCCTCCCTAAGTAGGAGGATCTATGCTTAGTCCACACTTACCACACAGCAATATTGAAATATGAACATTTTCCAATGCAGTCCTTTTTTTTACAATTTATCTTTTTTGTTTTCAGTAGTATTCCTTGTAATTTTTTAATGAGGAGTATAATATGTTCAATATCCAATCTAAGTTGCTGGGATTTCTTAAATATTTTATTTATGAGTGGAAGTAAAGAAATAATCTTAAGTGATAAACTGGATCGTTCTGGGGAGACCACCGGGTGTCTCTTCTACTCATGCACCTTTATTTAAATCACGTTGTACTACTCACCATAAAGACAGGGACTTTGACCAGAAGAGTTTATAATATTCCCTGAAGGTATTTTGCGTCCTGTTGAAAAAAGAAAGAAAGAAAATAGTCGTGTTAGTATGCCAGATCAAGCCTGTAGTTTATTTTACTCATCCATCTCTACCAATGTTGCATCTTCCACAGCACCTGCACCAGCAAGTCTGAACTTCACGCTACCCAGATAATCCTACTTACTGATCCATTTCTTGTTGCGTCACTGCATAAAAAAGCAGTTATGCTTAGCTTGATCATACAACCCAAGAAACAATTTAGGCATGAGATCTCAGTTCTAATATGACAAACAAGGTCATTCTAAATGCCAGGTGCTAACGCACCTATGGAGCTAGGAAGGAACCAGCAGCAGAGCTTGAGGCAGCAGAGCTAGGCTGGTGCCTTAGTGTACACAGACAGGCTGTCTTCACACCCCATCATGACCATCTTAGCAGCTCGTGTCAGCTCTAGCCAAAGAAAGACCGTGCGCCATCCCCCTGCCCACTCCAGATACAGCCAATTCATCACCTCATGTTCAAGCACTGTTATCTGTTGTTAACCCAGATCTTCAACACTTAACACTAAACGTCTTTCTCAATTAAGAAACCTAAAATTACTTTCAGCAGCAGTGTGTTTTTCTTGAGATTTATGTACCTTTTTTTTTTTTTTCCATGCAGCATTTCCTGAACTATTCTTCAAGTATAACAAGTCTCACCTGCTCAAGGTGAACCTCTGAATCTCCCCCAACAAAACAGATTTTAAAGGGGATTCCCTTTTCTCGCTGAGGTAAAGACAAAACATTCCCTTTGTCTTTAAACAAAACAGGCTTCCCCAGCCCACTTTCACTTGACTTTCCAGGATGGCATTGCAAAATGCATAAATTTGTGATAAAAAGGTTTGAATCTCTATACTAATATATGTTTGCATTTAGAAAAAAAATAAAAACATTAGAGTAACCAAGTACAAACGAAAAAAAGCATATTCCAGGACTGTGTTCCATTTTAACCTCAAAAAGGGAAGGTTATTATCAAAGCTGCAGAGTATGCCAGCATTTCTTTGTCTCTCAGGCTACAATCAATCCTAAATCCGATAAACAGTTTGAGTTGTGTCATAAATAGTCAATTTTTGACAAAATGCATCTTTTCCAAGTCTGTGTTTTAAAACAAAAAATACATTGCCAGAAAATAAGCAATCAGTTCTATGTAATGAAATAGATATTTTCACTGGAAAAGATCAAAGTGTTTCAAGTCCTTAAATATTTCATATTTCATGCTTGAATTGACTTAGAAATTTGGTTTCTTTTTTTTCCTATTTCCATATGGCTATAAATATGGATAAAAACGAAGAAAGCAAACAAAGATTTTATTACAAGAAAGTTTTTTCCCATTTGCTTTTCTAGGACCAGCAAAGGAAAATTGTTTGCATTTTAAAACCCTATGGTAATGTGAAGGGGAGCAAAAAAAAAAAAAAAAAAAAAAAAAGAATAAGATACTTTTTTATGTTTTTGTCACAAGAACAACCATCTTGGGAACTATTTTGGACTATACATCAATGCATTTATCGCCAATTTGTTAGATGGAAATTCCCAGTGGTGTTCCTGCAGACATGGAGCCAAGCTTGTGTCTCTTCCGCAGGTACAAACAGCTGCAGTATTGGTATTTGAGAGGTCACTGGTTACTTTCAGAGAACAAGAAAAAAATACCCTCATCGAAGGTTATTTGTGTCATTTTATATGATTATTAGTGAGCTACTAATTGCGTGATCAATCTGCTGAGCAAGTAGAAGCCAAAAGAGATGACATTTGTCACCCAAGTCAAACTGTTACAAAAAACAAGTCTAGAAGTACATATATCTTAAAAATGACTTTTCAGGAAGATTCAGAATACTTGCAGATCATTTATTCATAATCAAGTTAACCTCTGCAAGTAATCTGTACCTTATTTGTATGACTGCAGTACAGAAAAGCCACCGGGTCAAGTCAAGACGTTTATCCTAGATGCTGTACACACTGAGAATTTGTTTTAGAGAAACAGAACAGAAGAAAGCGAGTCTGAAGCCAGGAGACAAGCTGTGTATTAGTGCATGAGCTGAGATAGTTGTAGCAGCCACTGTAACTGGAGAAGGACATGCTAGCTGGAGACATGGAAGATCAGGAGGAGGTTTTCGACATTGTTAAGAATGAATGGACTTAAGAAATTAATGCTGCAACATTCACGTATAGGAAACCATTTCATATCAGTACAACCATTTACATTTCATAAACACGGGAAACACAAGTGGAAAAAGCTGGACCAGATGATTTTTACAGGTCCTTTTCAAACTAAATTCTTTGATTCTACATGAAAATGCTTCAGAACAGCCTACTCCATAGGCAATCTTCTCCATACTTTCTACCATTTCTCTCACATTGTGATTTAAAAACTGAATACATCTTGGTTTAACAAACAAGAAAAAAATCCCACACAAAACAGGTGTTTTTTGGCAAAAAAATGAAGTATTTGAAAAAGAACAGTCCATAAGGAGCTTTTCTACAACTCTTGCAACCAAAAGGTGTAGCATCATAAAACTATTGACAAGATTGATTAATCAGAAACAAAGCTTTTGAATCCAAAGAGAGATTCAATTATTATTAAATATCAAAAATACAGTTTCTCCAAGAGAAGTCAGTCAAGGGTCAACATATGCTGAAGAACTTAATTTTCACTTGGGTCATTACAACAACTTTCACAGGCACCTGAATTAAATGGCTTAAACTTCGTTTTTAATATAAATATAACATTAAAATCCTGAGAAGTCAGTGCAGGCTTTTTTCTTTTTTTTTTTTCATTCACAGATCCTGACAGTTTTCAGGTGTATAACTTTATTCATTTACTGCTTGGAGAAAACTACAATGCTGGGCTTGGTAGGATGATGAAACTGTTCACTGCTGTCTACATCAACTTTTAACTATTCCAGTTAACCCTGCTCCTGAGCTTCCAGCTGACAGATCTGTTACATGAAGAATGGCTGAAAAAGTCAGCTGCAGCTGACTTTGAGTAATGCTGCTGTTCTGTGCCCTCAAGAAATCATATGTGTAAGACTCAAGTGGCCAAATTTGTAACATAAATTGAGCCAGGTATCAAGTTGTTCTTCTCAGTAAAGAGACACTCATTTGTCCTCAAAAGAACAGGAAAAATTGAATAGACAGGAATCCACATTCAATGCCGAGATCAGAGACTCCCCACTGTTTGGTATTGAAAGGAGGGCTAGTATCTTCAAGACCTGTAACAGTAGCATCTTGAGCTCTTCAATGAAAATTAACCTTTAAGATGTATCTCATATGGTGATAGGATAACCTCAGCCTAATAAAACAGGAAACTAAATGTTTACATATAAAATTATGAATAATAATTGTTATTAATAATTGATTAATTAGTAATGACAATTTTAAAATAATTATATAACTATTTAAATTCATTATAAGTATAATTTATAGTTATATGTAATTTATGATAATATATATATGTAATTATATATTATATATATTGCACGTTAGTATTTAAATTCATAATATATATAGTATAATATAATACGTAATATAATTAATATACTATAATATAATTACATTACACTATATATAATATAGTATAGTAATTCATGATTGTAATAAATTATAATTATTTAAGTAATTATGAACTATTTATCAATTTATTATTGTTGTTGTTATTATTATTATTATTGAATTTAATTATTTAATTTTATTTAATTTTATTATTATTAAGGAAATTAAATCCTTACATATAACCTTCCAGAGTTGTCACGTGGCTTGTTACCTCATACAGATTACATGCTTCGCACAGCTTAAACAACTTATCTGATGGAACGACAAACTAGAAAATGAGATTTAAATTGTGCAAAACTAGAAACTACCTATTTGTACATCAAAGACGACCATTTCAAGTATTCTGCTTCATTCTTAACATAGAAGATAGATATCTTTAACAAAAATACTGGGGAAAAGAGTTAATCACTGCTCAACAGAAAAACAAAACAGAACTGTGGGTATTTTGTGTGTTTGCTATAATATGCTGAAGGCCAAGAACTAACCCAGTCAAGACCTCTTTTCCTAGGGAAGGGAACAAAACCACAAACCAACACAAACCTGAGGCTGAAGTAGTTCCATACTGGAGGAAAACAAAACAAAACAAAAAAACCACCACACTCCACAAGTGTCTGGACCCCCCCCATTGGTGCAACACTTCGAGGAAACACAAGAAGAAACTGAAGCAAAATCCCTGTGCTCAGGTGAAAGGCAGAACTGAACAAGAGACCATATTTAACACAAAGTGTGGTTCCAGTGCAGCCATCCTGCAGCAGATTTTCTTTTGAAACCATCTTCCTGTTAAGCCATCCCAAGTTGAGGTAAAACCCCTATATGGCTCTCTCTCCAGCTTTTCCTTCCTGACCCAAGAGCTCTGGTTCTTAGAAAGGACACTTCCCTTCTCCCTAAATTTGGATTTGGGTCCTGTTCTCAACTGCACACAGCCTCATTGCTTGTTTCAGGCATCTGCCAGTCAAGCTGCAAGCTTCCTTTCAGCATGTGTACTCCATCTTCCCAGACACACACACGGACTTCAAAACCCAGCACACAAACGCCAAGAAAAGGTTAAAAGGTGCCTTTGATTTTGCTGCTCATCCACTTAATCTTTCTTAGAGGATACAAACTAAACCACTTGTATTAAACAGCAGTTTTATTCAGAACAGCAAATTTATTTGGAAGGGACAGGAAGAAACCCCATCAGGGCTCTGATGCATCCCATTTTGGTCAAATACACAGCCCTCAGGAAATGCCTCTTTTTATTCATTGATGAGGATTAGCTCAAAACTTAGATGTTTAATTCACATCCTGGCATTCATATTCTGCATGTCTAAAGATAGGTCTAGACCAGTACTAGAAAGCACAGGTGTGTGTACAAGGAATCTGGAAGCTGTACAGAACTCCCAAACTTCAAATGTTTAAAAGCAACATGAAAATCTGTTAGTTTTTAATATTCTCCTGTAATGTAAAAGCATTTATAGGCAATTGATTATATTAGCTTTGCAATACTTCCTGAAGTGCAGTAACAAATACAATATCGTTAAAAGTTCTAATATAATAAACTGAGCACAGCACTGGCTCTGATATTTATTACTGTTAATATAAAATTTTTATAGCCTGCCTAATCTACTTAAAACTTTCACTGTATAAGACATTCTCTGCAAGAGGGAGCTGACTCATTAGACAAGATTCAACACAAACATATGCAGTTAGGCTCCTTTCCAACCAAAAAATGGGTTAACCATATGGGATTCTCTAACTTCAAACAGAAAGCAGTACATTTTCTATTGGGCTACTGAGTTGTTTTCTCATACTTGCTCAACCAATACCTTTTTCCCTCAAAACAAACAGCTCTTTCAAAGCTAAATTCCACTTCAATATTTGAAATATGAGAGAAGACTCCAAAGGAATTTCCGCAAAGCAGAAAAAAAGTCTATTTAAATTTGACTATTTAAAAAAAAAAAAAAAAAAAGAACTAACACATATGCAATTTCCATCACAAATGTCCAATATTAACATTCCTGGGTCACTGACCAGCAGAACAGCTGAACTGCTTCTATAGTAAACTGGAACTGTCACTTCAAGCCTTGGAAATAATAAAGGAAACTGCCTGTCTCTACATAAAAATGTATTTTCTAGAAAATAGCATATTAAACATTGATTCAAAAATAGAAAGGTAGTATATAATTACAGCTTTAAGAGATACTGAAATGATTCTTTGCTGAACAGTCTGAATAATTTGGATCATATATGACAACAAATTCTATTTCTGAATTTGAAAATTACACAGAATTCATCTGGGAGACAGAAGTGAGACAGGTTATTTTCTCTGCTGAATAATAATGAACTGTTGTATCTTGGATATTGAAAGCATTAATAAGCACTGAGAAACTAAGCATTTTTTTCAGCCAGCCAGCAGCAGTTTACAGTAGCTCTTTGATGGCCCTAAGACACAGATGTCGAACCACAAGGCTACATATAGAGCTATGCACTTTTCCCACTAAAGTTGTAGTTCAGCTCAGGACAGCCTAATGGGCAGGTTCCTGAGAACAAAGCTTTCTGCAGTCCTCTGACGACATGAGAGCTCTCTTTTGCCCTGCCAGAAGAAAAAAGCCTTAAATAATTACATTATAAATAAGCCACTTCCTTTTGAAACAACTTAAATGGGAAATCTAACAGCTGTTGCGTTTGCTTCTCCGTTCCAAGGATCAATGAACACTGGATGTGTCAGTTAGGGAGATACAATCCATCAAGAACAATCAAGATGCTGCTGCTGAAGATTGCAGCTTTTGCAGTGCATCTGTAACACTGGCCGCATCGACCATACTGAATTATGCTATTTAATTCAGACAGCTTCAATAATGTGCACAAAAATATTCCCAGCGGCAACTTAATTGTTAGAGTAACAATGAATATGTGTAGGAACCAATGATGTTTTAAGGGCCAACACACTTACTGAAATGCAGAACGTGTTAGAAAACCGTGGCTCCAGAAAAAGGTAAGAAGTATTTTGAAGCAATGATGCGTATATACACAAGCACACATGTTGCATATACATATACAAATACCTGACAGCTCTGGATAACCCCTTCACTATCAAACATCCTCCTTGCAGATTCTATCAGAAACACTCCTAGAGATAATCTCATCAAGTTTATTTATAATTGCATCTTTTTGGAAACACATTTATTCATTACACAATTAATTTGAGTGCTTTGTAAGGTGCAACATCCATACATCAGTAGCTCAAAGTGCCAGATACCCGCGTAATTTCTATCTGCCCTTTGTCACCTTGACAGTATGCCCCAGTAATTAATCAGGAAAAAATATATCTTAAAATGTACTCTACATTTTCATTCAGCTTTTAACTTCTCTGCTGAAAATTACTTTGGGAACTTGGAGAGTTTGATTTTCTTAAGGGAATTGTTGCCAACTACATGCTAGAGCTAGGCAATAAACTCTGAGCCAGCTCCCTCTGGTCTGTCCAACTAGAGCTGGGCTACAGAGAAAGTCCTCACAGAACTGGGGTCAACACCTTAGCTCTCTGCCCCAGACCTCAGACAGTTCATAGCTATTACATTCTTTGTTATTCAGCTCTAGGACTACTTAAAAACTGGAGATTTCAGGGCTTAATATACATGAAAGGTGACATCTCAAAAGGAATCAGCTTAGCCATTAAAAGATGCAAAGTGAGAAGTCAGTGACAGCTGCTTCTGTTGATATCCCACATGAATTAATGTTTTATTTTATAGTTGATAAATGCCAACTGAGAGCCCTCAGCAGGCAGTGAGAGATCTTTCTATGACAGGAGTTTAATATTGAAACATTTAACCACTATTTCACAGCACTAGGGGAAATAACCACCACTTTACACAGACCAAGCAAGCCAAATAACAAAAGGCAGTTTAGGAAGTACTCCCAAATATTTTGCTTGAATAAATGGAATGTACCAGCAGACAGACAGTAATCATTTTTAATTTCCATGCTTAGGAAAAGTTTTATAAGAGCAGAAATAACATTTCACTGGGGGGCTACTCAGTTTTCAGAAAAGGATTTATCATTGCTTAGTCCAGTAAGAAAAATCCACTGAATTCCCGAGATAAATCCTGTTCTGGAAAGGCTACAGTGTTCAACCAGTGAACATTATCTACTGTTTTGTAAGTAGACTGTTTTTCAGGTACACAAATTTGGTTCTAAAGAGTCAAGGAATGTTAACACAGAGCTACAATCAAACAAAACAAGAAATGGATAGGGAGAAGAGATAATGAGATTAAAAGTTCTGTGTAGAGAAAGGTAACATTTAAGCAGATCAAGGCAATGTTCCAACATACATGACTGTGGCATGAGGTAGTCTGTATTCTCACGTGACATCATGTTTCATCAGGGACAATAAAATCTCCTTTCCCCATGTCAGCAACTTTAAATACATTTGGTACGCAAGTCCCACTCAGCAAACTAGGGATCAAATGTCCTGAAGAGTCCACCATATACAGAAAAAGTCACGAAATAAATTAAATTGCAGTCGAGCCTGACAGCATGTTTTCAAATATTTACCAAAAGAGCTGGACAAATATTTACAAATAATATCCAGTAGTGCCATATTTCAAACTTCAATTCTGTAGATCCAGTTCTAATTCTAAATAACGTTTTTCATTTTCTTTTTTCCTTTTTTTTTTTTTTTTTTTTTGGGGGGGTGGGGGGGAGGAGGAGGGAAGTGGGAAAGTGGGAATTAGTGATAGAACTTAGGACTTACCTGCCTTCAAGAACAAAGGAAACAAGCACTTAAAAATAAAAAATAAATAAAAAAAAAAATCCAAGGCTTGCAATATTCAAACAATATCAGTATTCACAAGCAATAGAAAAAGAATGGCAATACAATATTCCCTTCCTAGTTCCTCATCTGTTTACCTTAATTTTAATCCCTTTAATTTGTATTTTTGTTAATTTTATGTAAAATCTTTTATCTTAGCTCCTTATAATTTATTAGTCACAATTCTATATTGCCACACACCCAGCATCATCATGCCTACTCTTTTGTTAAGCTATGATGAAAAAAATCACGCCTGCTTATAAGAAATCATTCATCTTTACCCCTAAAATTATATTTAGCTGTCATCTCAAAAAAAAATTTCTGTGCAACATTAAAGATAATGCAATAGCACAGTAACAGGGAAATTACTTTTCTTCTTAATGCCTCATTACTGATATTGCTAGCATTGTCTATCTGCATCTGATACAAAAGGTATCTCAAGGGTAGTTTTAGGAACACATGATAAATACTTCTGCCCTCATTTATCTAACAAGAAACACACACATTTCCGTACTTATAAGCCATTAGAAGTATTACCATATGCAATCTTTTTGATTGCCTTATGATAAGATAGAAGCTGGAATTTTACAAATGTCCAGAGACTTGCATTGTCAACAGCAGGTCAACAACTGCAAACGGTGGATGAAGTAACTTCATTTTCATTAAATGCACCAAATATTGCCTTATTTAACATATCCTACAAGATCAAGGGAAATAATCCCTTGGAAACTACATCGCACTAATTGTGAATCAGAAAAAAAACTGGTAATGGGAAGGTTGAGATTCAATCTTTATTTTCATACCACACTTCCCCGGCTTGAGAAAGAGAACTGATCTTTCCAATATACTACATATTATCTTGTCATGAAAAGTTGAGGAGTGGTAAGAATTCAGAACACTTATTCTGTTCTACTGCTTTCATATCCTATGCCACTAAATGCACAAAGATAACAAATGCAAGTCTTCGGTCCGTTTGAACAGTCCAGCACTGAGTGTGGTTACCCTACACACAGACACATACCAGCAGACTTATTTTCACAGCTGTGCTATGGAATGCTCTGGCAATATAAAGATGATGATACTATTATCTATCCCCTATACTCCATCCTAAGGCTCCTGGCAGATCTCATGCAAAACAGCTTGATTTAGAACTCCTGTAACAGCAGTAACGCTTTCTGATGAAAAGTTCATTAAATAAAGGTTAAAAGATCAAAGATTTGGAATTAGTATTGTAGTCTCTTCTATTAAGATGCTACAAGATTATCTTCCTTATTAATGTATTCAATTTCATATACACTACAAAGCAGCATTACCTACTGAGGAGTCCCGTGTTTGTTAGTTACTCTGCAATACAGTTAATTTGTGACAAATACAAAAGGCACACGGGTACATAAACATGAGTGAATCTACACTAATACATAACCATAATTTAAACTTGAGAGAGCAATCATTCCTTTTACTATAAAAAAGTATTTTTATTCTACCAGAACATGGTATTTTAATGGCACTTAAAATACTCCAACTTAATGTACCTAGAACTGCATTCCTTACAGAATTTCTACTGCATTTAATAAACACCACATGAAATCAGCTGTATACACAACAGTACATTTTTCATTACAGAAAAGAAAGAACAGAGAAAGGCTGAATGAATATGTCAAAGGACTTTAAAACCATCTGGACAATTTTTCAACTTATTTCTCATATTGAAAAACTACATTATTTATTCTCTTAGGGGGCATGGGCTTCCACTGTATAAATAAAAATGAGGGGCTTCTAAGTATTTGCTTAATCTGGTATGTATTCAGTCTCATGGATTCATGTTTCTTGCTTATGAACCTCCTCAACAATTACACACAAGTAGTACAGCCAAATATTTCTGAAGTCCAACTGGAAAACATTCTGAACATAAACAAATTTGATACTTTCTTTCTCCTGGCATTAGTGAGAGACTGCAAATACTGTTCCTAAATTACTCGGCTCAGTAGGTTGACTAAAAACCACGTGGATTAATTCTGGACACCCTGGCTTCTCGTGACTTATGATTTTCGCCATTAGCAGAAAGGAGATAGAAACATTTCCAAAATAACATAACCATAACCGTATTTATACTAGACACTAGACTTTGTTCAGTGTTTTGGGGTCCACCTGGAATTCTCTACATGAAAAACTGCAACAATGCAGAACTTAATTGTATCTGCATCTACTGGAAGACATGCTGTGCACGAAGTTGAAACATGGGTTTAAGCTCAGGATATAAAGCAATAACTGCTCTATAACCTCTCATTCATCTTTTTATTTACTGATTTTATGTATTTATACCAATAATAGAGTAATGAAAATTATTATATACAGACAACATTCTCATTTGAATTACTGTATACCACTTCATTCAGTTACTAAGAGGAAGAAGCTCTAGTATTCCCAGGTATGTTGTGAGAACCACATGGAAGTGCTGCCAAGTG
This sequence comes from Aythya fuligula, assembly GCF_009819795.1. Classification (NCBI taxonomy): domain Eukaryota; kingdom Metazoa; phylum Chordata; class Aves; order Anseriformes; family Anatidae; genus Aythya; species Aythya fuligula. The sequence goes on along the minus strand of NC_045565.1, from coordinate 3,546,672 downwards.
TAGGGCTAAGAAGGTGCTAAAAGAACTTCTGTTCGAGCAGAACATAAAACACTCCCCAAAGGAAAGATATCTGGATTGATGTAAAATACATTCTTTGCAAGTGAAAACTAGAAAAATATTTTAGGAAAAATGTACTGTAGGTACACGTTGTTTGTGCTCTATCTGTTCTTTTGACCTCTGTTGAAGTATGAGGTCTCCAGTTGGCTCTCCAACCTGTTTCACTTCAGTTACGAGAGACAAAGCTGTGCAAATTCCTGATAACAAGCATACCTTAATGAGTGAGCTACTTCAAAACCTACCCTGCAAACTACCTAGTTTCAACCAGAAATTTACAAAATGTTGTCTGAGGTGCAAATGGTGTCTGAGGTGATGCAGCCTTAAAAAAAAAAAAAAAAAAAAAAAAAAAAAAAAAAAAAGTTTTAGTGGAATGTCAAATATTAAGGCTTATCACCTGAAGGTGTTTCCCATTTTGTATTAATACCAAAAATATATTTTTGCCTCTGAAGGACATGGAAAACTGCAGAATGCCAGAAGCTCAAACGAAGAACCTACCAGAGACAGAAAAATTTGATACAAATCCTGCAAAGGGATCAGTATTTCTGAGTCCTCATGTGGGGGTGGGTATGGAAAGCAATCACCAAATCTATGAATTGATGATGAATGTGGAACAAGGCTAATAGAAGATAGAAAAAAGCACAAAATCAACAAGCTCATGAAAATCTGTTAGTAGCCCAAGCTACATCTCTGTTCTGAGGTTCTGCTTTGTTCACATTTCTGCAATTATTTTATATTATGTCCTACATTAGAAACACACAGAAGAACTTCTAATTGACCATTCTTTTCACAGTTTGCAGTTTGTGTCCAGTAAATTAATGACCTTTAGAATTCTAAATTCACACAGTAAAACTCTTATTAATTCAACACTGTTACAAATTAAGTTACAATTGGAATTACACTAGTAAAGCCACTGCTAGCACTCACATCAGGAAATACTCTTTCTAATTCGGAAAGACAGCCACTGGGTACAGTCAGTAGCAATCACTGCCTGCTAATTATTCTTCAAAACACCTAAATGGAGTACCTAAAAAGGCTCCTAGAGATGGGCCTTACAGATTCTTTTTAAATTCTGTGCCTCCTCTCACTTCTACTTTAGTTGCTCTGGCATGTAACTACTCTACAGTTTGCATAGGTATGGTTCTTCACTCATTCCATTCGAGTAGGAGTTTTGGGGTTCGTTATCGTTGTTACATTTGAATTTTTACCTACAGCACAGAAGTTGGGAAAAAAAGTTTATTTGGCCAGTTTATTTTTTAAAACCTGTCTTCGCGTTTCTTTTTCTGCTTCTGTATCAGAAGTCATTAGATGACAATCAAAAAAAGGCCCAAACCCAAATATCCTCCCAGTCCATGCTCCCAGTACAAAAAATGGCACTATAAGATCAGACTCAGAACATTTACAATGAGTATTTCTTAACAAGTACAAGGTATTTTATCTTTTCATTTAGAGTCATTATTCTGTCTGTATAGCTAAAAAGGCACAGTATATTTGGAGCTGCCTTTAGAGTTATACTGCAGTTTAAAAAAGGTATTCTATTATTATTGATTCACTGAGCTCTCAAGAGCACTATATTATTGAAGTACTGGTGCTTTTCATTCATTCATTCTGTAAGGAGGACTACAATTCATGGAAACATTTTCCTATTCCCTTTATGCTGAACAGGGTGGGGGGGGGAAGCAGAATATTAGGTAAGGATATAGTGAGGATATAGTAATAGGATATACAGTGAGGATATAAGCAAGGTCTTTGCAGATGGCCATGACAAAATACTTGCTACATTTTAGCTTATTTACTTGCCTTTAGTACCAGATCGGTAAGGCCCCATCATGAGTTACAGGTGTATTTTTAAATAATTTGAACTTTACAGTTAAGCACCACACAACAGTAACAAAGAACTTTTTTCCACAGACTTAAAACAAATGCTTTAATTTTGCTAAATCAACTTTTGTTTTTGATGTATCTTACAAATGTTTTCCCCCTCATTTCTTAGGCAGATGGCTGCACAGGAACTCAGAGAAGCCAAGTTGCTAACATATTCCACACTTCAATAGCTGTTCCTTAATACATCCAAGCCATATCCATTTTATTTCTGGATGGTCTATTTATAACTGCCTCCAAAAGGGATTTGATGCACTCAAAATCTAAACTTTGCAGTGGCAGGAAAGAAGTCTTTCACTGAAGAGGAGGGAAAAGAACTATTTTCATTAGGAAAAAATATTAATGCCATACCTCACATGAACTTTATTTCAGTGTCAATGTTCCCACTATGCTCTCAGAGCTGAGTTCGCTGGAAGACACTGTACGTGCTGGATACGTAACACTACAACCAGCCGTATACTTGCCAATACTTGCTCAATTACAGGCCCCCTTTTCCCATCTTTCTCAGACCAAGTAGTGCTGGCTATGCCTAAAACCCCTGCAGTAAGACCATCTATTGTGAACCTTTACCGCAGGTTCACACCGTCATCCCTCTGAACATGTCTGTGTGCATCACAACAGCGTGCAGTTGGACACAGAGCACTACAGTCTTCACAGCTAGAGCTCTGGGGAAATAGGGAATTTTCAAAAATTGGACTTTTGTTAAGAGAAAAGGTTAACTCACCTGTTTCCTTATAAAAAAAAAAAAAAAAAAAAAAAAAAAAAAGAGCCAAACTGCTTTACAACCTTCTGTATACTCATCTACAAAGCTATAACCACTTTCATGAACCATGTTCTGTCCAACTGACTTCCTTTGAAGTAATCACGATTCAGACAACACTGCACTGGGATTCACCAGCATGAAACTGCAGAGTGCTACTGAAGTGAGTTTGATGCCTGAGTCGTGACATATATCATGGAACCATGGCTGTTTTGGAGAGCATGGCAAGTAACAGGTTAAGCTGTTGGACAGAAGCACCAATGCGTTACGCTAGAACGCTTCGCAGCTAAAAGCATTTGGCAACACAACCATTTGATATTCAAGAGACCGAGCTGACAAATAGAAGGAATGAAGATGAGCAAATGAATCAAGCTGTTAGCCTTGAATTTGCTTTCCTTTAAGGTAGAGCAGCACCAAATCTCTCCAGTAGCAAGCACAAGTGTTTATCCTAAGCTGTATTATTTAATATTTCAATTGCCTGTTTTAAAAAGCATTTTGACAATTAAATTCTCCATAGTACTGCAATGCCAGCTCATCATTAGCTACAATCAGATCGTATGGCCAAGCACTACCACAGGCATGTGCTCAAAACCCAACGTACAACCATCTAGAATGCCCTGACTCTCGACTGTTTGCAACTGAAACCAATTTTTTAAATTAGTTTAACTCCTTTGGCTATGTATTTAATTTTGTTGTTGTTAACGCGTAACTCCATTTTGGTTAGAGTATTGGCTGCTAATGCAAATTACGGTTTTTGTTCACCGGTAAACAACACAATTATTAGAAGTGGGCTCTCAAATCATGCGTAAGAAAGGAAAAGGCAGAAGGCTCATCAGCACAGTCTGAAAACTCTGTATGCACCAATATTTTCAATTATACATGTTTTCTATATGCCCTAAGGACAGTCCTTATGCATAAGAAACCAAGAAACAGTCTGGAGAGAAAAACACAATGGCAAATAAAAAATATTCTGTTTCACCTCAAAGTAAGTAAAAAAAGGAACCTTTATTTTTTCACTGAGTGTTGTGATCTTATGGTTAATGTGTTGCTTTGAAATGAACTGTCATTAACAGCATAAAGCTTTGGTCAAAGCAAGTATTAGAATCACTGCAAGCACCATTATTAAAATCAACCAACATTAATGAGAACAAGAGTGTCATAAGGTATTATTTTCAGATCTAATGCACATTCAGATGTTCAATGCTATATAGTAATTGATTTTTTTTCATGATATTGATTTCTAATAGACTTGTGGTATACTTTCACCGCATTATTGGAGTTATTTTAAAATCTTGAATAAATATTATCTACCATTTCTCTAAAGAGAAAATAATTTTCACCTGTTAAGACTGACTTACTGAGTCTGTTGGTTAATAACAAATAATACATTTATCAACTTAGCTGGTTACCAGGAACAGAACAACTTTCACAGAAATACCACTGTAAAATTCGTCGTTGAAAATGGTGTCTTACACACAGTAACAGGTTTAAAATGCTACAATGTACATAGGGGATGCATTCACCTTTTAATCTTGAAGGCTTTCTTGCCTCTTACTTACCTAGAACTTACCAAAAAAAAAAAATAATAATAATCCAACCAAAAAAACAAACCCATGAAGATGAGAACACAAACAAAACTAGACATGATGTGAGACAATATGAAGAGCATATGAAGAGCTATTTCCTTGTGTTTTCCCTACTTCTAAGCCTTTCCTGCTATTTTTCTAACCAAATTCTCTAAACACAGTTGAGGTAGAGTATCATGCAAGACGTTAATAAATTGTTTGGATGTGAAAAAGAAAATAATTGTTCTGAAGGTATTTAACACAGTATTGTTATATCTGAATTTCTGATTGCTGTGTAATTTTCCATAGGTAGCTCCTTAAACTGTCACACTTACATTTCAGAGATCTAGCACACTAGATACATACATGAAAATAGAAGTCAGTCTTTATTCTACAATTTTTAAACAAGAAGTTCTGAATTTAAGCAGAAAATTATCCATGGCATTTACTGTTTGTACACACACTTGTCAATTCTGTCAGTTACTGTAATCTCAGTTACCTTCAGAACAATACTCTTGCATGAACAGCAGCTCTCCTAAATCACACATGGAAAAGGACCAGCCTGAGCCCTACAATTCCTCCAGCACAAATGGCTGTTTCTGGAGGTCATTTCTTCTGGATACTATAGAAGATGCTAGAACCATATTGTAAACTGCATAAGAGATGGTTTAATAATCCAGGTTGGTAGGACAGATCTGTCACCATAATTTAAGCATTCAGGCTTGTGCTTCAGCTTAACCTCTTCACACTCGTTCACTTCTGGCTAAATCAAATGAACTGAAGGACTGCTCAGAAAAAGCTGATGCTACAGCTACAAGGCTGTTATTCAGGCTACAAAGTAAAGGTAGCTTCTGATAGCAGGAAGATGTGTCGGGTCTTCACAGTAAAAAAAATAAATAAAAATCCATGAGCACTCAAAGTCACCACCACATGGAACACAGTCACACAGGAACGCAGTTCAAAATCTAACCATTTTCCATCTAGCTATTACTCCCTCCTTATTTTACATCTTTTGAGGCTTTTTTTTTTTTTTTTTTTTTTTTTTTTTTAACAAAGTCCATCTTCTGATAACCGATCACTAATTAATGTACTGCTCCCTCCCACCCACCTCCCAGTGTTTTAATAGCAAGAAGGCAATATAGCAAAGTAAGATTACCCCTTCAACAGGTTTCAGGTACTAGCTATCTCAGTTACACATCTGAAACTGATCATCTCCACATCTTTACACATATCTATGCTTTATCTTGCACCACACAGGACTCTAACTCGTATCAGATTTTTGTGTTTATCATCTTAGGTTATTCCCAATGTTCCTTTTTACTCTTCTTTCTACTACATTAATAAAGATTATAATGATTCATTTTCGTATCTCGCAACCTTTCCTAACCCAGACTGAACATTTCACATATGGCTATAAGCAGCTTTGTGTAGATTCTGATTAATATTTTAGCTAGGGAATTGCATTTAAATCTAGTCCTTCCATCACTGAGGAGAAGCCTACTTTTCAAATCCAACTAATCTTATCACAAAGCAGCAAGCCATTCTCCACCAAGATCAGTGTAAGCTAAGTACAGACAGTGCAATGTGTTAGCAGCTTCTTTAAGAATATTCCCGACTCTACACAAATTGCCTTTTTAACTTCATTTTGGTTGCTTTCAGCACCAGAATATACAAAATGAACAAAGTAAAGTACGCTGTGCTTTCATCCAATTCTCCCAAGTTGTACAACTCATGGGAGGAAAAAGTTTCTGTTAAGCTAAAGCTGTAATTAGACAAAAACAGTTCCTCCCCAGTCATACTGGCCTTTTTTTTTTCTCTCCAACAAAAATGGCTTTTATCGAGTCAATGATTTTACATAGCCCTTAAAAAAAATTGAGAGCTATATACTTAACATACTAAGGGTATTTCCCAGGAAGCTCTGTCTGTTCTGTAAAACATAAAATAAAATCATACCTAGCCACAATAAAGGTCCAGATAGGACAGTATGCTGTCTCTGACAGATTCTTGGTTAAGACCACAAGAACCAATGAAAATTTTAATTGCCATTTGCACTTCAAGGACAGCCAAAGCCAGAAGCAGTGTATTTAATAACTCTTTGTGAAGTTTCTTCGTATTAATTTGTCCAATCACTTTTGCATCCACACGGGATTTTATTATCACAACATTCTGTGCTAAGAAGCTCCACAGCTCACTCAGCACTCAGCAATGAATTTTAAGAAACCGCATCTTAGCAGAAGTTGATCTAATGCATTTATCCAGAATGGATGTAGATGGTGTTAACAGACAACTACTGCCACCTCCTCAGAGTTGCCTAGGCAAAGACTCATTATATCATCTCAGAATTATAATGCATTATAAATGATTATAGTTGTAAGTCAGGTAACAAATTAAAAGATAATTGGCAGTCAGATCAATTTTTAAAACAGCCTGGGAAAGTAAAAGAAATGCCATTTTAAAGGTTAAACGTTAATAACAACTGAATGGAAAGGTTTGTCTGTTGAAATGTCTGGTAAACTCCTCTGATTTGGGACAGCAGCGTAATTCTTCTAAGGCCATCCTCACTGATGAACATTTGGCTACCTCAGCTAAAGTTAATCCCCCAGTCTTTATTGAAAGACACAGCAGACAGAATCAGAAATTGCACTTACCCTTCTTAAACAGGTTTGGAGATGAGTAGATACAGAAATTCTACACATGCTTTCAGTGTTTTCACGCACAATTTCCACAGCAACTATTCCCTTAACCCACCAACTAAAATGGAGTGGAAGGATATATTAAATGTGTAGGTGGAATGGTAGTATTAAGCTAGCTTATTTTCTGACCTCTAAGTAACTACCTTAGGACTCTAGACTTGTCTTTGCCAGCAAAACGATGCAGTTCTCCAAAATTCAGAACCAGCAGATTCCATTTGCTTTTACTCAGCAGATTCACCTAAATCTTCTCCCCATAGACCTGTGCAGTGACATGCCATGACCAGACAACCTTTTCAAAATCAACATAACATGAATTTTTTAGTGGATGCGAAGCCTACTCAGGTACCTACAGACTGTTTTCTTTTGGGTAAAGGATTGACTGCAGATGTCTCATTTCCTCAGGATGACACAGACAAGTCAGATGACACCAGGAATCTGCTGCAACCTCTGCATCTAGGAGACTGTCCAAAAAGTTTCAGTTTGCTGTGTCTGCAGGCCTTTTCTCATACTAACTAACCACTAACAATGCTCAAGTATTTCCTAGACAGCATCTTACAGTGAACTATGCTATTTCCTCCACCTCATATTGCATCTGCCAACTAATAAAATTAATATTTATGCACTAAACTAGGACAGTACAGAATTTTCTTAACTACAAAACAGCTTCAAATACTTCATTATATTTTAAGATCTTCTACTGAGAGCAGGGCATACAATAAAAAACATTTATACACAGAGTTGATTGCAAATAGGAAAATGTAAACAATTCAGTAATTGTTCACATACTCCAGTCAATAACTACGCATGCATAGGAAGCATTTAACACTATATTATTACCCTAAGGTAACTGCATTGTATGAGAAGAGAAATAAGAGTCTTAAGCATTCATGTGACAAATACACTAAGACATCTCTTATAACATACATGCTGTTCAATTTTAACATTGAACATGGTAAGGATTACAATCATCTGTTCTTGTGGATCAAAATTGATTCTCTTGGAAACTCAGAGGAAAAGGAGACAATAAATTCAGAAAAATTAGAAAAGCCAAGTGACAGGAATGCTGAAATCTTACCCCACCAAGGGCAGACAGACCTCCTGAACTAAGTCAATTAAACATGAAAAAATCTGAATTAATCAACACCCCTGTTGCAGATGCTCACACGACAAACTAATGAACTTCAGTACTGAGACGTGCATTTGCTTTGTGCTTTGCAAGCAGGTATCAGCAAACCTTGTCAATGCTGGAGGATCAGAGAAAGCCATGCAAGACAAAACAAGGGTAAGAGTCTGGCCCAACCTAATACTTCATGTCTCTTCTACTACTCCCTGTGGTGGCTTTCTTATTTGTTGCAGTCACAATTATTCTAGGACTTGGAGTGAAGAGAGCATGAGTTTTTATTTGTCCAGAGTGAACCATCTATACAGACGTCCATCAGAGGACTGCACAGGTAGTAATAGGTGGCATGTGTAAACTGCTTATTGACTCAACAGTCATTTTCTCTATATTGCTCGTTGTCCTAAGTAAGTATCACACATTGAGAAAGGTGGCTGGTAAACTTTGTCATTCTCCACAGGTGGTATCAGAACTGAAGACACTGGGGGAAAGAAATAACGTACCTGCTGAAGATATTAATGATTGATGCAAAGGAAAATGAGAAGACAGTCATAGCAAAAAAGTGGACGGATATAGGCTACTGCCCCAGAAGAAAACCCCTAAAACCTCCAAGCCAGTTCCTAACTATAGTGCCCTTGCAATGCTGTTCACAGCAGAAAAGACTGTTCAGCTTCACACTCCTGTGCATCTCCACTGATCAATTTAAACGCTGTTGGCACCTGAACAGTAGTGTTTTGCTTGCAGCAGGATCAGCTGTCTTTAAGCACGTAGTGTTTGACACAAGCATTCCGGACTGGCTGTTTTCCCACTTCACTGACCAATATTCTGACCTTATTTTTTTTACATATTTGCAATACACGCCCCCATAAAGTTTTCTAGCGATTCAAATCAGGAAGTAAAAGCTATCTCAAAAGAGGAAGAAAATCACATAATCTACTCAACAAAAAGGTAAAACTGGAGTTCTGAGTAGTAAAAAAATGATTATTCATCCTGCTTTGCTATTAAACATTTCTGATAATATGATTGAAATCAGACTGCTTTTCAGATTAATAATATTCAAATTATATATTCTTAACACAACAGTGCTTGAATTTGCATTTACACTCAAATGAGTCTTATTAATACTTAAGCCACACGCTGACATCATCATCCCAGTGCTATCTTCAAACATCCACAAAAAAAGTTCTGTTTGCTTAGATATGGATAGGACGGCAAATACCTGAGGATGCACCCAAATCTGAATGAGAAGCTAATCCTGGACAGCTCAGAAGAGAACCGGTCTGTAGGGAGCAAAACGTGGTTCAGGACAACAAAATGGATACTCCTGATGCTAACAGCCCCGTTCTGCTGGAGATAACACAATAAACTCGTAAGACACTACTCACATCCATGTTTTTAAGTTTGTTTGTGCCTTTCAAGCAACATACAGCACATGGAACATGTCTCTAGAAAGCCTTCAAAGCAGGTTTCAGTTTTGTAAAGTTTAGAAATATTTTGTCAACTCCACTCCTTGAACTATCAGGAGCCCTGGTCAGAGCCTGTACTGACTGGATCCTGCAGATTTACCCCGCAAACGGTAGCACCTCTCCACTCCCGTAGCCCAATCCCTGCCTGGCAGTAACCCCTCAGCTGCCTCTTCCTGCTGTGCCTAATGAGCACCTTTGCTTTACGCAGCCAGAAAAGGAAAGAGAAAAGAGTGAGGAGACTCTCAAAAGGAAAGCAGGGACATTTCCTGTGTGCACGCCTTCAAAGGTGCACAGCCATCTCAGCAAGAGCTTCAGGATATTTTTCCTCCTCCTGTTGCTGCGCTGACTTATAAGAGCATTCCCAACTCTCTTCATTTCAATTCAGGCAGTGGCTCTCAGGCAAATTATTTTAAGACCATACAGGTGAGTTTGCTGAGCTTCACTTGCAAGAAGCAGAGCTGCTATGGGAACCCCAAGGACTACAAGGACAGGAAACAAGTTAAAAACACCACCACATGGAGGTGAACCATCCACTGATTTAGTGTCAGTCCTATCAGCTGTAAGTAAATAAATCCAAAGGTCACATTAATAACCTGCACTAGAGAGTATATTTAATAAGCTATACTGGAGAGTATGTCTTGTGTATTGAGGGGGTGCTTTATTAATCCAGAACTGTAACAACACTAATTTGCAAAGTCTCTATACTTTCAACTGATAGTGGTCATTACATTTCCAATTCACTCTGCCACATTTTAATTAAATTATCTTATGGTAAATATACTAAAGCCTCCATTACTTGATGGCATTTCATTTTCAGCTTTCAGCTTCTCAGGCTCGCTCATGAAAGGTAAGGTTGGAAAACAGTGCCATCTAATGCTAAAGAGCATAAAAATGGGAGGTTGAATCATTACAACATTACTGCAGTAAATTTATTTTACACCTATTTTCCACACAATTCTGCAATATTCAGTAATAGCTTAAATAAAAGCTTGAAATGCATCTGTCAAATGACAGATTTGGAAAACCACAATGCTAGTTCAAAAATATTTTTTATGGAAGTAAAAACATTTAATTCACATGACTGAAAGTGCTTGTATTTGAACATTAAAGTCCCAAACTACTGGGTTCTCTCCATGTTGTTAGCAAGCACTAGGACCTGTTCCCAATTAGACCTAATCCTGATCAGTAAATAAAAGATGACAAACAGCATGACCTGCAACTCATGACATTCAACAGTTCTAAAGAAGATGCTAAGTAATGATCTTGTATACTACAGCTCACCAAAATAGATAATTTACAGTAAAAACATGAAGATAATTTCACAGTGATTCTTGGTCAGGTTTTTATAGTATGCGCTTTTAAGCTTTCTTTCACCAAGCTTCCTTATGCAAGAAAGGCAAAATGAGCAAGATCCTAATCTACACAGAAAGAAACAGGAAGAACATCCATTTCCTAGGACAATGCTCTAGAAATCTATCAGTTTCACATCATCTGGCAGGAGCCCTTCCCTCTCAGCATTTTCTCTCCAAACAGCCTCCTCAAGTTGGTTGTTGCAGAGCAGTGACATATGGACAGTTTCTTTTCCACTATCTAAACTGATCTGTTACCAGCTTCTATGCACATAAATCTTATACTGAATGACACAAAGACAGTACAGTAGCGACAAAACTGAAGAGGCTCTTTATAAGCTTTGTGAATATGAGAAACAAGAATATAAAGGAAAAGCTTTCCTCTAAGTATTTCACAATTTCACAAACCAAAATCCAGCTCAAAGTATTAGAGAAATTCAGTGAACTGAATTAATGTAATTTAATTAAGTTAGTGATGTATTAATTCACATTACATGGACAATGGAGTACTTGTATGAATTTTCAGCCATTGAACTTTTAACTCATCCCACTTCAGATGGTGGGAAAAATCTGATTTGACTTAAAAACACAAGCACTTGAAAAACATTTTCAAATACTGGACCTGTACTCGATTACTTTCCTGTCAAGTCACTAAAACATTCAAAGCTTTCCATAGGTACCATGAACTTCTGCTTCCAATCCTTCGCTTAGTCGCTATTTTTATAACAACACTCTTCTCCAAGCTGATCTGCTGTGAGATATTTTTCCAAAGACATCCTTCATTAGTATCTCAAATGTTACTTCAACTTTTTCCAGTATTTACTACAGGACTAACCCAAACAAACAAACAAAGAAAAAAAAAGATGTCTTGCCATGACTACAGCCAGAGTTTCACAACCCTGTTACACTCAATGCTTTTACACCAAATGCTAATAGTTTCACAGAGCATTAACTCATTCTTACTTAAGACTTAATCCCATCACCTTCAGCAGGTCTGCTAGGGAGATCAAGAATGGATGTGGACCAAAAAGTTTAGTGCTTTATTCAACAGCCACCTCATGCAAAGATACAGTAATTAACAGCATCGGGTTTGAATAATGTACATTTCCTTTACTAAGGTAAATGCCAACCTGGATTTAATTTTTTTATTTATTTATTTTCCTTCTTTTTTTTTTAAGAATGCTCAAAGCATCACGTTGAATTAAGACTGTTACCGTAAAAACATTAAAGCTTTTGCTTTTGGCTCTAATTTTATTTTAATGAACTTCTTGCACACAAAAACTACAAAGTGGTTTGCCATCAAAAACCAAAAAGATGTTAGAAAGATCAAACACAAAGCAGACATGCTTAAACAGTGGCTAAAAAAATGAGAATACATTCTTCAGAAAGCTGAAGGTTTGTACCAAGCAAATAGAAAGGATAGTAAGGTTCTAGCAGGCTACATACAAGAACAAAGGCCAATAAAACAGAACAAAAGAGTTTTAGGAACAACTTGTAAGAGTCATAACACCTAGTAATTCCATCCTTTTCTAGCATTTCAGGGAGCAGAACACCTGCCTATGAATCTGTAAGAGCAATTATAGTTCAAGGAGTAAAAGGGAGTGCTCTGGGAAGATAAAGTTATTGCATCAAAAAAAAAATAATATATATATACACATATATATATTTAATTCTTTTTCACTGTACAGCAGCTTCAAGATTTCATTACTGAATTCCCTAGTATGAGGGCTATCAGGGGATTTTTCTCTGATGTTGCTAGAAGACACTATACGAAGTAAATGAATAAACAAAAATAGACTCTAAAGAAGTCACCAGACTCAGGTGGCATTCACCTATGAGGTCCAAAAGAAATTAATGGTGAAACTGCTGAGCAGTTAACAGAGTTGTGTAATCTCTTGCTTTAAAGTGCTTGACTACAAGGAATCTAAAAGGTCACATACACGGCATCAGTTTTGAAAAATCTGTTCCAGAAGAGGGAAGTGCAGACCAGTAATATCAGGAATCTAAGTGGTAGAAACTATAATAAAAACATATGCATATGATATACTGGGAAAGGGTCAACATGGATTTTGTAAAGTCACTCTCACTAACTTACACGAATTCTCCAAAGTAGTCAGCAAACACACAGATAAGGAAGAGTCAGTTGACATAATATTCCCAGGAAACTACAAGAGAGTAAGCTGCAGTAGGAGTAAGGAAGGATGCAAGGAATTATTTACATTGCTAAATAACCAAGTCACCATTTATAAATGGCTCTTAGTAAATAACCACAGTAAGTTGCAATGAAAATAAAAGTAACTTGAGTGTGTCTTTCCTCTTCTTTTTTTCTCCCCAAGTTTTATTCAATCCAGTACTTTACCACTGACGCTACAGGGAGAACTTCCCACCATTACAAACCCACCTGTCCTAGCAATGGTCTTTTTGCCAAGACCACAGACTCATTTGAAGTGATCTTCTTCCAATGTCTTTCAGGTCCCCAACTTAACTGTACCTCTTTTTTTTTTTTTTTTTTCTTTTTACAATTTCCAAAGATTTAATCCTCAAAAATACATAATCCTAATGCTCAGAGAGATTTCCAAGTGTTTGCACCAAAGCCAATCTATGTAGAAGAGCTTGATTTGTAAGAAAACATCTACCTTTCCCCAAATGGTTCCAAACAAAACTGTCCAAAACTAAGAGCAAGTGCACATACCCTTTTTCCAAAACACAACTCTTAACAGAAACAGTAACAAAAAAAAATGCAATTCCCCTTCATGCTTCCATACCAGCCTGCTTGCCTGGATGGATACAGAAACACCTACCTCCAAGTCAGCAGAATGCACCCACCTTTTCCTTTTGAGTTAATGAAATGGTCACAGGACAGGGAACTTGAGCAAACAATGTCACCACAGCAAAATACTACATAAAAGATAGGAAAGAGGGGAAGCTTTCTGTTTCTCTCAAATATTCTGCGATAGCATGACTAGGCAAATTAATAATGGTGTTAATCAACGTCTGTTTATTTTCCAATCACACAAGTTGGGCTTAGCTCCTGAGCAGCATTACCTAAGAGAGTAAGATGAATGAAGTGGTCTTCACAGGTAGCAAAGGCAGCTTTACGCTACTCGCTGCTGCACAGCTTGTATTTAACAATACACTTTGCAGTATGAAAATACACATTAACACTGAACTTTCATGTAAGTTCTCTACACTACAAAATGTATGCAGGTTTGCCCTTCTGTCTATAGAAGGAATCTAGTGTACGTTGTTCTGGCAGCTCGTGGCAATTTTAAAATGGATTACTTCTGATATACCATGTTCCATTACAAATCATTAAGAGGAAGAATGTTTTGATTATGTTTGTCAGAATTTACAGGCTCTCTGATGAGGCAGATAAAACACTGATGTAATACACTGCAGCGATTAGGCAGAAAAGAACACTTTGTTCCCTTTAAATGAATGTACCTGGCCATATCCTATTGCTGACATGAGAATTTACAAAACCATATATCCAACACTATCACAGTATCAGGAAAAGATAAGTACGAAGTCCAGCAAATCCATAACCAGCATGATTATTTAACTTGCTTTTTTCCATAGCTTGATCCATCCATTATCAAGAACAGCTTCAATCCTCATTATTCAGCTATGTTACGATTGTTCTAGCTCAATGTGCACACAATGGGATACACATGGTATATCCCCAAAAATTAATGAACCGCATATGCTACAGCCACTTTAAAAATATGCCAAGAGATCACATTATAATACTGCAGTCTGAACCTCAAAGACATCATAAGGCCTGTTTCCAACTTGCCCCTCTAATTGTTTCTTTATTATCTACTCTGAAGAGATTATTTCAACTCCAGGACTAAGGAAGAGCTAGAAGGTTGAAGAGGATGGAATTTCAGCCTCTGCTCTGTTTCTTTCCCAGTTAAAAGGAAATAAAAGCCTTGAATTTTAGTGAGCAACAATTTTCTTTCAAGAAAGTATTTCACAATCTGGTAAAAACTGGAATAAAAAGTGTTCTGAGTAAGTATAATTGATATCTCTGCAATCAAAAGCAAGACTGTGCTCATCAGAACACACAGAGCTCTGCAGATGACTGTCTAACAATTTCATGTGACATGGTCACTTCACGATATTCACTCATTTGTATTTAATTCTTTGCAGTATGAATCCTTTGCTGGTAACTAACGCTTTCTGCATTTTCTCACCCAGTTCTAGAATCTCCTCTGGGAGACCACAGTGCTCGTTTCACCCAGCGATGGCTGTCCCACAGCTGCTCAGGGTTCAGAGGACTCACTATGCTTTTGCTGTTATGCACATCGCATTATTATTCTGATGATCAAAGCATACTCTTCACATCTTTAAAGCAGAAGCCCTCAGCCATCCTGCTAACACCACCAGTGTGACCAAGCAAAATCAGATGTGGATTAAAAGTGCGAGGCAGAAAGGATTAGGATCATTAGCCCACGTCTCCCCCACTGTCCCTCAGCACTAACTCACACATTCCCAAAGGCAGCTTTCCCCGAATTTTATAACCCAATGGATAGGACACAGATGTTACACTTGCACATCAGGTCCCACAGCAGAGAAGCTGAAGCACTGCCTGCTGCTGAGAAACCTGCACCTCTCCTCAGTCCAGAGCTGGGGGTCTGCCCTTCTCACATCGGCCTGCATGACTCCAGTGTTTCCCATCCTGGGATGCAGCCAGCCTCCCCTCGTTTACATCACAGCAGCCTCCAACTCTGACCTTTTCTCAAAGCCGTCATATTCATTTTGATAATTACATGTACATAAGCAGCAGCAAAGCCCTTCACAAATCACATTTTACTTCACAGTGAATCTGCTCATCCTCCTCACAAGTCCCTAGCTCTGAACAGCCAGCTAAGGCACAAATGACGCACCTGAAACCAGGTTTCCAGCATTAAAGAAACCAGCATTAAATCAGAAAGCAGTATCCTTTTTCAGTGTGTCGAACTTGTATTATTAACCAAGTGCAACACATGATTGACTTCTAATACCCAAGTACATTGTTCTCACTATCTGAAGCAGTTATTAGTTAAAGCTAAAAATGGTCATTGCAAATTAGTCATGAGAAACCAATCATAAAGAAATTCACACACTGTACTGATTTCATGCTCACAGTACACTGCTTTGCTTTCTCAGAGGCTACTTATTTCAGTCTTGACAAGACTGCACTGTCCGAAAGAACTGGAATGAAAAGCAGTTCTTGTGCTATGTTCCTTGAAGTTCCGAAGTAGCAAGAGAACAGGCACAGCTCAAACAGCAAGCTGAGAATTTTGACTCTCAACCTACAAAGAAAAATATTTATTACTTCTTAGGATATTAGACAACTGAAGAGGAGAAATAAAAAAGCAGTTAAGCAACAGGTAGATGATACTACACCGTTCAGCCAAGACAACACTAGGATTACGGTGCCTGTTACTTTACTCCAGTAAAACCATCTCTGTACCATCTTTTCTCTTTCATTTCACGTGAACTCAGAGAGTATTACACTGCAGAAATGCACATGGACTTGCAGAAAGCCCCTGTAGCAGCAGGTGCTGATACTAAATTGACAGCAAACTGTTTAACTTGCTCAGATTAATTATTGTCATGAATTCAGAACCCCAGTATCCAAGCTGCACTGTAAGTGTTCAGCATCTCTTGTGTTCTAGGCTGGTCAACTTCCTCTGGTCTCTCCTCCCTTTTATGGAAAGAGATTTCTACTGCATTTAATAAGCCTCATATCCTCAACCAAAGCAGTTACTGCTTTATGCAAATTTCCATAGCAAATGATTTCTAGGACCAACGTATCATCTTAATATAACTACATGGCAAAAAGCAAAATGTATTCTTGCTAGTTTTACAGACTGCAGAAGTGATTAGGTCCTATCTCAGCTCATTATAACAGTGATGATTCAGTTCCAGTCAGAAAGGCAGCAAATTCTTTCAACAGGAATTCAGCTCAGTGGTTAACAGAAAGAGAAGTTTGAACCCAGTCTGAAACTTTTTGTCCTTTCAGCCTCATACTTGTGTCCCAGAATTTAAGCCTTGATAGGTCTCATGCAGAAATACCAAGAATAGACAGACAGACAGTTAACTCCACTTTGCAGCACTATCTTCACCTTATTTGGTCCTCTTCCTCATTAAAATGTTCATCAGAACCCATATATGGGAGCTGAACAGTGAATTAAGTTTGTTCCATGACAGCAGGTAACTAAATACCTGCAAACAAAACTTTGGATTTGGTATTAGTGCTATCTCCACCACAACCTCAAGAGAACATGCTGCTCATTTTGGCCATTAAAACTACCAGTGCCAGTTCCTTTTTCAAAGGATGCAGTTATTCCTCAGATGTACTGTGATCAAAATTCATCAGGCAGCCTCTTTGCTATTCTAAGAAAAGAGCTGCAGTCACAGTTTTATCATGCTTCAGTGTTTTTTTTTGTTGTTGTTTTTTTTTGTTGTTGTTGTTGTTTTGTTTTGTTTTTAAAGACTCCTTGCAGCTCTCCAGCCTGTAGTCAAGAGTCCCTTTTATCCCTTCACTGAGAGAAAAGCCCAATCAGAGTTCCTGGTCTCCACCCCAGCATCCTCATGCTATTATCCACAGGAAAATCTCATCGTAGTAAGATACTTCCCTACCTTTGAACTGGATCAGTTCACTGCCATTTTTCACCAGACACACTCACAAGCTTATGTGATCTTACACAAAGAAAGAGAGGACAGCAACTAGCAAGCGTAACACCACTTCTGTTTCAACAGCCTTCTACTTCGCCACAGTAAGAACTAACTGTCTAATCAGTGCTTAAACGTCTAGTTCTGCAGACTGGGATGTTGCCCTTGCCATTTTCAGGGAACGTTCTGCAAGAAATTATTGCTTATTCAGCTGAATAAAAACCTCTCCACATTCACTGAGAGGGGACAGGGGACTCAAAAGCAGTGGGACAAGCAATCCTAAGACACACCCTCAGTACATTTTTAGCACAGCCAGGACATGTGGGTGAAACAAACAGTGGACACAACATAAGCCAAACCCTCGTTCAGATGCCAGCAAGAAAAGCTGTTAGTCTTACTTTAGATGCACCCGTCTGCTACCGGGTGTTCAGCAAGCACAGCTGATCTCACTGCTTCACAATGTGAAGAAGCAAAAAGGAATCTATGTTTCTGGCAAGTATCAGTGGGGACACATCCTTGGCATCCAAAATCCTAAACAAGAAGTTTATGTAGTTGCTCTTGGGACAGAGGAGTATGGGGGACACTAGCTGATGGTGCCTACTCTAGAGCTAAATGCAGACTGGGAACACCACCTTGCTCCTTATCAATTTCCCCTTAGTTCTATGATTGGGTTGAGGTATTCCTCACATCTAGATTGGACTTTGAAAGGAAAAACAAAATAAAACAAACAAAAAGAAGCACCCCAACAGATCCCTTCTGGAATTTCAGAGGTCAAGCCCAGGTATGCAGCTAATTCATGGATACTGTACAGCAACTGTCTGAGGCTGTGACAACTCAGAAAGAAACATCCTTATATGATACTAACTGGAGACCCACTAACCTCTTCATTTCAACGGTATCACCACCTAGAGTGATTTACTGTACCTCCAGATCCTCTTTAAAAATGCTGCTAAAGCCTCAGGCAAAAATCACTTCTGTTGTCTCTTCTATTTTTGTTGCATTCAACCCCACACAGCTAAGCTAGCTACGCAAGGTCTGATGGGTCAAGAAAAAAATATATACATATCTCCAACCCTGCTGTTATTTTGCAAATACCCACTTCAAAAATTGTTTCCTGCATTTCTTTCAAAGATACAGTCTGCTTTGCTCCAGAGCCATAAGCAGTCACGGTGGTAGGCAGATACAAGGAAAGACAGACCTGAACGATGATGTCAGGAAACTGCCAATAAGCTAAGCACATGCTCAATAAAGAAACATGTCTAAAAATACTTTTAGTGTGGCTCAAAAATCTTTCATCAATAGAGCCCCTAAAACTAACAGATTCATTCAGTATCCTGATACGGGATTCAGGTAATCACACTGCAGATCATTTTAGCAAAACAAAGATTTACTGAAAACCCCTTCACCAATTATGCAGTCAGTCTGTAAATTGATTCGAGTAGCAACAGCATCAAAAATTTTGCTGCAATATGTTTTATTGTAGCTGTAATAGTGTAAGTGCATAGGCAAAAAACAAAGTGTCTTCTGTAGAATTTCTTTCACTAGGCCAACTGCTATTCTTGGAAAAGACAGTATTTTAGACAGAGGCCCTTTTTCACGTCAGAAGTAGAAGCAGCAGTTTCAAAACAAACATGAGTATAAAAGAACTGGTCAGACATTAGGTACCTATCTAGTAGATCATCTTTAAATTAAAAAAAAAATTATTATTTAGGAAAATAGAAAATCTAACTCTGATCGTGCAGGATAGATACTTCTTAAAGAGAAATGTAAAACTATAACATGAGTTCAGATACAACAACCAACCACATTACCTCAGTTTTGAGCACAGGACATAAAAATGAAAATGTGTTTTCGGTTGCAACCACATTCCTTTCCACCTGGGAAATTTGGTATGAGCAGTAATTTTAAAACCATTCCAAAACTCTGCATAAATGATACCCTTGCACGACACTTTAGCTACAAGTAAACAACTTACCTATTCTAACTCAGAGCAAAACACCATTTACATTTTCATCTACTTCAGACAGGTAAATTTACCCACTTAGCAGTCTGTTGCTAGAACATCAGTGGCTAGCAAGTTCTACCTGAGAGGATATACTGGGCCTTCAATTCTTCGTCCTTTTCTTCTCATCTACATCAACTGTAAGCAAACCTCTGGCTTTTCACAAACAAATATCCTTTTGCTAAGGAATCACTGACTTGTATAAAGTAAGAAACCCACCTACTGTCAGCTAATAGTCACTGCTGTATTTGAGAGCATGTATTTACAAAATGAACTAAGGTGTATGTGGATTTTACTTCCACTCTAACAATGAGGGTGACTTCCTGTACAACACCTTGGCAACATTAGGGAAGTATCAATATCTCTTTATCTTTTTATTCTATCACTTTAATGATATTGAAGAATCAGTTGAGGTTAACAAAGTTGCACCATGCACTTAATTCAAATCAATTAAGGCAGCAAATCAATTAAGTCTTTTCACTCTTGCAAACCCGAAAAAAAAACCTTTGCAGAAGTTTAACTGCTGTCTGCCAGCTCTCTGCCAGTGTGCAGAACCTACGGTGTGTGTCTCTTTGTGTAAAGTATTATAAAGAGCCACATAACACAACAGCCATAGTTCTGCAGTGACTGCTCTACTTAGACACACACTGATGGGAAGTGTCAACACCTCTGCATGAGCACAAGCCAACAATCTGGACACCACAATATGCAGAGCAAATTCTATATCCATGTACCTTTTGGCTGGTTTATATTTTCTTGTATTTTATCAAGAGACAGCTGAGGTGATCAGAGAGACAAAGGAGCAGCAGAGTAAATTCACAATGTCAAAACGAGCAGAACTTGAGGAGACCAACTTTGAGACATTGCACCATACTGTACATGATGACTGCTTTGAACTGAAACATTTTATATGAATTTTCAGTGAATTCTAATTTACATTACCAAATGCCTATGATCTGGGATGTTCTGTGATTAGGTGTGTTTCCACCATCACCCCCATTTTTCTCCTTGACATGCACTGCAGCGAAATGCATTCTTCCTTCTCTTGGTAATAAGATATATACTTGATTTTAAATTAACAAAAGCAATACTTTTTTTTGCCGTTGTTACTTTTAGTAACGCAAATCAGGCCAGCTGGAAATGTTATTTCTACCCTGGAGAGTCTTGTGCAATGTTTTAAATTGTAAAGGGAAATAAGCGATTCTAGCTTTATGATAACACAATTCACAGTGACTTCTGGTATTATTTGTCTGGGAATTGCTGCACTTTGCAGACTAACGTAAACGTCTATGAGCATCTTGAGAAAAATATGCATTTAGAAGTTTATTTAGGTAAAAGATTACATTGAGAAGAAGATATTAGCATATGCTAAGGAGAATAGAGCCAAGTCTCCACCATGGCTTCACTTTTCTCAGGTACACGTGGAAGAATGACTGTAAAATTCCTACTTCCAAATGAATGCAGTCTTAGACTTCACATTCCAGTCAGGTCGAATACACTGCAACATGTGCCATGCCAAAACAAATTCATAAGCTTCTTCATTAACACAGGTTTAATTTGGTAGGTCCTTCTCATCAAAACATTTCTCACGGCATTTTGAATTCATATGAATATTTACCTCATTGATCCATTTTTAGGCACTTCTGAACTTTAGCTTCCTGAACAACTTATGTGACCAAGATGAAAAAATATGAATTCCAAAAAAGCACCTTGGTCACAATGTTTCATCTAAGTGACTGGTGTGCAATTCTCCCAAGTTGAACAGAGAGATCATGAAAAAGTATAGCACCACAGCACTCAACGCACTGAAAATACCACACTAGCACAATACACCTCATCTACAGGAGCATTCTCAGTTGCTTCTCTTACCCCACACCATCTGCAAGGCACACTGAAGATTTCTCAGAACCTGATACACTACCAACCCCTACAAGAAAACAAAACCTCACGAGTTTTCACGTATCAAAAATGCAAGTAGCCTCCCACCTTATATGGACCCCTCCATGCTGAACTCCCACTTTTTCCTGCATGAAAATTGTATTTAACCTAGCCCATCAGAGCACAGAGCATACACTAATGTCACTGGGACTTGAGCACAAGGATAGACAAACTGAGCAGAATGAAGTGTGTTGCTGAATATACTGAAGCCTACGGAACTTGCTGAAGCAGTGCTGGAATTTGTCATTTGAAATGATGAATGGGAATTTATGACCAAAGTATGTTGAGGGTAGCTAGCTCTTCTAGCACTATAAAATTTATTTGTAAGGGTTTCTATATATTGCACACAAAGTTCACTTACTCTGAATCTGTGACTTTTTTTCAGAAAGTTACGAGCTGGCACAAATCTTTGTCAGAATCACTTCTCAATAAATGAAGACAGTTCTTCTTGGACAACATGACTGACAAATAACTTCAACTATTACTTATAAGAAAAATTCTGAACTCAGTTCAACAATATTCAGTCAAAAAAAATGAACTTCAAGGGACAAGGAGTATGTGTCATGAGGAGTTTTGTGTCTGTGTTCATTGTTAGTTCAGTTTAATTCTTAAAACAGATGCTACAAATTTAGGATAAGCAACTCTAGGGAAGTTTGGTAAGTCTAAAGGAGTAATACAGAATTCTTGTGCTTGATTTTTTCATGAATGATTTTTTCATTCTAGTAGTGAACATTTTTTAAAACAGCCAAGTTTCCTTCCTGTTGTTACACTTCAGAAACAGTTCTGTATGTTACTATACAGAACCAGGGTTATTCCATCATCAGCAAGAGTAAAACTTAAGCTGAGAGAAGGTTTTTAACACTACATTATATTACTAACAGGTTCTACTTACATTTCTTCGTTTCCACGTGAAATAAAGATACATATGTGAACAGCTTACTTTGAATAATCACTCTTAAAGAGAAGAATTTACATGTAGTTGCATCTTGTAATAGACATTATACATACCACATTTCTATTAGCTCTTTTCGTTAGTTATAATTCCCAAATAAGGAAAATAATGCATAAGTAGTATGGACAAACTATTAGGATAAGTCTTGTCTTCCAACAAAGCTTGCAAGAAGCAATCGAAGAGTGTGTAGTAGGAGTTCATCTTGCAGTAGGAACTGGTATGCAGTGCATATGAAGGCATTACATTGATGAAGTTTCTTCACACAGCAGTGTTGACCTACTAGTTCTGCAGAAATAGCAGTAAACTGCTGTACAAGAAACGTTCTTCTGTGAGGTATACATAAAGAAGTGGACCAGTGCACTGTAAAAACTTAAATTCATTCCTGTATTCAATTTGAACCTTATGTATTTGAGTACCAGCTGTTTATATAAAAGTTAGCCTTTTTACTTTGCATGTTGCTTCCTCCACCAAAACACGAATTAGTGCCCTCTTGAAAGAGTTAAGCTAACTGCTCTGACTGAAAGTGAGGATATTTTTTCATAAAATTGTTGATTCCTCCCTAATCACCCAAACATACAAACACGATTTCCAGTTTGTTTGTTTTTGTTACCAAGTCCAGCTCTAAGAAAATCAAGCTCTCATTCACAGTGTCTCTGTGCTTAAGTAATAATTTTTTCTTTCACCTTGAGTAAAATTTAGAATAAGCAATTCTTAGTTTATGTATTTGCAGAAAATACAGTACCAATAGAAGGTAAAATAGAAAAGGACTATGAGACAAAAGTGCTAAGTGTGCTTTGTCACAGTTCAAACAGAAAAGGATGAAGAGCCCACACCCTAAATTGCTTATAGTTCATAAAATAAAGAGTAGAGATTAAAGTACCACACAGCAGGCAGATGCAGTCAGGGCAGCTGTATTTGTGCTTTCTAAGAAAATAAGTTACAAGGACTGTAATTAATTGTTTCTTAAGGGATCTAGATTAAAAAATAAATAAATAAATAAATAAATAAATAAAGTCCCTATTCTGAATGAATGTAACAGTTTTCCCTGAGTGGAAGCCTAGTAAATATAAAACAGTGTATTTCCACATGTTTAACAGCCGTGTTCTTGTGGAACACTGGAATATGGAAAAAGCCAACAGGGATCAGTTTAGGAAAGCTGTCCTATGTAATGGATTCAATGGGGAAGAAGGAAGGAGTTCTGTGAGGGAGCAAAGTGGGCAGACAGAGCTCAAACTTTTACTATTGCAAAGACGACAGAGAAACAAGATAGGAAAGAAAAGGAGATGGCAGAGACAGCAGTACAAACTCTTGAAGTCAGCAAGAAGCTTGAAAACCGTATCCTCTTATCACTCTGTTCTGTTTCTCTGCAGCTCAGTTCCTTAATTTATTCTAGTCTGACACTTTGCAACTTCACAGTCTTCTAGAACCAATCAACAAGTCTATGGCTCAGGATTAGAGCTAAATGGTGGTTTGTCAGATTGCCAGAATGACTCCTTAAAAGAAATATATTATTATAATTTTAGCAAGTCCATTAATGTCACAGTCTAAAGCAAGTACAATGGGCATTAATTTTCCCGTGTCATTCTTAGGTATATGCACTCTCAGGATGAATGACGAACTACTGCTGTAACCATTTTATTTCACTTTTTTCACCTTAGAAACTTCCTCCCAGTGTAGTTTACACAGACCCAACACACACAGATGCACAAATTGTTCTAGTTCTTCCCTGCTTTGTAGTAATATGCAGAAGCCTCAACTGAGATTAGGGTGCCAGTGTGCTGTGCTTGAGTACCAAGATACAATCCTTACCTCCAAGAGCTCACAGGTTAAAGAGCCAAGACAAGCAGCTAATAGGAGAAAAAATTGAGAAAGCTGAAGATTAAGTAACTTGCCTCCAGTCACAGAGCCCCCTATCTCTTCCTCCCTGCTTAATAGGTCACATTTCCTCTCCCCTTTGGCTGAACTTTTGTCTCTACCTTTTCTCCTCAGTTAGTCAAAAATAAATCATTCTCTAACTCTCAGGTGAAGATTGCTGTTCCCATGTGATAACATTAAACAGATAAAATCTTACATACACTACCATCTTAAAAATACTATGAAGTTTGGCAAGATGCAAGTATTTCTACTAAGAATGTTGCTACTGTGATTTTCCTCCTCATGTACTTAGAATAGCTTTACCTTCTCCTGATACTGCTATAATTTGTCTCTCTCTCAGCCTGCCCATTGTAAGGACTTAATTTTTGCAATCTAAAACTTCAGATGTAAAGAAATTCTGTTTTCAGATTAGTTGCAACATCAGCTCCTATGTCCCAAAAGTATTTTGAATTTGTGGAGTTTACTGCGAACAGGTAACAAATTTAGTAGCATAATGGAGAACTGTGAATTCACGCTGTTAGCTAATGAATTTTGTACTTGCTCAGCACTTTTGCATACAAGGCTGGATCTCACAAACCCATCCAAATTACTTGAAGCCTGAAAAGTTCTAGCTGAACAAGTGACTTGTCCTAGATTTAAAAAGCAAAACAAAACACTGTGGTCTTGGTATTAACTAGCCTAAATTACTGCATTGAATAAAGTTCAGTGACCTGATTTCTGGAAGCAACAGATACTGCTCCTATTGACCAAAAACAGATTTGTAAATTGACATCTTTTAGCAAAGGCTGTCCACCACTCAATTACCTCAAATCAGTTTGTCAAAGAGTGTTCTTTGACTATCTTCTGTTAATTACAGTATAACCTCCAAAGTAGTAAATAGCATAGCTTTACTGAATAAGCCTTTACTAAAAACCCTTGGTTACTCTTTGAACTCCAAACCTTAAATCTACATTCTTCTGGTTACATTTTCTTTGTTTAAAGGGTACAACGCGCAGACTGTGTAACTGTCTGCTGTATATTTTTAAACCATTCATGAAACAACAACAGAAGTAAACCATACAATGATTACTAAGGAAATGAAAAGGGTACATAACCATTGCAAATGAAGAAATATCAACAGCGGATTTCTTTCAGTTGTCCAAATTGTTGGCGCTCATCTCCCACAACAGAATTGTATCCCTTGAATTTATGTGAAGAGGGTCACTTTTTTCCCCCATCAGTCTGCTTTTCAACTTTTTCTCACACCAAAATCCAGTAGCAGTGCAAGCAGACATTAAGTTAGTCGATAGCCATTAGAAAACGGGCTGAAACACGGACAAGCAATACAACCAAAACACAGCACCACAGTACAGTAACAGAAGCATTTGAGCCGTCTAAAACTACACATAATTGAACCCCTACTACCAGTTTAAGCTTATATGGTCTCAAGTGCCTCATGTTAATGCATCAGGAATTAGACAATATAGAACAAGCACTACACGTGACTTGTAAGCTCCTGGAAGATAAAGGTAGCGTAAAAACGTTCCCACAAGTAGAAACTGAGTGCTGCACACCATATTGTGGTTTTTAGCACTTTTAGCACTGTGTTTCTATAGGATATGTGGGAGGATGTGCAGCAGTCCTTTGCTGCAAGCTGTTTTTCAGTCCTCAGTGTAACTTAACAGAAATACCCCAAACGAAACAAATCCTCTCCACTGAGAGAGGAAGGAGAATATGCTCTACCAGTAGTGGACATTAGCACAAGTAGATAAACATTTCAGAAAAATTTATGACTTCTCTTCCATGCGTTGGAAAAAAAAAAAAAAAAAAAAAAACATGAAGAAAAACCACCACACACAGCAAGGACTGAAGTACAACCAGCCGAAAACTCCCTTTGCAAGCCAAATAGTCATGCCATTTTTTCTGGCAAAGTGATATTCATGCAACTACAACAAAGACGATTCATCTTCCATTTTAATTAATCCACATGCCGAGTAATGTTGTAACTCAGTAACTTACCTTTTAGGCGGAAACTACAGTGAAAAGCATCTAATGTGTGAACTAGGAGCCTCCGAAACACAAAATGTTTCCTGAAGGCATGTTAAAAAGCAGTAAGACTCTTTCCACTAATTTCAATTCTGCCAGACAAGAAGATTCAAGACTTCTGCTTGCCTAAGTATTTTCAAAATCTGCACATTGCTTTAAATATTCAATTAACTTACTTTCTCCAACTTTCAAATTAGATTTTGACCCAGGTACTGGTTATACTCAAAAATTCATTATGGTGAAAAGTTACATTGCTATACCACAGACACATAAAACTATTTCTTACCTGTTTTAGGGCACACAAACTGAAGTCTCAAACAGACTTTTTTTTTTTTTTTTTTTTTTTGGGGGGGGGGGAAGA
Source organism: Aythya fuligula (assembly GCF_009819795.1). Classification (NCBI taxonomy): domain Eukaryota; kingdom Metazoa; phylum Chordata; class Aves; order Anseriformes; family Anatidae; genus Aythya; species Aythya fuligula. The sequence continues at coordinate 3,519,971 of NC_045565.1, read as the reverse complement.
TTTTGGGTAATTGGAAGCTATTCATAAATTTGCATATAAATTTATTCAATGCTATACATGTCGTGTCTAACATTTATCCACCTCAAAGTTTCTGTCAAAGAATTCAGTAAAACAAGTAGACAATCTCTCAGCTTAGTACTGCCATAACAAAACCATGCATCAATTTTTATCTAAACAAATGTTTCACATCTAGAGTAACAGAGGGAAAGACAAGCCTCTTACCCTCAGAGCAGGTGCCAGTTCTGATAAAGGCCTGAAACTCCTGCAAACATTTTTCTATCACCTGTAAGAAATACAAAAATATCTGATGAGGCAGGATGAGACATATTTTCCACTATTTATTTAGAAAGGGCATACACACTTATCACCAGTACTATTTAAGACCAAGTACTCCATTCACACTGTAACAGTACTACTAGCCTTTAAAAAAATAAAGCACCTTTTGTCATTGAATCAGATGTCCAAAAAAAATCAAAAATTACAAAAAACACATAATGTGAATCATTCTGAAAACAGATTGAAAAACTAATTTATTTCCACAGACCTCTATTTTTAATTATTTTTTTAATTATTTTTCCTGACTATGTAATAATTTAAACAAACCACAATCCAGTTATATTTTCATAAACAAAGAATTAAGGGATGGTAATGTAATTAATGCCAAGCAGGGTATGTTTATAGAAAATGCATCTTGACTAACCTGATGAGATTAAAAGTTTGTCTCGAAAAGATAATAGCTTGATGAAGTTGGAATTTTATGTGGCTATATTAGACTTGGTACTTCCTGAAATGTTGACTGAGAACCTAGAATGCAACAAAGTCAATATGTCATGTGTTAAACAAATTAAAAGCTGATTAACTGACAAATCTCAGTTGAAAGTCTAAGCAGAAAATCCTCATCAGGGGAGCAGAATTTTTAATAGATTTCTACAGGCTCTACAGGCTTTAATTTATTTTTTATGATTAACCACCTGAAGGGAAAAAATAACAAGTAAAATCCAAAGATGAAGAGACATGGAAAATGTTAAGAAGCAGGGCATGGCACAGATGCACAAGAACAAGTATCAGTGGAACCCAGTGCAAGGAGCACTTTAAGAACAGGCAAACATTTTGGCACACTGAACACAAGGAAAATGATGCTTCCTGCATCACTGCTTCCTGGGAGGAGAGTGGGAGCTCTGAGGCGTGTAGCTTCTTTGCTGTACTTTGTTTTCTCATAGAAAATCAACCCCAGTTCTTTAATAAGCATCCATTTAAATGGTTACCACATGTGTGTCTGAAGATATATCTGTGTAAAAATATTCTTCCTCTGGCTAACAAATACACAATGAGAAAGCAGAACACTTACACAGTAGGATTAACAGTGCCATGAAGATTTGTGGTTTTTTTTGTTTGTGTTTTTCTTTCCTTAACCCATCCACGTTCCTGCCCTTAACGAGGAAACAAATGAAATGCTAATGTTGTGAGACTTCAACCAGCACAACCTGATCAGCAACACCCAGCAATTCCTTCTCTTCAACTGTATTCTTGAGGGCTAGGAAGTCCTATTTATAAAAAGATACATCTGTGAAGGTAACCTCTTAAGTTAGAATCAGCTACTTTATTCTCAAGATACTGATGTAATTCAAGTATTAATATTCTGTCCTGCTATTACACTTTTCTGTGAATTATCTAGTTTGAACACAACCACAGTCAACATTTTACATGTCTCTAATATGAAGTTCATATAAAAATAATGGTTCACAACACAGACTAAAAAGTAAAAACACCACTTTGGTGCTACGTAGACTAACTTCCAGTGGAACGGTTAGACTGAATAGGAAACCACATGAATGTACACTGCTTTGCCTCATCAGGCTCAAAAACAATGTTCTTCGCATACTTAGTTTTAAGCATCACAGCCATTTTTTAAACTGAAGTCATATCATGATAGGATAGATAACATTTACTAGTAGAGAAAGTACTATAGTTCTAAAAGCAAATATTATTTTTGCTGATGATAGCCAATAATCTGGACTAAAAACTTCTGAAAGCTAATGATGGTAATTTATTGCACCAGGACAGTTTCAAATAATGAATCCTATCATCATACTAGTCTCAGACTACAACCCACCACTTGCTTCACAAGCACGGTTCCCAGGAATGAGTTTCATCAGCAATATAGATACAAAAAAATATATATTAAAAATACTTTTCTGTCTCCATTTAGGGAAAGACTGATACTTTTGAGAAAATTTGTGAAAAATACCTTTTGATATAGTACCATGTCTTCCATTAAATGCTGTAAGAACCCCAAGCCAGCACTTCTTTTACTTTAGAACTATCAGCTGGTGCATCTGAAAGCTCTAGTGAAACGATCATCACAGAGAAACTGCAAGCTTGCTTAAATAACATATCAAAGACAGCATCTACTCCTAGATGTCATGAATTAAGATAAACACTTCTGACAGATTCAAATAATCCAAATAAAAAAATGCTTCTATCCATTGATCAAGCTTCCCTTCCTTAATTGTTAGATATTCGTGAAGCTATTTGTCTTTCAGGTGTCAAGAAACACACATCATTAAGAGCAGGCTAGACCAAAACTCTTCATTTAACAAACAAGGTAAAAAGGTGTAGGTGGAGAAATACATCTAGCTCTTATTACATATCCAAAGATATCAAGAGAAAGTAAATTTGTTTTGTCTCATTTGCCAGTCACATTTAAATTACTTTTCAGCAAAATCCAAGATTATGATCTTCAGTGAAAAAAAAAAACAGAGGTGTTAGATAAACAAATACTTTCATGAACTCACTCTAAGTTTATAGGCAAAGCCATCAGGGTAAGATTATTTTCATTCTCCAGCAGCTTGCTTCCACCTTGTGTACCATGCTGGGAGGGAGCAGCGGATCTCAGATGTGAAACAGTCCTGTGAGATAATTTTCGGAAATGAAAACCAGTACATCTTCATGTTGGATATAACCCTCCCCAACTGCTGCCAAAACATGGCCTCCCCTTCCTGTCCTCTGTCTTAAACCATGTGTTTACAGCCCTCCTCGTGCCTTGGATCGAGTGAACACACTGATCTGACACAAAAAGCAAACCCAAATATCATAAACATCTCCCCATCACCTTTCTGCTATAAGGACACGTCAGTCCTCTTTCAAAATTTATTGAGGGACCCACAGACACTTCCATTTCTGTAACTACCTTTCCTAATCCAGCCCTCGCACATGGATAATCCATGAAGTTCAAATGAATGACAACATTCAAACCTGGTATTAAATAGCTCATGGTAAAAACGCAGCTGCAGTGGTGATGTCTAATATTTCACCATCTCCTGTGGTAAATTATTCCCTGTAAGTAACTGAGAAGTAATTATCATAAAGTTATTGGGTTATCAGACTTCTAACAATGTTATAATCGCTTTCATTATACAATTGATTTATCACAAATGCTCATTTTACAAATATTATTGACCTCCTGCCTCTGCTGTAATATAATTAAAGTTTCAGTTCTGTTTAACACATTGGCCTCCTGTGCTGCTGAAGACTGATAGAAGCCACAAAGTATCTGCAGCGTAACATTTTGGTTCAGCAACAGTATGCGACCTAGGGCAATTATTTTGCTGCCTGTTCTCTGAAATCCTTCTTTCTCTATACTTTAATACCCTACTCTGTTTATTTAGCCAAGCTTCATTCACCCCAATCACATTCTATGTCTCTTCAAGCACAAAACTTTTATTTGCTGCTCTGCAGTTTCCCTTTGTATGCTTGCTACATTCATACAAAACACAAATCATTTTCTCGTTTTCTTCGCCTGATTTTTTTCTTCTTGATAAAATAATGGTGCAATTAATTCATTCCAAATTTTTCTGATTGTTCAACTTGTGCTCCTCTACACAATTATTTTTCCCATTCATCTCTCTGGATATTTTGCCAAATCTGATAGTTCAGAAGAACAGTCAGAAGGAAGAGCAAGTAGGCCCTCAATCCTAACTCAGCAGCCCTCCCAACCAAATGCAAGCTAGGTAGATTTACTACTGCATTATCTTCAACAAGCTGTTGCTTTCAAATGATGCAAGAGCTTCATGAGTAACCTTCAGAAAATGAGAGCCATAAAATCTAGTATTCTTAATATGCTTATTCATCAAAGTTGGTACTTCCATAAAAATCTACCCAAGACCCAACTTTTCTTTCTTTTCTCATCTTGAATTGCTTTCAAATTTAATTGCTGGAAGCTAAGGTGCCTGCTAGCAACAGGAGGCTAACAGTTTGTTTGGGGTTTAACTGGCAAGAGTTTGGCTGAAGGAGTGGTCTCTGTGAGCAGAGCCCAGCAGCTGCCCCATGTCAGATCAGAGCCAGCTCCAGCCGACTCCAAAAGGGACCCACCGCTGTCCAGAGCCAAGCCACATGTGACGCTGGTTGGGCCTCTTGGAGAGCAGATCCAAGGGGGGGGGAAATAAAAAAAGCAGCTGGGAGAGAGAGGTGAGAATACGCGAAAGAAGCAACCCCACAGACCCCAAGGGCACTGCAGCAGGAGGGCAGGAGGTGCTCCAGGCAGGCAGCAGCAGTTCCCCTGCAGCCTGTGGAGAGGCCCCTGGTGGAGCAGGCTGTCCCCCTGCAGCCCATGGGTCCCACATGGAGCAGATCTCCGAGCTGCAGCCTGTAGAGGAGCCCCCAGTGGAGCAGGTGTGGCCTGGAGGAGAGCCCCCGCAGGAGCAGGCCCCAGACTGGAGCTGCAGCCCGTGGAGAGGAGCCAGCAGGGGGGCTGGAGGGAGCTGCTGCCCATGGGGGACCCCTGCTGGAGCAGTTTGCTCCTGACAGATGGACCCCGTGGTACAGACCCTTACTGGAGCAGCTCCTGAAAAGCTGCAGTCTGGGTAGCCCATGCAGGATCAGTACGGGAAGCACCCCACATGGAGCAGGGGCAGAGTGACTGTGAAGGAGAGGTGGAGACAAAGCATCAGGGACTGACCTCAGCCCCCATTCCCTGTTCCCCTGTGCCCCTCAAGGGGAGGGAGGGAGTGGATACATTCCTGTATTCCTCCTGAGGAGGAAGGGAAAATACAGATTTATATAATATAAGCATATACTGAAGGAAGAATAAATTGTCAAAATGACATATAAGAAACAAAGGCCCAAGAAGCCTTCTATGTTGCCTTTATATTTAAACATAATTCTTGCCTGTGCAGGCATCTGAATTGCCATGTCACAGAGTACACCCGATAAGGAAAAAAGATTTCCAGGAGCGGTCTAACAGGACCTGACTCACGTCACTGTTACACTGGTGTAAATCAGGAGCGACTTCAGTGAAGTCAAGGGAACAAGAACAAATCTAGCTCACCATTCAGCCATCAAGTTTACTCATAATCCATAGGCAACAAGAACATGAAGTCGTAAATAGGTAGATAAATTTTAAAAGGCAGACTTCAGAATCCATATTGCTCTCTTATGCCCTGCACCATTTACATTCTTCCAAAGATCTCCATAAATTACAGATTTTATATTCAGATCCAACTGCTAGCTGTGTGAGTTCAAATCATTAGATGAGATGTGAAAACAGGTGAATCAGCTGTCTCACGTATCCTGCAGACCACTGTCATTTAGATCAAAATGACCGAAGTGATAGATGCAACAGAGAGAACAGACTCTAATGTGAAGAAAGAGTTACAGTTTTGATCTTAAAACTCAACTAGTTAGGACAATTATCTCCCCCAAAAGTAGCGATCTGCATACGAGAACATGTGCTAGAACATATACAGTAGCCCCACCATCTTGGAGAGAACAAAGTACTTCACGTAGCACAAGGCTTTTGAGGAACACTTACACAACAGAGCTAACTGCTGTGCAACTTCGGTTGCAAAATTTTTGAACAAATAACAGATTTGGGGGGTTAGGAGAAGCTGGTTAGAAAATGCATACATTTCACTTAAATAACAAAGCTTATGTCACACAAATCTAAGCACTGCTTTGCTACCGCATGCTTAGCAAGGTTCTCTCCAAAAAAATAAATAAAAAATAAATAAAAATTAAGTAAAACAAAATCATAGAAGTAAATACATAAAATCTTTTGTTTGTGACAAGTTCCCTTAGCAAAGGTAATGCTGCTTGTCCTCAGACTCAGACACTCAGCCGGACAGCTAAACTGAAGCTCACCACACCCCAAATTGTCTGTCCTGTTCCTTTCCTCCCTTCATCTTGCTCCTGCCTGGCTATTATGCCGTGCTGTCTCCCCCCATACGCCTGTACCATCTCTCACATGACCACACCATATACTGCTTCAACTCAGGGAGACACAATAAAACTCCTTACACCTTCTACTGTGCTAGCTCCCTGCAGGCTCAGTAACCAGAGCCAATTCCTCATGGGATCAGATGAACACAACTCAAGCCACTCAGGCAGAAGTGTGCAAAGAGTGAGACAATCTTTTAGGTGCCAAAAGCTCTTAGATCATTTCAGACTATCTAATCTAACTATAACCGTAAGTAAGAGTGACCAGAAGTTCAGTTCTGTTTTCTATTTAAAGAAAAAAATGTTTATTACAACAGCATAGCAGAAAGACAATGCCCCTGGCTCTCAGTGTTGAAGAGCTCTCCACTGGATGTTCACTCTTCAGAAGAATGTTCTCACCCTCCACAACAATTGATCTCTAGCAGGATGATGTTGCTGTCAGGGAGGTGGAAGAGTTGAGTCAGAGCCAAAGAAACTGATCAAGCATTTTTTTTCCCCATTCCGAAGCAGAATTTTAACAAAAGAATCTCCTTCTTTCCACATGCTCCCTGGCATATCATTGTTCTGCCCATGACTGCACAAATAAATTTAAATATCATTTCTGAAGCATTAGATCTCTCTCCAGCGTGCTCCATTTGGAAGCCGTTTAGGAACACTGGGTTGAAATCAGATGCAAAAAGAAAATTCAAACAGCAGGACTGATGATAATCAGAACTAGTTTAAAAATATCCAGGGAAAGTTTCTTTTAAGGGCCTTATCTTACAGCAAGTCACAGTCTGACAGTGCAAATGTGCATGGCCGTTACTCTGAGAAAATGCAAAGCACAACACTTAATAAAATTTTATTATTTTCTTTATCCTTCCTAGAAGCTTGAAATAATATCTCTCGCTACAGAAGGACAGCTGTAAAATCTATAAGCATATCTAAAACTCGGGCATAGTCAGAAGAAATCTATTTTTTTTCCCCAAAAATCCATCTTAATTGAAGTAACTGCATTCAGCGCGAGAGTAATTCTAGATGCCAAGCTTTGAAACTAATTATCATTAAAAGATACCTTCCTCTATCAGTTATTAGTCAAAAATCAGATAGATATTTAATTATCTGTTCTATTTCAAGGAAGAGCAAAAATATAGATGATTATGCTACTTCTGTTATTTTCTTGTTAATTTGGGTTTGAACTTACTCAATTTCTCCTGGGAATACACCTCTTCATTCTGTGGTGAATGTTACATTTAACTTTCAACAGCATGATTAAGTAGTTTTTAGTTATATTAAGTAGTTTTTAGTTATATGATCCTATCACTTCATGAGGTTTTTAAATCACATCCACGTATATACATACCCTTCCCTATTTCCACACATACCAGTGAACACTCTAAAATACTGTGGACTCTGTAAATTAATCATTTCAAGGAGAATGTACAGAGAAGCTGGTAGGGGATTATTGATTCTTATCAAATGTAATTAATCACTCTGCCAAGTACATTTCCTTATTCCTGTGCTAAATTCAAACTCAATTGGCAATGATCAGTCTCAACGAGACTGCCATCAAACTCTTTGTATGTACCACTTGGTCATCCATCACAGTGACAGGTACCGTACGTAATATATGGATATATGAGAAATTTTGTGTTTGAGTATGTCTCAGACAAAAAATTCTCAAAAAATATCTGAAGAACAAAGCAGCAAACTGCAAAAACGACAGCAGAAACTGCCATCTACTGAGCTTGCATGTGATTTCCCATGACATCTTATGACACATTGCATTAAGTTCAACAAAGGATCACAACCATTATTAGCTGCCTACTGATGCTACATGTGGAGATACTAATGGCTGCTATCAACAGAATCCAGGATCCAAAGACAAGCTTAAACTTCAGTAAAGCCTGCAGTCACACAGTTACAGTTCTTTTGCCAACAGAGTTCCTGTATGCCACAGCAGCAGATAGCATGAGATGTTTGTAGAAGAAGCCATGCTAATTGTTAATGTTAAGAAAATAGTCTCGATAGGAATCAAGGATAATCCATTTTTCATGGCACACAGCTGAGAGGTCTAGAAGTTTGAGCAAGAAAACTATTAGCGTCTGTTTTAGGAAAACATCATTCTATTTTCCCTCTTTTTACCTTTTATATGAATGAACTACAGTAAGACAGGTCAAAGCTTCTATCATCAATGGGAAAAATAAAATGCAGGAAACCAGTCACCTGCAGCTCTTTACAGAGCAATAACATCCTGGCAGAGAAAGCACAGTCTCTGAGGTTTATAATACTAAATACCATTGTATCTAGAGATTAGCTCTAAGTCCTCACATCTGGCAGTGCGGTTTTTGTTTTTAAATTTGTATTAGGGAAGTCTCTCCTTGATCACCAGGAAAGCATAACACATTAGCAGCACTGTAATGCACAATGAAAAGGCACGGCAAGAAGTTTAAAGACAGGATATAATCGAGTCTGTGGATTTGAAAGGTGAAACGTGGAAGAAGGGCGCGATTACCTTAGCCGCAGTTAAACAGCTCTTAGCCAGAATTTGTACCAGAGAAATCTGAGAAAGTTCCCACTGAAACCAGCTCAGCCAAGGTGACCCCAAATACAGAGTTTCTCTGGGAACACTTATATGCAGAACCCATCCAAGTGCTTCACTGAAGTATTTGGCTCCATGTAAAGGAACTCTTCAAGGCCCACACAGGGGCTTTGAAATTCTCAGAAACTTGCTAAAAATAGCTGAGTGTTCTGTTAGGAAGGAATTTTGTGTAGTGGTTTGCTCGTGTATGTGACAGTGAAAGTGAAACAGCAGATTTCTAAGGCAACTTCTTCCAATTTGAAGTTTAAAAGTGCTGAGGTGCTGGCAAGTTCACAGGCTTGGATTTTGTATGTTTCAAGTGGAATGGGAAATTATTTTGTTTAGTTTTTAAAAGAAAGCAAAAACAGTTTGTCTTTGAAAGACTGCTGACCTGTAGAACAGGTACTTCATACTCCTCCCATCCCAAAATGTGCTGTCTTTGGGCAACGTCTCTCCTCCATGCCCTCCCCCCAGGCAATACACAGGGAGAAGACCCTCACTCTAGCACATGCGAGAACCCAGGAAGCCCTAACCCTCCAGCTAAAGGATAGAAGGGAATTGAAACTACAGTTTCAATGAAGCAATGTAAGAAGCTACTATCCTGAAATATTTTGTTTCATTACAAATACCGGAAACATAGAATTTCCTGTACACAGAAGGCTGTTTACCTTTCAAATGATGTTGCAGATGCTTTCTTTACTCTCAGATTAATTTACAAAGTATCTACTTGGTTCATGATTGATAAAACATTTATGAATAAACATTTATGAATCACACCAAAGGCACGTTGCCCGATAAGGTTTTCACTTGTAATTCAAATGCTTCCAAAGGTGAAAGCACGAAGTTATCAATTCACTTTAAAACACTTTACATTTCCACTCCTATTTCCCTGCTTTATACAAGCACTTCTTTCTGTGAGCACCCCACAAGTTTTTAAGCAGAGCTCTCATGCAACTTCAGCTGTGTTCACACTCAATCCAGAATTAAGAAGCCTCCCAAAATACTTTAAAGAAACACACAGAGCTAGATTCCTCCACCATAACACTCACTTTGCCGAGACTAACACATTGCTTTATGATCACTTTAAATTCTAACTCACGTGTTTCCAAATACTCAGTCTGCGCTAACCAAAGAAAAAAGTACCTCTTCCTGGTAAAGTAATTCATTGTTGGTAATCTCTGTCTCCGGAAATCAGAATTGTCAAACAGATGAAACCCACCTGAGCCCAGGGCCATGTGAGCTGAGTCACCTGAAGCATGTTGAACTTGGTTGTCAACAGACACTCACAAGGGCCACAAATCTCCCAGCACTCAAAGCACAAAATATATTACTACTTTAGAGCTTCTTCAAAACTGCAGTAGCATGAAGGAACACTAAGTTGAAAGAAATAAAAATAAATCCTAAAACCACCTCTGGAAAGAAAATAAAGGAAGCCAGAATACATACCTTTACACCTGGATGCACTTACTTTCAATGTAGCTAAGTCTTCACACACTTTTCGCACTTTGGCTTTAGAGAGGAATTTCCAAAATCACAAGCAGGAATTAAACCAACTTGTTTTTCAAAATATATGTTTTAACTCCCCAGATTTCCTGTTTTATATTTTTTTTAAATTGCATTTCATGCACAGCTGTGGCATACATCTTGCCTGAAAAAGGATGACGAACCTCATCTGTTCCTAAACAAGACTGGCTTTTCTTAGATTTCAATTGACTTCTGAATTTGTAGAACTACTTTTCTTCTTTTATTTAGCGACTAGCACTGTTGCAGGAGACTGTCATTTTACTTCCTTTGTATTCAGCAATTAAATCCTGCACGCTTTAATAACTATTCTTTAACTCTAGTTTTCTTAGTAATTAGCTGCTTTAGAACAATGCTGACAGCCCCAGCGCAGACATTGGACCTGGAATTCACAGTTCACCATAACCATTCCAGCATGAAGTCACCTCTCAGCTCTTTTTGATTTTATGGTTTGCTACTCAAGATGTAATTGGATGTGTATGGTTTTTTTTTTTAATAGTATTATTACCACACAATGAAGAACCTTCTGCCGGGCTCCCCACTCCCACTGCTAAGTGTGCATGGTAGCTGTGCTTCGTGATACACATACTGGAGTTTCCGTACAGCTTTAAAATTAAATTTTTATAAAAATATGCATATATGATGAATATTTTATGTGTCTTTAAAAGAGTACGTGCAAGCAATTAAAAGGAGTGCGTACTTCTTCCACTACTGAACAAATGAGTATAGAAGATAAGGTGCCTCGAGAATGCTTACAAGAGTGAGAGATTTCCTACTTGGTCCCTGTTTTTTCCCTCATCTTCCTCCCTACTGACTACGCCCAGCTCCTGTTAGGAAGCAATCAGCTTCTGCTGAAGTGAACTTGTGGTTTTCTTGAGGAAATTTTTGGTGACATCAGAAACAAACTCATCAAAAGACAAAAATAATTGGGCTTTCTGGTCTTTGTCTTATCTGACTAATGGAGCCACCGTTATATGCAGTCGATTGCAGATTTCAAAAATCTAGGCTCATCTGACTGCCTCCTCTGATGCTGGAATTGTGCACCATCTCTCCAGACTGACTGCTAAACCCTTTCACAGGATCCAGTATCAACAAACCTTTAATTCATTTCATTTACAATGGATATTGCTGAGCTGAAGGCAATGAAGAGGGACTAAGAAGTGAAATATTTATGACAGAAAGCAGTTCTAAGTGGAAGACAAAGATTTAAAACTAACACTTCCAAACAACACTTCAAACTGAAGTTTGAGCTATAAACTGGTGGCAGCATGAAGCTTAAAATGCTGGACCAAAGGAGAATTTAGTGCCATTCAATATGTAATTCAACACGATGCAATGCAGTACTGGAAATGCTCAGTAATGAAGACAGGCTGTTTAGTCCCTGAAAGAGTTTTCCAAGAGGCATTACCACCATGAAAGCATGGTTAGAACTCTGTGTAACACTCATAGTCTTCCCATTCCACACACAAGAACTTGCTCTAAGTGGACAGCAGCAGTTATATTTAGCATTGTTAAAAACAGTTAAAATATTGCTGGCACACAGAAGATGGCACTCTATATTTACAGATGCAGGTTGGTTAACAGGTATCTTGCAAGTACTGGGTTAATGACATCATTAACGAGAAAGCACAGTATGCTGATTTCACGCTTTGGCCTCTTATGAAGAGCCCGGTCACCTACCCAAGCCAAGCTGAGCGAACAATGATTTTCCAGTGCTGGCATTATGTTGAGCCCCACCTTTAAAAGCATTCAATATGGCTTTTCATCTCAAGAAAGTTAAATATGTTTTTAAGTAAGCATTTTGTGCACAGACACGCAGTAAGCAGAGCTTACAATTCTAGCTTCTTCTTTTGCAAAGAAATAGCATCAGCATCGTAAGTGAACAGGAGTATTTGACCAGTTGCCATTTATATGATGTCTGCTTGACTCAGTGCTATAGCTCCTACACTCTTACCAAACTATTTAGAGATGTACTATGACATTAATGAGAAATGCAATTGGTCATTTCCTGAGTTTTAATAAATTAACCATGTCATTTTATTCGGTCCTTTCTTTCCCTACCACATGCTTTTTGTGACATTAATTCCATCAATTATTGCTTCTACAAATGCTACATCTGTTGAATGGCAAAGTAAGGCATAAAACATTGCTTATTACAAGATAGTTTATTTTATAATAAAAAATATTTTACATGCCAACCTCTAAAATGAACAATTAATTAATTCTATTCATTAAAATCTAAGTGCATGAACAGAATAATGTACCTTTAAAAATCAGTATTTAAAGCTCTCATGCAAATCTTGCAATAATCAAAGCTCTTAATTCATCGATTCAGTGATTAAAGAGGAAATACTTGCTCTTCTTGATCAATACTAGGAAGCTGGGTGCTTATGACCTAAAGCTAACTGAAGTGAACAGGAAGCTTTCTTCTAATTTCGTTCATTCTCAAATTAATCAGATTATTTTCCACATAGATAACTAAATTCAACATACACGAAAATTTGATGCTGAAGACAACAAAGAATGGACCATTGGAACAGCTTCAAGAGCACATGGCACAGGTCCTTCAAAGGACAAGATTTCTCCTCCATCTACATGGAAGCAGGGTATCTTAGCACCAAATGCTGGAAGATGGAGGCTATTCCACTTCAAGCCCAGGTAAAAAGGAGGAGCTCGTGAACACCAAGATGTATGCAGAGACTCCCAAGGCTCTACCTTGTCTTTTACTCTGCTCCTTCCATTGATCCTATTACTCAGTTACACATTATGACAGATGATGTCCATTTACTACCCTTAACTGAACTTCACGTCAATTAAAGACACAGCATTCGCATGCGCTGTGCTTATGTTCTGACTCTGACCTGCATGGGGGAGCAGGCAGAGGTGTTCTGTGTACTTCATGTTGCAGTTCCAATGTATATGCAAGAGAATTAGTTAAAGCAAACTGTATCAGACTGCACGAACTGCACTCTAACTAATGGTATTACTAAATTAAGTGCAACTGCAACACAACATTTTGCATAGGAATGGAAAGAATTTAAAACTGCTGAATCATTTTACTGATACCACTGTTACAGGTGCCAAGTTCAAAGCACAGGGAATACTCTACTTCTAAGTGAATGCACCCATTGCAAAACTATTTGGAAACAAACAAGACCCATCTCATTTTTATTTTTTTTTTTTAACAATTCCTTGAAACAGATTAATGTGTTAAGCCTCAAAATATAGATACACGAAGCACTCCCTCAATTCTGCAGATTGTGAAGGGTATCACTCTGACCAAAGCCACACTGTGCAAAAAGTGAGAAGGGACAAGGGGCTCAAAGAGTTGGACTTAACAGAAGCTTGTTGAGAAATCACAGGTTAGTTGCTTGCATGCACAGATTTTGTGTCTATTTCTCAAATCCTTCCTTCAAAACAGTGGCAAAATGCTGAGAATAGGATTCTGCAGATTTGTGGCTGGTAAGATAGGCTGCATTTAATATTGCACAACAGTTCTCCATTACTCACTGCTGGGAAAATAAAGAAAACAAAAAAAACTTTCTGCACTTACCGCTCAAAACTCACCATCTCAGATGTAATACACTGATATTCAGCCATGCTTGCTCCAAAGTCGTTTCTACAGACATCAGTTGCAGAAATTTAAAGCTAAAATAGATGATGTCTGACATCAGGGTCTGTCATAAATAAAAGAGGGAATAAGAATTTTAATCTATGTGTTTTCTCAAACACAATTAAAGCAACCCCATTTTTCAATGTAAAAAATACTAAGTTGTTAAGGTACACTACTAGTAACAATACTGAGTTGATGAGTACATGCTCCAAATTAAAGCTGGAAAAGTAATGTGGGATATATACCTATCACTAAAAAAAAATTTTTTTTTTAAATCCTGTGATGCCAGATGGAAGAAAAAACGCAGAAGAAGTCAGTTTGCCCAGTAACTTTAAGCCTCACCAGGCAAACAGATCCCAGTAGCCTGCCAGACAGAAATGAAGTACAGCTGAATTGTAAGCCAATCTCATCCGTTCACTTAGGAAGTTTTTGCCTTCCCTAATGCATCAGCCATTACCAGTACAAAGGATGCTGCACAGAGGTAGACACTACATTTCCATCTTGAGAACTGGGATCTGATCTATCAGACACAGCAGCACAAAACCAAGTATCTCCCTGGCACCTGAACCATCTCTAGCAGAGGACGTAGAAAAATCTAGGGGAGGGAAAAAGATATAATGGGATGTCAACTTCTTGAAAAGAAAACATGCAAACATTCTACACTGCAACAGAAGCTATAGAAGGGCCCCTGAGTTTTCTAGTGAATCACTTCCTTGTTCTCCCAGGTAAATAGAAGGGACTCGGCATTTAACTGTTAAAGAGCACCAATAACAGCATGGGAGGTTGTCTCTGAATTGCAGCGCCCAAATTCCAGTCCCCACCACCAGCTACAACCCGCTGACAACAGGCCTCAGATTTGCTGTTCCTTTGGCTATGCAGACGTGCACCAACTCAAAGGATGGCACACCCTTTACAGTTCTGCAGCAAGTGATGAGAAGCATAAAAAGGCTGCTCAAGAGACTGCTGCACAAGAGAGTGCAGTGCCAGGAGGGAATAGTGCTTTTTGTTTCTGCTGCAGAAATATTAGTGGTGGAGAAGCCCATTTGTGAGGATGAATGGCTAAAGAAGCGTAACAGCAGGGACTGGTTCCAGTGCCAGCAATGGAAAGCAGCCAGTGCTGTCCTTGATGCCTGTAAATGGGTCCAGCAACAGTGACAAAAGCCAGCTGATGCTGCTCAGCTGCATGGAAAACCAAATTTGCAGTGTTTGCTGACAGCACTGCACAGCCATAGATGACTGGTTTGGTAGTAAGAACGTCAACTTACCCGACAATACCCCTTGGTGACCCCAGACACAATGAGATGTTAATCACAAGGTACAGCACTGTTAACAGAGAGCTAAGGGAGCATTGGTCTCATCGCCTGATGCCAAAATATTTGTGCTAGAAGTTTCTGACAATTCTGAAAATGAGGCTGACCAGTCAAAACCAGACACATAGCACAACCTCAAACAGACAGCTTTGTAGTCTGAGCTTTATTCACACTATGTCTGAGACTTGAATGATTTGCACTCATCCCTGGCCCTAAAACGGCCAGGGCATTACAGACTTCTGACAGTGCAAGCACCTCAAGGACACAATGAAAAGGAAGTCTCAGGCCAAGATAGGCAGATAGCGAAGAGCACAAAAGACTTTGTAAACAGCTGGAAAAGAGTTTCCAAAGCCAAGTGCTCCATTTCAGATGGGCATGATGTGAAATGGCACAGTGCACATCTTAGACATAAATGCACCAATCGGAAAGAAGAAACAAAAACATGTGAGGGGAAAAAAAAAAAAAAAAAAAAAAAAAAAAACTTTCTAGTCAGAAGTAATTAGCCAAAAATATACTCATCATTAGAACAGACATGTGGACGAGATGAAAAATTAACACTCCTTAAAACAACATGAAGTCACCATAAAATGGATTCACCACAAGAAAGAAGTATTGCTACAGCCCCCCGGTTAAAGAATGAGGACTGCTGCTGGGATGCATCATTCAGATATCCCTGGGAGCTGTGCTACCTTGGGTGGTTAATTGGATGGTGCCATGGCATAACTGCACACAACTGTTCTCTTTAAATCCTCAGTTACTGGAATGAAAAGGTTTAGAAAAATAAAGAAAAACTCCAATAATTGTTTTGAAATATGTTGACAAGATGCTTCTGCTTCCACTCCACTGAGCAGACTCCTGCCTTTCTTGCCTGCTGTAAACTCGTGCTACCCAGCACGTCAGTTTTAGGCATGCGACAGCCAGTCTTTTTTCTGAAAAAAAGACAACCTTCACATTGCAAGGAGACGAGATTACGTTTTAGTTGCTTAAGTTTCAAAGAATGTTGGCAGCTTCAAATCAGTAAGTTCCCCACATTTATTTTAAAAGCCTACAGTTGCCTAACCAGTTTCAATTGGTGAACTACTTGAACTTTAAATGAGTCTAGCAGTGCTCCATGTTTGTGAGGAACGGTACCAGTGCACTGACACCTCATACAAGCAACACATACTAAACACACATGCAGCAGTAATTAGTTGTGGAAGCAGAATTAACCCTACAGGAAGCTGCATGTTGTTAGACTGTAAAGAACAGACAGAATTCCTCACACAGGGACCACATGTAAACAATTGTTCTTTTTTAGCCAAATAGCAAGGGTTGTATTCCCAGACAACCACACTGCAGCCCGATCACCTCCCCTACTGCCTGGATCTGCGCACACTCCTGGATTTGAACAGTTTCAGTAAGTCAGATGCACAGAAAGGTATGGAATTTGACAAAACCTGGAGCACCTGTTCACTGTGCTAGCTATGTGGTACACTATCTCTTAGCTACCTGAGCGTGCCGCTAGTTCACCTCCAACTATTAAGTGTTTTGCTGCTGACATTTACATCTCTGGACCATCAGACGCTGCTTAATTGAACCACCGCATCTGTTAGCTGGAGTCAACCCTGCCCCACTTATCTGTTCTAGCATTTTCAAATCATAAAAGACTACCAAATCAAAACTACCATTTGTGATGTGTATATGAATTATTCAGAACAGAGAGCAAAGTGGCTCTTTCTATGACAATACACCCACTCTTCTGTGCCTGTTCAGTAGAGACAAAGTTGGTATCTCTGTTAGAAACTCCTCAGAGCTTTCAACCTCCATAGCACATTGTTTTTTGTGTTTTTTTTTTTAAACACTTCTACTTAATTACGCAAGTACTCTAACCTCTTCTAATTGTGCAAATTGTAAGTGACACCAGACTATCATTTCTGAGACTGCAACATGGAGTTTCCCAACGACCCAGTACCTCCAAAAACCAATTTGCCTTTAAAGGCAAGAGATGAGCATATGCACAAGCAAGAATATGTAAAAAGAAAAAAATAAAAGCAGATAAATTTTACAGATTATGAGGTAATTTCAAGAATTACTAATGTTAGAACTGTGTTGTCACTAATTCTGAACTGTACTTTGGCTTTCTTACTCATTGGGAATTGCAGTCCTGGTAGGGGGGAGAACATACTGCACTAAAAATAAGGTAAACCCCTGTGAGATTTTCTGCTGCAACACTGGTACGTAACCAGAAAGCATTAATGCCTATGTACGTCTTTATTTTTATTACACGTCTCATAGTTGATTACTAGAATTAAGTGCAAAGATATATTTATGGTTTTTGGTGTAAAGCCATTTTTTCTCCTCCTAAAAAAACACGCTACAGAATAGTCTGCAGCTACTTCTGCAATTAAAGAAGTTACTTTTAAGATATGAATACTGCTATACCTAATTTAAAAATTCCATATGCAGTTTTTCATCTTCAATTAAATTATGGCTAGTTTGGAACTGGTTTATTCCGCTCTTCGTACTTCATATATGTAAAGCCATGATTGATCTGAAGCAAGAAAACTTCCAGTCAGAAGCAGTAAGAATACACACCTGATTAACTCAAAGTTAATTAACTGGAAAAAAAAAAAAAAAAAAAAAAAAAAAAAAAGACTAAAAAATGTATTGTCAAGATTATTAGCTTACCTGAGTTTAGATTTTACTACTAATTATAAACAGTCCGCAACACTGCCATCCCGCCACAAGCGCCGCCTCAGCGCCGCCGCCTCGCGCTTCCCGCTCACGGCCTCCAGGCGGCAGCCTCCCTGTCACGACAGGTCGAGGGCGGGCCTGAGGTAAAAAAAAAAAAAAAAAAAAGAAAAACGGCGTTTTGGCAGAAATTGTCCCAAAGCAAACACCTCACGCACCCACACCGACGCCAGCACCAGCCTGAGGGCAGAGATGCGGCTGCTCCCTGTGCCCCCACACAGCCGCTCCCTCAGGCGACGCCCGGCGCTCTGGAACCTTCCAGAAGCTTCCAGGCTGCCCGCGCGGGGGCGCGCCCATCCCGGCACACACAGAGATCTGTGCAAACACATTGCACCTCCTTGGTTTTCCTCCTGTGACATACCATAAGTAATGGCAGCTAAAAAATATACAAGAGTGAAATTCCGTAAAATTTCTCACCCTGATTATTTGAACTGGTCAATCATATGCCAACAGAATCAGTAGATAGGATGCTAGTTCTTGATACATTGCACGACTGGCAATTAAAAATAATTATTTCATGAATAGAACTTCTCAAGTTTGCTGCCCTACTGAATAAAATACACCATTTTTCAGAAACTAAGGAAAAATATTTGATATGTGAGAAAGGAGGGAAGTAAAGCAAAGCAGTGCAAATCGCTCCCATCCATCAACTGCTATCTGGAACCTAAGCTAAATATCACTTTGTTAGCCTGCTTCTTCGGAAACTCATGAAAGCTGAACAGTAAAGATTAAATAAAGAATAACAGCAAAAATAAGTAAGGTCGTAAGAGGATACAGCTCTTCTCTTTGCTAGTGATTAGATCTCCTGGAATTCCTTTATGCTTTACCTTGGTAAATTGCAGGGCATCTCCATCCTTTCCGTTTGCCTTTATTTGCTAGAGAAAACATTTCTTTCTGCCTATTTGCAAACAGAGTAATTCCTACAGTTACAGTTTTCTGTACACATAATGGCTAAAAATCAATACTCACTACAATTCTTTGGACATTTATTATAAATTTCAGTGCAACTAAAACTAGTAAAGATTCCCCAGCTGCACAAACTCAAACATATGAATAAATCTACACAAATGAATAATTATTTTGGGGTCAATGTAATTTTTCATCTATGTGAAGAAAGTTTAAAATAACTTTTTACATAGTAAAGATTATGGATTAAACAAACTTTTTCCCTGGGAGAATTAACACTTAAAAATATTTACTACTGTAGGTTTTTTCTGCCCTCCCTCCCATCTTTTTGTAAGAGACATTTTCACAATCTTCTGTGCTCCTGTTATCCACACCCATTTCCATCCTCACAAATGCCTCATAAAATACACAATGCTTTTTAGTTTGAAACCCTAACACTGGAATATCATCTCTCCAGATTCACTAAGGAGCTTCAGGAATCCCATTACATTGCAGGAATGCAATGCATTTGTGTTGCCTGAAAACAAAATACTAAACTACATGCAATTATTTTCCTTGCCTCTAAATTTGTATTTTCAGGCTGAGAAAAAAAAAACACCTTCCTGCCCAGCACCACAGCAAATGGGAAGCAGAAGATACTAACTTCTGCAGCTCAAATTCCAAAGGTTTTCTAAGCTCATACTATTCTTTTTGGCTCTGAAGAAAATCTTCCCAAAATGCACCATACAATCTCTGGCAAAAGCAAGCATCCAGCATATACTAACAAATGGCTCGTGTCTGTTACAGATTTGCTGAGCAGCAGCAGAATGGAATTGGCAGCAATAATCAGGTCTTGCTCTGGAGCCCAGGAGGCAGCAGAGAAACTGCAGAATTGTGTCAGCATGCTCTCCAGAAAACACCGGATAGTTCTACTCAATGAGTCTGTGTGCGCCATCCTTTTTTCCTGGCAACAGCTTCCATTTGTCTGAGTCTGCCAATTAAATGAAGATTTTATGGGAGCTGTGAAAATGACAAGGCAATTTTCATAGCCAAGCTACAGGTTTTTGAAATCAGTGGTTGCCTTACATATGCTGTTGTGTCCCAAAACTCTGTCCATCCTACACCTGGCTGGAAACTGAGTTCTTGAAGAACCTCTTTAAAGCAGTAAAGTTGTTGTAACCAGTTTTGTAAAACATCCTTTTTCACAGTTTTCATCTCATTGGCAGGTGTCAAGGTGTACTTTTTATGCTCTACAAAATAAATTGATTTTAAACACCGTCTCAAACCCTGAGTTTATAGCTACTGCATTTAATCTCAATATTTTACTACCTATTTCTTTTCTTTCATGATTCACTAGGACAAATGAAGTAGGAAACATTACACATCACTCCTACTAAGAATATGACATATTTACACACCCTTGTTTGCCTTTATTGTTCATTAAATTTATACACCAAGTTATCACTTAAAGGACCAGTTCAAAGTTCAGTTGGCTGACTCGAGTTATCAGACCTCTGTAAGACTCCAAAAAAAGAGATCTTTCATCTGGAAGAGGAAAACATCCACAGTTACAGCAGAAAGTATTTTTTTATATTATCTACTTGTGGAAAAGATAAAAATTCTCACATTCTAGGCTGTAAGGCAGCCTCAGTTTAACAGAAGTAAAGATGAAAGCTCTCCTTTGCTAAGGTTTTCCATCATTCTCCACTTCACGACTGTTCATTTCCCTTTGAAGGTGAAATCCCCCCCACAGAACAAATCAAACCTCCTCTACCTCTGGTCCAAGTTATGTCAGCCTGCCTAGTCACATACTACTCAACTCCTAGCAAACAAGAAAAGAATAAATAGACCAACTGTCAGGTGGGATTGTTTTTCTTCCCCCTCCAGCACAGCAGCCCTGATTAAGTTTTCCCTAAATAGACTGGCTTGATGTGAAGCCAGCTTACATAACCTAATGGAAATTATGTGCACAGGGAAGCCATATAAATGACTGAATAGGGCTCTTGAGTAAAGGGAGTGTTTTATGAAGGCAGCATAAACAAAGTACTTCACAAAATCTTGATCCTTTCTTACTGCTTTGTAGTTGAATATAATCAATATACCACTATCACAAAGACTAAAACTGTGACTGTAAATGTTTTACTGCTGTCATACCATTCTGCAAGTGCCATTACACACCTAAATTTTTACATTGCTTCAGTATATTGTTATAAAATTATCCCCCAATAAGTATATTAAAGAATGTAATATATGAAGAGCTGTAAAAACTAAAATATTTGATTTCTCAACTAATAATGAAGGCTTTTTTAAGGTTGGTTAGAGAAAAAACAGGAAAAGCGATTATCGGGCACAAGTTTGTTTCAAAAAATACAACATGTTTAGTAACCATAACCCTATTTCTTTCAATAAAAAATAAAATAAAATAAAATAAAAATAATTAAAAAAAAAAAAAAACTAGGACATCAATTCTGAGAAGGGAATTTTGGATTTTAATTGCCAAAATAGGAGTTACCTAAGTGACAAACATCCTTATTTTTTTCTGCCAGGAATAACTTCATACTCCACTTCACAGCATTTGCAGGTCTGAAGGTTCTCTGAATTTCACCAAAAGGCAGGTATTTCTTCTTTACCATGGTGAAGATCAGGCCAATTTTATTTTTCCCCTCTCTTCTCCCCTCCCACAGTATTTCACGAAGACTACTACAACTGTTACAGAATCATCAACAAATAAATTCCAGAAATTAACAAAAAAGCACATAGCTTAAAGCTCAGTTTAATGCTGACTCCTGCTATGATATCTTACATATTTATATCTCAGAAGGCAGCAATAATATGAAAAAGCTCACTTATTATCATGACCAAAGAAGTCTGTTCTTACGAATGATTGAAAGGAGTACTGGAGAGAAAGAATGAACTTAAGACAAAACCCAAGATAACCTTATAACATGATATATAGGTGTTGTCACTGGCTATGACTCATCTCTTGTTTTATGCTGTGACATTTTATCTTATATCCATTTGAAAGTACTCAAAGTCAGCCTTTGACATATTTTTGTTTGCAAACTATTTCTTACAGTAATCTACTTTAGTTCTCATTTTCCTGCACGCAATCCAACGCCATTTAGAAATTTAACAGAAGCTATCATTTGTAGTAAAGTGATTTCCTTATGATAAACTTTGCTATATATTTTGACATGCAGTCAATAAGACCAAATTATGAAATTAATACAATTTTTACATTATGCTTACTCTTATGAAAAATAGCTCCCCACTGCACATGTCAGTTTTCACCCTGTCAAAAATAGATTTCTTCCATTGTCTTCTGTCAGAAACCTATCCTACAGCCTAGCAGCACTCTTCAGTGTTTCTCCTGGTCAACATTTGTTTTATATCCAATTCTAAAATCCTTTAAATTACCCAAACAACTTCAAATTTTCAACGCACTGAAACACGGGAAAGCCCTCATTTCTGTGCTTCTAAGGCTTTACTTTTACCACTGTGCTATTTCAACAAACTTAGGGTTAGTGATGGCTAAAGACGCTCAGACTGGAGCCGGAAGGAGGCCTTGAGTCACCCATGAATCCTCCCCCCAAAAAAGAGATTTTGAGCAAAGGAAGTCTAAATTGCTCTAGCTTGTCTTGGCTGCTTGCAGGACATAGCCTGACCAGACTCATCGGTTGTTTTTGTGCCTGGGACAACATCCCCACATCAGAGCTCTCCCCATGGCTGTGAGGAAGCCTGAAGAGAGCAGATTAACAGGCAACCTTCAGAGCAGGGCAGAGATATCTCCGCAGTAAATGAGAGCACTTTGGCTTCCACACAGCTCCTCAGGCACTTTACTCTGTGGGCTGGGAGAGATTACAGGACTGAGGAGCAAGCCAACATCAGCTTCCTTTTGTGCAAAATACGGCACATGAAAGCAGAGCGTTTAAGTGAGCTGCCCAAACTCCAATGCACATTCAGCTTCAGGAAGTTGAAGTGCTTTTGGCTGTAGAGCTGTAATTGGATGATGATGTCTCCTTTACTTCTCACACCTCCACATGAAAATGAAGTATTAGTTACTTCAGAAATCTCAAATTCTGTCTGATAATTCTCAGCTTTCATCTCCATCAAAGCTACCATGTCAGGGACACCAAAAATAGAACAGTGACAAGTTCAAAAGATTTATTAAGGAATATTTTAATCCAATGATTTAAAGACAGCCACAAAATAATCTTGGTTTTTTTTGCTATCACCTTTGTGAAGGAGTTAAGGATATATTCTTTAATAACACCATGATGCCCTGCCATGCCTAGAACAACAGCTGCAGTTCTTACAAAGCAGTACCTTGTGCAAGTGTACTCAGGTACCGAAGCCAGAAGCAATATCCAGCTCTGTGCAAGGCAAGACACATCAGGAGGTGAGCTTTCGTACCCTCCAGAGTTCCACCTACACACTTACACACAACCCTCTATTTATAGTTGTTCAGGTGACACTGCAAGCCATTTTTCATGGGGGTGGGATGACCGAAAGACTATCCAACAGCTAAAAGTATACAGGCTTGATTATACTTAATGATGTTCAAAGCAACTCAGTTAATACAATATCAGCCTCAGATACACCAGAAAGATGTCAGACTGACTCAAGTTGCTACAAACCAGAAGAGCAAAGATAACATCATTTGAAATACTAAAACTACATTTTGTATCCTGGACTAAAATTTAAGTAATTGGGAAGAGCATCCTTCTCCATATGCTGACACAACACTTGGCTTTAAAGAAATAAAGAACCTTCCTGAAGTTCCAGATATCTTTCCCAAAATGTTATGATTTTCTTTAGGTAGACTTTCCTCAACAAAGTTGCCTCAACTTTGTAGATTTGAAGTAATTGCTGTTGTTTGTTGTTTTTTTTCTTTTCTTTTCTTTTTTTTTAATTCTTTGTTGTATTGTCTATATATGTATATTGTATATACATATACATGTATACGTATATGTGGCTTTGCTTACAAAACTGTTCTTAACAACACGTGCTACCTGGAACCAAGGAACAGCAGTTTATTATGCACTAAATCATTTCAGTAACTTTGTGACCACCTGTATTTTGATAAATTAGCAATCTTTTACCCCTTAAACCTAGAATTTACAGCTACAGTTCACAATGCTGTAGGCTACAAGGCTTTGGTTTTACTTCAATCTCATCAGAAGAAACCCCAACCATTTTCCCTGAAGAAGCAGAACATAACAAAGCAGGATCTCCATGCTACAGAGTAGCTGAGAATGCTACTAAGCAATAAGAATTTAACACTCAATACATCTGGGCAATCCAGTTGTCTCAACAGCAACAATTCATTTTGAACACAATCCTACTTTGAAATCTCTGGGCTACATTAACCAATATGTGAAAAAGCTATGATACATCAAGGTTTACCTGCCACTCACAACTAAGTACCCTCTTTAGTGAATCTCTTCTGTTAAATCATTTTACTCTTATACTACTTCCATCAAGTCTAAATCTAGCTGAGCTGCTTTTGAAAGCAGTTTTCTCTATAGCTAGAAGTAGGAATTAATACAGGTATTTTCATAAAGATATTTTACTTGATTTTCAAAATAAGAGATGTCACAACAAGAAAACAATGAAGTATGAAAAAAGCAAGCTGCAGTATTTGCTTACACTTGCAAACTAGGCTAGATGATAAATAAAACATCTAGTCCTCAGTATAAACAAACATTTCATATATTTTAATAAAGCCACAAGATCATCCAAGGAATTGACCCTAGGTAACATGGCGAAAATTATAAAGTAAAATGCACGACATTTCAAATACACGAAAAATGCATTGACATTTCATTCAAAGCTCTGGGAAGAAAAAAAAAAAAAAAAAAAGAAAGACAGAAAGAAAGAAAAAAAAAACAACTGTCAATTACTTTGGGTATTAAAAAAATGCCAGCCTTTGGTTTAGACTAGATCAGTTTTACATATAGAAGGCTCCATATGGGAGCTTTTATACCGAGTCTGGTTTAACATCCATTTGAAAATATAATGAGGGTGCAGTTGCACAGTGTTATACCAAGGTCCTGGCCTGTTTGCCTTTCTTTCTTCTTGCCAATCTTCTCTAAGAACATCATGTTTTTGTTTTTGTTTTTGAGTAAAAAAAAATTCTCCTACCAGCTTCATGATTTGCAAGGTGCCTCACTCCAGTGGTAGTGGTCACTAGATAGAGCTAACTATTTCTTCACATCACAGTCTTGTTCTTTTGATACTATTCATTAATTTTCTTCTGAAAACATTCACTTTTTTGTAGGTGCCCCAACCCTGGAGGTGTTCAAGGGCAGGTGGGATGGGGCCATGGGCAACCTGATCTAGTGGGGGGCATCCCTGCCCATAGCAGGGGGGTGGAACTGGATGAGCTTTTAAGTCCTTCCCAACCCAAACCATTCTGTGATTCCATGATGATTCTGTGATTTTTAGTAATACTGACTGTATTGAAGTACCTGTTACTACCACTGGAATTCCTGGTAAACAAACAATTTTGCTGTTTTGTTTAATGTATTTTAAGGAGAAGTATTCAAGGCTATAATCAGGCTACACTGCAATTTCATAATTCTGCTTCAAAATATTCACATGTTCAGGTATACCGATGCAATGCAAATGTAACAAGGTAATGTCACAGGTTGTAAACTACAGCAGTATCCTCAGATAAGCACTGTGCAGACAGGAGTCAGTTAACATTTCTGGTTCTGGAACGGTATTCCAGGCTTGGCAAATAGTCACAAAACCAGAGAGACTCACACTGCTTTATATAAGACATGTCTTAGAAATCTCTCTTTCACTCACTGTTAAAACAAAAAATGATTTTCCCTGTGATAGCTAAAGTGCCTTTGATATCCACGCCAAAGATCCACTACTACTAAATTTCCAAACTTTTTTTTTTTTTAAACAGGAAACAATTAAACATTCATATCACTGCCCCCCCTCTATTCATTATTAGAAGGCTGTCTGTAAATATATTTTCTCTCCAACAAGCACCTCTTTTCTCCAGCTGTTTCTGACAGACTCAATCTCTATCTATTACAGCTGGTAACTCACATCTTGCCTAACTTCCCCCTAAGCCATAATATCAAGCGCTTGACGTTAGCTCCCCCAAACACCAGGGGTTTCTTTTCAGCCTGCTGCTGTTACTTGCAGCTGTTGAAATAACAGTGGATTACTGGATTAATACACTTCAAAAATCATGCTATTTGTGGAGAACAAGATCTCTGCTTATTGTAACCGGCAAATTATCTGTTTGCCCTGAACTTCTGTTCAGGAATTTGTCTTTCCGATTGCCCAGGTCTGTGTAGAAACTGAAGAGCACCTCTTGCTGTATTTCCACCCTCCTTGTGGCTACCATCTAAGTACCTGTAGTTGATTCCCAAAAAAGTTTGGAAAATTCACTCCCTTAAAGCCTATTGGCATTTTCACCCATTAGCAATCTGACAGCTGTGAATATCGATTGCCTCACAAATTCTCATTATGAAAGCATGCAGATTTGGTTTGCCCGAAATCAGTCAAGCTAGGGACTGACCTGTCTCACACAGCTGATGAACATTACTGGAAACCAGTTTCTGCACAGCTTCAGGACCTCTCAGTTAATAAACCCAGCAGCAGAGAATCAGGACACAACCCTCCTTGAATATGACCTTGTACCAAAGACCAGCCAGTCGCCCATCTCACTGTCGACTCCCAAAACCAGATTCTTCTTGGGATCATGAGAGTCACAAGCAGAACTCCATACCAGAAACACATAAGCCTCTTTGACCAAGAAAATGAGTAGAGAGCAAGCACATTGTCTTTGGCACCAAGATGAACTGTCCTTTTGTCCATTTTGTTTCAGTCTCTTATCCTAACCATCCTATGAGACAGAAATAAGGTGGACTTTCAAGGGTCTAAAAATGAAATGTATTCCATGTGTCCACTGCTGATCCCTCCTTGGAAGATGGTGACCTGCACCCAGCACCCAATTTTTGGCCTGACAAAAACCATCACCCAGCACTCAATGGGTGAACAGCCCTCATGCCACTCAGTAGCTGCCCTTGCTGTTCCTTCCATATCAGCACTCCATGACAATGCAGCAAACAGTGGGAAGCAAGAGCATTAAGAACAGAAGGTGTTTGCAACAGCAATGTGAGGCATCATCAAAGCCCCGGGGCTTTAGTTTAACAAGGCTATCATAGCACTCAAAAATATAATGCAATCCTAAAAATCTCAAATCTACAAATACTTAGTCACTAATCATTCACTTTATCTAGTGCATCAGTGATGCCTGATTTCATTGTAGTATTTCATTTTTTCTCTAAGAGAGTAAACCCTAAGTTTTCCAGAAAACTAAAACAATGAAAAATTTAAGTGAGCACTAAATCAACAATTTGGCAATACAATCATACATTTTCCATTAGGTATTTGCAGTCTGCAAGTTAATTTATTTAAGCCAATATATCAGTACCATCCAGAAAAATATTCATCATCATTATCACTTTCATCTGGCAGAAATTAATAAAAGATGTTATGGAACTTTTCCATGTTTAGATTCATAGATGCTTGACATTGTCTCATAGATTTCAAAATAAGAAAACACAATGAATAATAATCCCACGTTCACAGAACACTGTTTTGAATCACGATCTGTGCCTAGTTTCAAATCACATCTCAGACTCAGACTGCAGCAGCCATTCTTTCCAGACTCAGACTTCAGCAAGACAGCTTGCTCTGTATAAGGGATGTGAAACACTCAACTGGAATATTGGCTTGCAATTCAATTCCTGCCCAGTCACTATCATTATTCCTTGAAAACTCTATTTGCGTAAGCACTATACACTCACTCCACACCACAGCAGTACACATCAATCCTTCTCTGTAGTCCGCTGGTAGCCAGCAGCAGCAGATTTACTTGTATATTAGAGGGGATCTGTAAATTATGTGAAATAGTAAACCCCTTTTAAAACGATTGTTTTCTTAGCCCAACCACACCTCTAACTATAAACATTTATAGAGGAATGGTAAAAAATATAAGATGAGCAAAAAACAGCAAGACAAATCCAAAAGCACAAAAAATCCAAATACACAAAAATCATGACCCCAGTGTCAGGTTTGTTCTGCTAGTTCCAAATCCCACAGCACATACTAGTAACAAAGTCTGGGAAGAGCAGGTGGGCAATTTCTCATATATACATGGGAAACAGGGAAATACAGTGCTTTCAAGAATGAGAGTCAGGTATGAAACCTAATTCACCAAAAATGCACATCACACTAATCTAGTTATTTATTTATTTATTTATTTATTGGGAGGGGGGAGGAGATAGGTTGTTAAAACACAGGTGTGAAGAAGCAACATTAGCATTTTCAACTTCAAACACTATTAAATGTAGACTGCTTAATATACATCCAGTCTCCTTTTGCTTTCCCACAATCGCAGTGTTGCCCAGGAACTAAGCCTACTGAAAGGAGACCTTTTTTTACTTTTTTCTTCACCAAGTTTTTGAATAAATCAATTTCCTGCATGGGAACAGGAACATAAGTGCCAAGACAAAGGGAACAGTAGGCACCCACAGCAAAGAGCACAGGAGGGAAGAAACAACTGCTTTACCTGGAGATCACGTGCATTTACCGGGCTAAAGGAACCACTGCCCTGCCTCCTGGGATACAACAACATGGATTTGAAATGCAAAGGACCAGAGAGACGTAACAGGAAAGGACAGATTTATTTCCACACTCCTAATACACTGTGCTCTTCCAGAGGATCTGAATTCTCCAAGGTTGCATTCTGTTTTCCTAGTTAACCATCTGGCAGTCTGCTCACAGGCAAGCTGCACAGACTGGGCCCTGCGAGAACCTCTGGCACAACCACAGAAGGGGCAAGGGAAAGTTCTTGTGGGAGGGACAAAGTGGAGAGGAGGGAAGCCAACCCCAAACCTTAACTCTGGTTTTCTTTCCAGTCTTTATGGTACACAGCTATCAGGCTCCTACACAAAAACATACTCCATAGAAGACTGAAGAAGCTGTCAGAGAGGCCAACAACATCTCTCTAGAAATGAGGTAAAAGTGAAGCCATGCTGCCTTAGATAAAATACTACCAACTCTTGCCTCTATCTAGCAAGGTACTGAAGAACTCCTGAAATGCCCTTAACTCCTATTCACAGTACACAATACAAGCAGAGATTCAGATCAGAAGACAGCATTGCACAAGAGAAATACAGACAATATAAACGGGTAATAAAACTGAAATATTCATGCAGTGTCAGCCTGTCAAAGCATCTATATGGTCTACCAGCTGAAACACTAGGATGAAAAAAACACAGCATTTCAGTATTCTTTCCATTTCTGACTTTAATAGTACATCTATTTTTATGTCTCAGAAATCCTTGAAATTACAAATTATTATACTTCTAATTAAATAACTGTACTATTTGAATTTAGGCATAATTATGAATAATTATAAATTCGTCCTTGGAGCTAGGTCTTTCTGCAAACAGATGTAAAATTTCACATCTGAACTGGATGAAGAACAAATAATCTGATGGAACAGTGCCTTGACAGATATTAAGCAAATATCAAACTATCATATAGATGCATTTCAGTTTATTAAATTGTTTAAAACTTAGTTTCACTTATAATTATGAATGAATGGTGAATAAGAACACCTTTTAGGTTAATATAAATTGTTACATACACACATTTATTCAACCACTCTGTAAATCTAACAAAGCAGTCAGAGGAGTGACTGCAGTGTGGTTTACAGACCTCGTATTAGCTTTAAATGCACCAGTTAGTTATTGCTGACAGTGACAACTGCAACAGCACCGAACTTCACTTGAGTTACCTTCCCAGCTATTCCTTTTATGACTGCACCATGGAATATTCTAATTCTCTTTATCCTGTGCAAGAAACTAGCTAGTACCCACACCATAGTTGAGAGAAAAACCCCATTCCAGCATTTTCTTGTACAAAGAAAATATCTTCTTTGTACAAGACAGCTTCAGAAAAATAAGGCAGTTCTCTGCAACAGAAAAATGAGAAAAAGCAAGGAGAAACAGAAGTGATCAGCTACTGTAAGGATCTGAAACATTACCAGAATGTTAGCAGGTAAATTCTTTGAAACATGGATGCTTAATGCAGTAATAGAATCTCATTAGCTCTCATCTGTTTGGTTTCTGGTTGTTGCGTGAGGTTTTGTTTGTCTGATTTTGTTTCTTTGTTTAAAGACAGGTTGGAAAATTGGCTGCCTAGGAAGGTAGAGCAATAGTAGGAAGTGTTCTGCATTACCAGTGTGTTTCAGCAGTTACAGGTCATCGACATCCTTAAACACTACTGCTGTGATGTTTTCCTCTCAGGAGTGCTTTATGTATATGGTCTTTAGCTGTTTTGCAAGCAAGCTCACATGCATTGATATTTATATTAAGAAATGTGAGCAAGAAAAGACACTCCTCATTGACAAACTCTGGCAAAACTTGAATTAAACCTAGTTCTCCCCATCACCTCCAGAAGCAATACTTCGCACATTCCTTCATAGAGCTTTGCTCACAGTGGAGGCAGGCTAACCCAAAACACACTGCTGTTACTGGACATGCTGCAACAAGGCTGCTGAAAAGCAGTAGGTGCAGGGCTTCTCCAACCTGACCGTGCGTGCCTGGCGCAGCCCTCCTGGGCACATACGGTCAGTTCTGCACAAAGCCTGCACATGCAGCACTGCAAGCGCATGACTCCATGGGCACCTGCACAAGGGCAGTAAACCTGTGATGCTTGGCAAGCACCAGCCACTCCTGTGAAGGAAGCAGGATCACATGGAACTTTGTGCATGGGGTATTTTTGTTTCTTAAAATAATATTATTGACATGGCCATCCTTGCAAATATTACTTGACTTACTTCTCAGTAGGTGAAGAGACTGCTCCCACCCCACGTTTGGGAGCAAGCCACTCTGCAGGGAAGAGTGGCTAGTGAGGAGAGCAGCAGAAAGAATTACCTGCTGCCACTGTTGGGAGTTGCTCTGACACCAATCATGTTGCTTCCCAGACTGATGGTCAGCTCTCTTACATTAACTGAAAACATTCACATACTATGAAATTTGCACGTCGTTCTGAAAACAAAATAAACACCACAACCAAAGACCAAAGTGAAGGCAGTATTCCATAGCTAGAATGACCACCTTCCACTAATGCAAAGTTAGAGATGCAACAAAAGAAATGCATGACTGGAGGCTTTTGTCACTTTTTTTTTTTTTTTTTTTTTTTTTTTTAGGTTTCCCATTTAATGGAATACCAACAGAATGGTAGATGATTATAAACAGAAGCCCAGACGAGGAACCAGTTGTACTGTTCCCAAAGCCAGCTCAGACATTCAGACATTTAACAAATTTGACAGACTGAAAGATGCAGCGTTAGCTATTAATGTTCTCTCGCCAGTATTTTCTGTATTAGTCTGGCAAACTGCAATTTAACAGGGGAAGGTAGCACTACACACTCACTGAGCTCTGAACTTCACTATTTGTACAGTATTCCTGAGTGTTTCTCTACAAACAGGATTTATTTTTGCCCCATACAGAAGTAAAAGCTTTTCATGTCTAGCAGCAGCAGTATCCATACGATACCTCTGCTCTTCTTGAGCTCATTCCTGATTCACAAGGCAAGGATCTCTTCATTCCTCAGCTATGTGATATTTCTCCTTTACTCTTCTTGACATTTTCAAACCCTTTAAGCTGCCCACAGATAAACATACACGAGAAGAATACAGGAAGATCCACAAGTCTTTAACTCGCTTCTCTGATAATCCCATTTTCAATTTTTCTGTTTTGGTTTTCTGTTGTTTGTTTTATAGCTGAAATTTAATTTTCTGCCCAGAGAAATTTTGGCTAAGTTTCCTGCTAAGAAAGTTTGATGCAAAAGAGATGTGACTTGTCTGGCCTTTCTAAATAGAGAAGGAATACTACTTCATAACATACATACTGGTAATATAAGAGCAATTCAAAGTATTTCCTGAATATGAAAGAAGAAAGTACCACATATACTGAGACTTGGCTTACCAGATAGATGGAGAGTGGATATTTCACTTGCTGACCACTCTACCAGGTCAGGAAAAGCATAACTCATCCACTGTGAAAGTGAAACCTAGGAGGGAGATGTATCTCGGGGTCTCTCCCACTACAGGACACACAGAATTCCAGTTCACGTTCTATTAATTTTTTAAGAAACACACGCACACACACACCATACAAAACTCCACTTTTGTGAAACCCAATTAAGGTTCCCATACTTGCTCAAGGTGCTCAGTGCAACACAAAGGAAGTAGCCTGAGTTCTGACTTCTGTGAGTGGGCATATTCATTTCTGATGTCAATAAGATAACAGAGACCTGTTTGCCTTCACCTCCCTGCTCAGAGCTCTACATAATCCCTCGAAGAAGTATTTTCTCTGTCTTTGCCCTCCATACTGAGTCTTTTCATATCCAAGTTTTTCCCTCCACTACTTGCAGACTGCTGTTGTTTAATATCACTGAAGCAGAGAACGTTAAGAGCAAAGTAAATATAGATCTAGTGAGCAAGTCTGCTTATTTTGCTTTAGAAACAGTGCTGAAGAAACAAAACTACCTGTGAAAACAATACATATTACAACACTAATTAAATGTCTCTTCAGTCTCTCCAGAGTATTTCACGTTTTCTCTATCTGCAGCTTATTCCAACGTCAGAAAGATATGCAATTTCAGAAAAATCAGACAACGCATCAGATAACCAAGCCTAGATTTAGTCACCTGATTTGAAAATTTTGGAAAAGGAAGCTTCTCAACCGCAAACGCTGGGTCCAGGTTGAAACAAAGGCACAATTCAGGAGCAAAACTCCATTTACTTAATGCCTCCCACTTCAGACTTACACCGTCAGCCACACATTCTCACACGTGTAAAAAGAGATCCAATGTTGATAGAGTATGAAACGTAAAGTTAGATGAAGCCTGTCAAACACCATATTTTGGAGACCTTTTCCCCTCACAAGAATAGAGTGATTGTACAGCTGGGTTTTGAAATACTAGTAGAAGGCACATTGAATCCCACAGATAAGTTATCCTTAATTAAGCAGCACAAACCTGTGATGGCCTGGTTGATAAATCATAGAGTAAGCGATGGCAACTACATCAGCAGCAGAACATCTTAGATTGCTGGATGTGATCAGCATATGGAGGCAAACAAGAACATCTCGCACATGGAAGATGAGAGAGAGTTACCCAGCATTGCTGCTCTTTAGGAGCAGTGGCTCCACACAGAGCACAGCTGATCAGGAAGACCCAACAATGCCAAAAGTAAATGTTAAAAACAATTCATGCAATGTATTGCATGTTAACGAATACTAAAAGCCAACACTGTAATACATAACTACCCTGGAGACAATTTTGACAAACTATGCATGGCCTGAGGCCAGAAAAGACTGAATTGCAAAGGAAATTCCCATTGTCCAAGAAAACGTAAATGGAACAAGCTACGAAGAGCTCTGATAAGTGAAGCACATTTATTTCCACTAATAAAACAAAACAATATTTATTTTTTGAAAACAAAGTTCATTCATTTTTGGCAGTATATATATTGCTAATACAACTTCACTAGCCTAACTGCCGATTTCCTGAAGAATTTGACAACTGAGCAGGATATAAGATCAAACCTCTGAGGAAAAATCCAGAGCCAACAGGCTCATAAACTAGCTTTTATGTTTGGACATGCAAATTAAAGTTCTCACTCCAAATCACTGACTGTGCCACTGAACACGAACTAGGCTGAATATTCACACAGCAGATGAGACCAGTAAAACTTGAGTTGTTTATAAAAACAAACTACAAACATTCAGCAGACCTAGGAAGAGTCATTTATACGGCCTTAGTAAACAACATTCCATTTTAAAAGGCTTCATGCTTTAAAAATAATGGTAGTACATTTCGAAGCTCTAAAGATGCGTAGGAATTTCAAACTGCAGATCAGGTGCTTCAGACATTTTTCTTATTTTCAAGAAGAACAGCTACGCACCTACGGAAGAGTTTAGTTTAAGATGCAACTTTAATTATAGTCATAATTCATACCCACAGCAAAAAGCTATCAGTTTCTGACTCCACAGATCAGAGGTGGACATCTAAGGTTTTTACTTATAATAAATGGCAGGAGCTGGATTCAAAAACAAGAGGTTTTAAGCCTGGCTTTAAGATGAACTGAACTTGTGATATACAATGTGATTCAAACTATTTTGTAGGGTTCACAGGAATACAAAGGGCAGACAATTTATTTTTGCAGCGGACCTCTTCCTCCCATCCCAAACACATCCCTGTGAGTAATAAATGTGAAAATAGACTGGGGCAGATTGAGAATCTACAACCAGTGCCTGTAACCACAACACACAGCAGCAAAACATAAGACGATGGCCTCGTGGTCAAAACAGATGGGTAGAGAATATTGAGAAACTGTAGTTATTCCTTTATTCTAAAGAAAGAAAATGAGTTCATGCTACTTTTAACGTAGGCCAGGAATCTGATGTCAACACAGAGCTAGTATCAGTCCTGTTCCTAATGATTAGCTACTTGTTTAAATCAATGAAAAGATGTTGATTTACAGGAGCTGATGACCTGGTATTGACCTTGTAATGGAAAAGCACAAACAAGACAGGACCTATTGTGATCCCCACACCAGGTTTATAATTACTCAATTTCAGTAAGACGCTGACATGAATACACAGACAGTATATTCAAGCTAATGTTAGAATAAGAAGAACACTCTCACTTGATGCTCTTTACTTTGCCAGAAGTTAAATATATCTTTGTGATTGCAGACATAAGCACACTTGCTCCAGACCTGATAAATGGTATGGTGGTTTTCCAAATCAACTGGGACAAGTCAGGTGACAAATGATTTCCATTAGCTTTAGCAGAATGGAAACAAAACAGATCAATACAAATGATTTGCAGCAAGTTCAGATCATAAATTTCCTTCTCCCCACTTCCATCATTTTAAAATAGAAGCTTTTTCCCCCCTACAGTATGAAAAAAAGCAATAGCGATCCAGAGATTTGATCATTTCAGTTACAACAAGCTGCTCATGATTTCAGCTTGGATTGCTTTTTAATCAAGCAGTAATTTTATTTGGGGATGCATATTATTTTAAAATATAGCAAACAATAAAAATGGTAATGACCAGAGTTTTGGAAAATGAATTGGATCCTACTATATAAATGCCCACACTGTCCTAAATTCTTCCTTTACGGTAGTAAAATTACCTGCTAGTTTGCTTATGCCTTTCCTCATTTGTCTATGAGGGTTTCCAAACCCTGCTGTAGTTTTTTTGGGGCACACCAATTCTTAAATCTTTGAGATCAATAAATAAAAGCAACAGCTTTTAAGCATATACAGCATGAACTAGCTTGCTCATTCTTTCCCCATTCTTTGTAGCTAGCTAAATTAATTCCGATTTAAAAAAATACCTCCTGTTTAACAAACTGTAGTCCAACACGTACCCATCTACTGCATATTGAGGAGGGATACACAATGATTTATGAGTCTGCTACTATGACAATGTCATCTATACTAATCCAAAAAGATGTTCATAAACAAGTGAAATGGGAAAAACATGAATTCCTTCCGAACAGGCTCAGGGCACCCTCCTTCAGAGATACACAGTACACTTCTACAAGAACATATTTTGGGAAAATTCCTTTGTAATATTATTTAACGTAGAGTTTAATGTGTTAAACTAATATGCTGAGATACTAAACTATAGATGCTTGGCATCTGCAGTTGCATTCTCTCTAAATAAGTGTACACAGCTATAAATTTATACTTACCAGCATAAATGATGCCTACTTAACCAGCACTGGTGCTGGGCTCACCATCCTGTAATACCTAATTGCACTGGTTAACTCTTAATATTAAAGGAAAAAAGGAAGATAAGCTTCCCAAACAATTAAATAGTCTTTCTTTGCAGTTTAAGAGTCTTCCGCTCTTATCACTAAAAATGGAAAAGAGGATAAAACAGAACAAGACAGACTCTTCCATACTGATACATTAATAATACCTTATTGAAACACCTCTCCTCAAGACAGAGGGGAAGGTGCAGGCTGGGACTGCCTCCTGAGAGTGCTACAGGGCACCCCCACCTCTCACCTGTTGAGCAGTCCCACAACAGGCTGCTGGAAGAACACAGACCTCGCCCCAGTCCACAACAACCCCAATTTCAGTTTTGTACTTGACAATGTAAGACAACTGCTACACATTACAAAAGGATTCAGCCCTGAGTTGGGATCCTATTTCCAGAAACATGGTTTAAGAAAAATGGTGCACTAAATCAAAACAGCATCATGGATTACAAGATAAAGCAAGCACCACAGTCTATTTGTATATATTAAATTTTCTCTAGAGAAATAAGTAACTTCATTTATGAAGAAGAAAATACCACCAGAGCATGATTTTATTGTTTGTTTAAATAAAACAGAGCTGTCTGGGAGCTAATTAGGATAAAATAGCCTCTCTTAGAAAGCTGGAATAAAAATCCTTAAGGAAAGACGTGATTTTCTTTACTTGAGACAGGACAGAATTTTAACAACAGTGCAGGATGGTCTATGTTGCAAATTACTCTAAGTACTGAGGAGCATTTCTCCATAAACACAAAAAAAAACAAAGTTCACAGATACATCACATGATAAATATTAAGCAGCTGTTGCTCTTAAAAATAATATGAAATACATTAGTATGATTTAATTCGAAGAAGGTAGAATGAGAACGTTTTTTAGCACAAGTTCTTGGTGAAATTATGAGATTTACCATTAAAGTTGGATTTCAGCTCTCTCCCTCTCTCTAGCACATGTATATATATACACACAGACACACCTGACTTCCCAAGGTTTCTCACAAATTCTGTGCTTTTTTGCATATACGATTTTTCCAATGTAAAGACTGAAGACAGAAGTACAAGCTCCGTAGCCTATATGCTCAGGAGCAAACTTAAGTGAATACGTACGTACACAGGAAACCAGTTTGGGAAATTTTAGACTACATTTCAAAATGGGTTATACACACACCTCTGCCACAGGCTGCCAAACTATCACAGTCATGTCACTGACTCTCTGTGGCTCCATCCTCTGAGAGGTTCCATGTAACAGTCCCAGTGCAGGCATCCCCCAAACACAATGCAGCCAGGCAGATTACAGTCAGTTTTTCAATCTGTCAGGAAGTACGGACTACAGTGGAGGGTGGGAAGCCATTACTAGTTGTCTATCTGTATTATTTTAGTTCTTCGCTTCCCACGCACATTCATCCCTCATGCCCTACTTGCTCAATCCAATTCATTTTGTACTACTTTAAACCAAAGGCTCAGATTTCTCATTCATGAAGACATCCAGGTAACAGAAATTCAGTGTTTTTCTTCCTCCTCAGCAGGTACATATTGAAAAAGCAAATTAACCCAAATAACTTCACAGCTTATTTCATCAGTTGGTTTAACATCTAGGAACAAGGACATGAAATCAGTTGTGAAAATATCAGTTCACTGTAACACACCAAGCTAGGAAGACACAGTAAAATCCAGCCAGAATTAGTGTTTCCGAGGTAGGGACTGTATTTGCTCAAAACTTAACAGGTCAGGAATAAGATAACGAATTATATCATGTATATTTACACGTAAATAACTGCAGTGCCTATACCAGCAGGGAGTTAGTTATGAAGCCTCACAGTGGAACCGTAGTATTTTTCTGCTACAAGAACAACTTTCACTGACAAAACGCGGTAGAAAGGACTGCAAGATGCTGTCTGTCAGCTTTTCTAAAAGCCTCCATTAGGTTTCCAGTGTCTCAGGCGGAAAGTAAGAGAAAAATCGCAGGAAGAGATGCAGCCTCTAAAATGGTGAGCAAATGACACTTCAGGGCTACAGCTGCTTCCCTCTGCAGGGGGCAAGGACAAGAAACAAGAAGAATATTTGGCAAAGATGTTCAAAGCGGAGACAAATACATAACGTGTGATCTATGGTGCTGTGTTCTTCCCTTGAACAAATTCCATTCCCAGATGGCCTGTAAGATATTAAACTATTGCTTATGTTTGCCATTCCAGCTGGAGACTGTATATAAACAAAACCACTTCTGTAAGCCTCTTTACAGTTCAGTGGAATATTTACTCTCACTTTTAAACAAATCCTTTTTATAATACATAGATCGGTATTAGATAAATATGAAATACATGGAAATTCAAGGTTTGTCTATCTCTACACCAGAGAGTTATTAAAAAGCAAGAACTTCTCTTGATCCAGCCTCCTAAAAAGAAAAATTAAGTTTATTTTAAATGGGTACTAACTACCCTCTGAGCCTTAAATTCTAAACACTAATGCAAGAATGAAAGCAGGAACAAAGATCCAATGAACCCAGGAAGCTTCTCAGTTTGGAGCAATTTATGAAATACTTTTTTGTTGCTGTTGCTTAGTGTTTGTTCAAGTGGTTGCACCTAAAAGGAAAAAAAAAAAAAAAAAAAAAAAAAACACACAAAAAAAAAAACAGATTGAGAGAAATATGTCCTGCAAAAGGAAAAAGGAATTCCCTGGATACAATACATGCATTTGTAATTCTTGGGCTTCCAATAAAGCTTCCATGCAAGCAATTACAGAGAGAAGTGATGCTGGAAGACAATGCTGAGAGCATTGAATAGATGCAGGCACAGCCAAATACTTTGAAGGGTTATAAAAGAATGCTAATAACATACTTGGAATACCAAACCCTTAGGCTAAGTGAATTAAAAGAAGCAAAAATATAAATTTAGCTCTCCGTGCCGATACTGATTTCCTGCTGGCAGGCTGGCAGCAGACCACCGCCCAGTGACAGAAGGCGGCCGGCCAAGCATCCGGCAGCTGCCCACTTTGTGGGGAGAGTGGGAGTGCAAAAGCAGCACAGACTGTGGGAACAAAGATCCTTGCACAAATTATCAAGT
Source organism: Aythya fuligula (assembly GCF_009819795.1). Classification (NCBI taxonomy): domain Eukaryota; kingdom Metazoa; phylum Chordata; class Aves; order Anseriformes; family Anatidae; genus Aythya; species Aythya fuligula. The sequence goes on along the minus strand of NC_045565.1, from coordinate 3,481,201 downwards.
GTACATCAGCTGATTTATGATGTCATGTTTAAAACAAGTTAACATTAGAGTTGATCTGATTTACTTAATTTTGCTTATTCCTACAAACTTCATGGTGAGTAAAAATTGTTACGTACTGGTATGTAAGAATGTCTGTACTTCAGGATGTACTTGCCCCAGGTTTTATCAACTCTACCTCCTTTTCCTCCAAGTACCTAGGTCCCTCATTAGCAAGTAGACCTGTAAGGCTAAATCTAAACTGAAGACAAACCAAAGTCAACAGAAATCATTTCCAGTGGCTTTGTGTAGGGTTGAGACCTGTTTAAAAATAGGAAGATCCTTCCAACTGTAATGGAAAGTCCGCCCTATTAAGTGTGGTCCTGGTCCCTATCACCTGGATAGTTATAAGGTATTAACTGTACAAACTAGGCCTTCTAGAGAACATGATTAACATTTCTGTGCTGTAACCTTTGAGGCTCTTTTCCTTCCTGTAAGCCTCTGCTCCTACCTTTCTGCTCTCAGGTGACCTGTCTGTTCCCTGCTGCTTTCCTTCCTCTCTCCTCTGAGTCCTCCTCCCTGTAAAGTAATTCAAGGTGGGACATTTCAAGCATACTTCTATGCTCACTTACTTGTCGACAGAAGTTCAAAGACTATCCCCAGAATTTCTGTCCTCTTTAATAATAAATATGTGCTCAAATGAGATGGTGCACAGGGAAAGCCATGCAGCTGTGGGAGACATCCTCTCCTACCAGTGTGATGTCAGGCACACAGACAGGTCATTCCTTGGCAGGGGAAGAAATCTACTGCTATGCTAAATTGTTCCTCTATTTCCTTTTTTTTTTTTTTTTTTTTTCCTTTCTTCAGTGTTATCATGCAACAAAGTAGTTTTACAGCTGATGCAGCATCTACAGCTGCCTTTACCTTTACAGCTGGGCACTTTTTTTTTTTTTTTTTTTTTTTTGTGGAAGAATGAAGGGCCTCTTTTGCTGATTTTATTTATGCTGCTGTAAGATGGGAATAACCACTCCTCAGCACGCTTGTAAAACGAATCACTATACCAGGGTAAATGGATAGCAAAGCTTAGTAAAACATAGGAACTATTCTACAGGTATTTTTCTTAAAGCAGCAAATCAAACAAAGGCTCCAATCAACAGAAAAATCTGAACATTATGAACTGCATTTAACAGTACAAGTAGCGTCCATCCTTTATTATTTTTTTTTTTGACACAAGTTTGATTTTTATTTACTTGTATACAAAGCATTAACATAGCTCATGCTTCCATTTGCCTAACACCAGTTCTACCCAACCTCTACTGCCTGCTGGATATAAATACAACTCCAGGCCAATGGCTGCCTTCGTTTTACTTATACCTATAATCTGGAAGTCTTTCAGCTTCTGTTGTACTGCTAAGATGATTGAGATCAAGTACCCTGAAAGCTAAGACTGATTTTACAAGAGCACATTTATTCATTCTTTAAAATATTCTCATAACTTCACTGCACTCAACAAATTCCTGGTTCACTTTTTTTATCCAGACTTCAGCATCAGTTGCTTCTTCATCTGGACCTGTACACCTCCCGTCAGGCAGGTTTTGAGCCACGTACAGCCTAGGGACAGCAGGAATCAGACAACGTGGAGCTTTGTGCTTAGGTCTTTCTTGTAGCTCTAGCACAAGATACGCAGTTTCAAACTAACTTTACACACCAAGAAGGGGAAAAAAAAAAAAAAATCCTGCTTATGCCTGAAAGCATTGAAAGCATTCAAATTCTTGTTGAGTATTTATGTCAATCATTAAAACGTAGTTTCCCTGTTCCAGGTTTCATTCAGACAAGGCAGGTTTCAGTGGCTATTTTGCCAAGTGTTTCACTACTGCAGCTATACAAATAACCCAAAGGAAGCAGCACAGGAGGAGTTGCTGAAGCAGCCAGATCCCCGACAGGTCAGTGCCAAATTGCTGCCATTGCAGTCACCCACCTCCCGGGACTCTAGCACCTGCCATTCCTGCCCCCACCATACGGTCTCTTGGCAGGATCAGGGAACAGAAGCCCTGACCCTATTTGCAGCTCCAGGCAAAGCCATCGCAGGAGCCCACTGCAAGTTTAACGGGGGTAAGGACCCCTCTGGAGCAAGGAGCTGCAGCAGGCACACGCCAGCAGCTAAGAGAAAGGAAGCACCCCCTGCCCTATCCTGCAGACCCCTAAGCTACAGGGAAGACACAAAGCCCCAAACTACTAAAACAATACAGAAAGGCGACAGAACAAATAAAGGCAGAAAACCCCTCCATTTTATGCCAAGCCCCAGACAGCCCCATACCCAGCAGCACAGGCAGCCCTCTCTTAAATGAGACCCAGAGGTGAAACTGCCATAAAGGACAGGGTGGGGGCTGTGGGCATGCAACTCCTCCACTTCCACCTGCAGACAGGGGGCCAACACCCCCACGGGTCCCTCTCTGCCCCCAGGCTTTGGTTCCTTCAGCTGTGCCGCTGCCTTCTATATCCTGGAAAGCCATTGCTTTTTGACTATGTCTTAAAGCACACACAAACAAAACCAAAGTGTCCCAATCTCCCTCTAAAACAAGGATGTGCAGCATTCAGCTGAAACAACAGCACTTTGTTTTGTTAACTATACATTTTAGCTTAGGCTGTTTAGGGTTTCTGGAAGGAACCCATATTAGTACAATTACGCCACAAATCACTCCCACTGATTAACCTGACAACTGAATTAAAGGGCTGCTCTATTTCGAGGCTGAATGTAACAGAATCTGTGGTTGATGATTTGCCAAAATCAAAACATCCCAGGCAACACCCTTCTGATCACAACTAGGGATGAAAAAGCCAGGTAGCTCTACTGATCCACGCGAGACCTTACTGCCAGGACAGTACTCAAGTCCCTCGACACCCAATTCTTACATGCACTGTGTGTAGATACTGCTTTGCTTAGTGTCAGCAGGCTCAGCATCACAGGCCAAAATTAGTTCCCAAGACACATATACTAAGATCCAGGAATAACAGCAGCTGTCATACTGCTTTCATTTCCCAATGAATCCCAGTTTTTGTTAACAGTACTTCTGATTAAGACTAAATACTACGTCTGCTTTGATAGCAATACCTAGTTATAACTAACAAAGTGCCTTAATGTGGAAGTGAGAGAAGAAGGGAATGGGACAAACTGCTTGTGTTTTGGCAATGCAGGCAATTTAATGCGAACTGCTTCCTCGCAGCATTAGCCATACCCTTAAAGCCAAGGCTGCCAGTATTATTCCTTGAATAAAAAGCAGTCAGCTTGATCACTGAGCAGACTGGTTGTTCTGAGAATAGGAAGCAGCAAAGTTGGGTACTTAGGAATTCTTATCTGCAGAAACTATTAACTGAGCATAAATCTGCCATAAAACTTTTGGCTGTGGATGCAGGCTCCTGGAAAACACAGCAAGCCTAGAGCACATTTTCCCCCACAGGGAGCCATTCCCCTGGCAGCAACATGCAGCCGTGCTTTCCTTGGCTCACATTGTCCCGGCAGAGACAGAGACCTTTAATTTGTGATGCTGCTGTGTATAGAGGAGCCACTGCGGAGCACTTACACCACTTGAGGAAGGTGCTTACGCTGTGTTATGCCATGCTGCTGTTTGTGATGCACAGAATTTGTCTGTTGTTCCCCCCCTGTCCATGCACCAGCAGCTGGAAAGGTCAAGAGCACCCGTGTCATCCCATGTCGTTTGCATTTGCTGGTAATAAAGCTGTGTAACTCGCTGTCTGGCTGCTCCATTTCTACACAGCCCATTCTGTAAACAGCAACATTCAACAGTCAGCTTTCACGTCAGCAAGTCCAGTCATGGAAATTTCACTGCTATCCAGAGATGCTATCACATATTTTGAGAAGTCATAATATCATCTGACTAATGCTCTAGGATTTGATTCTCCTCTCACTGGCATCATGAATGAAGAATAAATTGGCATATGCCAGACAAGTTATAAACAAACAAATCCACAACTAAATGTCAGAAATAAGTCAGCAAAAACACTCATAAGAAATCAGGCAATGGAGATACTGAACCACGAGAACTTAGTTCTGGTCCAAAGTCAGAAGTATCACTTCTGGTTACTCCCTAAGTCTCCATCTTGATGCAATTATTGCTTTTAAGTGCTTAAGGAGGGTTCTCAAAATTTAAGTCCAGATTAAAATGCCTTTTTTTTCAAGTTTACCCTGCTGAGGTCACTAAAGCCTCTTTAGAATGATGACAGTGAGGTTATCTTTTGTTGTTGTTTTTGCCTATTGAGAGTAGAGCAGCTAACATATGTAAACGAAACTAAATATACATCCATCCTTATTGTAGTAGGATTTGGAGTCTGAGTGCAGAAGAAAACCACTGGATCCCTCCACTTGGTAAATTCCTAGCAAGCCCTAAACTCCATTCCAAATCCCAGAGCACTCAGACAAAACACTGTAAGGTTAAAAGATGCAAAAACCCATGCATTTCTTTTACTTTCTTTCAGACAAAGGGCGAAAATGGAACGCTCACCGTAGCATATTATTCCACCCATTTTTAGAAAGCAGAGTGAAGTTGAAAATATACCCATCTAAATCCTGGAGGGTGAGGGGCAACCAAAACACTAAGGTTTGAAAACCTGTGCTAATTTACCAGGTAAGTACTATAAACTTATCTGTGTTTGTTTTTTTCACTGAGGTTTTGGCAATGGAAGAACCGAAGTTCAGTCCTTGGCCATGGCCAGACCTTGATCCTCTGTCACCCGCCCTCAGTCACAGCAGCCTGCAGCACAGCACATCTTCTGATGCTAGATGGCATGTGAACCTCCAGACACTCCAACTAGCTACTTTAGGACAAACATCTTTAATGCATTCACTTGCAAATTAGGCTCAAGCACACCAACATTTCCAGAGCACTCCAAGACCAAATACAACCTCCAGGGCTACTGTTTTTACAAGGATGTGCCTAGCAGCTTTCCGCTACCTTTTGTATTTCACATTAGATAAGCATCACTCAAATTTACTGCACTTCTAACATACAAAATGATTCTCATCTTTGCCCACTGTAGTCATATTTAGAACTATACAACATTACAAATGAACAATAAAGATCCATTAAAACAGAACCAAGCGTTTTACGGAAAACAAAATAAAACAAAAAAACTCTTCATGTTTTAACAAGAACTTATCTGCAGATAAGGAAGTCTATTTTTAAATAGTTTCTTAATTAGCATTTCTCATCTGATATTCCTGAAATAGAAGTTAGCTTCACATTTTATAAACAGAAGAAAGCCAAAAACAGCAGAGTGAGTTCTACTGAGACCATGTCAGGCTCATATGTACAAAGCAAGGGCCCACCTCCACTGGATCCTACCATTTCCTCTGAGGGCTATAACGTTATAATTAAATATGAATTACGTCTGCTTAAATTGACATTTCTTTGTCATGTCAAGGAAAATAGTACTCCAGAGTCATCCTGAAGAGCAGAAGGCAAGAGCTACGTGCAAATCAATGTCTACGTGGTATCATCTTTGAAAACAGCTTTAAAAAACAAACCAGACATGATCCTCTGAGCAATCCAGCACTGATGATCCAGGTACAGTCTAAACAGAGCACTTGTGCAGACCATGTCCCATAGCAGAAGGCCACGCACTCTCCCATTAATGACAACATGATACCGATAGCCTTTTTTATGGCTCTGTGTCCATAAACATCTGAATAAATTTAACAGCTGCCAGGTCATACAGAAGCTGTAAGATGATACATCTTCATTCGCATAGCACCACCACACCTTTAAGAGCAGAATCCCGGATCTCAGTACCGATAAAGGTCTGGTTACTTCACCGACCCACAAAGTTAGGCTACAGATCACTTTAAGACTCCATACTGCACGATGTTTTGCTGAACTGGAGCATGTGTGTAGAAGTTAACTTTGTGATACAAGCAATGCTATCCAGAAATGTTTAGCAGAGAAAGATGATTGTGCTTTGTCACTTACATTCCCAATGGGTGTGAAAAAGCAACATCTGTTGAGAGACGGCTTCTACTCATTTGGTACCGAAATCAACAGTGCTTGGATCCCCCTCTCCTCACCCCAAGCACAAATGCTATTTGAAGAATTCATTTATTTCTACCATCCCTGAAAAAAACTGCTCTCCTTCAAAGCAACAAACCCTAACACTTAGATAAACAGATGTTATACCCATCATACAAAGTTGCAATTAGAAAGAAAAAAAAAATAATTCTGGTCTATTAACATTTGTAGAATCAAAACACAGTTCACAAAATATATGTTCAAGCCCAGGTCTGCAGATTGCTAAACTTGACTTTTAATTTGAGGAGAAATAGCAAAATTCTTATCAAATTGCTATAGATGCTTGAAGGTTAAACTAATGGAATTATAATTTACAGATTTTAGCACACAACCACCACTGGATTGCTGCAGAAATTTGATAAGGCCCTTATCTTTCAAACCGACCACACTACAAGATGTACAAATCATATGCTATTATCCTTTAGTTCCCCTTCTTCTGGGAGAAAGGCCAGAGTGCCTGCATTCAATATGGATGAAGGCAGTACAAGATGTCTCCACCATTTTAAATTCCGGCTGCAGTAGATTCAGCATAGAATATGGTGAAACTGAAGTTGGGGGGGATTATTCCCCTTTTTTTTGTTTGTTTTGTTTTGGCATTATTGTTGTAAAAGCAAACCCATCTACTCCATTACCAACAGCCCCCTGCCACTGCTCCTCAAGGTGACGTGTTGTAACTCAGAAGGAGCATCCTAGACCAGAGCAGCAGCTTCATGTCATATTTCAAGTCATTTTGATTCCTTTCTATTCTGTCAAAAAATTAATCTGCAAGATTCACACGCACACACACACACACTCACACAGACACACCTCATCATACTTTGCAGAGCACATTTCAGACATTCAAGCTGTGGGACTACGCAGCTTCTCTTATTCACAGTAACTCTGCACTGAAAGAGAGCCCACTCACATTCACCAATTACTGCTCTTAGTTGATTCTATTAGTTTCTAAGAAAGCAGTTGAATTTGTTTGACTCCTGCCTAAGACTGTTAAAGATATGAGATGGAAATATACAATATTTATTACTTCCACTATTCTGTAAGAGCATAATGGACTAGAAACCGTTTCCTTGATTCTCAGTGCACTGGTCTTCATTCATTTGTACTGAAAAATAAATCAAACGCTGATACATCATGACTGGAGTATTTTGTATCGTCTGTAGTGAGATAAATAACTAAACATGCAGAGCAAGAGAAATACAACTATAACATGCTTAGTTCTGTGGGTTGTTTGTTTGTTTGTTTAAGTATATCTGCTTTAGTGCAACCCAAAAAGAAAAGAGAACTGTAATAGAATACAGCAAACTGTTAGCCTAAACAAAGCACTGAGCAGAAACGTAAAAATACTCAAATGGCAATTACACAATCTGATAATCTGAAGTAGTTCTCCTGACTTAAGTACAGAAAACCATTTTCCTTTGGCTGTCTCCAGGAAGATAATTTATTTCAGTAGTGACCTGCACCTGTAATGTTATTATTCTCCAATATACAAGTTCTTCTTTCCCTTTTCCATTTATTTACATAGCATCTGCACATGAAACACTCCCATACACTTCAGTCAGCATGAATCATCGTTACATTTTAGTAATGGACACGCTATATCCTACCTGCTTAGCAGCAGACCATACAAGACTCACTTAAAGCAATAAATGCAGGTAGACAGTAAATGTAAATATTTCACTTAGTTAATATATATATACACACATAGCTTCTAAATGTTTCCTGTGTAGTCCTTAGGTGTTTCTTTTATCTGTGCTTTACATGACTACTAGGCCTTCACGATTAACATAGATTGTTGTTATATTCCAAATATTCATGTATACGAAACTGTCTGTGCTGCCATACAAAACTGCTTTAGTAATTCGCCTCTCTCCCTGTATCCAAAGTATTTGCATTATGGAAGCATCTACCCCCTTCTCCTTGCTCTGAATATCACCATTCTCAAGTTTTTTTCAAATTCAGCACTTCCTCTCTTTACACCTTGGTTTAAGGACATGAAGTCGACAAACCCAACCCACAACTCACGGTGCGGATCGGTTAAGAGTGCAATCAAATGAGCGTAGACCCGGTGGCACGATTCAGTGCATGAGCTCCCAACAGGCCACACAATCAATAAAGCAGCTTCCATACAGCCTCACGCCAGAATTACCAAGCTCTATTTTACCAAGCGGATTAGCTCAGTTGCAGTAATACAGTGACATTATTATAATGTGTTCCACTCTGCAGCTAGCCCGGTGTCCGCCAGCTTTATGTCTGTCCAATACTCCAGTGCATAGTAAAAATACACATACATTTGCTTAAATTTTACAGCTCATGCTGAATCTTGAATTTTCAAGGCACCTGGAAGTCAAGTAGTAATGTGGTCAAGACATAGGTTTAAAAAGAAAAAGAGTCATGCTCTTTTTCTCATACAGATCCACCACGAATGCCTCAGAACACTTCCTCCTGCAACTTACCATCATCTTTTTTCTTCTCACCACCCTGCCACTGAGACTACACTTATAAAAGTACTTTATCATGTTTTGGTTTAAGAGTTTTTTTCCATGAAAAATCTCTGTGTAATAGAGCATTCCATCACGAGGCCCACGGCACATAGCCAGGTCTCTGAAAGGGAGTTTGATGATAGATAAAGGTAATTATAGTGTAACATTTGCCATACTACAATTTAAGGCTATGTCAGCAGTTTCTCTGCTTTAAGAGGCTTATAACTCTATGAGAGCCTCTGGCCTGAAACTTGATAAATACATCTACTGAAAAATAATCTGAAATGTGGAGTCAATGAGATGCCTGGAATTGAAAAACACTAATGCCAAAAGTAGTCTTGGAGTGGTAGTGGATGGAAGATGAGATATGGGTTGCAAAGAGATCTGATTTCAGTAGATAAGAAAGGCTAATGGGCATGTGAAAGGAAGCCAAAAGAATTTTAGTAAATAAGACAGGTAAGGGACGTGTGCTATATCTTCCGCTACCTATTGTGCAAAGAAACTGAGGCAGGAAATTCTGAGATTCCTCACGAAAAACAGTTCCTGATAGAAAACAGGAAACACATTTCAAGAAGCAGCTGAAACCAAATCTGCAGTTTAAGCAGAAGCTGAGAAGCTTATGAGTCTGCGCTGAGACGAGAGGTCAACTAGTGAGTCTTCCTCGTCACCACTGATCTTCATCCCCACAACCCCCAGCGACCACTACGAGAAAACACTGCACAAGCGTGGATAAGAGGAATCTATGAAAATGACTCCCTGGAACTAATTTTAATAAAAAGTGGGGATAGGTCATGCATATGTATAGGCATACCGAGAAACTTCATGCATATGTAACTCTTCACCACATATAACCAAGGCAAGTGCTGCGTTGGGGTGTGCACGATTTTGGTGGGACTACTCCGTGTGCCGTGCAGTGCTGAATAAACATAGCTACTTTACAATCTTACTCACTGTGGAGTTTGCTTTGTGCACGTCACCAGACAGCTCAGGTCCAGGAGTCCTGCAGACACATCAGTTGGGTGATGCACACCTGAGCCAGTATTTCACTGCTGAAAAGCTCAGGAAAAGCATTCAGATGCCATATTCTCCAGTATTTGCCACAGCCTAAGGATGGCTTGGTTTGCTCGACACAGCTTAACTGCAAGTCCAGATCCTACTTCCAGATTGGAGCCTCTTCCAATCCTACAGCATCCCATGGAGTGGGGCAGAAGACAAGAGCCATGACAGCCCTCTTCCCCCTCAGGCTTTGATTTCTGTAATGTGCCTTTTACAAGAACAGCATAAAATTTCACCAGCTGTGTTTGAAACGTAGAAGAATTTCACATAGCCATAAAACAGTCTTTTACTAGTGTCTGTCCTCATCTGTTACAAAACGTTATCATCTCCTTTACAGAGGAGTGAAGGAGAAGTGAGGAAAAACACCACTCATGTCCATAAAGTTACACTACTATTTTAAAAGTTAGAGACTAATACAATGTTTAGCATTTCTTCAAAAAGTCACCACAAACAGCACGAACACATCACCTACCTACTTACACTGTAAAACAAAGTGAAAACTCATATCCTGATAAATCCCACCAATACCTCCCAACCATAAATCCTTAAAGAGCTATCTCTGTTATTTAGCAAACACTGTAAAACCACAACCTGGCACTGGCCTGGAGTCTGTTCATAAAAGTGGTATCAGTGGGTAACATTTCCTCTTCAGTGGAAAGCTGCAGGATGCATACAGAGCAGGTAACTCCACATTGCTCCTCTCGCGGTACCTTCTGGAGAATGGTCACCTCGGATTAGGTCTGGCCCCAGGTGTGCAGACAGGGGAAACAGTAGACATATACCCTCTGCTACCGGTTCACAGATGATAAAAATCTAAGCACTGTAAATGTGGGGTTTTAGCAGAAGCCATCCTACAGACGATGCATAGGATGTAAAGCGTCTCCCATTAACACCCACATGTTGCCAACAGACACAATTGCTTGACCAAGAAAATCCAGGAAAAATAAAGGGCAACATACAAATTAGGTTACATCGTACCTGAGAGACTGAAACTCTCAAGGGGAAACCGCAGTAGCAGAGATCCCAGTAAGACTTCTGGATGAGAAAGACTTATCTGGCTTGGGAGATTTATAGAGAATGAAGCAAAAAGGATGTGGGAACGTTTTTAAGAGCATTTCAGAAGAGCTTTTTGATATGGGTAAGCTGAAAAGGGAACCTTAAATTAATTCATTTTGGCCACTGCAGTTTGTAATCACAGAGTAAGAGAAACATAAATGAAAGTGAGAAAAGGGAAGGCTGGTTCTTTACAAGGAGATATGGATATATATTTTTTTATGATTGTCTCCATATTCCATATAGTCCATGGTGGTTTTATTAACCTGCTGCACACACGAGAATTATGTTGTAAAGTAAGGTGACACCAACTATGTATAAGGCAGGGGAAAAGCACTGTAGGAAAACTTGCTTAGACTGGAAATGAGGGCAATGCAGGATGATAAAATGGCAGTAAAAAGGAATATATTAACCAAGCTTAAATAAGAAACCAAAGTGGTAGAAAAATTATTGTAAATGAAATTATATGTCAGTAGTTAAAATCAAGTTTCTCTTTGATTCCCTTCTTTCCACTCTAAGATAGTCCACAAGTGGTCCTAATGGGACCGGATGGTGAAAAGGTCACAGGCTGCCAAAAGATCTTGTATTCTCCTCTTACAGGGTTAAAAGCAGGCAGCACTCAGCTAGTACTAAAAGACGGTTCAATTAAAATTCACAAAGTTATTGATCTTAGCCCTGCTCCAGTGGACCCTATTTCTGCGTCTAGCTCATAAACAAGATGATACAGAGAAGAACTATTGATTTTCATATGATATCTTTTTGGATGTGTTTTTTTTAGAATCTTAACATTGCATCAAGTATTCTAAAACAAATAGGCGTAGGGTGGTCACTTCTGGCAGACAGCAAAACCGATCTGCCAACCATTATAGATGGGGGAAGGCTAGATAAGTTCAACTTCAACTCAAGTTTCCCACCCAGAAACTAAAAAACAAAAAAAAAAAAATTAACTGCTTGGATTTGAGTGAAAGGTCTACAGTGAAGAAGCGTTAAAAGAAGGCACAGACAGAATAAATTTGAACAGAGTGGAAACCAGTAAGTCACACCATCACATGGACAAGACCCTCAAATGGTTTCTGCAGTTTTCAGAGCAGCTGTCCCCCAGCTTCCCCTCCAAACCCCACTGCTAGAGCAAAGCCCTCTGGCAGTCACCCCTTTGCAACACCTTTTCTTCTGTACCCAACTCAGCATTTACTACTCAAAGGAGACATCCAAAGTTCATGCAGGGCTCCACTGTGTCCACCAGGGTGGAAGTTCCTGACCTGCTGTGACAGCTTCACCACAAAATCCAGCTACAGCACTGACACACACACATCATGCTGCAGAAGGCCACCGCTGTTGTGCCCACTACCCTCAGCGCAACATCAGGTCTGTAGAGAATAAACAAAGCCAGAAGTCCATTGGCACATGAAATAAAGAATAAATTTGCTTCCAATTAAGCTTGTTATGATTTGCTAAGGACACTCTAGCAGGGCAAGAGACAACTCAGCCGCCTCTCAGCCTTGCCCTGGTGGCTGCTGTCAAGGTGAGGGAGAATTTCTCTCCCAAGAAGGAACTCGGCTGGCTCCGCCAGTGGCAGCTCTTGGAGCAGAGGATCAGCTGGATGGCCAAAAAGGGACTCAGCGAGGAAAGCCACTGCCACAGCAGCTCCCCTCAGGAAGCAGCATGCCCATCACCCTGACATCCCCTGGGATGAGTTTCAGGTGACAGTGCCAAAGTGTTAATATTAGCAGTGCTATCTGTCACTAGTAAAAGAGGTAGAAATGCTCTCCCCTCCTTCTTTACCAACCTTTTAGCATTTTCTCTCCTTGTTAGCCACAATGGTGCATGGACTTCCTTTCCATTTTTTAACTATTCCTGAAGTAATAAAGCATGCCCATATGGAGAAACAAGCATTTACTAGTGAAAATGAAAGAACTGAGATCTGTTCAGATCATGGGCATTAAAACTGGAGCTTTTACCGTTGCCCTTTTCCTTACAATAATTCATTTAATCACAGAGTGTGCAGCCAAGTCAGTAATTCTGTACAAATGCTGGCCTTTGCATCCACATAGTTACAACCTGATGCAAAACTTACCATTCCCAAACCTCACCTACATGAGTCACCATACATGCAACTATTTGTGATAAGCTCGATTTGTAAACATTACACGCTTTTCCTTTGAATAAAATTTTGAATAATGGACAACACGTACTGGACATATTAAGGGTAGCTAAGAAAGCAAACAGAACCATAGCACCCTGAAGAAAATAAAACTAGCATCCTACTTGGAGGAAGAAACAGAAAGTAGAAGAACATCTTATTTTAAGAATCCTTTTATCTGCAAATTGGTTTGTTCTCAAAAAAAAAAAAAAAAGTAATGAGACTACTCTGACGCCAGAATTACTGTGTGATCTGTTTTTAAGCAGAGACCACTTCAAAACATTCATTTGTTAGGGGGGGGTTGTTTAAAGCCGAGCAGGTTCATAAATGTTTTATTTTCAAGAGACTAAACCATAGCCTGTTTTGACTCCCCTTTTATGATCTTCTTAATCCATATTATTTTAAGAAATACAGAATTTGCTTGTAAATAAATGCTATGTGACAGAAACCATTCAGCTTTGCAGGAAGTCAGATGAATTTACCAAGAACAAATTGTGCCAAACCAGTGTGGGCTACTACTCCTCACCCTATTTTACCAGTGCTGACAAACAGATCGATTCTTCCAGAAAAAAAATCCAGGTTAAGCATCCTGGTAAGTGATGCTCTAGTTTCTCTTTGTGCTTTTGTAAGTACAGCATTATGCTTGCTTTCCCCTGCACCACACCTGACCACCACGGCTTCTCAAAAGTAACTGCTGAGTCCCCTCCAATTAGTTCCTTAATTAAGAGCTTCCTAGGATGAAGTTCATTAGACCCAGCTGTTTTGGGAAAAAGCCCAGAACCAGAACATTTTAACTTGCAATCGTAGCTCCTTGTTACTGAACCAGATTTAGCAAAGTTAACACATGTAGCTTGCTTTTGATATATATATATTTTTTTTTAAAAAAAAAAGGAAGGAAAAAGAAACCCAACAGCTTTTACACTGTCATCACTAGCTTTCCTTCACTTCCAAGTAGCAAACCAATACTTTCTTGGCTGCCTGCTTACTGACAATGTAGTTTTGGAATTTATTTATATATATTTTCAAACTTTTTGCCCATTTATGTTTAATTTCATGTCTTGGCCTTTCTACTTTTATCCGTAAGTAATTGCACTAATATTTTACCAGTGTTAGTGAGCTGACCTTGTTTTCATCCTATACGCTCAGTTCCTTCACACGTTTCAAGGCAGCAGAGTGCTCATTATCTTGTCAGATTGATCTACTAACATCTCATCTTTCTTATGCATCACTTATATTTTACCAGTAGTAGTTTCTTTGAAGAGCTTTTTTTGAGCTCCTTTCTCTTTCATACCTCAAAAACCCTACACAAATTGTTTCCTGAAGCCTGCTTTATTGGCTTGGGTGAGGAGGGAATATAATTGGGTTGGGTGGGTGTTTGTTTTTTAAAATGTTGCTGTTCTCTTCCCATCTTTTCAAAAAGATAATAAATTCTGTCATTTTACAGTCGCATGCCAGGCCAACTTCCACTTCCACATTCTCAGCCAGTTCCTCCCTTTGGTAAGAAGCTCATCTAGATGGACTCCCTATTCCAGCTGCTCCCTGCACCTTTGGCACCAAAAACACTCAGCAGGGAAATGGCAAAGCTTTACTAGAGATGCTGTGCTCAACTCTTATGTTTTCCCGTTCCTAGCACACAGCTAGATTATTTTATGCCCTGTTTCCTGTATATTGGATTATTCTCCTAGCTGTTTTTAAGAAGGTGCATCCAACTGGTCTTCATGGTTTGATTTGTAAGATTTTGCTGTTGTGACAAGGCTCATGTGTACTGCCTAACTATTTATGTTGCAGTCACGCAAGTTACCACTTCAAGTACATCATGCTGGCAACACTCATGCGGTAAGACTTCAGTATCCTTTCATCTGTACACAGGCATGGAAGCCTTTTCCTAGATTAACTCACTCTTACCCTTCTTACCATGCTATGATTGCGAGTAGCATTCACTGTGCACAAAGTTGGGCAAATGTTTGTAAAATCTCCCATCATTGCTGTTCAAACTGGGGCTTCTGTCACACTTTTCTCTTGATCCAAGCCCTTCTTCCTGGGATAGCAAATTGGTGCACAAAATTGTTCTTTTTTACATTTAGTTTTCACTGTTCCACCAGCTTTTTCATTACCTTTGATCCACTCTTCCACTTGTACCATTTTCAGTACTCATGACTCCCCTCTAGTATGAACCAGATATAACATAATGTGATTTCCCCCATCTCTTTGCCTTGTTTTCCATCCCCTCTTCTCCTTTTATAAGCAGCTTCATCTCAGGTGTCACAGCTGAAGTTTTTATATGAATTTTTCATATTGCATTTTCTCCCATCCATCTCCCTTGATCTCCCTTGTAATTACTGTCTTACACGTACTCTTACTCTTTTCCTTACCACTACCTTTGGCTTTTTCCCCTCCCAATTAAAGAGGGCTGAAAAAAATCTTAACATTTCACTTTCCTCTCCAACTATTTACCTTTTCCCTTTAGCCTAGGAGTCAAACTTGCATCTCACCTACAAAAGTGACCTCCAGCACAGTAAAAATGTCAGCATGTGATTTTACACTACCTTTCCCAGTGATGCACGTACCTTTGCACAGGTCAGCACACTACGATGTTGCTCAGCCACCACTCCCATGTTAGACAGTCTAGACCACTTTTGGCTGACTCATCTCATGCACTTACTTTGCTGTGCACTGACTAAACAATTTAATTACCTGTGAACTAAGATGGAAGACAGTAACTAAAGATCTTATTTCTACAAATCTCCAAATATACAAGCTCTTTAACTTAAATCTGAAGAGCAGCTCCTAGCACCTGTCAGCTTATGAGGACTGTACTTCTCTAGAAGAAAAAAATAAACCCTCAAAAATTAGAAGCCTTTAAATCTTGCTTCAGGCCGAACAGTTCAATACAATATTAATATTATTTATATTGCAACCTGTGCTATTTGTCAGGATCCCAGCTTGTAAACAGGCCATATAATGTTGCTAACAAAAGAGTGACTAGTTTTTCCTCTACACTGCTCACAGTTGAGGTCACATTATTGGACAAAAGGAGACTAAGTTCTTAGAATATGGTAAAAATGGAAAAACTATTTTTCAAATGCTTGATAAAGGCCTGACTCTACAGAATGCCAGGTGCTGCTAAGAAAGCAGAAGATGTATAATAGCTGCTATTAGATTCTGTCAGTTGAAAAGTAAACACTGCTTAAGCAGCCATCCTCTGATTTCACATTGCGACTTTCAAGCTCCCTTTTGATCCACAGTCTATACTTTCTTCAGATTGCAACTTCAAAACGCATTCAAGCGCAATAAAGAAATCACTGACCTGCTCCTTCGTGCGCTCAGCAGCACACCTTCCAACATGAGGATAACATCCCCGAGAGTCATCTCATTTTAGTTTTTCCTGTTTTGTTCCTAAAATCAATACATATGTAAAAATGTTGTCTTATGGGACAAAGGGGAATAATACTATTCCAGACCATCTGGGCTACAAAAATAAGCAGCTTGATTTACAGAAAGGCAAAAATCTCAGCCCAGGAATTCAGTGACAGACCTCTAACTGGTTTCAGAGTGAGGACCAAAGTTATGCTGCAGAACTGAACGACAGCACTGTAGCTGTGAGAGACCAAATGTGGACTGAGCCTTGCATACAGGTAGGAAGCCTAAATTCCCACAGATACGGAAGAAGGCCTGCAAGCTACATGCAAGCTGTTGTCCTCTCTCCCCCTTCCCTTCTTCCTTAGGGAGCGTGAACTTTATAGCTATCCATGAGTACAGGCAAGATACAGACAGGACATTACATAGGAAAACACATATGCATCTATACATGTATATAGATGTAGTACTCTAGTTAAACCATTATCCTTAGTCACATAAGTAACTGCAGATTCTCTTCCCTATGCCATCACCCTCTTTATCGAGGCATACATATTTTCATTTTCTGCTTTTCCACCACAGCCCAGTCAATTTCATTTCACCCCCACACACATAGCCCTCTCAGCAACAGCGAATGTACTACAGTGTAGAGACTATGGTGACATTAAAAGATTCATTCCTAACTTAATATGTAGATAAAAAACAAATCCTGAAGCTATGTTCACATGTAGCTCTGGAAGGCAGCTAACTTAATCTGAACACAGACAGGGCGCAATGTCCAAATATCTCCATTTGCCTTGCTTTTGCTTTGTCATCAGGATTTTAGCTGCCTGGAGACTAGGTGTGCTGGCAGAATGACTGAGAAACAAACCTGAGGGTTCAGAGCCCACTTTCCTTTGCTGATGAAATCCAAGTCTGCACACCCCGTGCCCTGCCTTTTTTTGTAGTGCTGGGACATTTCCCAGCAGAAAGGTTTGCTGTAAAGATAAAGTGGACAGCGGGGATGGCCACCTAACTTTCTGCTGTCCTGTTTTCCCTATCACTGGTTAGGGCATGTTACAGCTGTTGGAGGAGCCTCAGGACCCTAGCTGATGATATTGATAGACTGACTCATTTTCACAGTCAGTGCTGTACTACCAAAGCATTTACTATTTTTGTGTTTGTTGTTCATAATTACCGCTATAATGCTCAGCATCAGCCTTGACCTACATTCCCATTTTGCACCCATCACCTTCATATCCGAATGCACTCTCTCTTCCTGGCACTGTTGGTGCCCAGCCAGGAGAGAATCACAGCACAGGCTGCAGGATTAATCCCCAGGGACAAGAAGTGCATTTTTCTATCTTAAATGTTTCACTAACAAAGCATTTCACATGGAATTCAAGACCTCATGCTCTTTCAAATACAGATTTTGCTGGCCATTCCTCCTTAAAGCAGGAAAGTATCATATTGTTAAGCATACTTTGAAAATACCCAAGTGTATACTTCAGGAATATAAAGCAAGGAACTACATAGGGTCACTACAGAGCTAATGTCTGCTACATTTGGAAAAAAAAAAAAAAAAAAAAAAAAAGCAGCAATTAAAAACTACACATTACTGTAAATGCAAGGTTCAGCTAAGACAGAATAAAAGGAACACATCTGATGAAGAACCATGGGGATAGCCTCAACCAGTACACACTGGTACAGCTCAGCTGGCATCCAAACTACCCCACATTTCAAACTGAAATGTAATGAAATGTAACGGCATGATACAAACACAGAAAATAAAGCCATCAGTGATGTTCACATATTGCCAATGTTTATCCTTTCTACTTTCTTAGAAATACATCTCAGCCTGACCTTGAGGCACTCACTGACCGTAAGCGTGCAAATATGTCACCTTGCTGATTCGAACTATGCAGCTTAGGAACAAAAATACGATGGTATGCAGTGTAACTTGCATAAAACTTGTTATGTTTCACTGCATGACTCAGAATTGCTAGATGTGAAAGACCACTGCCACCATCTGGTGCCTTCCAAGTCCTGGATTTTTCTTTTAGTCAGAGAAGAATCCAGTCTGCCTAATTCGATATATAAAAGAGGAAAAGGGAAAGATAAGCAGTTCTGAAAAACAGAGCAGAGGGCTTTAAAAACCTTCAATGCAGCTGTTGCAAAAGGAATTTAGTACATAATAACATGAAATCAAAACACAAATACGGGAAGCTGAGAGGGATTAAGAACGTGAAATAAGTACGTAAGGTCTTGTCAGAGAAGAAAGGATAAATCTTAGAAAAACACAGACCATGATTCAAACTGTATCTGTAAACTCAGCCTTCACAAGTTATTAACTTTTAAAAATACTTTTCCAATCATTGCTCAAAGAGGTTGGGGATCATCCAAGCAAAGCATTAACCATTTCCATCAACTTAGCATACCAGCAACAATAAAAAAATCACTTCTCAAATGTTCTTATTTTTCATCCATTATTTCTCTATAAATATGAAGTCAGATCCCAAAGCAACTCTATTTAAGAATTATTCCCAAGAATCAGATAAGCAACTATTTTAAATCAAATTTCTCTGTCCTTCCATTGATTTTACATCATACTTGGGGACATCTGGGAACACTAGAACAATCTTGCTTGTACCATTCTTGAGGTCAGGGAAAATGATGGCAATATTCATTAGTATTTCCTCCCTCACTTCTTAGACTGGGTTCTTGAAATTGGAACTATTTCATTTCTGCGCTTTTACGGGGGTCAGGTTAGCATCATTAACCTCGTGCCGAGGAAGTGCATCACAGCCCTGCCTGCGGCACAGAACGGCACTGGCAGAAAATCCTCCCCGGGGCAACTCTGCTGGGGAGGTCCGCTGACACGATCACACCAAGAGAGCCTCTGTGACCCACGGGTGCACAAGGCTAAGAAACAGCGGGTGACAAATGGCAGAGCAAAAAGCAGCAGTGAGAGATGGTCAGCACCACAGCACTGACCTGCGTGCTGCGTGGCCAGGGGAGGGCCTGTGCGTGAAGAGCCTTGAAAGCAAGCGAGTCCAAAGAGAGGGCACGAAGGACTCGGTCCTGACCTCTGCTTGATCAAGGTCTGACACCATGCTCTGAAACTCATTACTTTTTTTATTAAAGTGAGAGTCTGACTCGTACCGTGTGGACACAGCAGAAACCAAGCAATAAAAGCAAAGGCAAACAGCACAGCTCTCCGTGAGGAGCGCAGCACTGCAGGGCTCGGGGCAGCTCCATGCAGCCCTGGCTCCAGCTGGGACACAGCAGCACGTACAGCTGTGCTGAGCCCACAGCAGAGCTCCACCAGCACGGTCAGGCTGCTGTCACTGCTCCCAGGCTGGCTGGCTCCACTGCCCAGAGCAGCCCAGCCCCCAAGACACTGCCTGAAATTATGCAGAGATCTCCTAATTCTCTCTCAGACAGATGCTCTGTTTCCAGCTCCAACACACTGTGCCCTTCCCGTCTTTGCCTTCAGTAGCTCACCCTGCTAAGGAACACCATGTCCACAACAGCTGTAAAATACACAGAAAGCAAATATCTGAGGTTTTGCCAGGTTAAAAACTGAAGCACAGTCTAATTCTTAGCAGGCGGTTAATGGAAAATACAAAACTAAACAGTAGACATTGATCGTGTAGCAGGGCAGGCAAATCTGAGAAGGTGTACATGCACAGCCCTATCTGACACAGGTAAAAACTTTGGGCACTCTAACATTCAAAGCACAGATATATCCATGTTTCCATCTTCCCTTGAATTGATAATTGCTCACACTGCAGCCTCCAGAGCCCTCAGCATGACATACACCTCTTCCTAGACAAAAATGTCCCCAGCTCCCAGAGATGCACCCCTATTCGATTACCAAGGGTTTGTTTGCAAAGCCATCAATCCACGGGACCTCCTTACAGTTGGGATTTTGTCATTCCAGCTCTACTCTTCAAACCTTCCCTGAGGCAGGCTGAGATGGTCTGTCACTGAAGCAATAAGGATGAATTACTGGGTGGAAGTTGCCAATATGGCTTTGCATTAATTATTTCATAATTACAGCAAAATATTTCCTATATTCATAACTTAGTAAATTACTAATTTAGGCACACATTAGTCTGAAGATTATGATTCACGCAGCAGCCTGCATGCTGTAGCATTTAATCACATCTCAAAAGTTAAGACACCTGTCCACAGAAGATTACAAGAGTAACATCTAAACTTCAACAAGTTTATAGCTAAGTAGCACAATTAATCAGCGCTCTTATCAGAACAGTTTGATTTATCTTTGTCATCTCTGCTTAGCAGTTATTTAATTGTTTTCCACTCCTAGCTTCTCAGTGGTCCATCTTCGTTAAAAGAATGGTTTATGTAAGCAGCTTTCCAGAACAACTGTGTTTTGTTGTTGTGTTTTTTAAACAAAGCCTAAATTTAGACATTAATCAGTGAAGATTCACATACACAATATATACTGTAAGTGCTATGTCACAATAACTATATCTGATTTTAATCCAAGGGAATACGGCTTTCATTGATATGCAGATTTAAAAGACGGTCAGAAGCAGTACTCATTTACATCACTCGGTACTGGTTATCCATATTGTCAAACAGACTTGCAGAAAATCTGAACAGCTCAAGTAGAAGGAAACGTTCGGGGTCCACCAGAGTTAGATTTGAAGCCTAATGCAGTAACTTGCAGGTCCTTCCCCTCCCGATGCCTTTGAGGTGCTTTGTCACCTATCAGCAGGTAGGGAAGTTTGCTGTAGTTAGAGAAGTCACAGCTCCATAACATTTATAGGCTTATGTTAGCATTTATGGCCCAGTTGCCCACAGCATGATCCAAGAGCCAGAGGCAATCCTTCCAGCCTGTAGGGGTTTTGATTTGCCTTTTTTGTTTGTTTAAAACAAAGAAAACAACTCTTACGTAGTAGTTTATCAGTAGAAAGTTTTTCCCTGTGTCTGCCCAGATCTTTCCTGCATTAACTCCAGCTCATTGCTTTGTGGCCCCAGACAAGGGAAGCCAATCATTTCCCTCGGCTCCGCAAATGTTGTACTTTCATCTGAAAGCTGTTGTCACCTCCTACCTCCCCCTTAATTTTACCTCTGCAAGCCTATGCAATCACAGGTCTTGCAAATCCTCCAGGATCATTGCTCCTCCACCTGTGATCACCCTTCATTTTCCACCACACTACCTCTGCCTGGCTTGCTACGTGCTGTAGGACCAGAGCCTGAACCAGTTGCAACACTCCAGCTGCACCTGGCAGCATTATAAGAAAAGATGGAGGATGATTCCTCCTTTTTTTCCTGCAGAAAAAAATATATAAATACGTATTCTACCTCATATATCCTAGCACAATGTTAGTATTTTTCACAACAGCTTGACATGGTTGACATTTAAGGTTCAATGGCACTGAGCATAGTAAATCCCAGTATCCTTTTCTGAAGAGCTGTTCTGGAATGTGCAGGTGATGTTCTTACACTCGCACCTGTTGAAATGCTGAATCTGCTACACCAGAAAAATTTGCATGCTACTCTTTCAAGCCTTTCTGTAATTTGTCCAGTTCCTTTGGAATTCTCTTCCCTCCCAGTTTGGTATGATATGCTAATTTAGTACGTACACTCCCAAGTCTTTCATTCAATCATCCACTAAAAAATAAACAAGCTAGCAAATAAAAACAAAAAGCCCACTGAGCAGTACCAGGACAGACTGCTGAGGAACTCCAGTCACTACATCCTTCTTCTTTCACAGTTGGCTGCTCACAACTATTCCCCAAATATAGTTTTCCAGCCAGTTACACACCACCAGTAGCTGTTCTTACTAACGAAGTCCCCTCACAGAACATGAAATGCAGCAGGGAGCCTCTGATTTGTCCTCATGTACAATGGCAGAGCTGCTGGAGCTGCCTCTATTACTGCCAGTTTAAGTCGGCGCCAATAGCCCATTGTGCAGTTTACCTGCAAAATGCTAAGGAGTGGAGGCAATGCAGCAGCCTGGTAAGAGCACACTCTGTCTTTACCAGGCAGAACACTTTTACAGCTTCAGTAATTGATTGCCTTTGCAACAATCACACACCGCCAGCTTCATTTTTCAGAAAAAAAACATCAGATTGGAGCAGATGGGAGCAGATCAAAACAGATTGCACAGAGCAGCCACAGCCTACCGGTGAATTGGGAATACTGAGCAAATATAAGAACCCCGCGCGCCTCGTGTCTGAACTGGAAATAGAGCTCTTTCATCGCAGCTTTGAAGTGCCGGTGTAAGTGCTCGTGTATCTGTTCTGACAGCTAAAGGCAAACTATCACCTATGCAGTAGCCTTACTTATTGGGTGAAGGCTGCAGTTACGATCAGGACTGCAGATCTGCACAAAGTCCCACAGAGATGGGTGCAGACTCATTTGCTCATGGAAAGCAAGGAGATGCCAACGTCAGGGATTTCACCGCGCTGCAGCTGCTCCAGCTGCCCCCCAGTCCAACCCTCAAGGGTACCAGCATCAGAGTCCCAGAAAGTCAAGCACTCAACCACGCTCAGCAAGGCCATTCAGCCCATAACCAGCTTCTGATGGACAGACATGGAATGAATTTTCTACTTGGGAGCAGAGGATACCGAAAGCAGTTGTGATAAGGAAAGATGAATCATTTTTAATGAAGCTTTCCACAAAGATCAAAATATTCTGTAACAGCAAGGCAAAAAGAGGAATGACGATAAAATCATTTAAGTAGTCAGCCCAATCAGAACCTCTTTATTCCTATTTTCTGCTGCATAGCTGCTGGTCACTGGCTATACACCCCTTGCCTTCTATTTCTAATGGGCAATTAAACCATTTCCATCTAAACTCTTCTTCATTTTTTTGGTTTAATTATATTGATGGAGCATTGCAGTGAGAATAGCAATGTATCAGTCAAGTTTTCCTATATTTTCACTTTGAATGATCTGGTTTGGGGTTGGGTTTTTGTTGGTTTTCTTTCGCACACTTGTAGCACTGACATTTCCTTTAGCAATTAAATGCAATCAATCATTTCTTTCTTTAAATGGCAGGCCAAATATCCTATTTTCATCTCTAATTTTATACAGTTAAAACGAATGACTTTTTTTGGCCACAAAATGATATAAGCTATATCGTTTGGACCTGCCCTTT
The DNA here is from genome assembly GCF_009819795.1 of Aythya fuligula. NCBI lineage: Eukaryota > Metazoa > Chordata > Aves > Anseriformes > Anatidae > Aythya > Aythya fuligula. The sequence goes on along the minus strand of NC_045565.1, from coordinate 3,457,943 downwards.
TTTAAAATGAAATGAATTAACGATCTGTGATTTCATTACTAGAAATAAAATATTTACTAGAGATGATCCACTTCCTAGAGGAAAAAAAAATAAATTAAGAACTATGAAATACACGAGGGGGGGGGAAATGCAATGGCAGGTTATCACTGAATGTACTAAACAGAAATAATTAACACTTTTTGCTCTTTCTGAATAATGAACACCTTCAAAAAGAGTTACAATCGGCATGCCAGGTAGCCAGGAGATACATGCAGCAAGTAAAATACATTACACAAGTTTTCCTTTCCTCCCTGCCTCCTTGCTCTCCCCAGGCTGAGCAATTTAGGCTTTGAAGTAACTACAACACACGTGCACAGCTTCCCCTCAGTCCTTCCTATAGGCTTCTCATGCTTTCTTTAAGCCAGCAAACAAAATCTTGCATGCAGCACTTCATTTTGAAAAGGAAGTGTCCACTCATACAGAATCTAAATGGATTTTTATTGTTCTACTTCTACTGACCTGCTTTTTGATAGTTTTCATTGCACTGTGAGTGCCTCTGCCAAGTATGCAATGTGGCCTGTTGATAGAAAACTTTAGATTAAATCAAACTCCACTGAGCTGGTTTTCCTCACGCTGTTGCTGTGTCTGTTCTCATCTCTGTGTCATGTGGCCAGTCACTGTGATTACCTAGCAAGAACTGCAAGGTGCATTAAATCTCATGGGGAAATGCTGACCCTTAGAAGGCCAGACAGTTGTTCTTGGGCTCAGTGTGGACATCATGGTTGCTCTTCTACCATTATTTATTTGGACCTACTGGGTTTATATAAAAGTCTACCTGACAAATAAGCCTGGTACACTACTAGTGCTCCGACCCAACACTTTTCTTGCAATAAGCTGTGAAAATCCCTGAGGTATGTTGTTGAAGGTAAGACAGAGTTCCCCCAAACCCTACAGGTGTCATCATTCATATCCTGCAGGGACAGAGACCTCCAAGATAGACTGCAACACTTCAGACAAGCTCTAACACCATCCTCCCTTGCCACCAAAGGAGCAGATGGGAACCTAGGATGTCTCAGGCAAGTCTCTCCAGGCCTTTCAGCACCTTATTTCCTTCCAGGAACACCTGCCTCATAACTGTCCCAGAGACTCGCCTACCAGCAGGGACAGCAAAGCAACCACCTCATATTTTTTGTATTTTCGTATTATATTAGTATTTTTTGGATACTATTATCCATCCTGGCCAGCACAGTGCAGATACACGCAGAGCCAGAGCCACTCTCCAGCCCCAGGAGCAGCAAGGTTCCCCCAGCAGCGAGCTGCAGAGCCTGTGCTCAAATAGCAGAGCTGTGTGGCTGTGCTCACCGGGCGCTACCTACCCCTCAGTGAGCTTTGTCTTTGATGAGGAGAAGCCTCACACAAAAGGTAAAAGCAAAGCCGCAAAATGTCTTTGTTTTGTTTCCAGGGCACGTTATTAAAAAGAGTACAGCGATACCTCAAACCGAATATTTGAATCCAAACATCTTCAAAGAACTAGGCTAACAGCACTTCTTTAATTCTTTTTCATTTAAATTGAACAAAATGGTTTGCTGCATACATGCTGCTCACATCAAAAGACCATTCTTAATCCATTAATAAATAGCAGCCTAAAAGGAATCATACACAAGTAAATTTTTAATGTATTAGCCAAAACAGCAACCAGCAGATAGGAAGGACTGAACTAAGCATGTGAATTTTTCCTCACTGGTATCTTTGCAAACCATGAAAATTAATAATAGGAACAGGTACTACTAGAAAGCAGAATATTCAGGTAACTGGTGAGGCTTTTTGGACATATATATATATATTATTTTTTTCTTAAGAAATGATTTTTTATTGTTGTTGAACTCTAGGTTTGATGTTACAAAATGCAATTTATTTTTTTAAACCACTTTGCACCTGTACAGTAAGATTGAACTGCACTTGGAGCTATTATATCAAAAGGGTTATAATGAAATCAAAAGGGTAATGTGGGAAGGAAACTTTTGCCTTTGTATGTTCTCTCTGGTTTTGGTGACTATTTCTGGCAGATTTAGATTAGACTATTCTGAGCTATAGCCAAACTATACCAAGTGACACTCATCACAAGAACAGCTGAAATACAATACCAGGCTCATAAGCTGATAATGACCTGCAAAGATGGTTTCCACTTTTGATAAACCTCCTCTCAAGCCATTCTGGGCTCTGACAGCTTTTTGCTTTGCCTTCATTGTCTCAAATAACCCATACAATGCAATTTGAGTTATAGTAGAAACTTCCCTGTAATAAAGACAACCCTCTTCAGGAAAGCCTCATCCTTTCCCACACTTCAGCATGCTTATTTACAAGAAGCTCATTACCTTTCTAGCACAGACCAGCTTCTATCCTAATTACCCAGTTATGTAGCCCTAGTAATCACGTCTACTTAGATAGCTATCAAAGTCTAGCTGTGGTCTGGAATACAATTTTAGCAGTTTTGGAAGGACTCCTTTTAATCCCCCATTTCTAAAGAAGATTTGCTAAATGTTTACAAAGAAGGTATCATAAATACCTATGAAACCTCATCTTGAAGGACAGGAATTTTGAGATGTGACACTCCACCCTCTGAAATGAGTGCTATGGTGACCTTCAGCAAGTTTAGGGTTTGAAACAAAAATAAGCATGATTATGCTAGCCTCATTTTTGTAACAAAGGCATCACAGACCTGCAATTCCCTATCCCACACTTCATACTTCAGTTTAATGCAAAGAGAAGTCACCTCACCGGGTACATAAACCACACTTGAACGCCTCCAATTTCAGTTCAGCTTTTACTATTGGTTAAAAGAATGATAAAAAAAGATAATTATTTTTTTTTTAGTTAGAAAAGGAATAAAAAACAAAATAGATCAGCATGTCACCACTCACCTCAACCCTCCTCTCAAACACTGTGCATAGCGTACTGTGTAATTAAGCAAGTGGCAAGGTGGAGTGGGTCATCAAAGGTACTTCTTTGCAAGGAACAATTAACAAGTTAAGGCTCTCACAGCTAGAAAAATCATGCCGAAGTAGCAGTATAATCTGGTCTGTTAACTCTAGAGTGACATGGAAAGGTGAATCCAGGGTAACTCTTAACTGCCCTGCTATATATTAGAAATTAGAAACACAAAATGTACTCATCCAATGGTAGAGTCAAATCAAGGCAACACAAAGGTTTCCCAGAAGTGACAGGCCTGGGGAACTCCTTGCCCAGGTTGCCGCACTGCAGCAACCCATTTAACTGGGGTTGGTAAGGAATCAAACAAATAGATTAAAAATCCCTTGAGCCCTAAGTACAAAGGTGCCATCTCTGCCTGAAGAGACCAATCCACTCCCAGAAGCCATCAGTTTTCTGAAGTGCCATCGCTGTACATACTCATTATGTGCATGAGGGACAACATCATTTGAGAGCACTGCAGCCACTGCTAAATAAAAGGCATGTTAGCCTTTTATTTCACACCCCTTGGAAAACACTGCAGCACAGCTTTGCTATATTAAACTGGAAAAAAGTAATGTCCAGCTTAACTTCTAAGGACCTTCAGTTTACAAGGAGAGGGAGAAGCTTAATTCAATTAATTACTAAATCAGGCTTTTCCCTTCAAGCTAATGGGTAGGGTCTGTCACAAAGGTAGAGCAACTGGCTGCCCCCTCAGGCAAAGCCTTTGCTGGGCTCCTGCTTCCCTCCTGCTCATTCTCAAGACCAAGCTGATTCAGAACTGCCACCCTCCTGATTCTGCGACACCCAACCCTAAGGACGAGCCCAGTCACTCCCACCCCAGCCCTGACCCTGCAGGAACCCGCTTCTCACTGCTCCACACAAGCCTCAGCTTTGCTTCAGGCAGGCAGCTTCATCTCATGTATTCGCTTTGTAACAGAATAATTAAAACGTTAATCTTGCAAAAATCTTACTGTATATGTGAAACCTGTTTGACTGTCACTGATTGTATTTATTTCTCCTCCAACCCAATAAGCAAGTACTTACCCTCTTCTCTGTGATCATTATTTGAATCACATTCAGTTTCAATATAGCTTGAATTTAATTTAGATTTTGCTTAACTGATTTTTATTCTATTATCTTTTATTCTCTGGGCAAGTATATATTTAATCTTGAGAGTAAAATTGTTATAATTAAATCTGTGTTTTTAAAGGTAAAATAAATTAGAGGGTAGAGATGGAGTAATATGTAGTAGCTTGTATGAAATTATATAGATGGAATAATAACTCACTTGTATGAGCAGTGCACCAAGACACAGATTAGTTGTTACCAAAAAAAGGTATTTGTTATTCAGATTTTTAGCATCCATTGAAGTACTTATATGATGCTTAAATGTGTTAGAAAAGCCTCTACAAAAACACAAGTCTGTTACAGCCACATTCACAAGCATCAATTTTTAAAACCCATGCTGAAGAAAGCTATGCAGTTGTCTCCCTGCCTAAATCCCCAAGATGATGCCCATCACATGGCGGCTTAAAACCCTTTAGCCTCTGTTTACCTCCCTGTGATATGCACACAAGCTTACCAAACAAAAATGATGAGTTCAGAGAAGGAGGATGGACAACTCAATACAACCGTCATCAGCCAAAAATTCCTCTCTTGTGATTTTGGACGCCAGGTCTTAACAGCTGAAGGATGGCCTGGACTTCACAGGGCTACACTTCTTGCGTTGAAAATCTACACCTGCCTATCTCCTAGGTACAATTACGTCAAGATCTTTGCAGAATAAGATGAACAGAAGCCCAATAGATTTGCCTTCCCTTCTTAATGCAAGTGATGTTTACAGTTCCAACTCCTTTTCCGTATTCTTGACAAGCCAATGACCAAGAGACAAGTACATCAGTGCCCTGGAGCATGATGGCAGGCAATTCAACTTCTGAAATGCCTAAATTTCAGTGCATATTCACACGTGTTTTTCTTTATAAAGCACATGTGAATTCCATGTGATTTGTATATCTCACAAGTAAAATTATGTCCCTAATTGGTACTTCATAATAAAGTGCCTGAAGGAGACCAGGCTGCTCTGATATGCAAGCAATTCTAGATTTAAATTAAGTTAGGGATTGATTTCCATTTCAAAAGTGGTTTTAAAATTTAACAAGTGAAATACAGAGCTTTCTTCAAAAAGGGACACAGAAGATGGGAATGCAAACAGATTATGTAGTTGAGATCTAGGGAGCAGACAACCTGTACACAAGAAAATGTCCTTCATGTTACTGTCCATCCAATTTAAGAGAAGACTAGATGGGCAACTTAAACAACTCTGAGTACATCAGAGCCCCATCCACCAAAAAGAAAAAAAGGCCTATATAAAAAAAAAAAAAAAGTGCTGTTTTAAAAAATAAACTCTAAACAGTTTTAAACATTTTTTTTAAAAAGTGCTTAGAGTCTCTTCCATAATACTGGAATAAGACCCCAAGGTTTGTTTCTTTTTTTCCAAGTGGTTATTGTAATGTCTGCTTCTGTTATTTCTTGGGATATTTTATGCTGGTGGCTGGAGTTGGACTTTTATTGAGCTTTGATACTTACTTTATAAATCAATGACGTATTATGAATTTAAAATGAAAAGGTTGTGAATTATGGGATAAAATGCATGAAGTAATTTTGCAACTGCCTTGTAGGACGTTGCAACAAACGAGTTCGAGAAATATTATTCCATAATTAAATGGAAGACCCTGCTTTCCTTTGAAGGCCATCACCACTAGGGAGGGCAGCGTCCCTCTTCAGCAATTTATACGTGTATAAACTCAATAGCACAAATGCTCGGCTCCCAAATAAAGAATATTTTAGTCCCACAGACTCAACATGAAAATGAAATCGTGTTTCTTTTATTTTCAAGCTCAAGTAGTTCTTAAACCTCCCAGAAGAAATTTTAAAGCATCCTATGTCTAATGCTGCTGAGAATGAAGGCTAAAAAAAGGGAAGAAGGATTTGGACTGTCTTGTTTAGTTCTCAAAGAAAAATAATTTAAAAAAAATGTCAGCAACTTTAACTTTTTGAAGAAAATGTATTATTGATAAATAAACCTCCTGCCTACCAACTCTGCCTGCCACAGGAAGGCTGCAGTGGCCATTTCTTCCCAGCCCCCTTCCAGCCCAGAGGTTTACAGTTACCCATCTTTTCTGGCCCCTTCACCCGTCTCGGCAAGACCCAATTTCTTTTTGTTTAAATGACTTTGCTCTGAGCTGCTGCTGCCCCCACAACTCTCTCTCACCTCAGCTCAAGAATTTTCCACTCTGTAACGCATCTCTGATGAAAGCTACAAGAAGGCACAAGTGTGTTCACTGGGGAAATACCACAAAGTCAAGGATGTCTGATCTCAGCTTACAATAGCTGTGTAAGAGCAATGCCTCTCAGCCCAGAGACATCTGGATTAAAAAGATAGGGGAGCGAGGTGATGGAAGGAAGGACAGACCTGCCTAGGATTAGATTTACAGAGACTAAAGGATCTGCGGTATAATACAAAGCAAGCAAATTCAATTTAATAAGACATCCCGCATACAAGGTATCACCTAGCACTTTACAGAGAGATAAAAGACCGAGATAATGCTTGAGAGAATTGGATACGGTGACGCATAAAAGCAAAACAGGAAAATACAAATAAAGTTGAAGTAGCTCAGATAAAGGAAAACTGCTGAATTTAGAAGTATCTGGAGTACAAGCATATGTTCTTAGAGAACAGCTACAGCCAGAGGGGAGGAGGAAAAAAATCTCAAACACTTAAGGCTCATTTAAGCATCTTAAACTCTAGAGTTTATCAATGCACCTCAATACTGAAAGTCTTAGGCTGACAGAAACTGATTTTAACCTGGTAGAATTGGAATTTCTGAAAAATCTCACTTTTTTCAAGGTGTCCTCCTCCTTGACCCCATACCTGCATCCTGTGCCTTAGGCAAAACTACCAGCAGAGATCAAAAAAGGTGGAGAAGCATTTCTGAAACTTGAAAGTACAGTCTGAATCAAATAGGTGTTGGATTAGATCTCTTCTTAGAAACCATTTTACCCATTTATTAAAATAAGGGAGAACAGAAAAGAGCATGAATCAGTAAGTTGAACAACAAACATAAGGAGAGATTTGGAGGCAGGAACTACGTCAGCATTTCTGGATGCACACAAGCGATTCATCTAGCTGTAAAATCTAAGTCCCCAATTGGGAGCCCACCACAGTTCTAATCATTTCTAGTTACTGAGACCCAAAGTGGTGGAGGGGACAGGAAGGAGCTCAAGAACAGTGTAAGGGAGTCTGCGGGTCGCACACTCAAGCACCGTGAGCGCAGCCACACGATTTGCCCAGGTGGTTTGGAAGCCACAGAGCGCAGCAGAGGTGCGATGCTGCCCAGGAGGCAGGAGCGTATCCCTGTAAACTGCCAGCACCAGGGTGCAGTGAGTAGGTACCTGGGGAAGCTTTTTTCGGAGGAAAACACAGGTCCTAACACTGGGCAGGAAGCAGGCTACGTGGAAGCACAGCCAGGCACTGCTTTGGGGCAGGGACATGTCGGAGACCCAGCTGACAGCCCTGACTGCGTGTACTTTCTGCAGGTGACAGCGAGGAGTTGTAATAGGGATGGCTGAGGAGGAACAGCGGCAGGGTCATAGATACAGAACAAATGATTGATTTTTTCCAGGTGGGAGATTTTATCCTGGAAACAAAGTACAAGGAAGTCACGGAGCTGGCAGACGCTGGATGGACACATCAGTGACTACAAGGTAGTTAAGACAGTGACTGATGGCAGCACAGCGAGGTGCCACCTGAACAAGCCCTATTTGCACTTCTAAAACTCAGCCTGTGAGTGATACCAGAAGAGATACCACAACCCTGCAACGTCCACAGCTCCCAGAAGGCGAGGGGGGTGCCGCTGGCGTTCTCAAGCGAGGTGCTCACCACCCAGCCTGCACCCACACCCCGTGGGGCCCATCCCTGCAGCTCCTTGCCAAGGGCCCCACGCCTGAGCTATCGTGTGCACGTGGCTGCCAGCACCCAGAGCCCCATCCCTGTGTGTGTAATGCTTCCCAGCCATCCCTTTTCCCTCCCTGGTGTGGACACATCAAAAAAAAAAAGAAAAAAAAGATGCAAACAGACTTCCTTCCAAGGCCAGAGCACCTACATATTTATTTTCTCATGATGTCTCACCCTACCTTGCATTAACACAGCACATGAGCCACCCCATCAACACAAACTACACCCCTGGAAGACCATCTCCCCACACTGGACCCAGTCGCCTTCCTACAGGCGGTGCCAGCAGGCGCCCACACAGCCCTCTCCTTACACTCAAGTCCCTCCATGCAGCTGCCTTGAAGCAACAGGAGGTGCAGCAGCAAAGGGAGGAACCAAAGATACCAAATAACCTATTGCTCCTTGGTTTTTTAATTTATTTTAACCAAGGAGCTTGTTTTTTTAATGTATTTTAACCAAGGAGTTAGATTGGAGGTCAGAAATAGACTAAACGATTTTTTCAGGGTTCTTTTCCATGTGAGCATTTCAATATTCACCTTGAGAATCAAAGGTCAGAATACAGGACGTGCCCAATGGAGCAACACTACAGACAGTCCGTTCAAAAGCACAACATACAACCAGTGTCTATCAAAAAGAAAACTACAGGAGAATTAAAGTGTTTCAGTCTTTACAGAACTCCTACGGAACAGATTCTCCTATAAACACCTTCAGGAATATTTTTGTTATTCGATGCTTAAAAACCACAGCTTCAGATACTGTGTACGCATTGGATCCATTTTCATTCCAAGTGGGACAAAAATTGATCATACCTTGCAAGTACGGCAGCCTCATGAAACTAAACATTTTGCATCACCTCAAGCTGTTCTGTATATGAACATGATCAATGGTGAAAGCATCTAAAATTGGTTTCACAGCTATGTACTGCATGGCTTTTTTTAAGGCCTGAAACAATTTTGTTTTCTTTATAGACTGGGAATTATCTGTTAAGGTATGTTCAAAACATTACGTGTTTTTCTGGCATTTTCTAAAACATACAGAATATTCCAAATATGCCAAAAGTCACATTTATAATTAAATCAAGGAGCTGATTAGCTCTAGATAAACAGCAATTTCCCTAAGACATTGCACAACAGGAATTTCAGATGCTTGAGATGTTAGACTGCAGATCCTGTTAATTCAGTATTCCATAGTAAAACCTAAGTTAACCACAACTGTAGCCCAACAGTTCTACCTGTAAAATAATTTTATTTAAATAAAACAGATACAGAAGAATCTACAAATACACAATAAAGGAGCAACAGCCATAATACAGCTTAAAAAAGAATATTTAAATACTGGGAAACCTTAACATGAATGAAAATTTTAACGTTTCTCTGTGAAAGGCGACAGAAAAAGGAGGTTGAACATTTCTAAGAGGTACAAAGCAGAAAAAAAAATAACTTTCAAATCACAGCAGGAAAATCAAATTCAGAAAGAAAAACACAAATGGAAGACAGATGATGGGAACAGGTAGCTTTTATAATACTTCAGCATCTACCTGAACTCTTAGCAGCTGAAAAGCAGCTTGCTTTTTAATTTTCTCTGCTCCAAAAATGGGAAATTTCCTCAACTCTGGTGGGTAAGTTGTTCTGAAGTGAAAGAACTGCCACCAGTTCTTTTTTTTTATAAAAGGATGTTGGAGCCCCAAATTTCAATTATAAAGATAGCAAATCAGCTTTGTCAAAATAATGCATTTTCCTGACATTTCCTGTTACATTTCTCCCTTTGCATTGAGCTAATTTGTTTCTTTATCCATATGCACATACAGAAAATTGCATACTAACGTTAGCACTTCAGTTAGTGCCTGGAGGTGACATGGCTCTCCCTGAACTGTGTGATGAGGGACGCATGGGACAAATGTTGGCTGAGAAAAGCCCAAGTGCAAATACTGTTTGTTAGCTCAGGCCAAGCTAGTACAACAGACTCAGAGAAGGATGATTGTCCAGTTTTCTGCTGGGATGAAACATCTGAGGTGATACTGGAAAGAATCGGCACAAGTTTCCTCGAAGCAAGCAAATGGGGCTCAAAACTATGCCAGCAGAACTGGATTTCCGAAGTACCACACATGCTTCCCTATGTGCAGAAATCCAAATTACAAGAGCAAGAAAAGTTAGAGGTAATCAGGGATTGCCGAACATCTTCCTGATGTGTTGTAACAACTCATAGGAGCCTATTACTTTTGGTGCAAGGCTTAACAGCATTTGCATTGGCCTACTTCAGCCATTACAGTTTTATTCCACTCATTCTCAGTTACTGATGTTGTCTTGATTGCTGACTGAAAATAATTTTGCAAAGCAGGAGCTATGCTGCACTACTCACTTTTCCTACAATAAGATGAATTGTTACTCAAATTTTGTATATGGAGCAAAAGATAATCAATCAATACTCAAAAATAGGCTACTTCAACACCTTCAAAATTGAATTACATTGCAGCTCAATGCAATCTAAAATGTCAATAGTTCTCACAGATTTTAATTAAAGCAATCACCTCCATATTCAGCTCCTCCCTTCTCCCCATCCTGCTGCTACCTACTCCTTTTCTGTTTACTCACTGCTCTGCATAAAACAATAAAAATAACCACAGTTACTCCTGTTCGTTATTTATAGTAGCATAGTTCTAGGATATGTGACAACATTCCCCATCCTAAATAACTGACGGTCATAAGCAATGATAATTCCGAAACTGAAGCATTACTATACTGTAATTTTATGGATAAATAGCCATAGAAATAACCAGCTCAAAGACATGAAAATTCTGTCACAGAATAAAAAGTTCAGCATCCTTTCATCAGACTCAGAAGAAAAAAAGAAAAAAAAGCCAACAAAGGAGCAGACAAAAGCTGGATAAGACAAGCTTTCCACTGCCCACCTCCACACACCCCTGTTTAACTGTAATCACTTTTACACTCGTTTTAAGTCAGCGGCATCAAGAGACAGTGGCACTGAAGGAGCACACCTGAGCACTGTCTCACAGGACAATACCAAGACTTTTTCCCCACACACTATGAGCAACAGCTGATTATTACCTGTGACTCCAAACCACCAGGCAAGCCCCACACATAGATGATCCATGAGGCTCATCAGGGCAGTTAATTGCAATCAGGGCCCTGACATCAGCTTGCAGGCTTTCCTTCCCAGCTAACTTTGCTTTCTCCTGGTGATAACGAGCCAGCAGAATATCAGATGGCTGACACTGCACAAGTTTACTCCCGAAGGCTGGATTATTTTCTATAACAAATTTCATGTCTTGTCCTATTTACAGATTCATTCATTTATTTTTACAATCCTACAAATGAATTCATTATTTGGAATTAATAGAAATGTTCAGAAGAAGAAATGGTTTTTATTTTGTTCTGATTCCCCAGGTGACTCGCACAGTCGTATTTCCGAGCTCCCTATCTGCACTCTGCAAATGTATTGAAGTATGTATTTTGACAGCTGCTCAAGAGGTACTGGTGCAAGGAGTTTTATCACCAGGAGCCTTCTGGCTGCCAAGTTTAACATGGGGTCAACAAAATTCTAGTAAATTGAATTACAAGTAAAATATTTGTATAGTCTGCAAACCATTTTATGGTACATGAAGACTGTACCACTAACATGTATTTGCAGAATGAGCCCGGTTTCGCTGCTTTCTTAGGAAGCATTCAGTTTTCTGTTACAGCCTATTTGTCTTTTTTTTTTTTTTATATTGCCTGCCACACTGTGAATCCTTTAAAGTGCTAATAATCTTTTTTTTCTTCAGTTTAGGAGTTTTTGCTGATTTCTGGTGGTTGAATGCCAAGCGTTTCTTGCTGAGTAAAGAATTTCAGTTTTCATTTGTTGTCTGAGGTGACATAGCTAATTAGGAGTTATCATGTGGCAGAGCCTTATCAACCTCTCATTAACATTCTTACCATAATTTCAGGGAAAAAAATACATTTTTCCCACAGAATAATCCAAGTTTAAAAAAAAATAAAACAGATGCAAGACTGCATTGCAGTGCTCTCTTATTTTCACCCAGCATGAGTGAAAGCATTACTAAATGTTGTTCTAACAAAAAACCTGTTACCAGCAGTATTTAGTCCTGAGCAGGCTGCATTGCAACTTTGAATTATCACCACCTTCATAACATGTGATCATTTCTACTTTCATTTTGGGTGGCTTCGATCACTATGAGAAGAAAGCGCAAACTGGATCGCCTCTTCCCCATTTATAAAGCCCTTTTTATCCTTTTGGGGCTGTGGGAAGCCTGATAGAAATAGGAGTTTCTACCACTTTTGCTGTAGAGAACTCTCTTATCTCCATAGCAATGCTTCTGCAGCAGAAAGCTAGCAGACAGTGAGGGGCTCTGAAAGCAGCTTAATGTCCCTTCACGTACAGCCCCACGGCTATGAAATACACCCAGACAGCTTTACCAGTCCCAGAAATCCAGAAACCAGCCCCTGTCTAACAAAATGCTGCTAGGGGCCTCCCTGCTGCTCGTATCAGCCACAGGTTCTGTTGCAGGTTCAGTTTCAGCCCAGATTGGTCCCATTTGTGCCCCCCCACCCCACCAACCCCCTGCACTACTTCCCTCTCCAGCCTCCCCTGTTTCAGGCAGTTGCAGCCCCATCCTGCTCAAGACAGACTCACGTAAGGGGTGGAAGGAGACTAAAACTGAAGGAGTTTGGATAAACCCACAAGCTGCTCCCACAGCTCAGACTTCAGGAGGGGCAGGGCTCCAGGGAAGGAGCCAAGCCACCTCTTGCAGCCCAGCCCACGTCCTGCTGTGGAGATGCTGGCAGGAGAGCAAGGAAGGAAGAAACAAGGAGTTCTGAGACACCCTTCCAAATATCTCATGTGATGTCCCCCTCCAATGGAAACAACTGAAACAGCCTGAGGAGCTAGGACCAAACACCTAAACCTCTGCACTGCAACTTTGCTTCTCTTGCTCAGTGATCCTCAATCACCTTTTTCACGAGTGAAAATGCACCAAGTTCTTCCAAACAAGGGGAGTTATACATGTTATAAACATGAGAAAGGCATTCATGGACTCACAGCAATCATTGGGAGAGCAGAGGAAAAGCAAGAAAAGGGCCTGAATCCTTACAGGTGGTTACATACCTGGCACGTTGCCCCCCAGTTTCAAAGGAATCCAATTTTCTTTTGTGATTCTGAAACACATCAGCTGACATTTCTTGCTATTGCTAACTCAGAGTAAGACATGTCTTTATTTCAACAGTGGATAAACCAGATACCTGCACGCTGGAAAATTATATGCTGGTATCGATTTTCTTAGTAGTAATAATTCACCACCAGTAGCAACAGAAACCACACTTTGAAAACTGGTTCCCTAATGGCATTCTAACATTTCAGACTATTTTGTGCGGTAAAAAATACAGAAACTACAGTAAGACATTTGCCTGCTTAAATAGAAGATTTCTCTAATTAAATTGGAAGAATGCTGCACGGGTACTTTGACTCAGGAGGTCCTCTGTCACTTCTGCAGGAAGAAAAACTTTAATTTGAAGAAAAGTGAGCAAAACACAATGAGGAAGGCAAACTCTTCTAGTTTGTTCTTCTAATGTATAAGGCCAGGGCTCAAGTGAGAGCACAGTTTGTGTGGGCTTCAGTACAATACAGCTTGCTTTCTTCAAATACTACAGCCAAGAAGGATGGTGTAAGAAAATCAAAGGTTCGATCTAGCATATCTTCAAGCACGAGCCAGACTTGGGGTTGGAGTTCAAGTCTGGATTTAGCTCTTGTTAAACTGCAGGAGAAGATGGCAAACAGCCCGCACATCACAAGCCCTCAGCCACCTGCAGCTGAGGGCTGCTGAGAGCAGTGCTGTGACTGCACCTGAGCCTGCAAGGAGAAAGCAGCCAGTGCTGCTGCGCTGCCACTCTGAGTCACACAGGGTCTGGCCCAGTCTGGGGGCTTGGCCCCAGCTCTTCCTCCCCACGCAAGGCTGGATGTCGGCTCAGACAAAAGAGCACGTGTAAGAAAATGCCTGGGTTATGGAAAATAAGGGCTACTGACTAACCTGCTTTTTCTTACCTACACTTAGAGGCCTATTATAGTTTTAGAATTAGTTCTAGCATTGAACGTACAGTTTTATAGTTTAGTCCTAGCAATAATTTGAATATTTACTGCAAATTACCAATTGTTTTTTCTTTTCTAAGTTCCCCCAGCAGTTTCACGTTGATAAGATCTCCTTGGATCATACCTTCAAATATTATTTTGAAGTATACACTAACAATTTGCATATTTTCTTAAGAAGCATCTTCATTTCAGCACTCTGTGCTGTTACCTCTGAGTAAATGGGAGTGTTGAATATTAAGGTAACACTATGAAGCTCCAGGTGGGGAACTTTAATCCAGAGCTCCATAAGAAAAGAACATATTTTCATTAGTCCAATAGTAAACACACCATTCATGTGAAAATATTAGACAAGGAAAAAACTAAAGAACATGAGCAAGTTACTCTGAAGTCATGTTTTTAAATGCTACCTCTTAGAAGTGTATAATCTTTCATAGTTCTGTGAAATCCTTTCAGAGAGGTCTCTTTTAATGTATCAGCTTAATAGACTTGAAAATTGTTTGCTTTATTCATAGATGTCTTAAGCAGGAGCCAATGACTGGAGCTACCAGCCAGTCAGGAAAGTATCTGATCAGTAAATCCACGTTTCAAGATCATCAAAACTAAGAGTCCAGTGGGCTAAGGACCACACAGCCTATAAAATACAGCTGTTACATGGTACGCAGCAGAACAGACCCTGAAAAAGGGCCCAATGACCGGAACTTTAAAAAGTGTGAAAACCAAAGCTGCATTTCATTATTAGTTAAACCAAGTCTCATCCCTCTTTCTTATGAAGTAAAAGGATAGTACTCTATTAGAAGTGTGTCAATTACTAGCAGCCAGATACCACAAAATAAAACTTAGTGGCCATATTGAACAAATAAGTATCTGTGAAGCTGACTTCTTTATGCACAGACCCCTGCAAATAGACTGCGTTGCAACCTCACAATAGAAGCACAGTTAGATATACAGTTATTACACACACTTATTTTCAAGACTTCATTGTTCCTTTACATCTTAGCAGTGAAGACAGGAAATAAAAAATAAGGCTGGGAAAACACGACTGGCACTGAAAATGGAATAGCTGTGGAAAAGAGGTACACGGGCTGCAGGGAAGTCAGGCAGCAAGGCTCGTCTCTTAGAGTGAAGCAAACACAGAGCACGAAGGACTATGCAAACATGGAACGACTGAAAAAAGACAAAGGAATGTGAAGACAGGAAACAGAGAAATGGGTATTAAAAATGTAGGTTTTGTATTACTGTTCTGGAGATCCCAAAATCTAATACACTTATTTTGAATAAAATATGTGATCAAGAGTTTATATACTTCTCCAAAATAAATATCTTGCAGTAATACACCGATGAATCTGATTGGGAAAGTCAAAATTAAAAACAAACAAACAAAACCACTTCTATTATTTGGGAGTATTACATAATAAAACTTGCTTGAGTTTTATTAATACATCTGACTCTAACCAAAGCCAGATCGAAAGAGTTTGCAGGCAGAAGCCAGCTAATGACAGAGTCTGGCTTGGAACAGCACTGTCGGTGCACCATAAAGCGCCTAACCTAACTGTTACAATTATCCACAATTCAAACATTACAAGTTGGATTTAAACTCATACTGAAAAGAAACCCACAGATATTAAAAGTAGAAATGCACAGTTAGGACATGTGCATATCCTTAATTATGGCACATGGAGGCACAATTGGGAGGGGGATGAAATTATCATCCAAGATGTATGCATTTCTTTTCCTCCAGTGTGCAAACACAAATGCTAAGATACCTTAATTAGAGACATATGGCTAGTGCACAAACTCACTGCAGGGTATTGTTAATGCAATTTGAGTGCCCAAACTATGCTCATTCAGATGTTTTTGAATTACTCTGAATACTTATAGATAATAGTAACTAACTCTGAAAATGCTGGTTGAAAAGATCATTGGGTTTGAGATAACGACAATGCAAACTTCTACTGTGTCTAACCACAAATCATAGGCATACTGTCCCCAGATTAATGCAAACACACATCCACAGAGCAGCTCTGATTTGGTTACCTCCAGAAAGTAGGTCATTTTGGAGAAGAGCCCAGGAAAAAGCAGCTATCGGTTAAATCACTGATCCACGTCCATGTCACTGTGCCATAGTAACATTTGGAGATAGTAAGGGCACTCAGGGTCTTGTAAAATCAGCCCCTTACATATTTTAGAAGAGTCACAAGTCAACAAATAATGGTGAAAGCTGTACAATGCATCCCAAAACAAATTAGAAAACTGGTGGAGGGGTTCAATGGAGAGCCAATGCGCATAAACACTGATTTCAGTTGCAGCACAGATGAAAACAGTTTAGAGGTAACAGAACTTCATTCCTCATATGATATTTTATTGGAAATCTAAAAAAAAAAATAAACAAAATAAAGTAGTTCAAAGGTACTGAGTTCTGCTTTGATTGTGTATTACCTCATCCCTTGACACACTAGAAGCAAAAAGATGTTTCTTCAGCTTGCCAGTAATGAGGAGAAGGCAAAATTAACAAGGTGCTAAACTGAAGGTAGGAAGATGTTATGTTATAAAGCAATGCTCGATAATAAATGGTGCTATTAGTGGATAACAGACAAATAAAACCAGATAATAAATTACCCACTGACTATTAACCTATTGATCATCTTGCCTCCTTCAGCCTCTGTCTCAGTGGCCATATCCATAACCAGGATCCCGCTGACACAAACACTCCCCCTCATTGCTGCTGACACCCCTTTCAAGTCCATGAGGTATGATCATTTACATCACCCAATGAGCTGCATGGGGCACATAAATTAGGTGTCTGCCTTGAGTTCCCTGCACACACTAACCACCTGTAGCTGTTAATGAGAAATTTGGGATGTGGTGAGAAGGACAGCACTAACCGTGCTCTTCCTGAGCATTTTTCAGTCTTTAAAAAAAAAAAAAAAAAAAAAAAAAGCACTTTTATCACTGAAAAATACAGGAAATAGTTTCCTTACAAAATGAAAAGTGTTTTTAAAGGTCAAAAAATGACCTACATCACAAGCAAAGAATGATGTTACCATGTTCCTCACTCCATCACCTAAGATGTTAAAATGTGCGGATAATATTGCGTATAGAATTTCTTGCTGCCCATTACCTTTCATTCAACAATAAAAAGTTCTTTCTTCTATATTTATCCATTTAAAAAATAGCAGTATTATCTTTGCGTGTTTACTACAAGACACCACAGTAAATGAAGCATTGCTGTGTGCACACTTCAGTGCTCCAATACTATCAAGAACCGTCTGCTATTTCTATCATTGTCCTTCTTTTTATTTCCCTTGTGTATTTCAGATACATCTCCCATTAACTGGAAGCAGTAAGAAGCTGAGAATGGAGACAGTAGAAGTAATGAAAAGAAGGCTTCCTGCTCTAGGGCTGTCTGTAGAGGGGTGCGCTGCCCCTGCTCACACCCCTGCTGTTACTGCAACTGCTGTCCAGTCAGCATATTAAACAACTCCTCATTTCTGCTTTTCTTCTTTGTCTAAACCAGAGAATTGAAAGTTCATCCAAAGATTCTGCTCAAGAGTGTTTATCCCTATTTTATGCTATTCTGTGATCCCTAAATTCTGCAGACCTAAATATCTTGTTAACACACTTTGACACACTATAGAAAAGTAAAGGTACCAACTGTCATTTTCACCGATGAAGTGAATACACCTTCACTTTCCTACTTCCTATGCAGAAATGAGTGACGATGAAGACGACAGTGGAAACAGAGCAGGAGAGAAGCAGGTGTGGAAGAAGCACAGTACCGTCCTTTAAAAATATATGCCTAGCATCTTGATTAGATTAACAGGGTTGCTCCAGGTCTGATCTCTCCGCAATCTTACAAACCACTGACATTACCATGGCTGTAAAAAGCAACTGCACCAAGTACAACCCAAAAGCAACCAGCTCAGTAAAGCATCTTCTCTCCAGCAACAGCCAATAGCAATTAATCAGCAAAAAGTAAAAGCTGTGGCACAAATGGAAAGTGATGCTTCCTACCATCCCTCCCAACTCCAGAAGTTCATAAGCCCAGAGCCCTCCTGGCTGAGAGGAGATGTCTCTCCTCTCCTTCAGCAGACACTGACGGATTGTTCTTTCATACATGTACTCTGTTATTTATTTATTTATTATTATTGTTTTCTGTCTATTTTCATCTAAAAGCATAGAAAACAATGCACTATTTGTTCTGGCAATTTCCTATTCATTGACCGATGAAACAACAATAAATGGGAGTATATTTGGGGAAGGGTTTAAAAAAAATCCTAACACGACTCATTCCTAAAAAAAAAATGCAGGCTTATAGTTTATGAGGAAACAGTGTTTCTAAAACCAACTCCAAATCTCCAGTATATCTGTAACAAAAATCATAGATGTAAATTTAATTCTCTGTTAATTATACATCCACGCAGCAAACCGTTTCTTCTATACAGAAATTCTCCCTGAATATATATTGCTTTTATTATTTCTTATTTCTATAATTTCTTATTTATCTTATTTCTTATTTATCATCTATTATTTTTTGTAAAACAAATATCCAAGAATGATATTTTAAAATGAAATTCAAAAGCAATGTTGGAGTAGTTTTAGAAGTTTTCAAGCTATTTCGTTTCATGCTTCTGAATGCCACTTACTAGGGTAATTAATACAAAACTTCAGCCTGAATAGAAAAGCTCTCAATAGCACAAATATTTGAGAACATCTCACCTTAAAAGAACACCAGAACAGATTGCAAACCGTAAAGGATAGGGAGAGCTTTGATTCTTTAATAGTGTTTCAGATCTGCATGTTGAAAGAAGTTGAGCTATTTTATTTATTTATTTTTCATTCAGAATATGTGCCTCAAGAGTCATTAAACCATTTTTTCCCCAAATACTTCAGTCAGTGATAAAAAAGTTTCATAATAACCCAGTGATGCAATTCAAGGCTGCCGACTGACAGAACTACCTAGCTAATTAATCACTGGCAGACAGGATGTAATGATAAAGCAGAATTACTGGACTTCAAGACAAAGATAAGACTGATAGATTCTACCTCCAGCAGATCTTGATACTAAAGCATAAGATTTCCTTCACTCTGTTTCTTTCATAGATTTAAAAAAAAAAAATTCATTGTGACAATATGAGCATATTAAAGCCCCGTACATTTGGAATTTGTAATTGTTCAGAAACAAATGGGCTTTTCCCAAACCTGTGTGTAGGAAGTGAAGTCTCCACTGGGCTACGCCGATAAATGTCCCTGACTGCAGCAGCCTTTAGAGAAAAAACCCACTTGAATAATAACTGCTGGTAATTCAGCAATCCAATTTCTCTGCTGGATGTTCAAAGAAACCAACCTGTTTGTCTCATGAAGCAGCTTTGCAAGGTTACAAATAATTTTGAAAGCATTCTAAATATCTAAAATATGATAAAGAGATATTCATAATAAAAACTTTATAATATCTGGCAAAACCATATTTTTTTTTTGTTCAGGTTATTTTAATTTAGTATACAGGAAAATAGTTTTGATGGGAACACCACTCTTTTCTTGAATATCTACCTCCATGAAGAAACGAATATCAAATAATAAACATCATCAAGAGACAACTAACAGGCAGAAAGAGATTCTGTCTTGAATTACTTTTAACAATGTTAGAGGCATTTCTGAGCTAACATAACTGACAAAAAAATACTGCTACATTCAGGTCTAACTCTATTATATTCTTGTGTATTCTGTCATACCACAGTACATGCTGTTGAAGAAAATCATGGGGACATGCACTCAGCAGAAGTTTTCTACAGTTACAAAAGAAAGAAAGATCCAAATTCCTCCCAAACTCATGTTTAAAAACTATTTTCTCTTCTTTTTAGAAAACAGCTGGCCTCAGAAAAAAAACATCCAATCTTCTCTTGAGAATGTCTATCTGACAGACTAACAAAAAGCTAAACTGTATTTCAGGGAAAGATATGCAGAAAAAGAAATCCAAGAACAAAATAATAATAATAATAATAGTCTCCCCAGAATTTCCTGAACTCATTAGAAAAATGCCATTAGCTGTGGTTATCATCACACAAATAGAATCACAGTCAGGTCTCCATGCAAGTATGGATGTTTGAGTAGTTTACCTATAGCTAATCCAAGTAGGATTGACATATATGAGTAGAAAACACTACTGAAAACTTAAAAAGAATATAGATAACTTTGCATGCAGCATTCTGCTTCCATGGCTTTGAAAGTCTGCCTTCATACTTCTTGAGAGAACACACTGGACACCAAACAAAGCTCACCAATGACTTTCATGGCACTCTGTGATGAAGAATTAAATGTTCTTTCCCTGCTACTTGAGAGGGGGCTGGACTACATGGCCTCCAGACGTCCCTTCTGACCTAAACCATTCTGTGTAAGTTATAAAGAGGTCTGTCCTACCATCTTACCATAAGCAGATCTGCCAGGTAAGTCTAATGTGAGTGCCACACAGCACAGAAAACACAGCTCAGATCTGCAGTGGGGAGCAGGAACTGCCCTGGCTTGGGGAACGACACACAGAGACAGCCTGATGTTCTGGCACAGCTCGCCTGGGCCCAGCCAGCCCACCCGGGCCAGCTTCAGGCTCAGGCTCATCCCTGGATAAAATGATGCTACTGATGGCAGGGTGAAAAGGGAAGCTGCATAATTAATTTGGCAGAAAAATAAATGCCATGCAGTATGTCAGAAGTATTTAAGAAAAGCAGAGAGCATTTCTGGTAGTAGAAACACAACTGCTGTCAAAACAAATTGTTGCTCTCATGACCTGTATCTTCTGAGACTGTGTCAACCCATTCTACACTGCCTGGTTCTCCACATGACAAAACTCTCTAGTTTGGCAAGTTAACATACACGTATAGCATGTATAAATAACGTGTTAGCAATGTACAGACCCAATATTGCTCCCCATATCATCTTTAAGTGATAAGTCTTTAAGTCAGTCTTCCAGTAGAAGTTCAAGACATCCTCTTTTTCTTTTTGAATGCTACTAGGACAGCCTGCGTGACAGAAATTATCTTTATCACAGAATTATTTTGCTATCAAAAGAACTTAATTATCAGTAGCACCTCATCTTAATGATGTAATGATGCAACACATCATCTTATCATCTCAACACTGTTAAGAAATGTGAAAGTGGGTCTAGACCTCTGTATTTCAAAACCATCATACCTTTTGTAGGTTGAACAGGATTATTTGTCTTCTGTCTTTTCTTCTGTCCCATGTGTCTTCTGTACCATGATGTAATAAAATACTTGCTTACCCAAAGGTGAGACCAAGAGCCAGAAACGGACTGTTGAAATGTCTGTCCTTTTCCTCTGACAGCACGAAGTTCTCTGGCAGTTGTGAATTTTCAGGTAGCTCCATTTAGTGAACAGTTATGCTAACTTCTGTTTAAATATGTTGCAGGTTTTAGGATACTGATACCTGAAAACAATGGGGAAAAATAAAAACAGGTCAAAAAAAGTAATGTAAAGCATTGGCAGTACTTCTGTATACTTATCCTTAACCCTCCCTCAATGGAGGGATAAAATGTCCTTGGTCAGTAGCTGGCCTCCACGTTAACTAGATTTTTTTCAAAATGTATTCTCAAGACAGGTAGGAAATAGTTATTTTCTTTCTGTATTGCTGACTGAATCAACAAAACCTGTGTGGTCCCCTCCAGAGGCTGAAGTTGGTCTACCACTCTGCCAGGCTGGCAACATTTAAAACCTAAAGGAGGACAGCAAACACAAGATCTTTTAGTAACAGTTTTAGTAAACTGTAGTAAAACTTTTACCAAAGTTTTATCAGCTTTTCTAATTCTTAATATCTCAATTTAACACTATATCAATTTTCCAACAAAAATCTTCTAGGAGATTTGTTAGTTCGGATTGCTGTTACTTTTGTTTTGGAAATAGAGAACCAGCCCTGTTTAATGTCATAGCACATATCTATTTCCCCTGGATCAAGTCTACAGATTTGCTGTACATGGAGACCTTTGGCAACAACATTTAGGTTTGCTTAATGTCTGTGGGAATATTTACTTGGATTAGTCATTACCTTGTTTCCTGACTAAGACAATTTCTATTCATTGGTAACATGCATTACTTACTGAAGAGAAATGTGTTAGGACAATAAATACATAGAAATACAATTCAGGCACACACACAAAAATTCTATCATTTAGGTACTTAAAATAGGATTATTTCTCAATTTTCTTTTCTGAACAAAAGTAGAGAATATTGTCTCCCTTGGTACAAAGACACGGATTGGATTTATGAACACATTCTGATCATCTTCTTGATCCTGATCAACTGGCAAAGAACGTGGAACTACAGATTTACCACTGCTCTTCTGCATTGAAGAGCAATATAAAAAGGATCAGTAGTCTGTCTGAAACTCAACAACTGCACAGATCCTCCGATACAAATTAGAGAACAGAATGAAAATGGCTTTTAGGTAAATTTTCCCAGTTCCAGTACTCTTTTACTTTTATCCTCTTGGAAGTCTGGGAGAAGAAATGATTCGCTTTGTTCAGATTTTGAAACTGGCAATGGAGAGGCACGAGGAAGGGGAAGAAAAAAAAAAAAAAAACAGATTCTGATTCAGCAAATGAATGACTAAAAAAATACCATAACCTTGACAGATGAGGCAACCAGACCATGACAGGAGAATTATGTCCTAGTCAGACTCATGCTGGAAGACATTCCTCAAGACTAGGACAAAGAATGATAGTGGACCACATTGATCATGATGTTCACTTCTGTTCCAGAAACAAAATTTAAGAGATGAAGCTATTTTAGGGTTTTAATAGCACACACAAACTCCCTAAGGGACTGTAGGGAATCTTCCACTCCTCCCTTCTTAACAAAAAAATGTCTCTTTTTGGAAAAAGAACTTACCAAACAACTACATCCCCGAGAGAAGCTCAGGACAAGGATTGACTTAGATGATTTACAGAACATTCAAATCTCGCCTTTTCTCTGTTGTAGTAAGACAAGAACATTTTATTAACCTTGTGATGTGGAAACAGACAAAGATGTCACATTCCTCTCCTGGGGTCCCTTGCTGCTTTCACTGAGGATGGGAGTGATTTTTTTTGTTAACTGGTGAAATTCCGTCCCTATCAACCTACAGAATATAGGCAGTGTTAAGTGCTGTATACTCTCAAGCAGCCTTACTTCTTACAGCTCACAGGGGAAGCCAGTCTTATCCTACATCCCCACCAAATTCAAACAAAAGAAGCTGTGGTGCTTCAAAAGAAGTGCTGCCCTTTAACACCGATACATGGATTATAATGGAGGGAGAAAAAAAAAGCTCTCTTCAGCAGTTACTACCTCCATGTACACATGAACAGTGTCTAACTAGGTTGTGTCACGGTTATAATTCCATAGATACTTCGTTAGCTGAGAATGTTACTTGGTTTTCTGTTGGAAAGATCAAAAAGTAAGCAGATGTAACAAAAGAACTTCATTATTCTACATCGTTGATTTGTACCTCTACTCAGCTCTATTCAGTGGCAGCATAACTCAGTGTCAGCAACCCCAAGGGTATTTTTATGTATTTTTACTTTACATTTTTTGTCTAAATCTGGTCAGTCCACAACTCAAATTTTCCTTTTGAAAGGAAAATACCACTCACAGGCATGCTACAAACTCTCATGCCCTGGAGTTGAACCTTTGTGCACTGCAAGATGAAGGCTGGCCCTTGCTGAATGGCCAGTTCAGCAATCCACATACAGCGAATTTCATGTGTCTTGACTCTGAGGGTCTTTAATATTTCATCAGAGTTTTCCATTAACATAGAACTCAGACTGCAAAAACTGCCAAGGGAAACGAACACCCACAATTCGTGTTTTCAGGGCACTTTAAATCTTTCTGGTAGCTTTGAAAACCTTGGCCTTTGTAGTTACTGTTTCTCTGTACTTACCAAAAACAAGAGATGAAAACTTGCTCTGAGTAAAAGTCAGTGGAAGTTTTGCTATTGATTGCAGTGGCATCAAGATTTCACCCAAGAAATTCAACTGAGGAGTTTAATGAAGCTCTACCTGATAGGGACCACAGGTTTCTAACTGTGGTGTACCACGACCCACGCAAGGCAGAGTGCCTCTGCCCGGGGGTTGTTCTTTGAACTCCACTGAGACAGCTGCCCTTGCTGCCTAATGATCGTGCCACGCTCAAGCCCATCCCTGACCTGCTTTCCAGACAGAGTCCTAAACTGAGTGTCTCACATGGACATAGATAGCTCCCACGGACATGGAAATGAATTAACATGCTGCCCAGCCTGTCAGTTGCTTAACTCCAGATTACTTCTTCTCAGTGTTTCTTGTTCTGAAACCCCTTTGCACATTTCCCTCTCTCTGCAATCTGTGGCGTGCAAACACAGCAGTCTGGATGCACAGAGTTGGACGCCTTTTGGCATAAATACCTAGAGGTACCAAAAGTTGCAACATACGTTATCTTGATGCATAGACTTCTAAAAGATACAGAAATACAAAGAATGGTTTAAGTGTTAAAACAACTCAGTATGCTTTACAACACCTTGTAGTTATGTAGATGTTCTTTGTGACAAACACTGTGCTGCAAACATTTGACAAAAGCCTTTTCATTTGGTTGCTAAATGCTTACAAGATGCTGCAGTCACTAACAGGCTCCCTCACCAGAGCCAGAAGCACAGTGCCCTTACACCGAGCCCTCTGCTGCACGTGTCCTCAAGAGCAGCAAGTGACTGTGACAGCTGCTCCCTGCCAGGAGATATTCTTGGAGATCAGGCACTTTGTACATTTGCTCTTCATCCCTAAATTGACAGAAACTTCCTGCTCAAAAACCTTGATTAGAAGAGGTAGTCATCCATACACAGACTCCCAATTATCCCCTGCCTCCACAATGATACCACATGGCCAGGGTTAAGCAGGCTGGTGGATGCACTTCACAGTACAAGTGCTACTTCACATAAGAGAAACTGCAACAGCTTTGTTGTGGGACAATTCAACCTTCTGACCTGACCAGCAAGTGATGGGATGACTTCTGCTGACCATGACCAGACAGGGTTTCACGCTGCCTACTGGCTTTCTGAACAATTTGATGATTCAGAGAGCTCTGCACCAAGAGCAGTTAATTTTCTGATAGCAAGTGCAGAAGAGAGCTCACAGGATCTCGTCCTTGTGGTTACTAACAAGCTAGTCAGTTTGTTCCCCATAGTGAACTACAAGACAAAACCATATACTGAAAGGCAAATGATAACAAAACAAATCTCGACTTGGTTTTCCTGCTTCCTAAAGATACCGTTAATTGCAAATAATTTTACTGTAACTTAAAATCTCTCAATTTACTAAGTATTCATTAATAAAAATACTAACAAGAGAGAGTTACATGTATTTCCAAATCTACACTTGAAAAAGTAACAGGCCAAGAGTTTCTGAAATGATGAGCAACGACTGAACCAGTTTAAGCAAAATAAGCACACCCTTGAGACAGTCCAGCTGAAACTTTCCATTAAAACGTCTGGGAGTGCTCAGTACCTGGCAATTTCCAGTCAAATTGCCAGAACAAATTAGCAGCTGTGCTTTCACTGTGCATCTCAAGCCCGTAAAACCCATACGAAAATAGTCATTATGACAATGGGTAAAAACAACATTAAGAATTGCACAAGGCAGAAAAATCCCTTTAGAGGAAAGAGTTTCTGCTGTTTTGAGTAGTATTCAGAAAATCAGGGGCTTTAACAAACTGAATTTGATGCACAAGAAAAAATAATTAGGTAAAGCAATAGAAGAGAAATGTTTAGTGTCATCTTCATTCACTTTCTGTCTCTCTGTATGGAAAAGGTAAGCATGGGGAGAAAGGGCTTTGAAGACCACCTGGAGCTAAAAGACCCCCAGGAAGAGGGTTTAGGTCAATTTATCAGAAATGTCTTGCACAACCTCTACACCACAGAGGCAATCATTTCTTGTGGTGGAGCCAAACAGTATCAGCACCAAAGCTCACTGGGTCTAGGATAAATGAGGCTTTAAGTTTACTGTGGACTGAATCACTGTCAGAAATATCCCATCTTGAACAAAATTCCTAGTTAGGGCTAGAGCAGATGAGAGAGCTGACGCTACTTTACTTCCCTAATTATCTAAGTTTTAGTCCCAGAAACGTTTCTGTTTTCAAAAGTGCCCATTCCCCATCCTTCTCTTGACTTTAACTTAAAAAATTATTTATGGTCTGCCATGCTGAACCTATTCCTGTTGCTGCTCTCTTTAATCTTGTGCATCCAGATCACCACACATAATTGCACAGGTTATTTTACTGCTTTTAGTATTGGTTTATATGTCATAGCTGACATTTAACAAAGTCAGCTTCAATTTAAAATGTATGAAGATGTCATTATTCATTGAAACTTGTTTAGCCTTTAAATTAAAGAAGAGGCTGAGTAAACTACAATATGTTTTCCATCATACAATCTGGGACAATTCCAGTTCACTGCTTTTACCCTTCTGAATTGCCTAACGCATTCTGCAGCCATGGGAAAATTTCTCAGACACTAATACACTTTCAGTATTTATTCGGGTCACACATCATTCTGCAATTCATTGAACAGTAACATTAGTTAAAAAAAACCACCACTTCCATTATGCATTAGATGTAAAATGGGGAGAGAAGCTCATGCAATGTACTGCCTGGTGCTAGTTGTGGTGGAGGGAGTTACCAAGCTGCTCTCACTTCAGCAGGGATTTCAGCTAACAGGTAGCTGGGTATCTGATCTTAACAGATGCCATTCCTGAGTGCACAGCAATACCTTGAATGAACTCTAGTTTCCACAGGCAGTATTTCCAGAAATTTGTAACATGAATTGGTTTATGGTACCTTCTTCTCAATCTGGGGACTACTGTTCACTTCTCCTCCAGGCTCCCATGCAACCCCAAGGCTGTATTGCACCCTGAAAACATGGGAGGAATAATACAATTTCGTTATGTGGGTGTTATCCTAACACACTGCTTTTGTACTCTGTACTGAGTATACACACGGTTTGTACAGATCTTACTCATACCCTTTAGGGGTAGAAATTAGGGTAATGGTATAGCACAGGGCAGTATTTACACAGCAATTGCTAGAAAGGGAAGGAGGTGATATGAACACAAACAGAAGACAAATGGACAGGGACAGCCATCTGCAGACAAGTTCAGCTCATGTTTTTAATGCCACCGTAATGATGATAAAAAGTTGGGTTAGAAAACTTAACCTATTTGCTGAGCAGTTAAAGAAGCCATATGCATTTGCCCTGAAAGAAATTTGATTAATAGAATAAAGTTTGTCAGCATTTCCAAGTAGAAACCGAGGCTATGTTGTTGGTTTAGTGGTGGTGTTTTTTTTTTTTACCTTTGTAGAGATAAAAGTTCAAATTTCCATCCTATTTTTTTACATTAGCATCCCATCTTCTCCCTTGAAATACCAAAAATAAATTACGGTACTTAAAGCTTTTAGAGGATGAAATGCAAAGTAAATTATAATGTAACATCTGCCTTTTTTTAGAGCATCATTTTACGGAGACAGAGTAATAAATCTGCAAGACCAGATCAGCTTTGGTCAAGTCCCACCATGCAGAAGTATTTGCTGCTCTGGCTAGCACAGTGCATATCATTCTTGGACAGCAAGATCATCCCCTTGTGTTCGCTTTTAAAAATGTTTCCAGTCAAAGCCTCCCGTGCTGCGGACTGCTAAGTTCTCTACTAGCAAAGAAGCAGGAAGGCACACTGATATCACACTGGTCTCCAAACAAAAGGAAAGCAAAACTTAAATCACTGCTGAATACAGTAGGGCTAACAAATGCCAATGCTCCGCTTAAGATTACATTTTTGCTCTCACTCTTCCTACGCTGTGGAATGTAATTCTGCTCCACAAACGATCCCACTGAAGCCAGATAAAGCTTGACAGCAAAATAGCAATCAACAGAAGGATCTGAATCTGATCTGGTGGCTTCCCTAAACCAGTTTCAAAGTTTTCAGCAAAGCTTTTGTAGATGGTTTTACGTTTAATTTCCTAGCTTGGTTGAAGAACTGACAAATTAATTATTTGCCTAACTGTTCATATATAGCAGGCACAGTATTTTAGTTAACTGGACAAAAGGCACCATCCAGCCTGGAGGAAGAATTTGTTTCATCAGAAGCATTAAGAGCAAATCCTAATTAATACACAAGACAAGTCCATTTTAAGAACCACTTCTCAAGACTTTATCAGATATTAATTTAAAGCAAGGATGGCACACGGTGCACTTGCTTGAATACCAATAACCCACAATGCTTTTCCAAATCAAAAACGTTAAACAGAAGTGCTACGGTCTAAAGTTTAGGAATAAGTTTTACTGATATTTTCAGATAAAATTATTTCCTGTGGGATTTTACCATCATCTAATAGGATACGATACAATAGAAAACGTATCCTAATGCATTATCTCTTATATTGCCTTGGTTTCAGATGAGTAGCTTGTTTTAGGTCTCAAAATGAAAGGCCCATTCAGCATTTCAAAGGCAGCTATCAGTGGAGAATATCTCCACAAGAGGGTCCTAATGCCACAAGTGGACTGACCCCACTGTAGCAAGCAACACCATCTCACCCTGGAAAACTTAACTTGATTTTATTCATGCCAATTAACGCAAACACTATCACTAATGCAGGCACTGAGCCAGAAAGAAAATATAAACAATTTAACTTCTGGCATGCTGATGACTGAGCAAAACATTACAAGTTTGCACTTTGTGCCCAAGACACACCACAAAATCCATCTGCCTGCCACAGTATGCACTGGTCGTGCTACAGCGTATTGCTTCTTCCTTGAGAAGAGACAAACGGTGATGCTGTTCAGGATTTGGCTGAAACAAGGCTTTGAGCTGGGAAAAAAAAAAAAAAAAAAAAAAAAGGTTAGGAAGCCATTATCACTGTGTTTTCCTTGCCCAGCACCACCAGAGTACCTGAACATAACTGTGCTAGGCTGATGTTAATGCAAGCACCCATTTAGCACCACAGCATAGATATTTCAGGCTGCACCAGGACTCTGGACAACTCCCTCTCTGGGCCATCTCCGGGAGCAGATTGCTCAGAGCAAGTTCTTACTATTTTGCAGTACTGCAAAATAAACTGGTAACCAGCTAGTTTGCATTTTGTAACTGAATGCTTATTTTATTAAGCAATGCCAAGAAATCAAGCAGTACTAAATGAACAGCGAGATCAGGCGATCACGATTCCACAGCATATGGGAGAGTGAACAGTTTGGGTAATTCTACTGAACTTCCTTGGTTCTTCCTTTACTTGCTCTTTCTGCCATTTCTTCAACAGTAACTGGTAAAACACTCGCTCAATTCTCATTTTTTGCTTCATTTTTTTTAAAACCATGCCAAACATGGGAATTTGGTGCACTTGTACATGCATTCCCATGCCTCGCCCTCTCAGTGGTTTGCTTAGGCTAGTCACGTATCATATACATCGTTCAACACTGCGAGACAATACATTTTTTCCCCAAATCCTATCTGTCATTTCTTTCCAGATTCTTTCTAATAATTTTCAAACTGGCATCCATATGCCTTCCTGGCACATGCACTGTTCTGCTATTTTAAGTGAGATTTCAAATTTATTTGGGATCAGTCTTCAGAAGACAAAATCTTTTGCAAGCTTTCACTGTCGAATGACATGAAACTTTGCTTCAATTTCTTATTACAGGCTTTTAAGATGCAGGCACTTACTCTACAATTCACACTGAACCTTTTTCCCCCAAAGAAATCAGATTTTAATAGCACATATTAGTCATACCCCTGTCACATTATTTCAAAAATTCTCTTGGTTCCCAAGAGGCTTTTCCTTTTCAGAAACAAGTGAGCTTTACTTATAACATGAGATGTTTCAACTAAGTTCACTCTAGACAAAGTAAAATGGGATGGTAAAACACAGGCTGAGCCCTCAGAAGAAAATGTTTAAGTTGGCTGAAATGCCACTTTAAGCAATTTCTAATTTTACTTTTCTTTGCCTTCAACAAATGTAGCATTAGCCCATCTAATGATGTGTGAGTACTTCACAGGAACACAGACCGAGTGACAGCTTGCTCTGAACATTTGTTCTTTGCTCAATCTCCTCGAGATGCACTAGTCAGTTATTCCAGTTTTGTAGGATTTCCAGAACTTGTGTGATAGCTCCCCAGTGCTTACAAAGTAATGGTCTGGTTTTGAGTGTAGGAGTGATGTCACCCCTTAATTACTGATCCAAAATGGAAGTCAGCATATAAGAAATGTAATACAGCCCCCCAAAGGTCCTCTTGCCAGCTTCTTGGCTACATGAAAGCATTTAATCTATCCATACTTCACAAGCTGATTGTTACATCCCTGTGAGTTATGCCTATAAAGGAAAACACACAAGACTTACTCTGAAACATCACCTAAATTCAGTTAAAGCTAAACAGTTTCTTAGTTGCTTAAGAAAAATCACAGATCTTGCAATTTGCCACAGTTTCACGTAAATAAGTAAAGCTGCAGAGGAGGGCAGTTCACCTGAAAGTCAGTCTCATTGGAAATGAGGAATGGTAACTTACATCATACAAAAATAAAAAGAGAAGGATGAAAAGCTTAGTTTGAAGTTCCAAATGAAAATCCTGTAAATGATGAAACATTACATGACATAAAGCATTTTGTTCTTCACAAATATCTATAAAAACTAACATTTTTTCAAAACTTGTCGTGCTCAAAAATTCAATCCTCCATCAAAAATAGAATGACTTACTCTGATCTAAGAAGAGTAATGGGACTGTACAGATATGCAGGTATCTCCCCTCAGGCAGCTCACTCTGGCACTAAGACCACAACACCTGTGTTTTTTTCCACGAAGAGATTAAGCTTCAAAGTCCATTTCACTGAGCTGTACCACAGCAAAGTGCCTCAGTTAAGCCATAGCAATACTCTCACTGAAACCCAACGAACAAACCCCATGCACATGGACATGTAGCACAGGGGTGGGATTCTTCTCCCCTGACTTTTCAGTAGGAGAAACATTGAACTGTTAACTGATCTTCAAGTAAGGGAGCTCCATACATTTCATTTTCCAAATCGCTGTAATGATGCCCTTAATATCTAATTATGTTCTTTGACAACCACGTTAGTCTGGGGCTGGTATTTTCTCCAGCAGCAGGGCAAAACCTTCTCAGGACTACAGACCTCTCTAAAGCAAACAAAAATCCTACACTGTAAAACAGATTCGCAGATTAAAAAAAATATATTTAAAAAATCAGCCTCATCAATTTCACCTTGAAAGCAACATGGTAAGGAGAAAAATATATTTGTGCCCTTTCATGTCCATCTTCTTGAAAAAAAAAAAAAAAAAAAAAAAAAAAAAAAAAAAGATTTAAAAGCCTTCCTGTTTACCCACCTTAATTTTCATTTAGACTGTTTTGCTGGCGGGATGGGAACTGACAGTGATTCTGACACTGTCAGTGAAGAGAAGCTGAAATTGAAACTGAGCAGGAAATAAATAAAGGCAATCCACATGGAATTCTTCAGTTTCAATTAGCTTCTACCGATGTCTGTCCGGGGGAGAGGGGAGAACATGCCTTTTCGTTCGGCCCTACAACCTGTCCCCTAAGAGCAGATGTTGCAGAGCCAACTGGGCAGGAACAAAGCAAGGAGCTGCTGGGGGAAGCAGACTCCCAAGGCCACTGAAATGGCGATGACACCTTTGGTACCTGTAACATCAGAATCTGAGAGAAGTGGAATCACTGCTGGTTCTCCTAATGTTTGTCCTAATTAAGGAAATGGGAGGTTCTACCAGGGGTGACATTAATCTTATTCATCTTCTCCCTCTGCTAGCTTGCTAGGATGCTGCAAGTAGAGCGGCGGAATGTATTGAAAGTCCAACATAGCGGGTGGTTAGGGAGAGATTGGTGAGTCAACTGCTAGTCCCCTTACACGGGCACATAAAGCCTGGTTTGTCTGAGACCAGTGGGGAACAAAGACCACGTCAGCAAAAAGCACACACAAGGACATAAAGACTGAAGCCCGATCTTCCCTGGAAAAATGGCTGTCTTCTTCCGCCTCCTTAAAGGAGAGAGAAAATGATACCCTCAGTGAGGTGTTAACTGGACACCAGAAGTCCCCCAGATGTGCCCCCTTCCACAGACAAAAATACTGCAGGAAGTTCTGCAGGAAGTCAACACGCATGTATGTATTCTGCCTCCTGCTTCTCTGGAAGACAATTTCCGTGACTTCTCGTTTTCTGGTTTGCCTACTGGAGAGCTGGTGTGACAATGCCCTTCCTCCACCCCTTCTCTTGGGAGCAGGTGACCCACGGTGTAACATTATCCCATTGGAACAACCTCGTCACCAGCAGGCAGCTGGTGATAGAACCCTTTCGGAGTAACAGAGTTGATCTTTCAGAGATGCAAAGAATGCCTGCCCTCTGCTTTGAGAATTTCCCTCTGTGATTTTCTGCCTCTACTGTGTTCAGTAACAGCACCTGTTTTGTTTTTTATTTTTTCCCTTGAAAGAAACGCAGGTCATCAAAACAATGTAAGAGAAGCAAACAAATAAAATAAAAAGATGACTCACTAAGACATGATGTGTGCTCACAGTCCGCAGGGTTTGGGGCCACCATTGTCACATGCTAAATGGCAGTGAAGGAACTGTACTGCCAGAAAATGAAGACATAAGTTTTGCTTTAGCTTCAATTTATGCTTTGAAAATGGAAACCACAAAAGCACTCCACTTTAAGCAGTATTCATGGTGTAACCCTCCTACCGACCTCTGCGTGGAGATGCTGAGAAATTCTATGCTTGAAAGCAATGTAATTAGTAATAATGATTAAGAATCATACAATAACTAGTACTTAAGAAAGAAAAAGAAAAAAAAAAAAAAAAAGAAAAAAAACACTTTTAGTTGAGAGCTTTCAGTTAAAAGATCAAAAGATAAGAGTAAAAATTATCCAAATCAGTAATTCAATACCTTCAAACAGAAACTGGATCTGCTTTTATGTAGGTAAAGAGTCAGGCATGGCTTAGGTCCTAATCATAAATCCATTGTCTAAACAGATGAGACCTAAAAGGAGGAAAAACTCTGGAGAATATTTCGAGCCAATAAATAAATGAACAAGTATCAACTGATAAGCAGCTTTTTGAGAAGAAAATATCTGTAAAGCAATTGGAAACAAGATATAATGTGTTGCTAGCTTCAACAAAACTGATTTACCACTACTAGGTTATTCTGACACAATAATATCATATTCTTATTATACTATCTCCCAACAATCTATTTCCTATCCCTGAATCTTCACGTCCAAAAGCTTCACGTGTTTGCTTGACTCTTAGCTGCACGCTAGCAGACACTACTGTTCTCTGGCTCACCAAAATGAATGCTCAATCAACCCGATGTCCAGCAGAGATCTCTGCCTGTCCCTTGTATCTCAAATCTCTCTCTTCTGGTCACCGTACCGACTTCTTACAACCTGAGTTACTCACCGCCTGCTACATGCAATTTCTCTGTGCCTCTGCTCACCTCGCTTGGTTTCAGTGACTCTCGAGCCATTCTGGAACTGCTCTTTTATACCATATGCTGTTGCTGTTGAGAAGACTGAGAATATCTTCTGAGCAACTAGTAAAGGCATAAGGCTGTTGATCTTCATATGTTCACTTTCTCAAGATGCTGTCCAACATAAAACTGGAAGGCAAAAATTAGAGCAGACTGTGAGAAGAATTCATCATTAGCACTGCTGGGGTTTAAATCCACCCCATTTCATTTTCCAAGCATACTGTGAAGGCACAGACCACCAAGCCTACTGTTTTTCACCATGACTTCTCTACCCACTTTTTTGTCTGCAGAATCCTCTTTTTTTAGTTAATGTACTCCCCAGGCCAAGCCCCATGTGCTCACCTGAGTGACACACTTGGCACTGCCTGGCACGT
The DNA here is from genome assembly GCF_009819795.1 of Aythya fuligula. Lineage (NCBI taxonomy): Eukaryota > Metazoa > Chordata > Aves > Anseriformes > Anatidae > Aythya > Aythya fuligula. The sequence goes on along the minus strand of NC_045565.1, from coordinate 3,423,982 downwards.
TCAAAATTCACAGGCTAACGAGAGTTTGGGACACTTCATGTCTGAAGTGATTTCTGGAGTATTTCACAAATTGGGCTGGAACTTCATAAAACACCTTGGAGTGTTCACATAATTAAGCCTGATGTCACTTCTAGAAGGTTTCCAAGGCAGAGAGATTGGTTTTATAGCAGGCTCTCACACAGTGTTCCCAATCTCATTTTCCCTTGTTCAGGATCTATGTTCGTACCTGTCCAGAAACTCACTGCTTGCTTTTAACCTAAATGCATTTTTCTTCTTCACCATTTTCCTCGTGTGTAAATCTGGTCATTACCTTACACAATTTACTGCCGTCTGTTGTGGTTTTACCCAGCAGGTGTCTAAGCACCAGACAGCCGTTTGCTCACTGCCCCAGCAGTGGGATGGTGAAGAGAATTGGAAAAAAGGTAACACTTGTGGGTTGAGATAAAGACAGCTTAACAGGGCAGAAAAGGAAAGTTGATAATAATAATGATGATAAAAGAATACACAACGCAAGTGATGCACAGTGCAATTGCTGACCAGTGCTCAGCCAGACCCTGAACAGCAGCAGCCCCATGGCCAACCCCCCAAGTTCATCGTTCAGCAAGACCCATGTGGCACAGGACATCCCTTGGGGTCACCTGTCCTGGCTCTGTCCCCTCCCAGCGCCCCTCCCGGGTGCACCTCTGCCCTCCTCCTGGCGGGGCAGCGCGAGGAGCTGCAAGGTCCTTAACTCAGCGAGAGCACTGCTCTGCAGCAGCGAAAGCATCAGGGTTTTTTCTGTGTTTTTCTGTCCTAAATCCGAAACAGCACCACACCAGCTACTAAGCAGAAAATTAACTCTACCCAGCCTAAACCAGGACACCTTCCCTGAACACTGCACTGTTTAGCAGCTCCCAATATTATTGCACTTTTCAGACCTGATTTTAACACCTCCTTCTCAAGTCTTCTGGATCATTGTAACCAAAACACAAACTCCATCCATCAGGCACCACCCCACCCCACACCTCAGTCCCCTTCCCTGGTTCAGAGACGACACTCTCTTACCCCCTAACCACCCCCCTACTTCTGCAGCTGAACACACGCCTCAAGTGCTGAGCACCTCGATGTCATTCTCAAGGGATTCACATTTTTGCCCTAGCTTTTAATTCCTACTTAAAAGAAAAAAGAAAAACACCCTTCACCTTATGACCAACATCATACACCTTCAACTGTAGACATAAATTCCCTACAGAACTAGACTATTTGTTTGATTTTCTCTGAGAAGAGTTGCTGCATGTTCCAGGAGATGAGCTGTACTTCGCTTCAAAGGCTGTCACCTGTGACTCTCCATGTCTTTGGCTGCACAGACTGTTTCACAGATTAGACTCGCTGCTCATCAGTGCCAATCAGAAACAGTTTTTCCTGTGTTTAGGTTTACATTGACACAACTAACGGAATCAGGCATGTTAACAGCATCTGTGCATATATGGCTGACCAAAAACTACTCAATCTTCTGTTCAGTTCATTTCTTAGAGCTTTTAGGGAGGGATTGGACAAGGATGGGACAGGATTGGGACAAGACAAGAACCTCCTGACCAGATTCACACCATCTTTTATGCCTAATGTAATAAACAAAAGTTACCTGGGTCACCTGAGGGCAAAATTCTGAACCTGATTTTGAACCAGATCTGTCCTGGTTTTCATCAGCTGAGACTTTTAGCCCTAATAACCTTGGTGATCCAAACTTCAGGGACTCTGAAGCTTGCCAGCCAGGACCCCTGCAGAACTTCCCTTACCTACATGCCCAAAATAGCGTTTTAATTTCCTCCTTCCTCCTGCCCTGTGGTGCTTCCCTTTCATCCAGTGTTCACCAGCAGTACCTTCGTAACACCTTCCCTGCCTCAGTTCTGTGAAGTGCCATCCTTACACAGGCAGGCAGCTTCTGAACAGCAAGAGAGCACTCCATGGGACACACAGAATGCAGAAGGAGCTGTCCAGAATAACAGCTGCAAAATGGGGGCCCTGTTCTGCAATGCTGTTAAGAACTGTATGCGTGGCAAAGGAGTGTCAGACAGGCCCTTAAAACAGGGGCCTTCAGCAGCAACCGAGCAAGAGCGAAGTTTTATTTAAGTGCTCACCTGCTCCTGTGTTTGTTCGTTTGATTGATACAAAGCTGCTTTCACCAGTGCAAGTGTGAAATCAATTTCATATAAATTGGAACATACCCACAGAAATCTTATCGCTGCCTGAAGATATATTTCCCTTAGTATGTTTTCTGTTTTCTTCAATCAGCTTTATATTTATAGGGTGGCTGAAAAAGAATGCTATGCATTATTTATTAACATTGATTTTAAACAGAGCCATTCAATTCATAACCATGAATTACCTAAGAAAATAGAGTGTTTATCTTATTTTTTCTCTTTAAAGAAAATTAAGTATTTAATTATTAATAGGATTTTACTGTTGACTTCAGTAAACAAGTCCTTAAAAATTAGAGGGGTATAAAGATAACTAGCCATGGTACAGTTATATAATGTCATCAATAATTCCAGTGTTTACTGCATTTCTTAATTTAAGGAAATACCAGTGCTGATTTAGAAAGGAAGTTGCATCTACTGAAAGACTAAAATAGCCATTTGTTCCAGTATTTTCTTCATTTACATTTGAAAAGGGCTCGTTTTTACCAAAAGCCTTTATCTTCTGTCTAGATCGGTTCTGCTCTGCTGACCACTCATTATGGTAACAGGTTGCAATGAAAAATTCCTTGGAGGACGTAAATCAATTAATCAGTGACATTCGCTTACCGATATTGATTAGGCCATACATTGTTTGACTTCTCCTTTGATTCTTTCTGTCATGAGCAAATGGTTACACCCTTCTTGTAGGGCAGAGGAAGATGGAATTCATGAAAATGGAACAGCTTGGAGGTTTATAAAACTCCCATTTAACTTGAATGGAAAATGGCCAATTAAATACGTTAAATAGCAAATCCCAAAGAAACAGCACAGGTTCAGATCTTTCCTCTCACCGTGCAAGCTTGTGGTGAGAAGATTTTGAATACTATCATACAAGCTAAAGACCAGCTCAACAGCATCGAGAAATGCAAATCTGCCAAAACACTAGCTTCCAAGCATTTTCAGATAATACTTTCTTCCTTCAATCTCTTATATACATATATTCACTTGCTCCCGATTTCAATTTCCAGGATTTCAGGTTACCTTCATCCTGTTACATTTGCAGTCTTCTGATGATATGTCTGTTATACTGCAAGAGTACATCTCTAGCTGTTCTGCTAATACATTTTTCTGATGATTCTGTTGCTTTATCAATCTTTAAAATGTCAACTTTTTCATTACTGCAGTGTTTTTTATTCCATTAAAAATCTTAAAGTAACTATTAATTTTTTATGGCTTATCAGTTACAATCCATTTATATCCACTCAAAGTGCAACAGTTTATAAAATTGTGTGTTGTATGATATGTGACTGATGAGTTGCTGTAACTTATTAAGCAAAAATATTTCCCTTAGTCTGCTCTTCTGCGATTATTCTTACAGCTGAGAAAGTCTTGTGGTCAGGCCAAAGCCTTACTGCTTACGTCTGCGCTTGTTTTTATTGCTCTGCCTAATGAAGTGACCAACAAAGAGACGCAGCCTGCCAGAAACTGGGTATCTTGTAGCCTTAGCACTTCTGCTAACTTCTCAAGCCAAGGCAACTAGGAGAACACACCAGGGCTGGAGGCTTTTGCAAGCCCCCAAGGTGACCCCCATGCAGTTTCTCTCATATTGCACTTTGCCAGTTCACCAACACTGCTGGAGCCAGGGGATTTTTTAGATGCAGCCCTACGCTGCTCTATCTCCTATCTTAATACCGCTCTCACATGCCTGGAAATTTGTTTTTCAATGGCCAATTTCTGAAGCCTAATTTACTCGGATAATGTGCTGTCATCACTGCAGTTATCTGCTCACATCTACCAAGTCCTGCTCTGCTTTCTTTGCTGCCCTTTTTTTGTGCCACGTTTCTTGAGCCCCAAGCCCTGAGAGCTCAGCAGACTGCCCACCAGCACCCACCTCTCATTAATGCCCCTGACGTCTCCCAGCTCCACACAACCCCCCTCCACTGCCTGCCTCTTCCCAGGGCTGCTCTTCCTTGCCCAGCCCCTTTCAGTGGAAAGGCATCCTGCGGTTGCCAGCACCACCCCCCTGCTGTCATTGAGAAAACCCTCTCAACACCTGAGAAGCTGCACAGAAGGCAAAGCCAAGGATTGTTTTTTCACGTTTCTCTTCTCATTGCTTTCCTGTACCTCCTCCCTCCTTTCTTATCCTATGCCACAGCACGGAGATCGTAATTTCATGTCAGCTGTAAAATTACAAGGCCTGTAATCACAAACACACACAAAAAAGGCACCTCTATAAACGAAATGCATTAAGAGTCAGCGTACAGTTTATTCTTTACAGCTGTTTCACTACAATGTATATCTGCTGAGACTAGCAATAGAGGGACTGAAGAGTGTCAGTGGGAAAGATGTGTTGTCATCTGGCCACAAAGCTGTTCAGGATCATCTCAATACAAGTCAGTTCCCCTTGAGAAAGGGGAGATGTGCCACTTTTAGAACAGCTGTTCTGCAAGGGGGGAATGACAACTAAATGCCAAAGGCAGACCTGAACACAGGAAAACAAAAAAAAAAATCAGGGATGGCTTTGAAGTTTCTAATCTGGTGCTCTGACGTTTGTGTTTCAGGTTAAGGGTGCTTTTTAAAGGACATAACGTAGATCTGATTCCTTAGCTTAAGGAGCACCAAGGCAGAAGAAGCGTGCGTGCACACACAGAGTCAGGGACCCCCAGGTGTGCCCGGCTTTAATCAAACAATGGAAAAAACATCAAGAAATTTACCAACCTGTTCAGAGGTGGTCAAAAAACACTGCAGGTTGGCTGATGCTTGCTCTGACTTCTCTGGTCCATTTCATATTTTTGCCCAGTCTGTGTCTTCATAGACTTCTTATTTGAAAAATAATGTTAATTTTTGATAATATGGTTAAAGATCACAAAGACATTTTTCTTACAAATAACTTACATGTATTTTGAATCAAGCCCAAAATGGTTCTAAGGCCATTAGGTAAAGAAGCCTGTCCTTGCTGTCTCTGTCAACAAAATGGAAAAGACAAAGATAAGCTGTTTCCCTGTATCTGCATCAGTAATAAAATACCTAAATCATTTTTCTTTCTATTCATATTTTGTTCACTGCCATACTTTGTCATCGCTTCTGAAAGCTACTGCACTGCAAGTATTCCAAAAGCATTTTTAACTACAGAAAAGGTGAAAGAGAAGACAGTAAATTCATTTGATTTGCTTTGTTTCCAACGCAGTTTCATTGATCAGTATTATACATTCCCTGCAATTCTATTGCTCTCATAAAACCCTTCTAGTAATGACTTTGGGGATATATTTTAGGTAGTTAGTAAGTTTAGAAACTGACAGTCTGCCCATGTCATTTCTCTAACTTATCAATATTTCTCTTTTGTTCACACAGAGGGGAAAAAAAAAGCAAAGAATAGAGTAGGTGTGTATCCAACTGAAGACATAGCAGCCTGGAGATTTGAGCGAGGTTTTAATTTGCAGTGACTGCGCTCTCATAATTATAAACAAGTGATCTGCAGTCTGATCACACCTCCTGCTGGTCTGCAGAACATGTACCACAGACCTGCCGGCATACAATATCTGAAATATCTTAATCACTCTTTTTTTTCCCTCCTTCTCTGCCTCCAGAGCAACAAGTACTCTCTGCCTAACCAACAGCAGCAGCAAGCTGTCATGCACGTAGCCCTGCTCTGTCCATGCTTGGGGAACAGCTTTCTCCACCGGAGAAACACTCGTGCCTTTGCCTTTGAAAGCATCCCTGATGTTCCTTCCCCTGCAGGGAGGCAGACACGACCCTTTTCGGACGTTGTAAGGTCTGCCAAGGGGAAAGAAGCCCCTCATCTCCTCCCTCGCAGCCACGCCACCTCTGCCAGAGGCAAGCCAGCAGCCCTTGCAGTCTCCAAGAGCCTCAACCCCCACACAGCAACTGAGCTGGGACAGTGGTTTAAAAACCACAGGATAACCCCACGGTGAGCCAAGTGTGCTCCTTACATTCCCTTTTCTTTCCACAGGAACTTTGCATTTAGGTAAAAGTATCTCGATTAGAGGTGTGAAAGGCATTTTAACATGTCCATTAATTATTTTTCCATAATTTCAACTTCTGCATAACTTTACAGCACAGATGTTCTTTGCCAGCTAAATACAAAGATGCGTGTAAGTTTTTACATCACGCACGGAGAAATTTACTTAATAGCACTATCAATATGTGTTACAGCATACCTTAAACATCAGTAAAAATACATTTTGTAAAACAGAACAGTACAGAAGTTGTACTAAGTGTTGCAATGTCTCATGGGAGCATTTGAAAGGAGAAAGAAGTACAATATTCACACTTGGTATTCACAGCCTGTTCATTACACATTTCTAGAAACACATCCCCCCCGTATTTAATTAAAAAGAAAGCTGAAAGAGTAGGAGGAACAAAAATGTTCTCAACTTCAATGACACTATTGGAAAATAATTATTTCAAAACTGCTTATCTGTTAAAAAGCTGGCAAGCTACCAGGATCTTGATTGCTGTAAGCAATTTTATAACTGCTCTACACAGATAAATTTAACAAAGAGAAATTAATTTCAGTCTCGTAATAAGACTCATCTCATTACCAAAACGGCGTCTGTGCTGCAACAGAGCCTGGTGCACAGGGCTGCTGGTAGAGGATTTTGCGTGCAGGCTTTTAACAACTGCCTAGAACAAGTCCACCTCAGAACTCCAAATTTCATTAATGCATCTCCTCTCTGAACAGAAGTCTTCCTAATCGTATAAAGTGAAATTCGTCCCAGTTTCACTTGTGTTCTGCCACCTGACTGCCTGGAGCCATCCTTGAGTCTCAGCCTGTACGGATCACGCTCCTGGGAGCAGTAATTAGAGTAATATGCGCATCTCTGCCTGCACCTTTGGGTTGGTTTGTGTTTTGTTTTCAATCCAGGACACATAATAACATGTTAATTAACTGTCAGGTTCCTCTGTCTACAGACATAGTAACAACTGATAACTGAATCAGATGTTCAGTGGGAAACAAGTGGTCTCCTTCCTTTGTGCCACCATACTGCACTTCCCTGGGACGAGTCTTCCCACGGGACAGTTCTGTTCCATCCCCAGAACCTCCAACAAGACTTCGAAAATGCTGCAAAATACAACATGACCAAGATCCAAAATTAAAACTTGACAGCAGGTTCAGCAATATCCTCTGGATGCTTTGAGCCACTTTATGGCCACTCTGCTCTTCAAAAAAAGGCACAAAACAATAACAGAGTGCGCACCGGGTCATAAATCCTGCCACACGAGCACTCGTGCTTGCAGCTCTCAGGTGGCTCTGCTGGAGCAGAAGCGTTATGAATAGCCTGAGTCTTTTCTTCTACCATTCCTATTGGTAGTCTTGCTATGGCACATCAACCGAGATATAAAAAAATGAGCGCATGATATATCCTGATGAAAAACCTGATACAGATTTCAGCTTTGCCACCACATATCATCGCTGTACAGAATCTCATCTCTGGGAGCCACAATGACATTTTCTGCTCCTAGACATCCCATTCAATAACCTGCAGAGAGCAGATACACCAGCACGGAAAGCATTTTTTCCATGAGGCAATCCTTACACATTTGCTGGTGTACTTGACCACGCAAATCAATACCTCTTTGCAGAGCACACGCTGTGAGCAGTAAGAAAACAAACTGTTTCCTTCACTCCAGTAAATCCTTGCAACCACAACGTCATTTCTTTATTTCTTCCCAATTACAGAATTATTCTGTCCACCAATTTTCCTTCCTTGGCATAAATCCATCTACAGATTTATAGAAAGTGTATGCATTTAACACAGCGGACACTTTATTTCATCTTGAGCTTTTCCACAGAACAACAACAACAACAAAAAAAAAAATGCCCCTAAATTTCTGTGGTTATAATTAACATATCAGATTTTCAGTCTACATTTCTTGACCTATTACCTCAAAGTTGTTTTTCACTGTTCCTTTGCTTGTTTCCACAGCAACCTTTCCACGGTGTCATTATTTTTTTCCTCTTTTCTTTTAATTTAAGAGGAAACAATGATCAGTTAACAGTGATTTTGTTGTGTTTTTTTTTTTTTCTTTAAACAAACGCAGAAATGTTTATATACATGTCTTTTAAAACAAAACAACGATTCTGAGAAAATGATGATTTCCACGTCTCTTGCAGTAATTAGATTATTTCACAAAATCTCATTTCAATCACAGTACTGTTGTTAGTGTATCACTTGACAGGTTTCACATTACCACACAAGCTTCTTGCAGCCTAGGGTGGGAAAGGCAACCTCCCTGGACCCGTTTTTAAATACTTCATACAAGAGCATAAGTCAAGTGCCAATGAAAGGCATCCTTTCCATTTAAAACTTTGGAAAATGCTAAATAGAGCTATTATGTCAGTCTCCAGTGATTAATACAAGCTAGTGTGTACCTACGGAGAAACACTGAGGCATCGCAGTTGAAAAATTTTATGGTGATCCATATGAAGTCCACTCACCCATATCCAGGTTGAATGAGATGCCATTTTAAAGGAAAAAAGAGAGTAAAGCAATGATTCACATCCCTTTGTGCTGTTGCTACCATTCATTTCTTCCTCATTTTTGCTTCTAGTGTGTTTTATAAAAAGCACAAGAACTGATATTATATACGTAAAGGCATCCATCACAGAATCCCAGAGTGGTTTGGGTTGGAAGGGACTTTAAAGCCCATTTAGTTGCAAGCCTCTGCCCACTACAGCAGGCTGCCCGACACGTTCAGATGTCCCAGTGCTATAAGCATCAGAAATACATCAGAATAATGGAATATCTCAGTCAAGCTAGAACAGAAAAAAAAGGATCGGATGCTGCACAACTGCCTCTAGAAGACATGAAAGTAGACCTTTCCCCCATCTGAGATTCCCATGGCTGTCAAAGGAGCTCTTTGTTTAGGAGCTGTTGTCATTTATAAGCTAATGCAGAGGGGTAAGCTTTTATGTTTATTCTTCAAGCAAAACACAAGCAAAGTTCAGACGTGCAGTATTTTCTGAGGCCAAGAGGTAACGAAAAGAACACTAGTTAGACTTTACTGCAAAAGATATTAGCCTTCCAAGCAGAGTAACGTTCCAGTTCATATAAATGAATAATAAAAGACAGGCAGTTGGCAATTCTGTTGTTTCTGCATTTTGCTTACACTTAATTGTCTGACTCCGATAATAGATTTCGGGTGGAGAAAAGGAGCATCCTGAGCGCCGTGCATTTCACACACTGCGACTACAGGCTTCGGAAGCTCACCTGCGTAGGGAAACTTGTTTGAGAAGATCAAGCTCCAGTTCCAGCCAAGACCTTTGCTAATAATAGTTTTTCTTTCTCTCCTCCACCATAAGCAAGTGCAACACTCAATCTCACTTTCTAATTTTTGCTTTTGAAAACATATGCCTGAACCTTTTCATAAAGACGCCTTTTACGGCCTCTTTTTTTCTGAACAGGTTGTTAATGGCATCTGCTTGGGGTTCTCCTACTGGGTCTGCAACACCTCAAAGTAAGGTAACTTCTCTGTTTCCAGACCTCCTCGGGTTTTATGCTGCTTTCATCAAGGGGTACATTCGCTATAGCAGCTGTTCCTTCCATATTTAATGGATTTCAAGCTTTTAAAATAGCTACCTGTAAAAACCAGAACAAATCTTAAGGTACAACAGTTGAAGGACTATTAATTTCACCAGCCTTGAATACAAAAACGTTGTCTTTAAAAAAAAAAGTACACCCTCCTACACTATATGGAACAGAAGTAAAGCTGAATGAGAACTTCTGAAAGATTTTTCTTGCAAATGCACCAATTTATCTAAGCATTTTTCTACTGAGATGTGACCTTTAAGGAAAGTTACTGATTTTAATAATAATAATGATAAAAAAAAATCTATCACTGACAGAGATTTCTCAGCTCCAAATTGAGTTTTCAGTCCCAACCAGACACAGTAGTATGCATCCATTCAGAGCACAGGCTGGCTCTCTACTGTGTAAGTGCAGCAGAGAAGTGAGAGCTGCACCTTACCCCGGTGTGATGGAGCCCTGACTGAACAGTGCTTTGGAATTGACTTTACCAGGATGGGCTCTTGCTTCTAGTTTTAACAGCTCTGGCCTTACGGCTTGCAGCAAACTGCATGATTTTATTTTTTCTTTGGTCCTTTGGAAGCTTTCTTCCTCAGCACCTCTAAGGTTTGGCTACGTCTGTTGCCTCCTTGCCTCAGCAGCTTCTCAGTTTCCCTGCATGAGCTGCAGAAGTTTCCTAGAAGTCTCTTCCATCCCAAACCTCTTCTGCCTACTGCTCCAAGCACATTAAAAGCTTCCCTCTGCCTTAGCAGGGGCTGCATCCTGAAACTTCTCCAAGGGCAGCACAATACTTGCTCTGTGGAAAAGAGACACACACAATTCCGTGTGATTTTCAGCCCTGGAGCACCTCAGTAGTACTGTGACACCAAGCACAGGAAACAACATTTGGCAGCATCCTATGCACCACACACCTAAAGCAGGCACACTCGGACAGAATAAAACAGATGAAAATACTAAGATATTCCAAATCAGCTGTACATCAGCAGATTTAGACCACACCTTGATAAAACTGAATTAAAAGACATTCAGTAAATTCCTGAATTTAAAATAAAATAAAATAAAATAAAATTGTTAAGTTCATTGCTATTCAGTAAGATTCAGCATCTCAGACAGCTCAGTTTCCTCTTCGGTGCCAATATCCATTTTTTGGTTCACTATTTGATCTTCAAAGTCATGAGGAGTTTGTGGAGCTGGCAGCGTTACTTAGCACAATCCACTATTCAAAATACAAGTACAGCTCCTCGAAGTTCAGTAGAAATTATGGTTGGGAAAGTTACTTCTCTCTGATACTGTAGATATTTTCCCAATCTTTGTAGTAGTAGTAACTATTTAAACACCTTTCATTCTAACTTTAAAACCTATTTGCTCTTGAAAATTAAATTGCAATGCATCGTCTGAGCTCTGAATAATTCCAATGAAAGCTAAAGCCACATCTATCAAAAAGCAGTTGTACTTTGACATTTTAGGTTGACTTAGTGGTAACTTATCTTTTTCACTATAAGCTAATTTTAAAGAATTCTCTTGGTTTAATTTGCATTGCTGCTTTCTTCATCCCTTAGAGTATATTAGAGGTATGCAGATGATTTTTCTCAACTGCAACTTGCAAACTTAGGAAAAAAAAATGTAATTTATACCAGGAGAGGAGAGCAGATACATAGGCTGCTAAATGCAAACCAGATGTTGAACTGAAACACAACAATTTCCTTCTAGTTTACTTATTCTGGAAAAAACAATAAAGTAGTGCTAATTAATCCATACATATCTTTGTTCAGCCTTCAGGTAAGAATGAGTGACTAGGGAGGCTTTGGACTCTGCTAGTTTCCCTTCAAACGCTGGATCTCAGAGACCAGCTCAACTCCACAAAGCTCTCAGGATGCCTGTGGGCATTCTTCACCTCGTCTCAATCATCTGCATGCAGGAACTTCTGTGAGTCTGATACAAGGCACGTGTATCCTATACCTTAAGCTTTTACTTTGTACTTTGACATCAGATCTAGAAATGAGCTAAGGCTGAAAAAATGAGCCTTAAAACCATTATTGTCCTTCACTGGCGCCAGATCCCATCAGTATGAGCTACTTAATTTGCTCTGGCTTTTAAATATAAATCAATCATTCCAAAAGTTCATACACATTATTCTTGTAACTTTTTTTTTTTAGTTAATAATTAAAGACACAATGACATCTAAAATAAAAAGCCTAAATATTCTAAAGCCATCTAATTTCATTATGCAAATGGGATAACATGTTAATAACAACACATGCCGTTCAGTAATATGACTTGACTTTGTACTTAGTCATTTCATTAATTATGTGGAAGGTGGAAGAGTAAATTTAGGTCACAGTCAGGTAGCACACACATGAGGAAGCACACCATAAAGCATACCTGTGATTACAGCATTTAAATGGATTTTTGCATGTATGTATTAGTTGCCCTTGTAATTTTCAGTGTAAAGTAAGGGACATACGTGGGAGTTTATCAAATTATAAATTGTAGTTTTGTTTTTTTACACCATCCAGGCAGGCCCTACACACCCTGCTGGGGCACACAAGCTCATGCCCAAAGGAGCTGCTCCCTTCCATCCAGAAGGAGAAACACAGCCCTCCCGTCCAGCTGCCAGCTTTCTTCTGTGCCTTGTATCAGCTGGGACACAGCAGACAGACTGATTTCTTGCTAGGTATACACACACCATACCAGAGGCATCTGTATGCTGCTCAGGACTTGCTGATGAGACAAACGGGGCTGGAGATCCGTGACTAACAACCCCGACCAGCCCTTGACTGCTGGACTGATCCTCAATTCAAGAGGCTGCTGGATAGCAGCTTAACACTCTTCAGTTCCTGCGGTGTTGCTCTTCTGCCCTACGACGCCTCAAATTTGCTCACCATCCTACCGAGTTATTACAGCACGTGCAGGGAACACAAATTCCCACATGCACATTTTAAGACTGATAATTTTGGTTCGTATGAAACTGAACAGTTAACATCTTCAACTTCTGCCAGGAGGACTTTTCAGGGTTTGCCACTCACCTTGTTGAAAGAAAACACTCCAGCTTACAGTTTAGCGTTACACCCCAAGAAGTATCTGTGAGTGACACAAGGCTTAGAGACTAAGTAAAAGATGCAACGTGGACAAGCTGCATTCTGACTAATCACGTACTGGGGCTCTTGTTTAGTGGCTGGCCTTCGATGGGTGCTGATTTTATAACCTGGTGATGTACCTACATGCAAGCAGAAGATACATGGTCATTAATCTGCATTCAGAAAGAGGAGGAGTGCATCACAGCAAAATATAGGCTATTGAAGAGCCTGGCATAGCTTCACACTTCTCCACAGTGATGGAGTACAGCAGAGCAATTAATATTTAGAATAGTGAGTGTTGGAAAACCTAAGGTGAAAGAAGAATTTCCAAGTTCCCTCCCCCCCCCCAAAAAAAAAAAAACAACAAAAAAAAACTAAACACCATCTTTAACTTCTTTTGTTTTTGCTGTAATCGTTTCAGATAAAGTTTTTACCTACAATTAAAACAAGACCTTTGATGCAAGTTTTTTAAAGGGTTCCTTGTAAGAAGAATGGTCTTGGATGAAAAACAGAAAAATCGCATTTTGAATGAAGGAAAAAGGTCCTCTACTTGCATGTGTTTATACAAATCCAGGAAGAGGCATTCAGATCAAAGTAGCATATGAACTTTGACTTAAATAAGCTGCAAAAGCTTTTCATAAGCACAGGCTGATGCTCAAAAGTGTCAATCATTTTTGCAGTATTATGATAACTTTTGGGGTGAAATCCATTAATAATCTCATATTACAGAAAAATAGATAAAAGATTAAATTGTAAAAATATAGTAATAAGTTTAGCTCTTGACTAGAGCCTTTCTGAAGACTGCACAGTTGCAAATCAGCTGAACTGAACCTTTAATCTCTACATTCAGATAAGATTTCTGCCATATTCTGAAATACGAAAAGTAATGATGGGATTCATGTGACTTACTCTGCATTCAACCAAAACACAGCTAAAAGCAAGAAACAAAATCAGCAATTGATCAAATGACCAAAGACTGCACGCACCAATTCTATTACTTTTGCCTGCACAACTATAAGCATAAATCCTGCTCTATCACGCACTTGTGTCCTGTTAAAGCTTATGCTGTCTGTACACAAATACACAGAGTTAAATTCCCCACAAGCCTCTAGTCATGGTGCTGTGGCTGTACCTCGTTATACCAGTGGTCAGTTTGGTTTTTGGTCCAGTATTTTTCAGAATTTGGTGAGAATGTGAATTGTTGCTCCTGAAGCAGTTGAATCCTTCAGTTGGCTGCTGTTTGCCCCAGTCCCTCCAGGGATGTGTCCCAGGCAAGAGCAGCAAGAAGGCTTTCCCCAGCAGCAGCCACACTGCCCTTGCAGATTTCGTTGACCTTTCTGAGGAGGAAGCAGAGAGACATCTCACACAGCACAACTACACTTAGGACTCTTAGGACTAAACACGGCACAGGCGCACACAGCTTCAGCATTAGCTCAGAAAGTTTCATAATGCCTGGAGCTGTAAAAGCCTCCAGTTAGTCCTGAGAACAGCATCATAAGTAGCAGTTAGAACCTGATTGTTCTCAGACAACAGCTGCTTCTGGGACCTTAATAACTCATTTGTTATGCTGCACCTTTTATGAGCACAATTAAGAAGTTATGTTAACTTACAACGTAAAGTGCATTTCAATATTAGCCAGCCTTATTTGTCCTTTCAAAACATTCCTGTAACTACAGCAATTTTGATGTTACCTCAGGAGATTTATGATTCACTTCCCATCTTCTTTAGCATTTGCACTTTGGTGGAACCTGAAAGTCACAGCCAGGATTAGGCCCCACTCCATGAAATACCACATATGTTAATCCTTTTTTGAAGCTAGCTATTACTCGGTTTCTGTGGGAGGCAGCCCTTGCCAAGGCTTTTTAAGGACAAAGTAATTCTACCACTGAATTCAAAACACTAACATTGATATTTCTTTTTAATGTTTTAAGAGTTGTGTTATAATTGTGTACTATGCATAAATTCAACATGCAGTCAGTTTTCATAAAATAGTTTCTCCTTTTTTGCATTGATTACAGATTTGTTCTATGAACCAATTTTGAAGAGGTTCAGCTGAAACCAGTGTAAACATCTGTGCCTGTTGAATTTGGCTGCCACCAAGCAGACAGACAATTAAGGTAGGCAATAATTTAGGGAGGACAATACCTGTTCCATATCTGAGCAGAGGTATAATGTAAATAGAACGAGAACTCCTTTCCAACTAAATCAAAATAGCGAAGAGCTACTGTGACTGCTGCTCGGTAGGAGAGGTGAACAGGGCAGCAGCTGTGCAGGAAGAAGATGCAGGACTCTGTCATACAGAGAGGCACAACAAAGAAATCACGGGCAGTCTTCACTTGGCATTTCCAAGCACATTCTGTTCACCAAGCAACATCCTACATTTTGCTTTTCCTGAATTATCTCATTGTTAGTTACATCTCAGGAGAAAATATCAAAACGTCACACTGAGCGATACAAAGCCAACTTGAATTTTTAGTGTGAGGATAAATAGCATCATCCACTAAGGAGAAAGCTGAGCAAACAAGAATCACAATCACCGAAGACTACATTCAGAGCATGCCAATGAACACAGCTGTTGTACCATGGCATAAATATTGCTCGATGTGACCAAAATACTTGTGTAAAGATGTAGATCTGATAATCATACCTCCTCAGACAACATTAAGAAGATGTATTTCAATTTATTTTTTTGTTTGTTTGGTTCGTTGGTTTGTTTTTGTTTTTAGTGCACAATAAAAATCCTTCCTGGATGCCAGTATCTCAGTTAGCTTAGCTTCTAATGCAACTCTGACTGTTCCAAGTGAACCTGGGTTAACAGTATCACAAATGTGCTTACAAATAAAAACATCTTTAATATTGGTATAAAACACTACTCAGTAACTCTTAGGTGTCCCAGAGAAAATCATTTATTTACTACTCATTGTAAAAGAAAAAAAAGTAGGACACTTTCAGTAACATCTTCCACGAGCTTGTGCAATCCCTTAATGTGACAGATTTGCAAAGAAAAGCATTACGAAACAGAGCAAGTGTCCATAAACTTCTCTGCTAACCTGATGTCCTATCACATGGTTTAGTCATGCCTCTTGAACTTCTCCCTCTTAATCTCTATCCCAGAGCCCAAACTAACATTATTAATTTCCCTACAAAGCCAAAGAAACAGGGAATATATATTTAGCATTAGAAGGATTCAAAAATAACATACTTAAAAGCTTTGGCATTTTGAGTAGGCAGAGAAAATTGGCTTAGGCTACTTTTAGAGTGCTTTCAAGTTTTTGCACAAGTCACTTATCTTTTCTAGTCATTGGTTATTTTGTAGTTATTATTTCTGTAAGTTGCATTCATTCTGCTCCATGTTGTCCACGCTACAAGGCAACTGTGCCACCCCAGGAGAGCTTTATTTCAACAAATACTCGACTGAGTCAGTGGAATTAATAGCCAAAGGAGAAAAAAGAGAACAATGGCAAATACACTGCTACATGACTGAACAGTGATCTTCAGGTAGTTCTACCAGCTGTTGGCAAATTTTCCATGGCTGGAAAATGCAACAAGATTTACAGCACTTCATTCAAGAGAATGTACATAACTCATTTATGGTCCAAAGCCCTGTGACTCTTCCCAAATCCATGCCACTAGCAATGCCAACCCTGCAATGTGTGTAATAATATCATCTATATTTAAATCTAATATAAACATATAGAAAATACGTCAGCTATATCTACTTTCATTCTCTTTGATCACGATCTGGGGTATAAAATGCAAAAAAAAAAAAAAAAGTAGCTTTCCATTCTGGTCTTGTTTTTTGTACAGTCTCCTTTCTCCCATCTCTTGTACAGCTCTGGGTGGTCTCCTGCTGGCTGCCTGGATTCCCTTGCTGCTCAGTGCTGCATGTTAGTGCCACACTTCACAAATTTGCTCCGATTTGTTAGGATTCCCTTTGATACTTTGGAGTTTGCAAGCTCCTGCAATAGCCTGGGGAAGCACTTACTACATCTGAAAAGATCTCCCTTTTGGGAAGGAGTTTTCAGCTTCAGCAGACAGGAATCCCTCCTGCTAACAGGTGTTCAAGATCAAACCCAACAAGCACACAATTTTTTTCTGACTGTGAACTGCAATCAAAATGACAATTATGCATTTGCTCATGTCCTTGATAAAAGCTCATTTAGCCCAGAACATTAGGCTGATTTTTTTTCCTGCTGTCTTCTTTCTCATAGCTTTACGCTGAACATAAAGTCGTTTTTTCTTCCAAACAAAACATGTGAAATAGCAAGGTTTCAGTGCTCCTGGTAGCCATTTGTCGTGCCATCAGTACTCCAGGGGGATCCACGCATTATCTGGTACACTCAGTGAAGGTTAGAGTCCGCGTGGGGTTTGTAGTGGGAGAGGTGATTATTATTCTACACCACAAATATCTGCAGCATAGGTATCTTCTGTAAGGGAAAGCACTGGAAGCACCTCCAGCAGCAATCCTAGGCCACAGAACGAGGCATCCCTGTCCTCCAACAGCAGGTGACGTTCACTCAGTAGCAGGCAACGAGGTGTCCCTCTGGTTTTTTTTTGAACGTTTCTGCTGGAGGAGCGTTATTGGGAAGTTTGCTGAGCATTTAGCAGTCCTTGGGAGTTTCCACACCTCATTTGCTGTGGGGTTGTCAGCCTGTTTGTAGCTAAACCTCCCAAGAAAAGAATGGCAATATTCTGTGTCACACGGAACTGAACTCCCTCACTTACTCTCCTGAGCTGCTGCTACCACCTCTTCCTTTCTCCTTCGTTTTTCCCCTGTTTCTGTAACACCTACACCTTCCCTCCTGGGATTCCTTGTCTTTCCACTGCTTCAGGGCTGTCTCTGTTGTCTCTTACTAAATACTAAGCACCCACAGTCACCTCCTTTTTCTTCCTGCCCTCCTGCTGCCCCTCATCTTTTGCTGTCATTTACAATTCTGGAGGAGGAGACAGACATTCAAATGAGGCTCTGGCAGTGCCACATAAAATTTATTCAGTGTAGGCAGAAAAACAAAGTGCATAAAGCACGCTGTAAAAATCATTCTTAAGATGCTAAACCTTTATTAAAGCAAAGCAGGTATTTCACATAGCTCCTTTACCATTAAGATCTTACAACAGCAAGAAGCAAAGATCTTTGAAAACAAACCATTGTGAAGCCTTGCTCTGCCTGCATTAATGCTAGACTCAAAATGACACACATTTAAGAAGTATGTAAAAACAAGAAATCTCAAGTCCTAGGGCTCACATGCAAGCATCATTCAGCACTGAGTTGTATTGTTCAAATCTGTAGGTTCACTGTTCTCATCGCCTCTTTGCCGCCCTAGCAAACCCTAACTAATCGTTAGCAAATTACGGAAACGGTGGAAAAAACACAGAGTTACAAAGTACAGCTGTTTTCCCAGTGAATCCTGTGTATCTACAGTACTCCTTACATAGCTGAGAACTAACAGAGACAAAACACCAAACACCATGAAAAATTTGGTGTTTTTAACAGAACACCAAAACAAAATACCATAAAAAAGGTCTAAAGTCTTGCTACATGCAACAGATGCTCCAAAAAGTTTCAGAATCAAAACATTCCCACCAAGACTCACCAGGTGAGCTCAGAGGCTGAGAAGCAATGCTCAAGAAAAAGGCAGGAACAAGATCACCTTGCAGGTTACATCCAACATAAATAGCAGAGCAGCTCCCCAAGCCTCCACTCCATCTTCCCCACTCTAAGGGGAGCATCGCTGCACTCTGGTTATTCGCTATTCATCAGTTAGTGCCCTCAGCTGTCCTACATACTCAGAAAGTCAGAGTAAATCTTACTTCCAGTCCTCAGTGCTAACCAAAAAACCTATCACTTCCTGCTTATGAACTGGCTTGAAACAACACAGAAGTTTTATCTTCATAAATTTCACTGTGATTTTTACTTGGCTGAAATCAAGCAATCCACAGGCTGTATTATAATTATGTAGACACAGGGGGTTAAAAACTACAGTTCAGGGTAAAGGCACTGCAGGTGTGCAGTCTAATGAATTCTTAATTGAGTAGTGGGTGAGCATAAAAAGGAAGTTCAGAGGGTGATTACAGGGTTCTTTCAGCAAAGGGAGCAATGCAAGCACTGAACTCTATAATCAGGAATAAAGGAAAACGAGTTCACCTCTAATTTTCCCTGTACTACAGCCTTTGTTATTCATGCGCAGAATGCAAGATTAGAATTCCTACTCGGGAAAGACTCTCTACCATCAAGTTAACTGACAAGATTAACCTTTTAGAGATGTCCTTGTTTTAAGGCTAAGAGTGAAGAAAAAGAGGAAGTACACAAAAACTAACTTGTACATGAAAAATATATTGCCTCCACTCTCATTTTGCAAATCAGTCAAGATTCCTCTCTGGCTTCTGCCCGTTCTCTGATACTGAACAGAGTGCACATGATAAATCTGCAGAGGAAAAAATGGGGAGACACGCGTGGAAGGGAAACGAAAGCTACTAGGATTTATTCCACTCTATCCTGCCTTCTCTTCCTGCTCTGTCCAAGAGACAAGCGACCCCCAGACCTCTTTGCTGCTCATGGAAGGCCACCTCCAAGACTTGTAGCCATGTCACCAATGGGGTGGGCACTGTATGAAAGCACTAACATGAGAAGACAGCAGGAAGGCTGAGAAGAATACTAAGGAGATTTTATATATGCTAAGCATTTTATAAATGCTAAGGAGAATTTATATAGTGCTCCCATCCATAACTGTGGACAGTAGAAATCTCCTGCACATCCACTTTGCCACCACACACAAATAAGACAAGTGATCAGAGCGGGCTCAGCCTTCAGGAGGGCAGAAGGCAGGCAGGGATAACCCAGTTCAGCATCGCTTAGCACAACTCCAGCCTTCGGTCACTTGAGCCAGCACAATTTTTCTTCTCTTTTCATTTTCTGCAAAATGAGAGAAGCAAAATCTGGCATCTTTCCAAGTAGCTCTATGCAGTTCAAGTGTCATCTGAATTTTTTTATTTTTCTTTTTCTTCAAATTGAATATTTCAAACTATGAAGTCCATGAGAAAGCATGATCTACCTCAACCTCTGGAGGGAAAAAGACATTTTTATATACAAAGACTTCTTCGCTATAAACTCCATTTTATGACAAAACTCTTACATTCACATTGCTAGAGCAAGCACATAATCATTTTGTATATTATGTGTGCTTTTTTTATCTAAGCATTTTTCAAATTATTTTACAACAGGCTTTAAGACTTTAAAAGTGTTTCTTCTTGTTGCTGTTGCTATTGATACTGTTGTGTTTTTGTTTTTTTTCTTTATGTATGTAGTGGTGTTTTTTCCTGCATAAATATGACATTAGCTGCACATTGCTGACAGGGACCAGTCAGCTAGCTACCTTTCAAAAAAATCACAGCAGACATGAGTTCACCAAGCTGGTTACAAAGTTATTGGTATTTGTCCCAGCATTGTGGTCTCTGCCTCAACACCACTTTCTGATCCAGGGAGGTGACAGAGGGAAGAGGGACGACAAGATTAATAACCACTGAGGCCCTCTGGAACCATTATCATCTTCTATTCCAATTTCCCTTATAACTTACATTACAGAATATCACCCATTACTTCCTACATCAGGCTCATAATGCTTAATTCAAGTATCATTTCAAGAATCCAGTGCATTCATCTCCAAGAATCAGGAAATATAGCTGTTTAATGATATGAAGCCTGATCTAGAGCCCACTTATGTCAAATGGGAGTCTTTCAGCAAACTAATGGTCTTTGCTTAAGGGCCATCAGCTCCAATAAATCAGGAGGCAATTTTAGCTCTAATCAGAGAGATCTTGAGAAGTTCATGTAAACACACTCACCAAGTTCCCTCTGGCCAACCCTAGAAATTGGCGTGACCACGCTGTCAGCACTTTCTAGGTGAGTAACTTCTCAGCAGCTGCTAACACACGGGCAAGCAAACATGCCCACAACGCAGCGGCACAAAGCATGTGGCACTTCCAACTGCATGGTGCTCCCACTTGCTTAATGCCAGAGGATCCTGGCATTGTATGTGCTGCTCCCTGGTCCAAATTATTTCTAGTTTGCGCATATCATTACCTTTTCTTTTTTTTAATTGAAGTTCTGGTTCTTCAATCTATTACGTATCCTCATTAGCGATTATTTTGCTTGTGAAGTCAATAATAATTTGCTGATGTTGAAATCCACAAGCCATGGCATTAAAAGGCAAATGTGAAGCTGAATACTCAAAAACTCTCTGAAGAGTAAGGTAAGAAGCCTTCATTCAAAGAGGATCTTTACACCTGCATCAGGATTGTGTTTAACAGCACAAACCAATGGAAGCTCATGAAATCAGCACAATGAAAAAACATTGATGATTTGATAAACAGCTCTCGGAGGAATTATTTACTTTATTATGCATTTAAGTGTTCTACCTAAAATGCAATTACGAACTCAGGCAGTTCCACCTAGTTTCAGATCTTGCAAATGCCAGTACTCCTCAAACCACACGAACTCATTTCACTTTTATTCACATCAGTAATAATTATCAAAATGTTTAAACCCAAGATTCATCTAAATCTTTTAATGCTATAATTGCTGCTAACATCCACCGCTTTAATGGTTACTTTGAAAATCCAATACTTACACATCATCTTTCCATTAAGGAAAAGACGTTTCCATAGCTGTGATAAAACTATTTTGTACAGCAGCTGCTGTATAAAGCTAAGCTTTTAGGATCACCCGCATTCCACTTTTTTAAAAAACAAACAAACAAACAAACAAACAGCACTTAAAACAGTAACACAAAAGTCCCTGCCTATTTTTGGTGAGAGCTGGACTACTTCATATACACAGTGTATGTCCTTTAAAGAGAACACTCAGTGGGACAACTAAAATCCAGATGGGAAATACTCCACAGTCTCTTACAGAACAAGGAAACTGAAACTGAAACCACCAGAGCATGGTCCTTGTATAAGAACACCTAGCTGCTCCTCAGAAATGAATTTTCTTTCTATAAAGATCTTGTTTAGATCTCAGTGTTACAAAAATCTATCATATTTACTCCTAACTGTAAACTTAAATTCAAACACTTTATCAATTGAAGGAATTATTTTCTTCTTGGGCACACAAATAGAACTATATGGCTTTCATACCTTGCTGTTTGCTCTTCATTTTACCCACATGTAGTCCTGTTTAATAAGAGGCAGCTCAAAGTTCAGTGAAATTATTATAATAAAAACCAACCAGCTAAATCTCATCTAAGACAAGAGAATTTACAGAGATTTTTCACGAGGTGAAGGAAATGCATGAGGCTATTCCATGCTAATTCTGTCTGCTGTATTTTTTTTTTTCTTGATAACTTCATAATTGTTTCATTATCAGCTCTGGCAAGTGAATTCTGACCTCCTGGGAATGTTGCTGCAGCCACCTGCCCAATGACCAGCAGAGGAAGGTGACTCTTGTTTCCTTGTTTGCTTCATTTAATCTCTACAACTTCACTAAACAAGATTTACCAGACTAGCACTGTGTGGTCTCTTTAAAGAATGGGCCTGTATTTCAGTGCACTCAAGAAGACGATTAAAACAGAGAGGCTCAGTGTTTTTTCCTTCTCTCACCTCTAACTAATAGATTATAAACTCAGGGCTCATAGGGGGTCTGAAAGAAAAAAAAATAGATTGGCCTTCTACAGTTTATGGAATACTGCTAAAATGCATCCTGCCCTTCCTTCCAGCTAAGTGAATACCCTCAACCCACGTAGCTCCCAGCCCAGTACTTTGCCAATTTTTCAAATTGCTAATGCACTACGGTGATTCCAAAATGCATTGTTGGCGTTTGCTAAAAAATATGTTGAGCTGTAAATCTGTTACACTTAAAAACTTTACATGAGACACATAAGGAGGAAAAAAGAGAATGAAATAAGTTGTAGTATTTTAAAGCGATAAATAGCCTAAGACCAAGGAAGGTTGAGGAATAAAGGACTACTTGCAGTCAAAATAATTACAGGTAACTGGCAAAGATTTTAGATCTAGCATAACGTGTTTTCCTCCACATTAGAGATTTGGGATCCACACTGCTGAGTATAAGAAACGAGCTACCATATTGTGACCTGTTATTATTATCATTACACAAAAGGCAACAAAGCAGGAATATGCACCATTAAACATAAGCCACTCTTTAACAAAAGAAAACCATACAAATGCTTAACCAAAACAATATCTAAGTGAAATGCAGACATTATTCTAACTACAAGTATGCCCTCCAACCCAATTAAACTGTTAGAATTAACAGAATAAAGTAATCAATTTACTGAATTTGCAAGAATCTGTAGAAACTGCAGTGCAATTATGAATCTTGATTTTTAAAAAATCATCAGATTCAATCTTGAACATGGTATCAACTAGGTATATGGAAGATGAGTTACTACCTAAGGAATAAATCACGATTTTGAAGTCAAGCATGGCTTACACATTCTTATCACAGACTGGTGAGTGAGCCTTTCCTTCTGAGCGCAGGAAACCATAGCCTGCAGTAAATCCACCCTGAGCAGCAGAAGCATTTGATGTATGTCTGTTATGTATACAAACAGGCCCCATACAGACCTTCAAAATGCATGTTGATGCTACTCTTACTAGACCATATTTAGTGCTTCCTAAACTCGTTCAGGCACTTTGTGCCTGGCAGCTGTCTCAGGTGCCATGAATATACAAGGCCATGAATACTTCTCGATACCTGCTTGTACAGACCGAGGACTTGGCTCTTCCCTGGTGAGCAGCAGCACAGAGCACAGGATGGGGCAGGCAAGGGCTGGTGCTTCCCGGTGCTCCAGGAGCCAGGTCTGTCAGCCAGGTCGTGGGCACCACCCAGGCTCAGCAGACCCACCAGGAGCTGGGGGAAAGTACAGAAAAGCTGGTGCCAGCAGTTCCTTGGTGCCATGACCACCTTGGCATGGTGAAGCCCTTTGAGAGGTACTGGAATTTGACTTGAGCCAGAGTGAATAAATGAGGTCATCCTTTGGAAGTGTCAGCTTGGAAAATGCTACCTGAGCTTTAAAATTAAGAAACTAGCAGATGCTGAGCATTTTGTAAAGCCTGGAGGCTATACACTCACTGCCATCTCGGTATATCTGAAAGCCGAAATCGTGTGATTGCTTCTGAAGATGCTGGCATAACTTTGTCTCACTGAAATATCATGAAATGACATTATGTCTCTAGTTTATGGAAGGTTTGAGCCAAAATCCTATTAAAATAACTAACTGGAAAAGAACTAGCAATAGCCAGCCACCCAATATCCATCCATCAGAAGAAATGAAGAAAAACCCACAGAATCTATCACCTTATGAATGCATACCAGCACAATCTCTACAAAAAAAGACAAACTGTATTTATATTTAGAAACAGGGCCATAAATTAAATAGTTCTCTCCAACAAAATGAAATTTTCAAGAATAAGTTATTTTAAAATTCCACTTGATGTAGCATAATTAAGAAATAAAAAAACATAAGCAGTATTTAAGATATCTTTTCTTATACATACTACCTTTCTTTCTCTGTGTCAGGTGCTGTAACTTGATGCCAAGAAAAAAAAAAAACTACAAAGTACATCAGGTTTTAAACGTCTTCTTTTTATTTTCGTCCTAGGATATTGTATTGTATGTCACCTTCTCTCCTGCATCTGTCATTGCCCATTTCCTTAGGTCATATCCATGGAGCTTCTACGTGTCAAAGCCTGACAGAGCACTGATTTTAAGTTCAGAAGTATAAATAAACACCCTTACATGTAATTTAAGACTAATATTAGGAAAGTTACGTCATATACAGTATTACTGGAAGACAGACAACAACAAAGGTGTTTTTAACTATTTCGAACTAATTCTAACTATGTATAGACATTTCTAAATAGAGAGATCTACAGTGACAAGTATCTATCCTTCCATCCTTACAGTGGACTGTCTAGTAGTTGTAGAGAAAAAAAAAAGCTTCTTGAAGTAAATGAGAATAAATGTCCCTTACCACATTTGAATTATAGCACAACCCTGAAAAACTGTTGTGTACCAGCCTGGAGATTCTCAGGGATATTTCTGT
The DNA here is from genome assembly GCF_009819795.1 of Aythya fuligula. Lineage (NCBI taxonomy): Eukaryota > Metazoa > Chordata > Aves > Anseriformes > Anatidae > Aythya > Aythya fuligula. The sequence continues at coordinate 3,399,143 of NC_045565.1, read as the reverse complement.
ATTCAAGAGATGATCTGTGGGAGTGCTACTACTCAACCAGCTAATGCAACAATAGCTACAGTTGCCCACGTTTCCATAAGTCATTGACATGGGTAAATCTATTAAAAAATAAGTGCTGATTTTTCCTATTAACTCTACTTTGTAAAAAGGCTACTTTACATATAGTTTTGTGCAGTAACAAAACAATTTTTTCATTTATTTTGTTCAGGCATGTTAATTAATTTTAGCCTTAGACGGTGCTGTCACTTACAATTTCCTATCACTTGGGTAGATATCTATTTTTTCAGTATCATATTCACATGAGAAAAATTGACAAAACCCACAAAAAATTTTAGAATGATAAAGGTTGTCAGGGTAACAAATTACGCACACAGGCAAAAGGGTAAAATATAATTATGCAGATGGCAAAATAAAAGAAGGTAATTTACAACTGATGCAGAAAATTACTGGCACAATAAGCATATCCCATAAATCAGTTAGTTAACAACCTAATTTATAACTTCATGAAAACCAGCAAATATAAAATAGAGACCTAGAACGGAATTTAAGTGCCTCTTCTTTTCTTTCAGTAATGCACCCACTAAGGGCAACATTAGTAGATCAGCAGCACATTAAATAATTGATGCCACATTACTGCCCCCCTCCCCTCTGCAGTAATGAGCAATTACTTCTTCTGATGACTGACTCTTTCAACGGGGAAAATAGTCAAGTTTTTGCAGCAGAGAAAAGGCAGGACCTCACAGATCTGGGACGATCAACTGGAAAACCCATTTGTTCCCATATGCAACAACAGACACTGCACAGGCCTTTACGAAGAGGAACTTCAAGAGCATTCTTATGAGTCTGCTGCAAAGCACGATAGGAACGGAGACCTGTCTGCTCCCCAGAGACCAACAGGCAAATTTGGGTATGTTTCTTTTTTGAAAAGCTGTACATAATAAGCCATGCACCCCCCTTTTTTAATAATGAGCTATTTGGGGAATAAAAATTCCAAACATTGGGTAGATCCAAAGGAACAGGCAAGGTCATAGTTCCTTCTGGGTGCCTGACTTTCCCAGTTGCTCAGCAGAACATTAAAATTCAACTTCTCTACAAGTCCTGGCAACTTAATGAGGGCTCAGGCACAGATCTAAACGGTTTTCTGTATGAAGGAGAAAAGCAAAGGGGAGAAGCAAAGGATGATTTCAGTGAACATGACAGGCACTTGGTGGGACTTTTCTATGTTTTAGAAAGAGTACAGGTACTAAATCTAAAAGCAACCACAAGAATACATAGCACCTGTCAAAGAGACAACATGGTGGCAAGGTGTTCAAGGAAGATTTTAAAATTTTGTGACAGTAAGTGGTTTTCTGTGTGGCACAGTAACAATAAAAAACGGAAGACTGATATAGTGCAAGAGTAGGCACTTTCTTAGGCAAAACCTGTCATCATCTTGTAACAGCTCGGGACTTGAGCAAGCGCTGGTGTGACCAGCCTGGTGATGCTGGAGCATTTGCTGCAGGTAGACAAGGAGCAGCTTTAAGAGTCCAGATTAAGAAGCAGGCTTCACTTCAGGACCAGTCCTGGCAGAAATGAATAATAGGTAACTGCAAGGTCACTGCATTTGTGACATTAAGTCTGATTAGGTGTCCATCTGCTCTGCTTTGCAATTGGCCTTCTGTGTTCATTAGCATTCATAAACCCGGATATATCACGACGGGCTAGGAAATATGTGTACAACCAGTCACAGAGCACAGGCCTGAGAGCACTACAGCAACACAGCGACATAAATGCTAATGACTCCGAATCATACGATTAGCCTACAGGAAGTAAGCACTTACACAGCAAACGGAGTATAAGGCCTGCATCAAGAAAGCTGTTTCTCATCGTGATATGCACAAAACCAAAGTGACTTCAATCTACCAAAGCAGAGAGGGCTGCCACTGAAGAGAGCGCTCAGCACAGCGACCACCACCCCCACTCCATTTACTTTCCGCTTGCCGGGTGGATTTCATTTAAGACAGAGACAGCAGCCAGTTGGCTCTGCTTCTCCTTCCTCCACCAGGTCTTAGCTGTCCTTTTCTCTGTGCAACAGAACACGGCAATTCAAAGGCACGGCGAAACATGCTCTTATCCCACACCTCCAACAGGAGCTCTCTGCTGCACAGCCCCCTCTGGCCCCCCAAACAACATTACACCAAGCTCCAGCCAGTTCCACCTTTCTTTAGGCACACATGAACACATTGTGTCAGGACAGCAAGCCAAATCTATTCCTGATGCCATTAAAGGGATTAATATGATGCAAGCATTTAAGATTGCAATAAATAAAACGTTCAGGTAGCTCAAACTCTTCCGGCACGTTGGGTAAAGACAACCCACCCCACCGCTGCTTCATCTTTTGTAGGTTACGCTAGCTAATGGGTAAATTATTTCCAGGGTGAGCACTTGTACTTCAACAATATTTTTGTTAGCTATGTATTCGTGTCAAGGGAGGCAAAAATAGTATAGCCCTGACGGCTACATTGCTATTCATATGTTCTACATTTTTCTCATTCTACCCTAAGGCTATCATTTTATATGGTAAGGAAGGAAATTAAAATGATTCCTGTTGCCTCTCTTCTTTATTAATCTTTAATGATTTTTAATTCACACACTTTAATCTATCCTTTCATGAAAAGGATAAAGCAGTAATTTTTTAATGCCTTTTGTCTTTTTTTTTTTTTTTTTTTTTTTTTTTCCCCAGTCATACCTTTATACAACAAAGTTTCCCAAAACCATGTAGGGATTTTGCTTCTGGTACATGCCTCCCTATTCTATCAGTATTTGGAAAACCAACTAAGGGCTTGAACCTGTACCCATCACCAGCACAAGGAGTGATTCAACAGAGCACATATGCATATGTTTCTCTTTAAGCATGTAATTAAGTTGATTCTTGTTCAACAAAGCATTTAAAGCAAAAGCTGTTTACTGTAAACTGTGCTCACTGCCATGAGTAACCTTTTTTTTTTTTTTTTTTTAATTAGGGGACTGATAAAAAGTTACAAATTAGACTAGCAAAGGTAGAAAATATTCTGCCTAATGGTGGCTTGGGGGAGAAGCAAGATGGAGTGCTTGAGGAGCTTTTCTTTGCAACAAGCCGAGAGAAAAGGGGAGGCCAACATGGAGGTGGAAGTCCCTCACCTGCAGCTGGCTTGAGAAAGGGGAGAAGAGCAATGGAGCTAAACCCAGGCTGGATTAAGCCTTCCAACCCAGACACTGTTGCCTGCTGAGGTCCCTGGTGAGCACCAGAAGCAAAGCCTTCCTCTCTAGGCATCTGCTGTCGCAGTCCTTACAACCAAATACCTGCAACCCCCCCAAACCTACATACCCAGGCCTATCACTGCCACCCCTTCACACACCAGCCCTGGGGGTGGACACAAGCACCTGCCTTGCATTCTTCAGATCCACAGAGAAAGCACAGAAAGCCAACAGGCAACTGAAAAAAAAAATCAAGCACTCCCCACCACCTCAGCATAGGCACTTTGGAATATTTTACCAGTCTTGACTAACTAGATGGCCCAGAAATCTTCCTAGGTGTATCTAGCACCTCACATGCACTGTGCTTCCTAGCAACGCTTGGCACAAGAAAATTTTCCAGCCTTTGGGATTTTTTTTTTTTTTTTGGTATTTCAAAAATTTGGCAGAATTTTGGCAATATCCTCTTCCAGCCACAAACAAGCAAACTGCCCTCTGCCCGGCTATGTGAGCCTTGAAGCATGCGGGCTTGTTTTTCTGAGCCCAAGGCAGAGGGGGCAGGGGAAGGACAGCACCCTCCTGCTCAGGAGGAGGACGTACTGCATAACAGAGGCTGTTTTCCACAGGCAGACTGCCTGCCACCAACAAAGCACTGTCAGGACCTTTATTAGCAAAAATGTCCATGCTCTGATTCATCCACCTTTCCCACATTCATCCATCCTTCCCGCTGGAACTGTTCCCTTGTGTTCAAACACCCACATATTTGTTCACACCCCCTTTATCTGCACAGCAAGAGAGAAGTACCCTGCAGGCCGGGTCTGTTTCCTGACCCAGAGGCAAGCAGGTTCAAGACCCCACTCTGAGATTTTGACCCACTGGTGTCTTCCCTCCCCGCAGGTCACCCTACACACGGGGCTGCCAGCTGTCAGGTATTGTGTAGGGTCACTCTCTTTGAGCAGAAAAGTTTTAAAAACTTTCAAGTTCAATTAACTTGCTTTCATTTCACTTATCTCGAATGAGAAAGTACCATTAAAAAACCCTGACCCAGTTATTTCATACATAAAAGAAGCCTTTGTAGCAGGTGTAATATTCCGAGGAGGTGGTTAATGAGAAATGCACATCAGAGCTTAATTGGAAAGAGTCTTTGATGTTGGTTAGCTTACCTGTTGTGACACTAAAGCAGAACATAACAAGGGAGGGAGGGGCCATACCCTGCAGCTCTCCTGGGGGCTGTTACAACCAGTTAAGCCCCGGCCTCCCTGCGCTGTTACACTTCAGTTGGTGCTGTAGCTGCCTCAACACCACACACAACCCCATACCAGGACACCCACAACCCAAGGACTCAGATTCCCCCAGCGTTGCCCACAAAGGACCCATCTCTAACGGACCACAAGGAGCTTTGATTTCAGGTTTATTTCAGCACAACCCCTGTCAGGTCGCACAGTCCTTAAGATAAGCTAAACAGCTTTTACAGCTGAGGTGGAAAAAAATACATTAAAAAAATGATGTCTGAAAGAAAAAAAACAGAGCAGGTTTTTTTTTCCAGCACATTGAACTCAAATGAACCGAGCTGATGTAAATCAATTTCTTTAAAAAAAATGTAACTTATTCACAAGAGCTGCTTTGATTAGACAGTCTGTAAAAATGCACGGTGGCAGAGAGGGGGATGTGCGTGAATGCCATTTGGTCTGGGTAAGCACAGCGCTACTGCACAAGAAGGCCGCACTTAAGCGCAGATCCAAGGAAAGCTTCTTCTCTGCAAAAAGCAGAGGGAACTGCCTTGGCCTTGGGCTCTCTACCTTGCTTAAACGTCATTTCCCCCCTCACATCTTTCAAATGCTTGAGTGGCATGGTGAGAGCTCTCCCTCCTATTTTGATTTATTGTAGCGACAGGAATGGAGGCAACTATAAATTCCTGTGTCTTTGTGCACAGAGCTGTACCCACAGCAGACACCTCGTCTCCACAATAAAACCTTCCAAACTCAAAACATAAAATCCCCACAAACTTCACACATAACATGCATGAGAGAGAGAGAAATGAATAAAAACTGTTAACAGACAAAAAATAGCACATCCTCTTTTTATTTTTATATATCCACTGCATACTCATTTGAAAAGGTTATAAAAAACCCTCCAAAACACAGTTTCACATTACTTTATCTGAACAACTATTTCTCAAATGTAAAAGCATTTGAAAGACTAAAAGGGTTTTCTTGTTACTGGCTTAAAAGTGATTTTCATACTCAAGTACATTACTACTATTTAACAAGGGAACAAATGCACTTCACTGAATGAATATCTAATTCCCTGTGTGACCACAAGTAAAAATGAACGAAGTTGGCAGCCCCCAGGAGACGTACTAGGCCTGCCATGCTCCAAGAGAGTTTTTGAATGCTCCCTGTAAATCACCAACGTTTGTGCCATGCCTGACTGCGCCCTGTACAATGACTGAAACGTGTGCATTATACCTGTTTGTACTTCTGCTTGGCTTGAATTTAGCTTGGCTTGAGGAGTTTGTTCTTGCTAAAAACATGAGCAGAATTTGCTTGAACCTCATTAAGACCCACAAGAGAGCTAAGATTTTAGTTTAAAAATAACAACAAAGGGGTGGGGAGAAGAAGGCAAGGGGGAGAAAGAGAAGAAATAGGACAAAGAAAAGAAATGAGCTTCATGCTCCAGGGCACGATGAAAAACTTGCTATTGAAGAACCACTGTTTGCAACACCCATGACTCCCCTGCCAAAACTCAAGTTAGGAGCCATATGGAGAACTATCCCTCTAATGCCATACTGGGGCAGCTTGGGCAGCACTGTCCAACAAGAAGTGCTTATAAAAAGGTGCGTTTTGATTTTTCATCGCAATGGGAACGTGCTTTGATCTGTTTTCCAACGCATTCAAATGACTGTTGCACAGAGGTCTCGTTCCTGTGGTGCAACATAAGAAACAGCAGTTTGAAATACAGAATAGCAGAGATTAAAAACTCCCTTTATCTGCAGGGAGCTTGCTTTGCAAGCTTTCAGCACAGTTCAAACCCAGCCTAGACACCATTTCTCTGAAGAAGCAGGGGATGCCTATACTGCTTCAAACTTTGATCCTCCTGCTGAATTTGCTAACAAGAGCTGACTACTGCCCAACTGCTTTTACAGATATTTGTAAACTCTAGTGGTTTGTCCAGGGTAATCAAGACAGTTTTCCAAATACTGGCTGGCAGAGGCCAAGGCACCACCGGAAACGAATGATGCTTTTACACTAAGAACCCCACAAGAAATAGGGGGGTTAACAATTCTCCAGTTTGGGCCAGACCCAAGCCTAAAATTACCTCCCTGGTAGTACTCAGTACCAGATGCTTTCAGAGACTGTAGTAGTACAGGGATAAGGGAAAACTTACCCTTTACAGTGGTTATAGATGAGATTTGTTTAAGGCTGAAAAAGCCTGTAATGTTACTGCTCCTTTCATAAAAGCTGCTTACTTTTTGATGCAGGTTATCCACTGTTTTAAAAGAACCTAAAGGTTCAAAGTGAAACATTCCAAGTAAGACCAGGATCAAGCTTACACAGAGAACACCAGGTTGATCCTTTAACACAGGTGATTTATAACACAGTCCTACAGACACAGTTTTGCCATGCTTGTTTTCAAGAAAAAGGGAAAGGGAAAGCAGTACCTTAAGCAGTGCAACTGTTCCCAAACTGTACTCAATCTTTCTATTCAAATTGCTCCTCAAACTTTATTCTACCTTCACAGCAGCCATCTCGTGAATGGAGATAACCTGGGACACCAAGAATCACTCCTCCTGGTTTCCCAAGAGTTCCTATCATAAAAAACTTTTTATTTTTAAAACAAACGTGGCCCTGATTTATGCCAGAACTACAAGTGTACGGAAGGTGAGACTGGTTTAGCAAAAGGCTTGTGAGAAGTTTGGGTTAAATGACTGAACTCACCATTGTGGAGGAACAAAGCGGTGAATGCCAGGCAAGGAGATGATTTTGTTGTGCATCATCCAGCTGGCTCAGAGCTCACGCATATCTCTTCTTGACCTTCCTCACTCCACATATCCAACCTTTCCCACTCTGTAACGAACAAGAAAAACACTATTTCAAAACTAAATGACTGCTTTATTTAACAGGCTTTCTTTTTTCCCCCATTACCTTGTTAATGCATTAATACACTTGGAGACCTGTGGCCACTGTGGAAACTGCTACAGCCTTAAACACCATCTCGGGGTAGTTTGCTCCTATTTAACTGCTTCCTCCTAAATCTGACTAAAAAATGGAAAACTTCATTCATACAAATAGTTTTACATGCAACATTATCCAGATTTTTATGTTCTTGACTTTACAACAGCAGAGATGAATCTTCTAATGTATACGTTTTTGGAATGTTTGCACTTACAGTGATACACATAAAATATTCACTGTTAGGATGTTGCTATTAACAGAAAATTCAGTGCAGAACTTCTACAGATTATCATTTGTGTTTTCAGTTTAACTCTTATGACAAAACAATAATGTATTTTGTGAGGCACAATTAAAACTTAGCACATTCCACAGCTCTGCAATGATAATCTGGTTATAAAAAATATAGAACTATTACTGACATATGACATATGAAATCCAGTATTTTAAACATTCAGTTTGCAATAGCTTTTTACTGTTGTCTAGAAAAGTTAGCATTTCTTGCAAAAAGTAAAGTTCCAGTATATTTTGGCAATTCATCCAATACATTTGAAATTAGAAACCACACACTGGCTGAACAGCAGAATCAAAAGGCAAGTGCAAAGCCCAAGGCTACTGCCACATCACATATTCTGAACTGATTTTGAAAAGAGAGTCCTGCAGCTGCAGCGAGACACTGCAGGAGCTCCTAGCATACCGAAGCTGGTGCAGAAGGTGACATGGATGAGGGCTGAGAGAGGCAGGGGGCAGAAACCATCTAAAGAGAAAGCTGCATCAGCTTTGGAATCAGCTATGGAATTCGGGTTTGGATCAGTAAACTACACGGTGAAAATTTGTGCTTTTAAGACCATTTCACAGTTGCAATGCCAGGAAGGCCTTAGGACTGCTACACCCTTCTTCTGATAAATAAGGTCATTCTACTCCTGGACCTTATCTTCACTGCATGTTTTGAGTGGCACACTAACAGATCTAAACGAATGAGGTTATTACACAACTTGCAATACTGTCTGGGGCAGTATGGGACCCAAGCAAAGACTCTCTATAACTAGAGGATTGTAAACAGCCAAGAGAACTCTTGGATCATCCCAAAGCTATTTGTTCTGGTGTCTTTCCGACTGTCAAGGCACAAGAACAGCTCCCCAATCACAGCAGTTTCCTGGTTCCACAAAATCAGCTGTGCAGCAACACTCGATTATTGGCAGAGACACCTAAGTACGTGGATTTCTCTGCTGCGACTTTATTCTGTCTCTAAGAGCTTCCAAGTGAACCCTTCCACTGCAACGTATTTCCAGAAAGCCACTGAAATCATTCTTGAAGTGAAACTAAGTAAAATAATCTAAGCCACTGATGAGTAGTTCAGTGAGTTAGGCATGAATATCACAGATCGACTTAAAATACAGTTGTGATTCCTACTGGAAAGAAATGGAGTTATAATTGAACAGACTTCTTCATTCATCAAAGTTTAGTTCAATTCACTGTCCTGAGACAGTGAGTTAGGTCTGTATGGGTAACTGGATTATATTAAACACAAAACACTCGAGCCTACGCACTGTGACAACTGCATTTCTATTTGGAAACATAAATGTGAATGACTATTACTGCAGACTAAAACTTTCAGGGGGGATTTGATTGATTCACACACAGCTTTCCTGGGAAACAACACACGGGGGCTTTATCGTAAGCATCGCTTTGGAGACCGTTACCAATTCCATAGCATCGATTTGCAAGTTGCTACGGAAATCAAGTCAGACCCAAGCCTCTGAAACAGCCGGAGCCTTTATACTCACCCATCTTTTCCACTCAAAGAAGAAAAAAGGAGGTGATGTCTGTACCACGTGCATCACAAAATGAAAGCTATTGGCTTCAGCACCCATTCAGAGGGCAGGATGCAACAGCTGCCAACCTTCGTGCCCAGCAGCAGACCTCCAAGGGGCTGGGTCCCAGCACAGCCCGAGGGGCACAGCGTGGCTCTAATGACCGGCTGGCAGAAGGCCTTACAAGCAGCTCCCTACATCCCACCTCGCTGTGGGACAAGGCAGCATTCAAGAACAGCACACAGAGGCTTGCTGCCAGGGCTGGAAAAGCAGGCTAAGGAAGATGGCATTGTAACATGGCACGAGTACCTGTAAGTCTGAGAGAAGCGACAAGTGGGTATCCAAAGAGCAGAGATGATTTTTTGCTAGCTGTAATGAAACATACTTAACTTCATTTCAACTTCCATTAAAGAAAGAATACCACATGGCCTGAGGAAAAGGAGGAAGGAGTCTCAACAGTTCAATATAAGGCAATGCTTTATGAGGAGAAACAAGCCACCATACTTGCAAGACAGTATCAGTCCATTTAGACTTGCCGGCTTAGCAAAGAGTTATCTAGCAGCCTAGACATTTGTCTGAGGCAGTAATTTGCCTGCCTATTCCAGGAGGCCTGCAGGAGTTCTTAAAGCTCTTTATGGACATCTTAGATCTTTCCTGCCCTTGAGAATACATTTATCACTTTTCCTACCCTGCTCTTCAACTGCAACTTCAGATTTGCGCAGGTCTGTAAATAAGCGCTCTGAAGGTCAACCTGACTGATTCCGACCATTTCCAAGCCAACCTTCCCTTCCCACCTGGTAACAGCCACGGGGAAAGAGACATTTGTGCAGACTTTTTAGGGGAAGGTCTTAATCCAAATACAGGTAGCTCAAGGATAAGTGTGGGTGACTTGGGAACAGGGGAGTCATTTGTTCTTCACAGACGATTATTGGCCATGAATCATTTACAAGGAGGATAATGAGACACTGGAAAGACTGCTACTGAATTAAAAACGATGGTCCTGATCTTTATCCCTTTCCCCTTAATAAAATTGCATGGGATTTTCCCATATAGGAGAAACCACTGCTGGTAATTAGTTTTTAAACTTTGGAGATAAGACTAAAACACATGGAGAACTAACTCACAGCTGGGGTGGGTTGCAAGAAAAGGCAGCAGAAAAGCAAACCTCTACCAAGCCTGTGCTGTTTCATTTTGTTACAAATACAGAACTGATTGCTAGGTGAAAAATTCATTTTCAGGAAAATACTAGTTTTGCTAATGTGCACTGGGAAACCAAGACCAAAATAAGTTGTTTTGAGTAGTGTGAATAAAATCTATTTTTTCCTATTTGTTGGGATGACAGGAAGAAATTTTGCTTTGAGTCAGTTCAGCAGTGAACTGCCCTTTCTCAGGAGCTGCCACATTCTCCTATCTCACACCTACAAGATGACATCCTGAGCAAATTGCAGCACGTTTTTTTTCTCTCCTTCCTACCCCTCACAGTAAGTTTTCTCATGTCCAACATGTTCCCAAACTGGAACAAAAAAGTTTACACCGTGTTTTTTATCCCCCCTCTTGCTGAGCCACCAGCCTGTATCACAGGAGATGGGATCTGCTGGAAAGCAGCAATCAAGCTCCCCCACATTGCTGCTACCAGAGGCGGTCAGTGGTTGAAGGAGCTGCAATTCAGCTGTAAGCAATGCCAATTAAGTTAATACTTGAACTTTTCCAAAATCAAGCTTTTTGTTTTAACTATTTGATAAGATTTAGGGAGAAGAAAAAAGGCTGAAATATCCAAGTTTTCCACAGACTAGAAATTTGATCTTTTGTTCAGCTGTGCACTTTACTAACAATGGCGTGAATTACAAAACTTGGCTATCAACTCAATCATGAGTTATCAACTCCAGCCAAAGCAATCAGTACATACTTGATCCAATATATTAGTCTGCTACTTGTAATCTTGTTAGTCTTACTTGTTGCAATCCAGCATCTTCCAAAGTACTTATCTGTAAATTTATATCGAGTGGTTAAAAATATATATAAAATTTCCTCTGCTTTTCCCTGCCTTTTGAGAGAGAGGCAGATTTTTTCTATCTATTGCCATTAAAGCTTTTTTTTTTTTTTTTTTTTTTTTTTTTTTACATCTTTCTTAAGAGCTGTAGTTTTCCATACTTTTTGTTGTTCAGCTTTGCAGGAATCTTACCTGGGAGCCAGGATGCCACGAAATACCTGCATGCTTTAGCCCCCTCCTCTAAATGCCTTATCTCCACTAAGCGACCCTTTACTGGGCTCAGCGCAGAGCTCACGACAACTAATGAAGCCCCTCTCACCAGCAATACATCAGGCTTTTAGTGCATGTCTGCCTATGCATAGGTAAAAAAAATAAATAAAAAAAGAGATTCTTACTATACGAAGTAAAAATAGACACTACAAAACAAAACAAAATATTCCACCGGGGGAGGTGGGGATCATTTATTTCCCCAAAAATATATTGTGCTTTTAATCATTAGGTTTCGCAGAGACAGCAGTAAATAAGTGTACTACTACACAGATGCTCTGATGCATAGCTCACAGCAACCATGCAGATGAATAAGGAGCGGTTTTGAGCTAGGGAATGAAATCAGCATACAATGGATAACTCAGCTGATTTTGACTGACACTAAGTATGACAACATGCAGCCCAAACCATAAAATCTTCATTCTTTATTCTATAATAACTTTAAAAGAGCTTCATGGATTTTTTTTCAGATTTAATAAAACTCCTAGAATGCTGAAATATAGTATGTGTGCAACAAGTTCCAGCTCAATGTGATTTTTTTATAGCAGGTTGTTAAAGCCCAGAAAATACGAGTTTATTGCAGAAATGCTGACACAAACATAAATGTAATGGAGAGCAGAACAGCACTGCTGTAATTTCTGATGCAATCCTATCAATATCAGTGGTTATCCGTGGTTAAAGGTTGCACCAAGAGTTTTACTTTTTATTTCCATTCACCTTCTCAAGGCAAATTTTTCTTAGACTTCTGAGAGATTTTGTGTCCCTTCCCTAGTTTTGTTAGACAGACACCTCTTTGCTGACGGGGTGCTATTAACAGCAGACGACAAAACACTGCGTATTCTATGGTCAGCTAATGCAGAAGCTAAAATCCTTGGATAAGAGTTATTCCAGGGACAGCCTTGCACACATGCTGAGATTAAATTAAAAAGTGCATTTATTAGAACTTGAAAGAAATCTCAAATGAAAAACAATGCAGGGGATTCTGGCTCAGTTCTACATGGACGATCTTCTAACTTGAATCTAATGAACAAAAATAATCTCTAGAATTTCTCCTTTGCACAAACTCTGAACAGCATGAAAATACTTCTTTAAAACATAGGCAACAGAAACAGCATGCTCACAGGAGGACATCAGCCATGTTTCTAAATGTGTTAAGAAGGGTCTAACAGCCACTCCTGAAAGGCTGTGGAGGTTGCCCAATATCACTGCTCTTTCCCCGAGATTACCACAGAGCTGCTGTGCCACCCCCATCAAAGACTCATCCATGGCAGAGGCGAGCTCCAGCCCACCGGGCATGGGTGGACACGGGCTGCAGAAGAGCTGCCTGCCGGGCTGCTGCTCACCCACCACCTCCCGTGCGTGCCTGCAAGGTGCTGCTTTGGATCGGCTGCACTAGGACGAGGTCGAGACACGGTGTCATGGCCGAGGAGTCACAGAGATGTGAGAAAGCAGCCGCACAAGTCTGACCTGATCTGAACTGCAGCACTCCAAAGTTGGCTGAAACATACCTGAAAATGCTCATTTCCTTATCAAAAGTTCTTAAACTGGTGCAGTTACTCTCCAAATAGCTTACGACATGTGACATGTTCTCCTTACTTTGCCTGCTGCTTCTGAAAGATGCACACTAACTCCAGAACACGACAGCTCTGCTAAGGAGACATGCCACTACTAGGAACATTGCTTAGTGGCCAGATCAGAGCCACATGTGCAACACGCACTGGGTGCGCTGCTACCCTGCTCAAGAGTGAGAGAAACAAGTCAAGGGCTGATCCTTCTCCATCACAGAGCTCCCTGCCTCCCCACCCCAGGAAGAGGAGCCCACACAACCACCAACAGTGCTCCAAATCTCTTTGTGCTATAAGCATCCAACCAGTCAAGAGCGGGCTGAGACCAGAGGATAATTTCAGCTGAGCTAAACATTCTTGCAGCAGAGTCTGATTAAAATAAACATTCTCTGATAACAGCTATATTGTGTGATATCTCATCAAAGACATAGCAGCTTAATTCTGTGTATTCCAAAGCAAATATAAATTGTTTGACTAAAGTAGGCAGAAATGAGACAGAGATGATCGACAGACCATTGGCAGTACCAAAAGAGAAGGTCGGGTTGCTTGACTGCCTTTTCTGTTAATTTGTACTGCCTACAGGTGAAAGATTACCTATATCCTAATGACAATTTTCTACGTGAATGATGGCCTTTGTGGCTCTTAACCATTTGGGTTACTATCAGGTAACCCACAGTCATACCTGTTCCAGTCACTTTTGCCTTTAACTTTTGCTACCACATTTCTGACCAAAAAGTTACAACCTTCTTTGAAAGGGAGCAGTTAAAGAAAAATCCAGCTTTCAGCTGTACCCAGCTACTGTCATAAGCCAATTCTGTCACAATGACAGTTTTATTTCCAGCTTTTTCCATTGTTTTCCACTATTTACTGCAATAATAAATGTCCCTTACTGTCATTTTGATGCAGCAACCGGGTTCATTACCATTCACCTATGCAGAACCATCACAAATTGCCCACAATTATCTTTGCAGAATGATGTCCAGCTGGAAGCGAGGGAAACCAAAGCCGAGAGGTGACTCAGTACCTCCCAGAGGATGCAGCCAGCCCAGCACCTGCAGGTCTCACAGGGAGCTGGGAGCAAGATGCCCATAGCCAAAGTGGTCCAAAACGTCCTTTTTCTGAGGCTGAGTGATTTCTTTTGAAACTTGCTGTTTTCCACAATGTTGTGTTCCCAAAATACAAACAGCACCAATTTTATGAAGGAGTAGCAGGTCCTGGAGAAATATTTTACATTAAAACACTGGGTTTCTTTGTTTCTGAGATACTTTTTGCTCTGCTCCTCTTCCAATTCCCCTTCACTTCACGCACACGGAGTTTCAACAGTTTACATATGATGTTTGTTTCCTAAGCATTTAATTTCTGCAGCCTTTATCCACTTCCACCACCTAGTTGGAGGAAATTAAGCACAATGTCACTTTACCCCAGGCACTGAGTTTGGAGAGGCTGCTGGCGTTACCCATATGCACTCACTCCCCGCTCCTAGATTATGGCCAGAGATGAAAGCTGCGATATTCCTGCGTGCTTGCAAAGGACTCACCTGAGCTGAATCAATTCCTGCACTGCAAACACCAGCAGTGAGTGAGGGCAAAGGGAAAACAGAGTCAAAATCAATCCAAGCTTTCCTTCTCCTTAGACTTTACAAAAAATAGTTGCTCATGTAACAATCTTCTACCATTTTGAGTACGCTTAGCCTCCCTCCCTTTCCTTTGCTTCATTTCAAATTCTTATTAGCCTTATGCTGCATTTACACCAGATATTAGGGCAATCTACTCTGGATGATTAATGCACAACCCTGTAATCAAAGACCTTTTGAGTTAGTTAAAGAGGGAATTTTTGAGACCTACCTTTCTTCATCATCCTGCTCTTGACTCAATCTTAAGGTGTCATTTAGAAGCATTGATTGTAACTTACAAGTACTCAGTGTTATTTAGCTGACAATTTCCCTTTATACTCCCTATTTATTTATTGTTTTAATTACCTTGGGAAACCTTTTCCCCTTTGACTGATCCCTGCTGGTGAGTGTCTGCCTGGTCTGTTGCTCTGATCACATGCCCAAACTGGTTCAGTTTCCACCTTTTTACTGATGCCAGCAGAGGGCTAGACCAGGCCAAATTATTCAATTTCTTTCTAACGCAACTGCTAGTTTTCAGCTGATGGAAGAGCCTCTGCAGATTCTCTGGAAGATATTTTATGGGCTTGAGCTCTTCATGACTTATACTGCAGTTTTCATGTCTAAGAAGAGCTGTTGATGACACCAGCACCCCAAGATCTAAAGTTTTCACACATGGTCAATTTTGGTTGTTAAGGCAATTCTTTATCTAGTGTTTTCTGTCTTCTTTTGATATCTGTGAAGTAAAGAAATTGTATCATTCACTCAGATTTCTTCTCTTTGGTGTAAACTTCATGTATGAAGACTGCTCATTGCTGCTGTAGTTTTTCCTCCTCCTCCTGTGGGGATTCCTAAGTGATAGAAAATTGCAGGCTTGTCCCTTCTCATACTAGTTTTAGTCTGTTTCCTTTATCAAGGTGACATCACTCGCAAGTTGTGCAGAGCATAAATAACAAATTAATTGAGAACAACCACGCCATCCCATTCAAGTCTAAGGGCTTCTGACAAAGACAAGAGAAGGCATTCTGGGCTTACCTTAAGCCAGTACAGTTGCTAAAATGACACCACTGAGGATTATTTTCTTGTTTTTCTTTTACACTTTTGTTCAGAGGGCTTGTAAGTCTGTCGTGATGCTTTGCCAGCACTGTCCCTTTTCAGCACATCTCCTGCTCACTGAAGCCTGGGGAGCTATGGCACAGCCTCCCCTTTGCTCCGTGTGTTTTCCAGGCAGCATGCTCCAGCTGTGGGTCTGTCGTCCTTTGCTTCGCCTCCATGTGAAATTTGTGCATCCTTCTGCAAGGCATTCTTTTCCTTTAGACCTCAGCCAGTTCCGGAGGACTGAGATGTGGCTGAGAGGAGTAATTCAGCCTGTAGTGGAGAGATTTTGTACTGGAGAGTCCCCTTCACAGGACTGGCAGCACGGTTGATCACATCCTTGGCATCAGCTACAGATGTGACTGCCAGGTTATGCTGCCACTTTATCAAGCTGGTCCCTGCAGAGTCCTCCATCCCTCAGTATTATTTGGCAAACATCCTACTCTCTAAAGATGCTGATCTGCCACTTTTAAGTATATCTGCTGTTTCTGTGGTTTGATTTTTTTGGTTGGTTTGTTTTTTCCCCAAGTACAGACAAATCTTCTTCTAGCACCTTTTCTTCCCCACTTGCTGGTCTGCTAATCATTGTTTCTATACAGATTTTCTTCCCTGCCTATATCATTACATACACGTGCACACAGACACACTCAAACACATCTCACCCCCCGTAGTACTCCTGCAGATCCCTGACATCAAAGACTTTTGGACTCAGTCACCCCCTTCTCTAGAAACAAACCCCATCACAAGGGGATGGTAAGCAGGCAGCCATCCCGGGCATCCTCACTCTGCAAAGGCACCCAGCTTGAAGCAAAGGCACCAGCGAGGCTGCAGGGATTCCCCAGTTAGCCTGCCTGTCCTCTGCCAAGGCTGCACCTCTGCAATTAAGCACTTAGAGCACAGCCTCATTTTTTTTTTTTATTACTTTTCCGTGGAACCCAGACTGTATGAAGCACTGCGCTATGCCAGTGCTGACTGTGTTACAATTTTGCGTCTATACAACTGAAATCAGATTGTTATGGACATGTGTTACGCTTGCCTCCAAAGACAGTATCAGGATATTTCATTCTATGTCCAACAGGAGTTGTAAAGGGCTCGTTATTGCAAAATATGTATCAAACCATGGCTAATAACTGCCTGTCCAAGGAAACAAATATAACAAGATCATTACAGAAAGGAGAAACAAAAATATATTGAGAATGCCTGAAAAGAGGAATTACACGTACACAGTAAAGCAAGTATGAGGCAGCAGAACCTGCGCTTATACGTTTTCATGCCAGGGACTTCTGTTGGAGCACAAGACCCTTGTTTTTTGCTCTGTATCCTTCTTCTCTCTAGGATAATTGTTTTGCTGAAGTAACTAGCTACATTTACAAGCATCTTCCAGCTTATATCTACTGTTCAGTTACCAACTGAACCTGAAGTTTGTTCAATTTAGCTGGAGATGAAATGTGGAACAAAAAGGGGAAAATGAGACAAATTCCTAATAGTTTCTAGCCCTAAATACAAAAGCTATTTCTGGACTGAGAATAAACAGAGCACCTAAAGAAAGCTGCTTCCCAGTCAGCTATGAAGAGGTTGGCAGAGATCAAGGGAAGCCATCAGTCCCGCAGCTTACTTTGCAGAGTGTCAATTGCTAACCCCATAGAGCAGCAGCCCCAAGCCCCCCAGGTGCCCCACACACCATCAACACCAGGGAGCGAGCCCCAGGAGGACAGCAGGGCTGGTGGTGACCAGGGGAACGGCGAGAGGCAACTCTCGTGGCTCGGTTTTGTGGCTTACGTATCCAGCTAACGACAGCATCGCCTAGTGTGATCAAATCAGCTACATATGGCGGCTTTCTCATCTAGTTTTTTATGCTCAAATTAAAGTTTTCATTTATTTTTGGTCATTTCTTGTAAAGCTAAAACAAAGAGAAGGAGAAAATACCCTAACTACTCCTGGACAGTAGCTTCCTTGTACAACTGACCATACTACAGGCAAACCTAGCTACAATTTCAATGTGTTTCCTTATCACAACTGTGCAGACAGTTTGCCAAAGGCAACCTTAATTTCCAATACAGATCCATACACTCCTGACATATTTATGAGAAGCATTCTTCTGATAATGCATCGCTACATTTATATTTAGCCCCACAAACTGCAGAAAATGATTATTAAAAAAATATATCTAGCCTGCATTTCTGCTTGAAATCTGATCCTGTGCAATGGAAATAGTCCTTTGAAAAAGCAAAGCAGAGGCGGATGTCTGTGATATTCTCTGCTCTCCTATTTTTAGCTCTTTAAAATTTTTTCTTGTGGGGCTACGGCTGGGAAGATGTGGGTACAACTCAAACAGCAAATCTTCAGTAGTTGAAAAACCAGATAAAGGAAATTGGGGATCTTATATAATGAATAAAACTATTTTTCTAATAAATAGCTCTTCCCTATTGAGAAGCTTTTATTATCTTACCCCATGTTATTGTAACTAGGATTTCAGAGAGATTTTTCCAACTTGCTTTGTTTATATGAACACTAGCTGAATGGCAGTAGATCCGGATAAATCTCAGGCTCGCTGCCATGAGTGGATTAACTTCACTAATTACTTATCAATTTTTCTTTCACCTCATTTCTTACCCTAGCACGCAGTGATTCCCCTAATACACACAGTGTGGCCTTTAGCTGTCAAAGCGCAAGCACATGGAAAAAAAAACATTTGATAAATCTGAACACTGTCCATAAGAACACCGGGCAGAAAATGAATTCACCCATCAACCTGCCCACTCTACCCCCTCCACTGTAGGCAAGAAGCCATGAGGACCCGCCTTCTAGAGGTACATTTTTCAAGATAACAACTCAGCAGAGACATATCAACACGGACTCCCAAAATAAAGGAAAAAGAACCCTAAAGCCCCTAAAGCTGCTGCAGTGGGCTGCTGCTTCACTGCAGCTTTATCCCTCTGCCCCCCTAGACCACATGGGAGCTAAAGTCAGAGGTGCTGGGTCTGGGGTGTGCACCCCTCTCCCATTTTAGAAAGCCACCAACATATGGCAGGGTGGCCCATCCCGCCTGGAAAGGGCAGATGGCTGCCTAGAGACATTGCACTTTACTTTTTATAATCATTTCTTTCAAATGAATAGCCTGAATATGCATAATCAGGTATTTGAGCTCTGATATGTATGATGATTAGGATTAATCACTTGGCTGATGAATTGGGCAAAGTGAGAGCTTTCCTGATAGCAAAGCTACGTGCAAGAGCTGGCTACATCCTTGGTCACCTTTACTGCTGTTCTCCAAGTATAATTTAGATGTCACAAACTCTCTGAGCTAGGGATTATACGCAAAGTTGACATTGTTCAGCGGTAGTGTGGTGGATGAGAAAAGGCTGAGTCCCTCCATCAGCACATGGGGTGTGACAAAGACCCTTGATTATCACAGCCATTTAGTTAAAAAGCTGGAGGGCACTACTTGCACCTGAGCAGCTGTACAAGCTGGAGTCACCTCAGCAGCCAAAAATGATCAACGAGAGAAATACTTTCCTTTTCACTCCACTATGCTTACCACCCAGTCATCTGCTTGCAGGGCAGGAATGCTTTGGTGGCCATACAAGGCTGCTCTACAAACACCATTACCTCTCTTCTAAACTGACCTGTATAAACCGCTGTGGAGGGAAGAAAAAAAATACTCAAAAAAAAGCAAAACCACCAAAAACCATGAAGAATATATGCAAATTTACAAATGTTAAGTTCGAAATGTAACATAGTTCTTCCTTAATACTTAACAAATACAAAGCATACCTTTTCAGCTTAACACACCTAACAAATGAAGTGCATACTGGACATTTTGAAAGACTGCACAGAACATCCACCATCATTACCAAAAATCACGGTCCCAGATCACTTAATTTTTAGTAGAAAAACATTTATGTGAGAAACATTTGAAATCTGCATTAGAGAGCAGGAGCTACTATGTGTTTGCAGTTATTTCTCAGAAGCGTTCCAAGGTTTTAGTCTACATTCATTACACATCAGTTTACTCAAACTTGATCCTGGCACTGTTACTTTGTCAGTATAAATGTTGTTTTCCTTTTGAGATATTAATGATTTCTGGCTGGCCATTTATTTTAGAACCATGACTTCCTCTTTTGTTTGTGCGTTTCTGTCATAAAAAAATCATTTAGTGTTTTCTGAGAACTGTAAGGTCATTTTGATGGTTTGTGTTTTCTTTAGAAATTGTAAGGGGACACAAGAAATGTAAAAGGCAACTTTCACATAAGTTAGTTTAGTATAAAGCCTGAGTACAGTTGCTAAACAAGGCTTCCTCTAGGGGGAAAAAAAAAAGAACAAAAATAATAGGAAACTAAGTACTTGGGGTATAAAGCAGTTGCAGTTGTTCTCAGCATGCAGAGAGGCTACCAGAGTAGATCAAAACCAGGATTGTTGTGGCTGTGTGAGTAACTAGGCACAATGGGCAGCTGTCCAGTTTGCATTTTGGTAGCTCCCAGGAGCTAAGCCACCTTTAATTAAATATATATAGATATAGATATATTTAAAATGCATATATATACACACACATATACTGCTAGCATAGCTAGTTATTCACACAGCCTTAACTGCCCTAGACAGCCTCTCTGCAGGCAGGCAAGAAGCAGCAGCTGTCCTGTGATTTAGGGGTGCAGAAGTTACCAGCTCCAGAAGAATCGCACGCTGGTCAGATGTGGAGAAATGTTTTGCTCAGCTTCTGTCCATACTCGTAATACCGGAGTACCTGCTCTCTGCCCGCTTGCTCTCTTGGCAAGCCTCTGACACAAGGGAAGGCAGAAGCAGCCTTGTCCTTGCACAGCCCCGAGGGCTGTGGGGCAGCTCTGCACAGCTGGAGAAGCTGGATGCCCCTGGAGAGCCCGTGTGAAATATGCTGCCAAGAACCACTACCCTGAGAGCTTAAAAGATAGGAGAGAAAATCACCGCTTACAGCCTGTAAGACATTAGGCCCAAGCTCAATATATTCTTGAAATTAGATTTTTCAAATCCCACAACTCTGTATTTTGGCCAGCTCTTACACCCTGGCCTGTTCTTTTCACCTGCAGACGCTATCTCACAAAAGCCAGCCAAGAAAAGCAGCAGACAAGAATGCTACTACTTTCGTTTAGAAGCGCTCTACTTTCCAATAACTTGTTTATTGATCACAGAAGTAGTGAATGTTTGTCTATCCTTGAGCAGAGACAACACCAGCAGAGAAATCCTCACAAAATGATTAATGAAATAATAGAGTCATTTAGCTAAAGCTGCAGCAACTCAGAATATTTACATGCAGCCACAAGATGAATGTACCCTTCTTTACGAGACTCTTTTAGCTTGGCTGTAACACTGCGACCCTGCGAATCCCAAGTTTGATAAATTAACATCCAGATCACAATCCACAGCAAAAAGGATTTGAAACAGCAGCAAGGGGCCAGGTACTGAACATAAATCAGCCTCGTTTCTTGGGCTTCAGGAGCCAATATGTGCTAGGCAGAAACCTTGCCATTAGTAAATGACTTGAGCTGAGAATAGTGTACGCCACTATCCAGCACCCAAAGCACCGTTTACATGTGGAGGTAAACCAGGACTTCCATTATGCAGCATGTTACAGAGACCTCGCGTGCATGAAGTTACAGAAGTCACAGGGCAGGTGAAGAACAGAACAAAGACTAACAGATTACGGATTTATCTTTAAAAAGGAACAAAGCACTCCAGGGAATACTTTTTCTCCCTGGCAGAAGAGCAAGGCAGTTTCACACACAGCAGTGAACGCAGACAGAAGGGCTCCAAGTCCTCCCCTCTGCAGAAGCAGCAGCGCAGTGCAGAGGAGGGAGGTGCTGCCTCTGCCTCACTGCTGCCTCGGCTTCAGGAGTGTCTGCTGGAACTCACGAAGGAGTTCCCATTTCAGATTTGTATCATGAATGAATAAATGGAAGGAGCTGAACTCCCAGAAGCACTACAGTAATTTCCTTCTTCTTTACCCCCAACAGGTCAGTTTCTGCTAAAGAGTAATAAGAGCACACATTTCCCTATTTATAATTTTCATTTTTGCATTCTTTCATTTTCAGACCCCTTCCAAGATTTGTAGTGTTATGATTCTGTCCTTTTTTCATTTAGGCATCTCTCTACCCTGTTTTAAAACGGACTTTTCAAAAGTAAAGTCCTACTTTGTCCAAGTACTACTCTCTCTCTCAAATGTTTGTCAAGCTCACAAAACAACTTTATTATCTAATCAGAAAACATAACTGAAACTGAGTTCAGTTGGTCCTAACATATACCAACCTACTTTCTCTTACCATGATCAAGTCCCTTGGATAAAGTTCTACATAGAAGCATGTACAACGTGGTATCAGCTAATATATGAATGTTATTGAAATCCTTTTTTGCCAAATGGTGGAAGGAGACAAAGTTTTCCCCATTCTCAGCCAACCATGCTGTCGTTTAGTGCTACTGGAGTTAGGTCACCGTATTGCATCAATGCTTAGATTTTAAGGTGTTCTTTATTCCCCCCATGCTGAGAGGGGTTTTTATGTAGAAACCCATGAATGAATCGTATCTGTTGACAAACTATTAAAAAGATTAGGAACTTACATAAACACAACTTTACTGTTAAACAAAACTTTTTACTTCACAACATTTTCATTTCAGTCTGGGATATCATAGGGACTTTATGCATTTGTTTGCCCTCCTCCCCTCCCTTTCAATGTTTATTTTTTAAACCTTTTCCCTTCAGTCAGGCAGAATTAACTCCCATGAACTGACATTTGTACTAAAGGATGGTAGGATTTTATTTATTTCATTTTAAAATAATCACCCTTTGTTCCATTTGCTGCTTATGCAATGCAAAATTGCATCCGCTACACACACAGCTTCACATCGTTGAGTGTTATCTGTAATTGTACATTTTGCTACCTCAGCATCTCCAGTAAAAACATGCTCCCTAAATCATATTTATATATACGAGTCACAGTGCAATGAAGGAAGAAAGTGTCTGTACTTTAAAAATTATCTTTAGAACTTTGTTGGAAAGAATACCTAGAGTGTAACGTTCCTCCATACCTCTATGATTCAGTAATGTAGCCTGGCCATAAATTAATTCTTAATGGTATTTTGCTAAATTGAAAAAAAGACAGTTCCATTACTACAGCCCATAACCTAAATCTCTTGATACAAAATGACTTCACATTCAGTTATAAAGAACTGAAAGACAACAGTTAAGCTTTAAAATGGGAATATATTTGGAAGATAACCCATTAGAATAGTAGCACTGATAATGCTGAAAGGAATCAGCTTGAAAAACCCTTTTGCACACAACCGGTGGTACCTACATATTTGGTCTTGGGAAATTCATTTATGGCAAGTGCCATTGTATTTTGTAATTTAAAATATATTTGTATGAAGATATGAAGCACTGTTGCAACTAGATTAGCCTAAGAGGGTTGTTCCATACATATCCTCTCCTAGCGCTAAAGGGTAGCAGATGTGATATATGAAAGTGTTTATTTGAGGTTTTGCTAAAGTACCACCACCATTAATCTACTTCTTTGCACCTTTTGACAACAGACAAACATACCTCTTGAGGAAAAGACGGCAGGGTGAGAGGGAAGAAACTATACACAGAGCAGCTGCATTCATATTTGTCTTGCCTTGCCTTCCAGAAATAGCGCACCGCCTGCTGAGAGCTGGTCATTAATGGGTAACTGCCAGGATTTCCAACATGCCTATGCATTTTAGAGCCAAGCTTGAAATGGCTTGTGTCTGGTCCATGGTTTTAAACTTGTGAAGATCAGCTGCAATCACATACAGTATTCTAAAAACTTGAAGTGGTACAAACAAACAACACAAGAAGATGGCAAATTCAGCTACCTGAGGCATAGCACTATGCTCAGGAGAGGTCAGAGACAAACCAAATTACACATTACTCATCTCAGCAAGTTACATTGAATCCCCATGCCTTAAAATGAATGTCTTGTCAAATGAAGAGCAATGTAGCATTGGATCTGTTTTACTTTTCAGCTGAACAGGGCAGCTACACCAACTGCAATGTGCCAGGAAAGATCAGAAAGGGCAGGAAACAAATTATCAAGGGGCCAGGGGTGGGGCTCAGCCATTGTCAGAAACTAGGCCAACATAACACTATGACAGGTAGCAGAGAAAACACTTGGTGCTGCCAATAACCATGCAAGACGTAAGTCCCTCCTCGGTCCTAGGTAGGTCGAGGTTGATCAGAATGGCACAAATGAAAAGCATCTCTGCACAAGTGACCACGACGTGGTTAAAGGTGGCAATCCTCTACAGGAATAATAAAAATGAAATAAATAAATTTAAAAAAAAAAAAAGACGCACAATTTCCAGAAGGCAGATTACACAAAAACGAAGACACTTATTAAAAAGCAGTTGGAAACAACGTTTAAGTGATTTGAAATCTGAGAGACAGTGGCCAGGACTGCTGAAGGGCAGCACGCTGGAGTCACCAGGCCATGGCCTGAGAGATGCTGAGAACAGGCAGAGGGAAGCCCAAGTAGCTTAACAGCACAGTAAGGGATTATTAGAAGCAAGATGACAGGCTTAAGAGAACTGTCCAAATCAAGAAAATGCAAAGGATTCTAATCTCTGGTACATTAAATGTGAAGACACAGTGAGACAGAAACTCTATGAAGTGGCTAAGCAAAAAGCAACCACTATTACTAAATCCTTTCCTGTTGGAAGCATCCAAGGTGTCATATTATGGCTAAAAATTGACCAGGACACAAAAGAGCACTCAGGGGACAGGGGGTGCCACAGGAAAGGCTGACCAAATATTTTTGTATTAGTGTTCATCCTGGAAGAAACTGGAGAGATCTATCTGAACCTGAAGTGACTGCAGGATCAGATGTAGAGTTAAGTGGACAAAATGAACAACAAAACCACTAGCACTAAGAGGTATTCACTCACCTCGGTATTCAGATGAAGCCAAACCTACAAAAGCTGGTTTGCTAAGTCAGTAGCCCATTTGCTTAAACCACCTTGCTACATACCAGAGCTCTGTGTCAGCTCTGTAACAAATATAAAATAGAGACCAGTTTAGAATCAAAGAAATCACGAACCTATTCTGTACCAAGAAAACTGTAGCAACTGTGATGCAGGTTAAAGCTAGCAGACACCCAAATAAACATGACCACAATGCAAGTTTTTACTGCAGCCTTTGCAAAGGAAAGCTCAGCTCCATAAAGCTAAGCTCTGCTGGGCAGTCAACAGGCACGTGAAAAAAGTGAACAGCTTGACATAGCCTGCCTTCATTAATCTGAATGGTAGGTGCAAAACAAGCAAGAAGGACTGTCACTGCACACAGTGAATGTAAAAACTTGTAGAACTCCCTAAGAAAATAACTGGTAGATGCTAAAAGCTTACAAAAGTTTCAAGGTTATGGAATATGCACCCAATGAGGGCTGGTAAATAGAGCAAAACCATATCCAGCTCAGGATGTCCCCAGAGATTCAAGAAGCTGAAGGCTGGAAACGTGTACTTACTTGCCATGTTTTCATTCATTCTTGCATATCTACTTATGGCCACCATTGCAGACGGGATAGCGAGCACAATAGAGCTTGTTTTGACCCCTTTAGGGACAAGCTTGTCCTCTGGAATTAAAAAAGCTGAGCTGGCAGCGAGACACACAAGTCAAACCCAGGAAGCACAGTGGACCATCCAGAGCTTCCTTCAGCAGTACTTACTGCTGGGCTCTCAGCGCTGTGCTCTCTCACAGTCATTGTGGGACTGAAACAACAGCCAGTCATCTCAGAGCAACGTTAGGGCCAGTGCTGCAAAGTCCAGCCTCCAAGGGCATAAAATAACACGGCCTTGACATTTACACATAAATGAAGCTCCTAGTTTATTTTGTGCTTTTCTCCTTTGAAAGATGACTTGTTAAAACATTTTGGAGTCCATTACAGAGCAGATCCCATAACCTCAGTATATTGATCGAAATCTTGTTGAAAAAGAAGTGCATGGGCATTAAACTTTTAAAATAAAATTTCATTTAAAAATGCAGAGTGAGAAAACCTTGTTAGAATGCAATTTGTATGCAAATAAGTAAAAGCGAAAGGAACCTTAAACCAGTATTCATAATTAGAGTTAGAATGGTTATCATAATTCCAATTAAATTGCAAAGATCATGAACACAAATAAGCTCATTCCCTACATTACCACTCTTTTTTAGTTATTTAGGAAGTCTTTATTAATAAAAATTAAAGCAAGTAACAGTTGAATATGGACTTAGCCACAAAGGGTAGAAACAAACTTAAAGGTAAAGAAATCAGCTACCTCTTTCTATGGTGATAATGACAAATACGGTTCCTGCTCCCTTCCAAGAGATTAGGTCTTACACTGCCTGCAAAGCTGTTGTGTAGGGTGGTTGTGGTTTTTTTTTGTTTGTTTGTTTGTTTTTGTTTGTTTGTTTGTTTGTTTTTGTTTTTGTTTTTTTGTTTGGTTGGTTTGTTTGTTTTTCTTAGGGTTTAGGGGAAGGGTTTGCAATAAAGTTTTTCCACTTTTGCATTTCAACAGTAGGAAATCAGGAATAGTTAAAAATTGTTTAAATGACTGTTTATGCCCTAAACCTGATGGTAAACCAGGGTAAGAATCAAAGCCACATAAGCCACAGTAAGAATCAAAACTAAGCCACAGTAAGAGTAAACCAGGTCTCGTGTTTTGGCAAGTTTTTGGCTCTTTCAGGGCACTACTAACTGTGGTCGCACTGAATGATCCCCACCATTTAACATTTTCTGTCCCTGCACAAAATTACTGCCAGGATCAAGAAAGGGAAATTAGAAGGGTTATTCACTGTCGGGTGTGGAATAGAGATGTTACCTGCTTGCCTTGAACTCTTCACTGTTTACAAGAACACAGGCCTTCTCTTTTTCAAAGATACATGTTCTTTTTAAAGTAATCAAATATTAATGAATCACACAATTATATTTCAACAATTTCTAGGTGAAGTGTACAATCAAGTTCAAGGACAAAAAATAATTTTAAGAAGTCAATAAGCTCAAAAAATAAATTATTACCTCCTTGTTAGTAAAGATCCACGTTCCACTTGTGCCTGGATGGTTTTCTCCCAGGCCATGGACATAATCATGTCAAAACAGATCAGACAGAGAGAACAGAATGGCCATGTCACACGTGAGTTACCTCGGTTACCTTACTTTTCATTTCTAATAAGGCAAGCACACTAGTTTCACGTGGGAAGTATCACATGCAAAGATTAAACAAAATTCTGCAACTAGAAGAGGAAAGAGTTATGTAGAACTTAAAGCCAGTTAGAATTTTATAGAATAGGCAAAAAAGAATGAGGTGGAATACACTACTGCTGTACAACAGTGACTAGCATCGCTTTTAAAGCAGTAAGAAACAAAACCAAAACAAACCAAAAAAAAATAGCAATTGCCTAGCTCCAGAGACAGCTCAGTTGACAAACCATAAAATAAACATATATCCATACAGAGATATACAAACAAATACATATGAGGCAGTTTACAAAGATCTTAGCGGAATTGCTCTTAACCAAAGTAAAGACAGTGGCACTGTCATGCAAGAAGACAGGAGGTCTACTGAAACACATCTGAGTGACAGAAAATGGTCATAAATATCCCTTTTTTGTTTGAAAGACGTTTTAAAAAATCAAGCTGCAAATAATAATAATAAAAAAAAGATCTTTCAAACTTATTTTATTTCCTAGAGGCATCAAGAGCAAATCTCTGGCAATGCTGTAGAGTACATCCTGGCATCTCCTGGCACTGCACAGAAACAAGCCGCTGATTAAAGCCCCTTGATGCAGACAGCAAAGCAGGCTTTCTTTTAATAGGCGAAGAAGCTGACATAGAGAAAGGAACAGGCCAAAACTGTGGTTGAGTACCTGAAGGACTTCGTATATCATTAACTCCAGCAACTCACATCATCACCAGCAACTGCTCAGGACCCTTGTGGAGCCCAGCGGCATCGGGACCAGTGCCCGTGCGTTCACAAGGGAGGATGGGGTTTAAGTGACCTCTTCAAGGTTACATACAGCTGCCTCCCAGATCTGCTTTAGTCACAGGACCCATCTTGCTACACTTTCCAGAATATAAATGAAACACACGTCAAATATCCTAATGGTTTCACTGGCTGTCTTGCCAAATGCATTTGATGGTCAAGAAGTCCCTAGAGGGACCTTTTTCTTTTCTGTATAATGGGGGTGAATAAAACCTTGTCTTTATTTTAGGAGTTCACTTTACACAGGGATCGACGGGGGGCCCCACACAAGCTTTTAAGAGTAGTTTGTAAAATAGGAATAAACTAGTTAAGGAAATATTTTGAGCGACAATCTAGAAATAGCAAAGCCTACATAAGGTACACTATTATCTAAAGGCAACTGTGCTAAGCAACTCTGCATATAGATCCCATAAAAAGGATCAGAGCATTCAGCTTTGTTTTTCAGGGGAAACATTTAAAACTGCCCTACCAAACGCAATAGATGATCGAAGAACTGTTATTGCTTTTTTAATTCCCAGCTTTGTATCCACAAAACTGATTTTTAATATAGCCCTGCATAAACAAAAATGAATTCTAAATTAACACCAATGGCTTTTTAAAGTGCTTTAGAGAGATCATTTGGGGGAACTGCTTTGCTGCTGCTAGAAGTAGTGTCAAAAATTAAAATGTTACTTGTTTTATTTTTCCTATAGATGGAACACTTTGTTCTAGAAACATCATTTTGAAGACTATTTGTACTCTAAGTGACCTTGTCTTTGAGGCTTTACTGGCAAATAATTTTATGCCACCTAGCTAAGTCTTATTATATCGTAATTATGCTGTCACATAGGATCTCAAATGAAATTAATGAAATACTATTAACCCAAGACAAGAACTGTGGGACCCAGCAGAACGCTCCCTGTGAGCATTTGCTTTTACTATTAAGCCTTATCACTTAAACTCCTACATAAAGCATCTAAATAAATAAATAAAATCAAGGAAATTAGGTTCAATACACAAATGTTTTGATTAAATGCTGTCCCCAGTTTCAGATTTTTCACTAAAAGCTCATCACAGTTCTCTATAGCCAAGAAAGTACTTAATGGAAACTGGTGGAAAAGATAAAAATAGAGAAGATAAATCAGGAAGGAAAAGAACGAAAGCACAGTTCTGTCTTCCTGATTGGTCTCAGACAAACAGGAGAAAAATTTACTCAAATACAATGAAGCTCTTCTTGAGATTGACATAAATAAAAGCTGTAAAACATAATTATCCTTAGAAACCTGAAAGCACCAAATATTGATAGTCTGATTTGATCGCTAACAAGAGGAAGATGCAGAAACTGCAAATCAGAGATGATCTTTTCAGGACTCTGTTCCCAAGTCAGAGCTGTTATTAAGGGGCAATTATTTGGGCTCCCTCGATTCTTCCCACTACTCCACACTCACAGACAAGTCTCTGTAGGACGCGCCCCAGCAGGTCTCCCTCGCTGAGAAGCACCTGTTATTTTCCTATACTGATTGCACAAAGATGTGAATAACCAGACAAGTAATAGTTATGAAGATGCCCCATGTAGACAAAACGGCACCTTTCCTGTGTACGCAACTAGCTTTGAGCAAGGGGAAGAGTGCAGGCTTTCCACCACATACTGCAGCCAGATTCACTTAAACCTCGTTAAACACATCCACTTTAAAATGACAGAGCATAGTTACAAAATAGCTCAAACCACAGTTGGCCAAGACTAAATCATCAACCACTACATCAAGGAAGTACCTAGCTGGCAGCAGGTAGCAGCAGACCACATCACCCAGAGCTCTTGTTCATCAGCCCCATCGCTGACATCTCCGTCTCTCACACTCCAGAGGACAGATATGCAGAGAGCACTCATTTCTCCGTGCACATCATCAAATACACACTGAGTTTCTGATGTGGCTTAGATAAATTCCTTACGTACAGGTAAGGGACTGCCCTCTCCCCCAGCAGGAGCTGCATGCTGCCCCATCACATTATGCAATGGAGAGACTCAGCGGCTGCTCCCAGTCACACCAGGATGGCATATGCCTGGGATAATGGTAACAACAAATCTAAAAGGGAATGTAAAGAAAGCTAGTGAGGTAGTGCAGTCTTTCTGAGGCTAGGTAGCTGCTAAGTCCAAGAAATTTGAGCTGCTTTCCGTTGTGTTGCTGTATTCAGTTAGGTGATAACAAAAATAATTTCCTTTAAGTGCACAACTTGAAAATGACTTCAAAAACAGTCAGCCTAAAAACATTTCCTGAAGGAACTGTTCTTAAACAGTACCCTCTGCAAATGTTGATAAAAGTTTTAGCGAATGAGTATTATGAAAATTTTAATTGTTCCCCGAAGAGTTGCAAAATTTTAAGATTAAATTCAAGTCACTGCAGACAGAAACGCTGGAGCTATAAATTTTGCTTAAGGGTTGAAGCTCCACAGCATCTTCACCACGGAAGAGAGACACAAACAGCCACAGCGACTCTACCTTCCTGAAAAAGAGAATGGGATTTCCTCCCTGTCGAGAGGAAAAAAATCAAAGCTACCACTAAGGACCTTTGAAGTTCACCAGCCTCGCTCTGCTACAGATTAAAAGCCCAGTATGCATGCTAGATCTCTTCAGTTGGACCACATGTTAAATAATAATGGATTTTTGCTCTGAAAAGACCTCTGATTTTACAAACTATGCTCTATGCACATGAACTGTATTTATCCCTGATACAACTGTGAATTGAACCAGATCAGGACTGACCAGTTATATCAGGCCGATTTGACAGTTGTCTCTATAGAAACACGATACTAACCTGACCTGAACCAACAGTGTCAGTGTATTAAGCCAGTCTGAATTTGGGACGTGGCCTCTTACAGTGCATGAGGGCTTCCATTGTGCTTGGCAGGCGGGTTTTCCCCAATCAGACAAAAAATGCCAGTTGATGCTGCATCAACTTTTTAAAGCTGAGAGCTCCCATGTCTCTTTTTTACTCTATACATGGACGCATACTGGTGTGACCGTGTGTTTATTAAGATATAAATGACTGCTGAATTAAGCGAGCAGCTGTTGTATTTTCACCAATGCGACAAACTGAGTGGCCAGAGAAAATTACCAAAACCTGCCAGTCTTGATACTAAGACAGCAAAAATATCCAAAGTTTTTTTCCACTAGTGGACTGAACTATCTATCTAGTGTCAATGCCAAGGGCACAATTCAGAAAACAAACACACAAATAAACGAATTTCTGGTACTGTAAGACACAGGAAATCTTTATAGCCAATCATAGGAAATTAAAAACAATGATTAAAGCAATCCAAGACTGAGACCAACACTTTATTAAAAAGAGCTACTTGTCCAGTAACTTCTTACCCAGCAAGGATGATGTGCCTGGTACCCTCTGCTCTGGGACTAAGGGTGTCCTTATCTTTCCTCATTTTTATCCCTCCAGCCCCCTCCTCACTCCACCAGATCCCCAGTCCTCTGACTCACAGAACAAGCCCATCAGGGGTGTTCCAACTGCAACTCATCCTTTCTTCAGCCAGAGAACAGAGGAAGAGCGTGGTTCTGGCCATTGTCACCAGCTTCTATCGAGGGAAGCAGCAGGACCCCTTCCAAATGTTGTAATAAAAGTATTTCCACCCTGCAGCAAGCAGGGCTCAGGGGTGGCAATGTGCCCAAAATTTAAGTGCTACATTGGAAACTCACTGGAAAAGTAGAAAAGTTGTGTCCCTTGTTTGACTGACCTGATCTTGGGGACACAATCTGGCTTTCAGTTCTTAATTTCTGTGTGTGTGTGTATATATGCATTTTTAATCAGTGGTAACTGCTGAAACACATCAGGATTCAGAATACTTAGTTTCCCGATGCCATCTATCTTGATTTCAGGAAGTTTCAGAAGGATTTGACACCTCATAGGAATTCTGTTACCAGCTTCAGATTAGATGCCTAATTATCAAGCCAGCTGTGCAACACACTTTCTGTAGGATACAAGTGGCCCATTCAAACAATCACTCATCACACACAGATTGTATTTTTCACTTACCATATTGAAATTGTAACTCTAAATCTCGGGCCTGCTCTCACCATCTGTGAGCAAAGTCCTATCTGTGCTGGGAAGAATTGCTCTGGGAGCAGTGCATGATATTTTGCTTTTTACAATGCTACAAAAACTTTCAAAGTAGAACATTAACAATTCTCATACATCTTTTAGATACTTTCTGAACGCTTATTTCATTATGTTCCTGTACAGAAAAGACATTTCTAGAGCATTCAAACAGTTGTCCTAGGAGTGCAGGAAAAACCTTTAGGTTGTAGTTCAACCTTCACTGTAGAAACGTAGGTTTTGAAAATCTTATTTACAAACGTGTAGCATTCACATCACCAGCTAGAAAAATCTCTGCTGCTCAGCAGCTCTTGAAACTGAGCAAAACATGATGAAAAACTGCATATACCACAAGCGTGACTTTATACAAGAACCCAAGGTTTGTTTCAGAAGAATTTGAGACTAACTGTTCCAAGAGATGTTTGCCGTTTAATTCATTTGAAGGGATAATGCAATACTGTCCTAAATGCATATGCATGGCCAGCTGACTGAATCCTACAGTCTAATTGCACCGTAATGTATGGAAGAGTGCGTTGCGTATATGCACTAGCATATACACTAAGAATGTTGAGCTATTTCTTAGTTTTTACATTTTTATGCAGCAATATTTGTCTTGCTCAAAGATGGTTGAAAATGACATCTAGAGTGAAATGAGGTTTAAATTCATCTTTTGTTTCATAGCAGCTTTCTGTGATGAAGCCCCATCTCCACAACAGGACTCTCATGTCCCTCCCCTTCACCTCTCTTTTCAAATGCAGTTTCAGGCATTAATTCACCGACAATAAAGACATCAGTTTGTGATCTGAAGACAAATCTCTGGACAGAAGAAGGAAAGTTGTCTTTAAAAAAACACACTTCTTGTATCACTCAGATACCAAATATCCCAGAGTTGGTCCAGCATGGATGTAAACTAACAGAGCTGCAGAGAAACGCAGTCCTACAATGCAGTCCTCATCCAGCAGTGATGCTCAGAAGAATGACATCCCTCACTGGGACATCTGCATTACACATTTAATGGTGGCTCAGAGAGTATTTATTACAACATCTCTTTGAGCACACATTCAAGTACAAAATTTTTAAAAGATTAAAAAAAAAAAAAAAAAAAAATAAGAGGGAGGTAAAGCAAAGGGAAATTTGAGGTTTTCCCTTTCAGCAAGTTCCATCTTCAGCCCTGGCAACCAGTACCTATTCATTCAGAAGGGAAAAAAGTGACCACCAGTTGATCAACAGCTAAACAATCTCTAATATTTCAGAACCACATAATGAACTTCCACCAGCTGGTAAAATGTTTATATTCACAGGCCTTGAAGCTTACAGACATTGTAAGGTAAGCAAGAACTGCTAAAGCTATAACAAGAGGACTTCAAAATCATACAACTGCAAGACAGCCATACTTCTCTAAGCTATCTTTGTGCTCAAAGCTTTAAGAGCAGCAGGCGGCTCCTCAGCTCCTGGAAGGATCTGGTCCAGCACCCATCAAAGGAGTGCTCTTCAAATCATCTTTGTAATGATCGACAGTTAAGAAGTAAGTGCCCTCTTTTTCCACTTAAGATGTGAGCTTAGAAAACATATTTAGCTAGTACTTAAAGCGAACTGAAATTTTCCCTAACAGCTGATAGAAAGATTATAAATTCATTTCTGCTATGCCCCTTGCTCCCTAGACATAAGTGTAAATATATATCATGACTCTGAGGTTACACTGCAAGGTTTTGTTCTCTATTTTGAAGATAAAATTAATTTTATTTGTTGCATCTAATGGGATCTGGAAAACGTAGTCAGAACTTAAATTTTCTGGACGTAGTTGCTAAGCAACAGGCTTTTACCTAGGCTGAGTGATCATTTCATACAGGACTTCTCCTCTTCAACTTCCTAATGTTTTCATCAAATAACCCAGCTGAAGGTAAAATCTCTCTCTTTCTCCTCTTTCAGTTGGCACCTCATATTATTTCACGGTGTTTAGAACACGAGACCTTCCAATGAGTCTTATTGTCCCTACTTTAAATATTTAAAAGATTCTGGCAGCTTTCCCAAGCAGCAGCATCCATTTCAGCCTGCAAAGCACATTCCCAGGCAGCATCTAATGACAAGGCTCCTCTGAAGCCACTGATCTAAATTAAAGGGACACTTGGAGGTAACTCCTGGGGAAATGAGAGAATAAACATTGCCTGGCCTCTCAAAAGAGTGATTCACCCTTAGGGCACAGCTGCCTGTACAATAATTAAAGCAAAGATTTTGCTTAACACCCTCCATGATCCCAGACTTCAGGCAGCTGTGCACAAGAACTGCATTCAACCACATTTGGCCCCCTCTTCGATGGTGAACAACTTGGGGACATTCAAAGTGCTGTGCTGGAGCAGGGATGAAGATGCTCAGCCATGAACAGACACGCCCCAGTTATTTTCCTTTACTCATCTGCACAGGAAGAACCAAAAGAAGAATATTTAGGTAAGCCAGTTGTATCCAGGTCACCTCGTGATTGTGATCAAAGCCACCACAGATCACAGAAAACATGACATGAAACTTTCCCTGCACCTTGAACCCCCTAATTCTCCCATCCTAAAACAATTAAATTAAAGTACCTGCGACAGAGAAGACTGGAAGGCAACTTTCAAAAATTTGAGAGTTGTTAGCTTACCTTTATTCCAGAGTATGTGTAAGTATTATACTAAGAAATTCCAGGCACTTGCACACCACTTTAAGGTGATTACAAACTAGCAGCCACAGAACATCAGATCCTTTTCATTTCTGTCCTGGGATGAGCTCCCAGTTTGGTGGTATCTGGTCAGAGGGATACATCCTGCTCCTGGATGCTATCCTGACACCATGTTCTCCAACAACAAAAGGATGTTTTTAGTTTCATCACGAGAAGTTTTACAAATTTCAATAAATAAATAAATAAATAAATAAAACATTACTTTACATCTCCATTTTAAATTAAACTACTTGGACTCTGTAACGCACAGAAAATGTAAAAATGATGTTGTGACACGGGCAAAGAATCAACATAACAATATTCTCCCTAGCTGGAACTACTGCTGGGAAAAACTTCAATATAGGCATAAGACTGCATATTTCCTGGTGAGGCTGCATTAAAACTTTTTTTTTCCCTTTTTTTTTTTTTTTTTTTTTGTTTATTTTATATTTCAGTCTATTTCCAATCCCAAACATAAAGTGAGGGCAAACCTGAAATAAAACAAGACACCTACACAGGCTTTTTTGTTCAATGTTTCAGGTTTCATGTGTGCATGCTCTTGATTGTTTTCCTTGCTTGCCAGTCATTTTCCCATTTCCCCTTGGAAGTCCAGTATATGAGTAGAAATATTTCTTTACCTAACAAACTACAGAAATAAAGGGTACAAATAAAATAAAATAAAAGCTTCCAAAAATAAAGACATTAAAACACAGAAAACAAGAATTAAAACAAAGGTTTTCCATGGATTAACTCAAGATTTTTTTTCCCATGTTTAGTCAGTATTTACCATAGACAAGGAGCCTAGTTTAATTCTCAGATGCAGACCTGGCTCAGCTTGGCATGAATTAAAAGCCTGTATCTAAATTTTGCAGCTAGGCTCAATTGCTCTGGGAAGCAGGGAAAAGGATAACTAACACGAGACATCTACATTTTGTAGCCCTCTTCTGGTTGAAATTATTCCATCACTTAGGGAAGGAAAAAAAAAAAACACACACACACACACTTCTTCAAATAGCTTACTTTTGCACGTATAATTGCTTTCAGTTGTTGATACTAATTACCCCTTTTCAATTTCCATGGTAAATCCTTTTCCTCATAAATTACAATAGCAGAGCCTACATATAAGCAGTAGAAGGGGCACACAGTTTACCAACCGAAAGAGCCAGAAATAGCACACACACTACTCAGTGGAACATTACTGCTGTGCTGCCATAGTGATCGGAGGGTTTTTGTTTTCTGTTTTTTTATGAAAATGTAAATAACTCTGCAGACCATCTTTGTCAGTTCTACCCAATTTAAAGACAGGTAACAGATTAACTTCCCCCAACTATTTTCTTCTTGATGAGTTTCTGCAGGATTTCTGTACTCCTAATTTCTTTGATGAAAGTCAACAGCCTGACCAGAGACTCACCTTTTCTGTCATTATCTAAGGAAAAGAGAGGAGGAGTCCTTTCTCCTTCAGATGGAAGTAGCTGCAGGTAATAAGTGAGCCATCAGTTCAACACCATTATGTCAAACAAATGACATCTGGCCACGTTGCACTGTAATTGTTTAAGTTTTTCTACCACATTAACTGTAGAAGCTTCACTCCAGCTATTGTTCGCTTACTCAAAGAGGATGGCAGATACTGCATAGTATTTTAGAGCAATGCTAAGCCATTATAAAAACAAAAAGCTCCCACCTATGTTCACTGCTGTACCGACTCCTGCTAAGGTCCACATCTAAGTAGACACTTGGTGTTTCCCAACTCAGGCCAAACCACTTCTGGAGAATGCGTTCACCATTTCCCTTTATCTATGAAATTGACCACTGACACAGGGGGCTCCCCGCAGGCAACCTCACTCATCACCACTCGGGTTTTACATCCTGTGACTTGTTTCTGGGCTGCTCTGAAGAGCTACAGAGATACGTGACCATCACAAAAACTTGCTGAAGTTGTAGAGCCAAGGGATTTCTGCAGGATGCCAATAGCGAGTGGCATAGGCACCCCTCACAACGCAGTCATGGGAAGGGAGGGTCAGGGACCTGAGGGGAAGCACAGGTTTGCTTCAAATTCGATTTGCTCATGTTCATTCTCGATCAGCAAACATAAGAGGTGATTAATACTACAGTATTTACTCTAAAAACTGCATTTTCTATTTATATACCCCTTGGCATTATTTATACTGGCTTAGCACTTGCAGAACATTTCCATTGTGGAACAGGCATAAAGAGCAGTTTAATCACGTTCAGTAATTCTGCCAAAAATCTTACTCGAACTTATGCCTGGTGCCCCTCCACAAAGCACACAAACAAGGCTGGGAGACTGAAAAGAAGTAAGCAAAGAAGGACTAGTAATGAGATAAAACCACCCATTGCAATTCAACCTCTTCTGTTTTTAGGGATAGTAAACCAACTGCAACCCAGAGTCCATCTTCCTTGGGGGGCATCAGGAATTTTGAGCTCAGAAGTATGGAATAAGTAAAAAATATATATATGAAAAAAAATTCTGCCCTTATCTGAACAGTTTCCCCTAACTTCTGAGGACTGGTAGTTATTTCAATATAGGTGGGTTGACTTCAAAAACTTTGTCACAAAAACGATTACAGCCTGCTACTTTATTTTATTTAAATCCCTGTGAATTGAGTTAGGAACATCTCCATAAAATTACAGCATTAAAATTTTATATTTCGTATTAAAAAAAAAAAATAAAGACAGCAGGTCCTAAGATCACTTGACTGTGACAAATTGTCTCTTTCTACTCACTTGAAATTGGCCTGTGAGACTTATCAAATCCCCAGCTTTGTTACTGCTGGAAGAATTGATTTAAAAGTGCACACTGTCATTATATACTTACTGAGAGGTATATTTTAGGATTATGCAAGTGCTTGATATATAATTGGTTCTGTCTTTTTGCTGCATCTCAAGTTTTCTGACTAGAGAAAACAGAAAGATTTAAACTGCACAAAAAAAATCTGAGCAACCTTCATAAAGCAGTGGTAGAAGGCCTGAGTGCTACTTCTAATTACACTAATGGGACCTTCTTCAAAGGGTCAGTCAAAGTCAATTTCTTATGAAATACAATAGGAATTGATTTTTTTTCTGAGACGACATTGGTGTCTATGTGTTTACAGGGACTGTGGCACAGCACTGTGGACTACTGGGACCTCTGCTAGTAAAAAAATGAATCCCAAGCTCGCTACATCACAAAAACTGGCCGCTTGCTGTCAGAAAATAAATGAAAAACCACAGCAGGATTAGCACAGGCCTTCAGCAAGGTGTTACTGCATTCAGTGCCCAAGGTGGGGGCACATACCCCTCCCTCCTACTGAAGGCTGCCTGGGCAGTGGCAAGACTCCCAAAGACCCGAGGTAGTTTCAGTCCCACAGCAGGGGTACTTTCTTCAGATACCAGCACTAGCAACACGTCTTACAGTGAGGCATCGTATCAAACTCCTTCATGTGATACAGCCCTAAGATGTAAGATGAACTCCCCGCCCGCCTGCTCAGTAGAAGCAGGACACACACTTTGAAGTCAACCCAAAAGACCTTGCCTGGAGCACAAGCCTCTGTTAGAGAAGTTGCCTCCCTCTGTAAATCTCCTGCAAAAACATCTGGCCAAAACACTTGCTTCACAAAAAGCTTTTAAGCAAGAAAGAAGTGTTGCTTGCTCCTATATGACTTGTTTTTCCATACAGGTGGCTGCTGGGCCAGTGCCTGTGCAGGGTGCTCTTCTCCAGGGGCATGGAGGTGTGCATTAAAACCACCTGTGTAACAGCTGGTGCACCCCTGCTGCTTGTATTTGAGTGTGCCATTCATGTGCAGCAGCATTCAGAGATGCGAGAAATCTGCACTTGAACTGCAGGTTCCAGCTCCACAGAGAATGATTCATTCTGATCCCATGCTCAACCTCTTCCAAAATATTTCTACTTATAGCTTTGATTGGTTTTAAAAACAATGATTGAGCAAGAAGGCAAACTGACACTGTTTGAAGAAAAACAATCTTAATTGTGGGAAACAGGATACAATCTGGGGAATCTGTAAAGTATGTCTGTCTGAAGAGCATTTTAGTCCAAACCTAAAAATTGTAAACAAATACAGGTTATATATTCAAAAGGTCTTCTACAGATGCACCAGAAGAGCCCTGATGAATGTTTCAGAAAACAGTTTTGCACAAAGATTGTGAAAGCTTCCTTGTTTAAAGGAACAATACCAGGAATAAGATCTGGTTTTGAAGAGCTGATTTTGCTTTGCAGAAACTATTGAAGTGTAAGCTAACAAACACTTTCAAATAGATAGGAGGATGCAGAATACCATTATAACTCATGAATGCACTTTAAGATTTATGGAGAATGCAACAGATGTACATCATGAAATACAATAATCAGATAGATTTAAAAGAAAGAAATTCTGGCATACTGAATACACGTTACGTTCCAGGTAACAGCTACATTACAGTTGTGCCCCAAAGGAAACCTCAAGATGTACCATCACTGTAAAACCACAGTGAAAATCAGTTTGCTTGCTGTTTTAATTACTTCTCACTGAAGCTTCCCGAGAGCTTCTAAGTGTAGGAATAACCATCCAGATGTGATGGGCAAGCATTACGTCTGCCAGAGCCTGGACATTTGGCTGCCCTTGGAGGCCAAGCCCTTTTGCTTCCTGGTCCCCTCTCTCCTTTCCCCATGAGTCGCAGACAGCAGTGCGGGGCCTGGAAGCAACTGCAAAGGGCACTGCAGAGATGGTGCTTTCCCTGGGACAGTCTAGTATCTCGAGAGCCCCAGAGTCACAGGCTGATAGAAAAGGTCCAAAGATCTTAGCAGCACAGAGCTTTCAAAGACAAGCACTGAGCCGTACAATTAATGACTGTAATTAATTATAATATTGCTTCCCAGAAATGTTTAAATAGCTAACTGATGTAATTACAGCCTTATTAGATACTTTTTTCTCGACTTTAACCATCATCAACACAGAGTAAAATGCCAGCCGTATCTGTATCTCTTCAGAGATTACAGGGAAGCAGCCTTGCAAAGAAATCCCGAGCAGTGTATTAACATTGGTCTGTATTTTCTTCTTCCTATCTGCTGTTTGACAGACAGCAACATAAGTATTCATTTTCCATGGCACTTCTGTCGCAACAGCAACTTATGTGAAACATTAGTGTAATGTAGTCCTTTCTGTGCCAAAGCAGAGTGAAAATAAACCAACTAATCAGTTTATTGCTATTTGACAGTACCCGGCATGTTTGCTCAGTATGCCAAGCTAAGGAAGACTATTCACTAGTCCAGTGTGTACTGCTACACATAAATCTTTCTGCATGGAGAACACGGAGAAGCTTAATGAAAACACAGTGCAGGAAGTTTTTGTGAGAAAGATGCCCAGAACAAAGAGCAAGTGACACCTGCCTGAGCTGAGATGTTGCGGTGTACTTCCCCACTTTCTTTCCTGAGAGATGCTGAGCTTTTCTGCTGAGCTTCTAAGATGATATCTGACAAAGTACACAATAAGCTACCACATGCTTAAAACAGTACTATCAAGGTTAAAAATAACACAGGCATATTTAATTTTGTAAACAACACCCAAACATTCTCAAAGCCAGTTCTGTTCAGCAATGCGTTGGTGGATCTCACTAATGTGCTTTTCTAGGTGCTGTACAACTGCCAGTCCCTGCATCTATTCCATGCAGGTTTTACATTTTTATAGTACCATCACAGCTCCTTTTTCGTGCTCCTTAACGTACTTTAAGATGCCACTTAGTTTCATTATCACTTTAAGGAGTCTAAATACAATTTGTGAGCAATGAATGTTGAATGAAGGATACCCACCAGCTACAGTGACTTGCAGTGAAAAAAAAGATTGAAAATCACCTACTGAGGGCTTTTTTTTTTTTTTTTTTTTTTTTTTTTTAAAGTTTACCTACACGACTTTTCCCAGTAGGAACAGTTGGAATCTTATCAGTTACCAAGTGATGGTGCTCAGATGCCACTGTGAATGCAAAACTGCAGCACAGTTTGTTCATCTTTTTTCCATCCCCCTCCCAAGCACAGCTCTTAGCTAGTTGGTAGTGGATGGATAACTTTTGTTTTGCTGTTACTCTCATTTGCTATTTGGAATATATGCTTTACGTGCCACACATCAATTATAAAGTATTAACAGTAAATCAATTTAAAGTCTTATTGTTAGTTTTGAAGGTTTTCAATCACCCCTGTCGTGATACATTTTTCAACAGCAGTTGAAAATTCTTCCGCTAAGATTGTTCTCACACTCAGTAAATTCCCTAGCTAGCAAGTAATCAGCCATAAGCAATTTACGTTACGGTTACTTCACCGGCAAGTCCAGTATGGTTACAAGTGATTTGACAAGAACCCTACATTTCTGACCCATATAATAAAAGAGATTATAGTTTCTGATAAGGTTCCGAAGCATTTCTTCAAGTTAACACAACTGTCTATTTCAGATTTTTTCTTTTAGTTTGTCTTGTTTTTAAAAGACCTTTAATTCCTTTCTCATTTCTGTTGTTTCCCCAATTCATAGGAAAACTGGACCTGACATCTTCATATAGGATTTATCACTGTCAAGTAGCTCTAAACACAATATATATCTGCAAAAACAATAAACTACTCAAAAACAAAGTACCGTAACAAACAGCTATTTGCTCAAGAGAACGTGTTAAGGAAATTCTCACTGAGATTTCTGTGTGAACAGAGATGTGTTTCAGAGCTGCTGTTTTTTGTTGGGTTTTTTTTGTTTGTTTGTTTGTTTTGTTTTGTTTTTTGTTTTTTTGGTTTTTTACTCTGTAGCAAGATTTCCAAGAACTAGTGTTTCTAGTGTTTGCCAAATGGATGTATTCTCTTTAAAAATTCTGTGCCAAATGCCTTAAATTAGCATAAGTAATAATCCCATTGCAATAAAAATTGAGTAGAACAGAGGAGAGCTCATACAGTGTACGTCTCAATTCAAACTCATTTTTCCTGTCTTCATCTGTGGACTCAAAACATGCTCCTGTAGCCATTAATTCAATGGATAAGTGAATCTGGAGACACAAAGAGACCCTGCAGCAATAGAGGAGGAGTAGGGCCATCATGGCCAGCAGTGTGAAGTGGTAGCAAGTTGCAGTCTTTCTTAAGAAACACCTGCTGCACCATGATGTGAGCTGTTGGCGCTAGAGAGACTAAAAAGATTGGATGAGAATAGACTTGTAAAATGTTTAGACAAATTAGAAGTTAGATAGGGATGAAGCCCCTCTCCCACATTGATTAATCATACAATTCTGCCCCTACCTCAAAAGCCAGCCCTCTACCCCAGAAAGAACAGTCCAACTGCTGATATTAGTCGCATCTTAAGCTCAGATGGCAGGCTCAGCAGGCTTGCTTTAATGTAGAAGACAAAATCCTATGATAGGTCTCCCATCATACAAAATCAAGTGTTTGGTTTCATGCATACAGTTCTGTCAAGCTAGAAGAGGAAAAGGGAACAGCAATCACGGGTGAAAGCCTTTTGAGTATTTCCAGATTGACTGCTACCGTCTGCTTGCAACTGAATTAGTTTCTGTGTGACAGAAAAGGTGCTCAGAGAATTCTGGACTGTGATTCTTCCACTTCTGCAAAAGGGAAACGTGGGGAGAACACTCTCCCTCCAAAGTGCAGGTTGTGCAGACAGGTCTCACCCTGAATCCTTGGTGTCTTCATCAGCCCACAAAGAGGAAGATCCTGTCAGGCTGAAGTTACATCTAAGCCTACACACAGAATATTATTTTTAAATTGAGGAATCTTATACTTGCAACAGGGCTTGGTGAATCATTTCAGAGATACCATAATAAAATGGGACTGAGGAAAGGTCTATTTCTGCCATGGATTCAGTACCACAAAAGAAAGCTTAATATATTAAAAATGCATTTGTTATTCAGAAAAAGATGATGGCCTGATCAGCAGCAGAAAAATAAAACATTGCAGCAGAAATGTTCTCTACAGAAGAGGAAAAAGGAAGAGAAAAATTCTCACTGTAGTATAATGAACATATCAATCAACACAGAAAAGATTAGCAGTGAGAAGAGGGGAAAAAAAAGAAAAATATGAAATTAGAGACTCCAGCAGGAATAAAAATGTCCAAAGAGAAATACTTCTGATGCTTATTTTCCCTATTATTCCTGTATTTACATGTTTGGCAGAATGCCATGCAAGAAAAGCATATTCAGCACCAAGATCTACATATAGGCGGGGGGGAGATACAGTTAAGATACCATGAGAGACAAAAGAAGTGCTGGTGGGAAAAAATCTTAAAGAGTTGCCCTTGAGAAAAGTAAAAAATAACCTTCCTCCTCCCCCCCCAAAAAAAAAAAAAAAAAAAAAAAGAATAAAAAACCTTATCATTTCAATTGAAACTGCATCAACAACATTTCAATTATTCTCAGAGGGAACCTGAATATCAAAATAAAGCTGAACTGTAGGCAGCCTTAGAAATCTGACAATATCCTTACAGGGAGCTATTAAAGTGATGTTATCGTGCATAATGCGATCTATACATCCTCACTCTTCATTTTAAAAGTTACCTGCAGATGCTACCAATAGCAAGTGTGGGTGATCATTAAGTTGAACTACCAGCTGGAAACTGGGGAACTGCTTTGAATAGGTAGCAGGGGCGTTGTCTCAGTGAGCTTCCCTGTAACCTAGTCTGTGTCCTGGGCAACTCTCTGGCAGTCAGTTTGCTGAAGATATCCTTGAGAAATAACAACAAAATCTTAAGATCTATTCATCTTACTTTGCAGTTGTGTTTTGCCTCGGCCACTGAAAGTATCAAACCCAGACATTTTAAGTGGCAAAGCAGCAGGTCCAGGATGAAAATTAAGTAAAGATTTATGAGCTCTTGCTAATTTTTCAGTGGATCACTGTATGTAAATGATGTTGTTCAAACAAAATAAAGCTCCTAACCAATCTGCACTGCAACTTATAAAGACTACTAGTCTTTACAAAAAAGAAACAGCACACATGAACGTGGTCAAACAATCTTTTTTTTTTCCCCAGCATCTTATGAATGCTCTTATGCATTATTTACCCATCTACTGCTTAACGATATAAAAAGACAGCTTGGAAATTCCTCAGACTAGATACAGACATCTGCCCTGGTCAGGTGATGTTCAGATGTTACTTTAAATCCTGTTGCAGCTCATGAAGCAGATCAATAATTTTTAAGGGTCACTGTATGAATAAATTAGACATGACAAATTCTTCCATCACTCTCCTATTTCCTACAATTAATGGCATTTCTTATAAAAAGTGGCATGGCTTTATTGCAAAAAATAATTTCAATTTCAGTCCAAGCAAGGTGCGTTACCAACCTAGCAAAACTAATTAATTTTGCT
The DNA here is from genome assembly GCF_009819795.1 of Aythya fuligula. NCBI lineage: Eukaryota > Metazoa > Chordata > Aves > Anseriformes > Anatidae > Aythya > Aythya fuligula. The sequence goes on along the minus strand of NC_045565.1, from coordinate 3,355,308 downwards.
CCAAGCATTCTTTACAGAGATACCTGTTTTGAACGATTTTCAGCTTAATGAACCAGCTCCAAGAGGAAATGCAGCATTAATGAAAGGAAAGCTACTTACTTTTTTTGTTTTGTTCTGGCAAGTTTTTGTTTTGGCCTTCAGATGGCTCGTCTTGAGTTAATTCAATTCTGATCACTGCATGCCTCTTGAGCTGTGAAGGGTGCTGCCACAAGTGCCTACTTGGTTGCACACTTCCCTCCAAAAGAAAAGGGAAGCCAATCAATGCAGTTACCTTACAGCCACTATGACCATCTGATAAATAACTTTAAATACTAGTCCTACAAACTAACAATCAGTGGGAAAACAAAAAGAGTATCTCTGAAAAGATGCAGACAAAAAGGATTGCAAGCATTTCTCTTTAAGTATACCTGTATCAGAGTTAAACAACATCTTCTCTGTCATAGCTTTTCTCCAACGAAGGAAAAAATACAGAAATTCTACTCATGAGCATACCAAGATCTACCATTTCTCCTCTACACTGAAATCTCACAATTAGTTTTACACTTTACCCTCTTACAGGGAGGCAATGCGACAGCTTTGGATCAAGTCAAATAGCTCAGCTCCTTCTTTCAATAAATACAACCTGAGTTTTCCTCAAGTTCTGCCATAAACATGCTTAAAACATTAAGACCTACATCAAAGGCGAGCTGGTGTGGAAGAAGACCAGCCTGGCTGAACAGCGAGTTGTGGCTAGAGATTAGGAAAAAAAAAAAAAGAGGGTTTATGACCTTTGGTAAAGAGGGCAGACCACTCAGAAGGATTATAAGCATGTTGTAAGGATGTGTAGGGACAAAATTAGAAAGCTCACCTGGAGCTCAATCTGGCTACTGCTGTTAAAGACAACGGAAAATGTTTTTATAAATACATTAACATGAAAAGGAGGACTAAGGAGAATCTCCATCCTTTACAGGATGCAGGGGGAAACTTAGAGACGAGAGATGAGGAAAAGGCTGAGGTGCTTAATGCCTTCTTTGCCTCAGTCTTTAGCAGCAAGACCAGTTGTTCTCTAGATACCCAGTACCCTGAGCTGGTGGAAGGGGATGGGGAGCATGATGGGCCCCTCACTACAAGAAGGGCATGGAGGTGCTCAAGAGAGTCCAGAGAAGGGCAACAAAGCTGGTGAGCGGCCTGGAGAACAAGTCTTACGAAGAGTGACTGAGGGAGCTGGGATTGTTCAGCCTGGAGAAGAGGAGGCTCAGGGGCAACCTTATCGCTCTCTTCAGGTACCTTAAAGGAGGCTGTAGCGAGGTGGGGGTTGGTCTGTTCTCCCACGTGCCTGGCGACGGGACGAGGGGGAATGGGCTAAAGTTGCGCCAGGGGAGTTTTAGGTTGGATATTAGGAGAAACTTCTTTACCGAAAGGGTTGTGAGGCATTGGAATGGGCTGCCCAGGGAAGTGGTGGAGTCACCATCCCTGGAGGTCTTTAGAAGATGCTTAGATGTAGAGCTTAGGGATATGGTTTAGTGGGGGACTTGTTAGTGTTAGGTCAGAGGTTGGACTGGGTGATCTTGGAGGTCTCTTCCAACCTAGGTGATTCTGTGATCAAACTTCCCAGGTCTGGATTCCGGTATTCCGTTTTAGTAAGAGGGTACTTGGACATCTCCACCTAGGTATTGCTGGGTACTGAATGGTACGTTGTGGTAATAATAAAAGTAAGAGAAGATATACAAAAGAAGTATTATCTCAGTCAGTATCACAAGTTTAAAGTAGGTGCCAGATAGAATCCATCTTTTGTGTAGAAAGCTGGAGGAATTACAGTCATGACACAGTATATTGTAATGTAAGTGGACATAGCTTCCACTAAGGATGTCTCGGACATCCAGTGACCTGCACGATCAAAGCCTTTAAATTGATCTCTGTGATCAAGAGAGATCTTTGTCTTACAAAGAAATCTTCAATTTATTCAACTTAAAGTAATTGCAACAAGAAAAGAGAGCTCTATAATTTACTAAAGTGAAAACTCACAGAAGACTAACTTTCTCCCTCTTGAGAGCACTTTAGAAAAGATGTTTTAATTATTACTGAAGTTCAAGAGAAGCACTTGTAATCTGATGAAAATCAAAGTGTACAAATCCTTCACACCTTCTTTCAACTTCTCTGCAGTGGCAGAGTCAATAACAGTAGACTTGATGTTAGAGGTATTGCTGCCTAAAATTATACAGTAGATTTATATAACAAAGACTTCAAGCCACAGTCCAAGTAAGTTACCACAGTCTCTCCTCCAACTCTCCCTCCCAGGACAGATAGAAGCAAATGCATTTTTGTCTTTGCAACCTCAGTTAGTATGCTGCAGTGATACACAGACAGAAACACAGAGGACACATTATGAAATATGAGTGTCCTGTTATACAGAGACAGCTCAGCTTTGACCCCAGATCCATAGGAACAGGTGATGTGGTCTCTTTGACCGTTTTCCACTTCCCATTAGAATTACTAGTAAATGAAAGAGCTAAACAGGGTAGGAAAAAAATAAAGAAATAAAAAAACTCAGTTTATTTCCACTAGGCATGACTTTACTGACTGCCTGCAGCACTAGGCTAGCGATTTACTTTGTGATTTCAGTTGGAATAGTAGATGAACCCATTTTAGCGCCAAATCTAGCAATTATTAAATACTAACCTCAATAACTATTTCTGAGCTGCTTTCTTAAAGGAAACAAAGGAAGGCAAGCACATCATCATATTTCCAACAGTTTCCCCACTAGTACATTCTCAACCAATTTCAATCCAATTTGGGATATGGACTGAAGTCTGCACTAACCCCCAGCACCACCTGTGCAGCAGCATCTGCTTTTTGTTGGATTTGTGGTTCATTCTTTTTTCTCCTCCAGGAAATGACCTGATAATTTCCTCATGTTCTTACACTGCCAATGCTGGGGGTAGAAGGAGTATTTGGGTGAATACACAAAAATCCATCTGCAGCGGCAACGCATTCATCTCAGCCCAGTTTCTTTAAAGAAGACAAGCTGGGCAAGGGAGAAAGCTTCTTTTAATGATCTCCCAAAAGTACTCTTCCAAGGGCCCAAGAACTGACACCGTATCTCTGCATAACTCAGCCTCACCCTCACCCAGCCATGCAGAAACAGACAGCCAGGTAACTCTGAAATCAGACCTTCTGTGTCCCCTCATTCTTTTTCTGTGTCCCGTCGTTCTTTTTCATGTACATTATCAATCCTAACTCTTTACTGCCCAAGGAGTGAACGAGTTCAGCCCACCACATAACATGTCACAGAAGTTTTAAGCATTAGGGAACTCTCGTGTCCCAGCTACCCTCCATGTTCTGCATGATGCAGAACAGTGGAAGTGCACACATCCAGATAAAACATCACTGTAAAACACAGATAAACGAAAATTACTGCTTAGCAGCCTCTCTATACCTCAAGCTACTGAAAGAGCTACTTACTGAATTACATGTCTCTAGCCACAGCAAAACTGAGGGCATGCAAGAACTGGACACAAACAACCCGTCCTGTATAGGAGGCCATTCAATTTTTGATTGTTGGCCCAAAGCAGCAGTCATCTACAAGCCTTGGTTTCTAAGCCCTGCAGAAGAGGTAGTAGGTTACAGCCCCAGACTGCAGGTGGGACAGGCATAGAATAAAAAGACATGGTAAATGATTTCATTTTCTGATATCTGAGATACACTGCAGATACTCTGTGTGGCTTGTCTCAAGGGTACAGCTACTAATCTCTCTCACAAGAGAGAAGAAATAAGCAGTCAGCTCTGAATCCATCCAAACACCTGTCTTCACTTGAAAATCCTGGAGGGAACAATCTGGAATCAACTGAATTAGTGGCCTTGTCGGAGTCCTGCCTCATTCCTCTGAGTGTTGGAAACAAAGCACAAGGCCACTTTAATCTAAACTTGTCCTTTAGATCCTTTGGCTCTCATTTCACGGCTGAGTGCACAGTTTAAAATACTTATCAGCCCTCACTAAGATTTGTGAAACTGCTTGCTCTTACTCACGATCTATGCTTTCTTGTGTAAGACTCCTTATTTTATTATTATTTTTTTTGACTTCTTCATTAAAACTTCCCATTTCCTTCCTGCTCCATCACTGAATTAGACTTGATTTCTATAGTAAGGAAATGTCATGGCTAACAGTGCCACTCAGGCAATGCATGCTTTATTAGTTGTAAACTGCCACTGAGTTAATGTTGTAAAGAACAATGCACAGAGGAGTTGCAAACTGCTGGTTTGGGAGAGCACATAACACCTGTCTGCCTCAGGACCCCCAACCTGTTCTCCAGGATTATTATATTAATTTGCTACAGCACTTGTTCTGTTTTTGGTGCTTCTGAAATTACAGTTTCCTGTTTAAAGGTTACCAGAATCTTTCTAGGAACACGGGCAACGCCTCTAGTTTTTATAAAATTCCTCATCTATTTGAGAGTGTATACTCAGGGTGCTTGGGGGAGTTCCCTTCAGAACACAACAAATGCATGTTTCTGCAGAAACATGTTACTATCTAATGATTTCATCATCCAAACTGCTACACCTAAATGAGTGGTTACATGCATTCTGAATTCAGATAGATTTCTATTTATAGAGCATTTATTTGTCTGAGATGCATTTAAATATAAATTGCAGCATCTAATGCCAAGTTTTATAACATGTCATTCACAATCCATTAAGTATTTTATTACATGCATTGTAGGAGAGAGAAATTTATAGTGCTCATTTATAGTATTAATAAGCAATGATGAAACCACACTAAAGATGTATTGCTTTTTGCTTTATGTGGAAGTTTACCACATTTGCGGAGGTTTAAAGCTTAGCTACAAGTCATGTTTTAATGTTTTATTGTAATAAAATACATGATCTAACTGCTGTAATGTACATAAAAATTAAGAGAAACGCTACTAAAACTATATAGGTTTTCATACTGAGGCATGAAGACAGACTTAACATACTCTCAGCTGCTCTGTAAGCTGTAGCACTGTGTGGAACTGAATATTGATTTGCTCATTCAAAAACATTTACCAGGTGCTTCATCACATCGTGTTTCAAATGAATACTTCAACTTTGTTTGAAAACCAGGGGGAGGAACACAACAACTTCACGCACTAAATTTCTTCCCTGCATCTTTCTCAAACTTTGTTAGGTCATCCATCACCTGAAGAGTTTCTTTTCCCAAGCTTTCTGATTGTCAACATTCAGAATCAGCAGGGAAATGTAGGCTTTCCACTTCTTCTTAAATTACCTTTCAAAATCTCAATTCCTACTACTGTCTAGAAGAAGGATAGGAATGTATACAGATGTACAGGAAAAAACATTTTCTTCATTTCTGCTGCTACTGTCCTCAGGAAGTGCCATCTCCATATTTGTTCAATTCTCCCACTCGCCAAGCAAGCCCAGATAGAAAGACAATCTACACATATATGGGTAAAAAAGTGGTTGCTTTAAAAATAAATTCAAAAGAATCCAGGGCCAATTAACACTTCCCATAAAGTATTGCCATGAGTTTTGGTGGTTCTTTCCCTCTTTACAAAGACCCCGGGGAAGGGAAAGGAAGTGAGAGAAAGAAGAATATTTTTGATCAGTTCAGATTTTGATCTGAATGGTTACTGCTCTCCTCCCAAGCAGCTTTGAATCCTATGGTCTGTGTCTTGCTAGCAATTTCCAGAGGTTTTCACATTCACCAGCCTTCAGTCAATCCCTACTCAACTGCTGTTATTTCAAGCAACCTGTACCTGAACACAATTTCAAGCAAAGCTTATCTGCCCAAGTATTTGTAGAAGTCTCCAATATTAAATTAAAGTCCCATAATTACTGGTTGCTTATGTATAGAAAATGGGAACTAAAAATTAACTTATTACATTACCTATCAGTTTTCCCATTTTCTGTATTATTTTCTTTTAATAGAAACCTCATCAGGGCAGCAGGTTCGAAGGCAGCATTCTCCAGAAAAAAAGTACTTCACTCCACATGACAAGCAGAGGCAGAAGTAATTTGTCAAAGTAAATGCAATTTCTGTGACAAACCATTAAGAAAATGCTGATCTCTGGAGCACTATTTTATAACCAATGCAGAGAAAGCTATGACTGCTCACTTAGTGATTTGAGAGCAAAGTACAAAATACGCTGAAAGTTCATGAGACATTAGACCTAGAATTTCAATGTTCAGGTTTTACAAATCTTGAAATTCATAAAGCAATTTTCCTAAAGAAAATAATTCCAAGGTATTATTTCCAATTAAAACAGAAGTTTGTGAAATGAAAACATTGTAATTTAAAACAAACATTTTTTTTTGATTTTTTTTAGAGCACAACTCTTCCTTTCATTAAGTAAAGGTGGGTGAACAAAGGTACAGGGAGGTTAAGCAGGTTACCAGTCTTACAGTAAAGTATGTAAAACTTTGCTGTAAGACCGCGAAGGCGAAGCAGCACCAAAATCCCGGCTCTTAGCCTTACACTGCAACCAAGAGTACAGCCTGTAGCCTTCTTCCATCTTACCTACCAGTTTTAATTCGTGTATACTAGTGATGCTAATGCTTTTTCAATTTTGCAGATAAATTGACAAGGTAGTGAACTTTATCAAGATCATTTTCTCTTCCAACTTGGCATGTACAGCCTGTATTTATGTAAAAATAGACAACATTTAATTTAAGACCAAAATTATTGCTTGCAAAGCAATTGTTATATGGAAATACATCATGCCTTTGTAGTGGTATTGTTATGACAGCTATTTCAGTTTACCCCATTAAACCTACTTTCTTTACAGTTATCTGTAGTCTTGCACTTTTAGCCAACATCATCAAATCCTATTACTCCGTGGTTTTTATCTTTGTGCTGTGCTGATATTCTAAATTCCTTTGTCCAGTCTGTTTCCTCTCTGTCACAACACGTCCTTGATCTCTTGCCATTTATTTCCTCTCAGCCCAAACTCTTGAAAAGCATTACAAGTCTAGGCTAACCAGGCACCTGCTCACAGTGATCCATCTGGAGAGAGAACTAAAACACAACTGAAACCTTATCTGGCATGCATCTATCGAGTAGGCTGCTTCCTAAAAAAAAAACTTTATATAAAATAATACCCAAATATGGAAAAAAAAAAAAAAAGACTGCTTAGATCATTGCATAGATCTCCATTTCCTATGTTCACCTTCCCAAGCTCAGATGTTACGAAATACTAAAACAAAAGCTGTGGAAGAAAATTGGTTTCCTCTCTAGGTCTGTGCAAGGTGCATCATGCTCTGGCAGCGATTTGCTTTCTCCCCTTCCTTCCCCTCTGGCAGTGAGTATGGTCTATGCAGCAGAGATTGCACAAGCTGCATCATCCCAAGCAGCTGCAGTTTTGTTTGTGCTTGAGGCCAGTACATATAATCACAAAGGCTTAATTAAACAGTACCCCTGTGCACTTCAGAAAATTCATAAAATACCATGGACTACTCATGTTGTTCTGGTCAAGCAGTGGTTGGAAAAGGCAGTACCAGCAAATCCACATTTACCTCTTTGCCCTTATTGATCTCGCAGTACTATACTATTAAACTTGGTCAAGCCCACTATTATTCTCCAGGATTAAAAGGTCAAAAGCCTAGACTTCGTCCAGGAGACACCCACAGGAGTACATGGTGGAGACTTCTTGGGGCGATGCTTTTTATCTTCTTGTAGCCAAGAAGTGCCAGAAGACACGCTATTGAAATTCGCAGTGCAACTTCTACTTCATGAAGCCGGTTTCTTTCCTACCCTGAGCACATCATTTTGGGCACAGAGAAGAAAATGGATCTAAAGATCAAACCCTACAGTGGCAATCCCACTTGAGTCAGAGCTCAGGGAAGAATCGGACAGGAATGACTTCTCACCAGGTGGGCAGTAAACCTGTGCAGCAGCAACAGCACTGAAAGATCATTCAAATATCAGAGCAAATGGGGTGCAGTTAGAAGCACCTTTTTTCTACACGTATTGCCGTGTCTTCTAGCTTAAATGAGAAAGAAGATACAGTGTTATCAGGAAGGACAACAGTAAAATGGATGAAAAACTTGCAGAGAGCATGGCAGAAAAACTCAGTAGGGGGACCTGACATGCTCTGTCCTTTGCCACACTCCCATAGAGGACCTTCATTCAAGGAGAGTTATTAACAACACACAAAGTAAAACAAGAGTCAGGCCAAAAAGTTCCTTCCTCTTCACTACTGGTGGCAGGAGAAGAGGCAAATACTACACAAATAATTAGCCTATCTATTTCACAAGACTCAATCTGACATTGCATAGGATGTTTCATATTTTTCAGCTGTAAAGGGGAAAATTATTCATCCACTCCCTCGGTTCTATCACGGCACAGAGGAAACCATTCATTCTTTTCAAGAAACCTAAAATCTTCTTTTATTCTAACTAAGAATTCTGCTTCAAAAGTTACACTTCTGAAAGGCACAAGGAGCACAAAAAAAGAGTAATGGGGATCAGAGGGCCTCCTGGGAATATCCTCCATACAATAACAGGCTCCCAGTCAATCCTGCTGATACAAAAAGAGAGCTTGCATAAGGGATAGCAAAGGGAAAAGGAAAAGCTGGGGAAATTGCTGGTCTACGTAATTTTCTGCATCGGTGAGCCCTGGAAAACCAAGCATAAGTAACTGCAGAAGGCAGTCTCCCCAGCATTTGGATGCAAAATATTCAGGGCTTTGATTGTAACCCTGCAGGTTTTTGCATGTGACTAGTCTCGTTAACATGATTAGAAATGCACACCTAGGCACTGGTCCTACTCCACAGGACTAGAAATCTGCAGGATTACTGTTAAGACAGCTGGGCACACAAGATAACACCTATATTAACATTCTTAATTTCATATTCATTATTAAAAAGGCTCCTGACATCTACCAACAGAGGTGGTAATAAGAGCCTCACCTGGCTTTTCAGAGCACATCCAACAGGAGCAGTGCGAGAACGGAGTCCCATGCTCCCCTTCAGGACCTGGCAGGAGCCAAGAGCCAACAGCTGGCTAGCTATTCTGCATGGTAAAGGCATCAGAAGAGCCCCTCCTGCTTTAAACCTTCTGCACCATGCCAGTTCCACTTCTTTTGGGGCTGGGTTAGTAAGATCCTTTCGTGAACACCTGCACCTCTCTTGGGGTGGGAGTCTGTCCTGTCCTTTAAAGATTCCCTTCTGCAGGTCATTACTATCAGAACTACACAGGAGTTCTTTCACTCGCAGAAGCCTATTTGTTCCCTACTGTGCAACTGGCCTAATTCCTGACTTTAACAAATAATAAATTAATAAACAACCGAACATCTAAATCCAAATATCACAGCATCTCCTGGGAGACAATCATTCACTCCCAGGTTGGGAAAGGTCCTCACAATGTATCATGTAATTGGGAGGTACAAATAAAGCAGGCCATCCTTAAGTTAAATGTGATTTGTTGTTTAGAGTATCACTTATAATATTTAACATTTCTCAGCCCTCTCTAGGCCCTTTCAATTGTAGATTTTAAAATACACAAGCACTTAAATCCCAGCCGCCTGATCCCTCATTATTACCAACAAAGCTCCTGCAGTTTCTCTAAGTAACTGCACATTTGTGGAGGGTTTTCACTGGTACCTAAATGCTCTCAAGAATTTGCCTTGTACAAGAAAAGAAGCTTGTGTCATGACCAGAGGCACTAAAAAAATCCTAATTCTGTCTGAGCAAACCTCATCCCCCGATCTCATAATTTCCAGCTCCCACCATTACTGCTTTTCTTGGCTTACTGGTGGGCCCAGAGTTCACAATTCATACTGGGAGCCAATACACAACCTACTCAGCCAGGTGCCACCAGGAAAAAAAAATCTTAACAGCTAAATTCTCATTCTCCCTCACCAGGGATGTGAACAGAGCTTCCCTCCTTTGTCCAGCCAGTGTCTCTGCACGTGTCCTGCAGAGAGCTGACATCTTTCAGACTGAACTCCTGCTGCAGGTTTGAGAAAGTGTGTGACCAAGAGGTTTATCAGCTCTTCAAGAAATACAGAAAAGTCACAGAAGCATGTGTCCCTTAAAAAAAGGCAATTAAATAAATACAAGAAGTGGGAGGGGGGAAAAAAAAAAAAAAAAGGGAAAACTTTTCTCTCACTTCATGTTAAAAATGTTGGCTTCTAATCTGAGCTACAAAGAAACAGCTGAAAGTCCCTCTCCACTAAATGCTAAGTCCTCAAAAATAGGTTTCAACTCTTTCCCTTGCAGGGAGTATTTTCTATTTTGGTTATTCTGCCTTTATTGATGAAAAATGCAGAGTCAACTATCAAGAAATTACTCCCTGAAGTGTATTGCTTTTGTTGCCAGAGATACAGTTCAGAGCTCTCTCTTATCTCCTCCTGGTTTCATTTCTTTCTGGATGCACATTCAAGTCTACCCCAGAGTTAGGCTACTGACACTGGTGTTATCTGAACTTTCTGAAGAGCTGTTGTGACATCTGCCCAGACTGCATTGATTTAGGGATGTCTGGACTTGACCATGATTACATTAGAACAGATAATGGTCTTAATGGGGAACAGATTTTATTGCTTGGGACATTTCTTTCCCTTCCTATCTCCTTACCTACAAGGCAGGATGTTCATTTGATTCATTTATTTTTACCCAAAAGGAACAAATTTATTTTTAAATGGAAATATGGTATAAAGCTATGGAAATGTGTTAAAGGGTTAAGAAGATATTTGCTAAAATTATTCAGTCTGTGTTTTTAGTTATGGATAACTACTAGGGATATGGATAACATATTTGTTTTCTGCCTCTTCAAAAAGAAAAAAAAAATCACAGAAGTTACATGAAGAACAGAAGTAAATGTGAACCTGATCACAATACTGATCTTTTCATTAGTTTAGGACTCTACGCTGCTCATATCTAAGTAGGAGACAAAATCACGATGTTTTTACGATAGTATCTGAAAAAAAAAAAAAAAAAAAAAAAAAAAAAACAGCATTTGACATCCCATCAGTTATTTTGCTCTTTAATCTACTGGTATGCCTGTTGCCCTTTGCAAATCATTTGCATATGCAAATGTTTAAGCTCAGACCGGAAAAACTACATCACCTTGATCCAAAACTGTGGGGAATTATTCATTGGGCAATACAGAGAAGGCACAGGAATGAAAGAAAGAAACACATAATTGGTTCCCAAGCCACACAGAAGAAATCCCAATCCAATAGTGAATTGATGAGACTCAGGTACTTGAATCATTTAGGTAATTTTTGGAACAGTATGAGCCCATGGATTGTAAACCCTCATTTTTTCCATATTTAGGAACTGCTGTGCGTGTGCATAGTGAGTATTTTTTTCTAAAAACATGCATTGAGCAAGATCATAATTATATGAAATGAACAAATACGTTTCAAGTACTTTTTCTTTGCAGAAATTAGAAAGTGTACTATTTCAACTTTATGCCCCATCGAGAAAAAAAAAATACTTGCTTTTGCTTTCAGACACAAATGGAATGAATTCTTTACTGACAATAGAATGAAAATACTGTTATGCAAATTAGCGTAGCAATGCCCACAGCTAAAATAAGCCAAACAGTGGGAGAAAAATTGCCTTTTGTCAGAAACTGAAAAGGCGTTGTACATCCATTTGAACTATCCTTAATCTTTACCATAGACAAATATTCCAAATAGTTTTAACATCACTTCTGTTGCCTAAGAAACTATCAAGCTTCTCAGTTGCTGTTCACATATTTCTATTTTTATACAACTTTGGTTTCCACATATTGGCTTCTTTTAAACAACAACAAAAAAATTACTCTACTGGAAACCACATGAAAGGAAATTTGGTTTGCAAGCACTGTTTAAAAGATTCAGGAAACTTTTTCTGTTTCTCATTTAGGGAGCAAGATGATAAATGACCACAAACTATTTTCTAAAGCTGTAGTTGCAGGCATCCCTGCTTGGTTCCTGCTGTATATAATTACTTGCAAAGAAAAGGTAACACTGCAGTAAGGTGGGGTTAATGTGACACACTATATTGCCATCCTGCTATACAGATATCTGAGACCCATGGCTTGGAAGCAGAGATGTGTGTCTGACAAGTGGAACTTCTCTACAAACACTATTGTCAAAGGTTGGGTTTGGTTGGTTGGTTTTGATAGTCAAATATTTATTTTCTCTAAAACTTTTGGAAGTTTACAAACGTGTCATTTTTTTGCCATTTAAGGCATCGGGAAGTCTGTTTAGCTTATGGACTGATTTGAGTTTCTCCTGCAAATTTGCATTTCTTGCCCAAGGAGCGGAATGCCCAGCTTTGCCAGGACAGGAGCCAGCAGCATGTACACGAGCTGGGAAAGCTTAACAGGGACTGCAGACAAGAAGCAAAAGCAAACTGCAAAGCCAGATTTAACTTTCCTGGTTAGGCACTGAAAACTGTTCTTGGTAAGAGAGGTTGTACTATTAGCAGTCACATCACTTTTTTTTTCTCCCAGTTTTCATAAAATTGTAATTTGCAAGCTTTTTTAAAGCAGGGAAGCCTATCCACAACTGCGCACACACCAGTTAACTGTATAGCACTACAAGGTTTTCTTTGTTTTAAAAGCTCTGTAATTTGTGGCTTAAACATCCAAGAAGTTCACAACCAACTCCACCAAACAGCTCTTCAGAGCTGTTTATACACCCCTTGTATACCTCAGCTTTCCTTTAAGCAGTCCACTTGCATGCCAGGAAAGTTTGGCCCATGTTTCAGTCCCAGCTCCATCCCATGCAAAATTACTAAGGTAAAGAGAAGGTGTTTCATAGAAGGTGTTTCCCCCTCCCTCTGGGGCAGACAGATGGGCACCCATTATAGCACCAGCACCCAAATAATCCTTCTGGCAGTGAGAGAGACTAAAACAACAGCTTAACCAACGGCAAACATGCTTCAGCTTCGCACTGCTCCACATCACAAACCTTCTTCACAGTTGTGACCCTGGCATTTAGGCAGTCAGTGTGGCACTGCAGAGCCTGACAATCGGTACACCTCCTAACACACATTGCCTCAGGCATCTCAACAGTAGCTGCTCATCGCCCTCTGGTGCAGCTGTTGGTTTTATTTTTTTTAATGAGTTACCAGCCTCAAGTAACCAACAAAAAGGATCACTTTGCAAGCCTCCTCAGAGACCGTCCATTGTCAGTCTGGCAAGCCTGAAAGCAGGGCAGCACAGGGCAGCCAATGTGCCTGAACAACCACACGGATGGATCTCACCCTCTGCATGTGCTTCCAGTATGCCCATAGATGTGTACATACACACAACTCCACGTGCATACAAGAGGGTCAAGTTTAGGGATAGCTGCATGGCAAGGATGGAGGCAGACACTGGCCTAAGCAGCCCAACCTGCCCAACTGTGGGCCGTTCTAAGCAGGTGGGGATGGCACCAGAAATTTCTTTCGTACTCTCCTCCCAGGCCCACAGACTCCTAGCACTTCATGCAGGAGTGCTGCAGCCCCTTCTCCACCAGCTGCAGGAGGGAGACAGACTCAAATAAATGCATTTTGTCCCTTAAAATACATTAAAAGAACATTCTTTCTTTGCCAGCAGCCCAAATTTAACTTTCAAGATATGACAAATGAAAAATGCGCACAGCCTTTATTTTTAATAAAGTACTTTTCACCAAAAAAAAAAAGTCTTCAGTCACTGAATCGTGGAATGACTCTGGCAAAAGAGCATGAGTCAGCTCATTGCTGTCAAACCTCAAAATGCCTTTATTTTTACATTTTAGCAACAGTAATTAAAATCACATCTTTCTCCCATAGTAACTGGAGCGATTGCAACACAATGCTCATCATATGAGAGACATGTCTGCAATGTGCCCTACCTCCCTATTTATGAGCTCCTTTCCTCACTTCTGAAGGAAACAAAGAGTAACTGGGACAGATGCAAGCCCTGGGAGCCCCAAATCACCGAGATGTGTAAATGCAACGGGTGCCTGAGCTCTGCAGCCTTTTCACATAGCTACTAAAAATCAAGGCTGTTTGTGACAGCAGAGGAGAAATAATTAACAAACAGGTCCTGGTAAACTCTCTCACTTCCTGAGTAATTCTACGTGCTAACATACAGGCTACCTACCAGTGAGCAGTGAAATAAAGAAAGCAGCACAATACAGGTAGAGTTGTTGTTACCCCAACTGGTAAAAACACTGTGACACAGAGAGACTCAGCTTAAACCAAAAATTGATAAACTTGAAAACTTTAAAAAAAAAAAAAAAAAAAAATGGCAGAGCTTCTGGAAGGTAACTGGCCAAACACCCCAAGCCTTTACACCCATGAGGAGTTTTTGTTTTAAAATATGCTTTCACTGCTCTTATTTTCATTTTAAAACAAATAGGACTGTGATGTGTGAGACCTTAATGCAGCACAGGTCTGCCATTGTGCCTAACAAAAACTCCACGGGTTCTGGCCTAAAGTCAGGCCTTTGGAGTTTAATTATAACAAGTGACAATGCAGCTGTATCCTCACAATCCTGGCTTGAACAAAACATGATGTTTTGTGCAAATAGAATGCGACAGCTGAATGCCTCTCCTTTGGGGGTGGATAGGGGCAGGGTAAACCTGAAGAGGCCAAAGGCACAGGAAAACCCAGAGCTGGGACAAGACCTGTCCGGCTTACGGAAACAGCATTGGTGACAAGGGTCCTGCAAACTGGGAGTGGGGCTCTGCCAGCAGGATGCTTGCAGACCCTCACCCCACAGCCCAGAGGCTGGGGTGCTCAACCAGCAGCCACTCCTGGACCCCTGGCCCCTCTTCTTCCTGTGATTAAGGAAGGAGAGGGCAGCAGCCAAAACCAAGACAACCCCTCGAGAGGGGGCCTCTTTTCCATCATGCTACCACCTCACTGAACGGGGAGGCAGGAATGATGCTCCTCTGGCAGAAACAAAAAACTAAGTGGCCACCCCAGCCAGAAAGGTTGTGCGCCACCAGTGTGTGATATGGATTAAGCTCTCCAATTGCACCACTGCATTTATCTATGCCAGCAGATCCTTGAATGTCCTTTGCAGTCTATTACGCAGTAACAGGAAATCCTTCAAACAGATAATGAAAACAGAATTTGATTAAGGCAGATTTTTAAGGTTCCAGTGGTATCTGTCGTTTTCAGAAGGTTTACATTCAATCTCATCTCCATTATTACTCAGTTATATATTTTAAGGTCAGGAGCCAAGCAAAAACAAACAAACCAAAAAAACAGCCAACCTTTGGTTAAGTTCTATTCTCTCCTTACAAACCATGAAGTGTACAGAGCCCTGCTACTGTTGTTAGGGCTCCCAGCTACCACCTATGAATGAAGTGTGACTCTGGAGACAGAGAGATCAGATTCCCAACCAGCACAGGGGGCCCATTGTTAACTTTAGGGATAGTTTAAAAACAAAGAATACCAGCTGCAGTTCCAGGTTGCATGGGCAACCCAGACAAACCAGAGCTTGCTGCCCATCAAAACTTCCTGGTAAAAATCGAGCAGCCTTCCTCAACCAACAGCCTCTGCCACCTTCAGCTTGGCTGTGCTGAACCAGGAGCACAGCCAGCTGCAGTGGAGTTACAGATAATGAAATAGAGCAGGCTATAAATTACGTTGTTTTCCATGAATCCATTACAATTTCCCGAATACTTTTCTTGCTCAAAACAGTTAAAAACACAGGTGGTGATTGTGGCTGACTTTTGGCTTCCTCTCCAGTCCCCAAGTCATATAAAAGTCTGGCTGCCACTAGTCTCCACTGCACGTGGACCTGAAGTTGTGCACAAAGCACTGCCATGCAGCTAGAAAGCAAGCCTTGCACCTGGTTCTTTTGGTACCCATTGTATCCTATTGCGATGAGCACATTCATTGAAAGATCCCAGATGATGTTTTTCCTCCTATAAAAGCATTTTGAACAAAGAAATGGAAATACAAGCTTCTAAAGATGCACTGAAAAGCATCCAAAATTCAAGGTGATACTTCCACTAACCCTTGATTTATATTACTTAATCCCTTTCAGCAAGAAGCATAAATTGCAATGAAAGTCATGCTTCAGTTATCTCGAGGGCTAGTTGTTTAAGATTATTAGAACAGTAAGCCTATAAATATACACCCTCTGAAGGTAAGTATCATCAAGAAAGATGGACAAGTGGTTTTCTCTAAGGCTTACCACTTGTTCAAATGCACAAATCAGTATTTGCTTTCCAAATTCCAAGACAAATGCATCTTTGGACACAGCATTTTATCATCAAAGAGAAAGCTTTGAGAAAAAGACTACACTCTGCAGAGTAGCTAGTTTTGTAACACTTACTGTTTTGCTAATCTCCAGCTACGTCATGCTCGAGTAGTGAACTTTCCATTAAATGTAGCGGATTTTGAGTCCTTTTGGTTGAAAGGAAGAATAGAAAGCAACCAGATCTCACATCACACCAACTACTTATCAGTGTCTGCTTCAGCAGCAAACTGAAGGCACCTGCCATGAACAGCCAGCAATGCGCAGCGAGCCATTGCAGAGCAAGGCTCCATATTGCCGACAGCTGCTCACCACCTGCATCCTCACAGAGCCACCTTAATTAAAACCTCTTGCCTCCATGATTTAGGCTGTTGAGTTTACATGAACTGTTTGCTTCTTTTACCAACTACAGATTTCTCAGGGGTTATCTTCACCCTAAGGAAAAACTCCTTGCAAGTTTACATGTTTTTACATGAGAAGCTGCTCACAGCAAGAATATTTAAGTGATTCAAGTCAGTGTACTAAAACAACACGTGCAAGAGCACGTGGCTGGAGACTCCTATTGACTCAAAACTAAGGTAGTGTGTTAAAACGAAAGGGGAAGCTTGTGGGCCTGAAGTTTTTCTATCTCCGAGCAATCGCACGTTGCTGGGCCAAGGATTTCCAGCACATGCAGGTACTCAGCCTCAATACTCAGAATGAAACTCTCAGTTCAGAGATCCCTGCCAGCTGCAGCAAGCTAAACATGATTATCGAAGCTCTTCTATATTAACTTGGACTATGATTTGTAACTAGGTGTAATTTGAATTATTAGACTATTAAAACACTAATCAGAATAACAATTCTTGACTGCACACATGAAGGCATTCTTTTATGGCCACCACAAACCTGACGGATGCATTGTTTGTATCCTAAAGAAACAGTCATAGTTGCACAAAGCTCCTTTGCAGAATATTAAGGAAACATGGAACAGATCTGAAATGGAAATACTTGATTCATCTTTACCATGTGTCCATCAGAGAGACTGAGTGAGTGTCTGACTGCCAAAATATACAAGATAAAAGGCTCGCCATGGGTCAAAGGCTGGCAGATGGCTGATCCCTTTTCCTATCTGTATTTCCTGTTATTCTCTTGACAAGGAAAACACATTAAAAGGCACTGTCCACATTCATTTTCTGAACTTCATCCATTTAGTCTAGTGGTAATTTAAATAGTACAAGATTCAGTTATCAGCACGCGTGGACGAAGTTAACTACCTTTATCTTATTTTTGGACTCCCTTCTCAGATATTGGAGCAGTACCTTGGCAGGAATACACAGGCTACTCGTACAAGTTTGTTCCCTTCAAACCTCCTTGTTAAAATAGTAATACTTTTTCAAAGCTGTTGGCACTAGCAAAGTATATCAAAGTCTTTGAAAAGCATCTAGAGTTGTGCTGTCCTGCCAACTTCAGTGCTTTTGTCAAGAGCTATAGCAGAAAAAAAAAAAAAAAGGAACAACAATTTGACGGTACATTGTTGTATTTCTTGGATCTCCAGAGACATGTTTGACAACACAAAAAAAAAAAAATAATTAAAGATAAATGTCACAATTTCTTACAAAAAAAAAAAAAAAGTAACACCTATTTTCCATGAGGTCACCATTCCTTCCTTTGAAAAACACTGGGATGTACTGGAAGTTAAGACCTTCTCTAAAATAGCAGCAAAATAACTTTTGAGTACAAGAGAAGTTGTGCACCACAGTTGTTCTGTGTTTAGAAACAAACTTCCAGGTAATATTGCTCATCCTCGGAATCAAACGATGACATCTTAACTCTTCTACTGTTCCAGCCTAGCACATTTCAGACCCATGCTTTAAGGTCTAACAGCCTCCCTCGTATGCCCTTCCTCGTGGCCAAAGAGTCCTTCTCAGGAGCTCAAAGACTGTAATTAGCAGGCGCTAACTCCATGCTCTGCTGTGTAGTTCAGGTCATAATTTTCGTGGAACTACAAGTACACTTGTAGAACAAAATGGCAACAGCAGAACCACAACCTCAGGCCCTGCAGCCATTAAATTTTTCAAGTAGCAGTAATGCAGTGGGATGTTTTTTCTACTATGTTATGGACAAATTTAGACATCTATCACTGGAATAATTACAAGGAACTTCTAAAAATTAATTAAATCTGTACCCATCAGCATATTTATGCCAACACTGTAACCATGCAGTATCTAAGCATATTACAGAATTTATGACCAGAAGAGAGCATTAGTATCATCTTGTCTGGCTTGCTGAATAATATAGGTCATAAAATTTTATACAATAATTTCCACATCAAGCTTGGTACAGCAAGAGCCTTGTCTCCCTATTAAAAAGCCTAACAATTTAATATTGAGCAAAGAACAATTCAACATATCTTTAAAAATTGCTTTTTGCCTTCGCTGGGAAAATGCATACCTTATTACACGAAGATTTCGGCACCCAGCTGATGGATTATCACCATCATCACAGTTCAAATACTTCAATAAGTATTCTATTTATATACAGCCTTGAAGATTCAGCTTGACAAGCAAACTGGACAGAATAGCTGTACTGCACAGCAAATGACTTTAGCTCAACACAGTTTCTGTTCTTCAGAAGAAACAAGGTCTTCTCCCCAGCTTTAACATCAGAGGTAAGCAATGAAAAGCTGCCCTTTCTGTGGTGGCTGAGAAGGATGAAACAACTACAGCACTGAAGAACACGATGCCACAGCAAAAATGGTGGATAAGCTGTAAATAAGGACCCGTCAGTTTTCATGGTTTTTAGTGCTGTGCTGAAGTGCCCATAATGCTGAAGTGCCTCTAGAACTTGCCTCGTGTGCCGCGCACCTGGCATCTTATCAGAAAACGCATCTCCGAAGAGACATACCAAACTGAATGAGAGAACAAAACTTACTACAGCTTTTGGCCAGGAAACCAAAATCAAAAGCAGGATTTTTATTTGTCAGCATGAAGTGATACATGCCAAGGTGTTACAAAACCAAAACACAGCTGTTATTTGTCTGGACTGCTTTTTATACTGCCAAGGAAAGCTCTGCTGTGCTATAATGGGAGAGCAGACATTGCAGAGCTCATTGGGCTTGTAACTAACAGTATAAATTGTGAAAATTTCCATTAAAGTTATGATTTACTAAATTTGTTAAAATAGGGAGGGAAGAAACTGTTTTAATTTCTCAGAAAAACAGCATTATTAGTTCCTAAGGCACTGACTGGAGTGAGAAACATGTACAGGGTCTGCATTTTCCCCCTCAAGGGCCTCCCTCCAGGTCTGACATCTCTCACGTATCAGGCAGAGCTGACAGAAGCCAAAACAGCTTACAAGTTCCTTGTTCCTTCCCTTTCACAAAGTATTTCAAGGCCTATGGATGGTGAGGAGCACTGTGACTCTTGAGTAGCAAGCTGCTTTTTTGGCTCAGCAGAACAAACAACACTTGGGGCTCTGCCATATAACTAGAAGGACTTTTTTGAGCTAAGAGGCAGTGATTCACAAATTCATAGATGGTACACAAGTTGCTCAACGACTTCACTGCTTTCAGTTCAAAGTCACTTCACCAAGATCCTAATTTTGAGCTTCATAATATTCTGAAATGGTTGACTTTAATGATGCCTTTTGAAGACATCTGTATTTGTCTGTAACTATAGACTTTACAGTACCTTCTGCTGCACGGTAATTTCAGCAGCACTAATTATGTTCTTGATCATTTCTTTCTACTTACTGATTAATATTGTCAGGAATTATTTTCCTCCATTATAAATATTCTGAACATAGGGAACTAAAAATAAAATTATCTGCTTAAATAAAACACACTTTCCAAGAAGAATAATTGGAAATGACTGAAGGATAATATTAAACCACTAAAAAGTAATGACATTTCAAATGTACAGATCTCCTCCTTCAGGCTTTCCTTGAAAAGATTTTGCATACCAGCCAACTTCTTGAGAGCAATCTTTTGATCTGTACAAGATGGCAGTTTACATGTACATATCTGTGCACTTGCAGCCATTAGTAAAACATCAAGAATTACCAATTCAGCAAGAACTGACAGTAGCACATCATAAACTCTAAGATGCACGTTGCAGGGACAGTTGCCAAACTCACGTCTGGTTATTTGCACAACACATGTTGGAAAACATACTGGGTGATGGAAGCATGCTGAATCAGTGTCACCAATTTTGCTACAAGAGCTGATGCCAATTATCACCTGCAGTTGTGGTGCACTTAGGGGCATAATGATAGCCCTTGTTTTCTTACAGTTTCTAATATTTGGTGAAGTTTCAGATTGTATAGAGTTCCTAGAATTCCTAAATGGTAGAAACTTGGAAATCTGTTGATAACATTCCTTGTGTAAGTGTCAGCTCCCATTCAATAGACTGGGAAAAAAAACATACTAAGCTCAAGGCAAAGCAGAAGGATACTCTTATCTTTAGCAGTAATTGCTATCAGTTTGTTCTACCATTTGCTGTATGTAGTACATGCAGAATAACACACCTGCTCCCTTCACAAGACATTTTGAGATATTGTACTTTCCTATAGTGGTCCCAAAGAGGAATGAATCACAAATCGTATAGAAATTTAGTCATAGGGCTTATTTAGCTTCTTTTCAGTATTTCACTCCCATCTTAGGCTAAGAATTGATGAGGCTTGATTTGTTGCCAGATACTATGCACTATCACTGTTGGAACCTGTGAATCACAGTTGTATTTTCATATGACTACTTTTATTGGATACTTCCATTGTATTTCAGCACGTTTTACTGAAATCTGGCAAACACAATCACACCATTAATTCTATGGACTTTCAAATCTTCATGAAGCACCGCAGACCTGACTCACTTCATGAGCCCTTCAAATGTTTTGCTGACATTATGCATTTCGGGAGAAGATTCTTTTCATTTACAATACAGACAGGTTTTTTGGATGGCTTCAGTGGTGCTCAGTCTGTGCACGAACTCTCTCTGTACCTACAGAGATCCTGTTTACATTTTATTATTGCCAGTGACCTATGAAGCCAGTGGGCTGCCACCTAAACAAGCATAGAAACATGAATAATTCAAACTTCAGAAGATTCAGGCACAAATCTTGTCTCACTTCAGGACACAAAATCAATGAGATACAACTCTAAGAGCTGCCTAGATCAGCAGTCATACTGCAGTTTCAGGTGCTGCCAAGAGTTGAATGTGAATGCAGTACCATTGGTTGAATCTCACTAAAAATGATGTATTGAATACGCAAGAAAAACAAAACAAGCAAAACCAAAACAGAACATCAGAAAGATATTACACTAAAACAGGAAGACCAGTAGTAACTGAGAATGGAGAAAATTCAAGTCAATGAAACAGGCTCACCTACCAAGCAAAAATTAGATTATGTATTGGGAACATAAGGCGTAAGGCTTAATTATATAAGGCTCCTCACTCAAATCACTGAAAGCAGTGCTAGCAGAAAAGCAAGCGAACTGGTATCACTGTGTTGGGTGTATATTTCATCCACCCTTCTAGGAAAAACCCATCCCTGTGTACAGATGTACTGTTCTATATTAAATTAAGACTTCAATACACCAGACTGACAAAACAGCCTGACAAGCTTTGCTGCTTTGAATGACAGCAGCTCACTTACTGGTTCATGGACTGCTCTGAACAGGAAAGGTCTGAAACTGATGGAGACAAACCCTGGAAAAGTTCTTCCCACTTCAGTAGCTTTGCCCATACTACCATTTCTCGTGATCACTCATGGTTAGATTTGGATCATCAGGGATGGAGGCCAGGATTCAAAGTTACAGCACCAAGATGGGGAACAGAACTAGTGCTGTAAAATAAAATTAAGGAGTACAAAAAAACCTTGAGCTTAATTAGCAGTACTTCAGCACTCACCTTCTAATACACACACACCAAAAAAATCAGGGTAGATCGTTATCTCTACAAAGGAGACATTTTTGCACAAGTAAGATTTCGGCTCCTTTAGTTTTGCAAAAGAAGAGTTTAAGCAGGACTGCGCAATTGCTCTTTACATGAACATACGTAGTCAAATAATGTTTCACTTTCCTATGTTTGAGACTTGTTAGAAACAATTGTCAGGTGCCTTTTAACTATTGAATTATATAATTAGCCAGGTATTTGGAAAAAATTTTACTAGCAGCCACAGGGCAGTTTCCAAACTCATTCTGCAATACTGGAGCACTCCTGTGCAGGGTCCTGCTGCTTTTCCTATTAAACATTAATAAGGAGAGCTGAGAAGCTGAGCACATTGGAGCTTGGGCAAAATGCAAAACAACTGCCAGTAGCATTGTCATACCATGTAATTACCTGTCCTCTTTGCCTGAAATGTAATGCTGATCTTCCTAAGAACACCTGTCCACATAAAAAGGTCATAATTTATAAATCTCTCTGGAGTGCAACAAAGACAATATTTCAGATAGGTGTGAATGTGACTTACCCTGACAAAAAGTTTTACGCTTGCTTTTGAGTATGTCTGCTACACCATCATTACACAGAAAGAATGTTTTGTTCTGTTTTCCCATAAAAAAAATAACAAAAATGATTGCATTTTTTGTAATGAGGTAGAAACCACGAGGGCACAGAGAAATTTCTATGTAGAAAAGAAAAAAGGAGATTTTTTTCTCTGGTCTATTGTTTGAAGTGGATTAATAGTGATCTAACCTTCACTGGCTTCTCAAACTGTACTTAGATGCTTTGTTTTGAACCTCTAAGTACATTTAAAAAAAAAAAAAAGTACCAAATGTTATAAAAAGAGCCATGGGCAAAGGGGCAGGAAGAAGAAAGGGGAAAAAACAGACCACATACGGTAGGAGCTGAAAGGTAGATGAATCAACATGATTTCAGACAAGATTTTTCATCATTCCTGTAACATCATTCAACACTTTTGAGTATGTGAAGCACAGACTGAAATGATCCTCCCCTTTGTCCAATGTTAAGCACTCTTGCAACAGGCACCACTGGGATCATTTGACCTCATATTGAAAAACAAGTTCTCTTTTTGACTTTTTTTTTTTTTTTTTTTTTTTTCCCAGCTGAAATTCTGATTCTGGAGCAAATGCAGCAGATATTCTCATTTGCCCACCACTTTTGCACATTGCCTGGCTTTCAGCTAGTAAGTTAAGGAAAGGAAGGAAAAAAAAAAAAAAAAAATCATCTGCTTCCCTGGTGTTTCATCTCCTTTGTACAAAACTATGCTATTATTTTGTTCTGTAAAAATGCTCAGATCTACAAAAACGTAACCTATATTTGTATATCTATATAGCTGACATTCTGCAATCCAATTATCAAGCCATTACACAAGATGATAGGAGCAGAAACGCTCTGGATAATGGAAAAGGCAGATGGTATATATCCCAGGATCAGCAGGGCAGACAGATCACCAACGTGGGTTTGGCAGGGACAGCCCGGAGTCAGAGCTCGTCAGATCTGCCAGAGACAAGCAGACTCCTGCACAGCTATTCCATCTCTGCATCCAATTCCCCGGCATGCCGTGCATGAAGGGCACAGAGCTGGACCTGGGCTGCTTGCGCGTACCCGTGCCAAAGAAAATACTCACACTCAGAGCAGCCAGGGCGGGAAGAAATGCTTTGGGCCACATGGGATATATGGTTCACACAGCATCCAATGAGTTCATAAGAGACCACTCAATTCCCACCTTCCCAACACTCCTTCCAAAAGGACGGATACAGAAGCTGCCACACTTTCCCCTGCCAGCTGAAACATAGCTCTTTCTCCTCTCTGGGAGGCTGTGCTCAGGATTCACACCTACCATAGCCAGCCTTACCAAGCTTTCAGAGACTTGCCAGGTATTCGTTATTGTTGGACACAAGGCCATACAGGCAATGGGCACACTAAGAGTGTATCCGATCACTGCAGTCTATTCCTATTCCTGGCTGTGAAACACTACCTTCTTGTTTGAAGTAAAACAGTCCTGAACCAACCAAAAAATATGTATCTGAGGTCAGGTTTTCTTCTGTTGAAAGATCGTGATAAAGAACCTCGTACCGCATCTTAAATCCTTTTTACTCTATTTCTAGAAAAATACATTTTTCCTAAAATACCATTAAACAGAGTTAGCCAGACAAAACAGAACATATAAAGTGAATTTAAATTCAAAATTTTTAATGGAGTAATGTAACTAATTCAAAGGGTTTCTTGAGTGCTCAGGTTTGCAATATATACATATATAAATATGTATATATATGTATATACTTAGAAAAAAAATACTTATTAAACCCAGTTTTAATTTCATCTAAAGCAATTTTAGAGAGAGACTTAGCTATCTTTAGCTTGAAATTTAAAATAAAAACTTGTTTGACAAACTCAGACTCCCTTAAATAAGGGTTCTCACTCCAGATTTTAAGATGTCCTGAAACTGTAAAACAATGCCACTCTCTGACACAAATACCAAGTTAAAAAAAAAAAATCATTTCCATTACCAACTATGCTTGCACAGGAGAGTAAGGAGGGAAAATAAACCCTGAAGATATTTCCTGTGTATTGACTTTCTGGCTCCCTCTGAAGCTTTGGAAAAGAAAGAAAATAATATCTTCCTGATATTACTCCTTTTTTTTTCTTTTACTTTTTTTTTTTCCAAAGTAGGTAGGAAAGTGAAATTGATATTGTGTGAAAAGAAATAATATTTTCACAACTTGCGCACTAGAAAAAAAGTTAAAATCAGTCATCCTAAACTGCTTTACTTGAATTCTTCCCTTGTTTCCAAAGGGGAAAAAAAAAAAAGAAAAGCTGAAACAGAATACAAAATACAAGGAATTGCTAGAATGGCTGTAAGTCCATCACTGAGAAATACCCTATTCATGACCATACATTAGAAAGACACTTATACTTACTGTAGAAATGTTTTCACAAAATACTAACAACTGAAAATAATATTGACAGTGCTGCTGGCTGAAACTGGAAACATCCTCTTGGTTAAAAAAAAAAAAAAAAAAAAAACCACCACCTTGCCTCAGCTATGACCTCTTAGTTTTCCTTGCTTGGGAATGCAGTATTTCTGACATGCATCTTTCAGCCCCTTGAAAGCTACAGAAAGAGCAACATATTCCTGCTCACTGCTTTGGCCTCCTACAAGAGTAGGCTCAATTTTTACCTTTAAGGCATTCAGCTGCCTAGTTTCTGGCTTCAGAAAATATTAGAAATGAGCTCCTCAGGCATTAAAGACTTCAGACTATGGACAGTAGAAAGAGCATCTATTCTAGATGTAGTTCCCTTAGAAGTCTGTCCCAAACTGCAACAAGATGACCAACCCCACCCTTAAAAAAAAAAAAAAGGCAGAAAACTATAAAGCAATAAAAATACTAAAACCTGACAGGACAGGGATTAGTTACAAAGAAAACAACTTAGGTATACTATTTGGCACAAAATTCACAGGAATACGTGTATTGTGACAAAGCAGGGAACAAAACTGTATAAAGTATCCTGTAAAAGAAATTTCTCACTGTCTCACTCTTCTCTTTGTTGCACAGATTCCTACCTCACCCTAGAAGCATAAAGCGTAAGATATTGGGAGGATCACAGCAGAAGGCAAAGTTATAAAACAGGAAGCCAAACTTAGACTATCAGAGTTATGCGCTTCAAATGGTATGTTTCATGAGGAACTATATAGATCTGCCTCAAATTTTACTTCTTTCCACTGACCACTGTCTCAAAAACATATGCACAGAATTTTCAAGGTTCAACCCTAGACATAGTGTGATAAAGAAGAATGGGCACTAATTCACACTGAAAACTATTGTTAGGTGTTCCTTCTTTTCCCCCTACAAAAGCTATGAAATAATTTAGAAGATTACATTTTAGTGCTTTATGTCAACTATTTTTATGTAACCTTTATGGGCTGTTCTTGGCACTGACCAGCAATTGAGCACTAAATAAATTCTGCTTACCTGTGGATTTTCAATTTCTTTTTTCATTGGTTCCTATTGACTCCAGTCTCCCTTGTGTAGACACATGATTTGCCATTAATTACGCGCTTTGAGTATTCTCGGAGTTCAGTTAACTGAATCACATAGATCAAATTAAGGAGAAGTTAATGACACAAGCATACTGGAAAGGACAGCAAAACAAAACAAGACAGAAGATTCTCTACTGTCAGTTTCTCTAAGAGGTAAAGAAAAAGAGCTGGCATTAGCAAAACGAGGGACATGAAGTAAGCATGGGGGGAAAAGGGAGGAAAGATTCTATTAGTCTTCAAGTGACACATCTGTGGTAATAGTAGGAAACACCGATTTTAAATCATTCTGATGTTTTTAGGTGAACGAATTAAATTTTCCTGTGATAAAATTGCAGCCTTTTTGGGAAATGCCCCAGCAAACGCATGAACACATCAGACATTAACTTTTGAAAGCACAGAGACCTCAAAACATCTTTCCTTGCTAGGTGGTTCCTCCAGCTCAACATTAATGCTTCCCAGCTTCATTCTGCATCCCACACAATACTCATTTTCACACACACTCATGCCCAGCTCACTGGGTAAAAAGCTCTGCCAGTGGCACAGAAGAGTAGCACGCTCCTGCCAGCTGGCTGAAATGTTTAACTCTGACAAAAGGGGAACCTCTGCTGACTGCACACGCAGATCACTTTTTTGGGCAAAATATTTTATCCTTTCACTACAGTCCTATATACCCATGGAATTTCAAACGTTCTTTGCAACTTGTAGAACTTTTTCCCTCCCAAGGAATCTATGCTCTGCAGGCAAGAAGGCCAGTAAGCTTTTTATTTCATATTAGTTGACTACAAATGTAAAAATACAAGCTATTGCTCATTAAGAAATTTTGCTCTACAAAAACCTTTCTGAGTGAAAGCCAAAAGCAAGCTCCATTAACACTGCTTTACAATCAAGCTTCTTGCATGTATTCATGTCCCTAGTTTTTAGTTAGGTGATACAAAACACCTTTTTTCAAGATCCTGAAGGGAAGCATAAAGCAGGGGCCTCCTGCATGGATGAGAGTGTACTCGGAAAGCAGAACACAGTCTCTGTGCTACAGCAGAGCTTCAGAGCACTTTCCCCTCAGGGTGGGACCTCCACACTGGTTTATGTAGCACTAATGCCCATCTCACTGCCACATAACAAAACACACTTGTGTTTGAGTACTGTGTCCCAAAGTCTGCTCTTTTATTGCAGGATTTTCTTTGTTTTGCAATATACATCTAATCCATGCACCTCCAAACATGCTGCTGTGAATGCGAACACAACTGCCGAGGACCTGATCATGATTCAATAGGGATTACAAGTAGGAAGAACATGACAATGGAAAGCAAAGGAAGAGGGCATCCAGAGTGCTGGTTTTATTCTAGAAAGGATGATTCAAGAAAGATAATTCTTTTCTTCTACAATACCTTTCTCCTATTTCTGCTTTCTACCTTGAGATATCTGACAAGCTAAAAGAGAAAGATTGAGGGCATGCTGGATTCAGATTCAGACACTAAAACTGTAATCAAAAGAAAGGATTGTTCTTGCTTCAGGCTGTGAATTAATTCCCCCTGTTCTGTCACTTAAATCATCGTGGTTTTTCTTTGGTGGTGGTGGGTTTTTTGTTTTGCTTTTTAAATTGTGCATACACACACAGATATTATCTAAAAATATATAAGGCCTGTCTCCAAAGGCCATTCCTGTGAGATGTCTGTCAATTTCACATAAAATAATTCCAGTCGCCAATGGCTCAAACATAAAACACACACACTGAGGATATGAGAAGAATAAACTACCTTAGACTTGAAAAAAGAAACAGTTGACTTTCCATTTCAGACACCTTGACCTGACCTCTGCAGAAGTCTTTTAAGATTGCCTTTTCTGGCTGAGTTCCAGACTTAGCAAGTAGAATAGTCCCTGACCTTTCTTATTGGAAAGGCTAAAGTCCATTCCTGCAGCTAGCTTCAAAGCTAAGGCATGCCCATACACATATACACACAACACGCATTTTACCTGGATAGTTTTTACAACTTTGCCTTTCCATCAGGCTATAATAGCTTTGTTTGGATTAATTGTCAAATGAAGCAACTCTCGTGCCTCTTGATAACAAACTTTTCTGAAGTTGGAAAACATAATGAGCTAAAGCACATCACATCAAAAGCCTACACAGTGCTAAATTAAAATAATGTGATAAGATACAATGTGACATAACATCTACATAAATTTAAGCATGTCAGAAAGTAAGATATCTTTCTATCAGCTTATTCTGAATCTAATCCATATTTAATCAGCTAGATCACTAGCCAGCAACTTTAAAAGTTTATTTAATAACACCATCACCGATTGTCTACGGTGACCCAATTAGAACTACAGAAACAAGTTTAACAGAGTACCAAGACAGAGAATGTTGACGTATTCAGGAGCTCTCCATGAGCGAACTAAATCCCCGTTTACAGGGCTTGGCATTATTTTATCATGAACAGAATGAACATTTTGGTGATTACTGTGTGCACAAAAAAATAGCTTTCTTAAAAAATAATGTGCTATCTTTTCTTCTCTCTAAATGAGAATGCAATGTACAGAATCAGCACGGTAGAAGAATTTATCAGAAATACAGTAGGTGATGATTACCTAACAGAGGAACTGGGATTTTGTGGAATAGAAGATTTGAAGCCTGGCTGAGCTATGAACATCCAAAGCAAGGCCAGGGTTTTATCAACTGAGTCTAAAAAAATATTGCTGCAACTCTAACATGAATATACTTCTGATCCAGTTACAAACATTTAGGCTAGAATAACATTTTCTACAGTATCTTAGCAAATTCTAATTTTAATCTATGGAAATGCTGCGTAGCAGAAAGGTGTAAGTGTAATTCCCCTTCAAAAATATTTAAAGAAAAGAAAAGAAGTCAAAACCTCCAGAATAACTGTCGATTCAATTCACGTTCCAGGGAAAGTTACGCATTTTCTCCTGCTATTCCTATAAGCTACTGTGCCAGCTGCAACAGCTGGGAGGAACATGTACTGCTATTGGACAGAAGGCTGCACAGACACAGCCTACCATTTCCTCTACTTCTTATGAACGTACACGAGGCTTCTGGTGACAATTCAAATGAGGTACAAATTACACCTATTTTGAGTAGCTGACAGGTATAGAGGAGCCTTTAAATATCCCTGGTAGACTTACCTCTATTTACATGACCTGTCTATACTAATCTGAATACAGTTTCAGCTTTTAGAGCAGAACTCCAAAAAAAATGCCCAGAGTCACAGCTTGTTTTGCTGTGGCGTGACGATGCTGCACTGCAGGTATGAACTCTGGATCATCAGCTGAAGATTGGAACCAGGCCTCATTTGTCTAATCAAGTCTGCTTGGTAATAAGAATTGGTGGACAGAAATACTGGCCACTTGCACATGTAATAGATCATCTCCAAACTTCTGGAGATCACAACATCTTCCTTACAGCCGTAAGGAAGAACAACCAAGTTCATTCAAAAACATTTAGACTGAACCCTCTAGTACTACCTGATGTTTACTTCACTGCAGGTTCCTTGAAATAAAATGAAGAGATTCGATACGTCTCTTGAATACTTGCAGCGTTCCTAAAAACAATGTTCCACTTGCATGTGTCACAGCTGTGACAGGAATTACCTTTTGTATTTCATTACCCTCCATCATGAGCATAAAAAAAAACACATGAAGTTCCATAAGGTCCCTATTTATGTGTGAACTCAATTTTTCACTTTCTAAGTTTGGCACCTTTTGTAGACCTACTTTTGCTGGGCATAGTCACACAGGAGTAAGAAAACTTTGCTGCTTGTTACCATCTATGCTGTTCAATCCCAACAACAGAGGACCTTTCTGGACTTTAAACAGACCCACCACTCCCTGTCCCCTCACACACACCCTTTTTTTAGAGCACTTATGCTAGATATCAAGAAAACAAGGAGATTTTGTTACAGCCATGTGGGAGGCAAAACACTTCTCCACCTAAAAAGAGATATATGCACATATAAGCACATCCAGGCAGCTTTTGCTTCCAATGAAAATTCTGCTAAGAAACTTCTTCTCTGACCTGTCATACATCCTTTTTCTGAAACACCACCACAGTAAGTCCCAGTTATATTCGACGACACTGCCACAGCCTACAAAGCAAACTGCAACATAATCATCATCTAAGATCCTGTCAGAATTGACATGGAGAGCCAATTTCAGTGTCAATGAAAATATTGTATAAATTTTCATACACTAGTAATAGCTCAAAAGGGTACTGCTTATCATCTCGGAGCATAAAGACGAGCAATACAGTTTCTAACACCAGTGAACATTCAAATACTGTAAATTTTACTACAGTTGGAGTACAGTTAGAGTAGCAGAGGTATTTTCTTGTATCTTTGTGACTGCTTGTCAGCAGTTTAAATAATAGTGTTTGTGTAAATGAAATAGCATATTGTGAAGGGCACAGTTCAAAGATCAGCAACCTCACTAAAACACAAATTCTCCATTTCAGGCATGGTCTTTACCATGTTACTTAACCAGGATATGGTCACTAATTCATTAGATATTTACTTTAAAGAGTAACTAAAATTAAGGGGTACAAATTGGTCACGGCTCTATGAGGTTTAATTTATAGTGAAGCTTGCTTTAAATATGCTTGCAAACTGCCTAAAATTATTCAGAGCAGAGAAGCTGCTTGGAACAAAGGAATTAACAGTTTCTCCATTATTTCATTTTTTCCTCTAGATAAGCTGAGCAGAACCTGGCCATAACGCCTGTTGATACCTAAAGCAGAAAACAAATCTAGTTTAAATTCAAAAATACTGTGATTCATTTATCTTTAACAGATATGCCTCAGGAAATGGTGTGAGGGTGAGGAGAAACAGGAATATTGATTTTAAGTGAAACTACTTGTTTTTTCAACATTCAAAATTAAATACTGTATCACCCCTTTCTAGCAAAGAAAAAGGGTTGGTATTGGACAATTCTGTTTAACTGTATTATTTAGAATTGCTTCTTAAAGAAGAAGTATTGAATAAAAATGATCTCAACATTATCAAAGTGCTCCACACAGAAATATTTAAGAGTAAATAATTTGAACTGTGGGAGAAGAAAGAGTTAATTCTAAGATGAACCATTTTGGCTCCAGCAAAAGGAATCCTAGCAATCAAAAAGCTTCACTGACTGTCTCCAATACTGCTTAGGAGGTGGAAGTGAGGGTTAAACAATAAAATATTCTGGATTTCCGATGACTTCCCCTTCTGATGACGTGGTATGTGCCAATTAGCTTGGACTACTGCACACCAGTGCTCTAAGTTCTCCTCTCTACTGACCTCAGTGACACTGGCTTTGAAAACAGCACGTGTAAATTCTGCAGAGTGAAATCCCGTTACCTCTTGGCAACCTGGAACCAGTAGGTCAGAGAACTGGACGCTCACTAAGGTCTCCCTCCCAGCTGTTGTATGTCAGGGCTGCCAGATCCAATGGTCAGAATTCATTGCTGCGTGCCAGCTAACCCCGTCAGTGCTATTGTTCAGCAGGGGCAGATGCAGGACAGACATATTCCTTTCAAAACTGTCTGTTACAACTGCTTAAAAGCTGAACAGACAGATTATGTAAAGGAAACCTCCTGTGCTTCTGTTGTCTAAGATGGTGGCCACTGCTGCGCTCATCTCACCTACCTTCCCAAGGTAAGAAAGACAAAAAGCAAAGGATATTGCCCCCTTTTGATGCCACCTCCGGTTGGACTACCCTGGGCTTGCCTAAGAAAGGTTTGTTCCCTTTTGTCCTGTGACCAGGTACTGGGACACTCATAGTACTGCGGGCAACAAAGCTGAGTATTTTTCTTCTCATCAACGTTCTTGGCTAACATTTCTGTTTTAAACCTTACCTAACAGGTCTCTGACTTCAGGCCACTTTGCTCTGTTAGAGCCTCCTGGAGAAACACTTGTAAGACCTTGAACAAATACCACATTCTAGAAATATGAAATCCCCTCAGTCTTCCTAATGCTGTAGCTTCTTTCCCTGAGCACCAGGAAGGCTGATGGCTGTATTAGCTGAAATCCTTCCCCTTAGCAGCAACTGCAGCAATAACAAGCAGGCATTTACCAACACCGCTGCCCTTAACTCTAGTCTGTCATTTTCAAATATAATGTACATGGAGTATCTCTTGGCAGGTTTTGGTGGAACTCAGCAAGGAACCCTGCAGGAGCTCTTTCCATGCTCCACACTGCTTCACTGACTACACCTTCCCCATCAGATTTATAAGTACTTTTTTAAAAGCATCCTCTTACCAAGTTAACAGATATAGGATCAGCATATGTGTCATCTTCTGAGATTACAGGCAAGAGGCATTTCCAAAATAATTATTAGCAGACACTGCCTTTGGAAGTAACCATTGCTCCATTGGAAAGAGCTACTCTGGCTTGTCAGAAACACTTCACGGGAACACACCACTGTCAGCTAAGCTGTCATTAGGACAGGACCTGTCAAGGTGATCTTTCTGTTCACAGTCAGAGTTCAATGACCAGGACACTATCCTGAGTGCAGATGACTTGGGCACAGCACAGCTCATGTCTCTGACAAGTTCCTTGACAAGAGCTATTTGCCGCTCCAGGTTGTAGTCATCCACAGTGAGGTAAAACAGTTCGTAAGTTCAGAGAGTCGAGCCATTTTTTGTATTTGTGAAACTTTTAATGTCTTATAATGTACACTCAAATTAGAATTTATGATAAAAAAAAAAAACACCTACGTAGTTACCTACCACGTAGACCTATTTTAAAATTTAAAAAAACTTCAAGTAGTGCTGGCATATTTTTTGTTTTCTCAAATATGAAGGAATTAAAAGAGAAAGCAATAGCTAGTTAGTAGTATAAAGATGATATAAAGCCATTCCTGATGATTGCCTCCATATGTTTCAGTTAAAGGATGTGAGGAGAAAATAAACAGTCGGTAAACACAAAGCTAAGACAGGCAATCTGTTAAGTCAGAACTCTGAAAAATCTCTGGAAATGAAACTAGGGCAAGGTAGACAGAACAGCTTTCTTACCTCAGTTTGGATTCTGGGACTAGCTTTCATACGAACAGAAAATGACAGGCATTTCTGCTCAGTGCTGGTAACCTTCCAATCTGCATGGATGTAAACAGGAGCACCAGGATGCTGGTCTTGGTGCTGCCTCCAAATTCCTGAAAGAACAGAGTCTAACCTCAATCACTCTATTTCTAAGTGAGTTACATACTGGTGTAAACATCTAAACTACATTTTGACAGCAGAGTGCAGATTACACTGCTTGCACACAGGCAAAATCAGCCAGGTGAAAGAGAAAATGCAGTTTGTCAGCAACTTAGTAGTGGCTGAGGACAGACTGCAAAATGCCTCACTTTTTTTTGAGAAAAAACTCACAGTTTTTTCTCACCCTGATCTGCAATTAGTCCCATTGTGAAATGAGGAGGGTGGAAGTCAGGGTGGCAAGCAGTCAATAAGCAGTTCAGAAAAAAAAATAATAATACTTACTCCCTTATGCACTTATCTAAGTTCCCCACCTCCGAGGGACACACACAAAAGTCAGTGAACCCCTTGCCAGCTATGGTATCATCTCAAACTACTTCATTTCCATCTTAAATGCCCAACTGACAATTCTCTTCAGCTGGTTTTCTTTTACCTTGTATCTTTCAAGTAGAGAAGTAATGAAATATATCATATTTCTATTTCCTTTGTCTCCCAAATAACATGATGTTGTTTTTCCTAAAGCTGGGTTATTATTTTTATAAACAAACCAATTAAAAAAAAAAAAAAAAAAAGAAAAAAAAAAAAGAGAGAGAGGGTTTCCAGGACAGCAAAAATGAGGGATTACCTAAAAGCATGAAAAAAGTAAGGCAGGAAATACACACAGAAAATTGAAAGCTATATTTCAGAAGTTCTCTAATTCCTCACATAAAAATCAGGCTTGAAATTTTTCTTTGATACTACAAATGAACATTTACTTCAGGGTTGAATACAAAACTGAATTATATATAATCAATCATTTCAGGGATAAGGAATTACAGTACTAAATGGTCCTTTTTGCATCACAAACTCTTACAAACTGTTAAATACAGATGTAACCATGTACGTAAGAGATTGTTTTCGACAAGAATATTCAAGGATTGCATGGGAATTTTTCAATTAAATTACTTAGGTAAGCAAAGTTACTCAATCAAAATTATTTTTGCAGTATCAAGACCTATACCGCAACAACAACAACAAAATCAAGTACAAAGTATCCTATAGAAATTCACTGCAAAGTCTGTACCAAAAAAAATAAAAATAAAATACTTCAGTTAGTGTTTTTTCAAGTATGTTGATGTTTTTGCATCACTTACCAGAAATATATCAAGACAACCTCCACCTATGTTATCTCCTTTCATTTTTGCTTTTCATGACAGAAATCCAAGTTCTCTGCTCATAACATGTCATACCCTTGTGATGCAGTGGGATTTTTGAGCACGTAATGACAATTTGGAGAACACCCAAAGCACAATGGAGTTGATAGCAACGTGGATGAGGCCTCTGAATGTAGAAACTATATTGCTTCTGGGATTAGTTTTTTGTTGTGCTCCCTGAGCTATCCCTGTTCAAGAAATCATACCCCCACAAGACACAGACAAAAACCTCGTCTCAGAAGTATGGTTTTCACGTTCACCAGTCAACACTACATGAATAAAGCTAGTTCCCAGTAAAAATCTTGTCAGACTGTATCTAGTTTTTACTCCAGTGAAGCTAGAAAACATAATTGCTTATATTTTCTATGTGGGATTTCCCTCATGAACTCCTTTTTCATCTCCACTGTGATCTACATACAGGCTAGATATTTTACAGGTTATTTGCTGGTTTTTGTGTGTGTGTTTTTTTAAAGGAAGAAAAAGGACAATTCAGTCATTTTTGCAGTGAAGACTCAAACACAGATTGCATCTGTGGGATGGAAATCATTATTCTTCTGCAAAGGAGATACAAGATTGCTGACCAGTACAGAAGAGTTATGTGTGTCACAGTTAATATATCTTGAGATGCTTGCCCATTTCCCAAACAGACTTCCCTCACTGTTTCATACAGAACTTACTTAGCTCTTCACTGATCTTACCACAGTCTTTGATAAGCTAGGGCTTATATCTAGCCAGGCAGCACACTGTGATCTGGCCACTACTGTTCTCCTTCTTAAGAAAGCAAATTCAGCCAGTATTTGCTAACCACTGAAAGACAAAATGGCTCCTATTTGTTACATGTCAATATGCACAGGTAGGTTTCTTTGATTCTTGGCAGTTGTCATTAATTAGGTATCTTCCACAGATAATTGCAAAGTACCTTCAGAAGCTGGTGGCTAAGTTCCTGACACCGCTCTAGGACAGGGCTGCACTCTGAAGGTCCAGGGAGAATGGAGCTCTCTTCTTCCCTGAGAAGAGAGATTGTGAGCAGAATTCACTCATGTAACCAGCACATCTTGAACAAGAGAACTCACTACAGTTGCACGTACACTAGAGATAAAAACAACTTGCAAGTCAATGAAAGTCATGCTCTCATCCTGGAGGGAAGCAGCAGGATGGTGCTTCATTGAGTCAACACACTCTGCAAAGATAGGGCCAGACTGAAAATTTAATATTCTTACTGTTGTGTTTACTCTGTACTTCTTCCTTTGCAACCAAGGAAAATTTCACACACACACAACAACAATCACATGGCTTGTATCACCTGCCCAGACTCTGAATATTGGGTTATCAATAACAACAGATTTTATTCTTTTTTAACCTGTTGTATCTTAATTCACTTTGATGTATAAGAATTTAGAAAAGCTGCTCTGTTCACAATGACATCTACACAAGCGTAAGAACGTTCTGAAGTTCCACTGGATTAGCACTTGGCTTTAACCTAGTTTGTGAACAATTCCAGACAGGTCTAATTTAACCAAATTTTAAAGCAATATGATGAATATGAATCAAATGGGACTATGACTCCCTTACAGAAAGCTTTACAGAGTGCCTAAAAAACATATTTAGTTGCGAGCTCTCGAGACCAGTCCTGGACTTGTATTTTAGACACATCCCAGGGTTTTTAGTGAAAGGCTCTAGGACAGGATCTGTAGAGCTACCACTGCAGGGATGCCAACATAATCCAAATTTCAGTACCTTAAATGACTGCTGCACAGTACTCGCTCATTTATTCTCAAGTATAATCATGAAGAAACACCAGCCCTTCATCATCATTTTGCGAAGAGCATAAAAGGTTAATGGTCAGATTAAGCAGAGAACAATTATACGACTGTATCTGAGACTTCTTCATGATAGGTGGAATGACTGACAGTATTTCATAAGATGTGCAAATTATGACTCAAAACCATGAATACCAACTTAATTTAAAGCGTCTAGATGAAAAATCCAACTGACAAGTGCCATTCATCCCGACCAAATATCTTCCACACTGTTAAGCAAATGACAAGATAGTAAAGCAAAATGGAATTTAAACAGTGTTTTTCCTTCTCATTCCAGTGAAGCACAAAATCTGAATCCCACTTCTGCTCTCTGAACGATCTCTGCTAATATACCATTAATGAGGCACTCCAAAGAAGTTTCATTAGTTTAAAGTAATACATTCATTCACATTTCTTCTCCTTGGCTGCTGCTCATTTGGTCTTCAATATGCTATACAATGTAAAACTGTCAGGATATTACTTAACACTTATGCCACAGAGAGGGGTGTGACAGAAAAAGAGTTTTTCACAACTGTATTGTTCACAGATGAAAGCTGGCTGCAAGCAACTTGAATAGGAATGGAAAAATATTTCTGAAGGATTTTAAGAGGTTAAGCCTGTGTTTTAACTTTCAATATATCAGGCCAAGTCCTCAGTGGTTACAAACCACTATAGCTCTATTTCAATCAACAAAGCCAGTTCAGAAATTGGCCTTTTTCTCTTTCCAAATATTGTCAACAGCCTGTGGGGGTTTTTTTCAGATCCCCTACTTCAAATTCAGCCTCCTTAAGAGAAAGCTCAGAGAACCTATTTGAATATAACTCAAACTCTGGACGTTTTAGTGGATTTGTGTTTGCTTACAAAATCCCAGCCTTTTAAAGCTGGGGGAGGAGGGTGTTAATAATAAATAAATAAATAAATAAATAAATAAATAAATAAATAAATAAACTCCTTTATAAAACCTTCAAATTTCAAAAGAATAATCTCAAGTTCTTGACACATTACAACAGTTTTTCCAGACAACCTGCTTTCAAGAGAATAAAATACCCTTTTAAAATATAAACCCCAGGTAAGATCCTGGGTATTTTCTGTAACAAACCAGCTCTACACAGGTTCTGAAATGGACCCAAAGTCAGCCACAGCTTTAGTTCTTCTTTCCTCCCTCTTGGTTGTGCTCTAAGTATTTCCATTTTGAACGCAGAGGGAGCCAACTTGCTCCTTGTGGCACAAGGTCGAGAGGAGGAAGTTTGAGGTCCTTTTGACACAGGGCTTTGCCGTTTGCTCTGGGGACGCGTCACCCCGGGGCTGGGCGCCGCCTCCCTCAGGCCACCCTCCTTCTCCTCACACCGTGGTCCCCTGGCAGGGGACTGGTACGGGGGCACTCGGCAGTTTTCCCTCTCCTATAAATCACCACATCCAGCCTCCCCAAACTCTGCCATGACACAGGGAACGAACATCCCCGCCCCGCCATTTTCTTGTTCGCTTGTGAGGCGTCACGCGAGGCCGAGCTGCGGGACTGCCCCGGCAGCGAAGCCCAGCCCGACCCACCAGCGGCGAGCAACCCCCGTCCCACTCTGAGGAAAAAAAAATAAAAAAAAAACACTCCCCACCAAAAGCCAGTTGTTAACCAACTTCCTCTGGTCCTTAACTCGAGCAAACTGCCGCTGGGGCGGTGACAGAGGCTAACCGAGCCCGGGAGAGCCTCGAGGTCCCGCTGCCCGCGCTGCCGGCGCCGGGTGTGAGGGGGCGCAGCCGCGGCTTCCCGCCCACCGCAGCCCCTGACGGGCGGCTGCAGCCCCAGGGCGCTGCCAGGGGCCAGGAGGCCTGAAACTGGCCTTTAAAAGTGAAATGAGCAACTATACAAACTACTGACACCCTAGGTGCCACAGCCTGGCTTTACCCCTCACGAATGTGAGGAGAAAAAGGAGGCTTCTGTGACTAAAGCACAGCTAGGTGAGCCTGGAAGCCTTTTGAGCCAGAAATCAGTCCCACGAGGCTATGCCTGCTTTTTTATTTCGTTTTGTTTTGTTTTCTCTACTGCTTTAGAGGTCTTACTTAACTGGGAGCCAGCAACTACGGGTCTGCCAGTACATAACCTCGAGTGCCCTCACTCTCACCATCTAACCCCTAAGCATTCATAATTCCCCACAATTTTAAGGCACTTGCATTTTTGTTGTTTTGCAACGTGTTTCATGACACATCGTTTCTGTTCCTGGCTCTCACCATTGTTAGCAATGCTGATGTCCCTTCATCATTGCTGAACTCACTATTCCATAATGCACATAATGCAAAGAAGCTGGCAGAAAAGAAGTTGCATATGAACTGTGAAGGTCTGTAAGAGCTGATTTTGATTATGGATGAAACCTCTTGGAAACTTTAGCAAAGTGAGCTTCATTTCACCTGGCTGTGAGGTAACTCAGTGAGGAAAAAAAAAAAAAAAAGAGAGAGAGAGAGAGAGAGACCATAGACTTTCTTGCAAACCATGGGAATTTGCAGTTCCAGACTATGAAACAGCAAACACCAGCAGTAAGTTAGGGGAATACCTCTCAGTGCAGCACAAAACTGGAGTACAACTGGTTTTGAAAGTATCATTGACACTGGAAGCAAAAAGCAAAATCATCTAGTTCATGATGCTGAATTCAACATAAAAGCGGAAATTGGCTTTTTCTTTGCTGGTCTGGGATCCTGATACTCCCACACTATGGATGGGTGCTTTCAGCAGCAGGTAACATTTTGCAAACAGGAGAAAACTGTTCTTATTTGGTGACTGGAAAGCATTCCATCCAAGGAAAATGAGATTCAAAGTAGGTAGCTTCTGTACATCAAGCAGACACTGATGGTAGTGTGACTAGGGAATGGATGCAGCTGAGTGGCTTTAGTGACAGCTAAGGACTCACGGAATATGTGAGGGAATGCATGGAGTGGTAAACCTCATTTAAAAAGATGAGAAGCAGGAGTGTTCACTTCTCTTTGAATATATCTTATTTAGAATGAGAACTGCTGGGATTGCTGTGTGTTCCTCCAGTACTGTCAGTCACACTGCTGCATGTGGCCAGGATGTGACTGAT
This sequence comes from Aythya fuligula, assembly GCF_009819795.1. Taxonomy (NCBI): domain Eukaryota; kingdom Metazoa; phylum Chordata; class Aves; order Anseriformes; family Anatidae; genus Aythya; species Aythya fuligula. The sequence continues at coordinate 3,315,936 of NC_045565.1, read as the reverse complement.
ACATCCTGACACAAAATATCAAAATGCCAAAAAAATTGAAATACGGGTCTAAATATGTAACTGGATCATGTTATTTGGAACTAGCACGATCTTTTGAAAAATATAATTATAATATTCAGAAGACCTTATTTAACCTACATGCCAATAATTACAAAGTTGAGCAAAAGAATGAGAGCCACCATCTTTTCATCTGATTACTCCATACATCAAACACAGACCATGAACAACTACCAAAGTAAAAATAAATCCTCATATAATCCCCACTCTCAACTGTATCTCATAAAATAACATGAAATTGAAGTAGGAGATCTGCTGGGGCACTAAGGAGCAGGACAGTGAGATTCCTGGGAGAGAAAAGGCTCTAGAATAACAAAATAAAATAAAATAAAATAATCTAGATTATTACTACAAAGCCATAAGAATACCTACGGTTTCCTAGGGGGTTCATTTACCAGCATGCAACATGAGACTCCAGATTTGTATGAGCTAATTAACAAGGTATTCTTAAACACTATAATGAGCTCAGTCTACAAAACACTCTGAAAATGAAACAGAGTTTATCAACCATTTAAACATTCAAATTTATTTCAAATACCAAGAAATCAGACTTCTAGGTTGAATGCTCTTCCAGTGGCTTTGCTTCTATAATGCGTAATTCAGACTCTGACATTTATGATTCTAATTTGTGTATGATTTGTATTTGAAAACTAACAAACAAGCACCCTCCAAGAGAAGAGCAATACCAACACATCATAAGCATGAGAAAACACCACTGCAAAAGCCCATAAATAACCATCTGCACATTCTCCTGAGGGCCTGAACTTTTGGGTGCCTTCCTCCCTGGATTAACTCTGTTAATCCCTCTATTATCTCCAGAGGACACACATTGACAGCTATGTTCTTTGGTAAGGGCACTCCATCGTGCATCCACACTGTGGGCCACCTTGAGTGTTCACATTGCAGACAGGTAACACCCTTGGAAACATATATAACACAATGTGTGGGACATCTTCCATCAGCAGTAAAGATCCGATCTCAGAGTCAATAAGCTATTTCTGCTGCCTGCAGTGATTCTTTCCTGCAGAATCATCTGCTGTGAAAACAACTTCACAGTTCCCCGCTCCTATTTACTTTATTACAAATATAACATCCTTACTTTTACAACACATAATTCCTTGCAGAGGAACAGCCAGAATCACCAGGGTATTACTTCATTTTTTTCACCACTGCAACTGTGTCAAATGAAAGCTATGAATTATTTTTCAACTGGCATACTGGAGCACTGACATGCAAAGGTGAGCTCAGGAGACGCACTAAGTTCCTTCAAATGGGAGTTGTGTTTCTGCTCTGTGGTCACACACCGTGCCAGAAGTCTCCTTGTCACTGCACCACAACCTCAAAGCACCCAAAGTACATGCAGCACCAGCAGTGGCGGTGGTGGTCCTACCACAGCCCATCAGCTAAGTAAATGACTGGGCCAAAATTGAACTTTTTTACACCAGAGAGGGCAATTAAACAACTGGGCTCAGCACAGGCAGAGCTGTCAGCCTGTGCTCTCCCATTTGAAGACAAGAGCCACTCTGTGCTTGGTTTAACCCAGGTGCTTTACGTCCCCAGGTGGGGCAGTGAACCATCTTTTTTCTGCCTTAAAAACTGAAAATTATCTTCTGCATTTATGTGTTATAATGCCATAAGAATTGAGGAAGCTGGCAAGTTTCTAGCTAGGAATTTCTAGGGGACCCAAGTTAACTTAATATCCATTTGCCACAAAATTTCAGTCAGGTTTAGATACTTAATTCCTTTAGCTCTGTTTGAAAGTCCAAGTCGAAAACTTACAAAATGCAACAGTGGAAAGCAACAAGAAGTAAAAGTAAATTGAAACTAGTGTAGCCGTAACTATCATGTATCTAAAGTTTCTGTTAATATAAAATACATTTTAATCAACATGACTGCATGCCTTTAGTGTTGGTTTTATCCTGTTTTTAAAATAAAATGCTATAGCTACAGTTTAAAGCAAGTGTGTAAAGCTAATCAATTACATTCACTCAATTTTTCCAGTCACTTGATATAGTAGACATACTCATATTAAGCCAAAAAATATTCTTTCAACTGTTTTTTATATCTCGTGGAATGTTCTGCTTTGTAATTGGTCTTCTTTTACAGGCATTATTTTAAAGCATAGAGTCAAGGTACAATGATGTTCTGAGGATTTGCTATAGTGCACAGCGATTATATCTACTTTCTCTCACTGCAATAGCTATAAAATAAAGTTTACGATCCCTGCTCTATATCATCCTCTCCAACACCTTTTGATTTATATCATGCACAGGGTCAGAATTTAAGATTGCTCAGAGAGAAACGGGGCAGAATTCTATTATCATCTAAACCAACCTCTTTCTAAGTGGTTTTGTTTTGCCAAAATACCTCAGCAAAGAATTTGATCCAATTATTTTCTTGATAGAGCAGATATCAACCACACTCAGTATACCAGTCAAAACAGATTTTTTCTAACCATTGGACTTGCACTCACTACATAATGGCTAGAGTTCTCTCTTGTGCTCTTTTTATTATTACTACACTGTTAGCACCCGCAATGGGGATTATGGTAGTAGAAATGAACAGGCAATTTTGCTAATGATGCATGAAGCAATATAAAATATACTGTAATTTTCTGTAACTGCAATATATTTCTCTCTGGAATGTTGACTACTGTGAAAAAAATATTTCTGTTTTTACTGTTAATTCCAAATTATTTTTGTTTTGTCAGGCTTTCCTCACAAACAAACAAACAAAAACACCACACAACATGAAACAAAATACTTATCACTGTTTTTCTACTATAAATAGCTGTGCTATATATTGTAAATTCCACAGCACTCTTATTTGCCCCAACATGACCAAGTCCTAACAGAAATGTATCTTTCACACAATGCAGTCCCCAAAATTATGGTGGCTGTTTGCAATGATTATATGTACATTGCCAAATGACTTAAATAGCCTCGGAAAGTAGAATATGTTTGTTACAAGAATAAAAGGGTCTCTTAGATAATGATATTTAATCCTAATTTTTTTCTAATAAGGCGAAAGGTTTTTGTGTTTAATGTATTATTTTAAAATGTCTATTTTTTCTTTGGCTGAAAATTCTCAGTTCCCTTGAGGCCAGTGTGGCTACGCTGATATAAACAAGTTGAGAACACTTAGACCATAAAACAAAAATATATTAAAAAATAATAATTAGTCTGGATGTTGTTTCTCTGTGCCAACTTTCAGTGAAATGTGAGATAAGGAACGCATGATTATAAGAGCTTTGCCTTCAAAAGAAACATGACAACCAAAATTATGTTAAATGTAAAAAAATAGTTAACAGTAAATAATGGAATCTGATGTTAAGAAGTCATTTCTGTAAGGCTTACAGTCTGTCTGTATGACTTAAAGGTTGAAAATAATTTCCCAGTTGGCTAGGAAAAGAACACACTATTTACATGAAGTAATTCTATTCAACTGAAGAATAGGAGGTATATTCACAAAATGTCTTGGGTGTTAAAATACTGAATATTGCAAGGGTTCACTTCTAATTATCAAGTTTACCAGTGGAAAAACCAACTGTAAGTTAGGCTCCCAGTGCAACAGGGAGAGAGACTCACAAGAGGGCTCAAACTACAGACTTAACAAAATCCATATGCTGCCAGGCAGGCACCATTTCCTAGATCTATTCACCCACAGAAGCTCTTCCACTCAAAAGCAGCTGAGAAAGTCATGACACAACATGATAAAAAGCCTGATGAGGAGAAGCAGAGAGGACAGCAGGTCAGTGAGATGGAGATCAGACACTGCCATGCAGTGATTGAGGCCAGTCCTTTACTGACAGATTGAGAGCTGCCTGGGCTTCCAGGAGCCTGGCAGGTGAGTGGGAACATCAGTGTTCAGTAACCTGTTTCTGTTACCACTCTGCAGTAATTGAGGCAAATATTGTGTACTCCTCAACTTTATGAACAAATATGGCTTTGAATCTCCAGATTTGACAAAAGATTCCCAAATAGAGATAACCCAAAGATTTTCTGAGTTACAGCAGAAAAATGGAGACTACAAAACCTTTATTCCACTGCTTTACCACATTTGCTTCTAAGCATTTTGTGATATGGAATCTAAATGTGATACGTGTTTAGGTGTGTCCTAAACAGCAGGACAAGCCTAAATGTTTGTCATATAAATGCGTATGTTTCTTTTCTCAGAAGGCCTCTACCCAACTTTGAAAGCATTCTGAGTAATTCCACTTAATTGACTTCTTCTCTGACGGACAAATTTAGGGCAATCCAAGCAACAGAATTTGTTTCTCTCTTAAATTATAACCTATCTATGGTGAAGTTGTGCTTTGCTGGCATGCGGTCACACTGCCATAGCCCTGTATTTCTATGGTCTGTCATTACCAGACAGATATCCTAAGTGAGAAAACGTGTGATCCTTAACTGGATTTTCATTACTTCCTTTATATTGGCTGTAACTTGATATTCTTTTCTGAGGTTTCATAGGTACTCTAAAAGGCTCTCCAGGGGAAACTATGTAAAAAGTTCTATCTCTGGCATTAACTAAGTTGCCCTTTTTCCAGGTAAACACCCCAAACCCTGAAAGGTATACATTTTGCTCAGAACAGGCTAGTTAGGAGTTGTATTTCCAAAGTTTCCTTTCTTACCTGAGAATGATCTTAAATTTAACTTTCTAGATTTATTTTAAAAGGTTCATTTTCTGAAGCTGTTTTCCACCCTAAGGCATTTTCTTTCAGAGCTGGTTTAGTGAGCTAGTGAAACTTGTCAATAACTATCAGTGAAAATCTATTTTTTGACTTTTCTGGCTATTAAATTGGACGGCATAGCAAGGTATTTAGAAAATATGCTACAGATAATTTCATTTAAAGTCCTGAATCACCATCTGTTAATGACATTCATAGACAAAGTATCCCATTTTCTGAAATATTAATCTCTACTAAGTTACCTGCCTCAAGTGCAGAACGTGAATCCTCCCTGTAACAGACATTCAGGAAAAAAACAAAGCACAGTACCAGTATCAGCGAAGATCTTGTTATTTGCTGTTTCTGTTTCATATATGTTAGAATATGTGCTTTGTAAGTTCTGCCTGCTGTGCAGCATCATTATTGGAAGTGTCACAGCTCAGCTGTACTTTGTGAAATACATGCATGGTTTAAAAGACTGAGGATAGCAGCTGTCACAGTGACTGACATATACCCAGGTTCCAGGCTAGGTGACCAGTGGGTTTACTCCTCTTTACTACAGGTTTCATTCTGCTTTGATACATTATCAGCAGTCCTGGCTATCGGGGGAGGTCCCAATCGACTGGCAGCTAGCAAATGTGACGCCCATCTACAAGAAGGGCCGGAGGGCAGACCCGGGAAACTACAGGCCTGTCAGTTTGACCTCAGTGCCAGGAAAGCTCATGGAGCAGATCCTCCTGAGAGTCATCATGCAGCACTTGCAGGGGAAGCAGGCGATCAGGCCCAGTCAGCATGGGTTTATGAAAGGCAGGTCATGCCTGACGAACCTGATCTCCTTCTATGACAAAGTGACGCGCTGGGTGGACGAGGGAAAGGCTGTGGATGTGGTCTACCTTGACTTCAGCAAGGCTTTTGACACCTTCTCCCACAGCATTCTCCTCAAGAAACTGGCTGCTCTTGGCTTGGACTGGCGCACGCTTCGTTGGGTTAGAAACTGGCTGGATAGCCGGGCCCAAAGAGTCGTGGTGAATGGAGCCAAGTCCAGTTGGAGGCCAGTCACTAGTGGCGTCCCCCAGGGCTCGGTGCTGGGGCCGGTCCTCCTTAATATCTTCATCGATGATCTGGACGAGGGCATTGAGTGCACCCTCAGTAAGTTCGCAGATGACACCAAGTTAGGTGCGTGTGTTGATCTGCTTGAGGGTAGGAAAGCTCTGCAGGAGGATCTGGATAGGCTGCACCGATGGGCTGAGGTCAACTGCATGAAGTTCAACAAGGCCAAGTGCCGGGTCCTGCACCTGGGGCACAATAACCCCAAGCAGAGCTACAGGCTGGGAGAGGAATGGTTGGAAAGCTGCCAGGCAGAGAAGGACCTGGGAGTAATGGTGGACAGTCGGCTGAATATGAGCCAGCAGTGTGCTCAGGTGGCCAAGAAGGCCAACAGCATCCTAGCTTGCATAAGCAGCAGCATGGCCAGCAGGGCTAGGGAAGTGATTTTCCCCCGTACTCGGCTCTGGTGAGGCCGCACCTTGAGTACTGTGTTCAGTTTTGGGCCCCTCACTACAAGAAGGACATCGAGGTGCTTGAGCGGGTGCAGAGAAGGGCGACGAAGCTGGTGAGGGGCCTGGAGAACAAGTCCTACGAGGAGCGGCTGAGGGAGCTGGGCTTGTTCAGCCTGGAGAAGAGGAGGCTCAGGGGCGACCTTATCGCTCTCTATGGGTACCTCAAGGGAGGCTGTAGCGAGGTGGGGGTTGGCCTGTTCTCCCACGTGCCTGGTGACAGGACGAGGGGGAATGGGCTTAAGTTGAGCCAGGGGAGTTTTAGGTTAGATGTTAGGAAGAACTTCTTCACTGAAAGGGTTGTGAGGCACTGGAACAGGCTGCCCAGGGAAGTGGTGGAGTCACCATCCCTGGAAGTCTTCAAAAGACGTTTAGATGTAGAGCTTAGGGAAATGGTTTAGTGGGGACTGTTAGCGTTAGGTCAGAGGTTGGACTCGATGATCTTGAGGTCTCTTCCAACCTAGAAAATTCTGTGATTCTGTGATTCTGTGATTTACTTTGACTGATTTCTTTTATTAATGTCTTATATCAGACCTACTTCCTGATTTTAAATGGTAGTGTTTCCTTACATAGCTAGTCCTGAAACTTTCACTGAGTTTTCATAGACTCCCCAGGAAAGGCTCTCCAGGCCCTTTCTGAGAGGAAATAGCTCTCCAGCTATCTATCACACCCCATCAGAGAGGCTCAATTTCGGAAGCTCAATTCTAAATTTAGCACAGATTAAGCTAACTGAAAATTGCTTTTAGCTACTGAACTAATTCTTACCATCTTTCTCATTCTGTAGTCAATTCTTCTCTAAAATAAAACACCTAAGGAAATCCAAGTCTTGAAACTAACAAAATCTTGTTTCTAACTTACTTGTGTTTCATAGTTGATAGTGTATAAGCTGGTGTATAAGCTCTTCTAGAAGCTTTTCGAAGGTTTACTCATCAGCTTTCTTTCCAATATGGATTCTCCAGGTAACAAAGCATGTGTTTGTGTTGCATTATCCCTCCAGCTCCCAAAGAGGAATAGATTTTCTTACTCTCTGGTGCTGCCATTTGTGCTAAGGAAACCTACAGGATCATCCTTCTACAAAATTTAATTTGAACTGGTCGAGTAGTTCAACAGGTGTTACAGGGAGAGGGGACGTGCAGAGTGTGTGAAAAAATATATTGGTTCTCCACAGGAAAACCAGACTAACACATATATATTATATATATTATATATATATATATATATATCCCAAAAAATATCCTGAAGAAAAATTTCTTTGCAGGTCCCTATTCAGACCCCTTACATCTGTTTCTCTCTTTGGATGACCATTTGACCTTTTTTTTTAAAAAAAAATAATAATTCTTCCTACCTTTTTTTCCGCATCTGCTCTTTTTTTCCCCTGTCTGTTCCTCCCTCTTTTCATTTCCACTCCTTGTCTCTGGTCTCTGGATCAAACTGGGAGGAAGGACATTTGAGCATCATTAGTTTGGGGACCTACAGACACATATCACATTGCAATAGACAACACAAAAAAATGAGCACTTCATCTAATCCCCAGGAATGACTGCTGGCATCAATGCCCAGCAGACAAGTACTGGAATTTTTGAAAGAACGTTGTCCTGCTGAAGATGCTGACAACTTGTCAAGCAGAGTGCTTGCTAACATACATGTGGCACTGAGGCAACACAGATTTCGCCAGACCAGACTGCCATTATGGAAAGGTCAAGAAAGTAGCTTAAACTTTCTGTTCTGGCTTTTATCAAGTTGATTGTTGTCTCTATGCAGAAAATAAACAAAACCACAACAAATTAGCTTCAGTTTTGATAAGAGGAATATTACACTTGATCGAAATTCCATTTAAAATCTCCTTCTTGGAAGAAATTTCAAAATTATCATCAGTCCAAAACAGTTACTTACTATCCTAAGTCAAGCTTGGGGTTAATGTAGTAAATTCAGGCTCTTACATTTGGAATGTACATCCCTCATACTTTCATTTTGTTTTTATGGGGGGCAGAGCTAGCAGCTTTTTATATTTTAATTTCTCAAATATAGACTCCTTTTATGTCATATTCCTATAATATTTGAAAATCTACAACACTCAGAATAAATTCACTTAATGAAGGCAATGGAGTTATGCCAGGTACAAAACAGTGCAAAATTTGTCTCCTTGTCGTCATTATGGAGTGCTCCATCAAAAAGAGAAATTGCTCTCTAGTTTTGGCAAGAACACTGGGATGGTACTGCAATATTCCTTTTAAGAGTTCAATAACCTTCATAAAAGACTTTAATTAACAAAATTAATTTTAATTAACAAAAATACCACATAGGTAGCTATAGTGTGTCCTCAAAGGCAAGCTTAGCAGTCTGTTCAAATAATTTGCTGTAAACAGGTTGAGTAGATGCTTTCCTGTAACCGAAATTTATAGCATAGCTTGCCATAAAGAGCTCCTTTACAAAGAGAGACCAGCACCACAAGGGTGAGTTTCAGGAATCAAGAATCACAGAAATGTTCGCGTTGGAAAACAGCTCTGGAGTCTGGCAAGTCCAGCCACCCTGCTCAAAGCAGGGTCAACTTGATCAGGCGGCTCAGGGCCATGTCTAGTCGGATTTTGAATATCTTACTCTACCAAGCAGGTTGAGGCTTCAGGATAAGCTCAGTGACTCGTAGTCTAAATACTGTTTTGAAACTTTGAAATGTTGACATGTCCTATAAAAGACTAGTTTCTGAAGGTTATAACCTACACTTCACATTTACATCTTAATTGAACTTCTACAGCATCAGTTACTGATGATCTTTAGGATAACTGAGCAGATCTTTTATCTTGAGTATAAAACACTGATTACATTTTTTTTGGAGGAGTGATTTCTAACTAAATGGACTGAGTCTGTATACAAAACATTCTGATGAAAATCTCTGTTCATGGATTTTTAGTAAGCTCTATTTGGAGAAATAAATCTAAGCTTTCTAAAAAAAACAGTCACAAATGTATACACAATTTATTCCTTTAAAACAGAAGAGCTTGACTTTTAACGTCACGAAAATGCTTTCTCTGTTGGAATCAAAAAAAGATTTAAAAAGAGCCCTAGTCTGCCCTTGTTGCATATATCTGTACACCACTCTGAACAATGGGAAAGGCTCACATCCTTCAAACAAATATTTACTTGGACTGAAGTGGCCCTGAAAGATAGCAAGTTCCTAGTTTCAGTTGGTTCTGATGAGCAGTGTCTGATATACAGAGAACGACTGGTAAGCCTCTGTGGATCAGTGCAGGTGCAAAACTGAAGTTACCATAAAAAGCTGGATGCATACCTTAACTTGAAATATGATTTTATTTGCAGAGATGCACCTATGATTTCTTTTTTTTTTTTTTTTTTTTTTTTTTAATAAAGACACAGATAAATCAAGACTGTGTAGTTTTGCCTTCACAGCACAGTGTATTATGTATGCTTTGGTTGTATGCATGGAACAAACAAATTGCATAACTAGAGCGTGCAAACCAGATCTGACGTGTGCCACACTGATCTGATTTCACATTGCATAAATGTCTGACAAGTATAATAAATAAACCAGACCTCATTAATTTCTTTTCTAAGTCTCCTAAAATCCAAGGACTTATTCCTGAGTGAGTTGTGTTATCTATCCAGAAAGAAACAAATACCGGGCAGAACTTCCCACTAGCCATTTGCAACATCCCAAATTGCAAACAGATGTATGAGATCAAATTAAGGAGCCTACGAAGCTTGTAGTTTGTGGCTTAAATAATCTTTGGAACGCTTTCAGAAAAATCTTCAAGCACCATGCACAGTTCCCAAAAATTCATCTGGCAGTATAAAAACATGAATTAACACCAAGAAGTTCTTTAAAAATACCTAGAAAGATTAAGTATTCAACCTTGAGAATATGACAAGTATCACCAAGAATCAGGGGCATTTAAAATTCTTCAACTAGAAATCCTGTGCTATCACTATACAGCACACACATATATCTGCATACAAAATTTGTACTTGACACTACCGTTTATTAGCAATATGCTTCACTATTCTGTCAACTTGAAGTTTTGGGGGGCATGGACTGACTCTCACTGTGCGCAGAAGCCTCCACAAAAACAGGGTCTTGACCACAGAAAGGTCATAGAAACATCTATCTGATGTTGCAATGTACACTAATTCAATCGTAGCAATACAGGGTTTATATAGCTGACTCCATGCTCCTCATGAAGTTACCATTAAGTAGGATCACTTCTTCTGTCAGAACAATGAAATAAGATATAGAAATCTAATACCATCCTCCTAAAATTTGCTAGAGCACTAATACCATTTTATAATTCAAACGTGACACCACTCAATGTCTTGGCATTATTTATATTTTCCAGACTAGCAATCACGGGAAGACTTTCCAGTCCACTCAGAGAGAGTATCTACATCAGTCAGTGGAGAACATTTGGTTTAAAATGTCTTTTAGAACACTTCAGATGTGGTTGTCCAATACAATGGGTTTTTCTTCCTTGTCTATTTGCTGATGCTAGACATCACAGCACATTCCTTGTTTTCTCCCAGAATGGTTTCCTTCCAAATCACTAACAATCCTTGCAGTCTAGTAGTCAGAATTCCTAGGGCATTTCATTGGAAAAAGGTGTTCTGAGTGTTTTTTCCTCCTCCCTAAGAGCAGGTTAAATAATCCGGTGTATGTCAATTTTCAGTTCAATATAGTTCTAGTTGTTGGCAGGTGGTTTTTTCCATGAAATATGTTCTTCATCTTCTTGAGGTGCTTTATCTAATTTGGCCAAAGTGTGTTTATTTCACCTCTCCAGACTTCACAATTCCAGCTTCTTCTTCTGCCCTAATAAATTTTATTTTTTAACATATTTTTCTATCACTGAGTGACAGGTAGGCTGAACACTCTTTCTTAAAGAAAAAATTTCAGCTGCAGGAGCTCTGGTATTTTGGGAATCCAGGAGCCAGATGGCCTCTTTTTCACTGATGTGTTTCTCTCTGTACTGAGGAAAAATATTTCCCTTTTCTTTTCCTCAGTCCTGAAAACGTCTTCTTCATCTACTGGCTGTTTTGCAATAAGGGTCTTCAGTAGTATTTTACTCTCAAACAAGCTCCTTTTAAGCTTTTTTTCATTTATAGGAACATTTGCCTGCTCCTTTTGCCTACAAGGGCATTTGGGTCTTCATGTTCCATTGGAATCAATCAGATTTACCTCATGGGAGTCAGTGGATCCATGCTACATTATACAGACTGAGGTGTTGGCCCCAGGTCTTGAATTTATGGTTACTTTGAGTAAAAGTCCTCTAAAATGATTCCCATAAAGCTTTCAGCACAGAAGAGATCTTCATTCCCCTCAGCCCCCATCCTTCCCCCCCCCTTTTTTTTTGGATTAGATGTCATCCTCCCTGAGAACAGCAGCTCTAGTGAAATTTATGTCTTCTATCTCCTTAACCGCATTAATTGGCAGTAAGCAGTACTGGATGTGTAAAGCATTCTTTGGCTTAGCAAATCAGGACCCCCTAATTCTTCCCTCCCACAGACCCAGCATACCTCAAACTTTAACTCTTCCCATGGAGAAGGCTCACATCCAGGGCTGGGAGAAGTGATGTAAACAGGAGGAGGTGAAAAGAACAACTCTGCAGTTCAAAGGCAAAATCCTGTATCTCTGCATGACTTTCTCCATCTTGCACATCCCTCATCTTTAACTATGATTTTCAAATGGAAAAGAAAAGGAGAAAAAAATGAGAGAGAAAAGTGTTCAAGAAAACAAAGTTGCCTCTGAGAAAAAATATTCTCAAAATTTTGTTGAAAGTCCTGATCTCCTCCACTGTTACCTTCAACATTAGTTTCCTGGATAAACTCCAGGAAGTGATGACTACAGAAACATTCTGAAAACCTACTTTTAAAAATTAGCACGGAAGCATAAAACAGGTCAGGTGGGAAGGGGCTTCACGAGGGCTCTAGTCCAATCTCCTGCTCAAAGGAGGGTCAGCTATGGGGTATGACTAGGTTGCTCAGGGCTTTATCCTGTCACATCCTGGAAGCTTTCAAGGCTGGAGACAACACAACCTTTCTGGGTAACCTTGCTTTGTTGCTGGGCTGTCCTTCTGGGGGAAGAGGTTTCCCTTATAGCCAGGCTGAACCTCTCGTGTTCCAATTTATGCCCATTGCCTCTTGTCCTCGCACTACTCACTGCTGTGAAGAGGTTCTGTGCTCTTCATAACCACCTCCTAGGCAGCACTGAGCTGCCATGAGGTGCCTCCAAAGCCTTCTAATTTTCAGGCAGAACAAGTCCCATTTTCTTAGCATTTCCTTACAGAAGTGCTCTAGCCCCAACTACCTTGGTGGCCCTCTTCTGAACTTGCTTCAGTTTACCAGCGTCTTGCCTGTTTGGTGGGCCCAAAATTGCACGCTGTCTGGATGAATTCTCCTGCGCAAGAAGAGAAGAATGCTGCAGGCTCGTACCCAGCTTGCTGCCACTGAGCCCCCCAGGTGCTTGTCAGCAGAGCTGCTCCACTGCTATTGTCTTCTAAGTACTGCAGTTAGCAATTACCGCATTTGGAAAAATATAGCAGAGAACTTGTTTGTTTGTTTGTTTCACATAACTTAGCAATTTTTTATTTTCACTCCAGTATTTGCAATCCTACACTACCTTTAATGGTTTGGATAAACTGCAGGCCTAGTTGTGGTATCAGACCAGTTGGCATGACACCACTAACACAAAATGTCCTAAGATTTATGTCAATGTAAGTGGTATCAATGTCAAGGTCTAACCTTTTCCCAGCTAGGTGACTCAGGGTAGTTAGGGTAGATAGTTCCAATTGCTTTTTTGCAGGCATTTTGGCAGGACAGTACAACCGTTCATTTATGGTGAAACTAAAACGTTCTGATGAGATGTGGGGTCGGGTCCATGTGTGCTTCTTGGAGTAAAACGTTTGGAGCAATGCATTAGAATGCTTTTGATATGACGTGTGCAAATCAGAACAGATGACAGTTCTGATTTCTGAGCAGTCCTAGGGCACTTGCCTTGTTTTAGTTTCTCTGTTTCCATATTGCTATTGCAGTCAAACACAATTGTCACAATTAGCCCTGAATAGTAAAGCCATGTCAATGTCTTGCATAAATACAATGATCCCTACAGCAATATGTAAAACGTCTCTTTTCACATCTCACAGCTTCTGTGTTGACTTCTGCGGTATTGTAATTAAGTCTAATTGAGTAGACTTACGGAGTTACACTAATGGTTATGTATAAGTACATGTCCCCCATAGCTATTTGTTCAAGGCATTCTTCATATCATTTAACTTGCTTCAATTATGCATATTATAATTTGCCTACTGATGTTTTTGCATGGTAATTTTAAAAAAGTACATGTGACCTACAGGATTTTTAATATTATTAACTTAAGATCTGAAGAGATTTGACATATGACTTTGTTTCTTTCCACTACTTTTTAACTCAACTGGTATTAAAATTACTCCCTGCATTTAAAAACATCTTTCAAATGTACTTCAATTATAACACAGTTGATACAACATAATGAGAAAATAGATTAAATAAACATTTTTCTACACTTCATATAACTTATTTAGAAAGTTTTGAAAATTAAAATCTTAGAACAGTCTTTATATGGAAGGAAATTCACTATTTTAGGCCACAATTAGAATAAAAAAACATTAACATGTATTTCTTACCTTAGTCCCACAAACTATATTTTGAAGACAAGATATACCACATTGCCTAAGTCTTTGTTCTTCAGGAACTCTGCTTGTACAAGGTGAAATTGCTAGATTCAAGAAATGTTAAGCTGTTTAGTTAAAACTTGAAGAGCTTGCCTGAAGATATGCTTGTCTTCCTTTTTAATTCACTTTAAAAGGTACATTTTTCCCCACCAGAAAATTCAAACAGCATTCAGTCCCTACATGTAACTAAGTCCTGAAAATACAACAACCAACACCCAAAATCATGTGCACACTCCATAAATAAATTATCAATCTTCAGGTGTACCTCAGTGTTAGGAGTACTTCATTTCTTTGGGGTCTGGATTTGTCAAACCAGTGAAGGCAACTCAGATAAACACAAGTGAATAGCACCGGATTTTAACAAACCTATGGCATGTCTGGAAGCAAGTAGAATGCCTATCACTGACCAACAGCTGTAACTGAGGGCTACAGAGCCCCAAATCACAATTCAGCAGCTGATTGTCTGAAGAGTTTCCAGACAGGAAGAGACAGAAGATGGCCTACAGACTGCTAACAGAACAGCAGCAACATGGGGAAATGCCCAAAAGCAACAAAATGACAGAAGACTGTATCTGGGGTGAAAAACGCACAGAGAAGTGTGGCATATCTGAACTAACACCTGTGTGGAAGTTGAGTACCACAATAAACACTGCAGTTGACAGAGGTAAAGCAGGCCCGCACTCTGAGTACATCCATCCAGACCTCTTCCATCTGAGGATGCCCTTGCAAAAAAACTGCAAGACTTTAAATTAAAAAAAAAAAAAAAAAAAAAAAAGATTTTGTCTGAAAAAAAAAAAAAGGATTTTTTCCTTTAAAACGGAGAAAGCTCGAAGCAACTATAACAGACATGAAAATTAGAATTTATACAGACATCATGTGTGTCTTTGCTTTCACTCAACTCAATACCTTCCTGAGGAGCAGCAATCTCTGTCACCAGACATTTTCAGACATGGAAATGTTCTGGACAGCTTCTCAGTGCCTCTCCTGGCCATCCTGCAATCTTTGTGCAAGAGATGAAGGCTCCTGGCTCTCTGCTGCAACTCCCCTGCTGGCCTAACCTTGCTGTTCCTCAAGCTCATAAACTCATTCCCTCAAAGATGCTCAGTGGCTCTCCTTATCTCATCCTCTCCTCTGCCCCTGCAGATCTCACCTCACACCACCTTCTAGAGGAACACATAGGTAAAACAAGTAAAATCTGTCAAATAATTGTTTTTTGTTTGTTTGTTTTGTTTGTTTGCTTTTGATTAAAAGGTTGCTGCTGAGTTGAGTAATTTACCATACATGTATTCATCCTCAAGGAGCAAAAAATAACCTTCAGATTCCAGAGGGAGCAGGGAAAGGGCTCGTGGATTTCTGAAACCCACCCTTGCTCAACACGGCCTTGCTCTCTCCGGGTCTATGCTATCCACAGCACTGAGGTGGAGACTAAGGAGATGTGAGGTTACAGACACAGATGTCCTGATGCTCTCTCAAAGAGAAGCCAAAGGCTCCTTAAAAACATTCAGCCTTAAATGCCTAGTACACACAGAGATGAGTAACCTACATCAGGGGAAGAATCTAAACTGAATTGAAATTAAGAAGCAGATGCATGAAGAAATTGAAACAAGCTGGTATTAAAAATGAAATAAAAAGCAGTAGAGGAAAGGAAAAAAGAAAAGACTGCTAGTAAGAAAAAGGAGAAAACATAAACCTAGCACTTTCCAAATCACCACTTAAATACCAGTAGTCTATCAAGTACACACCTGTTCTCCCCACACCCCTGCTGAGCACATGAAAAAAACAATTTGAAGAAATGGTAGCAAATGTGAAAATTGCAGGCCTATTCATCACAGCTACTGGAAGGGAGCAAAACAAACCAATAAGCCTTTATTTCTGAACAAGCACGTGACGACTGCATGTAGCACGCACACACAACCCCCCATCTTCCGCTACTTGTGGCTGTGTACCGAGCTTCATTCAAGCAATAAAAGCAGGAGTGTTTAAGTGATGCGGTGGTGCAAGAGGACCTACATTTACTATTCTAATTTTTATGGGTTCTTTTTATTATGTAAATATTATCCACATCAGATGCCTGAGCATATGGAAGGCAATGAGAGCAGAAACTATTATTGGGTCAGACCCTCCCAAATCACCTAACAAAACTGCTCCTCTCTGCTCTCTGCCTAAGACACAAGTGCAAGCCAGACAACAGGAGGATAGATAGATAGATGTTCCATTTGTCAACTATTGATAGAATGGCAAGACTTAATTTTTATTTCTCTAACAACATGATACGGGTTTCTCCTCTAGGGAGTCAATTTTCAGGAGATGCCAGATGTGTTGGCTTCATTACTGGACAATTATTACAGGCCAAATGTTAATGCTGAATCTTTTAAAATATATTTAGGGCAGGATCCCAAGCAAGCAGCAAGCAGCAAGTAGTAGTGGTTTCTAAGAGGTCATAGAGTGCAAATCACACACAAAAGAATGTTCAAAACAGCAAAGTCACTGGTATAAAATCCAGATAGCCTGGTGCAAAAGCTCAAAATAAAGCAAAAGGACATTGACAGCAATGCTTTTAGCTTGAGACTTTCACACTTGCACCACTAGGCTGTACCTTCCTGGACAAGAAAACTTGGTCCTCAAGACAAAGAACAAATCTGCAGACCAAAATGCTTAAAAATGGAAGCACAAATGAACCATATGAAAATTAATTGTGAGTGTTGTTCTTCTGGGTATTCATGTTGCAGGATTTAGATTTCACTGATAAACAGCTATGTTCTCCAAACGTACAAAGGAATAACAGGTTTGTTATCTCACAGAACTCTGAAGTACTTCTTACAGAAAGAATGATGAAGAAACATCACTCTGCTAAACTTATTTGACAAATACTTGAGTGCACAACTCTGGATGACAGTTATGTAACTTCCCAAGGTTTATGTATGGCCAACGGTTTTCAAAGGATGCAAATCAGCAAGCTTCTCAGATTAATTCAATCCCATGTGTCAATCATCTACAAAATGATTTTATGCCTTGAGGGGAACAAACACTAAAAAACTTCCACCCCTGGTGTGTTCTACTTCGTTTTGTTTTGTTTACTGCCTTTGCTATTGGTGCCTTACAGATGTTATTGTTCATTTTGGTATTTTTAAATCACTCTTTTTAAAAGCTGGCATGTGACTGCCCTGCAGTGAATAAGAGTAAGAAGCTGTCAGTTTGATAGGACTGCTTAGAGATTGCTCTTTCTCTGTGCTGTCATTGTATCGGAGATGCACAGAGCGACAAGAAAGCTACAGAAAAACACTCCTTAGCTATGGAACAACTCCCTCCATGCCACTGTTACTGTTGTTTTGTGTTGTGTTACTGGGAAGCTCCATTGTATTAGATGTTGTGCAAACCTGGAACAAAAGTTTGTCCCTGCTACTGAGTCCACACAGCATCAGTCATGAAATTAGCTTCACATCAAGGATCCTGGAAATGCACAGGAAATCAGAGAATCATAGAATATCCGAGTTGGAAGGGACCTACAAGGAGCATCGAGTCCAACTCCTGAGCCCCTAAAGGACCACCAAAAAAAAAAAAAAAGTTTAATATACTGTAGACACTACCGCGGGAATTGACCTCAGGAGGTCATCTCAGATATCTTTCTGCCAAAAGGTAGGATCAACTCCACCTGTAGCAGTTCCTGGTGATCACTGGCTCCAAGACACCAGCAGCAACTCTGTAGCATTCCCCAAATCCCATGATCTATTCCAGCATTTAACTACCCCAACAGTTACTGAGTTTTCCTGTCTTCTAAGCACAGAACTCACCTGCTAAGCCTATTATTTTTTATCCCAACAGTAGTAGAGATGAAGTAGATTCACTTCCTCTTTGCAAGTGATCTCACAGGCAGCTGAAAAATAATTTCATGTCTGCCCTCCAATTTTTTCTTCTCTAGCTAAAGCCCATTCCACACCTTTAAACTATGACCTGTGGTTCATGTTTTTGATACCTTTAATCATTCTTGCTCCAGTCTTCTAGGATCTCTCCAAACGAGTCCACAGCTTTGTTAGGATACATGCCCACAGCTGGACATGGTACTCCAAGGCCTTGGCAGTGTGAAGTAAAGCAGATGGACGCCTTATCTTGGTTTTGGGAAGCTTGCCTTTCTCTTGACAACATGACATCATTGACTCGCATTCAGTTTGTGAGCTATTACCATCTCCAGATTGTTGCAGTAATGATTAATTGTGCAATCCATTATTCCTACATACTGAACCTTGCTTGCATGTATCCTATTATACTGCATCCCCTCTTTTTCACCTTTTCTGCAAGTTCTCATTTTTTCTTATTACTGTTTCCAATCTTCCCATATGCTTCCTACTTCCAAGCCACACACTTGTGTAGGCAGTGATGAAGTTCATCCCTTTAGTGTTAGCCTTCAAATCCTTCCTAAAAAGGTCTTTAATTCACATTTATCAGAACAAGTCTAGTTTCTATAACAGCCATCACAGCACAGCCGGCAGGGCTCCATCCCTGCTTTCCCCAGCAGGCTTTGCTAATGGTACCTTTTCTGGAGCAGCAGCAGGGGCATTACTGAAGTTATCCTATCAAACGTAATGGGAATGCTGCAGACAGTGATTTATAATGACTAACACTGTTGAGAAGAAATTTACGATACAAATTGGGGTAGAGACTTCAATGTCTTTAACGCAATAGCTTACAGTTCTGAAGAGAGATCTGAAGGGTGAGGTCTCAACAGAAACACATTAAAAAATCAGCACCTTGTCTTTGGCAGGGAAGTGAGTGATAAACACGACTGACTAGAGAATTTATAATTGCAACAGGCACAAAAAGGTCCTCCAGACTGGGCTCTCTTGTTATTCAATTATTATATGGACTTCAGTATCTTTCTAAATGGATCTTTTTACTATGAGAAACCAGTTTAAATACCAGAAATACTAGCACATTTACTGCTGCTCTTTACGGTATAATAGTCACTTTGTGACTTAGGAAAATGAGTCTTACAGGAGTTCTACTGAGCTGGGAAGTTGAAATGGTCAAGTTGCATTACTGTGAACTTATCCCTTTTATGCTTTGCTGTTCAAACACTGTGTTTCAGTAAGGACCTAGTCCTGTGTAAAAAACACAAAGCTAAGAACACTAGATCATTCCTTTAGGATTAATTAATTTGACAGAAACCAATGAATGTATTTTAGAAATAGCTGCAGGCAAATGTTAATAGGAGATTAATCTTTCATGCCTTTGAGAACTTCTTAGACAAAATGAAGATACATTCAACTTCCCCCTGAGTTCCAAATGTGAACAAGATCTCCTAGTTTACATACTAACTTTTGTGATAAGTGAGACATCTATCAAAATGGATACAACTTTTGCCCAGAGCAACAAGATAATACCTCATTGTTAAGCCATTTAACACCAGCAGCAAGAATTTTAGTAACAAAGCTTATAATAATTGCCTCTTCAGGTGGGACATGAAGAGAACTGTCAGACTTGCTTCTCAGTCTTCTGTTTTGTCTCCTCTGAAGCTCATAAGAAAACTCTTTTGCAAGAAAAACAGACTATTTTTGATTCCTTTACGGCAATGAGACAGTCCCGCTCTCATTAAATTCAGTAACGAAATACTTCATTTCAGTGGCTGGAGAAAGAGGCCACTTCTTAGAATGCTGACAAATCATGCAGGGGGTGAAAAGCAGCAGTGGTAACTGGTAACCTCAGCTCTGATAGCCCTGGTCTCTGACAACTTGTTGCTTCTCACCTGCTGAGGTGTCAGGTACCCATCAGACCCCGTGGGACACTGCCCAGCCCAGGCAAGGGCTCCTCCTGCACTGCTCCCACCAGCTGGCCACCTCCCGGGGGGGCCCAGGACTCGTCCTCTCTCCATTTAATTCAAGAGCAGACTTGTGTACCAGCACACTGTCTTTTCCAATCAAGAAAGAGTTCCCTAACTTGCAAAGAATAGGTAAGGCGTAAAATACACATGGTTTGTAAACTACACATGCTGTGAAACGCATTTAATGCACAAAGAGTTCCTCTTTTTACAGCACTGGGACACTGAAATCTCCTGCTACCAGTTCTTGTACCATAACTTTAACAATAATGCCTTGGCATTTCATGAAATACCTGCAACTTCAGTTGATGTCACTCAGTGACAGAGTATAAAGATGGTGACAAAGTTGTCAAGCAAAATGGCTGGCTTTGCATTATGACTGCCTTTTACATGTGTGCATGTGAGATTACCAACACCATACGTTTTGAACAACAGCATTGCACCCTAAGGCTTGGCAAACATACTTCTCATTACTCTCATCTCTTTACAAGGTTCGTCCCACTGCAGAAAAATAAACATTTGTATTCACTCTCTCTCCAGAAATAAAATCACACAAACATCAAGATGATGCAGGTGTTTAAGATGCTGACATATCATGTCAAAGAAGGTTAAAAAGATTTATCCATCAGAAGTAATAAACAACTTCCTTGATTAGCACAGGCCTATAAACGCAACTCACATGTTACTGATTTTCAGTAGTTTCTGTTCTGTGATTAATTGTTTACATGGTGTTCAGTGCTACGCACTAGATAACACATTATTCTTAGTGTTACAACAATATGCTCTGGTGACATCTTTTAGCTGTCTACACTTATTGCAAGCGGACTTGGCAAACATTTCTTGAATGTTTATAATGTTTGCTTGCTCCTGAGTACAATGTTAAAAATTCAGTTGGTAGAGATTTTAAAGCCCATTTTTGTAGCACACTCACTAGTCCTCTTGCATTGCTCTCCATTATTAATTTCAGATTAATTTTACCCTCTGGCTGTATGCAGTTAATGGAACTCCCTGTACAAATACCTGAAGCAAAATGCTGTATTTACAGCAGTTTACAGGCAAATTTATCTACACTGGCAAAAATCAGAACATTATTAAAATCTATGCGTTAGTCAGTAAAATACTGAAGCATCTTACCAAAAAAAGTCCAATATGCATATTGTATTTCTGTGATACAGCTCCAGGCTCAGTGAGCCTTTTGTTTTGTTTGTTTTTTATCTACAGCAGGATTGCCTTGTCCATCTGAAGCACCGTAACAAACCATGTACTTTTCTGCTGTTTTCTAAATATTTTTCCAGGGTCCAATATCCAAGTACAATAAAAGTAATGCCACATTCAAAGCAAAACTGTGTGTCTGTATTGACCTTTCTTATGCCTCATGGTTCTTTTCCCTTACCTTACTCTGAGTGCTTTTCATCAGAGAGTGGAGGAGAAGCAGGCTGTCTGTGCAGCTATTTACACATTTAGTGGACAGACCACTGACTCACAAACCTGCTTTAGATAAAAGGTGATCATCCTTTCCTTCACATCACAATAAGGCAGCCCAAGAAACTGTCTTGTTGTCATTTATGCTGTAATAACAGTGAATACACAGGGAATGACCGTTAAAGATTGGGGTCTATATGAGTACCTGGTGTAAGCAGAAAGGAGATATACTTTTATAAATTACAGTCGAGGAATGGGCTTCTGGCTCTTTTTCATAAAGACTGACTATTTTTTTCAGGTTATCTATTTGACAGGAAAAGAGTATCTACCATCTCCTAACCTGTTTCTTAGATCAATCAGGTACTCACATGTAATGGCAAAGAAGGAGAAGAGCCAAACAGGCATGCCTGAGGACTCTTAGTAATGGTTTATGCTAAAAAGAGACACAAAGGAGGAAAAAAAAAAAAAAGCCAAGAGAGAAGTTATCCAGGAGTCATTCTCCACACAAACAGGCCCAAGTCTTCAATGTGATAGCAGAATACTAGAGAAGTAAAGATATCAAACAGTGTTGGGTAACCGGAAAAAAGGCAGAGGACTGAAAATGTCAATAGCGACACAACATTTCTGGCTTCAGAGGCATATAAAACAACAGAATGGTAATCATGGGGTCTATGTGGTCCTTCTGAAATGAAGAGCAAAACAACTCAGGTAAGGCCGAATTCCAAAAAAAAAAAAAAAAAACATAGACGGGATCTGTGAGTCACTATAGTGAAAGGGAAATGGTAAATCTCTGATATGCCTTGTCTTTCCTCTGTCCTCCACATTAAGTATTCACTGAGCCCAGTTAGCCTCAGAATATCCTTGTGTATCTCCCAGGGACCCTCTTTCGAATGAGGAAGTATTTCTACAAAACGAAAACATCTCAGTTACTATCTTACCATAAAGAATGTGGATGAAAGGCTAAAACTGAGTTGAAAAAATAAATGTCACTTCATGAGAGTAGAATTGCTAGGCAAAGAGAAACAAAAACAGTGATGGGGACAATTCATCTTTGGGGAAGGCACTGAAAATTCCATTGGTTGCAAAACACATGAGATAATTTCCCAACTTCTCTCTCTCAATGAATGAGCAAAGTAGTTGCTCTATTTCTTCCTGACATTATAATTCAGGTAATAAATAATATGCTAACTTTCCCAATTTCTTAACATAAATAATATGAGAAAGATTCAACAATTAGAAAGCTCATTTATAGAAATCAACAGATATAGTTCCTGCTCTGTTTTCTGTTCAGGACAAGGAGTTCTCCAGCTCACATGAAGCTTACATTCACAAAGTCAGGGGCTAGCAGAGAAAACATGTAGGTCCTGTTCATACAGATCACAAGTTCTGAACTCTAACCTGTTGTTCTCAGCTAGGTAAATTAAATAAGAATTGTGTTACCTATAGAATCTACCAATTCTCTTCAAAGGTCTGATGTCCACATCATTTCTGAATTTCTGCTGCCACTTCCTGGGTATAATATGAAAACTAGAGAAGAACAGCTTGAAGAACAGAAGCACGAAGCATGTGCTAAGCATTTATATTTATGCAATATTTCAAGAATTTGTTTCCCATCTTAAACCAGGATTAGCATTCAGGGCAAAGAAAGTGAGATGGACCTGGAAATCTCACCAGCTTTTTCTCTTGCTTTCTAACTGGCTAGAAGACTCTGTTAGGGAGTCTGAGACCACAGCCATATGGCCAGTAATGACAGTCTGTTCAGTGTCATCCTGTACATTATTCCGAAACATGCAGGTTTTCATAACAAATTATTATCTGAACATTGTCAGTTAAATAATATACATGCTACATAAGCGAGAGAAAAATCAGCATCTTTTATATTTTTTTTCCTCCCCTTTGGAATATTACATGGTTCAATACATAAATATAACTTCACGGTTACTATTCTTTTCTGACAGTGAAATATGAAAGGATGTATTTTCCTCCATGCGGATGCAGATTTCAAGGGCAGTGAATTTCATGCTTTTCATTGCCAGAAAATTGTTGTGATCTGAATACATTTTTAAAAAATTACCATGCTAGCAAGTGATTAAGAAAGAAAACATCATGTATTGGCAGCAAGCAAATGAAAAGCAAATAATAAAGATGGTTAGAAAAGCAGCTCAAAGAATTCTAATCCCTTTCTAAATTAAATCATTAAAAAAAAAAAAAAAAAAAAAAGTAAATGCCTAGAACAGAAAATAGTGACATGTAGCTTGTCCTGGCCTTTCTCCCCAACCCACAACATAATTCAATTTACTGCCTTGAAGTTACTCCTGACTTACCGAGGTGCAAACAAGATCAGAATGAGTCTCTGAGCATCTGCCTCAGGGTGAACTCTCAGCCGCTGAAATATTAAGAACAGAAGTTGCTGCAATCCTGTACGTCCTCTGCAGCACGGTGCTGACTAAAGCAATCATGAACCCATCATAACTTACGAGATCTGACGGCTTATGGTTGTTTTGTGTTGTCACAGCTTTAGCAAGGAACCACAACGTATACTGGTCAGTGTATCTCTAAGTACAACATAAAAAGATACACACTAAAATCATACCAGTAGCAACCCAGGGCTTAAGTTAGAGCAAGAAATTTACTTGCAGTTTACACAATGAAATCTTCTAGGCTACAGTCATTCTTAGGCCACCTGCAAGCCACCTGACAAGCTCTCATGATGAGCAGAACCTGAGTTACAACAAACCTCTCCTACCAGAGGCTGTACCACTGCCCCAGGTCTTCTTGAGGACCTGGGAGACACTGGGAGCTGCAGTAATTAATTTAAGACCCTGGGCTGCATTACTTGGATTGCACCCAACTTATTAAGGAAAGTGGTTGTTCTCCCTTTTTGAGACCTGGGAGACCACACCTGCAGTATTCCACTCAGTTTACGCACCCAAGTACAAGAAAGACACTGACCAAGAGGAAAAAGTCCACTGAAAAGCCATAAAGATGGTCAGGAGGGATGAGACACAGAATGCGCAAGAAGTACCTGAGCAAATTGGGCTTAGTCAGCCTGAAGAGCAGTCTAAGGAGGCATCTAATTCCTTTACCCAACTACCAAACGGGAGTTTCTAGAGGACAGTAACGGACTCTGTGAGGTACCCTGCCAAAGGATGAGAGAAAGTGAAAAGTTGTGACAAGTGAATTTACAATAAGCTGTAAAGAACAAAGTTGTTCACCAAGAGCGTAGCCAAATACTGAAACAGTTTCCCAGGAAATCTCTGGGACCTTCACCTCTGGATGGAAGCCCCAAGCAACCTTAATGACTTTGAAATGGACTTCATTTTGAAGTTGGCTCTGCTTTGACTGGATGGTTGGACTAGATGATGTCACTGCCAATCCAGATTATTCTGTGACTTCAACATCTGCTGTCCTTGGCAGCTCACTGTCACCTCAGACTGACTGTACATGCTTGGATGCTGTTAATGTCTTTTAACATTTCATCATCATGATCCAATTCTACCTTTTCTTACAAAAAGGGCAGCAGCTACAACCACATCTCACTGGCTCCTCTTCCTTCACTTTTTCTCACTGATCTCACAGCCACTGTTATACCCCTCCTTGGTAGCACAATCTCTAGAGGTTACATGTATATCTGTGTGGAACAGGGAAGGTTTGGGACCAAAAAGCTGAAACCATGCTGACAAACAAATGTTCTCTGAGTCACAAACACTTCCTTGCTGCCATCCTTGCTTCCTGGTAGAATATAAAAGAGTCAATCGAAGATATATTTCTTCTAAACAATTTTTACAAGAAACAGTTTCAATGGGACAAAGCATGTACTTCTTAAAGACAACTTTTTATAAACATCAGTGGCAATTTTTTAGAGGGTTGTAATTTGTTTTTTTTTCTAAGATTTTTTATTTATTTATTTATTTATTTATTTTTTGCACAGATTTCTACAATATGTACTGAATGTAAAAGATAGTGCCAATGACCAAGTGAGATGTGATCAGCAGGGCTGGAGATGCAGATGAGATTCTCTGCCCCATCAGACTGCACTGCAGAGCAAAGCTCAGCCTCAAGAGCTGAGGCACCGGCCTGGCTGCCAGCTGGTAAAATTTACACTGGAGTCCAGTTTTGAACAGAACTAGGTAACTGCTATTTTCATTTACATACTTGTCTACCTGGGGGTTTGTATGCACACACACATTGGGAGTGCGTGTGTACACCCTCCCATGTGTGCCACTGTGAAGGACACATGCAGACAGGCTTGTTGCACAGCCAGCAATTTCTTTCTGCTTCAAAATTATACCTCTCAGCAACACCATCACTCAGTATGTATCCAGACTGGAATGTTAATAACCACGGAGTTTGGTCTAGTTTATAATCAGTGTAGCACAATCAAATTTATCATGATTGCAAAAATGAGATGGGCCCTTATAGAGGTGATTTCCCTTGAATCTGAATCTGTAACTACAAAACTTGTCCTACCTTGTTGTGTTATCATTTTTCCAAAACAATTATTCTAGACATGTTGTCAAAATAACAGTCAATCAGCATCTCTACTCCCTCTCACAATTTCCAGAACTAATGCATTTTCTTATGCTTGTTTTAGCAATGAAGAAAAGCAACAATAGCAACAATACTTCCTACAGCCCATTAGGAAGGGAAGCACTTTTTAACTCGTTGGTCACCAAATTCCATCTGAATCCAGAACGTGAATTGCTAGGTGAACTATTTGCCTAACCTTGAGACTTATCAGTCTGTGTGTAACACAAACCAGTATGCAAAGCATGCATGACACAGGTCCACCAGATTACTCCTGAGACATCCATGAAGAGAGGGAGCCTTTTGTCCTGTGTGTGCTGCACAGTTATCACCGGCATTTGCATGAGGAGAAAATCCAGGAAGGCGTTTGTCTGGGGAAGACACAGCTGAGCTGTTTGGAAAGGATTCACCTGGGCTTCATTGCTGCAGTGTCCCTGAATCGGAACAACTTGGCAGCCATAAATACGCAGCAATAATGTGACACTTTTGAGAAGCCCATTAACCTACTGCAAGGCTGAGAATTAAGCATGACCATAACTAAGTTGAGGACAAGAGGTGTAGAAAACCTTTAACAGCCAGAAATTCATTTACTGACACCTATGTTTTAGGGTGGCTGGCCAAAGCTGTTACGGCATGACACTGCTTCTCCCCCTGGAGAGCTGTGGCAGTTTGGAGCTGGTGGGCAGGTACAGCACTGGGGCACGGCAGTCACACAAGCAGAGAGGGGAGGCAAGGCCCGTTCCCCTCAGACGGGCTGGGGGACACCGCATGAGAAGATTCCAGTGGAGTTTGCATCTCCAATTTGCCTATTTCCTCTTTCATATAGATTTCATTTTTGTCCTGTACAAGGCACAACAGCAGAAAAATATCACACCTGGTTTTCTTGCTCGTTAACATCCCCATGACAAGACACCAACTGGGTATTCCTGGCTAAAGGGCTCAGGCCTTACAGGGAAACCTCCTCAGAGGCTGTCCCGGGATCAGACTTCCACAGCTTGCTCACAGGCCTCCTGCATTGACAGAAACCCTGCCAGGTATATATGAAATTTCAATCACACACTGAAAAACACACCCAACTCAGGAAATATATTTCCAGCAGGAGACCTTTTCTCCATTAACACTAGTGACAGGACCCGCGGGAACGGGGTTAAGCTGAGGCAGGGGAAATTTAGGCTTGACATCAGGAGGGGGTTCTTCACAGAGAGGGTGGTTGCACACTGGAACAGGCTCCCCAGGGAAGTGGTCACTGCACCGAGCCTGTCTGAATTTAAGAAGAGATTGGACTGTGCACTTAGTCACATGGTCTGAACTTTTGGGTAGACCTGTGCGGTGTCAAGAGTTGGACTTGATGATCCTTAAGGGTCCCTTCCAACTCAGGATATTCTATGATTCTATGATTCTATGATTCTATGATCTAGAAATATTGTGCCTTTTTTTAGTCACAAGGGCAACAAAAATAATCGAGGGGGAAATACCCTCTAATTTCCAATTGATTTGCACTTGGCATTCAACTATTTGTTTCCTATTGATTGAATACTTACCTAAAGATAGATTTGCTTAAGCACCTGCTTAACAGCTTTCCTAATTCCAGAAATATAGGATGTTTGTGAACACATTGCACAGCACTAGTTCTCCTGTTTGTTTTTTTTACTGGTAGGAACTGGAATTTCCATTCTGCAAGAGACTTCTCATTATGAAATATATTTTTGATACTAGCAATAAAAACACACAATTTTGAGCAGAATGAAAATATGTTAACAATCTTTGTCACTATACAGGGAGACAAGGGAAAGGAGCCAGAAAGCACATCAGATTGGGATTTGCCTAGTTATATTTGAAGGCTGCAGGTAGCTTAAAATACCCCTAGGACACTGGAAAGCACAGAGCTGCTAGTGGAGGTCCCAGACAGCCTGTGTACCTTCCAGGCTGCTGCATGGCAAGAACCTATTGGGCAAACCTGCTTCTTAACAGTGCCGAACCTAGTGTCAACAGGATTCACACAATGCAATATAGGCAAATCACTGTTTTCCAACTGGAAAGGAAAATTTCCGACCAGGGCTTCTTAACTGCTTGGAATTGTTAGCACCCCATGGAGGCGGTTGCATTTGGAGCTCACAGAATATCACTGCGAAACTTGAATCATTTGCAGCATTATTTATATATATATATTTTTTGGAAACAAGTCTCTCTCTCTCTCTCTCTCTTTTTTTTTTTTTATTAGCACAGAAGTTCTGAGAACCCAGTTTCATTATTTCACATTCAAATGTTCCCAGGCCAGATGTGTGTAAGGGGCAGAATGAGCTGCTGTAAACTTGACTTTTTAAATGACTTTTTACTCAATTTTCTTCCCAGTATTCACAGCAATGAGCTTATTTAAATGGAGTAGCTTATTAAACTGCCTAGGACAGAAATAACATTAAGATGATATAAAGGTGAAATGTAAAATGATAATCCACCCTAAGAAAGCTACTGTGAGTCATTTAAACTAGGCAATGTTTTACTTTTTTAATTAATTCAAAAAATATTCCTTTTACAGCACTAAGTTTTCACTGCAAGTAAAAACTATGGCACACTGAAACAGGACTGTGGTTAATAATTAGAGCTAGGGCTAAAATCTGCAGTCCCCACTGAGGTGAAACACACAGTTTTTACACCCACCAGGCAATGTCTCCCTGTAGAAACGAGCATACTGCGATTTGGGCTGAAACTGATTTTGTTCTGCTTTTTTCTTCTCTTTCCTTTTTTTTTTTTTTTTTTTTAATATAACTCCACACTGTAAAACAGTAAGTGAGAAAGACTTCAATAATCAGGAGGATCCCAGGATTAAAAGAAAGTATTTCAAAACAATAACAATGGGAATAAATTGCAACTGATGAAAAATACTTTAATAGGCTTATTTCCCCCACCTATAGAACAGACTTCTATTTTCTCCTTGAATTTGAGTGATAACTTCATTACACTTTCAAAATGAAAGCTAGTTGTCATTTTCACTTTTTTAGTAACAAATATTAATTTTGGCACCAGAGAGTCGTGGGCTCAGAAAAGGCTGTCTCATGGAACATGTCTTTTTTAAAACACCTCATTCATTTTCACCTTCTACAGCTGCAATGGAAACCTAAATTCCCAGTTTTACTCTCCACTGACAAGAACAAGTACCTTCCTGGAAAGTGAACTTGTCACAGAATGTATTTTAAAATGGTAAAGCAAGAAAGATCTAGGTTGTTCCTCCAAGGATTTGGCTACAACACAAGTCAGGAGTTAACTCAGATCTCTTTGGCTCCAATGCAGTGGAGCCCAAGAAATGAATAATAGAGATCCAATTGAGGAATTTCCCTTTTCTCCAGTGGACCAGCAAGACTCAAAGTTATTCTTATGCTGACTTTAAAACCTGCATTAAAAAGCAGGATGTGAAAACAATGGGTGAAAGGTACTGTGACACCTAGTCATAGTTACTTGATTGAAAGGTAGAAAAAAGAAAGTGGGTGAGCGCTCTCCCTGTAAAAAGAAAGCTTATTCTATGAAATGCAAGTGTCTAAGTACTGTTCCACCCACTGAGCAGGAGATGAAAATGGCTAGGAGGGGTAACTTCCGCATTAAGTTTTACTATTACAACTTTTGTCTTACTACATATAAATAAAACCTTTAGGCATATTTATTCTTCCCCAGCTCTGTACTCTAAATACCCAAATGGACCATTTCTCTCAATTTTTAGCAGCCAAATCTGCTACACATCATTATTTCTAGATTGCACGTATAAGCTACATCCTCCATTTCGGTTGCAAGGCTTGGGCTGAAGGAATGGTGGTAATAAAATGACCGCTACTTTAATATGAATGACACTAGCTGATTAGCTAATAGGTATCATTCACTGGCCTTTCATTTGTCAATAGATATCCTGCCCTTCCTCACTCAGCAATGTGCTCTGGCAAGTGTATGACTGATACATCTCACACAGAACCACTCTGAGCTTTGCTACAAGTAAAAAAACGTTGTCCAGCAAGTTGCCTGCTAATTCCAGATACTACTTATCACACTTAAAAGAGGAAAACAAACATGGCTGTTAAAACAAAGGTCATTTTACCATCAGTTCCTGCTTCTTCATTGCTTTCAATCATTTCATCCCTTAGAGTTCACTCTTGAAGCTCAAACATTCTGGCCTCAGTACAGCAAAAGACTTACCTGTGGATATGTAATTCACTCCACATTAAATGCCGTTATTCTCTCACCCAGAGATACATCTTCCTCGTGTACATTTTTATTTTCATAGTTATTTCCTCAATAGATGATTAACAGGCCATTGGAAATAAAAGTTCAAATGTATCTGCAGTCAGGTGTAGACAGTAATTAGGAGTTCTGCTTTGAAAACCAGTGGAATTTTAGATAGCCTTTAAGGGCAGTTTTCCCTTCTGTCTATCTCACATATCACAAAATAAATTAACCTTACATGGGACCATAAACACTCACATATAAAACTCACTGTACAATTACCTTAAAGGAGGCTATAACGAGGTGGGGATCAGTCTTTTTCCAAGCACCAAGTGATAAAATAAGAGGAAATGGCCTTAAGTTGCACCAGGGGAGGCTTACATTGGATATTAGGAAAAAATTCTTCACTGAAAGGTTTGTGAAGTACTGGAACAGGCTGCCCAGGAAGTAGCTGAGTCACCATCCCTGGAGGTCTTCAAGAAATGTGTAGATGTAGAGCTTAGTGACGCGATTTAACTGTAGACTCGGCAGTGCTAGGTTAAAGGTTGGACCAGATGATCTTTTCCAACCTAAATGATTCTATGATTCTATATATAGAGCTAAAAGAAGAACCTGAGGAAACTTCTAAAATATAGCCCAGAAATTCCTCATGTATTAAAAAAAAAATCCTAAAATAGCTTTCTGATGTATAAAAGAAATTGATTGTTAGAAAGTAAAGTATTACAAAAAACTGCTCCTTGGCATCATTCCAAAGTAAATTTTAAATCCACTATGTGTTTTCATACTACTAATGTACATTCATACTTATCACTATTTCCAGACTTACAAATGAAGTCCACATAGCTAAGAAATGAAAGAAAGAAAAATCTTGTAATAGGTTTTTCAAAATTTAGTTTGAAATTATCTCAGAATTCACAAGGACAATAGTCCTCATGTCACAGACAAAGTCTTCAAACGTTGACAACTAATGGAAATGAAATGTCCTGAACCTCACAATACTTTATCGGCTATTTTAAAAAATAGCCTGAAGAGCAGCACCTCTCTCAAACAATTTTTTTTTTTAGTCAGTCAGCATTAAGGAAAATACGTGGGGGGTTTGTTTCTTTTTCCCTCTGACATTTCAGAATGGTGCTAGTGAGTTTATCTACAAAATTCAAGCTCTGCATGGAAATACAGACCAGATCCAACAAGCACCTTGCTCAGGAGGAACAGCTGGCTCATCCTTCCCATGATACCTGCTCAGCCTTGCAAGCAAGAGTTGTGCTCCCTCAGAGTTGCTGTGCATACCAGGTGTACAAAACACCAAAACCCAAACAAAGATGGTCACCATCAGGCATCTGTCAAAAGCTTTAGATTAAGAAATAATGCCACTAGTTACCCCTAGGGAAAAGTGGGACTTCCCACACTAGTCTTCTACTAACCTAAGGCAGAACATACTCATCCGATTTAAAGCAATCTCCCCACATGGATCAATTTGTACAAGCAAATAGCTCGAATTCATCACCTGAAGGATTCCACACCAGGAGGAAGCTCTGCCTTGTGGTCTATTCATCCCCAACACAAAACATCTGTTCCCCTACAGCAGAGCTCTATAGATTTAGAATATGCAAGACGGCAAACACGGTAACAGTGAAAGTCAGTGGTGTATTTGGACCAAAATGGAGTATTTCATCTTGCTGGAACTTTCTCTTACAAACACACGTGCCATGAAAGCAACTCGGCACAATAAATTTCATTTAAAAGAGTGAGCCCAACTAACTATGAATGCACAATGTCTGAGGGTCATAACTACAGTAATAATAAGCATCAGGCAATATTTTCCAGGACTATGCCCTAATTTTGACTTTTTGGCTAAACTGTTTCTTCACCATCTGTTTTAAAATGATCCTCACGGGTGACTGGCTTATTAATAGACACCTTTTGCATTTTTTACTTTCTATTAGAATTTAAATGATGTTAAATTAATTACTTTTTTCTTTTTGTAAGTAGGTGATAGTAGCTCCTCCCAGGAAGAGGCTGATAAGCTTCATCAGTCATTTTGCAACAGTCTCATAACAAAGTCAAAGTAGGCTATAGCTTATGTTTAGCATCAATATTAGCCTAACATGCAAGAGAAATTTTAAACATCCTTGTAACTTGTGATGCACTGAGATACAGGTACACAACCTGGCAGATCTTGGATAGCTCTTTTGTTTATAACAACCTGCTAAAAAGTCCATGAAGTGATGGGGACATGCAGTCAAACAAACCCAATTTGTCACTCCTCGTGCAAGAAGCTGGGGTTTTGAGCACTAATTAGCTATGGCAGGGAGTACCTTAGACTCAGCATGCACAAGGTACTTACAGCCAAGAGATGACAGGTAAAGAAACCTTTACAATTGGAAGGAAAGTATCTCTAATCTGGCTACCCCAACTGGCTAACTATGCAAGCTTTTCGCTTGCAGAGAAAGGCAAGCGAAACACAGACACTGTGTGGGAAACAGACCCCAGAGGGGAAAGCTATAGGGCAGATGTGCTCTGGCCAGCTGTCTATTCCCTGAATTGCACCTAGGAGGATACGCAGCTTTCTCTGCACATGATTTACTGTTGCTTGAAAAATGAAGTAACAAAACAGACAACCACAAAGATAGGAAGAAAAAAAATCACCTAAATGTGTGAAAAGTAACACTGCCAAGACTTCACTGTATGAGCAGCTGTACAAATACAGAATTGAATGACAGACCTTGTACCCCAAAGAGCTTGCTAAGGCTCTGAGGCATTACAAATAGCCATTAATAATTTGTCCAGTATGTGGTGCACACTTAGACGGAGGATGTGCAAGACAGAGTGGTGATAAGAAGGCTCTCGTGAGGTTCAATACAGAACACTTGGATCTGATGCTCTGAACACTGTATTCCCCACATGGCCATGTGTATGTTGTGTTACCAACACCGCTCTTTTTTTTGCACTATAATGTCTAAACAATGCTGGGGGAATTTCTTTGACTTTAGAGCTTTTCTCACACAATCTGCAAGAACGGAAGGTAGAGAAAGAAGGGCAAGAGGTGAGGGGTACAGGGAAGAATCAAGAGGAAGAAGAATTGCAAATCCTTTCTGATCAGTCAGAATTCAGAAATAGCCAAGTGTTTCTAAAGGTTCAAAATGACATGCTTGTCAGACCACCAGCAAGTGTTATTCTAGATGGGGTTGTAGTTGGCAATTGCACTGCCACGGGAAATTCCAGCCCAGATGCTGTAAATCCTGATCAACGTCCTCCAAGGTTACAAGGGCCATGCTTTCCTTCTCTGGAGGAAAAGAAGAAAAGCACGACACAAAGCAAAACAAACAAACAAACAAAAACCATACCCATTTTCCTCCTGCTTTTTCCATACTGAAAACCATACTGCATTTTCCTCCAGTAAACCTTTGGGAAAAGAATAGGAAAAACAGCGGCCAATTTATATGCACTACGCAAGCAAAAGAAGAAATCCAAACCAATCCTATGAAACATTTCATTCACAACACTGAGCAACAGCTACTAAAAAGTATCTCCCACCACAGCTTTACTAGAGTCGGAGGCAGGCAGCTCTGAGAAGCACTCAGGTCGTCTCTCACCAGAGAAAAATAAATAACGATTCTGTGTGGCACTGATAGCCTCTAATACACTAATTACAGAAAATAGTAAAATACGTCCCGGAATTCAGAAGATGAAAGAAATATATTCTCTTATCTCTGTCATGTGACAGGACAGCATTCCCTCCACCCCCTTCTCCCCCATATTTTTCAGCATTTTGTTTAGTCTGTTTTAAATTTCCAAAGTCTGGTACTTCCCCAGCTTTCAAACAATTTCCTCAGAATGTTTCATTGGCTAAGATTGCCTGACGATGTTCAGATTAAATGTACGCTTTTCTCCATCTCAGTCACTCTGTGCTATATTTCATGGGAAGAAAAAAAAAAAAAAGAAAGAAAAACAGTTCTTTCAGCCATGTGCCCCTGACAAAAGGAACAGTTGCAGTGGTGTAGAGGACGTATTATGATATCCTGGAAAGCCATGGCATTGTGTGGCAAGTACCCACCTGTTGAGAGGGAGCCACTTTTCCACAGAGGGTGCAGTTTCCTGGAGGAATCTCTCACTCCTCCGTAGCCATACTATGACAGGTTTTTGTGACAACTCTCCATGCCATCAGTTTCACTTCGCTCCCATTGCCTCCCATGGGCTAGGTGCAGAAAAAGCTGGCCTTGCTGGAGCCTCCACAGTCAGGCTGTTTCTTGGCACTAAGAGCCACCTCGGATATACACAGCCTCTCTCACAAAGCCTCAAATGTTTTCTTCACATGAAAGGTCAGTAACTAGACAAAGTCAATATGTAAGAATCCTGCTGAATTAGTATTGAATTTCTCTGCTGTATTTCTGGTTGAAATTCAAGTCAAGAGAGGAGCGCTGATCCACACTTTTCTTACCATTCAGCTAAATTGCTGTAATGCATTTCACTGCTAAACCTGCTGAACCCTCAGGTGTGGTTGCATTTTAAGACTCCAGAAATTCACACATCAATGAGAATGTTTGCAGTGACCTGCTGCTGTTCTCCGTAGGAGTGAGGAAGTCTCTGATATTCCTCACAGCCTTTTGAAACCCATGACTATTTATTCATTACTTTAGTGCACAAGCCTCTTTAGCTTTTAACCTCTTGCCAACTACACAATTATTTTGCACATTAAACAGTCAGCAGCTAGGAACTGTTTACTCATTTCATACACCACTCCTGTGGTTTCACTTAGCCAGATGAACTGCTTTCCTAGCTCCCAACCAAGGATGCAGGAAAGGGCTCTACTGATGAAGGATTTAGGACAGTCCTAAATCCTTCCAAAGGAGGATGCACCAACTCAGTGGCAGATAGAAACAGAACAGGCTGCAGAAAGCCATGAGCTAGCGCAACGTGAGCCAGGAAGCTCACGCAGCTGAGCGCAGCAGCACAAACACAACTCTACAACACTGAAGCCCTTCTGGCTCCCCATTTCTCCAGCTGCAGTAGGGAAGGATAAAAGATGGGGAGTTCAGGGGGTGAGCTTTGGTCAGTGTGAAGCCAAAGGATGCTGCAGCATCAGTGATCACTGTCTTGTGGTTAAAGCGGTGACCCCTGCATCAGCTGCCCTTCCGCACAGCACTTCTGTGCTCAGGGTCTTTGTCAGTCATGTCCAAACAGACTGACAAAGTTCCAGGTTAGCAAAGCAGCCTAACTAGTTTCTCCTATATCCCGTGAATGAAATGAGGATGATTCACAAAATGCACATTTGCCTGGAGTTCAAAGTAGGAGTTAGAGACACCTCTATTATTTGCTAGATGGAAAGCCATGTATTATCTTAATATGCCTGACACATGGTTCACTTCTGACCCGCAAGGTACACGGATATTGCATACAATAACAGAAAAAAACAAAGCAGATGAATGTCATGATGGCTTGATGCTGCCTCTTGCCTAAAGCAATTTGATATAATTAGCCATCTCACAAGTAAAACCTTTTGATTTCATTCTTTCATCCATTTAAAATAAAAACTGTACACTAGCATGGAGAGCTTGTCATTTTAATACACTTTGATGTTTGCGAGCTTTGAAATATCATGTTCAAATTTGTATGTAAATTTGTGTTTCCAATTACATACTCATTAGTTCTTCTGGAACTTCATCTTAATATTCGCAAAATGTTTATAGCTTCCTCTGTTGTTTTCCTGAATTGCTTTAGAATGACACCCAATGTATAAAAAACAAATGAAGAAATCCATTAACACTCAGTAACTTTCTTAAACATCACATTTAATTTCTAAGGATGTTAATTTGTCACTTCAAAAAGTTCAATTATCTATGCACACACCATCTGATAGCATATTAAAAATCATAAGCAAATGGTTTTGCATCTATAGCATTTTCAGCCTCCAGAAATGCCCACCTCCATTGCCTCCTCACTTGAAATGCCGATAGCATTTTTCGCTGTCTTTAATGAATGTTTTGGTATACATGAAATACTAGCTCACATACTTTGATGGAGTGAAATCGGTATTACTGCCTAGACTTCAATGGAACAAAGCAAATTTACAGCAATGATGAATACCGATAATTTTTGTTTAGTTATCCACCACCATTAAAAACATGAACAACATTTTAAACTCAAGAGTGAAGTAAAAGCCTTGCTGTTAAAACAAATACACTAATCCCCACTGCCAGAAAAATCAACTTTTGGGTGAAACTTAGAGCTCACTGGTAAGTAATACACTAAATACACAGAATGAGAGGAGAGAAGGGCTGGGAGAGAGCACGAGGTCATCTGGGACCTGGCGCCACCCCACGTGGGAGACATATGGGCAGAAGGGAAACGCACCCTGGCAGATGCTGGTCTCACCTGTTCCTGCAGACCTCCCTTCCTAGAGACTACAGTTTCCCCAGGCTGTCACTATCAGATTTCTTCTACTGCTACTTTATAAACATTATTTCTCTACATGATGTGTCAGAGCCCCACAGTACTAACTGAAACAAAGGAAATCCCAAACTGATAATGCAGCAGCGTCCCATTTAAAAGGATGCAATTTGGAAGACAATCGCTGGGAATATTATGACCAATTAAGACAAATTTACTGTTACTGTACGTCAAAAAGAAACCCTGCAATACGTGCACAAGGGGCAGGGCTTCCCCTGTTCCTGCATTCGAAGTGGATACAGCTCCACTGGACCCCAATAAATGACAGCTTGCTCAACCTATCATCCTCTCCCTCCACTTCAGCTAAAACTTGCAGTCAACAGAACAGCAAAGAAATTACCAAGATAGAGGCTAACACCATCAAAATGAAACCACGTCAGCTTTTGTACCTATTACGTGCTTCTGATGTCAGCAAAGAACATTATAAGCAAGCATTACATCTGCTCATACATGTCACTATTCATCCTAGCAGGCCTGAAAACATAACAAGCTTCTTAGCACTAATAAATCTACAACAATATGTTAAGGGTTTTTTAATGACTTTAAATTAACGCTGATCTTCTTAATTAAACTTTTTTAATTAAGGAGTAAATCTGTGCATGAAACAGATCAATTTATTCTAGCATGCCACCAGCATACAAGATAGATATTACAGAAACTCTAGCAATGCAGATCTGCATCTTGCTCCTACAGAGCCAGTTCTCTTCCTACAGGCAGACGACAGTAATTGCAGTTCAGAGAGTGGCAGTTAAGTCAGATAAAATTTGTAGCACTATCTCAAGGTCTGACATTTGAAATGTGCAAGGCTCAGCAGAAATCTAAGAGTTAATTTTGAGAATTTTTGAAAATTAGGTCTTGGACATTTCTCTCTTTCTCTGAAAGCAGTATCTTAAAGTAATTATCTAGAAGAGCAGAAACACAGCGAGAGTCCACAGGAATACCCTGTGAAATCATAAACAAAAATATTTATCAGCAATAACTTAAAAATAAAACAAATTCAAAACAAATTGTTCCTCTTCAGCTTTTTCAGCATTTTGGGTACGGTGAAAACAACTATATGCAGGAATTACCAGTGATTTCAACATGAAGTGGAAGGAACAGAAATGCTTTTGACATTATTTTAAAGTACTCCCAAAACCCATAATTTCAGAAATGAGTATTTGTGCGTAATGAAGTAAGAGATCTTATTTTACTGCCTTTCTTTCCAACTGGCAAAAAGAATGAAGTTGCAGTGACTCCAGCTGCACGTGATACCCACTAATTAGACATGGGCTCCATGGAGGTACCTGCCTTCAGGGTCATTTGCCATCTGCTTCCATCAAAGAGAAACAAAACAGCACCATGAACTCCAACCAGGCTGAGGCCAGGCCAGTGGGACCAGACATCCTCACCATCAGGTGCCACTCCACAGTCTTGCTGCAGAGTTGGATGCCCTCTGGCACGCCTGCAACACACCTGG
This sequence comes from Aythya fuligula, assembly GCF_009819795.1. Taxonomy (NCBI): domain Eukaryota; kingdom Metazoa; phylum Chordata; class Aves; order Anseriformes; family Anatidae; genus Aythya; species Aythya fuligula. Next base: position 3,278,069 of record NC_045565.1, on the reverse strand, counting down.
AGCAGGAGCAAAAAGCCCCTAAAACAGATGAGCAAAGTCCCCTGGGCCTGAAAACTGTAGGGTTGTTTCTTTCTCCTCTGTAGTATTTTAGGGCTGGGAGATGAGGCCAGCTTCTTAGTGCTTCTCCCTAGAGTTAGCTCTCAGAGGAGTAGTTTGTGTAGACCAACAGTAGAAACATGCTCTGAATTCATTGTAAATGTAGACAAATGCCTGCACAGCACAAACATTGTTGGAGGTGATTACAAGATACTCACTTCTCCTGGTCTAGATGAGAGACTAACAGATGGTGTTGTGGTGCAGTTTCTGGGTTCTCTCATTTGTTTTAGGGAGAATCTCTCACTAACTAAAGCTCATTCTTGAAAGGGGAGATCTCAATAACTTGTCATATAAGCTACACATGGGAGTGATTTTGATATAGCAATAATGTCTGTGTGACCCTTCCCCCATAATTATAAAGTGTTTTTTATTCTTAAAGACATGCTTTTTACCAATTGTAGTCTGCTCCCCTTACCCGATGCTAAAAGATCACAGATTTCAGTTTATATTGTAACTTTCTTTAAAACTGGACTTGGAAGGGTAGTTCACCTACCTTCACAGTTCACAACGACACACCGATGCAGCATTTGTGATGGGGATGGCAGGTCAGAAATAACTGGCATCTCTCAGGCCAGAAAGAAACAGAGGAAATAAATGACCATTTCGGAGCAGCAGCCGATGCGGATTACAATTGTGACTGTGCTGGCAGGGCACAGACGCTTCCCTGCAACAGGTTTGAATTCACAGAATGCAGGTTTGTCTGAGTTTCTTAGCTTGACAATACTTGTTAGCATTTTAGTTATTCTGTTAAATAAAAGCAAAAAAAGTTCATACCTCCCTTATTGATTAATGGAGGAAAAGTCCAAAGGGTTATTCATACAGTATTAACTTGCATATACATGGCTTAGACGAGCATACATATTGACCGTGCAGCGTAGCTATTTCTTTTCTGCTGAAAAGAAATTGGTCAGCAGAGTTAAGCGAGCATCCAGCCACATAAGCATTCCCAGGGAGCAGAGTCTTACTCCGAATTCTCTGCCACACCTTTTAATCCTGAACACAGCCAGGGCGTCTGAGAAAGGAGCCCCAGTCTAGGACAGGGGGCTGCTCAGAACCCAGGCCTGAGTGACATTCCCCAGCCAAGCACACTCTCATTGCTCTCTAATGTTCTTGTTCTCACTCATGCATAGGTCTTCTATCATCATAACCTTCTGGAAGACTGATTTACCTGTCCTGCTGGAAGTTGCTTACTTGTCAGGATCTTGGCAGATAATCTGCCACTAACCTTGTCTGAGAAGTTACTGTGACATTCACACACAGTGACAAGCAGCACGCACACACTCATTAAAAGAAAAAAAAAAAAAAAAAAAGAGGTAGATCCTACATTCTTCCTGCTGCAGGTGTTAGTGATACACTTATGAAACTGAGCAAAACAGTTCCAATAAAGGAATAATGCTGTCAAACCTTCAGCAAAACCTCAACCCCAAGGTCAAAAATACTCTGATAATTGTCTAACAAGATTTATGATGTTCCTCCTCCTATGTGCCCTTAACTGGTCCATACGGACTCGACTTCTCCCCACAGTCAGCAAGCTCTTCCAGTTGAATTTTACACTCCTCTGGGCATGCTGTGGGATTCCTTCTGCTCTTGCTATTGGAGGAATGCCATGATGAAGTAACGAGTGAGTGAATCCTACAGCAGTGGGAGGTTACTAGAACCATTTCCCTACACTTGATTGGTCTTTTCTCTCAGTTCCATTTAGAGCATTTCTCTTTCTTTTTAGACTACCTGCCAGATTGCAGTCTCTTCTGGATCTTGACAAACATTCAGAACCAATCCTGCCTTTGGTAGCACTGATTTATGAAGCCCTTATTGGGATAGACTTAATCTATCACAGGAATTGTTTTTTCCTCTCAGAAGTCAGTATAGCAGATGTGATAAAGCACCTGTATAATAGGCTTTCTGCACTGCTGCTGCCCGAGGATGTGGTTTACCACACTATTTGTGAATTATGGCTTCATTCGGAGCTTAAGTAAGCCTGGGTAGGGTGAATGAATTACAAAAGTGAATCGTGGAGATGACAAACACATGGAACACAGTGGCTCAAGCTCTCGCTGAAAGAAATGAATTGTTTTTTTGACAGCAGAAGGCAGAAGATGCTGCTTGTGTTAAGACTGTCGAAAGCAAATAATCTAGTATAATAAAACATTGGAGGTGGAAAAAGACTGTATCGCAATTATTTTCCCCTTCCTACCTGCTCAGGTATGACTAGGAATATTTTTTTCTCTTTGTCCAGCTGCATTTCCTCGTTTAGTCTCTAAGCCACCTTGCCCATTAGAAGCTTACCAAAACTTGCTTGCATGAAAATCCAGGTGCAAAATTTGATCCTACACTGGATTTTGGATTGTTTGCCCAAAGACAAAACGTGTGCCACTTCTATTTAAATATTCCAAGACTGAACAGCACATAATTATTTTCTTTCAAGATTGAACCAAATACACAGATTTAACATCAACACATGGTGTATGTATTGACTTCATCAGTTTACCTTCAATCCACGCTCTTCGCATGCAGAGTGCTCATTTCAGGAAGATGTGTGTCTTTACCTCATGTAGAGAGGGAGAGAAAAAGGGGGAGTTAATTTTTTGATAGTTCATCAGACAAATTAACTTGAAATACTCCATCAAGGAGTGACCAACTTGTAGATTTAGAGTGCTGTTCCTAATACTGGAGGTGCAGTGCAATCTTTCAGCCATAATATATTAAGTATCATAATTTGCTGCTCATTTTTTCAGTTATACCATTTATAAATAAGATGCCATTTATGACATATTAATTTGTAAATCTTTCCCCAAAGATTTTTTTTTCCTAAATATGCAAAACATACACTTGAGAGCTGCTTTTCTCCTTATCAAGGTGATTACTGTGGAGTTCTGGGTTCTCCTGTAGTTAAGGCAGGATTACTGTGTGTTGGAGAGCTTTCAGTCAGCCACAAAGAACTGAAAAGTAAAGATCTAACCATTTGAAATGTATCTAAATGAGGAATGTGAAACAAAGCGCAGCCAACTTCAACTGAAATGTCACATCACATAATGAATTTACACTCTGTAGGGCGAGAGGGAAGTTTTGCATTTATTATCTTTCTCCTACACCCTTGGCCTTGTGTCAATTCAGGCAATAGTGACAACGTGGTTCATTAAAAAGGCAGTATAGACGTCAACTGCTTTCTACACAGCTTCTAAAACCCTTCATTCATTCGATTTAATGCTCATGGAATGAGACCCAGTAGTTTGGGGGAAAAAATACAGCCTGAAAGACACCTTTTGCAATTCTATACAATTCACTGAGCATCCGTATCTGTAATGATTACACTAAAAACTCAAAAGACTCCCCAGAAGATTTCCTATTTATTACAGCTCTCTCATTAAGATTATATAAAATGATACACAATTGTGTAATCTTTTCCGTATGGCGTGAAACGCATGAAAATGTGATTAACAACAATAAAGGAACAATATTTTTGGTGTGTTTTAGAGAAACAACCAAAATGAGGTGGATTTGGTAGCTAAAAGCCTGGGGCAAAGTCAGATCCGTTAACAGTTTCAGTTCATTTGTTTGGAAGGAACATAATTGGCTTGAATAAGATTCAAATATATCTGATCTTTTCCCCATTTAAAAAAATAAAAGATGAGCTTAATTGGTGACTTTCATATGATTCCATGGCTTATCAGACTCAATGGATAACAGGATTTTTTAAAAGCTTAAAACCTCAGCTTAGCTTAGCTAATTGGTTTTTCAAATACATACATTATTTTTTAAGAAGCTGCTGCTAATACAACTGCTTTTAGAATAACTTTTCCAAAGTACCCAAAGTGAGTGTATCGACATGACACCACTGATGCTGGACCATTTTCTGGTTTTATTTTAGAAGATCCTAACCTTTATTCAACGTGCTATTAAGTTCCACTGTGGCTCAGTGTTCTGGCACGGTTGAGCAGAGAGGATGCACAGCAATGATATATGTCCCAGCTGGTTCTTTCCTCACACAGGGCTCTGTTTACCTCCACTGATGGATCTTGAAATCAATACAGGACTTCTCCATCAAGATGGAAGATAAAGCACATGAAAACCTGCCAGGCTGTACAGGTGTGTGCTAGGATGCATAGCTTTATCAAAAGACTTATAGTGTGCCAGCAAGGGAAGAGGAGAAGCAAGTAACACACAAAAAAGAACATTTTCTCTGTATTTTAACCTGTTTGTGCAAGGACCATGGGAAATGCCCATTATACCTCTCAAGCAGAATCTCTTTCTTTCATTTGGTTATGATATTTTTTACTCAGAAGGTTCAAAGGAACTTGTTGTATCTGCACCAGTTGACTGAAAATCCACAGAAAGGAAAGCAATGCCTTTGAAAGTAAAATAAATAAAGAAATCAATCAAACCTTTGAAGTTTTTCCTCTGCCCAAGTATTCAAAGCCCTTGGCAGTGGAGAGGAGGATTTCCTGGTAGGAAGCTCTGTGCATCCTGGTAATACACAGGATGTTAGACTAGATGAAAACCTGACCTTTGAGATGAAGGAATTTATTTCTGTGGGGAAACAAAGTGAATCCTAGTTTAGCCAAAGGCAAAGGCATTTGTAATCAGTTAGGCCTGACTGAGCTAAGAGGGAAATACAAAGCCCAGAGCTTAGATGAAGGAAAGCCCTTGGGTCCTTTTAGCACTCTTCTCTGCATGCTAGCTTTGTATGAATAATTAAATAATACATCTGAGGATGTCATTTGATAACAGCTATGTCATTTGTCAACAGATATGTCGTTTGACTGGACACAGCTTCTAAAGTAAAATCTCTCACAAGAGACCACAATGCAAACTGACTTATGAAGAAAAAAAACATCAGTAAGCTTCCTACCTGAGAATCACATAATTACCAACGATATTTGGAAGTCTGTGGGAGCAAGATGACCCTCCTTGAGAAGGTATTTTGGGAAGGCCTGAAGAGAGATGTTGTGCCTAAACCTGCTGCCATTAGAATACATGGAAGTTTTCCTTTAAATATTGTTTAAATCTGGTCTGGAAAGCAAAGTAAATGTGTCGAACAACTTCAAGTATGTTTGATCAGGTTTCATAGTTCACCTTCCTAATCCACAGAAACAAATTAATATCCTAGATGGGTAAGTTATTCTATACATAATTATACCTCTGCATGTAAAAGCTACATGAGCTTATGGACAAAGAACCATGAAGCATTTTTGACTATCCATCACATGACTGCTCGGGCATTTCACTGTTCACAAAAACGAGGAATGTACTCTGTTGAGTACACTGATGTACTCAACAGAAAGGTGGCCAGCCATCCTCCTCAAATCACCTTCTTCATTTACACATCTCCATCACTGTGATATTTATCAGGGGTTGATCATAATCATCTAAAACTAGCTGAATTATCGTCCATGAATAACAACAACAATTTGCAAGTCTGTGACTTCACTTCCTAACACCCCTCCTACCCCCAACTTTCCAAAGTATCTGTGTTTCTTCCTACCTGTTCTTTTGTGTTCTGGAAGTTCTCATAAGATTTGAAAGCATTTAACAAAAAAGGTTTCAAGGAAACAAGTAGATTTATTTTCTGTAAGGGACTTCTGAAGCATCTTATTTCTTACATGATCAAGCACTGTGTTTACAGATTCTCCACATTCTTTGCTCTGTTTTGCTTGAGATTCTTGGGTTGCATTGTTCTCATGATCCTCCTTGCAAAGACTTGGATAAAAACATCAAAAGCACACAGTGATCCTACATCCAACTGTTCCATTCAAATACCTTACCCTTAAAGGCTCACTCCTTTGTATCTGCTAATATTTATCCTTTCTATGCAGCTGTAGATTTAAGGTAGTTGTTTTGGGATGTTTTGTCTGTTTGTTTTTTTAACTCCTTCTGTCTTTTTTCCTATTGATTTTACTCATTCACAAAGATTTTTTAAAGTTCTCAACAACTATTGTCAACTGAAAGCTTATGCTCACAGCATGCTTCTTGACATATTTTATCTAGTCCTGTCTCATTATATGAAATAGCCATTTTATCTGCCAGAAATGTCTTGATGCCACTGTAAAATAAATAATAATCTCAGACCATATCCTTTACTCTTTTTATAAGCATACAGACTTCAGTTAAATATAAATGGATGCATTCAGTTTTTTTAAAACCTTCCAAACAGCCCAATTTTTCTTTGAAGTGTTTAGAAATGCAGCCTGGAATATGTCTAAGGACATATTTACAGTCATTCAGAAATGGAAAATCCACTTCTTTTGTTCCTCATTTCCACAAGGAAATAATCACATACTTTAGCTGCAGAAAAATGATTGAGCCATCATTCCAGCAGCCTCTGCATTAAGCAGTGCCCACTCTTCAGTAGACCTCCCTAAGTAATTATGTGGAAATGGCCTTTATTATTTGCCTAGATTGATCCTGACTTTGCATTTATGGTTAGGTTTGTATCATACCTTATCAACATTTCCATCTGCATCTTTAATGCTCTCTACCTTTAAATATTTTCTACAGCTTTTGTTCTCTTCTGGATTAGGTATTTTTCCTCTACTGAAGTGCTGTACATAATTTTCACAAATTATGTATTTATCTGAAGATTAATTTTCTTCAAAGTCAGCCTGTTTTTTGTGGTTTTTGTTTTTTGTGTGTGTGTGTGTTTTTAATAGATAATTTATTTTTCTATATTCTAGTCAATATTAACCTGGCCAAGAGAATCAAATCCATGGTTTTACAACTGCATAAAGTGTTACTATTATAAAAGAGGAAAATTAAGTTTTGTGTGTCTTCTTGGTGCATTTCACATTACATTTAATAAACATGAGTTATGGGCACAGAATTTTAGAGAGTGCTACCATGGTCTGAGCTGCTACTGAAAGCCAGCCTCATCAAACTCATCAGCAGACCAATAAATACAAAGACCAATTCCGATTTGATTGATTGTTTGCACTGAGACTACCTCACCTGTTCTAAGGTACATCAAATGAAGATACCTATTTGGTAATTCACTCTCAATACACATCACTGTAATTTCTCAGGCCAAAGCCCTTAAGAAAGACCTTTAAAAATGCTTCATTTCATCTTCTAAGTGGTCTATCAGAATTTAGATAGTCCAGTCATATGGTGTAAGGCTCAGCATGGATCTTTTTTCAGGATCCAGAATCTAGGCTTCAAAACAAACAAATAAACCCTGAAACAATACGGCATAGGAACACTTGGAAGAGACATAACTAGGACAAAAATAAATAGGCATTGACGCCTCCTGAAGCTATTTCTTTCTAAAATTCTCAGGAATAATATTCCCACCCACAGAATCCCAAAACAGAGTGATTAATGCGTTCCCATCCACACATAACTTCTATCTGAATGCTTAAAATACCTTTTCTTGCCTCAGAAGGAACCTAGAATCACAGCAGGAAAAACTGAGTTCAGACACACAGACAGCTGCTCGGTTAATCGAAGAGGAAAGCACATCCCTGATGCAACCAAAGCACCATATGGTAGTGTCTGCAAGACCCCATTCCTCGTATTTTCTAGCCCTGCTTAAGAGTGAGCATGAACTGCATCACAGCACAGGGAAGTGCAGCACAACTAGCAAGCATGGCCAAGGTAGGGGGAAATGCCTCCTGTTTCACATGACTTTGAGAGAAATCTTCTGTTACAAGTCTTCAATAAGAGAAGTTACAGGCCCAGAGTTCAGAACCTAAGAAAGGACTGGAACTGACAATTACTATATGTCACAGATGACAGTACTGTCCTATCATAAATCATTTTAGACATGTTACCACAGTCAAAAAGGAATGAAATCTAGAGTGTTGTGGCTTCTTGTGCTGATTTCCTGCTGTGTTTGTTCTCCTACTGATTTGAACAATGGGTTAAACTGCAAGTAGTCTTCCAGTGTCAGAGAGATTTTACACTGCAAAGGGGTGAGAATGATGAGCGATGTAAACGTGCAAAAAAAAAGATAGTACAGCAGAATGACAACAAAGCTACATTTGTGGTATGAACACAGGAATAGAATATTTTACTAGATTGGGCTTCTCTTGGTTGGTATTTTTCATGAGTTACTTCAGAGGCTGTTTTCAGAACTTACTTACCCTAGTCAAGCTGTTATCACAGATGTGAACATCCTCACTTCATTGCTCTCTCCATGATAGAACAAGCGTTAAACTTTCACGAGTTTAGGTTTATGATAATGTACAGAAGACAAAATTCCAATGCAGGTAGATGTTATGACTGCAAGCCATTAATGTTTTACAGATCTCTCAGCAGTGAATACTTAACAGCGGTGACTGTCAGACCTTACAGTTTTGTGGAAACAATCAGTACCTGTACACTGCTATCATATGCTCATATGAAAATATTTCTCACAGAAGTTTCTGGAAATAGTTTTCATTAGCAAACATAGTACTCCTCAAATATAGGAAGTAAGTTCAACTGCAAACAATTCCTGCAGCATAACTTTGAAAGCTAAGGTTAAAAATAAATAAAAAATAAAGAACTAGACATCTTCTAAATACCAATGATTCAGGCTCCTTCAGTAGAAAGCCTGAAAACAAAGCTGTCCCATTTTAACTGAAATGATTAGTCTGGGGTTTACATGCAGACAGGTCTGATTTCCAAATGTACTAACATGTTACCTGTGACACAACACTAGAGGAGTACAAAGAATGCACCACACCTCTGGAGCCTGTGCAGGTCACCTTGGGAGCCCCCACTGATGAACATGCTGCCAAGAACAACTGGAGTATCATTAACAGAAAAAGCCAGAAAAGAGGTCCCTTTCCCAAGAAAGAGAACATCTTGATTTTCAAACAAAGTATCTGCATCATGTTTCCTTTCCATTAACTCTTCGGTGTTCTCAATGTATAGATTTGTTTGCAAATTTTGTCAGAAAAAAAAAAGCTTTTTTTAAATTATTTTCTAAAAATACTGAAGTCAATCTAATCTAAAGAGTTCTATGCATCAGTATATTAAGAATAAAATGCTTTTGATAGGAACTGTTAGTATTTCTGATTTGCTAGATTTTTGGAATAGACTCTACAGTCTGGTTTTTTACTCAGCTTGGGGAACGCTTCCACATCTGACAGTCCTAAAACATTACAGAATTAAGACTTAAGAATCTTCCCATTTGATTATCCCTACCAAAATATACTAATAAAAAATATACTGTTCTGATCTGGCCTGAAATCTACCACCTGCAAATGCCCAGGTGGTGTTTGCATCTGAGTGAAGCACAGCACATGCAATTCATTGCAAGATGAAAGCTTATGTTAACATTACAAACTACAAGTTCTTGTCTAGACTGGCACATCAAGAGATCATTTACTACTAAAGCTGAAGAAATCCACAGACACAGCCTCAGTACTCTGTACTTTAAGAGAATTTGAGCTCAAATACTGGAAACAGTTCTCCAAGCTGAATACTTAATCTATTTTCTCTCTCTTTTTTTTTCACTTCTATTTTTGCACATTTCCAGAAAAAAACAGCAAGAAGCAGCATCAGTTCAGTCATATTTCATTTAAAAAGTCCGATTTAGCTGTTAGATAGAGCAATGTGCTCCAAGTTCAATTTCTTCTGCTGCTTACCTATTTACATGTATCAACAAAACTGTTTCTCATCTATATTTATAGAGCAACAGAAAATAATGGTGTAGCTCTTTCAGTGAGTAAACTAAATAATAGCAGGGGTATAAATACAGATCACTGATGAATTAGAGACTGGGTGAACCTCTTTATTCTAATTGAATATTCACTTGGTGATTCATATTGCTTTGTTCCAAGGAAAACCCCATGGTGGGAGAACAATAGACAAGGAGATCATGTAAACACAGAGATTGCTCTTGGCAGGCATTTCTCCCCACTGTCCTCTCTCTGGGGTAGAGATGAAACAGTTGTGGATTTTAGATGCTTTAGAAATTTGCACTTTGAAAAGTCTTCCTAACAGCTAATATAAATCATGTTTGCTCCCACTTAAGGATATCAGTTCTTGCTTTACCCACCTAAGATAAGGAGACCAAATTCTCGTTCATTTTTCTGCAGTCCTGGTGTGTCCTCTATTCCTCATGCCCTTTCTCTTTCAAACCTCTAGTTTTTCCTTCCTTTGGCCTACCTAACTATAGGCTAAATAAACCCCCAATCCAGCTGTGTTGTCTTCACATATTATTATGCATTTATTATTAAAATAGTCCTTTAAGAACTGGCACATTTTACTAAGTGGCAATAACTGATGTGAAAACTTATAGTCACAAGGTTTGTACTGATCTCAGTTGTACAGTTCCGTTGAAGCTACAGAGCTTGGCAGATTTAACCACAGGCTTCAAGGGAAGCAGAGTTTGTCTGAATATTTATGAATCTCTTTGGTTCAGACCTATTGGGTGCTCTATTTAAAACACTTATCTCCAGGTCTGTACTCTGCTAGCATCTGCATTAAAACAGAAAATGACAAACAGCTCATCACACACAGGGATGTGCTGCGACATCTTCTCTTCTGAATCATTTCCCGTTAATCTAAGTGCACATCATGGTAAGTCCTTACATTCTTGAATAAATTTTGGCAGGCATGTTGTTTGAGATCATCTTGAATTCAAAGCTAAACAACAGGAGGAAGAAAAACTGTGCATGTTCGTTACTTGTGAGCATCTTCCTGTCCTAAAATCAGTTTTATCACATCCTAAACAGAAGAAAGCATACCCATGAATGCTGCTAGCTTCTACCAATACCTTTGATTATGCGGTTTTATATTTTGCTTTACCATTCTGTCCCTCAGATTGGTCTTGAGAAATGGTACTATCACATTGTAGTTATGCTGCCTGCTGCTGTGAGAACCAGTTGTATGGTAAATAGGACATTAATCCCTTCTGTCTGTCATTTCTTCTGGGTAGGAAAACAAAGCATCTGTGTGAAAAAGTTACCTCTAGATTTAAACCTCAAATGGGATCACTGTTTCATAACAACACTTTTCCACCACGTAACAGCAACAAAGCTTCAGGAGAGCTTTGATTAAGCCTGGGGTAGTACGTAGGGGATAGCCTGAGCCTTATCATCCCTCTCCACCAGAGCAGGGCTGTTGAGGAGCAGCCCTAGGCTGCTGCTTTAGGGCCTGAGCAGGAAGCTGTGCTAGTCCACTGGCTCAAGTGCTTAAGGTCTCCTGATTAGACCTCTTCAGCCATGTAGGTTTCACCATGTGCCAAAGACCCAGGAGGATACAGAAATGGCTTGTAGTTACCTTCACCACGCCATCCCTATCCTTCCTCTCTCAGACTGTGAGTCTAGGCTGATTTATGCACACCAAATAATTGCTGGGCTTTAGATATACAAATAAAATCATTAGATTTCAATTGGAGTAATACATCCCTTCCCAGCCTCAAGGAATACGCAGTTATGCACCCATAAATATCTCTGCGTTGCTAGGACGATACAGGACTGGATACACTCTCTCAAAGCAAGACCTGTTTGCAGGATGTAATCCCCGCTCTGTCTGGGGGAGGAATAAGGCAGTGGCTGAACACTGTGTTCTGGGCTCTGTCATCAGGCCATTTTGTAATAGCTGATACCTCTGCTGTGGGGGATTTCCTCTTTATGTCTTATAAGCAAATAAAATTTCTTCTTTTTGTCATTAGAGCAAAAAGATCTAAAAATAAACTTGTTTCAAAAAGCTATTTTCATGAGAGCCATCTTATTCTTATACTCAGAATTGTATTCTCTTTCTCAAATACTAAATGCCAAGACCTCTGGAAATTAAAATTAAACCATCAGGCTTAATTAATGCTACAACTGCACTTAACATACACACACACAAATACAAAACGTAACTTCATTCATGCTCCTTTACTCATTTAAATACACAGTGCAAGTTAAAAAAAAATAAAAAGCAGGGCTTCTTTAGGGAACTAATCAATGCTGATGCATAATCTTTTCTCTAGCTGAGATAACCGGTCCTTCCATTTCCTCCCCTATTGCGGATACCTACTCACACAGTTTGCTTTCATCTCAGACCTTTTGAACAAAAGCCTCAGCTCAGATGGCTTTTCCAACTTTCCAGGCAGTTCTATCTACTACTGAAAATCCAGAATTTAAGATTGCTTATCAAATTGTTATCCGAATTCCCCAAACAACTTTCTCTTTTCTCTCAGAGTCTTTCCTTTTTCTATTTTTTCTATCATAGAATTGTATTATTATATAAAAGAGATATGAAAATAGAGCTCTCGCAATCTCTCTCACGCTTATATAGTAGAACTGCAGATGGCTCTAATTCAGCCCCTGCTAAAATAAAAGGTAAATTGCAATACCCACATAATTCCACATGAGCAGAAAATGGCAGTTTTGTTTGCCTCGTCTGCAAACCTGATGATACAATTTCATATGCATACAGATAATCAGGTAATCCTTTTGTTTTAAATCTTTCACAGCCCTTGTTTCACTGCCAAAAACAGCTGAGAACTCCATGATTTTTTTTCCTGTTCAACAGGCTGGTTAAGATACGCTGCTAATCATTTAGAAGGTTTGTGTAAGCTAGACATGTTGACATTAAAATAAAAGTAAGATCTTTTACCTGCAAAGTATTAAATTTTTAAGTTGATTTACTGAAAGGCTTAACGTATGTAACAGCCTAAATCAGCTAAGAGAATGAAAATAAATGGATTGTATGTTTGTGAAGACAGCTGACAAAGGTAAAAACATTTTTACTTGATGGTTCTTTGAAGAAAATAGATAAAGAAGTTTGGTCAATTACTCTCCATAGCATTTTGGGTCTCGTCCCAGCAGTGACACAAATCTAAGGGGGAATAGGGAACGCCAAAACAAGGGAATGTACTTACAGGATAACAGACTCCATTGGTCAGAGAAAAAAGTAGCTCTTCATTGTTATTAAAGCTTCTTACGCTGCGCTGTTCTTCCTGCCTTTACAGAACCAACTGTGAAAATTCAAATGAAAGATGTATCATTTTGTTTACTTTCATGCAGAAGTTCCTATTTAAATTCAGCATCATTCCTTGATCATTGTGTCATACCCACATCCTAAACCACCTATTGACAAATATTTAAAAGTATGCAGTAAAAGGTAATCCAAATGGAATAGATGTGTATATATACGAACACAGAGTTCACAAACAGAATCATATATATGAATGCATATAGTTTGAAAGCAGAATTCTGCTTCCAAACTAATGACAGTGTCATTCTTTCAATGTTTTATTCCCAAAATGATGTCAGATGTGCGGTGCAAGTTGGCGTTCACAGAGGGATGGCTATGCACATGCTAGTGAGGCCAGCTGCCATTACATTAAACCAAATTAACAAGAGGGAGATTCTAGGGAATGGGTGTGCTTCTGGCTTCAACACTCATTTCAGATATTACCTGACAGAGGCTGGGACTTCTTTTCCGTAACTCTGCGTAGATTTTCTTCTTCTGAACTCTCTGAGCATTCCAGGAACAAGAACGATGCAGCTATACCAGCACTCTTTTCTGGGAATGACAACAGAGGCAGCTGCACTGGAATTGCTAAGGAAGCATGGCAGAACGTGGCCTTTAACAAACAGCTTTATACACTTAACAGCTGAGGACTCCCTCTAGTCAAGTTCAATCTGACTGTGGTTATAGATTCAGACTCTGAATTAGAATATTTCATTTGCATTAGGTCAAAACCACACTGTGTTTGTTTCTCCTCATAGCCCCCTGGCTTTATATGCTTTCTTTGGGTTTTAATTTAAAACACTGACTCTCAGCAGGGGAGTAAAATGCGATGGCAATGGAGTACCTTGTTTGAACCTGCCCTGAGCAGGTGTAATTATGAACACCAGACACAGTAGAAGTAGAATAAGGCCCTCATGCCTTTTGTGCCTGTTTCTAGCTTGTAATCCTATTGAGAACGCTAATGCACCTTTTCTATTTGAGCACAGAGAATACCGGTTCTTTCAAAGTTTTCTTTCATCTTATCAATCACATTATTACTCCAGGCCAGTGTCTTCTAATATGGATGCTTCAAAAGCTTTGAATTAGAGTTGCATAGAAGAATATAATCCTGTTTATGAAATTCAAATATACCTAGGGATTCTGTATACTTGCTTTGTTCCCTGCTGTTGCATGATTAATCAACGACTTTGTTGTTTTCTCCCATGAGATTTCAATACATCATTATCTGAAAATATTGGTCACTGCTCACACACACACACACACAAAATAATATACGCATGTGTCTTTGTGGTATTTGTCCAGTATCCTCTTTCCTAGTGACCAGTTTTCAGGTTTAGATGGCTGTGTTGTACAAATATTGTTCTTGCTAGTGTCTCCAGAGTCTCAGTCATTAGAGACCTAAGGGAGCAATCACAATGAATATAGGTACAAGTTCAAAGAGCTTGGTACACAAAAACACTGTGCTCCTGGTAGATCTGTCCTCAGTATGAAACTCCTTTGGCACAAAACTGACATGGCAGCACTACTCCATCCTCTCGCCCTTCCAAATCTCTGGACACAAACAGCAAGTCACTTGGGAAAATTTTCCAACTTTCCCAGCCTCCAGCTCAAGATGGAATTCATGAGCACACTCTTCTATTTCAAGAAGCTACTGAACTGCAGGGGTGGAAAATACCAGTTCACATTTTTTCTTGATAGTCTGCCACCATGGAAACCTGTAACATCCTAGAGTTACCAAGTAATCAGCTATCTGTTGGGTAAACTCCCAGAACACTTAATAGCAAAAACTATGTGTTTTTCTTTCCAGTTCAGCTTCTTTCACTGTTCATCTAAACACTACACTGACATTTCTTCTCTTTTCTCCTTTGGCGGAATGTATAAATCCATTCTGAAAGGTCACGGTTAATAAAAAAATATGAGCGATCACATAATCACACATGAGCATGTCTCCTGGTTGGTCTTCTTGCATACGTAAATGCAGTACAGATCATAGATTGATCAGATTTACCGTGTAAAGGAACACAGCTGAGGAGATCAGCAGCACTCTCTCACAACACAGTGTCTGCCTGGGCACCCTCAGGGGCTGTCAGGGCTCGTGCTGGTCTCTACAGGAACCCCCAGCTCTCATCTGACTGGTGCCAAGAGCTCAAATATTCGGAGACAGCATAAAGAGTAGACAGAAGCAGCAAAGATCATGCACAAGCAATGATTTTTTTAAATAATTAACATGAAACTTTCCTGGGGTACCCTCTTTCAGTTTCAAATCTGACAGGACCACATCTGCTGTACGACATATTGGAGGCTTTACATAGTTTCTATACACTATATAGGCTTTTGTTCCTTTTATTTTGGGGAAAGGATGGGAGGGAAAGTTATGTTTTCAGTCATGTCAGCGATCTCACTAATAGATTTAACTACTAACTGTAAACATGCTTTGCAAAATGCACATTGTGGTGTCAGTTAGGAATCATTCTTCTTTTGTGAAGAGTGTTTGAGGCTCTGTCTTCAGAAAATGTTTCATTACAGAGCATATTTCCTCCAGTCTTCCAGAGAAGAGGATTACAAGAATTTTATTCTGTGAAATGTTGCCGGAAGCAGAATTTCTTTGCTATGGGAAAATCATCACAAATGCAAACACTGCAAGTTGGAAAAATAGAGATTTTGCTGGAAGACTACTCTTTCTAGAAGAGCACTTTTGCTAATTTCCATGAGAAAAGTCCAACCTGCCTATTCTACTCTTTGGAAGAGGTTGGCTATGCCTTGTATTCTCCCTGATCAGAGAATCTGACCCCGAAGTCACAGCTACTCCAGCATCTCTTTCCTTCAGCCTGCCCTGACAGGTGCATACACTGTTAAAAGGTTTTCTGTGCTCAGTTATCAGAAAATTAAGGGAAAGGAGGGGAGGGAAAAAGGCACGAAGCAGGACACTGGGAAGGAGAATAGCAGGGAGGGAAGTGGATGGCATATTTTGCCCCTGGGTTTCAAATGGCCATAACCCTCTCTGGGCCTGCCTGGAAATGCACCCTTTCTGCATGCAGAGGGAAGAAGTTTAAGTGAATTATTTCGCCTCAAAATTTGATCCAGTTTTCAGCAACAGCATTCCAAGAAGTCTTTTGTCCTTCCGCCAGATGCAAAAGGAAGCTATGCAATAGCAGCTATCCCTTTAGCAGCATGGGGACATCGTCTGTTTCTGCCTCTGTCACATATATACCCATTCATAGTTGCCTTTAAATTCTGAATAATTTTGTAGCAGCAATACTATAGTACCAATTTACATACACACAAATGCTCAGTGTGTGGGTAGAGAAACCATGTAAGCATCTGATGTTCATCTCATAGCTGAAGACCAGATCATCATAAAACTAATATTATTAAGATGCCAGGTACTTTCTTCCACTGCACCATGTAATGAGAAAGGAAAAGAACATCTGGTGGGAGGGAGCCAGGAGAACAGAAGAAAAATTGTGTACCTTCCTATTCTGAAAGCCCAATGACACGGTGTCAGGCTCTGGTGGCTCATGGCCCACGACTGCTTGAGAGCGGACAGAACATAGCATGTTCCCTTCTGAAATTAGAGCAAATAAGGGAAAAGAAAAACAAAAAGAAATGCAGCTCAGATCAGTACTTCCTGACCTGCACTTCCACCACCACACTTGATCCAAAGCTCTTTGAAGTCTAAAGAAAGTACCCCACTGATTTTAAATGGATTTGATTCGGAGCCTAAAGAAGGAGGGGAAAAAAAAAAGTGTGGCACAGCAGAAAGCTCACTGGCATCATGGCTCTGTGGGGATGCACGGAGCTCTGCCTGGAGCCATGTGTGTTTATCAAATGTTCCCTTCCCTTGGATTGCCCTTGAGACATGTTCTATCCAGCAGAATCCAGTGAAAAGATTTCAAATACTGTTTAATTTGCATATATCTGACAGAGAACATAAGTGCTCTTCCAGAAGATTTGTGATTCAAATAATGTTTCTCCTCACCCTACCTGGAATAAGAATATTTTCCATTTTCCCTGGCAAAATCTTCCTGCAAGAGCATTATATTAGCTCTGTATATTACTTAAAATTTTGGAGTGTTACCTTCTTATTTTTTACTCAACACTGTTATTATAATCTACATTTTCTTTGGTCTTTTAACACCGGCCTTGCTTCCTTACAACCATTCTCAGTATCTCCACAAATGCACATTCATTTCAGCTTTCTATAGCTGGCAAGCATTTCGTTTTTCCCTACAATAGCAATTTGCTTTCATGTATTAAGAATGTCCATCAAAATCTCTGCAACTACAGTCATTATAAAAGGCCCCAATATTTATGCGGCTTTGTATCAAAAGAAGAACTCTCACCAAAAAAAATCTATCATTCAAACTGCCTCTTAGTCCAGTTTTATGTGTATCAGATGGTTAAAACAGCTCTCTGAAGCTTCATACATCATTCTGTCTGGAAAATAATCAAACAATACTGCCTTTCCTCCTTCCCCCAAAATAGCCACACAACCTTCACAAAATACTCTTAAATAATAAATAATACATAGAACCCATTATGTCTTCAAATATTTCATATTCTTCTGTGGGCTAGGTAGCAAGTGTAACACTGTGAGCATTTAGCTTTGCAGTGCTCCAAGAGCACTCTATGCTGCCTGCTCTACGTATCACAGATTACAGGGTCAAGGACAAGAAAAGATGAAAAAAATTTAGATGCAGGCTATATACAAGTATTCGCCGTGAAAACTGTGCTAAGGTCCTAAAGTCTCTGTTTGACAGAATGATTTGATGAGGTTTCAGTGTTCAGTTCTCAGGAACTCCTCCACTGCCTGAGCAGAATGCAACGTGAGAAACAAAGTGAGCAGTCGAAGTATATTCAAGTGGCATGTTCAAGCGAACAAGAGCCGAGCAAGGAGCACGGCTCACTCAGAGTTACTGAACAGACACACGTGTTTGAAGTGGCAGATGGACAGGCAGCTAGGGTTTTGGAAGAGGCTCAAGGAAGGGTCCAATAGGCTTAAGAAGAAATTAAAATGCCATAATTTAAAATGTGACAAAAAAGCTTGATCAAATCTGCTGGTATGGCCTGCTTACAGATGAAGTTGAAGTTTGGGCAAGGGGAAATCAAACGCCTCCAAGGCTACCAGTGAAGCAAAAAATTGCATTAGTTTTACAGCCTGAAGCATATTTGTTAGTATTTAACAAATTATGTGCTTCATTTAAATACTGTTGCTGGTAGCCAAATAAATTAAAATCACCTCATTAGGCTTCACATCAGTGAAGTTAAAAAATTAAGAGAGACTTTTCTTACCTTTTGTCTAGGTATCTTTCTACTTGTACGGTCAATGCCAGGAGGGACACAGAGGCCTTTTTCCACATCATTTGTCTCTAGGTGTCCTGAACCTAGACGGTTGTAAGGAAAGACAAAGCACACGTGTGATTTCAATATATTGCCATGGTTCCACAATCAAAAAATATGATCGCTGTAATATCCTAAATGGAACAGCCTGAAGCATTTATAGCTCAGAAGGCCATATGCTGCCCTCTGGTAAAAGCTGAGAAATAGGCACAGGCAAAGTTAGAGAACCAACTGTATTTTGCCAGCCTGTCACATCAAGCCCAGGCATAACCCTATGTGGGGGAAACAGCCAGAAGCCTGGACAAGCAGCTTCTGATGGTTTCAGCAGCAAGTCTTTTCACTATTTGTGTTTTAGCTACTCTGTCTGTGATGTGAAGATAAAGACCCTGTAACACCAGATTCATGTTGTCTAATAGTTGTCTAAATTCCTTTGTCCAGTAGTTTTTCTGGTAATCATTTCTGTGGCCAGACAATAGGAAACGGGAGGTGGAAAAAAAAAAAAAAAAAAAAAAAAAAGAGGTAAAAATTAGGCTACCTGACTTGAAACCTTTAGCCTCCTTTAAATAGTCTTCAATTTAGGGAAAGAAAAAACACAGCACGAGTCGCATACTACTATAAGCATGTATGACCAGAGTTCAGGTGCCAATCCTGTACAGCCTCCTTATAGAAAAGCTGTGTTTATGTAACTATGGATAGGAAGCAAAGACTGTGTGTAACATTTGCTAGGTATTTGCAATATATAGCAAACTATGGAAGAAATGCTGATGGGAGGAAAGAAGTTCTTCTCTCATATAAATAGCTCATTCTCTCCGGAAAGCAGTTTGGGGAAACCAAAACCTTTGCAAATTTGCATCATGTGCAATAGGCATATCATACAAAAATGTATTTTGACATTTTCTAAGTGAAGCATTATGATTTTTAATTTGAAATGGTATTCTGGGATCAGCATTAACATATCCAACTTTAAAAAATATATATTTAGTGTTGA
Source organism: Aythya fuligula (assembly GCF_009819795.1). Classification (NCBI taxonomy): domain Eukaryota; kingdom Metazoa; phylum Chordata; class Aves; order Anseriformes; family Anatidae; genus Aythya; species Aythya fuligula. The sequence goes on along the minus strand of NC_045565.1, from coordinate 3,258,754 downwards.
ATAAAATATTTTATTCAGTCAAAAAAGGTCCCTTTCCTCTTTCCCTGGGATTTACGTTTTGCCGTTGCAGCAGAAACATATCTGTTTCACGTCACCCAGTAGCAGCTTCTCTAGAATAATTTGCACAGCCCTGCTCATGGAATATTTGAAAACTTGCAGACAATTTCTCCAACTGCACTACTGAATAAAATGAAGACTGCATAATTCATCATGTGTAACTAGTACCAATATGTCCCTACATTTAACAACGTGTTTAGGATTTGCTATTCCTAAGGGACAATTTCCTGTTGAACCTAGGAGGACCACTTGCATACTTCTCATTAAATGTCTTCCTAAATGCTTTGCCAAGTAAGGTACATGAAGTAAATGAAAATGTCAGAAAACTGTTGAATAACTTGCAAGTTATTACCCCATTATTTGAGTAAATTGCATGAACACTTACCTGTTACTTCCATTTTGGCATCAAAGTCTTTACTTGAAACGGTTCCTCTTCTTTAGAAAGAAATGAATTTGACTTGTGATGACTGACTGGTAACCCCCCTTCTTGCATTCTGGCACTCCTCTAAAGTGGTGATAATCACTCACAATCAATAGTGAGAAAGAACAAAAGGCTTCCACCCACCTGCAGCAAAAGTAGAGCTAGGTAGAACTACATTCAAAAGATGCTTTCCTGTAAAAAAAATCTGTAGGAATAAATTAGCCAACCGTATTGTCAGCAGCTACAAGTAAGTAAAGGCACAAATGTTAATTCCTTGCTAGCTTTACTGGCTCAAAAACGTGCAGTTGTTTCTCATTAGTGTAGGAACCAATTTCTAGTTCAGGTGTTTGTGTTTCTGATGCTGTGCTCTGCTTGTTACACTCTGGAAACCTTCTGTAAATAGAGGGTTACCAAATCTATCAAACTTTTCATTTCACCGTAATGTAGAATGAAGTTCATTATGATTTGAATTAGGCGCATCAAATTCATTCTACTTCTTCCTATCAGACTCATCATATGTTGCCTAGGTCAAGAAAGGCAATTTATGCAATGCGATACTGGAGATACCAGTAACACACTATTGATCTTTCTTTTTCATTTTATTTCAGACTTACAAAGTATAATAGAGGTGTTGGAACAGTCCCATTTCTATGAAATGTAACATCTCTAACAGCATATTTAATTTTCAATTGCAATTCTCTACCTCACGCTCTAGCTGGTGATTTTAAGCTGTTCACATCCAAAGCACCTACATAACCAGCACCATTTCAGCAGAATGGCATTGGGACATTATACAAATATTGACTTTGGATACACGTTTGATGTCAGTTCTTCAGAATATCACATTCAGAACTGAGTATGTACGATAAACTAAGCATGCTGTCAGTGTGTGCAGTGACATTATACTCGAAATAAAGCTAACATTGGTGCTTAGTCAATTATTACATCTGCTATCACTGTTTGTAAGGGAAAGGGACCAAGTTACAGAAGAAGCATCACAACCACTCAGTCTGGTAGGAAGTAACTCATCCCCGTGCTCTTCAAGGAGTGACAACCAACATGTCTTCTGAAGATTACAACTCCATCAGGCTCCTGTAAGCTGCAGTTTGGACCACATCGCCCTCTTCTCCCCTGCTGCTCCCACCTCCATGTACACTTTGGCCAGAGGAGTTTTGTAACCAAGTGTCCCAAAGTCTCAAGTCCTGGCCCTTCCTTTTTGATGAGCCAATATGCAAAAAGCATCAAAGCATCACAGATTCCAGTCTCTGCTTTAGGCAATGGTTTAGGCAATGTATGTGGGAATGAATCAAGCAGAGCTCTTCCCTTTTCATCAACATTCTCAGTGCTCCCTTCCCACCTGGCAGAGAAATGTGCATTACCCCAATTCTTATCAGGGTTTGGGGCAAGGCTGGGGTTGCAGGAGCACTGAAGAGCTGCTATAGGGCAGTTTTATCTGCGGCCCCATAGCAACAAACAGTACAGTTAAGTAGATGATACGTTTCCAAGAGCAGCACCATTTTTCCCTAGACTTGTTTTCTCACTTCCCTGCAGCTGCCTTTTGTTTGGCAAGAAGAACTCAGTACACAGCAGCAAAATGAGATTGCAAAAGAGGAAAATATGACTCCAGAACCGTGTGACAATAGACAGGCTTCTTTCCTCCTGAATCACCGTCTCTCTCTCTCTCTCTAGCTTCACTCACACAGATGCACACGGTCAGCCAAAACCAAATCTGCTAGATAATTTTAACCAGAGAGTTTACGAACTTAGCTGCAGGTCACGGGTGGGAAAAGCTGACCTGCATTGTTCCAGGTGCACTCAGGATCAAAACAGAAAAATCATTATTCCTAGCACCATCTGAAAGCACAGCTCTGAGCTAGGGACTACAGGGTAACTTTAAGCCGGTTGCAACCCCTCAGCCCTCTGCAGCACCTGGCTAACCAGCAGCAGCCAAGCAGCCACCTCTGCTCTGTCCATCGGCCATGGATTGTAGTACCTGGCTGGCCTTCATGCGCGGTACAGATGCACTTGGATGCAGAGGGGCCTTTCAGTGTCTCCACAACAGACTACCTGCTCCCCACCTGGCCAAAGACTGCACACCACCTACTAGAGAGAAAAAAAGGAATCAAATCAAAAGAAGAAAGAAAAAAAAGAAAGATAGGAAAATAAATAAATAAAATAAAAGGGAAAAAAGGAGGGGAAAAAAAAAGAAGACAAACTAAGTAAATTTGAACTGAAAGAAGAGAAAGGAAAAAAGGACAAGAGGGAAACAGGGAAAAAAAGTCAATATATTTTTAAACACATGAAACCAGAGGTTAACTGTGGAGATCAGAAGAGAGGACCAGAATGAAAAAAAAATACATATATTCAATTCATTTCTACTGTCATAGGCAAAGCAAATACCATTTTATATATGCTCCTAAAAAGACAGATAAACCTATTCTTAGTGGTTCCTTAAGGAGGGCAGCCATACCGCAGGGGTACTACAGCCATTAGCATTTTTGCCAGCTGATGAGAAAGCATTTCATACCGAAACGTGCATGGTCAGCAGAACGCGAGCATTAACTTATTGCCTGTCTGATATTCATCTTTCATTTCAATGTTCTGAATTATTAATCTCCTTCCAGTCACTAGTTTAACTTTCCACCCCCCAGTCTTTTTAAAATGTCTAAAGAAGCTCAGGGCTCTGATGCCGCAGCCTTACAAGGCACATCTACCAACTCAGGCTACTTGGCGTGCAAAATAACAAACTTGCACCAAATCGTTACCAGATGCACTCCTGCAGGAAGACACACAGTGCAGGCTGAATGGCATCTTTAGGAAAAAAATGGTGTTTTAGGGAGGCAGAGGGAAGCATAACACAGCCAGGGCAGCGGGAGGATTCAGCCTTCTTGCAGAAGACAGAAGCAGGTGGAAGCAGCTGCCTGCTCAGAGGAACCTTCCTACAGAACTGAGAGTTTGTGCCCCAAAGCCAAGCCAAGGCTGCCGTGATACTCGCACCACGCAGGTGGATGTGCAGCTCACCCTGCTTTAGACAGCTTGCAATTGCATCTTCCACTGCAAGACTTGGGTTTTGCAAAAATCACAGGCGTGCTTCTCTCTGATTTCAGAAGTAACCCCTTTGACTTTACAACTGCCTTTCACAGAAGCATTTTTGCAGATTTGACCAAAGAGGAGGGAGAAGACTGCAGGGTCAGAAGCTGACGAGGCAATCCATAGTCCATGAACTTTATTCTTCAGAGACTGTAATGAGGTCTTTGCTTTAGGGAGCAAAGGCAGACAGCTGGGAAGGGAGGAAGCTTAAGCTGTATTCAGAGCATTGGTGTTGCCAGAATATTTCAACAGTTGGAAAAAAATTGTTTATCTCCCCACTCTTTTAAAGGTTTGAAAATTCCCACTGCTGAATGGGATTAGCTCTTTATTTATTTCTCTCTTTTACAGATTAACACAAGCCAAAATAAATATATAAATTTCATTCCAGAGGAAAAAACATGACATGCCTAGGGAAAAAAAAAAAAAAAAACAAGCATGTTTACCTTAACTGTGCAATTTCAAAATTTGAGCAGAGTGATTAAAAGCATGTGAAACAAGAAGTGTGCCCTTTAAATACCAACTTCTAATTGCAGTGATATGAATGTGTAAATCTAATTATGCACATTTAAGGATTAGGTATTTTATTAAAACTGCCTTGATATGAATTACGTAATCAGTTCTTTTACTAAGATTGATCACTAATTTCCATTCAGGTATTTGTTAATAAAAACTGACAAAATATCAGAGACTTGCCATTTCTATAAGTCCAGCAGTGATGGCTTTACAGCACGGCTAAATTAAATAACCTAATGCTCAGCTCCAGCGTATTTGTGATTTTATATTAATGCAGTCCAAGGCAGGGCAAAAAAAGAGCTCAGTTTTAGCCATACAGTGTAAGATTGCTCGAAGTCTTAAATAGCAGAATACAATCCAATGAGATGAGATTTCACCTAATTGTGCCCTTCTTTCTTAGCTGGTCCACGCAACTTTATTGCGGTGAATTACAGCCCCGTTTCCAGCTGACCTACGACTGCCAACTGATGAGAGCAGCCCTCTTGTTTCTGGCTGAAGTGCAGTCACACCCTGTGGGCAGCGTGGAGGCACAGCTTTCTCAGCTCAGAGGACAATGCTCGTGCAGCCGTCCCATAGATGCCCGGTGGCGAGCACTGTTTGTGCTCTGGCTGGCAGAGCAACCACCCCTCCAACTGCAGCTCTGGCCCAGGGCTGAGGGCAGCTCCCCTGCTGTAACATATTCTAACACCTTTCCCTAATTTCTTATTTCAGCTTGACTTCAGCACTCAGTCAGTAATTCTTTTTGCACCGTCATCCATAGGAGTAATCTGCCTTTTTATGCTTATTATTTCCTGCTATGAAGACTGAGGCACAGGAATCAGACCACCTCTCCACCCTTTCAGTACAGCCCTGTGATACCTTTTGGTAAGGCATTTTTCTACAGCTCTCAAACTGTTTTCATAGAGCTCTCCCTTTTCAGTGCTCTGCTTAAAACATGGGCATCCAAGACTTCTATGTTACAGTCCTTCCATGGCCAGCTGCTGGCTCCACATATCTGGTGTCACAGAGGACCAGCACTTCGAAAGGTGGTTAACTTAAAAATATATATTAAAAATTTGCATGTTAGAAGCTGTTGATGTATTTAGGCTGCCCTGGATAGCTCAAGCAGAGCAAAGGAGACGTATTATCATCTTAGCCACTCAGTTACAGGACAATATTCATCACCTTGCTCTACAGAAAAGCTCAAAGCTTCTGAATCAAAATCTACCGATTACTTGTCCTTCTCAACTATTGAGCTGTGAAAGATTTGTTCCAAGAAATATTTAAACAAATAGTTTCTTCCCTAACATTCAGCACAGTCTCCCTCCATGTCCTTCACCTGAAAACTGAATACAGACTCTGTATCGCTTCCTGAAATGTTTTCTTTCTGTTCTACAGAGCAAAGCATCCTGTGGTTCTCTACTGAGAACTCACCTCTCATGGCTCTTTAGCCCCATGTAGCCAGGACAGTTTGTAAACTATTGCCACCGCTGTTAATGTTTGTGACTTAAAAAGAATATTCAGTACAAATTATGTCCAGGGTAAAACCTCAGTGGTAGAGTTAGGAGACTGCAAAGGATTTCAGCTTCTATTAAAACATAAATGTGTAAATCTTGCACATGCCTGAAGTATCCTAAAATATAAATCCTAAATGTATCCTAAAATATAACAAAAATAAAGTGGCAGAGAACACAAACATTGTATTCATTGTGTTCAAAATTTCAACATGTAGCCCCTGTCACAGTATGATTCAGAACAGGCTTTTGATTTCTGAACACCTCCTTGGCAAAACTACATAGAAGTAAATTACACAAACTGCAGAAATATCTCATAGAAAACCAAGATTAACATACATACTACAACGAGGAGGAAATGCAACAGCGAGGAGGAAGCCAGATTGTGTTTATTTCTTATCTAAAGAAAAATAAGGTCCACCTTAATTCACTGAAACCATTTTGTCTATTTCAGAAGCAAGGTTTAGAGACAATCTCTTTAAAAGTTAAAAGAAAAAAAAATCACAGACAGTTAAGCTTCAGCTTCTGAACATCTTTTCCAGAACACTAACCAGTAATACCGAAATCCTCCACTTTCTCTATCGGTGAATTAATTACTGATCATATTTCAAGCATCCATGCATGGTACTTTGAATCAAAGGTGCTCAATACAGTTCTACAATCATTTACATGAACAATTCATCTTTCGCAGTGAAATTGAATTTTATACAGACATAGTCATTTTTACTGTGTTATTTAACAATCAGCCCACATGCACAAAGTAGAGGAAAACTGAAACAATTCTTACTGTTGACTATTTTGGATAGCTGATCTAAAGATGCAGTTAACACCCATTTCTAAACAGGGTAAACTGCAGTAAGATGACTCACTGACACTCTAGGTGTGTGGGGTTTCCTCTTCATACCACAGAAATTGAGGAAAATTAAGACACACAAGAGAAGAGACCAAAAACATAAAATGCATGAGGTTCTGGCTTCTGCTACGGGATAAAGTTCTGCACAAACCCCAGGCTTTACTTCTTAAACATCAGAGAGATATTAATATTAATAGTTTTAATATTTTAAGCCAATTTAACTCCAGCACTCAGAAACCAGTGGGAGAGTGGCAGCAAAACACCAGGCAAAGCAAGCAGCCACAGAGACTGGCACACCCCTTCCTGGTGTCAGGGCCCGGGGTTCACAGCTTGCTGTGGACAAAGGAGCAGAGCCAGGCCTGTCACACTGCCCTGCTCACGCCTCCACTGCTAGCTCAGGAGGGGGACAGCTGTGTTTCTGCGTTACCTTGACATCTTCACAGACTTCCCAGCACTGCTGTGGCTTCTGTTCCGCTCCTGTGCCTACCCACGACTGCTGACACCTTGTCCCCATGGGCAAGAGGGAACGGGCTGACAGCTGCAGGGACACTGGTTCACAGGGCAAAACTGAATTCCTTTTCAGGTCCTCAATTTTGTAGTGGAGACCCAATTTCAAGGCCCAACAGGACGGGACTTTGCAAGGAGATCATTAGGCAGAGGTTTCAGTACTCTCCCTGCTCCCAGCCCTGTTTTTCTGAGCAGAGAGAAGAGCTTGGTTCATTCTGGGCCTTCTTTTCTCAGCAGCTTAGAAATAAAAATAACTGGAAATTACAGATGTCAGGTCAGGAGTGGAAAATCATTCTGACTAGACCAGAATGCCAGGCCATCAGTACCTCTGAAGTAACATGCTGGAGTTTATATGTTAAAATACCTGAGGCGGAAAAAAAAAATAATAAAATCTTATCTTGCAGTTTATTTTTAAAACAGTTTTCCTTCCTGAGCCATACAACTGAGGACAGAACCTGGCTTTCCATAAATTACTGCAGCACCAAAAAAGTCATTTTGTGCTGATAGGGATAATTGCCATACAACTGAGTGCACTGCTTGGCCTGGGAGCTTTGCATCCTCCACCTTCATAAGACCCGTGGCCGCTGGAAGGGGAGCTCAGGCTTGCATTTGCTCCCGTACCCGCAGGGCAAGGGACTGCTCAAACCCAGGTGGCAGGACAGAGCCCTGCTGCCCTCTTCTCCCCATTCCTGCAGGCAACAGTCAGGCCTGGCTGAGACAAAGCCCCCTCTTGTCAGCAACAGGGATTTTGTTTGGAGAAGCGTGATGGGGTGCGCTAGGATAAGGGCAGGCAGTCAGGTCTCTGCGTTCTGTCTGTGGGTTCACGAGCAGTGTGGCTGACAACAAGAGGTGTCAGGAGGAGAACCCAGCACACGCTTTGCTCCGTGCAGAGCCGTACAACAGGGGATCTCAGCCCCAGGTCTGGCAGGGGCCTCACCGAGGCCAGGGTTGCTCACACAGCTTATGGCTGGGCGCACCCAGGCCAGTTGTACCCCACAGGTCCCCATCCCTTCCTCCCCGACCTTCAGGCTGCTGCCCAGCCACCACACTGACACACCTCTAATTTCAGTTTCTACCCAAACTGATTATGGAATTCTCACTTCGCTGCCCTTGAATGCAGCTGAATTAAGACACCAGAGTAATAAATGGGCGACCATATTAACAGTGATCTATCTCCCCATGCCACAGAGCCAGCTCCGGACTCATTTTCACGTCGAAGTCATCCTGTCACTAGACTTCACTGCCATTAAGGACCAGTTAAACATTAATTAATGGGCATTTAAACTTTTACTGGATGTTTAGTGAAAAATTCTCCATTGGCAGAATAGTAATTGGCTTTGTAAATTTCACAAATCCCTTGAAAATGATCTTCTCTATCTGCATGCCCCATTGCTCCACCATTTTGATGTACAGTTCATTTGGTAATCATGTACCTCTGTACAGACAGACAACTAATCTATTTCTTCTGACACTTTGTTTTAGAATCCCATTTAATAAGATCGGTTCCTAACAGAAATGAGAATTTAGCAGGAGAAAGAAAAAAAAAAAAGTAAATGGAAGCATTTATCAGCTTTAGAAGAAACACAAGAAAAGGCTGTTAATATTCAGAAACTCACGGACATGCCAATGGAAATAGTCATTTCCAAGCACCCTCTCCAGGCCTGAAAACATAATGGAAAATTTAAAGTCTGCTGTTCCCTGCTTCATCCTACTGTATCTCCTCATTCTAAAAAATCAATACAGGCTATTAATCATTTCACCCCATGTCCAGAGACTGCGAATGCCTTAGGAGGGGAGCAGTAAAGGTCTGAGGGGAAAAATAAAACACCACCACCAATAAAAACAACCAAAATAACAGAAGTGGGGGGAGCAAAATTGCTATATAAACACACCATAATTAGGATGCAGACATTTCAAACTGATGGTTAAATTATACAGTCTTAGCTTTTTTTTTTTTTTTCCCCAATGTCCTCACTCTGCTACACACATAGCTACAGAAAAAGATCGTTATTCCTTTACTCTTACTGACCAGCCCAGGAGCAAAGAAAAAGATAAGATTGGATTCAACAACCTAGAGCTTTTCCTTATCCTTTTTATCTCACCACCATTTCCATCCCAAACTTTTATATACGGGAGATGAAAGTAAAGAGAACCACAAAACATGGAGTAAAAGCCGACTTCCTTTGGCCTTCTTGCTGGCCCCTTTCTCCATCACTCACCCGAGATACTCATTTTGCCAACTGGCTGCGTGCTGGCTCACCTAAGTGCGGAGGTGATGAGAAGCACATCAGCAGCCCCACGCTCCCCGAGGAGCACCGCTGTCTGCTCCGTGCCACGTCGAAGCGCCACCAGTCTCCATCATCAACACGTCCATCCGAATCTTGCCCACGGGTTGTGACTCCTGGTGTATGCCCACAGCAGACCTGAGCTGGCCCTAGGGAAAGGCAAGCCATCCTGCCCAGCTGATCGCAGCGCATTGTACCATTTTAGACCACATGAATATTTGCATCACAAACACAGTGAATGTAGCTCTTGGATAATCTTTTTTTTTTTTTTTCTTCAATCCTCCCTGCCCTCTGGCAGCCTAAGTACTAACCCAGAGCTTGTGGGACCAGACAATGTATTCCACCTCCGAATCTTTCACCACCCACTAAGACGAGGCCAGCTGGCAAAGCCCACTGCTAAGGGGACCATCAGAGACCTCCCAGAAAAACACTTTACAATAGTTTTTTTAACAGAGTTAATGACGGATCATAAGATGTTGCATTCTATGAAACTGCAACCAGCCCAAGAAGAAACTTTACATAACTGCATTTCTAGATGCTGACCTTTTATGATTTTCAACACAGAACCTGCTTAATGCCAATGGGAAAGAAAAGCCCACACCAGTGAAAAGGCAACTTGCATATTCAGAGACACCATGACCTCATTGCAGAAGCATCTTTGATTTAACGCTGCCTTTACTTTTCACGTAATGCCAGCAAATTAAAGCCTTCACATTTTAAACAATTATTGATTTGTCTGATTTATGAATAAAAAGAAAGCTAAGGAGTTGAAATGTTATTTGGGCTGCATGAATGTGGGCTTTAGCTGGAAATGCTTCTTTCTAAGACAGGCCAAGCCTGCCCTCTAGAGCATTGCTGCCCCTTGTTGAGAGAAACCCATCCGCATTAACAGGCTCACACTCAGTAGTTAGCAAAGAAAAGTGAACTTGGGGGATTGCTTCAGTTCTTTCGCAGATGAATTGGAAGTGACAGATTTTTCAGTTACAAGTGCTCGAGCCTCTCAGCGAGATAAAAATGTGCAGGTTCAAGGTTAAATCATAATGAATTCTTAGCTGCATCAGAAGGGACAGGGGCAGAATTTAGTGCAGCAACCAGGATGTGATGCTTTTGTACCACTAGAGCCTCCTCTGCGAAAGAACAAAAAGAAATACCTCGCTGAGACACATCAAAGCCCACGCTAAGCTGCCATCCTCTCTCCAGCAGCCAGATGTATCGAAAGACAGCATAAAGTTCCCACAAACACAAAAACATTACCCGTTCCCAGCTGAACACCACCAGCAGCAGCCCAGTGAGAGCACTTGCTGCAGAGCACACCTGTGTCGTGACTCCAGTTATGGCACCAGCTGCACACAGCAGCAGCTGGGCCCAGCTGGAGCCGCTGCCTGCCCTGGAGGAGCATTTGCTCTGCTCCTCCACACACCAACCTTGGGATGTGCCGCCCGTACCCACGCAAATCTGACAGGGCATGTGGGAAGGGAGGGATGGACAGACAGAGGAATAAAAGGATCCTTGTTAGGTCCTCCCACCACTGCACCCTCCTTTGTCAGAGCAACAAATACAGCTATGTCTCTGCTAGCAGAAACCCAGGGGGCACGGCAGCAAAAAGAGCATCTCCTTCAGCCTTTCCATACACGATGGAAAGGCTGAAGGAGATGCACGTTGTACCAGCATAGACAAGCCCCAGTCTGGTCAAAGAACAGATCAGAAAATAGCTGCACACAGATTAAAGTCCCTATCTGAGGTCATGTTTTCTTTGGATTGATTTCAGACACCCTCCGAGGAGTCAAGGCAAAACACTTGACAAAAACGGGAAACTTTCAAAGCCTAAAAAAAGGTATCCTGGTTTCACCAGGGTGGAGTTAATTTTCTTCCTTGTAGCTGGTGTGGTGCTGTTTTGGATTTTGGACAGAAGAATGCTGACAACACCCTGATGTTGTCACTGTCACAGAGCACTGCTCACACTAAGTTGAGGAACTTTCGACTTTTCATGCTGGGGGTGCACAAGGAGCTGGGAGGGGACAGGGCCAGGACAGGTGACCCCAAGGGATGTCCCATGCCACATGGGTCATGCTGAACAATGAACTGAGAGACTTGGCCATGGGGCTGCTGCTCAGGGACAAGCATCGGTGAGTGGGTGGTTTACAACTGCATCGTGCACCACTTGCTTTGGGTATTCTGTGTGGCAGTGGTTTTGTGTTCCATTCTTTTTTTTCTCTTTTTTATGAAACCGTCCTTATCTCAACCCCTGAGTTCTTGCACTTTTCTATTTTCTTCCCCATCCTACTGGGGGGAGAGTGAGTGAAGGGGATGCATGGTGCTAAGCCACCTGCCAGGTTAAACCACAAGGCCCGATTCTCAGATCGCTTCAGAAGAACACATTAAATTCTCCAACAGAAACCTCCTGGTCTTGGTTCAATCCATCTGAATACTCCTATTTCCTGCACCGGTCCACTTCTGCACTCATAAACCTCTCACACAGTGGCAGTGTAGGAGGGGTCAGGAACATGGCAGAAGAGGAGGTTTTTCAAGGGATGCACATTAGTCAGACTTTGAATTTCATCATTTCAACATAAAAGGGATAGAAAAATTGCGTGGCGTCTTTAGAAAAAAGTCTGAAATCTTAAACTGTGATCTGGGACAGCCCATACAGCATGGAGGAGCAAAATATAGCCCTAGGCTACTTACCTATTTCTGCTTGGATTCGTTTCTTTATCCAGCCCTCCCCAGTCTGCAGAGCAGGGAACTAAGCAACAGCCTGGTGCGGGAGGGAGCAATCGTTTGGGGTTTCTTTATGTTCAGCCAGTGTGCAGCGATCTATCAGAACATGGAAAGAGCGAGTACTGCAAGTATTTGGCAGTGGGGACCAAGAAGCTGGAGGAGAGGCAGTTGTGGTAAATGACAGTGAAGGTTCAGGGCTGGGCAGACAGATGGACGCTGACATCAGTGAGAACAAGCAGAAAATGAGAGTGTCTTAGCAGCACATTTAATTTCCGTGTGTTTGTTCTTTTGGGCAACAACCTGAGCAGCTGCATTCATTTCATGTGCAGACATCTCTAAGGATCCTCTCATATATGGAAATCACTGAAATCACAAATGAAATACATCTGTTTTCCTGATGCATTCCAGGAGCCTTTCCACTAGGCAAAGCTACATACACAGTGCAGAAGACACAAAGAAATAAGCAACAAGGCACAGAACAAAATGCTTGATTTTGTTCCTTTGAGCCTCCTAGGAAAGCTTAACTAATTATTGTTATTTAAAGAGGAAATGTAATTAAACCACTTGGGGTGGACAGAGCCCTGATCTGACTGGGAGGCGTTGTGCAGCCGTGGCAGTGTGTGTGGTATGGGCAAGAACATGTTTGCAGACAAAGCTGTTAGGCACAGTTTAATGTTCCCCACCAACTTCTCTTACCAGGTGAATTTAGTCCTGAGACTTGCCCCAAGCATCATAATTGCTTTCTGCTCATTCTCACAAAGATGCAGGAGGATCTTCTAACAAGCAAAGGAATTAAAACATCTCACTTCTGCTTTGCATTCACTGCACAGCACCTCCTCCCTGCCACCATCAGAACCAGATCAGCCAAAGGAGCACATCACCAAAACCTGCAGGTTCTCCTCGGATGCATCCTGCACAGCTCAGCTGATAAAAAACAGACAGAACACAGTGGCAGGCAATATGGATGCAGACCACTTGCCTTTTACTGTACTTCTACAGATACTAATGTTAGCTATTCTAGTTTTACTCCTCAGAACTTTTTTCTTTTTTTTTTTTTTTTTTCTATTTTGGAAACTGGAACATTTCAACCGCATTAATATGCTCCAGTCCCCAATCTCATCAGACAATGTGTGTGTTGCTTGGATGGAATATAAATCATTGTAATGGTCTAACTTAGTTTCTACTTCTACATAATGTGAGATGCATAAAGTACCAACAATCTGAAATGCACATTTAAGTATGGCTAAAACAGGATGGCAGATACAAAATATTTGCCTTTGTTAAAGTGCATTTGCACTTCCTTTGAGCTTAGCTGATGTCACGTGGTGACATTTCCCCTGCTGCTGGAAAAGCCACCATGTAAGGAACAATGATGTTGCACTTTGGAGATGTGTACCTTATGGCAGTGACATGGAAACAAAAACACGTGTTCATCTAATCCTTGCACTCCTGTCCTACTCTGGATTAGAAAACGGGGCACTTAATGGCAGAGGGCAGCAGTTCTGCAGAAGTCAGTTTCATGGTTTACTGTGCAAGGTCCTTCCTAACCGTCCAAGGACCACCTAGGCCTTCCTAATGGTTGGAGTATTTTTTCCTTTCCTTTTGAGTATCTATGAACACTTCCATACCAGGACAACAACAGCACAGCATTTCCAAAAATGTTCACAATGCGAACTAGTAAGACAGCAGAGTGATTAAACATGAGAACACTCTTACTGGATAACTTCAGATCAACTATTATTTCTACTGCAGTTGCTGAACTATTTTTATGCCCTTGTGCTCCTTAAGGAGTTAAATTACTACTAGATTTAGATAAAACTGATAAGCAATATGCAACGATTAAGTTTTTCCTCAACATTTTAAGTGACCTGGCATTTGCAATGAAAAGAAATTTCAGGAATCAACTTCTGAAGATTTGTAATATATATATATTTTTTTCCCATTAAAAATCTTGTACAGAAGTAGTCTGTGAGCTGGTTTTTTTTTTTTTGGTTGGTTGGTTGGTTGGTTATTCTATCATATATACAGGAAACAGCTTCTGTGTAGAGCAGTGTTAAAAACTCACATACAAACTAATTCAGAGACCATGTCCAGCAGGTCAGGCAGTGGCAGACCTGGATGGGCAGAAAACTTTGTCCTCTCCAGTGCTACTCATCTCCATTATTGGTCTTATGCTGTGAAATTTAACTATTATACTCTAGAACCCAGAAAAGTAAAATAAATACAATCACCTTCCATACTCTGTACTTCCAGCTGCTGCCAAAAAACATTAATAGTACTACTAACTTAGTGATAAGGAAACAAAAACCCACACCCTTCAGGAAAATGAACTGAAATGTTTCTTTCCTATTCTGCTGAGCCAATACCAGAGGGCCAAACAATCAAGGGAGCCTTCTGAGTTAGATACATATCAACGAAAAGGTTAACTACAGCCAAGAGCTTCTTCAAGTAACAAATATGATAACTTAAAATTTTGAAAAATATTTTCAGTGGAGTATTCTTTCCAGAAATCAACATGTAAAACAAATTCTGGCAGGAGTGTTTTCTCAAGCTTGATCTTCCGTATAAAATAGTAATAGGAAAATCAGGATTTCAGAGTCTGAAAATGGACAACTGAGCTCTTCAGACATCAAATCTTATATGCAAATCTAGAGAAAAGAAGCTCAGTAACTTTTCCAGCTGACACCAAGCTTAAGCTTGGTCATTAAATTCACTTTATTAAACTGATTTTTCACCTTAATTATACACGGATAAGGAGATTTAAAGTGGCGGAATCATGAGCTCCATATCATTTTGTAGAAGCTCAGATCTGTAGAAACCAATAGCAGTGGAGGGTATCTTTCAAAATCAATGTCAGTCTGCATTTAGTCAGCCATAATATTTCTTCCACTGATGCTGAAATTGCAGATTCCTTTCTATCAAAAATCCATACTTCTCCCTGTTTATAATGCAAGCAAAAATTCTCTGTGACACACTATAGAGACCCACCCAGCCACGGTCCATCTTTATTTCACACCTTTGCAGTATAACCACAGGTTTAAGCCAAAAGAATAAATTGTGTTAGTAGCTGGCAAATATTTGACAGCATTAAAATACATCTAGACTTTTTTTTTTTTTTTTGAGTACCGTAACCCTGAAAATACCAGAAATGAAGACTTTTTGCTCAAAAGCCTTATTTCAAAACGCAATGGAAAAGCCAAAGGATACCACCTGTTGTTCACTAGCATCTTAAACACTAGCCTTAAATTTCAAGTTGCATTCTGCCTTTTCTGTCACCAAGTAGTAGGAGGCAGAAGGAAAGCTAACAAACAGGTCAATAGCCCTGCCAATTCAGAACTCATCCCCACAGGACTCTCTAAGCACTAGCTATCTGGAGCTGGTAAAAAGAGAGCAGAAGATAGTGCAAATGAGCAGGCACAGGCTCCAGTGGTGTATAAATCCTCTTGGCTTTTCCCCTGACGTAGCTGAAGTAAACAGAAGGGAATGCTAATCAGTACCAGCACACACCACAATACTGCCACTGCCCGCACCCACGCTTGGACCTCTCCACATCTCCCAACTGCAGAGGGCAAAGCCCAAACTCAGGATGCAGACCTTAGGTAAGATCAAGTACGTGCTAAATGGCAAGCACCACAAAAGCAACCATCTCATATGGTGTAACAAGAGGAACGTGTGATTAGTCATTGGTTAAATAGCAGGAGATGTGAGCTATCTCCAGAAAAGCCAGGTCCTGGTCACCAACTTTTTGTCTCATATTCCACACTCTATCTGGAAGTTCACAAGTACGTACAGTCCACTTATCAACTCTAACTTACACTGCAAGGACTGGATCATCCTTTGTGTGGCAATAGCCCTTACAAACATGGAAAGAATTAGGCCTTCTTGCAAGAAAAGAACTGAGGGCTGCTGACCCAAAATGACTCCTAACTGCTTGCACAAGGTTTCTGCCAGAGAGCTTCCTTGCCTTTGAACAAACTATTTTTTCCACAGAAACTTATGTGGGGGCAGGAGAATAGGGGCCTATGCCAGACATGTCACCTTACACAGAATTGCTCCCGGGCCTCAGCCAGCCAAGCACTGCTCCCCCAAACACCAGTCAGCTCTTCTGTCTTAGGAAGCTAAGGTGGGGGAGGTTTTGACTTCAGGATAGATCGCCATTATTCAGTATTCACATATTCAAAGTCACTGCGCAAGAGGTCTAAAAAGACCAGATGAATGGCTGTGCTCTCTCCCAGAAACCTGAAACTTTTGCAGCTAGCCTGGACTCTGCAAGGGAGAAGCAACTGGGCAGAAGAAAGGAGAAAAAAAAAACTATCCCTCCCACTCTGCTGTGTGACAACACGTGTTGCACGAAGCAAGGCCAAGCCAACTAGTGCACCTGCAGCCTGGCAGTGAATAAACCTGAGGTGCTGGTCCTGTAATCAAAGAATGCCTAGTCCCAGGTTTCACAGCTGAAAGGCAGTCAGGTGTGTGAACTGAGCGTGGAGACACTGGTCACATCAGTGGTACTTACCAAAGCAAGATACCAACGACAGAACCTCATTACAACAGATCAGTACCTTTTCAGGCAGCAAAACTGATTCAGGTTTTGACAATAAAATACAGCTCATCTATTCCACGACTGTAATGGATAGTACAGGTGGCATTTCACCTTTACTGTTGTGATAACAGTAGCATAATAGAAATTCATTCTGAACAGAGTCCTTTCTGCATGAATACAAAGATATGTTAATTATGTAGTTGTATTGAATTTGGATTCTATCTATTCTAAATTATGTTTTGGGTCTAATTCACATCCTGCTCACATAAAATGAGGAGACAGTCTTTTGAAGGTACTTTAATTACATCAGGTCAAACTGATACAAGAAGAAAATAAAGCCATTATGAGTGGAGGCTGGAGCCTGGGTAGATGCTTCGCAAGCACAGACCAGAGCAAATTCACTGCCTTCTATATTTACAAAACAACTGCAGAGATTATCTTGTTAAATTCAACTGAAGCTGATTAAAAGTAATATAGTTAGGAAGTCATATGCTACGCTGGTGCCATCGTCTAGTGGATAAACCTGTAATTGTAAAATTTCATTTTTCTCATTTCAAATCTTTCAAGATTGGAAGCACAGAATAAACATTAATTTATCACTATGCATACCATGTATGACATTTCTAAACTACTTTAATGCTACAAACTTACGGGTTGTCTTCCAGGGGAAAAAAAAAAAAAAAAAAAAAAAAAAAAAAAAAAAAAAAAAAAAAAGAACTGTACTGTAGCATAATTTAAAATAAAAAGAGTTGAGGATGTTACTGACATGTGTTAGAGCTTCCTTTCAGTACAAGCTTTTGAACCTAGAGGTCTTTCATGTTTCTCTTGGACAGCTGAGTGAATGTTCCTAGATCCTCTGATCCTCCCTAAGAGTTCTCCTGAAGTAGCAGGGGAACAAGTTGTCCTGATTTCCCTACTATCCATGAGTGCAAGTGTTCATTCTTACTGCTTGAGCCCCTGTGTATCTCAGCCCAAAAGTGACACCTTCGTAAGGTCGTAGAAGTCTACCATCTTAGTGAACTGCTTTTAAAGGACTCTTACAACAAAACCTTCAGTAGTTTTAATGGTTTAAGGTGTTTTTTCTTAGTGGTAGTGTTTTTTTTTTTGTTATGTTTGTCTGTTTGTTTTAGTATGTTTCAGCAAAGAAAGAAAGGATCCTTCTCTTCTTTTTCCCCTCACCTGTTTCTCAGAACAAGCTTGGCCAGGCCACAGGGATTCAAAATGTGCACTATCTGGACAGCTGCTTTTCAAGCAAAGCCGAAAATTGAGCAAACAAAAAGTAAACTGTCCCATTCAATGCTGGGGATTGTTTGAAACTGCCAAATTCTCTTCTGCCAGCCCAACTTCTAAAGCCAGAAGACACAAACTTCACCACACAAGTAGCATTTAATAACAGAGGGAGAATAGGGCTGCCTGAATCTCTAATGATCCTTCATGCTCAAATTCCTATTTACTTCATATCCCACCTGTGAATTTACTGCTCCAGCAAGCCAGGGATGGCAGCACAAAACTAACTTCACATGAAACAGATTTTGCAGGCCAAACTTACTGCAAGGAGCACAGCTCTCAGTGGATATTCTCATAAAGACAGCTTTCAGATCTAAAAATACCCACAGAAGACACAAACAAACTCGGAAGAGCACAAAACTGATCAGCAGTTTTTGCATTTGATTTTAAAATATGCATTGTTAAAAGTGTAAGTGATGTTTTGTCAGGAAGCCAGCTTTTCAATTCCTTTTATTTCATTTTGTGACAAAACCCAGCAGCGTATCTTTTGCAGTTCTCCCTTATTTATTAATTCCATGAATAAAAGATATTTCTGGTGACTAATTCACCCTGACTTTTTGGCCACCAATCCTGCTCTTTTTATTCCTTTAGGGAATGGATTTCCTTCCAAATTCAAATGGCAGGACTAAAGAACACTTTAATGATGGCACGGTACACAGGTGGTACCATTCGTCGTTGAGGAACTGAATTACCTGCCTGAAGAAAAAAAAGTGCTTTGATTAAGGAATTTAAATAATTCATAAAGAGGAGGGAAAAAAAAAAAAAAAGAAAAAACTTCTGTCAAACACTGTCAGCCATTTCCTTAGATGATGCAAATAGGTACGAAATAATACCAATTTTTATACCAGTTACCATTGAAGGTGAGAAGAATCACTAGTCAAAACAAACTAGGAGCAAGCCCCATAACATGACTTAGCTTTTAGGAGAAAGAAAGTAACCCTCCAGACTTGCCTTTGATTTTTGTTGTAAGGGCTCCTCCCATTGTTTTGGGGGATAGCTTTTCATTAGGGAATTAGATGCTGGTACCTAACAATCATACTTAGTCAAAAAACATCCCTTGTCCCCTTGTCCAGAAACAGTGGAAACCCACACAGTAACACCCTATCACAGGAGCAGCTTGTCAATGGAGAAGTCACGTCCTCAATCAAGTTAATGACAAGCTACTCATTCATTTCAAAAGATTCAACATTTCACCTGATTTTTATTTTATAATCAACTTTTCACATACTATTACTCCATGACAAGGCAGAATGTAATTCAACACCGGCAGTGAAGAGCAGATATCGTCTTTCATATCAACGCACAACCCTACAATAGACCGTCATGGAACAACCTGACTGTGGGAAGTTTCTTTAAAATCCAGCAGTTTCATCAGCATTAAATAAGGTCTAGAATGAGTTATTACCTTTTCTTTAAAGCCACGGGAACTGGTGCCAGAAAATTCAAGCATAAAATGTTTTTCTTTGCAATAAAATTGAAATAAGTAAGGAAGGCATTTATCATCTTCAGTCCCAACTGAAAGTCAGTGAACTCTCAGAAACTTGCTCAGAAACATTCCCTCCATGCTGGGTGACAGGAAGGCCGCACAGCTCCTACTCAAGCAAAAGAAGAGCTTTTAATCCTAGAGCTACTAGCACCTCCCTGTTCAACTCACTATCAGGAGGGATTTCTCAAAGTGAACCTGCACGCAGCTGACTAATTGCTTTACGCAGCATCTCAGTTCAGGTTTTTCCTTCTATTTCAAGGATTACAGTTAAAACTCCAGCCTAGGTGCGTATGGGTGGAGCAGGGAAAGAGAGCTGAGGACCAGGAGTGTGTTCTGGGACCAAGTTTTCATCGAACTATTACACTCAATTTGTACATTGATGTTTTACATCTAGGCAGTGCAGAAAAACAAACAATGAAAACAAACTAAAAATGCAGAGTCCATAAAGCAACCCTTGCCCTGAAGCAAAAGGCACAGCCATTACAGAAAAGAAATCAAGGTCTAAAAAGAGGAAAACACAGTTTTAACAGTGGCTGTTAGAGCGTATTAAGGGCTGGGAGGATTGAAATGGAAGCACATCACTTCATCACAACAATATAAGGCATGCAAGCAAGCTCACAGTTTGTTTGTCACTCTCTGTATGGTCAGAAAATGACAGGTTTGTATTTTCTTTCTTTCATATTACTGATTCAGACGAGAGCACTGAAGCAATTTTAAGTATGAGTCTATGCAGCAACAGCATTACAGAGAGATGACATGCATGCCTACTGCAGAAACCAGTGCCAAAATCATTTAGGCTTTTCAGCCTCAACGTTTTCTATTTGTGCTTTGTACCACAAAATAATGAACGGATATGCTACCAGCAACAGGAACTACAGATGCCATTCTCCATAGCCTCTGCTGGTGGAAGGTCTGGGTATCTTACCTGGCAAAGCCAGCTCATGTTTTAGACAATGTTAATTCCAGCTCCAGCTTCTCCACAGAAGGACACAAAAATCATCACAATGCCAAAATAGTGTTTTCTCCCTGAAGGTACCTCTGTCACGGTCTCCCAAAACAGCAGACATGGGAAAAGTACATACAAGACACCAAGAAACGTGGCCAAGAAAAACATACGGGTTACATCATGACAAGTTGCTGTTGTGCCTTCCTGTCTCCTCACATCTCAAACCATAAGCCCGTGGTCCCAATACATGATGAAAGATGTAGCAGCAGATATGGTGAAATTCAGCATTTGATGATCACCATTTGATGATCATCTCCAGTCCTTTTGCAGAGATATTTGATCACTTTTCACTTAGAGCTTTTGCATTGTAAAAGAATACAGACCTAATCATGCTGCACCAGCTATGGAGCTCATATTTTAATTCCAGATATGTAAGAGAAAGATATGGCACCCCATTTGTCATGCCCTGGTTTCACACGTGCTACTACAGGAACCTTTGTCACTAGTACAAAGGCCAAAATAAAGTGAATGTGCAATAAATATTCATTGAGAGAACAACTAATAGGGTTTTGTAGGGATTAAGTCAGCAAATTGGAAAAACAGAGCATGAGAGGATATATCATTAACATATGCATTTCTCTCAGTGTATGAACAGTATAGACTATAACTGATAAACAAAGCTCTAGATACTGCTACCATTATGTAAATATTAGTAATAATAATAATTGTAGATACTGCCCAGTCATTTCAGTTAATTACGGCAAAGACAACTTCACCTAGATGCTTCAACTTTAATTTACCTATTGTTTAATCCATAGGTGGAAAGAATATGATTAAATTATACCCTATAAACAGTCCCAGAAGATGATGTATCAGCATAATTGAAAGGATCAGAAATGAAAATTAAAGCTTATTTTTCTATTATCACAGCCCTGATGTTTTCAGATGACTAAATGTCACAGACTAAAACAGCACACACTAGTTATCAAGGGTATTCTTGCTGGGTTCAATCATAAAGCTGCTCCCTGCAGCAAGGATTAACTCTGCCTCTGTCAAAATCAATGGCACACTGGTTTTTCCCTTTACACTCCTAAGATGTAGTCCATAACTAGGTAAAAATAAGAAGCACCACAGTGCTTCATCTTGCATCAGGAGTTATTTTTCTTCTACGGATTAATGGAGTAACAAAATAATGAAAAATAAAGTCCTCCAACACAGCATGAATTCAAAAAGCCTCCAATAATCTCTGTATCATACGTAATTACAAATTAATTGGTATTTGCAATCTTTATTCATCCACTCTCATCCAACACTGCTAATGCTGCATATGTATGGTCAAGTAATTTCCAAGTATAAATGACAGCCCATAAGGCATATTTTAAACAGTGAAAAAGTGTAAAAAAGACAGGCGACTACTGAAGGGATTTTTGGAACTATTTTGAAACAGGAGCTACACACCTCCACGATTTTGAAAATCTCACTTAGCATCTGTCTGGATTATTAAATTCTTGACTTTCTAGTAAGACCCACATGACCACATTTTACACAATTCCTGTGATGTACTTTGCCCATGTTTAAGTTCCCGTGGAATATACGAAAATCAGTCAATATATTAGTAATTAACTAAAAAACTCCAGTCAACTACGAGCCCAGGGCCAAGCTGGGAAGGTGTCATATGCAAAATACTGGTATATTTCTCACCTCAGTGATGGAATTTCAGGCAAAACTAACTGAAGATGGGCTGGAATGGTGATTAAAAAACATCACCATGCTGTGGCCAATTGACTTCAGGCATGTAATTTCCACCTTTATGCTATTAGAAAAATAAGCTTTTGTGGATTTATCAGTGACTCCATAATCAAGGTTGAAGTGGCTGTTTCACGAATGCAGATCGTGACTTGAAGTAATGACAAAGCCACCAGCTGCGAGAGTTTTGGCACTCACCACCCTCTCACTCCAAAAGGCCCTGCACATGACCCACGCCTCTCTCCTCAGGATTTATTTTACTGCTACTGGAAAAGGAAGTGCACAGTAACTTTTTAAGGGAAGATTATCAGCTGTTAGCTTTAACTACTTCTCTTGCCTCTAAATCAAATGTTAAAGACCAGAACCCCCTGTTGATTTACTAGCAGCTTTAGTCTTCAAAAAATAGTCCCTGAGACCAGTATCTGCTTCAGGTGAGAACTGTGTCTAACATATACTCTTATTTGTCTCTCAGCCCACCCCCACTCCCCCCCCCCCCAGTATGTTTTTTATTAGCAACATCATAAAAGCAGTACTTTGTTTTCAGCCTGGATGCTTACATCTCTGTGTGTTGTTTTTTTTTTTAACCAACTGAAGCTTGTATTTCTGAAACACTTCACTTCTCAGATATGGACTAAATTGATGTAAGGAAAAAGGGGTCAAGATGGCATTATATAAGAAAACCTTATAGTATACTAACTCTTAAGTCTTTTTACATCTCTTTTACACTGCTCTGGCAGCCTCAGCCAGCTTGAGCCCTCTTTAAAGTTACTCCCTACTATTAGGCCATTGTAAAGGCTCTGGAAAGAAAAGGTATCAGAATGAGACATCATAAATTGAGATTTACTGTTTTCCTAGTTCCTCAAAATAAGCATGGTAACAACTTTACTCTTCATTACAGTACTTTAGCAGGAAATAAAGTAGTAACTGTAGCACACCTAAGAGTAATACAGCTCTAAATCCTACTTCCAAACATAGTCATTTATCTGTGTAGGAGAAGATGTAGAAGGTGGGGCGGGGGGGAAGGAACTGTCAGTCTGCTTTGAGTTTCTCACTGTTAGTAACACCCAATAAATCATATTAATATCTCTATGCTGAATTTGTTTTGCTCATGACAATAATTGTTGAGTGGTCTCCCTGTCCTTGTCTCAACCCTTGAGCCCTTTCCATTGCGTTTTCTCCCCCTTTCCCTTTGAGGAAGGGGAGTGAGAGAGCAGCTGTGGTGGAGTTCAGCTGCCCAGCAAGGTAAAACCACCACGCTCTCCACAAGCAATGTAAGCATACCCTCCAGTATTCAGCCTGAGCATTGCAGCCCCAGGATTTCAACAGTATAGGTTCTTGTACAGAACCTCTGCAGTCATCTGAGATGCCTCCTCCATCTGAAATACACTTTGACAGCATTTCAGAGCAACAAACACTACCAAATCTCTCCTTTTTCACTCGTAAGAAAGCAGAGATCAGCACCAGAAAAGGGTCTTGGTTTTACTGGGCACTCTTTAGGGATAAACAAACTGGTCTGCTTTATTGGGCACTTTTGAGGGATAAAAAAATGGCACATGCAAGAAGCAGCAAAGTCCCAGGCAGTTTTCAACAGTAACAGTGCAGCTTTCAGCTCTCTAAGCAGGAGGAGCTTTCACATCTGGGGCCTACGAGGATGCCAGGATTTTGCTCATGACTAATGACTTCATGCTGTAATGCTTCAGGATTACACCTAGAGTTAAATAACTTGAGAAAATTAATTGAAGAGTTATCCAAGCAAAACGAGGGTGAAGAGCTTCAGGGCTGCATCCTACACTTCTAGATGCACATCACTATTTGTCTCAATCTCTCCCCTGAGCCTCTGGTGCTGTGAGAGGTGGACATAAGGGAGGGTGTGTGGGGGGGGGAAAGAGGAATAGAGGGAAAAAAAAAAAAAAAAAAAGAACAAAGAATTGCCTAAAAAGAAGGATAACCGGGGAAATTACAAGGCTCGCCTGTGCAGTAAAAAAAAAAAAAAAAAAAAAAAAAAAAATCAACGCAAGGGATCAAGGGTCCCATTTCACCTACTGATCAGTTTAGATTCAGACAATTAAAAAAAAGAGGCTATATGCCACAGTTGTTTAAACCTCTTGATTATTTAAAAAAAAAAAAAAAAAAAAGGTTTCTACTTAAGGGTCTTTGATTCCTTAAGATAGATTTAATATACTTAGTGATTTTTGAGCAGATGAACACTATTCATACAAAGATCACAATAAAATGCATACATTGGTGAACCTTTATGTCAACAATCCTTCCAGCTCACATCATTTAATTCATTGAGTAAACCATTTTGAAAGCATATGCCCTTGAAAACAAGGCAAACAGCACACAACTCTCAAATAAAAAGGATAAAAGTTCAAGGAAACATCAGGTTACATGCACCCACACTTCTCAAGACAAAAATAAATAGATTCAAGTTGAAAGAACAGCAGATGCTAATACTGCGTGCAGAACCGGCACACCCATAGCTTGTCCCCAAGTGTGCCGTTCAATGAAAAGCTGGGAGCTGCCTGTCTCTGACTCCTGGATATTCCCAGCAGCTAACTATTCTGATACAGTCAGTCTTGGCTAATGCCACACTTTGCTGTTACCTCCTCACATAGAAGACTTATCTTTTCTGCCATCAAGAGTTTGTTTGTGCAGGTCCCAAAACAAAATTTGTAGAGGAACTGAGTCCGAATTAAAGCAGACTGAGGAATAAAATCTTCCCCTTCCTATACAGGTCTTTTGACACAAGCACGTACTAGGTAACTACTGAAGAACCTTCTTAGCAAACTTCACTGCAGGTGCAGTCAGGTAGGCAGGGAAGACATTTAATTTAGCTAATAAAGCAAACAGTTCTGTGTGCAGTCTCCTCTTGCGTTCCAGGAATCCACCAATCACTTCAGTTGCTGTTAAGCAAGAACACAGGACTACCAAATGGATTTGCTTAAGGAGAATCTACACTAGAAGTGTCTAAATGGGTAAAAAAAAGTATTTCCCTCAAACTCCGTATGCCCAGCCTACTGTACCAGAAGTTGAGCTGATTTCAACTGTGTTGTCAGCACAGGCAGTAAGAGCAGCAGCAGCATGCACCTTCCCACAGGCTCCTTTCCTCAACACATGCGGTTTGCTGGTTTATATGGGAGGGAACAAAAAACAGATTACAGTCTTGTGGCTTTACCAGATTACTACTGGGTGGGCACAGGGGGTGGTTGTGCAGGAATTACAGTTGTTCTCGGTGCTGGGGCTAAGACACGCCATCTCCCATACAGTCATGCAGGAAACAAATGTGAAGCCCTTCTGTATGGGACTCCCTCACTGCAATAAAGGATCACCATTGGTTTTCCTGTCCTTGCTCTCACTTCCCTAGCACAAATGTATGCTACTTGTCTTCACTTTCAAGGCTGTTACAAAGCTGTCTTTCCCTTTCCATCAAATCTTCCGCAAATATCTCACGTTGCAACTAGTTCTTCAAGCACGTTGGCAGCCTGGGGGCCACAGATGCACAGCAGATCCCAGAAGCAAACACCCTGCCCCAACAGAGAGAAGCTTGGATACTTCTGCAGCCAGTAGCACTGACTGCCTCAGCTACTTGCAGTGCCCCAAAGGCTGTGCATTGGGCAGTGATACTGCACGCAGAGGGAGAAACAATCACCTCTAGTTTTGTCCTAACAACTTTAGAGCAGTGTTCCACTGAGGCCATTTTGGCCTCAAACCTCTGTTGACTTGCCTATAACATCCCCTCAGTTTTTTTCCTTCAATACAGTCATAAATCTGGCTAATATTCCTCCCTGGGTAACATGCTGATTGCCATGACACACTCCCAGAGTTGACTCTGTTTCTTTGAGTTTCTGGCAATGGACTACACAGCAAACTTAGCTTTTTAGCTTCCCTGTAGCATAAAGAGCACTTATAAATATGCAACTGTTAACTAACAGCTCAACTGAGGAAAACACATTCAGCAGCACTGTATTGCAGTGCCAGGGAAAAAGGGGTCAAGAGGGAGGGCAAGGCACCTCAAAACACAAAAATTTACATTTAAAATAACAGTCAGAAGTCTGATTTAAAATTCTGGGAAGAGTCGCAGATAACAGCAAGGCTGAAGTGTTATTCCAGGCAGCAAAGAAGAGCTGCACTCTGTAACAATCTGCAATAATCAGATAATGCAAATGCCAGCTCATGGCATCAGGCACAGGCAGCCAGCACGGGGACTCTGGGCATCCTCCTCTCCCTCCCCAGCCTGCATTCCCATCTGCTGCGAGCAGGCACCACCAAAAGCCTCTCCCGAGCACAGAGCCATCGGAACCAAATGCTCACAAATGGCATCTTGGGTTTCCAGCCCCTACCTTTTTCTTTTCAAGTTGTCCAGATTCCAGCCAGGGAAGCCAGAGTCAGATGTTGACAAGCGAGCTCCTGGCAGATTACTAGCTGTGAAACACCTGAGATGACTCAAAGATGTCTACAACTCCCTATCAAGCGCAAAGGAAAATTGATAATTTCTTTCTAATATAATCACTTGTAAGGATAAAATGAATTTTCAAACCTACCCAAAATTGGTAAATTAGAGGTTTTGCTGTAACAACACAAACAAGCAACTGGTCTAAATAGATTTTTTTCCCGAAGTCTGGTAGCCAGACATTCCTAGACAGGAAGCTGGTCTTGACCTAATTCAATCAAAAAGAGTTTTACTGTCATCATCGATTTAATAGCAACAGGCCTTAGAACTTGCATACATCTGGAAAAGGGCAAAATAAATGAAAAAACTGCCTTCATCTTTGAATTTGCACAATGACCCAAAATAGCACCCTAATTTTCCAACTCAAACAAAACCTTCAATTTCTGTAACACTGATCTACAGAACTTTCAAACATTTGCTTAAAGTTAATGAAGTTTTTGGAAAGACCAATAGCATTCCTCATACAAAAAAAGGAATTAAAATATTTTCAATCCTGTTCTTCCCTCAGTCCTGAGGAAAGCTTCAGAGGCTCATAGGAGTAAAAATTAGAAAAGTAATTGCCAAGTAGTCCTTTCGCCTATTATAACCCAAGCAGTCTAACCCCAGTGTTGAAGTTGCCAGCATTTCTATGGCAGTTCTGTATGAGCGGTAGTTGCAGACAAGGCTGAGAGCTATCATAAACAGGCAAATTTCAGGTTCAGTACAGAAAATACGGGGGCTCAAGTGAAGGGAAATTGCCTTACTTGGTGTGGATATGATGTTCACATCTACTCTATAGTTTTAGTATGTGTTTCTATGGTTTTAATAGGAGTTAAAGTAACAGCACAAATTTCCAGCAGCCGAGACTCTAATAACAGTCATTCAAATCACAACTGCTCCATTTCAAGAGGCTTTGTTTCACAATACTGTCATCTAACATTCATTTCTCTTACTGCAAGTAACAGAAGGAAGACGAGTCACTGCTTTTTTATTGAGGAAAGGGGCAGAACTTCATAATACCTTGCATAATACTATTTAAGTTCCCGATATGGAAGCTGCTGCAGTAAAACTTAGCAGTGGGAAAAGAATTCTGTGAGACTCAACAAGAGAACCACTTGGTTTGAAGGAGCTGGATAAATTCACCTTTATATTTCATACCAATATAACGTATGAGGAACAAAGCACATTTGCCTCTGCATTTCCTACCATAGCGAATGTCTGAGTAAGTGGCGTATTACTGACAGTACTAGAGAGTTACAGATCTCAAAATGAAATGTGTCTTACCATCACACATCAGTGTGGATACCACAGCAGTCAAGACATTACCTCAACCATATTTAAATCACAAATTTCACAGACAACCCATTCATTGTCAGCAATGTACTGCACACAGCCAAGGTGTCTGACAACCACCTACCATTTTCTTCCCTCACCTCATTGTGCAACAACTGCAAGACATGCTTCAGGGGCATGGCAGCACTTGCATTGCTTTCCCACTGAGGAAAGTTCTAAAAGGGAATGTGTTATGGTGCTTGACAAGAGGAGCTGGAATCTCTGATTCGACTCCAAGAAGAGGCAAGAGATGAAATGGTTGTTGTGGTGAAGGGGAGGGAAGCTACGTGTTTCTGTGGTGTATGTGCTCTGGAGCTGTTACTGTAGAAAGCTCCAGTGCCTGAAAAATGCAAAGGTGCTTTGGACGTAGCAGTTGTGCCCAAGAGTGACACAACAGCCTAACTAACCGTATTGAAAATGCAGTCAGTCCAGAGGGTTGAAAAGTTACATCTCGCAGGACCAAAGGGAAGGACTGTGCCAGCATTCACTGACACACCTTCAAGTTTCTCACCCAGTTACCAGGCAGCTGCACCAGTTCTACTCAGCCCTGCCTATGTAGCACAAGAGCAGATGCTATCCCCCTTTACAAGGCAGTCTCTGCAGTGTTTCGCAGTGTTTCCAGTCAACTTGTTCCTTGACCACCTCAGCAGTGGTAGTGATACTCCTTGTCTGGGGACAGATGGAGCAGCTAGGGGGGACTGGTGCCTTTATAAAGCCAAGAGCAGCACCGCTCTGATTCTTTCTGCTGCATTTTGCCTCCACATAACACAGGACGCTGTGTGTAGACAGCTGGAGTCTCCGTACAATGCAACACATTCCCAAGCAGCTGCATTAACCTTCAGTTTTTTGTTACTTGATTGAACTCAGGGACTTGCTGGCAGAACAGAGATGTCTCCATGTTCTTTTTTCTAAAGGAAATTTTGTCTTCTCTGAGCAACATTACATGCAAAATGTATGTGGGTAGCCCAGAGTTTAATAGCTTAGAAACAGCAGCCTTTTTATGAAGCTGTGTAACAAGCACAGCCACCACACCTGGCAGGACTGAAGTAATAAAGCAGTTAAGATGAAGGAAATAAAGTGTATAGGGATAACAGATTTTTTTCTTGTCAGAGAACTCTGAATTTAGCACTATCCAGGCTCTCCCAGTGTTATTCTGCTCTACAGAGAAGGAAGCTCCTTGTGCTCCTGAAACCCTGCTGGTTTATTGCACTGCATTTTGACCAACGCTTGCAGCACTTGTTAAGCACACTAACACCCTGCCTGGCACAGGGCAGCAGAATGGAAGGTACTTGCAATGCAGAGCTATCTGGCCGCCACACGGCCTCATTATTTCTCACTTTGCAAGAAAACATGCCACACTGGAGTTCCACGCTGATGCGAGACTGAGGTTTGCTTTTACTACAGACAATTTGTTTTGCCACACACTGCTGTTGCTTCTTCCGACTTCCGCAATACTACTAGCAGTGCCTACAGCAAATAGAGCAGCAAGACCGTGCAGCACCCCATGGGGAGGCAGGCGCTACCACTTCACCCCAGATCACACTAATAGGGCACCTGACTCAGGACTCATGCAGATATCCCTGAGCTTTCCACTTCTGCCCTACCAGCACCACAAAACAACTTCCAATTTGGCTCAGCTTTTCACTCCTGTTAAAATGTACAGGATGACAGCATGTAGGCTTTTATAAATGGGTTACAAACCTCAAGCAAAATGCTACCGATTGCTTCTGTGATTCCAGACAGTTCCAACACGCCCTTGTTAAACCTCTCAGCAATTCCCATACGCTGCATTACAAAGCCACAAGGAACATAAATTACATCTTCAAGGGAACATTTGACAGGATTGACTGACACAAAACAGTATGTGCAAAACAACATACTAAGAAATGTACAATACAAACCACACAGCATATAAATCTATGCGATTATTAGTCAGACTGAAATCCACACCGCAATCGAAGAGAAGACGACTAGCCTTTGCTTCCAGGCTTTCAGCATTTTTAGTTACAACTATTCATATTCTTAAATGTTTGCAGGATCCCACTGTGTACTGTGCAACCTACAACAGAAAAACATGACTTGTACTATCTTCAAGTTCAGGAAAATCTGTGTTCTGTTCCACTAATACATTTAAACATCAGCAACAAAGGTAATATTTACTAAAATAAAAGAGGTTTTGTTTTTGTTGGCTGGTTTTCAGTAAGAAAATTACAGACTGTGTCCATCATCTCAACTCCCAACCAAAATACAAAGAAACAGAAATTGCAATGAAAAATTCATTCAGGAAGAAAGAAAAATTCCATCCACCTGACTTCTCAAAGTGCTTGGTTGCATGTCAACGAAGAAACAATTAGTGATGAGTTTAGTGATTTATTTTGGCCTTCAAATAGAGTCATAGTTTTAAAAAAGTAGAGTCAATAAACAGACTTTTCTTTAAATTTCTCAAAAATTTAGAAACAAAGCTTTCTGTCTATGCACAGCAGAAATAAGCAGGACACATGAGTTGAGCATTTTTAGGTGAAAAGCAGATCTTATTATTAGAAAGGCTTGCATCTTTCACATTGTGGTGTGAAACACAGACTGCTGCTGTTCTTTTCTGGTTATTATTAAAACTCTCTAGCTGTCGGTGTAAAGGAATGTCTGAAAAACAGAAGGCTAGTGCAAACATTGTCAAGGACTTGTGTCCAGTTACAACCCAGACAAAAAAAAAAAAAAAAGAACAAAGGATGTCTGTCTACCTCCCACAGATAAAACTTCAGTAAAATCTTTTAAAAACAGTTTCGAAATCTCAGTTTTTCTTACAGCATGCCTAATTGAAACAAGAGTATTCCCATGGTGAAGTGTGGTAGAGTAAGTGAAGCATGAATTGGCAAATAGCTTGGATTTGAGTCACCTCTCTGAGATGTAGTTCCATTAATTTCAACTAAATTACTTCTGATTTGTGCTATTGTAAGAAGAAGAAGAAAAAAAAAAAAAAAAAAGAAAGAGATACAGAAAGAGTTTTCATCTTGATTTTGCAATGGAGAACTTGATAGCAGTTATGTTGTTGACTGCAGTGAGTGCCAGGTTCAACTCAGTCTGAAGAACGCAATCTTCAGAAGATGCAGTAAATTCTATTCCTCCCAGAGAGCTGCAAAGAGCCAGGTGACCAGCTTCTGCCAAGATACTTCTGCTGTCCACCATCGGTCCTGAAAACACTACTGTCTAAGGGCAATTCTTAAAAAGAAAATTATGTCAGATATGTCTCTCCCGGTGTGCAAAAGTAGAGTAAAAGGGCAGATATATTTCTTTTTCCAGGCACTAAGAAGGCAATGGGACTTGATCCTGCAAACACCACAAGCTTGGTTTGCTTTAATCACCTCGTAGGAGCAATTTCATGAGTGAAAGCAGCATGACAAAAAAAAAAAAAAAAAAGAAAAAAAAAATGCATCCTGGCACACTTGGTGAAAAGAGTGAGAAGCAGAGTCTGTAGGCAGCAGCGCTGGCAACAGTCGTGGTTGTTCTCAAAGGCTGACCATGGTTGGAACCTACTCCTTATTGAGCTTTATACTATCAAAATGTTAATTCTTGAGGATTTATACTATTAGCGTGTATAAATAACCATTTGTTTTCTAAAAAAAAAGTCAAGGAAAAAGCAGTATATAATAATCATAAAACAAATTGAAGAACTCAGCCCAGTGTGTTTTCTGGATTCTTAACAATTTGTTACAGCTAATGGTCCTTGCTTTCACCTCACACCATTAATTTCCAAAGCTATCGTTTATCTCCAAGAAAACTATTGAGCTTTGATCACTATTGCTTAATTACTTGGAAAAATAGGCAGATTGTTAATATTAATTTGCTTTACAACAGGTCAAGTAGGTTATCTTTAATTCTCAGCACATTCTACAGCTGCCATTTAATGTCAGATAGCAATTAATAAGATTATTAATTTAAACAAAGCCTTTTACTTTTACTAGTGAGAAAGAAAATCCTTATTTGAGCTCATGAACACTCATATTTTATGACCCAACTCCTGTTGTATCTTGTTTACCATATGTGAGCCCCCAAGGTAAAGCAATTGCAAGCTTTACCTTGACATTTCTATGTAAATTGCTCAAAGTTACGCATGGAAATCTCATAAGGCAGGTTCTGTCTTTCAGGGAAATGGGAGAATGTTCTCCTGAAGACTAGAAGGACAAATTTAAGACAAAAGTCATGAGAATAAAGGTAGACTTAAACATTTAAGTCAGAGAAGTCTAATGCAGGGAACTTTTAATGTCATGACATTAAGTCAAGTGTCTTGTCTTGGATGTCTCAGCTACCTCCTTAGAATTCAGGTTTCCTAAAGCCTTCAGGGGACACCTGGCTCAGTGTCCAATTTCTGAATCAGAAAAAAATATATTCATGACTTTTTAAAGCTAGTTACTGAACCACTAAATGGTAACCAACTTCTGAATGAAGAGAATGAAAAGGTAGTCTTGGCATGTACTTGTCAGCCAAACTATGGCAGATCTTGTTTGGGTGCGGAACTTGTGTAAGGTCATCTTTTGCACCTTTGTCATCTTAAAGAGAGAAGAGGTGAGGCTTGAAATATTCAAATGCTCTTTATATTTCAAGAGCTTTCTCACCTAAGCACATGAAGGGATAAACACATCATCACCAACTTCAGCTCTAATTCAGGTGAATTTCTTCTATAAAATTAGTAGAAGCGCAGCCATTAGCAATAGCCAGGAGGGAAAGAAGGAGGGCATTAAATGAGCCTCCCAGAAGCCCAATTTGTGTTTCATATTAGCTATACTTTCCCACTCTTTGGACTGTAAATTGTAAAGAACCCATGCCCCTACAACCCCTATCATGTGCCAGCCCTCTTTAGCAGAAACAAGCCACATTTCTTCAGCCTTCATTCACAGAGAGCGTTCTCTAAACTTTGTATCACTTCCCAGCTGTCATCGCATTGAACCATCTTTCAATATGCTGAGATCAGTTTCTCAGTCTTAGCAAAGCAAGGCTGCCCTACTTAGAAGTCAGGAACACACTGACCAGCAGATTGCTTCTTTGGCCACTGATTTTCTGAAAGAACAAATGAGTAACATTCTCTTTAAGCCAAGCAATGTTTACATCCGAGTGGTTGACCCAATGATTCATCTTAATGTATAATAATAATGATGTTATTAACTTATTATATGCTAATTCTTGTTTTGGAAAAAAAATAGGATGAAGAAGGCTGCTGATGAAAGCTCTACATTGGAAGAGGACAAATAAGCTAAGATTATACATGATTCTTCCTTTAATGAAAACTTCTTTTTTGAGGTTTCTTTGAGTGGGGAGAAATTGTTCTTTCCTGTGATTGCTTTCTGTTGTCATGCGACATACAATTTCCTCCAGTTCATTATCAAAAACATATTCACTTATTTTTTCACCTTAAGTTCTCTCAGAGGATAAAAGACAACAACAGTTTGGGTCCATCTAGCAAACAGAGAGCAAATAGTACTTCAAACCAGAACTCAGCCAATTTAATTCAGCTCAGGAACATGGGAGATTTGAAGTGAACTCCTTTTGTGATGCAGAGTAATGAAAAGTCGACAACATGAAATGGAATGCTTTTACCATTACAAGTGAGTCAGACAAGCTTTTGAGTCAGATCCCGATCTAGATTGACTTTTAGAGGCAGAACCCCAAATCCTTGTCACTGAGAAGAAAGCATATGCCTCATCTTCCACCGAGTTCCCTAGCAGAAACAACCAACATGACAGTTAAAAATTACACAGTGAGAAACCATAGGTGGGCTTTGGCTTTGAGACATTGACAGAGAAATCCTAAATTGTTAAACTAACACAATAAAATTCAAGATTTAAATGTTTATATAGCATCACATTTTACTATATACCACATAGTATGTATTATATACAAGTAAATAGTTCTTAGGTTATACTACATAAAGTAAAGGGCCTCAGGGGAAATCCAAACGCATGTTGAGATCATACTGATATACCAGTATTTCAGGAGGAAAAACGGAAAAGGAGGGAGATATTCCTCTCTCATTTAAGCTTGCTCCTTTATCGCACAAAAATAACCAGCACCAAAGTCACTTTCATTCTGAGGACAGAAAATTTGACTAGATTCACACATCAGACTATAAATGAATTAATATTTCATAATACCTCCAATGCTGGATTTTCCTTCCCTTTTTTTTTTTTTTCTCCCCTCTATCAACATTGTCTCATCCCTCCAAATTCTCTGCATAACCACAAAATGCTTCATGTTTTGCAGGCATCTGTTTTATGTGTCAAGTATGGCCACGTACAGTGCTTCTACCACCTGAAATGCCTTTTTTGTTTTTCTCTTCTGTCTCTCCCTTTTAATCTAACCTGAACAAATCTCTTTTCCCTTTTACTTCTAATAACCAAGAGCTGGAGCAAAAAGAGATTAACTCACCACGGGATGCCTTAAACTCTCTGAGGCACTGGGGGTAGAGTCAGTGCATGAGAAAGTTGACAGGTATTAAGGGTGTGGTACTGCAAACAGCTAGGCAAGCAATTAAGTCTTTGCACAGAATCGAGTATATATTTAAGCATTCATAAGACTGGGGTGTACAGCTATCTCACCTTGAGGGAGAAAAATATCAATCCAAGTGCAAAGGACAAAAAGGCAACAGGGTAATATGGCACCCCTTAGAAATCTGGTACATCTGCATAGCTAATCACAAAGCATTAACCCAAGTAAAATTTTTAGGACACCTCAGGATCCAAGAGTAATTCTATACCATTTTACTTCATCACCCACCTTGTTCATACTACGGCTTTTTTGCTTGACGGTGTTTTTATTTGGGGGGGGGAGAGGTGATTGTGTTTGCTAAACTCAGCTTCTAGATGTTCAAGGTGTTTATATCAGCACCACTGATACTAGAGTTTGTGTGCCATCATCCAGAATTTGTAGTTTCAGTTTCCACAACTCAGCACTCCACTGAGGAATCCTGCCATCAGTTCTTAAGACTCCTAAACTTACACGACAGAATTCAACTCTCAAATGGTTCCAAAGTAACCAGTTCTTTCTCCCAGTTAAAAACACCCCACTCTAACAAGTTTGCTCTGACTACTCATAGTGACAAGTGTCATAGACTGTGAACACAGTTTAAAAGACAGAGAAGACTGAGTCGGATGGAGAGAGATGGCCTAGTTTTAAACTCACCTCTGTTGCAAAAACGATGATGCTTACATGTGTGGACTGGAATGCTAAGGATTTCTGTCCCTGTGCTGAATCACTGCTAGGCAGCGCTCCTCTCCCATTTGCTCCATCGGCCCCCTGCCCTTTGCTAGCCCCCTGGCATAGAGACACTGCTCCCAGAGCTGCACGCACCAGGGGTGTGTGGCTACAGAACCAGAGCTGGCAGGCACAGCAGGTGGGAGGCACATCACAATTTAAACATCAAAGTGTATTCCTGCATTTACAATCAACAGCTCTCAAGTGTTGTACACACATTTTAAAAACCACAGCAGACTTGAATACTGCCGTCAGCTCGTGTGTTTCTGTTCCAAGTTTAATTCACTGCAGCATTTGTTTCGTGCTGCTGCTAAGAACATGCTTCAGTTACCTTGCTGTTACTCAGTCTCAAGTACAAGGGCAGAACTAACACTCTCCATGAGGTCAAGAAGGCACAACTGTGTCCCCATGTTCCTCAAGGTTCTGTCCCTTCACAGATCTCCAATTACGCACAGATCCTGGTGTAAGTCTCCTTTACTCTATGCTTCAGCAACAGTAATAAACAATTCTGCTACTTCAGCAGCAGATGCCTGGAAAGGACTAAGTAAGCTTCTAACATTTTTCTGCCAGAAATAAAGCAGGTAAGTGGTAAAAATGCCAAGAAATACCAAAAATACTGCTCCCCATTGCTAGAAGAAAGCCAAAACAATTCAAGTGGAGAAGTAACACCTACATTTGTGGAGTCTGAGAATAAAAAACAAGCAAAAATTTTGTTTCATTGGCCAATCCTCCTCTTGCAACCACTTCCCTCCCCGATGACAACTGGAAAAACTGAAAAAAAGAAAACAGAGCCTGACATTTCATCCAATCTGTCCTGTCATTTACTTGCTGAAATCTGTCCTTTTTTTCCCTGATCTTTTCAAGGGTCAGCATGTGAAATACAACAAGAACTTTCATTTGTTCAAGTGATGCACAACAGCAAGACCAAGCAATCAGACACATCAGACCTCTTGCAGACATTAAGCCTAGAAAGTGGTAAGACCACGGGGGCAAAATCCAGCTTTTTTCCCACTACAGCAGTACTTTGCACTACCTTGGGAATCCTCAGGAGAAGTCTTACTTTTCCTTCTGGATCCTCTCTGGATTGCAGGCAGTATAGCACAATTTATGAGCAAAGAGTAGAAGCATTTGTGTTAGCAGCTCTCGGGAAAAAAAATATGTATATATTTTGTATATATGTATATATAATTTGTGAATTTTATTTTTTTTTGATGCCATGCTCTAATCTTGCCTGAAGAATGGCAGTACCCTTTACCTACCTACGTGTGCTCACATGAGGTTGGCCTGACCCTTCACAGACAACATGATGATCATGGTGTTCTCAGTGCATCCTAGACCATCAGACTTGTAAAGTCCGCCTGTCACCCACAGCCTTGGGTAACAACACATTCACCCACCTTGAAGTTCCCTTCTTCTTTTACTCTTTCAATCTGGTACATAATGCAAAACTCACCTCCTTTAGCAAAAATTAAATACTATCCTCCTAAAAGATGCTGTAGGTAATAGAATTCCCTAGCTCCCCCTTCCAGTGAAACATCTGTGTCCAGACTTAAAGAAGTAAGAAGATATAGAACTTCCAACACAGGTTTTTGACATTCTGATGAGAATTCTTTTCATGGGGCTAGTTACAAACCAGATCAAAAGTATATGCTCGATTTTGATCCTAACAACATTAAAACCCATTATACTAAATCATTTCCCCATGGAAAGATTTCAATATATATGAAACTGTCAAAAATCTCCATTATACACATAAAGGGTACTATGTTATATACCAAAAAAAAAAAAAAAAAGTAATATAAAGCCTACAGAGAAATAGGAAAGATAAATGAACATCTACCACAGAGGCTGGGCAATTCCTAAATGGCAAAGGGTCAGAAAAAAATCTTCAGGTTATATTGTGAAGCATTTCTATTATCTTTGTGATTGAGTAGAGCACAGGGACTGCTATCAATAAATGTCCATACATGTTTTATAGTTTGGCTCACTACAGCCTATTTCAATTTTCACTGACTTGTTGAAGAAAAAACAAAAAACAAAGAAAGCAGTCTTGCCAGCAATACGGGAAGAGACTACTAAACAAACAATTCTACACTTTGACTTCTAAAAAGACTGAATTTAAACCTTCTGAATTCTATATACACAGAATTACCACTATCTCCTTTCATGAGCTAATAAAGAAACCCCAGGAAACATAAACCATATGCTAAGTTAAGTACATGCTGGGACATTAGTCATGTCATTCTGTTTCTTCTTAAAATTGCTTTAAAATATTCATGTCAGATAATCATAAAGCATCCTGAATTTTAAAGAAGTTGAAATGAAAAACAATTGACTTGAAAGAATATGTTTCCCATTTCTAAATACATGCCTGAAGCCACAGGGGTCTGTATTCTTTTGCTAGCTCCAGTGGTCTTTGGCTGATATACCTGCATTAACCAAAATAGTTACAGTGAACAAGCGCTGATAGAAGATAGCTCACAGTGTGTTCTGATCCCTTTGCTTCCTTTTCTCCAGCTTAATTCATCTTACCTGAAATAACACGTGTTTATTATAGGGGTCAAAGAAGCCTTTGAACTTTAGATTCAAAACCTTTTATAAATTTCAGCCTGTAACACTTCACAAGTCTTCTGAAGTCCCTTACATAAAGCTATACAAGGATCCCCTACGCTTCTTAGTCTCTTTTTCCACTGATAAGAATCAGCATTATAAAACACTGATGTCTATGAACCAGATATGGCATACATGGTCAATCAGTCTGAAGTATATTCTGCCATTCCCAAGATAATTGTATGGTCTCAACCTCAAATTTTTATTGCTTCATTTCCTGAGAACATTTGTCAGTGGCACACAAACAGAGATGTTTGACTCATGTCACCAGCTTTAATTCCTGCCCATTTGTTTCTAAACAGGACTGAAAGCAGCAGGATCAGACCACCTCCAGAGTCAGTACTGGACTCTAAGCTAGTGAAAGTTACGAATGTACTTCACCATCCATTCTGAGATACAGTCTCCTCCCTACGCAAGCTGTTTTTCCTATATGCCAACTGCAGATTCTAACACCCACCTAGACTCCAACTTTTGATTGTTCACTGATACCTGTAAAGCAATCAAGAAAACAAATCTTCATATAAAAAGCCAAAGATTAAAAGGAAGTGCTGCTTTTGGCAGGCTTTCGGACTAATCCAAAACAACAGAGTAAATTGCCTTCTCTTACCAACTTTACCATACAAATTCTGAGCTACTTTGTAGCTACTGAGCTACTTTGTAGACATTGGAGACGATCAACTTGCATGTTAATTACTGTTTCTACTTCCCATTTTGTGTTTCATTATACCAATGCTGAAGCTATAGTGTGTCCAGGAATAACCAGATTACCATGAAAGACAGCCATGCCCTGATAAATATGTAAAAAGTGACTGAAATAGATGATTTCCTTTACACAACAAGGGTGGCAGCGTATGTCTCTGGTAGTTACACAGCTAAAGCACACTCATCTTAGAAGAAAGTATTCAGTGGGCAACAGAATTACCCATGAGAGCATTCTAGGTACTTACCACTGCACAGGGAAAAATAAGCCAAATAGAAGGAAGGAAAAGAAATGCAAGTAACAAAAATCACAATTAATAAATCACATGAACAAAGACATGCAAAATAAACAGTAAAACCACTGCTACTCTGATGTTGACTTTGTATTGTCTGTGCATACTCAGAATGTAATTTAATTTGAAGTATCTGCTAACTGCTTGATGGACAACAGGGGTGGGAGACTTAGAATTCATGTTATTCTTACCTTAATATTAAATAGATATGCAGGCAAGAGAATGGTTGGTTACCTTATGACTGTGCTTTCTGCCTCCCATACTTGCTTAAATTCCTTTGTGTTACAGAACGTAGTAGTTATGGCCTTTTGTTTTGTTTTACTACATATATGTGGGTTTAACAAACCCAAAACTTGTTAACTTATTTCTTAAGAGGTTCTCAATTTTCTCCGATACTCGTAAAGAAAAGACGTATGAGAATAAAAAAACTAAAATGCAAGTTCAGGTAAGTTTGAGACTTCAACTTACAGACAGGAAAAATATTTGCAGATGAAACAAGTTTACTCAACATTATGATTTTTCAGGATAATGAGGTATGAAACAGTGATGCAGTGAAACAGCATCCATTTTGTTAAAAATATGAACTTCTTACATTTTGCAGGGGAAATGGTCTTACTGAAAACAAGTCATTTTGGTGCCACATACTACTCTTAACCCCAAGATTTGGAAAAAAAAAAAAAAAAAAAAAAAAAAATGGCCAAAAAGCCCAGACCTGTGAAGCTGACAAAAATGTCATACAACGTTCTTTAAACTGCAACATCCTTTAAACATGCACATTACAATTAGAAAAGATGACACCATTAACCAGCAAATATATCTGAAAACACTAAATGACTGAAAAAGTTACACTTTGCTTAGTCTCTTCTACTTACAGTGTTTTCCACGTTGTTTTAATTCTCAAGCAGCAGAGCTGTTCCAGATGTCTTTGTAGCCAATTTTCTCAAGCAGTTCCTGCAGAGTCAAAGAAGCCTCATTCTTTGATGGGATTACAAGTTTGGCTGATAAAGGCAAGAACAGAAATGTAATATTCTCAAAATTGTCTAAGTTTTTTAAAGCCCTAAAGTATATAGTTAATGGATTAAAAACTGACTAAATTACATTAAGTGCTGAAAATAAGAAGAAAGGGAAAAGTTTTTTGTTTGTTTGTTTTAAGGTAATCATGACTTAATAGGAACCAGTCCCACTCTATTTACAGTCTGAGCATAAATATTACATCCCTGCAAATAAAACTACCATCAAACACAATCAGAAAGATAAACAGTCAAGAGAGGACATGCATTCAGAATGGGCCCAGATGTTTGATAAGCATTAATGTAAAAAAAAAAAAAAAAAAAAAAAAGTAGTACATCCCAACATAAAGTTATAAACCCATGAAAAGGTTGCCAACCACATCTATGGGGGGGGCATTGCCTCACACAGCTGTGACTCTACCCAAGTTTCAGTGTGATCCTTGGTTGCCTGAAGAGAAATAACCAGAGATCAGCAAGAGCTTCGGCTCATCTCTGAGGCAGCGTTCTGACCTGTAACAAAATACTGCACATGGGCTTCTTGTCACATTTTAAGGATGGAAAATTGGATAGGATGCCCAGAAGAGTCTTTAGGAAACAAACCAAAGAATAAAAAATAGAATAACTGCCTTCATTACATTTTTTTTCTTTAAGAAAAATATACAGGTATCATGGCTCTTAAATCCTGCAGAATAACATTAACAAGATTACCTAAAAACATGATAAGAA
Organism: Aythya fuligula; assembly: GCF_009819795.1. Lineage (NCBI taxonomy): Eukaryota > Metazoa > Chordata > Aves > Anseriformes > Anatidae > Aythya > Aythya fuligula. The sequence goes on along the minus strand of NC_045565.1, from coordinate 3,218,468 downwards.
ACAAAACTCAGGTAAGAAAGAAGAATAAACCACTGAAATAACAGAAGAAACAGCAGGTTCCCTCTCCCTGTTGTCTTCAGATGATGGGACGCCTTTCTGTTAACAATGCTTTTCTCAAAGATGATAAAGGAGCACCAGGTGAAACAATGACCTGTATTTGCAGGAAGCTGGAAAACTTACCTAACTATGGACACAAGCAGAGATTTCAGCAGCATGCAGACAGCAATTCAAGCTTCCTTGATTACGTCATCTCTACAATTGATCCTGTGGGCAATAAAGCAAATTGCTGCCTGAAGTTGGGGCATGAGCTAACTAAAAACCTTCTCTCCGCTGTTGTGCTATATTATAGCTATATTATAGCACTATTATAACATGCTCTGTCTTATATTGCATCTCCCTATCTTCTTTTTTTTTTTTTTTTTTTTTAAAGTAAAGAAATGTCAAATTTCACATATTCCTACTCTGGTTATTCCCTTTAACGATTGCCAAGACCAAACCAGTCAATGATCACAGAATTCTTACTGTTTTTCCTTATTTTTTTTCCCACAATCGCACATAAAAAAAACAGAACTAATACTGTTATCTACATGTGTAACAGAAGTTGACTTTAGAGTTTCCTGTAGTGAAAGATGCGCCTCTGTTCAACACAGCAACTACTACCATCTAAACTACCATCTAAAAGAGAGTTCAATTGTATGATTGTTGCTACCGTGATTTAAACGGATTTCTTTTCCCTCCCGAAGGCATCCATGAAGTTTGGCCAATTCAGAGAGAGACCACCTACATGCACAGAAACAGTAGCTTATTAATGAAATTTTTTTTAAAAATCTCACACAAATTCAGATGAAGCTGCCCAGATATTAGACCAGACCAGGTGTCTGAAAGACTAAAATGAGTTTATTTCCTGCCTGATGAGTTTACTTCCTGCCTGTTTTTTTCAGCCAGCCATATTTACTGAGATTCTGCATGCAGCAACTGCATTTCTGATGTCTCCCCAGGAGCTGGCGGAGGCAGGTCCCTCTCACAGCTAGAAAAAGCGTGCTGCCAGCTGAGAGCATTAAGTATTCCCAGCAGATCAGAAGGGCACCATCTTCCTCTGTCCCAGTGGGAGTGTTGCTATCTCTCTTTCTTGGAAAATGAGAGTGAGGCAGCCTTTGCACTATGAAGAGCTTTCAGGTTTTTCTGATGTTTACAAAACAAATCTTACACGAGACGAGGGTAAGAATTTTACATTGTCCAAACAGATCAGTTACCGTTTTATGTTGCTCACAGTAGTAAGAATAGCTAAAGCACACAGTACCAATCACAGAATCACAGAATTTTCTAGGTTGGAAGAGACCTCAAGATCATCGAGTCCAACCTCTGACCTAACGCTAACAGTCCCCACTAAACCATTTCCCTAAGCTCTACATCTAAACGTCTTTTGAAGACTTCCAGGGATGGTGACTCCACCACTTCCCTGGGCAGCCTGTTCCAGTGCCTCACAACCCTTTCAGTAAAGAAGTTCTTCCTAACATCTAACCTAAAACTCCCCTGGCTCAACTTAAGCCCATTCCCCCTCGTCCTGTCACCAGGCACGTGGGAGAACAGGCCAACCCCCACCTCGCTACAGCCTCCCTTGAGGTACCCATAGAGAGCGATAAGGTCGCCCCTGAGCCTCCTCTTCTCCAGGAAATGATGCAGAATAACTAAGCAGCCAACCATCACATTTTGCAGAAGTCTTCAAAGGTTGTCCCCATACAAGCAAATTCAGACTTGATGAGTCACGTGAGGAAAACAAGCTTGGAGAACAGAGACAAGCCTGTCTTGCAAGCCTGCAACAAACTGATTATAAATATTGTGCTAATCAAAGAAGTGAAGGCATCGTGGCTGACATTATAGTTAGCATTTGGGGAATACTAAGGGAATCATAAGCATGGCATACCCCCATTCAGCTCTCTCAATCCAGCACAAAAGAGTTTCAGTCACCTGTGACTCTGTTATGCTTGGCATCACTCCTCACCTGATCTTTCCTTCAGTGATTTCCTATCTGGTCACCACCTCTCTTCATACACTGGTATCCATTCCCAGCTTCTTCTCCATCACCATTTTCCCAACTTGCAAGGGCCTTCTGGACACACGCCTTCACTCCTCCTCTCTCCACTGTCTTGTTTACTGAAGCCTCATATTTTATTCTCTCTACTCTCTTTAGTGATTTCTTCCCTCCTTGAGCATTCAAAGAGCTTTAACACTGCCTAGTTCTAGGTCTAAAATAAGCTTGCACTGTTATTTATTTACAACATTTTTCTGCCTGTGATTGAAATTTAAAATAACTCACTAGCAAATGACAACTACCACCATCTCCATTCAACAAAATGCCTGTTTATCTTCAGATACCAAGAAACACAAGGGTTATTTGTAAAAAGCAGTGCTTCCAAAGCATATTTCAATGCTTTTTCTTAAGTTGTGTTAATTTTATGTCCTTTGTGTTAAATTGCTTTATTTTATTTTTCTTCTGAAGGTTGAAATTATTTTACTGTTATGAGGTAGTCCTCACTCCTTTCTCACCCTGGAAATTACCTTGATTCAAGTCTAACTTGTCAAATTTAGTACAAACCTGTTAGAAAAACGTTATATTTTTTTTAGAGCAGCTTATTTCTTTCCATGACATAAAACTATAACAAAACAAAACACCAGATTCTCATTTTTTCTACTTTTTGGATGCTTAGCTAAATCATGTCCTGAAATACAAAGTATATTTTAGAGGGATTTTTTTTTTCCTCTGAGTTCTGCCATGCATTATTTCCCTCTGTCAGGCTGTGGCAGCTGTTGCAGCTGCCTCCCCGGCCTTCCTCTTCTTCACACTGCATTTCTGTTCAGTAGTTCAACAAACGCACGAGTCTTTTTATGCCAAGGAGTCTGTTAGTGCAAAGAAAGCCTGGCCAGGCAGCACCTGGGGAGAAACACTCCTTCCTAATATCATCACTAACTGCGTTACTTAGCAGACAGTATTGCTTCTCTGTTGAGCCTTCAGTACATCTGATGACTCCCATCTGCAGCAGAACTTGTGGAAAAACCTAATATTGAGCTTTTCACAGAGACGGACCTTGAGATCTGGGAAGGAAAGCTGCCAAGTCAGCCCTCCTCCATGAAGCTTCACACTCTCCCCAGGAGGGCATGAGATCAGTCACCCCATGCTGGGGCCACTTCCCGCCTCCTGTCCTCAAGGGCCCCGGGACCATGTCACACCTCCACATCCAAGAGGCAGCAGAAGGCACAGAGCTGCCCCTTGCTGGCCTGCTCACCTCAGCTGGCACTGTAATTCCTGCTCTCTAATGTCAGCAGCACTGTTTCCCTCTCACCGCTTCCCAGGTCACCAGTGTCCTCTCAGGGATTACAGCTAGCACACCAGCTGCCTCCTGTGCAGGGCGCCTCAGGTGATCAGCCACCTCAGGCAACCGGCTGCCACCCGCTGGGAGCTTCAGGGAAACTGCCACCACGTCTGGGCCACCCCAGGCACACCACAACCGCAGAGCCTCGGGCAAGCATCTGCTTCAGGCAAGTGGCCACCAAGCATGGGACACCACTGGCAAACAGCCACCTCAGGCTGTGCGTTCCCACCTTCCGCCATGTGCCCCACAGTGCTGCAGGCAATCAGTGAAATCAGCAGCATGAGCCAGCCCCAAAGAGGCCTTTTTTTTTTTTTTTCCTTTCACACCTGCAAAGCAGGACTTGGTGCGTCCTGTGCCGGCGTGGCCAAACCCAGGGGGCACCTGCCTCTCCCCAGCTACAGGGCCGCCACCAGGCCAGCCCCAGGCTCGCCCCACAAGTGACCTCCCTACAGCTTTTTTTAAGGACTGAGGGTTAGCTGGGCCAAAAGGGAGCCAGGGCTCTGCTGCTCACAGGCTGCCACCTTCTCGGCTGTAAGAGCGACAGCACATCTCCTCCCCTTCCTTCCCTGACCACCCTGAGGCCTCCATTATCAGCAAGCCCCCAGCAAGCCACCCCCATCCAGGCAACCGTGCTCAGGAAATTCGCAGTGTGAAATTGGAAACAGAGAAATAAATTGCGGAGGTAAACTCCGCTCCCAGAGGCTAAGCCCATCGCTGCAGTGATCACAGAGAAACACAACCCACATCAGGGAGGAGGAGGAGGAGCAAGCTGTACTGCATATTTCCACAGCCGCTCGATGTAAATTAAAACAAGAAGCAAATCGGCTGGCTCCAAGGACGGGGGGAGGAGAGGGAACTTGTATACCTTTCTCAGGCCATTTTAGTTAATACCCCCTGTGACTGTAGGCTTGCTCGTAAAAACAACCTCAGCATCAAATATTAAAACCTTTCCAGGGAAATTTTTAACTTCTGTACTTACTGCACTCAATCTTTTTTGTTCCCTTCATCAGCACTTTTTAAATAATTAATAGCAGATAGAAATCATCTTTTACATTAATACCATTATCTTTTACATTAATACCATTCCTAGCACTCTTCAAAGAGCAGCTCCGGCAGATGTCCCCCACATAGGACCGACCAAGTGACACACTGTGCTGCTTTACCTTTTACATTTCAAGTCTGAACCGAGGGCAGTTTCTTTCCCCAGGTAAAACTGAAGCTCTCCACCCAAGCGTCTGCGAGACACTCACCGCACCCGGGCCCAGCTCCCGAGGAGACATGGGCATGCAGCTGCCTTCAGCCCTCCAGCACGGAGCACAGCCGGCTCCTACAGCCTCAGCCCCTCACACTGTCACACCTTTTGCAGCACCACAGGTCCACCCAGGCCTCCAGACATCTTCCTCGCCTCTGCACCAGCAGCAAGCCCTTCTGCCAGCCTTCTGCGTGCCCCCAGCAGGGTGTCACAGCCCAAAGCCATGGGCTTCTTCAAGACCTCGTACAAGAGCTTAGGACGGCTTTCATCAGTGCCTCCTCCCGCCACCTCTGCCAGGCACTTTCTGTCCTTCACCTTGCGTTCGCTTTCCCTTTTTGCCTTGGTAGCTCCTACGAGCCTGTTGCCATGGAAATCCCCAATTGCAAGCCTCTCCTTGGCCTCTCAAGCCCCAGGAACCAGCCCCTGCAAGCTTCTTCCCTCTGGTATGCACAGCCTGTCCTGGTTGTGTCCCCAGCTGGCCCTGGTTGCATGATGGGGACCTCACTGGCTGCCCTGCAGAGCGGCCCCCTCGGGTTGAGCTGCGTCTGAATTGGTCCCAGTGCCGCTGCAAGGTGAACCCCACAGCACGAGCACGTTACAGATCATCACACCACACGCCACAGCGAACTGCTTGTGATTTATGCCCACGGAATGGCAGCAACGTAGTTAAAGATGTCAAATACGTGAATGAAAAAATCCAAACTGCTCTGGTTCTCCAGTTTGCCAATGTTCGGTAATAATGTTCCGAGCGCTCTACTTAATATAATAACTACAAATTAAGTTGAAACAGGTCATTCTACCACAATAAACTACAGAAGATTTCCAAACAGAGAAGAAAATTGCCACTGACAACTTTCCCTATAAATTTGTATTTCATCTTTGTGTATATTTGATATTGCTATTGCCGTTAGTGAATTTTGTAAAAAGTATTCCTCCTTAAATTTGGTTAAAGAACTTAATAGGAAGGAATAAACCTATATTTTTTCAGCCTAAGTACAAATAATTTTTTTTTGTTTCTTGACTTAAATGTCAGAGAATCAAAGGAAATGTTATTTTCAAGTCAAGTAATGCTAATGCTATGCTACTAGAATAATACATAATGCAGTAGAATAGATAAGTGATTCACATGTATCCACCACAATTCACTGCTAGGCTTTTTTATTTTTAACCAATATAGCGTCTAATGGGCACAATAACTGGAATATGAACCCAAAGCTATTTTCACTTCCAATCCACTTTACAATGATGCTTTTGCAATTTAAGTACCATTCTTAATCCATTTTCATAGGCCTCCTATTTAATGCAACAGGATGAAAGTGACCTTTGGGACATTTTCTCCTCTCCATTGCAGATAATACAGGCTTAACTGAACTCCAAAATAGGAAGATGGTTGCTTTTAGATAGGACTGTCTCAGTCACAGCACAGAAACATTTTACAGCCACTGAGGCATAACTATGTATTTACTTTCCCAGCAATAAAATTTCCTGCATTGTGACTGGTGTTGTAACTACGGTTTACAAACTCGTACTACAATTTGCAAAATCCTCTCTTGCAATTGACTAATAATAATTGAATCATAATCTGAGCAAAACTTTCTCAGTAATTGCTGTGCTATCATACTTCTCAATTATTTTGTAGTTAAATGCATATTTATTTTTAACACTGTGAGAACTTTAAAAACTTACTTAAAAATGATTACCCTATTCAACAGTTACAAAAACAACTTACTTTTATCCTACAACGAAACACTAAAATTTCCAAAGTGAGATAGTAATAATCTAATAGCCATACAAATGTGAGACACTATCAAGAGGAAATAGGTTTTGTTTGCTTTGTTTTTTTCTTCAAGTTTTAACTGCCATTGAAAAGCAATGTTACATTTAACCATGCAACGAGCAACATGCAGAAAAAAGCATACACTTTCATTTAAAATTATGCATTTCAGTCATACAAAAGAACACCAGTTTGTCAAGCTGTTTCATTCACACACACACACAAAAAGTATTTGAAAAAAAGGAATCTTGAACCAAAAAACTATTAATAATGATTTCAGAAACTAATTTCTGAAACATATTTCTTTTTTTTTTTAATATAAATTTTTCATGTGGTTATGTTTTTTGCAACTGTTATACAACTGAAGTTAATACATATTATCCAAAAATTATATGTTTTCTCCAGTTCTATTTTGGTGTAAAATCAAAAGAATCTGCTTCAGATTGAATTCAGATTGAATTTTCAGGGGGTTTGTTATCCGTCATAGAAAAAATAGTCTTATTCACAAGCTGTGTTTTAAAGATGCGCATTTTTCATTTTTAAAGAAAACCAAAATACAACGTCTTTGCTTTTCATGTGACAGCCCTGTGAGAGGACTGAGACAGAGCTCAGGAGTTTCACACTCCTATCTACTACCCAGAAATAATTAAGCAATTATTGTGACCCACTAGTTTCCTGGGAAACAGGAATTGGTTTGCGCGCTTTGACTAAGGAAGCATGGAAGACAGTGCCACTGTTTACATCTCTATCTCTTCTAGGACTGGTATACAAGTTAAGTAAAACAAACAACACTTGCCCACTAAGCTTACATCACTCATTTCCCTTTCTCTGAAAAACTGAATTTCAAAGCTCTGCATAGGTGCTGTGGTATGGCAGAGAGTAAACATGGTTTCCAAAATCACAACAGGTGTGTCTTGAGAATGGTTTGAAGCATGTGATCTCTCCTCGTTTCTGCTTTGGGGAGAAGACCAGCCCCCAGATAGTCAATAAAACATTTCCTCTCTGACCTCGGAGGAAGTAGAATCATGTCTTGCTTCTCATAATCAGCTTCCAGTGATAAAAAATAGATTTCTTTATCTCTGTTGGCAATCACAGCGTAGGTGTTAATCGATGAGTTAACAGCCACACATACAAAGCTTCCCCATTTAGCTCTTAAAAATCTACATGCTACCAGTGAGCAAAACCATCTCTTTATCTTGACACGGTTGTCTGCCATTTGATACACTGAAGTTTTTAGCAAATTGAGATGAAGGATAGCAAAAAACTGGGCTCTAAAATACCCCTTAATTTGGTGTTTGGTCAGTGTCCCGCAAAAGGTTATCAAACAGGTCAAACAATTTTCACGGACAAAGTATCTGCATAGTGATAAGCAGCGTGATGGAAATAGTGACACAAAAAAATCGTTCTCTTGTCACCCTGGATAAAGCTAGAGACATCCTTGTGTGGTTTTACTGTCATGGGACAAGAGATAAATTATGTATATGGCACAACACCCTGCTGATTTGGGGGAGGGCATGGTGAAGGTGAAATGCATACCTTCTGCTCATGAATGTCAATCTAACTGAAGCCTTGGAAATATATTGCTGACAGACTGCTAAGAAGCAAAAAGGACAGAAGACAGGTTGTCTGGGTGCTTGCCGTGAGAACTGAACAGAAACTTCACCGTTTGAAAAACAATCAGAGCTCCCAAAAACATTTTTGGGTAAGAGAGGTGATTTTAAAAGTGTTCTTTCAAGGCTGAGACACGTCAAATTCCCTAAGCATCAGAAAAAATAAAGGAACCATCACTACTCAGACACTGATGCCAAATCTTGAAGTTAAAAATCAGTAATAAAAAATTAACTGTTTGATGTGTTATTTCAGATTCAGTACTGGGATATTCCTTCTTTTTCTAGATTTTTCCAGTTCAAGGACTTGATAGTTCCCCAAACCAGTCCAACGGTCTACTTCCTTCTTGCTTGGTGGAGACTGATTGTATTTCACAGCATACTGGAAAATGACAAATACTTATGCAGTTGTTTAAAATGCAAACAGCAAGTGATAATGACAGAAGACAAAGCAAACATAAGCAACTCTGTGAAGGACTGCTTCAGATTTATCTTCTGATATACAAATATATACATGCAAATATATACATGCTTACATGCAAATATATACATGCTTACATCTTTCCCTCAAATTTTAAGAGGTATGTTCTTTGATTTTATTTTAGTTACAAGATAATTTCTTCACACACTAATAATTGTCATTTTATGGCGTAGTGGTAAATCAGTCTGGCCTTTAAGGTTTCTTCGCTGAACAGAAAAACATTTAATCGCAGAGAAGATGCCAAAAGGTCACGTGAATTTTGGTGCTGATACCCGTTTCTGGCACACTCACGAACACGAGAGCAAACTGTATCACATTAGCTGTTAGGACAGGAAGATACTGCTGCTTGTTGCCTGTGATCAGCAGCTGCTACAGAAATGCACGAGTCACTTCTAAATGCCTGTAGGTCCAATATGGTAGCCTGAGATTTTACTGACCATATGGGAACCATATACAGAGCTTTATGATTTAGTATTAACTTCACTCTACAACCTGAAAACAGACATCCAAGGACTGAAGCTAAAAGGACCGTTTACGTTAGTCAGAAAGGGAACCAAAGACAAAAGACTTAGGACACCACAGGATGACAGCTCTAGAAAATCTGTAAAACTTTCAACACTAATAGATGCCACTGTCATCATTTCATACTATATTCTGCGCAATCAAACATGTAATTGCAGTATATATGATGCCAAATATCCCGTAAGAGCTTCATCTGACATGTGTCACTCATATGAAAGGATTTCATAAAGTCACTGCATATTAAGCTGTACAAACAGACCCATGAATGCATTATCGTTGGCAAAAGGTCAGGTTTTTCTTTTTCTTTTTTCCTTATTCTCTATGCTGTTTCTCAAAGAGCAGAACCACCACTTTACTCACGTCAGGACACGTTCTGCATTAGGTGTTACTACTATAGAAAACATAATTGATGTCTTTTACCCTTTACTGCAAATGAAAATATTTTATCCCTCACCTCGGAAACACTCAGAAGATCATCACGTGGTGCAGCAAAGGTCTTCAGATGGCTCTGTGGTCCTTCAAACACAACAGCCGTTCTAAAATCACCTTCTCAAAACACCACATCAGTGTTCAATTCAGTAATACAATGCACAAGACCTATCTAGACTTTAAAAAAAAAAAAATCCAACGTTCACTGAACAACAAAATTATTGTACCTCATGGTAGAAGGTGTTGGTCCATGTTACAGAGTGATCTGTCCACAAGACAGCACTCGGGGAAAAAAATCAAGCAGGAAAAGTGAAACTCTAAAGATAACAACATTCTTTTAATTGTGTTACTGAAGACAGTGAATTTTCCAGTGTAGAAAAAAATGAACTCTGATCAATGGGAGAAATCTGTTTCTTCCATTCTAAGAACATTATGTTCCTTTCCATTGTAGAGGGGGAAAAAGAGGAAAGAGAAAAAAGCAGCTTGGAAGCCAAAGCCTTCCAAGCGGACCTCCAAGATTTAAATCATTTTGCACTGCCTGAGCTCTGTGCTCCTCCATGACAGTGCTTTGCAAGAATGAAAGAATTTCAGGTTTTTTGTTCTCCGTTGGTTAGAAATAAGTGACATATGAGATACATTCAGATCCTCAAGCAAAAGTTCGCATCTTTACTCATGTAAGATCACAGAAATTAAAGCAAGAAAAGGGTAGTGGGTTGCTTATTTGTTTGGAGCATGCTGTTTAAGAAGGAGGCAGTATCCGTCATCAGCCTGAGGAAGGAATAAGGGAACATGCTGTTTAAGAAAAAGGCAGTACCTGTCATCAGCATGAGGAAGGAATAATGATATAAGCTAACTTTTTATTCATGTGAGCTCTATTTCTTTTGAACTAAGGTTTTGTAGCACTTCTTCATTTTTGACTCAAGCAATTTATCAAAACTCAGGATCCTGACAGTTATTTTGATTAGGAAGAGGATACCACCACGTCGCCTGGTAGTTTTCTGATGAAATCATGTTTACTTATATAGGATGTATGAAGTTCTGTTACCATGAACACAGGATCAAACAGTAAAACCTGTCATTACTCTCAGCATGAAGCCTTGTCCAGCGCCAAATCAGACAAAAGCAGACTTTCTTCAGTGGCACAAACCCAACATCCCTCTAGTTTTTGCTCCTCAGCATGCTCCAGTTCTGTGCTGTACCTTGCTACTTCTCCCACATTATTTTGGTACAACCCCTTCATCTTAACCTTGCTGACATTAAAACAAAAGCCCCATTTGATTGCATAGCTGAAGTCTTGCACATCCCTCCCTTTTGGATGAAGTCTGCTTGGAGATATCTGCCATTCACTCTACAAAGTGGCTCGCATGCTAGAGTTGCTCACTCTGGTTTTAACAACGTTTGTCCCAGCTCACAAGTTAAAAACGGCGATGGGTATTAATTACATGGAATCAAACAGTTCCAGTCCTCACCCTGAGCATGTTTGCAGTCTTCTCCCCAGATGAGAGACCCCACGTGAACAAGGTTTCAGACAGAATACAGCAAAAGCTAACAGAGTACCACAGAAGTAACAGTTCTGGAAAGGTAGACACAAACAGGGACTTAACAAAACCATATAGGAAGTCCAGTCTGTTAAGTGATTGTATTCAAAAAGTTAAAAAAAGACTGACTTTTACTGATGGAGTAAAGGGAGAGAGGATCGTCCTGGAGAGAAAGAATAGTCATAGAAAAGTCAAGTCACATCAGCGGTACTCAAGGCACCCTGCTTTCTGGTCTTGTGTTCTAGTTGTGTGTTAACACTAACAAGGTGTTCGCTATCTCTCCACTCCCATCTCTAAAAAACTTCTGGCCAGCCTTTTGCTGAACACCTCCAGAGAAGAGAGAAGTCCAGACTCCTTCCAAAAGATGTTCCCTTTTTACATTACCAGTTAGAAAGCTCTTCCTAACCTTCAACCTGAATTTTTCTTAAACATTAAATATTGCTTTGCTGTTCTACCCCAAGTACAAAAGAAGAACAATGAGCTGCAATCCTCTGCACTGAAGATGGTGCAAATTGGGATACCATTATCCAGTCCATTTTCTTTCCCATAACCACTTCTTCCAAACTTCCTTATATTCTATGCTTTGTAAACACTTGTCACTTTTCCCGAGTTCCCTCCAATTTGTGCACCACCTTATTACACAATTAAATCTGTGGTTTTGCAAGAACACTACACTGCTGACCTATATTCATCTGCTGTCCACACCAAGATCTTTTCCCGATGTTCACGCTGCCTGGCAGTTATTATTCTCTCTTTTTCGCTCGAGCTTGTCCCTCATCCCTCCTAGGTATAGGACTTTGAAAAGCTGAACCTGAGCTTGTTAATTTAGGACTCACTTTCAAATTAAGAAGGCCCTTCTGAATTCCAATTTTGTCTTCTATTGTCCTTACAGCGTAACAGCTTGATGTCCTCTGTGCATTTGACCAATTTAACCTCTATTTCATTACCCAAGTCCTCAATGAAAATGCAGAATAGAAATGGGGTGGTTTGGCCCCACTTTTAACACCCTCTCAGTCTGGCACTAAACTACAACTACTTTTGAGTGGCTTTTAATCCTTTGTGTGCAGTGTTTTCATGCTGGATATATTTCCTTGTGTTGTATATATAGATAGGAGAAAAATGTCAAAAGCTTAACAGAAGTCAAATTACATATCCCCCCGTGTACTATTATCCTTTCCAAGAAAGAAATCAAGTTAGTTTGACATGATTTGTTCTTTACAAATCCATAGGGTGGTGGTTTTATATTTTTAATCACTTCATCTTCAGCAGCTGATAAATTGACTGCTTAATAATTTGTCCCAGAACCTTTCCTGGGGCTGAAAGGCAGGCTGACTGCTCCACAGTTTCCCCAGATCAGTCCATTTTTCCCCTTTATTTTTTCCCCACTTTACAATTTTAAGTGATAACTTTGTGAAACTTGGCCTCTTAATAAAATCTATTCTACAAAAAGATAAACAAGACTAACGTCCCAGAAAGTGATCTGCATATAAAGAACAATTTATCTGAACTAAATTTATCTGAACTATCCCCGGTGTTTCATAAAGGACCATGGCTCATTCAGTGAATTTGCCAGAAAAAAAAAAAAAAAAAAAAAAGGAACGACTGGGACTGCTTATTTTAGTACGAATAAGAATCAGAAGGGACACACTGGAAGGATACAAATGAGTGCACAGCATAAACAAGTTAAACCAACTGCTCCAGTTAATCCTCATGTGATGCAGAACAAGCAAGTAAGCAATAAAACCGAAAATCATGCTTTTTAAGGATAAAAAACAAGCCACACACATTCTCCTCAGCTTAAAAGGACAGCGTGTGGACTCTTGTAAAGCCTTGCCAATAGTCAATAGTGAGGGGAAACGCCTAGCAGAAAAGATTAGACACTGTGGTAAGAGCCAGAAGCAAACACTAGCCCCTCTACAGCAGATCAGCACAACAGCAGTTTGCCTTCTTGAAACCAAGCTAAGAGCATGGCCACAAGAAACTGCAAATAACTCCAGGGTCTCGGCACTGCTCCTGCTGCCCCAAAGTGCTTGCTGTGAGCATCCCTGGCTCACTCTCCCAGCACATTCCTATACTCAGGCTTGCCAGCTACCTGTGATTCCTGACTACATGCATCTCTCCACTCTTCACCTGCTTCACAACAGTTTTGTTTTACAGTGTTTTATTTTTAACCATTTTGCAGCTATAGAACATCCGATCAGCCTTGACTGCACTGGAGTAAATATTTCCTATGGGACCAGTAAGTCCATGACCAGCAGAGCACGCTGTTTAAAAGCTGCCAGATCCTATCTTTTTCTTTCCTGCCTCACGACTTCCCTGTCTGGGCTGTTATTCCCATTTTCACGTGTTCACTTCCATAACCTACATGGCCTTTTTTGCTCCTGCAAAATTAATCTCTTAACTGACAACTGGTGGTGAAGGACCTATTTAGCCTGGGATTGCACATCCATCAACATTACTGCTCACTCCCCTCTTTCTCCATAGCAGTCTACTTTTTATTAGTTTGATTAAACTTGGAAAAACTTTTTCTTTTTTTTTTTTTTTTAATATAGTTGCAAAGTCCATCTCGGCCCAACTTTTATTTATATTCTCAAAGTACCCCTATATTTCTTCCCACCAAGACATTCTTTACTGCACACTGCTCAAAGTTTGCTCTCAAGACAGAATTATTAATTTCCTTAGGGTTTTCTATAGCACCTGTCAGGGTGATATTAGCTCTTCATATATATTAGAGGCATGAAATAAATGCCATTTGACTGAGGGGTGACTTCTCCCGCTACAGACGCTTCTAGGCAAAGAACGGAGGCAAAGAGAAAAATAACGCCAGTACTGCACAGGAACTGTGTGCTCACACAGGACATCTCCCACGCCCCTTACTGAACCACCTATGGCAGCAGTGCTGTTTTCTATTCCAAGCACAGCTACCACTGACCTGATGCACAGCTGCAAGCCAGCCCTTCTGCAGTGAAGCTAACTCCAGGGTCTGTAACGATGAACCACAGAAGAGATCACACAAGCAACCCTGAGAAAGGGGCTTAGGTCACACAACTTGTTCCAGGAGAACACACCGACAAAGGCACTGAGCAAAGCCAGCTCTCCGGTGCACCACACTGAGGGGAGCCTGAAGCACGAAGCCATCTCTTGGCCAGGAGTCTCTGGCTATGCACACAACCTTGAGCCCTGGTCCAGTCAACACTGCCTTGCTTTGCTCTTTCAACTGCACTTTCATTCCTCATTTTTTTCATTATCTGCTCAAGAAATAGCTTGCAACTCACTTCTATTCTTCCTTCTTCCCTCTCAGCTGCTTCCCTGTGGTCTGTGGTTATGTAATTAAGGGCACTTTGCTAATGCTGCGCACACACAGGGCTGTATTAAGGTTGCAAAAGTATGCTGAGCCCCTGGCTTTGCAAACATAATGTCTTCTATAAATTAGTGGTCACGTATGCCAACACCACAGCAGAATTAATAAATAATAATGCTTAGCAATTTTCTTTACTTACTGCCTTATAAGAACAACACAATCCCGTGCCCTCCTTTCCTCTCACCTCCTTCTTTGCAGGCACACAGCTGCAGGCTAGGTGGCTTGGGGCCTGCTTTCTGTCCTGCAACAGCAGACAGAGAACACAAGATGTTAGAGAGCAGCACAGCCCCTGCAGCTGGGACCAAAATTCAGCCGCTTTTCCACACACAGTCCCCACACTCCTTTTTCCATGCTCAGCAGTTGGGTTACTTTCCTTTTCCTTCAGGAAACAAAAACACTGTTATGTACATGACAAACGGGCGCCCAAGCTAGCGTGTGCTGTTTACAAACTGATTTCTGCCCTGGTTCCTATGCTCAGCCCAGTCAAGCAGTCGCAGCCCTGGGACCACAATTCACTGCTACAGCTCAGTGCGTGGGGATGGCCACGTTCTGAGGTGTCGCAGCTTCTGCCTGCTGATGGTCACACCACCCCTGTGTGCCCCACTGCAGCAGGGCAAGGAATTCTATCTCACCAGGACAAAGCAAACTACAACATTTAACCATTAATTTGCATTAGGCATTTAAGCATTAATTTAAATATTAAAAATAGTAAAGGAGATTTTTTTTTTAAAGGCCTGGAAATTTAAGAGAAAAAAAAAGGGGAGAAAAATGAGCACAAGTTAAATTTGCATAGCTAGCACTTCATAATGAGCCTTTTAGCAGAAAAAAAAATGCATCAAAGACAAAGACTCATTGCTAAGACTCTATATTGCTGAGACCTTTGTGGGGTGAATGCGAGAGGCAGTTTGGGCTCTGGCTGGAGCTAAACGTGCCCATCAGTAATCAGTGATTCAGATCGCTTTGTCTGATCATCAGCTGTAGGCATCTGTTGAATAGGGATGCTGCAGTTTGGTTGTTGTGTTGTTTTCTGTACACTGACCTACCATCTATGTGTTGCAACCAGTTAACCTATTTAGAGATGTGCAGAATAATGAGATTTAATCTTTTTAGTGCCCCAGTTCTAGCTAGAAAGGCATGTGTGTAGGAGCAACTGGCTTTTTCAAAAAATACCAAGGATTGTGTTATCAAGGTTTAAGTGCAGATTTTATTTATTCAAAATGGATTTATTTTGCTAGAGGAAAGGGGATTTCTCTGCCTGGCTTCCGTAGAGTGCATACCCTTGAAAGATTAATGTTTGCCTGAGGAATTTTTACTTTCCTCAGCTGGAGGCTTTGCTGTCACACTGCTAGTTGTGAATTTCACTCACCATAGTAAGCAGGAGGGCTCACACCTGCCCTCTCTTCTCCTCCCTGTTCCCCAGCCCACCCTCTCTTTGAGAGGCCGGAGAGGTGGCTGGGGTGTTCCCTTCACCCCCAGGGACTCTCACAAGACCAATTCCTTCAATTTCCCAGCACAAGACACAAGTTTCACAGGGATTGACAGTCCTGACTGCAGTCCAGACTGACAGCAGGGCCTTCTTTGAAAACCATGGTGCATCAGGGATCAGGCCCCAGGGGCAGCTGGGCAGCCTCAGGCAGCTCCCACAGATGCTCAAGTCAAGGCTGCTTGTTTCCTTTACAACACTAATTACTCAAACCTATTCAAAACAGAGAAAATGAAGGGTTTCAGAATGGAAAGAAATCCTTCATGATGATCAATACCTGCTTACAATGCTTAGTTATCTTGCAAACACCTTTAGTGCCACATCTGCTGTCAACTTCCGTCCATTTTAATCCTACCTTAGTCTGCAGGTCCTAGTTTTAACACCAAAGTTTTCCAGTCCACAGCTGGAGGGCTGCCCCCACTGTCAGCACACAGATGGCCCAAATCCAGAGGTGTGGGGAGGGAATGGATGGCTCACGGTACCAATGCTTGGTGCAGCAGATGCCAGCACACTCCCAGCACCTGCACAGGGACCTGATCTCCATGAAAATTGCGCTCAGCAACACAGCCTGTCTGGGAGCAATAAGTGCACTACAGCCCTGCAATGGGTTCCTGATGAAATTCACCTGGTGGCCGAGTTGCTCTGTTTTCAGCAGATTACAGATTAAACAGTGAGGACTGCTTCTCCAAGGAGCTGACAAGGTAATGCCTACAATGGTAAGTTATACTACTCAGATAACACTGTTCCTAAAACACTAATTAAGAGGGCCATTTACTTTGGGAAAGGAAAAATCAAAACCCATAAACACTTACCACAGAAGAATTATTTCTGCTGAGTGACAAACACCTGACTTCTATTTAGGGTTTGTGCAAAAGTGGAAAGTTTTTTTTGGTGGGCAAGTGGAGAGATCATCCTACCAAGACAGCAATAATTAGCAAGTTCCTAGAAGTAATCCAACACAAGTATCATCTCTCACAATGATGTAACAGATTTTATGAACCACCTCTTTTGAACTGAGGCACCTGAGCTAAGCAGTCTGCCCAAAGTCACACAGTGATTGCATCCTAATGCTGAATACCCCAGCAGCAGGTTTACTCTAAAGTTTACTGCATCTTCTCCACATTTTGTTCTTCAGTGTAGTAGTTAGTTAGCAAAAAGGTATTTGCTGCTCACTGGAAGGATATGGGATTACTCAGCACCTTGCATCGTGGCATGCTTTTACTGTTTATTTCAGCTGTGCAAGCTGCAAAAGCCATTGCTTTAGCAAGTCAATAAAAAAGCTCCCATCATTCACAGGTTCAGCCCCCGTGTTTGTCAAATCTGTTAGGAGAAAGATTCTGTCATTTATAGTGCTTTTCATTTTGTGTAGCCCTAAACACCAGCAGCTGGATTGAGATTGCCTTTTCAGAGTTCACAAGGGACTTTTAGTGATATCAGATCTAAGCAAGACTCAAAAACTATTTCTCAAAGCAAGATTTATTGGAGGGCTAGCATCTGGTGACAAACGTTGAAGGAATAACAAAATCCTTTGTGTTGTGGGGTTTCTTGACCTGTTTACTAATGTTCATCTTTCCTCACAACTCTAAAGCACGGCTCAGTGTTTTGATGCATCATTACGGAAACAAACAAAGCAGTGCTGTTGCTTTTGCTTGTCCACATCAGAAAAAAAACAGCTCGTGAAAAAGTTAGCGTGGAAGTTGCCAGTAACTGCATGCAACTGCTTTCCCTATTCAATCTTCACAGAAAATCTCTACCAGCTTCACAGTACAAAAGGAGTGACGTGTCTTCTGGTAGCTGGCATACCTTGCACATACACCATCTTGCAGTTAAACACTCTGACTTATGTGATGACAAGGACAGTGACCACACACAGGTCAGAACTATTGGCATTTCAGTGCAACTTTAAAAGCAAAGAGAGGGAACCTGCCTGGCCAAGTGTGCTCAGGTTTACTGTCGTTCCAATAGCAGCTTTTCTCTAACATGCTCCAGCTCCACTGTGCTGGGGAAAAGGAAAAAAACCTGCACGACTTTCTGGCTGTCTTTATTCGGGCAAAATTCCTAACGTGCTTTGTTGGGGACAACATATTTGTAGTCCGAAAGGTGGTTAAAAATTACTCCTTTGCTTCTACACACTAGTCTCCCTTATCCACAGATATTTGAACCTGGTTTTCAAGGGATGAGGACCTCAGTCTACTGTGACGCCCGCACTGAGGTGGCAGAGAACTTCACGGGAGCCGTCTTTTGGTTAGCCGGCGCTCCTCCCAACAGGATTGCTTGCTACCCTGTCATCTGGGCCACAGCTGGAATGGTGATTTACACTCTCCTAGACTCAATTTTGAAGACAAAGCTAAATCACATCTTCTCAAATCAGCTAATAAAAACACTCTGCTGTACTTCACCACTCTTCAAGTTCCTCTTGCTCTGTGAATACCTTACTGGGAATAATTCATCAAAATAATACCCCAGATTCAATCACAACTAATCCCTTTGTATAACACAGGCACACAGTGAAAGCTTCCATTATCTCTGTGTTCTTACATCGGTATCAGACAGAATTGTTTTGCCACAGCACTTCAGCTCTGACTAGCTCACTCTTAATTCTGAGTGTTAATTGGTTGCAATATCGCTTCTTTCTAGGTTTCCAATTTGTACTGGAAACAAACTTGTGTTTGTATTGGCACGTTAAGCATGCCATTTCTCTAGCAATCACCTTCACAATACAGTCAAACTCTACACTGCTACAGAAGCAAGTACAAAATCACAGTATTAAAAAAAAAAAAAAAAAAAAAAGACGTGTTTGGAATCCCCATCCTTTGTTCATGGCTGTCAACCATAGTCTTAAGTTTACATCAACATCTCCCAGATGAATTTATTGCCTGGCACTTTTTTAGGAAGGAGCTATTTTGAAGTAAACTACACGTAATACTTAGGGAAATAAAACCTTTATTGCAAGCAGAACCTGAAGCAAGAGAATACTGTTCCTCATACGGATCCAAAAAGAGCAGGCACACATCAAGAGAAACCTGCACAACTTGATTTTTAAAAGCTTGCTACTGTTTATTTTCAGACAATCTGTTCTTCAAGGACTTAGGAATATACCTTATTTATACCCTGAAATTAATCCTCGTGTTATCAAAGGATGATACTGTGGCACCAGACCCCACTCCTGGGCCAGTATGTCACATACGGTTTGCAGAGGGACTCGCTGCAAAGCTAAGCACTAGTACAGGTTTTTGCAACACCAACTCCTCATACTGAAGAATCAAACGTGCAGCTCAGGGCAGCAGCGTTATACACTTGGGTCACTGAGTGCGCTTATAGAAAATCCAGTGTGTCACGTCCCCAGTCGTGATCTTTGTGAGAAATAGGCAGATCTGAAATCAGAAAGTCGACTAAAATCTGATTGCTTAATTATACAGTGGTATAAGCAAGTCTTCCTCAACACACTTATAAAGCCCTAAAAATAAAGGGGTTTAATTAGCTGCAGTAATTATTGAGCAATTCGTTATGAGCTAGCAAGTAAGTTTTAAAAATCCTCATTTGCTACTATCAAGAAATTTGTCAACACAAGGAAATAAATTCATCAAAAAAATTATTCCACATGAATCATCTGGGTAGCACTGGTAAACATATAACCTCTTCCCAATTTTATTAGCTGCTGCCCCGCTCTCACGCACAAAATGCCAGTGATTGCATGTGCAATAAATATTAATGGTTCATAAATTAAATAGCATTATTCTTCTTGGCATAACACCATTTTGCAGGGCCCCATGGAAAAAGTCCAGGCAGTTTGTTGAGCTCTCCCTAATAGAAGAAAAATATGCCTTTGTTTTTGCTTTTAAATGCATTTGTCAGGATTTATAGGGTAGATCCAGAAGGCAATTAAGGCGACATTTTACAGAAAGCTACCATATGCCCTCAAATAACAATAGAAAGTGTGATCTGGGAAGACGATTTAATTTATAGAATTACATTTATACAATGTAGATACTTTCAGTCAGAACAATTTGCATGGAAGGAGCTTGTGCACACAGCTAACCCAGAATCTTCACAAGGAGCAAGCTGCGTTATTCACAGCATCACAGAACAGTTGGGGTCAGAAGGGACCTCCAGAGATCATCTGGTCCAACCCCCCGCCAAGCAGGGTCACCTAGTGCACATCACACAGGATGGCTTCCAGGCAGGTTTTGAGTATCTCCAGAAAAGGAGACTCCACAGCCTCTGGGCAACCTGTTCTAATGCTCTGCCACCCTCACAATAAAGAAAACTTTCCTTGTATTCAGCAAGAACCTACGTGATTCTGTGATTAATCACAGACATCTCTCCCTTCCCTGTAAACTTCTATTGTCCTGGGATGAATCTGTAAACCACTGAGGTGAAAAATAAAATTATGTGTATTTGAAGTACTTTTTTACTTACTACATGACATGCGCAATAGTTTGTGCCCCTTGTCTCTCATCCTGTTGCTGGGCACCACTGAACAGACTGGCTCCATCCTCTTGACACCCTCCCTTCAGATATTTGTATGCAGATATTTGTATACAGATATTTTTAAGATTTCCTCTCAGCCTTCTCTTCTTCATGCTAACCAGGCCCAGCTCTCTCAGCCTCTCCTCGTATGAGAGAGGCTCCAGTCCCTTCATCATCTTCGTAGCCCTCCACTGGACTCGCTCAAGGAGCTCCATGTCCCTCTTGTACTGGGGAGCCCAGAGCTGGACACGGCACTCCAGATGAGGCTTCACCAGAGCTGAGTTTCATATTATAGTATCCTACTGCTACCACGGCTTCATTTTCATGTCACAATAGCTCTGCCCCTTCACATATCACTTCCTAGAAGACAGCAGCACTGGGGCATGCACACAAGCTCAAACGAGGCAGTGAACTCGGGTCCCTGCTGTCACCCCTCACACAGGCATTACTGCCACAGGGAATTTCAAGGCTAGCCTAGGAAGAACCCAACAGAGCTGTCATCCTGGGCTTACCCCTGACAAGCGACATAAGAACAGGTGAAACAGGAGGGTGAGAGACTGGCACCGTCCTCAGGGCAGAAACAGGACTTAACAGCTTCTGAGTTTCATAGGGCTGGCCTGGAAGGGTCCTACCAAATGAAGAATTTTAGCATATAGGAGGGAGGAAAGCGAGCCAGTGGAGAAATGTAAAGAGTGATAAAGTGCTTAAATTAACACGGCTAGAAATTAATCTCAGCGGCAGTCTTCTAAACAGATATAAATGGAGCGTGAGTGTTCTCCTTGGTAACTCTAAGCGTGAGCTGATGAAACCTGAGTAAGAATTTCAGTTGTGCAGATACAAGGATGGCGCACAGAATGAAACAGCACAATACAGACATCCTGGGAGTAGGATGAAAAAACAATAGGCACACGAAAACACCATATAGTACAGCTTTGGCCACTCCAAGTATAGTGGTCTTGTCTTCGGTGCCTGGGGGTGGAGTGGGGGGAAGAATTGACCTTTAGTGAGGAAAGGGCAAGAGACTGAGTTTTGTTAACCAAGCCTCCACAAAGCATTGTCCAAGATGGTGCAACCTTAGTTTGTATTTGTTGACTGTGCATAGATCCCCTGAATCTGAGTCCACAGATGAGACTTCTAGAGATAGGTCATCACAGGAAAAAAAAGGTAAATGTAGTTACATCTCCAGCAAAGGTCTGTAACTGCTTCAGTTCAGCAATGAGAATTAGCTGGAGAGTATCAACAATAAGACACCAAAAAACAGTTCATTAAACTTCAGGGTGAAAGAAGAGGGGCTGGTGAGAGGAAATGCATTGGAGGATGGCTGGTTTTATTTTAAGATGAAAGATTATGGTAAGATCATATTTTAAGGGAAGAAACTTGCAAAATTATACTGGTTAAGAAAGGCTAAGGAAGGAACTGCAAGCTGAGAGGCCTGATGGACCATGTAAAATGCCCTGAAGTGGGTTATCTAGTCACTCAAAAAGTAAGCTTAAAGTTGCTACAGTAAAAAGGACAGAGATTGCTGATGGCACAGGTAGACTGAAACTTAGCCACTCGATCAATCAAGGGAAATGCTGAGCTCTCCCTGCCGATACCTGCAGCTCTGCTCATTGTCAGGAAGGATCAAGCTAGGTCCCCGGGGAAGGGCCCTCTCACCAGGAAGTACTTTTGATGCAGACAGTTTCTAAGTAGTCTGCTCCTCGTTTGAGATGGGACTTCAACCAGCTGGAAAGGCTGTGCTTTCAGTTAATACACACATGGAGAATACTGCTTCTTTCTCTGTTTAGCACACGCGTAATGTAGGATGGCATTTGCTTTGTCTCTCTCAAATACTGATTCACTGCAGACAAGATGAGTTGGGGATCAGCACACCTGGGAATGTGTAAGGAAAAAAAAATCTCACCTTGGGAAAACAGAGAGGGATATCCGGTATAGAAAACAGTGACAGAGAACATACAGATGTACAGAGCCAAAGGACACCCCATATCTAAGAACTCACAAGCACAAAGCCCAGCACCAGAAGATGCTAACAGAGGACACAATGCACTTTCCTTGGTGTTTAGAAGACTTCTGGTTCCACCAGTCAGTGAAGTAGGAGTTGTCCTTTCCTGTAGGCTAACAGAAAGACCTCAAATGAGAAAGTACAGGTATCTGAGTGAATGCTAAAGAGCAGAAAGATCTTGATCAATATAGCAGTGAAAAACTGAAGGATGCTCACACCTTCTGCTTTTATGCAGTAAAGCTGTTTCTTCTGCTCACCTGACAGCAGTTCAGAAATCCCTCAGAGTAAAAAAAGAATTTGCCAGATGGAGCAAAGGGAAATATGAAGTAGCACTAAGTGTAAGTTACTTGGGCTTTTTTTAGTTTCAGGTACTCCACGCTAAGTGACAGAGCTCTCCTGGGGCTTCTGCTACCTGCAGTTATAGCACGACCCCTCACTGGGCTTCAGCACTGCTACTTCAGCAGTTAATGCCTTTATAAATACCATATTTTCATTTGCATTTACTACCTGGGGCAAGAGTCATGCATTCAGCATACAAAGAATGCCACATGCCTCTGACTTCTTTTTAAGATCAGAAAAAAAAAAAAAAAAATACAATCTCTAGCTTGAAAGTAAAGGGTATGAAAGTGCAGAACACATGCTTACTGTAACTGCAACAACTGCCTGGCGCTGAACTGATGAAATGTGGCAATATTCAGTAATTTACAGAACAACAATGACAAAACAGTAAGAGACCACACTTCCATGAGCAATAAGACAAAAAAACACAGGCGGGGGTGATTTGAGATAGTCAGACAAAATGTGACATGGGTATTTCTCCTTCCTGCTGTAAATAAAAAAATGCCATGTCAGCCACAGCTGCAGCACGTTTCATGTGGGTTTTGTTTTTAAGAAGGAGCCAGTACAGACAGCCAGGGTCCGGTTAGCTGCTCCCCACAACAGCCTTGCCAGCAGCTCAAGGGCAGAGCTTGCAGCTGGACTCCTAAGATAAATTGAATTCAAACAACCATTTCAGAAAATTACAAGATTTTGCTTCCCTATGTCACAGTACTCCATTTCTGGACTATGGACTGAAAGCGAGAAGACAACTTCTAATGTGTCCCTGTGACCCTGATGAATCCGCTCTCTTTACCTAAAGACACGTCCTACAAATGGAAAGATTTTTGTCCTCACATTAAGCACTGTTGTTACACACCCAGAAACAGGTTCCATCCTGCAGCCCAGACACAAGAGCATTGACTCTAGGGTTTCGCCAATATACTAGCTGGACTACAAGTCACTTTCAGTTTTGCAATTGCAAGCAATTTCAGCATAAAGAAAACACATTAATATAGCCACTGCTTTGTGGTGTCTTCCAGCCAACAGAAGAGGTATGTGCCACAGGGCCTGCTCTACCACATCAGCCAGGAAGGTGGTTATTTCTCACAGCCAAGTAATGAACTAAGAGTGACAAGCTGCCACCTTAAACTGCCCAGCCTCTCCTACAGCCAGGACCTCAGCATTCTGCATATTGAATGTGACGTCCAAATTATCTACAGATTCACCAAGGCAAGCCTGCCTTGACTTTATCTAGCCAGTGATTTAAAGGCAGTGGAAAATAAATAAGCAACCAGTTCATGAAGCCACAAATTTCCTGAAGCTATGAGAAAACCAGGTATTGTTTGCACAGTAATTACCCTGGTTCAATTACAGTCAGAATAGTCTTAAAATAAAAACTCATCTCCTTCCTCTGGTGGTGAAAATGATTAAGAAACTGTAATTTTCTTTCTTACTTATTTCCATGAGAGCTGAAATATTTCCTGTAGAGGATGAAAAAGACAGTACTTAGCATGAAAACAGACGTTTACTTTCAAAAGATGTGGGGAAGTTTTACACACTACACTGCTAAAACCTGTTTTCTGCCCCCTAATGTTCAGTATTTTTTATCCAAAAGTAGTGCTGCTACTTAGACTATCGACAGCTCTCCAGTCACATTATTATACCTCAGGCACGTTAATAAAAACTGCAGTCATTCTGCTGAGGTCCATATTCAAAAAGCGGTCTTGATTATCTTTCCATACTATGTTAGTGTAGTTTCACAGATGACACTGATAGTCCCCATTTACACATGAAGAATAAATCCCTAAGACGGTAACACTATGCATTTTGAAACCTGCAGATGACTTTCCTCAAGAAATTGCACAAATAAATCACCAGAAAGCAATAACAGTGTAGGAAAATTCTACAGCTCCAGACAATGTGCAATCAGGTAACGCACACTGTGTGTATTCCTCTGCCTTCATCACATCTGACAAGTGTACGGTTTGAGACTGACAACAGAGATGGTCTGTTCATCAGGAACAGGGCAGAATTTATAGAAAACCCTCTTGAAAGCAAGCACTCCAGTTGGAGTGCCCAATCTCTCTGTCAGCTCCAGACTGGTAATATTTTTCTCTCTATTTTCTTATAAAGAAACCTTTTCTTATAAGAATATTCAAAGAACTTGTGGAGCTGAGTGTAATGCTTCAGCTATAGTACTTCTACTAAAATGACATGGTGCAACTATGAGGAGAACAAGCATGGATGAGACTGGATATAGCAACGTATATGGAAGTGCCTTCTGCCTCTATGTTCCTGTGTCAAAAATGGTCTAGGTCAACTTAATAGCTAGCAAGGTTTGCTGCTGAGACGCTCCACTTCCCAATTCAGAGGAACAAGATTCTGATCACTCGCACTCTGGTGTATGGCTGAGAAAATATTAACTACATCAGTGAAGGAAGCGTCAAGGTTTTACTGATTTAAGATAGGAGAAATCACTTGGGACAACCCCAATTTTTTTTTTTTTTTTTTTTTTTTTTTTTTTTTAACTATCCCGCTAGCCAGCTGCAGGACTAAAAATTCAGCTGCTCAGCAGAGAGGCCAGGCACTACTTCCACATTCATCACAGTGATACCTCCCAGGAGTCACTACTGCATTCTCTGTACACTACAGAAAAACTCCCAGCACTGAATGCATTCCAGTTGCAACCTTTGCAGGGAGCAGCTTTCCTAAGAGGTGACACAAAAACACATCTCTGCTGGGTGAGGGTATTTTGTTGTCGCATCTTCAAGAGGACATAGGAAGAAGGTCTGCTCTGCCTCTGCATGCCAACGTTGCCACAGGTTCCTCCTGGATCTCAGCCTTTGGGGTGGACTCCACAACTGCAAAATGCACAAGGGCTTACCAGGCAAGAAACGTACTGCTTAGAGCTGTGAGGGAAATGGAAAGCTATGGAAACCTCTCTCTGAAGAGAAGCTGCTCTTTTGAAGTGGCTCAGCACCCAGGCTACTTCTCTGGGGGTTCTCCATGGTGCAGGATATGGGTATTAGACACATGTAAGCACAAGAGGATTTGCCCCTTTGCAATGCCAGAAGTAGCAGCAAACCTAGAGATGGCAAGAAAGGACCTTGAGCTCCGCTAGCTTAGCATCGTAAGAGCTCTCTGTGTAAAGTCTTTTCCTGTGCTGCCCTGACCAGGAGACGGCTCATGGGCAGCAAGCCCTGCTTCACCCCATTTGAACAGGAGATGCTGAGAGGAGCATACGTACGCTCTGGGCCACGTCCTGAAAAGTCAGCATACCAGAGCATTACAGGGGAATGTGGCAGCCTACCGATGAAGGAAATGACAGAGTGGGCAAGCCAAAGGGCCATCTGAGAAGACTCAAGCCCAGCCTATTTGCAGGCATCCTGCAGGCAAGGTCATATGGCATTTGCAGGCGGCGTGCAAGAACGGCCTCCGCGGCTGTAACCGTTCAAGCAGAGGGAAGGACGCGCCCCAGGGGACGCAGCAGGCCCCCCCACATCTGCCGCCCTGGCCTGTGCCAATAGCTGCTCGGGAAACTGTATCTTTATGGCTACTGACACTGACAGATGGGAAAGCAAGAAATTATTGGCCTCAGGATAGCAGCTCAGACCAATGCATGAAAAACACCTACAGAAAATTACCTTAAAACGCAGGAATTGGAATCAATAACTTATCAACACTACAGAGAAGAAGGGGAGAAATCCCAGTTCTCTCAGGCCTTGCGGCTCTGCTTACTAACTAAGGCTGTTCTGTAACAGCCAATATTTTTGCAAGCCATTGTACTGGTAATTCATGCATGAGTACAACATGGATTGCAGACGGTAGAGGAGAAAGGGAGATAACAACAAGAAGTGTCTGAACAGTATTTCATTTGTAAAGGTTCTGGAGCACCTCCATCAGGTCATCCATTTTCTTTGTGGCAGCCCAGAAAAAAATGTGATGTCACAAGGTCACTGTGAAATGTACTCCCAAGAGGAAAAAGAAGAGCTGTTACTGGCGATGTTAAGTGAAGAGAGGTTAGAAAAATATGGAGTCCTGCCTCTCTGTGTTGCATTGTTATTTTAACTTCCCAATGTATCACCTGATTTGTGTAAGCAAGTATTATGTGGCAGCTACTTTCAGAAGAAATTCTCTGCCATGCTTCAAAAGCACGAAATTCAGAGAATTGTTTTTAAAGGAGTTAATAGTGTCTGAAAACCGTGCTTCATTTACAGTCTAAAGGAAAAACAAATACCTTAGCAAAACTCAAACTGCATGCAATTTGATACACCAATATCAAGCTAAAAATGAGCAATTCCATGCCTAAAGTAACCAAAGTTCACTTCCACTTTATGTTGAAGGTCATTTATGTAAGTTCCATTTACTCAAATGAAGAGAGAGTATAAGATACCCTTGCATGGAAACTTTTTTTTTTTTTTTTAATAGTTCTATCCAATTTCCCAATTTTTACAGATGTATTTGTTCAGTATTGCTAAGCCACACTGCATTATGCCAGGGGAGGAAGGTACATGTCTGCTTCACTCACGTGTGGAAGAACAACTCAGCAGGAAGGAAAAATAGAAAAAAAGTGATGAAAACAATCCATTCTGGGCTGGAGTTGTGGGTGGGCTCCAGGATGCTTTGGTAACTTGCACACTATGCTGCTGCAAAATTAAAAAAATAAAAATAAACTGTACAGTGAGTTCTGAGTGCGCTGCACACGCCGTGGTTTTACTCGTGTTAAGTGTGTCACCCGTTTTGGCCACAGCATCCATTCTGATAAAGGATGCAGCGAGAGCCTGAGGCACGTGGTCCTTCCATCAGCCCTGCAGGATGGCAGGATGGATACCCTGGGCTCCCTTCCGCACCAGTGCGAAACCAGCTCAGGTGCTGGTGCTCCTGATCCCTCCAGCGCCCACACTCTGGCCGGGGATGGCCGCAGAAGGAGCCCAGCTCCCAGGACAGGCCCTTGCCTCACTCAGACTCCACTGAGGACCAGAACACCAAAATTACACTCAGGAAAATTTTTCCTACCGTTAACACTCACTAAAAATATCAGCCCATCTCCCTGCCTGCCATGGGTGCTGCGAGCTGCTTCTTGAGAGGTCCAGAACCCACCTCCCACCCAGATACCAATCTAGATTCTCTTGTACACATCCTTACTAATTTTCCTGCAGAGAACAGTGGAACACACAGTGCCAAACATGAAGTCAAAGAAAATAGTATTTCCCTAATAGTAAAGAAGTGCTGCCCCCACGACATTTAAGACAGCCTGAAGGAAAGCAGTGTCACAGCATTAGATTACATTTCCATGACAAGATGCACGTGGTGCCCTTGAAACGTGCGGCGCCAGCAGCTGCCTTCATTCCGCCTTGGTCTAATAGGGGGCTTGGCTGTTTTCCATCATGTCAGAGCAACTCTTAACCAACAGTAAGTGCTGCCTCCTGTGTAGAGCCCAAGCTTCAAGAGGTATCCAACAAGAAGGAATTCCTATGTAATGGCAAGCAGGGTGTTATAAATACCTTAGTGGCACACGGGGAAGCCACATTTTCTAGCATTCGAGCACTTTGCAACCTGTAATGCTTTTTATGTCCTTACTCCCAGGACAGGTGGAACTGTAGATAAGGAGGTGCTGTTTCCCCTGATTTAGAAAGAAGAGAAGGGAGACATAGGAGTACTGTTGACCCTCGATGCATCTATGTCTATCTTATTGCCATGAAAACTCTTTGCAGATCTGGGCCTAAATTGCTTTACTGTGTCGCACTGGGCACGAAGGGTTGCTGCTGCCTTTACTCAGACCCTGACTTTTCTTTCTTCCATAAGCCTATGGGCAAAAAGGCAGATTTTGAAGCAAGACAGAGACCCCCTGACACCTTTGCTCATGTAAGGGCCACTCACTATCCTCCGCTGAACCTGCTGGTAGAAGGAATTTATCTGGGTAAGTGCAGGATCGAGGTCTCTTAGCATCACATTTCTTGCTTGTGACAGTCATTTGTCTCCACATCCTGAGTATCTTAAGACAGCCTGATGACTAAGAACAAAAATAAAATTCACCTCTGAGCTCCGAGCAATGTTATCACCATACCAAGATTCATTTTGGGGAATATAATAGGGACTGAGCAAAAAAAGCACTATGCAAGAGGAGAGCACTCTCAGCCTTCTCATCTCCATGAAAGAAGAGTGGTTCAACATTGACAGAGAAGAATCAGCACAATATTAAAGGTATCTGAACATAAAACTCTATTCCAATTTTTCCATGATGGTCCCTGTGGAAAATATGCATATAACTGGTTTTGCTGAGCTTGTGGTATTTCCTTCCCATTTGAAACCTCTAACAATCAGACTCAATTTAATACAAGTATATTTGGGTATATCATGTACTTGTGGCATTTCTTTCAAATTACTTTCCCTCCACTATTATCAGAATAACTTGGTATATATGTGACAGTCTCTGCTTCAGCACAGTCTAAACCTTAAAAATACAGGACTGTACTAGAATTAGGTCTTCGATATCAAACCCATCTTCAACAGACTCAAGTAACAGGAACAGAAGTTAACACTGTCTGAAACTAAGTGCAGCTGTCAGCTGCTGTTTTTCAAATCAGCCATCTAGTGCTCTCATCCTTGGAAAAGCAGTGATACAGAGCCAGAGAAATTAACTGTATCTCAAGGGCTTGGGATTGAATGCTAAAGTATAAGTAAAATTTTGAAAAATACCGTGTGTTGTTTTTTTTTTTCTATATTAACATTTAAGAAGGAAGAAGTGAAAGTTATCAAATAAATTTTTGGAACGAGACAATTGCTTAGAAGATAGCTCAAAACAGTGAAAACTATTAATATTTTTTTAAAATGCATGTACGATACACTGAGATAATAACAAATTTTTTGAAGTTGCACCACCATAATTATTCTTAGCAAATATCACCTCTTCTCTCACCTATAAACCATGATGGCTGAGAGGGGTACCAGCAGAGGATCAGAGCAAGTCATGTGTTTCCTGCAGGTTTCCCTGTCCTGAGCAGCCCACCACAAAGAACGTGTGCATAAAAACACATGATGTGAAAAAGAAATACTGCATAGCAGAACACTGGGTTACTTGATACTGCTAAATAATTGGCCATTAAAACAAACAAAAAAGCCAGTGCTGTAGTTGAGAAATGCCTGTTTGTCAACATAATTCTTAGCATACAGTCAGATCAGTCAACTGCAAACACAGTTACACATCTCTGTAATAAAATATTAACAGCTCTTGTATACCCTTTCCACAAGGTAATGTAGTAAAAAAATGAGTGTTGCTCTAACATTTCCACATTTTCTCTTTCGTTACTTCTGAAAGCTTACATTTCAGAAAAGCTGTTTACTACAGTATTATTTCTTTTTATCCAGGGGGTATTTTTCCTTTCAACCTTAGAGAATAATTAAAATTCCTCACGCAGGACAACAGTAAGAAAGATTAGGGTCTGCATTTCAAATGCAGCATACTAATGGCATTTTGGACTCCATAATAAATCATCTCCATTTTATGTAAGCAGGAGAGTAAATGCACAAAACCTCCATAATGCACATCCCTGTTTCCAAGTTCCATACCTTCACTCTGATTTTATCATTCCCCATCTCTTACTGACCTAGATATCTTGCTAATATAGATACAGCACCAGGGGGTGTTTATGCACCTTACAACAGTCCAACAGCTCATTAACCGTAGGAATGCAGCAGCCTGCTGATACCCACCAAACCACTTCAGTCTTCACCACGGCCAGTTGTCAGCGATACGTAGGCAGCCAAACACACATTTGCTCTGTTTCACTTTAGCATTCGATTTTATAGTTTCCATTTAGCACTGAACTGACAGGAGGGAAATGTTTTAACATTCGATACGAGGACCACTTATTTAAATACACTGAAGCTGCTTTGTTTTTGTACCTAACCTTTGGGTGATCTCATCTCTCCCACAGGCTTTTGACATTTATATTTGTTCGGAGTATCTGCAGTTTACCCTACTGCAAACAGTAAGATCACAACTGGATATTTCCATTATCTGGAAATATCTGGTTCTCGCTCAGCTTGCTTTTCTTCTTCCTTCTGCATATAAAATACCATCAGCACATTTCTGTGTTTTTGTCTCCCCTGTGCTGCATCACAAGGTATCTATTGAGACAAATACAAATCTTGTTTCTTGGTTTGGGGCAAATCCAGTTCTCCTGATTCAGCTTCAGGTAAGTCCTAGCCCTCTATTAAACCGTGGGAGAGTGAAATGGCCAGGCTTCTGCAATGTATAATAGAAGTCCTGTCCCTGTTTGCAAGAAAACCTGCTGTTTTTCCACTTGAGACATTTCTTAACACTTCTTTCCTCTAGGAAGTCCTTTTGACTGAACAAGAAAAATGAATGTTTTCCAGTTTTCACAAATGGCAGAATTGAAAAAGAGAATAAAAGTTTAAGAAATAGGGAGTTCAGGTGTTTATTTTCAGAGAAATGTGTAGATAAACAGAACCATTTTTTTCTTCCGACAGATACTCTCCCAAATCCCCTTTAAGTTGAATCTTCTGCTGTAATTCCCAGATAAGTATGCAATCAATATAAATAGGAATATTGTCACCCTATAAATGCTAACTGATGTGTTTTCTCTCCACTAAATTAAGGCTAGTAGAACAAGTACTCCTTACCTGGGTTATTGTTTTGGTCTTCACAAGGATGACAGCTTCACTATGGACTTCTGTTACTTTACAGCCTTTACTGCTGCCTTTCATACTGATGCGTGCAATGGAATGGCTGTCATTTTGGGGCCAGCCTTTGGGAAACTTGACCTTATTTACAGTAGGATGAGGTGAGAGTGCTGACTGACTCCCATCTCCTTCTGCGTTTGTGGGAAGACTCCTTTTCTGCACCAAAAGTACCATCAGCCATCACAGCCCAAACAAAGGCACACACACCAGTGGGACCAGCATTAGTGCTAGCTCAGCTCCCTAAAGCCGGTGCCAAGTAGACAGCTGGAAGCTGTGAAATATAGTCAGAAATGTTGATGGAAGCTGCCAAAAAGACAGCTAAAAGCTGCTGAGGTTTTCCTTCCATCAGGGACTTGGAAGTTCCACTTACAGAAAGCTTAGAAGTGAGCCCCCAGCAATCCAGGGAGCTGGAGAATTTGACAATGTGGTTGCTGAATTTTGATTCCAACCCCCAACCTCTGAGGTTACAGCCACTTTCCTGGTTATCCCAGGTGTTCAGGACATGGCTGGTCAGGAGAAAGATGACCTTGTGTCACTCCTGAAGTTACCCAGCTCTCCAGAAGCTCTTAGAACAAAAACAAAAAGCACTTCAGGATTTCCTCAGTCACCCCAGCTTTCCTTAGTTTGTGTCCTACAGAACAATTTTACAGCTAGAATCCATTTAACTACAAAATATGGGTCCAAGCCACTTGCATTTTTTTTTCCAGAGCTTATCCTTCTGACAACATACCTACATTGCTTATCAGAAGGAGCAGAAAAGACAGGAATGAAGAAGAACAAGCAGAAATAGCTCTTTTTAAAAAGCAAATACCTGCATTTCTTCCAGATATTTCAAATGTTACCATTGTTTTTGCTAGGCATCCTGCTCACCTCCTCCTCCATGCAAGAGTACAGGTCTCAGAGGTACTGCACATAGCGCCGCTTTATAGCTGTCATTTCTGATTAAAAGCTGCATGTGTATCCCACTCGAGCAAAGCTGGATTGTTCTCCAGGACTGCCGTCAGTATACATAAGGCCTCTACAGAAAACAAAAAGAAAAAAAATAAAAATGAACTGCTACAGCTCTTTGTGTTCATCTGGCTCACCTCTGAGCATCTAAATATAAAATGTTTATTGTCACTTAAGGTGAGCCCTGGGTCCCAAGCCAACAGGTTGGCATCCTGCAAAGCCAGGCACATATTTTTAATTATTGCCATCCAATAGTCTGCTCTGTTATGAACAAGATTTAATGGTTACACTCTGTACCTATTACCTGTTTAAATTACTCTTCCAGCATGTGAATATTAATCACTAGAAGAGGCAGAGAAACATCTGTACAAAACTACAAGACCAGAAAAATTAAAATGTACACTGTGCTAGCAGTGTTTAGAGGAAACAAGCAGCACCCTGACTCCAGTGATGTTTCACCTTTCTCTGCTGAGGCCGGAACCAGATGACATTGTTCCAAACTCGTTATGCTATTAAACCAAATATTTCCATCCATAATCCTGTCCTGCTTGAGTCTTGATTTACAAGATCTAGATTTTACACACAAAAGCATTTTATTTTATTTTGAAAACCATACAAATTGTTTCTAATCCAAACAGCAGCAGCAAAGGGAAAAAAAAATACCAAGCTGCTTTGATAATTCTTTTTCCATAGAAAATTTCTTGCCCAGGTGAGTCCAAGTGCCATTGCTGTTTCTATGAACACTTACTGCTCTGGGGAGGGAAGGATGACTTTGCTCTTGGTTGATTCTGTTGGTTCTTTGTTCTGGTTTTTGTTTTGATTTGGTCTCTTCCATGGACTGTTTCTAAAACTCAGAGCTTCATAAGGTCCTGTCTTCAAGACACTGCAGTGTTCCCATCATTCTGTGCTGGGAAGTCCAACATAACCAAAAGCTTCCTCAGAACTTTACAAGAAAAACTTGGATTTGAATTTAAACGACACCACTGTCAAAAGCAATTAACATTGTCTGATCACTCCTTTTATACCATGCAATTTAAACTCTGTCATAACGACAAAACACACTGTAATTATCCTGCATTCTTCTATTTCCTTTTGCTCTAACTTCTCAGGTAGAGACATCCAGCTGTAGCTCTGCCATCTCAGCATGACACTGTGCCTTAGTTGCAGCCAGCTCTAGGAGTCCTTTGGCAGCACGAGGCCAAGTCCTCCAGCCAAGGGACAGCATAAGGCCCTCATGCTGCCACTGTCCATTCCCACCAGACAAGGAAGAAAAGCCAAAGCAGTGTTACCGTTTGGGGTCCCCCATGAGAAGAGGGATTGGGGTTTTGAGTGTGCAAAGGTAATCATGTCAGGGCACACATGTTTAGGATATGCTCAATTCCTGTACTTAAGTTTTGCTCAGGCTTCCGAAGCACAGAAGGCCTCGACGTGGCTGCTCCTTGAACTGGGCAGCTCACCAGTAACAGAGCACCTGCCGAGTGCTCCCAGCCATGCCCACACCAACTCCCATTTTACAGGGTCCTGATTTAGGTTAAGGTTTAGCAAGTTGAATATGCAATAGACTACACATTGCAATTCTTGTCATCATACTGAATTAATGATATCAATCTACTTACTAAAATACGCTGAATTGCTGCTGTATCATTAAAATCAATCAAGTGTTGGTTATCTCCTGCAACAACATATACAAGGAGTCCCCATACACAAGGGGATGGCAGCACACGCCCCTTGGCACAATCATTCTTCATTGCATGTGTGTTTGATTTTGGCAGCTGTTCCATCCTACCCATCTCCCATCTTCACTTGTAAGCACATCCCTCTATGGATCCTTGAAACTGTTCTACTGATCCCTCCTATGTATCTCAATTGCTCACCTGGATTTCCACAGCAGCTGTTCGCTCTTTTTGGTCTCCTCCCCCAGTTCTCACAGGGCTGGCTGGCAGAAAGCACCCCAGGAACTCCTGCTGCTTTCCAAAGCAGTAATACCCATAAATTGCAATGGATCCCAGAGGTAAACAAACAAAAACATTTCCCAACACGACCAACTGAAAACAGATCCCTCAAATCGCTAAGCTTTTTTCTACACACCTTATTCAGTTCTCCTAAACTAATCTCAGAATTAAAAAGTGAACAAAGATCCCCACGTTCAGCTTCAGGTGAATAAGAGCAGGAAATGAATTATGGGATGGCAGATCCTTCACAGCCCTGCTGTCCGTTCTCATTTTATTGTGCAGCATCCACCTGCTGCTCCTGGCCAGGCAGGAGCTGCTGCTGCACCACTACCTGTCGTCAGAGAAAGGCAGCAGCCTCCTGTAGGGCTTGGAGGGGCTGACACATCGTGACAGTAATTCCTGTTCTCCGTTATTAATTGAAGTTGGTTTGCAATTTTCTTCTCTGGCCTTTGGTGTTTTGCAGCACAAGCATTACTGTAAGATCTCATAGCACTGAAGTCTGACTATTATGGACTCTTATTTCCCATAATCTGCTCCCAGTATGGCCTATTGACAACCTTCCTGATGCAGCAAACACCAGAGGCATCTGTGGTAGCAGATCCCTCCCCGTGTTAACAGAGCAGTAAGGGAGTGGATCAGTCCGGTTTGGTGAGAACCTCTTCTAAATATTGCTTTACCAAGCCCCTGCCCCTTCCCTGGAGGGGATCTACTGTGTTTTCTGCAAATATTTGGGGCCACTAAGGTACCCAAACACTGTGCCCCTCCCTCTCAGATACCAGGATAAAGGCACACAGGAGCTCTTCTCTGAGGTAGTCTCGGCACCGTGGCCTGGTTCACCCAGCCCCCTAGCTGCAGGCCAGCTTTTTCTCCTGCGAGTTTTTATTCCCTACATTGGGCTTTGCTGTGTGGGACTTGCTGCAGCGATGCAGCTTCCCTGCAGCTCCATGTGGCACCTCATTCCCAGAATTAAGGTTAGAAATACTAAACAATAACACTAGTGACCTTAAAATGGTAACTTTTATGGGGTTTCACTCCGCTTCAATCTCCTAAGTAGTTAACAGCACTAGCAGGCAAAACCTGACAGCAGACACACAAACCCCACCAGCAGCGGGATCCTTCTCAGTAAGTCACAATAAAAGAGACAGAAGCAGGTGTGTTCTCCTACTCCCAGATCTATTTGCACAGCACCTCCTTCACCAGGGAGGATGTTATACTGAATCTACCAAATTGAATTAGCAAATTTGACAGGAGTTGGCTTGAGGTAGCTGAAATTTCAAAATTCCTGCCCAACCAAATTAACCACTTTGCAATCAGTTTGATCTGGAAATAAAAACACCAAGTAAGGTGCTCAGCCAAGCAGCCTGGTCAGAAAAGGCTGTTTAAATGTGATTCCAGCCAGTCCCACATGAAGGGAACAGCCTCAAAAATGGCCTAAGCAGCTCCTATTTCTGCAAAGATCATCAGCCACGGAGAAGGGGTGCATATGCTTACACAATGATTTTCATCTTCGGCTTTTCCAAAACAAATAGAACCACCAGAAACAAACAAACAGAACCACAATTAGTTGAGAGGGAAGCTTTCATTTTCCCTGATCTTACAATAACAGCCAAAAATAACTGTCATACCCTAACAATCACCCATGAAGAAAACTATGTATTTATTTTAAGGCCTCCCCAGTGCTACCAGTTCTAATCAGATAGTTCAGAAACTTGGGTTAAAAACAGATACATTTCCACTTTTCGTTCTGAAACAATTGCAATTATTTTAACTATTTTTAATAATATATCATTGCCAGGTATATGCCCCCTCAAGGTATCTGAGGCCTCATCTATTACCCTCAGCTTATATGCAACCAAAATGAGATGCAACGACATTTGAAGCTGTACAGAGTTCTTTCAGCTGGGGAAAGAAAAAAAGAGTGTGACTGAAAAGCAAATATTCATTTTCTTAGCTTTGTCTCTCAGCCTGCTCTCACTGCCTCCATACCTCAAGATCTCAATAGGTTGCAGGGGGTGATTTCTAAATTCCTACAGTCCTCTCTGAGTTTAAAGTTTAAGTTAACAAGAAAAGATAGATTTGAGCTACCAGCACTGCAAGATATGGCTGTAATACAGCATCAACAGTCACGGCATTTTAATCAACAATGTTCCTATTCACTGAAGCAGGTTTCTGATCTTCAGCCAAATCATGCAAAAGAAAATTGCATTCATACTCCCTGGCACCGCTACTCCTCAGTAATCCATTACTGCAGTGAAGCAGGTCGAAAGCCCTTTCTCAAAGGCATCTCTTCTGTCAGATCTTCAGAGAAGGGGCAGAAGGGGCAAAAAGCTGCACACCTCCAGCCCACAGTGGCAGCAGGGCTCCTTTACTCGTAACTGCTCGCCCTCCCTGACCTCAGGACCGCAGCTGGATAGGACGGCAGCACAACACCCTCCTGGCTGGAAAGCTTTCTTGCCTTCCTCCCTGAAAACCAAAGGGAAGGCAGCCCTGCCAAAAGCTGAAAACAAGGCTCTGGCAGCATTATGCTCTGCAAACCCCCAAGGGCTGCCCTCTGCAGGGACAGACCTCCGGTCCAGCTATCCACACAGGCACATACCTGGTATGGAGAACAGAAATCACAGTTTTGCACCCTGGACAGGGACACAAGAACCCCTTCCCCACCTGCTACCAGTACAATGCTGAGACAACGAAGAGGCAAGCAATAGCTTAGAGCCTAAATCATCTCTCATAATCAGAAAGTAGCTTCAACCGCATGCCAAGACAGCACGCAGCTGGCTCCTTCAGCACTTGTTGGAAGTGAAAAGCTTCATGATCCTGGGCACTTACCCCCCATTCAAATACCTACTGTACAAACAGCAGATATATCCTAGTGATGTTAGTACTGAGCAGGTAAACATCTAATATCTTTAGAAGAGAAGCAATCCACAATATAAAGGAAATACAGCGTGGCTTCTGACTTTTTTTGAATTTTATCCTTAATACATCATCATCATCCTGCAACACGTACTATTTTGGTTGAGTAATAGGGTTTCCTCTCACAGTTGCATCAGGGAAAACAATAGCCTCTAGAAGCTGTCTTTTCTGTCAGTGAATAATTAAAGTATTTTTTGTAGGGCATTTTCCTCTCTTCCCTGATCTTCGGTTTTGGTTTGTTGTTGGATTTTTTATTTGTGGGTTGTTTTTGTTGTGATTTTTTTTCAATATAAACTCATAACTTCTTGTTTCCGGTTTTTGTGCACACATGTATTTGCTCTGTGCTTAGTCAACACCAAAGCCCAGAGATCACATATTGGCAGTCTTGGCAAGTCTTGTGGGTTCTTACAAATGTGTAGCTCAATCTCTCACTAATCTTTCAGCAAGACCATAACCCTTTGCACCTCTAAGAGAACTTTTACCCCCAAATGCCAGTGTTACATGCACATTGACTCAACAGCACTTCACAAAGCTCTGTTGGATCTTTCAATTTTCAGGAAATACATATAAATTTTATACCACACTGGAGAGGAGAAAACAAGGTCAGTTATAGAGACAAAACTGAGAATAACTGGCCACACACCCAGACTGATTTAGGGCTACATCAGACCACTAACTGCACCCAAGTAACAATCTCTACAAAAACAAAAATAAATCTCTTATTGGAGTTATTAGCAGGTGCATCACAAAAACAGAGCTCTGAAACCAAGTCTCCAGACCTCACTAAAGTATTTGGGGGAAACGTGTATTTTTCCACACTGAATGCTGCTTCTTTAACTTGTAGTTGTGCCCCATTTTGAGCTTTCCCCTTTACCATGCAACCATGAACTAGAGAGATGCTGATACTCTGACACACTTGGATTTCTCCAGGAGCTATGGCACTAGCACCAAATGCCACAAATCCAGTAAATTTATGAGAGTCGGCACCACTAAGCAGCAGACATCCCTTAAATTACCTGTCCCTGGCACTCTGAACTCCCCACACAGAATAAACTGGGGGCACTGCAGAAGCTTTCAGGTTTTCTCCTAATAACAGCAGCCATACTGTACAGGGGATCTGGGGATAACGATACTCCCTGGAGGGGTTTCCAGGTCTTGTAAATTCGCTGTGGTTCTACGCTGCTGCATTTGCTTTCAGTTCAGGGTTCTTAGGCTGGATGTGTAAAAGACAATCTCAGCCTCGTTTGAAACTAGATACATCTCCGGAACCTCTGATCCACACACAGAGAAAGAGCTTGAAAGCACTGGAAATATACACTTGCCAGTTGTGATAGAGTACGTGATGGATCACTGGAAAACTACCTATTACTGTCTGGCTTCTTTTTGTTATTGTTCTGTGGTTTGCTTTTTTATTTTTTAAGCATTGCGATGTGTTTGAAAAGGTTGAAGGCCAAAGTACTGTCTGTACAGAGCACCTCACATTCATTCTGAAGCAATGGACCACTGTAAGGAATAGAAAAGAAATCAAAGACCCTGCGTTTGCTGGATGTGCTGGCAGAGCACTTCCTTCCTGACACAAAATCAATCCCTACACCCTACCTCCGAAAGGCAGATTGCGTTACAGTCAATCCTTGGAATTAAAAGCCCTGTTCTTACTGCATGCTTTTGCTTCCAAGACATCCTGGCTAAGCTCATGCAAAGCACTGCTCCATGCAGACACGCTGCTGCCTGTTACCTGTTGTGCCCAACAGACATGTCCCACATCAGGGACCTGCACACATCTGCAGCGAGGAGACTGCTCAGACCCAGCCACTCTCATTTAACTTGACAGCTACATCTGCAGCCCTACATAAGAGCTCCTCAGAGCTGATACTTCCAGCAGGAACAGCTCCTTGGCATGTCTTTCCTCCAGAGAAAAGCATTTTGGGCTGCAGTTCTGCTTGATTTTTTCCAATACTGGTGTCCTCTGCTTAAAGCTGTTGCTTTTACAGTCACATTGCTCGCCACCCAACTCCAGATCCCGCAGCTCGGGATTGCTGGGACGAGCCCAGCGGCTGGCAGGTAGCCCTGGAGATGACAAACCCCTCGGGGCACAGACACCTGCTCAGCCAGGACGCACAGCCCAGGTTCACACAGGCGCACACAGCACGTACGAACAATCTGTTCCACTCTGCTGCATTCTTCTCAATTTGCTGTAAATTTAAACAGCTGCAAGACACTTTTAGCCATCAAATAATAGAGTCTGCAAGCTCCTTGCTAGCATCCACAGCGAGAGCTGCGCCTACTACTTGAAGTCAAATTTCTGTCTCCAGCAGGGGTTCCCCAACTTGCTCCGCTCTGCCGCATCCGTTCCAAATTGCTGTAAATTCAGGTTATTGTAAGACACTTAATTTCAAACACAAAGATAAGCTCTGCTTCTGACATTCAAAGAACCACACAGGAACACGTAAGCCAGCTTACTGCAGCTCTTTCCAAGCTCATTTTGCTCGGGTACCATAATGAAGCCAAGAAGGACAACAAGAAGTTGTTATATGACTAACCAAATACAACACCTGAGTTTGTAAGCTCAAGCCTGCACAGCAGAGATGGCCTAAGAATCAAAATTGGCCTACAACATGCACCTGTTCAAACCCAGTCTGGATGGACAGAGGAGTTTCTGCTCAGTGCAGGTGTCTAAATGTACTCAAAACTCTCCCCTGATACCAACACACGTCACACAAAACACGGGTAAATAAGCCACGTGTGGTGCAGGCTACTTAGACAGAAGCACAGACCCCTGGCAATCACAACATCCAGGAACCATAACAGGCCGTTCACCACAAGCCAAGAACGTAGAGCTTGACACTGAAGACACTTGTGAGAAAAGCAGAGCATTGTATGATCCTTTCTCCATGCTACCAAGCATACATCAGTGTTAGGTTTGTTTGTTGTGTGTTTTTTTTTAGCATGAGTTTGCAATCCTCAAATGTGTTTCAATATATTTGAATGCATCATATATAAAGGGCAGCAATCAGACCACTTTAACCTTCAGTGATTGACATAAAGAGTAACAAGCATTGAGGTGCTTTTGAAAAATAACTTTGGCATTATTATGCTGTAAGAAATAAACAAAATGCAGCACTAATTTCTCATCTTCCCTGAATATCCTTGTTTGATTGTCTGTTGTCTGCATGGCCCCAACGGGAACATAAGAGCCATAAAGGCAAAAGAGAAACAATGGCAGGACAAGGTAGGGTTTGCCTGGCTATCCTTCATTTGTTGTACCAATTATTTTTTGTTTAAACATTTGTGCCACTGTCCTATCTGTCCTATTCAAGTTTTAAACCTTTTTTTTTGCTTCTTTTTAATTATTTGGCTTTTGCAAGCAAGCAGTGCTGCACCACCACCACAAGGTCTACCTTGTACCCAGGGGCTGGATGGAAGGAGTTTCATTTCAACAGCAAAAGCCTGCAGAGGCTTTGCTTTATGCATCTATTTACCTAGCTCTCCGGATCCCACTCCCTGTGCTACAGCCACCAGAGAGCTGGGAAGCAGTACGTGATACTCCCTCTGTGCTTTCTCAGCCATCTCAGCTATGTGGCTCATCAGGATGTAGCAGTGGCTCCCTCCTGGCCCCCACTGAGCCCTGATGGAGGGTGTTGCTACGTCCCCACAGCCCCGTGGCCCCGCGGTGCCCATCGGGTCTGCTGTCTGGAAACCCTTGTGCAGTGGGGAGCCAGCTGCACAGACACAGCCCGTCGACAAGCGTGGCTGCTCTCTTCCCTTTGACTCCATCTCCTGTGGTGCAGCTGCCATCTGCAGGTACCCAGCTCCTCTTTGGGGAACAGCCTCCCACGGGCACGAAAACAGGAATGCATCTGGCAGAAAAGCTTTTCCTCCCCTTCCACCTTGTTCACTGGTTTTCTGCCTCCCATCTGTTCATCCCTTCTCCCTTCCCAGCCTCTCTGCTGTCTCCATATGCTTGCACAGCCAGCATCTATATTATTCCTTACCTCCACATACACCTCCCTCTCCACCATCATGGACTTGCAGTCTAAGCGTTTAGCTACCAAGCACCAGAAAAATGGTGCTCATCCTCCTTAATGTCTTACCCATCCTTGATGGCACTACAGAAACCACCCACCAATGATGCCTTCTTGACACTTCTCCCAGCATCTGCACCCCAGATTAGGAGCAGTGATTTCAAGGGATACTTCATTTGCAGCCTCAAAAACCTCCAAGACTGTCCCCTGTCTGAGGCCCAAGAGGGAAAGATGGCTGCGAATGAGGTCCTTGCATCCTGCCTGCTGCCTTAGCCACTCCCTGATAAAGGATTAATCCCTCTCCAAATATTGGCATGTTAATGTTACATAGCTCTCTCTTCTCATTGCCTTTTTCAAGCAGGTTATTTTGGAAATTATTTACCTATCTATGGAAGTAAAGTGCCTATTTAACAAGGCACACACACCACGCTACCTTTTATCATCTTGTCAGCAAGCTGAGAGTGAAAACTGCAAAACACGATTCTGTTAGAGGCAAGAGCTCATTGTCGCAAAATGTATTCAATTACTTTCCCTCCCTACTGCAAAACTCGACTAATGAAACATGCAGACCCCAAAGGGAAAAGCAGGCCCTTTAGCATACCATAAAAGCAAACACCAGCCCTATTTCCCTTTTAACCATCTTCCTACACAACTGGACTTATTTCTGGTTTGTTACACAAGCAGACCCCCCCTCCCTCAGCAAACATTAAAGCACACGGTAGCTCTACAAACCTGCAATGACAAACACTCTCATCTTCTGCCTCCCCACCCTACCACGCTCCTCATGACAGCTTTTCTCGTAGTAACTTGGAAATATGGTATATGGTAATTACCTCTGTTATCTCAGCTTGTGGATGGGAATGCTCTCGCTCATCTTTGAACTTTATTAGAGCATCAACAAATTTTGCATTAAGAATTAGCAGAGAATGAAAACAAACATGCTGAAGTGCTCGTTTTGTCGGCGATACCCAACAGATCAACCTGACTCTGTCCACTGCCTAAAAACCATTGCTTTAGAGGAGGCAGCAGAGCCATCTGACATTTGTACAATACCGACTGCATAGCCCGCAATTTGTCCAGGCTATCAAAGAAGCATTTTAACTATGAAAAAACAAAGTTGTGTGATCTTTGATTACCATTAATATTCAATAGTGGCAATGTAAAACAACGCTCAGCAGTAGCGCTGCTGCTCATACCTTATTCTTTGCATAATTCAAGACTTTCTTTTGATAGTGTATCAAGGCACTGTATGGGCACTGAGACAAACCTGATAGAGACTGTGAGAGCTAGAAACTCATTACCTAATCTAACCCAACAGCAGGCAATATTCATCTTCTTGCACCATTATCTCAACTACACAAGGTAACAGAGTCATGCTGAACACAGCTACCAGGCAGGGAGGGTATCTGAAGAAACGTGCTCTCCCTTCCACATCCCCAGAGCACCTTAGGACTAGCACCTGTGCTCATCCACAGAGGATCAGCAGACTATAAAAAAGAAAGAGGGAAAAAGGACAAAAGCAGAAGCAATCCCACAAGTGGGCACAGGAAAGGGAGATGCACACATCTTCAAAACCATTCTCAACAAGAGAAGCACCACCAGCCATATCGGCTGCACCCCTACACACCTGGGGCACAGCCACTTCCATGCACTGAGCATCTGCTCCCACCCCTGCTTCCCACCTGCCTGTCACCAGGTGCTGAGCAAGGCACAACCCACTGCAGAAGCTGCAGCTTCCCTGGGCTCGGAATCAAATCTCTCACCAACGGCTGGAGGCAGCCCCTGCTGGGGAAAAGGAAAAAGGGGTAAAAAGGAGAAGAAGGGAAAATGATCTGCTCCCTTAAACCTTCTTTACAACGCACAGCTTTTACCTTTCCTCTCCATTTGAGCACACACTCAAGTGCTCCAACAGCCCAACCCCTTGCAGGAGGCACACCCTGCCCACGTGCTGCATCACCTCCACCCCAGGGCTCGCCACCAACTTTGTGAGGCACAGGGATGCTGAAATACATGGGTTACAGGAGCAGAAATGCCAACGTGGCTGTGAAGGTTTGAGCTAAAACCCTTTATTATGGCACCTTTTTAGTTAAGAAAAACATTTTAAAGCATGTCAAGTTTGACAAATGGTTGCAGTTTTCTTCAGTCACCACAACACCCTTGTACCTGCAGCTGAATCCTTCAGAAAGCTTTGAGGCTCACTCGCCCCAGCTGAGGGACCGCAGAGAAGCCCTGCAGGGAAGGGAGCCAACTCCCACCCCCTTGGAGTAACACCCACGGAGAAGAAACTTCAAGACTTGGATTTCAGCACAAGCTCAACAAGTCCAGGAGAATTAAATGGCCTTCGCAGTGAAAAACCCTGCTCAAACACAGGCTTGCCTGAGAGCATGGCAGCTCTCAGCTGACAGACCTCAGCTGCAGCTGGCAGGAGAGCACTAGAGACAAGTGCCTTCATACATCCACATCAGGTGAGCCAAGCAGAGCCTGTATTAATGCTGACAAGCTTTAAATAACACCACTGCACAAAACCTCCTCTCCTAGACCCAGCTATCCTGAGTTTTCATCCAGGAATGCCCACCCTCGCTTTGGGAGCAGGCACTGGGGGCAGCTCACGCCCCAGATGCACCTCCCCAGTGGT
Source organism: Aythya fuligula (assembly GCF_009819795.1). Lineage (NCBI taxonomy): Eukaryota > Metazoa > Chordata > Aves > Anseriformes > Anatidae > Aythya > Aythya fuligula. Next base: position 3,174,684 of record NC_045565.1, on the reverse strand, counting down.
GCGGGGAGCCTCTGGCAGACCCCAATCCTCCAGCACCCCACTACCGCAGCACCCAGGCACAACAGCTTGCTTGCTGCCTGTCCCCAGCATGGCAGTTCTGACAGGTTTATTCCAGTTAAATATTAAAGCCTAAAGGACTATTTGCATAATTAAACATTGATCTGCTCTCCCTCTCTGCATGTGCCTCTCACTCTTGTGAAATATATTAATTCTGCCTCAGGACAGAGGCCCTGCAGACGTGATGTGGTGCCTGTCCCCCATGGAAAAATATTTATAAAAAGGACAAAAAGATCTTTAAAAAAAACACAAAACTTTTAGAACATAAAGCCAAGGTGATGTGCCAGGGGCATTATCCTTTCTACTGGGGAACAAAGGAAGAGAAACAAAGGGACATGGGGATTAGCCTCCAGGCTGGCACAGAAAAGGGGATATAATTGCTCAGTTTTGCTGCTGCAATGCCCGTAATCTTCAGCTGGGGGTGTTCAGACAGATCAGCATGCCCAGAATAAGCAGCACAATAAACACTCCAAGCCAGAGGTATATTACAGAGCTGGTTTTCAACATGCACCATAACATACCAGTGGTGGGCATCACTGAATCCCCTTTTTTGCTGAATGCTATTTCAGGAAGTGGAAAACACCCTAAAAGTACTATTAAAGTTAAATCTACATGACACTCCTGTTGCCCAGGCGAAATTTTGGCTTTTGTCACCTTGTCACTAAAGCAGATCAAACGGTGGCACACATACACAAGACCTGCACTGAGACAACTGCAACTGCTGGAGGTAAATTACTAACATCTCTCTCATCTATGGACGCGCAGGGGAGATGAAACCAAGCAAATCTCCACAACTGAACCATCCAACAAGAACAATCTTATGGCATTTGTGGCACCTGGGCAAGTTTTCCACTGTGGAAGGAAGTCGCCCCAAAGCTGCAGAAGCTTGTACCCACCCTCAGACGGGCATCAGCACCCCACTGCAGCAGTGCCTGGCCCTGGCTGCATGTGGAAGCCGTGTGTTTTCCAGCTCCCTGATTACCCAGGTTTCATACTCACCCCAAAAGCCAGTAACACCTTTGGGGTGCGTGCTGATGCAAAGTGGGACCAAAGAGGTTGGGGGCACCCAGAGACAGCTGCTTCCCTCACACTGTGCCGAACTGCGTGCTGGCAGAGGGTCTCTGTGCTGGCAGAGGGCAGCTGCCAGGCAGGACGTGACTGCCGACTCTCCACAGAGAAATTCCGCAACAGGCAACACCAGCAACACCATATGGGGAAATGCCTTCAGTGTATGAGATGTAATTTTGAAATGAGCAATTTCTCTATGTAAATTGCATAAAAGCATCCCACAGAACGCATGAAAATACCTGCGTACTCAAATTAATCGCGTGCACGGGAGGCAACCAGGAGATAAATAACCAACATTAATATTCTGAGTTCCAATTTCTATCCTGTGCCACCACAAATTATTTTCACATTTAAATAACAAACTTATATTTAAGCTAATCAGGGTTTAACAGTTGAGACACAGCAGAAAAATATCAGGAGAATCCTATTTTTGCTGCTAGCACTCACTGGGTATTCTGTATTTTCAAAAACTAATTGGAAGATTGCAACCTTTCCTCCCCCCAGCTATGACACACGAAAATTGCCTTTTTTTTTTTTTTTTTTAAACTATGAAGTTACTTAAGTTACTTCATCTGAATTTTTACTGCATGTCTATCAGCACATGCTGATATCAGCATGTCTTTTGTCCACATCCAGCTTTTTTAATTCCCTTATACGAACATACCCTGAGATCCTGGCAAGTAATTGAGGGTTTTATTCTGCCTAACATTTGAAAAATGCATTCTGCCTTATGTTTTGGTCCCTTCCTTAAAGGTCAGCAAGCATCACACCTAACTGGATTTGTAATTACTCTAGTAAACATGACTGAACAGACAAATGCCAATACATTTACACATGTGGCATTAAGTGTGCTACCTTCTGTTCCTAATGTACTGGGTCTAAGTAACAGCAGAACTGGGTCGTTTTTCTAGTGCTTCATAAGCCAAGATGAAGTTCGTGCTTTTCAGCTGGTTGGAAAGGCCTTTTTATCTTCACAAAACGCTCTGGTAATTCCTCCCTGCTCTTCCTCATGAGCTGCAGGTGGATGGAACAAAATTGCTGACCTCCACAAGCAAATAACTTAAGGTACAACAGGTCAGTTCGTAATTCAATATACCTTGCACATCACCTTCAAGGACCTGTGTGAATTTTGGCAGCCGTGCCGTACGCTGATCAGATTACCAGGTGACAGGCAAATCCACAGGACATATTTCAGAAGCCTTTCTGGATGTAGAAAGCCAGACAAGTTGCAAAGTTGTCAGTGCTGCACTCAGCGAGTGTCTCATGCAGCCAGAGATCACGGTCTAGCCCAAGGACAGGGTTAGCACGTAGCAGCATTGTGTTCACACATTTATCTTAACGTATTAAGGTAAATAAACCAAGGAGAAACTGGAACATGTGCACAACGAGCACAATGAAGCTGTCTGGGAGTTTTCCCCGCTACCAACACGGTGCTGCACAACAAGTGAAAGCCACCACCAAAATGCAGGGAAAGCCATCATGGGCTCCAGTTTGGGGGCTACCAGCTCAGAAAGTCCCCTCTGACTTCTGCTCCGGGGAAAAGCAGCCCTAGCAAGTGTTGCAACCATAGTCCTCCTCACCCGACTCGGACACAGCCTTCATGCCCAGCAGCTGCTGCAGCACCTCTGCCTGCCGGGGATCAAAATCAAGTCTTTGCTTCTCTCAGTCCAGCCCGCTCACAGCCTGCTTTTCCCTCATCACTCCCAAGACCCCAGTAACCCCCTGGGGCACCTTCCCCTGTCCCTTCATACAGGGCTGGAGCACCAAGGCTCAGGCTGATGGTGGCTGCAACTCTGCGTTTCTTCCCAAAGCCTCTGCGCGCTACTTGTTCAGCAGGAGGGCAGTGGAATATGATTTCCACATAACAACAAATCAAGCAAAAAGCAGACGCCCAACTTCTGTTGGAACGCTTCTTCACTATCTTCATCTGTAATCAAAATATAATTTTTCAGTAGCATTTGCATTTCTCCTGTGAGAATGGAGCATAAAAGCAATTCAAAGCCCTAACAAAAGGAACCACAAGTTTCTGTGTAAAAAACAAATAGCTCTCATCCTGTTAAACCCCACAGCTACTACAAATCACTTGATATAATGTTTAATACAAATACCAGATTCCAGTGTCTGACTGAGCCAGGATAAAGAGCCCATTTCAAAAGTAAGAATTAAAATATATATGTATGTGTCCCCCATATCAGTATTAAGTGAAATGAAATAACCAAAGGAAATCATAATTTCCAAACCACTACTCTTGTCAGAGCCCAGGCTTAGAAAATTATCAGTCAGTATTTGACTAATACTCGTATTAATTTTATTGAGCTCACTGAAGACTGCTGCATGAATGTTAATACACCATGCCACAGCCACACCACGCTCAGTACAGTTGCAGACCCTGATGGGCTGTTATGTGGCCAAGCTACAGCAAAGGCTTCCACGCTACACCCATTGTGGCCTTCCCTCTGCCAACAAACCAATACACGCTATGGAGCCCCCATAAATGAGGCTCACCATTTCAGACAGAAGATTGCAGCTCCTGAAGCTCTCTCTGTAAAGCTCTGACCCAGCCTGTCAGTGCTGTATGTGCCCTGCCCAAAACCATGAGGTATTGTGGCTCACCACCCCTCACCATGCCTGCAGCACTACCTGCAATGGCATTGCGCACAGTGACAGCACCTCTCCCCTTGGTCACTTTTTTTCCAGCTGAGTTGCACAGCTTGGGATACCTCCTAAATGCAGACACATTTGGCATTTACTTTACTATATGCAAGAAGTTTTGCCAAAAGGCTGTGTGCTTCCAGCTTGACTCCACACACAAGGAGTGGGTTTCTCCACTGCAAGCTTCATCACAACGTAATTAAGCATTAACCCGTGCACCAAAACGGGAACTGTGCAATTTCCTATGTAACTTCCAAGTCTGACAGGTATCAATTCCCCATAAGCATCATTAAAATACATTTACATAGTCTCCATTCAGTTGTGTGCACTACATCTAACTCGCATTTTGCGTTAAGTATGCACATGCCAAATGTGGTATTTACACATTATTTAAGTTCTTACACATCCCTGAGAGCTGAACAAATTAATACTTTGATTAACTTCACCATTTTCTCATGTGTGATTATTTTCCAAAATTAATGCATTATTTAAATTTATTCAATAAAATAGCTTCTGGGGTGTTTCTTCTCTGAGTTGATTATAAGTTCTGAAGATCAAACATTCATAATTTGAGCTGTGCAGCTTTGATTATAATTGTTAAGGTAAATCACAGGGCGCTCCAGCTCTCCCTGGATTGGAAGAGTACAGGCGCATTCGCACTCCTGCGTGCAAGCCAAAATCGACACTCAGGGCAGACAACACAACCTTGACATTTGCTTTAATCAGACATGCAGCCAAATAAATTTAGACAAATGTTTATGATAAGGGAATAGGAGGGGTCCACAAGAGCATCTTGAGCTAATTCTCTTCACACTGTGATTGAACAGTGATAGACCATCTCTCTTTCTCTTGAGCCTCATCCCCAGGATCCTCCCCAGCAGTAGCACATTCATAGTAAAACCCTTTAAGGGCTGTCTGAGATTTCCCACTACTCAGGCAGAGTTATTACAATGCACCTTGTTCTTTGTTTAATTTATAATATACTCTCTTTCCTACATGACCTAAATAATTATGTTTTAATAGGTAATACAGTTCTACATCGTACTGCATGTTAGTATTTCCTGTTGGGAGGCTGGGACATGCTCTCTAACAGCACTGGCTCCCGTACGGTGCCTCACCAATGCCCCTGCTCTGACCAGGAGCAAGGGCACAGAGATATGGCTTGTCAGCAGCACTGGGCACCAAGGAGGAAACACAAGTGGGAGAACGACATCTCAGTGCTTCGTATCAGCACAGGCCTTTATAAAAAAGGTGAGTTGTTCACAGTCCAAAATATCTGTTGTCATTCTAGCGTACAACTGAAAAGCTACCAACAAAAGCAATTAGCTCTACAGAAGTATTTAATTCCCAGACACACATTTAAGTACTTAGCTATTGCTTTTTAATTGGAAAACGTGCTACCAAGAACATTTACTGCAGATTTTGAACTGACCCTGCCAACGGCATCAGAATAAATTCTTCCAGGATTTTCACTTACCATCACTATGGTACAGCTTTATTAGTAACGACAATCACAATTTTTATTTCTAAAAATTCTATTTTTAGAAATAAATTCTTTTTTTTTTTTGAATAAATAATTTTTTAAAGATTCTTCTGGACTCTGCCTTACCTCAGAGCTCTGAAATAGCCTTAGGTGTTTTGGGAAGTTTCACATCAGCTTAATTGTCATCCAATGCTATGTAACGTAGAAAAAATAAAAAAAAATAAAAAAGAAAGAAAAAAACCCACACTGATTAGTTCCATCATAGATGTGTATCATCACATGGTCTGCAAGCACGTATCTATTGAGCCATATGAACCACAAAAGTCCATCCTTACTCCAGCACAGTCTCTCTCAAGTTCCCCACAGCATGTGATGAACGGGTACATTCTTTATTCTGACTATACCAAATATATTTGTGCATTCTGAATGAGAAAACACTAGATGACAAAAGACAGCCAAAAAATACACAGAGCATGGGGGATAACAGTCTGTCCACTATTTGTTTGCTAACCTTTGTATTAAGTTTCCCTCAAGGACTAGAAACCAAACAGAGAATGATAAAGTCTCCTGTATTTACGTTCATCCAGGTCTGTTTGAAGTTTTTCTGTGTAACAAGCACAACTCCAAGGTTTTACATTTAACTTGCAAAGATTCAACTGCTTAAATGCAAATGGACATGATCTCCTTTGTGCTAAACCTATCAATAATGTGACTCACACAGTTAGAATACACTAAATAAAAGCAGAATTCAATGAACAATTTTAGAATGGTGTCACTTGTACAAAACAACCATCAGAAACCCACCCTAGAGAAAGCAGTGCAGGACATTCCAAGGAAATCAGAAAGTGTCATTACAATTACTGAAAATATTTCACCTAAAAGGAGCTGACAAGTCCATAAGAACATACAGTGATGGCTTTAAGGGAAGGCTTCTTGCAGAAATTCAGGTTTTTGCCATTTGCAGTGCTACTGTGGAAAAAGGAAACGGAATACATTTTTTTCTGTATAACTTAGCCCCTACTGCCACCTGCAGTTCCCATAAAACACACTCGCCAAGTGTTTCCATTTCTAAGCAGAAGCTGCTGTGCACCCCAGGGTATATAACCACGGTGCCATCTGAAACCAGCCATCGGTACCAATCCCCCTTTTCCCAATGAATATAGGGCTGCTTTCTGCTTCTTGTACAGAGTGTGCCGCGTCCTGCCCAACACCCACCTCCCGCTCCCAAAACTCACAATTAGTTCACCAAAGTCAGCAGGATTCAGCCTGCTGGGTTACAGTGGCGGCCTTGCAGCATTTGTTGTCCCTTTTTGTGTGGGAATTGTGGGCACTTTACCATACAAATGGTGGTGGCAACAGTGCCTGTCTGTTTCCAGGTGTTTTTTTTTTCTGCCTTCACCAGACTGGGGTGAATTTTGGCAGGGCCATCACCTCTCCTGCTGCACACAGCACAATGCCACCCCAGGACTTCCTATAGCAAATGCATACAGAAATAAACACCAAAATAAACTACTGCACTTGAAAGTGATCCAGTCATGGCTTCAAGCCAACCAATTTGCTAGCTAAACATTACCTACGCTACCATTTGTGTTTGTATTTCCAACGCACCTGGAGAAGGGCCCATCAGCGGGCAGCACGCCGGTGGCCACATGCCCAGGGGGAAAGGGACTGGGCCCAGCACTTGTGGATAAAACCCCTGGGGCCGGTTAAAATAGCTTTGCACAGGGAGAAACACACAAAAGACTTGCTGCAAGCCCCCTTCCCCCGGGCTCAGCCTCTCTCCTCGGCTGCCGGCTCCCACAGAGCCGCCGCCAGAGGCGCTGAGGGGCTCTGGGAGCCGCGGGGGATGAGGGGGGCCGGAGGGATGAGGGGAGAACCCGGCAGAACATTCCAGGGCCTTCCAGAACGTTCCTGAGCCTCCTGGAAGGGGCTGAGCCTGCCTGCCTGGTCTCCCTCTGCACAGAAAAATGGGGAAATAAGCACAATTGAACAAAAATTGTCTCGAAGTTGAGTTGATTAAACGTATTCTTGAAGCAGAAACCATGGCTTCACAAACCTGCTCTTGCATAAACACCCATTTTATGGCAATTTGCTTGGTGTTCTCAAGTAATTCTTTTTCTATCTTTTACTTAGCCCTTTTTTTTCAAGTCAGTAAGTGGCATCACTGAGGCTTCTTAAAGATTTTCATGTATTTTATTGTACTTTTCCCCACTGTTCTAGCACTAACCTTGTGCTCACTCCACCACTAAGCTGACACCAGAAACCTGAATCCCAAAGGCACCGCTCATGTCCAGAAGACGTCCAGCAGAAAGCACTGACCCCAGCTGCCAAGGGGATTTATTAATAACAACCCCAAATAACTGCAGCTGGCCCATCTAGGGGTATGCTTTTGTCTGTGGAGTTTTTAACCCAGAGAAAAGCCCTCCAAACCAAAACCATCTAAATGTCTTACCACATGTACACAAATACATGCCTTAAAATAAACAGGACACCTCAATACTGCTAATATCTGTAGCTAATAACCCATCTAAATGACAGCAAACATCTCAGTGTGATGGCACAACAGCCATGGCTCACCATTGGGCTGTGGGCCTGCCAGAGATGGGGCTCTCATCCAAATTACTGACAAAGCAGCAGAAATCACAAGGCTTTTTTCCAAGCCACCCATGTTCCCTCACGACTGTCCCAAGGCTTGGAGCCACCTTTCTGCTTTCTCCCTGTCCAGTCCTGCTGTGCTGGGCCTGCTCGATGAGATCAGAGGTGGGCGACAGCAGCTGGGGTAGTTTGAAGGTCAGAAGGACTTTTACATCCCTTTTCATTTCTCAAGATCAAAGTTTCGGTGATAGATTTCTTAAGTCGGAGGGATTCATTTTGTTTTCCTTTGCAGTTTCATTAAAAGTCTATGCATTTTAATGCTCTTCAGTAAAGCCTACAAATTATAGAGCCATATTTATTATTACCAGAAGAAAACCCAGCTTTCTGCCGTTCTTCCTCCAAACTCATTCAAATTACCTTAAGTTTTTCTGTAATGAAACACAGAGACACTAGCACCACTTGGCATTAGCCTCCTGCAGCATAAATACATTAGCTAATGGGTCTGTTTGCAAGCTGCAACGGTCAATTAAATACACAGAAAAATCATCTGAGTGACAGTGCTGCATCCCATCTTAATCCCACCAAGGCATAGGCAAACAAGCTCATCATAGTTTGCTTCTAGCCCTGCCATCCTTTCAAAGCCAGAAAAGCCAGGTGGATTTTTCCCCATCCCCTCTGAACTGAAGAGCTAACATTGTTTAGGGCACAAGTGGATTGATTAACTTTCAAGAGCACTTATATAAACACCAGACACTTAGTCAATGTTTTTTTGCTCTTTTAGCCTTCTTGTCAGAGAGAAGTATAAAACTGCCTAAAAGGCACAGTATAAATTTACTTTCAATCTCTTTTCATAGTCTTTTCATGAGCAAAAAGTCACGAAATAAAAATAAATAAACTTTTAACACCATTTCCAGACCTCTGTGTCTAGCACAGCAACAAGCACAGGGCTGCAACATACTGGTTCAGCTGCCCCGTAGGCAGAGGGGCACATTAGCAGGTGCCATAAATCCCCCGTGCTTTGTGCCCAGCACAACCCCATGGGCACCAGCACAGCTAATGTGGGTGTCACAGGCAACCACCCACAAATGCAAATAAATAGCTGTCTTACCCACACAGACCAAGCTGGCAGCCACTGTCTGGAGATCAGGGTCACTCACCAACCTCAGGACAAACCTGTCCAGGAACACACCACAGGGAAACCTGAATAGACAGCTGTCCCCAGGACTGATAATTTTTCTGGTTTGTTTGTTTATTTCTCACAATAACATGAAGATACCAGATGAGCTTTAATCATTCTCTTTCCCATTTTGTGTCACTGCCCTGAGCAGCACTCATTCAGGAACGGCATGAGGGTACGGCCCCTGTCCCAACACTTTAGTCTCCAAGCCACTACAACATTAATCTTTTTTTTTTATTATTATTTTTTTTTTTTTTTCCAGCAACTACTTGTCCCCAGGAATAAGTTATTTAAACAAAAATAATTTCTCTAGCAACTGATAGGTAAACAAACATAAACCCAGCACGGCCAGTGAGCAAGAGCAAAACCTGCTCTACCCAATGGCCAGCCCTGGACTATCTCTAATATGGTAGAAGAGATCTTTTCCTACCCAAAGCGGAGGCCGTAGCAGGCTACACACTCACAGCTTCTCAATGCTGTGCTCAACAGCCCAGGCAATTGTTTTGAGCTGCCTTTCAATGCAAGACAGGAAAATTAAAGCAAGCTCATTTCACACACTGCTCTGCTGGCTCCAGAAATCCCAGGACAGTTATAAATCTGTGCAGTTTTACTACATCCGATATATCCTACCAGCACTGGATGTCTGCACAACAATAAATTTCAATTAGAGGAGGAACTTCTCTCCCTTTCTAGGATATTCTTGCATGCATGAAGATAGAAAGAGAAAACAAACTAGACTTAAAATAAAAGAGTATTATTTAAAGTTACTCAGAAATATTTACTGACCTTTATTGGAATTTATTATTAATGATGAGGCTAATTTTCATTGATGATTAGGGAGGAATAGGCGTGATTTTTTACTTGAATGGCTGGTATTATTGTACATTTCCAACTGTTGCCTGATTTTATTGCAGATTTCCAATTGCATAGTTGTATCATTGTATGCAAAGAAAAGAAACACTGAACATGAATAAACTCCAGAATATTTATATGGGTACTTACGACACACACAAAACATCTTGTAATAAGCAAACACCACAGTGCCACGAACGCTCAGGATGTACAAGAATGAACTCAAAAAGTTTACCAAAAATAACGTTCCCTACAAGTCTTACACAGACAACGATGAGCAAATTTATTAGGATGGAAATGATGAGCAGATGTGTACATTGTCACTGCAGATACAGATATTTAAGCACAGAAGACTTATTTCTCCAATATGCAAGACACCTGGTCACTCCAAATTAGCTACTTTAAGGCTGCTTTCTATCTCAGTAACATTAACCTAAATTCAGAATTTGCTGAAGTTCTGCAAAATCAAAATCGTACACTGCTACAATAAAACCTACGAAAAAGCTAAGTATTGCTGCTTGTGAGACAACTATGGCTCTTGGGGATGAGATGCCCACTGAAAATTCACATGTGCTCTTATTTGCCTTCGCAGGGCTCTCCAGCCATCCCATCCCAACCATGCTGGTCCCATCTCAGCCACAGGGAGGACAAGGGGGGAACGACTGCTTTCCCACCAGCTACTGGGGGCACTGACATAGGTGGCTGCTTCACAGTATTCCTAGATTAAGCCAGTGCAACCCCTGTCACCACACTAATCCCTGTTTTCCCTGGTGCCTTTTTGTTGATTGTTCAAATTAAATAGTCTTAATAAAAATTAGATCAGAGATTAAAAGTTTATTCCACACCTAGAGTACTGCATAGCTTTCCTAACAAAAGTATTACTCGTAATGAGATGAGGCATCTCCATCAGGACAGGCACTAAAATGGAAAGGACTACCACAGAGATTTGTGCATTAGGAAACTAGCAGGTGCTAATCAAAAGGGTAATAACTAGCAGCCAAAACAAAGCTGAAACACCAAAGATTTAATTCATGCCATGTTTTCTATGCCGTGCAGGATTTCGGAGAATACCTGCTTATGCTAACCTGGGATATGCACCCTACCACCAGATAACAGGTGTTAAGGTTGAAGAAAAGGATGGGTGGTAACTAAGATTTAATCACCATCTCCTTACCCTTCCACTCAGTACTGCACATCCAAGTTGACCTTCTCTTCAACGAGAGATTAAGTTTATGCCTGCACTGACCCTCTGAATTTTACAGCAGCTGCCATGAGGCACCGAGCCATTGTCTCAGATTTAAGCACTGCTACTTACAGGCAACAGCCCAGGGAGAGAGCTTTGAATGCAGATGGAAAGATGTTTTGGTGTCCTTTTTTCTCCTGAGCACTACCAATAAGAGCTTCTTCTCCTTCGTGCAAAAGCAGCTTTATTCTAGTTCAGAAACAGAAATTTTCCAGCAGACTACCCACTTATCGCCACAAGAAATCAGAATTGAAAGTGATAAAGCCCTGGGCAGAGATTTTTTTCTTCTTGTCAGTTTTCCTTCTCAATCTCAGTAGGCATAAGAAAGCACACAATCATTAGCTGATCAGTTAATTCAATATTTCACTACAACTTTTCCAAAGTAGAATTCTGGTCTAATAACACAGCCAAGTGTTTTACTCCATACCTAGAAATTAACGAGTGCAAGGTAGTCATATGGGACACAGTTTTTTAAAAATCGCATGTATCTATCACAAAGTACACTATAAACCCACTACGAGTGTAATTATTAAATAATTAGCTGTTTGTAAATCCAGCAGTTTAATCATGTTCAATTAACCACATTACAATTGGAACACTTGATAGTTAAATGTATTGTTAAACTGAAGAACACCTGGAACACGTCATTAGTTCCACTACCAATAAATTAACTTTAACTAAAACCTGTCACTAATAATTATTTTCCTTCCTTCCTTGTGTTCCACCAGGATTAAAATAATAAATAGACAGTTCAGATCAGCAGTTTGTTAAGACACGATCACAGGAGCCTGTCTGCTGCCAGTTTCACTTTTCTGTGATATATTCATCAGCAGAGATGACCATCTCCTGCCTAACTTACTGTTTCTCCTTGCTTTTCATTTTCATTTCCAAAAACTAATTTTTATCTGCATTTATTTATTATTATTATTTGTTCTGTGTTTGTGTGTGTGTGTGTGTGTGTACATGTAAGAACTACCAGGTCAAATGTAAAAGGTTACCTCTGGGTGAGGAGCAGGGCGAGGTGATCACGTCCCTCAATATATATACGTGTAAGCAGCTGACTGACTATTCTGCAAATCGAGATGCAGGTTGCAAGATTTCTTTCAAGCTGGCCCTGCACAAACTTACACCCTGACAGTCCCTGAGGCAGTGCAGTACAGGGCATGCACGCAGTGTTTCCATTTGGACACTCCAAGGGCTCTGATAGCCTGCATAAATTGGAGAAAAAGAAAAGAAAAAGAAAAAAAAAAAAGCAGCTGAAGTAAATTCCTCTAGAGCTAAATACCAAGAAATTGCTCTGCAAAAGCACAATCCCCAGGAAAGCGCAGGAACTCCCCATGACAGCATGAAACAGCAATGATTAAAAGGCGCCTGGTCTGGCCAGCCCGGCGGGCAGCTGAGCCCAGCCACCTGCAGCTCCCACATTAGCAAGCAGGCCCATTGCAAGGGTAACAGGAGCTGGAGCCGCTTCCCAGCTCTAACCTCAACCATCTGGGTCACTGTGCCCAGCGGAGAACTGGTCGTGAAAGTTGAAAACACCTCCAACCCCATTAAAGCAGCTCAGGAATTGAGTTGCCATCCATTAAACACAGAGGTTGGGTGATGTTTCCTAAGACACAGCCAGGCACAAGCTCCTGTGAGTCAGAGCGGTTGCTGTAACCCCCTACAGAGGCTACAGCAGCTGCTTTACCAGCGGCTCTTAGTGCAAGTGGAACTGGGCACATGTTTGGAGAGTTTCTTCACACCAGCACTTCAAGCCTTTTGCTTACCAATTTAAAAAGACAGACATGTAAAAGCGAGAGGCCTTTGAAAAGCATCCATTCACAGAAATAACTGGAATATTTTCAAAAGAAGAGAAACCTGACAATACAACATATACAACGTTAAATTGCAGGGTGTATCTTTAGGTCAAACACTCCTATTCACTGCCATTATTCCCAGTCACTGATACCTCCATTGCAACTGAGGCAGCAAATCTCAAATAATGAAAGGAAACAAATGTAACGCGATGACAGACCGCTGAACTGAATGTCATCTCATAGCCTTGCCATCAAGCACTCAGTGGGCCTTCAAAAAGGGTTGGACATTTGTATGAACAACAGCATACACTACTGTAAAGATTAAATTAGGGACTTGAAACAGATGAAAGGCCTCCAGAGCTGCAGCAGACACCCTGGTGGAAGGAGCAGGATGTAACCTCGCTGCTGCTGGGTCTCGTGGCAGCAGCATTCAGAGCCAACTGCCACTGACTACTAACACCAACTATTTATAAACCTGCCCAACCACGAGATAGAAGATGGTGAAAAGAAACAGCAATTTCTTTCAACCTGGACACATACGGAGCAACTTCATTTGGTGTACACAGACTCTACTTTGCTTTGGTCTGCTGGCAATATACTGCAGTCTCTGTCTTTTCCTTCTGATGTAGATACAGATGAAAATTCCATGAGGCATTTGATCACTGTGGACTGTATACTTAAAGAAAAAAGAAAAAAGCAAAGAAAAGTAGAAAATGATGTGAGACAACCTGTGACAACCAAGGAATGAGGTACTGCTGATGCAGAATTTCAGAGTTAAAAAGCATGTAATCACCAGTTTTTACCTGGAGTCATTCATCACAAGGACATTTAAATATAGCCAGCATGATGTTGACAATGCTGCTATCTGGCAGCCCAACCAGTACAGAAAAGGACAGCCCAAGTGACTGAAGTTATTGCCAACCAATGTACTTAGTCTTACCTGTCATTAGCATGACTAGGTTGCTGTTACGTGGGAAGATGTCACTGAAGCAGTGTTTCCCAGACTTTTTTTTAGGAGAAAAGCTACAAAACAAAACTAAACAGCCTCACATCCATTTGGACTGCTGGAGCCCAAACTGTCAAAAACAGTCCAGGCAAAGTTGTACTCTACTTTTAAAAGCTACTGAAATTGCTCCAACATTTGTTTTCTGATTTATTCATCCTATTAGCAGCTTGTTTTCTAAACCAGGAGACTACATAGAGGAACAGGACCACGCCTAGTATAGAAAGTATTGAAAATATTTCACAGCAAGTTAAAATGGGCCTGACATAATTCAGAATCACAGTACAAGCGTGCTGGAGTTAGAAGCATAATTTAATTTCTAGTCACCATCGACTTCTCAGACATATTTCCATTTCCCTCACAAACATCTCCAGCTACTGTCACCTACCACCCTTCTCAGGTGGGCACAAGCAGGAGTCCCACTACATAATACAGCCTGCACATTCCTTCACCAACTTGGAAGTCTCGGTAGAAAGAAATGCTGCTACTACAAGAAAATACCGGATTTTATATATAGTTTGCCTATAGCTGTACATCTGTCCACTATTTTCAGAAATTTAATGGAAGGATTGCATCTATCAAAAATCAACTCTAAGAAATTTTACATCTCCTGTAGTAAGTGATGCAAAGATGACCTTCACAATGAACTGCTGCTAACTCACTGCATGGAAAAAGAATAGATATCTTGCATGCTGTAATACACGATACAATTATTTGCCTCAAGCAAACTGAAATTGAATGGCAGAACCAGCTGGTTACAGATGGTAGTGTGAAAAGTTCACCTCCTCCTTTCTCTGCTGCTTAGCTGCAAGAGTATTAGTCAACAAAGCAAAGGATTATTTGTACTTCACTGTTCAGATTAAAAAGGATAAATTCTAAAAATGAATCTATAGCCTTTACTTCAAGCAATAACATCCAGTGCTCCAGCAAAGGAGGAAATAGCTTTGATGAAACATCAAATGAGATAATGAAAAAGATCCCTGAGATGAGCTTAACATGAATACTGTGCCAAGTTTTCTTTTCTGAAAAAGGAACCCAACCCCTACCTTTATACCTGACCTGATTTAAAAAATGATGGGGGAAGGGGAGGAGGATGTTTAGATGAATTGCTGGCTGATGAGAAAGTAAAACAGAGGATATTTGCCTGCTAGGGAAATGATGTTTCACAGCGAGCCGGTCATCAGGATAGCCACGGAATGAAAAAGGTGAAAAAAGATGGTATGAACTAGAAGAAAAACGGGAAAATATTTTTCAATACATACAATTGATATTCTTTTTGTAACTAATTCTGATTGCTCTCACTCACCAGCACCATGTTTGTTTTAATTAAATTCTAGAATAGAATAGTTAGCTGGAAGAGTCCTTGGAAGATCATCGAGTCCCACTGTCTGACCACTTCAGGGCTAACCAAACTTGACCAAGAATTAAAGGACAAAGATTGCACAATGACAGTGAAATGGCATTAAAATGTAGGTGGAATAAATGAATATCGTTTTTAAGGCTTTCGGCTGAAACACAGTAAGAGCAGGAAGATGCTGAAGGGAAAAAACAAAAAAGACTTCAAATCAGTTTAGAGACAAACAGAAAGAAAGGCAATTTCACAACTAAGTACTAAAACGCTGAAGACATTGTTCCAACACAGAAACAGATGAGCAGTGCAGATGCAACATTATACTCAAATTTCTACACACAAATAAAGCACAGGAGAAGAGCTAAAAGTGATACTTAAAGATGGGGATTGTGAACTAATGTGTATAATTAAGCCACTTAAATTAACTCAGCTCCGTGTTCTTTTTACAGAGAAATGGAAAGCAATGGATAATAGTCCCACGCTGCGTATAGAATTTAGTAGGACATTCCGACCAAAAATGCTTTGTCTTCATTAAAACTAACGGGGAAAAGTTGTTCTAAATGAAGAATTTCTAACTTTACAAGTCCAGAAATTTTAAGGGACAATACCTATTAAAAAAAGTGCTGCCATTTTGATTTGCTGTGGCATATACAGTAACGAAAAGTAAGGGAGCGGTTGGTTTCCTGACATTAGCACCCTGTGAAGTCTAATACACTAATCACATTAATCCAACTGAAAATCCATTTAATAAAGCTATAAATTCTCTATTTATAAACATATGACTGGAAAAACACTCCCCATCCTCCCCCAATAGCACCTTTTCATCCAACAATAGCAAAATATAGAAAGGATATATAAAATAAAGTTAAAAATGCAAACCACATGTTAAACTCAACTTAAAAGATAAGAAGCAAAAATGGGAGTTGATGTTCCCCTTCATATTCTCTTTTGGATGCTGGAGATGAAGTACCAAACCATCCAAACAGCCTACACACACAAAAAAAGCTTCAGGTAGGTCATCAATTCACCAAATTCACAGAAGTCACCCTAAGTAAAGAAACCATTAATTCCAGGTGAAATGAAGCAGAAAATAAGCACTTCAAAATGCAAATGATCTTTGTTTCCTGGTTTTTGTTTCCCATTATTCCCACCCCAATCCCTCCTCCCCCCCGCAGGAATAAACAGCAGAGGCAAAAAGCTCTGGTATAGGCTGATTTATTTAATGTGGAAGAAACAGATTCTCACCACATAATCCTTCACAATCCTTCTGCTCCAGAGTCTTGTCTCTGCTTTGGGAATACAACTGTATATTGTTCTATTGCATATTAAATTTTATTAGTTATAATAAAAAAAATAAAGTAAGTGAACAGTAACAAAAGATGTTGTTTTTTACCATATCCCTGCTGACCCAATTATCTTTAGAAGTGGTATAATTCGTCTCTATGATTATAAATGTTAATGCAACAGAAAGCATTAATATTATTCAAGAAAAAAATCATCAACTCAGTTCCTCACAGTGAAACATTACAAAAATGATGAGTAAATAAATGATACAAGTTTGCAGCATATTCTACAGGCCGTTTGCCATCAAGCTGCAGCCCCAGAAAATAAATAAATGCACACGCAATCCACCCTTATGTCAATATTATCTAGGTGTTCTGATTGCCAGTTGATTTTCACCTTGTGGGGACCTAATCTGGCTGTTTGTAAAGCACACACAGATAACCTACGTGCAATACATCGTGGCATCCAGGCAGAGCAATCCACACGTACCTTTATATTCATACATGCGTAAAACGCACACATATTTGCATGAGTGCACTTATTTGCAGAACTATTATTTAACTGTGAAACTTGCTCAAAATACACAAGCTCTTCTGTAACATTTTCCTTACAGATTCATTAAATAATAGACCAAAACCAAAATGATAAAAGTATTCTTCAAAATGCCTTGGTAAACGTCCTGGTGACAGCAGCACTCTGTAATACAAACAGTAAACTTTTTTTTTAAATAACAAAATTGTGTTGGCTGTTGTAACTGTAACCTTTTTGATATATCTATTCCAACATAAATATATTAAATGATAAGCAAACTATCCCCTCCCCCCGAAAGAATGTCACATGGGAAATCTATATAATTTTGGATTATATATTATTACATATATTATACAATATATAACACATTCAGTAATTTCCAGTTTCACATGTACAGCTGGAGCTAATAACCTTTTGACTAAAAGGCTACTCACCCCATCCTTTAAGTGCACCTTTTTCCCATCTTAAAGGCTTGACACCATTTTTCCCATATAGTGTTATTTTAACTTTACATGCCTTTTCATTTTCAACTGTATCAAAAAAATGTTTTTCCCCACAATGAAACCCATTTATTCTCCTTTCAGATCTCCTGTTCAGTCTTCCTATGTTAGGCATACAAAGACCAACTACATCAAAATCTTTGGTCTCTACACAATGAGGTATACTGTAATTTACAGGCAAAAACCTGGTAGAGAAAATTAGCATATCCAGGATTGCTGTTATTTTTGACCGTTACAGCTTGTCTGAATATGTAAGGCCATCTGAATTTTACATCATACACGTCACTTCAGTTGCAACATTTTATTATATGAAGCTAGCAGTTATATTTTGTAACATAAATTAATTGAATTCTTCATTTATGAAGCCATAGAGAAGTCCAAAGTATCGTTTTGTTAAGTCATTACATTAAAGCACTGATTAATCACTTCTTTCCTCACAAGCTTTGATCAACTTTTTCCATCTTCTCAACTTGCCTTCGCATAAAACTGTTCAGCATGCTATTAGCAGCATTATACACGAGTCCTCCAACTTTTCCACTCCGATATATACAACAAGACTCTGCCCTTCAGCTGTTACAGCACCTTCTCAATGGAGGGTTCATTTTTTCAGCACAGGGAGACCTTCTGAAACTTAAGTGCTTTCTTCCAGCTGGTTTGCCTGTCAGACAGGAAAAATAATTACTGAAAAACAGATTATGTCTTATTTTTCTTGTCCAATTTTGTAGGCTATTAAATGTGAAAAACAGAATCCATTATTTAAAAAAAAAAAAAAAAAGTAGTGAAATGACATTCAAAAAGCACAGAAATGAGTTTTTCCCCCCCTTTCAGCTGTACGCAGTACTGACGTGGATTAAGATACAGTAAGCATAAACTGTGGGTAATATGACTGAACTGATTGAATATAGTAACGACCAGATAATTAACAAACTGGCACAAAGGAAAACCACAAGGAAAGCATGTGTTCTTTTTTATCTATACTAAGCCTCCTTTGTTCTAAGTTAATGATTTCTTTGTTACAGGAAATTCTTTTAACTTTTTATTATTTAAAAAAAATAATTCCTCTATGAAGCTGTTCCCCAACTTAGTAGATATACCTCCCATTTTCTATTCTGTGGTAGTTGTCTGTTGAAACAAACAAAACTTCAATTTCCCATTTCAAAAGATGATTTAATGCCTATCTACAACGGGAAAATGCTTTAAATGGCTCTAACCAAGAGGACTAATAATGGATTAAACATTTCCTCAAATACACATTAATTCTAGATTATATTCCATTACAAATCATGACAGAGAAAAAGGCACAATCCAGTAATTTAAAATACATCTAGTTGTTTTACTATGAGTACAGACATGTTATTGAATGTGATGTCCATGATTATCTTAGATTGCCCTAAAATTGATTTTCTTTAAGCAAACAGAATAGTATTGATTTACATAAAATTTAATATATACATATGTGAAGGCATCTAGCCTTTCACATCTTTAAAAGCCAAGCAAAAAGAATAAATTTCATCTCCATTTAACGTGAGAGAAAGATGGCTTTTAAATGTTCATGTGCATGTCCATTCAGGCACAACCTAGGCAGTATGTGCTAAATTATGGTTTACCTAAGATAAAGGGAGAAAAATGGAATACAACATAAAAAAAATACTCTGCCTTTTCATTTATAAGCACTCTGTATTTGGGACTCTGAAGATCTTCAATGCTCTCTGCAATTGGCTTATTCAGTGTTTCTGGCAGAAGGAGAGTCAGGAATCCTGCTGACAGCCCACTGATTCCAAACACCACCAATGGTACAGAAGGGCTGAGAGATTTCTGAAATTACAAATCCATAACAGAAAAACATCACAATTTCCTGCTCTTAAAATACATGATCCATGTGAACTGCAGTCAACACTGAAAAGCTAAAACTCTTCCATGTGTGCAATTACCCGTGTACTAATAAAACAAAGAAACCCAATAAATGTCATTTCTCAGAAATAGCTTCATGGAAACTTTAATTGTTTACACGCTAAAAGCATTCAGCTACAGAGTGGGCCTTAGGAGTACAGAAAGCATTACATGGTAATCACTTCACTAATAGATGAAATATTAAGACAATACAGAGTAACTAGATTCTTTCCACAAAGGGTAATACACTAGGTACTTTCAAACATCTTGTTCATCATTTCTAAAAGCTGATTTATTTTTTTCTTGAAAATATCTTCTCAAGTGATATAGACGTATGTGGTACCAAAATGAGCAACATGCTTTTGAGAGAACCTAACACGTTTGTTATATAAAAATTAAAATCAGTCTTACCATAGATGGCACAAAGGGAGCCAGAATGCCTCCAAATCTGCAAGACATGGAACAGACACCCAAGCCAGCATTTCTGTTTCAAACAAAGGATGAAAGATGCGCAGCTTCAGAATACAGAACTGCAACGTGTGGTAGCACTGTCAGAAATGACTTGTCTTTTGTTTAGTTTGCTACTGACTGTATTAAAATTAAAAAGAATAAGTTTTTAAAGCCCTCCAGCGGTTACTTCAAGATCTTCTACTACTGCTAAAAGGTCCGTCACACCTTTTCAAAACCCTAACAAAAAGCAGTCCTTCACAACAGCTTGAACAGAGCTAGGTTTTCCAGCCTACCATACAGGGTAATATAATTGGACATCCCTGTGCTGGATGGGGAACCATTTCACAATTTGGCAGGACCTTCAGACAGAACAACCCAAGTGGCATCTCCTATCTCTTCTGTTGCCTTAGGTTCAAGAGATAAAGAGTCAGTGCTCACCTCCACACAGAAAATAAGTATATGCTACCTTGAAGCTTGAAAACGTTTGCCCAGATGCATCGCTATAAACTGCTGAATTCTGCACAACCTTCCATTTTCAGGCAGGTTTGAAACAATCTCATCTAGACTAAACGATAATAAAGCATGGCCTAGGATGGCAGGACCCTCCTTAAGAAATGGACAAAAAGCCCCGAAGTCTTTCATTTGCTGATCAAATGCAAAAACCCTCCATGTTTGTATCACCCCTAAAAATCTTCCTTTGGAGACTGACACTGGCAGCGCTCATGCGCTGGACAGCAAGAACCGGCTCACAGCAGCTGTTCTCCTTCCCACATCTCCCAGTTTCTTCCTCTCACACGACTGAGCTGAGCTTCTCCCCCTCAGCCCATTTCCTTCTCCTTCTCTGAACACAGGAAGACAGTGCCAGGATAAAAGACGACAAGCAGAGAGGTGACACGGGTCACCAGAGCACCAAAACCACCCACATCCACCACCCTTCCTAATGGCCCTTTGCACAGGTTACGGGAAACAGATGATGGAAGGAGCTGATGAAAAGCTAGCAACTTGAGTGTAACAATAAATAGAAAAGCAACCTATTCTCTATTCTCTCATCACATCCTCCTGGGAAAAGGAAAATAGCAACCCACACTTCCTCACTTTGAAGCAACATTGATCCAAACCCCAAAAGACAAGTCCTATCTCCTCCCCTCTGTCAAAATCCCTAAGAGATGAGAGATTCCAGTCAGTAATCCAAACCATCCATTTAGGAGCATCGTTCCCACAAACCTTAAGTCTGTCAACGCCCAGAGATATGCCAGCTTTTTTCCTACTGGGAGGAAGCATGGCAAAAGGTGATCATACAAGCAAAACATTTTGTTTGAATTCCAATGCAAACAGCAAACAGTTGTTAAAAGACTTTGGGACATCATTACTCCAGAACCCAGCATAGTTTGGGCTATGCAGAACAATGTTATGGCAACCCAGAGGAAAGATGCATTCCTGCTCAAGAGCTGTGGGAAGCATCCAGGAGGTGCTGAGCTGCTGGCAGCTGCCCACCCACCGCTGCTCTCACCTCGCTGCCTCGCTTCTCCCCTGCTAACCCTGACTGCTGCCCTCGCTCCCACCACACCACGGAGCACAGCGCTCAACTAATGCCAGCCAAAATAGCTCCACAGCCAGGGTAATCACATCAGCCCGAGGCTTTGCTCAAGCCAATTAGTCCTGCTGCAGCTGCCTGGCTAATTCCATCTGCCACGCAGCACTCCTCTAGCTGTGCTGCTCCGCCAGCACTGCCTGCACAGCAAACAGCCCCACACAGGTGCAAAAGCCTGTCTGCTGCTCGCACACTGCACTGTGCTTACCAAGGATTGTTCACCTGAACGCTCCTTGCCAAGAAAGCCAGAGAGCAGAAGGGAAACCACTGACAGAAAAATAAAATACATGTTAGTTTCCCTGCTGTGAAAATAAGCATATACGCTTTCTGATGATATCCTAGGCAGTTCAGTGCCCCCACTCTGATTGTACACATTATGTACAAGGATAGCATAACTTTGCAACCATTTTCTCCCAAAAAAAACCAACAACTAACTGTGATTTAGATCTGTATTACTAGAGCTATGATTTCATTCTGTTTCCAAACACTGCAAGATAACCTTCCTTTTTGTTCAAAAAACAGAAGTGATGCTTTCTATTTTTGACTTTCTGTTCCCCAACAGGTATTCTGAAGACAAATTAAGAAGGGAGGAAAAACGCCCCAAATGTGCACACTTCAGTTTGCAGCACTTCATTTCTAGCATGAGATGCATTCCTCATTCCTCCAAGTACCAAGTATCAGGAAAAAAATACGCTTAGCATCGTCTTCATGCTTGAAGTGATTAGAAGGTTTAAGTAAGGAGTTGTACTACTGAAGACATTTAACTTCTCTGCAGAATATCCAATTGGATAAAAAAACAAAACCAATTTATTCCACCTCCTCTCTTCTACCTCAGAAATGGGACATGTCTCATCGCATGGCGTGGCAAGGCTCCCTGCTGGAGGAATGCCGGGATCACAACAAAGCTTTACAAAGACCACCAGATGGTGCTGATGTTTTATCTTAAAATTAACCACTTTCCCATCACTGTTCTTGCCTTAACTCTAATATTTGTAGTTAATTAAAATACCAGAGAGATAACAAACACATTTTTGAATGTATAATGTGCCACATGTGGGGAATTTTCATATTGTCTAACGTATTAGTTTTTCATATTATTAAGCACAATCTGTCTCAAAGAAGCTGGTGATTTTCTGAACTTACTCTCACGTTCTCTCTACTAGCATTCCACATCTTTGACACGCAGTGACTTTTATACCACAATACTAGTGCAGATTCTCAAATGAAGCAGCAATTCCACAGATTAACAAAGCCAAACCAAACAAACAAAAAAAATCAAACATCCTCATCACTAACATCTAGTTTCAAAGATGCTGAGACACTACTGCAATTCCAGCTAGGTATGAGTTAGACACGTACAATACTTGGCCCTGAACACCAATGGAACTTCAGAAGGCATTAACATAAATTACAAGAACACAGTGAAACAAAGCAAAGCTGAGAAATTAAAATCAGATTTGATTCTCAATTCCCAACTCCAGAAAAGCAGAGGGGACGGTAAACAAAAACAATAAAAATAAACAATAATAGTAAAAACATAACAAAAATAATTAAAACGATAATAATTAAAAAAAAAAAAAATCAAGAATGAGACCTCAGAAGGACACAGAAGTTTCGATTGAGAGAACGTAAGCAAACCTCCAAATGCAGTTTCAGTCAGCATGCTTGTGACTTGTATATTAAAGCTAAACCTTTGCCAAGGATGACAAGCTGAATAGCTAGCAACAGCCAATCCACCTCCATCCTCACAAGTTTTATTGCAAAAACTGCATTCACAGTATAGCCTCTGTAACATATGGGAAATGGTGAACTTCAAAAGAAATAAAAAGCCCATCCAAGCAGTCTCCCACTCTCCCTGCCCCTCTCCCCACAAAGGCCCCAGTTTCCTGGAATCAAGTGAAGGGTGTCACCATCCTTAGAAATACTTCTTAGATGCTAGAGGATGCATCTACCAGCCAGGACACCTTCCTACTCCACTCAGCATTTCATTTTCCTGCTCTCTGAAAGGAATGCTCAACTTTTGAAACGTGCTATTTTTGAGCAACTAGTGCAATATGGCTCAAACTCTGAACATGTACTTGGAGTATCATTCAGAAAACCACATGGAGCTGAAATGGCAGCTGAGGATAACAGGACTGGGAGGCATTTATTTTCCTGTCTCAGGTTTATCTCGGGACAAAAGAAGAGAGCTCAGCCTTATAAAGTTCGTTAGGAACATGAAAAATAAAGTAAGGTTTTAGCCCACTTGTTCATGAATTAAATGTTATAAAGCAAATCATTGCCATGCAGAAAGTATGAAATGAGTTGCATTATGAATACCTAATTAAGAGATATATAAAAGCACTTGTTTTTCAAGAGGCAAACAAACATAATTATGTTGGAAATCGAAGTACACGGAAGCACTGTAAGTAGTCCTTACTGCGCATTCTATATTTGTAATTAAGTTAGCATACACTTCCATCACATCAGTATGTTCAGTTCTGCAACCTATAATAATTTTACTTCCCGAATCAGTAGCGTAAATGAGAAACATGGCACATACCATTGCAGAGCGTGAAGGCTGCTTTATTTTTTATTTATTTATTTATTTTTAAATTCTGATTTAGCCCTAGTGGAGATTGCCAGAAACCACCCCAGAAAGCACCCGGCTGCAAAACACAGAAGTACTAGGAGAAGCCCTTTCAAGCCGAGACAAACTGTCTCAACTAAAGAAAGAACTCATATTGATATTTCAGGTCAAAATAATCACACCAGCAATCAGGATCACTGCGCATGGAAAGGCTTTGAATTTACCTCCAAGCTCCGTTCAGTTACCTCAGTACTGTTGGGTAGAGTTCAGATGTATAAATATAGACAATGTTGAAAGCAGCGCTGACCATCATTTTTCCACACAAAGCTAACAAAGTGGGACTGAGGAGCAAACCTTTCAAGAAAAAGAAAATAAGTTCTAAGCATATACATACAACTATATAGATAATATATATATGTATACATAAATAATTTATATAAAAAGTATAATCATATATAAAATGATATCTTATAAAAATAATATATAAATACTCTGTTTTCTTACTCTTTTTATACAACGTTGAAAGCATCTGGTCCTTTTTATGAGACTTTCATGCAAAAACAATATTTAATCTATGTGCCTTTTTTTAAACCCCCCACACAAATACTTATTTTCTTCCCAACTAGCATAAAAGCTAGCAGAAGAACAAATATGTAAAGGTGTATTTAGGGACAAGACAAGCAACATTTATTTACTTATTTTTTTAAGGGGGTGGGTGGATTCTAAAAACTACTATAGCTGTAGAAGGAAGGGCCTCCAGCTCTGCAGACAGAAGAACCTTACCACATAATTGCATCTTTTGACAAGCACTAGCAGACAATAAAATCTCCTTAACTAATATATTAAATTAAAACCATTAAAACTTGATTCACCTCAGAAGCTTATCTGCTCCCCAGGGACATCCTGTTGGCACTTGAGAAGCAGCAGCCCTGTAATTCTGAAGAATGAATGCTAATGCAGCCTCCTTTACTCATAGACAACCTTTAGTTGACCGAACCAGAGTGGATCTTTTAAAGTTCTGCAGAAACCTGATTCCAGTTACTCTGACTTTGGATATGATCATGTTTGTACTACTTACTTTAATAAGTAGAGAATTTATTTATTTATTGTTAGAACCTGAAAAAGGATGAATGCTCTGATTAGGTGCATTTCAGATTCTCTTCCCCAGCACTGAGTTCAGCGTATGTTTCATTTTGGATCAAATGATGCTAAGTAATGTGAAAATCGCATTGCTTCTCTATTGTTTTTCCTTGCTATCTTTCCCTTGAATATTTTCAATTCTAGTCATCTGGTCAAATCAAATTTTATTTCAACTGCAGCAGAAATTCATTTGTATGTAAACTGAAATCCAGAAGCTTGATTTAATTCGTGTGATGCATTTTTGCAGTTATTTCCGTAATTCATGCCAAACAGCTATAATATTTTTCACCCAAGCTCTCCTTTTGCTCAGTAAGAACTCAAGTATTTCATACAGTTGCCAGATGCAAAGCTGCTCTTCAAAGCCTTGCTGGCTGCCATCACGAAGCCGGGACATACCTTTTCTTTCATCAACCAAACATGAAGCAATGAAGAAGAGATCTGTAATTCTCAAATGTGTTTTAAAATGTACTGCTTCTCTCCCAGGGAGACTTAAGTTAAACGCTGTATATCCATATACATATTCGAAATATAGCATTAGTGCACTTAGGAAGTTCTGGTCTTACTATCAAAACAGAAAAAGAGTCTGTCTAGACAGAGAAATTAGCACCCAGAAGCTCAGGAGTGAATTTAAAGTGCACTTTCTTCTCCACATTCACTCCCCCAGGGGAGGCTGAAGGCTGTCTGCATGGGGAATTACTGCAGGATTAGAAGCACGCTGTAAATTCACTGCACGTCAGCATCCTTTGTAAGTAAGCTCAGACATTTGTTGCATCTTCCTCATTGAAAAAATATATTTAGCAACTCTTACGCAACACTCTATTATTTTCTCTACTTATGTACCACCACTAAGCAGGAATGCACTTCTCTCATATGGGGATTCTGGCAACCAGTTATTTATAGGTCATTTGCTAGATCCAGCCAAGCATATCAGTGCAGCTTCTTTAACATTTCCCTTCTATTTGGTATAATATCCTCTCACTTGAATGTCCAGTAGTAACAATATGTATGCAATTTTGTCTGAAATACTGCAGTTGGGGCAACTTTTGCAAACTTTGGTCAAAGACAAAGTTGCAAGTTCTGACTAAATTCAAGCATTTGAGTTTATTTCTGAAGACTTATCTTCTATTAATTGAATTCTATTATAGAATTTAGAGCAGCACAGTGAGGTAAAGTGGTAACAAACAACGCTGATGTTTAAGAGTTTCTAGAACAGGAGTTAGTGATCAGGGTTTGATGCCATCAATGTCACTAAGTCTCATTCGCAGTGTCATAATGTAGATTCTCCCTCTGGATGTCATCTTCATCAGAAGTTCAGTTAAACAGCACTTTAGGACTAAAGGAGTCTTCAAGTTTACTTTAGAAAAAGTATCCACAAGGAAAGGGTAGTTCTCAGCACAAAAGAAAGTACCCAACATCAACAAAGGTTGAGACAAAACTGAGTTAAAGAACTGGAAGCTTGCTTTCTTCAATCGAAAGCATATCAATGGAAGTCACCAAAGGTTATGGCTGTGTTCAGTACAGCCAGGTAAATTCTGAGTGAGTTAGCCCTGGGCTAGGAGTGTGCTTTGTCTACTATAGTATAAAGCAACACAAAATGGAAAAGTCTTCCTGCTTTACAGCAGCTTTTGAAAGAAAATAACATTCCAGCTCAATTTCCCCTCTGCTGCCACTCTCCCTCAGCAGCTCCCAATGCGATATTTGTATCACCGAACCCTCGATGCATCCACGGAAGTGACTCATCTTCATCATGCTCAGAGCTGAATTTCTTTCTGCTTGAGAGATACAGATCATTCTGGGCCAAGAACCAGGATTACTCTTACCACAAAGGAAAATAAGAACTTTTAATGGGATTAAAGTCAACTCAACTGAAAAAAAAAAAAAAAAAAAAAAAGATGATTTCCTGGAATTTAGCAGTTCTTTATCAATTACTACCCTATCCTGATTAGTCACTACTGCTTTTCTTTTGTGCCTTTTTTTAAATATATAATGAGAAGTACGAACAGGGAAGAGATGGTCTCAATAAAAGGAACAACGAAATGTCTGAGGATTTCAATTAGCGCAAGCATGGCAAATAGGATTATGAGATATTTTTTTGTTTTGTTTTGTTTTTTTTTTTTTTCCCCTTACGCTTTTCTGCAATTAATTTGAAGTGGATGCCAGACAGCATTTATATCTGTTAAAGATAAACACAACCTAAGAAACCTACTTTGTAATCACATCACTGGTGCTCTGTGGTGTTAACAGACCGGTGAAGTTAAAACATTTCTACTGAGGCAACATTATGAAAACCAGAATCTGAGTGGCCACTTCTGTTAGTCATTTAGACCTACATTTTCAGTGGTTAAGGTACATACTACTACAGAACAAATGCACTGGAAATGGAAAGAAACGTGAAAAGAAAAAAAAATCCGTGAAGGTCACTGATGATGACAGAAAAAAGACATCTTCTGAGATCAGAAATATTTGACAATACTCTATTACCACGAGTTGTCCTCACAACTGTACATTGCAGCAGTAGAGTACAAAGCTGAGAAAGACAACAAGCTTCTTGCCATCCCACGGCTTCCATACTGCAATTGCAACCTCCATTTCTAAGTTCCAAACACAAAATAAGCGTGTGTTTGTTTTGTTTTTACCCTCAGTGGGTTTTGTTTTTGTTTTCCTTTTAAGTGATGAGTTACGTTTTTAATTCAGAAGTCTCAGTTCATATTTCTAAAAACACTGCATGCCACTAAAACAAATGTAAAATTAACCTTCGTGCCTCATACCAACAAGATCTAACTAAATTATAGCCCTGCAGTCTTGTTATTAAAAGCAACATTTTAAGCTAAACTGATTAACAGGGATGAATGAATGCAGTGTCAGTATTTGAAACTGAACATGATCGGTTGTTCTGACCTTCTGAGAGCAAAGAGCTTGGAGTCAGAAAAACGTAGTCAATTAACAGGTACTAGTAAGGCCTAATTATGTCTACAAGAGGTTAAAAGCAACACAGACAGGACCCTGGCTACCTGACCAGCCTTGGAGGGGAGAGTCAGGAAATAGTCATTATTCAGATAAAAGCTGACAAAACAATGTAATGCCTACTTTGGCAGCACTACATACTTACCAGAGCTTTTTGGTAAGAACATGGTAAACATACAGGCAAATCCTGCAAATATCAGGAAGCACATCATAGTTTTACGTCTTCCAGACCTAGAAGGAAAAGAGCACCCAGATAAAGACGGAAACAAAGTCCTTCAGGATATTTTGAATCCCTCTGCAAAACACCAGCTGAAACATACAGCAACTTAAGTTATGTACCTATCCTACCACATTAAGTGCTTAAAATCCTACACTTCTCCCAGCTCTGTGTACCAAAGGTCTCCCACAAATGCTTTCCTACTTCTAGATTTTTAAGAACCCATCTAGATTTTTAATAACAGGACCAACTTCTAGATTTTTAATAAGAAGAACCCATCTACTTCAGCAACAGGAATTCACAGACTTTGTTTTTGCCACTGAAAGGTATCACAGTGCATGTACACCAACATCATAACAATTTAAGAAGTACTTCTTGAGCTTTTTCATCTGTATTTTTACAAGTCGACATGAATATATGCAGTTACAACAAAGCAAAACTACTTTGTAAGCTTTTTCATGTAACAGTATACATGCAAAAATAAGTAAAGGTTGTTTCTACTACCTAGAGCTATAAAATAAAGAAGTAGACAGGATAGAAAAACACCAATCCATCACTACATCTGCCATACTTAAATATTTCATAATCACCTTCATAGGCCTACAAATACATCCTTAGCATCAATTTGCAAGCATGTACAAGAACTATTTATGCTCATTATTTCATTAATTCTCACAGCTACTTCTATCTACTATCCCTAATTAGAAGAACTGCAGTTAATCTACAAGCAACTAAATATTTATTTTAAAAATCTTCTAAATATTTTTGCAACAAGACAGCTGTACCTGAAGGAACTGTTCGCTACAGCTGAACAAAAACAGAGCAGCTGGCTTGCCACTTTTTTCCATTAAGTGCACAAAACTACATATTCCTTATTTCAAGAATTAAAAAAAAAAAAAAAAAAAAAAACCTTTGCCAGGTAAAATAAAAATTTCAAAATACAAAGAAATTAACATGTAGGAAAAGATTTGTGCTGTTTGTGGTTTAAATGCATGTCCTTAAGTTTTCTAGGTTTTGGGTGCAGGTTGGTGTTGTTTTTTTTTTTTATTATTTTTTGCTTGGCAGAGCCTACAGCTTCTTTTACTGCCAAACAAATTGTAAATGTGATATCCTCACCTTGATGAATAAAGTAATTTTTCCACTGATCTCAATGAGACCAAGACACCATTACAAAAACGCTCCAGCTGAAGGTTAGGTGAAACCCCAGGAAGCTCTGTGCCCTGACACTGACTATCCAGCCGCTGAAGAAAAAAGAAGTGCCCAACCAAAGGATGGCCTCCAAATACTGTCAAGTATGAAAAGACATGGGCATCGACCATCCATGCCTTCATGGTAACTGAACAGTTCACCTTTCAAAGGTCTCTTTGAAAAATTTAAGTAAAAATGAACAATGCTAAAAATTGTTTTTAGTTGTCGTTTATAAACTTTGTAGTACGTCAA
Organism: Aythya fuligula; assembly: GCF_009819795.1. Lineage (NCBI taxonomy): Eukaryota > Metazoa > Chordata > Aves > Anseriformes > Anatidae > Aythya > Aythya fuligula. The sequence continues at coordinate 3,144,828 of NC_045565.1, read as the reverse complement.
AGTCACTCTAAACAAAGTAAGTAATAGGTATATACAAGCTATAGATACTTAAATAACTGAACTACACATATTTTTCTCCATGAAGACCAAATTTATTTTTAATAACATGAATCATGGAAAATCCCATGCCTTGAGTAATTCAAACTACAAACAAAACTAAAGAATGGAAAAGGTAGAAAATTAAATTCCCATTTCAATATCAACTCCGGAACCCCCTGCAGCTGACTTACTCCATAAAGAATCAACTGGTTTAGAAGAACAGTGAAGTATCTTCCCAAGAAAAACGTTAACGTTTTTCTAGGCTGTCTACAAATATATGCAGAAAACTAGGAAGTAAGTTTTTCTTACCAAGGTTTCTCAATAAAGAACATGCAGAGTGGAAAGGCTGGAACTTCCACAAGGCCATAAAGAGCCACATTTAAATAAAGATTTCCTCCTAATTCACCAGCATTTAAAGTTAGCCCATAGTATACCAAGCTGCAGACATACCTAAAAATAACCATAAAAGTTAGATTACAAGCATATCTAATCTTTAAAGGTTAAGATTTAAAAGGCAAATTATTCTAAGTTATAGATTAGCTATTTTCAGTTAATGCGTTAAGAAGAGGCTCTTATTTTGCTGAAAAGGAGAAATAAGACAAAGAGAATAGCTCCTATTTAAGTGAACTATGTGAAAGGGACAAAAAAAAAATGCTCATACACATACACAGCATAACTTCTGGAATTTTCTATGATCTTTGTTTTTTTTTTTTTTTCTAGGTTAGTTAGCTGATCTTTCTGTGCTGACATCATTTTTTCCACAAGTTGCAAAAGCAAAAACAGCACCTAATATGCTACCTGTGTTTTATATCACCCCTAGTTTTCCTGCACTGACCCACGTGTTCTTACATCTCATTTCTTACACTTATTCCAACTCTTACTCCAGATCTCTATTCCATATAGTCCATATAGTTTTTAACTGAAACCGGCTCAAATATATATCCTCTCAATTTCTGCTTTGGCTTCTCATTTCACTGAAAGTAAATATTATGTTTTCACCAGATGATTTCTTAGCAGGCTTTGAGGCAGATTCTAAATAACATACTGAAACTGCAACAGAAATAATAATGAAACATCAGCTTTACAACACACCATTTTAGATGTTTACTGTCTGCCCTCATTAACCAACAGATTTATGATTAGTTTTAGGACAGCATTTTTAAGAGAAAATGATGAAAATCTTAACAGTTTCTTCATGTCTGACTCATTCACAGCATCTCAGTGTCTTGTTATTACATACCAGATGTACATAAGTATGATGGTTCGCCACCGAAGGACTGGGTGTTTTACTAAGTTTAGTATACCAGGTGGCGGTTCATCCTTTAGTGAAGTTCCTGCACTTGGTTTTAATTTTAGATTTAATCTTTCTTTTCCATTACCAAGGGCAATATATTGCATCACATCTTCAGCTTCTGCAGTTTTCCCTTGGGAATACAGCCATCGTGGGGATTCTGGCAGCATACTAACAGGAAAGAAAATCAATGAAGACAAGTTTGTTCCTATGAGCAAAGCACTAAAATCAAGCTCCCTGTTTTGCAAATCAATAATCAAAGCAAAACAAATGTTACCAATGCAAAATTCAGAAAAATACGTTTTATTTACATTGTTCTGACAATTAAATTCCACATACTCTGATAATAATATACGGTTAACTTTATAGAAAGATAGTTGGAAACGCTTATCAAAGCACTCAGTCATGTTGAGACAAGTTTAGAGAACCTACTACACTAATAATGCTTTTATTTTTTCTGAAGCTCTATCAGAAGTGTACACAGGACATAATTTGGTATTTTAAAAGCATATTTTCTAACAACACAATGCTAGCACGTTCAGTTTTTTAAATACTGCTATATTTCATAACCTTTTTTACAGCAATGTCTATGGAGGATTTCTAAATAGGAGAACGCAAATGCAATAGTGACAAAAACAGACACAAGGGACCTCAAAAACATGCAGATACAGGACATCTCACACTAGAAACACAATTCCAAGTGCTCTCACTTATTTCCCTTTGCACACATGCCTGTCTTAAAAATTAATTCTAAAACCCCTCCTCTAAGAGCAATTCCAAAACTTCTCAAGCACCAAAACCCATCTTTGGCAGGAGGCTGTGTTCCTGGCTGATGCTCCAGCTCACGGCCTCTGGCAGGCCTTTCCTTCCCCAAGCAGATTTGTAATCAAGCTTTATTAGACAGCTGGCATACAGCTGCTCTTCGCAATGCTGGCTGCCACAACTGTAACAGCAAACAGAAATGCAAGCTTTTCTTCCGGGTAGCCCTGACCTTCTGCTTTGTTTAAAAATGCTTCCTCCTTCACTACATGATTTTCTTCTGCTTCGTTCATAAAAACATACAGAAAAATATCATCCTTGTTTATACCACTCTTCTGAACTATAATAAGAAAAATAACCGTTAAATCAGTGCATAATTTTTATCATTACAATGCATGGGAACTACTTACAACGAAAGAAGAAGGAAGATGACTCCTGGAGTGTTTGATACCAATGCCAGGTGACGCCACTCTCTTACACAGTAACCCAGTAAAGCATAAACAGCAATGCCAACCGCAAACGTCAAATTAGTTAATGAACCTGGAAATACAAGAGCAAAAAAGTGACTACAGATACCAAAAACCAAAACCAAACTTAAGTAGAAACCTCAGATCACTATCCCTTGATAGATCTAAATAAAATAGCACTGCAATCCTTACAGTATCTTTATGGCACTCTGTGAACCAGCTGGCTTAAGTGTATTGTGCAATCCTACTGACGAACGCCTTTGTATAACTGGGTGAGTGGGGGAAGGCAAGCAGGGCTGGTTTCCTTTCAAAAATAAAGGGCGGTGCATAGAACAGATCAAGAAACCAACAAAAACCTACAGACCAAAGAGAAAACCCAAAGACAGGAAGGGGAAGCATTGCAACTGATTTATTTAGGTCTTTAAGAAAATCTTGAATAGAGGTGGCAAGCTGGAACAGAAATTGCAAGAAAGCTATGAAAACACAAGGACTGAGGTCAGTATATCAACAGCTGCAAACCGGAGGTACGCTACAGCAAGCTTCTGATGAACAAGTGTAAATAAAACCTTTAAAAGCACAGGGTCAACTTCCATTCCAAAAGCCTACCAGCAAACCTTCTGCAGGCTAACACAGGAGGTCTCGTACTAACCCCGAAGCTCTCAGCTATCGCACACACAGCCTAGTTCACAGGCAGCACCTAGGAGAGCTTCTTTAACGCTGCTGAGCAGCGTTCAGCAGCTTCCTCTCCTTCGGCCCCTGATCAGTTGTGCAGCACCTCTTTGCCAACAGCTGAGCAGAACTAGAATAAAGCACCTAAAGTGACAAGCGGCAGGAAGCGGGCTGTCTCGTCGGTCCTTCAGGAGGCTGGCCCTGCAGGGAGAAAGGCTGGGGAGAGCTGAGATAGAGACAAGGGCAAGGGGGAAGGAGGGGAGGGAGAGAGATGACGTGAGTCAAAAAAGTGAATGCGGGAGAAGAAAACTCAGTACTTGAAAAAACACAACTGAAACAGAAAGCTATCGACAAACCACAACTGCCTCCTACATCCCCGAGAGTCCAGAGGAGAAATGAGAAAATAGCAGAATGAGGTAACTGGAGAACAGAGAGGAATACGCTCATGGTCACAGCGAGTCAGCACTTGGACCGAGTTTTTCCCCATGCTGCGCTGGCTGAAAAGGTTTTTCAGTCTGAGCTACTTCAGTTTTACAACAGCACAACACGCAAGTGTTAAATTTACTTGAAGTCTTGGCAGTGGCATAGAAAAAGGACATTTAAAAATACTGGAGGGTCAGCACATCCAATAGAAGTAAAAACCACAATCATTTTGTGGTCAGAGAAATTCCAAAGAACACTTTGAAGAATATTTTCCCAAGATACTGTACAGCACCATTCAGAACTGGCAGGATCTGCCTTTTTATTTTTATTTTTTTTTCAGTGTAATGCAATGCACAAATACAGGAAATTTTTGGAATCAGTGTACCCACTTGTCGTGGTTTCAGTTAGGACAGACCAGGACACCACTTAAAAACCCTACTTTTGCTACTTATCAGGCAAACCCAATCCTATGTTCCTTATTTAAGCACAAAAATTAGATCTTCGATGAATCAGCACCATGCTCATTTGACATCCTAACTAACTCGACATTTTATATTTTTTAATTTGTAGCAAGTAAGGTATTGATAGTCAGAACAACACTTGGCAGAGTAATAATGATTAAACATTCCCAAATCCCACCTGTAAATGACCAAAATGATTTTCCTACATATTCCTGTGTTAGGACAAAAGACACAAGAGCCATTCCACCATTCACAATTCCAACAAAGAAACGTGAAACTGCAAACACGCCATAATTTGGAGCTAATGCTGTAACATACCCAAAAAGGACATCAAAAAATAGACCTGCAGAGAGAATAAAATAACATTAGTACTTATGCTATGCAGCCTGATCTCAGAAGAAAGGCATGGAGCACAGTGACTGCAATGAGTCTACAGTATTCATCTGTCACGTTTGGCTTTCTGAAATCATACTATGGGAAAACTACGACCATCTGCAAGTCTTACACTTTAGCTCTACAATAACAAAGATATTGTTTCCTTGAGACAATGTTGTAATTTTAAAAGTGACCCCTTTCCAGCTGTTGCAAGCCCAGCTGGAAAACAAAATAGCAGAACCTAAGTTATCCACTCTAAAGAAATTCAGATTCTCCCCCATCTTCTCCCCCAAAAAGTGATTATTTTTTTATTGGGGTGCAAAATGGCAAGGCAATGCATGCAGCACTGCACTCAAAGAGCAAAGTCATTGCAAAAATTGGTTATTTTTCATCTGTCACCGATATTCCAGAGCCCACTGTGCTGCTGAGCACACTCTTATCAACCAATTTTAGTGCTGTGTTACTCTAGACGAAATACTTAACCAGACCATGGACTCCGTATCAGTGCCACGGCAGGGTGGCCCACAGGCAGGGCCAAACCAGCAATGTTGTTATCCATGCAGAACACATGAGAACACTTTTAACAGTCTTACCTGACATATACACTGGTTTCCTGCCCAGTCTATCTGACAAAGGGCCAAACGTGATGTTTCCAATAAGCAATCCAGCAAAAAATAGGGATGATGCAAGGCTCACTTTGTAGGCTTCTTGTTCAATTAGATACCACTATCAAAAACAATAATAATAATTGTAATAAAAGAATTTTCTTATTGTCCTAAGTATTAACAGCAAGTTGTTGGCTTTCTCCAAAACAAGGACAACTACCAAAATTCTCCTGGTGCCATTTCCCATCGCTTTCTTTACATCCAATTCATTTTTTGTTCCAGGTTTGCTGCATAGGCCAGCATTAGCATTTTTTCCTCCCTAACAGACATCTCCCTCTAAATTTACCAAGTCAAAAGCTTAGATTATGATGATATTTCTTGGAAAAGTACTTATTTTCACCTCCATTCCCGTTTGACAAAGTAACAAGTTAAAATTAGGAGTTTTTCAATTTTTAAACTGCTCAGACATTTCTACGTAAGCTTAGTTATTTCAGTGAACAAGTAATAAAAATTATTCATTAACAAGAATAAAGCATGCTCATGCTTTTAGTACTGAGACTGCTACTGCTGTGCAGCCCTAATTCCTGATGCTGTTGCCCTGCACTGTACACGTGTTAAAGAGAAGCAGGAAAGGAGTATGGAAAGGTGTCCTAAAGATGACTTGTTTTGTAAGAACTTCACGAAATACTTATTAACTGCTCATGGATACCTCTTAGTATTTTATTGTGTGCACACATTTATGACCAAACAAAGAAGAGTTAGAAACAAATGATGGGTTTCTTTATAAAATGTACTTTCTACCTCATGCAAAAGCTAAACTGAAGCAAAAGTAATCTGTTCTACAGAAAAGAACAGCATGAACTGACAGTGGGTGGGAAATAGTAGGAAGCAAACTATGTCCTGGTGGGGCAAGGCACGCAGCTGGCTTGTGCAGCCCCCCTGCTACACACAACAATCAGCAGCAACAGAAATGTGCTGCTGGGATTTACAGATATTGCTCACATCATGAAGCTGGGAAAGAAGCGTGATCAGAATATCCCAAGTCATGTTCCTGGAAAACAATTTAACTAATTCAGTGCAAAGCCTTACAGAAAGAAATATTTAATAATTATATGTAATGTGCAAGGAAACTTACCAGGAAAGGGGATGAGTAGTCAAACCAAAACGGTGTTGTGCTGACTTTTTAAATGATATCTGCAGCATTTCCTTTCATTAAAGGAAGAAGGATCCTAATACCACTTAGAATTTTTTTTGTTTGTTTGTTTGCTTGGTTGGTTTTTAAGAAATGGAAGGATTCAAAGGGGTGACAGGGATCAGGGAAGAGGCATATGACCAGAATCCTATACAGCACACCACAGCCTCAACCCTGAATTAATACAGATCCCCACAGAGTATCAGGCATTTTCAGAAACTTGTAATTAGAGCAATCTGAAGAAACCTGTGCTTTCATTCATCAATCCTGACTCTCGTAGTGGCAGCGTAGAGATAAGATGTGGCTCTATCTGTCCCACCACTCTGGTAACCTGTGCCCTGCCCATCCAGCAGCCTGCAAGACAGCAGACTGCAGGAGTAGGACGAGACTTAACAGCATTCACTTCAGTCGAATGTACCCAGTTTCAACACTTCAGAGTTTTGGAGTATTTTTTGATACTCTGGGATGGTGTAACTCCTGCGCAGCAGCACTCGCAGCTACCTTCCTACTACTGTACCTTCTTGGTATAGTATTAGATTCCACCCTATTATGGCAGATAAAGACGTAACTCACAAAACTTACGTTTTCTTAACTTTCTGAGGAGGCTTAAGCAATAAAATATTCCTGGGCACAAATCCTCAGGAAATTTCATCTGGGATAAAAATATCACAGCGCGTCCTCTCCAAGACACAGAGCACTGCTGGCCTGAGTCCTCCTCCTCTGTGCTAGCACGCCACAGCATACAAATTTCAAACTCCCAGTTCTCATCTGCAGTGTTTCAGACGGATACGAGACAGAAAACAGCCTTTCAGGTCCTAGATATGGTTGTAAAATTCAACTTCTCAAAATTAAAGGATGATTTCTACACCAATGTAAAATATTTTCCTTAACTCACCTTCCTAAGTATCACCTGTTAAATAAAGCAGGGGGATTGAACTGATGGCAATCCAAGAAGCAACTCAAACAACTATACTTTCTAAAAACAAACCCTGAGCTGTTATTTACAAAATCTTAGTTACACCAAAACTGATTATAATGATTATTTCTTGAACCAGATCTTAAGACCTACTCTGAAGTTTTGTTGAGCTTCAGAGCAGAACGGTGCTGCTGCCAAGCCAGAACAGAACTGAAAATATTTATGATTTAAACTCCATAACGTCAGCAAAATATAGGAAATAAATTTTATAAAAGCAGCTTCCTCTCAGGAGATGACGAGAGAAAAGATTGATTTGCAAACTGTTGCTTCTGCTGCTTAGTATGTGACTGGGAGATGCTCATAGTTTACCGAGTCTGATATAATCTGTGAAAAATATATCTTTCAAAAGAATGCATCCATCTACTTTACTGGCATAGAAGGAACTGGTTAAATATTTGTCAAAATTAACTGCAGCTTGCCAACAATAACATTGCCAACTTTGCTATCACCATAACAGACATCCTATAGCTCTTTAAAATCCCTACAGCAGTTTGATTTACTTCCTAGACCATTAACATCCAGCAAAATGTTGGCCAGCATCTAAGACATGAAAATATATATACACATTTATTAACAATGTAATAAAAAAACCTAGTTACTAAAATGAATGGAAACAGTTTTGTTTGTTTGTTTGTTTGTTTTTAGGAAGTCTTCAAAATCACTACATTTTTTGGAAATAGGCACACTCACTCCTACGTTTAAAATACAGTATTAGATTAAATTTACTTTTTTTCTGACTGTAAATTAAGCATTACTCCATATCGTGCATCCTGCTGACAGTCTCAAATTGAAGGGTGATTTTGGAAATTACGCTAATCAAGAAAATCTGTTTCTGACAGAGGATATGACCCAATATTGTAACATTCCTTCTTATTTCTTAGTCATTACATTTTTCCAAGATAAACACTACACAGTCACATTCGTGATAATGGGAAGGAAGCAAAAATTGGGCACCAGCCACCCCAAGAGCTATCCTGCCTTAGCAAGTTACTGACAGCCGCTGCAAGAGCCCAGCCAGCAGAATTCTGACAGTTTACGCTAGAAGCCAAGCCACCCACACAATCTTTTTTCTGGCACTGGCAGCAATGCTTAGGTCACTCGCACTTCCCTGACTGATTATAGCCCAGGGACTAGCAAAAAGCGAACGCAGCCTTCTGCGTGGAATTCGCAAGGCATGAGGATGAAGGGTCAAGCTTTTGTCCCACTCAGCGAACATCAATCTGTTCCAGCTCCCACTCTCACCGTCCATGAGAATACCCAGACATGTGGTGCATATACTGCCCTTTCATGCTCGTTTTCATCTTTAAGATGCATCTTCTCTGAGAAGCTAATTCAACAACTCCAGAGGAAAGCTTTAATACATATCACAGATTGCACAGACATGACAAATAGAAGCTTTTCTTGGTGGAAAAGAGACATTAGGAGGATCTCATGCGAAATTCTGGAGTTATAAACAGTAGTTAAATGATTATTGTCACAGTCAATGACTTTCAAAAACATGTGAAGATGAAGAAAACTGAAAACAAATTAACGAACCTACTAAGTGTATTGGTTTTACACTAGGAAAACCCAACTAATAATTTAATAATAAAATTTCAGTTTAAACAAAATAAGAATAAATTAGAAGATCCAAATGGATGGTTCCAGTAATTTTTAATAGCACAAGAAAGCCCTGCTCAACTTCCTCAAGCACTGGTGGCCTAAATCCCAAGAAAAGAATAAACAGGCGCAACGGAAGTACTTGCCTCAGTTACGATAGATGTGAAGTTGCTCGTGAAATGGATATGCTTGGCAAGCTCAGCTTTGCTCGCTGGAATTCCTTCCTGGTCTATACGATACTCAGGCATGGCTCCCACCAGCACGATGAGCATTGACTGACAAGCCACGTATACCTTAAAACAAGATACACATCACTTACCCTGAACAGTCCCAAAGAGAAACCACCCTTTCTGTTGGCATACCATAAGCTTTTCATTAAATTAACAATGCACAATTTCCCTTCATTCAGCAGCGCAAACCAAGTGCTATCAGTCTACTGTGTTTAAATGCCCACGACCTGATCATCAGGGCAGCTGGAAGCAACAGGCACCACTCCAAAGTTACCGATGCACCTTCAGTGACTGCTTCATCTTGCTTCATGTGTTCCAGAGTTGTTCTATCTCTTTTTTGCTGTTTTTTTTTTAGCCAGGGATAAGAAAGGAAGGCATTAAGAACTTCAGCACAGTTTCACAGCTAAGATTTAACCGTAAGGCCAAGGTTCTTTAAAAAAAAAAAAATAAATAAATCTTTTTACTTACTTTACTCAAAGAATACAAACTGCAGTGACAAGTCAGTGAGTACTAGAAATGTGAGGGAGATTTCCTGCATTTGAACTTCTGCTTGTTCTTTCCATTGCAGCGAGTGCAACCCTTGCCTGATCACTGGGAAAACTAGGAAGTTCAGGAATAAAAAAGATTCTCATAGAGAAAGACTCGATGATCTTGAGGTCTCTTCCAACTTAGAAATTCTGTGATAATGATTCTGTGATAAATCCTTGTAAGCACATTCACGCATCCTATGGCTTTGATGTTGTGAATGCCTTCCAACTTGTGTGACTTTTTTCTTTTGACTTAAACCGACACCCTTAGGTCTCGGTGATCATTTTTGGCACGCTGCCATCAGCGGGACAGTTCTGAACGTCCAGGGAGCATCTCGGGGTGGCGGGCTTGCACTGAGGGCTCCAGAGCTGTTTTATCAGACGCTTACCTTGAACGTACCCGGAGAAACAAGCTGCAGACACAAAGCCACAACCTGGCAGCACCGCTTCCTTCCCCCCAGCAGTGCTTGAATCCCCCCTGCAGCACCGCGCTGACAGGAGGACGCCTCTCACAGCGGGGCCGGGAGCGACAGATCCACGTTTGCGTGGAGGGCTGCGGGCGTTGTGTAAGGACAGCCCCGTGAAATATCACTTCCACCGACGGCTAATTAAAAAAATAAAGCAGCTTCCTTCCACGCAGCCCGGCCCCCGGCGGCTCACCCACCTGCAGCAGCACGAGGAAGGCGGTGAGGCGCCGCTGCCCGCCGCCGAACTCCCCCGCCGCCCCGAAGGCCTCCTCCAGCCCCGCCGCCATGGCCCCGCGGGCCGCGGCCGCCACAGCGCCGCGCCGCCGGCCCGGCCCCGCCTCGCCCCGCCCGGCACGGCCCGGCCCGGCCCCTCGCCTCCCTGACGGGATGGGGCCGCCACCTGCCTACGGCTGGAGCCCTTCTCAGGGCAAGGAAACCCCCCTCCTCCGCGATTTTGAGAGAAATGGGGTTTTTCCACCTGGTTTTAGTCCAGCTGCTACCAACGGGCAGTGTTGCTCGGGCCCGACCTGGTAAGTCAGCTCTGCTTGCTTCAGCCCTACCAAAAACATTCGTACCCTTAGGGCTTTCATCCCGTTTCCACAGTGGCACCTAAAAGGTCCGTGGACCAACCCTATGGGCAACAGAGGAAGCTGTGGCTATTTAAGTTGGCCCTTCCAGCATTAAGGGTAGACACTACTACTTTTTAGTTGGATCTGGGAAAAGGAGGAGTTGACACAAAAGCATGTTAAGTGCAATGATTTCCTTCTGGACTGTAACACACATGGCTATGCCTGCATTTTTCCTAGCATTAGGTTTGAAAATTCAGCTTTACTATTACACTACCTTTATGCAGGTGATTTGTTTTGTTGCTTTATTAAGCCTCTCTCTTCAACCCCATGAAAAAGTCCATTTCCTCTGAGGCAATAAGCTAGGATGACCTCCCCTTAGTGTTCTTAGTTAAGGAAAATTAAAATTAATGGGGTTTGGCCGTGTGTGCCATGCAACACTGTGGTTATGTTGGCCAGGAAGCGTTAAGTGAGGGTCAAAGTGCTGCTTACCTTGGAACTCTGACAGCAGGATACCAGGGACTTCCTAAACCATTTCTGAGCTTCCTCACCCCTTTTGGCACCAAACATTAGCAGACAGTAGTGAAATCCTAGGTTTTACCCTAGGATAGTCCTTAGTCTCTCTGCTCCATCTGCTTTCATGATTCCTACCTTAATTCAAACAGAGCAGCCTGTTGCTGAACCTTGGCAACCACAGGTAGACTTAAGCATGGCAGGCTCCCGTTTTGCTCCTGAGCAGAACAGAAAGCATGAAAATAATTGTTGAAGTCTACTGACTTTACAGGACCTGTTAAGTTTCTTCTCCTGCTCAGTCCTGTGTTCCCAGCTTACTGTGGAAAATAAAGAATGCTTAAGGTCTCTTGCATAAAAGACTCACAAATAGCTCTCACCATCACTGCATCTGCTTCTCCTTGAACACTTCAGCCTAGGACAGAAGTACAGCAGAATTTCAGCATCACTACATGATCATGTTTTGAGCAGGTCTCACCAGCATCACGTTAAACAGCTGGAAGACAGCTTTTAGGCTGCTTTCATGAATGTTCCTGCTATGCGTGAAACATCAGTTGAACAAATAAAGGAAAAAATCAGCATTGTTTTCCAACAGCCACAATTTCTTCAGTAGGTGGGGGGGTTAATGCTGCATGAACTGTTCTGACATTGGGAATTGAATCACTGCAGGGTCCCTTACAGATAGCCTGTGTTTCTAGGATATACTTTCATAATGCACAGAACACAGTAACTATAAATAGTAGTTAATGAATCCTTGCACAAAAGATCCAGAAAACTAGGTTACTGAGTGTTTTGTTTGGGCTTTGCTAGGGATGTTAACAGCTTACTAGAAGTGAGATTTAAACTAGGAAAGGCCCAAGTTCTCCCATTCACTGCCTCCTCCAGTGTACCAGAGAGCTCCGTTCACTAGGAAACACAAAACAAAGTCTGTTTTTTGGCACAAGCACAATAATGCTGCATGGAGAAGAAAGAAAAAAAAAAAAAAAAAAAAAAAAGCTAGCATAGAAAAAGTTTTAAAAGTTTTAATTAAAAAAAAAAATCCAACACTTCCCTAGGAAGCCACACTCTTTTGGTAGATTAAGCATCTGATTTTAACTTTTCTCTGAGAAGAACATATAATTAAAATATTTAATGCTGCTGCATTTTGAAGTTGCCTTTAGCAGCTTAAATTCAATTTAAGTCTAAAACAGCATCAGGCTCCATGGCAAAACCTCAAGGACAGTTTAGTCATACTTCAAACAGTTTTAAAAGTCTCATCGAAGTTTAGATAAGCTGTTTCAGTACAGGAATCATAATAATAAAATACAAATTACAGAGTGACTGGTTTGTAAATCATAATTCAGGTAATAAAATATCCACTGCATCCTGCTCAAAGCAGCATTTATTAAAGACAGCATCAAGATAAGTCAATGCATAATGAAATTTTCCCTCCTACAAATATGTAAACAAGTTGACAGCAAGGTATTATTACAATATAAAAAATAAAGCTTACATTGCATTTTTTAAAGCTACTAACTTCAGTCTCAATGTAGACAGTCTCTGGTCTGTAGAATTTAAAAATATGAGCTCTTGAAAAACATTGAAGTATTGCCTTTGCGCACACGTGTTTTTGTAGAAAAATACTTTAAAATACCAACTTCCCATTAATAAAACCAACACCAAAATAAAACGCATTTTTTTGTTATTAACAATGTGTTAAATACACCTAGCACTTACTCCACTGTTCTGCTTAACCAAATTATCTTGTATTCATTTTAAAATTCATTATAATCTGCAAAAAGTATCTTGGATAACGTTCAGTTACTTACACATAGCTAAGCAATTAGCATTAAGTAGCTAATATTGGCAATTACCTTGTAATCAGAGTCCAGCCTAAGTTTATATGCAACTGAGGCCATCAATTTAAGCCTCGTCTCAAACTGTGTATTTTAACATGTACAGTAGGCTCTTGCTAAGAAGTCCAAGTCAGTTAAGATTTATTTCAGAAATACTCCGAAACTTTACAAGAAATATATATCCTATTGTAAACTAACTTTAATCCCTATGTAAGTTTTTCTTTAACTATCCTAGCATCTGTTGGTAGCAGTCAGTCAATTCTCAGGAAACACTTTGTGAGAGTATTTGACGTGAGTAGGTAATTGAAATTCCAAAATCAAAAAGGTTGTTAAATCAAATTTTGATGTTTTAACTTTTTTCCAGTAAGTTCACTGGCAAAAGCTAGAGATGACCTTTGCAGTTGCTAAGGCAAAAAAGAAGTTTGAAAATTCTCTGTACACATTTTAAGATAGTGTAACATTTCAAAACCAGACTAAACTAAATTTAACATGCAGAGAGAAATATGTATTATTTGGATGAAGGCTAATTATGCCATTGTGCCCTGTCAAGCATCAGCTGACAACGAACAGCAAGGAAAAGAAAATCTAAGATAACAATAGTGAAGCAGTTTCAGGATGAATCCAAAGATCAAAAACAAGCTGGGGGGAGAAAAAGGGGACAGTACAGCAGGGTACTAGACAAAAAAAAATAGCTAGGAAAACACTGGATGATTTATCACTTAAGACTGTATCTGCAATAACACGCACATTTACATGCAAACAGTAAGTAATATGAATAATACTGCCAGCATCCCTAGTCCCATCCATATTTCAGCAAAGGGGAGAGTTTATTCAGCCTGTCACCACTTAATTAGCAAGTTACATTTGTCAGAAGTTACAGCCTTAAGTACGTATCATTGCATAAAGCAACTTACTGACCACGAGCTTTCTAGAGCCTAAACTTCTACTCAGATGTCTTCTAGCCTTGGAAGCATGAAAGGAATACAACCCTAGAAACAGGATCTACATGAACTTGAAACAGAAACTATAATTCTGAAAGAAGGGCTTTCCCAGCTCTTTCACGCAGGATTCTCATGTGTAAAGCAATGACAATTTCATTGCCGTGCTTACTAATTAAAAAAACATTATAAGTTAGCGCAAGATGTGGCACCAAGTGCTCAAGGAGGATGCTCAACTGGAGAATAACATTTAGAGATTCGACTCTGTGTCCAGGTTATTCTAGTTTTTGAGGAGGGGCAAGATGCAAATACAAAAGCCTGTTTCCTCTAACATCTTACGTACCATAACACACAGACAGACTTTTCCTGCTTGGGCGTTTCCTCCATTCAGGGAAGCAGATGAGAATTGCAAACATTTGTGGGACAGAAGCAAGGAACCACACCCTTTCTGAGCACTGCCCTCCACTCCTCGCACCCTTGGAAACAGTTCCTTATAAAAGCTAAATCACAAATTGCCATTTTGGTTAGAGGACAGTATTTATTTTTGCACTATACTCATTTGGGAGAGAGCAGGCTTCCTGTCATCTTGCATGAAATGATGTCTTTGAGTAAAGTAAAACAAACTTTGGCCTTCTGATCCCATATGGAATATTGCAACTTCTTACTAAAGCATTTACCTTCCATGGAGATGCTATAAGCACCAAGCTATCAGTATCATTCCATTCCAAGGCTTTACATTTTGCTTATAAATGCCTGCAATTGCAATGCCAATACAGACCAGCTGCATTTTTATCCATAAAATTCAAACCCTGGCCCAAAGAAATCTACAGAAGACTACTTCAAATGGCAGTCTATGTTAACAGGCCATTAAGTGCCCACCAGCAGCAAACCTGCTATGGCTGTAACAATAAAAAGAAAACACTGCAGCAGACCCTTAAGAAAACGTTTGAAAGCACTGCAGTAGGCTTGCAGGTGACTGTCATACCTGGGAGAAAGCTTAAGGATTGGCGTCTGAGATTCAAGGATAGGAGGGACAACACATCATTCTCCTTTACAGAAAATTAACTCCTTTACAGAAAATTAACACCATCTCTACCCATGCCAAGTAATAAAAAAAAACTATCTACAGAAAGTGGATCTGTCTTGCCAAAATCCACAGTAGAAAAAAAAAATCAGCCTGCTTCTCAGAATTACAGAAAATGGAACCAACAGGAACCTCAAAAGGATATTTTGACAAGTCCCTGCCTTGAATGACATTCCAAAATTAATCTGTGCAAACAGCCATGCCATGGACACTAGATTACAACATGGCTGAGTAAATGAGCTAGACTTCCAGAAAAAGCTGTTTGTATGTAAATATTTTAGTAATAACTTTAGCAATAAAATACTACACTGCCAAATTTAGAATCCACATGATAAGAAATATACACATATACATAATCTAAATATATATATATTTTCTTACAGAAATGCAGAGCAAAACCAAACCAGGGCCTGAATAATCTATCATACGTGCCACCATGACAGCATGACTTATATTACACAGTTGATGGGTTGCTCAGATCCCTGAGGTCTATCACCAGAATTGCTACAGGTTTTATTTACCACAATTTTAACCAAAAACTGACTTAAATCATGTTACATCTTCTCAGCTGAAGGGGGAAGAAAAAACAATACCAAAAAAACCAGACAGATAACCCCGCAGCCCTGTAAGACACAGAAAGGCACCTGCTTATATTGTTAAGTGTTAGTTGCACTTACATGTACCTACAGCATCCTAAGTGTACTTAAGCAATCAAGTTATAAAAAGACCACGAACTACAGAATTGCTGGCATTCAAAAGATAAGTCTAATCTACCTAAGAATTAACTAAAATGACATGTGCAGCTGTAAATCAGTAAGTGTGCAAAACTACCCAGTTTTGCATAAAGTGCTAAACGTACCCCCATTTTGCACCTGTTAGCATTATACAAGTTTGTTAAGCTTGGAAATATGATGTGAGAAGATGATCTTAAGGATATTCCCTGTCTATCTCACCTTTCCTTCTCCTTCCCCATATCATCTGCTGTCCTTTAAACTATGTTTTTAAACTACACATAGGTCTTTTCAGGAACTGTAGTTCAGAAGAATATTTCAAGTATAGCTACTTTCCATGTAAACTAAAGGACACTATGGGTTCAACTTTCACAAGTTCCAAACACTTCCAGCTTCTGCTAATTCACCTGGACTTGTAATTATTTCAGTCTGCTCAGTACCTCTGAAAAAGTCAAGCTGTTTCCTGTTACTCATTTAACTCTTATTTAAGCAGTGATGAAATTCATCCTATAGCTTCTCCAGATTAAAGTCTAAACAACAAGCAATTACAGAAAAGCAGAGTAATACATTATCCAATCATTTAGGCTCACAAAACCAAGTCCTACCATATCTATCCATATATATCCGTTATATGAATCATACACAGATCTTTAACACTTGAAGTACTGAATTCAAGTTCTTATAATACAGCAGTTTGACTTGCAGGCATTGTGCAATAAACTTAAAAGTATACGGTGGGTCTCTTCTTTACTCTGTATTTCAGTGATCCATACCGTATCTGAGGGAAAAAAAAAAAAAGTAGAACTTAAAAGAGTTAAGGTCACTTCAGACAGACATATTTACCTTTCTACTACTCCAGTATAGTGTCATTAAGCATGCTTCGGACACTCCACAGAGTCAGGCAGATGATCTGCCTCTGACTGAATGACAGACATTTTCAACAGAATTAGGCAAGAAGCTGTTCCCAGAGTTATTTCCCAAACTTGATGAGATTCCATAGATATTTATCCTGAAGCGTCCTTAAGTTTGTGATACGCAAATACAAAGCTCTTTGAATCCCACATACATATCTTCTCTTTGTGGGTTACAAGTCCAAGCAGGCCATATGCCTACGCCAACTAATAATTGTGAATTATCTTAGACCATTAAAACAGCAGATACTTAATATGCGCAATCAAGACACTACTGCAGGTGACAACACCATTATCTACACTCCTTTCAAGGTACTCCATTTCTGGAACTTGGGATTGGTGGTGTCAGCATTAAGATTACAAGCATCCCCCTTCCCTTGCATAGTTCATTTCATTCCTGCATAATTTCATTAAGCACCCCAAAGTACAAAATCTTCAAGCCTAGATAGTGTTATCACACACACTTCCTTCTCCATTTCACATTCATTAACACAGATAAACCCTCTAAGATTCAAGTTAAATTCTGACATTATTAAAAATGCTAAGGTACATCTTTAAAAGTAAACTCTTAAGAAAAATTATACTTGCCTCTTTACGGCCTTTAATAGTTTTCACAGATTTCATGCTCTGCGTTCTTCGAAGGCCTCTCTGAGCAAACATTTCATCCTCGGAATGTGTCCCCTCCACCTCTTCATCTGTTTTATCATCTCCAGGATTTTTTTCCATTGGAATTTTGTAACCTTTAAAAAGCAGTTGTACAAAAACTTTAATAAAAAGTTCCTGTAACTTTTCTATTTCTAAGAGAGCAGTACACGCATCCATCTAAAGGACACGTCACTCTTCCTGATGCTTCAAACCAACAAGGCATCTAGTGATCTGCCAGGAGCAGCACACTGCCATTTGTGAGAAACAAGCCAGTTCATTCCACGGGTGCGTAATGCAGCAGTCCCTTAACTACAAAAGGGAAACCATCACTTTGGCACCATATTCTGCTTTACAATGAACTACAAAAAAAATCACTGGCCTTCTTGAGAAGTACTTAAGATTTCTGGCGACACTGCTGTTTGGAGGCTATTCTAGGGGAAAAACAACAACAACAACAACAACAACATTTGCAGATGGATGAAAACCCTTCTTCTGACCCCCTGACTATATTTTATTTTATGTGTCCCTTACAGTTTCCCACAACCACTACTCAATGTGCTGAGTTACACTGATGCCAAGCCCAAGCATCTGGACAAAAATAACCTCCTCACATTCAATGTAATCTGTTGTAAAAAGAATACCTACTTTTACACTGAAGGCTACTAAATGGGACATGACTCTCCACCAGCCCTATTATGAACTATGAAATTACTGTGTACTTATAATTAAGTACAGGCAGATGTAGAGAAATAAACCAGTTTATACCTTTTACAATCTATGTTGCATTTTAAATTTCACTTTATGTGTTTACTTGGTTATTCCTTCCTTCAGTGTTTGTTTTACTATCTCATCGCGAAGAACACGCCAGGTTTCCAGCTGCCCAGTTTATTCCCAGTCCTCCCTCCTCACTGCCACTCCCATTAGAAGTTCTATACTGGTCTTCCATTCTCAGAGGACTCCCCCCCCCCCAAAGAACAGATTTGCTGATGTATCTTAGCAGGAGCCATGAAGTTTCATGTTTCCTTAGAAGAATGTTTAGTTTTTGCAATCTGGGATTAATACAAAAGACTCAGTTCAGGGCAAATTCAAAGCAGCCTTCAAAACAAAGACAGAATTCTGAGTCTTGTCTTATTTCTCACTTAGACATCACTTACACATCTTTTAACTGCACTTTTTGACTTTGTTTGAGTGACCTGTCTTTAACCCCAGAAGAGACATTAAGATGAAAAGTGGCAAGTGTAAAAACAAAAGTAAGAATGTTATGTTCCTCGTGATTTACTTCTCAGCTCTATATAAAATCGATCAATACCAAATAACTTTTCTTCACCCAGCCTTCTCGTCCCTCCTCAAACAAATCCTAGTCTTTCATTTCTCCAATTCCCTGCCCCACAGAATCAAGTCCTACTCTTTCACTTCTCATATTTACTGCCAGAGTTCAGTTCACACTTACTAGAAATTAACATCTAAAACTAATTTTACATTACTATCTTTCTTCATGCTTGCATCTCTCTATGCATGTTAAATACCAAAGTTTATTTTAGACGTATCCAATGTGAGTTATTAAAGGTTGCTTAAATCCTGCAAAACTAGGACCAAGGTTATTAACAAACATTTTCACTAGAGGGAGCAAACTGCTTAAAAACATGTGCTGGAAAGATTAGGGTCTGAAAAACAAGACTCCTCGTCACAAACATGTAAAGCTCCCAGACATAGTCTGGTCAAGCTCTGGGCAAGCTCTACTTTTGAAGGCCATTGCAGAACCTACAAGATGGAACACCTAGGGACATCTTTTGGACACTAAACCCAACCAATAACCATTTCATCTGAAAACAATGCTTCTTTAAACAGTTTTTTTCTTTTCTTTTGGTCATTTCATTTTTTCTTGAACTTAGAATCAAGCCCTGCCCCTCCTGCCATTCTCGAATCAACCTGTCACTGCCTCCAGTACATTTTCAATTAACCTTCTCTTAAACATGGAAGCTTTCAATCATATCTGTTATGTATAGTTATTTACTAGGGATGTTTGCGATGGCAGGAATACTTATGTGTAATTCTAACACCCCATCTGATTCATCAAAATGACATTTGCCTTTTTCACAACAGTCACCCCATGATCAGGGTCCTTCTACAAATGGGTCTTTTCAACTGGCTTGTACAGAAAGCCCCTGCGCACATTACAAAAAAAATAACATTCTGCTACATAGCATTTCCAACTCCACCAGTGGTTGTGTTTTTTTAATCCCTAATTTAAAGAAGCTTCAAAGAAAAATGGAAAGGTATACACTAGATTTCGGTCCAGGAGTAGAAATAGTTAAAGTATCTCTAAGAAAACATTTTGACATGTGAGACAATGTCAGAGTCGGTGATTATTTACACGGTATAACCTGTACTTGAGTAGTTTTTACTGAAAATTGAATTTTCAGCATTTTCAAGCTGCTTCAGAGAAATAACTGATGGTCTGTTACTGAGGAACAGCTCATGCACAACAGCTGCAGTGACATCATCCCTAACGCAACTCTTGGTGAATTCACGGGCTTTTTCCCTGGCCAGTACTTTACACTGACTTGCACGGAATACCTTCTGGGCTCAATTAGCAATTCAGCACAGAGTCATTCAGGTGGCCATTTATTCCTCAAGAAACACTGAGCTTCCATGTGATTCCTGGAATGCCTTGTAGCCCATAGCCACCACTTCTCCCCAAAACGGAGCGGTGAGAAGTAAGGACAAACTTACGGGGAAGGCCAAAAGAAAGCAGAACAGAGCTATTTCTTTAGTGAGAAATATCAACCACTTTACGTCGTAGCCTCTCCATTTAAGAAGATATGGTTAACAGTATTCCACAGAAGTCTTTCTTCAAGCAGCACAGGCTGAAGAAAAATCTCTGCAAAAGCAAGATGGTCACTGCACACCATCTTTTGAGTGTCAACGTGCATTAGTATGTTATGGCAATTTAATGCCTTCATTATTCCTATCACCACACGTGATTTTACATTTTGACCCAACAAAGATTGCAGACCTGCTGAATTCATTGCCACTGATTTTCTCTTCCTAATTATGGAATTCCATAAATTTTAATGTTTAACTTGTTTAACTTTTTGTCCCTTTGTCACAGAAACACTACACAATCACTTTTTTTTTTTTTTTTTTTTTTAACTTCCAATTACGCTTTACTTTGGCCAATTTTTGTTGCTAACTGACAGAGACAGGAGGAACCACTAAACTGTTAGTGGTTCCAAAAAAATTGCGCTAGGGGGACAGGGTGCAGCATTTGTTAACATTGCAATATGCTCAAGCCAATTCCATTCAAATATTCTAAATGGGGTAAATTACTCCTTTCTGGTTTTTGTCTTCTATGTATTGTTTATTAGCTGGAAAATGGAATTCCTTTATTTTAGAGTGATACTTACCTGGAGGTTCGTTTGCAGAGGCTCTGGTTTTCTTTTTTGTGTCTGGTAATGTCTGATAGGGCCTCTGTCCTACTGGCTCATCTCCTTGTATAGTAGTCAAATCATGCATACTGAAACTTCTCAGTTTCTCAGTTATCGCACCCTGACTCTGAAATACAACAACAATGTCTTTGAAAACAAAGCAGAGGTTTTAATTTTGATGTTCAAGTTGGCTTGACGATGGTTAAGTCCATGTTTCCTTGTTATACTACAAAATTCACTAACATAAGCAAGCAATAAATTTACATTTGCTTTAAGTATTGCTTTTACCCAAATTTAACTATATGTTAATTCTAGAGGAAAAACTTACAGATAAGCTAGCTGTTTCATTACAGACGTCTCATCTCATTCCCTTACTCTGAACAAATAAAGGCTTTTTGGGTGAGGGGAAGTGTTTGACAGAACAAAAACCATCAGAAATGCTCAATTTGCTTCAAACGTGATATTTCTCTCGCAGTGTTAGGTAGCATGACAGTGGCTTTAACACTTCCATTTTAAGAAGTGCTGTTGAAAACAAAGACTTCAGATATTTTCTATTTTACTCTCCCCAGATTTTAATATGCATAGGGGAAAAAAGGGTTAAAAATACACTCTGAAACAGTAACTCAAGTAACTGAGAAACTGGCAGCACTACAAAAGCTCTAGGTCACAGAAACCTGAAACCACAAACCAGAGATCCTGCCTGGACTACAGACTAGTAGGTTCTCTTACTGGTGCATCTTTACTGACATAATACTAACCCAACATCCAATACTACATTCAAGGATAGTTTAACGCATCTAAGCATTACTATTTCTTCTAATCTTTTTGTTAACATCTTTTTTACATGGGAGATAAAGAAAGTTCCCCTTTGGAAAGGAAGGTCATCAAGCAGCTCTTTCATCTTACATCATACAATCTTATTATAGCATTAAAGATTAATTTAAGCATGTAAGTAACTAAGACAGACACATTACTTAGTATCATGTTAAAACAACATTTAATTCTTGGGCATATGAAGCCAAAAAAAAAAAACAACACACTTTCAGAGGATGGTTGACCAACCTGTGCATGAATCCCATCTTGAGCAAGATTTTATTTTGTTCTTGCAAATCAAGATTTTGAGTAGAAATCCTCATTTGAGTGCTATGTTAGGTATCGGTAGCATGTACTTGGATACAGTTCCACACACCTTTCTCAGCAACAGCATAAAGCAGGTCTTGCACCGCTAGCCCCAGCCATTTGTTCCCACTCTCATGCCAACAACTGTTTGCAGATGGTAGCCCAGTGCGTTAGATTATTTCATGTTAAAAATAACCACATAGAGTGAAGAGGGTGCAGCGATACTCCTCAAACTGGCACGGCCACCAAAGCTTAGGGGGGAGGCAGGAGGGGGTAAGGATGTGGCTGAAACCTGATACTCATTTTCTAACAACTACTCACTAGTACAACACGTAAAACTGAATGCCCTACGCATGCAAAAATAATCTAATTTAATTCTTACAACAGCACACATACCCCACAATTAAACAATAAAAGAAAGGAGCTCTTATGAGGGAAGCAGAAGCCTTTGCTTTTTTTTGCTCTTCCTACTGACAGTTCTCAAGAACACAGATATAGCTGCTTGCCTTTAAGTTAAAACGCACCACTGTACAGTCTGTAGACACGGTAGGGTCTGCGTATAAATTACATACTCTAAAGTTACTTTTATTTCCTAAAAGGACTCGTTTAAGGCAGGTCTGTCACTACAACAGGAATCCTGCCCTTCCACTGTCCCAGTTCTTGTATCAGGAAGTATTTGCACAGTAAAGTGACTCACAAACCAGCTGTGTTTGAGGGCTGACAGGCAGCTGCAAGGACACTAGAGAAACAGAGAGAAACGGAGAGACAGGGCTGCTTTTTTGACAGCAAGGACAGCCTTCATTATCTGCTGCAACACACAAGCCAGTCGATCAGAGTACGTCCATTGCCTGACCAGATGCAACTCGGCTCCAGCCTCGATCACTGAACACTGATGAATGCATGAAATGAACCCAGTCAGTTCTCAGCAGAATCCGTATGAATTCAGCACGACTCCGCTCACTTTAAATCTGGCCAGAGTCTACTGTAACATCAGGACAAAGTCTTGATTTGGCCCTAAGCAGTATAGGAAGGCACACTTGCTTAAAAGTTGCACAGTGAGTTCACTGATCATGCCACGTACTACAAGGCAATCATTTTGAAATTGTACAGGGTAACACAATTAAGATTATAGTAATTAACATGCTAGGAATTCAAATTACAAGCCTGTATTTCTTATTCTGCGTTGGAGACGCAGAGGACTAGATCCTAACTGTGAACATTGGACCTTATTTTTCAATGCGTATTTGGATACAGAATTGTGTTCTTCAAAGTGGGAGAAAGGTCAACCAACGTGCCCTAAAATAACAATGAGCAAGCACTAAGTACTTTGGAAGGATGTCAGGGAAAAAGAAGAGAAGCAGCAGAAGTGCCTAAGTTAGAGGAGAAACGGAGGCTGCAGAACCAGCACCGTGCTGCAGTCATGCTCACACCATGGCATCTTCAGCAGATGCTTCCTACAGCCCCACCAGTCTCCTTCTGCTGGGAAGCAGTTTCCATCTCACCCCTAGGAAGGTCCAATTCAGCCAAATCAGGATCAGTTTGATATCACCACACAGACAAAGAGGACAAATTTCAAGGGGAGAGGGTGTGGGTGTGTGCACTGTTGTGCTATGTTCTTTATGTTTAACTTTTTTGGACTGTTGTGCTGTGTTCTTTATTAAATACTAATACAGATCTCAAGTTTTAAGAAGCTTCTTCCATCCTCCATGCCCAAAGGAACATTCTCATTTAGAACTGTATTATGCTAAGACCTTTGATACCTTGCCTAGAAAATTCAGATAATTAGTGGCCACAGCAGTCCAGTCGCACATGGGGAATCTCCTGACTCCAGTGCTCATTTTTACAGCTTTTTTTTTTTTTTTTTGAATGTTGGAGATTTGAACTGTGAAGTTTGTGTAGACTTAAAATGCAGGCCTTAAAAATGAGTCCGCTTATTTATTCTCCAGTTTTTCCTAAAACATACTAAGCCTTCTTCAGAGACCGCATTCATTACCAGTGATACATCTGAAGCACCAATTAAAGTTGTAATGGGTTTCTAAATCCAGTTTTTGACAAAGATAGCCTACTAAAGGGACCGCTTTGAGACGAGCTGGATTCTAGCAAGCTATTAGTATGTAGTCACAGCAGCTGACCCTTGTCTATGAAATGCCCTTCTCAACTTTGCTATTAGGCTTGTATTTTTATAATCTATATACTTAACCCAGGGAAGTTGCTGTAAGCAGACACCACACAGTATGTCTGCCTCGGGGACTATTTTTTGTTGTTTAAATTGGACTTGTGCTCCCTCAGTGGTCAGGATCACTGAACAAAGCTGCTTGGCTTCACGGGACAAGTGCTGAATGGCCTCAGCATTCACAGAACTGCCTGGAGTGCCGTGACTGCAAAGCCGCGGTGTGCAGCACCCACATTCCCAGCTGTTCTCTCCCCACTCCGATCCGGGCTGCCAGGGAAGGACTTCTGCTCCCTCTCAAGCTGCAGAGGGACTGCTGGCCCACGACTGACCTCTGCAGTGTGCCAGGGAGTCCCAGCACGGAGGAGGGATGAAAGCAGTATGGCTGGAGAGCTGAGCTGCTAATAGTGATACTGGCTGCGTGCCACAGCTGGCTGCAGGGCACCTTCCTCTGTCATGCACTACGCAGGAAGGAGGGGAAGGTTCAGCAAGGCTATTAGAAGAGCATTAAAACAGCAAAGAGGTAGCAGATTCAGGATGACTAAGAGTCATGCAGAAATACAGCCGTCAAAATAAGAATTATTTTCAAGTAATTTACATGTGAACAATATTTGTGTGACCTTTTTAGAAAGTACAGTGTGTTTCAGAGCATAATGAGTAGCCATCCTGCTGGTAGTGATAGAAAAAAAACAGTGCTCCCCAGTAGTTTGCAAAGCCCAAATTTATGTGTTGGCAGAAATTGCAGCGTACAGTTAAGCTGCATCTCTGAAGATCTGGAAAGCAGATGCATCAAAATACAAGACATATTGGTGGAACTGAGCATTGTGACAATTTCCAAAACCCCCTATAAAACTGAGCTGGAAGAGCTCCACCAGCTTTCATATCATTAAATGCATCTTGTAGCTGATTCTTTCATACCTTCATTTTTCTTAATTAGTACACTGCAAAAAGTTAGCCTGGAGTGTGCTTCATCTTTAAGTACCCTGAAATTTGTATTTTTCAAAGATTTTTATTCTAAAATTAACATGACAGTAACACAATTGACTTTCTAATGTATGCTATTTAGCCGGTTTTGAAACACTGAATTTCAACTGGTGTAGATTAACCAACACATTAAGGAAAAAGTAGCTTTACGATCAAATTGTGTTGTCTGGACACAAATGTTATGTGAACAGAGGCTAACTAGCAGCAGCTAAAAATATCAGTATAGGAATGTAAAGTCTAAGCCACAGCTCCTGCCAATTATATTTCAACTTTACAGCTGAGCACTCTTGAATCTATGTCAAATTTCAGTAGACTGACCTGTCTGCTTCAGCCTTCCCTACATAGCCAACTAGCCTTTCAATGCTAATCCCATTTTCCTTTGTCAGCCCTTGGAGAAGCCACTCTTTCCCACTTTTGTTCTTGAAAATATTCCAGATTTTCTAAGCGATTTTACTGAAGTCCAGGCAAATTTACTGAAGTCAGAGAACATAGAGATCCTAGAGTCATTTACTTGAATGCTTTAGTGAGCAGAAGTTTTCTTTGGACCTCTTCTCGTCTTTAACCTCCTACATTCTCTACTCCTAATTTAAGATCCAATGTGTCAGAATAAGCATGCTTGGTCTATTAAAAAAAAGTGATGATGAATGTGTCTCCTTCCCATCAAAACTGATCTCACTAATAGCATTCCATTCCTGAAATACTATAGCATGCTCTACCAGCTCATGCTGAAGGGATAATCTTTTCACCTGCTGGAGGCAGCAGTCAACTCCTGAAAAACAGGGAACAAAAATCAAGAACACGTGCATTGTCTCCATTTGCTTGCACAGAGCAGGCACTCCCAGCTTTTTGGAATGAGAAACTGAAAAGAGGTTTAACATGCCAAAATAAAGATTTTCAAAGAGTCACTTCTTTCAGTGTTTAAATTATGTCTATTTTAGGTCTCTGGTACTGTAGTAGTTGTTTTAACCAAGCATCTCATCTGCACCAAAATAATTCTGTACAAATATTCATGAGCGTGTTAAGCAAGTTTTAAGAAAATAGAGCAGGCATCCTGCCAGTCACAGCTGAATAGCTACAAAATCCAAACATGGATGACATTTAGGCAAAAGTTATTCATACTTCAGAAGAAACTGGGAGGAGATATTTGCATTATTTATTTCACAATGTATCTGTAGCACTCTAAGAATTAACAAGGACATATTCTACCTTAGCCAGCCAGCCAGACAGAGCCTAAGTATCATTACAGCACGCATTGGAGTAAGTTATGATTGCTGTTTGGCAGAGAATTTACCTTCTTGGCATGTTTAAATAGCATAGTTCTTAAATTTTCCCCAGAGTACTTTGAGGTTGGTTTTGCTGTTTGTTTTTTTTTTGCTTTTAAATAACCTACTTTCGCTCTACTTCTAGAGGAATTATAGTATCCAATGTAGAATGAAATGGAGTATACTTCATGCCTCAAAGTAACGCTAAGAATTTGAACAATAAAAAAAGGAGCCAGCAATCAAATTGAACCACGTTTTCAGTATTTCAGGCTCATTGTGCCCATATTTTAAAACAATGTGTTGTGTTTTTCTTTTTAAACTACTGTCCACATACATCTTAAAAAAAATAAAGTGAACGAAGAAGATACAGGGGCTTTCTCCAAACCTTTTTAAGATAGTATTTGAAAATGCATTTTTAACAAGTGAGTTTGATTTATTAACTAAGTTTACAGATGAGCACAGAAATTTAAGTTAAACGCTAGCTGTATTTCCTTAAACGTCACAGCTTGGGATCTCTACAGTGCTTTCTGCTATCTACTGACAGTTTTCAGTCCTGCTACTACAAACACAGCAGTTCCATTTATTCATTAGAGGAAATTAATCCTGATAGTCTCAAGATTATCATTTAGCTAGGATATACACAACTTACTTTCCATACCTCTGTGTTTTGCTTTAATTGAGTATTAAGTAGGATACCCAAACACTTTTATGATTGTACAATACACGCTGCCAAAATAATCATCATGCTAGTCAGTTCTACTCCCTGCTGTTGGGCCACAAGTTGCTCAGAAGCTTACTTAAGCACTTATTTTGTTTTCCTAGACCCAGAACCCTTCGAAATTCAACTGAATGTTATGAGTTTTGTACAAACTTGGATCTGTAACAACCACAGTGTACTTCATGATTTAATGGAAATTAGACAACAAAGCAAGAGTATGCTAAGCAGTAATATGCAAGCTTATGCTTAGTGCATTAATTTACTAATTCAATCAGCTAGCTGCAAACAAGTTAATTGTGTCAAGATAACTTATCTGTAGTAGTAATCTATCATGCCTTATTTCATATATGCGGTTACCTCAAGTTGATTGGAGAAAAACAGCAGAAAGAAGCCAGAAATCCTTTAAACAGTTTGTTTATCAACAAGAAAGCACAACGGAGACAGAAAAGAAACAATGGTCATCTTTACCAAAAGCCTGCATAGAAAATTGCATGCTATCTTCTGAATTACAGTAATCTGATCCCCATCATTGAAAAGGTAACTACAAGCCATCCTAGACATAGTATGAGTACTACAGTGCTGCAACCCTTTCATTGTGTTCCAGGTTTTCAACACATTTGTTGAATTCATCTTTTTATTCAGGAATGGCAAATCCTGGTACCACCACACTGTTCAATAAGTATATCAAGGACAAAAGCAATTAACGTAAGCAAAAGGTTACCTTTACAGCTGCTGTCACTGCAGCAGTTGCTGCCAAATTCAAGCCTTGCCTTCCAAAATTCACCATGGTCTCATAGCCTCTTTCTTTGGCTTGTACGATGTACTCATCAATTTCCTAAAGCAAAACATAATTAAGTATTAAAAGACTGTGCGTATAGAAGGCATATTACCCACACGGTATTATTTTTCATCAATATGGGAATATAGAAGAGATCCAGAAAAAAATATTTAATGGAACAATTACTCTTGCCTTTGTATACTAGTCTTTCATTCACTTCCACTCTCTCAATCTAAAAAGGATTAAGTCTGACCAAACAAGAAGATAAAACAGATTAGTTTTGTCCAACTCAGAAACATTTGCAGCTACATAACAAGTTCCTAGCACAGAGAAAGCTTAAATTGCCAGACAAATGTTGTTCAAGAAAAAAAAAAGAAAAAAAGTGCTTCAGAGGCCAGAACTTTGGCACAGTTAAGTATCAAGGACAATACAGACATGACACTTCTCTCTAGCTGTGGTAAATGCCTGGAGTTAGAGATAAAAACTTCAGTACAGTTCACAATAGCTAGCAAAACACAGAGAAAAATCCGTTTAGCTTATGTAGTTGGAAACTGTTCGCAATTCAACCTTCAGACAGTCAAAATGATTGCTCAAATCAGTACCAATTGTGTCAGCTACCTGTTTTTACCTAATATTGGTCAAGCCCTGACCCTTATTAATAAATACCATGTTCTGTACTGTGACGTTTATCAGCAGTAGTCTTCACACCTTTGCTAATTGCTCTTTCTACACACATGAAGCAATACTGAAAAACAACTATGCAGATGTGTCATATTTTGGCTAAAGCTAACTATCCTGTAGCCATTCTCTGTTTGAGTATTTTCTGTTGCAGATGGGTCCTCCCTTATTCTTCAGTCGCATCGCATCCTTTCACTTTGCACACCAAAGTCACCAACATCATTTATCCTGGGAAGTTACGTTATTTAGGTATGCTAGAAAAAAATGGTGATACGAAGAGCCATTGCTAAAACTGTACTCGTACTCAGCTTCTGCATAGGGAGTACTGCACATGCTCTTCCAGCAGAAACATTTAACTGCATTACTTCCACTTAGCTGGGCTCCCCAATGTGCGCTGGGTAGATCAGGGAACACTATGCTGTCATCTCATGTCAATAGAAAGTCACAGACTGTCTGCTCATGCAAGTTGAACAGAGGCATATATATGGACATTCATATGCACTTTTCTAGTCCAAGTTCACGCTGCCCTGCAAGCCAGTAACACACTGATCGTTTATCTAGCAATGGTTAGCATTTCAGCATATGGCATTTCCATATTAGGCATTAAAAATATGAGAAGTTTTTTCTTACCCTTTCTTTAGAAGAAAGAAGAGGGTGCAGAAATTTTCTGTAGATTAAACTTGCCCCTCTAGTATATGGGGAAAGAAGCCAAATAACAAAAGCTATCTTCAGTTCATAGTACAGTGGAAACCTAAAGGCAAGCCAAAAGTTGCATGAAATCAACACCAGGAATAAGAAGACATGTACTAATTAAATCAACAAATCTCTTCAAAAAAAAAATATATATATATATTAATATAAAGGATTCCTCACATATATTAAGCTATATTAAATAAATTAAACAAATTAGACCTATGGATTTAGTTTATGAAATATACTGTTATCTGCACAACATGGAAAAATATCTGCTTTGCATAACACCATCATAAACAGAATTATCTTCTTCTACACTTCTAAGAGCTTCCTTCCCCTCCTAAGCTTCTTCAGCAAAGGTAGAAATTCCATAGTCACTACTTCAAGCAACAGCACACAGCAAGCTTTGAAGCAGATGTTGTTCTTCATACACACTCTGAAATCTTCTACTGAGAAAGAAAAAAAAAAAACCTATCTACAAGTATGACTTCTTTATAAAATTATATCAGTACAAATCAAAGAACATATGAAACAAATATAGTTACATCCAGAGTTCATAAAAAGCAGGCTCTTACCAAGAGACTGTTAAGTCTGTTATTGTCTCAGTAACTGTATAAAGAGCAAACACAATCCAATACATCATCCAGCGAACCTGAAAATTAAAATACTATCATCAGTAAGAGTTATTATTTCACCTTAGAATACACAATGCACTTTACAGTCCATTGGTTCAAAGATATCAAAGCAAGAATTTCATCAGCGTCTTGGTCTGCATCAAATTGGTTTCAAGAGAAATCACAGAAAGGTCCTAAGGGTTTTCTGTTCCTAAGAACTGGTGGCAGCATCAATGAGCTGAGTGAAATGCCTGGATCTCCAGGGTCACAGCCTCACCCAGGATGACTTCACAGATTTGATTCTGCTGCTAGAAAGCTTTAATAATGACAACAAAACATTGTAAATAGTCAGTAGATTATCATAAGCGTGAAGTGCAACTCCCAGTGTAGCACTGAAGCATATTTCACTCTTCAACATTCATCCATGTGTTTCCAGAACACACACACACAAAAAAGAAAAAAACAGCATCAGTAACTCAGATAGCCCTTGCTTTCAGTGTACCACATCCATTATCCAGCTAATTCAGCTATATTTTGAAATTAGGCTCTACATGTGTGCTTGGCATTATGGTGCTGACACTGGGACAAGGCAAGACAAAAGCCTTTTCATGGAACTTTAGTTCTATTCACATGCCAAGAACCACAAAATTCTTGTTAACAAAAGAACTTACATCTAAGCATCTTAATGCTTCAGGGTTGTTTTTTTTTTTTTTTTTTTATTTGCTGGGGGGTGCTTGTTTTTTCTTTTTTTTTTTTTTTTTTTTTTTATGAAGACTATACACCACTGTTTGAAAATCAGGCAATGGTCTTAAAAGCAGAATTAAAATTTGTATTTTAATAGCCAGTTGATTAAGCCTCTTATTTTCTCGAACATTGTTTCAAATCTTGTTTTCTGAACTGACTACGTATTTCAGAACAAATATTATAGTAGTTCCGTGCATTTGTCTTTTCTAAAATATCGGTAACCACAAAAATGTATTTGCAAGACAGATCCGTGCAAAGCACCACCGTGTATTCAGTTGCTACTAACTGAACACCCACACGTTCTTTAAATTCTAATGTTATCTATGCTTAAAACAAATGAAAAAGGAACAAGCAGAAAGGAAAAAGAAAAGCAACTCCTGCAAACAGATGCAATAACTTCCTTTCTTTGGCTATATACAGATTGCTAATTCTTCTGGTATGCCCGCAAAGCATTGACCACCAAATTTGCGGGACACTAACTGAAGTCTTAAATTAACGTTACCCTCTTTCAAAAGGGAGGAATATAGATAAGATTCCCCACAGAGGATGTGGCTCAGATTTAATCTATACTTCTAAGACTTTTTTGTATGTGTGGTGAACTGAAGTCCAAACCTAACACGACACTCCTGCTTATTTCATAGCTGCGCATTAAGCTTTCAAACTGCTTCCTTTGTCATGAGACCCGTTTATCTTCAATAGTTTTCTGCATTTCAATTTGAAAAGAAACCCAGTCATGTGATGACATTCTTCATTTCAATCTCTCAGAGGATTTAGATATTTCAGGCTTGAATAAGCTAAGGCAAAAGTACCCAACAGCTGAAGTCATCTCTGACAGGCCATGTGACATTCAGACTGGTGACCCTCCCATGAACCAGAGTCAACACCTGAAATAAAAATGAAGTTAACACCCACACTTGCCCCATCATCTTAAACGTGTGAAACTGCATGTTTAAAATGCCCTGAAACACTGACCTTTTTCAAAATGTTCTACCCAAGGTATTAAATCTTAAATCTGTTTATCCAATTACGAACAACACTGGACGTGGAGTTTCTCTGGGGATGCTACGAACAGTACCAAACACAGCAGAAGGGCACGTGACATCTGCCAGGAGTCCTGCTCACGTCTGGGCACAGCCTCTCAAAAACACAGGGCAAATCATACCCTAGTACAACTAGTGCATTAGGTAACAAAAGTATCCCTGACAAGTGAACGCAAGTGACTTACAGTGGTTTTCATACCAGAAAAATTAGGGGGAAAAAAAAACAGAAGGCCTCTGTAAATATTTTGACACTGCCCAGAAGACCATCAGCTGCTCTACTCTTAAAGACAAAGTTAAAGAAGCTTTGATCAGATTTCGCTTTTTATGTTAAAAGGGTGATTATAGATTTATTTTGCTGGGTGTTTTCCTATCAAGTGTTAAGCTCATCTTTGCTGGCTTTGGCTGAATCACAGTCTTTCAAGTCAGGATTTTGAAGCCAAGAATTGAGAACACTGGACGGTCGACTTCTATACTACATTTCAGATCCTTACTGCAGGCACTTTGGTGTAACACAGTGAAAAGATTCCTCAAAGATTTTAGTCGACTCCATTAAACCCAGGGTAATTAAAAGAACAAATAAATCTCCTCAAAGGAGCAAATCCTAACTTCTAGAACTAAAAGTACAGACGTCTTAAATTATCAAACATGGAAGCAATAAAAGCTCAATTTTTAAGAAATTTCTGTGAACATTCTTTTGCATCATGACAGCAAATATATATATACATCACATCAAGATTCCTTTTTTTATTGTTGTTAACCAGTGGAAGCAGTGGCTAAGTCCCAAATTTCACCCTGTTATAAAGCTCTTGCAATCCTGCAAACAAAAACAGATGGTCCTGAGCCACACACAGCCCTGGAAAGGAAGTTGGGCTTGGGCCAGCACATAACTGGCAGCGGAGCTGTGCCATTTGGAAGGCTGCAGTAACCTATACCCTCTCCAGAGAAAATGATCCAGCTGGGAAGACGAGACATTGATCGTTCTAAGATCTATCAGGACACTTAACCTAACCAGCAACGCTGTGGTAATTCACTGAGCAATCACTGTCACTCCCTGCCTATAAAAAAAATCACAGTGTTACGCTAAAAAATAAAGAGGGCTTAGAAACAATGCGATGCTTTTCATTCATCTCAGCCCAATGAACATTTTGTATGCAACTGCAGATGCAGGGACTGGTCAAAGACCACAGGTCACTGGAAGGTATTGTTTTCAAATTGGATGAGAAAACGCAGCTGGAAAAACACAGTTCCAGGTCCTCCTAGCAGTCTTGTTGAAACAACAGACATCTCAAAAAAAAAAAAAAAGCTAAGTCACAGTTAACTGTTCTGATTATTTGAGTTAAAATCTCAGCATTCTAGGGACATTTAATTTTTTGAATATGTACTGTTAGAGTGAACAGAAACCTCAAAGTGATAGCTTGTATTAGAGTTCAAAACTGGTATCTTCCACTAACCCTGCAAATCCCTTTTGAGGGATCAGGGAGGAAAACAGGATTTTAAGCTCTTTGCATTTATACACTTTCCTGGCAGGGTAAGGCAAACACAATACAGAGTAAATTCTCTTCTTATTTTCAATGATTTTTCCTCTCGGAAGCTTACCTGTGGCAGACAGTAGCCCTATGTGCACAAATAAGGTTTAATCAGCTTGCGCACAAAAAAGCAGAAGCATGTATGAACATGATGCTCACTTCAGAGCCTTGATGGAGTGGCCTGGCTAAATGCAAGAGATATAAGAGGACGAACAGCATCTACTGTGTGCTGCTACTGCAACAAGTACAGAGCAGCAACATTATGTCCCCAGACAGCAGCATTAGGTCACAGCTGTAACTGCCAAATTAATATAACTGATGGCATTGCCTCCCTGTCTTAAGTCAAGGAGCCGAGTTAAATATGAAGGGAAAAAAGAAGGTTCAGGTAAGAATACTTCCTAATTTTAGCTACTAATACTACTTCCTAATATTCAGCTACTAACCTGTAACAAAGTGACCAAGCTTGCAACTGCATGCCATTCTTGCATTAATCATCATTGTTCACATCCGAAAGTACTCAATTTAACAAATTAATTCTGACCTGCAAAAGTATCTTTCCCCATCTCACTCTGTATGTTCTGCTTCTTTCCTCCACATCATCTTATCTAAAGCTTTGAAGAACGATGGATTAACCAGAGCTACCCTTTTCTCAGATGGATTTTGAACCTCTTGTTGACCTCTATGCAATGAGGGTTAAAATGCTGCCACTGTTCACATCGCCAATGAGAACTGAATCTGTAATTGCTTATGCCACAGGTGTTGGCAGAATTAGAAAGCTTCCCCCTTCGCTGCCCAAAATTGCATTATTTGGGACATTCTACTGAAATACAGCTAACACTAAGGTTTATGTTTCAAAAACATCCTCTCAAATCTTTATACAGCACAGCATGTTGGATGCCTTTCCATACGGGAAGTCTGAGAAACCATTAACCATTATCATAGGGAATTAGAGCCATCTTCTTTGGCACTCCTAACAGAAATCACAGGACTAGCATCACACTCACACAGGTTTTATATCCAATACTGAGACAGTTGAAGTCACCTTTCATATATTCTACTGCACTGCATAATGAAAATGTCACTGCTATATTTAATTAAGCAATTAAAATGACTTACATATTCCTTCACGTTTTTTGTCTTCACAGCTTTGTATGAATAATATGCAGGATACAGCATCCCAAACACCAGCCTATTGGAAAATAAAAAAGAGTTTTCAGGATTTGTTATACCATACGTAGCAAAGGACTGGCAATGCACTGTTACTGTAAACTAACCAACTTAGAAAAACTCACATACTTTGAAATAAGAATCAGTGTTACAGGTTTCTTGGAAGAAGTTTAGCAATACACAGGAATGAAAGCAATACCAAAAGAAAGATCGTATGACCCCACAGACAGCAGTTTTCTAGGACTGCCTGTAGCAGATAATGCAGAACTAGCAGCTCTTCTGGTTTAGCTGCGAGCAAAACCAGTCGTGCCCATACCAAAAGATTGCTTCCATTTTAGCAGTGCACCCACACCTGAAAATCCTCTAACCATTACCATAGCAAATTAGAAGCATCTTCTTTTATCAGATAACAGGAGATTATTCAAAAACAATCGTAACACAACAAGAATAGTTAAGCAAATTCAGCTCCTTTTGCTAAAACACTGCAAAACCAACACATAGAAATGGAGGCACATGGGAATTAATCCAACTTTGCTCAGACAACCAATTATTGCTATAATTCATCAAACATAAGGTGCAGGGAGCAGGGTGGGAGCATGCCAACCAATCCATAGTGAGAGCAGCATCAGAAAAAAGATCTGCTCTAACAAGCTTTTGTTACAATACAGCATTTTCTAGGAAGAACTATCTTGGTCACAGCCCAGTGGCACTGTTCTTTATGATAAATGCCACAGCTGTGGTTGTTGCCTCCTTGCAGGAGGTCTTTGCTTTCATTTCACCAGTCTGTTACACTTTGTAAAGTCAGGCAACTGCCTGCCCTTAGCTCCAGCTGGCCTAAAGCAGCAGTCATGGAGAAGTCTGGCTGCATCTGCACCAGCACTTCCAAATCACTCAGCATGGTTATGCGGGAGAAATTGGCACATCTCACAATACCCAGAGATCTCCCCAAAAAGTTCAGAACTCTTCAGTAATTAACTGCTCAGAGCCAAGCGTAGGAAGATGCATCATGTCGTATTTTAAAGAAGACTCCACCTGGGGAAGATGCAGCATGTAAAATTTGAACTCATATTGGCCAAGTTTACCAAAGCCAATAATCAACTAAAATTTGATGTTTCATAGTTGTGGCAGGTAGCTTTAAATAAGTGGTTCTACCTGTGGAACCACCACAAAACACGGCATGATGCTACCAAGCCCTACTTCGTGTTTCAGCCCTGAAAAAATAATCAAAATCTTTAATTAAAAAAAAAGAAACCTGTAGCTCAATTTTTGTATTTTTAGAAAACTCCAAGAGCCTTCATCTTCTACAAGATGTTAATTGCAAATACCGCCATGTAGTATACAAGACATCGGAGTACATTTGAGAGTTTCATCAGTCTGATACACCCCATCTTCCAATCTCCTCTGATGCATAGGCAGAAGTCTTCGGCTTGGTAGGAACTCTATTTTGAATACTAAAATAATCCCCAACAGTTAGAGTACAGAACCTTACATTTTAAAAAAAATGTGGAATTATTAACAGCAAAGGTGAGATACTTTCTTCAACATCAAATACACCAGGATAAGAAACACATACCTGTTAACTTATGGAAAGAAATCTGTTGCTGGGGTAGGAGGGGTATTAGTAGAGCTCCTAACGTGGTCATTTGCCATCTGGACCCAGACAGTCAGAATTTCACAGTCTGTGCTAACTGAATGGAGTTAGCAGAGGCGGATCTTGAAGCTCTTTAACAAGAACAGGCTAGGCTGCTATTCCACTGCAGGTGAGCTTACCTACACATTTCAGATGTTGAAACGTCTCTTGGAAAAAGCCCAGACTATTTGAATTCCAGTTCAGCATAACCTGTTAAAGCCTACCTAAATATTACTCTACTTTAATCCAAACACCTTTCATCCTACGGCGAAGAAAAGCAACCATCTAAAAACCATGAACGGTTTTATTTCTGCTAACTAGGAGATCGACACTACCAGTCAAAAACCTCACTTCACCCAGTCAGCGTGATATCTGGAAACAGAAGTAGCATTATTAGATCCAACAGCCTTAGTTTGGATGAACTTCTGTATACAAGAGCTCTTCCTCTCTTCTTTGTCCCTGGGTAATGCCCTGTTCAGTAGCCCATCAGCTCCAATGCCTCTCACCTTCCCTTCTTCTGGCTCAAACTGTAACCTTTAGGTTTCAGACATAAGGAAAGCTTTATTAAACAATACAACAAAGACTTCAAGTATGGAAATGCCTTTGAGCAGCAAAGACAGAAGAGGTTCCTGAATGTCATCCTAGGAATATAATATAATTATGCCAGATGCCGTAATTATATGCTAGCAGATACTGGTCATTTAAGTACATCTCCCAGATTTTCAAAACCAGACCAAAGTTATTTATATAGCTACTAGAAGACTGCACACATAAATGTCTTCCTAGAAAACATATGAAAGAAACAGTTTGAACCTTTTTCTTAACAGATTTTGGTCTATAGTTTTCACTTCACTCGACTGTCAGGTAATAATGCTTTTTAAATAAAAGCTTAGTTTTATTTTTAAATTTAATCAGCAATTTTCCCGATTTGACATCCTATAAAATCTGCTAGAAGCACATATTAGGATAAAGTGGAATTTATTTTTTTTTTTTGAACACTGCTTTGGAAATGACACATCTTCAAGAAGAGAGTTTATTACAGGAACAGTAAGAAGTTCATAAAGCTAAGCTAAAGACAACCTCATCTTAAAAGATAATTGTAATGAGCATGAGACAAATACCATAGCGATAGCCAGTTTTTTCCAGCTAGCAAATCTCGGTCTTACTCAAACCTGGTCAAATCAGAAAAATCTGAATTGCTTCCTACTCCTCGTGTAAGTGACTTGTTCGTGCCTGGGAACATTACGGACATCACAGTGAAGATTTCAAATGGAACAACATTTATTATTTGGGAAGCGTACTTATTTTCATTATAAAAAAGGGGGAAAAATTAACAACAGTAAGGCATCATCTAAAATACCATTAAACTTCCAGTAGTCAACATCACTTTGATTCATGGCTCCACTCAGATCCTGTGAGCTAGTAAGTTAAGGTGGAAAAGCCAGCAAGGTTATCAGCTTTTAGTATTAACTTAAAAAAAAAAAAAAAAAAAAAAGTTCTGGAATTCATTTTTAAAACCAGAGAACAAAGAGCTCTGTAACACAATATGCTGTCACTTACTAGTGCTCAATGCTGCCATAAAATGCAAGTGTCAGAACTTGTCCATTGATGGAGGAAAAACAGAGTTTCCATCTCTCTCCTCCTCTCCCCAAAAAGTGGGTGGATAAGACCAAGAAAGAAAGGCATCAACATATTTAGCTGGTAATAACAGGACCCAGTGCGGTGACGGTTTTATCTCTTCCCTAGAGCTGACATCGAGCGTGCCATGACTGCTCTGTCAACTCTGGCATCACTACCTCCTTCACACAAAGTCACTCAGCCTCAGTTAAAGCTACCAGGCACGTTAGCAGTAAGAAAGCCCTCTCATCACCAGGGAGCATGGCTGAAGGTCAGCAAATTCAGATTTGCCCTCAACCTATAAATCACAGATAGAGTACAGAGGCAAGAGCAGGAGAGCTCGCTGCAGCTGGCTGAAGACAGAGGCAGAAACACACAGAGCAGCCGCAGGGAGCCTGGGCACAATCAGCTTCGGAGACAAAGCTACGACAGCAGGGCATCTTCTAACACTTCTGCTTGCATTGATACCCCTAAAAATCTCAAAGCTGTTAGCAGCACCTCCTGCTACACATTATAAACGCACTCCTCCTCTGCTGTTCTTACAGTGACTTCCTGACACACTTTAAGGACGTGCCCAACTATCCCAAGGTTTTTCCAATGTAAAAGCTCAAGTGCTATTTTTAAAAGGCACTTTGTGTTTCTCAGTGTATATTAGCACGCTGCACTAACAGAGCAGATAAGAACAAAGCCAGCTTCTACAGATGGGAACAGATTTCAGCTGAGCGTGATGTCATTTGCTGTATTTCACCAGCAGATATATGGATAATCCTGCTTACCAATGTAATTTCCCTGCCAGTTGTACGCCGAGCTATTTCAGCTTTCCAGCTGTACTCAGCAGCTAGGGGAGTATTCCTTTTTTGGTCCAGCCACCTCCTTTACAGGCGTTTTGCTCATTTAAAGAGACACGTTTCTCAAACGTACCAAGAGATGAAAATCAAAACAAGGCAAAACCAGTAACAAACCCTTGAAACCCGAGAACGATGCATTTACACATCCATGTGGTTGTGTAAGACAGTAGGTTATGTACATTTTAATACTTGAAATAGCTTTTAAGGGCACAACTATTTAAAACACTAATTTCTGAAGTGAAGCAACTGAGTTTGCATCTGACTGGTAACTGGAAAACAAAACAGTCACCTCTACACACGTAGCTTTAGCGCAAAACATATTTAGTCTGGCTAGTAAACAACACTAAAGCTAATGTCTAAAATATAGATAGATATGAAATGAAAGCCTCTAAGTCTCTCAAAAGGACTACTTGCGTCGAGACTCCCAAAATGCTAAGCCATTAAGCCAACAGTCCATTTATGACTTCAGTCTGTTCACACTGCCAAAGACTTACCAGAAGCAAGGAAGTGTCTGGAATTCTTTTATTTATTTCTCTGAAATGCAGAAAGACAAGGGCCCCAACTATTCCCTACTATTACAGGCTATTCAGGACACTCATTCAGTGTAAGATTCTTTGGGGACAGCACCATTTGCTAAGCTCCCTAACAAGTCTGATAACAGATGACACTGATTTGTCCACCCACTGACAGATTGACGATCTTGGCACAGACTGATACAGAGCCAGACATTTGTTAATGTGTGCATCTACAGTAGAAATATGTACCTACATCCTCAAGATCACTTGACAGCACTTGGCAGGCTGGAGAATGGAAGAAAAAAAGAAATCCAGCCTGTCTCCATAACACCATGGAAGCGAGTATAAATTCTTGATACACTTACTTCGCTGGCCCTGTCCGTTTTTCCTTCCCAATACGAGTCTTTACCAGCAATTTGTGACAGGAGCATCTTCCCTTCCCTCCACACACAAGCTTTTCCAAGAGATGCTAATGCACCAAGCTAATACCACAAGTAATGTAGATGACTCCCAGCTGTGTGTGATACCAAAGCCTTACCTGTACTGCAGAACTGTATCGATGCAGAAACTAGGCTGATGTCGTTAGTTTTCCTTTGCTTCTGCTACAGCTACTATTCCACGTCATGTTTACAGAGTTTAATTTTAGCAAGAATCCTTCTGAAAGCAAAATTTCCTACTGGAAAGTAAATAGTAGAATGAAACAGTCTGAAGAGCAACGCTGGAGTTTTTGGCTGGCTGTTCTTGATCTTAAGAAGGAAGATATGGTCATATTTCTCAAAGTGTCTACTGAGGTTTTCAGTCAGCACAGACTGGAAAAGCAGTAACTCATTTGCTCAAACTACACGCTGCTATTCATAAAAGGAGAGCAGTTAAGACTTCTATCACTTTTTTTTCTTTTTTGAGGGTGGTGAAATTTAAGTCTAATTAGTTATGAAAGAAGCTACAACTGTGAAACATTTGTGTGGTACACATACAAATACTCATCATGCCTTATTTTGAGTAAGAATTCTAGTCAGGAAAAAGAACAAAACTACAATTCAAAGGAAAAAGCAAGCCCCTCCGTCACGCCTCCCTTGCACCCCCTGAGGTTTATGACTGGGTAGGCAGCAAGTTCTGGACGAAGCCAGCTCTCGCCTCCGTTTTCACGTGTTCAGACAAACAAAAGCTCAGCCTGACATTTTGGTCCTGAATGCTTTTGAAAGGCACTGCACTAAACAAAGACTCATCCCCGACAGCAGACAGAATTGAGTTGCATTTTGCTACTGGACCAGGTTCAGATACATGACATTAGCCATAACATGCTACAGGAAAAGAGTATGTACCTGAGTAATTACAAATAACAACTTGGGGTCAAAATGGTGGTCTGTTACAGGGAGGGGGAACATGATGATAAGCTCCTGAACTTCACACCGAGTTGCATCCTATTTTTTCCCTTTTTTCCCCCCTCCCCATGCGAGGGCTGAGATATATGGAGGGGAAAGGGGGGCGGGCGCAGGAATCGCATAAATCTGCTGAAAGAATGCGTCTGTTCACAGTAGCAAACCTTCAACTCCTCAACTCCTGTGGGAGACTGCAGTTAACGAAAGGCAGGAATGCAATCAGAAACAGATCTGTTAAAACCTCCATGGCACTCTTACAGAGAGAATATCCCAAGAAGCCATAGGAAAAAAAAGTCTCAAGAGTTAAAGAATATACCCAGAAGCACTGACAGGTCTGAATAAAGCACATTCTTGAGCTGAGCAAGCTGGCTTTTAACCTTTCAGCGTAAAAAGCTGGAATCCTCCTAAACAAGTGCCAGCTTCTTCCAAAGCACAGCATAACCCAAACCAGCACAATTACTCAAGCAGGCAGAAGTCACCTAGGAGTTTTAAGGAGGAAAGCGACTTCCCTACCAAACCCACTAGAAAGTCAGAGATTCCTGTATCAGGAGCATTTGTTAAATGCTGAGTATAATAACCACAAGCAGTCCGATAGGAGACTATTAAAGCCTTTCTCCCAACACACTAAAGAGAGCCTGGAGCTGTGTATCCGATGCACTCATGCGTATGGAATGCTCTTGGATTGCCTTACACCAAAATAAGCAACCTGTTGCCAGATACTCCTCAAGCTCTTTCAACACGGAAAACAGCCCTGCCTGAACCACGAAAGAAGTCTAAAAACAGCACAAAAATATAACAAAAAACCCTTCTATAAAGGGAGCTCTGTGCTGGAACCTGTGCAGAGCTACTGACCTACTCCCACAGCAGTAAGGCTGGCTGCCTATCCGCATAGGCTCGCCACGTTTCTCCCAGAGAAAGCAAGGCCTAGATGCCAAGAGGACACTGATATCTTTAATTAACCCCTTTGCTCTGCAGAGAAATTTCTTCGAGCCCAGCCTGAGGACTTTCCCTTTCCTGCCACTATCACCTACAATTCACTTCTACATGCTTTCTGTTAAGAACTCCCATATGCCCAGAGAGCTGAAAGCACTGGCAACTCGCACAGCATTTCCGAGGTTGCCTGTTATTCATCCCACTTGCTACTAGAAAACCGTAGATAATACAATAAAGATCAAAGAGAAGCCCTAACACTTAACTCGATCCCTGTACCCACACTAGGTGTGCTGCCTCCTTCAGAGCGAAGCAGCTCGCAGTTCCCAGCTCAGAGCCTGCCCGTGGCTTGCAGCCCACTAGGCCAGTTCAGCCAGCCAGCAGCACACCCCAGATACGAGCTCCCTGAGTCCCACTCTGCCAGCAAACCTCCTGCACGCACGTTACAACAGCTCTCTTAAGGGCCTTTGGCAGTACGAACAGCTCAAAACCACTCCCAGAGCAAAATCCAGGCTACCCCCTCCTTGTCCAAGTCCTCCTGGACGCTGCCGTTCACAGGGACGTGCTGCATCCCTGCTCTGACAGCACAGCTCTGCCAGTCTCTCTTCTCAGGGCACTACCTGTACATAAACCCTGCGAAACAACTCACCTCTTGCTCCAGGCACCAGCCTGGAGATACCATCACCACCTCATAAAACAACACCTCTCAAATCCTGTTCAGAAGAGCCCCAAAGCCCAAACCCAGCAGTATGGAAAACTCCAAAAAGCCAGTACTGGAAAGCAACAGAAACTGGAGTAGGAATAGAAATGGTTATACAAGCCTGAGTCACTTCTCTGCGTGCCTACCTAATAGCTGATCCAACAGACGTGTTTGACTACTACCTAATAGCATCCTGAATATCCCCGTACTGTTTCCTGTTTACATGCTTACTAAGATCAGCCATTTATGCAGAATACTCAGCAGGTGATTTCATAACTCCCAAGCAGCCACGCAGAGGAACTGAATTCGCCTGCAACATTTCCACGTGATAGAGAGTCAACACCGAAAGCCTTCAATGCCAAGTCATCCTTATTAAGTAGCTTTAAATCTCCCACCTAGCTCTCAGCTCACAAGCAGAATTTCATCCCTGCTGGAGACGCAGGGATTTCCAAAGCTGCTCACACCTACTGGAACTTCAAATAAGCTATCTTTCTTCGTATCTACCTTAATACCCCCCAAATTCACCTCCCGCTGACTGTTTGCCACCAAAGTGTTTATGGCCTGAGAGCAGCCAGCTGTGGCTTCAGACGGGAGCATGACTGAGCACCAGGAACTAACCAACAATTATGAGAGGTTGCATCTGCTTTTCACACAGCTCTTATGACAACCTGGCATGACTTTGTTCCAAGCAAGAGACGTGTTCTTGCACTGAACCATGTTTTTCTTTTAATGATCAACTCGGACTGTCAGCTGGATTAAAGATGTCACTTACGAGATCCGTTGATCTTTTTTCATCGTTGCTGGTTTTTGGTTTTCTAAATCAAACTAGCTTTCAGCAGATGTTATCTATATTTAGCACATGCGTGGAAAAGCTTATTCCATGGAGTAAGTAAGAAAACAATTGAGATTAATATTATTTTCAAGTTCAAAGATGAAAGCTGATACCTACACAGATGTAAAAAGAAACAGTCATGTAGCATAAGCTCTATTTCATAAGACTGCGCTCCAAAACACACATTATCATTACAACAATTCTACTTAACAGTTAAAGTAGCCTCACTCATTAATGTATCTAAGTCCCAAAGCAAGGTAATTCAGTATTTTGTTGGAGCAATTTCTTTCAGTGCTGGGAAGAAGAAAATTTTGGTCATCTGGATTTTTTTTTTCCCAGCAATAACTTTGGCCTATTTACCTTAAATTATATTATCTTCAAGATCAAGCTGTGGTAGCCATCACAGTAACCCTGTGCACCATTACACAACTCAGATGTTCAAGTCTCAACTGCATGAGATGGGGAGAAATTCTTTGCACTAAGTGTTCAACCATGTTCTCTCTCTTCTATCATCTCAAGAGCTGCGTTAAGCAAAAACCTGACATCCCACAGAAACTATGGAAGTTCTGTTACCTAGAACTTCTAACGCTGTTGATATTTTAGGAAGCCCGTCAATATACTCTCAGAGTCATTTTATCCTTACTGTTTGGGTAGTCTAAAGCTTTCTTCTGCTTTGGAATGTGGTTTTAAAGCTAGCCACTCTGCTGGAGTTTCACCATCCTGGCCTCTGCCTGAAGACCACCTGTGGCCTAGACACATTTCCTCCAAGACCACAGAAGAAAATAGTTAACAAAAAATGGATCAGCTGGTAACTTGAGAGAACGTCACTAGTTAAAATGCACAATCACGCCACAGCTTTCTGCTCTAAGAGTATCTTCCCTTGGCATTTCTGAAGAACCATCAACATCAAAATGCTTTGCTATATGGAGCTGAGATTTAAAATAGAAGTGGTCCCAACCAAGAATTGCTTCTGCTTGTTCCAGGATAAACCACATTTTAGTTCTGAGCCATTTGTAAATGAAAGACAAACCACACTGCACATAGCCATGCTTTTACCATACGGTTGTTGTTTGGTTTTCTGTTTGGTTTTTAATTTAAAGCATTCAACACTGCTACAAACCTCACAATATGGGGAACATGAATCCGTATGTTTGGCTTTAAAGAAGAAAGCAAAGTTCATACCCTGAAGGCCAAAATGCTCCAACTTAATCATTAGACATCTTATAACCTAAAGATGCTGTTGCAGACCAGCCTCGAGGTCCTGCTTCTCCCAGGAAAATGCTGCAAAAAAGACAATGACTTGAGCAAAGAAAACAGACACAACCACACACAGTTACTGAAGTAAAATAAATCTGTCCCATCTCTTCCTCGGACAGCTATTTTTTGCCTTCAATCATCAGAAGTTACTTATCTCTGTATTTTTTCCTTAAGGACCCTGATTTCCAAACAGTTCTGTTATTCCTATTAAGACCCAGGAAGGTATTTCTGAAGCCTCCTTGAGCCTTCAAAAAACAAACTTGCCATTGTACACAGGAAAAGGCTTCTTCTATGAAATTTGTATTGGCAGATACTGCTGAGATAACATCTGGACTTGTTGTTCCTAAGTATGTGTGTTTCCTCAATTATAACCTGTGCTTAGAGACACTGTGAATACTGCTAGCCACCAA
This sequence comes from Aythya fuligula, assembly GCF_009819795.1. Taxonomy (NCBI): domain Eukaryota; kingdom Metazoa; phylum Chordata; class Aves; order Anseriformes; family Anatidae; genus Aythya; species Aythya fuligula. The sequence continues at coordinate 3,100,489 of NC_045565.1, read as the reverse complement.
GTGAAGAACAGACAACATGCAGGGTCTCTAAGAAACGTCTTCACATAGCTGTATTAGTAACTTCACCTTAAGGTCAGAAATATCATGCTAAAAAATAAGTTCATTTCCTTGGTCCTGAACCCCACTCATTTATTGACTTCTCTTTAGAGACTCATGCATTAAATTGGCTTGAGAGTAGATCTTGTTCCTTAGAAGAAGTCGTGCATCCCATGCTAACCAACAAGGGCTGATTTCTGAGAGGAGAATTCAGTTATTGCCTGACTGGCAGTGTATCAACAGGCCAGGAATCCAGAAGACAGAGTGGATTTAAGTGTACCTGTTTAAAGTGTCATTTTCCATCGGTGAAGGAAAGGTAACTTGCCTAATTCACTTTATCTTCTTATACAAATATAAATTCCACTTTGTCTGAAGCATTTAAGGTTAATTATTATTCAAAAAGTACCACCACTGGAAGAGGTATATGCTGAATTGTAAAACCAACACTGTTTAAATGGCTTCTCTGGCAACCTAATGACCACTAAAGCCATCCCTAAGCTAGGTATGTTATGTGTCTGTGGACTTACTGGCTTCTAAATGAACTCTAAGCCGGTCACCGCTGAACAATGTGAACAGGTCAGCTTCTTCTATGGCTTCTAAAACAGTCTGATCGTAAACATGCGTAATCTGAGTAACAGGAGACTTGCTTTTAGACATAAGGGAAACCATGTGTTGTAAAACTGAGTCCTAGTGTGGAAAAAAAAAAAAAGACTGGCAGACAAAAGCGAATAATAAGAGCACAGTGCCAAAGAATTAGGTTCTCATTAACATTACAGCTTAAGGTAATGTTATTATCAAAACTAACCCAGACATCCCTGAGCTAGTGACCATTTTCCTCCTTTACATGGTTTTGATCAATGTGTTAGTAAAGGCGCTGGGGAGAAGAAATAACAAAAACCAGACAGTTGTTGGAAGGCACAAGCACAAACTGTTTTCTGATTTTCCCCTTCCAGCAGTGCAAGTTCCAACAGCTCTCTTTATTAGCAGAAGAAAGCAAAGCATTATGTCAGGCTTCTCACTTCAGGAAAGTTCTCCTTCTGTGGATCCCTGCATTTTACTGCTGAGTTAAAGGCTTTTTGAAGAAGTTGCGCTGCATTAGTTTTCAACACCAAAGACAAGTTCCAACTGTCTTCAGGACATGCGAGCAGAGATGATTAACACAGGGAAAACATCCACCTAGTTAAACCTACTTCCACGTCAACGCTCGCAGACTAGCCACAGAGCACAGCAGAAACCAAGTAACGCCCTGTTATTTGGTCAGGGGCAAACTCAGCTAGGAACTATCAGTGAGCCTCTCGGGGGTGTTTTAACTCCACCGTGCCTGAAAGCACCTCATCGCATCGGCTGTCCTGTCTCATCCAAGCCAGCCATGATTCAAGTCAGGTTGGTCAGCAATAAAACTGCAATATATCTTTCCTACCTAGATCCTTACATACCTAATCTCATTTATGCACTAGGAAATTGCTACAATCTATTTTGGCAAGCCTGCAAGATCTGCAAGATTCACAGCAGATCGTATTATTTTCAGCTGAAGTATTTTCTTCTTTTTGTTCTCTAAAAACCCAGAAGGGCTAAAAGGTACTTCCACACAACGGTGGAGGTTTTGAAGTTTCAGAAACAGGAAAAAAAAAAAAAAAAAAAAAAAAAGATTAATAATGGCAGAGAAAGCTCTGCATGTGAAACAGCAGAACAGAGGTTTTACCAGACACATTTTAACATATATTTTTGAAGAATTTCTGATCAAGGATTACAAGCACTAATCCAAAGCAGTTTATATATATACACACACACGCATATATATACATATATATAAAAATATCAGAATTCAGCCTGGGGCCTTCCCCGGAGATGTCCTTATAAGAGCATATCAGGAGTTGGCTCTATGCACAAACTAACCAGCGAGGAGGCAAGCTGTTCCATCTATGCTGCAGAACTGCCTGAGATCCTAAAATACGCTCTGACAGAGCAGACATTGGTTTGCAGAACATACAAGAGCGGAGGTTGTTTGTTTTAATTAGAAATGTCCTTTTGTGCCAGACCACGCAGTTCTTGGTATTCCTTTATCTGCAACGCATAGGACACAGATGTGGATTTCAGCACGTTTTGTAACAGAGTACATGCCAAGATCATTAAGTAAGAATGTCAGACTCCGCAGCACGCCTCTAGTTGTGCTCCATCTGTTTCCAGCGAGCTGCAGTTTGCCATAGGCTGCGAGCGCTGACCACGCATGCTCCGCATCTGCAGAATGCCGTAAGCACGGCCGAGAAAAGAGCAGCTCGACTGCACAGCAAACATTGACACAAGGAAAGGTGTGCCAGGCAGGCAGCGGGGACACTGATTTCCAACAGACTGCCAGACCTCCTTGTTTGTCACTGCACTCGCCTGAAGAATAGGTATTGAGTCAAGTTCAGCAAGCACATGCTTTTTGCTGTACATTCGGATTACCTAACTGCGAAGCTGAGCTAGAGATAGAAGCACTCGTATGATTTCATCGCTCAGTTATATAAAGGATTTTAAACTTCCACATAGACAATATATTTAATCCCTAGACTTGGATATAGTTACAGATTCCCCACTATAAAATTTAAGGCCCTTTAAAAATTCTGACACCTTGTTTGATTAGAGCAGCTGCACTGTTATTACTGGAACGAGATCCAGCAGAGGAACGAATAAGCGGCAATGTGCAAGCAAAGAAAGCAGCTCCAGAGCATGTTTTAAGCAGCCTGGCAATATGCTGACACCGAAAACAATGCTATTTTCCTCCCGCAACTTCTCATTCTCAGCGTGGCACTTCCATGGCACCTAGCAACTCCGTGACAGCAGCACGAGCCGGTTCGGTTCACTGCCACCGATCAAAGATGCTCCTCTTCCATTTCAGTCGGCAAACAACCAGGACCATCCTGTGCCACACAACTTCTGGACCCTGCGGAGAGCAGAGGGCAAGGGGAGGGCAGAGGCTGCAACGGGCTGGTTAGATGTTTCGTCACAGCAGTAAGGGTCAAGGATAACCAACACTCGATGACCGAATCGCTCGGTTCTGTGGACAGACGGCGACTTCAGCACCTCTCTCCATCTCTGTCACTCACTGTGACAGCAAATCCTTTCCCCCCCAACAAGTGCAGCTGCAATTTATAGGCCTTCACACTGGAAGGCACTCGGCATCCAACAGCACTCTACATTCTCCAGGCCTCATTCAGCTGGAAGCATCCAACCACAAGAAGTGCAGGCTGCAAGCAGCTGAGGAAACTCTCCTGCAAGTGGCCTTTCTGCCCCGAGGACCGGGCTGTACAGGGCTCTTACTTCCACACAGCACATGGCAGTATCGTTACCCAGTTCTGCATAATGAATTATCGTTGCTTCAAGCAACATGTTTGAGAGCAGTTTCATTAGCAAACTTGAGTGAACATATTTTTGTACTTGTTTTTAATAAAACCCTTCCTATCTCAAGAGCAAGATACAATCCAGGTTTACAAAGCGTACACAGCTACGTAAAGCATCACTATCACTCTAAAACAGAGATTCCTGATGGCTGTGCCATCAGTACAGGAGCTGTAGCTTCAGCTGTCCCCTCTCAGAAGTCTAGCAATTCCAGGGGCAGCTGGATGTCTGGACAACTCACACAAAAATACAATAGTAAAAGCAGAGTAAGACAACGCCTGGGGAACTGTGATGAAATAAACAGTTCTAATCTGTCAAGTAGCAGAAGCTGAAAGGCCAATACCACTACTTAGCTTCAGGTCACCTCTCCCGTGCCCCAGTCTTGGTCCAGCTCCATGTAGCTATGGACTACTCCAGAACCAAGGAACGCTTGCTGAATCGTTTATTTGTACATCTCTTGCTCCTTGCAAGGCTCTAAAATGCAGGTGGGGAACACAGGTATAATTAAGACAGGCAAAGAGAAAAGCAGCTAAAAAACACATTCTCCTGGGGCCTACTACAGCTCACCCCTTCCAAATATCAAGACTTCAGAATAACTGGACTGAAAAGAAAATGAACTTCAATACAAGGGCAGAGAGTACTGCAAAGCAACGCAGATGGGGAAACTTTAGTTTTTAAGTGAGGAGGGGAAAAAAGTTAACAGATTACGGCAGACAGTCTGCTTCAACAGATTGCAAGAACAAAATGGCCATCTACTTTGTATTTAGGATGCATCACATCTTTGCTTGGCACAAGAGAAGAGTCTGATCTCATCCATACCAGGCTGTGACTGACAAGTACTCAGTGTGTTTACTATTAAATACACTGTCTCAGCAACTGATGTGTACACAATTGCTCAGACCCTACAAACGAGAAGAATGAGCAATCAAAGCAGACTAAGTCAGACGCAGGCTGTATTAGAAGCTCACAAGACAGGCAGCCACGAATTTAAAAGTTCCCACCACTGAAGACCAAGTACTTGACAAGGTGTCCCATCTTGAGAAGCTTTCTGAGACCCTGAGAAACAAATTACTAACTTTTTGTTGGTTTTGGAAGTGCTAAAGAGGAAAAACACTGCAGTAATCGTTCTTCAAACTGTTGCAATAGCCAGTACTTTAGAATTAATAACCTGTACTTACTCTAACAGCACCCCATAGAAGGAAAACTTTAAAATGAGGAGGTATTGTAATTATGTGCTTCAAGGCTTTGGCTTCTTGACAGAAAACAAGACACAACGCTAGTGCAACGTATTGCACGTTTATATGCCCAAGTACTTAGAGAGCGAAGGGAAAAAAAATTTGTTAAAGCAAACTTTTGCCAAAGATAACATGAAGCAACGAATTTTAACCACTCCCCGTTCCCCATGCATGACTCTTCAGGACAATTCACATGCAATTACGAATTCTAATTCTCTACTACTCCTATTCCCTACTTCCTTAAGGTTTTAAGGAAACTATTTTTAGTGGAGTTGATCAACCCCAAATTACAGACTCTCAAGCTGAACTAGAAGTGAGTTTCCTTGGCAAGTGTGCCTCACAAAAATCCTCCGTGTGAAAAGTCAGTAGAGGGCACTGTCACACCCCCGCAAATCCACATTTTGCTGCTCTTTTGGCCCTGAAAATAGTAGGTCAGTCAGAAGAGGACGAATTCTGCAGCAGCTAGAGCAACTGCTGCCCCTTACTAGCACTCGTGAAGAAAACAGGTAATCCTGGTGGCTACACAAATGCGACAACACAGCTTTTTGGACTTGCCATGGACAGCACAGGATCTCCACGGCTCTCATACACGACAAAGTCACCCAGCTAAGATTAAAACATTACAGTAAGTAGGAGAGAACCTCTGGTCTCGGTGGCTATATGCTGGTTAAAAGTATTTTCATCTTTCTTAGAGGGTTTAAGGAAAAGGTAGTATACTTCTTCCCAACTGATGACACACACGTCAGGGAAACAAAGCCACTGGAACAGACTGGAAAGATACCAGGAAGGAAAACTGCATAATGAACACTAAGTAAAGAGGACAAGGAGGGCAGTCTCGAGACCACTTGATTGAAGACCTCTTACGTCTCACAGCCTCTATTTAATTTCACCTGTCCTTTCCACGTGAACGTTGCTTTATTAAGCAAAGTTTATGCAGTCTGGAGACTATTGTTTAAGTCCTGTCCTGGCAAAGTTAAACAACAGACTCCAAGCTGCACGAAGCTCTCTCCTGGATGCACTGAGCACTCCCCTCTCTTCCTGGGCAGAGGGGCACTGGCAACCTGGTTAAATCCCACAGCTAGGAAACAAGGGCACAAGAAGGAGGAGAGGATTTATAAATAGTATTAAAGACTCCCTTTTTAGCAAAAATAATTAGCACACACAATCGAGGGAGCAACAGCAACCAGCAAACCCAACTGCATGATACGTTGTCCTTTATTACCTCCTGCAGTAACAGGTACTCCAATGCACAAATTGATCTGCAGTCCCTACGACGCTGGTTCGGCCCACAAAAGGCTTAAATACAAATGCAATCCTTAGTGGCTTATTTCACAGAGAAACCAAGCAACTTCACACCAATCTGGTCATTGAAACTGAGGTGCTCAGGGCTCCTGATACCGCTTTTACAGCCAGCGCAGTGGGCGAAGCAGTTAAGCCAAGCACTGGCTGGCTGGTGCCTCTGTTCCCGAGCAGGAACAGGTTCAGCAGCCACATCTGACTCCCAGCAAGCATGCCTATGCATCTCCCCTCCAGTGCCAGGCACTGCCCGTGGGAACAGCACGCTGGCAGGGCGGCCGGCAGCTCTTCCCGCAGCCCCTTGCCAGCCCCAACCACGGGGCTGTCCGCGCAGCAGGGCTCGGTGACCGCAGGAGCCCCTCGGAGGGCAGCGGGGAGGCAGCCAGGACGCGTACCTGGCGCTACCGGGAGGCTTCCTGCCGGGATAAAGCCCTCGCGTGAGCTCCACCCGCAGCTCGCCCCCCACCGACCGAGCCTGCCCGCGCTCCCCAGCCCCACTCACACGACGGCCCGGGAGATCATCCAGGACACCATGGCGGCGGCGGCGGCGGCCGCGCGTCCCCTCCGCAGCCGGGCCCCAATGGCCGCGGCCCCGCCCGGCCCTGCCCGGCCCGGCCCCGCCCAGCTCGGCTCGGCTCGGCTCGGCTCAGCTCGGCGGCCCCGCGCAGGCGCCCCGCGGCCCGCCGGGCCCCTCAGGGCGGCCCCGCCGCAGCGCCCCCCGAGAGGGAGATTGAACCTTTCTGCTCGGTCTCCAACAAATGTCACAAAGTGGTAGCAGAAGCGATAAATGCCAACATTTCAGTGCTCCTGAGCACTTCAGTGGTTGGAGTAGAGAAACAGGAGAGTGTGGTTCTCACCAGCGTTCTTGCTGACATGGTAAATAACATTCCAAGGGCACTATTGCAATCTGTAACAGGAGTTAATTCTTTAAAATGTCTTTAAGTAGGGGTAATACACGGTTTGCATGCCATACAGTGAGAAGAAATGCCCTGCACTTCATAAGCTATTGGCTTTTTCAGGTCAGATGCGCTAGGTCAGTGCAAGGTGGTTTTTGTTGCACAGGCAAGTGCCACAATTCCTCACCCGCTCAAAGGACTAAAATCCAGAAAATGAAGGGATCTTCATTCCTCTGCTGCTTTCAGGCACAAATCACACAGTCAAAAGGTCGAAAGTGATTTATCAAAAGGTTGAAAGTGATTTATCAAAAGAAGAAGCGGGGAAAAAAACACAGAGCGTTTCAACAATTATAACACCTCAAAATATTTGCTGTAGTTGTAAAATGTGAAATTTTAAGCTTGAGATCAGAAAGAGTACACAGGAATGTAAAAACAAATGTATGCTCACCATGCAGGTGTTGAGATCTTGAAAATGATACTGGCCATCTCGGGTGTCTCCCTACACTGTGATCTTTTACAGGGGGAACCTGATACAGAAAAAGATAGAAAGGAGTTTGGTTGTGGGCAAATGAGACTACACCACTCATGAATCTTATCATTGAAACAGGCCTAATTTTGCATTCTATGAAAGCAGAAATCTGAACCAGAATTTATATTCCCCTTGAATAAAAAGCCCTTCTGGTATTAGACCGCACAAAACAAACTTGAACAAAGGATTCAAAATATGAATTGGCTCAAAGAGATTACATTTTAGACTCCAGTTCTGTAAACAATTCTGCAGAGGTGGATCCAGCTGCCCACGTAATGTTCTACAGGAGTTTGTAGCATTGCAACCCATCTAGAGCAAACTGCAAGACACGAGCTTGAGTTCATATCATATTAAATAAGTATATATAAGAGAATTCTTTACTCCAGGCAATTATGTTTGATAATATCTCAGAGAACCTTTCTAGGAAGAGAATGATACTCTTTTCTACTGTCCAAGATAAGTGTATACATTAATTCCATAGCTGCATATTTTATTTTGTATGAAGTATGGTTAAGAGAAAACCATTCTTTTCTTGTATGAAGACATTTATTTTTCTTGTGTTTGTTGCCATGGCAATACTGTCTCTGGTGGAAAGCTAAATTTACATTTAAAGAGGCTTTTTTTTTTAATAAAAAAAAAGAAAAAGGTAAGGGCAGATGGCTCCTAAGAGTAATTTATTTTGCTGAGAAGATTATGCTTCATTTCATAGAACATTTTGAGACTTAACTCAGTGCAACAAACTTGGTGATGTTTGCCTGGCCCCCAGCAGACAAGCATGAGGATACCACATGGACTTCCTCGTTTTCCACTTTGTACAGAATGATAATCCATGCTCCTGCACTGCAGAAACACAGGGAGTGGTAAAGCAAATTAAAACCATGCCATGTACTCGTTCAAACCTGGGATTTCTTACCCATATGTCTATTTTTATGTAAGCAAAAGACTTACAGCTATCTCATTATAGGATATTTTTAAGTCCCCCACAAAAGCCACTTAATATAGCTAGAAGTCGCTTTAAATAGTTATAACAGTGTTTGGAAAAATCACTGGTAAAGGTCAGCTGCCCTCAATTTCTTTGAGCCACTTCTGTGTAATACAATGTATGTATACAAATGGTGTTTAACTTTCACCTCTTTTAGAGGTAAACAAACATTTTTTTCTGGCATTGCAGCTGTGAAAACAGGAATTGGGCAACGTTTAGGAAGACACAAACTGGTTTGCAGACCAAGGAGTTCATGGGGTTCAGTCTCTGCACTGCGAGGATAAGCTCCCTGAAGAGACACCATTTCCTTGCAGCTTCCAAACCACACGTATGTTAATTGCAGTGCTTTTTTCTTTTTTATAACCTTCATTGTTTTACATAAACAGGTTCTAAGTAAGTCTCAAATACCGAACTATTTGAAATTTTCATTCAAGGCCCAAACAAAAAGATAAGCCCTACTTGTCACAATCATTTAATCATACTAGAGAAATTTGTTATTTTGGAGTCAGAATATGCAACAGATTATACCATTTGTTAAAACAACAGAATATAAAATGGACATACAAATGGTTTTTTTTTCTTACAATCCTCTAGGCTGATGTGTTTTTCATAACTGATTAATAATGAAAACATGGTTGTGGTTTGTACCACCTTCGAATATTTAACTCTCCATGTATTTTTCCTATATATGAAACAAACAGCTAAGGTTGGCTGTGATCACAGACCAAGTAGTCCTACTACCTTAATGGGATTTCATCTCCAAGAGCAACCATTGGGCAATAGTGGGGGCATTTCATGAAATCAAAGCATCTGAAGCTCTTGCAAAAGATTCTGGATGTGGCTCTTCTTGCTTACATATGTTACATCCTCACAGCACAGCAGTGGAACATAGCAAAGCTAGTTGGTATCAAACACAGCTGTCTCTTAAAGGACTTGTGTAATACAGGCATATACAATGTACCAAGAGACTGTAAGTTTATATGCAGAAATACATTTTAATGTGAAATCTATTTAATGGAAAATTTATTAATATTCCGAATGAGGAAAGAGAAACATCTAAATATGGAGTAAAAAAAATTTGAGATGCATTTCTGCATATTTTTTTAATCTGGTAGGTTTAACCACTGTTGTTGTCTCAGTTTTATTTTATCTTTCACCATCTGACATTCCTTTTAAAGCTCTTGCCTCAGTATTCATGAGTAAAGTTCTTCCCCTGATATTTGCAGATATACCTGCAAATGCAAAATCTGAAAGTTCAAACAACAACAGGTACAGGATATCGGTAAATTTATGGTCTCTTTTTTTTTTTTCCCCTCACTTTTCTGAATTTTGGGATGCTGACAATTTGAACTAGTATTGAATTTTAAGCAATACAGAAGTTGGAGTTAAAAAAAAAAAAAAAAAAAAGCATCAAACTGAAGTTATGGGATGACCTAACTGCATACTACTGGGAATTGTTTTCAAGCAGAGGGAAGTTAGTAAATGCAAGAACAGACCCAGAGATTCTCCACTCTCCTCCTCCCACCCCACAAGAATGCAGAGGGGTATATCTAGCACTCTTCATCCACCAAAACAGCCCTCCTGTCAATAAAAAGCTAAATCACTTCCATCATTCCAACACGAGACGGTTTTGAGTGCAGCACAATAGAATATAATCAGGCAATTCAGGTAGAATCTGGTCTGAGTATAAAATAACAAATATTAGATGTCCTCTGTGTACTTTTTATTTTAAGCACAACTAATTTACTGTGCTGTTAAAAGGCATATCATACAACTGTTGATTAATTGTATCAGTTTTCAAAGACCAGTTGCTATGATGGTTGCAATGGGTTAAATACGTCCAGTTCCTTGTTTCCCAGCAGAAACATAAGAGCACCCCTTAGATTTTTTTTTTTTCTTGAGGGAAATGTGATCTAAAAAGGAAGGGGAAAGTTCAGAACAGTTCCATTTGAGACTTGTATTTCTGGCAGCAGTCATATGTCCATCCTACCTTATTGCTTCCATTTGGAGTTTAAACCACGTGAGATGCAGCCCTGCAAGGGCGAGCAGAGGCAACAGGGAGGAGCTCATTTCCAGATTGCCAGGAGCACCTGAGAGACCCTTACAAAGCAAGAGGCTGCTATGCCTATCACTCCCCTACTTCAGTATTGATAAGCTATAGAAAGAAAGGATTTTGACATGCATTGCACATAGACCTGCAGACATTGCTCATTAGGTAAAGAGTAACCACACACCAGGGTTATATACAAGTACATCTCAATAGGGTTGTCCGCAAAACAGATTAGCATAAATTATTTTCCCTCTGTCTCCATATAGAGTGATATTAAAGACAGCAACTTGTTCAAAAGCTGCAGCTGAATGTTGTAGTAAATATATGCCTCTCATGAGAGCAAACCCATTTTAAAAAATGGGATACACATACCCTGGTATCTGATGATCCGCCTTCTCTTTGTGTTTTGAAATCTGCATACTGAGACATAGACCAAAGCCACATTATTCCTTCCTGTCTGGGTAATATCATCTCAGCATCTATATTCCACTGTTACTTGTGATGCATCAAATTTAATAATTATAGCAATATGTTGGAGAATTTTTTTTTTAAATACACTTTCTGCTTTTGATGTTTCTGATCGCTATGCTTATGCTTATGCTATTTTATAGTCTGCTGACTAAGCTCATATGCACACCAGCTGCATTTTATCAAGGAACAATGTTTGCCTTTTGAACTAGCTGATAGATTTTACTTTAAATGAAGATGAGATATACATTCTTTGGCAACATTTAGAACCTTGTTCAGCACAATATCCATTTGCAGAAAGTCATAGCCTCCAGCTAAGCGGTGCACCAACCCATGGCCATCAGCCCGAACGAGGTGGGGGGGAAGCGTCCCAGAACCAGAAAGGATATCTGATGAATAACACAACCAGGATCATTCCATGTCATTTGAGTAGATATCTGTAGAAGCAACAGATTACATACCTTTTCTAGGCTGTATTTACTAGTCATTACCCTGCTGGAAAGGTTTAGTATGAAAGTTAAGCTGACTCAAGGAATATTCAGAACTTTTTATCCTGTCTTCCACAAATATAGAACAAAGATTATTTTCCTTTTGCAGCAACTTTAAAACTAGCTAGGAGAGTTACTCACACGGAACACCTCTGTGAGCCTATGTACAACTGAAAGTTACTCTTCAACCAGCTGACATATGTCTGCCCTGTTTTTCATAACGAGGTCTAATCAAAACTACTGACCACCAAATGCATTTAAGGAAGCCATTTCATTACGCAGTATCCTGATTTTTGATGGAGCAGTGCTTCTGTCTCTTCATTTCTGAAGTTCCTTTTGTTCCAAGGATTTTCTTCTGTGTTCTATCCTAAATTGGGTAAAGATCTTTCTACAAATCTTAAAACTGGAAGTGAGTATCAAATCATTTCATCTGACTTCAAAGACGCAGAAACCCTTTATTTATGTTTTGAGTCAGATCACCTTTGTTTTCCTGAAGAGTTATTGCAGACAAAGGATATTGATTTGAGGCATCAGAACACAGTGTTTTATCAGTAAATTGTTTTTCCCTTAGAGGAAACTAGGAGCATGCTTTCAGACTTGGAATTTGCCTGTCTTTTCTAGTTATGGGTTCTTGCTATGCCCTAAGTGATAGATTAAAGAGCGCTTTTGCACCCATTATCTCTCCACAATGATTTATGCATGCTTAAGTCACCTTTCAATTTTCCGATGAGGTAAACTGCAAGCATCTTTAAACAGTTTTTTTTTTTTTTTTCCTCTAGTTCCTAAATGCTTTGTGGTAGATTTCTAGCTCTATTCACTTTTTCCCCCCACTGCACTTCCATATACTGACACAGTGACTCGATTTCTGTCGATTCCATATGACTTTGAATGACAGTTCTACCACCCACTTTTACCTCTCATTAATAGATGTAACAATATATTATCAATTTTATCACTTTGTCATTTTGGGTGCTCCTTTTTTTTTTTTCTCCTTTATGATCCAGGCATCTTTCTTGTGTACTGCTTCTCAGTACTTTGCCTGTTCATTTCAAGGCTTCATTGGTCATCTCTCTCCTTAGAGGGCTCACCTCCATGACAGTCTGCAATCAAAGCTTTTTTTTTTTTGCATATATACCACAATCACACACAGAGTGCAGGTAGGTTAACAGCAACAGGATCATCTGCCCTTATACTGTGTCCAAATTTCTGTTTACAAAAATTGGAGGGTCAGCATTCACTTCTACCTCACAGGGAACAAGTATTTACTTCTTCTATGGAGAGGGACTGAGGCTATCACTGAAGAAAACAGAGGCCATATGGAAAGAAACTTTGTTTGTTTTCTTGTGCAGCATTGCAGATCGTGCACACGAAAATATATCTTTCTTTCACAGGTCCCATTCTTGACATGGAAATAATTTATTTCTGCTTTACCATCCTCAGCGGCATGGAAGCCACCTTTTAGTTCTTTTCTCTGTTATTTTAATATTACATTACCAGCTAACATGGCAAGTTTTTGTACAATCTTGTGTACTTAGAATACAACTGCAAGCTGTTTAAGACATTAGCAGTAATTGTCCAAGGTTTGAAGCCTGCCTGGGGAGCAGAGGGAGGCTCACACAGGAATTTTATGCATTGCTGGAAATCCATACCAGACTGTATTACTTGCTTCAGAAGGCAGCTAGAATATGTGTCTTGTGCTAGGAACTTTGCCACCTTCTCTTTCCAAATAGCCTTTTAGTTCTTAGGAAAGTTGACTGTAGTTCCTCCGTGAAAAATGGAGCACAGACAGTCTTTCAGCCTGTCTAGACATTCTGGATGCTGAGTGTTTAATGTCCTGGTATAACATAGCTGGACTATAGCAGTGGAAAGTGATGAAGGCAGGAAAAACAATAGGCAGAAATTCTGGTTTAACAGGCATAAATACTCTGCTGCTTTAGCTGCTCAATGCTGGTAGCCTGCAAGAGGCTAGGGAACAATTACCTAGATTATGTCAAGGAAGCTCTGTCTAGACAAAGCACAACTTCTTACCACAGAGGTTCACCCTTTTTTGTATACCGATTTTCTCCCAGAAGCTGCTAGAAAGAACTGCCAGTTAGTGACAACTGACACCAAAAGTCACAGTCCCACAAGTCCAAAATGAGAATCAGAAGCTGGTTTGTTATGGTTTCATTTTTACCCTATTGCTGTGTGGATACAGTTCTTCCCACGTTTTTTTTTTTTTTTCTTCCATCCTCTCTCCCAGTTCTGTAGAACAATTCACCAAGATATATTAAGACAAATAGCATGCAGGAAAACAATTACACATCTCAGAGTGCAACCCAAAAATCAGGAACCTCATCAGCTGATCTCTGAAGTATTTAGGAGCACTGTCTGCACAAACGATTGATGTCCAACAATCAAGTGTGTTGATGAGCTGAATGAAGAAACATGAAATCACCTCTATGGCTCTGAGTGGCCATTGAATTTGATTAAGTGGTTGACCCACTTGGTTCTCAGATAAAAAACAAGTACCAAGCTCCATGAGCTGTGTCACTGAACAAGTTCTGCTGCTTTTCACAAAAATCAAAAGATGCTAATATTTTACTTTATTTCCCTGCAGATGAGTTGCGCTGCAACTGCAAACACCACTAAAAATCTCTTGTATTAACAACTTCAGTTTTCAGTTGGACTAGGAATTACCAGTGTGTGCTTTCAGCCTCATTTTTTATGATGAAGTTCATGTAAACAACATGAAACAGTATTGAATTGCTGGGATATAACTTATGCACAGGGTTCAAAGCAGAATAAAACATGAGAAAATGGGAAATGGCATGAGGCTCTGAGGCCTACACAAGGTGCTTTGTTATAACCATTTCCTTGAACTTGTATTTTGTCCTTCTGTTGTCAGTAATTTCAGAAGAAAAAAAGGCAGTGGTTTTGCATTGCATTAGGGAGTCTCAAATTACAGATTTAATAAGAGCTGTTTGAGGCCTCGTCCTACAAAGGGATATCACTTCCCAATCCAGGACATCAGGGTAGCCACACCAGCTGGCTCACCACCTTCCTCAGACCTTTACCTTTCTGAATCATCTCAAGCCAGGCTCAGTTCAGTCATGTAAGTTCTGGTTCAGGTAAATAGCTTCACTGGAATTACAATGCCAGCAGAACTGACTTCTAAGCATTTCCTGAAGTCCAAGTTGCATATAGAGCTTTTCTATACAGGCCAGCTTGTGCCAGGGAAGTGTTCTCTCATTGCAGTTAAGATCACAACCCAACGTTTCATAATTTGGAGCCCTCTTTAGATGTGGTCATACGGAAGAATGTTCCCATTAATTACTGCTACAACTCAATAATACCAGAGCAAAGTTTTGTGGAAATTGCATTGTGATTAAGAGGAAGAAGGAAGAAAAAAAAATGAGACAAACCAGGACACAAGATTGATTTTTCCACTTGCTATTCTTCCTTTTTCCCCCTCCCTCCCTTCAGCTATTTTTAATAGTAGGGCTTACTTGGTTTTGGCCTATTACTGCTGAAGCATGATCAGATTCTAAATATAGAAGTTGTCGAGGTGAATCAGTAGTACAATACTCCAGACCTCAGGGTGGAGTCAGGTTCTGAGATTTAGGGCTTGATACTGGCAGCAAACCCACCTTCAGTTCACTCACTGAAGACTGAAGGGAGGGAGGTCTCCTGCACATGGTTGTGCCCTGCACGCAGCCACCTGCACACACCTTGCTAAAGTTTCTTCAGCAGACATTGTATTGAGAAAATTTTTGACTACTACAATCTACACACCCTAAAGCAGAATGTTCCTTTGGATTCCTGCTTGGCATTCTATAAGATATCACAGGACGGAACCAGATAAGTGCTTGTATAGATAGAAATTTGAGTAGACCCATTTCTGAAAGCGAGTAGAAATTTCAGGTCCAGAAGTCACACGCAACAGGAAAAAAAAAAAAAATACAAAGAATGTGATCCCACATCATTTACTGTGGGAGTAAAACAGCAAGGCAGATACCTGCAACTGCTGAGGTCTGAGTAAATTCTTTCTCCACTAATCCTTCTATCCAACAAGGTTTTTCCCAATTCAGTCATGTTTACTGTCAGTTGATGCTTCAGCAACATATCAGATGCTTTTATAAGTTGTTGACCTTTACAGTTAGGGCTTACCTGAGGGAGAGAAATAACTGCCTGTTTTATTCCTGCATCCACAGAGCTAGTTTGCTGAAGAGATATTTGCTGGCTGAACTTTGACCAACCAGACCATGAAAACAGACTAATTCTAGTCTAGAGAGTCACTAGGACTAAGGAAGCATAAGAGACTAGCAGAGTGGCAGCAAGGATAGGTGTAGCAAGCAGGTAGCATTTCTGGGCTGGGAAGACATGGAATATACATGTAACTCAGGGCGGTGATGTGGACAGAGCAGTGGGTGTCTCCAACACCACAGTATCAATGACTGTATAATGTGGACCTGAAGATGTTTATATAAATAGCAGTAGTTGCTGAAACTGAAATACAGGAAAACCCATCTCAACATAAGACAAGTCCCACTGTGTGAGCAGTTGAACACTGGAACAGGTTGCCCAGAGAGGCTGTGAAGTCTCCAGTCTTGGAGACATTCAAAGCCTGACTGGACAAGTTTCTGAGCAACCTCTGCTGTGGGTGATCCTGCTCTGAGCAGGGGGGGCAGACTAGACGGTCTCCAGAGGTCCTTTCCAGTATCATCTAGTCTGTAACCCCGAGGCAATCTCTTTATTCAATTAAACGACACTGCAACAAACACAATCTTCTGCTCTTTAGTCCAAGACGACAGGCAAGTCCTTTCTCATCTCTCAGCTCATGTAGGTCTGCACCTTTTCAGGCTGTCATTAGAAGAAGTAATGTTCCATTACTCTTCTTGCAGTAAGGACAGCCTTAAATCAATTCCCTTTCCAGGGCTGGTTTTAAGTATAGCCTGAACAAATGTGACAGACAGACCCTGGAACACTCCTAATAACAGCAAATGAATTGAAGGAGTTACTGGCTCCGTAGAAAATTTGTGATGGTTTTAATTTGGATAACAGTACCAGGGGGAAAAAAATAAGGAAACCCTGTTGCTTAATCAGCATGGAATCAGTAACATCAATTTGGCTGCATCCTGTACACTATGAAATATTAAGAGTATCCTTGTCAAAGAGGTAAGCATTGTTAAATAATGGCTATTACTGAACTCTAGAACATAGCCCTAATTTGTTGCCTTTTCTGACACAGAAATTTAACAAGACAGGTAGTTGGAATATAAGAAAGAAACCCTTGTATCAATTTTAATGCAATTTAGAGCCAGTTTGCTGGCAGGAAGAAAGAAGAAGCATCATCTCATGTTGGAAAAAAAGCAGTCAGAGGGGTTTGTTAAAAGGGTAGTTACCCGATGTGATAGTTACTGGCTTGGACAAACCTGATATCAACCAATCCTCTTGTAATGACACATAGATTATGATATATCAACAGCACTACACTTACGTTAAGAAAATGCAAATGGATTTGTATAACAAAGTAGTAAGAGAATGATGCTAAAAACAAACAGAACAAAGAAGTTGAGGAGGAGTGATAGGACAGAGCCTAAAAAAAAAAAAAAAAAAAAGGTGTTAAAGGAAATCTTTTTTTTTTTTTTTAAATGGTTTCCTATTAACTTCTCTTTCTACCTTGATTTCAGAAAGACCCAGCTATTTTTGTTCCCTCTCTTCCCCCCCCCCCCACCAGAGAAAGTAGCCATAAGTAGTAAGTTCAGGTAATTTTCCCTAGTTAGTACATAATAACCAATAGCTAAACTCAGCTATTTTTCATCTCAGATTTAGACCTTTGCCAGCCCCACAAACTTCTCATGAGCTTTTTATTGTGTAGTAGTATACAAAGCCATTTCCTTGCTATAACTGTTACCTGCTTTAGTTTTACCAGGGTAATAACAACAGCAGAACAATTTCAACCTAAAGCAGCTGTGAGCAAAAGGGCCTTCTTCCAAGTATCAACCCCCCAGAAATATGTGTATGAACCAGAAGAAAAATCAGTAGACAGGGAGTTACTTGTATGAGAACAACAGTACAATCCTTACTAATGACTTCTTTTTTTAGTGTGCATGAGAAGTTTTAGGACAAACATTCAGCGATTTACATAGACTGCTAATCAGGTTATAAAGCTTTGTCCCCTTATGTTAGAGATATTGAAAGTGCTCTTAAGACCTTACAAATTCAAGCAGTTGGAATAGAAGGTTATAGTTACTTACATTCCTACATTGCCTTTATTAGTCAGGGTCTAACACCACATACCAGTGATCTCTAGCAAGGAGAAGAGACCTGATCCACCTCCTAATTAATTCAAAGAGTACCTGCACAGTTATTTTAGTGGCAACTATAGTATCTACTTATAAAGTGATGTACATAAACATCTTTCACTCATCGTAGAATTCAGTTCTCCAATATTGTTTGAGTCACTGATATATCTTAAAACCGATATGACAGCTTACCATGTAGAAATAATACTTGTCTTCATGTATTTTTATTGTTGTCCATCTGCTAACATTAGAAATCTACTCATTGTAAAAATACAGAAATAATAATAAAAAAAGTTTAGTATTATTTAAAAATAAAAAATACATTCTAGATAACGCGGAGTTGGTGAGGAAAAATAGTATTTCCACATAACTAGCTATACTGCTACCTAATCCACTATTACTAGCAGTGAAACACTTCATAGTTCTTAAACAGCTCAGGTTTGCGTAGGCAGAAACTCTCCTTAAGTTAAAGGTTTCTGAGAAGTCAATCTATTCATTTTTAAGTGTGATTGGTTTCAGGTTTGGTGTGTGAGCAATCAACAGAAGAAATGAGCATTGTGCCTGGGGGCAGCTGGGTGAAAGGAAGGCCTTTTCAGAAGGAATGTTGGTGCATTGCTATTGCTGAAGCTGCTCAGGCTCTGAATATGCTGCAACTCTTCTGGACTTCTGTAGGTAGATCCCCTCAGCTAAAAATAATTTGTTCTTATACTTCCTTCTGGGTATTATAGCATGCATTGTCCCAGGAGAACATTGTAGGAGAGCTCTGTTAGGGGCTGACAGACCTGAATGCCTTCTGTGCTGTGCCTAAAGTTCAGTCTGTGTCTAAGAACTACCAAAGCCTCAAGCTGGCAGCAGAAGCTCGTTGAAAGGTAGGAAAGAAACTTGCCTGGAAACCTAACATCACTGAGGTGGCCACAGAGTAGCCACACAAATTTTACACTGCTGCAGCCTGTCCTTGCTCTGAACACTTCCATCTCCACTGGCATACATTAAGCCAGCTACGAAACAGTAGTACCTAGATCTCTGTCTTGAAGCAAATGAAAACATTTCCAACCCCTGAAAATTTCCCTCCAAGCAAATTCAAAAGGTCATTCAAAATTCAAAGGTTGGATGATCCAGCCTCACTGATTCAGGACAAAGCGGGACCAAAGCAGGAAGTTTCACCTTAGGAATTAAGCCTGTAGGTATTCAGGGAAAAGTGCAGACTGACAACTTTGTTATCTCTATTCTTCCCGCCCTGTTTTTTGTCTCTATTGGTTGTATTGGGAGCAAAAGACTGCTTCTTACTAAAGTTTTATGTTGGTCTAATGATGCTCTACCCTCAGGCTGCAATTAAATAATTACTGCAGAAAGTGCTAAAGATGGTGCTGTCCCCTAGCTGGAGGGAGGATGCCGGCCCCCACAGCAGTGGGTAAAGTGTGAGCAGAGCTTTGCAGCTTTAGGGCAAAAGTCCAAGGCAACAGCAGAAACTGCTCCTGTGGCTTTGTTGGGCTGGGTCAACTGTGTATTTAAAATAGATGGGGGGTACTCTTGAGATCTGCTTTGTTGGCTCAACTGTAAAACAATAGGACATGTTTGAGGATGACAAGAAGAAAGGGGTTGTTACGGATGGGTTAATGTTTTACGATGTCCTCAAATTTTTGAGGAAGGGGTTGTATAAAAGGTTAGATTAATTTATTCAGAACTCTTTTGGAGATGCTTCCTTAACTTGAACAAAAAGAAATTCTGGAGTCACAGCATATTGAGTATTAATCTAGACTACGAATTCACTGTAAACTTTCCTGTTGTCATTGTTGATAAAGGGGCACCATGTGACTTGCAGTGTTTTCTCGTACGCTTGTGGTTGGAGTGATTTGCAAAAGCAATAAGCTGAAATCTTCTTTCTTTGTGTGTTGTGGCAACAGCTAGGGTGATGTTGAGGAAGTCCTGCAGGTAATACCAGGCATGGGGTGTGTGTGTGTGTGCTGTAGTTACCTGTCGTGTAAATACGGCAGTAAATTTGCATCAATTTTATGAGTAAGAAGGTCAAGAGACAGGAAGAGATCAGGAGTGGTCAACCAGCAGCCCTGAATGCAGCTGTGGACAGTCAGCCAGGTAAGTCATGGTGAATCACTGCACGGGGTGTTAGGGGCAGAGTTGGGGATGTCATCCCCTGGGACTCGTGTCTTACGGGAACACACCTCTGCACTTTCTGCATTATTCTCTGTACATGCATTAAATCGGTGCATTTAAATAATGTTTTTTTACTGAGCCTGTGTCCCATTAAGTCCTCAAGGATTGTCTCACCACTCTGTTACATGTTCGAGGAAGGCATTTTCAGTAGGATGCATTCAGAAAAGCCCTTGGACACTATGTAGAACATAAAAATAATATAGGTATAAGCCAGAAGTTAGGTTTAGTTTTCTAGGGGAAATGACTGGTGTTTGAGGAATACTTTTTTTTTTTTTTTTTTTTTTTTTTTATCTTGACTACAGTTTTATTTAAGCTAGGAAACTTTTTAAAACCAGATAATACAAGTTGCTACTAAGTATAGATTCTTAATTTCCTGTTTTCCTGGTGGTGAACCTTTGGAAACAATAAATGTGACCTGGTAAGTTTCTGATAAATTACAGATTCAGAGGAACCTGACATTTACTATCTTCCAAGGAAAGGTAAAATAGATCTAAAAGTAGAGAGTACAGAATTTCAAGTATAGCTGAATTCAGGTATAGCTAACATTTGTTCTGCTTAGGAGTTGTGACTGTGACAAGTCATTTTCCCTTCCTCGCTGAACTTTCCTTACTGCAAAGTGGAAATAACCATTTTTAAATGTAGTATTTATCCGTATGCAGAAGGTGCAATTACTGCCAACGCAGGCTGTGCTATGCTTCAACTTCAAAGTTAGAAATAGCTCCTCATAAAGATCTTAATTTTGCAACTGACCTATGTGTATAGTTTCAGGGAAGTGGGACTGAAAATATTTTGGTATAAATAAGTAATTTAGCAATCTGTGCCACTTAAAGGATACTGTTAATAACATTACATGCATGATAGCCTTTTCAGGTGATTAAATGTCCAGCTGAAGTAGGGTAAATAGCTATAGAAGCCATTTGCTGAAGATAGAAACAGCACCATCAATATCTTTCCAATTACAGCAAAAGATGGAAGATGCTGTGATTCTGAAATCATGGAAATAGCTTTTCTTGTTGCTTGAAGGGATAGAAAACAGTCTGGTTTCCCCCACCTTCCTATTCCCGTCTCTTTGTGGCAGGGCAAAGTTGACTGGCTCAGGTGCTTAATGCTGGGCAGATGTGACTTGAGCGAGAAAGGATTGACCCAGCAAGGCATCCCTAGCATCACTGTGATTTTTCTTTTGTTGTGATGGCTGAACTTTTTTTTTTTGCTTTGCCTGTAGATCTTGGTACCTAAAGCAATCAGTTGCTGCATTAAAGCTGCACCAGGACTGTGTACAAGTACAACAGAAGAGTTTCCCTGTGGTAGGCTCCCTGAGAAAAGCCCCCTACCCTGGCGTCCAGCCTCAGACACCTCAATTACAAAGGGCTAGGGTGGGAGGTGAGCTGAGGGGGGGTTGTTCTGGTGGCCTGAGGTGGGGTGGGGATTGCACAGAAATGGCAAGAGCCAATGTCAATGTGATCTGGGGTGTGCTTACAGGGGCACAGCTGGGCCTCTCAGGCTCATGGACCTGGCGTGTGGCCCAAGATCCCCAGAGCTGTGGAGACCTGGGGAAGTAGGAGAGTTTACCAACTAGTTTCTGTTTTGTAGTGAGAAGCTGCAGAAGCAGTAAGGTGTGGTAGTGGGAGAGCTTGTCAGGATTCCTCCTAATTTATGGGTTTAGACATTTTGCTTTGATTTTGCCTGCTATTCTCCAAACCTGAAAATGTCAGCTGTGTTTTGGTGTTGCCTGCAAGTGCCTGGCTCTGAGTGCTGCTGCTAAGCTAAAAGGATGATGATTTTTCTGGCCTTTTTAGAGTAATTTGAGAGGAGGCTTCCTTATGCTATTTTCTTCAGAGGATGCATCAATTCAAACTGTCCTTAATCCTTTCAATCCTGCAGATTATGGTGTTTTGGATCTTCAGGTCAAGTATTGCATAATACTAAGCAAGGAAATAGAGGAGGTGTTGCTTTGAAAGGGGGATTGATATATTGGTTTGATGCCTGCAAAGCTTCTGAGGAAGAAAGAAATCCCACTGCAGCGTGATAGAGCACTGGCTGTCCAAAAGCTAGTCTCTGTGCATCTTTGGGGCTTAGGCACAGCATTACTGGTTTATGTTTGGTTGCAGCTGGAGACTGAGAGTCGGCTGATCTGCATCCTGAACATCTTGTGCTCCTGTGGTTTCCAGCACCTGGCAGAGAGGTGAGGAGAGGAGGAAGAAGCTGAGAGGAAATGGGTAAGTGAACAGGAGCTGAGAAAATGGGTCTCTTGTGCACTGATCCACCTGAACATGGTCACTTTGGCATTCCTGAATCATGTGCGGGTAACAAAAGTTGTTGAAAGCTGATGACTTTGGAAAAAAAAAGGGCTTGAGATGTGGGGTGGCTGGAGATGGAGGCTGCCCTGGCCCTGTGCCGTGACGCCTTCTGTTGAGCCTTTTTCTCCTGGGCTGTGTGACAGGCTGGTCAGAGGCAGCACCGTGCTTGGTGGTGTGCTGGGGAGCTGAGCGAGGGTCCTGCCCATCTCGCTCGGCACCTGGGAGCTGGTGACGGGAATTCATGCCTAACCATCCACCTAACATGGTCTTACAGTTCTTATCGCCTGGAAATCCCGCTGAAATGATAGAGCAATAGCCTGTGGTGAATTCTGCTCTATACTAGGGTGTAATGCTGGTGTCATCACTTTGAGATGAATTCTTGGAATGAATAGAAGACATTTAATAATATAGTAGTATCTGATAAATTCCAATCTTTGTCTATTATATCATGTAACTCAGCTTTTGGGGCACATTTTATGGTTTGTTACACACTAATGTAATCTACTTAAGTGTATAATTCTGTAATAATCTCAAATTACTCTTTGGCTAAACAAGAGGGAATCTAATAAAACTATAAAGAGTTCGGCTATGATTAATATTTATTTAGTTGTCCTTGTAACTGCTTTTTTAAACTGCTTATGAGTAACTGGTCTATAAGGATAATTTTTGCACGTTCTGCAAGACTGCATTTTTTTGGTCCCTGGTAGCATTACTTTGAAACGTGGATGAAGATCTCCTTTTGTCTAGCTGTGATGTGGTTTGTCCTGCAGATCCTAAGGAGCACACCTTACACATCTGTACCTGATGTCCTATGTGCATCCCTACCCTGCTGCTGAGGCGATCTCAGGCAGCTATGGGCTCTTATGTAAGGGTTGTGTGAGTTATTCCAACGCTGTGAACAAATGTGCTGGATGACAAATTGATTGTTTTTTGCTTTGTTAATTAACTTCACTTGTACCAGAAGTTATTTGTCCCTCTGCAGTATCTGGGAATGTGCTAAGATGGCACTCCTGACTTATTGCCCTTGCCTCCTAATCTTATTTTTCACAAGTGCGCTGTTCAAATTTACTCCCCGGTGCTGGCTGAGAGATGATTAACTCGCTCTATTGAAAGCAAGCGGCCCAGCAAAGAAAGGCCGAAGTTTGTGAAAGCTCTGCCTGGAGATAAGGCGAAGGAAAATACGTTCAGTGGGGGATTACCACGGCCTGATGCCGGGCTGCGCAGCACAGCGCTGAGGGGAGCGGGGGGAGGCACAGCGGGGCCGTGACAGGGGCTGGGGGGGCTCTGAGGGGGCTGCGGCTGAGGGGCGCGGGCCTGCGGCACCTCAGCAGGGGCCGTGCGGGGAAGATGGAGGAAGGGCGGCCCGGGGGGGCCTGAGGCAGCCGCGGGCCGGGCCCGGGGCCGAGGGGGCCGCTCCCGGGGCGGGCAGAGCGCTGAGGGCCCCGCGTTGGGGGGGGGGGAGCCCCGGGCGCGGACTCTTTGCGGCGGCGGCCGCTCGCCCCCCGCCCCGCGCTGCCTGGCGGAGGGAGACGGCGCGTGGTGCCGGTCGCCATGGCAGTGGGCTGCGGGGGCGGAGTGGTCGGGGCCGCAGCGCGGCGCTGAGGGCGGGCGGCGAGGGGAGGAGGAGGAGGAGGGAGCGCGCCCCCGGCCCCGGCCCCGGCCCCGCGGCTGTTTGTGGCAGGCGGCCGGCGGCGGAGCGGCCCCGCGGCGCCGGCCCGGCCGAGGGGCGCGGACCCGAGCCCGCGGCTGAGGCGAACGAGCCCCGCTCCGCTCCGCTCCGCTCCGCTCTGCCCCCGCCATGGGCGGCCCGTAGGGGAGCGGGCTCGGCGCGGCGCGGCGGCTGGTGCGGTGCCTGCGCGGCGGCGGCGGCGGCCATGGCGGTGGAGACGCGGCCGGAGCTGGTGGGGAAGCGGTTCCTCTGCCTCGGCGGCGGCGGCGGCGGCGAGGAGCCGGCGGAGAGCGGGCGCTGGCGGGCAGGGGTCATCCGCGCCGTGTCGCAGCGGGACTCGCGCAGCGCCGAGCTGGCGGTAAGCGGCCGGGCCTGCGGCAGGGGGGGACGGCACGGGACGGGACGGGACGGGCAGGGACGGGACTTGGCCCCCCCGGGGCGGCGCGGGGACACGCCCGGGGACGCGGGGCCTGGGGGCCGGGCGGGCTGCGGGGAGCCCGGCAACCCCCGCATTCCGCCACCGAGCTTTGTGTGCAGCAGAGCGCGTGTGGCACTTGAATCGCCGCTTTTTTATTTTTTTTATTTTTTTTTCCCTTTTTACTACGTGGTGCTGCTGTTTTTTTCCTTCCCGCTAGCCGTAGCCCCTCTGCGTGGAATGCGGTGTGTTCGCCCCTCGGCTCTCGGTGAGAATAGTCTAGAATACCTTATTTTTAGAGCCTGCTCCGGGTGTTATTCCTGCGGGAGAGTCTTCCCCACGAGCTGCACGCAGTTATGGAAACACTGAGTAAGGTTTGGGGAGCTGTGTACTAACATTTACACGTCAGACCCGTCATTTGTAAACTCCACGAGCAGAGCTGCCATAAAGAGAGAAAGGGCGCTCGAGCCAGGCGCCCAGGGCTTGGCTCCCTTACGTTGAGCAGGCAACGTGTGCTGCCTGCTGTAAGCCTGCCCTTCTCCTCCCAACTTTGCTTTCCGAGGGGTTTTTCTCCTCAAATTCCCATTCCTTACAACCCCTGGATGCTGGAGGAAGAGCTGTCACGCTCCCCAGGCAGGATGACTCAGGGTGTGCCCACGCGTGGCACAGCGCCCTGGGGACGGACCCGAGCTACCTGCGAGCCGAGCACGGAGCCTGGGGGCAGTGCCTGGGTGCAGTGCAGCACTGGGCTCCTTGTGTGCCCGGGTTCCTTGCCACGCCACGCTGCAGGGGCTTGCTGGCCACTTGGGGTGCCGGAAGCCTGCGAGGGTTTTGGAGATGCTGACTGGGTCTAATGAGTCCCAGGCCGTCCGGAGCTGCTGGAGGATCGCTGCTCCCACTGAGAGCAGTGTTGGGTTTTGCTCTCAGCTGTTCTCTGTCCCCAAGGCGCAAACGGGCATAAATCACCGAGGGAGAAGCGATAAGGTTTCTGCGAACAACAGGTAGCTTCTGGTGGTTGGGCTGTCCTGCAGCAGTGCTTAACGTGAAGCTCTCATGAGTTGGATACTTGCTGGTAGCCGTACCCGCTTCCCCTGCCCGCTGTGAAGAACAGGGGTGTTTTTCTGCCAGGCCCGGTTCCATGCGTACCACCACAGCCGCTCCTAGCCTTCGTGGCTTTCCTTTCAGGTGGTTGTCCCTAGGAATAGCTGCAGACCCTTCTGTTACTCATCACTGGGCTGAAATGGTAATTCTCCTTGACAGTTCCATTGCTGCCCACAGGGCGCAGCATAAAGATGTTGAAACTGATTTTTTTTTTTTTTTATCAATTTTGCGTATTCCTGGTCCCTCTGAGCTGGGTGGCCTTTGCAGAAGTACAGATGATGCCCTCCTCTGCAGGAAGGGAGGAGGAGGAAGGTATCAGTGGGCATTTTCGAGATGGCTGCAAAGCAACTAGAGCTGAGTTACCTTTTTTAGTCCTGGCTTCAAAAGGAAGCATCATTTACACCATCTCGGTGGCTTTTCATTCTTAGTAAGTGTGAACCCCTCTGTTGGTTTCAACCAATTAAAGAGCATGGAGTGGTCTGATAAAAAGATCACCTTCACCCCAGCCTGTGAAAGCTGACATCTGAGAAGCGAGTGCCCTTTTCCACCAAAAAAAAAACAGGGAAGGAGGTCACGGCATTGCGTGCGCTGCTCCTGGAAGCGAAGGTGGCTTCCAGCTGGGCTGGCAGCATGTGCACAGCTTCAAACAGCTCCGGCATATGCTGCCCTGCGCTCAGCGCTGTGCCCAGGTAGGTGGGCCGCGGGGGACGGAGCTGCTGCTAGGTGGAGGTGGGCTGAAGGGCACGAGAAAGAGCTGGGTTAACAAAGCCGTGAGGGTAGGCGTGAGTGCTTGGAAAGGAATTTATGGGCAAACGGAGAGTTTGTTCAAGTGGAGGATTTAGGAACGCATGGAGGCAACTGACGTAATTAATGTGAAGTGGCCACAGGGCTTTGTAGGAGCAAAGCCATCAGAAACCAAGCTTTGTTAGATGGGCTGTAAGCAGAACAACCCCTTACATCAGGAGCTGCAGCCCTGAGTGCTGGGCTGTCTCCTCGGCTGGTGAGCAGGCAAATGGAGACTCCAGTTGTGGTACTTAGTTTCGTGGCTGTAGTTTTATAAATAAATTCCTGAATATTTTCCGAGTTGAAATTACTGTCCTGGTAGTAAAACTAAGAAGAATTGTCCATTACCCAGTGTCTTCTTCTGAAGAGTTGTCTCCAGCTCCCTGAAAGTATGCTAAGTAACTGCTTCCTCATGCAGCTTGTGATTGCAGCATAGTTGGTACGTACTCTTTAGCATTAAAAAAAAAAAAAAAAAAAAAGAGGGGAGGGGGGAAGAAAATACCAAAGTGTCTTTTCTCTCGTTATTTTATTGAAATGTGCACTTAGCACTTTTCCTATTAAGGTACCACTAGTGGGGAATACAGTGAGAACAAGTAGCACTGGTTGGGAGTACTGTTGGTCTTTGGAAGATGACTGCTGCTGTTCTTGAATGCTTAGACCCTTTGTGCCAGGGTCTGGGACCCGGGCCTCTTCATTAGTCATCCTGTAGTGTTTACAGATGGATAAAACACCTGCTGTACGTGTGCAATGGATGCAATTTAATCCAGGAGTTTTCTTGATAATTTCCATGGTCTGAATCTCAACTTGATCCTGAGCAAGTTGTAGACCACCTGATCTTTCATTCCTGTTGCATGGAGAGCATTTATTAAAACTAAAGAGGGGTGGTCGTGGTGGGAGAAGTCTCATATTTATGTGTACCCATCTATCTATATTTCACAATTATTATTGAGAGATTTCATAGCTACTTTGCTGTTTGCAAATAGCAGTGGGTGTTATTAGAGGTAGCTGGGAACTTTATTTCTCCTTCCTGCTAACTGCCTGGAAAAGTCTCTATACGGCTATGATGGCAGTGATAAATCTGCACAAATAAAGAAATAGCCAGGAGGAAAGAGGTGGAGTTGATGCCATTTGATCTCCCTGCTCCTTGCTATCCTGTAAGAATGGCTTTCTGGGGCACAGGTTACAAAATGCCTAGTTAATCACTACTGCTGGGGTCTGACATGAACATGGTGCATGTGTTTTCCTGTGTTGTGCATAAAATACGTTTATATTTTTTTTAATTTAAGTAAGTTTAATTATTTTGCTTACTGGAACTAGTTCAGAGTTTGAATTTTCAAGGTTTGCAGTCATATATAGAATCTAGTCGTATATCCATCTCCATGGCTTCTCTGTGTGAGAGAATGGACACAGGTTTGCAAACCTGGCGTGCAACCCTTAACAAGAATTAGTTATGTTGTTGTGATCTCTAATTGCCTTTGCTTCTCCTAATGTGTGAGTTTTGCTGCCATGACATCAACACAATGGAAGATAAAATAAAGAATTAAATACTTTGGGAGCCTCGTGATAAGCTGAGGTAACATTTAACGTTGCATTATGGCAAGAAGTCATCATCCCCATTGTGTCAGACATCTTGTATGTACGTCCTTCATAAAACCCTGATATTCAGGGCTTGAAGCCATTGCTTCACTTTCATTTACATTAAAATTGATAAGCTACAGTGGGGCAAAATACATTAACAATTTGGATAAGCCATGTTTTCTTGGTATCTCGTCTTTGGCAATTTGCTAAGAAGGAATTGTTCAAAATCCAGTTGCCTACTGAAGCCATTGGAAGGGGATAGTGGCGGGCTGTGCGTCGTGTGACTGGCTTGCCCTCACATCAGGACAACACAAGTTCACAACCCGTAATGGAAACTTATCAGTTCTGAATTAAAAGGAGTTATTTTTGAGAAGTATTCCATATGCTGAGAGTTTCTCATGAAAAGATGAAGTTAAATTTGTTTTCCCTGTGCATGGAGATGTTCTTCTCCATTTTTTTTTTTTTTAAATGGCCCGGAGTTCAATCTGAAACTTCATGAATGCAGCATGGCTTTGTCATAGGCACGGAATTGCACTTGTGTGTTATGTTTTCTGCCATTTTTAGCATGGTGTTTGTATGTTCTCCTGTTTTCCTTCCACTAAGCTAGTATTTAGAGTGAAACAGTATATTTTTTTAATGCATTTAAGCTATTCTGTTTAAAATTGAACATTTTTTTTTTCATTCCTTATTTTAGTATTACATGCTTAGCAGCTTTTACTTGTTAACCTTGTAATAATCTGAAGGCTGCAGAAAAATCTTCAATAAAACTATTGTATAAAGTAAATAAAGCAATGTGCTTTCAAGTAGTTGTGTATAGCTTGTTGGTGGTTAGTGGAATTTAAAAGCACGACATATTTCTGTACTAGCATCTGGGTTAAAGATGAAGAGCACGTTGTGGGTGAGAAGCCTGTCACGTTATTTACTCCAGCTCGGGGAGATGATGTTAAAAACCTGCCACGGTTCATCGTGTCGCTGCCACCTCTGCATCCAGACCGGGGATATTGTTGCAGGATGCATTTTGTGTTAGTTCTGAATTTGGTTTGAAACGAGTTGGAGAAAAAGCCATGTGGATTTAGACAATTACCAGTTGTTTCTACTGTTCTGAATCAGTGCTGAAGCCAAGCAGGGTCTTGTAAGTTACGGTGCATATCAGCTGGGCGATCTCTTCTTGGCTCAGCAGTAAAGAAAACTTCCTTTTTCCTTTCTGTTTCTAATGAGATTGAGTTTGTCATCCTGTGTCTGTGAATGTCACCTCATCTGTCTTCCAGAGTTAGTCCAGTTGGTGTTCAGTTTCCTCGTAATTTCACACAAAGATCAAACCTGGGAGCGTTCCTGTTACCGACTGCAAGGATTCAGAGCTTTGTGCCCTGCTTCTCTTCCTCTTCGCTTTTGTGCTAATTGAAGTTTGAGCCTGTAGATCAACAAATAAATAGGCTGATGGATTTTAAGGAAGGTTTTTGTAAATATCAAGATTGCAAACAGAATTGAGGTGTCCCAGTCTCGGGGGCAGATTAATTAATCAGCTTGATTATTAATTTGCTACATAGTTTCAAAGTAATCAGTAGTTCAGCAGTGAGTGAGAGAGTGAGATGTGGAAAGGGAAAGGTTTGATCGTCTACTTAAATCTTTCAGAAGACATTCATAGAGATTTATCAGGTAGTTGGCCATCTAGAAAGCATTCACTCTTGCCTTGGATGTACCACGCATGCAGGTAGTTTGTCATTCCATATTCACATTCCATCATTTTTTCTCATTCCAGCAGTTCACGTGAAGTTTTGGAGGAGTCTTGACAGGCCGGTGCACAGTCACGTTAGGCCTCTCAGAGATGAGCAGCCACTTCATAGAAAGCCATTCATTCTGGGCAGATGCTGAGATCTCAAAATCTGCTTGGGAACACCAGAGCTTTTATGGCAATGAAAGTAGTGGGAGGGGAAAGTGGTGCTTCTGAAACGTGTCCAGAAATAAGCTCAGCTCTTTCTTCTTTACTCCTGGCGAGCTGCAGAGATGTTTACTTCCCCAGTGGTCTTGAAGCTCTTCTGGGATCAGGCTTGACCTTCCTTCTCAGTAGGACTGAAGAAGCTGCTTCTGCTTTCTCCGGAGGAAAGTGAGTGGTGACCATCTTCAGAAGGTGCCCTGCAGCTGGCAACAAGGTGGCTGTCACAGCGTGGCGTAGTGCTGTAACGTGACTTCCTTGCTGGGCTTCATGCTGTGGGTGCTGGCGTTCAGTGCTGCTGCAGGAATGCTTTCTGTCCCAGCTTTTTGAGGCAGGGACTGAGGCCTGCTCTGCGTGGGTGTGCGTAATCCTTCTGGAGATGCTTTCGTTCGTGGCTAAATGAAAGCCGTGTTCCTTCATCGTGTTGACCTACTCAGAAGTTGCTGCCATTAGTTGACGTGTGTTATTCTCATATACCATTAACTCTCACGTTATAAGGTAGGATGAGAGTGGAGGAACCAGAAGAATCTCGGAGATTTTGCTGTGTTTTTTTTCTAGACTTTTTTTTTTTGAATGTTTTCATTGATTGAGGTTTTTCTTTTTTAACTTTGCTCTTTAAGCAGCTGTTACTGCTTGTCAGAATTGAGTGGAATGGAGGAATTTACCCTGGTGGTTAGGGAGTTGCCTCTGTTGCCTCAGAGAGAAAGCGGTTTTGTGCTAATTCACGGGCTCCGTAAGGAGCTTCGTGGGCACAGCAGATGTAGGGTAAACATTAAGGCCTCTAGCTTGGTTCTCCCATGGCAACCTTTTTAGAAGTTTTGGAGACTGTGGTTCCACAGACATTTCTCTTGGTGGCACTGCTGGCTTAATTTTTTAACCCTGAACAGTTTCCTTTCAGCTCACCATCTGGCCCTCCAAGCTGTGGTAGCGAGGCTGGGGAGGTGGTGTGGGATCAGCCGGCGGCAAGTGGCTGAGGCCAGGAGCAGCGTGAGCTGGAGAAAAGGCTCTGGAGCTGTGGCCTAACCAAGGGCTTGAAAGCTGGTGGAGATACCTCTGAGAGCTGTGGTTGCTGGAGCCAGTCCTTGAGTCCCAACCTGCTCAGCTGTCACGCGGGGAGTTGGTACTGCGGGTGAATTGGGATTTGTTCGCTCAGGAAGCATAAATTCTTCTTTCACTCGATTAAGGAAATGTATCTCCGAACAACGTGTAACGTGATCGTTCCGTGTCTGTTGCTGCTGTACTTGCTTGCAAAGGCAAGTTTTGGAAAAACAGATGTGAAGTCAAACCCTCCGAGGGAAACTTAAGCATCTCTATGTTAAAGCCCATGCCCCTGATGCCTCAGTGAAGTGCTGCATGCAATATTTGTACGTGGATGTGATGTTTGCATGTTCCCAGACGTCGCAGTGCCTGCAGTTAGCAGTACAAGCACTGCTAGGTGTGATGGGTGCTGCTGACCCGCGGTGAGGTTGGCTCACCAGGTTGTACTCCCTTGTGAAGGGAACAGGGCTCTCCAGGAAATGATCATCTACAATCTGGCGTGCGGTTGCTCTGTGAAACAGACCACGTGCTGAGTTGTTGCCCGGTGGCCCAAGCCCCATCTTGGTAGTCCCGTGTGGCTGGTGAGGAAAGAACAGAAAGCTGGGTTTTGGAGGAACATTGGCAGAGGGGGTTCACTTTGCCAGTCCTCCAGCATGTTTCCTTGCTTCTTCCTCTTCCTGGCTTCCCTTCCTTCCTGAAACACGGCATGTGAACTTACCGCCTTTCCAAATAAACAGAACAGCCCCCAAACTGTTACCAACCAGACAAATTTGTTGGCACAACCATAGGAAATGGATGATTTAAACGAGTTGCTATCGATAATCTTGTGAAGGGGAGTTCCCTTTGGCTGGAGTTTACCAATAATCTGTAGCTTTTCTTGTCTCATAGTTCTGCTTCACAAAGGTCTAGGTGGCTTCAGTTCTGCAGCCCTGGTCACCCTTGGCAGCTTGATCGGTGTAGGTAGGTGTGCACACAAGTGAAGGTGTGGGGAGAGCAGTTTCTGGACAAAGAGCTCTGACTTCATCCAGCAGAGCTCGCTGAGCCTTATAGCCCTTGCTGTATTTTTCCTAACTGAATTTGTAGGAATCCTTCTTGAATCTGGGTGACTTGATCAGTGTCCTGCGGCAAAGCTGGGTCCGACTGTAGCTGTGCTCTGCGTGCAGGATCGCTTGCAGCTCTCTCAGACACGATCTGGTTCCTGTGTCGGGAGGTGCACGTGAGCAGTCATCCCTCGTTTGCCATCTGCACGCCGCCCATGAGTTCATTCGTTGTGCTGTGCTTTTCTCTGCCCCTCTTGGCACATGTGAACGGGGAGCTTTCCTTTGCTATTCCTTACCCGAGAGACTCGGAGATGGCCATTACGGTACCGAATTGCCTGTGGTGGGCTCGTTTGTACTTCTGTCTGCCAGGTGTTGGTCAAACCTCCATGGTGGTCTGTTTAATAACTGCTAAGCAGTTTGTAAAGCTTAAAAAAAAAATGGGGGGGAAAGGATAATGAAATACTTCTGGCTTGCGAACTATTAATCTGGGTGGTCTGTCCTAAATATACCTGATCCTTCTGTATACTGTCATATTTTAACATTTGTATATAGGTCAGGATGTGACATGTGAGTATTTTTAGACAATGTCAGGACTATTTCTTAATTTGATAGGTAACTTCTCCGTGTAATGGGGTACTTAGCTTCTGCATAAGCTTTTAAAAAAGATAATCGATTTTGGCTCATTGCAAGAAGCTTCAATATCTTTGTATAAATAGAAAATGGTTCAAGTACTTTGCTGCTTTGGACTGTATTTTTCCTTTAGAAGATTTTTGCCTGTATTAATCTGTTCCTTTTGTTGCCTGTAGATTTTTACAAAATTTCAACTTGGTGACAGTCAGGCCCCAAACTCGATAAAATATAACATGGAAAATCTGGCTCCACGTTGAATTATTCATTGAGTAACTTACTTTCTAATTCCATCAGATGGCTTCTTTTTAAACTGAATGTAGTACTTTCATCAAACACGGTGAAGATTTTTGTGTTTTAACGTGGAAAGACTTGGCTTTCAGTTGGCAGTTGGAAAAACTGCTTACTGATGCTTCTTAATTTTTGGGAGCTCTTTAATAACGTCCTGTCCGGGTTAAGTGAGGGGTGTGTGTGTGTGTGTACCTTTTGCCTCATATTTTTCCTTTGTCAAATGCTTTTGGCATTGGATTTTCTGTTATCTAAGTTGGTTTTTTTAAATGTTTTACCCTTCAGATGCTTTTGAGTGTGGCTCGCATTTGGATAACATGGCAGTGTCGATCACAGCTCACCAACTGGTTCCCAATGTGGTATACAGAATATAAGTTAAGCCTGAAGTTTGCCCATATGTTACTTTTCCGATGAAATACTGAGCGATTAAAAGCCAAGTAACAGCAGTTTGTATGGGAACACGACGGAGCTCTGCAGTCGGTGCCTTTCATTTGGATGTTGTCGGTATCTCCAGAGAGCCCTTAGGTTTGTTGGCTGAGGGAAAAGGACGGTGTCTCGTGGCTGTTTCCTGAGGTGTGTTTTATGTCACGGCAGCCTACCGATTTCCAGGCACCTTGAACTCACGAGTTCAGGAGCTTTCACTGCCGTTGGTCCTCTTTCTGTGTTTTTCCTTCCCTTCCAGAAGAGAAGTCCGCTTAAAGAAGCGTGCCTTCAGCTGAGCAGAGGGCAATGTGAGGGGATGCAGCGTGGCCCTTGAGGGTTTGAAGACTGAGTTGGCCAGCATTTGGAGGGAGAGAGGGTGGGGAAAAAAACATGGTGCATTTTTTTTTGCATTTGCTTTTTTAATATTTTTTCTTTTTCTGAAAGGCTTTTGATCAGTTCTTGAGCTGTCTTTGATCAGCGCTTCTTAGAGAAGGACTGGGCAAGCACATGGAGTAACTGGTGCTTAGGGGTTGTTTGCGTGTGTGCTCACCAGAGGAAGGAAGAAGAAAGGACCATGGTAGCTCAGATGTAGAAATCCATACGTAGTTTGATGTGTATTGACAAAAGGAAGGCTCCTTCTTTGACCTGTATTCTGCACAAGAGGCAGCATCTCGCCCTGTGAGGCTTATGGCTCTCTAAGCAACGCATCTGTTTTCTAGCACAAGGAAATACTGAGAAATTTGCGAAGAAAAGTCTTAATTGTGAAGTTCAATACCTGCATTCGGTCTTACTCAAAGGTAATGGCTCCTTAAAAACTCTGAAAAACCAAGTCTCTGAAAGCATTGATTATTTCAAGTCAGGAATCGATCACGAAGAGCCCGAGCAGCAGCGAAGCCGGTATTTGCTGTTCCATTAATCATAGCGAGGGCCATGGGCGCTCCTTGGTGCTAAGGCTGTCGGGTTGGCATTTCTCAAGGCAGTTGTAGAACTGAGCTATTTTTGCAGCTCTTCTTAATTGCTGTGTTTCATTTTTTCTTCCCAGGACTTGCTAGTATCTGCTTGGCAGGTTTTCCCTGAGAGGGGGATTCACCGGCAGCACAGCAGGCGTGCCCTTCTCTTCCACGGGCTGTGTCTGCAGGGCAGAGCCCGCAGCTCCCTGTACAGCAGCGTAGCTGGGATGGTTGGCTGCTGACTGGCAATCCAAGTGCTGCAGAGGATAGCACAGCAGCTTAAATCTGGGACTTGGCAAGTTAGGTTTCATAAATTGGATGGTGCTTCTCCAGTAAATGGTGTTGGGGGCAGATGGGGCTGCCACTGGGGTGTGTCTGCACTGCCCACAGGACGTGGAGAGGTGGTTCGGAGCATGCCCATGCTATGCAGTCAGGCTGTCTCTGAATCTGTGCTTCTTGCTGGGTCTCCCTTTTAGCTGATTTTTAACTAGGGCTGCAATTGAGTTGTGTTGGTTACGAGAGCTCAAACAGGCAGGTAGCCTTGATGAGGATTAGTTTATCAGATGGCTGGTAAAGTGCAAACTGGCTGCAGCTTTATCCGCCCTCGGGCTATTCAGAATCTCTCTGGAGTGTGAGCTTAGTGTCTGAACTGATGGACCAGCAGAATTAACCTTTTCCTTACTGTGGAGGTTTTTTTTTTCTTTCCAGAGTGCAGAAGACAATAGTGCCTAACTTAAACATGCAGCTGTGCTACTGAAAGCCACTTCTAATGAACACCAAGAGCTTTTTTCTCTGCATTGCTGTTAGTTGTGCCCACGTCCCATTCCATTCTTTGTTTGGCCTCAGTTGGGCCCCGGGCAGCACGAGGTAGGACCTGCAGGGGTACCCGGGGGCAGCAGCCAGCTCGCCCTCAGCCGAGCCGACTGAGTTGCAAGTGGTGTGTGTTTTGCATACCTCTCATAAGAAATGCAGCTGTGGACACAAACTTCCAGATCTTAGGAAATTTGGAGGCATTTGGTTCAATAGCTTACATTTTTTTAGGGAAGTCTTGAGTGGAAAATGTACTTGAAAGAAGTCTACATGTAGCAACTGAAGCAAAAGGTAGTTTAAAAAAAAAAAAAAGTGTGGTAATAGGGTATTGTCTCTTGGAATTGGCACTTACGGTATTAAAAATTGGAGGCATTTCAAACAAAAATGAATGTATCCGCCATGCTAGAGAACTTGAAAATTGCTGCTGTACTGCTCGTGCTACAGAGCATGCAGGACTTCACCTCCGCTGGGTTTTGTTGGTGTTGGTGGTTAGGAGAAGAGAACAGGGCTGTGGCTTCTGTGGTGGACAGCATTTGTGGTGGTAAAGGCTCTCACGGGGAGCAGCAATGATGGACTAAGGGCTGTGTTTGCTGTGAAGTCGTGCTTGAAAATATTTTTCTATTGCTCTACTGGCTGTTTCTGTATAAACCTTTAAAGTTTTTCCTAACACTTTATTAACATTATTTAGCATGGAAAATACTCGGTCAAGTACTCTAATGAGTGATTTTTGTAACAATCTGAAAGGAAATGAAGTCCTGCTTTAGCAGAGTCATGCCAAATGGCTTAACAGTTTGAAGGGGAGCTATCCTGTGTGTCTGGGTTAAACCTGCAGCAGTTTCTAACTTAAATTCTGTGTGCGTTATGGGAAATGCATACCTGGGGAAAAAAGAGCAAAAATTGTTCTGCGGGTTATCTGTAAAAATAAATTACAAAGAAATGTTTAAACTTCTTCATGGAACAGTTAATGTAATTGCGCTTGCAGCTAGAAGGCATTGTGAAGATGCTTTGAAATGCGTGCTGTGAAATGTCATTGCCACACACCTTGCTGTGTTCGGTGTTTTTACTTCCCTTCTAAACAGCAAACCACCAAGGTAGGTAGCGTAAAACTGTTGGCAATGGCAAGTGTTGCGTGGGGAAAAAGATGTCTTGTGTCATGTAAGCGTAAAAGGGAGAAGCTTAGGCTGCATTCCTTGTAGATGCATGAGTCAAAATTATTGACCCTGCTTTGGATCTTTTATCATCCTGTGCAAAACGCTCCGTCTGATGTTGTCCTAGGCCTGTCCAGCATTTTCTTGGTACCTCCCTGCTGAGCAACGTTTTAATTTCTCTATAGATCCGGTCTGTCTATTGCATCTTTCTATGGTCAGGGCATTTCAGGTGTCTCACAAACATCTGATCCTGTCCTTACAGCTGAAGGGCTTCCAGTGAACCTCCCTTCTCCCAGGCAATGCTATTTGCAACTAGGCACTCCATTTTTAATATGAAGCTTAAAACTGCAGCAACTGGTGGCCGTTCATCTTAGAAAAGACGCCAAGGCTGCTTGTGTTGGCAGCAGGGTGTTGCACAGGTCTATCGGTTGTTTGGTCCTGCAGGCAATAAATAGAGCACGGATTTAGTGGGGTGGTGTGATTTTGGTTCTGAAATATTGGGGGTGGTTAACTTCAAAACCAGATCTGGGTATTTGTCATTTTGTTTGTCTGAAGGTAAGGCTGAGATGTTCTAGGGTAAACAACCTGCGAATCCCGTGATAAGCTTCTGCCAAGCCTCGGTGCTGGAACTGCTGAGGTGACCATTTCTGTGTGTTTCTGTGTCCATGCAGCTCTGTTTGCTTTGTAGGACTCTCTTTGACCAAGACCTCCCTATGGTAGGTGCTGTGCAAACACAGGACTAAAATCATCTGTGCCTCAGAGTTTACAAAATCCACAAGGAGAGGGAGCTGGAACGAGAATATAATGATGTGTTGTTTGTGTACGGGAGCCTAACCTTGGGAGATCTTGTGACAGAGGAGAGGGAGAAGAGATTTCTGAAGGAGAACCAAGAAGCCCTACTGCTATTTCTCGGTTATCTGTCAACCCTGCAGGATAGCCAGGGATAAAACTCCAAGGTGGCACATGGAAAATTTCGTTGAAGGAGATGATGACAGAGGTTTTGATTAAGGGTGAATCAGAAGCATGCGTTGGCATTTTGTAGCTGCGTCTTGAAGGCCTTGAAACCCAACCCCGGTAGGTTATGCTGATGGAGAAAGGAGTCAGAATGAGGCAGAAGGGACCGATGCTGTCACTGCGGCGGAATACAAGCATTACTTGTGTAGCAGCCTCGTGAAAGGATGTGTGTTGAGCAGAAAGGTCCACGGGGAAAAAAACAAAGATGTAATAAGTGAGGTAAGAACCTAGGTAAGCCTTAAATATAGGTCTGTGTGTAAGGACCTTGGAGGAGTTGATAGAAACAGTGCTGGGATGAACACTGAAAGCTCTGTCTTAGCCACGCTGTGCTTGAGGGTGCCAGCTATGCAAGTTAGTGTCAGCGAGTGAGTTTAAGTGCTGCCTGTGACCCTAACCATAGGCTTCTGCTAAGGAGTCTGATTTAGCTCCTATTTTAAGGACAGTCTGGTTATTTTTTTTTCCTCCCAGCACAGAGAATGTGTTTTTCATCACCACCACACATCTGATGTTTCTGTGGTATGAACCCGGGAAGCCATTCCTGAAGTGGATTCCCCTGGTGCTGTTCTCCGCTGTCTGCAGCCCATTTGTGGGCTGGGAAGCTGAGTGGTAAGTGGAACCAGGGTGCCTTCACAGCTTTGTAGCCAGAGCTGCAGTGAATGCTAATCTCAGAAAGTTTGAATGCTAACGAGGCTCCGTAGCGCCAAAGGCTTTGGAATTACTTCATTTGAATGTTTTTTCTGATGATTTAGCAGGCCAACAGTCACTGGCATTCTGATGACAAGAGTTGGTGGCAACTTGGGTTGCCAGTAGGCTTTTCTGTATGCCGGTGGTGATATGCCTTGTGTTCTGTTGTAGATGTGGCCGTGACCTTTTGGTTTTCCCCTTGTTGTAGAGGTTTGAATAATTGGGAGTGGCAGAAGAGTTGAGTAATAGTCAAATTAACCTGGATTGCCTAAGCATGTAATAGTTGAGATCCTTTTGCTGTGAGGAGCTGACTAATTTGTCAAGATGTCAAATTGGTCACAAGCCAAGCTAATCACTTCTGTGGGTTGCATCAAGAAAGACAGAAGAAATGCTCCATATGTTCTGATTTGTATTCATTCAGTTTTGCCTAACAAAATTTTAGGTGTTAAGTAGGGTTTGTGACACCTTCTTGTTTTAACATCTCCAACCTGCGAAAGTGATAAAACATGGTGAAATCTGGACCGTGCTGTCATTAAATACCCTCAGGATTCAGTTCTTATTTGTTCCACCGGAGGACAACCTTGCAGAGCTGCCAGGGGAGGCAGAAACAGCAGTGTGCTTGCAATACTCGGAGGCTTTCTGCCTCTTGAATGGAGAGGGAGGAATTAGCCTCATCTGATTGATTTGGAACTCCTGTGAATATTTTATATTGACCAAGTTATTGGAACGCTTAACTGTGTGAACATATTGGTTTAGTTTAACGGGGAAGAGGAGGTGGAGGTGTCTGGGGAAAATAGGCAGGAACAGAAAGAATTTTATGTCTTGGCAGGGAATTAGAGTGCTGCTAAGCCAGTGACTCTGTCATCCTTTTTTTTTTTTATTCCCCTTTGCTTTTTTTTTGTTGTTGTTTTGTTTTTAATTAAGCCTGCAGGACTGGTGTTTTTCAGAAGAACCAAAGCTGGGTATGTAAAAAGAGTGTTTTTTTTTTTTTTTTTTTTTTTTTCCATTTTCAACTCCCACTCACACAAGTGGGCTGTAACAATTCAAGCATCCAGACTGAGATGTAGGAGTCCTGAAAATGGGTGTGCCTGAAAAATGAAGATAGCCTTAGGTGTCATCGTGAGATGGTAAAACGTTCTCTAGGCTTGTTTCTCAGTCTTTTCTGTGCTTAAGGAGAAATAGGGAATCAGTTTGTTCACAGGTTCCTTAAAAGCTTATCTGAAGCATTAAACTTGGTAAAGAAACTAAAGCCTTAGATGGAGGATACTAATGCAGGGTATCAGAGCGTTTTGTTAAAGGGCAGGATCGGGGGAATTGCATGGATGTGTAGGTTTGTTGCAGTGTCCGTGTCTTCAGGGGCAGGTGTGCTCCCCCACGATTGGGAGAGAAAGCTGATTCGGTAACTGAACCCAAATTCTATTTTTTTTCAGTTCACTGCTGAGAGAATCCATCAAGTTTTTCTGCCTTGCCCTGCTGTGATGGGAGGCAATGCGCCTGTTAAGGAAACGCCTTTATGAACTGAATTGATCCCAGGTTTTGTATCCTCTGTTTATGGTGCAGGCTGTCAGTTAAAAGGGCAAATGAGAAGTGAGATCATGGAGATTTGGCAGAAGTGTGAGGAGAAAACCCAGGACTCCGTGAAAGACGGACA
Organism: Aythya fuligula; assembly: GCF_009819795.1. Classification (NCBI taxonomy): domain Eukaryota; kingdom Metazoa; phylum Chordata; class Aves; order Anseriformes; family Anatidae; genus Aythya; species Aythya fuligula. Next base: position 3,061,223 of record NC_045565.1, on the reverse strand, counting down.
TTATTTCCTAACTTTATTAGAGTGCAGGCAAACCAAGTTTCAAAGGTAGAGAAGCTATTAATAGACAATTTGATGTAGCGGGGCAAAAAACCTGGACAAGCTTTTCAGCATTCAAGTCCTTCTTTGTATTTGAAAAGGAAGTAATAGAGCTGAGGGAGTGGGAAGAGAGAGTGAAAGAAGTGCTAAAGTAAGTTTATCTTCCAGGGAAAGAAAAATAATGTACTTTGACATTTGGAACACGAAGAGGTGAATGGAGGGGAGTAAAATAACTGGCTTAATGGCACTTCATATCTACAGAGTTCAAGGTTTCTGGTATTCAATGCAGTTAGTCCCCAGGCTCATTTTTGGAATGCATTTTTTAGGCTTCCCCTGTGGATAAAGGCAGAGAGAGCAGAGATGATTATTTTCTGAGCGATGTCCTGCTCAGGCAGCTGGGTATTTCTGTCCTTTAGAAAGTCACTTTAATGAGCTCCATTGTCACCGAGGCTGCTTAGCTTCTGCGTGGCGTGCCGTGTGCTGGACGAGGGACGTTACGTTCTGGACGGTGCAGGTGCAAGATCCCAGGCTCTTGGTGTCTGTGCTGCAGCATGTGTTTGCTGTGGTGGCATTAGATGTGTTGGCAGGTCACTGTCTGCTGCTAATGGAGCTGCTAAGCACTGGGACAGGAGCCAGCTCAGTATTTTGTGCAAAAGAGAGCCTTCTAAAACAAAACCAAAAAGGTAAACTGATGTATGGTTTCTTGTGGTAAGTAGTAAACAGTTCATTCACCATCGGTCCTGTACACAACTTAACCAGTTGTGAGGCATCGACTGAGAATTTGGATGAACTAAATCATGGGAACTTGTAGGTTTGAATGCTCAGCTGCTGCTTATTTTCTTTGCATTATTTTTAGGTGTTTGCAGATTAGTGCCTCCAACTTCATTCAAACATTTCCTTAGCTGCTTGTTTTGCTAATGTGGCACTCTAGACTAATAAATCCATTGCCAGGTAAGATCCCAAACTCTTGGTTAGGTAAATGAAGTGCTGTGCTGCGGATGCTGCGGATCCAATGTAAGTGGTACTTGCTGGTATGTTCTGTTCTGGTACATCAATGAAACTAATTGTAAACAGGAAAATCAACGTTTCTTCTGTTAAAAGTATCTTTTCACGTGTCAATGCAGCATACAGCAGAGTGAAGTCCTGAATCGTAATTAATGTTCAGCACTGTTGGCAATAAAAGTGATCCATTTAGATGATCTAGTAATAAAGATCTCTTGAATAATTGAGCTATGAAGTTTTATTCTCGCTTGTCTTGCTGGGTTTTCAGAGTATGTTTAACGCAAGCATATTTTCCACAAAAGGCATTCAGGCTTGGTTTGAAGGTTCTGAGCAGTGAATCCATCTTCCTTTGTTAGGAATTGATCATAGTACTTAAAATAGCATTGTATTTCCTACTGAGAGGCACAACAGGGTGAATTTCAGGTCCTGTGATTCCTCTCTCTGCTCTCCTTTATGCTACGAAGGCTCTGCCTAACCTTATTGTGAGTCTGGGTTTTAGTACGTGTGCTAAAACTTGGTGACTTAGAGATGGAAAAATCCATGAGATCTCGGAAACCTCCACTGCTGTCCAGAGGTAGGCTTTCGATGGAAAGAAAACGTAGCTGAGCTTTAAAATGAATAATCTTTTGTTCAAGTTTTTCAAAGAAACAAACCATCAGTGGTCAATGCTAGTTCCTGGCTTGATTTTCAGAGTGAGAACTGCTGGCACGGATTGGCAGCCCCTCAGAAACTCAGTCCTCAGTGCATCTGGCGCTGTCTTCCCCAAACTGGAGCTCACGCTCTAAACATCTGTATGAACTTCGAATGTACGTGTGTGCCGTGAGACTTCCTGTTGCCTGGAGTCTTTGTAATTAATTACTTGAGGATATTAATTTATTAGCTTCCTGCTAATGAAAAGCTGTCTAACGTAGCATTAGCTTTTTGTCATGCGAAGATGCTTTTTTGAATAAGTCTGTGATCCTGGCAGCTCAGACAGCATTATCACTTTTATTCTCATCGGATGATTTGTTTGGATCGTGTAAATATACCTTGCCTTCACAAACAGCAGAAGAGATGAATCATACATCAGTTCTCTATGAAACTTGCTTAAATAGCTATGTGTAACTCGGGGACTACTGACTAGGCAGACATTTTCATGGTGATAAGAAGTAAAGCCTGCTCCTGGTTTTATGCAGAGGGTATGGATTGAGTTGAAATATAAAAAATCGAAAAGGACCAGGGTCATGACTGTACAGCTTCATGGTCAGAGGAGCCTATTACTGTCTGGTGTTTTCCTGTGAGGTGTTTCCTGCTAATACTTGCAAGTTTCAGTCCAGTTTCTCTCTTGGTTAGTGATCTGGGCATATGGACTAATGGATTTTCCAGCTTACATTCAGTAACTTTTTCGTATTCTTCTGAGTCCATCTCCACTTCTAGCAAGTTTGTTTTTTTTTTTTTTTAATGTGGACTGAATTAGAGATGGCTGCAGTCCTTTAGCTTCAGTCCTCAAACATATGTTGGATAAGAAAAAAAAATCTGCTGCTGTTCTCCAAAATCTCATCCATTTGGCATTGTGCAGCCCAAGAGAGCAGTGCCCTACATAAATAGCTCATGAGCAGTGTTGGTGAGCATAAGCTGTTAGTTGACTTCCAATGTGAAGTTCTTCTGTTTTTGTCTTTTTTTCCGTACAAATAATCCCCCATTCTAAATAAAGCATTTCTGGTGTTCGGCTGTGTGACTGCTCCTCCACCGGGTATGTTGGAATCGGGAACGTCCCTGACCACGGAGGCCAAACCCTCTCATTTGATCCCACCAGAGGGAATTTGCAGGCTCTGACATGGCAACTCCAGCGTGCCAGCAGACGCTGGCTTGCATGCAGCAGGTCATATCTCTTACTGGAAGCAGCTCTCAGGTCCTGATTTGTGCTGAGCTCTCTCGAAACATCAGTCACCCGCTGTTGGCCAGGCACGACTGCAGTGTGCTGCCTCCCGGCTTCTGCCGAGCCCCAGACCTGCGGGGCTCAGAGGAGGTATCGGTGCGCACCGTCCCTCGCCAAGGCAAGGCCCTGTAAATCACGGGCGGCTTCTGCTGTCTCCTGTCTGTGCAGGGAGGCTCCTGGCTCCTGCCGAGTTCCAAACTCGGTGGGAATCGGGAAGGCGGGAGGAAAAATGTTACCAGCATGCTTAACTTCAAGTGTAAGGGAAAAAATAATACCGTCCCGAACGCTTTGAGAGGTTGCCAGCTTCTGTCCTAGAAGAAATGGAACAGTGAGCTGTGCTGGCTTCTGATGCCTGAGAAGCTTTTGTTTTTTTTTTTAATTTTCCCCCAGTTTATTAACTTTCAATATTTTTCCAGGGTTTTTACTTTTACTCCCAGAGGTAGTGAATTGCTACATTCAAATCCCAAAATAAAATAAAACACCCGAAAAAGGCAAGTTAACACTTCAAGCACGTGCAGCATTTTTTCTGATGTGGTTATGACTCCAGATTTATCATGGTTCTTGTTTCACTTCTGTTTTAGTGTGTGGACCACCCTCCTGCCAGCTGCCGTTGTAGCACTGCCCTGGTGTAGAACTGACTGTTTTGATGCGGCTCTTGCTGCTTTTACAGTTTGCTGAATGTGTTTTTTTTTTTAATGTATCTCCAACACAGTGGTTTACTCAGAGCTCTGAAGGCCTGCCGCTGCCCAAATTACGTGCTGATGGTAGTGCCAGTGTGATCTGGCCCTTCTCTCCAGTCTGTCTCCCCCGTTTTCCTTTAGCCCTTTGTCCTCCTGTCATTCTGGAACACTTGGTAGGTATCCTGTGTCTCAGCAAGGAGGAGCGCCCCGAAAGGCAGGTCAATATGCTTTGACGTGTCTGTCCAGGGAATGGGAAGGGAGTGGGGATCAGCTAAATTGATCCAGAGAGGGCTCCATCTAGACAAGTGTGCTGGGCATTATTTAAAATTAAAAAAAAAAAAAAGTAACCATTTGGCAGTAAGCAAAATGCTCTGCCATGCCCTGCTTATTAATGCCGTATTTACTTACTGATTGCTGGTTTGCTGAAGTGGGGTGGGAAGAAATTGGAACTGTGGCTTTGAGAGACAGGCTGGCTTTTAAAAGGGCTCTTTTCAGAAGACAGCCACTCATCATTTCTTCCTAGTGAAGGAATTGTGTCAGGTAAGCATGGCTATCATTTTTTGTTCCCCAGATGTTATTGCAGCCTGAGATCTGCACTTGTGCTTTATTGAATATTGTCTGTAAATTGTTTGGCATAAAACATTCTGTTTCACAAAGACCTGCTTTTAAAATGAATTTTTAACCAGAAGATTGTTTTTATTATTATTTTCCAAATGTCTTTCTTACAAATAAGTGCCGTGTGGCTGGAGAAATGCGCTGTGTGGTCTCCATATAAAGGTATGAATTTCTCATTTGCAATGAGACTTCAAGGTAAGGGCTGCGATCTGTGGAGCTCTGTCAGTATCCTGTAGTACGACGCTCCCATACGCAGTTGTGATTTAGTAAGCTGTACCAGATTTCAAGCTGTCTGCATTGCAGCCTTTTTGTTATTAATAGTTAATGATGCTCTGCTCGGGCTGGAAGCAGATCCTCGCTTTCAGCCCCCCGCTGCCCCTCACCCTCCCAGTCCTTGGGCCCTTGCGTTGCAGCCTCCTGCCTCGGAGGGGGAAGAGATGCGAGATGCGATGGCTCAGCTGGGAAAGCTGCTCAGCACGAGTGGGAACAGATCTTGCCGGAGAACAATGCTGGCTGCTGGCTCTCAGGTCTGTTAGCGCTGCCTCGGCTGCACGGCCGGCCTGTAGGCATGCTCAGCATCCCCGTGCTGCTCTGCTCGCAGGGCAGTGCTGCCCTTAGCCTGCTGCTGACCCTGGATTATGTTCTTGCTCATGCCGTGTCTGCAGCGAGTGCAAGGTTCCAATTATATTTGCCTTCAGGCGGTTCTCAAGAGGCGGCGGGGGGAGGGGAAGGAAGGGAAGAAGAGAAATCGTTGGTGTAACTTAGAGAAGTCTACGGAAAGGCTGTAGCAGGGCGGAAATCTGAATTTCTAATGGGGGGTAGCTCAAACCTCTAAACCACAAATACGATTAATACAAAACGTAAAACCGTTCATTGATTTTTTTTTTTTTTCTTTTGCAAAAGGAACACTGCTGTCTTGATTTGCTTTCGTTTTAAAGATAGTTTCAGGAGCGAGGGCATCCCTGAAAAAGACAGCTGTGCTCCCTGTCCTTCAGGAGCCAAGCAGACAATACAACCCCGGACGGGGACAGTGAAAAACATTTCATATTGCCACGGCTTTTTCTTCTTTGCTGGTTGGATAATGCCACCAAAACCGCTTGTCCGATACATTCTTTTTTCTTTACCTCTGTGCTCGCCTCTTATCTCTTCAGTTTCGATTCACTTCAGCTTTGCTGCTGCTTTTTACGAGTAAGCAATCTCTTTCAAGGCCTGAGGGCAGAGGAGGCGTGAACTCTTCACAGAGCAGAGAATGGGTGATATTGTCGTGCCAAGTGCATGACAACGTAAACTATAATTGAGCCATCAATAAAACTGTGGAAGCGACTATTTGTAGCTTGTCCTGCAAACAGAAATTAAAGAAAAAAGGCATTATGTTCGCAGTCGTGGTAGCAGTCCTACAAGTTTATTTTGTGCTGCCAGATGGAAGATTTTCCTACTAAGAGCTGTAAAATGAACATGTGAAGAGAAGGACTTTCAAAACAGCCTTTGGAACCAGTTGGCCATCAGTGTTTTTCTCTAGTTCTCTGACTTGACGTTCTCAGTGGCGTTCAGACTTCGGGTGTAGTTCCTTATTTGCATTTTGAAAATTAATTCAAACAGAAAGATTTTCAACGCTTTGAACACTTTTTCAAAATACTTTCATTCCCATACGTAGAAGCAATGAAAAAATCATTGTTTTCACATGTTCAGCTGCTGTCTTTGCTGTTACTACAGGAATCGTGCAGTTAGTCTGGAAGTCAAGAGTCGCAGCTGGCAGAGACCCCCCTTTGCATAGGAGGCTTGGAAGTGTTCACTGACAGTTCTCCGTGAAGGATTGTACGTGGGCTCTCCCTCCATGTCGGAGTGCTGCTCACAAGGACAAGAGGGGCATGGAAAGCTGCCAGGGAGTTTTACCTGCTTGGGCAGCGTGTTGGAGTGAACTTATGTCCCTTCTACCAGCGGGCTTTGGTCCTGTAAGCTGTGTGGCTACAGCGACTGCTGCTGCTTCATGTAGTTCTTGTGAATAACTAGGAAGAGAGAGCACACTCCCACAGGCTGGAAGGCTGTTTTAGGGCAGAGATCTGCATGTCACTGGGGGACCCCAAAAAAGCAGCGAGATGCCTGTGGAACTTCATTGCCCCTGTATTTGGATAATAACTTAAATCTGATTAAGGTGCTCTGTGGAAGAAATACTGAATGCTGTCAGTAGTCCAGAATGTTTGGGAGCCACCTAAAACAGATGATGATAATAAGGTGTAGCTGGTTCCCTCAGTGAGATTTTGTACGCTGTTCCTCTTCCAGAACAGGGGTCTGTTCCAGGACATGCAGAGTTCAGAGGTGGACTTCTCATTTCTGAGAAGAACACGTGCAGAAGGCCCAAGAAGTCTATGGTAGTAAGGTATTTTGGGGGGAGGGAGGGGTAAAAATGGAAGAAATTGGATTCAGAGTCAGAAAACCTGCTGCACCCAAGCAGTGTTCCCTAACAAGGCTGTTCCAGCTGGGCGGATCAGGGCGGATCAGGGAGGCATCGAGAAGCTTTGGGAGGGTGTGTGCAAAGGGTTCTGTGCCTGCTGGCTTGATGGCTTCAACAGTTCCCATTCACAGTTATATTTTTTTTGTAATCAGTGATTGTTTGTTTTGAGGAGACAAATTATCTTCTGCATCATGAATTTTGTCCCGAGGACAAAGGAAGAGAAGACCTGCGAATTGCAAGCTGCGTCTTGCATTGACAAAGATGATGAAAACCTGATCCTCTCTGGAGCGTTGGCATGTGCTTTGATGTTGCAGACAGCGGTGTTACAGTCCCATAGATTTGGAATTGCCAGCGAGAGAGTGTTTGCTACCTACTTGTATTGCATTAATTTGTGACATGCCCTAATCTAAAACAACTTTGTTCAGCAGCAAGACGTGCAGCTGCTTTTTACTTGGAGCAGCTTTAATCAGCACCACAGCTCTCGGTATTCAGAGGTGTGGCAAAAAGTCTTGTCTGGTACTGGTTTTCTGGCTTTCACTCTACCTAGAGCTGCGCTTTTGTTTAGCTTTCAGGCACAGGGTGTGAGTGAGGCTGGTGGTGTTTGCTCACTGAGGGTTTGTGATTTGGGGGAACACGTGGCAGAGGAAAGACTGGGAACATGAATACTCACACAGATCGAGTCTAAGAGTGCTGAGATGAGAGAGAAGCTTTGTGTGATTGCACTGAGGTCCTTAGTACAAGGAAAATATAAATGAGGTCTTCCTCTTTAGGAGAGGAGCATCTTTGCCTGCCTTTCTTACGGGCCTTAGAGCAGATCTCTGGCTGTAGCTGCCAAAGTAGTTTATTTTATGGTTCCTTCAGAGTAGACTGGTAAATCAAGACTTCATTTATTTGTTCTGAGCAGTGATTCCAGTAAGATGAGTGATATCAGTGAAGTAAAATAGATGGAGTGGATCCATTTCCATAAAAGCTTTTCTTAATCCTGTCTCGAGAGAAATCTCAGTATATTTGTGACCCCTGTGCTGGGTAACTTTAAATAGAGGACTTTGAAGAGCTATTGAAAGGAACCAAGAGCCTTGAAATTCTTTTAGAAATGACGCAGGCCTCCCTGTGCCAGCTGACACCAACCCATGTTGTTAGCACCTTTGTTCTTAGCAACCATGTTATTAGCACCTTGCAGTCAGATGTGCAAAACAGAGTACTTTTACCATGAAAAAGGGTATTTTCAAGCCTGCCAAGGATCACCATTATGTTCTGTTTCCATGTACCACACTGTTCTAACCACATAAATGGGATGCCTTCCCCTAGATTTCAGTGTTTTCACAGTATCTGCAACTCTGGCAGTTGTGGCAACTAGAAGTGAAAACAATGCATAAAAGAAGTTTGATCTTGTGGGCAGACAGATAACAATAAGGGTTTTTTCTTTTTTCCCCCCCACGTTTTCCAGGCAGAATGGTTGATTATTAAGCTGTGCTATCAAAATGCACTGGGGAAACCATCACTGTTGCCTCTGACAAACCAACAGGGAGCTTGATAGCAAACTTCGCCAGATTGCTGTGGGTACTGGTTAATTTTCAGAGCATCATTTCAGTGTTTTGATGTAGCAGGTACTGGGTATCATTATGAAGAGAAATTCCTGATTAGCAATGTTTTGGTATTCCCAAGGAGATGTTAGGTGGTAATGCAGTAACTCAACTTTGAATCAACTTGGTGCCAAAATGGGTAAAACTTTTGCATGGTTTGGAATTTCAAATGTGTTCATTGCAGCTTTGTGGTTACGCAGTTGACAGAATTTTGTGGCTTATCTGTTGGTAGCAAAGTCTGCAGGTATAGTTACCCATTGACACGAAGCTGCCTGAGCTGTCTTGTCAGAAAACAGAGTCATTCCTGATTTGTTTCCCCTGGAGACCGGCAGGTCAGTGCTAAAAGGTCAAATCTGGCTGCCCCGGCCTGTGTAATTTGCTGCAGTGGTCTTAGGATGCCAGAGCGTGAAAGGTGTCCATCAAGATGTGTTTCACATGTGAATCCATTTGTTGTTAAGCTTCCAAGCCACCCACAACAAGGAATAAATAGATCGCATTCCCTGCGTTAAAATATATGCATGTGTAATGGTACTTAGGAGGGTTGAATGGGTCAATCAGCTGCTTAATTAAAAACCAAAACCAAAGCAAACAACCTTGCAAGACATTGTGTTTTCGGTGTTGGACAAACTGTGAGAAAACTTGTCTTGGAAATGTATTGGCTCTTTGATTGCCTGCCAGTCATTTGGTCAATGATTATTAAATTTCACATGAGCTTCTTGAAAGAGTTGCAAACAAAAAGACCTTTCCTTCCGATTCAGCATGGAAAATGGAGAGGAGGTGAAGAACAGCTGGGTCGGCTGGTGTTACGGGAGCAGGGAAGCAAGGAACTTGTCTGGAGCAGTCCAGGCATGGGAATGGCATAGTCCAGGCTGTAAATCAGAAACATTACATAGCCCTGCAGAGATCAACAAATCAGCAGACCTTCTTTGCAGTAAAACCTCTGGCTCATTAAATAGTCTCTCAAGCAGTCTGCTCTGACCAGAGTGCCCCTCAAATGAGTAATGCCTCCAGTAGATCTGTTTCTGCTGCAGAGAGCAGTGGCCTGGCAGAAAGGGCTTGGTGTTGGCTGTGGGTGCTGTCTCAGCTGATGGATCACCTCCTGCAGGACTGGGAAAGGTGCAGCTAATCTCACCAGCTCTGGAACGGCCTCATTGCTTTTGTTGATCAGATCTTGTACAGCAAGATTTAGTTACCTGGCTCCTCTAGTCAGGGCAATTCAGAGTTTACTTCACTTTTGATGCTAATGGCACTGAATCGGTGAGAGCGCCCATGCAACAAGGGAGGCGTCTAGTGGCTGGGAGGTTTTGGGAGTTAACCTGCTGTCTGCAGTATTTTTATTTAGTTTGATGCAGCACCTGGGGAAGTACGGGGTTGCTCTGGAAGTGCTGGTGCTTCTTTCTTTCCTGTACCCCTCTGTGTTCTCTCGGGTTGGATTTCCCAACAGCATGGCCCTGTGATGTGAGTTTGTTCTGCAGGCTGATCCAAGGAAACTTCACTGACCAGTGCCCCGATCTTAACATGGGACCAGCTTACTGATTGTTCTCTTCCATAACCAGTTGGCCTGATGCAATGGAAGCAAACTGCAGTTACCTCTGGATTAAACGTAACATTAAATTGCAATAAACCACACAAATCAGGGTGCAGTGTTCTTTTTTTTCTGCCAAGGTAACAATCAAACTTGAGATTTATTTTGCAAATTGTCTGAGAATCTGTTCCATCAGTCCAGCATAGCTGTCTCTTGCTCATATCAGAAGCAAAATCGTACAGTCTGGTTGTTTGAAATGCTGTGCTTGTGTAGAACGAGATCCACTTGCTTAATGCCTAGATTATTTTGTTTCATTTGACTGTAGGAAGAGCAATTTTTGGCGCACGGCACTAAATGGGATTACAGTCTGAGGCATAACAACAAATGATATTAACAAACGCTCAGCTCTATACTGGAAGTTGTTCAGCAGCGTCTCAGACTTCTTCATAGCTCGTTTCAGCACGGTCCCGGCAGCAAGGGGTTGGAGAGAGGCTACGTGGCCTTCGTGTGTGCAGTCCCCGAGCAATGTGCTGATGGAAGCACTGAGAACAGATGCAGCGAGAGTTCGCTCTCTGATCTTTCAGCTGAGTTTCTAGCTTCCCTCTCCTACACCACCAAGCTGCTAAGTGAGAGTCACATGCATGGATACTTGAGCAAAAAGCTGTTACTTAATATAACTATTGTACTTCGAAATGTTCTGTACTTGTCGATCCGGCAGCTTGCCCTCTGCTCGTGCAGCTCGGGTTTGTTTGCGGCGCGGCAGCGTGGGTTGCCTTGACCCCGATGTGCTCCAGAGCAGGAGTGCGAGGGCAGGAGGGAGCGAGTGTGACCCCTGACGGAGGCTGCCGAGGAGAATTTCCTGACCTTGCATCGGGTGCGTGCATTAATCATAGCCGTAAGATAAACCCAATTGTAATTACAGCCTTGTAGCTTTGAAGGCATTATGCTGCGGTATAAATGGTTTGGGCAGAAATGAAGTGGATGCAAGCTCTTGTTTCAGTGTTTCAGTAGGTTTACTGAAACTGCAGAATCTTTGTTGTTACGCTTCCATGTCTGGTGGGTTTTGTTTTGTTTTTAAAGACAATCCTGGCACGTGAATTAAATACAAGTGCACTGGAAGAAGGCCCTTGCAGTTGCTATTCTCTACTCCAGTTAAAGAATTATGTTACTTGCTTTAGGTTATGTTATTTACAAGGTTCAAGCTCACATTAACAAGGAAATATGGCCTGATCCCTAGAGGTTGTGTAATATGTGTGGTAGGCCATTTGGTTTACAAGTTAGGGTAGCAGACACTCACAAATTTCTACTGGCAGGGAACTAAAAAACCAAACTGACCTTAAACTGTAGTTGTTTTGCATTGCTAGCCACTTCCACTTTTTCCCCACCTTCTTAATGTTTGCAAACATTTTCAAGAGACATTAGTTTTGCTGTATGAGCCCTTTTTCTGATGAAGTCTGCGTTATCCAGTTCTTTCCAGTTGCGTTTGGATATCCACCTTTATTACAGAAAGCCATCTTTCTAGTATCGGGAGTTTCGTATTTCACCGGTTTCAAATGATTTTTGACTTTCACACGCAGAACCGGTGCACGTTTACTGAATGCTTACTGCCTTCTTGCATGGTCGTTCCAGAACATGCTTAATTCTTTCCACCTAAAGGGACAATTCCTAGATGTTTTTAGTCATGCAGGCATATGTTTTCTTCCTGTTGACTGCAGTCGCATGCCTGTGTTGATTTCTGCCTGCAGGAAAATCGGTCTATCCAGGGACTGCTTTGTAAACCTTTGCTTTGAGCTCTCAAATCAAGGTAGTTTGCAGACTAAAGCAGCGATATATCTAACTTTAAAATGCTGAGCTTTTACCCAATAATAAATTGCATTTCTTGGTCATAAAGCTACTGCTCTTAGGGATATTTTTGTTCTCTGGAAGAAAGTTGATCGGTAGTTTCTGTCTGACCCATTTGATTGTTGGAGGAAATCTGATGCCTGGCTCTTGCTGTTTTGGCAGCCTCACAAAGGGGGTAAATCATCCTGCAAGTCCTGACTTGCCAGATGTACGGCATTATCTCTGCACAGATAAATCAGCGAGCTACTGCAGTCTTTTGGGTCTGGTGCTCCTGGGCAGGTACAGTAAGGAAGCCACGGTCATCTCAGAAGGAAATTTGCTAGGCTCTTACAAGCCTTGTTGCCTTTTCTTCTCTGGCAAGTTTCTGGCTTTCTCAGACCATGCCCTTGTCTGTTTGAGGCTGGTTTAGGCTGTAAAGGGGTAAAAAAAGGTTTGGGGCATTCCTGCCCGTGTGTGTGAGGTGACTGGTAGCAACCAAATGCCTGGAGGTTTTAACAAAAGGTAGTGTTTTAGGTGCTGCAAGATACCCTCTTTTCTAGAAGGCTATAAAAGCTCTTTAGCTGCAGAAATTTTACTGTTTATTGTTAGTTTGTTTACTCTTTCTTTTTTCTTTTTTTTTTCCTCTTGGAGAAAGTGTTTGACTCAATACTTTCATTGTGCCTCGTATTTTTTCTTCACAGTGTGTCAGAACAACTGCCTGTGGTCTGAGACATACCCAGATCCCTCTGTAGGGTCAGTGCTGGTGCAGCACACAGAAGCTGTTGATTCCAGCTGGCCCCCCAAGCTGCTGTAAATTGAACTTGCTGTCCTAGCACTGATGTATGGAGCACATTTTTCTGTGGGATCACCACTGCTGTTGTTGGGCAGGCCTTTCGCCTATTTGGAAGGTCATACTTGAGTTTTTGGTTGGGAAAGATGCTCCAAGTAGTGGCTTTTATATGTATGTCTTTATATAGCAAATAGTTTTGATGGTTAACAGTGGTTTGAGTATGCCTCAAATAAGAGTAACTGAATGAGTTCGTACTTCTTCTGCCAAGTACGATCACCCATGATTGCTTTTTTTTGTTCTGTTTTGTTTTAGTTTTTTTCTGCTTTATTTTCCTGTGTTGTTGCTGCTTGGACATCCCCTTAAAACAATTAGTTAGATGAACCGCATCTACATTCTTCACAAGAAGAAAAGGTGCCCTCCCCACCTCTCAGTTGGCAGAAACATAATTTTAAAGGTCTGCTCTCTGAAAGTATTTGGGTGTCAGGCCAAGAATTTGTCAAGAAGGCAGAGAAACGCTGTTCTTTCCTGTTCTGTAAATGTTAACGTAGGTGGGAGTCAGTCGCCAGGTAGTAGATGCACTGTCCTGGGAAATGGTTATATAGTGAAAGAAGGGATTCAGACCCTTTGTGCTAAGTTTGTCCCCTTTTCCCTTTTCTACGTTTTTACAGGCATTTCAGTCTGTGATAGAGTGGCTTGAAACAGAGATAGCGTAGTGTAACAGGTACTGGTTGGCTACGAGTGCCTGGCCTGTCGCTGCTTGAAGTCTGTTCCAGCCGTGTAATAACCACAACCCTTGCACCTCGTCGTGATTAACCTAGAAACGAGAAGCTTCTAGACTTCATTGGAAAGAAAAAATACAGAGGGATTTGAAAAACCCTCACTTCTCACATTTGTTTTCATCTTTTTAGGTTATCATTATCGTGTGACAGCAAGTGAGTAAACTACGAGAAGCGAACCATAGCATTGAGGTTCGCTTTCTCTGGCCCTTCTCTTCCAGCCGTACTAGCTGCTCTTACTGGCAGTTCCGGAGGACTGTACTGGTGGTCTTGTCTCCCGTCTCCTTTGATGGCAAGGATCTCCAGGAATTTGTCTCCTTACCTTTACAAGGGTGAGAGGGGAAGAAGCTCTGGGATGTACTACAAAATTGGAGGGCATTATGAGAGGGAACTCAAGGTACTGGAATAAAATGTTGCAGCTCCGAAGGGGGGATTCTAGAGTAATATGATGAGGGTGTATTTTGGAACATAAGAAACCACAGTTCAGCTCCTGGAAAAAGTTAATTCTTAAAAACAAGTCATAAAGCAAGGAACAATAAGAAAGGTTTGTCCTATATAAGCCGCTGTTAATCAGTATAAACAATGAAGCAAGATCTAATCTCTAAAGCAGTTTTTGTACGTGATGTGGGGAACGTTATCGAGGGCTCTTTTTTTTTTTTTTTTTTTTAAAATACCTGCTTCCAGGTAACGTGATTTGAAGTTGGACTACCACAAGTTCCCTCTATACAGGCATGAAAACATCACAGAATATCAGGTTTTACTGTTGAAATGTCATAGGAGAGCTCAGGGTATGTAATAAGAAATCTGAATTGTGGACTTAGGGAGATCTGTTCATTCTTTCTGAAAATTGCCTTTCATGTTATAGCGCCATAAAATGAAAATGGAGACAAAACAGCCTAAATGAGCACAGAGTCAACTATATAGAGTGGTGGGGTTTGTGAAGTCTTTGATGCTTTCTGTTTCAGGTAGCTTGAAAACTTCAAGTATCGCTGGATTTCTGGGGGAATTAATGACTGCACAATATGTTTGTGCTGCTGCTTGAGCTATGCACAAATGCAAGCCAGGCAAATCTGCCAAGGTGGCCAGCGTTCACTGTGTGTGATATACCTTGTCATTTCTGTGCTTGCATTTGTTACTGGGAACTGCTCAGTGCCAAAAATTTGGGAAGGTAGATTTTGAAATACCACAGTAGAGCTCTCAAAAATGGATTGAAATACTGGTTTTTGGGGATTTTTTCCTTTAGACAGATGAATTGTGTTGATGGACTGCACTTTGCAGGTTGTTTCTGCAACGCTGCTCTGGGAGATCACTGAATACCACCTGGGCATTGTGCATTTGTTTTAAGATGAGAATATTCTTTGTACTATGTGGATCGTACAAAGTGATAATTTACTCTGCTGGTCTGCATAAGCAGAAGATGCTGCATCAAAGCCATCGTATCTGCAGGGAAATCAGAGGCACCACGTGCTTGGTGGCAGCTGGGGCTGTACCTGTTGGTGTGCACAGAGCCAAAGCATGTTCTGCTTTCTAGCTCTGCCCTGCCCTGCTGCTGGACGTGCAATACTGACTTTCTCCTAGTAAAGGGGTAGTGCAGGGACTGCGGTGTTTTTCCTTCTTTCCAGTTCTGCTTTTTGTAGTCTTCTGGAGAAATATATTGGACTAATTGTTATGTAATGCTTGATTAACTTTACAGACTGCCTTTTTTGCTGACAGTTTAACTAGAAATCTAACCACTTGTATGCTCAAGGGTTACTGTGTAATTATGCTTTCTACGTTGATTTGTTTCTTTGATACTTCAATTAAACTTTCTTCTATCTGACTGTTCACATTCTTGCAAGTGAGGGGAGAGTATCACAAGTGCTACATGCACGAATATACAACCAGAATATTTAATGAAAAAAAACCATTGAATTAGCTGGCTGTCTCGCATGCTTTTGAAAATGTTGAAAAAACAATGAAACTGAAGTGCAAAAAAACCTGCAGGCATCTCCGAGATAAAAGCATCTTGGCAGCTCTAGTTAGGAGTATCGTTTATGTCATTTCATATTGTCTTGTATTCTTTGTTATTCCAGGGCGAAACGTAATTAAAGATAAAGGTTGCAAAATGAAGCACTAAAATGTCAGGAAATGGTAATGCTATCAGCCCAGCTGAATAATCCCACCTGCCATACTTGGTAGTTTTAATGCATTGCAGTGAAATAGTAAGAACTACTACGTTAAGGTGGAGAATGTGATCAGTAATTTAGGATGGGGGAGGATGTAATCATCACCCAAACAACTGCGAGAGTAAGCCCATACACTTCAGTATAGTACTTCAAAGACTGTGGCGTAGCTTTTCTTTTTTTTTTTTTTTTTGTTTTTAACAGAAAAATTGAAGGAAAATGAAATGAGCTGTCTCTCTGTTTAAAGCCTGTGTTTACCTGACTTTGCAGATAGATACAGTGCACATAATTAATAACATCTCTTAAACTTTTAAAGGATGTTTTGTAAGTCATATCATCCCCTCTTCCCTTCCTTCCCCCTCGCCTCCCCCCAGTCTGCCCTAGTAAAATGCTTCCTTTGATTCGAAATTAGTGATTAGCCTCAGTCTTCCTGTAGCTCTCTCTGGCAGTTTCTTTGCCTTGACCCATCTTTCACACTCCGTGTAGGCAGTGTTCGTACCCAGCTCATACAAAAGAAAATCCCTAAAGAGTGAATCCACGTTAAATAAAGTGGACTTTGAACAATTCCGAGGGGCAGATTGACTGGCGGCTGATGGCTGCTTTATGCGTTCTGCAGCCACAAAGCAACTGGACAATGCAGAGCCAGTCGAGACAGATTTACAGCTGTTTTGCCTCGCTGACTCGGGGCAGCGGGACCTGTAGTTTATTTTTGTTCCTGATGTTTTCCGAAGTCCAGATTTTTTTTCTTTCTTTTCATCCAATAGGTATGCTTTCTCCTTCCATTTATCCCTCCTGCTGGCTAATGCAGATGCAGTGGGATTTATGACGTTTAGGACAGAGATGAATTTTTAGGGCAGGGGTCCGAGAAGCGTGCTTCCCTCCTTTGTGCCTGCCACTTCTCATTTCTCAGTGGGGCTGAAGCCACGACTGCCTGAACAAGGATGGCCACCACTTGCCTTCTGTTTGCACCACTGGGAATGAAGCCAATTGCCCTCGGGGGAGAAAGTGGCTTCCTCTCTGTAGGGATACAGATGATGACTTTGAGAAAGGATGAAAGCGAGGTGACAGTTATTCTTTGCTGAGAGGCAGCCTATGGCTTCAGTCCTCGTGAGAATGTAAGTAAATGGCAGCTGTTGTGGAAAAAGGGCAATTGTTTTGAGAGTTTCTCTGGAGAACAGTATTCTTCCTCTCAAGTGCCATGGGAGAAGATTGCTGCTAAATCTAAATTTCTTTTTGTGGCCTCTCCATGGCATTGCATAAACTGGAAGATATTAATCTTAAACGTACACGCAGATACTGTGTGCATGGAAAAGATTTGGGGAAAAATTATGGTAGCTACATTTTCAAAGAACATTTTATATGCTTTGAACTAGTGAACTCATAAGAATGCTTAAAATAAAAATAATCACTACACAACAAACGTAATGCTGTAATTCTTCAGGGGTTAACTTCAGTACCACATGACTAAAGCTTTAAATCTTGAGCCTAAGTGATGAACTTCTTCCCAACTATTTGAGTTTGGGATAATGTCTACCTAATGGTAGCAATTTGTGCTGGGCTTGGATCAGTCCTTCGCTGTGCAACTTTTTGGAGGCAGCGTTTAGTCAGCTTTCTTCCTCTGTTTCCTCTGCTTAATTACTAAATTTCTGGCCCCTTCAGTACAGCTCATCCAGCGGCATAAGGTGGCAGTGCAACTCGGGTACATCAGCAAGGGCTTTTGTGGTGAATTCAGGACTGCCTTCTCGGTGTGTTCCCTGAAAGCAGCCGGAGTGACCCAAGTCGGAGCAAACCAGAGCGAGCTGACGAGTCTCTGGGTGTGCACTGCAGCACAGAGCAGATGCACTTGAGCTGGGTTTAAGCTGTTGCAGCCACGGTAACCTGGAGTTCAAAGTAATGCCTTGGCAGTTGGCCTGTGCTCATAAAACTGGTCTTTGCAGATCCTCGAGCTCACTTTTAACATCTCTTCCTCGCTTGTTGGCCAAGCTCCAAGCTGCGTGCTAAATCAGCGAAGGTAATCGAGGTGCGCCAGGCAGCGGAGCCGCTGGCTGCCCCAACTTACTGCTTTGTGGGGGTAGTATGATTTCATCAAAACCCCCCCCAAAAGCTGGCTCGAAGGTTGTAAAACCTCTGTCAGGTAGGTGTGGTGCTGTGAGAACTGAAAAGCTGGAGAGAGGAACCCATTTGGTATGGTTTCCAAAAGTGTTTCAGCAGACAGTGCCATTGCTGTACGGGGAGGTGCTGACCCGTGCCTTTGTCCTCCTTTCTGCCCAGGGCTTTGCGATGGGGGTGGCAGAGCGGTGCCCTCCTGCACTTGTACGTGAGGAGATGTGAGCAATGTGCTTTAGACTCTTACAGTTGTCTATATTCCCATCTGGCCAGGCTGCTGCTTAGGTTGAGAAGAAAACTACCATCAGATATGTGAATGTGGTCGTTCATGTTTGAACAGAGCTACCCCCGTCCTGCAAGCCATCATGGTTACAGTGTGTTATTGGGCCCTGATCCTTACACGGAATTGCTGCTGGAGCGTGTGCTGCTGCGCTGCTTCCCCTGTGGGTGATGTGCTGCTGCTGAACAGACTTCAAAGCAAGCCCTTTGTGAGGGCGAGTTGTACAGACCTGCTGGGAGAAACAGCAGCAGCGATGGAAACTGTTCCCGGCCATTGCTCTCTTCCCTGAAGCCTCTCATACAGATGTTTGTTCGTTTCTTGGCTCCCCTTGAATGGGGAAGGTCGAAGGAGCGATGGCAAGGAGGCAGCTGGGTGCTGACGGGCCTTTCTGCTGGCTGCCTCCGGTTCTGTAAGTGTGACAGTCCCTGCTTCTGAGCACCCCACAAACAGATCAGGTAAGAAACAATCACTAAAAGAAGCTCTTCAGAGGACCTGAAGGCAAACACGAACTGAAACTAGTGCAGAGAAATAGCTGTCGCTTAAAGTATCTCATCGTCCTCTTCAGCTCTAATAAAATAAAATACAATTGAAGAGGCGTTTTTTTTTTGAGACATTTAAATTCATTTTTAATGACTTCATTTTTATATCTCAGATAACATCAAGTTTCATTGTGCTGTTAGAGCTTTGGGGTGGGTATTAGCAGAAGCAGCCTGTGCGTTTGTTGCCTCGCCATGGCTGTTGTGAAAGAAACACTGCTCTGCAGTGGGCCTGGGCTGGCTGGGGAGCTGGCCTCATCTTCCTCACAGCCTTCAGCATCCATCAGACAGCCCTGGCTTAGGGCACGGTGCTCCTGCTCTGACCCACGCCTTGGAGCTGCCTTCCTCCTGGCAGGGCTCCCCCGGGGTGCCCCATCCTGTGGCAGGCAGCGCCAGGCTCGGGAGCAAAGCTGGGAGGCAGCAGAGGTAGGGCTGCAGAGCTGGATGGCCGGGGATGGGCACAAGGCTCTCACTGCGTGGAGATGTCCTCACTGGTTGTTTTTTTTTTAGTAGGTATATATTCTAAATTGCGTATTTCCTTCAATTGGGATTGCAGCACCACCACGCTCTTACTGTAATAGCTGCTGCGTTAGAAGGAATGCAAGGGAACATTTGTTGAATTTATTGGAGTGAGTAGGGACTTCTGCCTCCCTTCTTTTATCCGTGTTTCCTCTGAAGGTAAAGTGGATTTTAAAAAAAAAAAAAAAAAATTGAAATTGTAGTTTGAAGATCACTTAGCAACACGCACAGGAGTTGAAATAGAATAAATAAGAAATCCCCAAATTGCATCAGAGTGTTTTGTTATTGGTCCTTCTATCTAGTGTGTGGAAGGCTTTTCTTGTAAATCAATGCCAGATTATCCATATATAAAATTGTTTTATCTGTAAAAATAGAACAAGCTCAGCTTTTCAGCAGCATCGGAATCGATCATTTATTTCTTATGTGTTTGCTCTTGCTAAAACACCGGTCTTATGGCATGTGATAAGCTGTTGAAATATAGAGCATGCTGTTTATAGCAGGAGCCAACAATTCCCTAATCTGGTAGGATGCTGGGATTATATTTCTGAGGTTGCTTAGTAAGGATTTTAGGGCAGAGTTTTATGAGCTCAGCCTGATTTTTAACTCCAAGATCTGTTTTTAGAATTGAGCAGGGGTGGGTTTTGTTTGAAGTCGCTGAGCTGAAACAAAGGCACCAATTTTGTGAATATTCAGTTTTCCGAAACTGCTCGTTTATACGATGCTTAGTATTTAAATTAAAAACAAAACCAAACAAACCCTTTACATTTAAATCAGATGATGTTCACTTTTCCTTCCCTAACGTTCCTGTGTACGTGTTAGGAGCTGCACACGATTAAACAATGCAGAAAGAGCCGGGTTAGTAGCGCCTTGTTTTTGCGATAAAAATTAAAACTGCACTAATTCTAGGAGTCCTTGCCAGGTAGATGAGCAGTGTGTGGCGACAGAAGAGAAGACTTTGCTAGCAGTGTTTTGGAAGATTTCAGGCTGAGTTTCTTTGCTTATGTAAAACAGTGGTCTTTGTTTGGCACTTCCAATGGCGCTGGGAGTGTTGTGTAGCTTCATTGATTGGTTCCATGCAGTGGAAATCTGACCTTTAGCAGATGTTTGAGAAATTGCCAGCATTCAGAGTGATCAGCAGACTAGACAGTTTTTTCCTTGTTATGTCGATGAGAACTTCCATTAGATTAGTAACGTGCGTGACAATGTTAGGCTTTTAAATGATTAGCAAACTTTCTGAAGTCAGGCAGATTTTCTTGAGCTGCATCGAGTAATTTATTTTCTTATACATGTGGTTTTGATAACTGATTAGCTGATGCAAATATTTTGATAATTTAAATGTCCTTTTTTTTTAATTTTGTAGCACGAACATTTAGATTATAGGCAGGTTGTGATACGCCTGTATTTTTCTTCAAAGGTCAGTTTTAGCATGCTGTTAGAGCATCAGTTGGGGATAAATGCTTTCAAAGAAAAAAGAACAAGCTTAAACGGGCTGGGGAGGGGGAGGCAGCAGTGAAACATATCCCATCTGGAGCATTTGGCTTGGAACAGGATGTTGCATGACTCCATGTGAAGTCTGCTCTCACGAACAGTATTCTAAGTAACGTAGGAGATTCAGCTGCTTAGTGGTGGGAGTTGAGCATGAAACGAGGTCTGTTTTCTCAAACTCCAACAGTTAGAGCTACAGGAAAGAGGTGGGACTTAATAAGAGATTTATGTGACGAATAACTCAACAACACCAGCAGTTGCCAGATTAAGCCCTTTTCCTGCAGGTGCTGGCTTTCCTCAGAGCTTTACAATTGTTTTTCAGTGTGTTGCATGTGGGAAGAAAAATTATTTCAAGGATTAGAGCTTCAATAGGGGGGGAAAAAAAAAAGAGCAATTTGCCTGTTTTCTGGGTTTAAGTTTTAAAATCAAGTAATTGCAAAAGGATTGGTCTCGTCTTGGCTTTAGACAACTTGCATACTTTTTTGTGTGCTTTTTTGGGGGTGGGGAGATTTCTTTTTTCCTAACATCTTGGATACAGAAAGCATGTTAGGAAGGCAGCCAGTACTGAAAGCTAGTGGTAACCATAACCAAGCAGCCAGTTCTGCCATTGTGGGCTCCTTTGGACAAAGTGTGTCCTGTTAATATACGTTTGTTTGTTTTGATCCAAGGTAGAAAGGAAGGGATGTGATGGTAAGAAAAGCCACACGTGTTAGAAAGCTTGGGAATCTCTGCCCTTTGCTCTCAGCGCTCAAGCACACTTCATTTTTGCAGTGTTACGGGACTCGCCGGGTATGTTTCTTTGATTCCCATGAAATTGTGCCAAAGTTCTTTGGCAGCTCGTTTTGATATCTAATAATCTCATGTACCAAACCACAGTAAGGGTTTTTGGCTCTATGCTGTGCTCTGGCCACTTCTTAAGGGCAAAACTAGAAAACCTCTCCTTGCCTGTGTTCAGCGCGTTTAATGTTGCTTCTGAATCTTGTTTGTCCAACCTTTATCTCCTGATCTGATCGTGAGGTAGCGATGGTATCGCCTGTGAGGGATTCCCTGAGTGGGCTACGTACTGGTTTCTGTTGTCTGACTGCTTCGTCAGTGACCTCTGCCTTTGGGCATTTAGGAGCGGGTTGTAGCTGTGGCGTTCCCTCCTCCCCTCTTTTTTCCAGCCCAGTGACTGGGGGTAACGCATCGTGGCCTTACTGGTTTTGTGGGAAGTGAAGTGCACAGAAAGAAAACGTCTTTTTTTTTCATCTGTTGCTTTTCATACATACACTGAATAAAAATACTAGAGTACACATCTGTCTGTGATAGTGAGAGCTATTATCTAGCCCAAGCATGTTACAGTTGAGTGATTGTGGGCCTTGGCTGTGCTTTTAATCCTCTAACAGGTTATGATACAAGAGGTCGCAGTGAAACAAGTGTATCCAAAGCCATGGGAAAGCCAGTCATGAACATAACCTTCAAAATATTTATCACATTCTTTTAATTTAATACAGTATTAATATATTTGTTGTAAGTAGAGGAAAGACATCTGTCCTATATTTTTGCCTTGGATGCTTAGGTGAAATTTCATGAATTCCTTTCATTCACAGTAGGTTTTCTGGAGCACATGGTCTATTGTATGTACAGTTTGAAGGAAGTGAGACTGATTGCTAGAAATAACATTCAGGTTTTAAGTTGTTGGTACAGTGAAGCAGAAGGTATTTGGTAAAGCCAAGTAGAAACCATGGGTGTGTTTCTCTGATCTGTTTTGAAAACAGATTCACATCTTTATTGTTATCACTAAATACTTCTGTTATCTTGCACCACTAACAATTCTGCAGCTGGAGACTGCTGCAGTCAAAAATACCTCTGTGTAGTGTGCTCCTTTTCCTGGAGGGAACATTATTTAATCATTCAGAAAACTTGGAGGAGCTGAGGTATGGTATTTGTCACAAAGAAGAACTTGCTAATGATGAAACATAAAGATTCTGTTTAAAATCTAAGCCTAAATAGTGAAGTGATTATCAGAATTACAGGGAAGCATCCCAGGAAAAAAAAAAAAAAAAAGGTCTTGCAGATACATGCAGAGTGCTAAAAATCTGGGGGAGGTTGTTCAGCATTTTCTGCATGTAGCAAAGGTTGAATCAAAGGATACATAAAACTAAATCTTGATTTTAAACTGCCGAGGTGTTATTGGGGAAACAGAGGAGAAAGGGGAAAGATGGAAAGTACCAGTACTGATATGCATACTTCAGGCCTCACATTTTAATTGTTCAGTTCTAATGGATTTAAGAAACTTCCCTAAGTATCAGAGTCAGTGCAGTAGGTAATCTATCGTGTATCATTTCTAGCGTTTAGAAGCTGCCTTGGACATAAAGAAAAGCTATTTTCTTCCAGAAACTTGCACAGATGGCGAGCAAATCATGTACAGTTCTGAATTAATGCTGCTTTATTCTCTAGCATGCATTTTGAATTGCAGGGAGGATTTTTTTGTTGTTTTAAAACACAGGCACGGCTCTTACGGTTACAGTCTATAAAACCGTTGTGCATAAACAAGCTTTCTTTTGATTTAACATTGCAATCTTTAAAACACCAGTTGCTTGAAAACATTTTCCCTACCGTTGTTATAGGGAAATGCCTATTTGAGGTTTTCATGAGTGAATTAGCCAGAGGTAGCTAATGCAATAATTAAGGCTATTTGTTGAATTCATTAAACAGCTTTTGATGTATACTCATTGTGAGTGTTTTGTTCTTACATCTTTACTTCTGAGCTCAAGTGTTAACAGTTTGGTGGTGTTATGTGTTAGATCTATTGTACTGTTGATGTTATCAATGGAGCTATTGTTCTGCCTTAAAAATCTGCAAAAAAATTTACTAGGAGAGCAGAAAACCCATATTATGTTTTCTTCCCTTTTTTGAGCTGTAATACACATTTGGATTTGGACAATTCATAATTCTAAAATAAAAGGTATGTTTTGAGTTTATTTTTTTAATGCAATTAATGCAAAAATTATAAACACTTCAGAGAATTTTGGTACTGAGACTGGTTGATAACTAACTAAAGATTAGGTAGGCTCTGAATGTTGAACCGCCTTGTTCACATGAAAAATTTGTAGGATTAAAACCAAAAAAGATGAGTGCAAAAGTGCATCTTCTGAAAAACACTAGCAGGCAATCCTGTGGGGAGAGAGAGAGGGTCTTCATGGCTGTCTCATGAATGTTTTTTGTAACCTTAAGTACTTTCCACCCCTTCCCTGCTACAGCTGACATGCATTAAGAGCTCCATTTAGTTGGAGTAGTCCTTCCTACGCTCTGACCTTAGCAGCAGCAGCAGCAGAGAAGTGGCCAGCTGTTCGGAGGAGCCAGTCCTTGTATTTCTGTGATCCAAAGGGATTTGGACTGGGACACCTCAGCAGCACTTGGAAGCCCGCTGACTTTAGTTCTCCATTGCATTTGGTGTCACAGAAACATAGACTGTAAGTTCCCAGAGAATTTTTGTGGTCAAAGCAGGTAAAACTGGGTTGAAATGATTGTTTACAGTATGGGTACTAAAGCAGAGACTGTGACTTGCTCAGTGGCATGAAATCAGTGCCAAAAATCCAAATTCTA
Source organism: Aythya fuligula (assembly GCF_009819795.1). Taxonomy (NCBI): domain Eukaryota; kingdom Metazoa; phylum Chordata; class Aves; order Anseriformes; family Anatidae; genus Aythya; species Aythya fuligula. The sequence continues at coordinate 3,037,349 of NC_045565.1, read as the reverse complement.
ATATGAATCTCTGAAGTTTGTTGTTTAAAGCAAATCCATTACAAGTCTTCTGGAATATGTTGATAAAAGATAAGTATTCGATTAACTTTGATTAACTTACTTGGACCAAGCAGTCTGTGTGTGTTACTAGTGGGTCCTCATTCTGATATAAAACATCTCGATAGGACAGTGAGATGGAAAAAGTGATTAAAGGTGCCTAATTGACTGATAGTACTGCTGCATTGCCTTATAGCTTAAACGCTATTTATAGAGTTACATTTTTTTGGTTAGATAGCTAATCAAATGCCAGATACCTGTAACTGAGCAGTGGCTGTTATGGCAAGGAGGCTCAAGAGGTAGATTAAAACACCGTAGGAAAAAGGAGAAGCTGTGCTGGTGCTCCTCATTCTGATCCCAAAATAGTGCTTAATTTTGGCAGGGTGTTTCCTGATGTCATCTACTCGTGTGCCCCTGGTCTTCATCTCCAGTTTGGTAATACTGCAGATAGCTCAGTTCAGAGCTAGAATGAACCTTGATCCCAGTTTGTGGACCTTTACGCACTGGTGTAATAGGAACTGTAATGACCTAGTTCTTCTCTGTGTGAAGTTTAGCCTTGGGATTCAATTTCAAACAGAAAAATAAAGGAAAAACAAACTCACCTGAAAAATCTTGGTCCTTTAAAACTTCAGCCTTTCAGTATAGTTTTTTTTTCTTTTCCAATGCTGAAGTTAATCCATAGGAAAGAAGTCGATGTCTGTAAGTTTTGGTTACAGTCCTTTGTTGGCAGGTGTCTTGGAGCTTTTAGATAGATCAGGAAGATTATATCAGCGTTTACTGCTGAATGAGGGATGGCTCGCCACTACAGAGGGGTAGACAAAGATGAATAATGTAAAAGAAACAGAGATGCGGTTTTGAAAGATGAGTTACAGAGGAGATGGAAACCCAAAGGCTGGAATGGCAGCAAGGAGTCTGCCCAAAACGAGGAGAGAGGATCTGCATGTGAGATGGCACTGAGGGCGGGCACGGGGCTGGAGGGGAAGACTGTAAGCGGGCTGTGATTCAAACTTCCAGAGTAAAAAAGAAGTAAAATATGACAGGGTCCTAGCTAGGTAGTATTTAGAAACTACTTGTTGTCTTTATTAGATGGCTTAGACCTGATTTAGACAGGACTAGGAGAAACAGATTGCAGACTTGGGTTATAAATAGAAGAAAGGAGATGGTAAGTTATTGTCAAGACAGTGGGTAAAAATTTCTTCTCTGATGTAAAATTAGGCTTTAAATTAATTAACATAGTACATTAGCTTCCCTACTCAAATATTTCTATTTCTTTTATGAAGGAATAAACTTATGGGAAATATATTCCAACATCTTAATGGATAATCAGTGACGGAGATAAGCATTTAGCCATATTTCTTTTACATTTAAGGATTCTTGACTTGATACTTCTGGAGAATTTTATTAAAAAAACAACAACAACAACAACAACAGCAACAAAAAACCAACAACTACTTGAGAATCATTTGGTTTGCTTATTACTTAAGCTTATTGGCCTTGGTTATAGGAGCAAGCGTTGCGTTGTCATCAGCCTGGAGAAGAACCACAATTTTGTAGTAGGCAATCATTTATCTAGAATATAATATACTGTCTGTATGAGATGATTTTTTCCTCTTTGTTTCTTGACTACTCTTGTGATATTCCACATACTCATAACTCCTGTAAGCTGCCTGAAGAAGTGCAGTGAACCCGCTGTCTGATCCCGTTCCTGCTGGGATCAGGAGCAGGCCCTGGTAACATGTCGCTGGTACGAACAGGACCTGCTCACCATCTGTCTCTGGTGCTGTCTTTCACTGGAATGAAGCTTTAAAGCTTTGCTGGTGTCCTTCTGGTATTCCTGGCTGTGCCTCGCAAAAGGGGAGTTGCTTGTGAGCCCACTTCTGGTTTCTTTGGCCTGCTCTTCTAAGACCAGCGTGGACGCGCAGAAAGCTGAGGCACTTGTTCTTCTTTCTTTTCATTTTCTAGCCTGGATTTCAAGGCACGGGTACCAAAATTCAACCCAAGCCCTCGCTTTTCTTTTATAGTCTCTGTTTTGATTGAACCTCAAACAAAGATTTGGTGTTGGAAATCGGTGTGTGTTCGGTGGTTTTGGGAGGACATCACTTCACATGCAATGGTGCCTAACTGATGGAACCTCTGCCTGGATAGATGCTGATAAATATGTATAGGTATGCTGCTGGCCATAGCTTGGATTTTGTGGTTCAGGTACACTGGCAAATGATGAAATCTAAATGGAGAGTAACCAGTTGCTTTTACCATGCACTTCAGTCCAGCCTCCTGTAGAGCTCTGCGTCCCCTGACAGCTTGCTACACAAACTTTAACCATACCCTCGTTAGCCAGCTACTGCACTGTCACAATGGGCTGAAAGCCATTAATACTGAGTAATTAATTACCAGTGCCTTAAATGGTTCAAACCCCACTCAGTTGGCTCAGTCAGATCTACAAATGTGAAATACTGCATATAGCTTGAAAACAGTATCATATTTAAAAAGTCATTGCTGCAAAATTTCAATTTGTAATTACCTGACTGAACTGAATTGAACTGTAGTATGACTTTCAAAATAGGCCTCTATGCACATGATGCTTTTAACTAGCCATCTAAATAATACATGTAATTACAGAAACGTGTAACAGTTCTTACCTTATCCAAATTTGCAATTGTCTGATTCAAACACAAAATTCACATTGTTTTTAAACTGGGCATGCAGGCTTTCTATAGTGTTTGTTTCCTAATAGTTGTTTTTAAAAATTCAGTTTTTTAGATAATAGAAAAGTTTCCCTACATTGTGTGTTGACAAAGAATTTGTAAGACTTTTTTTGAACCTGAAGGACCAGGAAGTTTTTGAGTAATGGATATATTTTAACTAGGTGCTGCTATGATTTAATAGTTAATGCATTCTTAAAAATTTAATGTCACTTTTATTTCTCATTTCAGATGAGTAATTCAGTGTATGTTTTGGCATCTAAAACGTTTTGAAAGTAGTACTACTTGGCTTAGGCTTGCTTGTAAGCCCAGTACAGTCATGATTTAATTTTTGGTTTGCACGTCACTTCACTTTGCCATATGAAATTGGAGAAAAGGTTTGTGAAATAAATGTGTCAAATATTTTAAGTACATAAGTGATTCAAACAACTTTTTAAATAAAATTTTGCACTCCTGCGGACTGTCTTAGAGAGAAAAGTCTTTCTGAGAAATGCATTGAGGACTCTAAACAGCATTTAATAAATATTTTTTTCTTTCAATTCAGTGTAGTTCATATTTTCTCTCTTCCGCATTCTGTTTGGAATACATATTTTAAATTTATGCATGAAAGACACATCCATGTCTTAAATGTTTTTTGTTATTTTTCAAAGATGGCATTGAGGCGTCCAAGTAGGAGGCTTTTTTTGTACTCTTATCTTCCCTGCAATCCTACTTTACACTCTACATGATGTGCTGGTTGCTTAGCAATCCCAGCTACAGACTGCAGCAGGTTGTTGCAATACTACTGGTATTTTTCTTCAGTTTTGCAACCATTTTTATCTGCATTTCTGCAAAAGCTACTTTATTGTCAATGTTCAGGCATGCATTTCAGGGAACGGAAAATCAGGATTTCAAAATTAACCATAAACTGTGTATACTGATCGTTTCTATGCTTATTATTCCCCAACAGTATATCTTCAGACTACTAGTTGCTTGAAATAAATGATTTTATTTAAATGCTTCTCTGTATTTGCAGGGTTTGATTTTTAAAGCTTGATATAAGGAAGCTACCTTGAAAATTGGTGTTTATTGAAGCATGTATTCTTAGCTACATCTGTTCCTGTTTCCTCCTGTGCATGGCATATATTTGACATGTCTTCCAGCAAGTGTGCATGTCCAGTTTTTTTCATAGATCTTAGCTTTAAGCAGATGCTCCCAGGCTGGGTGTTTATGCCCTCTACTCTCCTTCCTTCTTGCAGGTGGCAAAAGGCAGGGGGCAGCCTCTCATTGTGGGGTGCTGGGCTCCATTCCTGCTGCACAGACCCAGAACCGTCGCCTTGCTAAAAAGGAGATTTCCAGGGAGCTCTGAAACAACAAAGGCTTAATGCTATAACATGCATTAAGTGATGTAATAGCATAGGACTGTAACTATTTTGTCCCATCTTCGAAAAAACTTTCCACATTCTTCGCTGTAAAGTGGGTCTTACTCTACAGCTTTTTCCTCGTAATTGGGTTAAAGCAGAGGTCTTACATTTTTGAGATGAACTATAATGTTCCTTAAATGGGGGAAGAATTCCAGAAGTCTGATTAATAGATGTATGCCAACTCTATCAAGAATTTTTTCACATCTTCTAAAGGCTTACTGTGGCACTGTGGGTGTCTGCTCACCCCTGCTAAAAATACTCAGTACATTCAGTATTGCTTTGTTCCTTGAAAGTAAATGCTTTCTGGTATACAAATACAAGTGAAATATTTGTGCTTAAAAAATTTGTTCCAGATTTGTGGTGAAAATGAAAATGCTGCCTCTTCTTAAGAATAAATAAAGGCAATAAAACTCATCCTTTAATCCTGAAGAATGTGGTAGCTTAAGACCAATCCATTGCTACTATTCCAACATTTGCTTAGGGTGTTGTTAGGCTGTGTGGACTGATGCCAACCTGTTTTCAAATACACTTTTTTTTTTCCCCCTGTATTGTTTTGCTTGTGGGGTTTGTAAAATATAAATATATAGCACTTCAAATATAAAGCAAAGGAGTATGATGATACTTCTAAGTTTTTTTTTAGTGTAGAGTGACTACGAAAATTGAAATGCTAGTGAGAAAGATTGGGGAAATTTTGGTAGTATGTAACTACATCACAAGCTCTTCATTAAACCAAAACCCTTCTGCTGTCTTTGGTTGCAATTTCATCGCTTTTCCATGCGGAAATGGGTAGCACTTGTATAACAGAGCAATAATTTTACTGTGTTAAGCTGTTTTGCTTTATAGTAAATTGTGCTTTGATTGCATTTGATTAGTTAAAGATATATTTAGAAAGTCTTGGCTGCTGGGTAATGCTATTTCCATCAAAGAAACAATCTGTAAAAACCTGAGAAGGCAAGGATATTGGGAACAGGATGGGAAGATTAAGTTTTATAAAAACACTCTTACTGGCTCTGTTCCCTGTGTACTTATGAGTCGCTTTAGTTTATACCAGTTAGATATTTGGCAATCGCATCCATTTCAATATGTAGACAGGGAAATTTCTCAGAGCATAGTGTACTTGGTTTTAATTTTCAACTACATAAAACGCTAAGGAAGACCAGGGGAGCTGAGCAAAACGCCAGAGCTGTGTGGAGTTGGTACCTCGGGAACCATCGCTGCCCATTTCAAGCCCGAATGGCTGCATGTGGCAAAAAAAAATAAAAATAAATAAAAATATTGAGATTTTATCACTACTGAAAACATGTCTATTTTATTCTTAACACGTTTTCAGGCAAGCCTCTACTAAATTACATGGAAGGTTTATGTTTTTCTTTTTGCATCACCATGCATCACAGGGTTGGGAAACAGGCTATCTGGCAACTAGTTTTTGATGCTTAATTGCGTGCTAGGATTTAGTTACACAACTTAAAAGATAGACCTAGAAGACTTTTGATTATCACAGATAATTTTTAGCGCCTGAATTCTGAGTTCTCAACCCTTACATTTATGTAATGTAGTTGTACATAGTGTAATAGTCTCTCTTAATTAGAAAATGTTAAGAATAAAACTCAGTGGGATATGCCCTGGGACTCACCTTGAAGCCAGTAGTCAAATCTGTGTAGATGAAAGACTATTCAGTGTGGTACAAGAGGGTAAGTGTTTTATTTGCCCTATTAAAAAAAAAAAATAATAATAATAATTGTGCTAGACGTAAATATTTTGGTGACAGTCCTTTGGTGAGAAGCAGGGACGTGTGTGTCACCTTTCACCAGGCAGACCTCAGCACGGCACGGGAAGCGCGGTGACTTGGGCGGCTGTCCTTGCTTAGGGAGGAAAACATAACCTGTGCTCTCTTAAATACCAATCCACTAAAATGAATCACTTTGACACATCGGCTTAGAACCTTGGTAAATAAATGTTATGCAGCAGTCTATTTGCTCAATAGAGAACGCTTTGTCTTAAAATGATGCAACTTTCTTAGCGATTTCTGTAGCTGCACTGCCTGGAGCCATTGCTAGGGCTGAGTAAACTTGCAGGCAGCCCTTGGGTCATTAGCAGTGGCCTCTTCCAAACAAAGCCACCCATGGGCAGCGGTACAGGCTGCTATTGTGTGCAGGAGGTGCGAGCAGCAGCCGCTGACTCAGGTGGTGTCAAGAAAGTGGACGGCGCGTGGTCTGCTTCCCAGCGACACACATGGACCTCGCTGGAAGGCGGCGATGGTTTCATGCCACTTGAAAAGGTTTCAGGATTTGTTTGGTCAGGCGTATTTATTTGGAGCAGAAGCGACTGGAAAAGTCTGGATCACGGCGCTGGATGTTGAAAATTTCCCCCTGATTGTTGTGTTCTGGCTTTGAAACAGCAATAGTTTGTTGCAATTGTTTGGCTGACTCCGCTGGAAATTAATTTGTTGTCTTGCTTTACTTGGAAAAACATGCTAAAGGCTTATGCTGCTTCCTGTTGGAAAATAGTGAGTTACAAAATTAGCACATTAATGCCAATTATAAATATAATATCGTCCCAGTGGGAATTTCTCCTTTTTGTGCAAGTCAGTGCATACGTGGTGAGAAAGCTTGAGCCACTCTGGCAAAACAAACTTCTATATAGCTGACAAGGCAAGGAAGCAAAATTTGGCTGAAAAATCTCAAAATCAACATCTATGCTTAAGGAGGCAGATGTTGGAGACTTTTTTTTGCTGTACAGAGTTTAATCAGTGAAGCAAGAGAGATCAAATATTTCCAGCCTTCACACTCCTTAGTGGGTGTTAGTTTGGCTGCACGTTTTGCTTTGTTGGCACAGGTTGCTGGATTGCTTTTTTCCTTCTCTCCCCTTTGTATTCCCTTTACTCCCTTTCATAAATTCATAGAGCTCTTCTCCGTGTGGTAGATCAGTGTCCAGAGAAAGAGGAAGCCTGTTCTCTTCAGAGACTTTACTCTTGCCTCAGAAAAATTGGTCATGCATTTTCCTGTTTTAAGCCCATTATTTGCTAGCGAAAAAAAAAAAAAATAAAAATGAACGGGTGAAGGGTTGGGCTCCGTGTTTTGTCTGTGCTGTTTCTGCCTTTCAGAAATGAACTTTGAAAAGCCAGAAGATATAGTTAATAGTCTTGGCATCAAAAGCTGACTGTGGTGAAAGCTGGCAGAAGCAATTCCCAAGTAAGGTTGTGTGTGTGCCTTGCTAGAGGAGGAATATGGTGCCCTGGGCAATGGCAGACTGGCTCCGTGCCATGCTCCATTCTCCACTTTTCTTGGAACTGCTCCTTTGAAGATCTAATTATACGGTGCCAGGAGACTCGGCAGATAGCTCAGCAATAACTCCCACTGCCGTTGCACCGGATTTCAGTTTATTTGGGGTGCAAAACTTGCACACAAACACTAGATTGTGTCACAGTTATCCACAAGCTCTGGCTAGTGTCCAGAAGACGCAGTATGTTTTAGCGTGGCGGTTTCTAAACTGCTAACTCCAGTTTAGGCTTATCTGTGTTTTTCAAAAACATTTACTGACTCGATTCCCCTTGCCTCCTATTTTTAAACTCACTGCTTTGTGAAGTCTTGTGCTCATTGTGCTCAACCTCCTGTTACAGGCTATCCAAGCAAAATGCCTTCCCAGGTACTAAAATGCAGTGGTTTGACCAGCCTGGAATAGTTGGGTGCAATTTGTGGCAAGAGGGGCCAAGAGGAAGATGATGATAGGGAATGATTTGGACTCTATTCTCACTGAAGGATGTCTTTAAGTATTGTCGTTTGCTCCATTGCAAGAGTTTCCCTTTAGAAGGGTTTGAAGCGGCTGCAAACTCAAGATAGTGTTTCTGAGATGATTGAGATACCATGGTTTTCTGCTGATGCTTTAAAGCATGAGTATGTTTATTGTTGAACCTGTTTCGGTTGTGAAATTACAATTCTGTAACTTCATCATACATTTTGTAACTTCTGTTAGTTCCGTTTTGAGAATGGTGCCCTCTAATGAGAGGTGTCAATTCACAGTTCTTACTTCTGAGGTTTTGTTGTTGCTTTCTACTCTGTTGCTGGAATAACAGGTGATGGTTTAATAATGAACAAGCTGAAGCAGGAGGATCACTTTCTGTATGACCTCTCCCAGTGGGTCTGATACAAAGGTCACTGCAAGGGCTAGTAGTAGTTTCCTACTACTCTTCTATCTGTAGGAGAGTTGCAGTGAGTGAAATGGGCAAAGGAGAAGGTCAAAGGGTAGGGTGTTGATGGACAAGGTGATGCAAAGTTTTGGGGTGACTGTGGCTGAGCAGGGTGGTTGAGATGTCGGAGCAGTGGCAGCAGGCAAGCAGCAGAAACACCAGACAAGGATCTAGGGAGTCCAGAGGGGAAACTCTGCGCTTGGGAAAGACGGAAGGAAGAACACTTGATGCAAGGCGGCTGCCCCGTGCGTGCTGCCATGACTCAGAGTTCAGGCGAGGAGGCAAAGGGGAGAGAAGTAAGATGAAATGAGGGTGAAAAGAGCAGTTGGCCACAGGTCTGAGAGCGGTGACCAAGAGCCTTCAGGATGACGGGTGTCCAGCTGTCGGCGTTTGGCAGAGGGCTGGAGGAGCAGGGGACAGTGGCTGCCTTCCCACCGCCCAGGTCATGGACAGCCGGAGTGAGGGGAGCTTGGCGGGACGAGAAGAAACGAGTTCTGTTTTCCCTTATGGTTGGGCAGATTTTAAGTGGAGATGTGATGGAGGGCTGCTACGAAGCAAATAACTGCAGTAAGTAGTCATTGTAATCCAAGCACTGCCTTCAGAGAGAAAGGAGGGAAGCGTGTAGGAATAGGATGGAAGTGGTGTGGGTTAAAAAAGAAGGGCTGAGAGCGGGGAGGACTGGGGTGATGAATCCTGATGCAGGAGTGCGAGGAGGCTTGGCATAACCTGAAGTTGTGCACGCAGAAGGGAGAAGGATGAGATGAGAAGGAGCACTACATAGCACACATTTTGGAAGTGTGAGACAGAAAGTCTAGACAAGGAAGTATGTTGCAGGCCTAAAATTAACCAAAGTTAAAGAGACGATTTTCTTGGTGGCAGTGATGTAAGTTCTCAGAAGGAGATAGAGGAAGAAACTCCAATTTCAGAATTTGCCCTGGGTGTGACTAAGAGACAGAATTGAGGAGCGTAGCAGAGCATCTTCCCTTTCTGACTAACAGTGATGTTTGTTACAGTGCCGGATGTCTCTTCTTCCTGGCATTGTAAAATACACTGATGTCTCTTAAGCATTCTGTTTCCCAAATTATGTGTGTGTTTTTTCTAATTCTCTAATTTTGAAATGCAATGCATTTATAAAAGTTTGCATTCTAGTGCGGGTAACCTTTGGATAGCTTTTGGCCTGCAAGTACCCTTCTTCTTTTACTAGAGGAGACAAAAGGCTTGGCATGTTCAGCTTAGTAAATGCAGCCAAGGTGGTTCTCCAAGTACGTGTTGGGGAGAAGTGTATAATGTATAGGGCAGGGGTGACAAAAGATCAAACGGATGCAAATTGGCTCCGTGTTAATTTAGCTGGAAACAAAAAGTATGTTTTTGTTGTTGTTGTTGTTGTTTGTTTCTTTTCCTTTTGTTTTAACCCAAAAGGAGGGTTTTGTTTTAACCCAGAAGGATTCTGTGAGTGGGATCCCAGCAGGACAGAAACGTCAAGATACTGAGCTGCTTCTGCTGGTGGAGCTTGGAGTTGGGTACTGCGTGTTGGAGTTGCACGGAGCTGCAGGAGCAGCAGGATTATGGTGCCCTTTCTGGTGCTGTTCCAGCTGGCGGGTTTTTTCTTTGAAACTGTGCTTTTTGTCTGGTTGATTAGTTTGCATTAATTACTTTTAAGTATGAGAAATATTTGAATGGATAACGGGAGGTATTCTCTGAACGTACTTATATAAATAGCTGTATGCATTGAATTATTCTAGTAAGTATTTAGTGGTATGCTTTTCTTTCCTGGTATAAGACACCCAATATTCACAGTAATGTTTTGGCAAACGTACCCTTTCTCTCTTCAGCACACATGCTCTGCTAAGAAAAAATTCTATGCAGGAACTGAATTAATTATGGTATTACTTCAATACCATAACAGTAAAAGGGATAATATTAAGCTCTTACATTACATTTTACAACACATGCTTTCAAAAGTGCATGTGGATGCACACGTGCTGTGTACATACGATAACATACATCTTGCTGTTTTTACATCCCTCCAGGTATATGTGGAATTTGATGACCTTGAATGGGAAAAGCGAGAATGGGTTAAAGTTTATGAAGATTTTGCAACCTTCTTGGTGGAGTACCAGCTGGTCTGGGCGAAAAGAAAGGACCCAAGCCAGACTCAGGGATCAAAGATCAAACAAATTCAATGGCCTGCATTGGTAAGACACTTGCGCAATCCTGTTTACTAAATGATTTTAATCTCTGTAATGCTATCCTCCTTGGGAAACTGTCTAGTTTACTTTGGTTATGGTGGTGGTGGAAAGAGGTGAGCATGGAGGGGGAAGAGAGGAAAAAAAGGATAAGAAGATATTAATAAATCATGCTTGGGTTGAAAGGGTGGGTGTGATATGTGCTAAGTCACTCATTTTTGAATCAACTTAGAGCATGGCAAAACTAGTCGGAGTGACATAGTAGAATTACTGTCGCTTTGCGTAGTCAAAGCATTTTATAAATATTAACTTAGTAGCTGGCAACGTATGATCTGTTCTCTGGAAGATTGAAACTGAGGTGCAAAATAAACCCTTAAACAAAAACCACGTTTTTTGTGGGAGCTGAATTTGGGTCCAAGTTCAGAAAGGTGAGAAAAGTGAAAAAAAAGATCAATACTGTGACGATTGTTTTCCTGGCTTATGAGGTGATACTTGTGACTCTTCCTCTCCCTGGATCAATGCCCAAATATAAAGCTGCTGAGAGAATTGCTAGGAGGTTCTGTTTGTTTTTGACACGCCTTTAGGTAGACCTGATGAATATCAAGAATCTGATGAGATAATCTGTTGAGGAATGACTGTGTATTCCTTTTTTTTTGCTCCAAAAAAAATTGTAGTGCTGTCAAAGTCTTTAGAAGATCAGTAGATATGAGACTTCAGGAACCTGTTGGTATTTTTCCACTGTAGAGGGTTGGGAAAGATTACTAAAATCGTCGGTTAAAAAGGAAGCTCCCCCAGGTTTGTCAAAATGGTGAAGAGAATGGGAGAAGTGTTATCAGTATTTGACGTGAAGTTCAGTATCTGTAACTCCAGTCCTGGGTTTTTATAAATTTGTTGTTGTAATGGATTTAGATGTCTTTTCTCTGGATCTTAGCTGTGTCTCTGTGCTTCTTTAAGTATTCCATTCGTGTTCTTGCCTCTGGGGACTTTCTAAACTCTATGTGTATTTCTCTGGAGCTGTGGCTAGAACCATCATTCTGAATGTCATGGGGCAAGCTGTTCAAGCAAGGTTGCTGGTAGCAGAGATGCATAAATGGTTCAGGATGGGACTTTTTTCTCTTAATATTCCTACTTGACTCATTTATTATGTTTGTGTTAATGTGTGAAATGATAATGTTTTGGATGTACAGGCTCTTTCATGTACTTGCTTGCAAAGGCAAATACTCCGTTTCATGTTATTAAATCCATGAGCAAGAATTTTTAGTTTTAGAGTCGTGTCACTTGCTCTTTGAAACTACCCATGTCTCCTTGGTTGAGATCAGTATTTTAAAATCTGCTAGCAAGCTAGAATTTATTATCTATGTACTTTGTTACTTTACATCCACCTCTTGTTTTTACATTTCAAAAAGAGATTGAAATCACGTAGTCCAAAGTGGGGCTCAAGCAGCTTGTTAGGTCGCAGTTTCCAGATGCTAAAGAAGACAGGGTCTCAGCATTTGTGCCTGGCCTGCTTGCAATTGTTCTAACAATTGTTTTCTGAGTCAAACCCTCTGGTCATCCATCCCCGTTCCAGAAAACCCATGTCTGAGGGAAAGTGCAGATACAGAATATTAACTCATATTGGAGCAGATGCCTTCCACAGAGACGACCTGGAGCTCTGCTCCCTGTCAAGAGCATGCCAGGCCTCTGGGAGGCCTGAAATCTGGGAGGGTGCCCAGATGGCCATCATAATTCTGTTGCTTCCAGACCATCTGAACACTCTGTTGTAGCGAAGTGGGTGACTTCTTTAAAGGGGCATTTTTTATTTTTATTTTTTAAGTCAGAAGAACTCTCATAAAAAATGGAGAAGTAATGGAAAAAGTACTAAAAATGTTGATTGCCAACAGCACTTCCGTGTGAAGTCCTCAGTGTGGATATGACAATACATGTTTTCTGGAAGTTGAGTCCTGGAATAGTTACTGAATGAGAAATCTTAACCTTTCTCATGCATGCAACCATACTGGGAAGTCATTCATCCATTTGACAATTTTGTCATCTTATACTTTATTTTGGATGCAGTATATATGCAGCAAAGTAATATTTAGGTGTATGTTATGTAGTATTTTCTACATCATCTTTGCCTTATTAATGAATGGAAAGCGCTTGTTTATTTAGATGCTAATCACCTTTTGTTTTGCTCTTCTTTGATCAACATATTCTGTACTTACTGTGTGGTGTTCAAACCTGATCAGAAGATAAGGTCTGTAATTTCCTGTGGGCTTTTCTGGGGGCAGTCATCACCGCTCAATTACTGATTTCTTTTAGTATTCATTGCGTGATGCAATGTAAAGAGCACTTCATAGATGAAATTGCTAGAATGCAGCTTGGTCACAACATGTCCTAGTTGGGATGTCTGAGGTGTAGCTGTTACTGAGAGCACAGCTTCTGCTGACCTTGTCCAGCTGTGCTCTTAAAATTATATTCCTTTCAACCAGGTACTGAGAAGGAAAGGAAATGAGAAGTATCACCTCTTTTGCCTTGTTTAGAAACTGTAACATAGGCAGGGATAGATTCTCTGGAGTTCAGTTTCTTTCACTATGAGTTTATTCTTTATCATGGTTGGGTTCTTGCCTTATTCACTCCAGAGGTGGCAAATTGACAGCAGATGAGCCTAGAGTCCCACTGGCATCAACGTGCTTCATCGTGTCGGGGTCACTGACAACGTTGACTAGATACCTGTGAAAACCTGTGTGCAAAGGAAAGGAGGTGGAAGGCCTTGGCCTGTTCATGCCCTAATCAAATGCTTTTCCTTCTTGTGAAGATGATTCTTCTGGACAGGTTGGAGAAGAACTTCTTGGCTGCCTAGCTGACTGCTGTCACTGCAAGCCACCCTGCAGGGTGGCTTCTGGAGCTAGTGGCAGAGGTGAGCGCTCACAGCACAGCGTGTGAATGCTCACACAAATGAAGCTTTAAAGGCACTGGCTCATAAATAGCTTTATAGGAATGCAGGCAGCATTAGCCACAGTGTTTTTGAGTTCAAGCTCTGCTCAGCTTCCTGGGTACCATGCAACCACAGAAGAAAAGGTTATCCCTATCTTAGGAAGCTTACAGGCAATATAACAAACAAAAGTTAGCGCAGGTAAAGAGAAGCATAAAGACACAGTGATGACAAGTGATGTCAGCCTAGAAATTAGGGATAAGTATTGCAAGTAACTACTGGAGATGCTCTAGAGATGTCAATGCAGAGAAAACTCTGCCAACAGCGTAGCATGGGGAAGAAAGTACAGATTTTGAAAACTTAGCAAGTGGGTAGTAGAAGTGTGTCTTTGCACATTAAAGGATTAAGAAAAATAGCCTGTAAAACATGTTGAAATTGAAGGCATCAGCTTAGCTTGGTAAACAAGGGGGCTACAAATCGATGATACAAAAAAAAAAGTGACAGGCTCAAAGTGACGGGCTAGGAGAATTGCTAATACTTTATAAATGAGGCAAAATTGCTTTTGAATTCTTCAGAAGACAACTTTGAAGCAACTGAGATGATAAATTTTTTTTGATCTGTGGGTGGAAAAGAAGAGTTGTATTTTAGGGTGATTAATTTCTTCTCCCTGGTTTAGAAATAGTCTGGGTATTAGGATGTTACAGATCCGTGATGAAGTCATGCCTATGATACAGTTCAGGCTTGAGTGCGACGGTGTCTCCTTAGCAGGCAACGAGGGAGACAAGTCAGTGTGTGGGCAGGGTGACAGCGTGGAGCCAAGGTATTAATATGGACCAAACAGGATGCTTTTGTGAGCTGTCAATTTTAATTTAATTATTCACTCTTCACCTGAACATAAAAATATCTAGAAATAAAGCGTAGAGGGAAAAAAAGTGGGAATTAAGGACAGAAGCCACGAGAGACTTTTAGAGAATGGTAAAATAATGTGGAAGACAGGTTTAAGGTAATAGGCTACCTGGGGGAGCACACCAAGGTGGAAAACTAAACTGTAGGTTCTTTTTAACAACATCAACTTTGTATTCAAGGAGTAGGAAAGACTGGAGCGAATTTCTTTTTTTTTTTTTTTTTTTCCAAATGATTTTATTTAGGAAGAGTATTGGAAACTTAATAACGTGCAGAAATTAAAGTTTATCTTTGAAGGTCTACAGATAGAAACGAAAGACGTTTTAGGCATCCGTCTTAAAGGACATGTTCTATCATCTTGGAAAGAAAATAAGGGAAGAAAGGTAATTGAAAAAGTAATTAAGATTAAATGAGTTTAAGATGGATAGATTATGGTAGGTTTCTGAGGAAAAGGAGCCAGGAGAGTGCAAGAGGCTGCAAAGAAAAGGATGGGAATTGGAGGCAAGGGAAAGCGAATGCATTGAATGGCAGAACATGGGAGGAACTGCTGCACTTGCAGCAAGAAAGGAAGAGACTTCTGCAGAACAGGAGAATAAAAAGTAATTTTATTTTGGCCATTTCCTTTTGGAAGAAACTGGCAGTCTTCTGTGGGATAGAAGCCAGAAGAAGGAAGGAATGATTTGACAGAGTCAGATGCAGTGAGAATTGGGATGGGGGAATGGTTCATTTAGCTGGAGGGCCAGAGCTGGGTACCTGGGGCGGTTCCGTACGGGCACAGGTGGTCGTTGGGGTCTTTGTGTGTTCTGCTGAGTACAGCTTGTTTTGGGAAGTGCATGGTGCCTGTTATAGCTATAAATAAAACAGTGCTGTCTCCAGAGTTTACTTGTGGATTCAGTATAAGCTCATGTATAATAAATCAGAAGAATCCACACTAATTCTCTAATGGTTTGAATGTGGAGACTGAGCTTCGCCAGCTTTACAGCACTCACCTTGTCAAACCAAGAGGTCTCAGCTAGTACAAAGTCCTGCAGTAACTCCATCGCTTCCAGTTCCAGGGCTGGCAGACAGCAAGAACCAGTTCTCTTCCAGTGGTGTTTTTCTGAAGAATATGTATTTTAAAACTAAAATGTGTTTAATGAGGAGGCCCTGAATATGCTCGTTGCCTAAGGAAGGATGGCTTTAGGAGCAACTCAATTCCCTAGCCCACCAAAAAGAAAAAGTGTGTGTGTGCTTGCCTGACTTTTTCTTGGAAGAAGTGAAGTCATTGCTAAACCAGTGGCTTGGGAACAGCCTTTCCTGGGACTCTGCCCAGGGCTGTGTGAGAATACAGAGCTTTAGCCAGGCTTGGGACAAAACCAGGGACAAAGAGTGGTTCTTCATTGGTGCTCAGTAACTCTTTTGCAGGGTGAGAACCCACAGCTGATTTACAGCAGACAGTGCCAGTGGCACCTGTGGGACCATGGGCCTTGGGTCTGACCATCATGCTAATGAGGTCGTCCTGCAGCAGGAGATGAAATTCGTTCTGGGTGCTAGAGGATGCATTTGTTCTGATTAGATGTGAACAAATCCACGTGTTCATGTGCTGACTAACTGCCATGGCACTTGGTGGCAAAATGTAGGTTAGGTTTGTGGACGTGTTGAGGATAGACTCGTCCTCTGACCTTAGGTAGCCTTCTCCGCCTCCCTCCTCTCCCTCTGCCCTAGCTGTCCCTTGCAGAACCCTTTTGCTCGAGAAAAAGTTTTTCACAACTTTTTCTGTCTCTCAATAAATTGTTTTATTTAATGCCTTGATGGCCAAATTTTAATGTTTTTAGCAAATTTGTTTTACATGTTGGTCCCATGAATCAGACTGATGCCTTTCAAAGTAAGGAGTTGATTTAGATACTGCTTGCTTGCCCCCCTGCATGCTCACTCATTTCACTGTGGCCTCTTCTCTTCCCTCTGCACAATGAAAAATGAAGTATACGTGGGTAGATACTGCAAGTAAATCAGTAGACGTTCAAAATATTCTAGCAGTAAGAGAGAATAAATTCATAAAAGGGATTACTATGTATGTGGAAGGTAGGGAAGAGAGTAAGCTCAGTCTCCGGAGTCGTGTGAATTTTTTAAATAAATATGAAAAAATGTAAGGATTTCTCAAATTTGAGGGCAGGAAATACTTCCAGGGGAGCCAGGGAAAAACTGCAAGTGGATTTTTTCAGCTTCCCTATTCCCTGTGTCTGAATTTCATTGCTTGTATCCCTTGCTAATCTGGGGTCATGATGAGATATATGCAGGAGAGGAGAAAATGCTTGGAAACTGTCAGCTTCTTAGGAGAGATTTAGGACAGTTAGAGTTTGGGGAAGAGAAAATTTAAGTAACTGACTCAGCAAGAGCATAAGTGACCTGATTTTTGCTGCATTGTGAAAGACAGTAACATGCAGAAACAGCACTTGGAGATGGTTCAAAGATTATTTTGCTGGAGTGTGCGTTGCTGTAATGTTCCCACACAACATCAGCGTCTCAAGCAGTACCACAGCCCGCCTGTGTACTTTGGCACTTGCTCTTTTCAACTACTGCTTACTGGGAGCCAGTGCTCTCCACACAGGCTTCGAAGCAGAGGCCGTTACCTTCCCAGGACGTGCCCCAAACGAACAGCAGTAAGCTGAGATCTGTCTCCCCAGTTGTGAAATACGGGTGTTGTCCCACGGCTTCCCACTCGGGAGAAGAGCGGAAAGCCACGCTGCGGGGAGCGGTTGTACGTGGTGGCCCTCCTGCTTCTTGCTCACTTCACACTGCTGCAAGCAATTGTTTGTTCCCGAGTTCTGTCTGAAGGTGTTGCCTAACAGCAAGCTTGTGCTTTTTGGTAGGGGTGATGTTTTACTTGATTGCTAAATTTGAACTTCTAAGGAATGAAGACCGCTCTTGGACAGGGTTTAGTTTTCTAAAAGCATGCTTCCATGCATAAAGTATGTAGGCTGTGTTTTTCAATTAAGTTCTATGCAGTGAATTGTTTTTAATGTCAAATTCATTCCAGAAGAGTGCTGGAATTCCAAGTAAAACATTGTGTGGTGGTCTCTTTGTTTTGTTTGCGTGTTTTTTAAAAAATGTTAGCCTTAAGGTAACAGCACCCCAAGTCACTTTGATCACATCGGCCTGGGAGTTGCCATTTTGGCAGTTCCTCTAGAGAAAGCTTCTTTAGTATGTCACAGCATCCTGGAGATCTCTATAGTTCGGATTGCTTCCTGCAGGTAAAGCATTTCATTTTGTTCTCCAAGGATTACACAGAATAACTCGATATTGTTTATCACCCTTCAACTGTAACATTAAGCAGTGCTCCCAGTTGACTGCGCTGCTGTCACTTGCACCTGTTCAAAAGACGGTGATGAAATACTGGCGGTACTTCGTATCTATTCCTATAAAAGGTACAAGTGGAGTTTGATGAGGTTCCACCTTCAAGCAGGTTGCAGTAGCAGAGCAGCCACGGTTGCAGGAAGCTCAGTGCAGGATACCTGCCTGCATGTTGGTTTTGTATCTGGTGCTAAAGCCTATATTGCGGTGGTTATACTGCTGGTGAAATCCCAGTTAGCTGGCTCAAAGTTAGCTTCGTCAGATCTGAAACCCAGAAGCTATGCTGGAGCCTCTGGGATGGGCTGGGAAGTCTTAGTCTTTGATTTTTCATAGCATTTATGAGAGCAGATTTTCCATTTGTGCTGAAGGAAACAAACGGCTTTGTAGACCCGTCGATCATCTGAACTCCTTGGAAGCAGAAGCATCAGCTCAACTTTGGAGATGCGGTAGTGAGAGAATACAGGGCACGTGGGCACTGCTGGCTGGTTCAGCACAGTGCTTTGGAAATCCAACTCTCCTTTTTTGGAGGAATAATTGAATGCTTGCAGTGCCTTTTGTGCATCTCCATCAGTCTGGTCACTCAGTCTGTTTGTTGCTGTTTATATAAATGCTAACTTACAGATATATAATACATAACTTATACTTTTATAATATCATATGTATATGTTTTTATATATGTGTATATACAAACACACACGTATATAAATAATAATGATAATGAAGTCTCTGCCCCATACCTGTTGAGAAGGCTGTACAGCGAGGGAAGGATGTCAGCATGGTACTTGTCCTCCGTCCAAATGGTGGCTGCCCAGGATGAGCAAAGCTGTGCCAGAAGACTTCCATCGACAAGCAACTGCTCGGTGTTTTTCTTGTGGTAGCGGGGAGGAGCAGCTGGGTTTTACACCTGTCAAATCCACTTGGCAGCTAATTTTGAAAGCCACCCACTGTTAAAATCTCCACTGCTGCTTCTGTGCATTAATGACTTGTCAGCTGTGCGGTACTGAAGCACTGCTCTCTTCATGCTGACTTGAGTAAGATGACTTATGGAAGGCATAATTAGAGTTTTATGAGTTTCTTTTTCTCCTTCCCCAGAATTTCAGCAGCTTCTGCTGGGTTTTATTGTGAATCCCATGGTGTGCTGTCTCAATATCTGCCTTCACCATATAGCAGCGTGGAAAACCCACCCAAAATGCAAAGTGCATCTTCTGAAAAAATACTGCTACGGTTTGTCCATCACTATTTGGATACATGTGGCCTTGTGCAAATGAGTCTGTCCTATTGTAGCTGAGATGTGCGAGCTGCCGGGTAAAATCAGTGTCTGGATGAAGTTAAAATGTTACAGTCAGGCCCATTTCACGAGGCTAGGTTAAAAGTTCTGCATAGTGCAAAGCGCCGAGAATCTGAAGGAAGCTTTTTGACCACCTGAGTATTGGTTATTAGCACGTAAACAAGGAAACAGTTTGCTCTGAGGTTATCGTTTCTGTGGACTCCATATGGCATTTTTGTCATGTTATAATCGTATCACCATATTTTAGCTTCTCGGTCCACTCTAGAACCAGTACCCACAAAACAATATTCTCTTGATTTCTAGGAATTTCCATAGCACTTTTTTAAAAACAAAAAAACTTTATATTTTTTACAGAAGTAGCAACAGGAGTTCTCGCTGTGTAGGATCCTTCATGATTTTGAAGAACCAAGATAAGTGGTGGTGGAAGATCTTGCATTGCTCAGTTGAAGAGGAGAATTGACAGCGTGGGTTGTGGAAGACTTTGGTGCTTTGAGACCTTGTGGTGTTGAAAAAGGACATTATTTGGGAAAAACAAGAAAATTGAATTGAAAGGATAGTTACATCACCTTATGGGGTTAATGTGTTTCTTGGGTTGCTGGTATGTTGTTGGAAGGAAAGGTTTGTCCTCTGTGATTTTGACAGAGCCTGGAAAAATCTCACTCTGCTGCCCAGAACTGGAGCTCAGTAATGCGATGCATTTTGAAGTGAAGCTGCTCCATAAACAGGTTAAAAACATCATCATCAATGAACTAACTTTCAGTTCAATCTGCTACAGATGTGGTTTTGCAGTGAATTTAGCCTATCTCACTGCTGAAAGGGACATTGCTACTACTGCCACTTCTCAGTACTTTTGCTAACAAACAAACAAAAAAAAATACCAAGTGCTTGTGAGGTAGGCAGGGATGTATGTGAAAACGAGGTCCTGTTGTTTATTACTGTTACATGTTGTCTGTACTTGAATCATACTGATCATTTCTGCTTTATTATATTTTGATTTCATTGTGCCATTCTGTGCTCTTAGGGCTCTGCAGCTGAAAAAAAGCTTTTACAGCAAGAGATCTCAGCTAGCTGCCATTAACAGGAACTTCTCTGCTGGCAGATGTTGCAGGCTTTCAGTTACATTAAAACAGATTACATCCAGTGCTTGTAGCAAAAGGCAGTCTTAATTTCTTCTTTGTCATAGACGCTAAAGCATTGTAAATGGCTTCTCCGTGATGAATTTATCATGAACGATCTGTGTTTTCTTCATCGTATGTGACAGGTTCTTGTGAACCACAAGAAGACAAATTCTCCACAGTAACCTCAAATACTGTGTAAGTTGTTCTGGCAATAACTTGATGATGTACATCTGTTATTATTTTTAGTTTATATTAGCTCGTGGAAAAGGCTGAACACAGGAAAGTAGTTCGGGAAGGGCCTGCCAGCTACAGGTACTTACCTGCATGAGGATGCTAGCTGGGATAGGATTAGTGATTTACGACTTCAGCGTCTATGGTTTCAGGTAACTTCATTTTTTGACGAGGTGACTCGTTCTTATCTCCTGAAAACCAAGCTGTAAGTAGTAAAACCAGAATGTCCTCTGTGCCTGGTTTCATTGTCGTAACAGCAGTCTCCAGAGGTGCCTGTTCCCAACAGGTGTGTGTCTGTAGGGAAATCTGTGACTGCCTGAACTCCGTGTTGCAGTTGATAGGGATTTCATCAGTGTTTGGGAAGCCCTTTTCGGGTTTGGTGGGTTTGCACGTGTCCCAGTTGGACGGGAGGAGCAGAAGCTGTGGTTGTGCACAGGTCAGTCCCCTGGCGATGAGGAGGAGTTAGCAGGTGATTAGGCCACCGGCTAATTGGAATTATGAAGGAGTATTAATGGGGAGAGGAGGGTGGAGGAGGAAGCTGCCGAAGGCAGACTTGTTTCTTCTGAGCCGATTTTTTTTTCTTTCTTTCAGTAGAAGAAGAAAAACGTTTTTACTTTGTGCCCTATCCAATCACCTGTAATGGGTTCAAGGTCCATTTTCTCTGTGAGCACGTTGGAGGCTGGGGCCGGGAGCGTATTGTTTTACCACTTCCTTTCTCGTGCCCTCAGATTAACACCCTTCCAGCCCTGGGCCAAATCAGGAAGTTGAGTCAAGGGCTACACATGGTAAATACACTTTCAGTGACTCCTTAAAAGAAAACACACAGAGTTAAACTGAAGGTGTTTGCATTTTTCTTTGGAATGTGTCCCCTACAAGGATACGGTGTCTGTCCTAAGCAAATGAAGAACACTGCTGAAACCATTTAATTTCTTTAAGACCCATTAGGTATTGTGAAACAGCCACTGTCATATCTGTGGTTTTACAACACTTCTGCCTTTCTACCTTCTTCGACAAGGAATGTCCACGTAAATGAGGGCAGAACATAAAATCAGATGTTGTATATTTTTCTGTCATATCCGCTCTTAGTTGCAGTAAAGCATAGGGGTTGCTTTTACAATAGTTATTGGTAATTGTATAAGTTACTTTATCTTAATTTTTTAGCATGCATTGCAGGTTTAAAGAGCCATTACATAAAGCAACATCTTTAATACCTGTAAGGAAATCAATTTAATGCTAAGAACTGTGAGTGTAGAGCTATATAAAGCCTTTAGGAACCAAAACAATTCCAGAAAAATATTCATCAGAATGACTTTATAAGCAATCAAAATAGTCCATTAGTCTCAGGTTCAGATTCTTTTATTCCATTGATTAGGGAATGGGCCTTTGTTTGAAAATAATATCCTTTAGCAGTAATTAATATTTTACTAGAGAAACATGGCTGACCTCAACTCACCCTGAGTGAGTCTGACTTCTTGTTTACAAATAGGTGAATTATTAATGTGAATAAAGATATAGTGTTTATTTTTTGTCTACTGATTGTCATAGGGTCTACACCAGTCATGGGCAGAAAAAAGTATTTTATTAATCTTTTTCGTCTTCTATTAGCTGCTTTTGTCCTCCATTTTGATTTCTTTATGAAAAAGATTTGGTCTATTAGTTAAACAATTGTCAGAAACTTATATGAAACCTCTCAATATTCAATTTTTGAACAGAATTATTTAAGAAAAGAAACGAACCATTCTTAAGTATAATGAAAGATTTTTCATCGTTCTGAAAAACTCTTGAACAAGTATTTTAATTTGAAATTTCTCATCGGTTCTGAGACTAAGTCATTGGGTAAGTACCTTGTTTATTTTTATTTTTTTTTTTAAAGATGCACAATTATATTTCCTTTCATGGCTTCAGTTTTAGATGGCTTTGAAAAATTCTTATGTATTTCAGTGAAGGGCTTTGCTGGGTTTTTAAAGGCGTATATTGAATTGGTACAAACTGTATTAGTGCCATCACAATAGGAATACAATACTGTTTTGTAGAGCTGACTGAATAGATGCCTTTTGGAATCACTGAAACACTTGGCTGAATCCTGAAATGAGCCCAATAGTACTTAGTATAGTTGGTTGATGAATTTAGCTGTTTTGAAAGTATAATAATAAAGCTATGTATTTACATGAATACAACCAAAATCCATTAATGTGCTGTATAGAGGTTTTTTTACATTAATTTTGCATTTATGAGTATAAGAGTCTTTTCAGAGAACGTTTGCGTGCAGTTTGGTATATTTGGCTGGAGTAGGCTGTATTTTTCTCTAACCAGCTACCAGTGGCTCTGTTACCAAGCTAGTGCGTTGGTTTTTCTATTCATCCAGGTATGGATTACTTACAGTACCTTTACTATTTTAAACTACAATAGTTTTATTACCCATCATGCTTTAAATACTCTAAATGATTCATGAAACACCTTAAAAAATTGCTTTTAAATTTACAGCAGGCTTTCTTTTCATGTTATTATCAGAAGTACTACTGAAATGCCAGGATATATCTTTGTAGCTTACAGAAAGGACAGTTTGAAGGTGCATCAAAATGCATTCATTCCCTTTTAGAAACCTTTTTAATAATGGATTGTGTACGTGAAGAGGTCTCAGTACCTCTGTAAACAGTGGCTACAAATTTGGTAGCATCAGATCCTTACTAAATTTTAAGGCATAATAATAATAGCTTTAGTCCTGAAGACTTGGGCAGCACCTTCAACTTTCAGAGTGTATCCTTCAGATGTAGATTTCTTAGGACAGACATAATCAATACTCTTCTAATTTTGGGACAAGAAACATTTTTTTTTAAATTTCAGAACTGGTAAAGAATTCTCTTTTTATCTCTTATTGGTAAGTGAAGCAACAGGTATTTGCGTGTGGTCATCTGTTAAGATTCATGGTGCAATTAATTCCTACGTGGAAATTGAGTAATATTTGTGGCCATTTACCAAAGATTGTGGAGGAATTGCATTGTCAGGGTAATCTTAAGGAATGTTGTTTTGCTGGAAATAATATAAAAATAAAATGGAATCACTGTGTGTTTATTTTATCAGGTACTTAAATCCTTGTAGATGTTTTCCTACTTTCTGGTAAGATAGTAGCTCCTGTCCTGTGGCAAAAGCATTATGGAGTTGAGATTGCATCAGCATTTGTTTGTAGCAAACAATAACATGCCAGGCATCACCTAGAAAGACTTGTATGAACCTCAGCATAGCACCGTTGAGTTTGCTGGTGAAGCTGGCAGCAGACAGCAGTAATAGCTGAGTAGGCAGGGCTGGTGTGGTCCTAGCAGAATGATGATGTGGTTGACTTGATTTGCAGGGAAAGGGATTGTAGATGATTCAGTCTGACCAGTATGTGCAGCCTGTAGAGAACCTGCTGTGAATTTTTCTTCACTTCTTTTCATCCTCTTCCAAAAGGCAGAAATGCAGATCTGTTGTCTTTCTGAATGTGCAGCGATTCAGGCTTCCTTTGGACATGCTTAGTCTCAGACGAGCTTTTCATAGAGAAGAAAACAAATTTTCATAGAGAAGAAAACAATATTTACATATTTTCAAATGCTTCCTTACTAACAGTTTTGATGTTCTTTGTTTTATATATATTCTCTGTATTGGCAGTTGATCTGTGTATATAAGCGCTGTGGTATTCATATTACTTGAAGATGAAGCTTACAGTTGTGCTTGATGGCATTCCTAATTGATCATATGTTTTTTCTACAATGAGCTATTTTCCTTTGTTACTATCAAAATACCCAGTGAACTGTGATTAATCATATTTTGGCACAGGGCTCTGAAATGACTGCCACTGCCGTAGAATGTCGATTTCGACATCTTTGGCTGCTGCAATTGCACAATATTTTAACGATAGACGTACTTGGAGTTCCTTCAATACAAATGACATTATTGGCGCATATAACGTTGTACACTAGATTATTTATTAGAATAACCACTGTACCTTTTATTGGGCTTTTAAAACTCTCCTCCAAATATCTAAAACAAGCTTGTTTTTGAAGAGGCAAAGTGACCGGTGTCATCTCTTTAAACTTGATGAATGCAAAATGCACGCACGAGGTATAACTGAAAGCAGAAATGACAACTGCTCCAAGTGTCCAGACAGGGAAGGTTAGCTCTGTTGGCTGTCATTTCACTGCCATAACTGTCTGCCTTTTTTGTAATGTAGCGTAGGACATCCTTAGCTACCAAGAGAATTAGTAGAACTTGAAGTGATTGCAGGTTCTGCCAGCTTTTTTTTTTTTTTTTTTCTATCACCCCTGTTATGCAGAGGTTTCTGTTTGTGTTGTTTTAAGCAAATTTTGGATAGCACAGGAGACAGTGACCTTTTTCCTCCCTCTGCAAGTTTTTGTAGGATTCAAGACATTTCCCTCGATATATTCATGGCATTTTAACATATGCTTTAGCTAACGTATTCACAATGTGGCACTCATTTCTTGTTTTGTTTGCTTTTTGTTTTTGTTGTTTAAAGAAAGTACAGGTCTGTTAATCAGCTGCGGATGTTTTTGGCACAGTGAGGCTATGAAAGGTAGTCAATGCTTCCCATTGGGAAATGTTTTCCTTTAACATATAGTGATGTTTTTTCACTGGTTCTGACCAGGGTCTTAGCATATACTTCACGAATTTGAAGCGTCAACTATAGCTTGCTTTTCTAGTACAGTTTCAGTATAGTTCCTTAATATAATGTAATCCAGATTTTTGCTAGTTGCCTTTAGAGATTCTCTGAAATGAACTGAAAGATCTGTTTATTTTCATAAGTGAGAGATGAAGATGGGAGATAACAGGAAAGTCATTGCAAGATTTATAAAACACAATAAATTTTGAATACTGTTACGTTGGCCAGCAATAATATTTTGACTATAAAAAGTAAATGAAGAAAAAACAGTAACTGTTTGTATCAAATTTCGTATGGAAAATAACTTATTAGGCCAAAGCAGATACTTGCTGCTCACTTGAAATCTTATTTTCAGCCATGGTACAAAACTGCGAAGAGCCAAAGTGTACTGCTAACCAAGTACGTAGGTAAAAACAGCAGTTATAATTTATCAGAAAATGAGGCTTACTTTCACAGTTTTTATGCTAGGTATGAGAATATGGGTATAAACCACCCACAAATTAACTGTAATAAGTAAGGCTAATCAGTCTTCCATTTTTTGTTAAAGCAGGGTGTTTTTCAAACAGCCTTCCCATCAGAGTAGCTGAGATAAGAAATACTAATAAAAACAAGAACCATGTGCAACACGATTTTCAGTCCTGTGTGTTTTCATCAGTTGTATTTCTTGGCCATTGGCTTTATCATGATGCTCTTCCAAGTCATTTATTCTGCACTGATTTTATGTTCGGCAGTGCCTTGGGTGTCCTGTGTCACTGACTGTAGCTTGCATCTCCCATCACTGAATCCTTCCCCACTCCCCCCTTCCTTGTAGGCTTTGATCGTCTCACCAGCCCATGTTTCTGCCTCTTCTGCCTTGCAGACAAAACGTGCACTCTCTGTTTTTACATCTTACTGCTCATCGACCTGTCTTGCAGGTCAGTCACCGTCTGAGGGACAAGCTTGCAGGTGGGAGCTTGTGGAGCAGGGGAAATAAGGTTGTTCCAGACTGCAGCGAGGCGATCCAACTCCTTAGCAAAAACTTCATCTTTATGCTCTACGTGGAGAAAGGCCAGACTTCTCGCCACATGAATGTGGACTCAGTAGTGCTCTGCCCTGAGATTAATGGGGAAGTTTGAGATCTGAGTCATTTCTCTAGACTCATGCAAGCAATGATTTGCAGCCTGTCAGGAGTGTCAGGCTCAGCTTGCAACTTGAAGGCTGGAAAAGTAATTTTATTACTGAGCAGTCATTTTCTTGAGTAGTGTTGTGGCAAGACATGAGGTGGGCTGTCATTTCTTAGGATCCCTGGGTATGGGAATAGGGAAGGCTTTTTTGTCTTTTATCTTGGCTGATTTCCAGTTTTGATAAGATTTTAGCAATCATCAAAAAATTTGACTGTGTTAATCAGCATCTTTGCTTTTGTCTACTGGGCTGGCTGCTCAGCTGGGAAAGGAGGATTCAGTCACTTCTCCTTTTGCCCCCAGGATGTGCTGCTTGTTTTGACCTAAGAGGCTCTGTCTTGCTGCTGGAAAGGAGATACCATCAGTAACGAGATAGGTGTGGAAGTGGTAGGGTTGTCTGCTTGAACTGCCCATATTTGATTCCACGTTCTGACTGGTGCCTGCTCTAATTCTCTGCAGCTGTTTGATAAAACTGCAGGCAATATCAGCACTTCTAGAGCTGCCAGAGGGGCTTGTGTTGGGATAGAGGTTGCTGGTAGGAAAGAGGGAATTGGGAATTCAGCAAAGGAATAAAAAGGAAAAAAAAAAGAAAAGTGGGTGTGAGGGGTATTGGGGAAGAAATGCAAACATGGCAGCATAGTTGTGCTGTTTACCATTTTTTTCAGGTTGCTTTTTTTTTTTTTTTTTTCTCCTATTGTTTCAGCATCAGCTTTTGTTTGTCTAGATTGAATTTATCTCATCAGACTCAGTCTCTAGGAATTGCTGGTAAACTTTCTTTTGCTACCTGCAGCCAGAGTGAGGTATATGCTAACACGCAGATTTTTCAGGCAGGTGACTGCCGGAATATAGGGTCATCGTCTTCCAAATTGAGAGGACTGATGCAGAAGCTCACTGGTGTCAAAAGAGGGAGTCTTTGTGCTCACATCAAGGAGAGACTGAAGGTGGTTCGGTTGTGCTCCTTCACTGCAGCACGTAGATCCTACCAGCTGGGTGAAGTACTGCTGCTGGTAGCTGTTGCCTCCATCTTACCTGTGAAAGGAGGATTATCGGTGCCGCAGAAGATGGCTGATCAGAAGAAAATAGGGTCTAGAGGGTTTTTCCTGGCTTCACTGATCCCTTCTTTATGTATCTTTCACCTCCAACAAACGTGATGCTGTGGGGATACACTGTTCTGCTCCGTTGTCTTCTTCATCCTCAGCTCTCTTCCTCATTTTGGCAGGTCGTGCGCAAGGATGTGTTTCAGAAGACTGATGGCTGTAGGGAGGTCATCTCAGCCGGATAGATCTTCCTCACATAAGACAGAGAAAGCTTTTCATTCCTGGTAGTTCCTAGCCCTGTAGGGCCTGAAAAGTGGCTGCTCAACATCTTAAATAGTTTTAGAAGAGGCTAACATTTCTAAGGAAGTACAGAGGTGTGTAGTCTTGCAATGAATTTCTTCCTGTGGCCATAACAGATCACCGGTCCTGTGGACATTGCTTCTGAACCCTTCGTATGCAATGTGGTTTGTGGGTAGAATATGCTCTTTGAGGTCGGGTACAGAGACCTTGCCCTCTGCCCCCTCACGTTTGCCAGAACTGTGTCTTAAAGCCAGGACTTTTTAACGCCTCCTCTCTAGTACCTTACAGGTTCCTCTTTAGCTTCAGGTCTTCCTTCTCGGAGTGCTCCCCTTGTGGGAGCTCTGGTTCCACAGTCTACTAAGAATTCAGGAGCCATAATAATAGTCTAGACAAAGCCAGAAAAAAAAAAAAAAAAAAAAAGCAGACATGACACGTAGACGCAACATGCCTGTGTGCCATTTGTTCCTTCTCTCGCGTTCCCGTTACAAATCCCCGGAGCCATTTGGTATTTACTCGGTGCCCCGGGTCCTCCATCCCCTCTTTCAGCTGGCTTCTCGTGGCTCCTTGTAGCTGCCCCTCGGCTCTGGGGCTCCTTTGTTGATCAGCCCAGGGGCGGTGGAAGAAAACCTTTGCATTTTCTGGGGCGTACAGACATGCTAGCACTGCATAGCCCTTCGGAGCAGTCTTGGTTACCTTCTGAGCACAGAATTTTTCAGTCATTCGGTTCAATTCCTCTCCGTGGTTTCCTTTTCCCAGTTGAATAGCATGCTCGTGGGCAAGCCAGCCGGTCCACGGGCAGCTGCTCAGAAAGCCTCCTCTGAAAGGACCGCATTTACACGAGGCAGCGTGCGTGCTCAGCTGCCTGACGGCTGCGCTCTCCAGGGCTAAGGCGCGGGCTGTTCCCAGGTCTGCCTGTGTGCCTCTGCTGGTAAGAAAGCTGCCGCGGGGCCTCCGGCGGAGGGAAGTGGGTTTGGGGCTGTGTGAGCAGCTCACCTCGCTGCACCCAGGGCCCTGCGTGGCTGGGGTGCTGGCGGAGCCGCTCGCCCGCGGTGAGTCAGGGCTGGGCGCTCGGGTAGCCCGCAGCGGGAGCTGACTCCTCGCAGCAGCCCACCCGGGCTTGTTGCTGCAATCCCCGAAGGGCTGTGCTCTGACGTGGAACGGGAACGAATTACGGCTCTGGGAGGAGGATTCGCTGCAGTTTCTGTGCGTTGGAGTATGACCACAGAGCCCGTCACAGTCCTGTGATGCTGAACGTGATGTTAAAGCCTCCTGGTCATGTTCAGTTCAAGGGAGGGAGGAGCAGGATTTGGTTGGCGGGGAGTAAGTTACTCCAAGAGGACAGAAGGCTGAGAAATACATCAGAAAAGTTAACAGGTTGTTGTTTTTGAAGACATTTTTCCTCTATATCGACAGTTTCTCTACATGCTTTTGATTCCGAAAGCATGGTAAATGGATATTACAATATGCAGGCTGTCTTCACTTTACAGGGCTCTTACTCACTGTAAAAGCAGGAGGAGGCAGGAAAAAGCTCAGGAAGCTGAATACCGAAGTAGCACGATGACTTAACACGCTTTGAATTTATGGGGAAAATTTATAGGGGAAGGGCTAAACAGATACTGATAGGTATACAGATATCTATGCAAATGTATGTATATTTTTCTTTTTATCAAGCCATGAAGATGCTGAAGACCTGTATGTATTACTCATGTGGTTCACATCATCCTTTAATTAACTTTTTTTTTTGGGGAAAAAATGAGTTATGTATTTATATTTACAGGTTATGGTACAGATTTCAAACTGTAGCCACATAAAATATATACACATTTTAATTATTTGTTTGCCATATTAATTATTCACCAACCTCAAATGATTTGTCCTGACCCAGTTACTCAGTGCTGTACTTGAGGGTGGGGGTACTGGGGAGAAGACAGTTTTACATCAGTACAAACTAAAAATGAAACTTGTCGCTAATGAAGCCCTTAACTTCTAGGCAGCAGCTTTGATTCTTCTAGTTTGGCTCTTTGCTTTCTGCCATAGGAAGGGACTAACTCCTCAGGTGTATAAATATCAGAAGGATAAAAGGACTTGATTTAACTTGCACATTTGAAAGAGAACATTAGGTAGAACTTGCTGCTCTCTCGACAAGAGTTCTCTTGGAAAAAAAAAATGCAAACGGTATGTATGTAAGCATGCAGCAGCTATTTTGGGGGTTGTAATGAGCACTGGAAATTAATACATTTTTCATGACTTGTTTCCAGCGCTGTTGGTTAATGGAGTCGGTATTGGCTCTATTGTGGAACCACATCCTGTCTCGCTGAAAAGGCTGGGATTACTCGCCAAGCCTGTCTCTCTCTGGCTTGCTTGTCAAGACTGGAACCGCTTCGTGCCACGCTCTCCGACAGCATTGCTCAAAAGCTCTTCTGTGCCATGTCTTCCTTTCTCCCTTTCTAACAAATGTATCGGTTCATTTGTTGAGGGGGCCAAGTGCAAGTTCGATTCTGTGAAATGAGGTCTGCTTTGGAGGGACGCAGCTTTGTCTTTCAGTGTCAGTACATCACCACCATCTGCTAGGAAGGACCAGCTGATGCAAAACGCTGACATCTATTTACCTTACTTTGGTGTCAGGCATCTCTGGTGTTTCTTTGGGTGCTTGCGTGGTCAAAACAGACGTGTGCTTGTACAAACTGAAGGTGGTAAATTTGTAACGTGCTTCCTGAGGTTGAAAGGCAAGTTGCTATATGCGGAATTGTGCTGGAGGTGATTTGCATGCAGTATTCAGAGAGGAGCAGACTTGGAATTTGCTGTCTGCTAATGTTG
Source organism: Aythya fuligula (assembly GCF_009819795.1). Classification (NCBI taxonomy): domain Eukaryota; kingdom Metazoa; phylum Chordata; class Aves; order Anseriformes; family Anatidae; genus Aythya; species Aythya fuligula. The sequence goes on along the minus strand of NC_045565.1, from coordinate 3,007,084 downwards.
ATCTGTTCTTTTGATTCTGGCACTGCGCTGCGGATGAATCATAGCTAATGGCACAGAGCAGGCACTGCGCTCTGCAAGGGAACGGGGCCGTGCGTCTTGCATCTGTTTGAGTCAGCAGCCAGCGCGTTTGCTGCAGCGCCCGCCTTGTCAGAACAGCCGGGAGGTTACGTGAGGGGACGGGGACCCTGAGTCACCCGCTGCTGCCTCCGGGCTGCCAGCCCGCGGGGCCACATGCGGCTGCAGCACCAGCCCCGGGGCTCCGGGGCATAAGAAAATCATTTAACAGACGAGTCAAGTGCTGTGATTGCTTCAAAAGAAAAAGATTAATGGCTGTAAGGGGGGAATATCTCTGTTATGTCGTATTTCTAGGTCGTGAGGGACTCATTTGCAGGTGAAAAGATTTCTTGTGTCCACGGTCTAGCCGTTCCATTTCTCTGAGACTTAGCTGTTCGTTATGTTAAATCTGGCTAATAAAACTCCTGTACCATGTGCAGTCTTGTCAGCTGAGCTGAGCAGATAATTCTTTAAATGTAAATCCAGTAGTTTGTAGGAAGCACAAGTATAAAATTAATTATGCATTAATTCTGGTTGCAGCACCTCTCTCATATATAATCGTGTGAATAACAACGTGAGTATGAAGTCATCCCAGTTTCATGTAACCGGTATGGGAATACCTTTGAGAAGTACTGTAATTTCCCTTGCTAAAGTGGTAAGAGCTATGAAAGTAGAAAAAGACTGACTGGGATTGACCAGGCAAAGGGTTATGTACCTTAAAAAAAAAACACAACATACTTCCTATCAGAACTAAAAATAAAACCTGTAAGTCCTGAGTACCAAAACTTGTCTACCAAATAATTATGAAACTCGTTTACATAGTCTTTCATCTCCTTCTAGGGACTGGTCTGAACAGTCTTCTGCTTAAACACCGTGCCAGCTTCTGTGGTTGCCTTGCAGCACAGGTTTTTAGGCTCCTTAGCAAAAAAGGCAGCTGACCAGGTAGGTTGGTTTTGAGCAAGGTCTTCTGGCTTTGTGTTCTGTGGCAGCCTGCCAGGGTCTCCGGCTCCTCAGTTGCTTGGAGGAGCATAGCTGCTTGGCTTCTGAGCAGCAAAACACTTGGTATTCGGTCGGGGAAGAGCAAGGAGATCCTAACCTCTGACTCTCATTGTGTTTTAGGAGAGAGTTTCTTGGAGTAAGAGAATATAGGTAGTTCTAGTCAGGGGCCCCGATGTCTGCTGCACTTTGCATTTACTTCACTTGGTAGGTAAGTGGAATATTAAAGCTCAAATTAGACTAGTGATCTCTGTGAGGTCAGTCGACTTCCCCATGGTTGAGTTTCAGTATTATTGGTTTCTATTTTCAGTTTGCGATCAGAGGCAAAACAACTCTCACTTTTAAAGCCATTCTTCATGTTGCAAAGACAGCCACTGAAAAATTAACACAAATAGTATTATTGCTGAACTCAGGGAAAAAAAATAATAAGAAAAAGCTGAGCAGATAGTATTTTGATACATTTTCTGTTAATTGAGACTTCAGTTGTTCAGTTCCATCACTGATGCTCTGAAAGGAGAAATGATCTGGTATCTTTTTAAGACAATCATCTATTTAATGTTTACTTTAGGCCAACAGCTATTTAAGGCTTATCCATGGCATTCTTCAGATGTGATTTCTGCTCTACTTTCTAATGCATGGAGTAGTTTTCTGGTCAAAAAGCGTTAATAATGAGACAGCTATAATTTTGTGTTCCCCCTTTATAAAAATTTGTAGCAATAACGCTTTGTGTCCAGATGAAATTGAAGTCAGATCAAGTGATTGTTTTAAGCGAGCATAGCACAGAATTGAGTACATTTGTCAATTCTGCGAAAGAAAAATATTTTTTATTTATATAAAACTCATTGGTGGAGAATAAGCTACAATAAGTACATTGCCTTTTGTTTCCAAAAGGCTCTGTCAATAGATGCTCAACAGGGTGTTGCTGCCATTAGGAATGCGCTCTTACAATCTAGAACTTTATAAATGCTGTCTTTAAACTTTCCAGAAACATAAAGGATTTTTTTCTCTTCCTCGGCTGAAGTGTAAAGGGGTCTTTTGTATGATATTGAAAATAATATGTCTCTTTCTTCTGTTCTGTGTGCATTTGTACAAACTGCTTTGTTGGCAAACTTCTTTTTGAACAGCCCACCCTAGGAAGTATTCGCATGTGAAGTTCACCCAAGAAAATTAATCAAAACGTTGTTTGGTGTTTGTGCAGGACATGAAGGCAAGATTATCAGCACAAAAATGTGCTTGTAAAATAAAGTAATGAAACTGGAAAAAGTATTGCTTTTTCCTCTGAAGAGAGACCTGGACTTGTGATGGTCTGAAGATAGTGCATGATGTCCTTGTGTAACTCATCAGTTGGTTTGCTGCCATTTTATAGCAGTACCTTTTGATACCGTCTCTCGCTATCAGCTCTGTCTTGCTAATGTTTTCTTCTAATATCTAATCTGTAAGATTATGAAGATTATACAGTAAATTTAATTATTAAGCTTTTCTTTGGGAAAAGCTTTTATTGGAGACTTCTTAAAGTGCATATAATAAATGCATTAAAATATTAATGTAAGCAATCTTGTTAAGTATTGACGTTAACAAGAGAGGTGAAACTGTTACTGTAGACTTGTCTCTCAAGAAATGTAGATCTTTACAAAGGCAAACTTATTTCAGGAGCATAGAGTAATAGCATCATCCTAAAATGTTATGTTATTTTGGCTTGTTAGCTGTCTCCTAAATGAGCCATTGATTTCATGCAAGTGTTGGCTGTGTGAAGTACTTTTTTATTCTGAAGTGGGCTGATTACATTAAAAATATATATTTTGGTAGTGGAATACCACTAGCCCTCTAAAATCATTAAGTCTATATGTACATTTGATTGTTTTACCGAGTATTTTACCATCATTCTAGAAAATAAAGTGGTTGCGTGTCCTTATTTGACCTTTATCATGGCCTGCTGTTTTGGTCTTGGTTTTAGCTTTAGTAATCAGTTGAATAGAGCAAGGGATAGAATAAGAATAAGGAACGAAGCCAAAATAATAATTATGCCACTGCAGAAACTAGCAGTGCATGTCTGCCCAGCACAGTGAATGCAGTCTGCTTGCCTCAAGGATTGTATAGCGGAACTGTAAAAGCGAAGAGGATGAAAAGAAAATAATGAGGAGGTAATAACTTCGCATCAGGAGCCTTAAATGGATTTGCAGTCTTGAGCTTGGAAGAGAGCTGATGGCAGGGGGGTGGCGGACTTTTGTCCTGCAATGAATTGCCGTGAAGTACCAGTGGATGCCCAGCCAGCCAGTGGAGCAGCAGGTTCACAAGGAGCAGAAGGAAGTGCTTTATCCAGAGAGGGAGCAATAAAGTTACTGTCACGTCGCCCTTGCCGCAGACTGCTGTGCTACTGTGGTTGAAAAAAAAAAAAAAAAGGTAGGTGGATACAGAAAGCGGTTGTGCTGACTCACGGAGGAGACGATGAAATAGGATGCGGGTCTGGCTCAGGAAGTCGGTCCGTAAACCGCTGTGCGCCAGGAGCTGCTAGGTCATCCTGCATCCCCCTTGAGCCTCGAATGGGGGGGTCCTGTGTGTGGGGAGGGCTGGGGCCAGGCAGGGACCTGCTCTGACCCACGGCTCATCCTGCTCTGAAGGAAAAGGGGAATAAAAGTAGCTAGCAGGTCCTGCTGCTGCTACATGCCACTTCAACAAGTTTTATCAGGTAGCTGCTTTAGGAAAGGTTGCCTTTTCTATTTCCTTTTAGGTTTCTGGTACTTCTTGCTCTTAACGTTCTTTGATGTGGTTTATGGGAGCTGTACGTGTGGTCAGCGAGGGAATTGGGCTGTTCCACTTTGACATGCCTTTTTCAGCTCTTTCTCTGCCCTCCCAGAAGTTTCTCTTTGTGCCCCTGTATTACAGTGAAGAACTCTCTGTAGTGATCTCATCCTCCCCCATGAAGACAGGATAGACGACATCAACAAAACCAAGAAATTAAGCTGTAAAGTCAAATTTCCGTGCCTTGCCGATATTCCTTCCTTGCCCTTACTACAAGCAGAAGTTTATTAGCACTGCCTCAGCAGCCGGCTGGGCTGTTAATGCCCATTACTCCCCCAGCCCCCTCGTGACCATCACAGCTTGAATTCCCTAGCTTTAGCTGCTGTTCAGGGCCCTGGGTATTTGTCAGCCTGAAGAATTTCCTACCTAAGACCTCAAAGCGTGACACACATCCGAGCCTGGCTTTCTGGCAAATAAGTCTCATTCAGATCTTCTGCAACTGGTTAGAAGAAGTATGCTGAAAAATTAATGCGTACAGCAAGACAAAATATTCTGTTGTTTTTGGCTTGCGGTCACTGTGATTTTGGTGGGAAATCCACATAATCGCCAAGTTTAGATATGGTTTTGTTTTGAACGTTGGAGATGCAAAAGAGCTTTTCTTTTCCAGACTGAATTAGTTTGGGGGGCAGAGGAGGGGAGTGGAAAGAAAGAAGAAGCCATTACAGAGGCTGAGCTTCAAAGCCATCTATCCAGTCTATGTTGAGGGCTACCGTACCTGTAGGTGTTGGTGGGGCAGGGATAAAAGCCGGCGTTTCATCCCTGAGGCCAGGGCGCACAGAGCTTCACCAGCTGGAGCCTCGGGCACTTTGTGAGGGCGGCTGGTCTGAATGCACCATTATCCACCACTGCTGGGTGCATCTCCACGGGAAGAATGGAGCTACTGGAAGGCAGCTTCCTGCCATCCGGCCCTGTTAACAGACTTGGGCAATCAATCAGCTGCTTCGAAACCATCAGGAAGGGAGAAGAATTGGAGGGGATGCCAGGTGAAGGCACCAGCTAAGGTGACCGCTGCATTAGCAGCAGCAAAGCCTTGCCAAAAGACAGCTTGAAATCTCAGGTACTGATCAAACTGATAGAGGGAAGCAACTTTTCCTTCTGGGGAGAGTAGGGATATGGATCAAACTTGTGAAGTTGTAGGTCAGTATTTTGAAGCCTTATCTGTAAGATCTGAGGAGAGACGTGACGTACAGTCCTCAGTTACACTTCTGTTCTACAAAAATACCCCCACAGCTTTGACTGTCTGTGTGGAGGGAGCATACCACAAGTCCAACTCCACACCTGAATCCTGCCTCTCAGTTAAATACAGATGTCCTCTCAACCACAACATGTTTCCACTGGTCAGGTTTTTACGTATGTTGTAGGTGAATAAACACATTTTGGTCAGCTCAGGTGGGCGTAGTGTACAAACCCAGAGCCTTTCTGATAGGGCTCCTCAGCTGAGCCCCGAGCTGTGTCCACGGCCAGAAGCTGGGCAGCGGAGCCACCGGGGGCTGTGGCAGCATCGAGCTCCCCACCGCTGGAGGAACGATCCCGGGCAGTTCACATTTCTCATGTACCGTGAGTAACCGTGCCAGCTGGCATGGCTTGTGTTTTCTGATAGCGGCGTGGATGTTTTGATAGCAGCTCTGCGTGCTGAGACCTGTGATTAAAAGCTGCTTTTTTCCAGCCCCGCCCTGGGTTACCTTTGTCAGTCAGAGCGTTTCTCATGTTTGAGGTTTCTCAGCCAGGGTGATTATCTTTGTGGGGCTGGAGAAGGTTTCTCTGAACTGCGAGGGGTTGGTGAAGGTAGTGCTTTGGTCTGCTACCTCACACCTGCAGCTTTGAGGAAGGCAGGGTCTTTATTCTTTATTTCTGGAAAAAAAAAAAAAGAAAAAAGAGCTTGTGTTTGGAAATGAAACCCCACAGTGTGGTGTGAAGGTAATGGATACAGGGGCATCTGCTCGGTTCTTCAGAGAAGCAGAAGCAGTAGACCGAGAAGTTATAAGAGGAACCATATACTGCAATAAAGTAAGTGCCAAAACACGTGGCTTCGCAGGGAGCCCTGCCAGCCCCAGCCCAACAGAAGGCTTCTTGTAGGAGCAAGAAGTGTGCAGTTACCAGCCTAGCCCGGGACTTCCTGGCCTTTGTGCTAAGGTTAAGATTTCCTCACATCAAAAGCGTGCCACTGAAGAGGATGTGAATTTTTGCTACTTGCAGACAGAGGAGGGCTGCTGATGCGTTGAACACAGAGGCAGCGTGGTGCCGTGCCTGCTGCTGGAGGAGAGAAGCACTTACCATGCAGTTTTGGGGCTGGGAGCAGCTTGTGACCCTGCGGTGCTGATAAGAGCAGAGCCTGCGCCCGAGGGAGCGAATGGTGTGTCCCAGCAGCACAGCAGGTGGGGAGGCTGTCATATCCTCACCGTGTGCTCGCTGGGGCTGCTGCTGTCTCATCTTCTGGGCCTGGGCTCCCAGCAGTGGCAGGAGCTGGCTGGGAGCACGTCTGGCACGGCTCTCTGCAGGCAGGCGTCTGGGGCCTGGCCTGGGGGTTTGTCCCTGAGGTCCCCTCTGTGCCAAGCTGGCAGCTCCGTCAGCCTGGCTCTGAGCAGAGAGGTAAAGGCAGTGAATGCATCTGTCTGCTTCCACCACCTGGATGTTAAGAGATGAATTTCATGGACAGGCTTGTACCGATGAGCCACGAGTCTGTTAAATCACTTGCAGTTCAGGAAAATAATCTGAAGCAGAAGTTAGTTTCTTCCTAATTTATATCACGTGTCTATTTACAAGGGCCTGAAGCTTGAAGGGTGTCTGCAAAAAGTTTTAACTTGGTCACTCTTCATCAGACCTGTTCTAGTTGGCTTCTTAGTATAGGAACAGATCTTTTCTCAGGCATGCTTTTCTGAGAAGCAGCAGATCTTATTTAATGCTTTTTTGTGATCTTTTAGGGGACAAAAAGTCATTTACATACATGAATTTTTAGCTAGCTAAATTGATGCTATAACACAATAAGCCTTTTCTATTCATGCAGCAGGCCCAGGGATATTCTGCACAGTGTCAAACTCATGCTTTCAGAAGTTCAGGGAGTTTTGATGGGTTCCATTTCAACCCTCTTTCTTTGTCGATATGAACGTATGAGTAATTAACAAACATTAATATTTCAGAAATCGATGGTCATCTAGGCTCCGCTTTCAGTGTGGGAAAGACTGTAGTGATTGCAGATGTCCCAGTGTGGTAACTGTTGTCAAAACAGACAACCCATGGGAAATGGGTTTGTACAAGTTGGTCTGAAATCTCTCTTCCCTGGATTAAATGCCAGCCTTCACTGAAGTCTGTACATAACTCAGGTTTGATGGTTGACACCATCTAATATCAGTACTTTCTGCTATGGAGAATAATATTCTTTGTTCTAATTTTCATTTTTGGCTTCTTTTCTCCCTCAGTCAGCTGTAATGACATGGTAGAGGTCGAAAGACCTTTAGTTTCCAACAGAGAAGTCCATTTAAGCTAGTAAACCAGTCTGGATTAGACCATCAGCCATTGTTAGATGGTCAACATAGCCACGGAAGTAGACTTTTTGGAAAATAAACTGTTGTTAAAGCCCAGAGAAGTCTCATGCAAACCTTCACCCAGAGGCTGCTTGGTCCAGCAGTCCCTTTCCTGGAGGAGGAGAGAGAGGTTCAGGTTCCTAGTGCGGGGTCAGGAGGAGTGAAACATCTCTGAAGCAGACGTAAGAGGATCTCGAAAACGGGCTTCCCTTTTCAGACATCTGTATCCCACTGCTCCCCTGCCCTTTGTGCAATGGGCAGAACAGCCAGCAAGCGGTTTGGGCAACGTCAGAGCCTCAGAGGTTGGCGTGGAGCAGGAGTTAGGTTCGGTGTGTTAGCAGGTTTGCTTTGCTAATAGATAAAACCTGAAGGAATCCCAACTCTGTAAATGTGCAAGAATTCAGAGTTGATCACCTTTTTCTATTAAACTTCTCTTCCTTAAGCTAAAGGAGGAATGACCTATATTGTAGGAGGTGTTACACATTACTCAGTCTCAAGGGAGAAGCTTATCCTCTCTAGTAGCTGCTAAAATGAGCAAAGGAGATGTTAACAGTACCAGGAAAGATAAGCGTGCTGTCTCTGTGTAATCTCATTTGTTTGCTTGCTTTTTTCCTCTCTCTAAATTCTTTCAACAAATTTCACTAAAAGGAAGAAATGGGTGGCGTTTTGCTCTGTTAATTCAACCATCGTTCCCCCCCAGCCATCCCAGGGGGCAGGAAAGGAGGCTCTCGCGTCAATGCTTAAATGGCTGTTTTGCAAATAATGCAGGATCTTGTTGGAGTGCTCCTAGTAACCTGTGCTGAATTCATCAATCAGCAAGCTAAATTCAAGTTTTTGTCCTTGCTTTATAATTCCGAAAATGATACACAATTAAAATATATTAAAGTACATTTCTCTGAGCTGCATCTCTTAGGAAGCATTTACAGACATCGGCCTTTCGTATGGAGTGCCCTCCTCTTGAATGAGAGTTGTGTTTCAAAAATACCGGGGAAGAAGAGCAATAAAAAGCCAAGTGAATTCCTTGCACTTCCAGAGCTGCACTGCTGATAAACGCCTGTAAATGGCCATCGTGCCCTCTGGGAGGGTGCAGCAGAGAAAGGGGTCATGTGGGCCACCTGCCTCCTGCTTACCAGCCTCCTCAGCTAAGTTTCCAAGAATGTGTTTTTTTTTTTTCCTCTTTCCTGTCTTCATCGAGCTACTTTGACTCTTAAAGCATAGATCTCAGCTTCGTGTTAAGAGTTCTCTGTTTGGAAAAGCGAGCTCGTGCTGCGGAATGCCAACACCAATGAAGTCTTTTGTATTATTAAAGCAATTACAATCTACAGTTCGGTGAGATGTGCCCGTGCATCATAGAGAAAGCCTTTTTGTCCCTTAGAAAGAGACAAAGCTGTCGGTGTTCACGTGTATGAAGTAGAGCTGCAAGGTATTACCAGACTGGAGGACAAAAAGAATGGCTTTCATTTTTTCTCTAAATAATGATGGCTGGAAGAACATACGCTGAAATTAGAGTTGGCAGGGAGGCTTAGAAAGAAGCCAGAAAAGTATTTCAGTACCTTGCCAATGTGCTGCTAAATGTTTAAACACCTAGGTAACGGCTCAGTTCCTCTTCATGGTCAAGTGTTAAGATGACATACATGTTGGATACTATTGGGAATTACTTTTTTTTGCCTAATTAATAGTCATATACCAGTCTTGTGGTGACTTCAATATCTTTTATATTACTTCTTACCTTCCTTCTGCATATGAAGGTATGAGTTGAAGTTTCTAATATTAAGTCCATCCCAGTTGGCCTAGTGCGATCTTTTTGGATACTGCAGCTTTGCTCAACAAGTTGCATTTTTTCTCTTTATCTGGCCCAGAGTATGTGATATCTGGTTAAAATTGAAATGAAAGTGTATTGGATATATTTGGAACAGAACATCTGGAGTTGCTGGATGTTGTAGATACTAAATAAATGAGTTAGGGTCACCTTGACTATTTTTAATAACTGCAGACTAGGAGCATTTGTGTGACAAAGAGAACAAGACCAAATGAAAGACAAAAATGAAGTAGGAATAATTTTCATTCCAAGGGTTTACTTTAAAATACTGTGTTTCGCTTACAGACAATCAGTTTTGTGAAGTCTCTGTCAACGACCAAAAGCAAAGGAGTAACTGAGGGTTAGGAAAAACATGAGTATGCAATGGAAGAAGAATCCGCAACGTTTCTGTAAAATAATAGGCGGAATAAGGCTTGTGGAAGAGTTAATATATTTTACTGCATTGACAGATGTAGAAGGAATTAAACCACTAAGCTTTAATAATGCAAATTCTTCTTCTGTTCTGAAATAGATGTGTCAATCTTCATCTGTAGATCTTAATAACTACGACACTACTACTATAACAGGTATCTGGTGTCATTATCATATTTTAATTCACTTCTGTTTGACAGGTCATAAATAAAAAGTTCATAATGGAATGAATAGCTTTGTCCTTTTAATTTCTTTAAAGATCTAGAACTTAACTAGTTAAACGTCACTTTCATATTTCATATGCCTCCCATCTTCTGCAAGATTAGTTTTAATTTTGGTGTTATAATTACATTTGACAATTCCAGTCATTACATACAAATTTCTTTCACTTTCCTGTCTTTTGCCACCTGTACTCATGTTCAGGAGCTCCTCCACCAACTTTGGTCAAATTCTCTTGCCCTTCAGCTGCAGTATATTACTGTCCTCAAAAGAAAGGTGGTGTTCTAAATATAGAAACCTAATTTAGATTCTTGCTATGACAAGTAGTTGCCCATTTCTTCTTCATTATGTTGATGAGATATTTATTTCCGAAGTCCATTGGTATGTTTCTTAAGTCAGCTTTGAGCTTGAAGTCGAAGAAGAACTTGCAGCTGGGGGTGAAGGTGCAGTTTGTATAAGTACGTTTGAGTTTGAGGTCTCTTCCACAGCCAGAATAATTCTATTTCACCTCACTAAACCAGACAAATATGTAAGCTTTCATTAAAGCCACTGGTGTAGCTACTTAGTACAAAGCCTGTTCTGCTGAAATAAACTCATATTTGTGGATATATTTTTCTTAACCCCCTTTTCTTTTTGGGATTAACGGATCTTGGTATATTTATAGGGAAATTTACTGGTTCAGAAACTGAATAGCGCCTGGGAGAGAGAAATGAAACACTCCTGTGCAGGTAAACTGGAGTGGTTTTTTTTTTTATATAGGGTAAAAAAAAAAAATAAGCCCTAAAAGTAGTTGTACTTCTTTCTCAAATTTCTTGTCTTTTATATTCATTGGAAAATAGCTGCATTTTTTTTTTTTGTACCAGAACAGCTTTTTTTGGGGTGAAAAAACCTTATGATTTTTGCTTTTTATAGGCTAAATGGCTGTGTGATTCGCAGCTGGGATTTTGGACCAGAAATGGGTCATTCATTTTATAGATTCTCCTAAAGTAATATACTGTGCGGTGTTACAGAGCTATGAAATAGAGAGAAAAAAGTGTCCTGGAGATTTAGTGCTTGCCCTGTTGTCTAGCTCCATTTGTGGGTCTTGCTCTGAAAGAAGTCTCTTTTACAGAAAAATAAAAACCTGCCAGAGAGAGTTACTCTTTTGTTCCCTCAGTACCTAACTAATGTGAAGCTCTCTCTTCTGGCTGTGGGGGAGGGAATAAAGTTCTTAAAATCATTTTGCAGAAATGATAATATAAAAGGATGCTTCGTTTTTAATTTTCCACCCATTGCTTGCTTTATATCTTGAATAAGTGGAACTTGAGTGGATGGGAGAAAAGAAACAACAAAACTTGTGAATAGTCCTAACTTTGCTGCTGCTGATTTATTCATTGTTTTGGATCAGCTTTGCATGGTTTGGTAGGGCAAACCAGAAGAGTTTAATTTCAGAAGTGAATCGAAAGACTGGTACAAAAAGTTGAACACGATTGGGAGAATAATAATAAAATGTGCAGTAGCTATACGAAGTTGAAAGGCAGAAAAAAAGGCTGGTCCTCGCCTACAATGCGCTGCATCTTGCAAATGGTGAAAGTATCGATGTGCCACGCGGGCCAGAGAAGGGTGGAAGGTGTGAAACAACAGTGTGTGGGGAGGGTGCAGAGGGGGCACGTCTGGTTTTGTGGTTTCTCTGTTGCTCTTACGCAGCACAGGCAGTAGTTTTGGGAAGTCGAGCACCGCTCCTTTGCTCTGCTTGGGGAGGGGGTGTTCCCTACCAGGGCTGTCTGGGGTGATGGAGAGGAGGTGAGGAGAGAGCAGCTTGGTCCCTGCACTCAGCAGTTACTGGGTTTTACAGAGCTAAGCTTTTTTTTGTTTTTCACATCAATCGGCTGGTTGGTTTTGTGGCCCAGGTACAAAAAAAGCATGAAAGTCATCTCGGTAGAAAACAGAGGGATGCCACGTGGGATTTCTCGGTGCGGTTCCAAGTTCCAGGAGGCGCCGTGGTGGCAGCGCGCGGACCTTTCTGTTCTCATTAATGCAGTACCAGCTCTTGTCCCCATTTACTCCTCCTCGTCCTTCTCGCGGTTCTTTTCCTGTCCCCTGTGCCTTCTCCTCAGCTTACTCCTTTCGTGCTGGCTGAGGGCAGCGTGTGACACTCGGTGCTCTGATCTCCGAGACAAGCCTCGCTGCTCAGGAGCAGTGACTGCAAGGAGAGGAGGCAGCCCCTCACTAGCATTTCTCAGGTAAACATCTGTGAACTCAAATATTTTCTTAATTACTTTTTTTTCCAGAGGCCTCTAACTCTGCCAAATCTGGATAGACTTCCCCAGGCGTAGCCAAAACATCTTTGACACATGTAGTTTGTTATCAAGCGTTGAGGTTTTAGTAAAGGTCAACAGAGCCAGCGCAGGACCCCTTTGCAGGGGGAGAGAGAAAAAGGCACATCTGTTTCTTGAGGACTGGTGCATGAGTGCATCTTCTGACGGGCGTTTGGTTGGGATGTAATTTACGGACAGCATTTGAACTTGAATATGAAATTGATTCCTGCTGCTAATCCCAGCTAAAGTAATTGAAGGGTTCAAACCGCTTCAGACAAAAGGTTTCAAAAGTCAAGCAGCTGATAAAGCAGTTGCTGTGTAACTGGTGAATATATCAAGGGAGTTCAGTGTGTGTCCTTCTTGAAGGCAAGGACATGAAAGGGGTGACAGTTATAATCAAGGGAGCAGCGGAGGAAACCTGAAGAATGGCAGATTTAATAAAGATGACTAAATATAGTACGCATGAAATCACTAATAGAGCTGAAAAGTGGCAGGAAAAAAAAAAATCAGAAAGTAGGGGGAGGCTCAAGATGCAACCGGAGCTGATGCTGGCACTTAAGCCAGATCCAGGCATTAAGAGGATGCTCATGTGGCTGGGGAGTAGCAGGCGGCTTGGTGGGACTTTTGATGTTGCTGAATGAGGAGATAAGGAAGAATGAGAAAGCTGAGAAAGATCCTGAAGGGATTTGAGTGGGAGTGGGAAGGAAAGACTCCCTCATTAGCATTCATGATAGGATAAATGACAGCAAATTTTCTGCCATGGTGGATTACAGATGTGCAAACCGTACTGGAAGCCAGAAAGTAGATCTTGGGGTGATCTTAAGCGGGATTCTGGTCCTTGGGAGGGGGGAGGGCCCTGAGGAGACCACTCTCACAGCCAGGCTTTACCCAAACTACACCATAAAGTTGCCTTTAGAGAAGACGGTGAGTGTGATGGCTGGGAACCTCCCTGTCAGGAAAAAAGCTTTGCTCAACCCATGTGACTCGCATGCAGTCTTTAGCTCCCAGCAGGGAGCTGTCAGGTAAACCCTTGTTTCTGTCTCAGTGTATGGAGAGGTGCCAGTGGGTAGAAGGCATGGAGAACTCATGGAGAAGGGAAAGCTCCAAGGTTAAGGAAAATGACAGTCAGGCATTGCAGCTAGGGAAAGATTTCGGCTGGATAATAGCATGTGGTTACTAAGAAACAACTGAAACGTTTGGTATACATGTAGAGACCCTGGACAACAAAATGGAGGCGTTGGAGCTTCTGATAGAGTTTGGGATAAAATGCTGAGTATCAGAAGTATGGTAAAATGCTACTAGTAATTGGACTACGTGTATCAAGGTGCTTTGTGCTGTTCAGAAGTAGCTGATCAAAAGCAAAAGTTGTGCAGTAGTAATTACATGGTAGACGAGAAAAAATGTCTTGGTGTTAGAAGGACAGACCAAAATCAGTTTGGCTCAAAATCACTTTGGAGAAAGATGACAGAGGGAGTAAAGAATCTGTTATTAGCCCCAGGGTTAGACTTGAATAGGGATAGCGATCTCTGTAGTGTTGTTAGATAAATACTGCTTGTTAGGAGGTGGTTTACTTTCCCAGGTACAGATTAGAGAAGAAATGATAGGGCCGAGGCATTCCTGGATGTGATTGCTGGCAGGTTTCTTAAACTCGTCCCTGAACCAGCAGGAAATCATTGCTGCTTCAGACTTCATTTTGAAAAGCAGTAAAGTTATTCTGGAAAATCATTTTGGATCGAGAATTCAGTTTCACTTTATGCTTAATCAGCTGCCGAAAGGGCTGGCTTCACTGCTCCTGCCCCTGCCTAGCTGATCCCAGCAGCTGTGCAGCCAAGACGTGAGTTATGCCAGCAAGGTGACCGAGAGCCACGAGTCCACCAGGGAGCTCTGTGGGGCCAGCCCCTGGGGCCCCTGTCCAGTGGCCATCGACAGCAGCCAGGCTGGGTGCAACCCAAAATTGCACCCCGAGTAATCGTGGGTTGGCTCAGAATAAAAAGCATGGAGGAAATAAAGGAAAGGTGGTTGGAATTCGGGTTTTGAATCTTAGTGGCAAAGTTAAACAAGGAAAAAAATGACCAGCAACGTAAGGAGCCCAAGGATGCAGTATTTTCAAGTCAGAGATACTTACAGCTTGTCTGGAAACTGAATGCGATGTGCAGGCCGAAATGGATGAACAGCCAGCCTGAAGATGGCCAGTAAGACTAATGCAGGAAGCCTCTGATAAATGGGAGGAAAAAAACACAAAGCAAAACAACAACAACAAAAAAACAGACTTATTTTTTATATCTTTGTTTCTAAAAGCTGAACTTGATGTTACAAATGATGTGAAAACAAAAAGAATAAGCTTTTGTATGGTGAGAAGGGTAGAGAATAATGATAAAGCACAACTACAATATAAAACATTTAATATTTTTGGCTCAATTTTCAGTAAGGATGATGAGAGTTATGGAGGAAAAGGCAAGACATAATGAGAAGAAGAGAATGGAAATTAGTACCACCAGAAGGAGGAACTTAAGGATCATAAAATACTCAGACACAGAAGTTTCCATCTCAGAATTAGGAAAGATTTAGTCTTGATTGTAACTATTTTAGCTAATCTTTCCCCTAGGGTGGTACCAGTGATTGGAGAAAGCATTCCCTGCGTAAGGAGGGGGAAGGGAAGACTTCTGCAGGCAGTTGAACGACTGTCAGTCTGCCCTCTGTGTAAACATGTAAAGCTTTGGAAAGCGTGCTTGAAAGAAAGAATAATCAAGGGCTTGGGAGATTAAAGAAAATGGAGTAAAATACAGCATAACTCTTCCAAGGAGATTGTTAGCGGCCCGGTACCTTCCATTCAGAAGAACAAATTCTCTAGGTAAGGAAGGCCAGCCGGTGGCCTTCGTGCCACGCATGATCTGCCAAAACCTTTGCCAAGCTCTGCAGGTAGGTCTTGGCATTCAGCTCCATCGGTGGGAGTCCAGAGATGGGATTAGAGCAGGGAGAAGCTGGTACCTCAAACCACTTGGGAAGTGCCGGAGTATTTCTGCCAGGGAATAGGGTCCTTCTGCGGTGCAGCCCCCAAAGGACAGCAGCATGTGGCTGTTGGGAGAAGCCACGAAGGAGGCGGTGGTGATCAGAGGAGCTGAGCCAAGAGGGAGGTGGCTTAATAAAAGCGGCCTTAAATACCGCATTAATTTGGGCATGTGTTTCTAAATGCTGGTTTATTTGTGAGTGACCCTGCAGATACTCTGCAATCATAAGACTGAAAAAGACCTTGAGATCATCTAATCTAAATTAAGGCTGTTGGAGCTTGTTGTGTCTGCTGTAGAGATTAAGAAATTATTCCTTGTAGCATCCTGTTTTCATACATGAAGACACACCCTGTGCTTTTTCCCCTCCCAGTCTCTTCAGTCTGTATTCATCAGTTTTATTGCTCCCTTTGGAACACATACCTGGCCTGAAGAACGATGTCCAAAACTCATTTCGTGGCGCTAAACTGAGGCTTTATGAGTGCTGAGGACAGGTCGTACTAACATTCATGTGTTCCAGTACTGGGTTTGCACTTCAACAGCGTTGTACTGCTAACTCGGAGGAGCTCGTGAGTTGAACACAACCTGTCTCTGTTCACATGAAATTCCTCCTTAGCCAGTCATTCGCTGCTTTGTTGTTCTCCAGCTGGCTGCTCCTGCTTATGTGCAACGCTTTGCCTTTCATTTTTTTGCTCAGACCCTTTTCCAGTTTGTCTTTTTGTCCTTCAGTATAATTTGCAGTCCCACCAAGCTGGTTGTTTGTCAATTTAATAAATGTGGTCTGTGTTCTATCATCTGGGTCACTAATGAAAATAGCAAATAAGAGCAGCCCCAGTGTAGGTGACTTTGGGAGCTCCGTTCTGGATACATATTTTGACACTGAGCTAGTGATGTTTTCTGAATGTTTTTTATTCTTGACGTGCACCCACATTACTGTGGTTTCGTTGGGGTCTAACCTCTTCAGTTTGCATACGTGAGCATCACAGGAGATGGTGTGAAAAGATCTGCTTCTCAGCTCCGTTCTTCTCTTCAGAAAGGATATTTGCTTTGAGATTATTTTATTCTTTTTGAATTCTTGATGGTTTTTACTCTTCACTTTGTTTTCTTTCAAGTGCTTACTAATAGACTGATTATATCTGCTGTGTATTTCCTCCCCTTCCCCCTAATCATGGGCTGTTCTTGTCATCAGCAACTTGAAAAGCTGTATCGTGGACCTACTTGAACGAAAAAGCTGGTTGCCTTTGTTCTGAGGCAAGAAAATGCGATTAATATCATTCATCATGACTTCTGTAATGCATTCCACAATATGGCAAGTGATGAACAATCAGAGGAAGACAGGGATTAGTAGTGTGAACAGTAACTGAGATAGGAATTAGCTTACAAGACATTAGCTATGTAGTGTTGAAATAGGTGGAGCTGTGTAGTGGTGAAATAGGTCTGGCTACCAATTGCTGTTCACACATTTTGGGAATGACTTGCTTAGTGTTTTCACTAAAATGTTTGGGCTAATTGATTACATTTGATTCAATCTGCAGATGGCATGAAATAGGAGGATCCATTCACGCAGAGGCTGAGGGCTTTTTTATGCAACTAAAATAGAATGTCCTTGAGAAATGAAGTAATAGAAGGGGAACAAAATGTTGCTGTATAAAACCAAGCCGTGCATTTAGGAGCAGATGGCAAGCTTAGATGAGAGCTTATGCACTGGAAGCCCTGGCTCGGTGGAGGTCTGGCCCTTCTGCTCAGGCAGAGGAGGGCTGCGAGCCTGCTGCGTGACGCCCGGTGCACGAGATGTGCTCCTGGAGTAGGGGTGTGCCAGTGCCCCCGTACAACTGCCCCCAGACTGGTTTTTAAAGTAACACGTATAATTCTGTCAGCATTGCTGGGAGAGAAATTCAGACTTGACAGGATACACGGGAGGGCTGATAACCAGGTGTGGGACTGCAAGGACCAAGAGGACTAGGTGGGAGCACTCGGTGTGGGATAGTAACAGTGCCATGTGTGCCGCTATAGGAGGAACGAGGCACTGTAGTCAGTACTATAAATAGGTGTCGGAGGTAAGTACTGTCTGATACCCTACACAAATGGATCTTGAAGATCCTGATTTTACAATGCAGGCCTGAGACACAAATTAGGAAAAAACCTGACCCAACAAAACGAAACAAACACACAAAGGGTTGTATAGCTTCTTTCTGCTAACCAGTACGTTTGGGCTTGCAAAAGAAATGCGTTTCTCATTTAGAGGGAAACTGAAGTGAGACACACTCGTGTGACCTTTCAGAGACCCTAGAGAAAGGAGATGAACAAGATCTGGATCATTTTGATTTTATCTTTAAGCTCACAGCTGTCACAGTTTGAAGATGAGTGAATTTATAAAAAATGGAAAACTTGTTATCTCAGGGAGAAATAGTTTCAACACCATCTGTCCTGTGTTTTCCTGAAAGAAAAGAGAGTGTTTGTCCATCAAGGTTGTTGCTGGATGAGCGTGTACAAGGGCAGATGTGAGAATCTAAAAATAACACAGGGAGAGGGGGTAGTCCAGTATGATATCTAGGTTATTTTCTTTTTTTTTTTTTTTTACTAGATAATGCTGGTGTTTATTTCAACATATTTCAGCATTATTCTGATGCAGGCCTTTATTGACTGAAACACTGTCTATTCCGTTAGACTGTTTATTAGCAAGCGTAAACTTTTAACCTTGACGTCTTGGTGGTTTATGCTTATAATTTGTCCTGAAAGAAATAAATTCCCTCTTTGAGAGGTTCTCCCAAGCCTTCTACAGGGCATAGTCAGGCATCAAAGCAGCGAATTGACAGCTGCGTGGCGGTGGAGGAATTCTGACACAGTCACAATATTATTATAGAACAGACATAGCAGGGAAAACACTGCTCAAAAAGGTTAAAAGATGTTTCTGATTATAATCCGAAACTAGATTGTATCTCTCCGTGGTTCCATGGCACGTGAAGGTGAGGTGAATCGTCCGGTGTTTTTATTGAGGAGTATGGACCGGAGTGTTGTCTCAACAAGGGGGAACATTTTACAAAGATGACTGAAAGGTGCTGTGTCTGTGTGGCTTAAAATTTAAATCTCAGTGTTTAGAAATAGGAAAATGGTACTGTCAAGATACTGTTGTGCTTTGTGTCCATGCTCAGGATATAAAAAGGAAAAAAGTAGTGTTGGAAAGCAGAGAAATGTCCCAGAGCACAGAGGCGGTGGTTCCCAAGCCAGAGCAATCCCTGCCCACCTGCAGTGGCCGTTCCCTGTTACGGGAACCCGAGAAGCCCATATGGAAAGTACGGAACTGGCAAATGCCATTTGTGATCCTTTGGGGACAGGGGAGGCAGGGAAGGAGGAGGGAGTAGAAGTTGCAGCCTTCTCAGCAGTACTCCCAAAAAAACCCCAACGCCCTTCTGAATGGATAGCGAATGCGGTGCGCCGATTGCACAGCTCTTACTCTTCTAACAGCGAAACACACGGCTGTCAGTACAGGAGGGAGGGGGAAGGGGTGGCCTTGGTACGGAGGCTTTGGCTTCATAGCAACTGAATCTGAATTTCTGTGTGACAGCTTGTTTCACGTGATAACCCGAAGCAGGTCTTTCCCTCTCGCAGCTTCTGAAGGACGTGTTCTTCTGAAATCCTGCTCCCTGTCCTTAAGCTTTGTTTTGAGATTCTTACATTCACGTTTTGTGTGCTTCTGAGGCTTTTGTTATCCCAGACAGCTCCAAACAGGAGCTCCCATTGGAAATACCTTTTTTCCTCATCCCAGCTGTGTTTCAGGAGCCAGTTCCTCTCCCTGAGGAGATTTTCTGCCTACCAGAGCTGTTGGGGCCGGCCCAAGTGACCATTTTATAGCGTGATGTCAAAATCTGTTGCGTGTCCTGGGTGTGGCGTCAGGCTCACGGGGAGCATTTGCTATTACAAGAGTTGCTTGGATACTGCTGTAAGACTGTGGGAATGGAAAATATCAGCACGGGCGTGCTCTCACCGCTGCAGTACCAGCAGAAGGGATGTCTGGAGCGAGGCGCTGCCTTGGGGAGCACCCAGCCCGTTCCCAAAAGAGGGCCCTGGGTCAGAGGGGCTGCTGGCAGCCTGAGCGGTCAGGGAGCCAGCACCGCAGTGGGAAGCTGGCTTTTACGTCATGAGGGTGCCCCACAGGTTGTTTTGGAGAAGAGCAAAGAGAAAAATGCAAGCTGGAATACAGCCCACGGCACGGGGAGGAGGCTGGCCGAGCTGGTCCGTGGTGTGCCTTGGGCTTTGGAAGGGGAGGACAGAGGGGGCGGCAGGGCAGCACAACTGGGGGAAAAATACTGCTCTGGAAGCTGACATTAACGAGGATGTAGGGGGTGAGATGGTAAAAGGTGAGTGAGGCGGGTAGGTGGCTCCAGGGGGAAAACCAGAGGGAGCCTCGGCCTGGCAGCTCGGGTGACTCTCAGGAAGCGCGGGGCACTTCAAAGGAGCGCTGGGGAGTGCAGTCTGAGAGGAGGCAGGAAGCAGTGGGAGGGGGAAAGGTGGAGTCCGGCCCTGTAATGGACTTCAGCTAGTGGGAACTATGAGAGGCAGTGCCGGATGCTGAATCAGCCGAGCAGCAATCCAGCGCGTGTCAGAAGCCCAGCGCTGGTGTTCTGGGTCGGGTTGTTTTGCTGGAGGTGAGGCTGGAAGGAGGCCCTGTAAATGCACATTGCAGCCAGTAAGTGCAGGGGAAGGGATGCAAGAATGTTGTGAATGTTGGTGGTGGGGTTGGAAGGAGAGAATAAAGCCAAGAAATGAGCTGGAGGGAGTTTGGCATTATTGTGAGGTAAGCAAGAAGGCTGAAGAAGTGTGAAAACTGAAAAACATGGATGGCACCCAAGTTAAAAAGGGGTTGATGAATATTGCAGAAGGAGTGTGGGTAAGAACATTATGATCCTGAAACTGTCGTGCTGGCTTTGTGGAAGACAGAATCCAGTCCCAAGGTTAATTACTGTTGTGGCACGTTACCATGGCACTTGGAAACCCGTATGAAAGCCCAGGATTTCATTGTGCAATCAATTGTAGAATGAACATGGCATGAAAAGGGCTCTTTGCTCAAAAGAGTTAAAATGCCTGAGTAAGTCAAGAGCAGAAAACACATGTAGACAGGCAGGTGGGAAACAGGCATTGCTTATGAGGGAAGATGAGGCTTCTATAAAGCAGTGGCCAAGGCATCCTCAAGGTTTTAGAGGTCATTACAGCAGGCAAGACTTTTAAGGAGAAAACAAAGATGTTAATGAATCGGCTCTGCAAGTGCTGCCAGCAAGCTGTTCTCAAAATTGATAAATGAGCACCAGTAGGATCGGGAGACACCGCTTGCAAAGGCACGGTTTGATGCGATGGGAGGGCAAATCGTGGGCTTGGTGGGCTGGGGGTGGCTGTGGCAGCAGTTTGGGCAGGTCTGAGCTGGGCACGTGGCGATAATTAAGGCCAGGGAGCAGGGGCTTGAGTCATCAGAATGTATGGGATGGTGCTTTTACCTGTGGGAATGGGTAAAAATCTCCTGTGTTTTATAAGCTCTGCAAGAATTTTCACATAATCTGGACCCAGCACTGAGGGAGAGGAGGTCACACGCTTGAAGATGACGCTGATGTTGTTGGACTTGAGTGAGTGGCAAGGTCGTGGCGCTTCTGTGCAGCTAACGAAGAGAGAGGGAATAGGAAAAGGCGAGTCTGCTACAGCAGCACCGGGCTTGAGATGACAGACATCCACAAAGGGAAGTGCGAGAAACTGCTCAATATTTTGTCTCTGGATGTAAATCATAAATCTGGCATTAGAGCACAGTTCTGCAGGTTTCCTACAGAAAGGGTTTGTGCCTGTAAATGGCATAATGCAGAGGCGAGGTAGAGAAAATGTTAGCGACAGCCTGCAAATGGAAACCGAGCCAGTGGAAGGTACGAATGGGCTAGGAAGAAATGAAACTACAGCAATTGTAGAAACAAACAAAAACCTACTTAAGACCTGAAAGAGCAAGTTGAATTTGTTTAAAGAATTGTGACTTGTCTTGGGAGAAATGAAAGCAACCATCTCTGAAATTATTTGTGAACATTAAAAATGTGTAGTTTCTGAAGCTTGCTGATCATTTAAACCTTGGTAGCTAGCTCAGGCAATACCATTGCCTTCAAGGGCTTTTGTTATTTTCTTCTTTAATGCCATGCTTTTGTTTTTTCCTTTACCAAGATTATTGGTCTGTTGCAGCAGGGACACTGATTCAACCACAAAAATAGCAAAGTTTACAAACAGAGCTTATTGCCAGAGCTGCGATTACAGCGCTGGTGTCAGATGAAGTAATGGGGAAAGTTGCACAGTCACGTTGATGCATGCAGCACCACAAGCCATGATGGTTGCCTGTGGAAGGACGAAAGTGATTTCAGAAGTTGGCTGAAAATTTTGCACAGGTTAGAAACCAAATTTGAAATGGGATCAATTTTAAGTAAGTGTAAAAACAGCACTCTTGTAGCGTAGGGTATTGTGTTGTTGCTTGTGTTCCTCCATGTGCGTGTTGCCTTCTGCTTCACAATTGTGAAAAATTACTAAAGATGGCCCGGTGAAGTTCTTGCATGTGTGGCTGTCTCCAAATAGTCTTTGTCCTTCTTTGTAACCAAAAAGGCGAGTTTGCCAATGGAAATGGCACCCAAATGTCGGTTGCTCTATTTTCCGTGCTGCAGCCTGAGTCGTAACAATTGTTTCACGCACGCTAATTCCTCCTTTGGACTTTGCTTTCTGCACGGAAGCACGCCATTTGCACTTGCGGGTAGGTAATCCAAGAGCTGGTGGGACCGCCCGTAGCTCTGCTCGCACACGGCGCTCTTTCTGCAGGAGCAGCGCTGCGGCGCAGCCAGCCCCGCTAGGGAAATGTGGGACAGCGTGCACAGCGAGAAGATAAGTAGAGAAAGGCTAATTTAAATCATGAGGGCCGATTTAAATAACTTTCATTTGTTTGTTTTAAAGTTTAAATATTTATTCATTCATGACATTCACATGTGTTCTTTCCTTGCCAGCAGCAGCCCACGCATGCGTTTCTCGGGTTACACGTGGGGAAGGACCGTGTTTTACGGGTAAATCCCTCTGCTGCGCCCTGCGTTCGAGTAACGAAAACAGGCTGGAGCCAGACCCCCCTCGGCCTGCGTGCGTGCTGTCGTTTCCCTGCGCCCTTGTTGTGTCTCCGGCTGCGCCGTGCCGGTGGCCTAGCAGAAGGCCGGTGGCTCGGGGCTGGGCGCTGGCGGGCGGCCAGCCTGCGGGTGCAGGGGCTGCAGCTGGCCCCGTGCCCGGCTCCGCTCCCCAGCCTGCCTCCACCGCACGGCCATGTGCTCGGCGGAGGAGCTGCACGGCTTTTAAAGGCTTCTGGGAGGGGGGGAAGCCAAAAAATACAAACAAAAACAGAGAAGAGAGGGGGTGAAGGGAGAGGGGGAGGCAGCTCTTGTGAGGCTGTGCCAATGCAAGCCAGTGTGCTTTCCACCTCTAAACAAACAAAACAACCCAAAAACCTCCTGACGAGGAAGGCGAAGCGATACGTCACCTGGAATTTTTCGTGTGGTCTCTAAAAATACAAAACCCGCAGTTATTGCCCTTCCCGCACACGTGGCTTCGTGCTCAGCCCGGGGGTGCTGCTGCAGCCGCCCAGGGCTGTGCCGTAGCTGAAGTTGCAACTGCGATTTGAAGAAGGGAATGTTTGCCTTTCTCCATCAATTTCAGTGATTATCTGTGGTTCTAGCGACTATCTGCAAAATAGGGCAGGCTGTGTTAGCAGCAATACATGTATCCTGTGGCAGTGAGCCAGGACAGTAATTGAAGGTCATGGATTGTTTGCTGAGTGCAGTGCTGTGCGCTGCCTGTTCCATAGGGGACTGGCAGTGCCCAAGAACAAAGGCAGCTCTGTTCTGCAAGCTTACAGTATGGCTCGTTTGGCAGAGTTCAGGCCCGATTGTGAGACGAAGCAAACAGTAGTTGGAAACACCGCTAAAATAATGTGACTATTACACGAGCTGCTCCAAAGTGTGCTGTTTTGTAAATGTCATAACCAAGCCTGATACAATTATTTTCCATAGGCTTCAGGACAATTAACACAAGATGCTCATTTTCAAAATTGCTGTTTTAAGATGGGAATTGCTGATTGAAGATGGGGATGGCCGGTTCGTATTCCCGGCAGGGCCGCTGCCACTTGGGAATTTTTAGCACAATCCCTGCGTGGTAACGAATAGGTGCTGCTGCGCGGGGTATTAATACTCGTTGTTACTGAGTCGCAGGCTATTAATAAAGCTTTGTGCCAAGGGGCAGCCCTGCCTGTCCTGTGCTGTGTATTTTAGCGGTGTCTGCCTCGGATATTGCCACAGCCCGCTCGGCTGGCGGTGGCAGCGGGAACGCGCCGTGCTCCGTGAGGGGCAGAACTCAGCGCTTGGCTTTCACTGGCATCACAACTCGTGCTGCGGCGTGTGCAAGTTGGGGAGGTGGGAGCTGGACGCGGCCTTCCTCCTCCTCCTCCTCCTCCTCCTCCTCCTCCTCCCCCTGCGCCGTCCCCGCCCCCGGCGCGGCGCGGCCCGGCCCGACCCGGAAGCGGCGCGGCTCCATTTTCCCTGCCCTTTCAAAGGCGGAGGCGGGCGCGGAGCTCCCGCGGGCCGGGCCGGGCCGCGCCGCGGGGCGCGGAGCCAGGTGCGTAGGGGCCGGGGGGGGGGACGGCGGCGGCTCGGCGGGACCCCCCTTCCCCCGCTCCCCTTCCCCGGCCCCTCCCCGGGGCCCCCCGGCCGCGCTCCTTTGTTCGCCCCGCGGCCGGGCCCGGCCATGCGGGAGCTGTGGGGGGAGCGCGGCCGTTGGGCGGCCGTTGGCGGCCGGTGCGGGGCAACGGCTGGGGCGGCCGCCGGCTGCGCCCCTCACGGGGGGCTCCGCGCCCGCAGCCCGAGGGTTGGGGCTCCCGGGGAGCTGCGTTTCGCTTCCCTGCCCCAACTGGAGCACAAGGCAGCCCGGGGGGAGAAGCGGGGCTGCCGGGGAGCTCAGTGGTTCAGTGTCATAACGAGAAGGGGCCAGGGCTTGCGCTGCTGCGGGCTGAGCAGCCGGGCTACGAGACGATCCGGGGAAAAGTTTGCTTAACAGCGCGCATAAATTACCTTTAGAGCAGCTGCTCGGCGTTTGGGGTGCTCTGAGGAGGCTGCCCGCGCTGGTGGATAGCGACGCTGCAGGTAGTACCCGGGGGAGGCTCCTTGGGTTCATTTTTATTTTTTTTTGGGTGTTTTCTCGGTGGTACAAATCCCTCTAGAGGGAATTTTTCCTTTCTTAAACAACTTAAGAAAGCGAACGCCCTCTCTGTGCGAAGGCAGACGGGCTCCGAAGCTCGTTTGGCGCTGGGTGCCAGCCAGGGCTCGGCCGGGCTCTGCCCTCGCCCGGCCCCCGGCCCCGGCCGCTTCCCAGGGCCCGCTCCGTGCCCCTCGGGGCCGCGGCTGCCGCGGGGCGTCTGCGAGGAGAAATAAACAGGCGGCTCGGCTGGGAGAAGCAGGCCGTGAGTAATCGGCGGCACGGGGGAAGGGTTGGCGAGCGCCAGCAAAATGTGCTGCGGTGGCTTGCTGCGAAGTGACGGCGCTCAGGATTTTCTCAAAACGCGTTTGGGTTTCAGGAAAGTCCCAAACCGAGTGTTCCTCGCTGTCTGAGAGCCGGGCCGGGGGCCTCCTGCAGGCAGGTTATTTCTCGTGTGAGCTGGGGTAAAAGCACTGGGGGTGGGGGGGAGGGGAGGTGCTAGGAAAGAAAGAAACTCTCGGCAGCGTGAGGGGGCTTGCTAGCCAAGCAGCCCGAGTGTTTGTGTTCACAGAGAGCCATTTGGCCAAGTGGGAGTTTTAATTTGGTGAAAAAAGTATTATTATTTTTTTTAAGTAGTAGCTTAGGAGAGTGCTGGAATCCAGCGTCACTTAAAATTGAGTGTGTGCTCGAGCCCTTTGCTTAATTGTGGTCTAGAGGGAGCTGGGTTAACGTGGATGGTAAAAGGAAGCTTTATGCAAGCTTGAAAGGGAGGTTTGAGTTTGAAGATGTTTGGTTTTTACTGGTTTCAGCCAGTATGCCTGATTCTCCCTAGACTTGTCCTCCGCTTTGGGAATGGAAAGAGGGAGCGCCTTCCCCTGAAAGCTTGCAGGGAGCTCGTTGGACCTTCTTAATTCGGGTTTCATGTCGTTACATGCCTTGCATGCTTGCCTCCGGTAGCTGACTCTTGCCTGCCGTGCTCTTAGTCGTTTTTTCTTTGTGCATATGTGATGCGTGCTGTGAAGTTTGGTCACGTCTTTTGTACGAGGGTTGTTCCAGTCCCCAGCCTGTCCCTCTTTGGGTACCTCGGTGGTGGCCTGCGTATCGCTCTGAGCTGATGGAGTCTGGACTTTGCTTTCCCCAGAAGGCCAGTTTTTTTAAAGGGTGGGGTTTTGTTGGTCTTTGATAGGGGGAAGGTTTTCTAATAGTGCCTGAAAAATGGCAAGTTGCATGCAGCTGAGCAGCCGTCCCCATAGGAGGAGGTGTGTGACATGGCATAGTTTTGCTTTATTTATTTACATATTTTTCCTCTGTGCTTGTGGGATAGTCTGCATCCTTCACATGTGTATTTTGGGGGCGTTGGCCTGTCTAGAGGCTTAGATCTATGAAAGCAAATGAGGAGGCATTACGTTTCTCTTCTCAGCATAATCACGCTCACAGATCTATATTTGGAACTGGTTCTTTTAATACCAGCAGTAAGATAAACCGGTGGCTCACACATACCTTAATCTGTCGTGTTGTCTAAATCCTGAACGATAACTGCAAGCCGCATTCCACACGGTTTCGTTTCAGCTAATGATGTGGTATGTCCTGTTTGTACTCAGAACCGTGTTTCCTGACCTGAATAATAGGACGGAAAGTTAGAAGGGAATCGGTGTGAAAAAGTAGAGCAGCGTCTGCTGAGGTGTGGGGGCAGACTAAAAACTGAGAGACTACAACGCTGACTTTTTTGAAGAAAAGTTTATCCACTTGTGGGTTTATGCACTCATGCTTTGCGATTTCGTGTGAGCTCCACCCTCTCTTAACTCAAACCATTAGCAATACAAGATCCATTCGAGAAAAGTGATGCAAGAGCAAAGGCCCTTTCTTAACTCTTAGAGGTTAAATAATTATTTGCTATTCAGACTGGGTAGTTAGCATATTATCATATTCCTCTGCCCTCCCAGCCCTTTCATCTAGTTACCATGTTACTGAGATGGCTGGCTGCCTGCCTGATAGGTTGTTGGGTGTTTTTTTTTTTTTTTCCCCCCCTTGCTGGCACAAGGAAGGTAACAACTGAAGTGAAACCTTAAATAAAATAGAAATGAGAGTGCGGCGTGTTAAACCTGGACGTTTGTGAGTTGGATATATTTATTAGAAAGTATTGTGTAGCTCTGATAAAATGCTCTCATTTGTTTAACGAGGGCCCCAGCTTAAGCTCCGTAGGGACTTGGGTTATATTTGGACTAATCGCAAGGCAACACCTTTGCAAAGTAGGTAATGAAGCCTGATAAAATGTTGAGTGCGTCTCTGACGACCTCTGTCTCTGCGGCTGACACGTGGACGGGCTGAAGGCAGGTCACCAGCTCTGCGGCTGCCCTGCTGAGGTGGCTTCTGCCGAGTTACGTAAGCGCTGCGTGCCTCAGTTTCCCCGTCTGCAAAGGGCGGAGGCGACCCTGGGCTCCCCTAACCCGGCTCTCCTGCTGCGGGCGGGCACGTGAGCCGGCGGTGTCCTGCGGGGACGGCGGCACCGCACAGATGTTGGGCAGCGCTCGGGCGGCGCGGCGTCTGGTTTGACCTGCCTTTGTTTCTCCTCTTTGGCTCTTCCTCCTGAATTCTGGCCGTAGAGTCGGGGCTCAGAGGGTACGTTTCTTTTCGCTCTTTCCCCCCCATCCCTGTTTTCCATCCTGTCGAATAAGGTTCCTGTTTTTTCTGTTCCTCTGTGTTTGTTCTCCTTACATCCTGCTTGTTCTTTCTGCTGTTCATTAGCGCCTTCCTCTCACTGCTCGCCGTCTGCCTTCAGAGCTGCATTTTCTCTCCTCCATCCGCTGGGATTTCCTTTTCACCTGACTCATCTCCTTTTGGTACATCCCCGCTCAGTCGCGCTCGCATTGCGCTTCTGTTCCAGGAAACCCTGCCAGCGCCAGCGGGACCGCTCGGCCCCTCTTCGGGGAGAGCTTTTTCCGTCATCGCGCTCCCTGCCCACTCGCCTGCGCAAAGCTCGCTGCGCCTCGCTGCGGGGGGGCCGCGAGAGGCAGGGCGCTTTGTGCAAATACACGGCCAGATGGCACCGAGGGCCTGCTCCAGAGCCCGCTGCTCGCCTCTCTCCACTCCCCGCGGCTCGCCCTCGCTTGGCAGCGCGGATCAGGAGGAGTCCCGCTCCCCGGCGTGGGGCCGGGGGCACGGGGCGAGCTGTCAGGCGAGCAGTCGGAGCAGCCGGGTGCTGCAGGGAGGAGCGGCTGCGGGGGAGGACGGCAGCAGTCAGAATAGATGCAGAGACGGGCAGGGAAATGAGATGGTTGACTTGAGGCAAGGTGAACGATTTCAGAACAGGAAGGGGAGCGTTTTCGTGTCTGCAGTTGTTTCCACCTCAGTGTCCTCAGTATAATTACCACTGCGCTAGCTAGTCCTGCAGGCAGAAGGAGAGGATCTGCGTGCTAAGCTGTATGTTTAAGATATAATCGTGCTCCTGTACTTTGAGCTTCTGTGGTAAACACTCTTGCTCAAGAACAATGAGGGAAAGGAAGAATGTATGTTGCAGTTCCCTTTTCTTGCTAGTTTTTCCACCAACGGCACAGAGGAAAACCGAAAAACACCTAACTCTCCGTTCTTGTATAAATAGCAATTGTTACTCTGTTTTAACTTGTTTTGATGGAAGAACTGCTATGTCAGTGTTTATACAGTCCTAGGGGCTTGATGTGCTGAGCCTTTTTTAATTCGTTAATTCTCTTTCTTGTTTTTCAACAGACATTCAAGCCCTTGGTTGGAAAAAGTGTATACAATTCAATTACTGCAGTAGAATTCCTTGTGGACAAACAGCTGGATTTTATAACTGAAGATAGTGCCTTTCAGCCCTATCAGGTAAGAAATTTGGTTACTGTGCAAGTACTGCTCATTTAGCTTAGTTATATCCTTGTGTTTGTTAAAAGTCCTTTTTACAGTCAAGTTCTATGTTACAGGAACGATTTCCTATTGATTATTGGCAGTGAATGTTCCTTGTTCTGTGAAAGATTATGTCTGGTTCTGGGGAATTTGATGATGCTGAGGAGTGAGTAGTATGCAGCTAATATTACTGAACCACCTTTCAAGTTAAATTATCTGATCCCTTTAAAGGTTAATCAGCGCAGTTAATTGTAGAGCAGATAAAAGATAGTAGCCATCCTTCTGAAGCCAGGCTTTGATTTCTAGGCCTTTGCAATGCTACATTGATGTTTGACTTCTTGTTTCTCTGAGAATGGATAGCAGAAAATGTTATTTTTTTTGAAAAAAGAGAAATACTTCTCCATGCTGTGGTTTGTAAGACTACTAAAAGTTCTAATATCCGTGATTTTAATGCCTACTTCATTAATTAGAAACACATTTGTATATTAATGTGCATGTATTTAAAGAAGAGTAAAAGCAATGAATTTTTTTATCCCCCCCTCCCTAAAAATCTCTTTTATGACAAATAGAAAACCTTGGGTATTTCAGCTTGCACTGGACTGATTGCAATTAGAATCGCCATGAATTCTTTCTCACGGCTGGGATGGTACACTGCAGTGATACAGAAATAGTGCTTTGAGACTTGGAATAACAGATGGCCCTGAATAAACGCTATGTAATTTTGTCCTGACACCCCTTCTTCCCTCCTCCTTCACCAAGAGCTTTTTTTCCTAGTGCCAAATATAGAGCTAGAAAACGAGAAGCGACAGAAAGCTGGGGAAAGGAGAGGGAGGCTCGCTGTGTGGCAGGGCTGCTGCTTTTGTGTGTCCACGGTGGGGAAGCTGAAGGAGTTCATCGCTTCTCGTCAGGATGAAGTTACATGTTATGACTCGAGCTGCTCTAACAGCCTGGCCTTGCTGAAAAGGACAATTCCCATTATCAGACCCCACGCTAGCTAGTTCAGCCTTCTAAAGCAGCACAACCTTGACTTGCAAAAAGGAGGGGGGAAGCGTGTTGCTAATGAGCAGAGCTGGATTAGCAGAGGGTGCAGGAGTGCTGCGGCCTCCTGGGGGGGGGTCAGGATGACGCAACGCAGAGTGGGATATCCTCCTTTGGCAGCGGCAGCCTCTTAAATCAGCTGAGCCATGAAGTGTAAATTCACCCTCAGAGTCCAGCCGCAATCTTACAGATTCATTTTACAAAGCAAATCCTTGCGCTAGCGTCTGTCCTTTGTGTGAAATCTGTCAAGATCGTGTCTCTGATAACGTTCATTCCGATAACAGTAATCAGTCTCCTTTTGGCAATGGATCATTTCTCACAAGACGAGCTGAGCAAAACAAATTGAATCTCTGAGAAGGACTGCCTTTTTTTAAAAACAGCCCGTTGCCAAGCCAGGCTGGCAGTAACATAACTGTGCTGTATGCGTTTTAGGCCCTTCACTTTAGGGAATGCTCACTGCTAGAGTCTTAGACACAAAAGCACTTTAATTTGGGAAGGTGCATAGAAATTGAAGGTGTCATTTTTGAAAGTGTCTGTCGTGAACAGCTAGCTATATATCATCTCGGTAGGTAATACTGTAATTAACAGCTTTAACAACTTCGGTTTTAAAAGAGGTGTTCACTAAAAGCTGGTAGAACGCAGAAACTTGTGAGAAATGTTCCAAACGCAAGCTTCATCTGCCTAACTCTGTGCCTTTTATTTTGGCACACGGAGGGCTGCTGCTGTGTGAGAGGTGAGGTTGTTCCACCCTTCATGGAGCAAGCAGCTGCCTATTAAAGCCTGAGATGGAGACTGCTGATCTGTATCGCTTATAAGTAGCTTGGTGATAACAGAAGCCTAAATTCTCTCTTCATTTTATCATTGCAAGAAGGTTGCTGATGGAGATTCCTTATAAGTAAAAAGACATCCAAAATGTGTCTTAGCTGTATATTGCTCAGATATCAAATGTAGATGCATGAAAGAACGTTGAGCTCACTGATGAATAGCACAGAGATTTCTAAATTATTATTATTTGATTGATGATAAGTTTTGGAAACTACGTTCTTAGGAATGTCTCTTTGCAGGCCTACCAATGTCCCATTGCTGGATTCTACAATTTAATTGTACAGAAGAGAAACTCACTGGATGATAAGGTCTTTAAGAGAACAGAAACCATTTTTTAAATGTTAACTGAATGTTACCAGCAGTGCGTTAGACAGAAATAAGAATTTGATCATGGGACTGTTTTCTCCTAAAATACTCCTAAATGGGAAAATTGTCTCTGTTTTGCTTGTTATTTTTGGTTAATTCTGGAAATCAGCCTGCACATTTTTAACCCTAAGTCACTGTAAGGTAGTTTTGTACACTTTTTTTTTTTTTTCCAGAAGGCCTTCTTTTTCTTTGCCATGAGAACAGATCCTAGATAAGTCCTTGTTGAATTTCCTGTGAAAATCTGTTTTCTCAAAAGTAGAAAAAACGGCCTTTTTGTTTCCTTGTTTGGTCTGGAACGCTGCTAACTTGTTTTTGAGCAGAAGAACAAAAGTTGAGGGACTAATTTTTGCAGAGATGAGTTAACTTTGTCTTTCTAAATGTATTTAGTTTTTGCTTTAAGCTCTTATGGCTGTGCATTTTCAATACCAAGTCCTCAGAGGCCATGGTGATCTAAACACTTTTTTTATTGCCTTTTGCTGCTAGTGCCTAAAATTCCAGTACCTTTCTGCCAAAGCAAACAAAGTTTGAATCTGTGTGGGAAGACTCCATTTCACTTCAGATACAATTCTTAACTACTGAGTAATTTTTCCCATCGTTGCGTGTACTTGTAATATTAGTAATGGGCAGCAGGCAAGCATTTGGTATGAATTCTGCTCAGATGAGCTCTGATCAAAACACAGTGCTCTGTAAAGTAACCATTGGGCTAAAGGGCTTCATGAATAAGGTGGTGCTGTCCGGTTTGAAGGTGACAACTGCTCAGGGCAAAGAAAACAGCACACTTGGCATGCTTTTAGTCTTGGCAGGAAAAACAAAGTTGGAGTAGGCAAAGAAGTAAATTACTCTCGTTACCAGAAGTGGTTCTTCCAGAACAAGAGTAAAGACACTTTGGCAGGACTCGCTGGGGAATCTTGAACCACAGATTCCCATGCCATGTCTGCTCTTTGCATAAATAAACATATTTCAATTGTTAGAGATTCAGCAACCTTCGTAAGAGCTAGATGAATGTCATTAGTAAAAGCAGGTTGTGCAGCTGCACTATACCGGCCTTTTTCCATTTTTCCTATCTTCACGATGTTTTATGTAGCAAGTGTTCCACCGGGGAGTGAATTTGTACTTTACATCTAAAAGCGGTATGCGACTTTTCTTTTTCCCATACGTCTGCCTTGAATCGTGCCCTTTTCCACAAAAATGCCTCTGAATTGGTGTGCGGTGCCTTAAACGCCAACCTACATCTTGTTTCCGGTGCCTTTTATCTCTGTTGCTTCACGGAGGATACAAACGGTATTATTGTCTACGTGAAACTTGTGTGTGACTGAGAATGACTCATTCATTAATCTGGGTTGGTCAGGCCATTTAGTCATGTAGTTCTTTTTATGGTGGTGACAAGAGGATCTTGAGGAGAAAGCAGATGTAAATGTGTTTGCCGTGGTTATTTTCATGTCATTGCTAAGCAAATTATGCTCCTTTGCAGGAAGTGATAGACATAAAATTTGCAACAAGCATTTTTTTTGTCTTAAACTAGCATCTGAAAGAGTGGACTTACATACCACATTTCAAGACTACAGGTTTCTAGTATTGTTCTGCTTTGCATTCACAATATATCGTGTATATTTTGCGATTGCTCAGGAAATAAAACTCAACAAATTTGGTGAGTTTTGTGAAGGCTTTCGCTATAGATTGAAAATGAAAATGCTTCCAAATACATCTGTTGGAAAAATATGTTAAGCAAAACCACAGTAAGCCTATGCAAATGCAGGTATAACTTAAAAAAATAATTAAAACTAAAATTGTTTTCTGCATTAGCAACAACTTAGCTGGCCCCAGAATGGTACAGCTACATATCCGTCAGTTATGTTACACGTAGTAAGGTAAGCAGCAATCGTGCCTTCAGTTGTTCAAGCCTGGCAGTTTTCTTGAAGGACCCGAGATGGGGCTGTGAAGAAGTGGAGCTCAGTGTACGGTGTGTGCGATCTCAGCAGCATGGCCTTGGGTCCTACCACTCATGGCGCTGGTGGGTTGGAGCCTGGGCTTTGCGCTCAGCGGCTGGAGCCAGCTGAAGAGCTGGAGCCAGTTGCGTTACACTTTGGCCAAGCAAATAAAGAATAACAAAAAGCAGTTTACACTGTATTTTTCCATACAAGTGTGCAAAGACCAGCAGTCAATGTGCCTCGCTGCAGCAGTTGGTGCTTTACAGCTCTCTGCCGGGCAGGGGTGAGCCTGTGGCTTGCCCAGTGCTGTGGTCGTGCTGGCTCGCTGCCTCCTGGGGTGGCTGCTCGCTGGCGTGGGGCTCGTGGCGCTGCCTCATCCCATTTGTGTGTCTGTTGGGGTTGTGAGCACGCAGCGCTGGAACAAACGTGCACGGGTAAGGCAGGGCAGAGAATTCAAACGAAGTTCCTTCACAAGCATTACGCTTCCTGCAAGGGGGTATTTCACCACTCAAGGAAGGAAGTGGAAGGGTGTGCACACAATCTTCTGAAAGTCCCCTGTGTATTGGTTTAAAAAAAAAAAAAAAAAAAAAGGAATCAAACCAAACACAGTTCAGTTCTTCTCTGTGGTGGAATTTTTCTTCAGTCCAACCTACTTACTCACCTTCTCCTTAAGGACAACTCATGTAATTTTTTTTTTTTTTTCAGACAAGGCTGATTGCCTCAGTATTTCAAAATGGTAAGGTCAGCCCGTCTACTTCTGTACTGAAGGTTCCAGATGTAAAGATATGGCACCGAGAAATCCCCCGTGGGAGGTGTTACATGCAAAATGATAGGTGTGTGTACTTCGGTCTTCTAAATGTGCACTGCATACTTGAGAGCTGACAGATCAAATGTCTAACACACCTTGAAGATTGTTCGAGTAATAATAATAATAAACTTGCCTACTAATCAAGAAATACAACCCCAGATTGAGGAATGAAATACTCCTAGATACATTACAAGTCCCAGTTCTGTACGCCATGAGGTAAGGCGTGAGAAAAGGGTGTTGTGCAACTCCACTACTCTCCTTTTCTGTCTCTTACGGACAGGTAGTGGGTATTTCAGGCCTGCATGCTTTTGCATCATTGCCTTGCTCAAACAAACAAACCAGTGGTGTGGCAGGCCTTGTGTAGCAATAACATGTATACATGGAAAAAGATCTTGAAGCGCGTTGAAAGAGGGAGTAAAATAAGGTATCTTTCTGCATGTATTTTAAGCAGCCCATAATCATACAGTGCAGACTTCTTTCAGACTTCTCCTTCAGGCTTAAAAATAGCTACTGCAGCTGCAAACTGCTGTTCCCATCAGCTTGTACCTCCTCTGACCGGGCAGGCGGGAGCTGCTGGGCTTGTCCCACCCTTTGAGGTTGACACAGGCAGCTTGGGAACTCCGGGTGCCGGCCAGCTGGCGGCCGTGGCCATCATGTGCTCCGCTCCCGGTTTCGTTTCCTCCACGGCTGACAGAGAAGCACACAACTTTCTGCATCTTTAACTCTTCTCAGCGTTGTCTTCAAGAGCTGCCTCCCTCTTTTTCCGTGTCTCTGGTGTCTGGACCACCCATCGGCAGTCCAGCTGCCTTTTCTGGCAGCCTTGTAAAGAGCACCGGTCTGAACAGCTCGATGGTGACACATCTATGTTTCAGTGTACGTTTCCAACGTGAGGGGAAGCAAAAGGCTAAATGCAGCTAGAAGTGGGTCAGATGACTCATGCCAGTCTTCCCTGCCTGCTACGAGTGTGGGACAGAGAAGACTTTGATCGGAGCAGTCGCAAGGAGAGAGGAGTGAGCGAGGGAGTTGCACCCTCCATTTGCAGAATAGGAGATGCAGGTCGTCTCCTCGGCCTGCGTTTGGGCCTCCCTTCAAAGCTGCTGCGTACCCCAGGACTTGACCTGGCTTTATTCTCACAGTGGGTGGAATGAAACTGTGTGCCTCTTTTAGCTTGATCTCTTAAGGAGAAAGGGCTTACTTAGCCCTTTAGCCTGGGTAGGGAACTTCCTGTGTTTGATAGAAAGTATTACTTTTTCACCAGTAAAAGCCCATGGAAATATTGCTCGGAAGAAGGAGGAGGAGTCCTTATTCTTCTTCTTATTATGCTTCTGTGTCCTTCAGCAATTCCAATCTTCACATTCGATCGATTAAAAACCATTTTTTTTTTTTCACGAGTGTTTTTCTTAGGTGGCACTGTGACCACCCCCGTTTTCATAACGCAGACACACAGCTCCTGCAAAAGTCAGTTTGACTTTTTTTTTTTTATATCCAGCTGGCACTTTGCCACATAGTTGCCATCTGCTGGGATTGGGAATTCCAATGCCCTGGGGAGCTCTGAAGCTTAAATGGGGGTAAAATCCTGCAGCCCTTGCATGGGAGTGCTTATGTAGGGGGGGGAAGAGCAGTCTTTATTGCAGTTCAGTTGGGGGGAGAACTCTCAGTTCATTGAACTCAATTTTTACAAGAAAAAATTGTTATCTTGCATTTGACCTGATAAATATAGCTGATCTGATGAGGTGTTCGTGGCTTTGTTTGGTTTTGCTCCTTCCTCTGATGTAACATTGAACTGTTGATGCATGTGCTGCAGAACAGTACGACACTCCATAGTTTTTATTATGCTTTTAAACGGGGAACGTACAGTATTTTATGGGAACAACTCTGCATTGAGAAAACCAAGCACCTTTCCAAGCTGGGGGACAGGCTGTACAGCTGAGAGATTGGAGGTAATGAACGGTGATGGGCAGGCATCTTACGTTGTCCTCGCAGGAGGCCGTGCGTGTTGAAAACCTCACTTACACAGAGATCCATGAATTACTTGAAAGGGGAGGTCAGACTTGGACTTCCTCAGGGTTGTGCAATCTTTATCATTAAGAGGTCTGTGAGGTAGTGTGTGCAATCAGCTTCTGCAGAGGTATGGTAGGAGGGGAAATGGAGTACCCCAGCTAATTGTAGTGTCTTCATAACTTTCTGCTGTGTTTGGAATGACACCTAGCAGATGTACTAGTTTGCAGTCTAGGGTTTGTGCTCTGCAGCCTTCAGCAACTTGCAATGGTACTAGTTGAGCTCTGCAGCACTTCCAGATGGAATGGACAAAGTGTGGAAGTGGAAGCCCTTTTTCAGGCCGGATATCTTTGAAGAAACTTGTGATTTTATCCGAACTTGGTTTCTTTTTAAAAAATGAAAACAAGTACAAATACTATTGTTTGCGTAGACATTGGGAAAACTTTGCCAATAAAAGTGCGGTATTTGTTTTGACGTTAGAGAGCTTGGTTTCCAGTGTTTTTCCTCATCAAGCTTTTTTTCCTAACAGTATACTACAAGATTAAATATAGTTCTATTTTTTTTTTTTTACTACCATTGTTTGTAAATACTGATTATACAGGTTTTTTGTCCTGTTCAATCTAGCAAACATTTCCTGTCTTTTGAATGGATTTAAAATTAACTATTCCTGTTTTTCCTTGCATCCCCCTCTTCTTGTGTGTGTCTGCCAGCATTATAGTATTTCAGTATGCTTTTGCTGAGCAAGTGGGTTTGAAGCACATTAATTTCCATGTATCTCACAAACTACTTCGTATTTTATAACTTTATTTAGTGAGTTGTAAACACACAATGTAGAAATTATATTTCACCCACAGAGGCTGTGTGAATGCGTTCTTCCCACTGCATTGGTATACAACGAGCAAAATCAGGTTAAAGCAGATTTTAGGATACATGAGACTTTGTAGCTAAAGTATGGTGCTTGACAAGCTGCTTTTTTTTCCCCCTCAAGTGATGTAATACAGTCTTGAATGATGTTTTTGGTTGGGGTTTGGTTCTGTGTGCAAGTAGTTCTAGCAACGGACAGATGTTGTGAAATTGATGAGCACTGTGTCAATTTTAACCACTGAATGACTCTGCCAGGTTTACCCCGACGTGTTTATTGCAGCAACAACTGAAATACTCGCGTTTTCTGATTAGCAATTTAATCTTTCCTGTCTGCAAGACCATTATTCATCTGTTCCATAAAAAGGCACGGCCGCTGCTTTCTCTGGAGTTGGACAGAGCTGCAGCGTTGATCCAAATATGATGTGCATCCCAGCTGGTCAGGCCTCTGTTATTTATAGGGAAAACACCTAAAATGGCTCCAGCAGGTCAGAACAGAGCCCTTAGCGTGAAAAAGTGCTTGATGATGGCTCCTCTGCTCTGAATATTGACATGGAGCAGAGGCAGCATTTCCACGTTTGCACAGTGTTGCATGCCCAGCTTCTGCACCGTGTCCCTGACACCAGGAAAGTGCAGTGTTGGGAATGAAAGTCTGCAAGAAAATGTCCAACTTGTTTTCCCAACCCAGCTTTCCCAGAGCTCCTGAAGAGTTCAGGTTTGGGAGATAAAATTGAGCACATTTGCAGAAGGTTCTGCAGCTGCTGCTGGGCTAAGCTAATGGCAGTTCAAATTACAGAGCCGAGTGGTTCACAGCAGTGACGTGTACTCGAATGAATGTTTCAGGAGGTGGTGGTAAGAGCTTTTCTCAATCTACCATGTACTGGATAGTGTTCTGCAGACTGGAATTGAGAGAACTTTGCTTTTTAATACCTTAAGGTTTTAGTTAGCAGTAGTCTTGTCAGTGAACACCGTCTTGCTGAGTAATGCGAGGTATAAAAGACGTGCTGGAGGTAACTACCCTTAGATAAGAGGTGAGGGAGCTGCTCTGTCATTACCTGTGCTGGCAGCGTGCGGCTTTGCAGCCCGGCCAGTTGAAGCTGCCGCGAGGGACTTCTGTCCCCGATGCCAGGTAGATGTGTCTGATGAAACTGTCTGTCTCTGAGCAAGAACTGAACTCGTGGCTTGATTTCTAGGGATGTTAGGCCGCCTCTCTAGCGGCCCATTTGTTCAGACCACTGATGATCAAAGGAATACACCTCCTTTTGTTGCCTAAAGGCATCTCCCTCCATACAGCTTGTCCTTGAAGGGATATGACTTGGAGAGTTGTTAGATACCTTCTGAATGCTCTTCATGCTTCACGAGGTGTCTGGGTCTAGCTTTAAATTTGAATATCAATGTACAAAAGATTTTTTTCTATCTTCTCATTTTGTTACTTTCCTTGTTAGCATTAACTTGTCTCTGCTAATGGTTTGCTTCAGGGAAATGTCTGCGCTTTGAGGTTTCTTTTCCCATAGACAGCTGTGGTAGCGGCATCGTGTTGCTTGGTAGGTGACTTCAAGGCTTGGTCCGGTGTCCCCATGCCACTGGAGGGTTGTTGGCTGTTGGCATGGACAGTGAAAGAAAAGCAAACGTGGCTGCCTCCCCAAAATGAGGGAGGAAATGGGCACGGAGGAGTACTGTGCACTTGAGCTTTATGTTATTTTCCGTTCAAAAATGCCACATGGTTACTGTGGCTTTCTAAAGGCAAGCTGTCAGGCCAGCAGTTCGGTGGGTAGGAGCCCCTTCTTTGGGGAAGTCGTTAGGTCAGATGCGAACTGAGACGTCACGTCAGGAGATTCCGCTTTCCGTCCCACTCAGCCCAGCCAAATAGTTTTTCTGTTTCCTTCCTAATCTGCAAATCAGATCAGGACCCAGATTGGAATTAGAGTGACAGCACTTCGTCCCAGCTGCTCAGGGGGAGGGTGACATAACCCGTCAGCGTAAGGGTCATCTCTTCTCTTTAATCCCTGGTTTTCAAATGTGGGACTGTTGGAGAAGTTACCAGAGCGGTTTCTAAGTCGATTGTGGCAACATCTGCCTGGCTCAGGTTTGCTTTTGCTTCTGCATTGATGGCTGCTTGCTTCCCTGCTGCATGCTTGTTCCGTGTGCTGCTCTTGTCTTCCTTTTGCCTTTCCATCCTGGATTCTCATCTACAGCTATGGGATTAGTGAGCTGACTTGTAAAAAAGCAGGTTTTCCAACATGTGTGTTTCACCTGAGACATCAGTACTCTTACAGGAAGGCAAGTACCTCTGTTTTTGTGTTTGTGAGTTAAAATACTTGACGATGAGCTAGATTTTCTCCTGTATAATTTATGTTCCCAAGTTTAATACATTTTTCATAGCATAATCTTTCATAGTTTTATATTTTTTCCATAGATTTTTTTGTTGTTCTTAGGGATGTGAATTATTCCAGCAGAACTGAACTAATCAGTGCCATGATGCTTTTTCAAGCCTGAAATCATGATTTGGAGAAATGTGCACAGCCCTACTCCCCTTAATTCTCAAACCTGATAATTATAATTTAAAGTCAGCGTCAACTCTTTAATTGTACAGATGAAATGAGGAAGGAAGTAAGGGTGTGTGGGGACAAGTATTAGGCATAAGGAGGAGTGGGGAGCAAAAGAAAAATTGATAGCTTTTCCTGACAGATGTGAAGTTCACTGACAGTTGAAATATTACTAAATTTTTAGGCTTCATCTTCTTTTCCTGTAGCGTCAACTTTCTATTCATAGGTACTGCTGTTACATACTGAAAATAACCGGCAGTCTTAAATGTATGTGGTCTAAAATATCTATGCATGTTTGTCCCTTTGTTAACAGTGCGTTCGGAGCCTCTTGTAAAGTGATAAATGGTTGGTGTTCCCGTACTGTGCCTGCGCAGGTAGGGCAAGCACGGTCCCTGCGTCACCTCCGTGCACCTGCGGGCACGGCCGG
This sequence comes from Aythya fuligula, assembly GCF_009819795.1. Lineage (NCBI taxonomy): Eukaryota > Metazoa > Chordata > Aves > Anseriformes > Anatidae > Aythya > Aythya fuligula. The sequence continues at coordinate 2,968,074 of NC_045565.1, read as the reverse complement.
CCTCATCCTGACTTTGGGCCTGGTCTAGGGGCCAGGGCTGCGCCTTCAGGCTTGGCTTGACCGGTTCAGACATAGCCCAGCAGCTGCCGCGTTGGAATGAGGCAAATGGTGACCGGGCACTCAGCAGCACCAGAAAATAGGTCAAGTGTGGGCTGGGTTTACATAGAAAGCACTAACGTCGCCTGGTAAGCCTGAGCCTCTCCTCTTCGCTCAGACAAAGCCGTTTAAGGTAAACTGGGAAGTTAGCATCTCCCCCCAGAACTTCTCAGCCTTCTGCCGGTGGCCAGGGACTTGTCAGAAGGCAGCGAGTTAAAAAGAACACACCGGTGGGCGATGCACGCACTCACAAAGATGTGCGGCCCAGCAGATCTATTAGTTTTAGTTGCAGTTAAAGTTAATTGTTGCTTTGTAGGGATTTGCCGTGGTCCGTTTGGCCACGGCCCCGCCTGCTCCAGGGGATGCAGCTGGTGCCAGTTGCGGCAAGTTTCTCTGCTCTAGACGAATTCTCATCTTTTGCCACTGGAAAAAAATAATAATAAACTTGTGGCATGGCACAGGGACGTTATCAATTCATAGGTAATGTGAAGAATGTTGATAACCTGCCTGTCTAGATTTTATGTCACTGTTTCTTGGTGGTTTTATTTATTTTTAAAGGTTGGCATCAGGCACATCAGTATTAAGTTCGAAGGTTTGTTAGAATTGTAACCACAGAAAGGCTATTACAGATAGTGATATAATCAGATATATGTCAGGTGATATAATAAGTGAAAGATAAAAGAGGAAGGAAGAGGGAATAAATAAATGAAGGCTAGTTGTCAAGGAATGAAAGGAGAGGATTGTGCACATGTTTTGGATGAGTAAAAGGAGGCACGGACGTGGAATTCTTATGAATATACATTTGGGAAATCTTCAAGGTGAAATGACTATTTCTGAGGCATCTTTCACTTCGTTTTGAAGTATGCAGGTATGGCTAAAGTCAAAGGGCAGTACGCCAAGCAGCGTGTCAAATGACTTAATGCAATTCTCAATGTGCAGTAAGCTCAAGCAGTGTTGATAAGTTGTGTGGTCAGAAACACGGGGAAATCTGAGCAGAAAATGATTTGAGCTGGGTAAATGCATGTGATCAGGAAACTGAAGGTTCAAGCTTCTGACTCTTTGATCTCAAATTTTTCATGGGCACTGTTTGAATTTAAATGTGGTCTCTCTACCATTAAAGTACTAATGAAATGCTTATTTTAGTGTGCAGCTCATACTGTGTCAACATTGTAAACATGACTCTCAGGTTGGTTACGTACGAGTTTTCATTTAATTCGTGTCCTAAATCATCAGAAAACCTCTAAGCAGCCAGAGGAAGCTATAGTTAATTAAGCCACAGATGGTGAGGACTAATGTGGTGTTGACCTTTGTGAGGACTGCAAAATCTACTTAGTCGTTCTCTGTAAAACACTAGCTGAAATGAGTTCCTACTGATCCTAAAAAGATGCCTTTTATGCATTGAAGCCAAATGTAGACACTGTGGCTAAGGAAGGCGCTCTCCCAAGTAAACGTTTGCAGGGTTTACTGCATGACGTGTGTTGAGACTTGGTCTTCAAGGCTTCACTTTAGGCCTTCTTAGTGCCAAAAGCTACAGTTTTTCCAGGGCTGGTTTTCCTGGAATACATATCGTCAGTTCTCCTCCTCTCCTTCACTGAAAAGGAAGGGTTGACAGCTGATGGTGGAGTTTCCACACCTTCCTATATGCAGCACGCAGGCTGCGTGTTTGGGGGGGGCGGGTGGCAGTTGTACTTGAATGCGTTCTTGAGCTTTTGTTTCATGCTCTGGGCTTTCACCTCTCAATTTAATGAACTTGTTTCCGCCCCTCAAGGTTATGAAGAGTGACTTTAAAATGCAGTTTAAATTGCTGAGGAAACATCTTGGTTTAATAGCGCAAGGCTTATTGGAGAGCTAGAGAGCTGCGGAAGTGTTCCCACCACAGACATGTCCTGCTACCCAAAAAGGAAAAGGAGCTTGCAGTCACTCAAGCCTTTCAGAAGGAGCTTTGTGTGCTGCCTGTTGGACAGCATGCAGATTCTGGTCATCCACGGATGCCTGTCAGTATCTCAAACAATATTTTGTTTGTGGATGGGGCTCAAAGGCGAATTCTCTTTGTATTTAGATTTTGACTTGTTTTTTCTGTGAATACTTGCTTTGAAATTCCTGTTTGAGTTTGACTGAAAGGAGTTCAGAAGCACTGTGAGTGATCTGTACTTGTTCACCTGTGACTTTGAATGACACCTTGTGTTTGGCTAAATAAACTCTCTGAGAATGCTTCTCCAAACAAAGATTTCTGCTTCCTGCCAGGAGTGAGCAGTGGGTCTGGTTGAAGCATTATGGTGTCTTAACCTGATGGTGTGCTCTGTAGCTTCCAACTTGCTCTGCTCTAATGCACCAGAAGAGAGAAGAAGGTATCCTCAGAAAAACACTGGATCACTTAGTTATTCGGGAAAATTTCATTCTTTTTGCTCCTTATGACTTCCAGGAGTCCAGCACGTTGCCAGCACCTGAGAATTCTCACTTTAAGAGACGAGGCAGATTCAAGTACTCTTCAGATCATTAAGTGGAAAAGTCCATTCCACCAGAAGTGAATTCCTCTGTCGATCTGGAACAAAGGCAAAATAAAATAGCAGCAGAGATCTGTAAGACCTGGCATAGGTTGGCAGACTCCAGGTAGTTGTGTTGCTTTATGTGACTGGCTCCCACAAGGGCAGGAAGAGTTAACTCCTACTGTGTTTTTCTGGCCCATAAGCCCTTTGTCTTCTCTGCAGTATATCGTCATTCTTGGAGCAGGGACCACTGCTGGATGAAGTATATAAAGAACATTCTACAGTATATTTAAAAAATAAAATTGCAGTCCCATGTATTTGCATTTTGATTTGCATTTCATAAGGGCTTCAAATCAGCATGAACATCTTTGTGCAGGATATATTCCAAACCTTGTAGAAAAACTAGTCTGAAAGAGGCACCGTATTTATTTTTGCGAATAAAACTCATTTCAAATGAGGAACAGGCTATAGAGGAAAACCCTGCAGGGCATTTAATTCTTCTGTGGGTTAGTCTGTCGATCTTTCCAGTCCAACCAAGAAGGAAGGGAAAACTGAAAGTCTTAATTGCCAAGGTTTAAGTCAATAGACAAGAGTTGTGTTTTCTTGAACAACGTACGTGCAGGTTAAGGGAAAAGACTGCGTGCTGCAGGGGAGTCATTTGCTCATCTGCAGTGCTATGACAGAGAGGAGACTGCGAGTCATCAGCCTTCTGCTCGTTGCCCTGTCTGGTTTTGCTGAAGATCGGGGTATGCAGTAAACCCATTTGCTTAAGGCCGTCACCTTATATTATGTAATGGATTTGCTGATTTCTAGACTTTCAAATTTAAGGTTAACATTGAAAAACCATCAGTCATGGCACGTTTTTTCATAGATGTAGGTAATATATACACAAAAGAAGCATGTTTTGAGATTTCAGGAGTCTTTTAAGTATCTTGGCGTTGAGCTTTGCTTGTCAGTTACAATTTTGCTTCGCTTTTCTGATTTCCATTGACCAGCACGTAGCATGCTCACATCTAGAAGCAAGACGCTTCCTCTAGTGCGGTGACTGATAACATGTTAAACGTGTGTTGTGTGTGCAGGTGCTCAGAAACCTTAGGTTCACTTTGATGTCCTCTACATAATCCGAGTCATACCTGCGTGCAGTTTGGGTAATGGATCTTCAACCTCTTTAGGGCTCTTTGTAGCTCATTTTTGACATGAGCTCATCCTCTTCCAAGAATGAGGAGAGAAACACAAAGTGGACTTTGCAGTCTCCTTTTCTAAGTGTTCCCATGAAGCATTCAATCAAAGGTACCAGTACGTCATGCGTCTGAATAGGGGACAGAACAAAAAAGTATTGTCAGGAGGTTCGCAGTATCCTCAGTGTTAATTTCAAAGAAGGCGAAGACAGGTAGGAAGGGTGTGAAATCTAAAAATGAGAACAGCAGCGGTGTATTTTGCCTTCAGAAACAGGGCTAATCAAAAGTAATGTGTTAGAAGAAAAAGTAAAGGCTCAGAAACTGCATAAAGAACTCAGGGAAGTAGAATATCGTTAGGGTAACGGGTCTGATTTCAGGGTACCTGATCACCATGTGCAGTCTTGAAACAAAGATACTGATTTTCTTAGAGGCACTGAACTGGTTACTGAAAACATACAAGCTCTGCATGTTATTTGCATTTTTAGGTCAGCCAGACCTCCAGTGTTGCAGTGCCTCAGACCACTGCTTAGCCCTAATGTTTGTGGACCTGAGAGGTGAAACTCTCAGTAGGGGAATCTCCCGCAGCTACTGCGAAAGAGCGTGTGGGAAGGAGGACAGAAGGTTGGTCGCCACCCAGCTCCAGGGCCTGCTGGCCTCCCCTGGCAAAGCATTCCCCCTTTCCAGTGGTGGTGTTACTTCTGTACGCAGGATCAATCCAGAGATGGATTTGCAAAGGAAAATAAAACAGTTAATATATCCATTTCAGATTCCCCAGGAGAGGAAGCATTTTGCTAGTCTGCTATTCTTGAATAAATTCTGGTGTGGACCCTCTTGTGCCTCTGACAAAGTTAGCAACACGCTTGCCTGGTCGGTGTTTCTAACTTGGTGGTGGAGGCCCCGTTGACTTCCTCCTCACTTTTACTTTGTTCCATGTGACGTGTTATTACAAAGAGCACCGTGACCGTTCCTTTTGCATCTGAGGCTGTATCCTTTTCAAAAGCGCGAGGAAAGACAGTCATTTTCTCTAATAGTCAGAGCATTGATGCACTCTCCGTAATGGAGCACGGCAAATCTTCAAGTGTCAGGAAGTGAATTCTGAATTTGAAATAGACATCCTGTGATCAGGGAGTTAGCAGGAATAATCTCATTCAGATGAATGGAGAGAAATTGCTCATGTCACTCGAGGGCCTGGCAGCAATGCATGATTCTCTGAGTGTTGCTTGTATCTTCATATTCTATGGCTAGAGCTCTTCATAATAAATTGTGAAACATCAAGGAACTTGTTGGAGATCAAGGAAAGAAATTACTTGATCTCAGCTGCAGTACTGATAAAACGTTTTACATTTTGTATGTCGAGAATCACTCTGATTATTTTAGCTGTCTGAATTTCTCTCAGCACAAATGAATGTTCCCGCAGCTCCTGGATTTCCAAGGCCGCCTTCTGCATGAGGAGGCACCAAGCTGCAGTGCAGCTTTATTTCTCCACCACTGCCTGAAAGGCAGAAATAGCAAATCTTCTCTGAAGTTCTGAGAAATAGTTATGCAAAGAGTCCAGCGACGAATGATGATTTAAGCCATGCTTTCAGGGATATGGAATGGATTTTGTACCTAGTTTTCCCTTGCTACAAGGACGGTGCTGCTAAATAAGCCTTAATTTCCCAGATTTTGTCTTACTGAAATAGTGAGTGAGAATCCAGGAGAAGTGAGATAAAAATTAAAGCATGCCTTACTTGAAATTACCTAATTAACAAAGGCCTACCTATGGAAAATCAGTAATGCTGTTTGTTTCTCTTGCTATACAGGTATCTCTTATGCATTATCTCTGTGGGTTTTTCAGTCTGTGTTTATGCTCAATATGTCCATATTAAATTTTTCAAATATGCAAAACAAAGAAAAAAATTTTGACTCATTTAATCATTGCTTAATTCCTTCTGCATACCTGTAAACACTGAAGTCTTTATAGGCTATTTTTAGCTTGTAGTAAGACAGTATTTATGAAAGTGTGATCCTATTAATAGCTTACAAGTCTGGCCACATGCAGGATCTGACATACTGTGTTCCCATGAAATAACTTCTAGCGCTATGTTGCACTGAAAAGTTTTTTTTTCTGAAGACAACACAGGGATTTATAGGGAATCGGTAAAATTAGCATCAAGCTACTTAATATTGTACTCTAAAATATATTTAGGAAAATAACCAGAAATGTTGCAAGTAAACATAACATATGGTTCTTTTTTTAATCTCTACTTTAGGACGACGTAGACAGTCTAAACCCAGTTCTCAGGGATAACCCGCAGTTACATGAGGAAGTAAAAGCCTGGGTAAAGGAACAAAAGGTTCAGGAGATTTTTATGCAAGGTAATTATTTGGGAAACTGTGTTATTTTTATTCTGTGTTAGCTAGTTTAAGGCCATTAGTTGCGTGGGGCTCTTCCCATAGCGTTTGCGGTATAATGGAGAATATATTTCTAACCTGGTGCTTTGGGAAGTATTCGTTTAAAAGAGAAAACAAGACCATGTAAGAAGCTGTGCATGACTTCTTCAGACTGTACTTAACTTGTTTGATGTCTTAGTGATTACAGGACAGCTGAATATCATTAGTCTTAATGTACATGTTTTATAACACCGGTTGTGAAGTGTATGAAGGGAAACCACACCCTCTTTAGTGTGTGTAAAACTGTTATTTGCGCTGTTAGTGTTACTATTTTGTGTGATAACTTCTCAGCTACCTGTTTGTTTCTGGTTCTTCACAGTTCTGTCACAGGTGAATGCTTTCAGATTGACCCGGCCCCAGTTGAAAATCATCTTTCAAATCAGTTACAATTTTTAACTCAATTCTCATGCTGAAAGGTTGCAGCAAACATGTAGTTTTTACAGCATAGTTACAAGTTACGTGAAAATTAGTGTGGATTAGAATACATTATTTTGGTCCAGTCTTGCTAACATTTTAAATATTATATATGTTTGCAGTGTATTCATTAACTTTTTGCAGAACTGACAGCCAGCTAGCTCTATAGAGGCTTTTCTAGCAATGGGAGACTGAAGCTAACCTTTGTGGGTCTGGGCTAAAATCCCTGGCTCAACAGTAAAGCAACTGTGGGACAAAAATGCTTAAGCAGTCACTCTATAAATTAAGATTGGAAAGGGAGCAGTAAATAACCTGGTATTTTAAGGATGGGACTGAGGTTTGCTTGCTGTCAGGTTTCTTAGATAAACTAAGATAAGAAGGCCAAAGGAATATGGTAAGTATAATACTGAAGTTACAGTACCAAAAAAAAACAACCAACCAACAACAACCAAACAAAAATCCCACATCTTCATCTTCCCTGCTGTGGAGTTTTTGATTTGCCTAGATACAATTTTTTTCTTATGGGCCACAGTGAAAAGATGCTGAAGAAGCAATGCACGGAACTGTGTAGATAGGGAGTTGGTACGTCAGTATTAGTCATTTGAGATTTTATCTTAATATCATCAGTTACAATGTGAATTAATAGGCTGAGAATTGCAGCCAAAACTGGACTGGGAGGTGATGTAAAATCAAGTTAGGGTTGTATGGAAAGGAAACTAAGATTAAGCTTGTTCATTGCATTTTATTAGAGTAACGATAAAAAGACAATTAGAACGAGCCCTGTCCACACTGGTACAGAATCAGTACCTCAGCAAAGCCCCAGCCACATCAAAATAGTCATCTGAATGAAACTGCCAACATGTCATACACAACACTCACTTGCATCCCATTGTTCCAGGAACTGTATTTTTGTCGTGTGTGTGTATATATATATGTATAAAATGTATGGAACAGATGCTTCGAGTGCACCAAAGTAGGAGTATTTTAGATGAAGAGATGAAACAAACGGTGTCCTGACAGACCATCTCTCCTCATCTGCAGAGAAGTTTCCCTTCAGATCCCCTTGCTTACTTCCCATGGCATGGGGTGGCCTGAGGAAAGCCGTGCCCCCATGGGCAGCAGTGTGCCCCCATGGGCAGTGACGTGCCAGCCGCCCCAATGGTGCTGATCAGCTGGCAGGGACTGCTCTCACCTTCTCCTGGCATGTAGGCTGCTCCCAGATGAGGAGGACATGCATTTTGCACAAACCTTTCAGTGACTTATAGATTTCTGTCTCGTAGTGCTAGCTGCTGTCATCTAGCCACGTAATCCTTCCTTTTTCCTCCCCTCCATTCTCTTTTTCATCACTGTCTCTATCACCATTTTCCTGTTCCCTGCAGCTTGGGCAACATTTTCAGTTCTGGCCTCATCAAACCCCTCTGCTAAGGTTGCTGCCATACTCAGTTACTTCAACTTCCACAGCATTTTTAGTATCCAACCTTTTCTTCATTGGCTCTGATGCTGACCGAAGTCATCTTATATCGGAGTGTGTTCTGCAGTCACATTTTCTACGTGGCCGTTGCACTTTAAACTCGTTTCTGGGAGAGGAGAGTTGGAGAAGAACATTAAAATCTGGTTCCGACTGTTTAGAAAGAAGCACACCAGTTTGAGGAGGGGGTAATTTAGTCAGAACCAGTCCATTTCCTTACAAGAATTGAGACTAAGGAAAAAAAATGGTCCAGGTGACCTTTTCCTTGGATAGCAGTATGCAGCACACTTCAGAGTAGAGACTGGAGGTTTGGCCGGAAAGTAGTTTGTTCCTTGTTTAAAACAAACAACTCCCAAACTTGGCTAAGCTGAAAGCTTTGGGGAAAAATTAAACCAGTTCAAGGAACTTGCTCAGTAAAGTGCCTTTGATTTTTAACGTTTAAAATCTTAGATTTCTTTTTCCGTATTAGGTTTATTATCACTGCAATCTCTGAGGCTGAATATTTAACAATCCTCGTGAAAGGCTGTGTGTGCCTCGGCCCTGAAGATACTTCCTGATAGTACTGCACATGCTGTTTCAACAATGCGTAGCCGAGCATGATTCAGCCAGGGGCCGGAGACAAAGCCAGGCTTTTCCTGTAATGGCTGCTTGTGGCTGGGCTGGGCTGGGCTGTCCTGTGTCGCATGACCGCAGTTTAATCTTTCCCCTTCCTGACACCCCAGCAGCACTTAAGAAAAGAAAAACACCCAGTTTTTAAAGGCAGATAAAGTCGGTTTTAAAAATAGGTAGGATAAAAACTGGGATGAAGGACAGACACAGATTAGGACAGGGAGTAAGAGGGAAAAAATTGGCACGGGGTCAGTGCAGATGAATACGAGAGAAGCTGGCAGCGGATGGAGAAGGGAGGATGGATGGAGCTTGTAAACTGAGAAGACTGGGAAAGGACTTGGAAGCCAGTGGCCTGGAATCGTAAATGCTAAAATGAGACAAGAAGCTGGGGAGGGAGGAGAGGCTGGATCTGGTTAAGCAAGAGACCAAGACTGAAAATTGTCGTGCAATTAGCAGGAGGGTGGAAAAGAGGAAGAGCTGGGATCGGAAAAGTAGGAATGGGAACGTTGCATGAAGAGACACGGGCAGAGGTTAACGGAGACTTGTCTGAGTGAGGCAGAGCTTTGGGACAGCTGTGAAAGGCTTGAGACACGGAGAATGCGGTTGGGTCAGACAGAAGTGTGGGAGCTGAGCTGGAGGCATTTTGCACGGGCATTCAGAACAAGGATTGGAGAGAAGCCATCAGGAAATGTGTCCCCACGGGAACCCCGTCTAGTCCGAGAGCAGGAATGTGAGACATAAGCTTTTAGATTCCTGCTCTTTTTCTGCCCATACGTGTCTGTGAGAGGCAGAGACCGCGCTGGTGCTGTGCTGAGCCCTGGCTGTGTAGCTGGCAACGTGCTCTGGGGGCGAGCTGAGTGCAGCAGCTCGGATGGCTTGGCGGGGCTCGAGTTTGCAGCGCTGCAGTGAATGATGTGGATGTGGGTGGAAGAAGGTTGCCGTTGCATGGAGTTTCTGTTCCTCTCAGCTGTTTGAAAACCTAGATAAAGTCTTGCTAAGGTTCCTAAATTCAGCCTCAAGAACACGTAGGAAACGTCTAAATTAATCCTGTCTTGCACTTCGATTGACCTCTTAAATGTTGGCCTCGAAAACAGTCTTCATGATCATGTGCTTTGTTGTGCAGAGTGCAGAAGAGCCCCAGAAGTGTGCAGATGGGTATTTTAGTGGAGAAAGCTGTCACCTGCGAGGTCCCTGCTCTGTTCCAGGTGTTGAAGCTTGCTGGGCAGGGGCCAGCAACAGCTCTCGTCAGGAAAGACAGGGGAATCCTGTCCTGCCTGTGCTGCCGAGCAGCCGGCAGCCTTTAAAGCTAGGCTTTTCCTGGGTTGACACTGACTGGTTTTACTTCAGTTCCTGTGTGCCTGACCTAGGGTTTGGTTGCGGAAGTAGCGAAAACCACAGCAAACTGAACTTGGTGACGGTGATGCTTGGTCACGTGAAGTGCTACATAAACCAAGTGCTGTATAAACACCAAGTGCCATGAAGCTTACAGTCCTGGTGGTCGAGTGAGACACCCAACGTGAATAAAACCATGGAACTTCAATTTCTGGGTCTTGGAACTAACTCTAAAATGAGGATTGTGTCATACCATCTCATCCCTTCCCCGTGGGATCTTGGAGATGAATTAAACTGATCTTTGTGTGCGTTTTTTTTTTAGCTCCTGTTTTAAGGCACAGCGACTCCAGAAGTCTTACTAGTGTGTGTATTTCTGAATGTTTTGTGGGGCCATAGCAGGGCTTGGATCGCTCAGCTGCCTTTTGACTGTTGTAATAGAGAGAAGCTCTGTGGTCACTTATGGGAAAGACTTGGCAGATGCAGAGCCTAAACACCAAGATCTAAATTGTTTTGCCAGCAAATCATCTGGGCATGTGACTAGCCTATTAAATAGCTTCTGTATAACCTGCTGCTGCCACTTTCTGCCTTTCAGATTACTTTTGTATGGTTGCTGTTTGTAGGCAGGAATTTTCCCATCATTTGTCATTATGGTTGCAAAAAGATTTAGTTAGATAAGAAAATTGTATGTTGAAAATGTTGGCATAATTGACCTTAAAGCATACTTAAAATGTACCATTTGCATTTCAAAATGTCTTCCTCAATAAACGTAAAATCCACAGGCAGCGCTGTGCCAGAATAGCTTGTAGCTTGCTGTCCATGCCATTCACATCATATGATTGCTATGAAGCTTAAAAACCGAGGAAAACCTATTAATACATTTTTTTTTTTGCTGAATTCCTCAACGGCTTTTTTTTATTTCTTCCCCTTCTAAAGGTCCGTACTCCTTAAATGGTTATAGGGTGAGAGTGTACAGACAGGATTCTGCCACCCAGTGGTTCACTGGGATCATTACTCATCATGATCTCTTCACCCGCACTATGGTTGTTATGAATGACCAGGTGAGTTTGACTCTGTGATGCTTGGAAAACAACCTTTAAATAAACCATGCGCTGGGAGCTTTTCTACTTTTTGGTCGTACCCTGGAAAGCACTGAACTTACCGCTTCCATTGGGGCATGTCTGTTATTTCCTCTGCTGAAAATTCAGCTTGACTTTGTGCTGGACTGGTGGTTAATGCCATCCTGAAGCTGAATGTGCAATGATATGATTAATTCCAGCCCTACAGTTTGGCTTTTCTTCCGTTGTCGCTATTGGACTAGCTAAGTCTTTGAAGTAAAGTGGTCTAGTTCTAAGAACTGGTCTTCCCTGTCAGCTCTGTTGAGAATTTCTTCTCTCAATGCTGAAATCCTTTAGTGCTGCAGTAACAATTACTTCTTCCAAGCAATTGAAATACCCATTTTCCACAATTTATTGAATTAAGCATTTACTGCCACCCTAATTTGCATTTACTATGGTGGGTTTTAGTTGTATTTCTGAAGTTGACATTACAAAAAGAATTAATGCTGGTATTTTTAGTGGCAGTAATTAATTCTGTTTCAGGAGGCCAGAGTAATGACTCAACATTAATATAGTAAATGACCCATCTGCCTTGAAATGACTGACTAAATCATGTGTGACAGTAGAAATTTAAGACTAGTCTCATGCTGAAGTCCATTCTTTCCCTTCATTTGCTCTAATTATTGTCCCCAAATATTAATCCTTTCGCTTTGCAGCATATTGGTTAAAGATCTGTTTAGCATTTTCTTCTTTCTGAAAGATAATCCCTCACTAGTAACACTCTTCCATTCTTAGAGTTCTCTCTAGTTGTTTTGGTTCCTTTCTTTCAGCAGTTACTTCATTTGGAAGTAATACTGTAGTGTGCTTCTGCAGGAAATTTTCCAAAACGATTGTTTATTTTAATTGCTACTTAGGGATTACCCCCTATGAAGAGCTAAGAATCTTTTAATTTCAAATTTTCAGGTCAGTGTGAGGGAAGGAGCAGTGAAGAAGTGGAATTTAAAAATAAAAAAGGGAAAAAATAAAGTTATCATTACCATGAAACGTAAAGATAACGTTTGCTTTGGTTTTACTCTATTCCCAGCCTTTAGAGAAGGGATTTCAGTTCTGCTTGTCAGGATTAAGTAGTCTTTTCTCTAATTAATCTTGAGCACACAACATAGACTGGTGAATACTGATACAGAAAATATAGATTGGGTATGTCTGAGCATATGCTGATGGTTATTATTTTTTTTCCCATTTTTTCAATAACCAGGTGTTAGAACCTCAGAATGTTGATCCTTCTATGGTTCAGATGACCTTTCTAGATGATGTTGTTCACTCTTTGTTGAAAGGTGAAAATATTGGCATCACTTCACGCCGGCGGTCTCGTTCCAACCAGAACAGCAACACAGTTCACGTAGATACATTTATCTTTTTACCTAAATACTTTTGTATATTGTGAATATTAAAAATACCTGTTTAAAGTTGCTGCTTAAAGTTGTATTCAAGTCTATTAATCACAAAACTATTTTTAGGGTCATTATACACGTGCACAAGCAAATAGTCCCAGACCAGCAATGAATTCCCAAACTGCAGCACCAAAACAGAATTCTCACCAGCACCAGCAGCAGAGGAACACTCGGCCAAATAAGAGGAAAGGCTCAGATAGCAGCATGCCTGATGAAGAGAAGGTGAAGGAAGAAAGATATGATTACATAGGTCGAGGAGGTAAGAACGGTTACTGGAAAGGGAGGGAGAGCTGCTTAAAACAGTGCTAGCCTGAAAATGTGACAGACGTGTTCTTGTCTTTTACAGAAAACCCCAAAAACAAAAATAAACATTTCCTTAGTAAAAGAAGAAAACCTGAAGAGGATGAAAAGAAATTAAATATGAAGAGACTGCGGACAGACAATATCTCAGATTACTCTGAGAGCAGTGACTCAGAAATTTCAAATAAAAGATTAACAGATTCGTCCTCAGAGCAAAATTCAGAGAATGAGTTAAAAAGCAAGAACACTTCAAAGATAAATGGAGAAGAAGGAAAATCCCAAACTGTTGAGGGAGCAGAGCAGACACTAACAGATAGGCGGTCTCCGTGGGATGAAACACAGGAAGATAAAACACGTGAAGAGACGGAAAGACTGAAGTCATCCATCTTGGATCAGCAGGAAAAGCCTTCACTCCATGCGGCAGAGCAGCCAACACCTTATGAGCAGAATTCCAAGGATCCACATGTTCAAGAGTGCAATGCAGAAAAACATCATGCTGCGGAATTAAAAAATGAGCAGTTTGTACCCAGACCTCCTACTCCGAAATGTGTTGTTGATATAACTAACGAAAACAAGTCTGAAAAGGAGAGCCAGGATAATGCTGCAAGTACCTTTGGTTTGCAAACGGTTCAGAAAATAGAATCGCACAGTAGTGATCTAAAACAGCAGTTTGCAGCTGCAAATTTCCTTGAAGCACGAAAACAGGATGCTGATCAAAGTTGGGTTAGCTGTGTTGTTAACAAAATGGATTTGATACAACCTGGGGTTGTGAAAGCATTACCAGTAAATGAACATTTAAATCCTGAAAAGGAAAAAGTGCAGTATGGCTCGTATATGTCTTCGTTAAATGTAGCTTCTCTAGCAGAAGAGAGTAAACTGCGTAAACAAAGTCCAGTCCCTGATTCTGTGAAGTCCAAACCTAGTGCTTCAGTTGATCATCCTAAAACAAAGTCACCTGATGTTAAGCCTAAATTCACCCAATCTTCTGATACTGTGAAGTCTAAGGTTAGTTCCCAAAACAGCCATACTACTGGAGTAACAAGGTCAGCCAATAAAACTGATCATGATTTGCCTAGGTCTAGTTTTCATCCAGTTCCAGCTAGAGTTAGTGCTCTAGAAGCTACTAAAAGTCCTCTTATCATTGACAAGAATGAACATTTCACGGTGTACAGGGACCCCACTCTGATTGGACAAGAAACAGGAACTAATCACATTTCACCTTATTTGCATCAGCATAATTATCCTCTGCATTCCTCATCCCACCGAGCCTGTTTAAATCCAAACGCTCATCATCCTGCATTAACTGGTTCATCCCATCTGCTAGCTGGGTCTTCAACTCAGACTCCCTTGTCCGCTATTAACACTCACCCCCTTAGTAGCGCACCTCACCATTCTGTTCATCACCCTCATCTACTTCCTGCAGTGTTACCCGGAGTGCCTGCTGCCTCCTTGCTGGGTGGCCACCCGCGACTAGAGACTGCTCATGCTAGCAGCCTAAGCCATTTGGCATTAGCACACCAGCAGCAGCAACAGATGTTACAACACCAGTCTCCACATCTTCTCGGACAAGCTCATCCTTCTGCTTCCTATAATCAGCTAGGGCTTTATCCAATTATTTGGCAGTATCCAAACGGAACACATGCTTACTCAGGACTCGGTCTGCCCTCCTCGAAATGGGTCCACCCGGAAACTCCTGTTAACGCGGAGGCTTCCTTGAGAAGGGTAAGTTGTGCTGATTTCTCGAGTACGTGTCTCGCTGAGGCTGGTCTTTTCCAGGAGCAATTTTCTAGGTACAGGCTCAGCAGTTTGGAGCACGCCAAGCGCGTCACCAAGCGTGCGGTGAGGGAGGTGGTTGGGAGTGGACGTAGAACCAGAAGTGGCGATCAGTGGTACCCTCTGTTTCACAGTGCCACGAGTAGGGAGTTCTCCGGACCTTGATTTCCAACATATTTTCAAGTAAGATGAAATGTTTGGTTTTAGTTCATGACCAGCTGAGGTCAGCCAGTGTATTTGGGACCTAAGCTCCTCGGGGTGAACGTTTGCCATCTTAAATTATGGAAACCCTTAGGTGAGGTGAGTGCTGGAAGAGGTACAGCAGTTGTCTGCTTAGTGAAATTTTGTGTGTGTTTGCAGGATAATGGGGAAGGCTGGGACTGAAGGAGTCCTAAACCAAGTGGGAAATTCTGAGGAGAAAAACTCTAGCATATATAAATCTTATGTGCTCATTTATCTTGTCCTTACACACCTGTCTGTGTAGCCTCTCTTGGAACATCCCTTTCTCCCTCTCTGTTCCTGTTTACACACATCTTTGCCTTCTCATCTGCTTTCTACTCCTCTGTATTCGAGTCAGGGAGATTCCTCTGTCTCTGCACTGAGTACAACTGTTGAAGCCCCAGGAGAAATCAGTTGTTTTTCAGCATAGTGCCCGGTGCTGTGGTGTTGGTTGGCAGGCAGACACGGCAATTACAGAAAAACTTCTCTCAGCTCCTGCAGGCTTGGGATGCAGCTTGCTCATTGCAGGCACCTTGTAGGAATAGCCTAAGATGAAGCATATGTAGCACAGACAGAAACTTTGGAGGGCTTTGCTGCCAACTTCCATGAAACCTCCCCTGAGCATGTGCATACTGATTTTAGAGGCTTAAACTTGGCCAAATTTGGGCAGATTTTCACAGGGACCACAAAAGGCATGTCGCTGACAGTGGTCCTTCTGCCAAATTGTAAGCCTTTGCGTCAAAGCTGGGAGTTTCTGAATGGTTATAAAGATTTTTTTTTCCTTCTCCATCATGGGGAAAACTATTCTTCCCCAGCCTCGTTCTTGAGAAAAGCCAAACCATTGTGGCTGAGTCTTTCCCAAACACTCAGTTTGAGTTGGCCTTGTAATACAGAGTCAGTTTGATCTAAAATGTGATAAAGTCAAATGCAGCAGGGAAGAAAAGCCTTAAGACAAAACTATAGATGGGTTTCTTGCTTCATGTTGCTACTCGCTCCACCCCCTACTGAGGTCCATTTTGCAGAACGTAGGATAGACTAGGTTTTCACTTTGGTTGCCTGAAGTATGCAGCCATGCATACCGAGGCACGTAGCTTTTTAATTATGTTGATATGTGGCAATTGTCTTGTGGTGACTTGTCTTCTGGCTCTGGCACTGGAGGCCTTTTTTAAATACGTCTTAAAACCCCAGGATGGGCGTTTCCAGAAAGAGTTTGCATGGCTGCCGTGATCGTAGACAGGAATCCGTGTTTCAGCTGTAGCAAAAGCAGCAGCCACCCTCGGCTCGGGGCCGAGCCGTGCTGAGCTGCTGGAGGAAGCGTGCCCCAACCCCACCTTGGCCCAGTGGCTGCAGGGGACTGGGGCAGCTCCTGGCTTTGGGCTGGGCCGTGGATGGCTGCAGGTGGAGTCATGGGGCTGTTTGGGCAACATTTGGTGCCCAAGCAGCTGTTCCCCAGCTCCTCTAGGGAGAAGGTGATGGGTCTTTTTTGCATAATACTTTAATGCAGCTTACAGGCTATTCGTGGGAACTCGCCGCAGCGTGGGAACTCCTGGCCTAGCAAATGTGTGCACTAAAACTGTTAGCACAAAACCCAAGCGGTTTCTTTAAATATTCAGAGGTCTAGAAATGAGAACTTCAAAGTTGTAGCACCTGCAGATCCATTTTGTATTGTGTGCATGTGCCATGAGAGCTTTTTGCTGCTCTTCTACTGCAGCATTTCTCATCTGGGATGTACTGGTGAGGAGCAGAGGAGGGAAGAAGCGCTGGGCAATAACAGGAATTAGGGGTGGATTGGCACTGAGAGGCTTTGGGGTGTAAGTGGGAGTTCTGCTTTTTCTTGTCCCCACCCTCTCTTCCATGCCTGTTCCTAGCACTTGACCAGCACTCCCCAGCAGAGTGCCCTCCCTTTCAGCCCAGACCACGAGCCAACACCTATTTCTCCTAAGCAAGCCTCAAACAGGAGAGGGAAGGGGGAAAGAGCCTGAGAACTGCTCATGGGTCTCTTCTGCAGAGCTATTCTACAAGTTTCAGAGAAAATGCCCAAGTAGAAGCTTATTTGCGTTGCCAGGCTTTTAAGTATTTAGGTGTACAGTACAAAATGGTGCATTCTGTGCTTTTGCCATACTGCAAAGTTTGGCACATATGTACCTGTATGATATTAATAGTGTGCTGATCATGAAATTACCCTATACAAACATCTGGCAACATAAAGCAGATTAATTAGGATTATCATTCTTAATTTTGGTTGGGAGTAGGAGAGGAGCCAACTGGGAAGGAGATGTTTGTGTCCCTTATATTGAGACTTGCTACCTACGTGGAGATTGTTTTCCAGAACTAATAAACTGTATTTTTCGTTTAAAAGAAGTACTTCTTGCAAGTCATTGAACAGCTAATGGTCTTTTTTATTAGTAACTGAAGTAAAGTACCATCAGACTGTCATTGGTTTGGTAGTTGTGACGAAGTACCTTGAGATCCCATTCTAGTAATTGACATTTCATACTGAATACTTAAATAGGAAACTGTTTTAGGAATGCTTCTGAAATATGTAATTTATTTTGTATGCTGTAAGCCTAGAGGGAAGTATAATCAGATGTTCCAGGTGATTAGAAAGTGATTTAAAATAATAAATTGTGTTTACTGTATTTGATTTGATGCTAAAATAAATTACTTCACTCTGCTCATTGGTAGGACATGGTGCAGTACCTCTTGTGGTGCTGTGCTGAAGGTCCCATGATTATGTTGAAATCTGATGTTTTCTGTGTTGGTGTTAACAGAATACTCCCAGCCCGTGGTTACACCAGCCCACCCCTGTGACCTCAGCTGACAGCCTTGGATTACTGAGTCACATTCCTGTGCGACCGTCCAGTGCAGATCCCCTTCGACCTCTCAAACTGGCAGCGCATTCTAGCCCACCGTTGTCCAAAAGTATAGTAGAGCATCACAAAGAGTAAGTGCACTGTTATTCCAACTCAGACTCACACAATGGGCTTGGCAGGGACCTCTGGAGGCCATCTGGGCCAACCACTGCTCGAGCAGGGCCAACGAGAGCAGGGTCCAGGGTCATGTCCGGGTGGCTTTTGACCATCCCCAAGGAGATTCCACAACCGCTCTGGGCAGCCTGTGCCAGCGCTCGGTCACCCGCACAGCACAGAAGTGCTTCGGGTGTTCGGACAGAACCTCTTGTGTGCCTGTCGCCTCATGTCCTGGCACTGGGCACCACTCAAACGAGCCTGGCTCTGTCCTCATGGCGCCTTCAGGTGTATACGGACACTGATAAGGTCCCCCCGAGCCTCCTCTTCTCCAGGCTGAACAGTCCCAACTCTGTGCATGGTGTAAACAGAATGCAGTCCAAGAGGGTGTATTTCAGCCCCTGACGTTGTCTTCTAGCTGCATTTTAGTTTATTTGCAAACGTGGGTGCCTGTGATAGGGAAAAGCTTGTCAGTGTGCTGCAAAACAGACTCTGCCCTGTTGACTTTGAATGGTACTTGGGTTCCTGAGTCATCTGAAGACTTTTGAAAATTGTGCCTAATATAAAGAAAAGTTTATTTTGTGTTAATAGATAACTTTGTTCAGAGCATGGGAAGAAAGGTCTTCTGTGTAGCTTGTTGTGGAACATTCAGACTAAACTGTGTAACCTTTTTCAAACAGAGAGCTGGAGAGGAAAGCATTTATCGAACCTTTACGTTCCGTTACAACTGCACCAATAAAGACAGAGCTGGAGCAAAGCAGAACACAGACAGCCAAGGAGAGCCATATGCAGAGACATTTTGCAGATCCAATGTTGAACCAGCTGCCAAGGCCACCGCAGGAGACGGGGGAGCGACTGAGCAAATACAAAGAAGAACATAGACGGATACTCCAAGAAAGTATTGAAGTTGCTCCTTTCACAGCTAAAATAAAGGCACTGGAGGGGGAGAGGGAGAACTACTCTAGGGTAACATCCTTATCCTCGAGTCCCAAAAGCCATTCAGTAAAATATGAGAAAGATGCAGAACGCTCTGTGTCAGAACTGTATAAAATGAAGCATTCGGTCCCACAGAGCTTGCCGCAGAGTAACTATTTCACCACCTTGTCTAACAGCGTAGTAAATGAACCACCGAGATCGTACCCGTCCAAGGAAGCTTCAAGTGCGTATGTTGAGAAGCAGACTAATTGTCCTTCAACAGCAGCTAGTTCCCAGTCTCTTCCTTCTTACATTTCTTCTCTTTCAAAACCTCCCCCTTTAATTAAGCACCAACCTGAGAGCGACAGCTCTGCAAGCAAGATATCTGAGCAGCTTTCACAGTCAGTGCAGTCTCACTCAGTCAATTCTTTCAGAAATGACAGCAGAAGCCCTACTCAGCTGTCAGTCTCATCTTCAAATACACTCCGGAGTATGCCTGCCTTGCACAGAGCCCCCGTGTTTCACCCCCCTGTGCACCAGAACCTGGAGAAGAAGGAAAGCAGCTACAGCAGCCTTTCGCCTCCCACCCTGACCCCTGTTCAACCCGTTAATGCCGGTGGTGGTAAAATACAGGAATTGCAGAAACCACCGACTTTAGTCCCTGAACCTAAGGAAGCTCAGACTGTTTACAAGGGCGCTTCTGAACAGAATTTATCCGAAATGTGGAAGTCTAACAACGCCCCAAATAATGAAAAAGTGGACTGGCATGTTGAAAGAATGAGCGGAAAGTCGCAGTCCGCCACGGCATCTGTTATTGTGCGTCCTCCTTCTAGCACGAAATATGATAGCGTAGCCGTAATGCAGTCAGCTTCCAAAGATCGAGCCAGTGAGAGATCTTCAGCTGTGACAAATCAAGCAGATTGCCTGAAAACAGCGGAAGCCAGAGAGACTGGAAGAATCATTCTGCCAAATATGAACTCAGACAGTGCTCGCACACAGTATGAAAAGAAATTTCCAGCTGTCTCGCAAGGCAGCGTTCCTCGTTCTGTCACCCCTACCACAACTATGATCTGCAGTACTAAAACGGATGTAACCGCATCGGCGGCTACGACTACCAGCGTGTCGAGCTGGGGCAGCTCCGAAGTGACTTACTCCTTATCGAACACGGTCCTGGCCTGCGCGCCGCTGGAGTGTGCTGCCTCGAGAGCGGCGAGTCAGGCGGCGGCACAGGCCCAGGAATGCAAGGTCAGCGCCCCGGCGCCGGCTACGCCTGCCCCTGGCAAGACCGGCAGCGCTGCTCAGCCCGGCTCGGGATTCTCCACCTCCAGCGACTTCGTCCATTTGAAAAAGCACAAGGCAGCGTTGGCTGCGGCTCAGTTTAAAAGTAGTAACACCAGTGAGACAGAGGCCAACTCTGTGAAAAATCAGACATTTTCAACCTCTCTCCCCCTAGACAGTGCTATCGTCTGCAATACAATAAACAAAGCAAACTCTGTAGGCAGTGGGCAAACTTCCCAGACAAGTCAGCCAAACTACCACACTAAACTGAAAAAGGCTTGGCTAACAAGGCATTCAGAGGAAGATAAAAACACTAATAAAAAGGAGAATTCAGGGAACAGTGTTTCAGAAATTATTAAGCCATGTACTGTCAATTTAATAGCTTCTACATCAAATGATTTGCAAAATAACATAGATAGTAAAATCTTGGCAGATAAGTTTGTGAAGGAAGATAAGCACCCTAGGAGAAAAGCAAAACGAACTTACGAGTCTGGCTCTGAAAGTGGAGACTCTGATGAAAGTGAGAGCAAGTCAGAGCAAAGGACTAAACGGCAGCCCAAGCCAACTTACAAAAAGAAACAAAATGATTTGCAGAAAAAAAAGGGTGATGCGGAGGAAGAAGTAAAACCGAATGGTGTTCTTAGCCGGAGTGCCAAAGAAAAAAGCAAGCTGAAGTTACAGAGCAGCAGTAACAGCAGTGAGTATATTAATCTGATTTGGAAAAGACAAACTAATGTGAACTCCAGCAGTGTTAATCCTGGAGGGTTTGTGCACGCTATGTGCAATAGCTGGGAAAAGATTTCAAGAGCATGCTTGTGAAAAAGCCTGGATCCAGATTTATCGGTCTTGAGGTCCTCTGAAATATCTTGGGTTAAGGAACTGAGCATTCTGTGTATATGTGTACAAACTGGTTCTTGGCCTAAAAATAGGCAGCAAACAAACTGGTTTATGCTGTCCATCGTAATTCACCAGACTAGCGCAGAGAGTTATGTTACTTGTACTGATTTTTTTTCAAAAGTATAGTGCATTTATTTTTAGAGTGCTACAGGGGGAGAGGTTCTCTATTGTTGAACTTGAATTCATCCTTTGATCAGAAAGCCAAAGGCAGTTCCTTGAGAGCCTGATGCCGCTCTGCTACAATTTGGTTAATTTAATGAAAGGTTTGAGGGAGAGTCATTTCACACTCTCGACTAGCGTGTGTATTATATGGTGTTAACATCCCTCTTGTTTAAGGAAATTTAGGGAAATAGGAATTTCAATTTATATGTAATGCTGTTGTGTGTACCACATTGTAACTAGATTTGTCTAAAAAAGAGAAACAGGTCTGCCAACCGGAGTGATTTTATTTAAGAACTTACCTTATTTTTTATCCTAATTTATTCTTCTCTGTGCAGTATTCTTTTGTCTTTGTTCTGGTTTAGTTGAGTATGAGAAAGTCTACGGCTACTTTTTGCAAGAATTTTTAAGTACAGTTAGGAAGAAAATGAGCACTGCTCCCTGTAATTACATTCTTTGGCTTTTCACTGCCTAGTGTATGAAGTTGTTCTTGTAGTATCCGAGAACACTTGATGCCGAAGTCCTACTGTGTCCTGGCAGTGATGCAATCTGTCTGAGGTATTTTGGCTTGGGTCCAGTGATAGCATTATTACTTTTTCTTTTTTTTTTTTTTCTTCCAACTTAAGGGGAAGATCAAGGAGAACACACCCTCTCTTTTTTTAAAAAAAAAAAAATGAACTGTAGATATACATATATTATATGTGTAGCAGGCTAGGTCTTTGTGATCTTTGTATTGTTGCAAAGGATTTTTTTCATGGGTTTGTTTTAGAGGGGTTCATTCGATAACTTAAGGGAAGGCAGTGTCTCCTTGGCTAGTGTTACAAGAGTATGAAAGCAGTATGTTGTAACACATTATGGTATTGTTTCATGGGATTCAGGTCCAAAAATGGGTAGGAGTTTTGGGTATTCTGTTATGTTGTCCCTAGCACAGCATGTGTTCTGTACCTTGACGTATTGAGTCTGTCCCATGGTAGCAGTTTTCCGTGCTTGCCTTCCTTTCCTGACATCTCAATAGACCCAGGGGGGTTTCTGTTTCTTCTCCATGACCCATTAAATAGATGAGCATTTCTGATACTTCTAGCAGTTTGTCTTGGGTCAGCGTCATTACAATTTCTGAGAGAGCTGGTCAGAGATCTTGTTAAGTGGAGGACTTTCCCCAAAGGTTTACCCAAAAGCATACTTAGCTCTGAGCTTTCAGGAAAGAGAAGGTCCCCGGGGAGCGGCTGCCTGGGCTCCCTTTAGGTTGCTGAAGATAATTCTGCTTCAGCATCTGGGGCTCGGTGGCAGTGGCCACGTGGGTGGTATCTGGATACTGGCAGGGCTGAAAGCTGCTTTGTCCCGCTGCCATTGCTGGAAGCCCTGGGAGCCCTTGTGCTAGCCAGAGTGCTCAGAGCTCCGGGCTGCAAGGCTCCCTCCCGCAAAGCGAGGAATGTTACACTTCTGCAGGCACTGGGGGTCTTCCAAGTTCCTGCCCCCAAAATGTGAAGTCTGGCAGCTCCCAGATGACTCCAGGGGTCTCTGGATCCAAGGCAGAAAACAGTTTCTTTTGGGCTAACAAGTCTGCACTTTGGCCTTTTCTGCTCTCAAGCTTTAATCCAGTTACCTTTGTGCTCATCAGGTGAGTTGGGAATGCGTTATCTAGGCAATGAACTGAGGCATAGAGAGTCTGTCACCTGCAAAGTTTACACAAGAAGTCTGGCAAAATACAGATCTGAACCCAGGTACCAAGTCCAAAGTTAGCACCCTAACCTCTTTCACCCTGCATCAGATCCGTGTTTACAGGACATGAACTTTCAAGAGTAGCAGTAGATTAAATGACAGATACTCCTATCTATCTGCAGATGAAACTGGTGCCACTTATAAAAGTCATTAAATCGAAAGCCTGGTTAAATAACAACAGGGTTCAGTTTCAAAACGCGTATGTGAAAATTGCACGTATTACTCAATAGAGCTGCTCCTTGTGTTACTCAGGGTCAGGCTGACTGACTTTGATATTGAAAACAGAATTTTACTTCTTGTTTTCCAAAGCCAACAAATTTGAAAGAAAGTAAATGAATTCTCTGTTTCCTTATGCCTGATACTTTACACTAAGCTCAGATGAGTTACACGTGAATAGGACTGTTCTTCTGTAATTATAACTGTACAACCCTCAGCAAAGTAAATTGCAAAGAAGCAGGATGTCTTTTTTTTTTTTTTTTTTTTTTTTTTAAAGCTCTGCTTTAATTCATTAAATTACTGCCTTCTTGCATACATTTTCACTTGAAACAAACTGCAAACCTTTCCTTCTTGGCATATTGTGTTATTTTACGTGTTTGTAAGAGTGAGGTTCTCTCTGCAGTTCCACAGAGTACAGTGGAATATTTGGTGAACTGTACACCTAATTTAAGAGAAAATAGCAAGTCCTGGGTGTTCCTTGTAGCTCAGCAAATAGGTAACTGTACTCCTGCATGCGTAAGTCTAATGGGTGGAAAAATAGAAGTAATAATGAAGTATGTTATGAACACAACAAATGCACTTTGAGAAGTACTGAATGCAGAGTGATCTAACTGTGTTCTGAGTATAAGGGCCTGCAGTACATCTTCTGACACCACTCTTGCTTTTGCAGCTGGTATACCTCGCTCAGTGTTAAAAGATTGGCGCAAAGTGAAGAAGCTGAAGCAAACAGGAGAGTCCTTCTTGCAGGATGATTCCTGCTCTGAAATAGGACCAAATTTGCAGAAATGCAGAGAATGTAGGCTAATAAGAAGCAAGAAAGGTGAAGAACCAACTCACTCACCAGTGTTTTGTAGATTTTACTACTTTCGACGGTAAGTGCAGCTGTCTCCTGATACGCGGTGTTATAACTTAAAAGTAATACTGACAAAGGACTTGTGTGCCTGAAAGCGTGTCTGATTTTTCTGGCTCAGTTTGCCTGATAAAAGACACTGCCTAATTTAGCAGTATTTACATTTGTATTTCTTACTTCTTTTGTGGATTGACTTCATTGCTGTTTGAAGCTTTATAGCAAAGACATCAGAACAGCTGCCCAGTGTACCTTAGGCAAGCAGAAGATGTAATGCATCACCATCACACAGGTGTCTGACATTTGAAGTGGGATTTTCAAAAGGCAGGCTTCAATTACTCTGGACAAGTTGTACAACCACAGAGTTGCGCTAATTCATAATTGTTCTTGTGCCAGTAGATGGTGGGAATGCTGCTTGAGGTTTATGGGAGTTTTCTGAGGACAGAGGAGTTCTGCCTTCCCTTTTTACAATTATGGCAAATCGAGGAAACTCGTAAATGGGGAAGGAAGTTCCCAGAATGCAGCATAGCGTGCGTGGCACAGGCAGCATGGCTGTCAACACAGATCCAAATGGCGTTAATTTGCACGTGGGCTGTGTTGGCAATGTAGAGCCAACATGTTTTGGAAAGGACATTGCTGTTCTATGAATTGACTTTAATTCTTTTGGATTGAAGCTTTAGTTACAAGAGCCAGTAGACCTACGAGGATTTGTTTTAAGGTTGGACTCAGAATACCTTCTGTATAAAAATATTTGATTCCCAGTGTGGCAGAGTTAGATTGTGAGCTGCTGCTTCTGTGTGAAAAAGAGAACATCAGTGATAAAATTTCTTTCAACATTTTCAAACACAGGCATGGAATTTGTTTTGAATTTCGTGGGGTACAGTTCACAGCATTTTAATAATTTTCATTGTGATTGCATACTAGGGCTTGAATCTAATGAGGTTTGCACTACTATTGGAAGTCGTTAATGTAAAAGAAAACTCATCTTTTCTTCGAATTGTTCATTTAATACCCATCTGAATATCATTTTTGATACTTCTGTTTTTGTGACTGCTTTACTGACAATACTGTAAAATTCCTTAACTGCTGTGATAATCGCCTGTGAATAATGAATTACCTCGTATTACGTGAGAGAGATGGAATAATTAGTTGTTGCTGCTTAAAATCACCTAAATATAGGTGGGGTTAGTAGAATGGCTTTGGGTAGGATCACAGGAAAACCTTCAGTTATTTTAAAGGTGGTATGTAAACAGTATTTTGTATTAGTGATCTGTTCTGCCTGGAAAGACTTGAATACAGTGTTTTAACTCCTATTCTCTGAGAGTGAGAGCAGTAGGATTGAAAATATGAGTCAGACTGAGTGATTGCTGACACAGATGCTGTGAAAATTAAAGGTGAGGAGTAGGTGGACCCAAACTTTGGCCAAACAAGAAGGAGAAGATAACTTTCCATCTGCAATGTTAAAGCAGTGGTAAATGTTACAGAGAGTGAGTGATGACTATACTGGATCCAGTGTTCTGCCTAAAAAGTTACTCCTAATTTCCATGTTTCCTTACTGTCTGCTTTAAGGCCATTTTCTGTAATTTCTGTAATTAGTAGGTAAACTAAGCCACCTTGTAGGATGTGCAGTTAAACTATTTGTTTTCGTTTTAGGTTATCTTTTAGTAAGAATGGAGTGGTTAGAATAGATGGTTTCTCCTCTCCCGATCAATATGATGATGAGGCGCTGAGTTTATGGACACACGAAAACTATGAAGATGATGAACTGGACCTAGAAACTTCTAAATATATTTTAGATATCATAGGAGATAAATTTTGTCAGTTGGTAACATCCGAGAAAACAGCCATGTCCTGGGTGAAAAAAGACGGTAAGGAAATCTCACATGCTCTTTCTGGTTTTGGTGTTGTGCAGTTCTGTTGAGGTGTTTGTGTTGGCCGTGACCCCCTGCCCCCTTCTGAGCTGCTCGCTGTACCAGGCCGTCACCTTTTGATTGAAACAGGCCGTGTTGTTCCGTTGGGAAGGGGCAGCAGCCTCCCTCGGTGGGCTTTGG
This sequence comes from Aythya fuligula, assembly GCF_009819795.1. NCBI lineage: Eukaryota > Metazoa > Chordata > Aves > Anseriformes > Anatidae > Aythya > Aythya fuligula. The sequence continues at coordinate 2,942,212 of NC_045565.1, read as the reverse complement.
GGCTGGGCTGCAGGCCTTGGTGGGTGGTGCTGCTGGGCCAGGGCCAGGCTGCCGCTGGGGCTGGAGCAGCCTCGCTTCCCAGCGTGGCCGCCAGCTCTCCAGCCAGCTCCAAGCCAAGGCCCGCAGCGAGCCAGTAGTGCTTCCTGCCAACAGATGTTGTGTTTCCAACGTGCCTTCTCTGCAGAAGCACGGAGCAGAATGCAACAGCGTGGGCCTTGCAGCGCATGGGCCTCCTCCCCACCGAAGCCATGGTTACTCTGTCCTGGTCCACAGCACGTGGGTGCAGGCTGGGAGCTGGGTAGGGGCTCTGCTAATTCCCCCCAGTGCAAGGAGGACGTACTTGTAACTCCCATAGAGCAGGAATATTCTTTCTGTATTACTTTAGTCTTTGTTTTTTAATCTCTCTCTAGTGTCTTGACACGGACACTGAGGGGTTGCTGCGTAATGCAGCTAAGGGGGTATATGTTGATGGCCTGTTCATGAGGGATCATTTTCTTCCTCCACCCCTGGCTGCATCTGAGGGGAAAATCACGAATGCTTCATCTATTACGACCATTCATTCTGTGTCTTGCATTTAAATTTCAGGCCTTTTATTCTGCTTATTTTGTATTTCAGCCAAAATCGCATGGAAGAGAGCGGTGAGAGGAGTCCGTGAGATGTGTGATGCATGCGAAGCCACATTATTTAACATTCACTGGGTCTGCCAAAAATGTGGATTTGTGGTCTGCCTGGATTGTTACAAGGCAAAGGAAAGAAAAAGTTCTAGAGGTCAGTTCTTTATGAACTAGAGTGTTGTATATGCTGTTTATTCTCACTTGCTGTAGAGCTACTGATCCCTACGTGTAACTGACTTTCTGTAAAGCATTTAATTACTACTTGTGTGTTTTGGTATCTCTTAAATCTTTTTTGCCTCTTTTTTGTAAGTGTAAAATCATTCAGAAAGTAACTGCTGTGGGGCTACTTTAAGTCTTTGTCCACTTTTCAGTCTTCTGTGCATTGTCTTGGCTCACGTGTGCCTTGCAGGGTTGAATCTTGTTCATCCACTGCAGGACTGGCATTCCACCTCCCTGTTTTATGGTAACTCATTGCTGCTAGGGCTTGATCTGAGGGCTTTCTGGAGTCTTCCCTTCAGAAATACATTCTTTATCTTCACCTTAGCTTACCTTTTATTATTAAGAAAAGCTTTGCAAAGAATTTAAAATGACTGTAAATGGAGGTTTTAAAAACCAAAAGTCTATGCATGTACTCATTTTAATCTAATTCCTGTGTTTTAATGGAAAAGTCTAACTTGGTTTGTAGCGAGGTGTAACAGGACTGACTTACAAACCTGTGCTTTTTGAGTTACCCAGCTTGTTTAAAATTGAAACAGGGAGTGGCTTGGAAGATAGATCTGGTCATTCAGCTCCCTGCTGTAACATTCCTGCTCGGGCTGCTTATTCGAAAGAGCTGCCTTCCCCTGGGTGGCAGGCGTTGTGCCCTGGCACAGTACTGCAGTGAAATACTGTGCCAGGAACAGATTAAAATATAATGCTGTTTTGAAAAGCATTTCCATGTTTGTCATAGCAACATAATGTCACATATGTGAAAGGTTAGTAAAATAATGTGTAAGTATTAGATGGCAAATCTTTAGTAAATGGAGAGACTCCCATCCACTTTGTCCTTGGCTGTCAGTGAGGGGCCTCCTACACCGCGGTTGTAAGATGTTCCCTGAGATTTTCATCAAAGCCTGAAGTTTCTAGGGAACTGACTCTGGTGTTTTCCAACACCGAGTGCAGTCGTTAATGCTTTCATGTGGGAGGCTGCTCCAACAGCCCTTTACTGGCTTAAGTCTGTGTGTGCGCATGTGTGTGCATCCATCTGACGTGGCTTGGGATATACTCTGAACGCTATTTACCCTAGTGGGAACATGCAGTCAGAGGCTTTTTATAGTGTGTGTGTGTTAACCAGCCAGGAAAATTTTAGTAAAATGTCTTCAAAGTTTAAAAAAACAGTATACAGAAGCAGGCTTCTTTTCAGTCTTCCAGCAGGAAGACTTTCTCCTTACTGTTCATCACAGCATTACAGGCAGAAGTATATCTTCCCTCTCCCCAGTTTTATTTCTAATGCTTCTGTAGGGTTCGTGTGAAGCAGACCTCTACTTTGGCACTCTTACAAAGTTGAGAACCACCCACCCTTCTCTATATAATACCACTTTATATTACACCATTTTTCCTGGAACTGGCAGTTGTTTTTACAGTTGCTAGATGTAATGGAGAATACACTGGTTTCCCGCTGCTTCAGCAGGAATGTTAGAGGTTTAAATATTCAATATTTAGGTATTTATCAATGACTTTTCTTATTACTTCAGTACACGGATGAATGTGCTTCCGTTGTTACCTTCGGGCAGTTCCTGGCACCATCAGGTGGAATGCTGTGTTACGGCATTTTAGTGATCAGATTCATTAGGGAGGTGCATGCATATGTTACGTTGTTTTGATTTATGTCCATGTTCAGTTGTATAGCTAACGAATCTACTACCTGTCTGAAAGGAACATCTGATAGGATGCGTGTATGTTACAGCAAGAAAATAATACTTTAAACATGCTCCCTGCATCTTTTGGTGCACTCTCTTTAGTTTGCATTTCTAAGTGAAGAGCTGAGCAAACTGGTAAAAAGATTTGAAGAGTCTCTTAAAAGTAGCAGTTCAATGGGGAGGATGTAAGACTGGGAATTGAGAGAGAAACTGCATTCCTTTTGCTGCCCAAAATCACATAATAGATCAGTGACCAGTTGCTTGGCCAGACATTTTTCACTCTCATTCTTTCTCTGTCTTGTCTTTACACTGCACTTTTTTTTCTGGCAGGGACAGGCTTCCTGAAATTCTGTACAGAGCCTCTCTCTCTCTCACCAACTCAGCCCTCCCTGATGCCACAAATGATTCTTAACCAGTACATACACACTTGTGGTTTCATGGTTGCTTTAATCTGACAGAAATCCACGATGCAACTTCCCTCTCCTTTGTGCCACCAGTAACCTTAATGCAGCTGCATAGTAGGGCCAGATCAGAGAATCGATTCAGTTGAAAACCCATCTTCTTGGTGTGGTCAGCGCTCTCTGGGTGGAGGACAGCCACTTTTAGTTGGCAGCTGCCTAAATTTAATAAAGTGGAATATACTTGGAAGCTCCGTGGTTATTGATAAGGGTCTACATTACAAATGCTGCTATTTTAGGTTTTAGTAGTATTAAAACGCCTTTATTCTTTTATTTTCTTTGAAAAGTAGCTGTTGTATGCAAATACCTGTCATGCAGGATACCAGTACAAAAGGCTTAGAGTGTAAAAAAACATTTCTAACTAAAACCAATCCAAATACGTTATCTCTGTCTGTGTATCATTGTAAGTAAAGTAAAACAATTGGCAATGTTATTTTACAGATAAGGAGTTGTATGCCTGGATGAAGTGTGTGAAGGGACAGCCTCATGATCACAAACACCTGATGCCAACACAAATTATTCCAGGCTCTGGTAAGACCTCCTGTGAACAAGCAAGATGTGTTTTTCTCCCAGGTCTTTCTGTGAAGAGAGGGCACAGTAGCTTCTTGAAACTTCTCATTTGCCATTTAGAAATCTGCAAATTGTGTCAAATCATTGCAGGAAGGCAAGTGATTCTGGGCAGCTGAACAGTGAGGGGCGCAGATGAAGAAGAGAGGAGGAGATGTAGGCTGACAGGTGTCTGAAGGGGTTTGGCGACAGGCAGTGTGGAAACTCAGGGTGTTTGTTGAGAATGTTTGTACCTTTCCGAAGCAGAATGAAGAAGCCAGAATGTACTAATGAATCTGACCTCATCTGTTAAAAGAAAATTTTAGAACAGTGCTGTCAAGGAGCATTATGGGGCACCAGTTTAGGGGCGATTTGTTTCTCACTGTTCATTTATATCACATACTGTCAAATTTGTTTTCTGTTCCTCCCTGCCCTTGGGGTTTAAAAAAAAAAAAAAATTCACAGTTTTGGTTGGAAGTCTGATCGAGCATCATAAGGCAGAAAGCAGTGAAGGAGCTTGCAATTAATGAAAAACAACAGTGATTCTAAACCCAGTAAAGTTCAGAATTTTTCTTACATGCAAGCCTTATAAAGAAGCATGGTTAGGTGTGGTCATTGTTAGCATTGTTTTTGTAATGTCTGGTAGCATTGATGCAGAGCAGAGAAAACCCAAATGTGCCTTTAAACCTGTTAAATAAATTCCCAAGTTATTTTAAGCTGGAAATACAGATCCAGTCATTATTTTTATGGTTTGTTGCATGTTAGTTCAGGTAGAAATAAAGGCTGGTTAGATTCCATAATATATTCAAATTGTGACATTCCCCAGAACAGGCTCCATTCTGAAACTGGTTTTAATTTTAAATTGTGAAGTGAACCACTCATCTGGAAATGGCACAGAGAAGACTGCCTGTGTAACCTCAGTTCTCTTCTTCTGTGCATATCCATTACCAAACAGTCCTACATTACATGATCACGTACTAATTTTTTTTGTCAAGACATGGCTCGCTTCGGTCTGTTGTAGTTTGATGGTTTTATTAAATGAAGCAACACTGCACCTGTTGAACAGTGAGGAGTAAATAATGAATGGCTGGCTTGTTGCGTGCCACATGATGGGAATGTGGAGTGACGTTCATATTATTCAAAAGAGTAGTATGCCATTATTTAATTAAAGATCTTGGCTCTTTCAATGTGAGCTTTACGGTCCTTTTATAGTAGTTTTGAGTGTTAAATTTAGCATTTTTAATAGCTTACGTTTTTAAAAGGTTTGCAGGTAGCATCTTATCACAGTGTGTACTGTACAGTAGGCCACAAAACGATTGACAAGAACTGCTAATGTCTTCCTTCTTAATTGTCTTCTAGTTTTGACAGATCTTCTAGATGCTATGCACAATATTAGAGAAAAATTTGAAATTAAATCCCATTGTCAGTGTACCAGCAAGCAGAACACGCAAGCTGGCAAGCTCCCTGCAATGAATGGTGTGTCTCAGGTGAGTCCAAAATGTGTGTAGACACGGCTGTCTGTTCAGATGTTCTGATACTTGTGGATTTTCGTATTTGAACAGTATAAGTCACATTTTAGTTTGCATATGCAATGTTTAAATGATATCAGTGTCTTTGAAATACATTAAGGCAAAGTTACATGCTTAAAAATAAATCTGTTCTTTACAGGTTTTGCAGAATGTCCTTAATCACAGTAATAAAATTTCTCTGTGCATGCCTGAGTCTCAACAGCAGAATACCCCTCAAAAGTCTGAGACAAATGGTAACACAAGTCCAAGGAGTGATGTGAGCACAGACAGCAAGTTAACACCTCCTGAATCGCAGTCACCACTGCATTGGTTAGCTGATCTTGCAGAGCAGAAAGCCAGAGAAGAAAAGAAAGGTAGGTATATGCTTGATATTGTTATACCATGTGCATGATTTTGGGGGCACCAGTAACAAAGTAATTCAATGCACTAGAGAAAAATCACTCTTATTTTCTGTTCAGCAAAAAGAAAAGGTGATGCTCTTTTTTCCCCTTAATTTTAGTCTTGAAACTTCAATGCCTTCTCCTGGTGGCATCAAAATTAGTTACCAGAGAAGCCACTGGTAGAATGCATGTGTAATATGGCAGTATTTCCAGCTCCAGCATCTCTCATTTGTGACAGGTACTCACTCAGCTGCATGTCTGAGATGCTGAGGAAGGCTTTTTCATGGTCACAGTGTTTGTCTGCATTTTGAAGGATCTAGTTCATCCTCTGGTGTGTTTTCAGGTGCGCTAGTGCTACAGTATATTAATGAGCACTATAAAATGCAGGGTACTATTGTGTTCCTATGCCTGCCTCATGATACACCAGTGTAAACTCCCAATGATTATTTTTGTTTTAGAGAACAAAGAGTGTCCTTCTGGAAAACATTCAAAGGAGGAGAAAGACCAGGATAATTTGGAGTCCCAAAACTGTAGAAGCTCCCCTCCTGCATCCCAGAACAATGAGCAGGGCTCAACTTTACGAGATTTGTTAACAACAACAGCAGGCAAACTGCGTCTAGGTTCTACAGATGCTGGTATTGCTTTTGCTCCAGTTTACTCTACAGGAACAGCAGTAAGTGTTTACAAGATGCATGTTTTTTATTTCAGGATTTGAAAATGTGTGGCATTTGTTATGATAGTTAAAGCAGTGACAGGTGAATTGCCTTTTTTTCCCCAAGTTTTCTCAAAGGAATTAGCGTTTATATGCATATATGTACATACATGTTTGCTTAAAATACATATATGTAGTGATAATTGATACGTACTATGAAGAAAATGTCTGTGAAGCTAGATAAAGCATTTACTTGGCAACATGAAGGAAGATTCTAATATTCTGAGTTTTGTTTTAACTGTGTATTTTTAACTTGTTCCATGTAAGAAAGCTTGTGGTTCTCTACACAGGAAGTATATAACTGTAAGCTTCTAATTGACAATGAAATATCATTCATCTGGAAAAAAAAGGTACCACGTTAATTCTATTTTCTTTCACTTTGTTTAAATACACTTTTGTTTGTTTTCTAATAGAGTGGCAAGAGTGGTCGGACTATGCCAAACATTCTCGATGACATAATTGCTTCAGTGGTAGAAAATAAGATTCCACCAAATAGAGCACCAAAGATAAATGTAAAATCCGAAATAAAAGATGAGCCAAAGGATGAAAGGAAATGTGTTCAGGATGACGGCAACAAGTTGTACAGTGATATTCAGTATTCTTGGATCTGCGATAAGCATGTTTTGTGGCTCAGAGACCATAAAAACATTAACAACTGGAAGCTTTTCAAAGAGTGCTGGAAACAGGGGAGGGTAAGTATTAAGCAGTTTGGTCTATAAAGTGACCTCAGTATGAACTCTGGAGGACGTGTTACAGGACAAAGTTTGTGTAACCCCACATCTGAAAACATGTTATTAGCACATTTTGTTACAGCTAATACAGCTAAAAGCTAGTCAGGTATATTCCACATAGGAACCTTGTGTAGTTGAACCTTCACTTAACTGCTAGTAATTAATAAGGAGCCACTCCTACGGAGATAGAACCTCCGAAAAGATGTGTGATGTCTTGGGTATGGTTGCTGTTGATGGAAGTTTCTATAACAGCTCAGTGTGACCAAAACCTTCAGTGTACTTTTCAGATAGATTTCTATTACAGTTTAAATTCAAGGAGGTGTTTTCTTTATAAAGGATAATTACTACTTTTTTTTCTTTTTTTCTAACAGCCTGTTCTAGTGTCCGGTATGCATAAGAAAATGAACTTCAGCCTGTGGAAAGCTGAGTCAATTAGTCTAGATTTTGGAAACCAGCAGGCTGATATCTTGAATTGCAAAGACAGTATTATTTCAAACTCCAGCGTCAAAGAGTTCTGGGATGGTTTTGAAGATGTTTCAAGTAAGTTGTTTTGAATTACTATCATGGAAGATTATTATAAGCTTAATTATTATCATGTATTGTTCCATAGATTCTAAACACAGTCAGTGTTAGAAACTGCAATTTAAAGCATTATTTTGGATCTCAAGGCTTTGAAGAAATTTTAATTTAAAAAGAAAGCTGTAGATAATCCGTTTCAAGAGAATGTGATGAAAACTTCTATTTTGTACTAATATACTATCTCCTCAGTTAGGTCTGACTAAGAAAATGAACAACTTCACCGGTTCCTTAATTACTTCAGTGTATTTTGTGTCTTTCTTGAATCTCTAACTTAATCCCATTTTACACATGAAGCCTTTATATACAGCTTAATATTTCAGTTGTATGTTTTAGTTGAATAAAGTAAAACACCTGTGGTGTATTAGTTCATAGTAATTTCTGTGTTACTTGCAGAACGGCAGAAAGTAAAAAATGGGGAAACAGCTCTACTAAAATTGAAAGATTGGCCTTCTGGTGAAGATTTCAAGGCTATGATGCCAGCAAGGTATTGGAGTTTAATATTTAGATATTCTTAAGTCAATCTGTTTTTTTGTTTGTTTGTTTGTTTTTTCTCTCTCTGTAATGACACAAATTCACAAATTATTTTTTATTTTCTTCTCCAGATATGAGGACTTACTGAAAAGTTTACCCTTGCCTGAATACTGTAGTCCAGAAGGAAAACTAAATTTGGCTTCTCATCTGCCAGGATTTTTTGTCCGTCCAGATTTGGGACCCAGACTATGCAGTGCATATGGTGAGTATGCCCTAGAAGTGTAGCAGTTACCTCTTCCCTTAAAATTAGAGATATCGTTTGTTAGTGCTTGATAGAAAGCTGAACTTGCTTAGAGGATGGTTACTGACTGAACGTTGGAGAAATCCTTTACTGACTGGGATGTTAACAGTACGTGTACCTCAGCCATGAGAGTTTATGTGCTTCTGAGTTGGTCTTTTCTTGTGTTGTTACAGTCTTCTGAAGGAGATAAATGATTAGTTACTTTAACACAGAGTTCCCATCTTCAGTAATTCCATATGACAAAGGACTTCATGAAATATTAGTGTTTATAATTCTAGTCATAAACAAATCTCAGAACTTTTCTTGTAATTTTTATCTGTGTTGTATATTGTACACTCAAAAATCTGTTTAGAAAAGATTGTTTCCCTCAGACCTTTTCCAGCTGCTCCTTCTTTTGCAAACAAGCTTGTTCAACTCTGGTTTACAAACTGTTTTAATGGCATAAGAAATGAGTTGTAATTTGTGGCATAATGGTTTTGATTAAAAAAAAAATAAAAAATAAAAATAAATCCAGATGTCCTTTAAAATGAACACATAAAAGATAGCAATTAAGAATTAGTCTGAAGAACTGAGTCATTAATGACAGTTATATGTAATACTGCTCTAAGGTGTAGTGTTCTGACATGTCCTTTTGACTTGAGCATATATTTTGTCACCTCTTAGAACTAAAAATAATTTTCCTTTTTGGGGATTTATTTTAAATAGGAACTTGGTTTATAGCCAGGCATAAAATTAAGGCTTTGATTGCTTTTGTATTGACTTAAATTTTACCCCAAATTTTTATTTGTAACATAGGTGTGGCTGCTACTAAAGACCATGATATAGGAACTACAAACCTCCATATTGAAGTTTCTGATGTAGTGAACATCCTTGTTTATGTTGGCATAGCAAAAGGAAATGGAGTACTTTCCAAGTCAGGTAAAGCTCATTGTAAATCGGTGTAAATAGACTGAATATGTCACTTTTAAATTTGACACTGCTTTCTTGAAGCGCGTGAAGTACTAGCTTAAACTGGGGAGCTTCATTGTCTCAAGATTGTCAGCAAATAAATTCTGCCTAAAATACACTGCAGTTTATGAATTAGGACGTGGTATCTCAAACTCATTACATTTATTTAGTTATTTATCTATTTATGCTATTACCTGTAATTGATGTTCCATTCCTGTGGTGGGTTGGTAGAGATAAAGAAAGTTCTAACGTTTATGTCAGATGATGTATTTGCCAAACCCTCTGTTTATTCTGCTCCCTGTGGATGCACTGTGTTCGCTTTATTCTGTTTGGGCTATAATGTAATTTTTCAGCACTGGGGAGCTTAAGTTTTTGTATGTTAGCTCTCTGTATGAGGTTCATTGCCTATGTGAAAGTCCTTAAATCACTGAAATAGAGCAGGGAAAGGAAATACAACTGTTGTCCTCTGATTCCATAATCAGCAAATGTAGATTAAGGGTGCAACTAACAGAACTGCAGTGTAAGGTTTACTGTCTTTGATTTGCTTTGGAGTTGCTTGTGTATGCACCAAGTTAAACCAGCAAAACTTCAGCAAATGGGGGGAAGTCTAGTTTATTGACTAGCTGCTGCAGAATGGTATGAAAAACACTACTACTACTGACTGCAGAAGAACATCTTTTTCTTCTTAATTTTTTGGTTCCAACCCTGCTTGTTTATTTCTGGTAGGAGAAATGTGTTCTAACAAATTGGAGAGATGTAAAAGGGAGATTAAAAATTAAATGTGGCTTTAAAGGTAATTACAGCATGCGAGTTATAACGTTCTAATTAAAGAAAATGAACAAAAAGATCATTCTGTTGTGTTCACCAAACTTCTATCTGCGTAGTCTCACGTGACAAATTTGGAAAGATGTTTTGTTTCAGTTCTTCCATTGTCTCGCTCTTGAAAAATATTTTTGTAAAATCCTAGGAGTACTGAAGAAGTTTGAAGAAGAAGATTTGGATGACCTCTTAAGGAAGCGGTTGAAAGATTCAAGTGAATTACCTGGTGCTTTATGGCACATTTACGCTGGCAAAGATGCTGACAAGATAAGGGAATTTCTGCAAAAGGTTAGATTTACAGTGGATGTTTATAAAATTTAAGTAACTGTTAAAGGGGGTGTGGGGCAAAACCTCCAAACCCTCCCACCTTGCATAGCATAGGGGTGGAAGCAAAATTCTCTCTTTTATATCCATAAATTAAAATCAACTGCTGCATCAGTCAATGAATGAAATACATAACGTGGTATGTACTCATGTCTTAAGAGTTACAGGTAGTCCGAAGGTTCAGGAGAACATAGAGATTATTCTTAGTCTTTTCTAATGTAATTTTTTTTTTTTAAAAAGTTATTCTTATTTATTAGCATTTAAATGATAACGCTTTTCCCAAATGCTTGTGTTACCAAATGCTGAAATATTTGTGAATTTTCCTATTAAAAACAAAAAAAACAACCTTCAGTCCAACAACCAGTGATCTTCTTAGGGACCAATCTTCATTAGCTCAGACAAAAAAACTGCCTTGTCTCTTAATGAACTTGAAAGCAGTGGGGATAACGTACCCAAGGACAAAATTCTACAACGTGACCTACTGCACAGGTTACTCTACTCTTCATTCAGCGTGTGATGAACAAGTCAGAGCCACCTTAGAACCTCCCAGGTCGTTACTTACAACGTAAGACCAATGGTCACCATTGGTCACTGGCAACGATCAGTGTCAGTACATTTAGAGATACCATACTGGAATTGATTTTCTGAGCCCTGCTTTTAGCAAGTTTTCACATTCTAGAAGGTGGTCTTGATGGATGACCTCAAATTGCCAATATAAAACTGAAGCAGTTGCTCAAGGAAGAAATCATCAAAAGAAATCTTAACTGTCTTCTGCTGTGGCAGTAATTTAGATGAGTTTTAGCTGGGTAAACAAAAGGGGGCCATAAATGATCTGGAGACCGTTTCTACCACAAGCAGGAAAAGCATAGGAAATTTAGCAGTAAAAATTCTCTTGGACTGTAAACCTGTATTTCAGTCCCATGGCCTCCATCCTCTGGTGACTCAAACATTCGCTCTTTGGCAAGCTGAACTGTGGGGAAAAATTAGCACTAAAGAACAAAATTACAGCTAATGCCAGGAAAATATGAATTGTACATCCAGGCTTTTCTGTATATTCAAAAACTTGATGCTCCTAAAGTAGAGGTGGTGGCTCTTAGGTTTGGACAAGAAAGCTGGGGGTGGCTGTGGTGAACAAAAGAGTGAACACAAGGGAAGGGTGGGCAATGCATATTATTCGGAGTTTCTTCTTTAGAGCAATTAAGGGACACTGTGGAACTCTTGGAGCAACAGGTAGAAACAGAAAGAAGTACTTAAGATGCTGTGTCACTAGGTTTGTCATTTGCTACCAGAGCTTGCCACGGTATCCAGAACTGAATCTCATGCCGCCTTCTATTTTTGCTGTGGTGGTATTTTTGAAATACGTAATTGCAGATCAATTGATGAATGGACCACGGGACCACTTTGTTTATAAGAGAGAAAATCTCAGTAACTCATTTAGTACAGGAGAGAGGTGATTAGTACACAGGAACAGTTTCAAGTCCTTCATCACATAATTAAGTATATTTAACATTATTATGAATAAAAAATGTATGTTTTCCATGAGATAATTGTTTCTGGAGTCATGACAGATGGATTGGATATATGTTTTTTTTTTTTCTTGTTTTTTTTTTTTCCTGTAGTCACTGTGATTCATCAGTTAGCAATTGATTAAGGGTAATACTTTTTCCCTTGTGATTAACCTCATAAGAAAAGGCTGTTGATGGTTAAGTCTAATGCTTTGTCAGGAAGTTGTTTTTTTTATTTATTATTTTTCACTGTCCATCATGAGCAGTACTGTAGCTTTGTAAGTTAAGTATACGTAGGTACGTGTACAACTTAAGTAGCAAAAGTTTCAGCTTCTTATAAAAGTAACTTGGGATCCTTTCTGTACTTCCAGATAGCAAAAGAGCAAGGCTTAGAAGTTTTACCAGAGCATGATCCAATACGTGATCAGAGTTGGTATGTGAACAAAAAGCTTCGGCAAAGACTTCTTGAAGAATACGGAGTAAAAACCTGTACGGTTATTCAGTTCCTTGGTGATGCTATTATTCTACCAGCAGGAGCACTTCATCAGGTAAAATACACAGGTTTAAAGACATAAAGGATTAAATAACATATATGTCATCAAATACCTTTTTTCAAAAACAGCGTGCACTTATTTTCAGGTTAGATTTTCTTACTGGTAAGTGTTAATGTATAGGAATGTGTTACAAGCTCTATCTGTTTGTATAGATAACTAGCCAGTACTAACAAACAATTCAAACATTTGAAATACTGTATATTTCTTCTTCTAAAATGAAAAATGATCAGACCATTATTACTTTTTTCTCTTATTTCATGAGTAACTTTCTAAATAAACTGGTGCTAGCTAGGAGAGTATTAAGTTAACCTGTCTTCTTCTAAACCCAAGGTAACTTAACCCCTGGAGAGGCAGGGGGAAGGAACCCAAAAAGATAAACACCTAGATGTCAAGTGTCCTCTTGTTTTCTGCCTTCAGCTACAGGGAATAGCAGAGAAAGTTTGTGTATAGTTAACAAGATGGTTATGCAACAGGGTTTGGGTGTTGGTTTTCTGCACCATATTGAGTTCCTTTATCCACAGAAGGTACATCAATCACCAGGAGTTAGCACTGTACCTTCAGCAGCTTTTCTTGCCATCAGGAGTGGTTCTGCTTTGGCAGAGCTGGCTGATTTTTTTTTCTCAGTTCTCTAAGAGAAAGTACTACCAGTAGAGCGGTTTTACAGGAAGTTTTATGAATTTGTGCAGCAAGCTTTAGTCCTCCCTGCACATAAATCTTGTTACTGTTTTTTTTCCTCACAGTCTGCAAATTTCACCTCTTTAGTGGAAAGAGGAAGAAAGCACGATTGTTTACATGTGATTTTTTTACATTGTTCTAGTCAGTCTGTCTGTCTGTCCTCCCCCATATGAATTTTGTCCTTTTAAAACAGGAAAGGGAACCTGCTTTCTTGCTGCCTTGCCAGCTGTCAAGCACCACTATTTAGGTAGCTGACAGTCAAGGAATGAGGAACATCCCCTCCCTGCAGTAGGGGTTGTAAACCATCTCGTTATTAAAGATTCATCAGTGATCTGCACTTGGGTTCAAGCGAGGTGAGGCCTTTCTGAAGACGCCACAGTTTGGTTTCTGATCTGCAGATCAGCTTCCAGCTCTTCGGAGCACAGAGGGAGCAGTGGCTTGCTGTGTCACAGTGACCAGAGCGCTGGGGTTTTCTGCGTGACAAAAAGATGACTGGGTTGTGGTGATGACAAGTGTCATGTCCCTGCTCTGTCTGCTGGCTATGGCAGTTGCTTGTCTGTTGAAAGCAACAGGTATCTTACCCAGACTAGATTCCTTCATCACTCAGTTTCACTTGGCTGTGTTAACCCAGGATGATCTGTGTGGATTTGTTTGCACCAAAAACAAACGAAGCAAGCAAGCAAACAGACAAACCCCAAATACTGGGTTGTAAACTGCCTTTCCCTTTGACGTGTCTCCAGTGGCTGGCACTTTCTAAGCCCTTACAAAAAGGTGAAGGAATGTCTGGTGTTGCTGATATTCTTAGCTCTTGTCAGGTTAAAGCAGTTTGGATTCCCATAGTCAGTAGGATTTGTGTTGCGTTCTCCATTAACCTTACTCTGATCTCTTGAAACAAGGGAGATCATCCCAGATAGACTGAAAAGGGAACCCACAGAAAATCATAAACATACTAGGAAAATTGTTTTACATAGCATGAGGCATTTATATAAGGTATGCAGAATATAAAACATGAAGTTGTGGGACAGTTCCAGGCTTCCCTAGAGTTTGCAGGTTTCAGGGCCAAAAATAAGACCACTGTTATCTTTATCTCGTTGGCTTCAAACTCCAAATTGCTTTTGAAGTGGTAATGCTCTAGCTTCTGGCACCAAGGAGTTAATAACATGGTGTTTTTAAAACCGTAGTGGGTGAAGCTGAGAACCTTTTCATCTTCAGTAAGTTCCTGTGAATCTGCCACGTAGGAGGAAATGAAAGCATCGTGTTCTTTCATGTACATGTACAGTACTCTTTCTCTATAGAGATGCATAAATACTGACCTTAGGGAGCAGCACCAACACTTCATATATACAAAGCACATTTAAACACTTAAAATAAGTCTGAACAAGAATACATACCAGGTTAAGTTTACATGTTAAGCATTTTAGGTTTACATGTTAAGCGTTTCAGATTTACATGCATATCATGAATGCTTAATGACTAAAACTGGATGACAGTTGATAGTAAATTTGGTGGTAAATTAGCATTTTTATTTGCTCATCTGTAATGTTGTGGAACAGAGGAAATAAGGGCAATGTGTGGAGCTAGGGAGCCCAGTTGCCTGTGATCACTGTGTGGTGTAGTCAGACACTTTTAGCCTGGAACCTGTTAGGTTTGTTGTCTCATACTTATTCCGATGTGCTGGTCTAGAATTTTACCGCTCTTAATGTGGGGGAGGTTTAGGTTTTTTTATATCTCCTTTTTTCTTTCCAGCTTCTGTGGATTCACATCTGGCTTAAAGTAACTTGTCGTTAGTATTTTATAGTAGCATAAACAATTCCTCTTGCTTTCTGAAAAAAAAAAAGGTGGGGGGATTTAGGGTGTAGTGTTGGACTCCCCTCTGTATGGATGCTTCCCTTTAATGTACCTTGAGTGTTTCTCTGTAGGTTTTTGTCTCCTTGGCTGTACAGGTAGAGGAGCTCAGAAGTGTCCTCTGCTTTGCTAAGATCGGGGTCTCATTCTTTCTCCAGTGCTTGCAACAAACGAGCCCTCAGCTCTCCTGCAAACATTCTTAGCTAAAAAACCACCTTTGTTCTTGTTCTTTTGAAGGACGTGCTCTTTCTGCAGCTCCATTCTGGGTCAGCCTGTATCGCAGCCTTCCGCCAGAGATGTCCTCCTTGGTTTTAATTTGGCGATTCTTACCCAAATTTGCAAAATATTTTAGTGATAAATTGAAAGATAGCAAGACTTGAGTCAGTGGTGGAAATGTGTTGTTCAGACTAAATGCAAAAATTGCTTTAGTAGAACAGGTTATTATAATGTTGTTTTTTATAACTGTATTATCTTGATTAACAGCGGAATTATATATTGCAAAATAACATGCTGCAGGTAATAGGACATCCTGGAGATATTAGGATAAGCAGGTATGCGAAGGGCCTGGGAGCTGCGTATGCAGAGCTGCCGGGCTGCGTGCTAGCCCTGGGGTCCGGCCGTGCAGGAAATGGCTGATGCACAGCGTGAGGACAGGAGGGAGGCAGGGGTTGGACCGCCCTTTCCTCCAGCCCGGCTGAGGTCTGGGGCTGTTCAGATGCTCACCCATCTCCTGCGCCCTGCAGGGAAATCTCTGCTTCACGTGGGCTGAGGGTGAAGCCGCGCTCTCAGCTCAACTGCAACTGGCACAGTCGTGGGAGTGTTGTAGTCCTCGCCCTGCGAACCTCAGGGGAATCGTTGCTAAACATATTTATGAGTGTGTCATGATAGCGGTTGGCATTCTCAATCCGTGTAAGCAGAACTGCCTGGGGGCTGTCAGCGGGGCATTCCCATGTTAAGCACCAGACAGGCAAGGTGAGATCTGTCTTCCCCCAAAGACCGATAAGACAGGCACTGGCTGGGAAGGTTTAAGGCACAGCAAAATGAATGATGTGACAGCAGCGAATCCTGTCAGCTCTGTGATGAAGGGAGGCAGCGAGATGGAATTGGTAACATCCTGCCTCAGTGAGGAGAAAGTGAACGAGCTGTGTGGGATTTGCATGGGGTGAAAAGCAAAACAAGGGCAGGTATGGACTTGAAACAGGTGAAAAGCCTGCGAGGGAGGAGAGGGGGCTGGAGCCAGCCACCCGTCTGCACAGAGCTCAGACGTTTCACCTGAAGCTCTAGGAAACTCCCCGAGCGCCTCGTGGCGGCACCTCTGCAGCTCTTCCCTCACCGTGGCTTTTTTGCTCTCTGGAAGTTGAGGCCATGTGGCATCAACAAGCCCTCTTCAGTTCCTGGATTGCTTCACTTCTGATGCATACACAGAAGGAAACTCTACTGCCTTGTCTTTCCTGATGAGTATGAGGTTGCAGAAGCCTGATGTGCAATGCTAGCATCAAGCTGCATGTTAATCTCTAGGATTTCGCCTGTAAAGGGGTAAGCCACCTTACAAAGTCAGACTCTGGCAGTGTTTCTGAAAAAGAAAATAATTTCAAAATAAAGTGCTGTGTCCTCAGCTGTGTAGGCCATGAAGGTTTGAACGTCAGGCAGCACAAGAGAAACTTCAGACACCACATTAAAAAAATCTGGATGTTACTAGATGCAAGCTTAAAATCTGGGAGCTGTATCAGTAATGAGCAGGGTGGGATTGTTGTTTGCTCCAGTAGCAGAGGCACCCCTCCCCACTCCCCAGAGCTTTGCTAAGTTTGCAGAATTGATGTTGCACAACTTGGTGAGCAGCTGTTAGAACTTGGGGAAGGGAGGTTTCTGACATGCCACAGAAGTGGTGTAATTTGTAGAGGTTTGAGGGTGAATCATGGTAACGAATATTATTTCTGAATAAGACGAACAGGAGCCAATGGGTCACAACCAGGAAGCAGTTTCCCTTTTCTTGCCCTCCAGATCTGACCTGGTGGCAGGAGATGGTGTCCATTTCTCTCTGCAGGTTCCTCTCATCAGTAAAGGAAGCATTAAAGGAAAAAGAAGCATTTTTGTCCTTTGTGGACCTGCTGCTTTATCCATGGCTTCTTTTTTCCTTTTAAATATTTTGACCAGGAATTACTTGTCAGTGAGCACAGCAAGTTCTGCCTGGCCGAGTTTGGTGGCAGCTTGCAGCGTGGCCAAGTGGCCCAAGGAGCCAGGTCTGTCAGGCAGGGCTGCTGCTGAGTCGGGCTGTGGTGCCTGCGCAGTGTTGTGGCAGTGGCTGCGCAGCAGTGCTACACAGCAGCAGTTCCTGTACAGCTGCTAAGAGGGGGGAATCGCACATCAGGGTATGCTGAACAAATGTGGGAGCTGACTGCAGGAAGAAGTGCTAGAGCACTGACAAACGTGTTACTGTTCAGCGTCTTCTACCAGAAGCCAGCTTACCTAAGTCGAATAGGCTTAATTGCTCTCGATATAAAATGTATAAAGGCATCCTTCAGTCTGATAAGTACGTGGTTTTAGAGATCTCAAGTCCCACTCTTTTCTCAGGTGTCTCTGCCAAAGAACAACCCCAAAATACTAATTATCACTCTTATTTTTATTTTGGATAGGTGCAAAATTTTCACAGCTGCGTTCAAGTAACTGAAGACTTTGTGTCTCCAGAACATCTTGTACAGTCATTTCATTTAACGCAGGAGCTGCGGCTGTCAAAGGAAGAAATCAATTATGATGATAAACTGCAGGTAGGAAATGAATTCGGCTCTGGAAGCTGTTGTGAAGGCAGGGCATGCTCGGGCTCATTGAAATGCGGAGCAGTGCGTGGAGCTACTTCCTCGCTGCTGTTCACACAGAATAACAATGAGCAGCAGTATGAATGCCAGGGTGTAAATGACTCTGCCTTGAATTGCTGTTTCTATTTATTTATTTCACATAATGTTTTAAAATGTGTAAAAAGGTGTTTCCTTTTGCACTGACTTGATTCTTCAGCCTTCCTTTTTTTTTTTTTTTTTTTTTTTTTTTAACATCCATTAAGCTTAGTCCTAACTGTAGTTACTTTTCGGAGTTCCTTAGGAGTAAGCCTTACTAAAATGTCTGATGTTCTTGCAGGTTAAAAATATCTTGTATCATGCAGTTAAAGAAATGGTGAGAGCGCTGAAGATTCATGAAAGTGAAATGGAAGATATGGAAGAGAACTAAGCGCTCTCTGCTTTTTTGTGTTAACATCAAATGGAGGTTATTTTTTTTCTAATATATGAACAGTATGCACACTAATTTAAGCTTCACAAACCATCAGTGCCAAGAAAATATAGTCATCGTATTTACTTGCTAATGACACTGCAACGGTAGAGCTTCATATCACAGCCACTGTGATTACGTGTTAGACTTGCAAACAATGAAGCAGCGTTCTGCTGTCCTGTATTATAATGTACATGAAGTTTGTGAAATGTCAAAGATTTAAGATGATGTATTTATTTTTGGAAAAAAACACAAAATTCTATGCTATATTGTTGATCAAATGTAAATGTGACTTGTACAGTTTGCTAAAATAATTCAGATATTTTTCACTACATTGAGACAGTTACTGTGAGAGTAGGACACAAACACCAGCTATTGCCTGCATTTGGGATCTTGCTGAGTCCGCACAGCAGTCATGTCATAATCTGAAAATTACTGCCAAATAATTGTAAACTTTGTAAAATATAAAGTATATAAAGTAGATATTAAATACAGACACTTCAGTATTTTATTGAAGCTATTCAGTGTACAATTAAACGTTTTCAAAAGGTGTAATTTATTTAAAAATTGTCTCATTTTGGTAAAATTTATGTGAACTTTTAAAGCTAAATATTAAACTTAATATGCTATGTAAATATATACATATATACATTCAATGATGTATTTTTTTAAAACATTGGCTTGCTTTAATTTGTTAAAAGTGCAAGTGTTACACATGCTTTGTACATTGAAGTTGAAAGGGGTTTTACATTTTCCATTAAAAGAACTTTATCAAATGTTGTCTCGTTGTGTTTGTTTTTCATGTTGGTGGCATATTTGTGACAGCCCGAGTCGTTCATTCACAGTAATTGCCAGTGCATCTCTGCTGCGATGTCGTTTATTGTAACGCTTGAAATGTTCTGCCGTGGTTGATGTGCGCCGTTCTGCCCTCTCTGGGTTTGAAACAAAACTGCGAAGGGAAGTGCTGGAGCACAGTTCAAATGGCTGAGCCAAAAAGAGCCTCGCTCAGAATAAAACAATTTAAACATTGCTTATGTTCTGTCTTTAATAATCCAACACGTATTTTGGGTGAAGGGGGAAAGGGATTTCTACAGGAAAAAAAATAGCATCTTGGCTTTTTGCAGCTCAAGTAATAGAGCAAAATAATGACATTAAAAACAAAACAAAACAACAACAGTCTGCTTTTATTTAATAACAATAAATTTTGTTAGGCAGTTGAGCAGCATTCCGGCTCTTCGGGGTTTGTCTGAAGAGCTAAATTGTACATAAACTTTTTAAATTATTCAAACTATCCAAATGTTTCATTTCTGTACTGTTAGATGCAGCCGTTAGGTAGCTTGTTTGGCCATAAAGGGACGGGAAGTATCCCACTTACTGCTCTGTGGGTGACAGTCTGATAGATTAAAAAAAAAAAAAAAAAAAGTAGTTGCATATGAGGGTGACAAAGTCTGATAGATAAAAATAAAAGTAGTCTTGTGAGTTTTCTTAAGAGACAGCCTTAAGACAGTATCTTAAGAGAAACAAAGGTGATTTGGGGCTCCAAAAGTTTGTTATTGAATGGGTTTTAATTCATTTGAAGTTGCAATGTTGGGGTTAACGTTACTGTGCTTGGCAGCTGATTCTCAAATTCATACCCAGTTAAATGCAGCAAATGAACTTAAGCTGTGTATAGCACAGAACCAGACTGCTGCACTTCCTTTAAAGTTTAGAATGTGTAAATGAGTGAATTTTAATCTCAAGTATAAGTGTTTCTTCTCTGAGTTGCGGTGCAGTACATGAAACATCTGTGCAATGTCTTGAGGTCACCGAAACGTGCATTCCTGCTGCGGAGCGGCAGGTCAGATTCTCTTCCCCCCGCTTCTTTTTCCCCACACAAAGCGCAGTTGTTAGGGCACGGTCCATGGGCTGTCATCACAGCTCGCTCTTTGTGCTGGGCTCCTCTTTGTAGCGGAGCTGAATGGAATGGAGCTGTTTCTCCAGCTCCTGACAGAAAGCAGTTACTGTGTCTGTCCTGGCTTCCTGCTCCACCTCTTAATCGCACCCAGGTGCTTTGCTGTCCCGAACTGCTCAGCGCAGAGCACCCGAGTGCTTCTGGAGGCCTGAGCTTTCACCCCGTGGGGAGCCCCTGTGGGACTTGGGCAGCAGGGGAGCCGTCCCCACCTGGGGCTCCGAGGCTGAAGATGTAAATTCTTACCTCAGCTGGGATCTGAGTGAGCAGCTGAACAGAGGCTAATGGTTACTTCCACGTGTGGCTATTAAAGTTCTTTGTGGCCACCTGTTCCTCTCCCACCTTTGCTGGTGAATCTGTAAGTATATGGCAAAGACATTATACTGCGAAAATGTGGTTGAAATGGGTGGAGAAGCAGTGAGAATCCTCCTAAAGAAAAGGCAGGGAGATTGACAGGTTTGAAAATAAAAATCTCATTTTGGAGAGAGGCTGAACTGATGGGATCAAGCTTCATGGCATGTTGCACAGCCACTGGGGTAAGTAGACCTTTGCTGCTTTCTTAGCAAAGATAAGTTGATAAGATTAAAAAAGTAGTTTTAACTGCGTAAATAGGATTTCTTGTAGAGTCACTGTAGAGTTTAACTGTCTACTTGATTTGCTTAGTAGAGTTGATGTGAAGTAAATTGATGGGTGGTCATGCCAGAAATAGTTTGAAAGACATGGAGAATGGGTATATCCAATGGTTTGCAGTGCGTAACAACCACCTGATGCATTTTGCAAATCACTTTCTGAATTGACTTTGTGCTGCATGTGGAGATGTCTATGAACTGCCTGCAACAGCGACAGTGTTTCCCCAGTAACTAATGGGAGGGGAAGAAGCCAGGAGCGAGTGAACAAGGTAAACGTGAAACAAACAGCACAACGGGGAGCGCTGTAAAGCGCCTCTGCCATCAACTCAAAGAGACTGTGAGTCACATGCTGTGTGCATTAGCAGACCACAAGAACTGTTAAAGGTAATGGCTACTCCCAGTACCAGTAAAAGAGGCCAAAATTCTGTTATCTTAAATACTTGGTTTCCCAAACTTAGTTTATTCAGTGTCCTAACGTTTCTGGCTCCTTCACAATGAAGTTAAGCTCCTATACAGGAAATCAGTGCAGGAAGCAGAGTTAGCATTACGGCCGGTACAAAGTGAGATTGTCATAGCTGATGTCTGAGACTGAAAGTGTCTGTGTGTGTGTAAGGCGTTGTTTGCAGATTAGCTTCTTCCTCTTGACCATTTCTGTGTTCTCTGAGGCTGCACCGGTGGGCATGTTCTTCTTATCTTCCTTTCCCAAAAACTTTTCAGGTTTTCTGGTCTGAACAGTTCTAATGTTGCCAGAAGTACTCAAAGATAACAGCTGCGGCTGTTTGCAGGAACACTTTCAACTTCTAGAACAAGAACACGAAGTACTATGTTGTCTTTTTACCACCTTCCTATTCAGAACAAGCTCTCTTGATCTACTTTGCTCTCCATGAAACTTCCTTTCTCTTTCTTCTTCCCTATCCTGTGAAAGTTCACATCTCAAATTCATCCAAACTGCAAATCCTCCTCTCCACGTACACCCTCCTTGACTCGCCCCTTTCCAGCTCCTCGTTGCCATCCCGGGCAGAGCCATACATTAAATGGGCGCACTTCCTATTGTAACTGCAGAGGTCACAAGCAAAGAGTAAGCAATCAGCGAAGAACAAAGCAGGGCTGCTATGACCTGAACTATTTTGGCACGGATGGATGTCTGTGTACATGTTTCAGCTCAAACAGAAGTTGCTGGATTACTGGAATCGCTGGCGGTGTAATGGCCCTGTTACACGTCAAACAATACGGGGTTGTAACAATCTGATTTGAAAATCTGTTTACTCTTGCAGCTTGACGGAAATTGCTCAGATCTGTGTGTGTAAACCAAACCTCCATCTGATCAGCGCTACGTTCTCATGCTCTCTGACCTTCTCGGTAGGTGGTAATTTTGTTCGTACCCTCTCCCGTGACATCCTGTGAAGCCCTCTCCTGCTCTCACAACTGACAGCCGTCTCCGCCCAGCGCCCTAACTGGGAATTTCCCTTCCTTCCTCCTTCCACAGCCACCGTGCCCGTTCTGCTGCTTTCCCGTGCAGGATGTTTGTGCTCTCCCCCACATCCGCACTGGATACGCTGCCTCTCCCCGTTGAGACTCTCACACTCAGGCTTTGCTACGCTTTCACCTCCTAGCCCCCCCAGTTCTGCCTCAAAGACCGTCAGCTTTCCACTCTGCTCCTGCTTCCCACCTTTTGACTTGCTCTTTGTTCGCAGGAGTGCCAGTTGTCCTTCTCTGTCTTTTTGTTCCCATGATGCGCGTGCCCCCGGAGGCCAGGGGAGCACGCAGTGGCGTGGGGGCTGCTCTGATGCAGCGTACGTGGCCACATCCTTTTCTTTCCATCTCAGCAGGGCGACCTAGGAAACTCTGACCAAGGGGCAAATGATTTGTAGCATTAGACGTGCACACAACCTAACCTCTGTACTTTTTTCATTTGTTTTTCTAGGTTTTGAAAAGGAAGTTACCATCTATATATAGCTAGTAGGAAAATGTTGCCTCAGAGCAAATTGAAGATAAGTTTTACCTGACGCGTTGTCTGCAAACAGTTGCTTTTTAAACATGGACCTTTCTAAAACTAAATGGTAGATGGGATTTTTGTTGTTACGCATCAAAGTGAACATTCCTGGTACCTTCCAGCCATACCATACACTGTATTCTTGACACAGATGCTCGTTGCTTTTTCCAGTCCCAGGGCATGTGGTTTTATCATAGTTCTGTGCTTCCTTAGTGGAATTAAAGAGGAGGCTTTAGTAGCTCTAAGGCAGGAAATCCTGTATTTTTACAGCTCTAAGGATTTTATGTTGTTTGATCTCAATAATACCTTAACTCCTGCAACAAATAGTCCGGGGGAACATTTCAAATGATTACAGGAGAAAAAGTCTGTGTAAGTTTAGGTTACTTCTGGATTGTAAAACAAACATGGGAGAGAAAGGAGGTGTGGGAAACAATGGCTGTAGCTCTGAGCCTTTGGAAAGCAATGATTTTTTGTATGCAGTTAAACTTCACATTGCATTCAGGCAGAAAGTTTTGGTAAGCATTGTCTGGCTTTACCTGACTTGTGGTAGCACATTACCGCTCTGGTTACTTTTAGACATTTTACTGTTTGTTTTCTGCAGTATTTTTAGTCTTAACAAATAAGGGATTTTGTCATCTATTTTTCTCGCCTGTTTTCATTTTCATATCTTTAAAGAACTCTCCTTCAACATGTTTTTCTCTTAAAACAGGGAGGATAGATGTGAAATAAATCTGGGTTTATTCCAAGCTGTGACTGGAAGAGATGTTGTATTTATATGGCTGCCACCAGTTTTCTAGATGACTCATGTCAGGTATGGGTTTCTGATAGGGCAGTCCCTGTCACTCACTGAAAACAGGTCAAAAGGAATTGCAGATGGGTGAAGAGCTGCTGTTGACATGAGAGTAGGAAGGAGTTCACGGCCAGAGAGTTCCTGAAAATGAAAACGCTCTCGAGAGGAAGAGGTCACAAGATCCAATTTTCCCTTTATGTAAGTCCGAAATGTAAAACCCAACACTTCCATATTTTGGTTTTAGCTGTCATTTTAAGTATCAACTGGTGGTGCAGTCTGCAGATTTTATTCCCAGGAGACTCCACATTGCTTCCCAGCTGCCTTTCTTTGGTTTCCTGTTCTGTGGGGATACAGTCAGAGACCAGGTAATTACAATTTCTTTTTCGCAAAGCATATGTTGGCTATATTCAACAGGGATAATATTTCTGTGTTCCAAGACAAGAGAGGTTTCTGTGGTAAAGCAAAGTCTATGAATAGAAGTCAGTGTCTGGACACATGTTAAAATTGGTTCTTGGTGAGACACTTTGAAATAATGGACCGCAGCATCTTTTGTTATGTCCTATAAAACAATGCAGATCCGATTTAAAGCCCATGGGAACCTTTCCACTTCCTGCGAGAGGCTTTGGTTGCAGCGTGTGCCCATTTATAACTTACCACTTTGTTGCTGCTGCTACAGTGCATGACAATTGCTTTGCTTACTTTCTGTACAGTATTCACATACTGCATCTTTTCGTCATTCTTGAAGGACCTGGGGAATAAGCAAGAATGGGGAATGGTAATAGCAAGGAAAAGACCCGGTAAGACACAAGGGGGGTCTCTGTGTCTTACTAGGAGCCGAGCAAGGCGCCGCGCGGCCACCAGGTGGCAGTCGGTGGCAACGAAACGCCCAGCAGGCGGAGCGGCGCCCACAAGCAGGGGCTGGAGGAGAGCGAACATCTGCAGCTGAGCGGTGGCTCCTCCAAGCACAGCTCTCCAAACCCCATCTTTTGGTGAGGTGGTAGGAAAAGACAGCTGTCCTGGGAGGAAGGCGTGTAAACAGCAATGCAAACTAACCCGGCGGCGCAGGGAACGAAAATTGGGTGCTGCTTTTTGTCATTTCACAGTGCAGCCCAAACAAGCTGAAAGGCGGTCATTATTTCAAACAGTTCCAAATTGTTGGGGCATAAACTAGTTGCTGATAGACCTTGAAGAGAATTTCCTTGGATGTATCACCATGTATCCTTAAAACTTGTTCTCTCATAGTATTCTCCATATGACTTGTCATTATTTAAATGGACCATGTGACTGCTTCGCTCTAAACACATATTGAAACATTCCTTTCTTAGACAAGTTGACATTCTGTCTTATTCCATACACTTGGCTTTTTGCCCAGAATTTAAAGCACTTCGTAAAAAGTCATTATTCATGGCTTCTCAGCTGTAAGCTGTTTTTTTACAAACGTCCCACGGTGGCAGGAGGGATGATCCCATCTGCTCCCACATCTCTCTCCTGGCAGGCTTTGTGGCTGGCTGACCACAGCGCTGCGTGGAAGGGAGGGAGGAAGAGTCTGGCAGTGCCTGGGAGGGCTCTTTCATCACCAGGAGCACATCAACTTCTTTGCTAGGCCATGGTCTGACTCTTGAGTGGTATCACCTGCTCCACTAGGCTGGGCTGTGCACTGTACAAGACATAGCCTTCCCCATGGCTCGTGTAATGCTAGCAGTGCTTTAACCCACAGTGTAGGAGCTCCTATCCCATTAAAGAGAACATTACGTTCACTCTTGTTTCTGCACCACTGACGGGACTAGTGTTAAACCACGCTGCCTTAAGTTTGTTTTCAGCAGCGTTCCTGCGTTCAGTGGGCAGACTGCAAGAACAGAGTAAACAAATGGTTGAATTGCAAGAGAGAAAAGTTTCAACATCGCTTTCGAAGTGGCAGCATAGAGTTTGCCTCTGCTTGGTGATATTCCTCCAGAGAAGTAGCTTCCTTCTTCAGATCTGGTGTTTTGTTTACGCAGCAAAAGGGAAAAGCTTCATAGGAAGGGACAAACAGAACTTTTGTGGCTAAAAGAACCAGAGGTGGCACCTGCTATTCCCCTGCCCCGTTTAGACTCCTGATTCTTTGGCAGAGGTAGGTAGCCAGGCTTGAACTTGCTTCCTTTTCTCCTAGAGCTGCTGTTTGCAGAGACAGCTGCCACGTCTGTGTGCAGCTAACAGCCCTGGCAGTGACCTGAGAGAGATGCTTAAATAATTTGATTTCCTTCCCGTGAGCACATGCCATTTTCTTTGCATTACTTACAAGAACAGGAACACTGCTCTCCTGACTTATCACCTGCAGCAGCCAGCCAGGCAGATGACAGAGAATGTAACTCGCACTTCAGTGAGAGCAGCGGGCTGGGGCTGACCTGGAACAGGCTACCTCACCACAGCTGTGCCGTGGGACCATCTGCTAAACTGCTCCAACAGGAAAAAAAAACTTTTTACCCCCCTGGAAAGACTCGTTTCCTGCTACAATTCAGCACAAGGGACCTCCTCTAATGAACTCATCTTACCTTTGCTTCCATAGCTTTTTCTAGCCTGCAGTCCCTACTTCCCTTCAAGCAAGCACAGGAGACAGACCAGGCATACAGAGGCATGGGGAGAATTTGCACAGCAGTGAGGTGTCCTTGCTGTACTTCCAGGCTATTCTGGAAAAAAAAAAGGACCCTTAGAAAGAGCAAGCTTACCTTGTAACACTCAAGAATGACTTGGAATGGGGTAGCTTGCAACACTCAACACTTTCCATTAATCAGCAACAGCCAGAGCTAACTCGTGCCCCCAGGACACACCACCACCCTCAGGCCTGCGGCAGGAAAGCCTGGGTTCGGCGCAGAAACCAACAGCCCACATGTGTGTGCACAGCTCTCGCAGCACGACTCCTTCATCCTTCAGCCCAGGGGAGCCTCTCTCTGGGCAAACGCACGGTGCTGCTTCCCCTGAGACTTCACCTCTCTCCAGGTATTTAAGCAAGCCATTAGCAAAGTCACTTTATGTACGCGCAAGGCCCTCTGAATTCATCCTAGTCATCAGTGTCTGCTGACGGCTGAACACAGAACTTGAGGTGAGTGTTGTGTACTAACACCATTAGAATAAATCTAAATTTGTTCGTACAGATTTAACACGCGCTTAGTGTCAAAACACCTTGGATTTTATTTTCATATCCTTTTTGAATCAGGTTAAGCTGTAAACAATTTCTTGTTCAATCAAATACTGCCAGCTAGAATTACTTCCATTCATGCATCGCTGAAAACAAAAAGGGTATTTTGCCTTAAGTATAGATTTTTTTTTAAACAATGTCACTTTATACAGAAACCAATAGCTAGATTTGATGCACCCTGATTAGTTATGTAAACAGATAACCAAAAAAAACCTCATCAACAGAACTAATAAGTTGGTTCCTTCATAGAATGGAAATTTAAATCTCTCCTGATTTGAGGTTAACTTAGCCAGGAGTATAGAGTGTGGCACATAAATCCATCTAGGAGGTGTACAAATTGCACTGTATCTGAATTAACAAAGTTATGCATAATGAAATGCACAGTTTAAATTCATGCTAGAAAGCATTTTTCAATATGAAGTGGCAGCCAACTGGCAACCATAACAGTTAGGTTCTGCACCATCATTTATGGCATTATAGGTAACTATTACATATAGCATACTTTAAACCCCTGAAGGATTGTGTTACATGAAACATTCTCCAGGCAGTCATTTGGTTTGAAACATTGGGAGAAAGACTAAAGAGCTTGCCATCTTATACCGATTATGGTACCTTTAAGTTTTATGAAGTAGATCAGATATGATGTGTATTTCACAGTAACAAAGTTGCTTAATGCCTTTTCTCCAACAGTAGGATTGTGTTAGATGTTTCTGCCCTCAGGTTATCATTGTCCTGGTGGTTTTCCCTTTTCTTATTTTAGGTAACTACATTGAGCACTTTTTTCCTGGTTTTTAACTATTCATCAGTCCTTTCAGTATATCTTCAGAGAGTTCCAGCAGAGGGAGTTCAGGGGATGGGATGTCCAGGGGGGGAAGGTTGGGTATTGGAATGTCCTTTGCCTTCCCCGCAGTTGTTGCAAACTTTTGCCAAGTTGCAGCTGAAGAAGTACTTTCCGAGTGTTGCTGCAGGCTCCACAACTCTGACTTCTCTACAAAGTCAGCATCGACATCCAACTCCTTCTCTACTGGAGATTTTTGGAGTCTAGCTCTTTCTGCTTTTAGCTGCTTATTCTCTCTCCTTAATCTCTCGTTTTCAGCTGCAAGAAATTCTACATGCCGTTTCAAATCTGCAATTTTGGTTGCCTGCTCTTCTATTATTGTTTTGTCGTCTTTAGGAGCTTTGCTGCCAATGCACGCTTCCACTGGCTCCTTTTTTTTCTGAAGCAGAAATAATAGCGTATCCGGGTCCCTGTCAAAGACACCCTGAATGTCGTGTAGATGTTTCTCTGTGGAAGGGCTGTATTTCTGAGTAACAGGAACCAAGACATTCTGATCATCAGATTCTTCAGCAGGTGGCTTAAAAGAAGTCTGAAGGTGTGCAGCTGCTTCTCTGTCAGCGTTCTGCTGGGCTTTCAGCTTTTCCTCTCTCTTTGCCCTTTTCCACCTCTCCTGGATGAGCAGTAACTGTTTCATGTGACTATCCCTTTGTAATTCCAGTGATAGCTGAGCCTGAGTAAAAACAAGATTAAACAATTTAATTGGTGATCCTTAATCCACCTGAATATTCATGCAAGTAAAGTTACGTGCCTGTAAATATTTACATAAACAGCATCATAGCATGCCCCAGGGAGAGAAGGAGCCTTTGTTATTCAGACAGTAAATCCAACCAGAAGTGCTTTCTGCTTGTGCAATGCAAGAGATTTGGATATATCACCCAAATTTAATACATCTGCTGATATTGTTCAGGAGTTAACATTTAGTCTTTTTTGTGTGTGTAAATCACTAGCCAGACAGTGATAGTACCCCTGAGCAGACGCACAAGAAGTTTAACTGATCTGTAACCAACATTAAGAAAGAACAGATTCATTTGGCACACTGTAGATGAAATACTCGGCTCCTGTGTCTCAGCAAAATGGCCTAACTGCTTCAGAGCAAAAGTTACCCATGAAATTAGTTTTATCACCTACTTGAAGGCACCTTACAGGCTAGAAACCATTGCCAGGGAACCCCTGGATGGGTTAGTAGCTCTCCCATCCCTGCTCCACGTAAATTTGCAAAAACTCTCAAGGCAGACTAGCATCTCTGCACTTCCAAACCTCCCGGTGTAGATGCTGTGGATCTCAGAAAACAATGTGGAGTACATGAGGGATACAAACAGTGAGGGCACAACAGATACACAACAGAGTTCTGGTGTCCACTACGCTTGGGTCTCACCTGCTCTGACTGGGTCAGCTTCATAGCTTCTGTAAGGTATGCTGCAGAAGAGAAAATTGATAAATGTGTTAGGCAAGGTTATAAGACTTGAATGTTTCCTTAAAAGTTAAAAAAAAAAAGCTTCAGGCTGTTCATATTCTGAATTCCCACATAAAAGAAGTAGTCAAAATGCAAAGTATTTACCAAACTACAGAGGCTGGAAACACCTGCTGTTTCTCAAAAATCAGAAAAAAAATGACTGTAAGATCATGTAGTCTATGCTACACCCTTGCCATGGCATCCTGCTGGCTGAGACTGCTAACCATTTGTTTTTCAGAGCAGGTCGGGAGCTTAGTGTCATGGCAGCCATTTCCAGAAAGTTGCAGAACAACAACTTTTCCCACGAAGGGGAGAAACACAGATAAGGACTGGACTCTTAATATACATGCATTTTAAAACAAAATGTGGTAAGTAAAATCCTCTCTCTCATGATGCACCTGTGTTATTAAGTCATGTTTTAATTATATTCTTGGTTAGGAGGTACAGTCTGTAGTTCTCCATTTTTTTCATTAACTTCCCCTTCAGACCAAAAAATGTGCTGGCTTAGAGGCAGAGCAGCACTTTGGACTTTGACCGTATCTTGCTAGTGCTGAAAATGACAAGCTATAAGAAATTCTTAACCAAATTCAGGTTGTAAGATAATGACACAGAATCGTCAACTGAAGAAAAACAAGAAACATTCAATACCTTATTTGGTTTTGCTTTGGTGTAGGAAATGAAGGAAACCAAAAAGAAAAGTCTGTATATCAGGATATGTGCTATCCCTCATTGCTCTTCCTACTCATAAATACCAATTTTCAGTTTCTCATTCTATGGGGTTTTCTGGTATTTATGAACGGGAAGCAAGAATGCCTGGTATCTAGGCTACGATCTTCAGAGTAGCCACTTATTTTTTCTACACACAAGCCCTGTCACTGGAAATGTCCTACTTATTGCACCAATTAAGAGTTCCTCTTTCTTCTTCTGCCAAGCAGTTGCCACACCGTCAGCCAGCTGAGGGACTCCACCACAAATAATTACGCATGACTAGTTAAATGAACAGGTAGCTGCACAAAGTCTCGCTTCGGAGAGGCTGTCAGTCACCGCATCAAGGCCTGGGATGTGCTCTGCTGTCCTGCTTTGCTTCTAGGGAAGCCGAGCTCATTACTTGCTATTAGCTGTCTTGACTTACACATTAGGAAGGGGAAGTAAATAAACTTCTGTCATAGAAAGCTCACGTATTTGCTTTATCAATAGAAAGCACATTACTTCAGCCATGAAAGAAGCGAAGAAAAAAAGGAAGTGTAAGGCAAAACCAGCTTACAGTAGGTCCCCAACTGCACTTTGTACACGACACAAGGTGTTGGCTTCAACTTGAATCAAGAACTGCCTTAGCAGTGATAACCACCCCCGGCAAAATCAACTTTGGAAATGTCTGATTTCAGCTGCTCGTATCTGAGAAAATGTTTCTACAAAGATTGTTGATCTGGACTGAAAAACAAATTCACATGCGAAGAATAAAAAGAATATTTTGCAAGTAACGAGATGCTCCCATGAAACATGCAAATCCAGAAACTGATTTTAAAAACTGGAATGTGAGAAATTTCTACTCACCAGCAGCTTTTTTGTGACAAGAAATTGCTTCTTCATATTTCCCTGCTGCCAACAAGCGGTCTGCTTTTCTGCTCTGCTGGTGAGCCTTAAAATTAAAAAGAGCGTTGCATCAGTGAGGGTTAACCAACAAATAGATCAGTTTTTAAAGTAATTGGTATATCTAGAAGTCTTAAACTGATTCCAGTTCTCAGGCCTTTATGCTCAGATCTCCCAGTCCCTTCTGAAATGTATAATTTGGTTTCTTTTTTTAATACTGCCTTACAAGGATCTGTACTGTACAGGTAGGAGCTGAAGTTCGTTAACGCAGCAAAGATGGTGTGTACACAGTAAAAGCCTTTGGAAGCTCTCCTCCAAAAGTACATCCTCTCCTTCATAGGCAGCCGTTCACTGTAGCTGTGTAAAAAGACCAATAGGCCACAGAAACTACAAAGAGCTGAAAGTGTTTAGGACCAATTTAGGCAGCAGAATGCAAGATGTTTGAACTACAGAGCTGAAAATGAGATGTTACAGCTTATCCCTGTTCTGCCATTTTCTGCTGCCCCATCCCCAGCAAGCTTTGCTTCTCAGTCGAAGGAAGTGCAAAAGACCTTGGTTGTTTGCAGCTTACATCAGTTCATGGAAGCAGTACAGCCATAGCTGAAGGTATCAAAGTCACGTCCTTGCTGTACAACAGTTAATTCTCTACCAGCATTTGTAAGCTACTAATGCAAACCACCAGGGTAGCCTAGTGTTGCTGAAAGCAAGCAATTGGCGCAAGTATTTGCATATGCTTAGTGAGAAAGAATATTGCATAATGAGCACTGCAGCATTCATGAAAGCGAATCCTTTTGTCGTTACTCTAAGATAGGAACTTTGTGGCCCTTTCTCCAGGAGAAGCTTTGTGGTATGAATGGCTACAAGCACCCAGCCGGCACAGCTGTCAGTAACGCGCAGGATGCACGGCTGCTTCACTCCATGCTGAGTGTGAAGAAAATAGATGTTAAGTACCAGGCACCAGCTCTGTGAAACAACACGAGACAGTTAAGAAACCAAAGTGTTTGTCTGATTCTACATTTTTTAAGACTGTAGTCTCTCAAGACAGCCTTTACCAAATCCATACTGAGGAAACTTAAAGGGGCAACGGAACTGAAGGCCTGCAGACCGCCTCTCTAATTCCATCTCTGCCCCGTAGAGATTCTCTATTCCCTCTTTTCACCCAAACAAAGGCATAAAACACATCAGGCTTTAGACATATGGAGCATGTAAGTCACAGACTCCCTTGAAGCATATTCCAGGAGCAATATAAAAATGACAGCATTTGTCCGTATCCCAAGAAGTGAGAACAACTGGTTCCTAACAGGAATTACACTTTTCTCTGCTCCTGCAATTTTGGTAGAAACATCAAAGGTAAAATAATCCAAACAAGACAGTGACATGATTGTATCAAGTCTAACATGATCCTTGCACTAATATCCATTTTAAAAAGAAAAGTTTCAAAATGCAGATCAATTTCTTTGTCACTTTTGTCCTCCAAATTGACTTAACACCTAAATTGTTACAGTAAGTTCAATTTTCTACCAGAATTTTAGCAGCTCTGACACCACAGAAGAGAATGACTTCTGCAGAAAACACTCTTTTGGGAAACAACTGTTCTTAAGCAATCCCTAGCAGCTATATCACTGCATTTAGACATTCAGCTTTTCTAAAACTGATTTTCTATGCTAATATGGTGAGTATTTAAAAAAAACAAACACACAAACAAACACCAAAAACCCCCTTGATTCTCCACAACAAATACTTCAGTCGCATTCCTCTTCCTCATCTTCATTCAATCCTCATAGCACTGCCAGCACTCATTTCTTCTGCCCCGAGGTTAAATAATCTCAGCAGATGAAGTGTTTTTCTATTGGAAAATCATCTATTTTATGGTCGTTTTCTATGGACTCCTACAAATGACATATGCCAGAAAGAGAAGCTTATTTCCCCTGGGTAAGAACAAATGAGTAACAGCTCATATAGAGCCAACTCCTCGGTTACTCATGGCAGGTCATTCAGTTACAAATTAGCTATGTCATGCACATAAAAACACCTGAGCTAGCTCCTTGCAAAACATTTTTTTTTCAATAAATTGTTATTGGTACAGCTTCTTCTGCAAACTGCACAGGTGGGTCTAAAAGAACTGGCAAAAGGAAACAGCTAGAGACAAAAGACTGAAGAAAGCAAGCCAAAAAGCCAAGGGACTGGTTCTATTTGTTAGTTTCCACATACAAAAACGGATTGTTTTCAAAGGTTATTTTCATATGTTTTAAACAATTGGGGCACGGTCATATTCAAATCACTTAAGCACATGCAGATCATTTGAGGACAGTGAGTTGTTATTTGGTGTGGCAATTAAATTATTTTCATTTTCAATTAGCTCCCAGTGAAGTTCAAGGGAGTCTGAAGAAACTGGGCTAGACCATGAATAAACAATTTAGAAAAAACAAAAAACAAAAAAAACAAAAAAAAAAAAACAACAACAAAAAACACAGATCAGAGATGCTAGCAAAAAGAAATGAGGATTCTTTGACTGCAAGGTCAAAATACTTTTCTTGCTGTTACATCAAAATATCTAGATGTCAGGACATCTCGTCCTGCTGCAGAGCACCAGCTTTCCCTGGCAGGAACAGGATCCAAGGAAAACCAGTGAGAAAGCTAGGTGTTCTCAGCTAGTCATGGGGGAAAGAAATCCCTCATTTTGGATGTTTTCCTGCCAGCTTGACAAGGAAAAATTTGTTAGTTATTCCACCTTGCGAATGCTTGTTCCAGTTAGTTGTCTGTGCAAGGACCAAGGAATTTCTCCCATTTTCATGGCAGAACATTCAAAAGCAGCAGTCTGAAGAAAGTTGTGGTGCTGTTTCCTAGCAGCAAGTGATGAATCCGCAACAGAAGCACTTGCTTAATATGCCACATATCATGGGTAAGCTTCTACATCTTGTCTAGTCTGCTGGTTTATTCTTAGCACTCGGTTCCACTCAGACACAGCATCCAACCATTGTTAGCAAAGCTATTTTGAACTCAGTGGTCTGTATCCCGTTATAAAACTGGCAATGGAAGAATGGGCCCTGTATCATACAGTGAGAAAAACGGCTCTCGAGTCTCTCCCCGGTCTGATGTCATGCTAAAGGAAGGTGTTTACACCAAAGATACTGAAGCTGCTCTGCTGGTCCCTAACAGATTCAACAGGACTGCTTTGATGTTGGTACTGCTGCTGTGATGACTGCAGAAACAGCTGCTGCACAACCGCAGTGGGTTCACGTATCTGATTTCTCCTTCCTCTCCCAGTTGCAGCGTTGGAAATATACATAGGATGTGGTGTAAGAATAATTATAATTTCTTAACAAGCTATGGATTTGGAGGGGGGAAGCAGTTCGGCAACTACTTCCAGATGTCCCTCCCCATCCAGACGAGCAGGAATTCCCAGTAGGCAAATGGACAGGTGTAACAACTTGACTCTCCTAAGAGGAAACAGGTGTGAATGACAGATGACCAAGCTAAAAAGCTTCCTCGAGTTACTCAAAGTATTTGGTTCTGAAGGGATCGGTGTGAGCCTTACTGAGTCACTGCAAGCCCCCAGATGAACTGCAGGAGCAGGTAAGGCAGGCAGCTTTCCTTACTTCCCGGCTGTGGGTGAGATGCTGAGGGATGTTTGTAAGTCGGTACTGATGTTCCCGAGCAGTGCTCCCCTTTGACTCTCCATCCAGCTAACCCAAACTACTGCCTAGGTAACCTCTGAGCAACAGAATCAAAGAATAATCGAATCCCCCTCTAAAGCAGCAGTGTAGGTATTTCTTTGCTTAAAGCTTTCCTTAGCATCCCTAAAATTAATACTTCTTTCCAATCCAAACTAGACAATGGTGCACCTGCAGGCCATCTGAAACATAGTCACGAGGCCTGCTTGCCAGATTGGGTACTACTCTCAAACTTCAAAAAGACACAAACACAGTAACTCTTTCTAGGGAAGATGAACCACTAGGACTTAAAGGATTACCACCAAAGGATCCTAGCTTAGGCTGAGGGTACAGAAGGAGGCTGTTTTCCGGTGTGATTCCACTCGATTGCTAGCTCTTACAGCGCTGAGAGTAACAGTACAAAAGCATGGTCTGTCCTGCAGTACTTCTAAAGGGTAGAGATAGTGCTACTCACTTTCAAACAGGGAAGTCCACCACCCTCTCCTCAGAGCAGTAATTCGCAACAGTCCTCATGTAGTTGAAATAGTATTGTATGTGTTTTGTTGCCCTTTCTTCTCAGAAGGGGAGCTGTTCTGCACTGGACAAAGTCTTGCATAAACTGTTAACCTTGCAGCCTTCTCCCTTAATTTTAAGGGGCTCTTTAGCAACTGACATATTGTAATATGATTATGAATTGCAGGTTACAGTGGTTTACTTCATACAAAGTTACACAGGCAGGAAAACCCAGCTACAGAAGTAAAGGGGCGTGAGCAAATGGGACTGCAAAGAAAGTTATGTGCAATATAACAGTCTGTAAATGCTTCGAGTTGCAACCAAAGTTTGCCACTAATACCATCTATTCTATGCTATGAACTGGATACTAGTCATCTTTGCCAGAAAGGATCAATACCTATGCTCGCTTAATGCTGAAAGCAACAACAAAGGTATTTTTCTGAGAGATGAGGGATCTGTCCAGTGGTTTGTTTCCTTACGGATACAGGGCTGTCTTTCTAAGAATGTATTTAGGGGAAAGGAAGGATCAGAAAATGCACCTTGTTACTGCTTCAGGATTGTACCAGCATGCTGAGTATCTTCCGTGTGGAACTGCACAGCAGCAGGTCATGAAGGCTGGGATGAGGTGGTGCCTCATCGCTTCCTCCACGCACACACAAGTGTCTTTCAAACCCATTTTCACCTGGAACCAGCGAACTTGGAAATGTTTATCATGACTCTTCTATTTTATTTATTTTTTTAAGTAGATGGCTATAGTTTCTTCTTAGACAGTCAGGTCAAGTTTTACACTAGTGTTCTCTCTTTATTCCATTCCACTCCTCGATACACACACACACAAACAAGTCAGAAAATGCTTGTATTTCCAGGCAGTTACACTAAAAGCAAAAATAACTTGAAAAATCTTGTCCTATAACTTATGCTAAACAATGGGAACAGATTTGCCACTAAACCTAAAGAAAGGGCAACATGTAGCTTTATCAACAGAAGCAAACCCTCTTAAAAATACTCCTCGTATGCTTTGGAGAAAGACAGAGTTGACTAAAGGAGAAACAAACAATGGCACAGCCCATTGTGGCTGCTCAACCAATACCACTAGCCGCATGCTAGCTCAATTTTGTATTTTAAAGCCTGTATTTAGCAAGGTTGACAGAACGGTGACTCAACTGTAAATTACCAGTTAGTGTGACTATAGAGCAAAATAAGTATGTGAAACTCATGAGAATGTACCCTCAACATTAAGAGGCTCCTCAGTCACTTTTTATTAAACTGTAAAGATGTTGGAGTTCAACTCCATTGTAAGCAGTAGTATTAGAGTTTAAATATATGGGCAGACACACAGCCAACTTTTTGTCATTTCGCCAACCAGCGTTAATTCACTGAATAGCCCTAATTGACTGTGTGTGTGTTTCCAACCTATCCCAAATCTAAGCTATAATAGATTGGTCTGAGTTCCTCACTGTGTAAATGCAGTTAAAAGATCCGGCACGAAACCACCTTGCACACAGTGCTCAGGCTAGGTGGTGCCTCCAAACCCCATGCAGGCACAGCTGCACTTCTTTCCCTGATCGCCTGCACCTTCAGTAAGCTGTGGTACCCTTTTCCTTAATACATGCTCAGGTCAACCTCATTCTCTTCCTCTTGGTCCGTTTAATATGATAAAAGCACTATATGCTTCAAGTTGGTTTTCAAAGCTGTTTCACATCCTTACAGCTCCCAGCTGCTCTAGTAATGCTTTTCCCCTCCGGATAGTGCTGCAGCAGGTATATGCAGGTCTTGGTAACTGGAGGGTATAAGCTAAAGGAGAACGGTCCCACTGCCCTGGCAATAAAAGCAATCTGGGTTCCTGTTTGCACACTTACAGCCCTAAACTACACGGTTCAGATGACGCAGCAACTGAGCTACCCTCACCAGGGACAACTGAACCAGCACCACAAGTGTTTAATGGTGAACAGGCCATCTGTGGGCAACAGCTTCCAAGAGGTGGGGCAGAAAGGCTTCAGCGAGTGCTTCAGCCTGCTGCTTCATTTTGGCCTTTCAGACTTGTGTTAAGCACGCTTACTCGGAGCTGAACCGTGTGGCTCAGTGATCCACATGTACCCTGCCTGTGATGCCAGCGTGACACAGCAGAAAGGAACTGCTGGTAGCTACCCAAACAGCACGGAGAGCAGGGAGGAAATGATGCTTCCTTCTGTCAGCCACCTGTAGCTTAGTCAGTTACGTTCCTGGCTGGGAGCTCCTGCAAGGTGTTAGACCTGCTACGTGGAATAGGCTCGTGTTGTGCCTGAGGAGGAATGACATGAACACGGTGTTGAATGACCTGAATACCACGTTGCTGGGCCTTTCCAAGGAGGCCAGTAGTGAGCAGGGTGTGCAGCTGAGCATCCCCGGCATCGCCTCAGTACCACCACTCACTTTTCTCAGATGTGCTGCTGCCTCTGTGGTTCACACCTTACACTGCCTTCACTGAAAAGATACCCACATATGTATCATGTATAAAGGGAAAGCCAAGACAGTGCTGCTATTACCATGGTAAAAACAGACTTCGCTAGGCATGTCTATATGAGACTCTTCCACTTTCACTACCTAAAAGCTTGTTTCCTCTAGTCTGAGTTCAGAATTGAGTGTATCTGCCTTTCTGTCTTTCGTTTCTCATAGAAAGAGCAAGCATAGCAGCTTTCA
This sequence comes from Aythya fuligula, assembly GCF_009819795.1. Taxonomy (NCBI): domain Eukaryota; kingdom Metazoa; phylum Chordata; class Aves; order Anseriformes; family Anatidae; genus Aythya; species Aythya fuligula. Next base: position 2,904,804 of record NC_045565.1, on the reverse strand, counting down.
GGTTATGCTTTATTAAAAAAATAAAAACAGGATTCAGTGCGTGCTTCTATAGATGAACATGACTTTTCTTTTGTTTCCCCCCACCCAAAATAAGAGGTACAGGGTGGCATTAAATCTCAAACACGTTGGTCCACATGGTGTCAGTCCTGTGGTCTCTGGTAAACTTTCACAGATGCCTTCTTTCGCCCTTCCCCCTCCCCACTCTTCCATATTGCATATTCTGCCTGCTATTTTCCCCTCACCTAGATGTGGTATTCACCTCAGTTACAAACCATTTGTTAATGTAGGCCACTGACTGGCAGTATATACATTGTTGTATGATTTTCACTCCGGCCACTAGTCTGTGCTTTCTAGTTTTCAGCAAAACTGCTTTTCAAGTTACCCTTATATTTCAAAAAACTTACAGAAATTAGCATTCACCAGATCTAGAACTTTATCTTACTATATGCCATAAGAAATGCTATGATCTTGTAGGAGAAATACAAGGTAGATAGATGCGGAATGGCTCCTTAGCATGTGTCCTACAGGAAAGCTGAATACCTACACAGTGGTATTAAACTGAAGTCCACAGAGTTACGAGGTTCTGGGTGCTGGGCTCCATTCAATAAACAAGTTTCCTGTTTAACTACTTGGGGCTGATAATATTTGCCTCATATTTTTACTGTGGTATTTCCAAGCTTCTGGTGGTCACCCGTGTGCTGCTATGCTTCTGAAGTATGGAAAATTCTTCAAAGGTGTCAGGCAGAAAACTGTTTTTTCTGTAACAGTTTTTAGATTTGTTACGGAATGCTGACGTGTCTTAATTTACAGCACTGAAAACCAGTGTTCAGCTGGACTAGATAACCACTACACGGTTGCCTGCAGGTGCAGGGACTGCACTTAGCCTGTAGCAGTGTGAAGTTCCCTGGTGTAACCTAAATACTGTACTCACAGGACTGAGGAACCGGCTTCCCTGTTAGGAAAAGGATCAGGGCTTTAACCCATTCTTTTGCAGTTAGATGGCATTTGTCTGCAAAGCATACAGCACCCTGTGCAGGTAGGAGGAGGGCAAGAGTAGGAAAGAAGGAAGGAAGAGGGCAAGAAGAAGTGCCTAAATAAATGATCGGGTATCAAAGTTCCCCAAAACACTTTCCTAAGGTGCTAATAACTGGGATCACAACAGACTTGGGAAGAGTTGTCTCAAATTATTCCTAAATGAAGTATCGCTGGATACAATGGATACCTTGAGGACAGCTCAGTGGAAAATCAAATTGGCGGTTAGTACTGTAGCACAAGCCCTGGAAAGGTTAAGAGAATGAAAGGTGGGGTTAGACTGCATAATTATCTGTTAAACAACAGCAAACCACAAAAATAAGTTTAAAAAAAAGTCTATGAACTGAAGTCCAAACTCTAAGATGGGTACATTTCTCACCAAAGTCATTAGACTTGAGGGTCATCTATCAAAAACTCAGTTAAATAAAACAAACATTAAGTTGTAGATACTAAGAAAAACCCTGGAAAGCAAATCAGTATTTGTCAAGTGCCACCTACAGAAGGAAATCAGCAAATTATGGAAACCAAAATTTAATTAAACTTAAGAAAAAGAAACATCTTGAGGCTTTAATTAAGGCCAGATACTTAATCCAAATTTCTTTAGATTTCTGTTCTCTGAAATATAGATAACGTAACTCAAGTCAGCAGAATGTGTGAGGTATGGCATGCCACCTGTAATTAGGAAAGCTAAGCAAATAGTGAAATACGTAACTGAAAGCCACTAACGTAAGTGATTAAGTGCAGTGGGTGTGCTACATGTTGACAGAAATGGAGACATTAGGACACTGCGAAACTACTAGGGATTTCTTGTCAATTCAGATCCCCAGGAAAATCAGGACAGTACCCCTGCTCCCAAGTATCCAAAACTAGATGTGAGCTTCAAAGGACAAAGTGAGTGGAATACAAGAATTATAGCAAGTTCTAATCAAAATTTTTAACTCTAGAGAAAGCCATTTCACTAAAATTAGCAACCACCAATGCACTGAAAGAAGGAAAATATCTTGTACTTAAGACAAGAGTCATTGTTACCAGATAAATAAGCCTAACTGTTAGTGTACATGAGACCAATTAATAGCTTAGGATTTTTTTCCTCCCTCCTGTCCAAGTGGTTTGGCATCTCTGGAAAAAGTTATGCTTTTCTGGTCCACGTGAACTAGAAGAGATTTTGAGGAGAAGCAAGGAAGTACATGACATTGAACATTATCAGGAACTTAAATGAATATTCTTACACTGGAGAATTGGCACCTCCCCTGAATGTTGTTACAAATATGAAATTCATCTGCAGAGAGGGACGGTGAATAGAAGAGCTTGGGGGAAAAATAAGTTAGTTGATACAGCCTGAAGACAGCGAGTTTTTCCACATAAGATCCATGACTGCATTCTGCAGCAGTTTCAGGAAAAGTTTGAGTGTTTCGGGACACTTCTTAAAACGGAGCAGGGACATACGTGCTGCCAACTTGGTCACTTTCTGTGCAGGACTATATAAAGCAACCTTTTCCTGTATCGTCCGTTATGTCAAAGTGCCTTGATCTTATTTTTAGCCTGGTGCTAGACAGGTGTGGTAATGGCACTCTACTGTTGTGGTCAAAGGATCATCTTTTCGGGCAGAGGCCAAGCTTTAGTCACGCACTTGTCACTCATACTCCCTAGTGCGTGGTCCCAGTAAAAAAAAAAAAACAAAAACAAAACAAAAACAAAAAACAACACAAACCTGTTAATGGGTGATATATACACAAAGCTGATGCTTACAGCCACTTACCAGCGAATAGCAGGCACCAGGCTGGCTGAAATACCTGGCTGGCTCGCTGTGGGGGCAGGTGAGGGGCAGCTCTGCCCAGCCCAGCGCCTCAGAGCCGCCCGCCGCGGGCCCGCGTCCCCCGCCCGGCCTCCCTCAGCCTCAGCCCCGGCCCCGGCGCCGCTCGCCGCTCACTCACCAGGTTGAGCGGCCCCTCCATCACTTCCATGGACGGCGGGGGCTGCGGGCACATGGGCGCGGAGGCGGCCTGCTCGCCGCTCCCGGTGCCCCCGGCCCGGCCCGGCCCTGCCCGGCCCGGCCGCCGGCGCCGCTCCGCCCCCGGCCCCGCTCCGCCCGTCAGCGGCATCTCGCGACAGCGCGAGAGGCGGGAGGGGCCTCGCAACGGCCGCCCCAACCGCCACAACGGCCGCCCCAACGGCCGCCCCCGCCGTGAGGGGAGCTGTCAAGCACCACAAGGGTCATGTGGGGGGGAAAAAAATAAAAAGGGGACTAAAAATAAAAGGTAGAGGGGGGAGAGTGAGGCACCGAGGAAACAAGAGGTGAAAAAAAAGCGAATTAGCAGCAGGTAGAAGAAGTGCGTTGCTCCCTTCACCGAAAGGGTTGTGAGGCACTGGAACGGGCTGCCCAGGGAAGTGGTGGAGTCACCATCCCTGGAGGTCTTCAAAAGACGTTTAGATGTAGAGCTTAGGGATATGGTTTAGTGGGGACTGCTAGCGTTAGGTCAGAGGTTGGACTCGATGATCTTGAGGTCTCTTCCAACCTAGAAATTCTGTGTGATTCTTTGTGGGTGGGATCCGCAGACGTGGCTGGCATCTGTGGTCCCTGAGGGAGCTGCGTGGCCGCTGGGCTGGAGCTCGGAGCCGTGCCCCACACCATGGGGACTGGTGCTGCAGCACGGCGATGCCTGCAGGGAGCGTCCCCTACACGTATGTGGTTAGACTAGACGGGCTCTTCAGGAAGATACTGGGCTAGTTCCTGCTCTCATTTGCAAGAATTCATCCATCACTTGGTTTAATTATATATCACCAAGCCAGATCCTCTGTAGTTCAGAGTGGTTTTGACCTGGAGCCCTGTTCCTGAGTAGCAGATCGGTGGAGTAGGCCGGTAGCAGTCATCAAAGAGGTAGGGCAGCAGGAGAAAAAAGGCTACATGGTGCTTCACTGGTGGCGTTTGGACACACAAGATAATGCAGCTTAATTGTTTTTCTTGTACCAAATGCTCATGGTTCCCTTCTTCCTGTTAGCTCATGTCCACACGCAGACATGCACGCACATGTACGCTCAGGAAGAGGTAACATTTATCCATAGGAGTACAAATCCCATCTTGACCATCCCATTTGTTTGCTGTTCCTCTTTGTAACGACAAGCCCTTCCCTATCCATACTCCCATGCCGCCTTGCCTTTTTCTCTCTCTTGCCATTAGTGCTACAATAAGAAAAAGTCTGCCAAAGGTCTTTACATTTGAGCACGTGACTTGGTTGTTCGATTGTTAATGAAGTTGCACTCAGTTAATGTGTCACAGTCTACTGATTTTCTTATGTCTGCATGTGAGATCTACACACTTAGCTGGTTGATCGTCCTTTTCCATGCTGCATTAATCCAGCAGCAGATTTTGATGATCTTGCTAAATACTATGTAGGATGAGATTTTATATACACTGGCAGTTAAATTGCATACTGTCAAGCTGTTAGTTCTAGCCACTCTGTGAACTCTTTTTCTCATCTTTGCTGACAGAACAGCAGATTTTTTTTTTGTTGTTGTTGTTAAAATCTATCACTGATCTGTTTGTGTATATTTTTGAATTTTGCGTAAAAAGTTTGACTCATGACAGGTAGCTGCACAGCTGTTTTTTACTGCGTGCTCATCAGTTCTCCATAAATCATACCAATTTGCCAAAATAGATCATTAGGTCAAACACTTTCTTAGAAATAAAACAAACTAGTTCTGAGAAATGTTTTCCATTACTCCTGCTGCTGGCTCAGGAAAGACATTTTGATTTACTGGGTTTTAAGAGACAGTCGATGTCCATTTCAAGGAACATTATCTTTGGTGGAAAAATGGAGTAAAACGCTGAGCCAATTTACCACTTGTGGAATGGGAGCTAAAGTAGTGGGGAAAATTCTGTCAACAGGATAAAGGTTTTAGGAGCCATATTGCTGAGGCAAGCCAGCATGTCACAGCGTGCCTGGTGTTCAGGTAGCCAGCAGTGGTCATTACTGTACTTTCAGTGAAGCAGGCAGTGACTGGAAGCCCCTCAGAGGACCCAGCAAGGCCTCTTCGCAGCTGGGGGCTGTTGGCAGAAGTGTAAATTGGGCATTTTCCTTGACATCTGTGTTTGTTTTTTGGTTTTGTTCTCCTAGATATCTGTTGTGGTTTTAGGTCAAAAAAATGAAGGCAGATAATACAAAGAACCCTGACAAGTTTATTTTTTTAAATCTTATGTTTTAAAAGCTGCTAGTAATATGCAGTTTGCTTCAGAACCATCAATGTTGGTGTTTGCAATGCTGTATTAAATGTAATTAGTTCCTACTGCCTTTTTTTTTTTTTTTTTTCTTTTTCCTGATGAATAGCTAGTACTTTTTGGCTCTGGCAAAATGAAAATATCTTTGTGCTCTCATCCTTTGAGAAGCATCATGTTGCCAGTTCCTGAAGCTACTGTGGAAGGCAAGTAAAGCCTTGACAATCATCTGTCTAATGTTAATTGTAATGGGAAATAGTTCTAATTATTACTAGTTCAAAATCTAAATTTGTATGGAAGTTCTCCTTAGCTCAGAGGATAGTCTTGAAACACTTCATAGATTTTTATCCAAAATTCCAAGATCCTGGACTACCGGATGTTTTATGTGCATTCCAGATTGTCTGTGCTAACCTGCTTTGCACCGGGCTGAAAATGGCTACCACTCTTTGCCAGTATCTACAGAGTCGTTCTGAAAGATATGAAGTTGCCCTCCAGAGAAAACAGAACCACAGTAAGTAGTTTACTCCATTATCTGTAAACTCATCAATGAAAACAGGGTGATTATTTCTTTTCATTACCATCTTTTCTGTGTTTTGCATGTTTTGCTCCTCCCTGGAGGCTGCCTGGGAATATCATGCTGACTGTATAAGTATAAATTAAATGTTTGTCTAAAAGAAGAACTATTAAAATGTGATTCTGGGCAGGATGTGCCTGTCAGCAGGAAGCTTCCTAAAATACCCTGTGTTTTAAGAGTGGAATTTTAGAGTAGGAGGGAAGTGTAGAATTGCTATTTACCTGTCTGATGCTGCTTTTGACACACATGATGAGCCAGCTTCATTTGACTGTCACCTCCTTAGGAGGCAGAATTCCTCAGCCCACACTTTGCTTAGCATTGACTACTTCTTTATTTACTCTTTGTGCCTTTGCATTTTATCTGGACTGTGCATTTTCAGTTAAGCTCCAGTTAAAGACAGGCTGCTCAGTCATGGCATTGTAGGAGGGCCCACAGAGCCTCCCACACAGTGCCTTCCTCAAAGGGAGATGGGGATGTCTCTTTCTTTGAAGAAGCACTTTTGAAACAAAAGGGATTCCCCTATGTCTCTGACAATTTATTTCCCACCACACATGCACAGAGCCATCGGACTGATGGACCTAATTCCATTTGTCAGGTTTCTCAGAACTACCAGATTTCAGGATCACCCCCTCGACGTGGCGTGTCTCTTCAGGTTGCCTCTGGGGAATGCCTCTGAGGGGCTGTGGGCAAGGCACTGCATGAAGGAGGCCTTTGACAACTGTGGCTGAAGGAAACTCTTTCAGAGAGCTGGGAGATGTCTCTTTCAGAGTGAAATTTTGGAGAAGGTGTGAGCTAAATGAAAGCCTTTTTCTGCCACCTTTTCTCCTTCTTCTGTGTCTCTTTGTATTTTGGCTTTTCAAGGTCCTCAGTGACTTTTTCCCTCGTAGTTAAATGCAGTCAGAACCAAACCCCAAAAGAGCGAGCCATTAAAATGGGCAAAAAACTTGCAACTGGAGTGCCCAGACATGAGAAGTTTAATTTTCAGAAGAACTACAGCACAGCTTAGAAATCAGCAACCATAATTTGGCAATTTTCTTAGCCACCAGAGCAACTGAGAGAATTAGACACCTAGTCAGATTTGCCAGGAAGAAAGAACTGGTGAGTTAAAAAACAAGAACACAACCAAGACCATGTCTGAATAAATTTCCAGTCATCTGTACATAGACCATAAATTGAGAAAGATAAGAAAAGAAAAACTAAATTTTCATAATCCTGATTACATGCAGAGGATTGACCCAGATGCATGATTTTAGCTGTATTTATTATATTTAAACACAATGTATGCCTTCACATGTGTTTACTGAAAAGAGGAACCACAACCATTTAAATTAAATGCTTTTTTAAATATTACTGCTTAAAAAAGAAACTACTGAAATCCTGCATGCTAAGAAGTAATGTATATGACTGAGGTGCTCTAGAATTAATTAGGTCTCTTATTTTAGTTTTAGAATCAAGAAGATTTTTTCTCATTGCTTGCAGAATAAAATAGCTAAATCCTCTGCTTAGATCTGAAAGTAGTTTTGCCCACAGCAATCAAACTAATATTTTCTTTATAGCTCTTTCTCTCTGTAAGCTTTCTACTTATTTCATTAGGCTTTAGATCAGGTTCCAAGTAACTAATTATATTTATAGTGTGATTTCTTTGCTCAGTACAACTAATTTAGGTAAAGGAGTTGGTGGGAATGGTAAAAGGCTAAGTAGTGTGCCGTTGCATCACTTTGTCCAGGTGCAAGATACCAAGAAAATTGTGTTTGTATTCATAAACCCTCAGTATTTAGCTGAGCAGAAACTCAGCTATTTTCTGTGTGGTGTGAGAGCATGATGATGAACAGTAACGACTCTTTCCTTTGTCTTGGCGAGGGCTGACAGATAGCAAAAGTAGATACCATATGCCAGTTGTTTGAAAGTGGGGATGAGGATTCAAGCTTGGGGATGTGAGGATGTCCATGTTTTTCACTCGTGCTCCATTGCCCCAAGCTTTATTCCTAACATTTCATAACACATATCCCCTCCTACAGCTTTGCTGTAAAGCCACCACCCTCCCTTTCATCACTTTCCATTCCTTGCCACAAATCCCCTCTCACCTATAACCCATAGGCCTGCCCCTGTTTCCCCAGCTCAGATCTGCTGCTCTGTTTATCCCCATCTTTGAAAGTGCTAGTGCTGCCCCCCTGCTTTTGTTACTGCCTAACTAAATGCTGCTACAGGCAGCTGAATAATGCTTTTCTCAGCTGACCCTATCCACAAAAATAAAAAAACTCTTCAGCACAGCCTTCTGAGGTTAAAAATGCTGGACAAAAGTAAGTTGTTTATCCTTAAGCAAAATAAAGCTGCATTTTATTTATTTATTTTAAATCCAGTGAACATCACCCACTTTGACTTCTCAGAATCTTTCCAGTTCTGTTTTTCCTCTCTCAGGCTGAAATGTGAGGGAATAGGCCTGTTTCAAGTTGACTTTCTGACAAGAGGTCCGGTATTTGACACAACCCTGTAGACTACAATGCTTGATACAGCCCTGTAGACTGCAAGGCTATGTGAGATCTTTAAAAGCTGGACCTTGATGTTAATAGAGGGTTCTAGAGGAAGCCAGCAGTTTTTTGGAGGCCTGAACCATAACATCATGTTCTGGATCTAAACTTCACTGAGGACCTTGAATTACCTCTTTTTTTCTGGTATGTTTCCACTCCTGAGAAAAGCAAGAGCTGCAAGACTGACTTATAATATACTCATTCAATTAATCAAGTGAGAGTGAATCAAACCTTTCCAGGCAATTTTGTTTGAAGTGTCTGCACTCTTCTCTGCATCGTATGAGGTGCCAACACCAGTGGGAGTTTGCCTGCGGTAAGAGCTGTGGGTTTGGATATATTCTTCCATTTTTATTAGGTCTTACACACACAGGAATTTTGTGCTTTTTAATCTTGTAACTGTACAAAACTTATCTGGCTATGAAGGAAGATAACTTAGTGCTTTCCTTTAATTATTCTCATAACTGTTCACATTATTTTCTATGAGCTAGTCACACTTAAAAAATTCTGAAGCCAGTTCTTACAACAAGAAGGTATTTATCTGAAGTCCTTGCACCATAACTTTAACCAGTATGAAACCAGTAGCTCAGTAGAGCTACCAAGATGCATCTATCAGAGCTCCTTCCTGGTCGATTCTACTTTCACTGCATCCATTTTAGCATTATAATTTCCTTCTTTCTCTCCATTTATCATCTGTATGCTTTCCCTTCAAATACATTATATGGAATGACTTTTAGCAAAAGCCAAGTGGTCCAAAAAAACATTCCAGCTAAACACGTTACATATTTATTGCTCTTAATACTCGGAGTGTAGCTGCAGAATTGCCTAGTATTTATTTGCAGAGTACTTGTACTGAGACTTCCCTTGCTGGCATGCATGTACATATAATACATGATAGTCCTACACCCTTTATAATCTTTCAAGACAAAAAGAATTATGAAAGTGAAACCAGGACATGAAGAGGCAAACAGACTTTGGAAAGCTCTGCTAGCAAGTACTGTGCAATACACTACATTTTGTAATACAATCTGTTGAACAGTTATACAGGGCTTATGTACACAAAATAGGGTCCAGTGGTGTCTGACATCTTGGCATCAGAATCTATCCAAAAATGGTCATATGACAAGCATGTTTTCATTTTTACTTTTTAAGGTACAAACAAGTGAAAGAAGAGAGCTATTTAGTATGTACTGTGTGATTAAATCTGTACAAACATAATCATGGATTATAACACTGAAAGTTTAATAAACAGATTCTTTACTGGCTTAAAGGTGAAAAGAAAGCTGCTGTCTGTAGCAGTGGAGACATACTCTCTGGTTTCCCAGGATGAAACCGTCTTACATTTGCAGATCTAGTCTATGAGCACTAACCCCCATCTATCTCCCTGTCCACGTCCTACAAAGCAGTAAAAGCATCATTTGCGTAAAAATGAACAGACCAAGTGTATTCCAGATGCCAGACACCCTGCATCTCAGATCATAGCAAGTTTTTACATAATTTGGCCTCTTTTTTTTTCCCAACTGCAGTGAAGAATAATGTTATTTTTCACTAAATAGGCCATCATCTTTTGGGAAAGGCCCTTCTGCAGAGTCTATGTTAATCCATGCTTTTGAAAGAACAAGACAACTTGCAGTAGAAGGAAACAAAACATTCATATCAGTTACAGACAGTGGAATACTTTTGATGGATCTAATATTCAAGCTTTGGCTGGAAGGCAATTTTAAAAGAACCAACTAGTTAAACTTGAAATACTTCTATTTCCTCATAAGATTTACTTCTCCTCCTTAATCTGTAACTCTTCATAGTGAGTTTCTGTAACCATCAATATGACAGTACAGCAATATTGCCTCATCAGTCATGATTTACTTAATGTTTTCTGAATTTAGTAATATTTGATTAAAATTTAATGTGAACATATCATATCATGCCACATATATTATTGCATCCATTAATCAGGTAACCATAATAATGAAATGTCGGAAGATTGGATGAAAAAAGAGCTGAAGTCTTTGATATATGTTTGGCATGGTTTTGTGAGTGATTAACGAAAAGATATCCAGTCAATTGTGTAAAGCTTCATTAATATACATTTACAATCATCTACGTACTGTATCATCAGATATTTTTAACCTTAGTTAAACTTGATTTTTTAATTTACTGAACGACACTAAATATTAATAATCCTGAAAAATATGTAGTATTCTATTAACTCTCATAATGCCAGAATGATTCATAACGTGTCTTAATGCTTTTGTAACAAAATATGAACTAAAAATATTGTCAGTGTTAATGGATCAGTTTTGTTATAGGTGCAATAACAAATGCTTTATGCATGGCTCTATAAACCTCAAATTACACATTTGTATTAAAATGAATGTAAGGCAATATTTCCATCTACTTTTTTAATATGCAAAGGTAACATACGACCTGATCTAGCAGAGCATCTACGCCTGTTTGGTAGAGAAGGTGTTGAAGACAGTAAGACTTGAATTCATGATTGTACATATTTTGTTAAACATATGAAGACTTTCCAGATTTTTTTTTTTTAAGTCTTTAAATCCTAAGGCTTCCACTCATGAAGCACGTTAAGAACATCTTCTTCAGGTAAACTCTGAGAGATGTGTCCCTGTTTTCCTGGCCTTTGTGCCAAAAAGAAGCTAAGGCCCTTGTCCTGGATCTGTGTAGCAAATTCCTTTTTTGTGATCTGGAATGTCTGTGGAGCTGTTCGTAGCAGCAGGAGTGCACATGTGGATCTTCAGCCATGTGTGTTTAACATGCAGAATGTTCCCACTGACTTGTGGTACATGTCACTCGTCGTATGGCATGAAGTATGCTTACCATGTGTTCTGGAATCCCGTGTTGATAAGCTGCAGCTGTTCTTAAGCCTGTTATTTGCCTCGTACCTTTTTTTTCCCACTTTTTTTGGGTGAGAATTTAATTTATCAAGTTTTCATTTCTTGATTACTATGAATCATGCAGAATCCTGTGATTTTTTTTTTTTTTGCTGCAGTTGCAGGTAGATATGTACATTTTTACACTACAATAACTTCAAAAACCGGATCTCTTCAAATTATTTTTCAGAACACAGATTCCATGTGTTTATCATACTCTTTTAAGCTGTCTGTGATGTTAGACTATTTGGTTGGTAGCTGTAAACTGGTCTCTAAACTGAAGTATTACCTCTTTGGAAGACTGCTTGGCTGTCGTTGTATGGTGTTCATCTGTATAAGCACGGAGCAATGTATCAGCATCCAGTCAATACCTTTATCCCAAAGCGTCTTTCTTCAGCTCATTCAGGGACTCTGCTTCTTTGGTGGTGTCTAGCTGTTAAAAGCTGGTAGCAGCCATAGGCTACTTGGGTAAAAGGTTCGCTTTGAGCAAGGAGGATGAGCATACTTGTCAACCTACTGATAGAGGGCATTAAGAACAGTCAAGCCAGGATCTGTGAATCTTCTAAACCGCATTCAGCTGACGTAAGCCCGTGCAGCTCCACCTGGCACCTGTGCTGTTAAGATGGTGAAATTATGGGTTGAATTAAAAATAATGAAGCCAGTTACTACCTATTTGGTATGACTGTATTTGTAAACAATCTGCACGCTCTAACCAATCTTCTGTTCTGTAGCCTCCTTTTTTGCAATTAACATATAAGTAAAATACTTACCATTTCACCTTTAAATAAAATAAACAACCATGCTGACAATATTTTTAATACATTCTTTACATTAGAAAATACTAAGTGCAAGTGCAGATGCCCTGTTTAGGTGTCGTGCCACTTACTCCACATCATGTACATCACATGCTACCTTCAGCACCCATAGGTCTCAGCATGCATCTTGGGTGTGCAGACTTATGATGAAGAAAAACATTGTGGACTTCCTTTATGTAACTGTGAGGAAGCGTTAAGAAGACACAGTGTGCAGAATTCTTTCCTGGGCTCTAGGTGGACTTCTGAAAATGAATTTGCTTCTGAGCTCCTGTCAGTTAGACTAACCATAACTCATTTTCTGTGGCTGTTAATCCTGCCTGTGAGGGGGTAGGGATAGTCATTTTCTTTGTAGCTGAAGGCAGGAACAGCATCATAACAAATAATGACTTTAGGATAAGCCTAAACGGATGAACTGCAATTGCAGTTGTCCTTCAAAATTAAGAACGAGAGGAGAAAAATGCAGAAAATATGATCTAAGCTAATATTACTTCCAGCTTTTGTGAGTGCTTTGTAGCCTAGGACCTGAAATGGCTTGCAAATGCTGAGGCAATGAGCGTTGAAACATCTCTTAAGCGGTTTTTTGTTCATGTTTTTGCAGGTGAGCACTGCATACAAGTGGCCCTTATACAACTAGCAGGAGAAGAGCCGTGGGTTGTACATCAGAGACCTGTGTTTTAACTTTTAGGCAACACAGTCCGTCCCTGTGAAATCAAATTGCATGTAACATAGTTCCATTCTTTTCTGTAATGCATGCTTGTTTCCTTTATAGTCACATGTTTGGGCTAGAAGAAAACCCTTCAGGGATTTGGTGTCTCTAAACAGTGTTTCATCTTCAATTGTAGTTGGACAACGGGTGTCAAGACCAGGCATGGAAGTCATGGGTGGGAACTCCTAAGAAACTACAGGTGTTTTGGTCATTTTCTGATGGAAGGGATGAGAAGTGGTTGTCTTTGGGAATGCACTTGAAGTTATTTCCTCCTAGTAGCATCTGTTCTTTTGAGGAGTGAAAAACACTGGGATTATGCTGCAGCCTGGAGCTCTAGCATGTCGATGAGGGAGAAGGAGTCCAAATAAATTAACGGCTGTCAGGCTCTGAATCCAGTGACTGGGATTTTAAATGGTTGGGAAAAAAATGTTCTAATGTACTTGGAAAATTGTAGCCTGTTTTGGCAAGAAGGAAAGTGAGCAGATCTGAGCCTGTTTCTCATATTATTGAGGTATTTTTGAGACCTGACTTTCTGGTGAGATGGAAGGGAACTTTCTGCAAAATTAAAAATGTTACATTCACTTGAAATGTGTGGCTTTTTCATTTATTTATTTATCTATCTATTTATTTATTTATTTTGATGTCAGAAGCTTCATACTGCTTCTATTTGCTGCTCTGGGTAGGTGAGGGAGGTCTGCCCTGTAGCAGTCAAAGGGGCTTGCTTTCAGGGATGAACTCTGAAGGTCAAAGTTGACAGTTCCTTGTTCTTAGGTTGCTGGAGTATGTCAATATTGGTGCAGGGCTTGAGGGAGAAGAGCAATATGAATTATCCAGTGTTCTTGTCCCTCTTCTCTGATATGGTGAATGAACTGTTGCGAATTATTGTAGTTATTCCTTAATACTATAAATGCAAACACAATAGGAGGAGGGGTTGCTTATGGCAGACTGCTGCTTGCAAGTCAAGAATGATTTGCTCATGTTCATACTTCTTAATTTTTATATTCAGATGTGATGTCTCTCTGGTGGGCCTTTGAGAATGATGGGGAAATGCCACTTACACTCAGCTTTGGATATGAAGATGAATTTTATTCTGTTCAACTCTCTTCCATTTTTAGAGAGTTTTGTGTTTTTGTTGGAGAACCTAAGGGTGCTTTACGCACAGGTGGCTTTTCTCTTCACCCTCGCAAAGTGGGAGAGAAGCTGTATGCAGCATAGGTTCTTGCGCTCAGCACAGGTAGGGCTTCAGGCAGGTGTTGTCAGGCTTCAGTTTGCTCATTTGGAAATGAGGGCACTGCTTTGTGCAAGTCAGGGAGAGCAAGGTGATGAAATGCTACTTAGCAGAAGGCGATTTAGTTGGGACAACTCATAGATAAGAATTCGTGCAGCACTCTCGGAGCTGGCCATTGAGAAATTTCTCTCTGTACAAACACACAGCTACTCAGAAGAGGGTCCCTTTGTGCAACACTGAGCTGAGTTACAGTACCTGAAATTTCAAATGACAAAGGAATCTTGCTGTCAGACTCTCTCTGCTGAGCTGCTGATACAAAGGGCTGTGGGAGGCGAGTAGGAACACCAAAGCGTCTTCAATTGTTACCAGATAGCTGTTCACAGAAAGGTCTTCCCAGAGTTTGCTGCATAGAAAGCACAACCCACACATCATTGTTATTCATTCGTTCAGTTTAAGAGGCTTGTTTTTCACAGATGTGCTCTTCCTGTTTGGCATTTGTAGTTGAGGATTGTTAGTTGAAGAAAAGTGTCATCCAACTATGAATTGAGATTTTCAGCTGATTCATGAGCACCTTTTGTTACCTACAGCATGAAAAGGAATATGGCTGAGTCTGAAATGTAGGTTAAGCTGTATTTCCACCCCACTATATTATGCTACTCTGGAAGGTTAAAAAAAAAAAAAAAAAAAAAAAAGAAAGAAAGAAAACTTAATTAACAGTTATGCAAAAAAATCCTGCTCATTTTTATCTCAAATAAAATGAGTAAAGCAATTAGAAGACAGAGGTAATTACTACATATTAGCCTCTCTTATTCATGTGGAGGCTATATATAGAATATATATATATGGATTTTTAAATAATTAACCAAAATTACTGTACATGGCAAGTAAAGTAAGCAATCAGTATATTTTAGTAAGGCTTTCATGCCAGAAAATTTGCCAGACATGCTTAGAAAGAGTGGTAACGCTTGGGAGAAGGGGAGGAAATGAATTACCTCAGAATAATGGGACCAGAGCCATTCATGAGTAAACAGCAGATAATTTGTGGAGCTTACATTAATGTGAAGCTTGAAAGTTGTGATATCTAAGTTAATGCTACAGCCAAGTAGCGTGATTGCAGATAAGCAGCTGTTTAGTGTTGTTCCAGGGAATAATTATCAGATATGAGTTATTTTTGCCTAAATTTTCTTCATCATACAGGTATCAGCTCATTTCTGGCTTTAATAAAGGCTTCTTAAAAAAAACATAACACTTTTAAAAGTAGCTTAAAAATAGTTCTTCGTATCAAAGTGTAACTGTGAAAACAGTTCTGAATTGTCAGGTCTGAGTTGACAAAGCAGCTTCCTTGGTGCATTAAATGGGCTCTGACAGTCCCATTCACATCTGTATCTAGGAGTCCCATCCGCAGGAATTCACGCTCTTCTGAAATAACATTAGGCAAGAATCTGGCTGCTCTCCAGAAGGCTGTCCTGGCTTAGGCCTCCTTGGATCAGTAATGTCTTAAATGGTAAGGTTATCTTTTTATTCCATAAAAATTGATCAGCGTAGTGAAAATGCTCATAATTAAAAAAAAAAAAAAAAAAAAAGTCAAGTAGCAGCATTTTGCACATAGAACAGATTTTGAGTGCAATTTTTGCATCAGGGAGAAGCCAACATACTATCTTTGAAAATAAGTTCACTAAATTAAATGTAAAATAATTATTCCAAATTATTTAATTGACTTTTCATTCTCAAAGTTTAATTTATTTTTGCAAGCTTCTTCTTAAACTGAAGGTCTGATTTTCTCTGAGCATTGCCAGCACATGGGAGAGAAGCATCCAAATGGTAGAATCAAGCACCACTGTGACTTTTCTGATACTCTACAAATCATGTGTTTGTTTGTTTTTTTTTTTTTTTTTTTTTTTTTCCCCAGCCTATCTAATTTCTGTTCTGAGACATGATTTAGAGATCTCTTCATTACCATCACACAAGTCACTGTCCTCCAGGACTCCAAAGATGACTTGGCTCAGGCTGAGATTTGCAGGGATGGAGGCTACAGTTTTCTGGCAGCTGCCTCCAGCTAATGGTGTCCTGTCCATCCAGGGGAACATGGGCGCCTTCAGCATGCCTTTAGTGCCAGTCAGCCCTTCTGTTACCCAGCTTGGGGTATAGCTGCTGTGCTTCTTTCCTAAATACCCACAGTGTGTGTCCAGATCTCCTCCCCATGCAGTGTAAGAAACCAGTCCAGGCATGCTCTCAAGCCTTCAGCCAGAAAGCCAGGATGGCCACGGGACTCATTACCCTCGCAGCAAAACATCAGAGATGTCTTTATTAAATTAGCCTTTCTCAGAAAGGCTTTCCCAAACATGGAGAGCAGCAGAGAGCCTCAAAGAAGCCTGTTCCCTGATCCCCTTCCAAAGTCACCTCCTTAAAGGATCATCTCATAATGGGGACTGATTGCCTGTTTGATCTCAGCGAGCCTCAGTTTCACAGGAAACCACACAGGTGCCTCAGGGCCACCGCAGCAACACTTATGACTGGGAGTATTTGTGCATACATGGATTCCCGCACAGTATTTGTTCTGCAGTTAAACACCTTAAATAACCCTTAGAAATGATTCTGGCTGTATTTAAAAGTGGTAGCATAGCAACTGATTTTTTTTTTTTCCAAACAGTGAGGGAAGTGAGTTCTAATCCTCTTGAGGGTGCTGTTTATTAAAATTTCCACCATGGAAATTACAGAGTATCTTCCTCTTTCCTGAAACAATTCTGAACTAATTGCAACAGAAACATTTTATTTGGTTGAGATACAGAAAAATAAGAAAACTTTATTTTTCCTTTTTTTTCCTTTTTTCCTTTTTTTTTTTTTTTTTATTTATGCAGAAAGCTAGAAAATATATCAGCATGAGGTTTGCTACTGCATGTATTAGATAATGGCTTTATACAGTGAGGTTAGATAGGAGAGGATATAGGCTGTTTGGATGTTCTATGTAATGAGTCATGAACCAATACTGAAAAGCAGGGTGCCTTGTAAAGGGGCTGTGAAGCCTGTTTCATCTTCACCATGAAGATTAAACTGGGTTGCCTGGTCAGCAGTGTGGTGACAAGGAGCTGGTGTTCCGTGGCCCCACTGGGACTGCCCTTTCCTTTGGCTGTGGAGGACTGCACTCGATGGGAAGAGGTCTGCTTGTAGCCTGCGTTGCTCAAGCAAGGGAACTAAAACAAGGTTAGCTGTTGGTTTAAATGTGGCTCTTAAACACCCATCTTAGAAAAGGGTGATTGTGGAGATTTCTCGCTCTTTTTCTACTGAAGGTGTACATTCTCTCTGGTTCTTTATTATTACAAAAGGCCTTGTTAATATAAAGCATCTCTGCACAGTGTAGGCATTGAAGTCACAGTCTGTTAAAGGGCTTCATCTTTGTCACAGTATCTTTAGCCTTAAAAATGCTTCTGGCTTCAGAGGGAGTACACAAAACCTACAATCAAATCTGAGTCTTGTGCTTTACTGTGCTGCATTGTGAGTCTTCCAGTGCAGTCAAATACGTACTCAGCTCTGTGTCTTGTCATTTCACATATGAGTTGATGATACTGGGTTATTTTCACTGTATGTGCAAGATATTTAAAACTGTATTCTGTTAATGATTCTTTTAATTTCCGAGATGTGGAAGACAATTAGAAGCCCTTGTATATTTATTTGTATCTGTTTCAGATTTCTGTGACTGTGGAACAGCAATCGCTGCTTTTAATGTCTTCCTTCTTCTCTAGAATGTTTTAGTGGTGTTGCAGAAATTGTTCATCGATGTTTAGGTTACTCACCATATTGTAACCGTGATTCCTCTTGTATTGTACCAATTGGCAATAAGTTATTCAGAGACTGCTTTAGGGAGGGAAATGTCAGAAAAAAGTAGTGAGAAAAAGGTGTAGTATCAACAGAAATCAAAATGCACAGTGGTCCCTGCTGATCACTTTAGATAGAGACAGCTACGTTGATCATATCTACAGTAAACATGCTAAATATCAGTAGTAGGTTCATTTTAGAAATTTGGTTATCTGTCGACAGCTGAGCCATATCCAAATATATGGTAATGTCCTTGTTACTCTTCTGTTGTAACTAGGGTGCCCCTTTTCTCTCCACAGCACCACTCTGCCAACCGGTACAGGTTTTGGATAATCCTGTCAGCAAGGCAAAAATAGGAGTAGCTGTGACCCAGAAATAAACATGCAGATGCTCGCAGGTATGTGGCTGAATACGGGACGTTGTAGCACACTCAGCCCAACTACCAATGACCCCTGGAGAGTGTCAAAACCTGTCTGGCCCTAGATGCGCACACCCTTGCCAGGTCAAAGTACTAATTCAGTGTTTTAATGCGGTCCCTCTTATTGTGTCACCTGGCAGATGACCTGCTGAAGGTAAGAGCAGAAGGTGTATGAATGGTCTGAATTAGCTGGTGCTTAACTTCAGGTGCTTATGTAGTTATTAGTGTTGCTATGAGTACTCCAAAACAGTGTTGAAGCTCTTTGGTATTCCAAGCCCATGCTGTTTTGCCCCTTGCAAGCCCATGCTGAGGGAGAAATTTATTCCAAATCCTTTTCCATGTCCAAGTTCCAGATTTAAGTGGAATGGATTAGGAAATTGCATACGGATGTTTTCTAGAATTAAAGTAGTTTTGTTTCTTTGTTTATACAATGAAATCTTAAAATTAAGAAGTAATTATTTTAAACTCTAATAAATTGCTTCAGCTTGCAACACTAGGAATCCAGAAATAACACATTGACTAGTGTTTCAGAATCAGTAAATGAACCAAGGGTCCTAGTTTCTGACAGACTTTTCTGTTCAGGAGCTCAAGGGACTGTTCCAAATTGAATGGGAAGAAATTGGTAGGCACTGTCACTTGAAAAACAGGGCAAAAGACAGTCAGCAGGACAAGGGTGCTGGCTGGGAGTCACACACAGGAAGGAAGAGGAGAAGAATCTCCTCTCTCCCTTGGCAATGGTTCATACTACTTACCTGGAAAGGCGTTTCTGTTTGAACATTTCAGTAGCCACATGCCAGTTGAGAGCAGATGATTAAAGAAGAAATCTTGTTCTGCCATTTCAATGGCAAATCTGTCATCTACATCACTTGTCTTCGTAATACAAGAAAAGGTGAAATTTTAGAAATACTTTTTATTTTAAGAATAAGAAGTTTAGCTAAGCAAGGGAAGACGTTTTTAATAATGATTTTGCTTTTTAAACTTGGAAAGGGGAAGAAAAGAATATGCTAAAGGCCAAATCAATGGGATTTTTGTGTAAGAGAGGCATGAAAGATTTGATGGTCCAGCTAGATGATTGTTTCAAAGCATGGAGCAGGTACTTGTATTTTAGAAGCAAACAGCATCAACTCAGTAGAGAAGAAGTCATCTTTAAAAAGGAGGCAATGTAGTGTAAATGCAATAGAGAACCACGTAGTCCTCTAAAATGTTTGAACTTTAGAAGAGCGCATTAAGCTGTATTACAAACAGTTACGGAGCAAAATGAACCCCATTACTGAAATGTATGCTTTGCTGTCTATCCATGTAATGACACAAGTCAGCATTGGATTTATCATATAAATGCCACATAAGAAAGATTTTAAAACTATGTGCAATTTAATAAAAATGTTTCATGTAAAACCACACACAAAATATAAAAAGGAAAGGATTGTGTCCTTGAAGAGGCTGTGAAGAACAGAAAACTTCACAGGTTCTTGTGTTTAACATTACTTTTTAATATCCCTGCATTAAAAATGAATGATTACTTTTTAATATTACTTGTAACCAACTATCCCCTACCGTATAGATACATTTCTTGCATGATTTTATTATATGCTCAATAATAGTACCTATAAGCTCAGATTTCTTGTGAATATAAATGATTGGAAACAATATCTACCCTAAAGCATCTTTAATGTCATTATAGATGGGTAGGAGTAAATTAAGCGGTATTTAGCCACCAAAGTCTTTAATTTCATTGCATTTGAGTAGGAGTTAGACATTATGAGGTCCAATTAAAAAAGTCACTAATGTTTTTACATCTGAGTAGGAGTAAATTAAACAAAATCACTCCTGAGCTGCTAATATCATTTTAATTGAATGTCATTCAGTTTCTAACTGCTGTTACAACACAGTAGATAATGAGTCAATCTCAACAAATCATCTGAGCTCCAGGTACCATGGCTACTAGGGGTGAAAGTAGAGTTTAGGGTTGGAGAGGGAAATTGTTGGAAGTTAGGAAGCTGACAGGAATGATAGCAGACCTGACATCTCTTGGTTGATGAGACCTATGTTCATCTAAAAATATCACCCTAACAAGAACTAATCTAGCAAGGCTGCAAGCCAGGTCATTATTTCTAGTGTTCAGACATTTAAAAAAAAAAAAAAAAGAGAGAGAGAGAGAAAAAGGCATTTATCCAGAAGATGCGATTTACAGAGTGAACGCTAGAAAGGCTAATTCCATTTATTCACACCTCATGAATAATTCATTGTTTGATTTAATGTTGATCTTGATGATGAGACAGTGGTGAAACAATACTAGACAATATATAGACTTAAATATGTGAAAAATAAAAAAATCATCACAAGCTTTATTATTTTTTGATCTATAACAGATAATATTACATTTTCCTCATACCTGGAAATCTTTTTACTTCAGTAAATAGCAGGTTTAAGACAAGCTGTGGCACTTTGTATAGAGAGCGTTAAAGAGACTAGAGTGAAAAATACCCTTCACTGGAACTTGAATTGCTATAAAGCAGTAGATATTTTCCCCTAACAGCAGTTCAACCCATTACAGGATGCTAGGCTTCCATCAGGAGAAACTGCAGGGTTTTAAACTAGTTAGTAATTTGTGAGCATCATATTTGTTCTGATGTTCCTGTATGTGTACACTCCTGACTGTTAGGAGCAAATATTCCTTTAAAAATGCATTTGATGTAAGCTGGCAAAAAGCAGGATCTGCTGAATGGAGTTTAACACCTTGTTCCAAACTCAAGTTGGGTGCTGGCTTCATTTATAGTAGCACTTTTGTTTGGCCTATGTGACTTAATGTTCCTGTTGCTTTGCAAGAAATGGTGAGAGCAAAGATGTTGTTACAGTCCATGTGTCCACATGTATCTGAAGCTGCACTTTGCTCATCTTTTGTGTTCAGAGAGTCCCATCTATTTTGCCACGTACTCAGAAACTGCAGTGAGCTGACAGAGGCACAGCTATCACTTGGGTATATAATTAAAATTACAGAGGAAAATTTTGTACTCCTGACTGTTTCTTTCTCATGTATGGGACAACTGAAGAAAGCCCACTGTATCAGATAGCATAGACCTGCCTTTCTCCTACCTCTTCTCTGCAAGACTGACACCCCTGCAAAAAACCTGAGACATACTGCTTGTTCTTCCTCCATGGGTAGGGAGAAGTCAGTGCTACGGGACAAGGGACATGGCTGCAGAAGGTCTTTCCAGGAACTTGAGCATGCCCCGTTACAAAAGGTTGCAGGTAGCCACAGCGGCTCCCACATCACCAGGACTTCTCCTGGAGCCCCTGCCTCCAGAAAACAGGGCAGCGTAGTGGCAGAGCAGTCACAGAGGTGTGCTGGTGCTTTACAGGGTGGAGTCATCCTCCCTACCCTATTAGAATAGAATAGTTCAGCTGGAAGGACCTTCGAAGATCATTGAGTCCAGCTCCCTGACCTCTTCAGGGCTAACCAAAAGTTAAAACATACTGATGAGGGCATTGTCCAAGTGCCTCTTGAACACTGACAGCCGTGGGGCACCAACCACCTTGCTGGTGGTAAAGAAATTTTCCTTAACGTCCAGCCTGAGCCTCCCCTGGCACAGCTCTGTGCTGTTCCCCTGCGTCCTGCTATCAGTGACCAGGGAGCAGAGACCAGCACCTCCTTCTGCACTTCCCCTCCTTGGGAAGTTGCAGAGAGCAACAAAGTCACCTCTTGGCCTTCGTTTCTCCAGGCTAGACAACCCAAGTGTCCTCTCCTCACAGGACATGCTTTCCAGCCCTTTTACCAGATTTGTTGCCCTCCTCTGGACACTTTTGACTACCTTAATACCCTTTTTACATTTTAGAGACCAGAGCTGCACACAGTATTCAGGGTGAGGCCGCACCAGTGCTAACTGTAGCAGGATAATCAGCTCTTTTGGCTGGCTGGTCAGTGGAGGTAACTGCAGAATTTCAGTTGTAGGATAGGAAAATTACAATTCCCCCTTGGCAGAAAGGACAGAATTTCCCAGGGCCAAGGACACTGTCTTTTCCACTACTTCAAATATGATGCTTTGACAAAAATGACTATTGTCAAACTCTGCTTCTTCCTGAGTGTTTCTCTTATTTAATTGCGAGATTCTCCATTGGCTATCAATTATAACCCACTAAGTGTCAGTCTGCACTTCTGGTATCTTTTACCTGTCTTGCAATAAATGGATGTCTGAATAGACATTCTCCACAACTCTTGAGCAGACTTTCTGTTTTCCAGTTCTCTAAGTTTCTGTCTTACTGTGTCTTACTGTCTGTACCACACCTTATTATGGCAAAGCTTATCCACATGACAGGTGCTGAGAACAATTTTATGCCTGCTTGGCGTACACTGCCCCATACTAAGCCCCGTTGAACACCATCTTCACTCCAAAGCAGGAAAAAATGTCTTCAGAGCTGTTTTACTGCTTCTTTTTTTCTGATTACCTCAAAGCAACTGGAGTTTAATATTATTTTTACTAGATTTACAGTAAATGTTTTTTTCTATTCTTTGTTGTATACACATTTTTTTTTTAATTATTTTTTAGCATCTTCAGAGATTAGTAGTGATACACAGCTCTTACAAAATATGCTGTGTTGCTGAGTATCCTAGAGGCTTGGAAACAGCCAACACTTGGTTTCCCAGACCACCATCAGCAGATTTCTGTGCCAGTGCAATGAGTTAATGTTCATCACTGAAAAGCTTACGCATCCATCTGCAAAGCTTTAGAAGCATGTAATTTTGTACTTGGAATAAGCAAATGAAAAAGAAGTAAGTGTCTGTGGATGTGAAGAGGGAGGCAACCCACTAAACTCTGGAGAACCTCTCAAAGGAAAAGCTGAAGTTTGGGTCAGTTACGGGAAGAGGATGGGAGGCAGAATTGTTCACTTATGTAGGTCTTGCTTTTAGGACTGACTTTCAAATGAGCAAATAGGAGCAGAAGTTCCTGCTCAGGATTCAAGTCTGGCTACTTTCTGCATTCGCCTGCCGTATGTGGAACACCAACGGGCCCCCGTCATGGATTTTGGCTCAATGTTCCCAGCAGGCAAGAAAGCAAGCTCTGTAACTTAAGTCTTAAGGCTTTTATGCAGGGTGTGTGAAGAAAAGTTTGAGATTGAGCGTGGGCTAAACTCTCTGTGTAGATGTATTGTTGCAAACATGCTCTGGGACATACCAAATTATATTGTTACTTGCGGGAACAATGATGAAATGTTTTGACATAGCCTTTTGTCTTTTCTGTGTAGATTGCACTTGAACATGTTACAGCTTGTTTTAACTAAGCTGTTACATAGGTTGGTTTTGTCTCTTGTCTGTGAAGTTCCAGTGATAGCACTGCAAAAATTATTACTAAAAGCCCTTATAACATCTAGTTGGAGAACACTAATGACTCCCAAGGAACTTAATGACTTCTGTCATGTTCAGATTTACTAAGTAGGGAGGATTTGAGTTATTGAAATGCAAGGATACAGATCTCACTTTGGAATACTGCGTAATGCCATGTCTGTGGTTAAGTGGCAATTTGTGAAACATTTCGCATATACACACCAAGTTGTTCCAGTTGGTGTCTGTCTGTCAACCACAGAACAACAAAACCTCTTCAGGAGGTCTAAGAACTACTGACTCAATGCTAAAATATTAGACCTGGATTTTGCTGCAGTCTTTTATTGCCACTCATCTCATTCTTCCATTCTATTTTTCAACATCCCAGAGTCTAATGGGTTTGTAAGTTGCATTTAGAGGCACAGCAGAACTGGATGGGTTCCAGGTAAAGAACACAGGTCTCTTACCAACGCAAGTATTGCTAGGGTAGAACGCTGCATGGCTGATAGTTTAGCTTGCAAGGACAGATGCTTGGATCAGTGAAGAAAAGTCACAGTGTAGTAGAAGATACAAATAATAAATATTTTAGTTTTTCTTCTCATGTCAATCCTGATACGAACATTTGTTTCCCTGAATTGTTTTTGGTTGGTCAAAGAACGTTCCTTAGCTGTTGAAATCTCTAACCTCTCTGATTTAGCAGTCCTTTTGGAGGCCTTTACCTTAAACTTACAAAGGTTGATCAAAAAAAAATTTCCTTTCAAATGGGCCACTTGAAAGCAAAGTGTATGTATTTCTCAAAAATGGCTACGTCTAGGTATGGTTATGTAAATTTAGATTTCCTTTTACTAATGAATCAGCCCTTTTCCTCATGTGGCTCTTATAGTCAAGCACTTAGTTTCCTATCCTAGAAATATTTATATCCTTCCTAACTGAAAAGTCAAGCTTTGCTCAGAGCCGAGGAACCTCTCTCCCCTATGACTGGAACATGTAAGCTATTCTCAGCATGTAACACACAGATACCTCTGAAGTGTGTGGGCACAAAATCAGGTAGAAGAGCTCTTGAAAATGCATCTGGTTTCAAACAAGGAACTTTAATTTTTCTGTAACCATAAGTTACGGAATTTAATGGTAAGAGTTATGTTTACAGTGTGTTCTTAGTTCTTGCTTTGAAGTGTGGCAGCAAATGTAAAAATCAAACTACCCATTGAATTAATCACAGGTGAATCCAGTTTGACCTTTTGTAAATGGCAGTACATTCAGTGCTAGCAGGAATGGTGATCTTGAGAGGGCTGTTTGTTCACAAAGTTAGAAGGAAATCACAGAACTGGCTCTTTATGCCCTCTGCCCAGCCATGGCCTCCAGCAAGCTCAGAGAGCGAGGTACTGGTACGCTATGTCTGAACCGTCTACCCTGTAAACTGACCTGCCAGAGTTGGTGAAGTTAAACTCATTGCAGGTTTTGCATTATTCTGACACGTGAAAAAATCACTCCAGGTTACCATACCCATGCCATCTGCTGCAGGCACTCGATTTCCCTGTGTTTCAGAGCGCTTACAGCTGAAGCCACATCAGGCCACCCTGAGCTTCAGCTGTGCAGTCTGGATGTCTATGTGCTTGTGAGGTATTTGAGCTTGAGAGAAATCTGGATCATTAAAGGTCTTCATGTGAAGGACCTGGAGCCAGTGCTTGTGGGAGGGGGAAGGCCTCACAAGGTCCTTGTACCTTGCCTGCTTGGATGAGACTGGGATCCTGCTGAGATCCATTGTTCTGGCTGAGACTAAAGGAAGAAGAGAGGTGGTGGCTCTGGCTGTGCAATCAGTTGTAAGTAGAACATTTTCTTTCTTTAGCGGTACACTAAGGAACACGCACACCACTAACTGCCCAGGTTTGAGCCCAGGCAGATCAGGCAAGCTCTGTGCATGTTCATTGCAGAAGAAGGATGCCCTCAGGGTATGATTTACAGCTCTTTAGTCAGATGCTTAAAATTAGACAGTCTCTATGCATCTCAATAGCCTTTCCCCTCTGTATTTTGCGTACCAACCTGAAAACCTGGATGATAGGAATCTAATAGTTGCTGAGCTTGCAGGTGAGACTGGCTAGATGATCCACTTCAGGGGTACTCACACACAAATGTGCTGTGTTGTCTTTCATCAGCTCTTCCAGGGAGCAACAGGACTGAGACTTGCCAAGTCTGCTGCCCTGCATCTCTATTTGTCCAAGGTACACTGCTGTCAGAAGTACTGTTTGCATAATGCTGTTTTGTTCACCATCTTACAAGATGCAAAGAAGTGAAATTTTGTCTGTAATTTGCTACACGACATTTTATCAGCAGACTTTGTGATCAGGCTAGAGAGTTTCATGTGACATAGTGGTGAGTTTAGGTTTAGCGATCCAAAAGCATAGCAAAGAAAGAGAAGATTTTTGTGGGTTTGTCCTCATGTGCTTTTAAAACTTACTTATTTGTGCCCCTTTAAATAAAAATGCAAAATGGCCTTTCTAACTTGAACAGAATATGGTGTGGAATAATGCCTTCTGAGTACAAGCTAGGCTAAAAAAGTGTTTGATCAAAATCAATAGTAAATCAGAGATGTAAATAGATCTGTTTTGAAAGTAGGTCACAGCTTAGAGCTTCAATTTAGTTTAACAACTTGCATAGGAAAGTATGCACCCATACCTCTAGTTATTTTCTTTGATATGATCTCAGATTTTACAGTCTATCTACCCATGTGATACACATGAATAGTTGCTCACTCCACAAATACCTTTTCTCTTTCTTTGAGGGTTAGGTGGATCCATTCTAGTTCAAACGGATAAAAATTTGAGTTCAGGTACTCAGCAACTCAAAAGAAATGTAGTTGTCAGGATGGGTTTCCAAACATTGTCTTCCCATGCACAACATGTGAAACTGTGAAACTTAATTGTTCTGGCAATAAGGTGGAATATGCCTGTGGTTCCCTGGTATAAACCAAGTAGAATAGATCTCTTAAACATCATGTTCTGAGTATCCTGGATATGTTTAGAAAATGTTGGTGCCAGCTGGCAGATTGCTGGTGAGGCTGAATACATGAGGCTGCCATTCTTTCAGTGTCGTTGCAGCCCCACTATTCCTTCATCCATTTTTATCACTCCTGTAATCGAAGAGAGGTGCTTTGCCTGCACGTTCTTTTACCTCGTATTTCCAAAACCTGACTTTCTTTACCAAGCCTCACCTTTCCTCCCAATTTTTGATGTAGGATTTTTTTTTTTTTTAAGTTAAATTCAGGCAATGAGTTTCTTCTTTTTCTCAGCTAATTGCTGTTATGTTAGCCTCACTAATCCATAAGTGCCAGTAGTCTCTGAGATACTGGATCTCATTTAATTTCCAAAGAAGCATAAGAGAGCTAAAACAAGAAAATGTCACAGCATAAACAGACAACAGAAGGGAAGAAAAAACTAGATAAAACAGTTTCTTATCCTCCTACTTTACATTCATTCACTCAGCTATATCACATGTAATATCAGAGCACTACCGTCTCTTGAAACTTACTTATCATAAGGAGAGTGGTAAGTAGATGATGTCCGCTAATTTGTACAATTGCACAAACTCAGAGATCCTGAGGAGAGAGACTACCTCCCTCCTAGCAACTATCACAGGGTTAAAGGTCCCAAAGTTTGGGAGTAGAGGCAGTCAATATTACTTCAATGTTTTTTCCCAGAAAATGAGGCTATGAAATAAAAGCTGTTTCTTAGGGGGAGGGAGGAGGATGATGATTTTTAACACAGTATTTGTTTAAAAAATATGGAAGAGAACCTTTGAAACTATGGAAGTGTTTCTTTTCTTTTTAATGAAAAGTTTCATTTTTAGTCCAACTGACTTTTCACTTAGGAATTTAAATTGATTTTAAAAAAAAATCAAAGTGGAATGTTTAAAAAATGTTGAAGGATTTTGATTGACTTAATCTGTATTGTTTCTGGGTCTCCATTTGTAGAAAGTTTCATCTTTTTATTCTGATTCCATTATTTTCTAAAAATAGAGGACATATTGAAGAAAATTAAGTATTATAATATGAGCCATTGAGACGAAGAGGTAATACTTCAGAGTTGAAGTTATATTACCCTATTTACTTGAACACGTAGCAAAAAATAGGATTTTGCACAACTTCAAGTTCATAGGAGTAAGAGTAAAAAAAATTTGTATATGGGAAATTTCCCCAACAAAAGAAGAACTTAAAGAATTAGAAGACAATATCCTTATTCATAAGTACAAGCCCCTTTCAGACAGCATGGGCTTAAACTTTTCACTTTTTTTAGAGGTGCTTCCTTTTGCTTCCCAGATTAGCTCCAAATTTCAGAGCAGCATTTGCTTTGAACTGAGATGTTTTATTGTTTTCTACTACTTAAATGAAAGACTGATCAACTTTCTCAATCTCAATCATAGTTAGCCCAACTGTGAAGTTATCTGGTAGTCTAAATTTAAAAACAAAAACAAACAAAAAAAGCAACTAAGAAGAAAATAAATATTGGAGCATATCATTTAGAAAACTTTGACGATAGCAATAAAGCTTCAGATTTCACTCCTTGCCTTTTCTAAATTAATACTAGTAGCAAATTCCTTATAATTAAAAAGGTTAGTGCCAAATGATTGTACAATTGGAGAAATAACATGATGTATTTTTCTGTGTCAAAGGCTTGGATATGAAAAATTTAATTTAAAATAAAAATGAACCAGACTATAGTGTATCATAATGCCTTGGGATACAGGTGAAGAAATGGATTGGGTCACTGCCGAAGTCTGTTGCACCTCACTGACTTTAAGCAGAACTCTTGCAGTGGAGAATTCTGTTCTCAAGATGTTGCTGGATATAAACAATTTTGAAACACAGGTTTTTGGAGCTTGTGTGTATATTTTTGTAATTTGATTTGTTATATCATGCTATTTATTTGCAGGTATCAGTATTAAGGTGACATTCATAATCTAATATTTGAAATAGCGTGATTTCAGGTGTTTTATGTGCTGTAGCTGTCCCTCAGGGCTGATACATATGATAGGAACAACTTTAACAATCGTCTCAAAAGATCTGAATAGATAATTAGAGGAGACAGTTATGAAGTTTTAAATAAAATATTTCCCTTTCAAAACCAAGATAAGTGAAATGGAATCTGTATGATAGGTTGGTTTGAACACATTTCTCATTTTTAATTAATATGTTTTAGTGTTCTGAAATTAGAATGCTCTTACGGAATGAAAAATTCATCTGTGCTGCTCAAAACAAAAAGATTCAATTCCAAAGCAAATATGAAGTAAAAATATAACAATAAAATATTGGTTTTTAGAAATTAATGGAATATTACAAACAGTGTGATGGAAACTTTGTATTTTTTCATTCAGAAAGATTTTGGCATTTTCCTTGCATTTGAGATGGGAGCTCTTTGGAGATCGTGTGGAGAAAACATTTCATTCTGGGTTGGAATTATAAATGCAGTAAGAGTAGTTCTGATTTATTCTTTCCAGAAACAGTTGACCCGGTGGATGAGTAAGAGTGAATACTTAAAAGATATCAATGACAGCAAATGTAAAGGCAATTCTTTATCCAGATATTCATCTCTGAACATCAGTGTCGTGGAGGCGCTTTTTGGTTCACGCCTGCCTAAGGCATACCGCCTCCACTGGTGCCCTTGATATTTTGAAAGCTGGTTCTCCAAATAAAGATTGCATACCTGAAGTATTCTGATGCCTGGGAATCAATATCACGTGAGTCCCAGAGAAAGGACAAATCAGCTGATAGCCAAAATTTCACAGGTGAAAACTGGGGACAGATTCTGATAAATCAAAAAGCTAAATAGCAGGGAATGAGAAGAAATAGAATTCTGGTAGTGTAATTTTGGAGGTAGCTATCTGACCGTGGATATATACATTGAGGGGGGGTGGTTGCCTGCTATTCTTCATCATAGCAAATTATTTTGTAGTCAATCTGTTAATGCTATACAAAGCTGCTTGAAGAATCATAACTGTGAGGACAATTGTTAAGCACATAAGGGAAGATATTTACGTTTGCAAGCCTGTGCTCTCATGGAAAGAAGCCAACTTTAGTGCAGTACTAATTATTAGCACGGAGCTGCTTATTTTTCTCATATTAATATATTCTGGGGAAAAATACTTTCTTTGAATTTCTTTTGGCCATTGCCTGCAGAGTGGGCCATCATGGCGAAGCAGACCCTTTTGTTATCTCCACGGGCGAGATGATGTTTCAAGATCTTCAGCCCACAGGTTGTCACACAGCCAGCCAATGTACTCCTCATCTTGCTACTTCAGCTGGAGGACTGGTTTTGTGGTCATCCTCTGCGACTGCAAAATTAGTGCAGCAGAGGATGCAGCAGATGAATGTGGGATGAGCGCCCTCAGTGCTGGGGGAAAGGGCTGAGGACGTCCCTCCTCCTTGGGAGCAGTTCAGGGCATTTAGTACCTCTCAGGAACATTGCTAGTATTCCTGAGCAGGTCAGCTGAAAATGGTGATTATTTGTACAGTAGGATAACTGATAGGCCAGCTGTTTTTAGTTTAGGGAATATTTTGTGGCTTATTGCTGTCTGACAAGCAATATGAACAAATGCTAAATTGAAAAAGGCAATAATGTATGGAAGCTCACAAACGTGAGTGTCAGTGGCAGCGATTCGTTCTTTCTTGTTTGCTACCCAGCCACCTCTTATTATGTTATTCTTCATGGCTTAAAGTCGACCAATTCCAGGAACAAATCAATACCAGGGAAATCCTTTTGTCTTCTGCTAAGGCAAAACATGCAAAGAAAGCTCAGTCAATATGTCTTTTAATAACATCTCATGGAAATGCCTGGATTTCCCTTCATGTTCTATAATTAATTGAGCTCCTTGCCACCCACAACGTATAGCTGTTCCCCTCTATAATTCTCCTTTGGCTTAATTGTCATTTGTTTTTCTATTCTATTTGTCTTTAGCTTTTTTTTTTTTTCTTCTTTTTCTTTATGGTGCTGGTTGTGCTTTGTACTTAGTTTTATCTTTCTGTGCTTTTGCTTCTAAATGTCAGCATAATTTTTCTGCCTTATAATATTGGAGATGTTATAACCATCAATCAATCCAATAGAAGAGCAGAAAAGATTAGATACCATTTATCTGTATTGGTTGCCCATTGTAATGACCCAGTGGACAACATGAACAGATAATCTGTTGCTTTGATGGAAACTAATTATTCTTAAGAGTGACAGTGTAGAAATAGCTTTTGTGACATTGTTTTTAAAAATGATGACTACCTAGTCATTGCTAGTGTAAGGCTGCAGTTCTGTGCTGTTCCTCAGTGATTTCCCTGTATAAGCAGCAGGAAACCTCAATTTATTTATTTATTTATTTTTAAGGAAAGGTCCTTATTTGCAGAGACAAAAATATCTGACATCCCGTGTAAAATGCCTATTAAATTTAATACAGAAAACACTGCACTAGCTGCTGAAAAGTAAAAGTGCACTGCCATCTTATTTCTGTCGTATGTAGTTGATCTTGTTGTTCTGTGAATATGAAGCCTGTTTTATTTTGACAGCTAATGGTTCTGCTAGTGTACTGTGCTGGCATTTCACCTCTTGAAAAGAAAGTTTCCTGAAGCTAAAATATATGTCTAATTGAATGATGGAATTAAAAGCAAGTGATACAGTTAAAAATAGCTGTTTCCATCCTTTCCAGGCACATGTAAATCACACAACTTTTACTCCGTGTCAATTAAAGGACTCGGGGAAAAACGCAAAAAATAACTGTGCCTTGCAAAAACTTTGAAGAACCTCCTTAAAAATTGCCTGTCTGATGAGTTAGTGATGGGCTGGGTTCCTCGGTGTGTCCTGAAGCTCGGTGCACTTGAGCTATGGTTGACTAGGAAGGCATGAGGGAAGAGCTAAGGGAATTGGGTCTCCTCACCACTGCCAACAGTCTGTGACCTTAGGTTCTGATGCGGTTACAGGGTTGTGTGTGCCATGCAAAGGGTGGGAAGTGCTTGCATGGCAAGTACCACGTGCCTTAGCCAGAAGACGAAGCTTCCAAAGGCACGGGATGGCTAGCTGGAGATAGCTGCTCTATGTTGTTATTGATGCATCTGAGGGGAACAAATGGGATAACCTTACCTACCTAAAAAAGGGAAGGGGAGATACGAAGTTAAGAAAGTTAAGCTGCCTCTCCTTGGATAGATGAGTGTTTTTTTCAGTACTGTCATTTGATTTCTGTGGCCAATGCAAGTGGGAGTATGTGCACTTGTGTGGTCTCAGCAGATCCAACAACAAATTGAAAGGGCCAAAGAAATGTGGGGGCTATACAGTAACATCAAGGCTTGATTGCTGTGCCCTACTCTGCAACACCTCTTGAAGGGATGGAAAGAGAAAGCTCAAAGGGTAGGAGAATGGGCTTACTGATTTGAACTGTTAAAGCTGATGCATATTGGGAATACTGTATTAGCCAGCACTGGACTAAAGTTGTTTTCATGAGAACTCTTGAAAATTTCTTATATAGCCATTTGGAGTCAGGAGCAAGTGGAAGGTATGAATGTTTAGGCTATTACCTAACTAATAATGTAAAATAACCTAAATGCATAACCTAACCTCATAAAGAAAACGAAAAGCTCTAAAACAGAGCTCCTAGAAATCCTTTTGCAGGATCTGAAAAATTATACTGTGGTGGTGTATCGGGATGTATCAGGGTATATCAGAAATGATGTTACAAAAGATTTCAAGTAGATTTTTGCAGTGAATGCAGTACCCAGAAATCCATTTTTTAAGAGCAGTTCAGGGTAGTTTCTGCAGTCAGTTCTCCACTATTTGGTCCAGTCCACCTCTACTTTTTCCTTCCAGGAGTCTCTCTTCTTCCCTCTGTACAAGCAACATAAGCCTGTGGACTGAGGAATTTAGCTGATTGCTAGAAACTGTTTTTTGTAGTTTTCAGCAAGGTATGATTTAATCCTATATATATATTATATTAGAATTACGTTCAATAGAGACATCTCTATATACATTTCAAAGGCACATTTGTGTGAATGTGGTTTTGGTTGCCTTTTTTTTATTTCTCTTAGAAATTCCACCATCCCTTCCTATGTTTTTCCCATTCTTAAATTGCTCTGGTGGTAGAGCCTGCTGTAATCAGCCCTTTTTAAAATACACACAAAGCAATCTGTCGTCTTCTACAGAGCATTTCAGATCTTTCCAAAGTGTCTGTCTTAGCACCTCTAAAAGAAGAAAAAAATGATGTTAAGAATTTCAAAGTTAATGATTAATCAACAGTGTCTGGTCCTCATCCATGGGACATCTTGTAGAACAATCAAGCCCTGCTCTGTCATCGTCCTGAGCAGTGATTGCTTCTGCGTCCTATGAGGCATGAGGCACTAGGGATGAAGATGGAACACCTCAGCAGCTAATTAAACAAGGCAACTTACAACTAAAGTACATGCCTGGCTAAATAGGCTGGAGTGCAGTGTCTGTCAAGCTGATCTGTCTTTAAGTGCTTTGCACCCTTCACTGTACCTGGTTGAACATTAACGTGCCAAATTTGCTGATTTTCACCAATATCCTGCCACATGCAGAGAACTAGCTGAAAGGAAGCTGGTATTTTTTGTAATGTAGTTCCTTGAAGCATTATCCTAAAAAAGGCATCAATCTTCACTGTTGCAAAGAAACAGCACAAGATGTTTTAAACATTTTGAAGGGAAAATGCACTGTCTGTACTTTCCTATTTCTCTTCTATTTCCTCACTCACTGGGATGTATGTTTTTGTAAGAATTCAGAAAAGAAGCTTCTAAAGAAAATGAAGGAGTAAGTTCTTCCCTACCCGTTCACAAATTTTCTAGCCTTCTCTGTTGCTGAACCGTTTAAAACTCACATCTATACCTTTCATAGGTTACCAGAACTTCTTTCTGAAGAACCAGTGAAGATAGCTCTGCTAAATATGAAGCAAGAAGAAATACAGAGAGAGAGCTTTTCCTCAAAGCATTTTATCTTCATCTCCTGATCCTGTCTGGATCAAACGAAATACCTATGGAATTAAGTAAATACGGAAATAAATAAAATATCTGTTGGTAATAGACATTGAAAAAGAACTGGGGGGTTGCCCAAAAATACAGATGTAGAAGCATGAATGTGTAGGCAAAATAGCATCAAGAAGCATTGGAAGATTTATGAAGAGTGCCTATGGGGGTTGACATAGGAGAGCTTTGATGAGAATTAACATTGACTGTACAAACGAAAGAGTTGGAACAGTTTTGGGTAGGTTTTGAATGGAGGATTCTGACCGTCTATTGTGAGTGCTGTGATTTTTAAGGAATGAGAGCAGTTAACATGAAACATAAAGATAGACGTACAGACAGCTGGTGGTTACGTGCAGGAGAGCTGTCATGAGGAACTGTTTGATATGGTGGAGAAATGGAACAAATATTAGGATGAAAGTAAAAAGACTGAAAAAGTTTGCGCACTCAGGAGTCCTTTCAGGGTATGTAGGGTATGTTCCTAGGAAATACTGGCAGTCCTGTAATGTTGTAATTAAAGACAGGCAACATTTCTGAGAGCTCACGAGTAATGCTGGGAACTGAGCCCTGGCTTCAAAAATTGTTTAGGCCGCAGAAGGATCAGCAGTGTCTGAGCTGAAAGCAGGATGTTTTATGCAGAATATCCAATTGGTCCTTAAGCAATGAGCAGGCTCCAAGCCTTTCTCTAAGTGCCATGCTACCATTTGTGCTCATTTTCACTTTTCTGTGGCCCTGTCTTGTAGAGCAAATGAAATGGGAAAGTCGGAAAGTGCCTGTACTGCTGAGGAGATGCTTCGAGGTGCTGTGGAGGTAGGGGAGGCAGGCATCTTGGATGAAGCCAAATACAGCTTTTGTGCATGTGGCGTCTGCAAGCTTATTGCACAGAAGTGGGCAGGCTGCATGCTACACTACACACCTCCTATGCTGAGAAGGAGAATCGTACAGAAGGAATAGTCTTTGCATTGCTTGCTACAGAAGAACGCTCTGAGCAAGTCCCTTTCTGGGCACTTTGACAAGATTCTGGTTTTGTAGTGATAAATGCTCCTGAACAATTGCTTCCTGCCCCCAAGAAATTACTTGGGGTTTGTATAAATCTCTCAGTCCTCAAATGTCTATTTCTATTTATTTTTTTTTCAAAGCTAAGATATTTCTAAGGCTGCATTTGGTGACAGATCTTTTATAGAAAATTGTAGGTAAAGCTAAATTTTACTAAACCATTGGCCAATGAAGTACACCATACAAATAGTGACATAGGCTAAAGTCTGGAAGTACAGATGCATCATTGCAGTATTTCTTGTCTTAATTGTCTGTTTAACTTTTCTGTTAAATCAGTGAGAAAATGCAATTTGTCATAATTGGAATGAGATTGGACTTAATTTATATTCTAAGTAGACAAAGTGGTTTGTGAATGTTTTTCTGTATAAAAATGCCTTTTGAGATGTAGAAAATATTCATAGCAGTTTTCAGATACATGGAGATATTCATGTTTTCAGTGTCGTAATTCAAAATGAAAAATGCTCTAACTGAACCTGAAGCTAAAATGAAAGCATCTGGGGTTTGATTCGCCCCAGTTCTCTCCTTTCTCTCTTTTTTTCCTTATGGGGAGAGGAGAGAGGAAAAAAAAAATAATCAGAAAACCAAAACATCAAATCATCTTTTATACCTGTACTACATTCCTAAGATGAAACAGAAGCATAACAAAAATAGTAGCAGAGGATTTATGCCTATTAACATTATTTGGACTTTGCTGCTTTTTTCATCATGTGCAAAACTGGCACCAGGCTGAGCCAGACCACCTTTCTTTGTTCAGTAGAAAGCACCTTTCAAATCAGGTGATCTTTCAGCAGTGTTTTCAAAGACAGTAAAGTGTTTAATGCCCGTGTATCTCAAGCAGGTGTGAAGATGTACCTAATCATTCTGCATTAGTGTAAATCACTGCCCAAGCCATGATGTATGGTGAATTTTTCCCTAAGACGTAACCTTATACCACTTGCATTTCAACTTCAGGTAGAGCATTATGCGCATAAGGAGAGAAGCGATGCCCCACTTGTACACTGGCTCGATTTCAGTCTGAGTACTGGATGTGCAGAGCTTGGCTAATAGCAGTCCAAGTTTTCTCGTTACATTGATATTCAGTGAAACACCTAAAGTAACCCTGGACTGACAGAATTAGAAGTGGAATCAGCAGAATGCTGCAAGACAATATTTCATTTCCTGCAAATGTTTTTCCCGTTAATAAACATCTGCCAGAAAGGACTCCATGGGGGCAAGAACATCTGAAAATGCGGAAAACTTAAAGAAGTACTCTTCCATGTTGCTAATGACTTGGTCAACCGAGAGTGTGAAACATTGCTCATTTTTGTTTGTTGTTAGGGAAAACAAGCTTGATTCCTAAGTGTAGAAAATATGAGCTTTTGATATCACTATTTAGTCTAATTGACTCATCTGAGTCCTGTTTGAACCCTATGATTCATCATTTTTCAAATTAGTAGGGACATAGGTAGGATAATCTGTGGATATAATCAGTAAAACATTCACAATGCTTTCCACTGTAATGGATTATCCTGTCATTTACAGTATCACTTATTTCTGTTATTATCTGGGCTCACTTCCCAATTAAAAGCCTCATTAGTTCATTCCTGAGGAAGCTGCCCCTCTGTGTTGCTGCTGACAGCTGAAGGAAGTGTGTCAGCTTGCTGCGTAGAGCATTATTTGCTTGAAGTTGGCAGCTTGCTTTAGCATAGCCGTTCTCCTGCTACACAGGAGATACTTAAGTGTCAAGCGTTTTCAGGCCATCCATCTTCTTTGGCCGTTCCACCCACCCATGCTCGAGCCACATCCACCAGTGCCGGTGCCCCTCTCTGCCTTCCCTTTGTCATTATGTCATTGTCAGTGGTTCAGTTTATTCAGTGATTAATCATCATTTGGAAGGTTCTGCTGGGAGAAAACAGAAAAGGGGGTATTCCTGCAGGTGGTTTCTCTCTGATTAGTTAAAGGCACAATGGCTGGCTGCTGAGCCTTTGTTTGGGCTCCTTCTGAAGGTTGCACGGGTTTTTCCTTACCAGAATGTAACTGGGCTGGTAACTGTGGGCCTGCCTCGGGCATCCTACTGGTATATGCTGAAAATCAGACCTGTTAAGCTCAGCAGATTTGTGCCAGTGCAACAGAGGAATCGTCTCTTTTGCAAGGGTTGGTGCAGGGTGTTTTTAAGGAGTGCCTCGTTACCTGTCCAGACTAACCCTGTCACGGGTTTAGCAGCAGAGCTTTACACTGCTTATTTAGCAACACCTGCCTGGATGTTTGGTGCATAAAGGAAAAAATGTTACCCAGAAGTTCAGTATCTCATTTCTCCTTTGTGTTTCCACCAACTATTTGACGAAGTAAAAATAATGCTCCGAGAAAGGGGAATGATAATATTCTAAACTTGTGGAAAACAAGGGAACTCTTCTAAGCTTTGCTTACATCTTCTGCTCAACAGCTTGAATGCAACTTCTTCAATATCTAATAGAGTTAAATATTCCACATATTGTCTCTACTTCTGTATTTTTTGACAAGCATAACTTACCAAA
Organism: Aythya fuligula; assembly: GCF_009819795.1. Lineage (NCBI taxonomy): Eukaryota > Metazoa > Chordata > Aves > Anseriformes > Anatidae > Aythya > Aythya fuligula. The sequence continues at coordinate 2,867,709 of NC_045565.1, read as the reverse complement.
ACTTATGTTCAGCTAGAAAGCTGGTTGATGACAGTAACAGCTATGCCATGCTTCCAGATCTGTTAGCTTGCCTGAGTATTAAATTGCTGTTCATATTTCTCGTGCAGATTAATATTTCTTTTTATGCTGCAGCAGCTTTTAATGTCATCAAAAGGAGACGAGATGAATAAGATGTGTGTGGGAGGATGAAGCAGTGGTCACTCAAAGTATCCTGCTGTTTACTCTGGCTGCAGAGTTTATAGTCCCTCCCACAGGGCAGCTGGCACTGGGCTATGATTTTAGTACTTGCATTATTCGCAATTCACAGCCTCCAGTCATGAAATGACAAACTCTGAGCATTCAGGTGAACTGGTAGCAGCTGTATTCTGACAGGCAGGCTCATGAGTGTGATGGGGTAACTCTGAGTGACATGGTGAAAAGCTGCTTTTTTTTGCATGCTTACTTATGTTTGTTTTATTATACGCATAAGAAAGGGTGGTTGGGTGGGTAACTGTGGGTGGAAACGGCTCGAAGAGCGGCACAGCTAGATGTACTGAAACCTGAAGAAGATGCAGCCAGGGGCTTGGGTGCTTGCATGTTTAGCTGAAAGCATTTCTCAATTTTTGTGCAAAAGGCTCTTCTCTCTGGTGCTTTTCACCCTGATGCAGAAGGTCTCTCCTCCACATCTTCTCCACAGTCAGGAAGTGAAAGGCAAGAAATCCAAGGCAAGCAAATAGTGGCGGTGAATGAGATAGCTTTAAGCAGGGTTTCATCATGCAGACCTGCTATTCTAGTGCGACTGGGTACGGCCATAGTGAGCATTCCTCTGCCTGGGAATGATTCTCCGGGGGTGTTTCAAAGAGTAAAAAAGTAGCCTGCATGCCCTTTATTGTCCCAAGGCCTAAGCTGGGACATTTCGGGGGAGGGAGAGAGATAAGACAGGCCACCAGTTGCATGTATGAGACTGTACATGGGCCCATGTCCGCACCAAGAATGCAAGCATGGGTGGTAGGTAATGTGCTAACAACTGCTGTTGTAAGCTGCACCGGCCTCTCTTCAATTCTGGAGAAATCGGGAGTCAAATGAAGGGGAAAAAAAAGAGAAGGAAAGAAAGAAAGGGAATTTGCTTGAAAATCAGAAGATGCTGAAAACAAGTTGTTTGAGGGTTTATTTGTCCAGGTTCCTCGGAGCTCCTGGTAGGTATCTGCTTAATGTTTCTTACAAGCCAAAGTTGCCGTCCAGCAGCATTTAAAACAATGAACACAGAGTTTTCCTAGACCACGAACCTCCAAGAGGAAGCAGCACCTTGAGGGAAAGAACAACACCCCCCCCAGCTTTCAGTAACATCTCAAAAGCTGCTACTTGCCACTTTGAGAGGGCTGGCTCACCGGGGTGCACAGGCAGAGCCCTCCCATGGTTTGTGTCCGTGCAGCACCACACTTTCTTGTCTTGCAGCGTGCCTGCACAGACAGGGATGTGCATGTGCAAACAGGAGCTTTTGGCTTTTGCAAACCTGCGTGATCGTACACTCCAAAATGGGAGGCTTGGGCTGAAAGTGTGGCAAGAGAGAGCACTGAGGGACTGGTCTTTCCAATCAGCAAGGCTTTTCTTCCAGGAGCTGCCTGGGACACACCAAAGAAGGAGCCTCCCCAGGCAGTTCTTGTCTTGGCCCTTCTCCTCACTTTCTTGCATTACAAGAAAAACCTGGCTGTGAAATGCTTGTCGCTCACAGCATTCATGTTTTGCCAATTGATATCTGACTCATACTATGTCACAGCTGTTTCAAACCTTTTGCAACTACTTGTTTATTGATGTATATTAAAAAACTGATGAAAAGGCCTAGATAGTTACTGAGCTTTATAGGGACTTGTTCAGAACAAAGTGCTATGGAAAGAGTTGGATCACATTTTTAGGGCTCACGTGAGTGCCTCTGATAAAGTTCCCAAAATTGGCTGCATTTTGTTTGTCATGAAACACGAGAAAATGGCAAAGATGGTGGCACTGTGAGGCTATCACAAAGCCACTTGCTCTCCTGGTGCTTCCCCTCCCTTGTTATCCCACAGCCAGCACAGAGGAGCAGCAGCCAGCAAATGGCAGGGGCTGGAGGCTCCTGGGACACAAGAGACCTTTCCCCTTTGGAGCATCCTCTCTTTCTTCCCGTAAAGCAGAAGGCTCCAGGAGTGTACCCGAAAGACATCCTAGCTGTTGGGGTCAGCACAGCTTGTCAGCATGGGGTGAGTTTGCTTCTTCTGTCCCCTGTTGGTGCAGAGGTGGCTCCCCCAGGGCCATCAGCGGTCCCTCTGGCCTGGGGCCAGGCAGTTCCTGCAGCCTTAGGAGCTGGGGGAACCACAGCAATTCAGCATTGCTTTTCTATTGGATGCTCAAAACTTTTCACCATTGAAATTGTCCCTTTGTGATTATTTTTGTTTACTCAAGCTCCACTTAGTGCTTCATAAAACTAGGTTAATATGTCTTCAGCGCTGGGGTTATTGTTTTTTAACCAACTTACAAAATCTGGTGGACTTTGTATGCAAGCTTTATGTTTTCAGCAAAAGGTAGGTTAATTTTTAAAGCATGGAAACAGAGTTGGTATGTTGTCCCTAAAAGGCACCTAATTTGCCAAGATTTTTTTTTTTTCTTTTAATTATGTTATTATGAAGAATTTTTAAAGGATAGATTTAAAAGAAGAACACTTGAAAACAATAACAAGACAACAGAGGAAGGGAGATCAATGAAGCAAGCTGACTACAGACAGCAGACACTAATGTTAAAAATAGCAGAACATTGTTACATTAAATATATTAAAGAAACTAGTTATATTCTGGTTTATACCAGAAAATATGTACCTACTGAAGGACTTCAGGAGGTGATCGCTTTTGTTAATTGACTAATGCTGATAATATGCCTGGGGTTGTACCGTGAGCTTTACCCTGTTGTTAATAGCACAGCCACATCAATTTAAAGACCATACTAAATTAACGTACAGCTGCAGGTGACATGGTGTCCTATTTTTACACAAATAAATCCAGCACCTTCAAATCTCGTAGATGCTTTTCCTCAAACCTCCTGTTCGCAGGAGCCATTTTGGGAATGGGGCATGATGCTGTGATTAACTCTAGAACAAGCAGCTATTTTTAGCATTTACATATCTCCTATAGAGCAGAGCCCAAGACTTCACTCAGATAGATGAAATCTGAACTGGTCTGGTCACATGTAATCTGTGTCTGAAGAACAGTGGAATATTAAAGGAGTTTCATGCTTCAAAATGGCAGAAAAGCCAATGATCCTGGTGCCTCTATTTTTAAACGTGATTAAAGGAAATATGTATACATAAGGGAATGATAGATTTCTGTGTTCATTATTTCGTACCTGTCCTATACTGGTGTGTTCTTTGGAAACAGGATCTTTCTGGAAACAGGATTTAATTGGTTTTGACCACTCAGCCCTCATGGGGTGTTAAGTTGATTTTATGTGGCAGTGGGTCAGCAGTGCAGGTGTTTTATTGAAGAATTGAGAGTCTTCATCTTTGTAGCTAGGGATCCAGTTCTCTCACCACTTCTGTGCCAAACTGCACATAGTTAATGGCACTGAATTTTTCACAAATTAAGAACATCCTAATGTATTGGAGAATTTCATCTATTAATATTTTACCTACTGAAAAGATCTCTTTTTACCAGTTTTTGTTCATTGTTTCCAACAGGGTCTTTTAGGATTCTGTAAGAGTACTGAATAAACCCTCAAGTGAACTTAATGTGTATCAAGTTCATCAGTACATAAATAGCTTCCATGGTTCATGGTAGACAGACCATGTTCGGGTGCAGAAGCAGGAAAGTATGGTCAGTTGTCTTTGTTCATTTTCACACTCACTGCTTACTGCTCTAAAAGTTTCTGCTTCCATGTTCTCCCCGGTTGATGCCATTTTGTTTCTTGGGTGATGAGTGAAAAGACAACTTCTGGTTTCTCACATAAAATGACAAAGAAAAACAATTAATTCACTAAGCACTGATGACTTTATGATACATGAATTATTAAGGAAAATATGAATATGATCCAAAAGTACAAAGGCTTCCTAATTAAGGACAGTTAAGGGGACAGTTTTCTGGGATCAAAAGAACAATGAAACTGACAAGTATTTATTTTTTGTACAAAAATATGCACCAGGAAAAAAATAGTAAATGTGCTCATTGTCAAAAAAAAAAAAAAAAAAAAGGGGAATTGTACTGAGCTGAGAACATAGAAGACTTCAAATTAACTTTATGTATACTATTTCTATAGAAATACTTCTTCCTGTAACAATGGAAGGGGAACCAGACACTGAATGGCATCTCCTTTCTGCCCTACTAAACCTGGTGAAAGCTTCTTAGCCAAAACTATATCCAACTGAAAAGTAGAAATTTGTTCAAAATTTTCTCCTTGGGAAAACAGAGTCATTTTTGATGGAAAAAAATCCTTATTGAATGTAAGAATTTTGGTGTTTTGGATCCTATAAGCAAAACCATTGATTACATTTCTAAGTCTCAATTTCACCTTTTTCCTTGTCTTTTGCTGTTTGCTCTGTGGTGACTTTTGAAGGCACCTGCCTTCTCAGACTTAAGAAAAATTACAGGGCAGCAGGAGGGAGAAAATGAAATTATTTCTCATTCTGCAAATCATAGCAGTTGACAGAAAAATGTTTTCACTACCATAGGCTCAAATGCCCAGTTGCAAGGCCAGATCCCTCCACAAACCCAACGCACGCAGCAGTTGGCTTGCAACAGTTAAGAAGCTAGAGTAAGTACAAACTAGCAAAATTAAGAGAACTATTGGGTTAACTGAGGATCATTTGTATGAATATGCGTTGCAGTTTGGGGTACTGTCCCTCAGCTGATAAAATGTTTTATAGCAGTGATCATAAAACCACATGTCATTTCCTATGTTTATATTCTTTCTGAGCTTTGAGAATATGCTCAAGAGCTCTCGAGTTGGGTCTCCTGAAATGACAAGCCTACACAATTCAAGTGTTGTCATACGATAGGTGTATGAAAGAGCGGAAATCTTGTAGATCCCGCTGGCACCATTGATGCCAATAGCGTTGGCTGGAGGTGCAAATGTTCCTGCCGGAGCCGTTGCAGTGGAAATGTGCACCAGCTGAACAGCTGCCCTCCTCGCTCGGCAGGCAGGTTCAGTGTGCCGAAATAGCTGCTACATAAAGCATGGAGAGAAAAGAGCAGGCAAGCGCTATTTCAGCTGTAAAACACAGGAAGATGTGTTTCCCATTGTAACTATAAAAAGTTTTTTTAATATTTATGTAGTATTTATTTCCAGCTGTATGAGCGGGGATTGATATAGATGACTTGTACATAAAGGTAGGAAAACACCCCGACTATTCCGTTATGTTATGTTATTTATTCCTCCACAAGCATCCATTACGCAGTTTATTTTCCAATTAATCCTAACTATCGAACAAATGTTATTCTCCTTCTCTATCCCCAACAGTAGCTTCCTCCTTGTGAAACAGTTTTTCTCTGGATGAATTAATGATGTGGTTCTGGGTGGTTTTGTTGCTGTTGTAAGATTAACTGTAACAACAACTGGCAACCATGCTATTTCAGAAAGACCATTTACAAAAAGAGAAAAGGCAGTAGTCTTCAGAAAGGTTATTTTCATGGCAGACTATACCTGAGATGGGTTTGTCTGAATGAAGGAAGATGGGAGATAAAGAAACACAAGCGATGTGTTCTTTCTCTCTTCTTATCCCTAGTTTTGGACTACTTTTAATGTGGCCCCTCCCCAAAGCTTCCTAAAGAGACCAAACCGTGAAAGAAGATGAAAAAACTTAAAGAAGTTCTTCACAGAGATAAATGAGTTGTTTTTTTAATAAATAAATATTTGGGTTGCTTAATGGAGATATGTCACAGGAGAGTCCTTTGGGAACCAGTGCTGGTCCTTATCTGTTTTATATCTTCACGGATAATTGCTTGTAAAGTGGGTGATGGCCAAGTGAGTACGTTCACTGCTGTGACATTATTTAGGGCGGGTAAGGAAATATACCTAAACAATAAAGGCTTAAACAAGTTTACAGAGCAGTTTCATGCTACAAAGTGTCTCGGAAATAAAAAGCCTGATGAAATTTTCTACAGATTAAAGCAAATTAACAGACAGGAGGGGAGAAAGCACACCTGACACTGCATACACAGTACTGGGCTCTGAACTGATCAGTGTCAGCTGATCACTGTCAGCGGTGCTAGCACAGATTTCAGAAACAGATAGTGCTTAGTAGTTGGAGGAGAACAACAAAGAAACAGGAAAAGAGGAGGGAACAGAAAATAAATAACAGTTTGGTCATTGCAGTTGAAAAGCTAGCACTTCTTTGTGTGGAAGAGAGATGAAGAGTTTATGGAAAGCTGTAAAATCCTGACAGCCATGAAAAAAGTTCCTAGGGAATTTACTATTCCTTGTCTTTCCTATACATCAACCACCAGAAGAAATTATCAGATTACTGGCTGAAAACAAGCAAAAGCAGTTGCTTCTCCCCGTGGTATGCAGTCAGACTCTGGATGTCTCCACCACAGGCTTATGTGGTTTCAAAAGTAATTAGAAAAATAGCGCTATGCATCTCTCCTGTTTCGTCTTCTTTTTGACAACCTGCCATTGGCTGCAGTTGGGACACAGGACAGTGTCGTGGTGGCCTGACTTCTGGTGGTTGGTACTTTCACGTGCTGGAGGCCAGCAGAAAGCTAGAAGTAGCTCGCTCTTCCTCAGAGCTCTGAAGGTCTGCTTACAATGGGTAGTAAAGGGGCAAATGGTACAACAGCTGTTTGATGCACTTTCAGAGAGGTAGTGTGTAGTGTTCGGGGGGGAAAAAACACGAGCAGTGTATACCGAGATGGGAAAAGCCAAGACTCCTGGTTATCTCAGGAATTGCCTTGGCTGTTGGCATTGGCTTTTGCAGGGAAGAGGTGGGTGAAATGCCATGCCACTGCTGTTTCACAGAAAATAATATCTGAGACGTGAGCAGGGCTGCTGGGAAGAGCTGATAAGAAGTTATGATCTGCCACAGCGACCGCAGCATGACTTGAGAAGTTCACCACCTCCTGTCCTTTGTAGGAGAACCTCAGCAAGAAGCTGACTTGTTGGGGCTTTCTGTAGGGTCAGGACTGAGCTCTCAGGACCCACTTCCACATGCAAAGATTGTGCAGTCACACCAGCTGTGAAACCTCATTTGAGTGGAGGTGTTTGCAAGGTCAGATCCGCAACCAACTGGTGTGCTTTTGTTATGTTCTTTATGCATGTAAAGGTTACTTCAATTCGTTATTCAATTTTATATTTACGTTAGGAGGAATAAGAGTTTTGTTTTACTCTCCTGAAAAGAATTAAAATAATTGGGAATATGGGGTTTTTATATGTTCTTGAGTATCCAATGGCGTAAAGGTTGAACTCAGTTGCATAACCCAAGGGCTACATCTTGGTGTACTGAAAAGTTACAAAGAAGTCATTGTTTTCTGATAATCCTTTTTTTTTTTCTTTTTTTTGGAAGTAAAATTCACATTTTAGATATCTTTTGAGCAATGCTTTGAAACAGAGTGTAGCTCCCAGAGGTGAGTAATCTTAATGCTAATTTACTATACAACAATGTGCATTATTAAAGGACATGTGAATGATTCATCCAGTGAATGAAGAAAAATTATTCCAAATGATTATTGATGAGTTAATCAAGATAGCCACGTCAACTTTCTTTGTCCATTAGTGTGAACAGTATTTCACAATCATAATAATAAGAGCCAAATGTTAATGGCTGAGGTAATCAGACCCTAATGAAGAGCAGTGAAAAGTACTCTCCTTAAATAGTTTACAGTTTTCATAATCACTGCAGTGGTCAGTTGGTCCCATGATTCTTCATATTTCATAATGTATGTTTACTATCAGCTTTTGTTTTTAATTTCATTTTTCTTTCTCCAGAAGGTGAGTGAATAGAAAAATTAAAGAACATAAAGCTGTGTAATAGCATACCAAACAAAACATATTTTGTAACATAAATTCATTCTAAAAGGAAAAGATTTTTCAGCTGGAGTTACAGGTAGCTAGGAGCCTGCTGCCGCCTTTAATTTTGGTCATCTTATAATTCTTTTGTTGAGAACAATCACTATAATTTTTAAGAGCTCAACACAGGTTTAAAGCTTATCTAGATAACTAAGATCAGCGACTGCTTTGATGTAGGAGACTTTAGGGGAATAATATTCTAACTGCTGTCTTTCCTGGGCATTGAGCATGTGACCCACAAATATGGAGTTGAGGAACCAGTTTACATGCCTGATCCTGGGAGTAAATGTACTCAATTTTTTGGGGGGATCAATGCCTTTCTCCTTGACTGTATACTTGATTAGCCTTTCTCTCCCTGCAATATCTGAGACTGCTCTTTGGCATACATGTATGTTTTCTCCTTCAGCGTAACATTTGAAAAGTCATTAAAAATGATACCATTTTGTATTATGTTAGGCTAACAGACTTGCCAAGTACTTATATTTCAGACTAGTCTACAAAATACTCATCCAAAGTGATGAAACTTCCTAGCACCTTCTAATAAAACTCAGATCATTAGTGCAAAAGATCAAAAGCCACAAAATTAGAAAGTGTCACAGGAACGCCCTGTGTGGTCACTGCAGTGGCAGCAGTTAGCAATAAAGGGAACTGGGGTGTGTGTGAGGAAGCAGTTTGGCCTGGGGGAAATTCCTTTCTGACTCCCATGGTCCTTTCCAGTTCTCTTTCCTGGACAAAAAAACTTTCTGTTTATAAGTCCGTCGTGGGACTGATTGATCTGAAGGCTGGAAGGGGCAACTTGAGTAGTTCAGCTACTCACAGTTTGTAAGGTGGGAAGCTTGCAACATTATTCTGCCACACCACGTATCTGCACCATCTCTGACACGGACAGGGACATGACTTTGTCAAGTTGCTCCTCAGGTTGCTGCGAGCCACTACAGGCTCAGAAGGATCTTTCATCGCCAGGTCCAAGCCCAACTAACCTATGTCTTACATCCCTCTCAAGAGGCATTGCCTGTCTCACACCACTGTTGTCTGGAGACTCATTGCAAGGTGAGGGGGTGCATGATAAGGCTATCTGCTGAGATGCTGCTTTGCATGTGCCCCCCCTCCAAAATTTCTCTTCTGCTTCTTTGTGTGGCAGACCACATTAGTGGGAACTAATTGGCCCATGGGCTTGGCTCTCTTGGCAAAGTCAAGACATTAAAGTGTGTGTGCCAGGTGAATGACAGCTGTGGACCACGATGCATCTTTAAAACCCTGCAAACAGAAGAATAGTTGCAGATTGGTATTTCAGCTGCTGAATTTGTAATGACACTCGCTGCGAAAGCATTTGTCAATGATGTCCCCCTGAATGTTGTGAGCAGATTTAAAATCTGACCGATTTCAAAGTGTGCAAATCTACAGTAAGGAACAACTCTGACATGGCAGGGAGCTGAGCTAGCTGGGAAAGACCTTGATCAACATTCTCCATTTCTGACTTCTGCGGGTGGAAGAGGCTTTGACTGAATAAGAATCAGCCTGCCACTGAACAATTAACAAATCCAGCCTAGCCTCACAAGTGACTGACTGTATCCCCTCCATCTGCTAAGGCAGGGTAAGTCAAAAGCACAATGTATGAGCAGCCAGTGCCTCTGGTACAGAAATGCCTACCCAAAATGTTCTAACTCTCTGGTGTTTGGCATAGCCCTGCTAACATCATTAAGGAAAGTCTCCTATACGTGCGAAGTAGATCCAGTGCAGCCAGCAGTGCATGGCCCTGGCTATTTAGGCAGTGTGGCACAGTAAATAAGTATTGGTGTCTTCCTCTAAAGGTCTCTAAGAAGGTTTTTGATGCACAGCTGCTGGTGATGACTCAGTGAGATTCTGCACTGAGTCTGCACAATGGCAGCTCAAGTGACATAGGAAGGATGTTACCAGGTGAGATTGACCCTACCCTTGCAGGAGGCTGATGTCGTTTCAGAGCTAGGGAAATAGAAGCCTTCTGCTTCTGCTGTCAGGTGCATGTCCAAGCCCTTTGCTTGAGGAACCGTAAGGCAGGGGTGCAAAATCTGCTCTTTATAGCCTGCAGCAAGCAGACAACTGGTATTCTTTTGCAGTTTAAAACATTGTATTTGTTTTTTAGACACAGCTCTTTGGTAATATTCATGGCAATCCGGGGGATAGCTCTATCTGGGGGTACATAAGCATACTGATAATTACAGGAGCAATTTGATGTGACTCTTACCACGACAATAGCTTAAGATGGTAGACACAGTTACAGTGTCAAATGAGAAGTAAGCAGGAAGATCTGACAACTTTATTATGGTTATTGCTGTTAGAGAAGCCACTACCCAGCTAGTAAGTATACACTGTATTTAGCATATTTTGCTGTTTTCTCCCAAAGGGGAGAACATCTTGGATTGTTAGAATTAACAGCTCCAGCTTGTAGGTCAGAAGCACACTGACAAATAGAAAGTAGCGGCAAAATATGCCTTAGCATTATTCTAAGCTCCTCAGGACGTGTATGCATGTGTGTGCACCAGCATGGCATTAGGAAGGCTGGGTGCTGATATTTTTGCTATTAGGGGCTTGCAAATACTAATTACTCTGCATAGTTAGCTTCAGTTGCTAAGCAGAATTTGCCCTGGTGTGCATGTGTGTGCATTTGCTTGTGCTGTGTAGGTGTGGAGGGAATGTGCAAGCAGACTTTTGGAAAGTGTGGCCCATTTAAGGCATAAGTGTAAATGTTACCTATAAATCAGAAGGACCCTGAGCAACTTTGAAGTAAGGTTTAGTCTGGCGAGCTGGAGAATGGAGGTAGTCCTCTCAGTTCAGAGTATACAAGACTGCTGGGGACTGGGGGTTATGGAAAGTGAATTTCACAACTGGTTTTTATTTTATGTCCCAAAGTGATCTGGTCAAAACTTAGGATGTGGCCTTTCCCAAAGTGTGGGGGGAGTGAAATGTCCTATGAGTCGGAGTCACAGGGATTCCTATGGTTTGGTACACCTCTACTGGAAAGAGAACATTATACTTTTATATTACAGTTGTTTAATGTACTTGCATACTGTTGTATCCAAGAGTATACTCTCTTATGTTGCTGTAGGCAAGAGTAAACTTGGGACAAACTGCCTTACTGGGAATTCCCTTTGTCTTAATCTTGAGCCTGCTGTGCAACTTACTCCTTCTCACTTCTATAATGTATTATTTTTTAAGAACATTATGTTATCTCATAATTAATGAGATTAGAAAACCTCAAAATACTCAAAATATCACTTGGGTAAGCTTTGGTTTCCTTTTTATCTGTTTTCCTTTGCATTATCTGACCTTTAGAAAAATACTATTAAAATACATTTTCTGCTGTCCATAAATGATTTTAAATGAATTGTTTACTACAGATATGACATGTGCATGCAGTATGAGTTACTTATGCATGTGAAAAAAGAGATTAAGAGAGCTCTTTTATGTCAGGTCTACAGTATCACGTTTCTATTGGATATCCACCTGCAGATCAGTGACCTTGTAAGACCTCTGAGGTTTGATTTACAAGTTACAATTAAGTTTCTTGCCCACTGCTGTGATGCTTATGTTTTCATTTTAAACACTTGTTACCTTCTTGAGACACTGGTTTGTGAACTTAACCAGAGACACAACGTGATGCTGAATTCTCCTGTATCTCTGCAAGTCATTAATTTCGACCTATTCATGTTCCCATCTGGTTCCCTCTGAGGCTGCTGCTTTTGACTGAACCAAAGCTTTGCATTCACACAATGTGTAATTTGTGTAAATGTATATACTGCTCAGCTCTCATGTTCTTAGTAATCAATCTGTCTCTAGCAAAGGCTAGAGACAGGAAGGGAAGTGAGGCAGCAATGGTGTTCTTGGAAATAATTTGGGACTGCTGATGGCTTAGGGCACCGGTCTGATGCCACCCTTCTGCTGGGAGACCAGCCCCCCGAGCTGTAGGAATAAAAAGCAGGGCTTAGCCTCTGAGAATCTTGCAAAGGTACAAAAATTCCTCTATAAAAAGTGAGACAGCAATCAGTCTTTTTTCCATGTTTGAGGCCTGTGTCGGCAAGGTGCTTGTAAAAAGTACACAAAGTCTGACGTTGTATTTTAACATTTCTCCATTTCTTCACTTATTAGGTTGGCAGGTGTGTCTTTGTACCTAGTCAGTCTGATTCAATGCATCTTCTGTAGATGCTAGTATGCAGCACGTGGTCCTTTCATTCGTGTTGGCTCCCATTTATGGGTTGCACTCAGTTTTTCTGCTCCTCTGCCTCAAGCTCTTTCCCAAACGGGGGCCAGGCAGGGGCAGGTATATCCCTGAACTCACAAAATGGTAAGCTTCATGCTTGGAGGGTTGTCTTTGTTACAGCCAAATCCTCTGCCAGTTTACTTCAGCTGTGATAGAATTTTAGCTCACTTTCTTTGAGAAACAAGATCTGGCAAATGATTCAGTGAATTTTGTCCTGTCCCATCTTACCCCCCTCCCAGAGGTTCCTGTTTTTTCCTAAAACAAGAAGATAACTATTACAATTTAGCCAGTCTGTATTTTTCCTGGATCTGACCATTAATTTTGCTAAAAGGAAGAAAACAACATGAAGTACCACTGACCATAAAAGGCAGCTTTTGTCTTTCATGGACTTAGCTGGTGGCTGATGTTCATATGCCTTTGCTGCCTCAATTCAAGCAAATACTGTGATTGAACTGGCAAATTAACATGACAATGTCAATGTCAAGACCCATTACAATAAAGAGAGAAAGTTCTTATTTGCAGGGTAGTTTCTTAACAGCCTGGTCACAGAGGAGCACTTTCCCCTCTGGAACTGCTTAGGTCATGTAATCACAAGGAAAAGTCTGTGGTGATTAATTTGTTCGTTTATTTTAATGCTGTTTTTCCAAAGGAATTCCTGAGAATGCAACAGAAATGGCATTTATCCAGCTCCCATCACAATCCTTTAGCTAAATTTTTCAGAAGTTCCTAGCAAAGCTGTTTTTCATTCCTTCAGTTTTGTTCAGTGACTTAAGTGAGGAAGACTGGCACTGAACTTCAACATTTTCGTTTCTTTTCTTGAGAGGAGGGTGTGATGGTGCCATCTGAGGATCTCTCGCCCGGCTCCCTGGAGCTTTCAGCTGGCTCTGAGGGCCGTATCCTGCTCCAGCTGTATCTGCACAAGGTTTGTTACCATAATTTCGTTGTGCTCACCTGCGTGTCAGAGAGTTGTTTTTTAATGCCCTCACTTAATCATAAGGATATTTAAATGGGTTCTTTCTCCTGAATGTGAGGACCAGCATGTCTGCTGACTACTGCAATCCTTAATATGGCAAATACCCTTTTCAAGTCAAAGGAGCAGTGCCTGTGCTCAAACTAAATGACCAAAACAGGTCCTTAGCATCAATGAGGGTGACTTAGCAGGACTGTAGGATCAAGCTGATGTTAGCTGTCTTCAGACCATGTTTGGAGACAACATATTTTGTACTGGTTGTGCTTTCTAAAGCTTCTCTGTATAACTGTTGTTGGAATAACAACCAGAAGTGCATTCAGGCAAAAGTGCTGCAGACTGTCTTTGGATCTACCCTGATGGCACCTCGAGTTCGTGGCAGAGGAAAATGTTCAGGATGTAGGGTCTGACCTGTGTTTTTCATGCCGTGTTAACATAAATCATAGAATCATAGACTGGCTCGGGTCGGAAGGGACATTAAAGATCATCTAGTTCCAACCCCATAAAATTGATAAAGCCATCAACCTCCTTTTGCTTTGCAGAAGGATATCCAACATTTTATCACAACTGTAATAAATGTAAATGCTGACACTTTATGGTGCTGAGACTCAGCTGCAAGAGAAGGTTGGTGGGGAGATTTGCCTGTGAATTTTCAGAAAGGTCAAAGATCAGCAGTGCTGGGAAACCTGAGCCATCAGCTGTCTCCTTCTCATATAGGAAAATTGTTCCAAGTTTGTCATTGTTCCTTGCGCAGAGAATTAATTAACGATAAAATTAGATGCTTAAAACAGTTATTTGTGGGCTTATAAAATCTGACTAAAACCAGATAGGAAGGCTGCAATTACTGATAAAAACAGATTAATATTAGGAATATCTTTTTGCTTGAATTAGTCCTCACCTATTTCTACCACTCTGCTTGGGGAAAATGCACTTCCAATCTAGTAGCTTTTAGCCTTCTTTGCTGTCCCTTCCTTTCGATTTCTTTTTTCTGCGACACTACATTTGTTGTACAGTCCCATCAACACACCCCAGTAGCAGCCAAACACTGCTTTCCAAATACAGCTGTGCCGAGGATGTCTTTTGCTGACATTTAATGTTTGGTTTTGTTGCTCCTCCTCTTGGAGCCATGGGGCTGTTCTGCCAGCTTTTGGTAAGATGTGTGTGTGTGTGTGTGTGTGTGTGCAGGGGAGGTCCAGCTCTTTGGTTCCACCGTGCCAGTATAATGGACGTTTTGTTGCAATTTAAATTGATAAAATAAATCTTGCCCATTTGATAACCAATGCTACATTTTTTAAACTTTATCTGGAAATGTCGAGGCAGCGTGTTTTGGTAGTGAAAAAAATAAAGTGTATTTTTAGGAATAGCTTCTTATACTCACTTCAGTGTGCTGTGGACTCAAATTCAGGAGGGTTAGGTTTTTAATAAGATGACGTGGCTTTTCTCTTCAATGGCAACAGCTCTTTTTCATTGTTGAGTACTCATTTACATTTTAAACTGGATTAACACAACAGTTTTAAAGAAAGAATAAACAAAATGGGATGAAGTATTTTTAATGATGATTCTTTTAAACAGGTGACTTGATGGAAGGCTGCATGCTGCAGTCCCCAAAATGCTGAAGTTGTTGTCGTGTGAACTCGTTTGAGAGCAGGAAGGCAGAGAACTCAAGTGCCTCATTGCATAGTGTGAAATGAAGTTTGTGGGTGGACTTTTCACAGGGCTGCATTATGCTTTGTCTCCGTGTGACACGCTGGCTAAATGGACAGGACGAGCCTTTGTAGTTTTGCAATGTCCCATTGTTACTTGGCACATGAGAGCAGTGCGGTATTGGTGCAGCTGTTCATAAACAGGAGATTGGGAAAGTTAGTCCAGGGCAAACCAGAAAATGCTAAATCATAATTTTGAGTCTGAGTCTTGAGGATGCTTCTGGCACTGTGAAACACTCCCTTTCCTTAAAAACACGATTACCTCTAATCCTCGTTGTGTGACACTGCAGATGGAGACAGTACTGAGCATCTATTAGCAATTCAGATACACGGGGCTGAGACTGAAGTTTTGATCTTTTATGCTCTCCAAGGAAGTCTGAAGAGTATTTTTGGCCTGGGGGTTTTACGCAGCCCTATTTTGTGAGAAATGCTGAGCTCCTGTTTCTTTTCTTTCTGCTTTGCTGAGGGTGGGGCTCTGAAAGCCGCTGCTGAAAACTTCAGTTGTAGCCTGTCTTTTTGAAGTAGTTGCATTTTAAATACTTTGTGAGCATAAAGTATTCTAATTTCCTCTGGAATAACAAGCACCTTTTTTTAACGGTAGCCGAGAGGGGACCAGCTCGCAACACTTCTCACACACCTTCCCCAGCTCCTGCGAAATCTTGTACCCCAGGGTACCAGACCTGCTCTGCACAGCTAACCTGGACATTCAGCATTACTTTTACTTTAGTAAAGGAGGAAAGGTTTGGCCTGAACAGAGCTTTGGGATGTTGGGATGGAGCTAGGGAGCACCACTTCAGTGGCATTTTAAAGCAGATCTTGTGAAGTCTAGATGCTCTTCTGGCAGGTCTGTGATAGTTGGGAACTGGGAAGCTTGTTTTCTGGGCACTCCCAAGTTTTATCATGGTCGTTGAAATGTAATATACAAGGACCAATCTGTCCTTGCTATTACTTACTCACAGGTGCTTGCTTTAGGAAGCAGCTTTCACAGAACAAGGTGAAAATATCAATTGTCATATTGATCACAGAGAAGGCAGTATGTCACATTTCTTCTTCTGAATGCTTACAAATATGGGACTCATGAGATGGCACTGTGTTGCTCTGGCTATTGCGTAAAAGATTAAAGCTTGGAGCAGTTTGTTTGATTGATTTCAGTGAAGCAGAGTCCTTTGCCAGTATGTGACTGAGACAAAGGATGATCGTCAGAACATGTTAACCACGGGGGAGCCGGGGGGCAACTTTTGCAGAGGTCACAGAAAAGGGTCTGTCCCAGCTCAGCGGGTAAGTGATCTCCTTGCAGGAGAGAGCAAATGCTGCTTTTACATACCTGAGGTTCTTATTTGTTCACGATGTGACAGTATAAAAGACTATCGAAATGAGTTAATATATTCATTCATGTTTTCCTTGATGAGTCATTTTAATTACTGGAAAGTAATGTATTTTCCAACATCAGAATGCTGCGTTGGGTTGTCAGTATTCTAGCATAGTCTTTCAGGGTCCGAATGTGGAAGGGGACTACTAGTAGCTTATATGTACGTGTTACTTTTCAGAAAAATAAAATTAATAAACTCAGGAAATGATATTGTCAGAATGCATAGTATGAAGTAGTGCATTACGTTGTCTTGCCATATCATTATTTTCCATTAACAAAAAATTTAAAAAATAAAAATGATGAAATAATCATAACATGGTAGATCAGTAATTATTCTAGAGAATGTGCCCACATCTGTGCGTTCTGGCTTGTTTGTTTATTTGTTTGTTTTTGTTATAATCAGAAAATACTGCTCACAACAACTCTGTTGGCCCTTTTATCTCTGCACAGGGTCACCTGGAATGACCCCAGCATTTCCATATGAGCAGCAAAGAGCTGTTCTTTCCAATGTCAGACTTACTTTCTGGTCCAGCAAGTATGGGAGCAAGTGCTGAGGTCTTATTACTGTGAATTACATATTTATGATTTTTAAAGCACGTCTTTTCAGAAGCAAATTAAACTCCTTGGACAAGATTTGAAAAGTTACTGAGGTACCCAAACTCTAGCTAGGTTATTTATTTATTTATTTAAATAAGAATTAGGACTCCAAGATACATCTGAGGAAGTTAGTATATATTTGCATCTTTGGGCCAAATCTGACCCTGAGTAACTTCTTGAGGAAGGGGTTTAGGAACCACTTTCGCTCAGAGAGGTGTCCTAAAGCATGCATAGATTTTGCGGTGTAAGGCTAACCTTGACAGAAAGTGTGTATTTCAGGGGTTTGTTTCATTTGCCCGACAGACTTTGCACCATACTTTGAATTCTGCAGAATGTGTATGGCTGCCTGAATTTCAGCACTACATTTCCTGAATAGGCAGGCTTTTTGCAAAAAAATTAGACTTAACTCGTGGCACCAATGTGTGGAAGGAAAGTTTCGTAGAAGCTACCTCACAGCAAGCAGCTCTAGACTCTGTTGTTATGATGTCCTAGGATGTCTGGGATAGCATCTCAGGCTGGCGTGTGAAGCCCTACCTAAGTGCTAAATATTCCCACAACTCTATTGACGTATTTTGTAGATAAAATTATCCCATCTTGGCTTTTGTTCATCTATCGCCTTCTCAGTCAGGAGATAGTCAACTTTTTAATGACCAACAAAGTGGGAGTACAGTACAACAGAGCTGTTTTTGCAGTTCTTGGCATTGCCAGAACAAAAGGGTTAGGATTAGGAACAGCCTCAAGGTTCAGCTGTTAAGCAGCAATGCTCTCTATAAAGCTGCTGTTGCAGGATCTCGAAGCAACTGAATTCTTCTAACCTGATGACTGGATTAGGAATGAGAACTAAGGTTCTCTAAGTTTCTACCACTTCAATGTAGTTTGGGAATATTTGGAGCTGAATATATTGCAGGCAGGGCTTTGCAGCCGCTGTTTCATTGCAGGTGCACACGTTGCTAAAAGAAAGCACATTACATCTGCTGACGTGACAATGTGTTTATTAGAATTCATTTTAAACTAATCCCCAACACACGCAGATGTGCAAGCAGTGCCCAAGACCTGTTCAATCCTGCGCTGCATGTGCAGGCAGCGCCCGCCGCTCAGCATCTGCCACGTGCAGGGGATCAGCCTGCAGCTGCTTTGACTCCCAGGTGAGGCTGCAGAGTGGGGAGCGTCCCCGCTGCCGTGCCGCAGCCACGAGCATCTGTCACCGAGCAGGTCCTTCCTCTCCCTCCATCGCAGGAGCCCTGGCTGGGAGCGCATGCTTTGGCAACGCGAAGTTGGTGTGATACACAAACGGAGAGCACATGTTCTCTTATAAAGAGTAATTGGATGCGGATATATCTTTTGAAATCCTGAACTGAGAGTTTTGATTTACATGCATAAATATAATTTGTGCTCCAATCCAACACAACACGTAGATGTATGCTTAATTGCAAGTCTCTGAGCCTGGCTGAAGAAGCATGAAGTGGAACACTTGCAAAAGCATTTTTAAGATATGACCATGCCAGTGAGAAAAGGGAAGCAGCCTCATGGATGAATACATGGGAATGGTGCTTTCTTTTTGTAGGGCAGATTCCCATTGCATTCGTACTAGTACAACAACAAACAAAGAAACAAACAAAAAGATGGAAATAGAATATTAAAAAAAAAAAAAAAGAGAGAGAGAAAAAATGCCTAGAGTAGAATAAAAATCACAATGGCAGAAAGATGAACGAAAAGCCTGGCGGTCTAGTGTTCAACAGCCTTCGTAACGCATTGTTCTACGGTGGTGTCAGCCACCTGGAGTATTTAGATCAGCAGTCGGGAGATTCATGATCCTGTGAGAAAATTTATAATCATGACAAAAATGGAATGAAATCCCTTCCCCTTCCTTTTTACGTATTTTATCTTGAATTGTACCTTATGTGACAGGACTGCAATTAATATCTCTTGTAAAACAGAAGGCTCATTAAATTGGTCTCATTATGGTTGCTGAGGTTGTGTGACACTGCTGAAAGGGATTCCCCCATTATCTTTGTTTGACACGTATTCCTAATCAACCAGGCCAATTCTGCTTTATCAAAGGGCTGGCACATGAGAGGAGATGATATTTATTCTGACTTGTACTATTAGCGTAAAAAATGTAGATTGCATCGGCAGACACATAACCCTTACAAATGGCCACACAGAGCATTTATTGAGGTGTCCCCTTCCTGCAAAGGTGGTTCTAAATATAGCCTGCTTCACTTTTCAGTACTGGGGATGCAGAGCATTTTTTTTTTTTTTTTTAAAACCCTGTTTTCAAGGGATATTTATGAAATTAAATTGTAATAGACTGTGGAGAAATCTCACAGCAAACAAGTGCACAAGGGCAAGAATAGCAGCAATTCTGCAATTTCCTCCACCATTTGTTGATGAAAAGAAATCCAACAGCCCTATATATCCAACTTCAGAAACCTGTAAGCAATGCGTTGTCCTTTACATTAATAGAGATCTTAATACGTATCACAATATTACCTCAGTTATTGAAAATTTCCTGAACATTTTGTTTTATTTCTTACTAATACTGAGTTTGTCAGGGTGTACGGACATTTTCTCTGTTTATAAAACTGTTCGTAGAAAATTTATGAGCGTTTTAAGGGAGGTGATGGTACCTGAATCTGCTGGGTTTAGAAACACCAATATGCAGGGCTTAACAACATCACCCTTACAAGGTTTGCACAGATATTTTCATACTGCTACAGCATTGTGTGTTCAAAAGAAACGTATAGCTGTAATGCAGCCTCATGTGTTTGTATAAGAAACCACCTCCTCCAAAACTCAAACCAAATGCTTTCTTAGTTAAGTTTAAGAAATTTTGGATAACAGGTAAATTCGTACAATATATATAAGACCTATACAAATTCTACAGACCTATTTTGATATTTCATCCTTTTCCTTATACGTACACAGCATTCAAAAGGATGGCTCCTTGTCTCCAGTGATATGAAGTTTCTGATTTGAGTGAGAAGATGGAAACTGGGAGCAAAGGGAAGTTGACAGTGCTCCTGCCAGCTGTTGGAGTGATGCTGCAACACCCCAGCCAGGACTGACTGCTGGAAGAACAACAGAAAAGTGAGGTATGAGAGTATTATTGGCCATGGAAGTCCTTCTGTGTTGTATCAATATTTTTTTTTTTTTTTTAATGTCAGTATAATTCCTTTTTTAGGTTACCATGACACTGAGTGAACACTGAACTGCATTTTGAAACAGGCTTCATGGTCCAGCAGTACTGAATATAGGCTGATACCTCAGACAAGGTAAGTGAAGCCGGGAGAAAACAAGGACCTCTCTTTCGTCATCCACAGAAGGAGATGGGGGAATGGGGTTGCTTCAGCACTCACTGTCACATGGAAGAGGAAGGTGAGGAGTTGCACGGGTTCTGAGTCTGGACAAAAGCAGGTACTCACCTGTGAGTGCTTGGAAGAGGTTTTGCTGGAGGGCCCTTATGAGCACAGCTCAGTGCTAGTTCTCTTGGTCTCTCACTTGGTGCTGATGGCTGTAACTCTGGGTGTTTAGGAAGCAAATGATTTCAGTCACTACTTTGTCCCTTGAAAAGCTTTATCTGATAATCAAATTTGTGATTTGCTCAGCAACATAGAAAAGCTTCAATTGGGACTGTAATTCCTAAACAAACATTTATCTCCTGCAAGAGATGATCTGAGTCTGTTGATGTCAAGAGATTGGGCCCTTATTTCCTGATGAGAAGAGGGGAACTTTCTTTTTTCTTCTCTTTTCTTCCCCTTCCAAGATGGAAAGCTCTTTATTGTTTCTTTGATCCCCCACAGAACAATGGAGGAATAGCTGTATCTTACAACTAAAACTCTTAAGTAAATGGTTATTTTAACAACAGTTCATATACTACAACATTTGTGATGTATGGTGTATTGAGGGATGCTATGAAAACATACTCAGCTAATGTGACTGAAGGGTGTCTCTGGGGAGAAAAGAGATTTTGTCAGGAGCTGTCAAATATGATCTAGGTGTACCTTCCAAATAAAGAATCCTTGAAGCTGAAGTTGTTGGCAGGCCAATGAGTACACAAGGGAAGGATGGCCCTAAACATGCACAGTTTCGTATGCATCTCTGTAAAAAAATTGCCTGTGGCTGCTTATTGTGAGAGACAGATCATTGGACTAGGCAGATTGTTCTTATGTAGAGCATTCAAACATCAGATAGAGATATCACATGCAGTCAGTCACAACTTGAAAATTAATAACACATTTTAGCCGAAACATCCAAAACAGGTGCAGCTAAAAGTGAAATGATGTTTCTGATCACGGAGATAATACTTTCTCTTTTGCAGACTCATCTTCCACGAGCTCCCAGTGTTGTGTGTACTTTTCGCACTGTGTAACTTGGTACATAATTAATGAATTTAGCATAATGCCGTGTTTGTTTATTCATATCTACTTCAGATTTATTAGATAGAATATCCTGAAAGTCAGTGCTGTGAATCAGAAAGCATGAAGCTGGTCTTTTGATGAATAATTTGTTGAGAAGTTGATGCTTTTGTAGACGTAAATCGTCAGCTAAATAAACATGACTGTTGGGGAGCAGCCTCTACATCCTGAGATTTAACTAGTCATGCAAAGGTCCTGCAGGCCTTCTGGGGCTGCTGCCTTGTACATGCAATGATCTCCTTGTCAGCTGCGTAGTGGCAGCTGGTGGCACTTTGGGCTAGCAAGAAGTCCCCAGGCATTGCTGTGCTGGGAACAGTTGGCAGCTGCAGCTTGCTTTGTGTGGGGCAGTTCCTCCTGGCTTTGGCAGGGTTCATAGCCAGACCTCTCTTTTGTTATTTCCAGTACTCAGAAAAGATAACACCTACAAGAGATGCAGTTTGAGTGGATTATGAGAGTACAACTCCACTTACGTTTTCAAATTTTCATTCATTTTTATTACAGAATGTATTATCTTAAACACTGCAAGTGTTGGCAGGAGGGAGGCAAAAACAGGGCTGTTTTTCCCCACACTAAGTGCATCTTTCCCTCTTTGGTGCACTGAGGTCTCAAAGGGAAATTCCAGCAGTTGATAAGGATAGGGAATAACTCAGTTAACAGAGGTGAGTGGGTAAATGCTTGGGCACGTAGTGAATGTAGGAACAGTCTGATACAAGAAGCTGATGTTCTGTAGGAACTTCTGGACGTAATTAACAAACAACAGAGGCTGAATTCTTTTCTCCGAGTCCTCCTGATCTGGAAGAAAGAATGGAAAGAAAAATCTTGCATATACAGAACTCAGAGTTTTGTGTTACCCCAAAACAGTGCAGTTGCAAACATAGTTATAAGTGGCTAGAACAAGGCTGGACCTTTAACAAGTCTTTCACTTAGAGATCTGGAAAAACAGAGAAACAGAGGTGAAGATCTCTGTTTGCACTGAGAGCTGATTTCTCAAGGTTAGTGATACCAGGGTCAGTTTTGACGGATTGTGGGAGACTCTTGTTGTTGTTGTTTGCTTGTTTGTCTGTTTTGGTTTTGCTTTTTAATAATTGTAGACAGAAATTTCAGCATTTTGTCAGAATAATATAATAAAACCAAAGGGCAGTGGTTTGTCTGATTAAAAAAACATATACTGGGACGAAATATTTGTGTTGTGAATGTTAGACTGTAGGGGTCAGGCTGGAGTTTTGCCAGAAAGTGTGACTTCGGGGAATTCTGTGGAAATTTCAAGAGATTATAAACTGAAGCTGTCTGGCAAAAGGTATGAAATTCAATGTTCTTGTCTTCTGAAATAGTCTTGTTTGAGAAATACTACAGATGTATGAATAATTGCAGTGCAGGGAGTGGGAGAGGAATTTCTGTCCTTCCTTTAATCTTGCTATAATCTCCTTCTGACGAATCTCATCTGAGAATCAAGATTTCTAACTGCACCCAGCAAAAGAGAGAATTGTTTCTTTTTACTTTAAATTAAAAACTTATTGTGGGGTTTTAGAAATAAATGTCCTTATGCAATGTGGCAGTGCTAGTGGACATAACATTTTCAAAGGAAATCAAGCCAGTGTTCATCAGTTCAGTTACTAAAAGAGCGTGCAGATAGGATGGTCTTTACATGGGTAAATATATGTATGTACATATATGTATACCCTCTATTTCATGTTTATTTTAGGAAGGAGGACTCAAAAAATTAGAATCCAATTCAGCATATTATCTACATGTTCACAGGTAGATATGTATGTAGTTGGCTAACTGCAAAATTGATAGCTGTCCCAGAAACATCCTTACACTTATATCACAAAGGTCTTCTGTTTAGTTCCTTATACATAAGGAAAAATAGAATTGGTTCCCCTGTGAATAGGATAAGAAAATGGGATGCACGTGTGTGTGAAGTTAAAGGTGTAAGTGCTGAAAGTACTGCAGCTTGTGTTAATAAAAATTGCAGATTTGATAATTTTCGGTCACTTTCTCATTCAACATAGTTGATGAATGGCTTTCTATTCTTGCTTGGAAATATATTTTATATTACAGCTTATACAGTATTTGAGACTGCACAAAGCATACAATTCTTATTTGTAGAGCAAATAGAATAAGCCATTAAGCTAGAAAACTACTCTATGTCTGCCTGAGTCTTCTCCCAGTGTCTCTAAGTTACTACAGACAGCTAGAAATGCCTTCCTTTTTTGTACCTACACACAATGCCTATCTTGTATCCGTACTTTCTATCCTCTAGATCATACTACATTAAAACTGTGAAAGTTAAAGGTGATTTTGGCAATGTATCAAGGTTATTTCAGAATAACCTTGTTCTTAATTTCCTATTAATAGGTAGTATTCTTATAAATTATTTTTTCTGGCAATCATTATTCATCAAAAAGATTTTTTGTGTGTGTTTCTCCAAATGGGTTGCTCAGTGCCTTTTTATTAGCTCTAAGCCTCAACTTCAGCAAGTGTGTGATCAAGTGTACCGGAAAAATCCTTTGTCCATTGCTAAACCTTATGAAATTGTAGATCAAAAGAATTTTCGTATCTTACAAGGACTGTGGTACTATTCATGGGCTAAAAATGACTGTCAAAGTAATAAAACAACTACTGTTGTCAGGGAAAGATTAAAAGCAGCAGCTGGATTGTACACAGACAACTTTAAAATCTTTCTCTAGGAAGGTAGATGCTTTAGAAAATGATCTGGCTTTTCAGTTGATTTGCCATGATTGGCAGCCCCATAAAATGGCTACTGACACAGGAACTTGCAAAAGAAAGAAGCCTTTTTTCACCATAAAGAGAATATTCTGCTTCTTGCCTTCTTCCAAATTGGACTCCGCACTTGGAAGTAAGATGTAATGCAAGTGTCATAGCAGTGATGGGTATCAGCCTTTTCCTGTGTTTTATCCAATTTATCCAAACTCTTTTTCTGAAATAATTCCTGCTGTCACTTTTCTGCAGCTTGTATTTTAACCTATGTTCTTCTTACTATTTTAGTTTTATTCCTCGAGTTTAGCTGTACGTTTTGCAGTTCTCCTTAAATTCACTACATGCAACATTGCTTTCCCTGTAGTTTTTCTCAGATAATAATCATCCTGACCACTACTAAGTACATATAATCACTATTATAATTAAATGTTTATTTCTGATATCAAGAAATGCATTTTTTAATTATCTTTGAACTTCTAGCCAACCTGCTTCTCAGATTGGCATGTGTGCAATCTTTGAAACTTTATTTATGAAAGGTCAGTGTGTTGGCTTCTTTTAATTAATTCTTTTCTTTCCATTTTAGTTATCTTCCTTGTTTCTTTTTTATTCTATTGACTAAAGTAATTATCTTTTTGTGTGTTTATCACAAGATTGGGTCATCTTCCTTGCACTTGCTGATTTTTCCAAGGTAGTCATTCTCTCTGGGGTTTTCTTTGCCTACGCTTTTTTTGACATATATTTACTCTATTAACCTGTTCTATCAAATATTTATGACTCCGTAACTGGTTATCTTGGAGGGCAGTTTATTTTTCTTTCATCCTGACAGCTCCATACACTGCTGGAAATCAACTAAATTGTTTGCCAACCATTTTCTTCCCATTGGCTTCTGATTTTGGCCCTCCAGATAGACCTTGTATGTCAGATTGTAATACTGGGCTCCACGTTCCCCTGTAAACATCCCTGTATCTCTCCTCACCTCTGCTCTGCTGGTTTAACAAATACAAGACCTGTTTGCCTGTGCTGTTTTCCTTTCAGGTTCTGTGCAGTGGAGTTAAGAATTGGACAGCTTTGTTCCACGGTGCCTTTTTTTTTTTTTTCCATGCACTGGTCTTAAAACATGCATGTGTTTGGCTTTTGTGGGTGTAAGAATGCATGTGTTGCATAATTTGTCACAGCTCGAAGCCATTAGCAGTGGCAGAGCCAGGCCTGTGATGTGCCCAGTTCCTAAACGTGTACACGCTCTTCTTGCCCATTCAGATGCTGGGCTTGGAACGTGCTGCCCTGCACTTATCAGGTAACATCAGCAGTGTTCTTCCGTGCTGAGGATGGAAAACGTCAGCTGGCAGTCAAAAGTTTCTGTCCCTTCTGATCTTTTTGAGTGCCCTGCCTGAAAAACACAAGCTCTTACGATGATGATGATGATTGACCTGATTCAGAAGGAGCGCTGTGCGGAAGAGTTGCTGAGTAGGAAAGGTGCCGGGTGCTGCTGCTGGTGTGGTGACAAACAGTGTGGTCAGTCCGTCTGTCCCCCCCCTGCAGTTACCCTGCTTGCAAACTCCTTTTGCCCAAATTTGTAAGCACCACTGTCTGAATGCCTTCAGCTTCTCTTTGGGCTCTAGCACTGACAGCAGCACCAAACCTCACCCTTGCTGACCACAGACCTTGAAAAAGAAAAGGACAATGTCTAATTTCTTTATTTTTTTTTCAGATCTCTCTGAAGGAGAAATACAGATAAAAGCAAAGCTCTGTGACTGATTTTTTCACTATCTACTTGAAAGACAGTGGGTCAGAATTAAGGCATTTTTGCTGCGGAGGAAATGTGTGGGATGTTGGCTGTGAGCCAGTAGCCACTAACATCCCTGCTGCACTAGGAATACTTGAATGAAGTGGGCGTCAACCTCGGGAGAGCGGGCAGCGCTACCTACATCAGAGAAAAACCTCTTCATTGAGATTCAAGGAGTAAAAATATTGAATGGAGATAAACCGGTCGGATGGATTTTTTTTTTTTTTTTCCTATGAGGAACAGTAAAAATGCAAGAATCATGATCCAGTCTGGAAGAACATCCCCTAAGGTCCTGTGCCTGTCGTGTCCCATTCATTCCACAGAAAATGAGATACATGCAGTCCTTGACTACCCTGACTTGTAAGTTTCATCTTTTAGTTCTGGCTTCTCAACACTCAGAATGAGGAAATAACATCCAGAAACTTTCACCCTGTAGTCCTCTTTACAGCCAGGCTTTTAGTGCTTTTTTTTTTTTTTTTTTTTTTCTCCCCCCCCAAAACAGAGTAAAGATCTGAAGGGTATCAATTTTTTTATTTTTTTTTTTTTAAATAGAATATAGTTTATCCAGACACTCATCCTGCTTATGTCCAATTGAATGTCCACTGGGGAAAAAAGTCATCTCTAGAGTTCCTTTTGATCACTTAGTTATGAATCTGGAGGATGAAACAATTTTTTTTCAATGTTATCTTGCTTGTGGTAATCAGCCCCAGATGAGAGTTACGCCATCTTGCAACCTTGGTACTACTGAGTCAGTTACCAGCTCTATCCAGCCTAAATATGATCACATTTTTCTTGAATGAAGTCCATCATTGGAGCATCATGCCTGTGAAAGAGTTTTCAGTTTCAATATATGAAACACAAGCAGCAGATTTTTTGTTTGAAACTACAGAACCACACTGTTCTCCGTGTACATAAGGGAAGGAAGATTCCCATTTTTTGTGACATATTATTAGAAAGCGATACATTCATTTTGTTGAACAAGGGGAATGGACAATGAAGCAAAAAAGGAAGTATTTTGCCTAAGTGTTGACACTGAATGAAGGAAGTGGCCGTAAAAAGATGGACTGCGGAGAGTAGAGTATCACAAATACTTTAAAAAGCTCTTCTTGCATGGGAAACAAAGGGATGCTGCACAAGTGACAGCTGCTTCCATGCAAGACTAGAGGGTTACATGGTAACAATGGTTTCGTTTTTGGATGTAGTTTTGCACATTGGCTCAAGCATGTCTGCTCAAATAACACTGAGGTTAGAGAAAGCTAGAGGGAAAGATGCAAAATGACAGCTAACAGGCATGGATGCAAAAAGTGAATCTGAGCAGGATTTGGGAAAACTAGACTCCTGAACTGGAGCATGTCTATCAAAGCAAACAAGCTAATAATTGGCTTTGCTTTTATTACAGATAATATCTTTGTGCTGACAATTTGCCTCTCAGAGTCTGGGCTTGGATATGACCTGTAACAGTTTGGCCTCAGTGGTAAAAAGTGTTTGTGGACAATTGGCCTTCAGTGTCCTATCTTTGGGGCAAAAAACATTGAAGCAACTAAATGCTGCCAACCCCTTGTCTTTCCTTTCCCTGCCGTGCTCAGACTTGGAATCCAGAGCCTCAGAGAGCTGTGGTAACGCACTGGTGGCCAGGAGTCAGAAACAGTCATAGTCCCAGGACGCAGCAGTGCCAGAGGCTGTGTAAGCACAGCACATACGTGGCTGCTACTTGAGAGGGATCCATCCACGGAACTGTGGGGGTAACAAAGGCAGGCTGGCAGTGAAGGGCAAGGGCACAGTGAGGCGGTGTTTATCAGGGGGAAAGGCAGTGGCCTTCACCCACGCTGTTGCCATAGGTGGCACGTTTCTTTACGTAGACTTTCCAGCAAGGAGTTTCCAGAAGACAATAAATTTGTGTTATGTATCCTTTTGGGGGACTGCTAGCACTGTGGGAGGCAGCATGAAACAGTGGTTTGATGCTGCATAGGAACGGGAGGAAAGTTGGCATTAGTGGCCAGGCAGAGGCAGCGGGTTATTCTGTCACAGGAAGCGATGAGAGAGGATGGAGACTGTGCACACCTTGCATCTGAAAGTGGCACATGTTACAGAGAGAGAATAAAGGAGGGTGGCAACAGGAAGGAGATGCAGGCAAAGCGGTTGCAGGCAAGGCTTAATTCTCCAGGCTAGGGAAGAGCATGCTGTAGTAACTGAAACAGATGATGGGAGCATAGACGAAAGATCATCTGTGTGAGAAGGCACCAAAGATCAGCAGGCCTTTAACAGCGTGGGATTGAATGGAAGGGCTCAGAGGGATTCACATCAGAAATGTTTAGAAATGTTATCAACAGGGAGGATAAATGCTGCTCAGGAAGAAGCAGAAGTAAGAAGGCTGATGAGGCGGGAGGTGATACTAGTTTTACTGTTGTTCTGTGTGAAGGGTTAGCCTTTAAGAGATGTGAGCTGAAACATAAGATTCCTTGGCACTTTCTGGTTCACCTTCGTTGTTCACGTGGTGTGGAGAGAAGGAAGGATGCAATACTGGAAGATGCTTAGATTCTTCATCAAGAAAAATGGTCTGAGAGGCAAAATATTCAGGGAAGTGGAAGAAAAGAACATAACTATATCGTTGTCTTCTGGTACTACGAAGAACCTTTCTTTTTCTGATATCCTTGGGTAGCAAGCAGCAAATTAGCAAATCCTCAAAATGAATTTTGAAAGTAACCACACTTTCTGCTCTGAGAGAGAAGTTTAAAATGTCTAACATAGTTTTGTGAGGAAGAGGAAAATGTGCCGGAGGGCTGAGAGTTCTTAAGACCAAGTTATAAGCCTTTGAAAATAGGATTTTATAATGGAAAAGCAGAGATCATTAACTATTGTAAGCACCTCTAAGAATGACACCTCTATAGTAAATTACATTCAAATTAATATAAAACTGTAAAGATTCCCTGACAGCTTTGATTATGTAAGTTGATTTTAGTAGTTAAATGTTGACTTTCTATAATGCATTCTCCAAATATTATACTGAATGCTGCATCATATATAACAATTACCATGTCACAGTGCTATTTTGTGTAAATTAAATTATTGACAGCAATATAATTTTGTATTCACTTTATTATTTTGATTCATTTTTCTGTCAAAATATACAATGACTCTTCACTAGATTTAGAAACCAGAAAAACTCTTTAGATGGTGAAGTATTATTCTCCATACATTATTTTTCCTTAGCCTGTAATGAGGTTGGAGGGGTGGGGGGGAGAGAAGCACCATTTCATTCCTTCTCTGACATTGTGTGTGTTTTTTAGACATGTTCTCAACTTTAAATCGTGTTACAATAGGTGTGCTTTCCAGCAAGCCTGCAAAGTCCAGAGCAGCCCTGGTCAGCTCCTCCAGGGCTGCAGTCCTGGTGGTTTTAGTGGTGCACTAACACAAGCACTGTCCTGAGTTGTGGGATGGGTTTCTTATTATGATGATTATTCAGCTTAGCTGTAAGGAAGGTCCATTGTACATGGCAGGGGGAATACTTCCTGTTCTTTGATATTTCTTATAGATAGAAGTAAAAATCAGCACCTGTTCATTGCTGCTCTTTCTCCATACCTTTTCTTCCCAGGTTCTTCAAAGGTTATGGCAACACTGATTGTCCCTTCCAGGATGCCTGTAAAGTATTTGCCGGTGGTGGTTGTAACTGTTCTCACCAAATGCACAGCCTGACAGCTTCCCACGACCTGCTCGGAGCTAGAGTGTGGAAATCAGGACACCAGCTGCATATTCCTACTGGACCTTGGCTCTTCTCCGGGTAGGTGCCCTGATCTTCCCTGTGGAGCCAGTCCTGCTCCCACAAGTTGGCCAGTGCCATCCTGTGAGGTGGAAGAAATGGGCTCAGATGCATTCAGGCAGAAAAGGGGGCTGAATCCACAATGTCACACACTGTGGGCAAGGGTAACTAACTACAGGTAGAAAAAAAAAACAAACCTCTGTTCTGAGTGGTGGTAGAAAGGTTCAGAAAATGTTTATCTTCTCAGCTGGTCCAGACCAAGGATGTTGGAGAAAGCCTACGTTGCAAATCTCAGTGGGGTTCAGTCATGGCTTAGGTACCGACAATCCTTAGTCACATCTGCATCTGCTCAGTAATAGAAAAGCAAAGGTATTTTGACACTGCTGAGAGCGCTGGGAAAAGTTTCTGGTGCCTGGTCCAGTGAGGTGCATGTAGCTGTGGGCTAGCTCCTTCTTCAGCAGGTCTGCAGCCCATATAGTTGAGGAGGCAGAGAGGAAAGCTGCAAGCTTTCAGTACGGTGAGGATGGGACAGCCCATGAGAAGGTAACAGGAGAAGGCTAAATCCTCTCTGAGTTCTCCATGGACTTAGCAGTGTTCTCTAAATACCTGAACGTTCACTTGTGTCTGTAAACCTGGGGTTGGGAACACAGATAAAATATATTTGCTTTCCATGGCAGCACAAAATTGCAAAAACTCATCTGATACTGATGAAATAACACTTAGCCATTGCACTTTCATTTAATGGAGTATGAGATGTTGCTATATTCTTATGTCTGCAGCATACACCAAATTTTTCTGTGCTCAGTTTTAAGGGAGTGAAGCCCAAAGAGACACTTGGCAGTCTCTGGGAATTAGAGTAGTGCTGAAAGTAAATGTCACTTCTTATCCTGGATCCTTCCTTCTTCTCCTTGCTTTGCCTCCACTTGGTATGGCACATACAAGATCTGTAGTGTGGTGGTAGTAGTATGTGTGGAGCTGGCAAAAGGCCTGTTTGCTCAAAGACGGAGATGTTTTTATATTAGATGATCTGGTAGAAAAACATCACAACTCAGCCAAGCCTGCCCTCCTAAGGCATTGGTATTGATGCATATTCTGTTGGCAAAATGAATGTATTAACAGTTATTGCAGAGACAACTGTGAAAGCCCCACATTAGCCCCGCATTATGTTTTGTGTTAACTGGTTTTATAAAGTCCCGGGAAGTCCTTAATGGATGGAAGAATCATTTCCTTTTAGCTTTAGCAGCCTTCCCGCCTTTGATTTTTTTTTTTCACTTGCAACTAAAGATCTTTTCCCTACATCTTTCTGCATATAATTTCACGCATCTTTCTTTGTATGAAGCAGTTTCACACACAACCACGTGTACAGCAGTATGGTTTTAATAGAACCTGCTTCATTTGAGAGCAGACAAATAGACTTGGGTCGTCTTTTGGCACAGGCACAAAATGCAAAGCTCTAATGCTGAATTTCTCATTTGGCCTCAATTCTTGTTTGGTCTGCCAATGTGGGAGTTAATCGTATAAACACAGAAATACAGAGGACAGGGGGAAATACATTCTGTTGTGTCCCGTTCGTGTAGCTCTGGTTCTCACTGGCTATGCTAATGCATTGCTTGCAGCAGTTCAAATGGCCGTGGTGATGAGGAACAGGTGGTGATGAGGAGTTAATGTGAGAGGACACGGAGAAATCATGTTGCTCGATAGGAAGTTGTTCCTCCCAGCATATTTCTGTCCTAGCCCATTCAAGTGAGACTCTATAACAGTATCCTGTGACTACACCAGAAGATACAACTGCACCGAGTTCAAGTGCTAAACAAGTATATATCCTGTTTCAGCTAATTCCAGCATCTGAGATTTTAGGTGGCAGTCATTCCCCTTGATGTACGAGTGCCCAGACACTGCGAAGATGAGCTAGGCCTTGTTAGGACCTCGTGCTGCTAACCTGGAAAGAGGATTAAAAGCTAAAACAGAGCAAACAGAAACTCATAGCTAGTTAAGTTATCCTGAGAGTAGGGAAAGACAAACCTGCTGGGCAGGTATTCCCTAACAATGTCATTTTGACATTACTAGCCTGCCTTCTCCTCGATGTATCCTCTATTTGTTCAAAGCAAATCATCTGCTCCTCTCAGTTATTTCAAAGTAAAGTCACAAGAATAGCTTGTTCCCACTCTATTCCAAATATAGCTGTTGGCAGCGATTGCTGAGATAAGGGGGAAGGAAAAGGAACTACCAAGGAAGAGGAAAGACAGGAGGGGGAAGAGAGAAAAGAGCTGAAAAGGTTGGACAATAGAGAGTAAAGAGAGACAGATGAATGAGAGGGGAGGTGAAAGAATAAGGAAAATACATCTCAGCAGAGAAAATAAATCAAAGATAGAAATAAACTCCTGCAAAAGAGGTGGAAGCAGCCCAAATACAGAATGAAAAAGCACCGTGCCCACCCTCAGGAGCAGTTTGAGTTTTAGCCTTGAAAAGTAACTAAACCTTAAATAAAAACATGCCCAATTTTGACTTGCACTCAGATTGTAAGGGTTAGAGCATCAGAAAACTTATGCTAATTTACACTGCTTGAAGATCTGGTCCTAGAAATTTTAAAGCAAAACATGTTGCTTATTTTAATCTCTCGTGGGATTTTTTTAAATTTGTCTGCTCCAATAAACTTTGTTGGCAGTTTCAGACAGAAAACCATCAGAACCTCAGCGCCCTTCTCAGGAGTTTGCAGTCTTCTGGTGAGACTCGAGCATCTAGCCATGCCCTTGGGAGCAGAAAACAAATGATGATAAGAAATAAGGAAAAGTCAGAACCACCCTCAGACTGGCTTACCCAGAGCAAAGAGCTGAGGGGTTTCCAGGCTCAGGGTAGACTGGTTTAAGACCAAGGCATGGAGAAATGAAACGTAAATGGGAACAGGTTGTGAAAAACAGCACACAGACAGGGCAAACACAGACGAGTCCTTGGCAATCCAGAAATCCCACGAATGGCTCCAACTTCCCTGGAGGGGTGGGAAGCTTCTGAGAAATAACCCCTGGAGCTCTTCTGCTTCTCATCTCAGAAGACTGGTTGGAAAATGGTGCTAGGGTTCTGCTTTCTCTGCTGGTCTGCTGCAGAGATGCGATATGTGACCTTACTCTCCAGCTGAGGATAAAAAGCCTTACTCAGTCCTGCAGGTGGTGTTTCCTCTGAACTGAGCACATCTGGAAAGCCTTCTGGACAAGCTTTCTAAGTACTCAGGCACTAGGTAATGGAACCAACATTACTGAAAGTGTGACACTTGCTATGCTTTTATGTCAGTCCTTCAAAGAAGAAGGCCATTTGCATTGTTAAAGGATGTGCTCTATCAGTCTCACTCTGGGCTAGAGGGCCGGTGCAGCTTTTGGACAAATACTATTTACACAAAGTGTGGAGATGCATTACTGCAGGAAATACAAGGTTAAGCAAGGCTGCTTTTGGAAGAAAGGGCTGCAAAGTAAAGCTGAGCAGTCAGACTATCACTATTCAGAAACAAAGTCATCATTTTGAGAGTCTTGTCACATGGGTGGTGTATGTATGAGTTATATCTGAGTTACTCTCCCTGTTGTGAAATACAACTTTTTTTTTTTTTTCTTTTCCAGCAAGCATCATGCAGAGCTGATGTTTTACCCAGTCAGCTTATACACGTGTGGAGGAGCCGCTGACTTTGGTCACGGAGCTGTGTGCAGCTTGCAGGCCACCTGGGACACTTGTGGGCCGGATTGGGTGGCGTAGCTGGCTGCGGGGCCAGGTTGGTGCTGGGCTCGTGGGCAGCAAGAGACCCTGTGGGCAGCAGTGAGTGGGAGCGCCTGGCCGGGCTGCCCAAGGCTCCCAGCCCCACACAGGAGGGTGCTGGAGGGCTTTTTGGCTGGGATGCCTCCTTCATGGCTTGCTCCCAGCGCCTCTCTGCGTTATGTGGTGTCTAACCTTAATGCTCCGGGGAGAGGGGCGTCATCGCAGGCTGTGGGACTGCAGCCATCAGGCAACCTTGCTGCCCTGGCCTGGGATCTGGGACCCACCGAGGCTCTGCATTTGTGTCTCTACAGGTAGCACATCCACGGTGCAAAGCTTCGGAGGGATGCCGTGCGCTGAAACACCAGGAGCACCCAGCCCAGCGCGCAGCTTTCTGCTCTGCGGGCCGAGTCCTCTCCGGCTCCCGAGCTCCTGCTCCCAGGAGAGGGCAGTGGAGCCGCACACGCTCCCGTGCTGCGGCCGGCAGGAGGGCCGGCTCCCTCGGGTGCTGGGCGAGGAGAGGAACGGGGCAGCAGAGGTGGGAGTACAGATTTAATACGTATGCTAGGAAGCGTGTTCGGGAATATCCAGGAAGTGTTCCGCGCGTTTAATAACGAGAATGAGTTGTCTGTAAACAAAAATAGATTTGGGGTGACCGAGTTTGTTGTTGCTTTTATTTGACTGGAAGTTTTCTCTGTTACATGTTTGTTTATGGCCACACACATTTTTACCAGTAACTTGCTGATTCCGCTCAGGCTTAACTTCTGTAGCCTGAATTAGAAATGTTATTGACATTTAAAGAACCCCTCAGGATGCTGCTACAGCTCTCCTGAGCCAACTCCTCACAATGCAGTCATTTACTTATTTCAAATTTACAGGCATTCACGCTAAGACAACAAGAAGCCTGGGTTGAAAACCGCAGAGTGTGGTTTTAAGGTACCATAATTAAGGGCAGACTGGGATGCCTTCTCCTCTACTCTCTAACCACCCCCCTTCCCTTAGCATGCGAGCAGTCAGGCAGCTGTTTCCTGAAGGTTCGTGTTTACACCAGGTTTCTCTGGCTGGGTACTGGCTTTCAGTGACCAGCCAGTAAAGGCTAAGAACCTGCAGCAGGTCTGTGAGGGAATGGCAGGTTAGATTTAAGGGAAGTGGCTTTTGACTGCAGCCTGGGAATCCAGCAGACACCCCTGGCAAAACACAAGGCATTAGTAAACAAGTATTTCTTCCTGTGAGGACATGCCAGGTCTCTCTACTTTCAATGAAAAAGGGCAAATTTATGGAACTCTGAAATACGGCTTCGAAGACGAGAACTTCTCTTTTATGTGAAATGGGTAAACAAACAAACCCCAGTCCCCCGCAACAAAAAGCACCCACAAACCACACCCTGAATCTAGCACAGGCTTAGGATCAACTTTTCTTGCTGTCATCAGAAGACAGGGACACTTACCTCTGATCCAGGAGCAAGGCCCGGCTCCCGGCTGAGCTGGGGTAACACTGTCCCCCAAAGCAGCGAGGCGCACAGTGGAAGCGTGAGGGTGTGTTTCCCGAGCAGACCTACTGGTATCACTGCTGTTAGCACATGAGGTTGGTCGAGTTTTGCTATGAAAACATAGTAACCCCCCTGGAGCAACTCGGAAGTGTGGTGTTAAGCTGGTTAAATGGTGCTGCCAGCTCCTGCAGATGATGAGTTGCCTTTTCTTCCTCAGCCCTCTTAAATTCAGGTGCAACATTATTTCTGCAGCTCCTATCTCAGGTGCTCGCAGTAGAGAGTGGCTGCAGGAAAATACACCCAGTGCAGCACCAGCTAGCACCTTGTTAAAAGAGCACGTATAATAAATCCAAGGGCAAAGAAACTGGGAGTGAAAGAGAAGTTCAGCCCTTCAGCTCTGAACTCTGCACTCAGGCAGCGCCATAGCCGGTCAGACATGTCACACCGGTAAGGGGAGGAGGCAGGACCACTCCGTGTAAGAGTAAATCTTCTGTTCTTGGGAGAATCCCAACGTGCAAGGTACCCAGTACAAAGCTAGCATGCATTTCTGTGTTCATTTCCGATTCACTTCGGAATCATCTGAAATCAATCAGTGAAAATACCCTGAATGGGTTCAGGGTGGGTTGCAAATTGGGTAGTTTTGCCTTTGGAAGCTGCAGAGTCCAGGGAGAAGCCAGATACTTGCACGCATACGGGGCCACTGAAGCACAGCTCCTCTCGTGGTGTGAGTGGGGCTTTGGCAATTTACACCAACAATCTGTCCGTCATATGAGACCACGTGGTTTATAGGAACCACAGGAATCAGTAGGATTTTTTGCGTGTAAGGCTCATTGACGTCAGTACGAGTTGGACGGTCTAACCCTGGATGCTAGTTTAATCAGCCAAATGAGGATCAAAGGCACAAAACACATGCGGAGCTCTACAGCACGAATATCTGAAAAGGGACGAGAACCATTCAAGTTTCATCTGTCAACGTCTTCCTGAAGACCAAGCATTAACTATGTTTCCATCTTGCCCTGCACCAGATCCTGCTGCCCTTCAGACAAAGCTCCCATTGAGCGTGACTTGATTGTCTGCGTAGAGGCTGGAAATCAGGCACAATTTACCCCATCCTTAAGAAAGCTTTTAAAATGAACCAACGAAGTCAAACAGCAGCAGTATTCCTTCTGTGAAGTTAGCCAGGAGGTCTGTTGAAGTGTATTTGTGTCAGTCTTTGATGGAATCCTTTGCCACAGCGGAAGAATGTTAAATTTGCCGAGTTGGTTCAAAGGTGGAGTTGAGATATGGGGATGTGAAACTCTGCTTCTTCTCTCTCTCATGTGCTTTATGATTTAGTGCCATCAGTGGGCGCGTGGCATTTTAAAATAATATAGGAAGATGCTGTCAAATATCGCTTAAACCCATATCTAACATTTGCACAACGTTTTTTAGTGAGGAGGACACTCTTCTTAGAGTTACCCATTTCTCAAATTCCTGTAAAGTAACTCGCCCCACTGCACAACAGATTCCAATATTTTGTTCTTTCATAGTAGTGATGAGACCAATTATAGCTCCGCTGTAATGGGAAGGTACAATACAATTGCTCCTACTTCTCAGTCAAATTTCCCAGAACCTGTCTCTCTCTCTCTGTCTCTCTGTCACAATTTAACTTTTAAATTGAGATTATTTTTTTTTTTAAAACCAAAATATCTAGGATCCTACTGAAATTGAACACAAGCTTTCTTTCAACTAAGTCTCACATGCCAAACTGTATTGGCTGTACATTAAGTGCTAGAAAGAACTGGTAAAAAAAAAATAAATCTTACTATATGTTAAAAAACACTAAGTGTATATATTCCCTAATTACTGTGCGCACTTCCCAGATCACCCATAAGGGAAAATATCTAGATTTGTGCCTACTGTTCCTTAGAAAGCATGACAAATGCCCCTGATGCTTTTACTTTTTTAGGTATGCTCCTGTCTAGCCTGGGTTCTGCGCTGACTGGAGGAGCAGTGAAACAAAAACTGAGCAAGTGAGAGAGCCTTTCTCAGCTGGTGTAAGGTGTTGCACGGGTGGAGAGGAGCCTGCGAGACGCGACCCGACAGCATTTGGGACCCAACACAGAAGTAAGTCCATGTGGCACGTGCCTTAATGTCCTAAAACCTGTAAATGTTGGTGTCTAGAGTTAAAACTGAAAGGTGAGGATTTTGTAGCCCTCCTGTGTATGCTGGTTTGTTGCTTTGGAGCAGAAGTGTGCTTTTGGAGCATCTCTCAGGTGTCGCCGTGTCTTGCTGCTGCTTGGGTTGTCGATTTTTTTTTTTGGCCACCTGTACGCCACTGGGTAGGGGTCTTACGCGCTACAGATCGTGTGAGAGTTGCTTTCCTGAAAGCAGGAATAAACAGTCATGAGATGAAATATTCCAAAGTAATGAGATTGGTGACAAAAACATAACATGGGCTCCAGCTTTCAAGCATAATTACGTGTGACACCCCCATCAGCAGGAAGATGTAGGGGCTGCAAGCTCCGAGCTTGGGAACAGTGCAGGGAAGATTGGCTTCTCCTGGGAAGGGAGGCACAGGGGAGGTTATTTTTAGCGCTCGGGAAGAAAAAAAAAAAAGCTCGAATTTAAGCACTCCTCGCTTCGATCCCCTTATTCTGGGAGAGAGCAGCGGGGAAAAAAAAAAAAAAAAAAAAAAAGAGTGCGAAGAACGGCAAAAGGGGGCTGTGGAGGCGGCGGGATGGGGCGGCGGGGGCCCGGCGGCAGGCGGCAGAGCTCCCCCCGGCTGGGCTCCGTTGTCGCGGCGGTGCTCGTAGCGCAGGCACCTCCAGCCGTGCCCGAGGCAGCCGCCGCTCGCTCTCGGCGTGTGCCCGCCTCTGCCTGAGCCACGAGCGCGCCGCGGCCGCGGCTGCCGAGAAAGTGAGCGGGGTCCGGCGGGGCGGCCCCGGGCCCTCCCTCCGCGGCTCGCCGAGCCCCGGGCGCACCGGAACGAGGCCTTTTTAGGGCAGGCGGGGCGGGGCCGGATCCAAGCCTTTTTAGGCCAAGGGCCCCGCCACCGGAATCCCCCCCCTGGGCGGCGGCGGGCGGCGGGGCGCTGGCGGCGGCCCCCGGGGGGCCGAGCGGGGCCGAGCGGGGCCGGGGCCGGGGCCGCCCCCGCGGGGCGCGCGCGGGGCGCGGCGGGGCCGGGGCGGGCGCGGGGTGGCGGGGCCGCACGCGGGCGCCCACGTGACCGCCGGGCCCCGTTCCCCAGTCCTTATATGGGCAGTGACGTCCCGGGCATTGAGGGGGCCCCCATAAATAGTTACCGCCAGACTTGTCCTCCAGCGCGAGCGGCGGCGGGAGCGCGGCTCTCCCGGGGCACCGCCGCGCCGCGACGGGGCGGCCGCCCGCCCGCCCGCACATGCCCGCTCCGCGCCGGCTCCGCGCCGTTCCCCCGCGCCGGTAGCGGGAGGCAGGGGAGAGCCCCGGCCCCCCGGCGCCCCCCGGCGCCCCCCGTCCCCGCCCCGAGCGCCCGCCGCCGGCCGGGAGCGCCGCTCCCCGCGCCGCCCGCCGCCCCCATGATGACCGCCAAGGCGGCGGACAAGATCCCGGTGACCCTCGGCGGGTTCGTGCACCAGCTCCCCGAGGGCATTTACCCCGCGGATGACATCTCCGCCGCGCTGCCAACTTCGGTCGCGATCTTCCCCAATGCCGACCTGGCGGGGCCGTTCGACCAGATGAGCGGGGTGGCTGCAGGTAAGCGGGGCCCGCGCAGGTGCGGGCCGGGCCGGGCCGCCCGAGGGGGGCGGCGGGGCCGCGGGAGCCCGGGGCGGCGGCGGCAGGCGGGGGTCGGGCCGGGCCGGGCCGGCGGCCGCGGCCCCCCGGGGGGCTCGCCCGGCGCCGCCTCCGCGCCCCTCGGCTCGGGGGCGAAGCGGGGGCCGGCGGGGCGCAGCCCCCGCAGCCGGAGCGCGACCTGTGCGCGCCGCGGCCCCGCAGCCCTGAGCCCGGCCGGCCGGCGGCCGGGGCGGGCGGCGGGGCGCGGGGCTGACCGGCGCCTTGCCCCCCCAGACGGCATGATCAACGTGGACATGGGCGACAAGAGGGCCCTGGACCTGCCCTACGGCGGCGGCTTCGCGCCCGGCGCCCCGGCCTCCCGCAACCAGACCTTCACCTACATGGGCAAATTCTCCATCGACCCGCAGTACCCCGGCGCCGGCTGCTACCCCGAGGGCATCATCAACATCGTGAGCGCGGGCATCCTGCAGGGGGTCAGCGCGCCCTCCTCCGCCGCCTCCTCCGCCTCCTCCGCCGCCTCCTCCGCCTCCTCCTCGGCCACCGCCGCCTCCGCCGCCTCCGCCTCCCCCAACCCGCTGGCCGGGGCCCTGGGCTGCACCATGGCGCAGGGCCAGCCGGCCGACCTGGAGCACCTCTACTCGCCGCCGCCGCCGCCCTACTCGGGCTGCGGCGACCTGTACCCGCAGGACCCCTCCTCGGCCTTCCTGCCCGCCGCCGGCGGCGGGGCGCTGCCGTTCCCCCCGCCGCCCTCCTACCCCTCCCCGAAGGCGGCGGCGGCCGACGGCGGGCTCTTCACCATGATCCCCGAGTACGGCGGCTTCTTCCCGCCGCCCCAGTGCCAGCGGGAGCTGCACGCCGGCCCCGACCGCAAGCCCTTCCCCTGCCCGCTCGACTCGCTCCGCGTCCCGCCGCCCCTCACGCCGCTCTCCACCATCCGCAACTTCACCATGGGGGCGCCCCCGGCGGGCGCCGCCCCCGGCAGCGCCCCCGGCGGCGCCCCTGGCCCCGGCGGCGGCGGCCCCGGCCCCGGCCCCGGCGGGGGAGCGGAGGGCGCCCGGCTGCCCGGCGGCGCCTACAGCCCGCACCACCTGCCGCTGCGGCCCATCCTGCGGCCCCGCAAGTACCCCAACCGGCCCAGCAAGACGCCGGTGCACGAGCGGCCCTACCCCTGCCCCGCCGAGGGCTGCGACCGCCGCTTCTCCCGCTCCGACGAGCTCACCCGCCACATCCGCATCCACACGGGCCACAAGCCCTTCCAGTGCCGCATCTGCATGCGCAACTTCAGCCGCAGCGACCACCTCACCACCCACATCCGCACGCACACCGGCGAGAAGCCCTTCGCCTGCGACTTCTGCGGCAGGAAGTTCGCCCGCTCCGACGAGAGGAAGCGGCACACCAAGATCCACCTGCGCCAGAAGGAGCGCAAGGGAGCGGGAGCCTCCGCCGCCGGGGCCGGGGCCGGGTGCGCGCAGCCCGGCGGCGGGAGCGGGGCCGCCCTGGCCCCCTGCGCGGCTCGGACGCGGACGCCCTGAGGGCGCGGGGCGCGCAGGAGCCAGCGCGGAGCCGCCGCCGCCCAGCGCGGCGGGGCGCGGGGCCCGGCGGGGCGCGGGGGGCTCCCCGGGGGCTCCCCGGGCCGGGCCGAGCCGAGCCGGGCCGGGCCGGGCCGGGCCGGGGGGTGTACATAGGGGCTGCGGCGGGAGGATGGATGCATGCAGTGCCGTCGTGGTGAGGTGTCCTTGGTGCCTTGTGTGGTGTAGAGCCCGGTCCCCCGGCTGCATGCGGCGGGGTGCCTTACCGAGCCGCTCCGACGACAGCGGCGACGCCGAGACCGGAAAGTTTTCCCTCCCTGGTTTTAGTATGGCTGTACATTTCTGCCTATTAATATTGGGATTTTTTTTTTTTTTTTTTTTTTTTTAGAGACTATATTTTTGTACGCACTGGTTTGTTTTTGTTTTTGTTTTCTTCTCGGTGACTTAAAAGTGTTCCGTTTGTAGTAGGACTCCGCACGGGATGTAAATACTCGCGCTGGAGCCGCCGCCCGGCGTCCGGGCTGCGGAGCGCGGCAGCTAACACGAGTGATGCACAACCACTAACGGGAGCTCGCGGGAGAGGGGGGCTCTCCCCGGCCGCTCTGTAAATAAACTTTTCGACAGGAGGGTCGGTGCTTACAACGTTTCTAAGAGAAGACAAATAAATCTCTTAATTATGCTAACTTGACACCTTTCTTTCCGGAGCTCCCCGGCGCCCGGGGCTCGCCGGACCCCCGCGACCCGGGGCTGCGGGGCT
The DNA here is from genome assembly GCF_009819795.1 of Aythya fuligula. Taxonomy (NCBI): domain Eukaryota; kingdom Metazoa; phylum Chordata; class Aves; order Anseriformes; family Anatidae; genus Aythya; species Aythya fuligula. The sequence goes on along the minus strand of NC_045565.1, from coordinate 2,826,896 downwards.
GGCTGCGGGGCTGCGAGGCCGTGGGGCCGCGATGCTGGGGGGTTGCGGGGCCGTGGGGCCGCGATGCTGCGGGGTTGCGATGCTGCGGGGCCGTCGGGGCGCCGCCGTGCGCTCCGCCTCCTCTCGGAAAAGCGGAGGCTCCGGCCCCGGCGCGCAAACAGGCGCTGCCGGCCGCGGGGATTTCCCTGCGAGACGCGAGCCGGGCTAATATTAACCGGGGAGCGGGGTGGGTTTTTTTGACTCACTCTGTTTTGTTCCGCGGCTGCCACCAGCCCGGGGCGGGCTCCCCGAGGGAGCGGCGGCTCCCGGCGGCGCGGGGCTGCGCGGCGGGGCCGGGGGCGGCGGCGCTCGCCCCCGCGGGGCCGGGCTTTTCCTCGGGCAGCGGCCCGGCCGCGTTTCGTTCGCGTTTTCGGCTTGCCCTTTTTTTTTTTTTTTTTTTCCCCCTGTTTGCTCGTTAACCTTTCTGTAAGTTCTCGTTGAAGGTGCGGGCCCCCCCGGGGCTCGGCACCGACGTCCCGGCCGCCCCCAGCTCCGTCCCGGCGGCGCCCCCCTGCTCTGCCCGAAGCCCCCGGAGCCGGCGCCGGCTCCTGGAGCGTGGCAAAGGCCGAAGCGAAGGGGGCCGGGCACGGCGCGGCCCGGAGGAGCCGAGGAGCGGGGCCAGCTCTCTGCGGGAGACGCGGCCTCCTCGGTGGGCACCGGCACCGGCCCCGGCCCCGGCGGGCCGTGGTGGCGGGGGTCGGCCGGGGCTGCCGGGCTGCCCCGCGCACCGTGCGAGGCTCCGACCGCCCGACGGCAGCCGTGCTGCGAGGCTGAGCCCCGGTCGGCAGCGAAACGCCCAGCTCGGACACGAGATGAGAGAGGAATCGGCCAGCAACCGGCTGCAGCAAGCGAACCGTGCGTCGTGGGATGGCACCGCCGGCCCCGACCCCGTGCCTTTGCTCTCCAGAACAAGGAGCTTCGCAACACCGCATGTGCCTGGATTTGTCTGCGGGGCGACGGGGGGAGATCTGGGCTGAGCACCCAGATTTAGGCGTTGCCTTCCGAAGAAAGGCCAAACGCAGCACCTGGGCTGTTCTGCAGAAGAAAGTTGCGCTCTTTACCACAATTTGGTTCAAGACTGTCATACTTGTAAAGGAAAGTAATGACTGGTCAGTGGTGAGATATCCTGTATTTATTCTGTAATTCAGCAATAACAGTGATTTTGCTGTTGTGAAAACACAATAATCAGATTGCAGAGAGAAGGAACAGTGTTACAGACTCAAACCTTCTGCCTACAGATATCCAGAACATATGAAGGAAGTTTCAATCACTGAGTAAGCAAGAAGTTACACAAAGAGGCTTTTCTTTAATGCATCTCAGGTTTTCTTTGCTATTTTCCCTGGCACTATGACTTTAATACTTTGATGCTAACACCTTTATTAAAAAAAAAAATAATTAAAATTTTGAAATTTTGCCACGACTGTTAACAGCACTCTGCAATGTAAGGGACCATGCTGTCCTCTATGGAAAGATGCATTAAAGTCCTATCCCATTAAACATCTCGGCTAGATTTTACACATGGAAAAAGACTTAAAAAAAAATAATAGAGACCTAAGGGGGAGGATAGAACAGACAACATCCAAAATCAAAATACTCTGTCGCAGTTTGTTTTTCCAGTACAGCTGTTTGCATGCAGCACGCTGTCTTCTTTGTGGGCTTCTGAAAAGGGGATGATGCTCTTCAGTAGCATTGGAGCGAGTGAGGAACACAGGCTGTGCCCTAGCGAGGCACTGCATTATAGTTAATGACTACGTTCGATAGAGAATTGTTGCACATTAACTAATGCTACGCTGCAGGGGAATTCCAGGAAAAGCAGGTAAGCCAGCTGCAGAAATATCAGACACTTTAAAGTGCTGTAAGAATAAATGGAAATTGCCTGAAATAACTTCCACCAATTTCTCCTTGCAAAAGAATTAATACGTGCATACATAACGCTGACTGTATTTTATGTTAATTCTTCATCAGTCCCCCTTCCCCCCCAAAAAAAGTTAAAGAAAAAAAACAAACAATGCCATCACTTAAATCACTTAAACATTCACACATACAAGCAACTGCACAGGAAAAACAAGTCTGCTTTTATAAATACACAAAGAAAAATGAAAGCCAGTTGTGGAACAGTTTCTGGAGCAGGTTGGTACATCACTTAGGAAGTTGGTTAAGTGGTGGTTTTTTATTCAAATTCCCACATTGTGACCGCGAGGGTGAAGGCTGCCCCGGCTGGGCTTTGTGGTACGAAGCGTGCTTTAGGGATAAACAGGCACAAGACCATTCCCTGCAGTATAAACAGAGTATGTCACCTATAGAAAAAGCTTCTCCCGTTAGAAAGAGCGCATCCCCTGTCAAGGACAAACTGGATCTCAAGGCTGCTTACACCATAGCAAGGCAGAATTCGCTGCGTGTCTTCTACGCTATGTTTATTTAAAAGCCTTATGAAAAAGTTATCTTTATAAATAGTATAAAGACGGAAACCGCAAGGCTTCCAAAGCCCAAAGTGTTCACTTGTCCATATAAAAACACAGACCACGGATTAGAGAGAAGGTATCAGGTCAAATCTTATCTCAACCTAGGGTACGCATACTGCTGGATATGTAGGTTAGCTGCAAAAAAGTAACGTCTGTAGTGTTCCACGAAGCACGTGTTCCATGAGGCAACAGCGGATAGTCTGGTTTTTGCTAAGGATGCCCATGGTTTCCGCTACCCTCGGCCACTGCCGTATGAGAACTTCCAAGCAGGGTTAATTAGCAGCTGACCAGTCTCCTCCTGGCTGAAGGACACACGCACAGAAACGCTCTGATTTCAGTTGTGACAGACGGATCTTACACACAGCACTTCAACGAACTGCTAACAAGTAATTCTGAACCTGACGTTGTCCCTTAGGAGGGGGAGCTCACTTAACCACAACCCCAGGAACCAGCGGTGTTTAGGGAGCACTTCCTGCCTCAAGAGTTGTTCTGGTTTGTGTTTTCTTGGTTTGTTTTTTTTTTGCTAGTTCAGTCCAGCTCTTACTGAAACTCATCCTGGAGTCCCCAGCAGCGCGCAGCCCCAGTGCGTGCGGGCAGCGGGGCGGCTCCGAGCAGGGCTCTTATTGCATCCGCTCCCCGCCGGAGCCCCGCAGTTTGTGCGGGACGGGCCGGGCCGGGCCACTGCTGGCCGGGCACTCCGCGGGGCGGGCGGGTGACCGCGCAGCTCTCCCACCGCTTCACGGCTCCCGCGGGGCGCCACCGCTCGCAGCGCTCCTAACGGTCCCAACGCTCCTAACGGTCCCAGCAACGGTCCCAACAGCGGTCCCAACCGTCCCAGCGGCCCCGGGGGCCCCGAGGGCCGGCGCGGCCGCCTCAGGGGCAGACGCGGGGCCCGGGGTAGGGCTCGCCCCCGCACCAGAAGTCGGCGGCCGGCGGGGTCTCGAGCAGCCAGACCTCCCGCGGCAGCTCGCAGCCGGGCGGCGGCCCCTCCAGCAGGCGGTAGTAGTGGCAGTCCCGGCCGTGCTCGGGGTCGTAGGGCGGCGCCAGGATGTCGAGGAAGGCGGCGGGGCCCTCCACCGCGTCGATCTGGTGCAGGTTGTCGCTGTGCGGCGACAGCAGGCAGGGCGGCGAGGCGGGCGTGTAGTGCTGCCGGGAGCGCAGCAGGGCGCGCAGGCACGGCCCCGGGCTGCCGGCGGCGGCGGCGGGCGGCGGCGAGGGGGCGGCGGCGGCGGTGGGAGCGGGAGCGGGAGCGGGCACGGCGTCCATGCAGGCGATGCGCAGCGTGCCGTACAGCACCTTGAGCATGCCGTTCATCCCCGGGTGGTCGTGCAGCGGGATGCAGGCGCCGCTGCGCAGCAGGAAGACGCCCATGCTGAAGCTCTCGGTCTCGCAGATGTGCATGTAGCTGACGGGCGGCACCGCGCCGCCCCGCGGGCACCCCGCGCCCGGCACCGGCGCCGGCCCCCGCGGGGCCAAGTGCAAGTCCTCGGCGCGCACCTCGTCCAGCAGCTGCTGCAGCCGGTGCAGGTTGTCCCCGAAGGCCGGCCCCGCCGGGCTGCGGAACGTGATGCGCGCCTGCCGCGCCACCCGCTGGATCAGCGAGGCCATGTTGTCCCGGGGCATGGCGCCGCGGGGCCCCGGCCCCAGCCCCGGCCCTAGCCCCGGCCCCGCCGCTTCCTCCCGCGGCCGCCCCGCCGCGCAGGCGCGCCCCCGCCGCCGCCGCCGTGCACCACGGGGCTGGTAGTCCCGCCCGCACCCCCCCGCTGCCGCCCCGCTGCCCCCGCGCCGCCCCGCCGCGCCCCGCGCCCCCGCCGCGCCTCAGCGAGCCGCGGGGACCCGCCCGGGGCCGGCTGCGGGGAGGGCGGCGCCGCGGGGCCCGGCCCGGAGGGTGGCGGCGCGGGGAGCGGGACTACGGCTCCCGGAGGCCCCCGGCTGCGGTGAGCGGCCGCCGCTGGGGGCTGCGGGGCGAGGGGCGGCGGGGCCGGGCCGGGCGGGGCCGGGCAGGGCCGGGCGGGGCGGGGCAGGGCCGGGGGGACCGCCCGCGGCCGCCATCTTAGGGGGCGCCCTGAGGGGAGCGGGTCCAGGGGGGCCGGGGGGTGCCACACGCTGGGCCTCAGGGCCACGCGGTTGTTGAAGTCAGAAATTAACCCGTTAATTGTGGGATTAATTGAACAAAATTGGGCTCTCATCACAAGAACAGACAGGGTTATGCCACCTCGGGTCCAGTTATTTCTGCAGGTGTTCAGCGCCTCAGTGCTCTCGTAGTGTGGGCCCAGCTGGTTATGACTGGAAATGAGCTGCGTGATGCTTCCGTATTGCATAGGGCTCCAGTGGCTGCGGCCCACCAAGTTCAGTAATTTCATGTAAAGATGCGGTGATCCGGTGTGTTTTCTTGGTTAAAGGCAAACTAAAGTCTTAAGATGTGTGTTAAACTTAAGAAAGATGCGAGTGGAATGTTCTTGCATATAATGCAGGCTTCTCATGGCCTAGCAAAAGATGAAATAATGATACTTTAAACATAGATCGGTGATTTGAAACCCTCTTCCCTAACTTATTTTGTGCCTTCTATAAATGTTTGGTGCACAGATTGCAAATTTAGGTCATGGCATAATTGCTTCCTCTTCACAGAGGAGGATGCTCATTCGAGTTGCTAGTTTTGGGTTCCACCCCAGTCTATAAGCATGGTGATATTTGGCTGTTCCATGTTCAGGCAAAGGTATTTTTAAATACCTTCAACACCCCAATGCCAGCGTTGGAAGCACAGGGTGAAGATCAGGAGAGTTATTTCCATACCTGGCAGGATATTTGGGATAAGGGGGCAGGCATCTGTATCTTGAAGTGAGAGGCAGAGTTGGGCTTCTGTGGCATGTGACTATGGGAGTGAGGTGCCGAGGGTGGTGACAGCCTCTCCACGGCTGCATTCATGGGCAAGTGGAATTACGACCGAAACCAGGAGATTTGGAAGCCTCCATGTGTAGTAGTCTGCTCTTCTAATTGCAGGGTCAATCAATTTCAGTGTGGAGGTACGGATTGGAATTTTTGGCAGTTATTAGGGTAACAATAAATTATCTCAGATTGCTAGAATGCTTACTTTTGAACACACTGGTTCTTTTCCTGTGCAGCACAAAAATAAACCGTTTTGTGGAAACAGAAACACTGGGTTTTGGTAGGATGTTGGGTGCTATTGTAACATGCCGTTGTAAGATCGGGATGGAAAAAGAGCACCCTGAGTTCTGATCTCGGCCTGACCTTGACTTGCTGGGTTTTACTAGGTGAATTACGTGACCCTTTAGTACTTACTGCTCTGTAAACCATGAATCCCACATGCTGTGTACGAGGTTGTTTATTAAAATTTAAAAAGATCTTAAGAACATCTTTATGTGAACATTCCTAGTGCCGTTTTACGTTTGTGATGAGCTTTATGTTTTGCATAACTGATCACCTTACAGTCCCCAATGTTTTTAACTACTGTATTGGTTTCCTTTTCTAACAGATACAGACAAAAATATGTCCTTGGCACTTAATGTTCCAGTTAAATGTTATATCACACCCACATTTTTAAGTGCAGTAATATATATAAGAAAATATATAAGAAAAAAAAAAACCACAACACGCACTTAAAAGCAAGCTGTCCAACCAACTAACAATTAAATTGACTTTTTTAACTTTTTTTTTCTTTCTTTTGGATAGGTTTATGCTTAACCAACATCTACCATCTTGAAAGTATGGGAAGGAAAAAACAACAGTGTAGTCGGCTTGTTTGGGCTTTGCAACTGCTTTGTGTTGGTGATGCAATGACCAAAGTTCAGCCCAGTGATTTTGAGATAAAAGCAGTATGAGTGAGGTCAGAGTCAGGCTACAGTTTTGGTCTCTTGCTGTGTATGTTGTTTTTCCCCCCCACACAGAGTGTGTTGAGAACTGTTAACAGCTATTTTCTTCCCATCCCCTCTCAACTACTAAGTTGCTCTCCTTTTTTCTACCTGAGCTCCCCTGTGGAAATGACAATTTTTTAGCTTCTTGCTGCTCTGTTACTTTTATGCATTACAGTTTTCCCCAAAGTCTGTGAAATACCCCAAGCTCATTTTCACTTTCTTCTAGGGGTTGCTTCCCAGATCCTCTTAATTTGTTTTGAGAAGTTAGAGTTGCCTGTAATCATGGGGTAAACCAACAGCCTTGAATGGACAACAGTGACGACCACCTAATTAGAAGGTGAGTTGTTAACTGGAATTTAACCTTGTGTCATGATGCTGGAATATTTCACAAGGTGTAGAACCTGGACAGGCAGTGCAGAACCCATCTTCTGGCAGCATGTTGCCCGCCACTGCAGAGGTGTGTTTACATAGAACAGAAAATAGGACTGTGTCAAAGAACATCCTTTTCGCGCTGTTGATGCCACCGATTCTGCAAAGGTATGTGTTTCTTTACTTTTATAGCTACCACCAATCACAGAGAGAGATACAAATGCTAGCCAAACGTGATTCAGATGAGAACAAGGCTAAAAAGAAAGAAGACAAACATGTCTGTAATATTTGCTGTCTCTTCAGTAATGGCTTACGTAAAAGAAAGTTGGTTATCAATTATTCATCAGAGAATTTTTATGTATCAGTAGAAATACAGAGGAGTGCTAGATATAACTGTACTGAAATCAAAAGGGGAATTAGGTTCATATATATACCAAACTTCAAGCAGATCTATGTAACATTAAGACTCCCACCCACCTTTACCATTTCTTTACTGACACATATCCTGTATTCCATTAACCACGTAATTCACCCCTTGCTGCAACTCTTCATTTGTTGCAGCCTCCCAGTTAAATGCACTACTTCTATATAAAGCACATCATTAATGAGTTTTATTGACAGTTTGCTACTGAACAGCCTAGAGCAGGAGTTGGAGTGACTCAGAGTAGGAAAGGCTGTGCAGCATACAACTCCCCGTGCATGAATTTGCAGAGATAATGAACCTCATCCTGCTCTTCTGAGCTTAGCTCCACTGATTTCGTGGTTTCCACTGGTGCAGATCAGATCTGTGCTGGTGTCTCTTCTGACTGTGCCCAGGTTAGACTGTGGTGATGCGTACTGTGCGTTAGTCATGGCCTTATTCCTTCTGAACTCTCTGACTGTCTGGGACCAATGCTGCGTATGAGGAAGGAGACATTTACCAGTGTAGGTAGAAACTGCTTTCCCTTCAGGTGCTCTCTTGTTGGCATTTAGTTTGCATGAAGCTTTAGTTTGTGTGAGCTGCCTGTGTGGTGGCAACGACCTGCTGCAGCTGTGGAGCTGCGGGATACTTTTGCCAGTTGTATGCAGCCGTGACAACAAAGAGAGAGAGGGGGGAAAATCCACCAGTGGCTGTGGAAAGGGTTATCATATGACATTTCTAAGTTTCATGCATCTTGAATGTTCTTGAAAATAATCTAATTGTATAACTTGGGATAAATATGACTTCTAAGTCTAAAACTTAAAAATATAGCCAAAGAATATCGCTGAAGTGTCCGCAATACTGGGTGCTCAGGAATGGGCAGGAATGTAAAAATACTTTTTTTGATAGTTACTTAGATTAAAGAAACCCACAGCTCAATTTGCAGGTGTAATTCTGAGTCCAGAAGGAGCTGTATCATCGCTCTTATTACTGGCACAACTTTCAAAACAAGATATTGACAGAAGATGCATAGATACTAGGTTATGGAGAATGTAATTAGAAACAAATGGGAATCACTTAAGATTTTATATTATATTGGTTAAACTAAAAATGTAGAGAACACCATAATTTGGACTACCACTTTTAGTCTTTTAACTGACAGAAATGGGCAGAAGCTAAAAATGAGGTGTGTTTGCTCCTGATTTCGTTCTTGCTTATTTTTATATCTGGTTGTATTAAAATAATTTTGTAATTATTTTACATAAACACATTCAAAAGCAGCAAAATGCATGGGTTAAGTATCGTTTTATTGATGTAAGTTAATTTCAGTGCTGTTTCAACTTGTTGGGAAAGTTGAAATCTGTTTTCCCGAGATATTTGATACAGAATGAAAGTCGTTCTTGGCTGTAGTCCTGACACTTCGTTAGCACGAGGGGCTTATCCTATCTGGAAGATCCTGATCTTGAGTTTGGGCCGTGAAGTGTGGTTGAATTGCTCGCAGCGAAGGGGAGCACCAGCATGCGCCCTGTTGTGGCAGGTCCACGTAGTGAGTGTGGGGTCCTGCGTCACAGCTGAGTGCTGCTCCAGGCACGCCGGGGAGGGAGGAACCGCGCGGTGCTCGCTGCCACCGGCCCTGTACAGTTCCACAGCTCGGAGCAGGGCGTCTCCACCGTTTCTGAAACCACATCCCACAGATCCGTTGAATTCTTTCACCATCACCGGCTGCCAGACCCACAAGGCCCCCCCGGCTGTTGTTACATCAGTGCCAAACTCCACTTCGTTTTTCCTCTCTGTGACTTTTTCAGAGAATCCCGAGGGCCCTGTTTGGTTGCTCAGTCAGGGAGCGGAGGGTGGGAGAAAGCTTGCAAGGTCACCTCTGTTTGGAAGCAGCTCCCTTGGCCTTCAGCCCTCCCCTCGGCAGCTGACTTCCAAATGGCAAGAGAAGGTTTTGTTCGTATGACCCAGGGGAAGGGCCCACTCCGCGGACAGAGATGCTGCCGAGTCTCGTCATCTGGCAGTAAGGAGGAAAGCTGCTCTGCAGGGAAAGCCTGGTGTTCCTCAGCCCGTGTCTGTTCCTCCCAGTATCACTGACCGCAGTGCCGTGTTTGCTTTCGCCTGCTTTGAGATAAAGTGCGTTATTTAAGCACTTTTGTATTAGTGCAGGGTGTGATTCTGTGCTGTTGGAGACTGAGTTTGAAGTAGATAATTTACCAGCTCCGGGGTCCCAGAGGGTACTGGGTGTGGGTCTGCCACTGCCTGTGATACCTGAGGTAGTGATCGCGGGCCAACTTTCAGGCATGGTTACTAGCAAGGACTAAAGTTATCCTATTTTTGTGGCTTACAGGGTTACTGCTGTGCAGCTGAGTCATTGTAACCTGTTTGGTGCTCAACCGTAGCCTTCCCTCCCTGCCAAAAATGCTTTAGCACAGACTATCTTTGAGCTGAGCCCTTCTATTTCACAATCCCAGGGTGAGGACTGGGTACGGTCATCACACAGGTGATAAGCAGTAACGCATGAAGCCACAGGAACTCGATCGCCCTTGCTTGTACAACTGGTCTGTAACACATTACTCGGAGTCTGTTCTCAGCGTGAGAGGGAAATTTGTTGTTTCTGTTGTGATTTCAGGAGCAAATCTATCCCACTGAAGATCTCTACAGGGTTAAGCAATTGTGCTGAATTTAAGAAGGAAAGAATAAGTCACATTTGGGGAATAGCCAAGGAATCTTTTTCTATTTTAAATAAAAAATAGGTATATTTTTTTTCATGAAAAACCTTAGTGTTCAGTAGAAAAAGAGATGAGTGATGAATTGTAGTAGGTAAGGTATTTAGTGGGATAGGGAAATTTCTTTCAATGTTTTTAGGATTTTGGTGTGTTTAGGTTAATCAGTCAGTTTTCACTTTAGCTTCATGCCTGTCGGTTACACACCACTTCTGCTCTGTGCTGCCATACGCGTTTGTGTATCTTCATGTGACTGAGGGAAAAAAAGGTTGCCAGTGTATAAAGGGAAATTAGTTCAGATATTTAGTATCTAGATCTCACTTTTTCATTTCACAGCATGGTAGCAAATGTGTGTCAGATTTTTCTTAGAAAATTAGGATGCATTCCAGCAGAAACTGATGCACAGGCTCAGCTTCTCCTGAAAAATAGCTGTCACTATTCCCCATAGCTAAGTGCTTGGAGTCTGCAGGATCAGGGCCTAGCGAGCCTCACATCTCTCTTACAGTTCTTTTTTTTTCCTTTCTTTCTCTCTCTTCCAGGAAAACAAAACTCTCTCGTGTCTCCATGTTAACACGACTGGAAATTGAACGTAGGGGGATCTAGCATGTGATTCCTCTTTTTAGACAGGATTTTCTTCATAGCTGAATTGGACCGAGTCCTTTTTTTCCCAAACCAGATGGTAAGTGATTCAGTACTTTTAGCAGTAGAAAAATGATTTGTTTTCTTTCCCCAGTAGTTGGTGTGAATGTACTTTTCTTTATCTATTTACATATTATGTAAACACACTTTACCAGCATTTATGTACATAGTTTACAGTCCTAATCCTGCAAAGAGCCCTGTATAGGCAAGGCCTTGCACATACCAGGGGTTGACATTGCTTATGGTGAGCTGTTTGCATGGAACTCAAGGCAGCGTTGTAACTGTATTTGTATTTTTATGTATACACTAAAATTTATGACTGTATGAGGACGCAAACAGAGCCATAAGCCCACAAAAAGTTGAGTAACTTCGTGCACTTTACTTTTTTCACCTAACAAAGCCTTTGAGGATGCCCTTGATCTCCTCTGTCTTCCTGTGGTAGGTTGTAGTTCTTGTGACTCCCAAGTTAAAGCTAAAAGCTTTGGCCTTATTATAGAGTGTTAGGGTGAGTTCCTGCTGGTGTGCAGGGGTAATAAGGGCCTCATTCGCATACCTTTTGGACTGAGCTTCTACTAATGCTACTGGGGGGGCTCAGCATGGAGTGTCTTCTATCCTGCTGCTCCTGCCTGGACGCAGGAAAGCAACACTGGGAAGGAATTCCATTAATGGTGAGACATATTTGAGGGTGTATTAAAGATCTCATTTTACATATATACCTGATTTCTCAAGGTCAACCGCCTCCATGTTTGTGCATGTGCATGTGTACTGTTAAACCTGAACGCTAAATGCGGGGCAATGTCTTGTTTTGTGCTGGATAGAGCATGTGTGTAAGCCGTATGTATGTCACGTCCGCGTATGGATAACTGAGGCAGAACAGAAGGATCTGAAGCTGATCGCATACTACACTGTAGGGAAATGGTGTGTTACAGTGTCAAGCTGCTGGTTCCTTACACAAGCAGGTACAAATGGGGCTGCCCAAGCAGGCTGACACCTGTCCTTTCCAAGCAGATAAGAATTGTGTTTGTAGGTTTGATGTGCTTTTACCCTAGCTTTGTCTGAGAATTACAGTGTTGAATTCAGAGTCATGCTGCTGCTGCACTGAGATGACAATTCTCCACTTCAAAAATAGCGGCCAGTTTCTGTTTACGAATCTGTCTGTACAGAGTTGGAATGTGATTATCCGATTCTCCTGGTTCTCACCTCATCTGCACTCACTTCAGTTGGGTCACTCGGGGTTCATGCACAGAGAGGCCTTTACCTTGTTTCCCAGGTTTACCCGAGAGCTAAAACACAGATCTTAACATCTCCCACTTGAAAAATGTGACGTTCTTCTGCCTCCATGAATTACAGTGGGGGAAGAAAAAAGACACATGAATTTGCATTGGGAGTATCATGCTGTGACTTACCAAGTTTTTCTCCTTAATTAGATTATCATTTAGTGGAATTGTGGCAGAAGAGGACCCTTGGTGGGTTTTTTTGACAGGCATCAGTAACCAAGTTGGGGTGATTTCGTGTCTTACAATCTGTAATAGCTTACTTTTCCCTTTATACAATGGGAAGCATTTGGGGGAGTTTGCCTCTTGAACCACGTGGCTGTTGATGTGGTTATGCAAGGTGGCAGAAAATGTGCACCTGCGGAAGGACAGACAGTCCTGCTGGGTGCTGCTGCGTGGGGTGGCCTCTGAATCCCCCCGAGGTCAGGCAGCGTGCTGGGAGGAACACGGGCTTGTTTGGCCACCGTTGTCTGTGTTTTGTTTGCCCAGCATTGGCTGTGTTTTGTGCACTGAGGGCTGCAACTCTTGACACACCTCATCCCAGTCATGAACAGTCTGGTGTCTTTATAGCCAGGAATTGCTTTATTACAGTACCAGAGAGAAATAAAGGCACCAAGTACTGGGTATGAGTTTGTAAACGCTCTACCTGTAAAGGAGCAGAATAACTCCTGCCCCAGCCGTCGTGGGCACGCAGGGGAGTCCTGTTAGGATTTCTGGTCTTGTGCACGTTGTGGTTGCCCCCTTACCTGCAGCAGGGCTCTTGCTGCCTGGTGGGATCTTCCTGGAGTGCCTCTGCACCGAGCCACCTGTCCTTCGCTAGCAGATGTTGCACAGGGCACGGCACCATGCCTGGCAGTGTGGCAGTGACCAAGACGTGTGTAGGAGGTGAAGGGAGTCCGGGAGAACTAAGCTGGGCGATCTGGTCAGTCAGGGTGCCTTCAGCAGTGAGGCTGTGAAGAAATGGGGTCGGAGACCGGTTATCTGTTACCTCCTGTGAGCCCCAGTGAGTGCCTGTGGAGAAAACTTGGCTCAGAGCGTGAGGACTAAGTAATTGCTGGAAGCTCTGGGTTACTCAGGACATAAGCATATATTTACAAGCACTGGAAGTACTGAAGAGTGTTTCTTCTGGTTTCAGTTAATAATAGGGCACGTTGTGTACAGTTTGTTTGCTGGATAGGTTCATTTTATTGTCTGTAAATACACTGAAGAAACAATTTTGTCTTTTGTTCAGTGTTACCCAGCTGGCGTGTTTCTTGTAAATCAAATGAAGGAAGGGGAACAAGTAGCCTGCTCTGGTCTGTATGGGAAACAAGAAGCATTTAAAATAAGGGCCTCATGCAACTCCCCAGGAGTTAGAAGGGCCGAGCAGGGAGACAGCGTGTGCCACAGAGCACAAGACCTCCAATCCACCTGCTCTGCAGACAGGGCAAGAGGCTGCTGAGGGCAGTCGCCTCTGTGCAGAAGCAGCCTGATCGAGCTCTGCCCTCCCGTGTGCGGCACAGGGCTCGGCAGCTCGCAGTGCAAGCATTGTGGTTTAGCACTAGGGCAAAAGAGAGCAGAGCCTGGCCAACTGATAATAGCTTTTTGTGTTTGAGACTGAAAGGAAGGATTAAGAATAAAGTGGCTGTGTGTGCAAATAATTGTGTAAGTGTGACTCCTAAGTGACTTATAAAAGGCAAACTCATTATTTAATTGTTAGAAATACAAACTGTTTGGCACAAATCTTTGGGTTTGGCTGAGCTGTACTTGACCCGTGAGAGAGCAAAGGTGATTTTAAGTCCTGGGATCCAAGGGGCCAGTCTGTAATGTAACTAATGCAAGGCAGAGTCAGTGCATTAGCTGCTTTGTAATTGCAGATTTTTATTTTGTGTACAGAACCAGTTGATTCATTATCTCTTGTTTCCATTATCTAATCCCAATCTTTATGTGTGAACCTGAGCTATTTTACTTCCAGGGTGGCATGTGACTAGAATGAAAGAAAGGTTTGATAAGAACAAATTGGTTCTAATGTAACCAAAATGATAAAATTGGTTAAATCTGCGTGCAGAATCTGAAAACTTCATGAGAAGCACGAGTTGAAAATCACCTTTCTTCAGTTCTACTCTAGGCCCTTCGTTTCTTGCAATATTTTGCCCTTGGAACAGGGACAGTTTGGATCCTAGAACATGAAAGAAGATTGCAAGCAATCATGTTTCTGTAGCGTAACACTTTGTCACTCCTCAACTAAGCTTTAGGAACCAGCTGTAGGGACTCTGCTGTCACGTCCTGCGGTGAAATGACACCTGTTAGCTTATTGCATCTTCATGTTGTTGAATTCTACAACTGTGGTAGTATCACTGCAAGTTATCAGCTGTCCTTGTGCCTAGAATTGTGTTCATCCCATTCTCTGCGAGCAGAGAACAGATTTCCTGAGGCCAACATTTAAAAATGCTTTCACCTTTCAAAGAACCTCCAAAATTTGAGAATTTGATGAAGTAAATTTTATTTGTGCAACCTTTTTTTTTCCCCTTCCTTCCTTTTTTTTTTTTTTGGTCTTTTTATCACGTCAACCTGACAGCTGGTTTAAATCCAGATGATGTGGGGGGATGTTGAATTTTGCTGGGACATAAATGTGAGCCCAGAGTGAATGGGGTATGTATGGAAATACTTCCTGGCAGAAGTTGCACTGGCTGCGAGTCAGAAGCTTGCATCCAGTTGACATCACTGGAAGATGCACATGCAAAGTGAAAGTACTATGTGGCCTTTAGACTTCTGTTCCTGTGGTGCATGAGGTTTGGTATTACACAGAAGATCGAACCATTCACTTTTCTGGGTAACTGAGATAAAATGGTTATCTCTGATCAATTTCTGTCTTCTCTGTCTGGGGTATCCCTCCATGACTTCAAGAAAGTGCTGTGTATGTGCGACAGGGAGACTATTGGAATGGAAACCCTAATACAGGAATGATTAATTGATACTTGATCATTTTTAAAAAGATGAGTACCGTAGTTGCTGCTTATCCAGGTCATAGTAATAACTTGAAGGAATATATTCACTAAAGGGAAATGTTCTCTAAAGTGCTTGCTAACAGGTTACTTATGCTTGTCTGCTCTGAACACAGTACCTATTTTCCTAAGCCAAACTGGCAAGTAAGTTTTCTTCTTACTTAAGTATACCAAAAGTTACTGTGAGCATGGTGGGACTGCACTGATGTTAAATGAATGTCACATGTGGAAAATCAGGCCCAGTGCTTTTTTCTGTGTTTGGCAAAAGGAAGGGGCATTTCCATTTTCCATTGCTGATTGAGTTCCCCTACGATCTTATCTAACATACAGGAACACTGAAACTGCATCAAGAATGTATTCTCCCTGGTGCCCTACCACACAGAAAAATCACACAACCGAGTTCCCCATTTGAGTGTGTGAGGAGAAGCATATTTCCTGTCTCCTCCCTTTGCCTGCTTCGTCCTGCTAGATTTGGGCTCTCAGGGACAGAGCTGTCTGCCACCGCGCGCGAGGCTGTGAGTGCTGCTGTGCTGGAGAGAGCCAGCTCCCGCTGCAGCCTGCTCCTTGGGCGTTTCTTCGAGGGCTGAGTTAGAAGGCTGGTGGGTGGCTTGCTTACTTCTCTAGGGGAAGCCAGTGAAGCGGGTGGGCTGCGTGAGTTCTGCTTCACTCTGCTTGGCACCGAGCGTGACTGGGGACATCAGAAATCCCAGAGCTGCTCAGATCAGAGCCCTGTCTGCACGCATCCACAGCACTGGTCTCCAGGGAGCTGGGGCTACGACACCGCAGGATACGGGTTGCATTACCACGCCGGTCCCTGGCGGGGGGTTAGGAGCAATGGCAGAATAAATACTTGCAGCTCGCTTTCATGTTGCACTGCGCTGGACTTGTTCTTCCTTCGGTGCCATGAGTTGTACCCGGTGATCCCTGTGGGTCCCTTCCATCCGGGGATATTCTGTGATGCAATGATTCCCTTCTCCAGTGCTGCTTTGATTGCATCCTAAAGCCTTCATTTGCCATTAGCCTCTTGTGCGTTGCTGGCCAGCAGGTCTGTGTAGCAGCAGGCCCACCAGTCTTCCTGCAGGGAGTTCAAGGAGTTTTTGGAGAAATTGAGTGATTCCAGAAATCCACCACTTTCCTCTCTGCCAGTGCCCTGGATTCGAACTGGCCCTGGTGTCTGGGACAGCTGGGCAGCAGCGTAGGGAGGGAAGCAGCACTGGTGTTAGGGTGTTTCACGGGCTTGGGGCTGCCGATGTTAGGTGCTGTAAGCAAAAGTTTTATGAGAAGAGGGTTGTGGCAGAGGGGGAATCATTGCTATCAGGTCAACTAGGGGGTAGCACTTTGCCATCTCAGCACACAGGACAGGCAGAGGAGAAGGGACGACTGACAGGACAAAAAATCTTCTTAGCCTGGGCAATATCAGCTTGTCACTGTGAGTTCAGGAGTTAAATAGCTGCAAGCCTACTGCTGCGTGCTGCTCAAGGGGCAGGTTGTTCATTACAAGGCACAGCAGAGAGCAGCATGCTTGGGGCTTTGGGGTGCTGACAGGCTGGTACCACCCAGAATAACTGCGGGGAGCATGGTCATGGTCCACACGAGATCCAGTTTTACAAACTGAAAAAGCCTCAGCCTGCCAGCCTTGAGGACAACACGCAGCGTACGTACCGAAACCTAACACTGCCTTGCTTGCTGCCTCCACAGCAGCTGCGTACACGTGTTCAGCCCCGGGCACCTGGGAATGGCCTGACTGTGCTGGGTAGAGCAGGGGGCTGGAGAGAGATCTGCATGCTAAGGTGTGTAGATCCCTGGCAAGCCAGAGCCCGTGTGAGGATGTGGAGGCAATATTGCGGGTCGGAGAGATTGCAGGACTGAGTTAGGTAAGAGAATGCAAGAGCACACTCATAGGGCCACTTAATGGGGAGCAAGAAAGGGTTTTACTGTTTGTGGCTTGAGGGATGGGGCTAGGGGTGGTGGCTGAGCTTGGGAAGGTAGAGGAGAATCTGGCTGGGCTGCAGTAATCTTAAAACATACCCAGAGTTTGCAATTTATCCCGGACCAGATTGGAAATGTTAAATATTCCTCAGCAGTGCTTAGAAGCATCTGACAGTCACAGTGTTGGCCGTCCAACTTGCTACCCAGAGCACTGACAATTTGTCCCCTCTGGTTTGTCACACACACCTGCGGATTTAATACTTCTCTTTTGGAGAATGCAGCATTTCTCTGTGCTGTGAAACAATGCCTCTCTTCTGCCATTCTCATGGAGATGTGTTGCGATGATATCACTTCCTAGCAAGGGTTGGTGAATCACTTTGTTGGTGTTCATGAATCACTTCTTTGCTACCAGTTTCTGCACTGGTCTTAATATAGTTTCCAAAGGCAAAAATCATCATTGCAGAGACCTCCTACTTTTTGTTAAAGAGACAATACTGGGCTTATCTCATTGCCTGACTTAGCAAGCCCAAGCTCCCAGCATGCTGCAAAAGAGCTCTCCCAAATCTGTTCCTGCAGCTGAAGTTATTGCCACCCATCCAGTTGCCTTCCACCCCTGCAGAGACAGGATTGCTTACAGCAGAGCAGGGAGAGGGAGCACGCGTTTGTCTCAGAGGCTTGGGTGGTAATTCTGATCCTTGGCTTAAAGCTACCTTCCCTCCTCACTTAAATGGCTGGACTTCTCACTGGAGTGCTTGAATCCAAGGTACTTGCTCAGTTTTATTGCTCTGCAATGGGTCTGATACCCCCTGCACAGGAGCAGAAGCACTCTGAAGTGCCACGGGTAGGTGTGCAGAGGCTCTGCTGCTCGACACTTGGTCAAGAGCCTCCTCTATTTTATTGCCTGCCTAGGCAGTGTAACTGATTGTTCTTCTCCATCAACTTTGTGGGGTAAAGTAGGCAGGAAGCTGGAGGAAGCAGGTCCCTCAAATTCCTTTGTGTAAGGGAAGAGCAGGCAGCAGGCTGTGTGGGTCTGTCGAGGGAACGTCAGTGGTCTTTGACACCCACCTGGTAATGCCTTGGCACAGGGCTTTTTTCTAGGGGAAAAGGAGTTGTGCGAGGTGTGAACGCAGTGCTGTAAGGGTAAAGGGTTATTCTCGGCACAGCCTGAGGCTGCTTTAAGTAGTCCTTATGACACCACTAATCTTTTGGCAACCACAAGGCCAGGGAACTGCACAGGAGGCTTGGAGGAGCCTCTGCTCATTGCCTCGTGGGATGGGGCAAGCATGCCTCAGACACAAAGATCTAACCGATCTCTTATCCAGCACAGCGTGTTCGGAGGGTGTTTTCCCCCTGGTTTGCCTTGACCATTGTGATTTGCCATTTCTCTGTAACACATTACACGTTGTCAGCTGGTGTTTGTAACATTTCCCAGCAGCATTTTAAAATGAGAATTCCTCCGTGGAGGTCAGCGTGCCGTGCGGGACACGGCCTGCGTGTGGGCAGCATCTGACAGATTCCTGTCACTGTTACCCAACAGGCTTGCCAGAAACCACAGCACCTGCCTGCGGACTGCACTAGCACAACATTACCAGCCGAAGAGGGAAGCATCAATGATGTTGGTCGCTGTATGTGTTCGTGTTTGTAGCCCTTCCCTGCTATGTTGGGCGCGTTATAAATGTCTGCATGGATCGTTACAAGTGGTAGGATAATGATACCAGATACCATTCAGTGCTGAGCAGCCCACGTGTAATTATTGTAACATAAAAGCAGCTCAGAATATTGCTTAAGAGTTTCTCAGTTATCAGTGACTTTTCTACACAGAGACAGATAAAGAGGGAACCTGGCTGAAAGATTGCTCACTCCAGAATTAGTGCCAAGGATCAGATCTTCCTGACCCCATCACTAGGAAGATCCGTTCCCACATTCGTGGTATGCCTATGTGCTGGAGATTTTTCTGTTTCATTTATCATTTGTGATGGATGAAGTCACTTGAAATCTGTTTTTGATACCAAAAGGTTATTTGGCTTTTTCTGCCTGCGTTGCAGCTGTTAGTGTGTTTCATGTGTGTTATTAGCACTCTGTAGCAGAATGCCATTTTGTGCCCAGTAGGGATTAACAAAATTGCTTCACCCTTTCTGTAAGCTTGCCTGCAGTTCAAGCTGCTTAATTTTCCATGTGGTCTGGTGTCAGCCTCCCATTGTAAATTATCCGCCCTTGCGACCACAGCCTGATTTTTCTTACTCCGTCCAGTGGAGCTACTGACGAGTAAAGTTTAAGAAGTCAAGTTAATGTTAGGAGGATACCTGTGAGTATTTCATGGTTGCACGATTTGTACTTATTTGGTAAGTTTTGTAAGGCTGCTTGGTTCCTTCAAAATACGTGACCGTAGAAATCAGTTGATTTGAATGCAACCTTTTTTTTCATCTGCAGTCCCAGGAGGATTCTAATTGCAGTGTTGGCTTGTGACTGTGCTGAATTAAGAAACAGAGCCGAGCTGAAATTCCCAGACCAAAAGATGTGATGGCTACTTTTTTATACTTTTCTTCTAACAGTATCCGGCAATATCTAAGTCTTTTTGCGTTGTGTAAGTTCAGTGCTTTTGAAAAAAAACAAAAACAAAAACAATTTTTTAAAAACCTATTAGAATTTAAGAAAATAATCAGTCCTCTTCCCCCTTATTTGCTCACTTTCTCCTTCTGTACGTTTAATGTTGTTAACTGAACATATTTGAAAACTTTCAAATAATGCACCGTTTTATAGACAAAGGAATAAAAACCCAACAAGCTCATACTCTGCCTGTAGGAGTGTCAGTTAACGTATGGCAATTTTTGCATGTATAATATGTAGTCCATCAGCTAAGAGGAAAAGGGGAGTGAAGTTACAGATGCTAAATAAAGACAGGATGAGATTATTCAAAAAGACAGGAGGAAGGATTTGGAGCAGAGGATGGAGGATAGGTGGTAAGAAAGACCCAACCATAAGGGTCAGCTTAGCTCCCACTGAATCTGCACGTTATCCCAGAATTACGGCGGTGTGACATCCAAAGCCTTCTCAGGGGGACAGCTTAGCTCAGAGGGCAGCATGGGATAAGGCTCAAAGCATGGACAAGAAAAGGAGACTTTTGGAATTCAACCAGAAAGCAGAGTGAATGACAGCAGTTCTGCTGCATTAGGTTGGTATTTGGAGTTGCGAGCTTTGTTTTACCTCTGGACTCCTTGATCTTGCACAGTCCCCTCAGAGCAGCTGTGAGCAACAGAGGTTTCAGGGTAAGTTCCTATCCTTGAGCAGCTGCACTGGTCACGTGCAGTTTTAGTAAAGGCTGTCCCCAGGGTGAAGGTAGGCTGGTGGAGCTAGCAGCTGGTCAGTTCTCCTGGGAGATGTCCTCTTCCAAACCTCACAGGAGTAGCCATGCAAAGTGATTTTCAGTGGCTGTTAAGAAAGCGACACTGAACATGCCATAGATACGACCAGGTAGCATTTTTCCCTGGCCGTGCACTGACACTGAGTCTGCAGAGCTCTGTTTGATAAAAATCTGGGGCAGCTGAAGGACAGGCAGCCTATTCTGGTGCTGGAGAAGGTGGAGGTGTTCCTCTGCTACGTGGGGAAATACTGGTGCATGCTGAAACTTTCATTAAAAAGACCACTGACTAGAAGATGTAAATGTGATGCTTTTTTTTTTTTAAGTAACTCACAAACAGAGGCAAAACTAGTAATGAGCTGAACAATTAGCTTATCTTTTATCTTTCTAGATACTCAAACAGCTACAGATTCATCTACAATTTCAAATTAGTCTAGAAGAGGATAAAGCATTGATTTGAGGCCATTACACTCTTCCTGATTGGTTTATGATATTCTCCTAGGGAAAGAGTGCCTTTCTTCAAATTATCTTAACCTTCACTTTATTATCATTACTGGTCAAGTTAATTGTTATCTCTGTCAGAGATCACAAACCCTCCGCAAATCTGATTGTATTTTCTTACTTGTTTTTATCTATTGAAAGGTGAAGATGCATTAAAAAAATAAATGACCTTTGATGGCAGTTTGTTGCAGTGAGGAATCACAAACAGATTTTCAGTACAGCAAGTTTCTGTAAAAGTTGAGTGATGCCCATGAGTCTGTACAACAGATCTGAAGTTCTGTATGTACTTTCGGGTTTGCTTTTGTTCCGCGTGCGTCTTTTCCTCTCTCTTCCCAGTCGTCATTTCGAAAATGTCGGAGGAACCACGGCTGAGTGTTCTTCTGCTCCCACCTGTGCTTTGGGATGCGAAAGAATAACATTAGCACATAGAGGCCTCCACTTCCTCTTGGCTGCATCTGGACCATTTTATTAGGCAATCCACTGAGCCCGTGATCGGTCTGAGAGCAGCTGATGATGAGCAGCGCCAGGATACGGTACTGGGCTGCTGATCAATTCTGCATCTTTCAGAAGACTTAAAAAATTAGATTAATGAAGCATCACTCTCATAAGCCACAGTCTCACCATGAGGACATTAGGGCAGCCACATCTGTACAAAATATCTTCACCAGCAATCTTTCACCCTCTGACAAATCTTTTCTTCTTGAAGGTAACTGTGGGTGGTCTTCCTTTGTCTAATTTCTGTAAATTCGGGACATCACTTTCTAGTTATGCAGCTGATACTCGTGTTTATGTGAATGGCTATTTAAAAAAAGGAAAGATCAGATGTTTGTTGTTTCATTTCAACATAAATCAAACTTTGTATTCACATAGCAATTCTAGTTTAGCCCCAGGAATAGCTTTAGTATTGCTAAGTGTCTGGAGAGTATTGACTACAGAGACAGGGTTTTAAGCAGGCTGTAATAGTTTCTACAGCTGCTAACAGTTCCTAGAAGAAAGGCAGTATTATTCATCGGTGTTTAAAATGTGCATGACTTGCATTGCACAGAAGTCAGATTGGGAGAATGTCAGATTTTCTTTCTGAGATTCTGCCAGGAAAGTCTTCAATAACTGGAGAAATTCTTTTCACTGGTGAAATCAACATGCAGCACATTGTGTTATTATAATTGCTTATAGCTCACCATGAAAGTTGTCTTTGTATGCGTGGATGTACGGCTTGTACTGTTTTGTTTTTATTTATTCTGCATTCTTTATTATAATGTTCTTTCCTTTTTTCCAGACCAGAAAGATTGTTATTGAGCTTTCCACAAAGCTGAAATAACGCTGTGTGTGAAAAAAATGTTAACAATTTGAAGAAGTTATAAAAATTTATAAGTTGACTGAATACTTTGGAGATTTCTGCATATTTTAATATAAATAGGTAATGCAAATGTTTGTTCTTTGCATTTAGAGGTGGGTCTCTGTTTTCTAAAGGTCTTGTATATAAATTTGATTCTTACAATTACATTAGAACAAAACGAGTATTTTTTCAGGTTGCATAATAGGAAAAAATGTATTTGCAAAAGACACAAAACATACATGGTTATCTCTGAATGTCATATAGCCACGAAATTTAACATAAATAGTATCAGTTTTTGAATGACTTCATTAAGTGAAGTTAGGGGACTGCGTGTTGCAGTCAGCTGAGGTCCTTCCATTCAGTTCCACGGGTCTGGGGTTGGCCCACAAAGAGAAAGACCGTGCTGCATCTAGCTGAGAAATAAGAGGAAAGGAAATTGTATAGATATCTTGAAGTTCCAGATTGTGCTGGTAGAACTTGCATAGAAATTCAGTTACGGAAAATCAAAGATGTAGGAGTTATGTTAGATGAATTTTGTGTAGCAATGAGCTCAGGCTTTATTCATAACTGGAATAATGAAATAGAATAAGAGGGTCCAAAAGAAAGAAAGGAGGAGTAGAAATTGGTGAAAATAAAGAGGTGAGTGATAGATCACAGGGAGGTGAGCAAGGGCCTAAATGGTAAGACAGGTTTAACAAAAATTACTCCAAATGTTAACAAGTCAAATGTTACGATCCACCGGAGATGCTCTCTGGGAGAGTATCTGAAAAGAAAAATATCATGCTGCTTGTTTTGGTGCTTATTTTTTATTTGGGACGGTGGAGCAGTGTGAGTTTTGGGTGGTGTGCAGAAGGGGTTTAAGATCTGCTGAATGAGAATGGATGTCTGTTTCTCCACAGGCATTGCAGCCACTGGGAATGGACCCGGAGGGCTGTAGCTTTAGTGGGGACCCCTGGACTGCACGCTGCGTGCAGTTGGCATTCTTCACCCGTGCTTCTGAGTTACCTCTTCCAGTTCTGTTTTGTCCAAAAGGAATCCAGTCTGTGCACCTGGGGCCTGCTCTGTGATGCACAGTGCGGCACGGTAAGTGGGGCAGCTGGGGGGCTGTCCTCAGAAGCATGCTCCAGCTCTGAACGTGAACACACCCTGTGAAACTTGAGGGCAGGAGTGGTGACAGGGCAGGGTATGCTCAGAACCCACCAGTCCATGTCACAGCTGCTGGCAGCGCGTAGAGCTGAGAGCAGCGACAGCCATAAGGAGTACAGCAGGTGAAGAGATGGCAGGGATCCGTACTGCAGGGTGATCACTCTGGGAAAGAGGAAGGGAGGCTGATGGATGCAAGTCTGCGTAGGTGTGTTAGGAAAAAAATAAAAAAGACACCACCCCCTTAACACACATCTTAGAAGAAGGATTTGGGGGCGGTTTTATCTGATGAAACAATGCTGTCCAGTGAGCACATTCATGCCAGAAGGGGAAAAAAAAAATATTTTAAATCTAGGCAAGGTAACAGAGAAGTTAGCTGAAGTCCTGCAGTGTCTGCCGTCGACTCAGGATAATGAATTGCTCAGGAAGGTGGGTGCCTGCCCTAAGGTTACTGTAATTCAGTACTTCAGTACGGATTCTGCCCTGTCATACCGGTCATGAAATTTTGAAGGGGCTAGCTGCGTGTTGCAACATCAGCACCATTAAGAAGCGTGCCAAACTAACACACGAGAGTCCCAGGTTTGGGATGTGCTGTTTTTTATAGATCTTTTTCTCAAGACATCCTGGCACGTGCTTTGGTGAGTTGAAAGGCTTCGTTGGTCATTGTGACCAGTACAATGAAATAACATTGCTGCTAGCTGGTGGTTTGCTCTGTAGTAAGCTGCTTCTAATTTTCCAAGGCTGCTTTCCAAATGGCTATCACTATGGTAAATGAATCCAATCACTGTGGTAAATGAATCTTTTTAAGCCTATACTCACAAAACTAAATTCAGTTCAGTAAACTGTTGATTCTCGAGTCTTTTGTGAGTAGTTTTCACTGTAACATTATCTTGGATCATTAATTTTGAGTGTTAAAAATGAATGATTGGTAATGGGGAGTTATCAAAGACTCATTTCCATGTTCCCTGTCAGTATGCCACTTCATACTGTGTTTATTCTCACAGAGCCTGTCATACAGAAGTACCATTTTACAGAGCACAGACACAGAGAGAATTAATGATGTGCATAAGTCTGCGTAAGGAAATATGTTACAGAACTGCTCTTGGGTTTTCTCAGCTTGCGATGTTTAGCCACTGGACTGGCTCTCCTCGTGCTCTGCAGCACAGTTACATTCCTTTCTCGCTGTGGCTCTTGGTCATCCCCTCCAGCACAGCCAAGGAGGCTGCCACAGATACGGCGATCAGGTGAGTCTACACGTGACCAGGTTATATCAAGTAATGTAATGAATAGCTGAGGCAAATAAATGTGTTACGTACCAAAGTATAAGGTGTTTATGTATGCCAGTACTTTGAAAACACTTTGTTTAAAAGAGCTATTATCCTTGCTTGAAGCAATAGGCATGCACAACAGTTTGGCTTTTGAACTTTGCTAAAATTATTTGCTAATAAGATTTTGGCTTATGAAAGATGATGAAATGCACCAGCAGAACACAAATATCTTTACTAGATCTTGTCAGTAATTGTGAAGATAATTTTTAACAATGTTAGGATTTTCCAGGCCTCTTTCAAAATGACTGTGCTGCCTTGCTAAATGTGCTGATTGCTGTATGCCTTTGTCTAAAGAACAGTTGGCCTTAATTGCTTCTGAGCAATATTTCCTTGGAAGCTCTCAGATAAAAGGCAACACAGAGAAATCTGAAAGAATGTCTACTTAGAAACTGGCCATGCTCAATCTGTAAAGTATGTAGATTTTTTCTTTTTTTTTTTTCCTGGGGAAAGGCAGAAGAGGGCAATAGGTGCAGGATGTGGAGGGAAGAAGCAGTGCCATGACCCTGTAGCATTGCTGCATGTTGAGTCACGGAGTGACATTTAAACAATTCTCATTGCACCCAATATGAAAAACTATGATGCATGTCAAACTGCTGGTCGTCCTAGAGAAAGATTTAGGAGAAAAAAGGTCAAGGCACCAAATCCATAGGTAGCCTTTCCCATGCTTCCAATGTTGGGGGAGCGTACCAGCAAAACCTCAAGCCAAATGGTTCTTTAATGCCTTTTTTTTTTTCTTCTTCTTTTTTTTTTTTTTTTTTTTTTTGAGGGAATGAATGGCTCTGGACTTTCCATCTTTAGAGCTGGTGGTTTCCACACCACAGTGATTCAGCCAGCATGAACTCTTGACCAAATCCCATTTTGTTTCCTGGCTTTATTTTTCTAAAATATTTTACATTTAGCAGGGCATAAAGGCCTCCCTAGTAAGTGGTGGAGTAAGAAGGAGATCTGTGCTCTTTTTACTGGTTCTCTCTCTCAGAGGATGGATCTCTGTGCTTCTGAAAACATTGCAACTGAAGCAATTAAAAAGAATCACTGAATTTTGACTAAAACTAAGACTAAATCCTTATGTGGTCTTGGCTTTTTGATGCTGTGTGTTTATGTGGAATTCCCTTTGAGGTTTAATAAGAGGTCTGATTTTTATTTGAGGAATATGCCCTGCCTGAAATGTTCTAAGGCTTAATCAGTGTGTTATTACATGGGAAGCTCATGTACATTTGTTTAGTTGCTAGATAAATAGATTAGTATTGATGACAATTTCAGAGGATAATAGGTTGTTAAATTAATGTGGACAGCCTTGTTCCTTTGCCTCATTGGATGTTTTCTGATGACTGAATTCTCTGGGGCACTCTTTTTAAGTACTATGCTGGTGGTTATCCCAGTTTCTATGTAAGTGGTAGGTTCAGTAAGGACCTAGAGTAGCTTGGCTCTGGGGTGAGAGAGAGATGCCAGACAGGAAATCTATAGCCTTGGAAAGCTACAAATAAAAGAAATTATGTTCTGAAAATTAAAAACATAAAATGTTCTTTCAAAAGTTAATATGTTTATATAGATCCATTATCCCAAATGGTACATCATGAGTAATAAAATACTGCTATAATAGTTTTGAGACCTAAGATGCAAACAGATTACAGTTCACCTTTGTGAAAACACAGCATTATTTCCTTCAATTCCTTCATTATTTCCTTCCTTGCATCCTCTTGTTATTCAACAGACGTGAATATAGGTATGTCCAGGTTTGTTTCAGAGGCCCCTTTGTGCATTGACCCCCATTGTCTTTTTTGTTTTTCACACTACTCTCCCATCACTCTATAATTTTTTCCCCATTCTCTAGTAATTCATTGGCTGTCTCTGATTCTACATGGCTGCCTTTGGCTATGGGCTGAGACAAGCTAGTTGCATGAGGCTATCCTTCTTTTCAAGTGCTGGTACTTTTTATATGGTACAGGTCATCCAAAATGACCTGTATGGTATGTATAGATGTATGAGTTTGCTAATAACATTGCTGCTGATTAACAAAAAGGCAGGTAACAAAAGTTTCCATACTAAGGTTGTCTGCTCAGTGAAAATTCAGCTTTTTTTTTTAGTGGATGTGCACTGAGACAAGGTTTCGTAACATAATCATGTAGTGTTTTTTTTGTTTTGTTTTGTTTTGTTTTTACCTTCTAGCACAGTCTTTGAATAGAGAAATCAGTAGGGAGCTGGTACAGCTATTGCTGCCTGTGTTGGGACTTGAAGTGTGGCTCTGTATCCACCTCCACATGGCACTGAATATCATGTCATTTTGGCCTTGGATGAGTCTATGGCTGGTCACATTGCACATATTGCATGTGTAGCCAGAGGGGAGCAGGTAAACATCCTTGCTGCTGTGGCTTTGGAATCATTGATAATAGATTGCGTTGCTGAAGTCAGTGATATAAAACCAAATTAACATCTGTAATTACCTGTGAAACCTCAGAATTTCACGTTCCAAAATGTGACAGACAACCACCTTTCTGCACATCATTTTCTAGTGTGTCTGGTCCAGTGTGAATATCTTGTCCAGGAGTGGGAAGCAACTGCTATACCAGACGTGGATGAAAGTATTCAGTTTTCAACCTTATGGTATCCCATAAATTTTCCATAAAATCCCTCGAGTCCTCTTAATATTCTCAAAATGCTATACAGTGTTTTGTTGCAAAGCAAGGATCAGTTTATTCTCAGTAAGAACTGTGTAAGTTTTTATGTTCATGTTTTGTGATTTGCAAGTTATAAAGTATCATCTGCTTTGTTCTTCTGAAAAAAAATGCTTAGCAGCAAGATGGTATTCTCAAAACTTTGATAGTTTGCATGGGAATTACTTGCTTCGTGCAGACTACTCCCGAGGGACTTTTCAGTTATCTTAGGCAAAACAAATGATTTAATTATTTTCATCAAACTTGAATCTTTAGCATATTCCTCCCTTTGAATGTGAAGCCTTATATAGCCTTGATTTTCTTCCTGAACAGGGTGAGATGGAAAAGAAAGAGAAATTATTTCAGCTAAGTGAAAAATTCACACACAAGAATTTTTCCAGAGTACCTAACCTCTGTTTGCATCATATTGATGATGTGCTTACTGTTCTCTGATATTTATGTACCTTTCATATATATATTTATATTTTAAACAAAAAACAGCAACAACATTGTGAAACACTGTTTTGTGAGCCATTGTTGGCTTGATGGGGTTTGGCTGCTCTCAGTGTTTTTTGTTTGCACGAAAGCCTGAACACTTCCAAAACAAATGCTCCTGAGAGAATGTAAACTTCACTTTCCCTGAAGACCGTTCTGTGAAGCTCAGATGCTGGCTTCTTTTAAGTACTTCTCCTGTTAAAACTGAGTTACACAAATGTTGAAACTGAGTTACACAAATGTTTGTGGACGGTACACAGAAAAGGTGTGCACAGAATACTTAAGGTAATGAAATGCAGGAATGGTCTGCAGCATAGACTTTGGTTCTTAAAGTGTGTCAAGCTCTTTCTGTACCTGGAGATGCTTACTGTGTAGGATCTTCAGACACATCAAAGATGAAACTTTTACTTAGTCAAGTGCTGGAGGAGTCACTGGTTTACAATCTGCATCTCTCAGACAGCTTTTTCAGTCTTGTACCTGCTAGCAAGAGGTTCCTGTTCTTCAGACTGCTGTTACCTGCCAGAGCTGATAAGGGCAGTGTGGGATACTGCACTGTATGTGATGGCTGTTCACTGCAGCTGGTTCCTTCTGCTGCTATCAAAAGGTGGCTAGCACCTTTTTGCTTCCCTTATTGATCTAAAAGCTCAGACTTTGAAGCATTAACTGAATTTCCTCTTCATGCATTGCGAAGTCAGGGGTTGCCTTGAAGAGGATGTGTTCCATGCTGCTCATGAGAAATCTGGCATTTGTCGCAGAGACAGCACGTCACTAAATGGTCTTCTTGAGGAGGATCCTTCAGGATATGATCCTGTCATCGCCTGCTAGCGGTACAGCCACAGGTGGGGCTTAGTTGTCACTGGTGCAGTGCGTGCCTGAGCCAGCGGGGCAGAACAGCACGGGCAGCTGCTAAAGCAGTACAAGGCCCAGGATTAGCCGAGGCTTAAATGCTTTGCTCTGTTACGGCCTCACCGCTGCTCCCAGGGAGACAGCCCAGACCTCTTGTGCTGCAGCCCGTGCTGATGGCCAAACCACCCAGCCTGAGGACTGTGATGAGGCTGTGGCCGTACTAACTGCATCCTCTGCCTCCTGCTGAAGGCCTCGGGCCTCTCATTCAGCAGCATGTAGAAATACCTTTCAATCAGAAAAGCATGTGTAATCTCGCACAGCTTCATGGCATCTCTCTGCCTGGCTTTAACCTTGTGGTTCCGAAGGTGGCTTCAGAGGGCGTCCAGTCCCCCAAGGGTTCGGTGCCTTGCAGCCTTTGAGAAATGGGTGAGGTGTGGACGGGCAGGACATGATTGGGTTGGGTCAGAGGCGAGGAACTGGTAGGAGAAGCCACCTCTGTACCAGGTCCATTTTACCATTCCCCTGAGGGTCAGGGGAAAGTGGGTAAGGAGGACCTGGACCTCTAGATGTGGAACTAGAGTGGGGAAGGGAAGAGCCAGGTGCCAAGGTATGGAAATCTGGCAAGAACCTGGGATAAGGGCAGGGGGATTGAAGGTAGTGTCTTAGGTAGTGTCTTAGAGTGGAGGGATGCTGAGAGATGATGGGAGTGGGGCTCAGGAGTGAAAGGAGGAAAGGACACCACGTACTTGCAGAAGTACAGTGTGTGCTATCTGGTACTCACTTGCACCCGCAATAGAGAGATCCTGTGTGGGTCTGCAGTTTTGAAAACATCTATTTATTTTGTCTGCCTCCATGATTAGGAGGCCAATTTAGGGCTTATCTACTTGGGGAAATCCCTGCAAAATAGGCTAGGGTATGAATTTACAGCCTACTTAAAGACCCATCAGAAAACGCAGTGTAAATTCACACTTCAGCTTACTTCACAGGAACTCCCCCGCAGAAACAAACCCTCAGAGTCACCTCTGTACCTCAGTCTGCTGCTAAAAGTGAGTGGAATCTTCTCAAAGTGTGGGCCTCCAATTCCATTTTTATAGCTGGGTTTTTCTGTCTCTTGGGTTTTTCTGCAGCCAGTGTAAATCACTGTAGCTTTGCTGAGGTTGGAGAGCTGGGCCACTTCACACTGCTCAGGATCTGACCCTTTGCCTCAAGTAACCTTTTATTATCGATTGGCTGGAGGATATTTTCCTTTTTACTGGCTTCATTATTGAGCTGTTCATTCACTCCCACCACTGCTGATGTCTTTTTTTTTTCTTTCTTTCTTTTTTTTTTTTTTTCTTTTTTTCCTGTGAATTTTGTGTTGTGTTTTTCCTCCCATGTAATTTCCTAGTAGTGAACTAGTGACAGAGTGGGCTGCTGGTATTTCATCTTGTGGCTGGAGAGGTCAGGCTGCTTCTGATACAGACAAACACTCCATTACAGTAAACTCACAGAAAGTTTCCTTTTCAACCTGAAAGGAGAAGGAAACAAACTCCACCAATGGGCTTTCAAGAATTATTTCTGTGAGATGAATTCACACTAAATGCCAGTTTGGTAATATTCTGCATAGAGAAGGAAAAAAAGAGAAGACATTGTATTTCTTCTTTCTCTCTTCCTGAGCAGATTTGACTTGAGTCTTGGGTTAGATTAGATTGTAATCCTACAGTGAAAACACCAAACATTTGCACTGTGCATTATTGAAATTGGTCATTGCTGATGTCCAGATAAAAGAGCATAAAGGTCTAAACCTTCAAAGTTACTTGTCTGCTTGTGGTATTTAAAAAAACTTGCTTCTCATCAGGAAGAATTCAGTGATGAGGCAGATCCATAGTGCAGAGATAAAGGACCTCAGCTCTGAAGGATGGCATCACAGCAAATACTCCCTGCTTCACCTCTCCAAAGCTCTGAGCCAAACCCGTACATAGTAAGGTACATGAAAAGCTGATGGGATGCTTTTATTCCCTCCTCTTTTGCTCATCATTTTTCAGTGTTTACAAAAGCATACCTGGTTGCCCCATTTGACTGTAACAGCAGTCCATGGCATCGAAACCCTTCTGGCAGATTGCTGCCCTATGATGTGGTGCCCTCTGTGGAAATTCAGTCCTGCACACAGCCACAGTGCGTCTGGAAATCCCTCTGTGTTGGGCCTGCTTTGTTCATTGGGGGAGTTCTGCACAAGTGATTTTTAGGTTATTTTTTCATTCAAGTGCATGTCCAGTGAAAACCTTTTTCACCGGAGAACTGAAGTCAGGATTTCTCTACAGATGCCATGCTGAACTACTACTGTGCTATTACTGTGTTTTTTTTTTTTTTTTTTCTCCATATTTCTTGGAGTTCAAGTATTGCAAATATATTTCAAGAAATGAAATTTCATACACTGTAAAATTCTAATACCCACAATAACCACCAAGTCCTGTGGATTCATACTATCTGTTATTCATTCTTCTTTTGAATGACATGTTTCTATTCATTGGAGTAATGTAATTTCTATAGAGAACATTATCAAACTAACACACATGTAATCACCACTATCCTGGTGGTAATGCATGTCACATGTTTAATGAATGCTAATTGCCCTTTGACTGTTCTTTGTGGGGTCTGTTAAGCATCCATCTCATTCTTTATATGTCACTAGTCCAGATAATTCAAAAGGTTAAGTGTAATTAGCAGGCGATAGTAGCAGTAGTACTGTTCTTTCGAGTTACATATGGAGAGTTGCTTGCACGCTTGGTGCCAACTGCTTGAAAGGTGAGGTTTATTATCTGGTTAAAAGGAACTAAAATGTAACTGGCCATCTCTACAAGATAATGAAACATTCCTTGCTGCAGTCTACAGCAAGTGTAAAAAGCACTGTCCCTGTCTCCTATATGGCAATTTGATTTAAATATATTAGACTGCTCCAGGGTATACAGAGGAGTCTAATCTGGTATCTGTGGTGCAGTTGCATGTACCCAATATTGCAGTGTTCGCTGTGTATGGAATAATTTGACATGTAAAATGTGCTCCCTGCTTCTCAGGGGAGAGACAAATGTAACAGTGTATTGTCTCACTGCTAGCTGCTTGGACTTAGCTGAATTCCCTGTTATTACAAAGACATGAATAAAATTAACCTAAGCATAGAAGGAATAGGAGCTGCGAGATAATAAATATTTATGTCCCAAACTTGACATGGTGTCATAAATCAATAAATTTTGAAGAGATTTAATTCTTCTTTGTGCCTAATTACTTGACCTGTGGCACCAGTTTGCTTCAATTTGTTTTTGTGGTAACTTGTGCAATCTTACGCTTCCTCTTTCTACAGAAAATTTAGTATTGTTTGCTGATTTCCTCTTTAAATGCACTCAAAATTCCCTGTTTGCTAAATTAAGAAACCAGTAACGTGGAATAAAAAAAAGACACACCACATTTCATTGCCTAAGCTGTGATTTGTGGACGACATGTGTTGTTAATTATTAAAATCTGTGATTATGCCAAAAAAGTAATGTTTTATTTTCCCTATCATTCTGGTACTACACTTACATGGTTTTGCATATTGAAAAGCTTGGTTAAAAAGTATTTACAAATGTGGCTAATTTAAATGTGGGATCATATTATCAATTGAAAAATTTTATTGGAAAGAAGGCTTTGCAGTTGAAGCTGGCCTGTTCCTTGAATTAATATTGCAAGGTCCACTGTGGACCAAGCAAAAAGAAAGTCAGTTATGTGGGCACACGTTTGTGCTAGGTGTAAGTTACAAACATTGCATGCACCTGGCATTCTTCTCCCATCTTTCACACGCTGACTTTTACTATTTATGTAATACTTGTAGGGAAGAGACTGTCCTCTTGCTGCTCTTGCTCTGTGGTGTATCCATCTGTAGACAGCCTGGCTAATTTATAAGTCCCGGAATCAGGATCCTACAAGGAGTTGCCCAGGATAAACCACCATAAGTAGTGCTCTCTAAGTATTCACTTTGTTACATAATAAGAGTATTTCAGTTGGTGGCATACACTTGAACGTGGCTGATCTTCTTGTGAAAGCTGTTTGGTGAGGGATATTCTCCTAAGCATGGGGAGCCTAGTGGAGCAGCCAGTGCCTGGCTGCCTGGCATTGATCTGACTCAAATGGAAACACGTTTTCTTTCCAACTGTAGCTGAGGGAGGCATTTACTGTTCTGCTTCAGCCACAGGGTAGGTATGAGCCCAGCCAGATTGGTGTTCCACTGCTATTGCAGTCTCCATGCCAACTGTATGTTTAAAGAGATCCTGGTCGCTCTGGTCAAAATTCCCATTAAAAACAAATAGTTAGAATTGTTTCAGAGGGAGAACAATCCACAAGTCCGTGATCAACAAAGTGTTAAATGAAGAGTGATGTGTGTCTCTTGCAGTCTTCAGACCTACAATAAGCCTTTCCAGAGGCTGACTGTGCCATATTTCATCTAGCTACCTGCTTTGTGTGTTCGGAATGAAAATGCACAAAATCCCATTCCTTCCAAGGAGATAAAGGGCCATGTCACACCACACAGCTGGGTGTTTCAGAGCCACTCAAACTTGATCCAGTCCCTAGGCCTGTTTCACTGTGGCTTGAACTGCCCCTCTCAGGGGCCCAGCAGAAACCCTTAGTGCAAAATGGGCAAGATCACTGGAGCACAAGGTCACTGTGTGCAAATCTTGTACTCTGCAGGACATTGCGGCTCTCTTAGGTCATTTCAGCTTCCTGACAGTGCTGCTGTCACTGAGAGAACAACAGCAGCCTCTCTTTTGTACTGTGCCCCTTCCAAGAATTCTGAAGCCAGCGGAAGGGAGTCTAGCTGCTTTGACACTGGTGGAGCTGTGTTCTTCCCTGCCACTTCCCCATCTGTGCAGCTTGAGTCCAAGCAGACTCTTTACAGAAGGGTGAAAGCACTGCAGAAGCCAAACCAAGGAAATAAGTCAAAGCTACATTGAAAGGACGGGGTTACAGGTGTTATTCTAGACAGAAAATTTCACAACGCATACCAAGACCACACAGCAGAAATCACTTGGTTTCCAAGCCATTGGTCCAATGGTTCCTTTTCCTCCTCTCTGTTTGAAAATGTGCATAGCATGGGATCTGGCAGTTGCCTTTGTATTGGGCTTAGGTGAGATACACGTTTACACACAGGGAAGCTGTGGCACATTTGAGTGTTGTGTTGAACAGCTGTTGGCTTTTTGTGTTATTGTCATTAATATCAGTGTTGTTTGATTACTGCTTTTATCTTAGTTTTATACAGTTATTGGGTCAAGAAGCCACAGTTTGAGTTCTTTTTTCATTTGTCTTCACCATTAGACACATTCAAAAGACCATCCCGATAGGATATATCTCATCCTACTTGAGCTGTCAGGAGGCTAGCAATCCAGTCCAAGCGAAGTGTATGGGCTCTCTCGCCTTCCTGAAGCACTTTTTCTTTTGGAAATAAAAGCCTACTGGTATGAAGATCCTCTGCAATGAAAGTTTGTTCCTCTTCCTGTGGGACATACCTGCACCTTTTAGATCACTGTTGCTTTGTTCATACAAGGTAAAGCAGGGGCTGCATCAGAGCTAGAGACCATTTATACTGCGAGATAGCATGGTGCAAACAGGCATTTGTTGTAAATAAGCGTTGGAACATAATTACAAATATATCTTTACAGCTTATGAAAGGTATCTTTTCTCTGCATAAAAGAGAGCTACTGTGAGTCCACTTCCACCGTGGTCAAGTTATTCACAGTGTATAATGTGAAAGACAAGTCTGGAAGTTTTAGATATCTTTTGAAGAGAATTAAACTAGATTCAGTACAGCTGTTTATAGTAAGGTAATGTCTAACAACAACTGCAACACAGATATCATTTCAAGAGTCTCTGTTCCTCATCTTCTTATACATGTATAAATATTGTCTTAGATTATCTGATTTATCTAACTTCATGCTTTAGTTCATTATCTGTAGTGTTGTAATGCAGATCTAAGACTAATTCTGGAGATGATCTGAATTATTTCATAGTTATGAGAAATCCTTGGGAGGTATCTGACTGTTTACAGAGGAGTGTCTTGCTGTACCAAACTCCAGATTTCTCAGCACAGCCAAATCTCCTTTTAATATATTATAGGTTAATTAGCTCTTCATCTTGAGTCAGAATCTGTTTCTCTGAGGTTGAAGTTTAAAAAAAAAAAAAAAAAAAAAAAAAGACAAAATGGGAAATGTAAAGAAGTAACTGTGATCTTTGACACGTGGATTTGGTACCATCTGTTAACATGACTTCTAAAGTCAGTATCAAATTTGTTTATTAGTTGGATTTTCATGCTGTGGATAACATCACCCTTCGTTGTGAAGCTGTCAGATGTAGCTCCCTTGAGAAAGCCTCCCTGCCAGTTGAATATCTGCAGCAAAATCCTCTACTGCTCAGAACTGCCATGCTTCCAGAAAGCAGTGACACTGTTTACTCCAGCTGAGAATCTATCCCAGGAAATCCTTCAAGGGCAGGGTCTAATTGGGCAGCGAACCAAATGTCACCCCAGAGGAGGAATTGCCATGAAAACACTTACTGGTGTTTCCCCAGATGTGTTGGAGGCCTGTTGTTTTCCCAAGCCACAGAATAAAACATTGCTATTCTGGTCTGCAGAGTATTACTTTGCCATTAATTTCATCTGTTTTCCCCTCGATCAGAAGTGTTGATGTTTTTGAATTTTCATCTTCTTTTTCACTGGTTGTGTCTTCCAAAAGCAAAGTGTTGGAAGGGACTTCACAAGCTTGTCTGTCCAGAGCTGGCCAACATGTGCCTTGGAGATGTGTGCAGCTGGTGAGCATTTTTCCAAGGGTGTCTCTCACATTGGATTGGGACAGCATCATGTACAAAGGTGTCTGTCCTTACCAGAGCTGCTAGGTTGTCTGGTCTCCTAGCTGTGGGTGGCAGTGAGCTAGCAAGGATTGCTACACCAGCAGCTCTGAGATGCTCAAACTGTCTTGCTGAGGAGAAACGGGGTCTGGTCAGTCTCTCCAGCCTGTCAATTCCTCCTGGATTTCCTGTACCCTTCAGCACACTGACGTACATGGTACATAACTCATTGATCTCAGCAGTGTAAAAAATGTGCAGTTGTTAAACTGGCCACTCCAGCACAGTCTGTTTCTCTGGATCTGCTCTTAAAGGCATCCACTCTGAACCCTCTGCAGTTAACCACTCCTGATGCTTCACTGTCACATTTTTTGAAGATTTTTCTTGTGTATATGCTTTCACACATCAGGTATCAGTTCTTTTCTTGTTGCTCCCTTTGGTGTGTGGAGACTTGTCACTGCTACAACACTATCCTCTGTCTCAGCTGCAGAGGCTGATGGCATCAGGCTGTATATATTCTTACCATATAGCATTTTCTAGTTCCATTTCCTTTCTTGGTCACACAAGGACAGGAAAAGGAGTTTGGAGGAATTAAATGAGATCAAAATTTCTCTTTTGAAAACTGTACAGAGAGTAACCACCGCTCTCCTAGAAGAGGAGCAGAAAATAGCAGCTTGCGTCACTTTGTATGATGATGACTGCAATAAGAATGGGAAATAGTACACTTCCCTCATGTCTTTTGCAGCCTCTGGAGTTGATGAATGATAATTTTGGTTCCTTCTGAGATTGAGGAATGGATGACTAATGTCGTTGTGACTGGTGCCATCTAATTGGCTCAAAAGAATCTTCTGGTTGTTCTCATGATTGGCATCACTTCCCATCATGTGCAAGCCATTGGAGAGCAAAGACCATCTTTTGAACTGTCATGGTATGAAGAAGATGTAAAAGTATTGAGTTCCTGAAGCAATTCAATGTATATGAAGTATGTATGAATCAGTACTCTGATCTTCCTGTGCAGCAAGTCATAATGACTGAGCTATTTCTACAGTTGCTAATTTTATTATGTTAAAAAACACTTGGTTTGGTGTTAAAGTGACTTTTATGCAAAGTTTATATGAAGTTGTGATTTAAGAAGGACTCACCAAGAAGGTATAACTGAAATACTTTGCTTTGAGTCAGTTTGATCCATTTCAAAACCGTTTGTTGAGCTAGATTGCAGCTTATTGCTTAATATTAAGCCTAAGCCATCTGCCTGGACTGCTGCGGTGTTTCTGGGACAGGTGACATTGTATCCTGATTATTTCTTACAGCCACCCCCAGCTCTCCATTGCCTAACCGAGGGTGCATTGCAATTGCTGTTCGTACCTACTGTAGTGGTGGATCATGGGAAAAAGCTTGCTCAGAGAGCCTCGTTCAGGATGGGTAAGACAATATGTTTGTCAAATTGGGTCAAAAAAATATTTTGCTTTGGGTCAACACATTGAAATTAAATATTTCAATTCAGAAATGCCAAAACATCTAATTTTTCATCAAAACCGTGGAAATAAAATATTTGGCACTAGCTAATGTCAGATTTTGAAGGTAAGGGTGTGAATTTTTCAAGGGATATTGATGGGAGATTCCTCCGTACCACATAACAGCAGATGTTCTTAACGCAGGCCTGATGGGGAGAGGTGGCACTCAGGTGATGAAGAAATACTCCACACCATTCACCAACCTAGCGAGAAGAAGGCTTTGTGCTCATCTTGAAAGAGGCCAGTGCAAAAGTTAGCTAGGTAAGTGAAAATTACACTACAAATAGAAGAAAAACATTTGAAAGTCAGCAGAGAGAACACTACAGTAGGATTCTTGGAAGGTTAAAAGAACAATGTGAATACAAACAGGGAAAAAAATGGAAAGGATCTGAGGTTGTAGCATAGAACCAAGTTAAATGCTCAATTGGCATATTAGAAATTTGCTGGGGTAAGTCATAGGGCTGGGGTATTAGTACAACTCATTCTGGAAGGCCGGGCTTGGAGAAATGAAGTGTTGGTAGTATAGTTGAAGGTTATCTGTGCTTGTTCTGATGTTGTGGAATAAATGAGGGACAGACTTGTCTAAGTTAACTTGTTTAAGTTAGAAAGAGAGGAAGAGCACAGCCTCTGTGATGGGAGGATGTAGTTTAAGCCACCTCACTGGAAGGAGTGAAAAGACGTTTTTGAGCAGTTCTTGGAAGTACTTTGTGGCAAAGCCTTGGTGGCAATGCGCACTTTACCTGGATACTGTTTGGAAAGGCAGCATGGCAAAAACCTTAGTGCATCACCGTCTCGGAATATGTTGGGGGCAATTCCGTTTCATAGGGGAGAAATTCTTAGAAAGGTGTTTTAGTCTTAAGTCTTAGTAAGAAGGATGGCTTGCCTATGCATCTACAGAAGGGAATAATAACGAAACTGAAAATCTACTTGAGAGGTTTGGATTCCTGGACAGATAGGAGAACAGACTGTCAGACAGTCTGTACAGAATTAGATTGTGAAGTGATAACAAAATATAATTGTCAAAAGTAATTAATGTTAAACTAATGTAATTTCCCAGTTCATAGGGCAGCTAGCCAAGGAAAAAAAGAATGAGCAGTAGATATCATATAGGTATTTTTTTCATCTTGACTTTTGATCTTTGTTATATTCTCTGACTAGATTACCTATTGAAATCTGGGTAGTAAGACTGGGTAATTTTACCCAGTCAAAGTTGCCTGGTTGGAAAAATATCCTAACAAGATGATCAGGTAAAAAGACAAGGCTCAAACATTAGGAAAAATATTCTAATTGTATAAGTAGTAAAACCACAGCACTTAGGGTTAAAGTGGAATCTTTTTGACTGAATTTTTAGAAGAACAAGCATGACAAGTACTTTTCAGAGATGGTCTAAGTTACTTATTCTGCCTTAGAGCAAGGGAAAAAAATGAATGATTGCCCCAAATCTCCTCTGGAGATGGATTTTTAAGCATCTATTAAGTCAGCACGTTGGGGGGACTTTTAAGACCCCTGCTTCTCAGGTGGAGTCAGGGCAAGCATAAGCCCTGAACTATGGAAATTTGCCTCGGGGCAATATAAACGCAGGTTTGGGGTTGTACCAAAGGAAAAGAAATATTCTTTATCTAGTCTGCAGAACTTTAGACAGGGATGTCCAGCTCCCCGGGTTGAAATACTGCACATCAGACCAGCATAAGCATTTCAGAGGCTATGGCACATGATCTGCAAGTGTTTTTATACAAACTGATTTTCTTTAAGAGTTATGTTCCAATGGTGAGGAATGAAGTAAGGGCATGTGATGGAAGTGTGCAATGTAAACAGTTCAGGTTGCTCCTAGGAATTGCATGGTTTTAATTGGGTAACAGGCCATGAACTATATTTGTAAAGACTATTCAGCAGTTTCAAACCCCAAAATATATAAGAAAACCATGCCCTTCTGGTGACAGCTGACAAACAGAAAAAGAGCCAAAGTTCATCAATACGAGTCAGTGCTTCTATGTCCTTCCCAGAGATACCCGTGGACATTTGTTGCTGGCTTCAGCAGGTTTTGTGGTCAGCCTGAAGATAGTGTTGTCTCTTGGTCCTGCTCAGGCCTGACTTTGATCTCCTGAATTCACTGGCAATTTTAGGCAAGTAAAGACTGCCTTAACTGAGTAGGTGCTTTAGCCCTCCTCCTCTTTCTCTCTTCTCCTCCCTTCCCTCTCCTTGCTTCTCCTACTGCCCTTGTGGCCAGGGACTTGCTGTCCCTTTTCCTGGGTGGTGACCGCGTGGCCAGTCTCACTGCAGAGCCACGGACTGAGTGATAGCCACATAACCTCTCACCTTTAATTGTCTACCTCTGCTTTCTTCCAGAGGATCTTGCCCTTGCTACAGGGATGGCTCATTTACTTGTGAAGCAGGGGGTGATTTGCAAATTATAAAATTGTGATGGTTCTATGTAATTTAATATTGAATTATAGAAGTGCCAGTTGAATTGAATGCATGCAGTTGCAATCAGCATTTCAGCAGCTGCTTCATGAGCCACACTTGCAGTAGGGGAGCCTCAGGCAGATGGGTGAGGTGAATGTTGAGAAGTGGGAATCGGTCTAGTCATCCTAAGAGAAATCATCCCCGTGTGTGAGTCAAACCTGCAGTCTCTTGCCCAAGATGAAGGGAATCTCCCAAGGGCAGCTAATCTTGCACGATCTTATCAATTGAGATCAAACATCACAGTGTCAGGTCAATAGATAATTCTAAAAGTGCATGCAGCCCTCACTCAAATTCACATTTAGCTCTAGCCAAAACACAACTCAAATCACGATCCAAATAACCTCCTCCTCAGCCCACCTTCATCGCCGTTCTGTTT
The DNA here is from genome assembly GCF_009819795.1 of Aythya fuligula. Lineage (NCBI taxonomy): Eukaryota > Metazoa > Chordata > Aves > Anseriformes > Anatidae > Aythya > Aythya fuligula. The sequence continues at coordinate 2,787,354 of NC_045565.1, read as the reverse complement.
CAGTGGCAGATGCAGCACAGAAAAGATTGCTTGAATGCTTAATTCAGAAATTTACTGTTTAAGGCATTACTTGTATGAACACCAGCGTAACACATAGAATACCAATGCCCTAAATTTAGTAGTTTTGTCTGAGTCATTTTCACTGTGTGGGAGGGCTGTGAAGACACTCCACCGAGTGGAGAAACTTGCTGGTGCTGTCTGTCCAATGAGATTATTTGTTAAAAAAGTCAACACAACAGAACTACAGATATGTTTGTGAGTAAAATGCAATTTTGTTGCAGACTGCAGTACAGGAAAGGGGTGGTGATGCTCTCCGCCCACTTCAAAAGCTGAAGCCAAGTTTAACTGATCCGTATCTGATACTGAAATAGGTACTGAACTTTTCATGACAGCAACACACAGACCCAGGTAAACACTCTGGCTGCGTGATTTGGAGGGACATAACGTGGTGTAATCCCCAGACTGGTCTGTGCAATTCCATCTTCTCTTCAAACCTAGCAATAGCAGCTGAGTTGTGACAATCCTACACATTGCCAACCAGCAGCCAAAAGCTATTCCTGGGTTTATTCACTGAAGGGTGAAATTTTGTCCTACTGAAGACAAGGCAACTTTTGCCACAGAAATTGTTTGGTAGGGCTAGGAATACACGCAGACTTTTTGAAATAGATATGGGCACAAACAATTCAGCTTGGAAGTGAGAGGGGCATTTAGACTCGTTCTGAACTGGCCACATTTACTTTTATATCAATATGTATTTTGTTCTTACTCAATTAGCCTTTCTTCTTGAATGCAGCTGATTTCAAGTTAATATGAAAGCAGCGATTCCATTTTGGAGATTTTCCTTGGGTAATTTTTTCTGGGACCTAGGTGAATAAAATTATCCCTCTCCTCAGGTGAAAAGCTAGCTTGACTGTGCCTGAGTTTAGTAAGAATTTCTTATGGTTTTGGTAAAAGTTCTAGCTCAGCCTCTGCACTCTGTTTTGGAGCAGACCCTTCATCAGGCAGAGATGAAGCACAGACTGCGTACTGTCTGATGGCAGCCATGGCAAGTACGTACACATGCTGGGACTTGAACCTATGGCCCTGATTCTCATGAACACTGCCACTGAGTTCAGGGCTCTGCTCACCCTAGCTGGAGGATCAGTCACAGCATGTTTAGTGCCAACAACAAGAACTCTGTTCCTACAGAAACTCCAGTAAAATCAAAAGCTTGTTAATAGAAAAAGAGTAGTTAGCTGTTATCATAAACTGAGCAAAATGCCAAACAAAATTCTGCTCTGCTATTTGTTCCTGTACAGGCATTTAGCTGCCAGGAAAGACCAGTCTTATAAACATGAAATTATATCCATGGTAACATGCAAGCCATGTTTAACTTTGCAGCATGTTAAAAGGTACATTAAAAAAAAAAACATTTTTGTGTTTTACTGCTTAGAATAGCAATTATGACTTTTAAGTCAGCTATTTTAACTCCAGTGAGCTTGGGAGTTGTTGACTTGTGAGGGTAAGGGCCAGAGGCACAACGCCTTCCTCAGAACACTTGCCATTGCTAGACGTTCCCATAAGGTATTATTGCTTAAATACATCCTGTGTTTTCTCTACCCAGACTCCTTTAGCTAGGAAGACATGACAGGTTGTGGTATTGGACTGCAGTGAAGTCCCAGCTGTACCGTTCTACCCTTCGTGAGCAAGCAGTGCTGTGGATCTGCAGCCATCATGGTCCAGTATTTACCCAAAAACCTACCGTTTTGGGGTAAATATTGGACTCAAGGAGCCTGCTTTGTGGTACGGCATCCTGGGATGTTAAACACTAACATTTTTCTGCTAGAAAGAAAATGTTGCTCACTGGGGCAGGAGAGTGACTGGAGTAGGGAGCAGACTGAACTAGAGTCTGGGCTGGAAAGCATATTGGGAAAGTAACTGAAAGATTGCAACTTGGAGCAAAAGCTGAAGCTGAAAACTGCAGATGGTTTTCTTATATGCATGATAATGTCAAACACAAAAAAGGGAGTTTATGCACCCTGTTGTCTGTTTTGTGCACAGTGAAAACTATGTGCTGGGAAATGGAGCCTTGTGTCTGGAGAAAAGAGCTATGACTGGCTATACAATATCATGTAGGAGTCTGTGGAAATTGGGTTTGTGGAGGCCTCTGAAGCCTTGAGCTCTGTTTGCCATGGAGTGGAGGGAGGGAAAGAGAACAGTATCAATGGGATGTGTCCTCAGTGTTTATTGTCTCTTAGCACCTACGTGGTAATGCCACCCTGAGTGAATTGTTGTGCTAGGAATGACTTGTGAAAAACAGAAATTTCCTCTCTAGGGGCAGCAGAACATCCCATGCTGGATGTGCAGGAGGCGCTGGAGGTCACGGTGACTACAGCTGAGTCCCACAAAGCACGATGGAAATGAAATGAACAGGATGTTCTGGTAGCTACTATTTTGTGTGCGTCGTGAAGCACTGGGGCTGGTGGGTGCAGTAGGCTGGGTGTTTGGCTCTGAAAAGAGAGCAGCATCTTTGAAGAATATTCTTAGTTTTGTTCTCTTCCCTCATCTGTTCTTCATGGCTCTGGAGTGTTTTGTTGGTTTTTTTTTGAGCTACACAGATGTGAAACAAAGATTGTACAAGATGCACTTCATGTAGAAATTTAGGAACATGTGTACTAACCTGTACCTCTCTTAATAGAAAAGTGACAATGGTTTATCAGCACAACCTGGCCCCTTACTTGTGGGAATCCCTTTTGTACTGACAGTCAACATGGTGTATGGAGAGTCTCGGACCAATCTCTAACTGGACAAGTTTTGGGCTATGCTGGTTTTTTCCCCACTTTTGTAAAGTGTACACAGAGCAGGTCTTCCAGCAGGGTGTACAGTTTGACACTGCAAGACCCACCAGTGCCTCAGTTACCGGAGTTACTGTTTTCAAGCCGGACAATATGAAGTGTATCTGAGATGCCTTGCCACTGAGTTCTGCTTCACCAATTTTGAAATATTTATTTTCAGGTGCCTAAAATGAGAGCCTAAAAGCCTGAGCTACCTGATTTTGAGACTACATTAGTCTTTCTTTGTGGGAAATTTCTTGGAAGTGTCTTAGGTATTATTTTGGAATGAAATTTGGATTTTATCTTTGACAGCAGTGTACCTTGTTCAATATGCTGGGGGGGGGGTGTCAGTATAAAGCATATTTGCTGTATCAGCCCTGTGGGTACTTTGGCCTTTGCTCTGGATCTTAGATGTAGTCATGCAACACTTCTCCTTTTGCAGGATGATAATATCTTTAGGTCTGGCTGCTGGGTTCTTCCTGCTTTCATGCTGAAGAGGTGTGTGGGAAGAGGTGGCTGGTTGTGTCAGTGGTGTAATGACCTTTTCCTGATGGAGGCTTGCTGGTGGTGTGAACTGGCAACACACTCCAGCAGTTGCATTTATTTCTACAAAGTTGTGCCTGCTCCTGATTAATCTTGCAGGAGCAATAGGAAAGAAACAAGAGCTGCAGGAGCCTGGGTTTGGTTGGGGGAGCAATATTGTACGTGTGGTAGCTGTGCTGGTGGGCATTCAGTGTGGGGGTGCAGTGTTAGCTGTGGGTTTTACGCCTTCACATTCTGGTGTCCATAGCCATGCCTGCAGAAATCAGTTGTGTGTGTGTGTAGCCGGAATCCGTTCTGCACATTTTCTTTCTGCTAGGAGAAATCTCATTAAAGAGGTCCTTGGGCACTTGCTAGGAGAAGTGTGGCACCCGTGTGGACACACTGCCACTCAAAGACCCTATTAACTCAAAGACTTTCCCATAACCTTATCAGACCTCAGGGAAAGCCTAGAGCACTTGGATCATGACCCCAGCCCAAATGCCTCTGTCAAATTCTGTGAGGGGAACTTAATAGGATTTTCTTCGTTCCACTATTAAGTGACCACCGGTGAGTTGTTCTGTTGAAGAGACAACAGGACCCACTGAAGGGCTATTTTTCCATGAGGTTAACTTAAGCTTACTGGTGACAACTGTGGTGGGTGGCTATTGAACCAAGAGTGTCAAAAGCCAACATCTAAAATGACCTTTAGGCTGTTTACTCAAAGCAGTAGCAGACTCGCCCCCGACTTCCTGATAGGGGCCATCACTTATCAAGAAATAAGAAGAACAAGTTGCTAGATATGGAAATCGTTGTGGGAGTGAGCCTAATTGAAAACATACAGCAGTGTACAGAAGTAATATTAATACACTGGTAACCTTTACTTTTTCTGTGGAATATGTCTGTTGAAACTAAGGTAGGAGAACTACTAGGAATCAGGAAAAAGGACTCTATATACCCATATCTATATCTATATCTGTATCTGTGTAAAAGCCCATGCCAAAACAAATAGAAAATCTTTTCTTGGGCAGACAGATGTGTATAAAATAACTCAAATATCTCTTTCTAAGGCTGTTCCACAAGCCCTATGGTCCTTTCTCCTAGCTATGCAATAAAGTGTCAGAAATCAGTGATTTTGAATTCACTTGAGTGAAACTGTTTAAAAAAGAAGTCTAAGGTAAGCTAAGTAACTAAATAGACACCAAAAATTCAGTAAGTCTTAACTTAATATGCAGAAAACTCAGTACTATGACTGTTGTACTATGTCTATGAGACTAGTTTCCATTCTAAGTTAGAAAGCTAACTTAGGTTCTTACTTACAAAGAAGTTTCTACATAATCCTTTGACAAACAAATATATACTTCAATACATGCTTTAAATATGTGTTTAAAAGTGCTTGGAATTTTAATGGATTTACCTCAATAAGCTATATTGTAGCATTTCACCATCTCAAAATAACTTTGTTTTTATCTAACGTTCACCTGTTTTGTGGTGGTGTTTTTTTTTTTTTTTTTTGGTTTTGGTTTTTAAGTAGTTGTTTTAATTAATTTGTTTCTATTTATTTGTGTCAGAATAGCAGCAACATCTAATTCCATTTTTGTGGTTGCTAAAAAATGTCCAGACAGGCTAGCATGACAGTTTTCATCCTGGAAGATTTTAGTAAGATCCCACTCCACTTGGTATATACGTCACATAAGTAAGTTACGAAACTGAAAGTTTCAGATGCAGTACAACAGCGAGTAATAAGCTGTTTCAAGATTTATTTATTTATTTATTTATTTATTTATTTATTAAAGGAAAAGAAACACCATCTCTTGGCAGAGTTTTCTCTCAGACCTTGGAGACTTGCTGATCTGCCATGTAGATCTGTACCATGGTTGCAAAGTATCAAAACAGAACTAAGAATTTTTATATTTACTCTTCCCACCCAGCACCCACAGATCCTTCCCCTTCCCTGTCTGCTGGGTACTTTCTAATTCTTCCTTAAACTCAGATCTTTTTTAATGTGAATGATGGTTTTCTATCTTCTTGTGCTGTTGCAATACATCACGGGAACATCTGGCAATGATGCATGTTGGAAATTAAGTCCGGTTGCAGGAAATGGTCCACAAAAGAAAATAACATCCAGACCATAACTCCAATAAGTCACTGGGATGTTGGATTTCTTTTCAAATTTTGGAAATTTCTGTGCAATTTTCTACGCGAAGCAGGTGGTTGGAATGAAAATGGTCATTTTGGTAAAAATCCAATGTTTCACTAAAACCAGTTCTCTTCAGCACCCCATCCCAAAATCTGTTCCATTCACAGGGTTCCAAAACAGCTTTGCCGTTTGTCAGAAGCCTTCTGAGGTAACAAATAATTCAGCCTATAACGAATTATTCACCCTATCTGTGCCCTATGTTGGCTGTGCCAGTTGTGTGTATCTTTGAAGTTCCTTGGGATAGATAAGCCTCTCCAGTGCTTGCAGGAATCCCCAGATGCTGAACAGGGAACCCTTTAGAGCCAGGAAACAGAAATAAACTGAAGGCAAGGGTGTTTCTGAAGCACCACCCATGTCCTGAGGAGAGATGAGTACCACTGCAGAAAGCCAGTGTGTTCCAGCCCGGAGGTTGTGCTGGTTTCAGAGAGGAGTATGTGTCTTGCTCTCCCTTTAAAATGTTTTGCATATTGTGTGTTCTGCTAGGAAGTGGGAGGTCACACTCAGACTCTTCCTGACAAAATCCAGTTCCTTGTTATTCACACCCAGTTACTGGCTAAAACATACAAAGAGTCCTCTTCCAGTCACGTGTCCGATTCACTGGGCTGAAGATTCAGCCCTTTTAGGATCAAAGCCTGAATATTTCTTGCCTGATTTCAGTAGGATAAGAGGGGAATCCCCTATCCAAAGCCCTGTGGTTAAGGTACCTCCTTGGGAGGTGAGAGACATGAATTTGAGCTGATGAATACATATCCTCTGATTCCTTTCACAAGCATACTAATTACTAGACTGTGATACAAGAAGCAGAAGGTGTTACCACTGTCAAAGCAGTTACTCAGCCTGGGTTTTAAAAGAAAGTGGCCACAGCCAAGTTTGAAAGCCCAAACAGTGGGTCAGTGTGCTTGTAGCTATGTTGCCTCTATAGTGGGAGGTAGCCAGGCTTTATGGATCCAGATTTCAGTCTGGGACTGAGTTTGGTCAAGTTTCCGAGGCTGGGGAATATCCTGGGCATGCAGGAGGTGATATGAACCAAAATGGGGGTGGCTAGAGGGGATGGGCATTGCAGCCTGTGGTGGGAGGCAAAGGGGAAGCCATTTCTGACCATAGTTCTGATCTTGATTTTCTCCAAATGCTGAAATGTAAATGCAACATCACTATAAGAGCTTCTGAGTATGAGACCACTGCTGAATCTGACAGACTCCACGTTCACCAGCTGATGGTACAGATTTACCTGCTGCTGCTGATGTGAGTTTAAGTGAATGGAACTTCACTCATGGTTAAAAGTTTTTTTTTTTTTTTTTAATGCACATTTTTTTTAATGTTGGACTGGGACTTTTAACAGTGTTATTCTGTCTCTGCATGTCTCCTTCAAGATAAGGTTTTCTTGTATTCTGAAATGATGTGGCAGAAGGCAAAAAATAATCGTGTGACTCATTAGGAAATAAACAGAGGCATAATTGCCATCTGTGTTTCAGTCCGTTTAATCTTCTCTCTCTCCAGTCATGGAAAAAAGTTCATGAAAAAGTTGAGGTCTGGTTTTGTGATATTTTTCAGAGAAGCTGGCTTAAAATATTACAGAAAAGAAAGGGGGAAAAAAACAATACTGGCTCTATACATTATCTTAGACAAAATGGATTAAATTTCTGACACCCTACTCATCAAATTCTGACCTTGATTTGACCCCATTGGCTTTTTACTGTTTGATGTTCTCAAACGATTTGGTGCCACTTTCCCTTTCTAGTGCAGTTAATTTTGAGTGTTAGATAGAGATCAATAGTCATAGCTTGAAATTGGCACCTTTGGAGGAAAAATATGTTGTGTGGCAGTAACATAGATTTGATAGTACTTCAGTTAAGAAAATGGTGTACTCTTTCATTATTGTTTTCAATGACAGTATCCAGAGTGTTATTTCATTCTCCTACCAAGATTCTGACAGTGTCTTGTAATATCTTATCTATCACAGAGTTTTCATTCCTCTCCTTTCATGCTTGGCTTCTGGAGTGGAACTTTATTTAAAAGGCCCCTGAAATTAGAAAGAATGACCGTGGCACTTCTGCTATCAAGCTGGTCAGTAAGAAATAAACCCCTTTACTTCTAGACTTGTGTCTGGCCTCCTGCTTGCCCACACTGAAATCTCATTTGATGTGCTGGCCATACTAGGGAAGCTCAGCTCGTTGGGTTTTGCATATTGCATAAGGAGGATGGATGGGAATGCCATCCTTGCCTTTCCCACTAAGGCAAGTGTCTGTGCTTTACTTTTGAGCTGTTGCTGCATTGCGATGAACCTCAGTTAGCAGGGGTGGTGGTTTCTGCATGACGGCTTGAAGGAGCTGCCTCTGGAGTGTTTACAGAGAAAGCAGGTGCTGAACAGTTTGGGGGACTTCTAATTGTACAGCTGAAATCTGGCCAGTTGAGCAAGTGTGCCCTTCCTCCTGTGTAACTTTGGTTATCCCAACTAGTTTCATCAACATTTGGCAGAGGGCTGGGAACACCTTTTTAACCAAAATTAATGCAATAGGTGCGTGGAGGTAGGAAAGAAATGCAGAGGAGGCCCAGGAGAGGAGAGGCACTTGAAAGGGAGATGTCACGACAGTCTCAAATAAAGGGAAATGTCAGCCACAGCTTGCGCCTCCTTTGTACCAAGGAATCCAACCTTTGGACACAGATGAATAAGGGTCCTGGATGCAATGGTCTGCCGCTCCTGGAACTGTTTGATTCATTTTCACCTCCTTCCCAGGAGAATCATGTGCACCTCTGTACCACCAGATATTTGAAAAACATTCCTCTGATTTCCCAACAAGAAATTTTCTTCAAGTTTGCATGTCCCGTGCCTTCCAGAGAACTTTTTAAAAGCCAAGTGTCAGCAATTTCAGGTCAGCAAATATTTTAATTTCTCTTTTAACTTGGAATCAATGACAAAAATTACCTGAATGTGTTTTTAGTGATGACGATAAAGCAGGGAAGGGTGGAGTTGTTTCAAGACTTACTCTCCTATGCATTAATTACCAGTTTGTTCTATTTATACCACCAGCCTTATAACTGTTTCTGGGGAGCAGAGACAAGCTTCCTCTCTGCTGGGAAACAGACTCTGCAGATGTAGTGATGGGATGTTCAGACTCCTGATACAGAGGAAATCTTATAAACAAAAAACCTCATCAAAGTGACCACTAGTGGTCATGGCACATGCAGCGACACTTTCTTAATGATTCACTTTGGTTCCTGTGTCTGTAGCTGGATTTAAATGGCAGATGAGGGAAGAGTTGTCTATCTCCTATAGTAATGTGATGCTCTGTAGGAGATGATGCTGACAGTAGCAGTGGCTGGACAGGAAAGGCTCATGCCATAGGCTTACTTTTTTGATTGAGGCTGTTAGCAGCCGACAGTAATTGTTCCGGTGTTATCTTCAGTACTTCAGTGTGTTACTCCCACTATTCCACTCATTTGTGGTTGTGATTTTGGGAAACAGAAGCAGTTCATAAGAAAAGACCACAATCATAGTCATTTGATACAACTTACTAATATGTGCTTCTCAAGTAATCCAGGAAGATTTTGAGAACTGTTCCTTTGCAACAGTTTTTCTTTTTTTTTTTTTTTTTCCTGTTTGATTTTGAAATGTTCAACTTATTAAGCAGCTGGAAATGAAGGCAGAGTGTTATCAAGTGATCCCTTTCTAGAGGCACAGCTTTTTCTTATCCCATTCTGCAGAAAGGAATTACCAGTTTCTGCTTTGTTCTTGGCCTCCCGAGGCTGTTTACTTGAAAACCAAGTGCCCAAGCAAGGAATCATTTTCACACCTTGGAAGCAAACATGCCTGGTTTAATACCATCTTGATTCCCAGTGACTCTGTTCTCGAAGTCATGATACCTGCCCCATGTTACCAGCAGTGAAGTCTCTTTGGTGCAGAAGAGAACAGGGAGATACTTGCAAAAGGCAAAATTGTCTTATTTTGATAGAAGCCTGTGTCATGTCATTGTCAACTCTTCCTAGCCAGCAACCAGCAGACACAAGATCTAAATGCAAATACAGACTGCAGGGAAAATGAGAGGGCAGCCAGACCCTGTTTCCAAAGGATTCCTGCGTCTTTGAGTAGGCACCTCAGCAGGGATGGCTCTGCATGGAAGTGGTTGCAGCAGCTACACCACGATGCTTTTCATGAAGTGAGGACTTCTGTAAGGGGGGACACCTCTGAAAGTGGTAATATTTTTCTTTCTGCTTTTTTTTACTCTTCAGTCTTTGGAGAGCATGTGCAGATAGGACAGGGAGAAAATATTTCTCCACGAATTTCTGGTTATTTAGCAGAGGAGCAGTGGCTGAGTGACAGGAGAAAGGCTACTGGGAAGGGATGTTGTAGGTACCCATGACTCATGCTCTTTACCTGACAGCATCTTTGAGGTCTGCAGATATGAAAGAGGGTTAGACCTTGTTCCACTTTTGTCCTCTGACTCAGGTATGGAAATGCTTCATGTACTGCTCTCTTGACATTTATTGCCTCCTGAAGGCAACTGCCTTTAGCATGCTTTTCTGTAGGCCTGTGTTCCCCTAGCCACAAGCCCTAGCTTGCTGTCAGGAAAGCTAGGACCTATGAAAGCAGTGTTTTCTGGATGTGCGACCCGTGTTAAATACGCAGATGTCTGGAGGAGTTTTCCCTGAAGGGAACGCGGAGGGTGTACTGAGATACCAGCTTCTCAGATGGGTGCCTGGGGTTCGTACTTCATCTCATACAGGGAAGCCCATACTTGTGCCCCTGCTCCAAGTGGGAGGACTGCAAACAAGTTCCTTGCAAGGGTGTGCCTCCGGTGCAGCTCCTGATCATGTAATCAATGAGCTCACGATCAAGAAATCATGAATTCATAAAACTTCATGTATCTTACCTACAATTCTTACCATTCCCTGAGAGCCTTTCAGGTAGGCCAGCTTCTTCTCATGCCCTTAGTGAGCTCCTGTGACACATCCTGGGTCCCTGAGCAGCTGCCTTCCTTCCCAAGTTCACTTCTGAGCCTGAAACAAGGTTCCAGCCTTGCCTCCCGACAGCCATTAGGTGTGTTTTGAAAAGCAGTTCCACTCTACCTGCTTCTGCCCTTCTTGTTCACACGTTTCCAGACTGATACGTTTCAGTGCACGGTACTCGTGGCTTACCCTAGAGCTCCAGAGCTGCACCAGGGAGTTTTCCCAGGTATGGAACCAGCTGTCAGGGGGGTGTCTGCAGCGTGTGCTTAACTCTGCACTTAGGTGATGCCATCGATTGCTAAAGCAGTGCATATGCTTACAGGTGAGTCACACTTTGAAAATGTCTTGCTTGATCAGGAATAGAGTCCTTAATTTGTTCTGCATGTTGTAGTTTTCCAGTGAAGGCTGGATTGGTTACGGGGTTCAGCAGGAGCATGATCAAACCTCAGGCTAGTGAGTAAGTGAATGGAAGAGTAATCACTGGAAGATGTAATCACTGCAGCTGAGATTTGATTGCTTTGCTGAATCTGGGGATGTGGGAATGCTCTGTTCAGGGATGGGATCCGTGAGAGATCCCTGGCATGCTGCTAGTTACATAAAATTGCTATTAATAGTGAATTATTTTTAGAAGGGAAGCTGACATATTGTAAAAGTGTCAAATAATAATGATATGGTAGTTAGTATATGTAATGTGCGTTTGCAGCCTAGATTGTTAGGCTCTTATAGGTTTGCCAGAAATTTCTGGAACACCCTTCTTGCAACTTTCAGTGCAGGCAAAATACCTGCCAGTACTTAAATTACTGCATTTGAACAGGAACTGCAAATTCAAAAAAAAACATTTTACCTGATTTATTATTGGGGACTACATATGCACTGAAAGAGTTTGGTCAAGTTCATTAGAGCCAGATGTAGAAATGCTGCCTCCAGCTAGCTCCATCCCCTGCCAGCTGCCTGCTGGGAGTGCCTTTCCTCCCTGCTGCCCCACCTCCTACGAGCTCCCCCACCTTTGCCCAGGCAGTGGGTGACTGCTCATCCTCTCACCTTTACAGACCTTTACTTCAAAGTGCCCACCCCCACTGCAGCTGGGGTCAACACCTCTGTGTGTATCCAAAACCATAGGATTATTTGCCTTGTGTGTGCCAATCCTGGGGTTGTGTTGTATTTTTTGTATGACTTTGTACAGAAAAGAGCATGTGAGTATTTGTGGGTCGGGAAAGGACAGTTTTTGTACACACGGCTGGTGTATGGAGTCTAAGTAAGAGCAGAGATGCAGTTTTATAGAGTGAGAACAGTATGCTTGGAAGCTACACAGCACCTGAGATGTTTTGTCTGAGCTGTCTTGATCTAGGACTGAGTGTTTTCTAACTTGTGGTGATAGCAATTTTGAACAATGTCTTGCTCTAATGTACTGGAACTGATTGTAGCAATGGGATAAAGGAATGAATTGTGAGAAGGAGGGGAGATGCTGGTCTTTAGTGCTTTTAGGAATAATAAAATGTCTGTTCTGCAGTATTTTTAGCGATGCATAAAGAAAAAAATAATCTGTGGGGTTGCTTAGTGTTTTTCCAAGCTTTTATTAGGATGTTGAAGGTAGAATCTTGGCTACCTTGAAGACAGCGGGAAATTGCCTTTGCCTGGCTTGGGTCAGTATTTCTCCCGTACATCTGTGTCTGTTGTGCTTGGCAAATCACCAGAAATCCCATTGCAGCTCAGTTAGGAGAAAGAGGAGCGAGCATCTAAGCTGTATTTTCTAAACAAAACGGAGTGCCCCCAGGTGGTGCTCGGGGGCAGAGGTTGCACCTGGCCAACCTCAGTCCATCTGAGGACACTGAGGGTCTCCTGAGCAAAGAGGTGCGAAAAGCCAACGGGGAAACACGGCTGCTTGAAACCAGGGCTCGGGAATGGTAAGGGACTCGTGGCAGGCCAGGGGCAGAGCTGTTGGCCTGGCCACCTCTGGTTGTGCAGCAATCCAGTTGTGCAGGGGATTTAGATAGCATGGCAAGTAAGTAGAGTTACACAGAGTTAAATGCATCCTGGAAGAAAGCAAATTCTACTCCAAAATCCTGACAAACAAACAAACAAATGAAAAAAAGAAACACAAAGAACAACACTCAATTGCCCAGAAATCTTGCTTATGATATGTATTAGGGTCTGCAAGCAGTCCAAATTCAATTGACAAATGTTTGGAGCTGGAGTACATGAAAGGGTGCCATGCTTCTTTTCTGAGCAATGGAAACCTGGACCAATTTGACCACGTAACTGCTTCAGCTCCATCCTGGGCTGGCAATTTCCATGCTGAGTTTTAACCTAGGAGCAGTTAGAACAACCCAATTTAAACATCTCTCAAAGACCTCGAACCGATGGTACTGATCTCCAGATGATAGCCTCCTAGATATTGTTACCCAAACTTTCTAGAAGTAGCACAAACGAGGAGGGAGCAATTCATCCTTGGCGTAACCCCATTTACTCTAGCAGTTTGGCCCCGAGGGAGTAGGAGCACTTGATGTGTGACAGCAGCCCCAAATGTCAGTATTTCTCCCCTTGTTCATTTGCCTGCTTGCTGTGGAGGATTTCATGCCATTATAAGCTGTTTATTTACAGCCTGATCAAAGTACTTAATGGCAGGGTTAATTTCTACGTTTAATGAGGAAGGCAAGACAGGAGACAGGTACTGTGTAATCGCATTTTTCATTTTGGAATTTGTTTCTCTTCATGTAGAGCTTAGCTTTGATTTTTATTACCATTAATGCCTGCATTTACTGTTCCTTCTAGTCTCTCAGATGAGCCAAAGCTACTGTGTCAAGAGTGGAGGCACTGAATTGTTCCAACAGCTTCTGTAGAAGTATGACAATAAAGTAGTAAGTCCGCAACTTCTCCGCAACAAGGGCTCGATTTGCAGTTTGGTTTGGGGGACAGTTAATACAGGTACGTTGTTTAAACAGCCTGCTGAAGCAACTGATCCTTCTATGCCTCAGTAGGTGTGTGCACATCATGTATGTGTGTTCATGGCCTCAGAGGGACAAAGGCTGTGATAAAATCCAGAGATCTTATAGTTTATGAAGTGGCGCGCCTTCAGCAAGGTTTTGCGGGCATAAATGATCTCCCACGGCACAAAAGCAATGGAGGCCTTAGCAAATGTGGCTCATTGATGTAGCTGGCTTCAGGAATTTAGCTGGAAGTGAAGAGCAAACTGAACCTGGGCGTATCCAGCTCCTTCTGCATCCACTGTGTTTCGCTTTTCCAAGCACTCTGTAAATTATATGAAAAAAGGGGATTCGAAAGTTCATGAGATGTTAAATTCTGTGAACCACTGTTAGCCAAGTTTCCTTATCACTGAGGTAGAAATTTTTCTTTGTGAGGAAAACGTGCACCTCTATTAGCACCACTGTGCAAGCTGTAGTTTGCAAATGTGGTGGGAGGCTTTGCTCATGCTAATTTGAGCTCAGTCATGCACCTTTTTTTGCTCTTTTACATGCAAATAGCAGCTGTGTCAGTCTCTGGGATGCCTGCTTGTTCCTTTAACGGAGAGATTCCAGTTCATACCTTCAACCAGTGCATTTGTGCGTGGGCAGAGGTATATCGTGGTGGTGCAGTTGCTGACAAGGGAAGAGCTGTGATGGAGGTTGGAACAAGTTAGTGAAATAGAGAAGTTTTGAAAGAAGATGCTGAACTCTTCTGGTGTGTTTTCATTTGTCAAAAACATAAAAAAGGGGAGTAGAACAACAGGCAACTGTACAAAATGGTAATCTGGGATCTTGCCCCATTAAAAAGGCATCTCTTAATTACCGGAGGGATCCATTTCTTCTTCTTTTGGGGGTCTTCCCATTTGAATACATCTTAAGGTGCGTATGACCTAGGCGAGGTCAAGTCTGTCCCTGGTTCGCTGGATCTTTCAAATCCATAAGGAACAAAGGGTGTGTGGGCTGCTTCCATGCAAAATGAATATAGAGCAGTATAAATCTCCCCTCTTCAGTCCTGGAGGGCTGTAACACCCAAGGGTTCAGGCGACGGCTCTGGGGCTGGGGCAAGTAAGCCGCCAGCCTTGAGGCTGGGAGGGTGTTTGGCTTTGCACAGGTGCTTGGAGGTTCACGGTACTTGCTTGGGGCCAGCAGGCACATTGGGAGGAAGTAATTGAAATAAAACACATCAGCACAATGTTATTTTCTCTGTCTTCAGCCTTCATCTCCACTTTATGGCTGTGGCAACCTGCACCCAGCCTCTACATTACTGTGGCCTCGTCTTCTTCTGCAAGGCCACCTGTGCTCTTGTGTCACAGAAGTCAGTGGAAAATGAATTCAGATAAAATCTTTTCCATGGTATCACTTTGGATGCCACCTAACCTCCAAACTGAAGAAAGTGGGCAGCAGTATCATGTGGGCTTTGTAAGGTTGTACAGCAAGGACCAGTTTAAAAGGGTGTTTGATTTAGGGTGCAAGGATTTCCAGGAATTTGGGGTGCAAAGGTTTCCAGGAACGCCAGCTCAAAGAAGTACGTTGTCCCCGTAAAGTTCTCCATTGATTCTGTAGGCTGCTTTCGCGAGGGGTTTTCTGAAGGTGACATCTTCCTTTTCAGAAAGCCCTGGCTACCACTTGGTCTCCCCCAAAGGGCTGCCGTGGGGTCAAAGTGCTGCAGCAGGACGCGGCATGTGGCTGCTTCTTTGGGTGTCTGTGGAGGTCCCTGCAAACTGCAGTGTAACTGTGCTTCAGCTGCCTCTGACCTGCCTTATAATCATCTTTAAGACATCCCCTCTGCCCATGTGCAATTGAGGTAGAGCAGCATGAAGGGAAGAAATACGTGTACATGCCTTAATCACACTGATGGAATAAAAGTGGTGCCAGCTTTATATAGGGAAGGCCCTTAACACCTCTGTAACCTCTCCACTTATTCGTGAGGCTGTGACCTGTGGGCTTTCCATTGACTTCAGAGTTGGTAATGCTGTAGTATGTTGCTGTACAGTAGGATGAAATCCTGGCCCTAGTAATGGCAGTGGAATTTGGTATTGATTTTGAAGGTGTTTTAGGGTTTCGGCTGCAGAAATTAGTGGCAAACCCTCCTGATGAAATAATCCAGTTATTTCCTGTCAAATAGAGGCTTCTCAGCAACATGGATGTTACAAAAATGCTTTTCAAATGGATTTTTTTTTCCTATTGCAAACAAACATCTTGAGCTATTGACCCCACAGAGTAATACATGCATATAATAAAGTTATTCCCTGTCTGTTTAAAAATTCCTTGTAACAATGTGGGTGGATCTGGCTATGCTGTTCTCCACCATAACAACCATTTATCCAAAGCAATTTGTTTCCTGGCCTAAATTTTGCAAAAGTATCTGGTTTCTAAAACCTGTGAGAAAGGGAGATATTTGCACCTGACACGTTTACAAGTAACTTAGATCAGGTTATTGATCAGCCCTGTGTATGTTGTTTTGCAGTGGGAGGATAAGATGGAGAGGCCAATCCATTACTGCAGCCATCCACCACTGGAAAGCAATAGCGCTAATGATACAGGTTTTCAATAGCTGATTTATATTATCCTGCAGTCAATAACAACTCCTGATTTTTGTCACTGGATGGTTTAAAGCAATGCTCTCAAATGCTGCAGGCCCCAAATCCGCCCCTCTGTAACACAGCTGCTGTGTTACGAGTGGGTGAAAACTTCCCAAAAACCCACCAGCCCTCCAGAGTGCGATCTGGCCCAGCCCTTTTGCTCACCGAGCGGTGGGTCAGGGAGCCCTGAGCTGGTGCAAGCTTGTTCCAGCGAGCGATTCCTCTCAAGATGAGCTACGGCTCTGCTGACTGCTCCCCCAGCACCACGCCACCCGGGGGCAAAGGATGAGGGAGTTACAGCCCTGTCAGTTACAGCCCACCCCAGACAAAGATTGCAATTAAAATCTCGGTGTCTGACTGCTAATTGGGTACTGATTAACGAGAAATCTGTGTTGGAAATTATAAACGAGGGGTAGTAACTGGATCCTCTTCCTCCTCCTAGAGATGCTTTGGGCACCGCGGAGGAGCTGCCCGCTGAACTCTGCACGGTGGCACGGCTCCTGAGCACAGGGCAGCAGCAGCGAGGAGCCGCGTTCACTGGAGAAAGCGCTTGACGAGCCATGTGAAACCAGCCCGAGCAGTCAGTGGGCACGGGCCCATCTCTTCTGGTTGTGTTTGAACATGAGAGTCACCACATCAAAGGACTGGCACGGCAGCTCAGCTCAGCTCGGCTGGTAGCTGGCCTAGG
Organism: Aythya fuligula; assembly: GCF_009819795.1. NCBI lineage: Eukaryota > Metazoa > Chordata > Aves > Anseriformes > Anatidae > Aythya > Aythya fuligula. Next base: position 2,770,645 of record NC_045565.1, on the reverse strand, counting down.
GGTGCTGTGGGAAAGGCTGTAGGAAACAGGTGGAGAGTGGAGCAGGCTTCCAGGACTGTCCTGCAGGTTGGGTGTATGAGGAGTCCAGACTCCAGCTTTCAACTTGGGCTGGAAGTTGGCAGCAGCAGGAATCGTGCTCAGGTGCGTGACGTGCAGGGGAGGCACGGAGCTGCTCTGAGCGCTGTGTCCTTTGCCCCTGCTAGCCACTCCTCTGCACCTCAGCTACGTCTCCTCTGGCCCGCGTGGCTCGATACTCAGGTGGTTCCCCACAACACGTGCACAAGGGGAAGGGATGTCTGCAGGCAAGCTGGATGCTTCGAGATGAGAGGGTGGATTTAGCGGGGAGGTTTGCACGCTCAGATGGGCTGACCTAATGGGACAGTTAATGTGGTTCTGGACTTGCACATACCCTGTTTTCAGGCAAACATTTCATGCAGATTTGTAACATGCGATAGCTGCCAAGCATCTTTTACACAGTCACAGTCTAGTGACTGAAGGATCCGCTAATTAAGAAGCCCCTAATTAGGCTTTTAAATGATAAACTGTAATAGCTCTAGTGCAGCTGTTGTAAACTATAGAGTAAATTATACCCAGTTGAAAGAGGCTTTAATTACGTATTTATATAACAGACTTTAAGGACTTTGAAAGATAAAAGAATTTTTAGTGTCTGCAATTAAAGAAACAAGAGAGTAACAATAGAGCTCTTAAACCAATGAAAGCAAGGAAATTCAAAGTTAATCTGAAAAGCCGCGCTGGTACTTTGTTTTACGCTCATGGCATTCTAATTTTGGGGGTTTGTTTTTATTCTTTTTGTTTTCCTAATGGATGAGATAAAGAAGTATTGTCAGCCAGGAGTTTATGTTCCCTGCTCTCAATTTCCTAGCTTTTATAGGTCCACGTACAACCTTAGTGATACTTCAGCAAACTTTCTGTGGCTTCATTTTTGCAGAAGTTCCAGCAAGAAGACCCTTATTGACCCCGTTTTCTCCTTGCATCCTGAGTTACAGAATGGTTGGTTGTACACCTGCCCTTGTGAAGTCAGCTGGAGCTCAAAAGTTGGTTGTACTGAGCTTGGAGACCACATTCAGACCAAAGCTAATCTGCAGATTTTTGGTGTAGTTTTGGCAGCAGTTCACCATTCTGTGCTTACCACGTGGAGAAAAGGGTTGGGTGTACCTGGGAATATTTGTCTATTTGGAGACTGCACTGTGGGCTCCCTTTTGGCAGGGTTCAGTCCTGCTCCTGTGAAATTGAGGAAAATTAAGCCCTTGTCCACGTTTGGGGCTAGCTCCAGTCTGCCTACCTGTTAGATGTGAACACTGCTGCTGGCCCCACAGCCCTGCCTGACAGTGCCTCTCAGTAATCTCACCAGCTCTGTCTCCAAACTCTCTTCTGCCCTCAGCCTCCCTGCTTTACCCAGCCCTGTTTGCTGCCCTTCCTTACCATCTCTAATCACAAACAACATCAATGCACAGCAGTGAACAAGTACTCCTTTATAGAGAAAAGGAAAGCTGTCTGTGATGTGCCATCCGCTGCCTGATGGATTTGCTGATCTGTTGCCAGTTCTTTTCATTTCTTAGATTACTGCTCCTCAGGACAAGGACTGTGTCTTTTGTGCCTGCACACCTCCACCAGGTGGAGGATACAGACTTGAGCCTGCAGGGAGCAGAGGGCTCAGGCCCTGTAGATGCTCCCTGGGACTGGCCTTCACAGCTGGAGGACTCGGCAGCCCACGGCAGCCAGCCAAGGTAGCGCTTTTTGCTTATTCCAGCCCCATCCAAGTATTCGTATCCGAAAATATCACAGCAAGGAAAATAAGGAATGCCATTCTCATAGTTAATTTTTACGTCCAATTAATTAGCCCAAAGAGTATTAAATTGTGCTAATGTAGTTTGCCTCTTCGATGCTGTCTTTTGACTTCAATGGAACTAAATATGTGCTTAAAGTTAACTACATGCGTAAGTGCTGTGGTGAATCGGGGCCTAGGGCATTAATTAGAACTTGGCTCAGATTTACTTTCAAGGCTTTCCCCCCCCCCCGCTTTTTTTTTTTTTTTTTTTTTTTTTTTTTAACTCTTCAGAGCTCAGCAGTGTAATTGGTATGCAGATGCTCCCTTTTATTGCTGGCAGAGGCCTCTGTCACTGTTCTGAAGGTACTCAGACATCAAGGCTGGTACAGTGGGCAGGAAGAAACCCCCCCTGAAGGCTTTCAAGCTTTGTGGGAAATAATGATGTATGAGACAGGGTTTCCTTTAGAACCTGAAGGGAACATGACAGACAGAATAATATGGGAGGAAAACATTGTCTTCACAATTGAGACTGATGGTCTCATCTTGTCTCCTTGTTATTGTTACCAACCAAGACTGAGATGAGCTTTCTTATGAAGAACTTCATTTCGTGGCAGGTTCTATCTGTTGGACACACTGCGCTCAGTGGTAGCTTTCCATCCAAGGTACAGATATTGACAGGCTCTGAGGAACCCTTTGGGGCAGTGTTTTAGCTTAAAACCTAAAATTCCTTCCAGCATTCAGATGCATTTTGTCAGGAGTGACAGTTGCAATTTGATAATCTTTTACCACTTTGCCTGCCTATCTCAAACAGCTAGCTGGAGGGGAGAAACCCAGGGTTGTTGGGCTCAGGAATGTCAGCTTTATGAATCAGCTTTTCTCGCACTTTATTAATTTCGCTTTCCAGTGGTTAGTGCATGTTTGGAAGAGACAATTGATTTGTACGGATCTGTGTAGGATGGAGCGAAGCTGGAACTAAAGAAGGAGTGCAAGTTGACAGCGATGCAATAGCTCTAATTGACAGATACCAAAGGCACTATTTAAGGCAACTTTTCTTCTGTTAAAGTTAAAAATCGCCTTCAATTTGTCCCTGATTGCCATGTTCAAAAATCAGTGTTTGCGTGTATATTCATTTAAAATGGATTAGCTGAAATATCAAGTGAAATATCAAGCTATATGCTTGTATTTTCAAGTTAGATGATCCAAAATGCTCTTGTGCAAGGTACAGGAAGATGGCTGTTTCTTAACTCCTCCAGAGCAAAAGCTGTCTTTCAGGGGACACTTAGCACATGTGAGATTTGTGTTAGTATTTTTTGGCACCCACAGTTTCGTCAGAAATGCATTTCAGCTAATGGGAGGCAGAAGGACTAATACACGAGCTGCGTGTTGTGGGTGCAAAAATGCAAGTAGAAATTACACCCACTGCTGGAAGGGCTAGGAAAATGTACCTTCCTGGATGTGAGCAGGGCAAGTTAGGAAATATCAGCCTCCTTTTACAATTGGCTGTTACTCTTTACATTTCTGGAGAACTGGGATCTTGCTGTTAATCTTACAAAAATAGATGCTGTGGTGAAGCCTCAGGCATGAATAAAATTGGATGTTAATCTTAAAGCAGATTTTTTACAGCTATGCACTCAGAGCCAGTGAATCCAAATGATTTTGGAAACTCTGTGTTTGTTACTTATTTAGATCAAAATGCTGGGGGGAAGAAAGGTCAGTGGCATAGGTACATATTGTAACATTTGGGGCTTCTGAAAGTTAAGCAGATAAGGGCAGCAAACATTAAACATCTCTGGCTTGACACAAATAATAGGCAAAGCTGAAAAAAGCCTGCTGACAAGAGGAGTGGGTGTTGGTGGGTGACTTGCTGCAGTTTTAGAGCTGTTAAGTGTAGGTTTTTTAGCATTTTCATTATTTAAAAGTGGAGTGGTAGTTTCTTCACTCCCTCTGAAAAGTTACTAATTTACTCTGAAATACAGGGTAACCCACAATGATTTAACAGATTTGTAATGTGCTTTAGAGTGATTTCAAGTAACAGACGCCCTCCTTCTCGCCAAGCTTCCCACTGTCTCAGCTCTGCCTCCACTCCTTTCTCTGTGTACATCTGCACCGAAATGCAAAGCAGGGACTGCCCCACGTGTGACTTTCATCTGCCTAGCTCCAGTGTCAACGGGTTGGGTGGCTTTGACCATTGATGCTCATGCAGGTTTCCCTTATTGCCAGTGTTCAGAACCAGAGGCTGTGTTAGCAATGCTTGGATGCTGGAAATCACATCGCAGAGCCTGGAGTGGCTCAAAAGGACCTGCCTCTGCTGGTACCACTGCAAGTGGGCAGGCCTTCCTGACACGTAAGCGTTTTGCTCAGTGCATGGAAAGTGCCTAGTGGAGCATGGCTTTGAACTGTGATTAAGGTCCCCAGGGTGCTCCTGGGATCTGGGCAATACTGAGTAATCCGCAGTCCTCTGTGTCGGATTCAGAGCAAGCAGCTGAGTTGCGTTCCCAGGGGGCTACCCGACAAAGACGGGCTGCATCCCAAAGATGGGAGTGGTGGGGATGTTCTCTCTGGTTCAGATGAACCAGATCTCAGCCATCCATGCAGAGACCGCTCATGCCTACCTATTGTTGTGTTCAATAACCATGCCTACAGCAGGATGTTTCAGCCAGAGGCCCCTCTGCATGGATGATATTTCAATTTGATGGAGCCTCGCTGAGAAGAAGCTGGCCTTGCATTTACTCAGAAAGGTCTCCAGTGGTTTGTGGTAAGGAATTGGGACCTGGGGCTGAAGCCACAACCTCCAGGACCAAACCACAGAATTTACACAACTCCTGCCAAGGCCTGCCAATTTGCCTTCCCAGCTGAAGGTCTGTGTCACCACACATCTGCTGCTTTTGGATGCAGTTGCCATTGCTGTTGGAAGGAAGAATCTATTTTGTTCAACATAGCAATATTGTCTGGCTTAGTTTAATTTTATTAGCTGCTGCTGATTTGTTACTATTGAGTGCATCTGTGGGCTTGTTTAGTATCGATAACCAAGGGTAGAAATACCTGAATGGAAAGCGAGATGGAGATGTTTTCTCCCCGTCTGCCCTGCCCTTGTGAGACCCCACCTGGAGTACTGCATCCAGCTCTGGGGCCCCCAACACAAGAAATACTAGGACCTGTTAGAGCCACAAAAATGATCAGAGGGCTGTAGCTCCTCTCTATGAATAAAGGCTGAGAGAGCTGGAGTTGTTCAACCTGGGGAAGCAAAGGCTCTGGGGAGACTTCACTGCAGGTTTTCTGTACTTGAAGGGAGCTTATAAGAAAGATGGAGAGACCTTTTACAAGGGCATGTAGTAATAAGACAAGGGGTAATGGTTGTAAACTAAAAGAGAGTAGACTTAGATCTAGTAGACTTGATCTAGTGAAAGATGTCCCTGCCTATGGCAGAGGTGTTGGATCAGATGATCTTTGAAAGGCCCCTTCCAACCCAAACCATTCTATGATTCTGTGCTGAGGTTCTGGAGGCCTCCAGGCTTTCTTTAGCTCTTCTTCCTTTCCCTGTTCTAGTGGGCCTGAAGAACACTTAGCTGTTCATAACAGAAATGATTCAAGGTGCATGGGACTGAAAGGTCACTGTAAGTTTCTGTTGCTCTCCGGGTGCGACTGGTATAGATCACATCTTCTTGCAAACTTTAAGGAAGAAAGCTTTTGTTAGAAGGAGAGATGGTGAGCTGGTGCCACCGACCTCTGTTTGGAAAAATATTTTTTGTGTGTGAAACCTTTCATGTTCTGGAGGCTCAAGTCAACTGCTTTTGACCTGGGAGCTTACAGAGTAGGTTAAGTGCAGCCATATGAGGGCTGAATAGATCTCAGTTTCAGAGACTCACACATATAACTCGCCTTGACTTGAACTGGAGAAGGGCCAGAGTTTGTTCACTTTCACTTTCTGTCACTAAGAAAAATGAGCACTGTTCTACGGAAGCTATAATTCCTTCCTTTCTTCCCAAATAGATGATGACTAAAGAAGGCCTGAGCTGAGTTATAGATATTCTTATATTTACTTGAAGTGAATGTAGCTCATAACTCTTATTTTAGCACCAATCTGGAACACTACTGTGAACAGATTTACAAAGTCTGCCTGTTCCTTACCTTGGCATTCTGGCATTTATGCTCGTTCTTGCACTGATTCTTGGGAGTTTAATGAAGCCAAATATCTGAAAGGTGAGTAGGTAAAAGGTTAGTTTCATACACAAACCTATTCTTTCTGTGCGCTCCATAATCTTCTTCCAGTTCTTAAGCATGGTTTTCTTCTGATACAAAGGGGTGAGGCAATGTTTGCTTCTTTTTTTTTCTTTTTTTTTTTTTTTTTTTTCTTTTTTATTCTGGTATGTGTGTCATCAGCAGTTACTAACTTTAGTCTAGTTGCAGGGTCCTTTGTTGTTGGATTGAAAAGACTACTAACTTCAACCGTGTGTTTTTAGGCTAGACACTTACCAAAACCCTTTACTGCATTTATAAAACGAGCAGATTTAATCTGGAAGTCATTGACAGAAACCAATAAAGGACTTCCTTGATGTGATTTTTGGAGTTACTCTGTGGACCTGAATTGCATGGTTTCAGGTATTGGACATAAGGGCACTTGAAAGGATAAAAAAGGTTAAGTGTAGATGACAATGAAAATGTTATCAGCATATATAGGTCAGTCAATAATGTCAGTGTGATATGTAAAGTGATATGAAATACCACTTTGATTTTATGGACAGTGCCTTACTGTATATAACTTACTGCCATAACATGATCCTTGGACTACATAGTTTAACTTTTAAAGTTTGTTAGTAATCTAATTGCCTTGAAATGCCTTATGAAAAGTATGCTTATTTACAGAACACATACAGTTGCTATCTGCCTAGTGTTAACTGTTACAGCAACCTAAGTTATGAGAACACATTTGGAAAAAATTGTGCCAAAGAGAGATTTTTTTTTTTTTTTGAGACTGTTGCTGGAAACGTTCATTGACATTTAGAGATGTGGTCTTTCAACTAGACTTCTTGCACCCAAATTATGTGCAGATTTCAAGCATCTTCAAGCCTACAGTCGTGTGCCAGAAGTGCAGTATTAGCCTTTCTTTTAATAGGGATAACTTTGGAATAGGTATCTTATTTAGTGGATTGCCTTCCTTGTCATTCATCACCGTGTAACATCTTTGTAGAACTGCGGTAACTGGAAGGAAAGAAAGCACTGGAAGTGTTTCTGTAATTGGAGCTCGGTTTGGCAGTTTTACCTTTCTGGAAAAGAAACGCTAGTTTTTCTTCTTTGCTTTGCCATCCCATTTTTGTGCTGTTGTGTACTGGAACAAAAGAATAAAGGTGAACACTGAAGAAGCTGTGAATTCTTTTTGGATCAGAGTTTGGGAATCTGTTCTGACACACGTTTTGGTGTTACTTTTTCCTGGGGGGCTTTATTCACAAACTTTCAGAACATATTCTTCCAGTAGGATTTCACATAGTTTGGTAAACATTTGAGTAAATTTCATACCATCTTATCAAAGTAGACACAAATACTTCTTTCTTCATGAACTGAGATGAAATTAAATGCTCATTTATGTTGGTGGGTTAATAATTAAGCGTATAGACTCAAATCAGTGGTTTGCCATTTCAGTGCAGGAGTAGGGTGAATGAAAACCTCTGTCAAAAATTAGAGATGAAATACTGAATCAACATACCAAATTATAGTGCATCAGGAGTATAGCTTTCTACTCTGGACAATGTTAAGACGTATCTTACTCATGGAAGCTCTGGAAACATTGTGAGTCTTGGTCAAACATAGTGCAACCTCAGACTGTAGGGATGTTACCACTCTTTGAGCACTGTGCACTTAGAGTCTGTTTTTGGCTGGTGGAAATCTATCCAGCATTTGGGGAGCTTGGTGGTGCAGGAGACAATCACAGATGCTCTATTAGAATAACTTAACACTGTCATGGGGCAAGACTCGGCCTCTGTGCTTTTTTGCACTTCTGAAACTGGTGTGATATTAATTAGATTGTCATCAGGTTTCATTAGTGAAGCCCCATAAAACAAAAAAGGAATGGCTCTACAGCGGTGTGACAACTTTGTATGTCACTTATATTGAATGTGTGGGTAGAGATCGGTGTTCATGAAGGCAGTGCTTTTCCAGAAACTTTCAGGTAAAATGTCTAGGTAAAAGCTGAACAGAATTTTGTTTGCTACCTGATAAAATGATGACCTCTTCCCTTCTAGGTAAGTTCAATTTTCCTCTCGATGATACCCCTGCACCTTCAACTAGATTTTTCCCTGGGTGGCTGCAGTGAATGGACCTGACCAAAGAGGGAATCTGGCCCACTGAATTCCTTTTCTTTCTCTGCAGTTGAATGAAAAGCATGTGCCTTTTGAAGAACAGCGACTGAAAGAAATACTGATGACTGCTGGGACATCTACAGAAAAGGATAAGAAAATTACTCTGCTACAACAGGGGCTCTGTTAACTCTTTCTTGTAGGTTGTATATATTAATAGTAACAACTAAAGTTTTGTATTTTTGCAGGGAGACACACAAGGCTCTGAATTGTATTGTTTTAATTGCAGCTAACTGAATGAATTAAGTGGAAAATCGCACACAGTGCTTTGATTGTCTAGCTCTCTGTATGTGAGGCTTTGGGAACAGTTTGTTATTATAAAAGAACAGCACTAACAAGAAATCAGCCAACATATAATTGCTAGGCTGAGGGACAGTTTGGGGAAAGCTGATATTTATTTATAAATTATTAAATAAAAGAACATAATATGTGGTTCATCTCTTACTGCCTCCGCACTTCAGATATTACTCATCTTCCTAAGCTCTGTGTTCTCCAGGACGTTGCTTCTTATAACTAATCCAGGGGTTGAAACCACCTACATCCAGGAAAGGAGATGCCTGTGCATTTGTTATGATGGCAGTTTTAGTTATGGGACTCACCTAAGAACATGAATCTGCAGTTCAAGGAAAGGACTCGACCAGAGAGGTGCTTTATGTGCCTAAAATACACATGAGCACCTGGGATCCTATTTAGGTAACCTAAATTCCGTCAGTGTTTCCTACTTGACGATCGTCTATCCAATATCCTAAATAGAAGGGTTAAAGAGCAGTTTAGGCACTCAATTTAGTGGGGTTCTCAAAAGCATTAGATATATTATTTCCATAAATTTTTGGAGGAATGATGCTACTTCTGTTTGTCTCTTGTTCTTTGCTCCACCTGGTTAGTGCTATACGACCCTAGAACCACAGCCACTTTGCAAGACAGAGAGGAGGACGATGGTGGTTGGACTCACCCAGAGGGTGGAGCAGTATTTCATCATTAATTGTTTTAGCTACCGAATATCTGCTCTAGCTTTTCTCAGAGATGGAGCTGCAGTGCCTTGCTCCAGGATAGACTTGTGGGCTTTTCTCCAGGAGGGCAAAGATAACTATTATCGTTGGCCCAGCGCTTCACAGCTGTACAGTTTCCTCTCATTTCCAAGTAAGAGCTAATAAACTGAAATTATCAGGGATTAGCCCTCTGAGGCTCTCTAACTGTGTGGGAAGAGCATTCTTTCCTCTACCTTTCCCTTGGCAGCTGAAGAGGTGATTTCTGGGACATGCACAGCCCATCTTCTTTGCCTTGCTGCCCCTCAAGGGGCAGTAGTAGGTGTTGGGAGATGTGCTACTCGCAGTCAGTTACACGGGGCAACCAGTAGCCTGTGTTTCAGAGGACCCAGTTGCAAAGCAGGTGCACTGACACCGAAGCAGTTCCTCACATGGCCATGCGACAACGGGGTGGGCAATGTCTGGGCCTCACAAGTGAAATTTTTGTTCTGCAGCAAAGGGTTTGGGTCAGAAAGGTGTGCCGTCACCTGGGTAAAGGGCATCGCTGGACACAGTTTGGACTCACTGGGCTGCTAGTTACAGATAATGTTCATGCTCTACAAACAAATCACGTTATTAAACCATTGAAGTAGTGTTTATGCAACTTTAAAATAGAAGCTTTATTGCACAACTTCACCTGCAAGCTTGTTAAAACTTCTGTATCCACATCATAGGGCATATTCTCTCTCCTCATTTACTTCTGTAAAGCCCTGCAGAGTTACAGTAAGGTCCAGCTGAAATGATGTAAAGATTAGATCGCAAATGTTGCCTACCAACCTATGGTAGCCAGACTATGTCTGGTGCAAGACTGTGTTGTGCCAGAAGGTGTCTGAGAGGTGGAGTTGGGCAGAATTTGATTTTGCGTGGTTCTTGCTAAGAATTGCTAAATATCCCTGTAGCTGTTTTTTGAAATCTGAATATATTTTTTCCCCAAATAAGTTGTTTTTTCTAGAAGAGAATGTAGCTACGTTTATGGAAGGTCTTGGCTTTTACAGTATATGAAGTCCATATAGTTTCCCCTCTGGATACATGTTGCCTGCATAATTACAGTCATAATGAAAAACAGTTTTGTTACACAAGATTTCAACAGCTATCTGTAATTTAGAAAATATTGGAGCTACTTACAACAAAAGAAATAATAAAAACAGAACAGCTTTGAAAATGTTGATATACTCAGGAAAACAAATCTTCATTTTAACCCTGTTCTATTATTCTCTCTCTGGTACTAAAATCTTTATAAAGCGCTATTGATTTCAACCAACTCAACATAAGATAATTTAGAGCCTCCAGCCTGCTGTCCCCAGCTTCGGGGGGATAAATCTTGGCAGCCTTTGGCTGGGTTTTGGAAAAGCCTCAATACAACGCTTGTGTGCACTGAAAAAGCTGCTCTTGCTGCAAGGAGTAACTCACCTTCACCTCACCTCCTTTCTCCAGCAGGACGTGGGAAAGTTACAGGATTAAATTATCCTTGATCACGCAACCAGTTGTATTGGAGGCCCTCAAAATGCATGTCTTTTCAAACCCTTATAGATTGTAAAAGTATTTAAAGATAAGAGCATGGTATTGCCAAGAAATGCTGTCTTGCTGAGGCCTACAATTAGCTCTATCAAAGGAAGGGATCTCATTTTTCCCTAGAGTGCATCTCAGAGCAGTGTAAAGTTAAAGATAGATACAACGTATGGTTCAAATCATGATTCAGGTTAATTAGTATTTATTCTTGGTAGGGGGCGGTTAGGCGGGGAACACCACATCCCAGGGGGCTGCGGACAAGGGGACGTGTCCAGGTCCCCCTTGACCTGGTGCCATTGCACACGTGTGTGTCCCTGGCCCCTGCCTGTTGGGTCGCCGTTTCTGGGTGTTTTACACCATGGAGAGCGGTTGCACAAGGGCATCTGGCTGGCTGCCAGGCTGTGGGAAGGGTGACCCTCCGCAGCTCCTTGAAGGTTTTCGGTTCCCTTTTTCCACTGCTGTTTTCGGCAACGCCACCGAGGCTCTTCCCAGCAATGACCGGACAGCAATGACCCGTTTATCTGAGGCAGCGCCATTTTCCTCACAAGCTCTTCCCGACACCTCTGCGGGCAGCACTGCCCGCCAGTCCCTCAACGTTTCTGCACCTCCCTTTGTCACTGTTTACATTTATTTTTCCCTGTCAGTGTCCAGGTGGAGTTTAGATGCTCCCGGGGGTCCCCTGGCCGTGAGCAGCCCCCTGCGGGCCGTGAGGGACCCTCCTGCCTCGCCCAGCCCCCCCCCCCCGGCATGGAGGGGCAGCTCCACGGTGGGCGGGCTCTGGGCCTCAGCCCCGCAGCCATAGGACAGTGCTTTTCCCGCTCTGCGACACGATTGGTCAGCTCGCCCCAGTGGGAGGGCCCCCGGTATAAAAGGCTGGGGAAGGCGGGCGCTTCTTGCGTGAGGCGTCGCCTCAGGGCGGGCTGGCGCAGGCACGGCTCGAGGTGCGGCTGTCTGCGTGGGTCTGGGGCTCTTCTCCGCACACCTTCTGGGAATATTTCCCCTAAAACCTCGCCAGGGTTTAAATTAACACCTCTCTGAAGGTGTTTTTGGTCATCCCGTGAAGAAGCGCGAGCCCCCAGCCTGGCCGCCTCACGTTCTGGTGCAGGCTCCTATGGTGTGGGAGCTGTGGCTCTTGGCTGCTGTTACCGCTAAAATTCAGAGGTTTAAAACTAAACAGCCCCGTAAGCCGTGTTTTTGAATGCAAAGTTGCTCCCTGAGGGGAGGAAAAGGACTTCCAAGCATGCCCATGGCAGAATCTGTGGTGGTTCTGCCTCAGAAAGGCTGTGGAGATGCTCTCCTCTCAGAGAGGAATAAGAACACGTACTAATGGCAGGCAGCCTGTAGGCTCATTGGGAGTTAGGTTGGTGAATGTTTTATTTCTATGTCAGTGGAGTTGTTTGCAATCTTTTTCCTCCCTGACTGCCCCACGCCTTGCAAAGCCCTGGTGCCATTAGCTGCTTAGCTGCCTCTGCAGCACCCAAGCAGGAGCTAGAGTGGATGAGGCACATTGCTTTTAGCACACAAAAATCTGAAATCTAAACCGAATCATGCATAATGCTTACAGCATCCATTTCTGGGCTGCTGCTTCTTAAGAAAATTAGCAAAAAAAATAATAATAAAAAAAAGGCATAAATTTGCCTTGTTGCTCACTAAATTATGGGAGTTCTGTCTTACTGTGTTGATGATAAAACCTTATTGCTGTGGCTAAATCAGAGTCAGGTCAGGTGTTTTCCACGTCTTCTTGAGTGTCAGCTGTTGTAGCAGTGCAGCAAAACACTGGGGGCAGGCAGCCCAGTTCCTTGACCGTTTGCCTCAGTGGACGCATAGACCCTTTGCTGATTTTGGTCACCACTAGCAGCGTGACAGCATTAAGCAGCTCTTAGCCATGCAAATACGTGGACAGATGGGCCTGAGGATCATTGAACTGATTTGAAACTGACTTTGTTTCCCCTTTTCCTGCTCTGTTCTCATGGTCTTTAATGAAATGATGCGAATATGTGTTCAGTAAATACTTATCTTCCTGTCTTCTGCTTGCCTCCAGAAAGAAGTGGACAACACTCAAGCATGTAACCTGTGTGGTGGAAGCATGAGGACAACTTTGAATGCACAGTGAACTCCAAGATGTGTGGCAGCTACAGGTAAGCCTGAAAAATTCTGTTGTATTTTGATGTTACTGCAGAAAATGCTGAGCTGAGAGGCAGGTAGTTCCTTGTGTTGACTTTTTTGGCAGTACATTCACTTTTAGGCTGTGCTCAGATACAGTGTTTCTAATTGACTAAGGGTTCTGCCAGTTCCCTGCGTGAAACTGACTTTTAGTGATGCGATGAGGCTGGATGGGCAGGTGTGATAGATAGAATTAGGCAGATCTGCCACCCTGGAAAGTACTGGATATAGATTCTGATTGTGAGCTGCTGAAGCAAAAGGAAGATTTCAGTGTGCCTTCCCTTTCTCCTGCGTTCCTGTGAAGGTGGGACTTGAAGTCTAGGACCTCAAGTCTAGGAGCTTGGATTATTAATCCCTGCTGTGTTCTGTTCCAGATAATGGCGGTCCTCCAGCCTTTGCACTGTCTGACAGCTCTGAGTGAGCACAAATCTGTTCCAGGGCTGAACATGGATATAGCTGTCAGTGTTAGTGTTTAAGCTATTATAGCTGGTTTTCAGAGCAAACCTTTCTTTTAAGATGAAGTGTATACTATGTGTTTCTTGGAGCTGTTGTTTCAGGCTTTCTGCAGGTTCAGGAAGGCTGTATTGAACATTGGCAAGTATATACTGAAGAGGACGTGGATGAGCTCACATTTTGAAATAGCTCTTCCACCACATGGGTTATTGTCCACTGCTTCCCTTTTAATTGATGACTTCTGTTCCACAGTATAAATTTGTGACAGTGTCTCTGGAACATTACAGTCAATGCATTTGCTGGGATATATTTGCTGAAGTAATATATTTAATAATTCCTTTATTAGAGTAATAATGTGCTTGGAAAGAACATCCGTTTCAGAAAGGCTGCTGCTGGTTTTGGTTGAATTTACCTTACTGTACATGAGAACATTCCCTAGTACTCAAAAGTTAGCAGGACACGGGGCTATCACACTGTCCTGGTGCCCATGTTTCTAGCTGCCCGTCAGACTTCCTGAAGTGGACGGTTTTGTCAAAGAATGAGAAATTTATTTGTGAACATGGCAAACTCCAGGTGTGGGGGATGTGTTTGAAATTATACCTGCTTGGAACAGCTCCCAAGCGCTAAGTCCATGAGTATCCATGACTGTCCTTTCCCCCCTTTCTTTAGTTTGACCTTTCTTCCATCTTGCTGGGATGTCTTCTAAGTGCGTTTTGTATACTTGGGAGCTGAATGTACCTTATCTGTATTTGGGTTCTGCAGCATTCAGAAATGATCCTTTCCCACTGCACTGAATGTCTTCCCATTTTGCTTGAATGATGCAAGCAGCGCTGAGCTGTGTATATCTTTCACCAGAAATATATATTTTTCATTAAAATGGCCAGTTGTAGAGGAAACTTGCAGATTATTGCAAGTTAGGCAGATTCACGGCAGACCAGTAGAACTGAAATGTTTCACGTTCTGTAACTGCTTTTATTGCTGACAGCTAAAATTCAGGCTGTCAGCATTGAGACCCTTTCCCTGTTGGCCCTTCAGATTCCAAGTGTGCTTGGTAAACTGCGGAGCTGTGTGCGTCTGGGAGGGTGCGCGTGATGCTGGTGGCATTGCAATTTGTGACAATAAAAATTACTTTTAGACTGCCATGCTTGGTGTTTCTAGGAGGCCCTTGCGATTTAAGGAGTGGGCAGATGCAGTGATGGGCTTGGAGCCTAAGTAATTCTCTGTGGGTGTTCAGATAGGTGAGGCTATGAGAATGTGTGGGTTATGGCAACAAGTAGCAGTCCCTTTTAGCACCGTGGCCCTGCTCTGTTTGGGAGGAGGTAAAAGAGGAGATGGAGCACCTGCCCTTCAGAGCCAGCTGTGTGGCTGCTCCAGGAAAACTGCTTACGTGTATGTGCGCAGGTCGCTGGGGGCTGCCTGTGCAGGCACGGGGGGCTTTTGTCTTTCTTCCTGTGGGCCTTTCAGTCTGCTAGTCGTCGGGATGCCTTGTTTGGAGGTTGGGTACAGGATGGAAAAGTGAGGTGGTGTCAGAACAGCTGTCCCACGACTTCCCTAGGGCTGTGAACGTTTGATGCACCTTCTCCCCGGGTCAAGTCACGTCTCCAAATTCTCTCTCCCCCGGCGTGGAACCATTTGTTTCAATAGATCCTTGACTGTGTTGGCTGTTGGGTGGCCCCTTTTACAACTGTCGAAACAGCTCAAGATCTTCCATGAAGCTTCTTTATTCTGCTTGCAACAGTTAGAGAAGTGATACTTGGAGAAAACATTAAAGCAACCGAAGAGTAACTGAGGCTGTAGAGCAAGCTGAAGGAGCACTGTCAGTGTTGTCCTGGGTCCCCAGGCAGGATGTCCTAAACACTGCAGCTGCGTTCCCACCTTACCTTAACTCCCCAAAGAAGGGTGGAGAGGAAGCAAGAAGAGCAAGACATTTCCGCAGCGATTGCAACACGCTCTGATAGGCAGGTTCCCTCTCCCTGCCCTGTGACAAGCGTGGTGTAGGCCACAAAGTGCTGCAATCCTTATCGGGGCTTTTGGGGCTTTTCTTTTTTTAAGAATTCCATCTTTGCAGTCACTTCTTCCTCCCTCACTGAAGGGGGTGTGGGGCGCTGACTAATTAACAACTGTTCAGTAGCAGATGCTGTTGTGAAAATTGTTTGATGGTGATTTAACTTGGAATACAATTCTCTTAAAGGGCCACGCAGACGTTTTCCAACCCCCTAGATGATGTGGGCTCTGTTTGGTGTACGAAACCAGCCTACACTGCCCTGAAAAGAAGAACCCTGCTGCTCTTCTTTCACGATGGTACCTGGAGGCATTGCAGTTGTCCTGCGTTAGCAGTCATTGGTGTGTTAGAGATGGTAATGGCATTGACTGTTGGATAGACCTAGTCACATTTTTTTAATCGGAGAATAAAAAGCCAAAAGCCAGGGCTGGTGCTAGTTACCTGTTTCACTCCTCCAAATGCAGTTAACATGCAACCAACATTGGTTGTTTTCTTCTGTGTGAAATCACATTAACATTAGTCATGTGAAATGCTGTAGTGTTTTGAAATCAATATTTATCAACATACCCTATTGTGGTTTATTTCTAGTCTGCTGATGTGATTGACTAGTATCTCATATGACCGTGACATTTGTAAATGGAGCAGGGAGAGTGTGTCATTGCCCTTTAGGTTGCTGTTTTCCTGAAAATTGTTATCAGATCGTGATATGCTCATGTCAGACCCTAAACTGTAATTGTAACACTGAAGCCAGGAGAGCTGTAACTCGAGTTCTCGCCATTGCCAGCTTTTCCAATTGCTTTTAGCTCAGTTTCTAGAGGAGCGATCGAGGTGTGTAAATGTGGTGAACTGGTGTCATGTGAGGTGAGCGAGCTCCACGCATCACAGCTGAGGAGCAGTGATCTCCCAAATGTCCTGGGTCACTCTTGGCCCCGTGCAGATGTTGCAGGTGCCCTGGGGTGGCTGAATTGTGCTTGACAGTTTGGTCAGGCAGCTGACTCTCATTCCAGGTTTCTGCCAGCTGTCTCCCACAGGTGAAATACCTTCAGCGCACAGCCATCTGCTGACACCTTGGAAGGAACTCCTCGTCTCTCCCACTGAGCAGGCACAGGCTCAATCCTCTTAGTTACTCCCCAGCTACTGCATCACTCATTGCAAGCCTAGTGATTTGGGCAGCTTTCAACAGAGATGTGTTTTTTTCCCCGATACCGTTTGGGAAGATTTCCTCGCATGTATGGGAAAAACCTGTCTTGCCAGCAGAAGACAGGGAAAAGCCTGAAAACTTTGTTGTAACTGCCATGCTTTAAGCTGTAATGAAGGAGTCTTTTTATACACAATTGAAATTAATATATGTCAGTCAACTGTACCCACTGGCTTGAGATTTCTGAAGCTGTCATGCAGAAGATCAGTGAGGAGTTCAGAGGAGCGTGGGCTGCAGTGTGGCCAGCAGTGGTGGTCTGTGGGATGTCACCACAAGACCCAACAAAGTGCTTGGTCTCTCGTGTCTGTTTATTTCATCCAGCGATGAACCATATATAGAGAAAGTGTCTCTCACATACACTGTGGTACTTTCTCAGTACTGCTCTGTTTTGTTTTTTGTTTTTTTCCATCATCATTTCTGCAGCCACAGTTCACAAGAGTGGGACAAGATTTGAGACCGTGGGGATTTGTCCTCTAGCTGAGGTGACTAGCTGGGAATTAGCTGGCAGATTTCATGCCCCAGACAGCAGGCTGAGGCACCAGTGGGGACAACGTTTGTGCAGCCATTTCCGAGGAAAGAGGCAAGGGCTGTTTGGTGAGCCCTGCCCTGCATAAGGGACTACGCCTCTCTGCTTGTGCCACTGCTCAGCTGCTGATGTCTCCTCTCAAGCTGTGGAGGGGTACAAAATTGAGGTCTTGTTCCCACGAGTGGCTGGGCTACCCAGGAAGTTTAATTTACCACGAATGGTATTTTCAAAATAGATGGAGGGGTCTGTCCCAACTCAGCACTCCTCCATCCCACCACCAGACCTCAGCTGCTGAGAGCGCTCCTGGGGGTCGCCCAGACCACGCTGTGTCAGAGCAAGTGCTCTCAGCGCCTTGCCCAGCCTGGCTGGCTTTGACAGGAGTCTGCCTGGCCACAGCTGCAGGGAGATGGTGTGTGATCAGCCTAGGCTGACACTGATTTAAGCTCCCAGATCACTTTGGCTGCTTCAAACAATCTAAGCTGCAAAGGTAGAAACCCTTGTGGATGGAACTACCTGCTATGCAGTCAAGAATGAATGAAAAAACAAATGTAGGAAATGAATAGTCAGCCAGCTTGTTGCCTAGGAGAGGAGGATTTATGGGATGCCGGTGTTCCTGCTGCCTTGGGGAAATGCTGTAATGACAGGGCAGCAAGGCAAGAGAGAGCCGGAGGGCCTCGTCATCGTGTCATGCTGATGGCATGGTTCAGACCTCCGCTGGGTTGAGTGGGTGGCATCTATTGCCTTTGCTTGTCAAACTCCTGGCCACCAAATAACGAGGTGGTTGTTAGAACCCTTCAAAATATTTTATGGAGCCTGTGCTCACCCATGTTCATTTTATTTCTGCAGATCAGCGGTGCTCAGGCAGGGTGTCATTGCGGGAGGTGCCTCCCAGCCCGCACGCAG
Source organism: Aythya fuligula (assembly GCF_009819795.1). NCBI lineage: Eukaryota > Metazoa > Chordata > Aves > Anseriformes > Anatidae > Aythya > Aythya fuligula. The sequence continues at coordinate 2,752,727 of NC_045565.1, read as the reverse complement.
CCGGGGAGCTGTGGTGCTGCGCAGAGGCACCTGCACGAGCCAGGAGGTTGGTGCTTGCCAGGCAGCCCCATCTCCCGTGGGTTGTGCAGCATCTGCATGGACCCTGCTGCAGCCCAAGGTAACCTGGGGCCAGCTCGAGACCTCCCAGCTGTATGCTCAGAGGAGGATCAGCTGGCCTCTTGGATGCTTGCTGCCCTCCTTCCCAAACACACCCACTCTCTGATCCTTTTCCTCGCTCTTCTTTGTGGAGAAACTCTTGAGTGGTCGATCTGTAACCTGCCAGTATAGGAGGGCTAAAGGCGTTCTGCAGTAGCTGGCATTTTGGGCGTTTAGATTATCGATGGTGTCCTGGAGTAAACAGCGTGTCTTGTTTTGGTGCTGCTCATGGGCAGGACAAAACGTGAGGAAATCCAGAGGGACACCAAGGAGCAGTGTATGGCAGGGAGGAGCCCCACTGCCCTGCCCACCCTCGGGTTTATCCCGAGGAACGGAGGCTTTGCAGTTCGTACAGGCAGCGCCTTCCCTCAGCCTTGCCAAACTAAAGATAAATGCTAATGGCAGAAGCCTCTCTCAGTACAAATGGGCAAACATCAGCCCCTGAAAAATGCGCTTGCTGTTTTAGTTAAAAACAAACAAATCAGTTCTTGTGCTTTTGAGAATTTAAACTTCCCTAAGTAAGCAATAGATTTTTCAGAAGAAAAAATTCTTACTAGGAGGCAATCCAGTAAGTCACATTAAGAACAGGCAGGAGCCCTAGGAGGCCCAGATTCAAATCTTAGATTTGTCAGCATTTCCCAATATATTCCTGGAAAAATCACCTAAATCATTTATAAGACAAGAATAATCTTTCAGTGTAGTCACAGTGTACTTTTCTGATAAACCCGGAGCAGTGACAGGCTTGTTACAGCAGGAATAAAATTCACCTTGCTGCCGGGGTACTGTGGTAACTAATTAGGTAAAACGTTTTCTTAGTGTTTCTGAGCAAGGGAAAAGGTGGGTGCTCAGTTCCCTGGCTGTCCAAAATCGCTGAGTGCTGTATTGTGTCTTGAAAGAAGCAATACCTGGACTGACCCTGGAACCTATTTGCACTGAGGGAAAGGGCAGTGCTGTCCTCGTTCTTAATTGATCAGCCCTCACTGAACTGAGAGCTGACTGAGAGGAACTCGTGCTGCACAGTGAGGGTTTGGTTACTCGGGAGGCTTTCTACTTGCCAGGCTAAACTGGATGCTGGAAGTAAAGAGTAGGGAAGGTCCCAAAGAGGCATTTCTCTTAAAAGAAACAAAAACAATTTTTTTTTTCCAGTTTGTGTGTGACAGTGAGGCAGCCTTGGTTAGCATTGGTTTTGTGGAAACCTCTGCAGTTGATCAAGACAGGAGATGAGTAAGATCGTGCTCGCTCATGAAAGCACCTTCTTCCAGAGACCACTGCTTGCTCCTGATCTGCTGCTAATTAGTCTCCGCCCTGTGATACTGAGTCATTATATTCTTTACCCTTTTCCATGGCTGCTTTTGGTGTGGAAAGTGACACAAATATTGCTCCCCTGCTGGAAATCATCATGTCATCTTCATCGTCAGTACCTGTAAGCCCAGATGAGAAGGGAATAATTTATTTTTTTTATTTTGGATAATGATCTCTGCCAGGAATGCTTTGAAGCTCAGCCATGCTATGGTGGTACAGTACACATAGCATCTGACTTGTTTCTGTAACGTCACAAACTTTAACTAAAAGCAGAAAAGCTCTTAAGCAGTCTCTAAAGCTGCTGCCAGGAAAAGGTGGAGGGATTCTACGCGTCAGCTCTTCAGTACTTTGTTTGACACCAGTCGCCTCGGTGCTTGACATGAGGTATGCATTGGTTTCAGCCCTACAGCTTCCCTGCATCCCCTTGCTCTGTGTAGCACTGGATTACACGCTCCAGCCTCCTGGCTCGTGTGGTTCTGCTTTATGTTCTTGATTGAGGAAGAAGGGGACAGGCTCCAAGGGTCACCAGTGTCTTTCACTGGTATGACTGACTTCCTCCCTGAATCCCTGCCGGCGTTACGAGCACAGAGAATGTGTCCTTCTGCTGAACTGTGCTCAGCCGGGGCTGGTTCGGGCTTGGTGCTGTGACTCAGATGAGCTGGAGAGAGACCCTTGGGACTTATGGAAGCAATTAGCTGAAGATGACTGAGATGGAAAGTTGCTGGCATAGTGGGTTACTGCAGCAGATGCGTGCAGTCATCTTGTTACGTCTTAACCCCTGCAGTGGGACGAGCCTCCTGGCAGAGCCCGCTGTGATGGGCAGTGACGAAGCAGTAGTGGCTGTGCCCAGGCAAAAGGAGCAAAATGGAAGTGGGTCATTAAAACTAATTAACAAATAGTAGGACACAGCTAGCAGTTCCAAGTACCCATGTCCCGTGCTGTGTTGCTCCTTCCCGTATCACCTCTGAACCCCCAGTGCCTGCTGTTTCCCTGTCCTGGGCACGCTGGGGCTGGGTGGCTCCTCACCTTTCTTGCCAGCTCAACATTTGGAATTTGTCCTTATGGCCAGCACCTGCCTTCGGTTGGCAGCTGGGAATCCTCTGAGGCTTGAGGTGCTCGGCTCTTGGTGTAATGCAAAATAAATAAAAATAAAAATAATAAAAATGCAAACAGCCTTGGATGAGCCTGTCTGCCCGGGTCTGGGCAGAGCAGGGAGCGTAGTGGAGCTCGGCTCAGGGCTGGGAGGAGGCCTTGGAGCCCTCTGCACTCAGCATGTGCTGTGGATGTCAGCAAACCTCTGTTTCACTTTGCTGTGTTCCTGGGGGAATTAGGAAGGCTGTGTCAAGTAATTCCACCCATTGCATGTGTACTGCGCTGACAGAACTGATGTTGACTGTCTGAAAAGGCCACATAGATGGTGACAACTGCCAGTGACTCATTTGATGGAAGGATAAGAAGATCGTAATAAAACAATTTTCCTGTGGCACGGTGCTTACAAGAGTTGGAGTAGCCCAAGCACCCAGTGACACCCTGAAGACTAGGGGCTTTTTCTACTTTATTTTTTCAAATCTTCCTCTTAAGCATTTGCTGCAATGAAAATAAAGATGCAGGAAGAGGAAGACGAGAGCATCTGAAATGTTTTAAAATAAACGTGGCTTTTTTCGAACATGCTTGGTTCTACGGTAACACCAATAATTGTGAAAGGGACAAATCCCCACCACTGAATATTTGTTCCCCTTGCAGCGAGCATTGGTAAAACTCAGTCTCTGACCTTACAGTACTAGTTTACAGTATCAGTAGTTTCCTGCCATGACTCAGTGGCTGGAACAGTAATATCTGTCAGTCTTTTTTTCCTCTCTCTTTCCAAATCTCTTTTGAAGCTTTTCTGAGTGGGCGGAGAGAGGCAAGTGACAGATATAGTCCTGGTTCTTGCCCTTCCTCTTGCACCTTTTAATTTTACAAATCAACCTGCTCCTGCTTTTCTGCCCTTTTATCCATCAGGCTTCCCTTTCACATAGTCCCTGAGCAAATCTTACTTTCCTTTTTGTTCTACTGGTGGTGCCTAGGCCTGCTGATAGTGCCAGGGAAATACTGAGCTCATTCCTGCCCTGGCTTTTTCCCCTTGCTGGTGCTTCTCTCTTCTGCTATCCTGATCAAACTTCTGCACATCCTCCCTTCCTCTGCAGTTATCTTGCTGAGCCTGCACTGCTATAATAAACTCTGCTACCAGCAGAGATTGATGGGTTTTGTACAGTCTGGGCTGGGTACGGTGTATGGTTGAGGATGGAGGACAAGCTGCCTGTAGGACTGGGGGCAGCTTGAGCTGTGAAGGCGCTGCTTCACCTGGGGGTCCTCCACAGCTGGAAATGGTCTTAATTCTGCCCTGGGGCCTTCCTGTCACAGGCTTCCCCTGGCCCAAGGCTAAGCAGCAGCAAGTGATGTTTATTCCTGTTGGTTGCCACCAAGCCCTGGGACCTTCCCAGGAGCCTGGAGTAAAACCCTCCCACTTCTGCAGCCTCCAGCCTGAAGCCCTGGCTCGGGCTTAAGGCTGCCTGGAACAAGAAGGGTGCTTCACTGCATCCAGAGGGGCAGCCTTTCACTGTCCCTACAGAAAGTATAAATGGCTGCTTTGGCTGCTGACTGCACCTTCTAACCCTGGAAATTATGGTCACAACCCAATCTTCTCGAATGGCAAATTTATTTCATATTTTGAGTTTTGTGATTTCTGTTGAACAAAATCCTTGTGTAGCCCGTGGATTAGGAGCCTGCTTTACTGAAAAAAAAATTAGCTTGCCTCTGGGGTCCTGGAGTAAGTTATAATCATGGTTCTGCTGCGTGCGTGCAGGAGGTGTGTATTTGGGAGGCTGACAACAGACAGGAGTCAAATTCAGGCCAAAAATTAAGTGGAAAATGTTTTAGTCTACCGAAGGCCATCTTGAGCCTCCTATGATCCCTTAACTTCTACCTAACATAGTCTGCGGGCTCCCTTGAAGCCCTGGTGAGTGGAGCTGGCTGGTGTTTCTCCGAGGTTCCCTCTTGAGGGCACGTGAGGCTCAGGAGCAACTTCAGACGTGCAGCTTGTCCACCACTGGCTGCAGGGCACTCGAGTCTTCTGGTAGGTGTGGAGGCCACAATGAAGCTCAGAATACTTGAAATTACTGGTATCAGTTGTCAAAGTTGGCCACAGCCCTTGCAGCATCTGTTTTTGGGAATCCTCGTGCTAATGTAGGCAATGAAGTAGAAATGTGTTTCAAGCCAAAAATGTGAGGGAAGGTCTGCTGGTGTCCTCTGCTCCGGACACTGCATTAGCAATACATTTCAGGCCAACCTTGGAAGTCATCTCAAGCTTTGTTTAGGCTGTGGTCTAAAGATGCTTTTTGGGGAGAAGAAAAAAAAAAGAGAGAAAGTAGGCTACTGAAATCGGCCCTTAACTTATGAAATCAGGTTTTTAGCTATCCGCAAAGAACCTTGTAATTGTCTGGGCGAGAGAGGAAGAACACTTTTCAGGACCGTGTGAAGTAGAAACTAGCTGTAAAGTAGAAACTGGAGAGGCCGACCCGTCAGCAGAGCAGAGTTTCTCATAAGCGCTGCTCGCCAGCAGCCTTCCTGGAGCGGGGTCTCCCCTTTCTGGCTGTGGACGTGCAGCTGTGCCGCTGGGCAGGCGGCTGTGGGAGCCGTTCTCAGCGCCTGCAGCCTTGGTTTCCTTACCTGTGTTTTTATTTTCCAAACGTGCCGTGTCCGATGCGGGCGCAGCCACCGCCGTGTCCCCGGACCAGCGGCGCCCTCTCTCGGCTCCTGGAGCCGCCCGTGCGCGATCCCCGCAGCCCGGGGGGGCCGGGAGCTGCACCAAATCCTCGGCAGCGCCTGCAGGGTGACTGGCATCTGCCCCCCGGCTCGGTTCTCCCGGATCCCCAGCTTTTAGGGGATGTGGTGTGCTAGGAGGAGGAGAAGCAGCCTTAGATTTTAGGTCTTGGTTAAGTTGGGCTGCTCGACAGAGGCAGGCAGCTGCCGGGAAGTAGGTAGCGGGATTTCCCTTCCAAATCCTTCTCTTGACGGTTCTGTTCCCCGGTTACTTCTTCTGAACCGAGCCCTGTCAGCAGAGAGCTTTGCTTTTGCTAATGAGGTAGGAATTTATCAGCACGCAGCAGCTCTCAGCCTCGTGGAAAGCCAGAGCGGGTGAGGGACTGTCCTAGAGAGCTCCCAGGGGATGCCAGGTTTTGAGAGTGAGCAGCTCGGGTCTGGCTGAATAATAACAATAACCCGTGATCTAAAGTCTCTGCTGCAAACCGCTCTTCCGCCTAACCTGAAGTTTTGGGTTTGCTAATTTTTTAGTAGCGTGCGGTTGGGAGTATTATTTGTGTTAATTTCCGAAAATCTCTTCCTCACACTGCTGTTTCCAAATTCAAATTTTCATGTCAGATACCAAACTTATGTGAAATCTCTTAATGCCTCTGGAGACCAAGAAAGTGAAACCAAGTCCTCTCATTTCCGATCAGCATTTTGTAATCAGAGAAGTAGCAGGCCTTTGCTCCGACAAACACCGCAGGGAGCGTATTAGGTCCGAATGCTGGGGGATTTCAAAGCAGGTGAAGCATTCCCTTTGGATCATACGGCCAACGTGTCCAGGGGTTGCTGTAACTCTGCTGTGGTCACGGTCAAAGGAGATGGTGGTGCCTGAGGAAGAAGCAGCTGGCAGCACAACTTCACACCTCACTTAAACCCAAGGCTCTTATTAGAGGTTATGGAGCCTGGGAGCTTCTCTTTGCTCTCTGACCATGCAGAAAAAAAAGGGGAAAAAAAATAATATCTGTTAGTAGACGTGGAATTGTACAAGGTTGCCAGAGTGCAGAAGCAGGTCCTGGAGATGCGAGAGACTCCCAAAGCTGTTTCAGCCCAACGAGGAGGCAGTGCTGATAGAAAAGGCAGCCACCAAGCCCCACATCCAGCTGGAGAGCCTGATGTACTGGCTTTTTTTTTTTGCATTTTTTTTTCCCTGCACATCCTGCCGCCTGGCCTATTCACAAGCAGGAGGTGGCAATAATTTTGGAGAAAACATCTCTGCAGGTTCGGGCTGTTTCTTTGTTTCCTACAGAAAAGACGGTCTGGACCAGAAGATTGGGAGTCCTTAACCTGTTGGTGTTGAGGTGATTTCCGTCAGTTTATCAGCTTTCCAGGCCTTATTTCTCAGCAATTCGAGGAAGCAGAGGAGTGGAGATGATGGAAGGTGGATTTTTGGCACAGTTTGCTGCATAGGCCGATGAGATATCAAAATATCATCCAGCACAGTTTGTCAGGACTTGGTGTGTCACCTAGTAACAGGCTTTGCAATCAGACCTCTCTGTTGCTCTTACAAGTGAAAAAATCCCACTGGCCTTGTGAGGACTCCACCGCCCGTGTTCCTCTCTCCAAGGAGGTGCTCTGGCTGATAGCCCCAGCAAAGCCATGGAAATCTGGGGCATGTCCCCAACGCTCGTCATCTTTTCCTCTAGCATTTGTCAGGCAGCTCAGTGTGCTGCCTTCTGAACCTCTCCGGCGCATTGCTGTGCGGTCGGATGTGCCATCGGGAAAGCCCATCCTTCCCTGCAGCTTTCTGCGAGGGTCTGGTACCCCTCTCCGTGACCCACCTGGCATTGAGAGCTCCCACAAACCTTTGAAGCCTAAGAAATTTTGCTTCTGAAACTCCAGACATCGGGTTGAGAGTGGCTCAACATCTGAGTAGCAACCTAAATATTTATACGTACAGCGAGTCACGGTGGTGGTGGTAAATCATCCTGGTTAATGACTTTTCAGCGTGGCTTTAGGTAGCTATTGTTTTTGTAAACAAATGGTTTCGCTCTGCATGCGTCTCCATAAGGGATGGTTTGAGAAAGCGCTGCTGACAGCTGCGAGCAAGTAGCGGTGCTGTATCAGGCATTTTATGCCCCTTTGATGTCCCGCGCTCTGTGGTAATGCAGCACGGTGGTGGTTAATGAGAAAGCGGGGTACGCTGCCTCCTGTCATTCCTAGACAAGAGCTGCAGGCTCTTGCACGTGTCTTTAATTCTGTGTGCGAGCATCCTGCAGAATGGTGGGCAGCTTCGGTGAGACTTTCGAGTGATTTGTTTTCTACAGCACTGAACAAGCAGCCTGGCTCAGCACAGCTTCAAAGAATGACATTTTTAATATTTTGATTGACTCAGTACAAAAAGGGATGAGACTCCAGCAGCTTGGAAAGGCACACTTATTGTGGTAGGTGTTACCCAGTGATTAATGTCTCTTACTTTAAATCCGAACCTCTCAGCTCCTTTCATACGTTTTTGCTAGCAACAGCAGATCCTCTGCCAGTCTCCTAGGTCTGAATTTCTTGAGGTGCAGACAGTGCCAATTTTGGTTTCTTGGCAATTTTGGGCTTAGGAGTTCAGCTTTGACTACGCGTTCAGATCCCTGAGTATTCTGCATGGAAGTTGTTGATCTGCGGAGCTGCTTTATGGAATGTATTATTCTGCTTTCCTGCAGCATTTTTACTGTATGGAAAACATTTTGTGCTTATTATCACTTGCCACATGCATTTAATCTATTTTTGGTAATTCTTCAGGGCCCATCACCATGGTATCCTAGCACCAGTGAACATAATGCCCATATCCATTCAATGTGAACTGCTGATGCACAACTCCTTTTAATATTAACATGGCTTCATTATGTTACTTTTTTTTTTTTTTTTTCCAAATACAAAATGTTTTTGCTTAAAAATAAAGACTTAAAGCTAAGACCATGGTTGCTATAGATGGAACCATCTTTGGATGGACGAACTGAGTTAGCCAAGGGGCTGGGCCTGCCCCTTTCAGCCGGCTGCACCTTATGCTGTTGCTGAAACGCTTGAGATAACTTTTTAAAAGGATCCGTGTCACTCAAAGTGGCCAAAGTACCACGGGTGGCTCTGTCTTGCGGCTCTATCTAAATATTTTTTGTGTGTGCTGGGTACTCCGTGGAGTGTACAGCCCGTGACAGGTTGCCACTGGTGTGACGCAGCGAGGGAGACGGGCAGTAAACCTGCTGGATAGCAGCAGATCCAGGAGTGCCGAGTGCTGCCAGCCTCCGGCGTCACTCGCTGTCCCCCTTCCAGCACTGCTGATGGCACAACGCTAGTGGTTCAGTCAGTTCCCTCTGAGCTCACACAGTAGGAAAGTGAAGTGTTTAGGGGCCGTAAGTGATGAGTATGTAGGAAATAATGCTGTAATAGGTTGTGATTCAGCTTCTACTTTTTCCAACTGAAATTTTCTAAGGTAAATGGCTCCGTGCAAGACAATAACATGCACATTTACCATGTTCAGCGTTTTTTGTATTACCTAAGTTTATCTCTTGATAAATCATTATGCAAATAATGCTGGAATAAATGCTACAGAACTAAAATGTGAGTGAAAACAAGGACGTATTCATTCTTTTGGCATGTACAAGCGTAGGGTGTGTTTAAAATACACAAAAGTGAGCTACATGAGGAAAATCTAAACACCTCTGAATCAAAACCAACTTTCTGGGCAGATATTCAGAGACAAGGCAATTCTGAGAGCTAAGTAGCATCTCCTGGAGTGAGTACTGGTGCTGAGTCTCATCTGGGCTCTGCACCTCGTCTGTGTATCCAACTAAAAGTTAATAGGGTAGCTTTATATTTTAAGGCAAGGATCCACAAAGGTGCCAGAAGACTTAGGTGCCAATGAGAAATCATTTTAAAACTTTCTAATTCCTTCTCTAACAGTGGCAAATCACCCCTTTTGTGTTTTTGTGAGTTCTTATGTACTTCTTTACTGTGTCCCTGTATCAAAAAGCAAGTGACTTTGCATTTACATGTACAGCTCTTGGTATGGCAACTTTTAAAAACATTCTCCACCATGGGGATTTTCTTCATGCCCAGAAAGTACCCAGAGGAGTGGTTGCACCTCTTGGCAGAGGACACATCCCACCTGCTTGAGCCGCTGACATCCCAGCTCTGTTACTGTCCCTGCTGAGGGGCAGGGGGAGCGCTGCCCGAGTGTGTCGGGGTGGGGTGAGCCATGCTGTGTGCATCCAGGGGTAACAAGCAGCTCATCGACCGTGCGAGTGAGTACCACCCCTGCCAGCAACGGCACTAGTTCCTTACCTTAGTCTGCAGTGATGTCCTTGTTAGGAGGCTAACACACAGAACAACTCTACAGGCACGGTGTGCGTTGGAGGGGTGACTTCAGGAGCAATGCAGGCTCCCAGCTTGGCCTGTTCATGTCCTTTTCCCCTCAGTGCTGTGGTGCAACTGACTCCTCTTTCACTTTTGATCACATCTCTCTCTGGAGAGCTACTGCCTGGACAACTTTTTTTATCTTCCTGTAGTTATGAAGCTGATAATTCCTTCATGGCAGAAACATCTTTCAGTCTTCCATGTTGAATTGATTTATTTTTTTTTTTTCCCCCAAGCATTCCTGCAAGTTCTCAAAAAATAAAAAAAATAAAAAAATTTTGATGTCCAAACCTGTCTGGCAATCCTTAATGCGAAGCCTGGACAGAGGCAGGCAGCTGTGCTGCAGAGCCCAGTATCACACAGTGTATTCTTCCTTCTCAGCTGTGCACTGCTGCTAACAGTTCTCTGCCTCTGCTTTTCTGATCAGTTTTACGTTCCTCTATATTTTCTTTGGCTGTGCTTCCCTAATTTGCTTATGACAGCATCAAGCCGAATAGCATGGATCTAGCTACCATTTATTTTGGCGAGCAAGGGCTGGAAACAATCAGGACTCAGCAGTCTCCCACGTAATGCATCCAAAAGCCCAAACCTCATGAGTAGTAGCAGGACCTGAATAGTACAGAATTGACACACAGAATCACAGTATCAATAGTAAAACACCAGAATAGTCTGCCGAGTGACAAATCAGTTGTCCCTTTCACTAATACCGAAACTAGATATGTGTGTTTTTGATTCAAACAGGCAGTCTAGAGAAGCTGTTTTCACTTCACCAACATGTGGCACGCTGATATTTATTCTTTCCAGTCTAGTGCATGGAATTAATACAGTTTCTTTTAAAAGTTAATCACAGGCTAGCTTTTTCCTCTTTCCCCTGTTCCTGGTGGGCTCAGGGAAAGCCTGCCACGTACTGCACGAAAGGGACTCACGCTGAGCACGCAAGCTGGGCTGCAAGGAGCTGGTGCAGCACTCGCTGTCTGTGACAGACTGTGCACTGCTTGCCCACTTGCTGCAGGCTTCACGCTGTATCCACTGGAGTTTGGGGGTGAACATTTCACTGGGAGCAGCTGCAGCTCCAATAAGCAGCAGGGGCGACTCACACTTCCAGGCTCTCCTGGTAGTGTTTTTCCCTGGCTAAATGAGTGCTTTTGTTGGCTTTTGTGGTTTTGCATTTTGCTATTTTGGTACTGTGCGCTCCCGGAATGAACTGCTTTGCTGGGGCACTTTCTAGTCATCATTCCAGTGATATTTTGGTAATGTATATGGTGTTTGAAGAGGAGATTGGTATTTCTGAACAATATCAAGCGCTGGTCCTCGTCCTCGCAAAGACTCAGAGGGATGATTCAGAGAGCCTAAGGTCAAAGCGTGAGCCCAGCGGTGTAACCTGTGTGTTACGCAGCTCTCTTGCTCATTGCTGCTTCACAAACCATGCCTGTCTGCTGGTAACTTCACAAACAACTTCCTTGAAGGGGAATAACAATTTTCAGCGAGCTTCTAGCAGGCGATGCGCACCAGCGATCAACGATCTTGGTCTTTCCTTTTGCCACTTGCACGCTGACATCTTTTCCATAGCAAAGCTTATATTTTATGCTTGGGTTCAAACTCTCCACATTCTTCTGGTTTCTGTCTTCTCCGCTGAGGTCCCAGAAATAAAATAATAACCTCCTAATCATTTCTTTGTAACTGAATGACTGGAAATGTAAGTGTGAAGGGAAATGTAAAGTTTCTTCCTGTTGCTTATTAGTCAATGTAATACATTTTCTAGTCTCAGAGAGATTACAGTAATATTTTATGCCACTTTTTTCTAATCTGCTTTCTCAATTATCAGATCCCTTGGAGGAAAACTTTGCAATTCAGTCATTAGAATAACCAGAGTTGGTTTATGTGCTGTTTCCATTTTCATTACTCAAGTCTGTATCACAAAAGGGCAAAGAATAACAGCACTTGTAAGACTGTCTGGCCCCAGCCCGTCAAGGAATATAGCAAAATGTGGGCTGCCCAGCAGCTCACTCGAAGTCCAGGGCGACTGCCATGTTTACCACTGCTTATTTTTATCGGCTTGTGTTCCAGCTTTTACTCTGTGTGAGAGAAGTTAACTCTAAATGTTGCTTTAAAAAACTGCAAGCAAGAAGAGGGAAAGACCCTAAACTTGAGGCCAGCAGGACAAGAGCACGGCTTTGCTATCATGCTCCAGTCATTCTTTCCATTAGTCTCAAGGATTATAAATTAATGAATCCAGTATTTATTCTTATTCTCTCAGTGAAGCAGTTGGTTAAGCCCATAAACAGCGTGAGTCTGTAAATATGAGAAGACTTGGCATTCGATGCCTTCTGCCATGCCAGTGGGCTTGCTGGTTTCTGTTTTCCTCTTAATGTTTCTGTTCCTAAAACACCTTGCTGTGCACGCCCCATGCCAGGATTATTTTGGGGAGCTAGCAATCGTTTCCATGTCAGCCCGGGATCCACTCATGCTGAGGGAATTCAGAGGCCCTGCTGCGGGACGCGGCTGGGGCTGGAGTCGTGGTGTGGGCAGAGGCCGCAGCGGGTGGACACGTGCTCAGGGCCCTCGCTCGGGAAGGCAGGAGGTGAGCCTGGCGGTGACTGGCAGTCCTCAGCGGTGGCACCCAGGCCATGAGCAGCAGTGGGGCACCTCCGTTTGGGAAGCCTTGTTTTACCATTGTTCTCCCTGGGATATGTATAATGCAGAGACAGAAAACCCTCGACCCACTGCAGGGAAGACAGGTGTTTCCTCCGTGTAAGGGAAGCTTTCGGATGACAGCTATGGCAAAGCACACATTTTAAAGAATTCAATTGTATACCAATTAGCCATAATGAAATAAGTTTAGTGGGGATGTTTTTATACGGAAGTGAGCGTCAGCTGCTGCAATGTGCAGCGTGAATGGAAGTATCCTTCATTACAGGGCTTTGCTGTGAGAGGGTCAGAGATGTAATCGTTTGCAGCTGTTCCAGTCTTGTTTCCACTGTCAGTGTAAATACTGAGGATGAGTGCACAAGCCGGCTAGACTTTGGGCTGACCTAGACAGCTTCTGGAAACTCAGGATATGCCATTCCTTAAAGGCTCTTAATTTTTCCCATCCCACCCTGATTGAAAACATTCCTCCTTCAGCCAAAATGTGGAGGAGAGAGCAAAGGATCCGGTTCAGCTCCTGTTGAGAGCAGTGACCAGTCTTAGCCAGGGCGAGAGTGGCTGAGAGTGGGTGTCAGCAGCCTGCTGCAGCAAATCAGTCTGACCCTGGTGTTTAGGAATCCAGGCTGTCTGTCCATGCCCCCACCCCACCCATTTGTGTTTTTTTTTTTTTATTTTTCTGAGTATGAAGTCAAAAACTCTGGAGTCAGATTCTGTTCTGGCACTGGTGCAGGGACTTATCAGTTCAACAACAATTTCCTCTCCTTACACCATCTGAAGATCTGGTTCACTGTGACTGCTGAGAGGCGTTCTGTACATCCTGTCTTACAGCACAGGTCTGCTGCAAGAAAAAAGGAAACAAGGACAAAAGCAAAAGGATTCCTAGGTGAAGCACCTTACCCATGCCATGGTGAGCACACATAGGTAAAGGAGCCATGGTGAGTACACACAGGTTAAAAGAGCACTGAAAGAGCTCAGTTCCTCTGAGTGACACTACAGATTATTTCCTGTTTAAAGACAAAAAAAAAAACAAACAAACAACAAAAAATTAAGAAAGAAACAAAGGCTGAAAGGGTTTTGTTATGAAGCAAATAGTTTATAATGAGTCTGACCATGGCTGCATCCACCAGGCTGCTGTTTACTACTCGGAGGAGTCACATGTTAGCCACAAGTGGGTGATGGAGGAAAAGCCACAGCCAGTGTAATTGATTACTACGGGGGCTGATCACTGGACTTGTTAGTTTTTTATTTTTGCAAATTAATTTCTGGACTTGTTGTATATGTAAACGAGTTAAATTCATGTCTGGCTGTCTGAAAAGTGATTCATCCAGAGAGAAAACAAATGGGTCAGCCCTTGAGACAGCTTGCCAAGAGATCACCATGGTCATCTCCATTAGCAGCAGTGGATCCTCATAGATCTGTTGGAGCTTTGGGATGCGAAGGTTGAGGAGTGAACTTGGCCTCTAGAAATCATATTGAGCTTCTGCAAGAGTTAAAATCCATGAGGAAAGCTTTACAGAGCTATTGAACGACTTGTATTATCCACATTAATTCACGATGGCCATAGGACCCAACCTCAGTGAAAAGCAACCTGGTGCCCGATAGCTTTTGAAATCTGAATTCTGTTCTCTGCTGCCCTGCATAACAGGCACGGGCGGTTATCAGCAAACACACCTGCCAGTTAACACCTCAGATATTATTGTCCCACTGTGCTAATAAGGACGAGAACCTAAGATCTTGTGCCTCATTTTCACCCTGTGCAGGCTTTTATTTTTTCGATACAAACTCCATCTGAACAATGTGCTTCCGTGTGTGCTGCTGCCCCGATGGCTGCAAGTGGCATTCAGGCACAGGCAAATTAGCACTTCTCTTTCTTTGCGAGTTCCTCCTCTCCATTTAGCACCAGCTTATGTGGAAATATATTCAGTTGGCTGCACACAAAGCAGGATTTTCAATGAAAAGGTAAATTTGTTTCTCTTACTTAAATTATGCCTTTGAGGTATGAACAGCCTTGGTGTTTGCTGTGAGGTATTGAACAGGCTTCTTGCTTGTGTTTGGGAATGGAGCGAGCTGGGCAATGTTTGTGAGCCGTGCTGCAGTCTGTGGCATTTGGCAGCGTGCTCCTGCCCAGGGAAGGACTTCTTCCCTTCGTGCTCTCTGTCGGAGTAGCCTTTAAACAAACAAATAAGAGGAGCACTCAGACTGAAAACTAACTCCCCACCCTGGTGTGGAATCTGCTGCTTTCTCAAACTCCCAGGTAGGATGATTTGCTGTTGGCCTTTCTGCCCTTCCTGGTCACCAGTGGAAGCTCTGTGTTGGTTGGAAACCTCCTAGCATGGTGGCTGGGGTGCGGCGAGGTTGTGATTGTGGAGAAAGGACTGTGCCTGCTCCTCCAAGGCAGCCAGCACGAGAGCTTCCACGAGCTGATGAGCAGAGCTGCCAGAGGGGCTCTTAAAAGGAGCAGCTCTGTGGCCCAGGATGCTGTGAGCGGGGCTGCCTCTGGTGGGCAGCGGCTCCGTGCCTATGGGCAAGCAGTGGCATGCTCCTTGGCCAGGCCGAGGAGCCAAAAGCTGGGGGAAAATGCTGCAGAAAACCTCAAACATTGGTATTGCCCTGGCCCCTACTCGTGTTTGGGCTGTCAGGCTGATGGCAGCAGGCCCTGGTTTCTCTGCTTTGGCAGGTGGATGGGAGTTTCTGTTGCCCGGGAGAGGAGCGTGCGTGTGGGGTGCAGCCAGAACAATTTGCTCATTTCCCACCTTGTCCTTCGGCACGATTTTAGGAATTTTTGCAAGCACAGAAGCAATTTAAAACAATGTGGGTTGTGTATGCTATTACCAGAGCCACGCAATGGATCCTCCTTTCTAATATAATTAATTACTAAAAATAGTTTATATATTGTCCCCCAAAATATGGCTTTGCTAGAATATCAGTAAAATGCTAGAAAATACATGTGTGTATATATGCGTGCTTTAAAGAAAACCTGTTGTCTCAAAAGTTTGAGTCAACAAGAAAATTAATTTAGCCTCTGAAAGTTTTGTTATCTCTCGGGTGGAGCTGATAGTTTTACTTAAAACTTCTGGTCATTGGATATATTGAAATAAAACTGAATTGTAAGTTATTGTGAGCAGGACCATGCTTAGGTTACACTACAGCTTCTTAAAGATGAAAGATAGAAATGCTTGAAATACACCAGCTTTTCCAAAGAAGTGCTGTGCTGTCATGATTAAATAAAAAGGAATGACAAAAATACATACTGGGCTGCTTCTTAAAGCAGTCCGTGCCACGACTGACTTCCAAGCACGTTAGCAATGTTCACCTTGGGAGATTTACTGACTCAGTTTTACTCCAGAAACTCTGAATTTCTTTAAACTGGTTTTGCTAGAAGACTGTCGTGACAAATTTATAGGAAGGAAAAGGCTGAGGAGGAATTAATTCCTTGGTTATACGTTGCTTCCTTCGTATTTCTCATAGAAACAGATGAAACTTAAATTCCAGAGGATGATGCTAGTGAAAGCGATAGTCTAGTCGCAAAAGGGTTTTTTCCTGACGGTGTCTCTCTCTTTCCAATCGGTGTTTATTTGTGTTGCTGTCTGAATTGCTTTTGGACGCTGACCTTAAGATGTTTCCCTAACTTGAGACTTCACGATGTGAAGTACGGTTTCCTTAAACCCATGAAGGAAGCCAATTGGATGGGACCGGTTATTTAGATCACATTGTGCAACAAAACTTAAGGGAAAAGCCTCTGGAGCGGTTCCAGGCCAGCTGCGGCTCGTCGGAGGTGGCTGACTCAGAGGACATCAGACGGTCCGTGCTGGACGGCGCTGTGCTTGCTGACACAGTGGCTCGGAAAAGGCTCTGGGGATGGCTTTTGAGAGGGGAGAGAGGGGAAGAGCATGGCCTGTCCAAGGCACTCCTCGCACTGTTGGCAATAACCTGTGCGATGGGGAGCCCCCAGGTTGAAATCAGCAGCAGCCTCTGCCCGAGCCACGCGGACCCGTGTCGGGAGCTTGGCTGTGAGAGTTGCTCTGGCTGGTGGAAGCAGCGGTCTGCTCTGTGTCCGTTCAGAGCTGCCCAAAGCTGGCCCTAAAAATAGCTGCCTGCCTGTGAGTCACAAATCCCCAGGCTGAAAAGAAATGGGATGAGTAGCCCGCAGCCCGGAGTATCCTGGAGCCTGCCCAGATGTGTTTTGAGGAGAGGGGCCCTGTCCCGGCCACACGCAGGTACCTGTGGCCTCAGGGACTTAGGGATTAAGTGGCTAGCAGGCTGTTATTGGCAGGAAAAAGTTGTGGTGTGGTCACAAGTGTGCTGCTAGTTGCCTCTAAGAAATTCAGTGGGCTTCACCAGGACTTATCACTGGGGGCAGCAGTGCTCGTGTGTGGTTGGTGGTGGTAAACATCAAGGTTTGGCAGCTGGGATGCACTAGGGTCGATCAATGATTTCACTTTGTGTGTGTTGAAGTCTTCAGCTGCCGCCTGAATGACTGGTGGCTGGTGGGTTGCTTGGTCCTTTGCTCAGAAGTAATTTATCTTGTGCAATCAGCAACTTGAGCGAGAGCTTAACCCCAAGGTAACACCGATCAGAGGCCGGCCGTGAGGAGCAGCCACCTGCCTGGCACCGGTTCCCCACCACGGCGCCCACCTGTGTCCCACCATGGCTCAACCTCGCTCCGTCCTGCTGTGAGGGGTACAGCAAGAGGGGTTTGGAGGGAAAATCCTTGTCGGTGGCTATTGGCATCTACAGCTTCCATTCCCATTTCTCCTTAAGGATGCAGCCTGAAGCCCCGGC
Source organism: Aythya fuligula (assembly GCF_009819795.1). Taxonomy (NCBI): domain Eukaryota; kingdom Metazoa; phylum Chordata; class Aves; order Anseriformes; family Anatidae; genus Aythya; species Aythya fuligula. The sequence goes on along the minus strand of NC_045565.1, from coordinate 2,735,657 downwards.
TTGGCCAAGAGTTATAAAGTGTTTCTTTGCTTAGAAAATTGCAGCTCTTCAAGAAATCCACCTCTGTGTCATGCAACACCCTTTTGGCAGAGGAACTAAGGTGGGAGCGCTTTCTTTCGTTAGGATCGTGGGGTTGATTGAACTACTAGGTACAACTAGGGATCCAGGTGCCCGCTGCAGAGCACCCGATGGACTCACTGCTTGGCAGAGCCACAGCTTGTGTGGGGCCTTCCAGGGCATCCCAAATGAGGCCTGCTTGTATGATTCAGATCTGGGGTGTGACCTGCTTCTGCTCACGCTGATTCCAGACATCATGTAAAATAGCTCCTGGCTTAGCAGCTTTCATGGATTTTTTTCTTTTCTGTTTTTGGTCTGTGCACAAGACACTCATTTCAGGTCCTTCCTATCAAATTTCTGAATTTCTGCATTTCTGAAGTTAAGGTATTCAGGGAGCCAGCTGTTTAGTTTGGATCCCTCAATGCATTGGTCTTCCCATCACTGTGCTAAGCGACTAGAAAAAGTGAAATATACAACCAAATTGTAAGAGCACATTTTTCTTTCCTGAAGTTGCGAGGATCTTCTCTTTACCTTCGTATGTGAAGTGCCACCATAGCTGGAATTGATATTAAAGGAAACAACCAGCAGCAGAATCCATTTCACCTCCACAGACGTATTTACCAATCCCGGTAACAGTGGTTACATATCTGTGGTTCAGTTTTGCAGTCCTCCACATATGTTAAGCATACAATTTCCTGTTATATTTTTGTTGGCGAAAATAGAACTGACATTTTTCACACAACTTGCTTTTTATTTGCTAATATCCGTATAAACCACTAGATTTATTGACAGAAAGTTTCAGAAGGACAGCTCGCTTCCCCAGACCTGAGGACTACAGAAATTTCAGGCACCGAGGAAAGAGATCTGCATCGCTCTCCAGCTCCATGACACCTCCAGCACCGTCGGTAAAGCCTGCTGGTTGCTGGGCTTTCATTTCCACCTGGAGCAGATAGCAAGAAGCAGGGCACACCCTGGATGCACCGAGTAACCTCGGGGCAGCAGCTGAGAAATCACCACAAACACTTTTATCCGAGTAGATCCCATCTGCCTGTCCCACCTTGCAGCAACCAGTTTGCCTCAAGAATTTCCGGGTCATTACTGCAGGTTTTGAAAGAGGACGTGGGAAGCATGGCAATGTTTTTGTCTGCTAGGCCCTGAGAAAGCATGCTGCTGGACTTCCAAAAGTCCAGCTGCTGTTTGAGAGCTGCAGGAGGAGGAAATGAAGTCAGGGACAGACACCAGCCTGCGGATGAGTCTCTTGCAAGGGAAAGTGGGAACAGGACAGAGGACGGAGAGAAGAGGTGCAGCTGAAGCTGCTTCCCGTCCTATTCACAGCGTGGCCCTCCTAGCTGTGCTCACTCTGAGGTTTGGTGTTGCAAGGAAAAATTCCAGACACATTACTCATTTATGTTCGAGTCTGTTGACCTGATATTGTAAGCTGGGAAAACAGACTTGAAACAAAGAGGCCAGACATGAGTGAACAGAATGGTAATGACTTTACAGTAAATTGTGTCATTTTGAAGAGGTTAATAAATGCTCGTATTTTACTGAATGTATTAAAACTCTTAGTTAAATATTGTATGTTACTGGAAGGGAAATAAAATTTTATTTAAGTGGGAGCGTTTTAATTTTATCACATTTCCTTTGATTTCCTTGAAGTCTCCAAAATTGATTTTACAGGATTTTCAAAGTGGATGGTGTGCTTATAGTTTCGGTACGTTTGCTGCTGAAAACAAAGAAAGCAGTGCTTCAAGATTAACGTGATTAAGAACCAGACCCTGCCAAAACTTACACATGTGCGACTGAATGCATGCAAGTATTCTCCATGCACTAATTCGGACTACTCACATGAGTCAAGTTAAGAGCCTAATTGCATGCAGGTATTGTTTCCTCAAAATTAAGTAATTTGGTTTCGGAGGCTGTGAAGACCTGGTGTTATGCAGCTCCCATGACCCCTGAAATAAGAAAGCATTGTCAAGGCTGCATAAAATGACTTCTTTTGTTAAAATATTACTGAGACCATTGCTCCCCTCTCAGCTCCGATCGATATAATCTGAATGTTGCATCATTTCATCTAAAAGAGCTGCAGGTTTATATACTTTTTTCTGTGCAGAGCCACATGAAATGAAAACTAATGAGGTTCAAAAGGTTCCTGAGCATTTCAGAAAAAAAAGAGTTTCATTTCAGTTTCCCATCTGGAAACTGCCAGAATCGAGGGGGGAGGGGCTCCTTATTTCTTCCACAAGATCCTCTTGAGATCTTTTGTTAATGTGAACTCGCCCTCCCGAACCCACAAAGGGTCCATTCCCAGATGTTTCCCCACCCGCTTTTGGGGCAGACCCGCGGGTGTTTTCCCACCCGTGGCTGGCGCCGGTCAGCGCAGGGCACGGATCCCATCTCGCGGAGGGGGCTGCGATGTCTGCTGGGAGGCAGCAGCGGGTTCCCATCTCTGCACTGGGTGTCCGCAGCCAGCCGGAGCCGTGCCCCTTCCCTCCGCAGCCCCTCTGCGCCGGGCATCTTCTGGGTTGTGCCTCCTGAAGGCGTTTTGGGGGAGGGCAGAGCTCTGCGCCGCCACCTTGGCTTCCCTTCGTGTGCCTCCTGAGTAGCCTGCGGTGCCCCAAGATCGCTGCCCTGGGGATGCTCCCGTCCTGCCTGCTCTCCAGGTTCATATTGCTCATAAAAGCTCCGCGTTGGACCCTTACAGTTGTTTCGGCTGAGACTGTATTTATCTCTCTCCAGTGAAGCAATTTTCTTCTGTAAACGGTTGCAAATTCGGTTGGAGGCTGCCTTCTTTCCTGAGTGGTGCTCTGGCTGTTCTTTAGCTCTCCGGCATCCTTTCCTGATGAGAAGCGTTTTCTCAGACACCTCATAAGGCCTCGTCCATCCCCTGCTTATGGCCTGCAGCTCTCTGATGACAGGGCTCTCCCATTTCAGACTGAACTAATTACTCTATTTAACATCTGCTCGCTCCCTGGAGCAGTTAACTTTTCATAACTCTTCCCACTCTCCCTGAGATAGCTGTTTTTGTGCCACAACCCTGGCTTTGGGGAGTCTTTTATCTTTCAGTCCTGACACCCAGGACTCTCCAAGCAGTTCAATGGAGGGTGCCTGTGATCTGCTTCTGACAGCTGCCCCAACTTCAGCCAAGATCCCTTTAAGTATATATTTTACAGGATGATTATTGATTTTTGAAGTAGCTGGTTTTGGCCTTCAGGCTTGAGATACCTTGAAGTTGTTCTGAATTTTGGAGTTTGGCGTGAAAAGCGAACAAAGGCCAGTGCTGCAAAATGCATCTCCTCGCAGGTACTGGCTAACTCATGTAAATGTCGCTGAGCAGACGTGTAGACACAACCCTGCTGCTTAACACCCGCTATCTGCTCATAATCACTGCAGGGGGAGTAAAGGCAGCTGTAATGAGCCTGTGGGATCAATAATTGCTCGTAAGAGTCTGGTTCTGCCTGGTTTGAAGCACGAGCAACTGCGGAGTGATGCCCGAGTTAGAAAGCTGGAGTTTGACGGCCCGCTTTGGCAGTGCTGTGACGAGCCAGAGGAGCTGCTGCCTTGGGAGATGGGCTCTGGGCACGTGTGGCAGGGGAAAAAGTACAGCCTGCCCCAAAACCCACGGTTCGGTGTGCTTTGGTGTGGGGTGGCTCCAGAGCTGTCCCCTCACAGCCGGCACATCCACAGGCAGCAGCTGCCTCTTCTCCTTCCTGCGGGCCATGCTGGGAGCCAGCCTGCCCTGGCTGGGGGCTCTGACCCCAGCTTCGTGCCCCGCTCCCGTTGCAGCTCCCGTCCCGTTGCTCTGGCAGATCTCCGAGCCCTTCAGTTCCTCTGTGTTTATGGCGTCTGGCTGCTGCGTTCGGTACGCCTCTTAGCTCCCTGTCACTCACAGATCACTGTCACGTTTGCATATTCCACTTATACATAACAGAGAATAAATAATGGCACTGATAAACACCCGAGCAGCGCTCACCCCAGCCCCGATGCCGGGGGAGCTGACCCGTACCTCTCTCTGGCCGGCTGCAGCACCTGCCTAATGACCTGCTGCTTCCTGCGTGGCAGCTGCTTTTATGCTCACCATGACCGGATTAATAACCCCCAGCTCCTTGCTCTCTGTGAGCCACCTCTGTGCCAGACGTTTTGTTAAAACCTGACAAATGGCTGCTTTTCCTCCTCAGAAGCCTTCAGTTTCGCCGTCGCTGCGCTCAGCAACTGCTAGGGCTAAAAGAGAGTCATCGTTAAAGTAATAGGGCCTAAACACGGAGCTGGCATTCGCTGCGCAAGTGAAAGCTGCAAACAAGAGCCACAGGTGACTCACTGAAAGGCTTTGGCGTGCTGTTTCCAGTGGCTCAGCAGCCGGCAGAGCACAGTGGATGGCTCAGCACATGACTGCAAAGGAAAATAAATTAAGGAGCAGGAAAGCCAAAGAGAGGCTGGAAGCAAGATGCTGATACAATTACAGCAGAAGTGAAACCCGAGCGCTCTCTGAAGAGCTGAGTAACGTGTATGGTAGAGCTGTTGATGTACCTGACACAATACCCTTAAAAACAAAATCCTGTTCATTTCCTCCAGCACGTTTGTTTCCTACCGACCAGGCCGTGTAGCGGGAGGGTAATATTTAAGGCAGCTCCGTTCGCACTGGCGAGCGGCCAGTGGCAGACACTGCCTGGGGCCAGGAGCTTCTCCCCGCAACCTGCAGCGGGCAGGACTGGCTGCGGGGTGGCCACGGCCCAGGAGCCCCCAGCCTCTCCCCGGCACTGAGAGCACCCAGGGCTGGGCAGCTGCCTGCTTCAAGTGCCACCCGTACCAAAGTTGTTTCCCTGGCCACAGAATCACCCACAGAGCTGTGTCTGTCACCGGCCCTGGAGTTTTACACTGCGATCATGTTTGAGCACATCGTTGCTTTCTCTTGTAGTTAACAGATCAGGTTGGAAAATGGAGACCAAATGATAAAGTGTCTAATAAAGAAAACTGAGAAGTCAGATTCCAATAGATGTTGGGCCCTATTAACTTAAGGATTAAGCAGTATTCAGGCATCTATTCGCACTGTTAGCGTTCTTTTCCCAGTGAAAGCTGGAAAGTCAGACCGCAGGTACTGTCAGAAGCAGGCATTGCAACCACTGGGGAGAAAGAAAGTGGGAAAAAAAAAAAGCCAACTACGAACAGCCAGCTCTGGACTGTCAGTGGCTACCCTGAGCAGCAGTGACACCAAAGAGGTAACCAAATGCAAACTGTCTTCTCTAGAAGTTACCACGCTGGAAGTTTGCCCTCCACTGCTTCTCTAGGAAATCACGTCTTTAGGCATGGAGATCTCTTTCTGAAGGGTAGGTAAATATCACAAACGTTCGTTTTAAATCTTGTGGTTTTATTTTTAGGCTTAGAGCACTAATGAGACAAAAATGTCTTTCTGATTTATGAAAGCACTCTTCCTCTTAAATGATATGCAATGTACTGATAGCAAATAATACAATGAAAGAAAACAAATAACAGCAAATAGCATTTCTAATTGGTCCGACGTACATTTGAATATGAGTGGGAATTAAGTGCTCTGGAATATTTTTAAAGGATGATACTGCTGCTTTCTGATGGTACTTTTATATTCGTCTGTAATGACTTGTTTGTCTATTTGGCGAAGCCATTCCTAATGGGACTGAGTCAGGCCCTTTGGTGGACCCCCTACATTTTTCCTGAAAGTGAGTGCACAAGGAGACTCCCAGGGACTCCCCAGCTTTATGTTTTCTCAGAAACCAGGCTCCAGCAGGGTGCCTTTGGAAGCAGAAAAAAAAAAAAACAAAAAACAACAAAAAACACCTCAGGTTAAAATCAAAGGCTTTTCTCATCCCACGGGGTCCTCGGAGGACAGGTCCTTGCCCCATTCTTGTTTTCAAGCCCAGCACCTCCCATGTTTTTACAGCCCTAGCCCACTCCCCCGTGCCCCCAGGCAAGCCTCCATCTCTCCATCACCTCGAGGCTGGTTTGGGGATTCTCCCTGCTCCTCCCGGGGCACACTGAGCCCTGGGGCATCTCTGCCTCTCCTCGTGCTCCACCTCCAAACCGAGGGTGCCCCAAGCTCCCAGGGAGAGAGCCCCTGCCTCCTCTCCGGAGGCTCCATCGCACCCCAGGTGCTGCAGGAGGGCGAGGCGCGTGGGCAGCTCCCCTCCCTGTCTCCGCCGCAGGCTGGGACACGCTCAACGCCCACGGGAGACAGTCAGTAAACGTGGAGCAGAGCCAGGCCACCGAATGGGTTGTGTGGAGGATTCCCTCTTTTGCAGAGTTACTGTCTGATGCCCTTTTAGTGCCAAGTTTTAGAGCCTCCCCAAAGGAAGGGCACGGGAAAAGCACCGGGAGGGACGACGACGCTGGGCAGCTGTGCTGGCTTCACGCTGGTGCCCATTTGTAGTAGGAGATTCGTACTGGGTGTAACTATAAACTGTTGTCAATCTACTCGAGAAACTCGAGACCGCTCGGTAGTATCCGGCTTTGCAGGCTTGTTTCTTTGCAAGTTTATTTACTTTTGTTTCATAGTCGGGACCATGCGGAAGTTGCCACAAAAGGCAACAAGAACAGCTCGCAATTTGCTGAGTCCCGGCTGAAAAGCCTAGACAGCAAATCACGTTCCTATTTTTTCTCTAAATAATTCAAAGAGGGAAAAAAAAATAGCATCTTTGTCTATAAAGACTTTGTTTATACCAAGGAAAGTTTACACAGCTTGTAGAGAATTAATTTGTAGGAAATGAAATCTCTGTATCTTCTCCATCTTATATACATGGTCACCACCTCACTCCAAATCACACCGCCGCCTGGGTCAGGACTCTAGGGTTATCAGGAAGATTTCAGGCTTCAAAACGAATTACTTTTAATGTTAGATTGGGAAAAATGAGCGGAAGGAGCATGTGTAAAGTCTTGCTTTGTATCTTCTTCAGAGGAGCTAGGCTTGGTTAATATCCTGACCTGAGCAGATCCTGGGGCTGCTTTGCCCTGTGTTCTCCATCACGGACCACAGTCGGCTCCACCAGCTGGGAGTAGGACCGGGCATCAGTGAGAGGTGGGAGAGGGCCAGCCACAGCCCTCCTGCAGAGTTTGGTGGGCAGAAGCTTTAGAAAGGCACGGCTGAACTGTCGGAGGCATCGATGCTTTGTGGGCATGGGTACCAAAAGGGCTCTCTGAATTGCAGGAAAGCTGGGTCAAGGTGACTGTCGGGATCTGACTCCTGCTTCCCAATGGACTGAAGGAGAGGTCAGGAAAAAGTCAAACCTTCTGGTCAAAGCCGAACGGAGGGCTCCCAGTGTCTGGGGTCACTTTAAAAATGTAAAAAACACAGGCTCCTGAATGAACTTCTCATGTCCGCTGAACCTCGCCTCTGCACATCCTGCTCCCATGGGCAGTGGGAATGACAAAATTGCGAACTATACTTGTAATATTTTTAGCCCAGGCTGCAACAAGAAGTACTGGACATCTTATGGGAGAGCACGTTTCCCCAGGCCTTCAACAGTCTTTGTCCTTATCCATAAAGCTTGGATGACTGCTGACTTTTACCCAAGTCTCAAGCACTGCGTGTGTCCATCAGCTGAAACAAGTGTGTCTGTGCACGTGAAAGGTACCTGTTATAACTGAGCACTGTACCTAGAATGAAACAGTACCAGAAGAAACCTGGGATCTGTGATGAACAGGAAGGAGGCAGAAGTGTCACTCCCGTGTTTGCCACAGATTCCCCTTGCCTTCCCCAGGAATTCATGTGCTCCCGTGCACTCAGCTGGCCTTTGTAGCTCTCCTGGCCTGCCTTGTTTAACCTGGCACGGCCCGAGGTTTTCCATTAATCTGCTAGCAGGCGCTCTCGGTAGCACGCGCTCTCCCCCCCGCCAATCCCTGAGTTGTGGCTGTCTTTTAAAACCAAAATAATAGCAATGGTAAATAAATAGTGCGATCCAGGAGGCCTGTGAGAGAGGAGGATGCAGCCCTAGTAATAACTAAGGGTCAAAACATAAAGGGAAGACCAAACAGGAAATAACGGGACCCGGCGGGGACTGGATGGGACCGCGGACACCGCAGCGGCGCTTGTGCTGCCGGCTGGTGGCCAGAAGAGCGGCAGGGTTGGGTTGGGGTGCTCTTGGCACGCGGCCTCTGCATGCGGGGATCGGGAGGGAGCGTAACGCTGAAGACAAACCGATGCTGTGCCGCCGTGCTGGCCCGAAGGGGCGCCCCCAAAAGCGCGGCCGAGCAGCGGAGGCAGGCCCACGTGGAGCCTTGCTGTCCTGCCGACCGTGCTGGAGCCCGGCCATGGACTCGGTCCAGCACATCTGAGGAGTACTCAATTCGCTGCGTTTTTTTAAGAGGGGAAGAATTAGATTTATTTTCAAGATGGATCATGATGTCTTTAACTTCCTTTCAGTTTTGGAAATAAAGACCGGTGCGTGGAAGGAGGGACCTCTACCACACAAAATCAATATCAATTACGCTGCTGTAAAAGACTAGGCCGTGCATACACGCTGCGGCAATGGCAAAACCGCGGCCCCTTTGTGCAGGGAGTACTTAGCTCTTTCATAGCATTTGTGGCTGTAGTGGTAGTTGAGCTATTAAAGGAACAATTGATGAGGCTAGCTGACGTCAATACTTGAAAGGAACTTCACCTGTTTTAGAAGCAAAAATAAAAACGGATGTCTGTTAAAAAATATAATTTAAGGTAATCAGAATGCCATATAATAAGAGCTCTGCTGCACATAATTGGTGTTCCTCTCTTATTTAGCATAGCGGTTTGTCTGTATTCAGTTTGCTCACATGGGTTGGTTATTGCTTTTGGTTATTACTGTCTATATCTAATGACAAGTAAACTTCTGTTCTTTTTTCTCATGCCTTTCAAAATGGCCTCGTGTCATTTTGCATTTAAAGGGAGGACACGCATGTATCTGGCTGGACCAAAGTCCTAGAGAAGTTTTGCAGTTGCGGAGCACTTTATTCGAGATTCAGAGAGATCGTCTGCCTTGCTTCAGGTAGCAGGGACGAAGTGGGATTTTAAGAAGCATTTTAAACTTCCGATTAATGGGTAAAAAGCTTCCTCAAGCCCTACATAAAACTATCTTTTGCCCTCATTCCCTGCGCTACAGTGTTTGGCAGGAGAAGCCTGCTTTTAGACTTGCCCTTGGCCAGAGCTCTCTTCCCAGCCAGCCCCACTGTCCCCGCGCTAGCCCGTTCGTGTTATCAGAGTTCACCCCCGAGATGATCTGTTACCTGGTTCTCTGTCCAGGATATATTAATTTGAAAAAGAGGATCGTCAAGTTTAACAGCTTTCCTTTTCTGTGCCAGCTGCCGTAATTTCTCCTGTCACCTCTGGGGATTTTAGCTGAATAGTGAGACAAACCCATGCGGGAAAGGTAACAAAGTCCCTCGTTTAAAGTGGGCTTTTCACGAGGAATGTTCCCCCTCCCAAAATAAAGGCTGGATTTTCTCCTCAGATGTGTAGGAAGGGCCAGCTGAAATGTATATATCCGAGTACTATATTTTGCCGAATGTTTACAGTTATGAGATTTCTGATGAGATGACTAGATGACCTCCTAAAGCCCTTTCCCACCCAATTATTTATGATTCTGGGCTGCTCTAAGTTCTCATAATGGCTCCTTTATGACTCCTTACATAGTTTACTCGCTATTGAAGTTAAATGAATTGGTTAGTAAATTCCTGGATGCCCCTTTTTATAACTCAGTTGAGTGCTGTATTTTGTTGCTCTGAAATCCTCTGGCACCTCATCTGTTCTCCATGAACTTTCAAAAATCACTGCTCAAGGTATCGCGCTTGCCTCTATTAGCTCTGTTAGCAATCTTGGATGCTGTCATTCAGTCCTGTGGGTTTATAAATACTTCCCCAGGAATTCTTTTCATCTTCCCCTTTGATTTGCTCGTGGCTCAATCAAATCATCGGTAGAATCCAAGCCCCACAGTTCTCTTTTATTCTCTTTGATTACAAAAAGGCAGCAGTAATTGGCAAAGAGACCTCAGTTTCCCAACACAGCAGAAACGGTCTTGGTTAAGGCAATCAGCTGAGACCCTGGAAGGACTAATTCCTGCTGTACAACAAACAGCTGCTCTGTTTGTGATTGCAACCAACACGCTGGTCGGAGAGCATGCGGATTATCCTTCTATAAGGGGCAGTTGTTGGTAAACGATGAGCAAACATTCGATCTGAACATCGAAACCATCATTGCTTGAAGAGCTGACCACCGACCACACCTTGTTAAGTAGTTTTGTTTCAAAATTGCAGTTCTGGCAGCTCAGCAACAGATCGGATGGGGTATAACAAAAATGAGATTGAAAAAGTTAGCGTTGTAATCAGAAGGATGCAAATGAAACATCCTTAATACCTGTAAAAATCCACTGACTTTTTCGAGACTTATGTCTTGATAATGACATAAATCTGATCAAATCTTGACTGAACCGGCCTTAGTAAGGAAAACACAGGCAAAAGCTCGCTTGTAAGTGTGAACAATTTTTAGCAGTTTGGACAAAACTTCAATAAAGCAAAATAAGTAATTATTTAAATTAGCTTTCAGTGGCTCCCCTTTGTTACGAACTAATCTGTAGTTGAGTCTAGACGAACGCTAATTCTCCATTATATAAAGGTGCAATTAAGCAGATGAGAAGCAACGTTAGCAGCAATCAAAGCATTAAAGACAATAAGAGCAGGAGTTTCCTGCTTATCAGAGGCCGTTCTGTTCGGTGAATCTTGCAGCAGTAAGCCCGCTGTGGCTGGACCAGCCGTGTGTCTGGGCACGGGCTGCTCTCCAAACACTCCTCCTGCAGGAAAGGCTGTGCAGGGAACGCTGCCCCAAATCCCTCGTGTGCAGTGCAGTTGAAACAATTTCAATGTGATCCAGAGAAAAAGAGTGCTAAGGTCCCAAATCTGTGCACGTGCGTATGTTTACGGCCATGGATTAGGGTGGGAGTGCTCAAGTGCAGAAAGCGCAGTGGATGTGTTGGTCTCTGCAGGACTGAGGTGCCCAGTCCTGGTGCAGATCCTCGACAGCTTGTTTTCCTGCCAAGTGTTTATCCTGGGCTCCGAGCGGGCCAGCACTCCCTCCCTGCAGGGCGCGATTTCCCCCACAGCAAGCTCCAAAAATATATCCTCTACAGAATAGTTTTTCCCACCTTCTGCAAGTGTCAATCCATGTGACAATAAACCATCTCTCATATGTCGTGTCCCTTCCTTATAGGAGAGAGCAACACTGGCTGCTTTCCCTCTTGCAGGCCTCTCCAGAGGTGCGCTCCTTGTGTCTCAGTAGCTGTTGAGAGCAGCGGTGCCTGTCCGTGGATGTAAGGCACAGCAGAGCTCAGCATCGTCTCTCTGTGCTCAGAAACCTTGAATCTTGCTCTGTAAGTGGCAGGAGTGGAGAGGGGCTTTTGTAGAAACAAACAGCATGTAGTTAGCCAAATATTGTTTAGGCTTCTGAGCTCCAATAGTTCCAAACAGTGAGAACGAGATTATTAGATTTCACTAAATTGAGGCAGTATCTTGATGAGTGGGTGTCTGTTGAAAAATAGAGTGTGATCTTTAGAAGAGTCAGTTGCACGGTATTTGCAAACAGCCCCAATCCACATCATCACAGAGCTCTGCTCCTGTAGATGACAGCTCTGTCCGCGTGCTCCCTGATGTGTCCCTTCTGTTTGAGTCTTTCTGCTGGGACAAATCCTATCTAGGAACTATATTTTGCTGAGATCTTCAGTAAAGCACTCTTTGTCCTCCCTTCTTCCTCCCCCACAGTTTCATTTGCTTTCACACTTGCAAATGTCCCTTCTACAGCTGATGGCTTACCTCCTGTTAAAGAAAAAAAATAACAGAAATCTAGCGGGGAGATTCATCTGAGGGAGACTGCTGGTGCTTAAACATAGCCGTTGTACCCAGAGACCACGCTGAACGTGTGATGCGCAATTGTACCAACTGGTGTTTACAGCTGAAATATTTTCTGTGTATGTGAACAACAACAAACTGTCCTTCTCCTGTATAAACACAATCCTGTACATCAGCAGGCAGGGACTATCCATATTCACGAACATAATTGAAGATTTCTTTCAGTTAGCCATATAAATGCTGCTTACTGCAGAAATTGGAGCTATTGTTGAAATCTGGGCGCAAGAAAATGAAAGAGGGTGGATACTCAACATACTTAAACCGCTGTCATTTGTATTCCTAGAAGTATCACATTTTCTAAGCTTCCTAAAAGTGTGAAGTGTATCTCTGTTTCCCACACACATTACTCCAGAGACATCAGTCATCTGTTAAAATAGCTTCTGTAATAGTCTGAGAAATGCCGCTGTATCTCCCGTGTTTGTTTTGGCATTCATGCTCCAGGCAGATGCATGGGAGATGGGACGGAGGCAGGAGGGGGTGACGGCTGTCCTAGGGGCCTGGGATAGCTGGGGACAAGGAAGGACAGTCACAGAGTTTGTGAGAAGAAAGTCAGCTCTCCCAGAGCTCTCATTTCTTAGAAAGACGAGTGGATCAGCAAATCGGGGAGGCCAGGAACATGCATATTTGTGTGCGTGCATGTATGCATAGATAGGGCCTCAGGCCCAGGACATTTGCATTGGCACCTCCACAAGCTTCCCTGCCCTCTTCCCAAGCAGCTGAACAGAAGAATTACTTTCAAGGTGCCCAGCAGCAAGCCCAGGACACCCAAAATCACAGCCCTAGCCCCTGGGTTCATCTGAACCAAACCGATACCCAGTGCCAGGGGAAGCGAGTGCCGAGGTGCATCCCTGAGAGCTTCACTTGTGACCAGCCGGAGCCAGTCTGCTCCGTGCATGCAGCCAGAGGGGATGCTGAGGGTCGCTGAGCCCAGCCCTGGCGTGAGGCTCCTGCTCAGCCTGGGGGCTTCTGAAGTCTTGCCCTTGAGGGCAGTAGTGCAGTTAACGGGAGGATGTCACACAGGGATCAAAAGGGAGGGATTCTCAGAGTATTGTGCTCTTAATTTAATCATCCTGTGTTTTTTCCATCCAGTAAAATAGCACGTGCCAGATATTCAGTCCGTTATTACTTAGAGGAACGACTAAAGATCTCGTTTGATCCTGGCCTGAAGCCTGGTAGTACTGCAGGGATTGTAGCTGGACTCGGGTTTCCAACGAGTGGGTAATCCTGGAGCTGGAGGGAGAGGCAGCAGCAGCCCTTGCTGCCCGGAGCCCAGTGGGGTGAGTGGCTGGTGCTGCTGCTTGCTGGTGCTTTGTGCTGGGGGCAAAGCGCCCACCTCACGCTGTCAGTCAGTTCAGCAAACTTCTTCAAAAATAAATGAATAAATAAATAAAATCTGGTTCGATTCTCAGTCCACCCAGACCTATCGAAGCTGTGTTTGGAAAGGGTGATATTCCTGTGTAATTTGGTGAAAACAGAAAGGTTAAGTAACTTTCAAAACATCCAACCCAAGCAGCGGCAGTAGGGGCTGTGAAATAAGGTAACAGCCGTGCCTTTCTGTTCCCAAATGGCCTTTGGCTGATTGGTGCTTGAGTGTGCCCAGGTAGCAAGGTGCACTCTTCTACCTCCTGTCTGTCTCACCTCACAGCGCAGAGCGCTTTGTGGCGGCAGCAGTAGGAGTTGGAAGCAGCAGGGAATGGCATAGTTCAGCGTGCTTCTGCTTCAAGAGGCTGCTGCTGAATTACTGCTTAGTGATCCAGAGGCCCACTGCATCACCGATATTTAACATGTGCAATTACTGCAATCTTTGTGTTTTATGATAGGATTTTATTCACCAGTAGTGTACCTGAAATCGGAGGGACGACAAAGAAAGCAGTGAAGAGCTCTGGAGCTCTCATTTTTCCTAATGAAAGGGATTTTCTGTGCATGACAGCTTGTACACCTGGTAGAAACTGTAGCAAACAAACAAAATCTGGGTCTGTTGCTTGTGGTAAATCTCTGTAGATAGCATGCATGCACCAAGGCACTGATCTTCTCCGTAAAAGTCCTCAGTGTTACGAAGCACTTCCTGTAAAAGTGCTTCTTTTTGCCTTGTGATACACGCTGAATTCTGCAGACATTCCAGACATGAAATTATCTGAAATTGGACGAGTAGCTACACAAAATAAACAGCCGGAATGCACAGAAAGAGAAAAATTTGGGAGGTATTCTTCAGTCTGCAGCAGTCAGCCTTGAAAATAGCAGGGGCTGGAAAACATACCTTAAGGTAATGGCTTCTCGACTGGAGGCTTCAGACAGGCGCAGGCTCTTCGTTCTGAAAGGGCTAAAGAGGAGTCGCTTCTCCTCGTGCACCCTCCAGCCACGCAGTCGTGTGAGTGCCGCGGCGGGCTGCCCTCCCTCTGCTCTTCTACAAGTGGACCGTGTTAGCAGAGCATATTCCTCAGAAAGCGGCAGAGAGGCAGCGTTTCATTCAGATGTTCCTGCTCATGGAGTCCCATCCCTGCTTTGCCGTACCCTCCTGGCTTTTCTGATGAATGCAGAGACCAAAATTAACCGGTGAAAGGCAGTGGACTTGTTTGCTGCGTCCCTCCTTCCCCTCGCAGCCCTGCAGGTGAAGGCGTGCTGCTGGCGGGGGGCTGGCACCACCAGCGAGACCTCCGCCAGGCAGGGAGGTGCCAGCTCCTCGGCAGCAATTAAACAGAGACACCTGCAGCAAAAGGAGACGTCTCGCTAAAGGGTTCACCTGTGGAAGGCTTTCCCCCTGCTTTTGGGGCAGGGAATTAAGTGAACAGAAAGCATTTAGCAATAGAAAGCTTCAAATGTGCACACCCATCAGCCTGGCTGCAGGGGCTCTGAGATGGTCTTCATCACTACGAAGAATACCCAATATTGTGTCGTAAACGAAGGCAGGCAGATAACAAGCAATGTTTAGGTGTCTGAGGAGAGAATCCCTCTAAGACGACCTGGGAGCCTTTCTGGTGCATTAACGTGTATCCAGGGTCCCCAGGGATGGTGTATGCTCGCCAAACGGGGGCACAGAAATTCAATACCTCATGTGCTGCTGTAAATCCGAAGTGTGACCTGGTCACAGCCACAGAAACAAATACATGTAATGCCTGGCAGATCTGGAGCCCCAGGGCAGCGTCCCGTTTCACTGTTAGCTGTGCAAACTGCATTTCAGTTCTGGCGGTGTTGTTTTGCACAGCACTAGGCAGCAGGATTTGTGCCAAATCATCCGGAGGCAGGAGGGACGAAAGCCTGGCAATGCAGGCAGGCTCGTTTCAGAGGTAAGCGCCGTCCCCAGCACACTGTAGTTTGAGGGAAACCGTCCCGTTTTGGCATAAGGCAAGAGGATGCTTGAATTTGGGCTGGCGTTAAGAGCTGAGCTGCTCTAGGGGAGATCTGGGGATGGAGGAGCATGGCCCGGAGCTGCTGGCCCACGGAGCAGAAGGGGAATGCCTCTGCTGTCACTGCACGGCAGGGCGCGTGTGACGTGGTGGAGAAACGAAAGCTGCCTTTTGGTGGTCTTGCCTTCAGCCTTTTCTCTGAGCGCGAGGTGCGTTGGCACTGCAGGGCTCGCACACCCGGGGGTTGCGCTGGGTGGCTGATTTGGAAGTTATCCATACAGTTATTTCTGCTCATGCCAGGGCAGTGACTCAGCCCATTCACAGAAAAACGCTCCGAGATGAAACCAAATATTTGTTTGTGAAACTGGGGAGGAAACAGAGCCCCCTTCCCCTCCCCCTCCCCTTTCATCTATCACTGGTTTTAACCATATAAATGAGTTGTGATGCCAGTTTCAGCAACACAGATGTTTGCAATAAGCATGCAGTTGGGAAGTGTAAAGTAAAGATGAATGTATCATTATTATGCGTAAGTAAACTTTTGTGGCCCATTTGTCAGATCAGGCTGAATTGCGTTCTGTCTTTCCAGATTACAAATGGCTTGCATTAAAGCAACAGCTTTTTAAGAAGGCTGGGAAAACGTCCTGCTCCGATTGCTCATTGTAAATACTTCGGTGTAGAAACTTTGCCCGGTCTCTTCTCTCCCGGCTTTGGAAATAAAAGCTTAGGTAAAAGCACAATTATTTCCAGTCCAAGATCCTGGTGTGTGAGAGGCTGCCAGATCCTTTCCTATCAAGGAGAGATTCTCGGAGCTATCAACTATTGCATCTATGACAAGATGCTCCGGTGATATATAGATGCATTCCTCCATTTATTTTTAAGTTGCTCTTAAACACATTTTCTTTGGAGCAATGTTTCAGCCAAACAAGACAGGAAGGTGGATTTTTTTTTTGCCTTTAAACTAGTGAACATTTTTAAAAGTGAGCTATGCTTCAGTGTTTTTTGGCACACAGAATCCATCTTAATGTGGAGTACATGACAAAAAGTGCCATGCTTTCTATAAAGATCTTAAGGAGAGTGACTGAGCCCCAGTACCACACTGTAAATTAACTATTGTCCTTTGTCAGCATCAAGTGTGCCCCGTCATGTCAAATAACCACAGTTGGCATTCTGTGTATGAGCATGGCCCATTCATTCCACCCAGCAGTGAATAATTCATATAGCAAGTTTTACCCTGGGCAAAATACACTGACATCAAGAGTCACTAAACTCCAGTCATTCGCTGAACAAAATAGTTATTCATGCTTTCAATGTGAACCATTAAACCTCGCCAGTTAAATTTAAGAATGAATCAAATTAATTCATTTAACATCTTCTCAGCTCACAATAACATTGTTGGACGCTTGCTGTGCTTTGCTTTGCTTTTCCCTTATTTTTTTTTTTTTCTCCCCCAAACTGTTTGTACCTGGAAAATGAGACGCGGTGCCGAGCACCTTTCAGTAAGCCCTGGCAGGGGAGATCTCAGGAGAGAAGATGACCAGGAAGGCCTGACGCAGCGCCCTCGGCTTACAGAGCTTCTCGCACCACAAACCATCAGCTGCTCAGTGGGGAAGCAGGAGGCAGAGCTGGGCCGGCCGTGACACCTCCTGGCCAGCCGGGAGCTGCAGAGCAGGGCGAGCTCCAGCTGCGTCATCTTCGGGGTCACCCCTGGAAAAAGAAAGAATAGCTTGGACCAGTGGAAGCGTGGCGATGGGTCTTCCTGGGGTTTCTGTATGGGAAAGAGACTGGTTCGTGCGTGGCAGCTCCATGTTGCACCTCTGGCAACTGAAGAGCAAGGGTGGGAGCCCTCCTCACCTGCCACGGGTCCCTCCTTGCTGAGGGTGCTCATGGGGCTGTAGTGGGGGCCTGGGCAGGGATTTACAAGTGATTTTTCAGAATACTGTCACGGGCTGGTGGTAGAAGTCTCTGTTGTTCCTTATTGGAAGTTTATCAGAGGATGGCAAACAGTGGCAGTGAGTTTTTCACCTGCCACCACCGAGAGGGCTGGTGGTGGTACGGTCCCTCCTAGTTGTGCGGAGCGGAGATTGCATTGTTAGAGCCGCGGGCCGGCCAGCTCAGCCCTTTCCAAACCCCAAACACACAGACGTGGAATGGGAGTGGTGCCTAATTAGGGAAAGTTAATCATTTACTCCTTTGTGAGTGAGGGACGTGCTGTTTGCACTGCGGGCTCTCTCCCCGCTGTAACCCGTTGGGCGCTGCTCATTTCTGAGGTCAGGGGCACCCTGGGCCTGGCCAACACCACGTTTTCTAGTCAGGAAGGGATTGATGTGGGTCCGTCTGCCCCCTGGCTGGCCAGCTTTTCTCCCCAGCCCGAAGTACCCCTCTGCCCTGTACCTCCCCTGCTATTGCAGCTAGTTCTCAGCAGCTACTGCATTGTTATTGCACAAGGCCCAGCCCATTTTCTGATCACTTGCTTAATTTTCTTCCCAGATGTGTCCAAGTTGCTTCAGCTGGAAAAGAGCGAAAAGATGCAAGGGGAAAAAAAAGTGTGGTTGGCCACGTGTTGGCTGTAGGTGAAGCTGCAGCTCTGGTGCAGGCTCACCCGATGCAGGACGATGCCACCACCCCTCCTGCCCCGCGGTCATCGTCGAGCCTAAAGTTTTGTGCAAAATCCCACCTGTCTGGCGAGCTGACGAGTCCTCCTCGCAGGCCGTTTGCTTTAAAGCAGCGTGGTTTTGGTGCAAAATAATTAGCTCAAAAGTATTTATCACATCCTCCTGGAAAAATAGATCATATTCCCAAACACCTGCTTCCCCCGTCGAAATCGCGGCCTCTGATCTGTGTAACTGAACCCTGCCGAGCCCCGGCTGCTGCTGGCGCTGTGATTAAGGGCACGTGTGCCCGGCGGCAGCGCTGGGGAGCAGCCGGGCTCGGGGCAGGCACTGCCAGGGCTTTGCTGCCACAACACAGCCAAGCAGCATTGTACAAAACAACCCCCACGATTTCCGTATCAGCACTGGAGAGGTTGTCTCTCCTCGGTAGAGATGTGCTTCCAGCTGTACGAGCCCTTGCTCGGAGCCCAGCTACCAGGTGTGGGTACAGGTTACGGGTCACGGGCTGCTTTGGGTTGAGCTTCACCTGGAGGAGCTCCCGCGGTGGCTGCAGAGCAGCGGGATGTGGGTGCTGGGGTGGGAAAGCCGAGCTGTCCCTACATCCCATCCAGCTGCCCCCCGTGGGAGCTGGGGGTCCTCCGGGGCCAGCTGCACCTCCTGCTGGGGGCTCAGGAGCATTCGGGGGCTCCTTGACTCTACCTCGACTCTCTGCTGGGCTCCGCGCTGGCAGGAGGCAGCCCTCGCTGGCAGGTTGTCTGCACACGGACAAATCTCTTTGGCTTGCTCTCGATTTGTTTATACCTTAGTCCTCTGGCAGCTTCAGGACCAAGTAATTTATTTCTGATTGCTGGTGATTTTTTAACCTGGCAGAAAAAGGCACGGGAACAGTCAGTGAATAAACATTAAAAGCAGACAAATTTGGGCTCGGGAGAAGGTGACCATTTGTCACAGTGGGCATAGTTAACCATCAGGGCAACTTGTGTAGGGATTTAGTGGATTTTCCATCACTTAAAGTCTTTAAATCAAGACTGCATGTAATATAATACGCCTTAAGCAGAAGTTGCAGGCTCGATTCAGAGTTGCCTGGGTGAGATTTTTTGGTCTGTTTTATGCAGCTGGACGGAGCAGATGGTCAGAAAAGCTATGAAAATAACTCCCCGCAAGAGATCTGTGTTTAAATAAGCAAACAAACAAAACCCTTGAAAACGATACCCACACATACAAATGGATGAAAATTACACGTCCTTAGCAGTACTGGAGAAGGAAATGTTTGTGTCTGCCCCGACTGGCCACTGCTGCAGCTCCGGACACGGGGTAATTCGCAGGGAAGCCCCGCGCGCTGCTCCTGCCCAGCGTGGGAGGCTGACCCCACGCCTCGTGCCCTGCCCCTGGCTTCTGGCTCCCTCCGGGGCCTGAGACCTTCGTGTCTGTGAGCAGCAGCACCAGGCAGAGCCCCAGGAGCTGCGCGGGGCTGGCGGGACATCAGGTGGGCACCAGGGGCCTCGTGGGAGCCGGCTGCCCGGCGCTGGTCAGCCTGTGTCGCCCCCGAGCGCTCGCATCCCTCTCCCCTAGCAGCCGACGTCAGGAGGCAGCAGGCCTCCCGGAGAATGGCAGCGAACAGTTGGAGCTCTTCATTAGAGAGAACCTAATTAGACATTTATTATTTATGTGATTTTACATTAATGGCCTGGCAACAAGATTTATTTCTCGCCGTGTTTGTTTCACGATGTGGTTTCTTCAGCAATCAATTGATATTTGGTTAGCTTAATAACTATCTTGTTAAAATTAAATTAAATGCTACTCTGATTTAACTGCATTAAAATAAATGTTGTCATTGTTAATGAAATGCAAATAACTATTTAAATTGTGGCAGTGCTTCACTGAGTTGCCACTGCTGGATGGAAGGAGGCTGAAGAATGTGCCAGGGGGGCGCAGGAGGCGCTGGGACCCCCGGCCAGCACCAGCGAGGCGAACGGGAGCTTC
Organism: Aythya fuligula; assembly: GCF_009819795.1. Taxonomy (NCBI): domain Eukaryota; kingdom Metazoa; phylum Chordata; class Aves; order Anseriformes; family Anatidae; genus Aythya; species Aythya fuligula. Next base: position 2,715,769 of record NC_045565.1, on the reverse strand, counting down.
AGGTCCCAGTGGCTAACCACAGCCGCCCGTGAAAGCAAAGTTTCCTTACAGGAAAGCAAAATCCCCTCGTAGGAAATAGGAAATCTGTTCCTTGACTTTCACTCTTTGATGTGTCCACTGGGCTAGAAAACTTGAAGCCGGCGAGGGCCTTGTGGGAGCAGGCGGGGTCTGTCATGTCTGGATTGGGGTTGTATGAACGCTGAATTAAAGCGAGTGCTCCGTAAGCTTTCTCTGCAGCGTGGGATGAAGCCTGACAGAAAGGTTGTCCCCAGGTTTATTTGTTTCTGAGCACGGTGAGGTCCCACAGGCAGAAGCCTGAGCACCCCACCTCAGCAGATGTGGACTGAGACAGGCATTTGTTTGTCACTGCCCACTACCTCACCAGCACACCCCGCTCCTCTGGCAGGCAGCGAGCATCTACCCAGAAAAAGTCTTCAGGCTGGGCTGGAAATGCCAAGCCTCCAGCAGCTCGTTTGCCATGAACATTCGCTGCTCCTCAGGCCTGGGGAGGAATTGCTGGGGCAGGTGGTGGGTACCAAACGCCAGCAAATTCGGCTCCTTCAGCACGTTGGGCTGTGGTAAGGGGAGGGTGTGGAGCACTCCACAGTGTGGATGGGAAGAGTGACGTGCGTACAGCAGTCAAAATGTGTTACCAAAACTTTTAATTTATAGGAGTGCGAAATGAAACAGGGGAAACAGCAGCTGGAGTCTTCAGGGAAAAGTCTTGACACGTTGCCAAAGCTCCGCGCTGAAGCTGTGTCATCTAAAATGCGTGGTGTGTCGGGCTGATCCAGCTCGCCTTCTGGTACTGGGGGCTTGTGTGGCTGGCGTGGGTGCTGGACAGCTCTGGCCTGGGCAGAGGAAGGGGGATAGGAGCCTGATATTCCTGTGTCCCAGTGTTCGGAGGGGTCTGTGCAGTTCCCAAAGCAAAGAAGAAATACCTGGCTGCAGCGAGGATCGGCGAGAGGGTGAGTTCCCACTCCTCCTCTCCAAAGGCGTGTGCACATCGGGCGGTCTGTGTTCACACAGACTGTTAATCACCCGTGCCGAGCAAAGAACAGCCCCCTAACAGCAAGCACGCTGCAATCTGTAACCTTTATGCTTTGCCCACATGTATGATCAGTCTTGACAACAGTGGAAGGAGCGCCCTTGTGATGCAGGGAAGTTATGCCAGACGAAATGCAGAGCTGCATCCGCATTCCCTCCACAGCTCAGACACGGCCGTTTCATCACCCGTGTGGTTTTTTCTTTGCGTTTCAGGGTATAATGATGCAGTAGCTCTGAGCCCGGGTGATATAACAGATAGGATGAAGAAACAGGAAAGAAAAAGGAATGAAGTTCAGCTCGGTATGAAAGGTCTAAAGATTTAAACTTGGCGGGGTTTTAATAAAGTTAGATGAACAACACATGATGCCTTGTGCTATATTCATCTTCCAGCGCTTGATGCTTCACATGATTTTCCAGAAGCTTTCATTTATTGAATTTCCTGCTTAGATTTTTAGCGAAAACAAGGAAGATAATGAAACGTCCCCATTTTAATTATAACTTAATTGCATACAATTAACTAAATACATCACTTGCTACAACTACAGTTAATGCGTTGTTAAATATTATTTTTACAATAGTGTGCCAAATGACATATTAATAATATTTGGTATCATTAGCGCTAGATTACAAAAATATTTGCCTGGTGCATATTAGGGTGTGATACGATGCGTTTCCGCATTGGGTGACTGTGTAGGTGACTCAGGATTATGAAATAGCTCTCAGCCCATATCCTGGATTTTAAAGCTTCCAGATTTGTTTGTTTATTTTAAAAAAGAGGTAAAGTCAAGTTCTTGATTCTGCTTTTATGGCATGGCTTTCTAGAATAAGCGCGTTCACACCTCCCCCTGAGCAGACGTGCTTTCACAGCTACCCTTACCCTGCCCCAAGGCCCTGAGGTTCCATTTCTTGGTTCCTCTCTATTCCTGTCTGCCAAGAATGATGAGGGGGAAATTGATCCTGCCTTGGGGATGAGGGCTGCACTAAATGACCTCTGTGGGGCCTTCCCATCCCTATTTTTCCTCAATTCTGCGTGGTCTGGAGCTGTCACGCGTCCAGCCAGCTCACAGAGGAGTCCAGGCAAGGCGGTGTCTGCGCTTTGTGCACCTTCTGTGCGGAGAAAACCAGAGTGGCGCCGCTCCGGCTGTTACTCCGTGGCTTTCTGTTGTGCTGGTGGGATGGAGGGATACGAGGCTCCCTTTGGGGTTGGGCATTCCCTCGGTGCCGTGGCTGCCCTGGGCGATGAGGTGCCGGGTCAGTCCCGCAGCCTGCAGGCTTCTTGTCTGGCCCCGGGACCCCAGCTCCTCCTGGCTCCGGGGCTGCTACGAGACTCGGGGCACCACATTTCAGCCAGGGTTCGACCTTTGCCTCTCCTGACCCCAGGAGACATCTCACTCCAGGGTTTTGGGCTGGCCCAAAAGTGATGACAGGAAGCGTTTGCAAACTTGCAATGACATTTGGCTTTCCAGGGCCACCCAGTATCTGGGCTTGCCTTTCCAGGGCTACAAGTACTTCCAGGTGTTTGGGGCAGAGCCATGTGTGGAAACATCCTTTAGGAGACCGACAGCTCTCTGCCACTTGTGCTGGCCATAACATGGAACCGACAACACAAGGGAAACCCTGGAGGTGGACAGACAGAAACACAGCTTCTAGGGACGAATGGAAGTGTGGAAGATGGGTGATTAATTCAGAAGAATAAAAGGGAGATGTTGCTTTAGTCGTGGCAAAGTCCTGGCCGGGGGCTGAAGTTGCTGGGTGCGCTGTGCAGGGCGGCAGCTGCCGCGCAGCAGTCGGATGCGGTGTTTACGCGATGCTCTGACATTTGGGATTTGCTTCAAAAATAAATACGAGTAGCTGCAACGTGAGAAATGCACAAGCTCTGCTCCAGAGCTGCCTGTGCTCTTCACAAGGATCTCCTCTGGCAACAGGGCAGTTTTGTCCGTGCTTCTTCTGCGGTTCTTGGGCTGGGCGTCTGTGCCGGTGGAAACCCCAGGTGTGCAGGGAGACCGGGGAGGCTGCTTTATGATGAGCTCACGCTGAAAGCACAATTGCTTTGGCTTTTATGGTGTCCTGCTGTTCGTTTGTTCAAAAGTAAAACTTGAGGATGCTTGGTGGAGGGTTTCTGTACTTCCTCCCTTCTCTCTCTCTCTCAGCGTCTCAAGACAAGTGTTTAACAACAGATCTTATTGGAGGGGAAAGTGAGGAAGAGTAGAGTGAGCAGAGAGAGGTGAAGTGAACGTGAACTGGTTTCCGCAGCCTTTGACAGCTCATCTGGTGGGAATAATGAGTAATTTATGCAGCATTCCCCGGTCAGATTATTGAGTGGCTAGACTGAAGCTGGGACACGCTCCAGGTCCAAATCAGATACAACAAAGGGGATATTTGTAGTCCTTTGTGTATTCCCGTATTGTATTCGTTTTTATTAATTTCCTGATACTGGAAGCATTTGGGGTGGGGACAAGAGGGTCTCACTTCCCTCCCTGTCCCCGGCGTGGTCTCTGGGGGTGCTGGGGCCAGCACAGCTGTGGTGGGGCTGCCCCGCTGCCTTACAGGAGGTCCCTGCATCTCCCCACTGCGCTGTCTGCCACACGTGAGGTGCATGGGGTGCAGCCCCAGCAGCTCAGCTGCTCCACGAGCAGTCGCAGTGGGGCCAGGGAGCCGTGAGTGCACCTAGAGCAGGCTTCTGGGGGGTCCCAAGCTGTAACCTCACTGCTCCACGAACGGGGAGCGTCCTCCTGCGCGCTCACGGAGGAGAGATGCGCAGCAGGCTGGGAAATGCCTCCCCTTCTGTAAAAGCAAACAAGCGGAAAGATCCAACAAAAAACAAATAAACCCCTGAGAGGCCTTTTCCTACGGCAGGGACTCGGGTGTAAGGGCTTGGGAGAGCTCTAGTTAGAGAGGAAACTTGGAATTGCAGCTTGCAATATATTGTGCCTGTTTTGCTGCTAACGAAATCATATGCCACCCATTACACTTAGGGGCATATTACTTTGCAGATGGCAAACAACCTTTTCGGGTAACTATTAAACAAATTTAAATGTGTCCTAATTACATTTATTCACAGCAGCTGAGATTCTTGAAAGTAATGTTACTTTTCCACTGTAGATCTTTATAGCCAATTTAGCATTTCCATTAGTTTCCAAACGCGTATGTCGTTGAAAAAAATACACCAACAATTCCTCTGAGCCAGGTTCACTCCCACTGCAATCCTTTTACACCCTTGCATCTGCCTTCTGCAGACGTTGCTCCGGTTTTATACCAGTGCAGCTAGAAATAGAATCAGGTCTCCTACCTCCAGCCAACGTTATTCAGAGTAAATCCTCTTCGACAAAGCGGCAGCCAGCTCGCTGCCAGCTCTTGGCAGGCTGTTGCGGAACCCTGGAATTGATGTCAGTTTTGGAAGTGGAAAACGCACACGAGGTTTAACAGAGAGGTATTACGCGTTTCTTTACAACGAGTGAGCACGCTTAAAACCGAAGGCAGCTGTCAGGATGGGCCCTCCACACTCCCCTGAGCGTTTGGTAGCTGCTAAGGAAGGAAACCGAAAATGGATCACCTATTTTTTTTTCCACGCTGATGCTAATTTAGTGCGTGAGCGTCTCAGTATCTCAGTTTGTCTGTAAAATGGGCAAATTGCTTACCTGGGCACTCCACCGCAGAGCAGGGAGGCTTATTACTGCCCAGCAAGAGGAGCTGTCATTGTGACAACCGCCAGCGGAAGGGCTCAGAGTGTTCAGCGGAGAACCCATTACGCCGGGTTCGTGAGTTGGGTAAATGAAACCGAGAACTGAAGCGACCTGTCGGGGCTGGCTCCTGGCAGCAGCCGGGCTCCTGCTCGGGGCAGCCACCAGAGACAGGTTGGTGGGACGGGGGCCTTCACGCGCGTCTCCAAATGCACCGGGGCCACCTGAGCGAGCGCACAGCCCCAGGGAGCCACCTCGCTCCCTGCAGAGCTTCGTGGGGCGTTGCAGGCGGGACTGACTGCGCTCTCCTTGCAGTTTCAGGACTGGTTCTCTCTGTTGGTGTAAGCAGAGAAATATCCATAGCTCTCCCTTGCAGTATTTAGCGCTAAGAGTTCGGTAATGCAGCTGCTTGTATATTCTTCCCGACCCTGTTCTTGTATCAATATGAATTTAAATTTTCTCTCCCTTTAAGCAAAAGGCTAATATTTCTTTCTGTCCCCCACTAACAAAACCTAGAGTACCTGCAATTAACTTAAACACCACTAACAAAGCCTCTATGTTTTGCAATGAGCTGGAGTCAGGACGGTGTAAAGTGACTCATGGTTTATATACAAGTGTATGAAAGCCAAACTAGCCTTTGGATAGCTAGGGATAATTCTTTCCATCCCATAAAAGACTGGTAGTTCATACTGTTTCTCATATTTTAGTTGCTGGGATTTCATGCCGATTGTGGTATTTACTTGAAATACCGAGCTCTGTGAGTCTGCCCAATTCCCAAGAACCCCATTGCCACTTTTCGTTACGAGCTACGATTAAGTGACAGAATTACATTGTTCGTGTCCGCAGGTATCCTGAACATTAGACCTGCATCTTGCACCTAGTTTGCCCTCGTTGTTACCTGGCGGTTGTCTGCTTGTATTCCCTCACCTCAGTTCTCTACCAACCAGAAATTATACACTTGTGGAAGAGGCGTGCTGTTCTGTAACACTGACTCAATGGCTCTGCTCGCAGTCCTCTTTTTGTGCGTTAGCAACAATCCATTTTTCTACCTGCAGCACGAGTGCTGGTGCTGATTAAAACTTTGTAGTAGGTTTTGAATTGAATCCTTGGTGCCGGGGATTTTTTGGTGTGTGGTAGCAAGGCGCGTGGTGCTCGCCACACTTGTAGCACAGTGCTCTAAAGACAGGTTCAAGCTGTGCCTGCCAACCAAATACACCTCCATGGGAAACCGACCTGCAGGTAATCCAAACAGGGTGCTTACAGATGATTGCAGTGTCTATCAGTGTAAGAACAAGGCAGCTTGAGCTGCAGTTAAATTTGAAAGAAGCCTTCATTCGGAGCCCTGCTTTAACGTGTTCTTCATTTCTTTCCTTCCAAGCTGACCAAGCTGAAACCAATCTGCCTCAAATTTCATAGTCAAGATTGTGTGCCAAGATTATGTATAAAGTGGGTCAGCTATTCAAAGCTGGTGATCTGTTTGAATGCTGGATTTGTGCTGATTTGTTGTTATCTAAACTGACTAATGTTTCATACAAACAGATTTCTGCATGTGGATTGCTCTGAAAGCGGCAAGCCCTGCGTTTGTGCTGCCACGTTGCTGGGAGGCGCTCCTCCAGTGCCGCTGGGCACCCCAGCCAGGTGGGCTTGCCTTCCCCCTGGGGGGCTTGGCGAAGTGGGGAAGCGCTCGAGGAGAGAGGGGGAGTTGTTTCTGGCGTGAAAGAGGAGCTGTGCCAGCTGGGTTGAAACATTTTTAGGACATCTTGGGAAAAAAACAAACCAAAACAAAACAAAAACCCACAACCACAACCTTTTTTAGACATATTTGCAATCTTCAAGCTCCCTGAAGCTTTCTTGGGGCAGCAAACAGCCCTCGCCTTTCTGCCCCATAGCAAAGCCCTTGTGCTCTGGGGTGGAGGCACCTCCCTGCAGAGGGGATGTGTGCCCCACAGCCCTGTTGCAGAGGCACCTCCTGACCGGCCGGGCCGTCCCTCAGCACCGACGGGCACGCAGGCTGTGGCAGAGCATGAAGATGCAGGTGGGTGCGCACTAAAAGCAAAGGGCCATTTGGCATGCAGTCATTAGCTGCTGCCGAGTGCATTAGTCCTCTTATGTCTTTCAGAAAGTCATCGTTTTATAGCAGAAAATTGCCGTTTTGTTCCAAGCAGACTTAGTTTCTATAATAAGAATAAAACCCCTTAATTAGGGTTAGGAAGAAGCGGACTCATGCACTCAGCAGGAAGGGTGGGAGCTGCCAGGCTCCCAGGAGGATGGGGAAGGGGCTGCAGCTCCTGTGGCACGGTGCAGGGTACAGCAGGGGTACAGCCCGGCACCGGGGCAGCACAAGGAGTTTGTCCTGGGCACCTGCTGCTGCTGCGGTGGTTTGCGTGGAGGAGAGGAGCGTGCGCCCTGTTTTGGCAGCAGTGCTTTCATCTTAATGCGTTAAAATTGCAGCGCATCACCCGTGTGCTCGGCCTCAGCGTTTGGCTGCCGTCGTGGCAAACTCTGCTTTTTGCCCGTGGCTGCTACTGTACAGCTTTGGCTCTATCCAAAACCAAGAAACATTGGCCATTTCTGCTCTGTTCGTGTGCTTGTGGAACTGGCCCAGCCGATGCTGTTTGCATTGCACATGACCACAAGTAACACGGCGCTTCCTGGGCTGCTCCTCACCCAGCATCCCTGCCTTTACCTACATGGCACTTGCACCTCTTTGGTGAAGTCCTGTCGCCAGTTTGTGGCTCAGCCTGAGGCTGGGAGCTGCAGTGTCCCTGCTGTGGGCAGAGCCTGCTGGAGTGCAGCAGGCGCACAACCCCCAGGGGGATGCGAAGCCCCAAGTGAGCCGTGGGACACGGGGATGCTGCAGCAATTCATTATCGGCCATCACCACCTAGTGGCAAAAAGGCTCGGGCTGCATTCATCTGCAAACTGATGTCTGCTTCGTTTTTTTTTCCCAAAAAAAAGAATTTTCAGACTGGGCTCACACCTGATGGGCCGATTCTGACCTCAGAGCAGCTTTTAGGACAAGAGGAAATGTCCTTCGTTGCAGCTGAATCCCACAGGCTGCCTCTCAGGCGCCTCGATGGATAAAGTGGAAATGATTTTAACTTTTGCCCAGGTGAACGGGCCCTTTTCCACCAGCCAGATTTACACGGAATGTAACCCCAGCCCTGACATCCAGGAAGACGGGGCTCCACGATGCAGGTTTTTGTCTACTTGGAGCAAAAGGAAGAGAAGCCCCTGCCCCTAAAATAAAAAAATCAGCGAGTCCTTTAATGGTGTAGGTTGGAAAACGGGGTAGGAATGTTGTGTGGGAGGGGGGTGCAGTGGGCACCCCTGTTCCCTCGCTAACAAATTGTAACCAAAACTACAAAGTTGCTGAAGCCCAGAGAAAGAAAGGGGGACAGCGACTGTGCTGGTGCCCTGACCCCTTCTCCTTTAGGGCATGATCCGAGTGCACCAGTTGCATCTTCCTTTCCATTTTCCCCACCTACGGTTCTGGCAACTTGAGCTTGTGCCTGTCCTTTAGCAAGTGTCCGTGCTGGGACCCGGGCTCTGCCTTTTGCTCGCTGCCCTCGGCTGCCCTGCGCAGGGAGGCGGCTGGAGGTGAGCCCCAGGGATGGCTGCTAACAAACAAGCAGGACTCAGCAATAAAACCTGCTCTCGATGGTTCAGCGTGGTCACCATGGCAATTAAATGAACTGATAGAGGAGTTACAGCTCCTTCATTACAGCTCTAATTACGATTTTAGTTTCTTCATTTGCAAATGCTCCAAGCCTGTAGGAGCGCGTCCGCGGGGCTCTGCTGGCAGGCTGGGCTCCCCCTGCCCTTCCTCAGCTCCCAGCGGGGCAGAAGCACCTCCATGGCCCGTGGGGATGGGCAAAGGGCAGGGGGAGCCCACACGGGCACCCAAACGGCTGTAAGTCACGTTTTCAGGGCTGCTGCATGCAGTGGAGTTTTTCGGTGTGCCCGTGCGCCTCCCATTGCCCCAAATCTTTTGCAGGGCTGGTGGGAGCCAGAAGCGATGGTGGCAGCCAGAGGCGTGCTGAGGAGCTGGGGCTGTTTGGCTCTTAGCACAGAAATGAGTTCAGCTCCTTTAAAATCGGAGCTATTTAGGCTGCTGACACCAGGCTGTGGCTGCTGATGGGTCCTTCAGCCCCAGGCTGCTCCCTGCAAAGCGGCCCTGGCCGTGTGGCTCCGATCTCCTCGCCTTGCCCCAGAACACAGCACCTGCCCAGGCATCCGGGGATCCCTCTGTGTCTCCCTTCCTCTCTCACCTCAGAAGAGCCTCTTCCTCTTTCGTAACAGGTTGTAAGGAACCTGCAACCTCCCGTGTCTGTTCCTTCACCCTTTATGAACGTCGGCGAGGGGAAAGGGGCTTCTCAAACCGGGGACTGCATTTAAGCCGTGCAGCTTGAGCCTCCTTGGAGGGCCACGCAGAGGACAACTCAAGAGACCACGCTGCAGAAAGTGGCTGGCTGCGGGGTGGCAGCATTAGCAACACAACGGGAAAGGACATTTTGTTCGTGTCACAACAGCAGCTATTTTTAAGAGCTCGTTGCATGTTTCATGTCATAAAATCACTTCTGGGATTACGTTTTCTAAAAAAAAAAAAAAAAAATTAAAAAAATGCCTATGCCTACTGCAGAGAGCACTAAAATAGTCCACTCCAACCACTTCAGACAGGATGTATGGAAATAATCAGCATTAGCCTGATGTAAGAACAAATAGAGGCAACTATTTGGTGACGCAGAATAAAGGGAGAGAAGAGCAGGACTTCGCTCAAGGAGACGGAAAGAGCTGGTGGCTTTGGAAGAGCTTATTAGGGATGATAAAAGTGGTAATTTGTTTGACCTGGTACCTGGCCTAATTGGTGGCCATCCCGTTGAATACAAATACCCAGCTGAATATTTCCAGTAATTCTCCTGGAAACAAAACAAATGTGTTTAATCTCTGGCAGGAGAAAGTTGTTTTCACTGCCAAGGCAGAGGGGGGTCAGATACCATCAAGTGCTTTAAAAACATGTGCTCTCTTCAGCTGGCAGGAGCATCTCAAAATTTTATTTTATTTTTTTTTTGGTATGAAGTAGTCTAATTCAAGTTCTAGGTTTCAATTAGTCTCTCGCCTTCCTGGCCGATAACGTTACGCGCTAGTCGGAACATTTTGTTTTCAGCAAAGGTCACCTGTAAGGGCCCAGCCCGCATATGTGCTGCTCCGAGGTGTTTTTAGTTTTGGACAAGGGGTTATTTTAAAACGTGTGCCAACTAGGCGGCCAGGCCCTACTGCATTGCCCTTCAGACAACCCACCTAGGTGTCCTCAAAGCGTCTCGAAGGGCAAAATGTGCTTCAGTGCAATTCAAAGGTGAGTGGTCAGCTCTGCCAGAACGCTTTCAGATTTTAGATTTTAGAATACCTTTAAACAGACAGTTTCCAATTCCAGCGTTCCCTGCTCCCGAAGTCGTCCCAGGCTCCCAGCAGTCACCCAGCCTGGTGCCTGGACGCTTTCCTCTGAGGTACCGCACCTCTCTGAGCGGGCCGTGACGTGCGAGCTGCGTGGGGCCAAGATGCTGCAGGTGTCTCTCGGGTTAATTTGCTCTGCATAGCTCTGAAAGATCAGTGGCATTTTATCTAAGAAACAGAAGCCCAAATGGGCTTTGTCTTTCAAGGTGTTCATTGTCTTTTTCTCTGCTGTTGGGTAGGCTTTTGTAAGAAACATTTCACCAAGTTAAATGTTTGTGTTTTCACAAAGTAAAATGAGACAGTAACTGAGAAATATATCTTTATTATTAGAATGTTTATATTCTAAAAACTTTTATCCGGGGTTACAATCCGATCCAATTTCTCTCTGATTAACTAACCCAGCATTTGTTCAGCAAGTAACTGGAACTTAAATTGAAAAGTTTAAGAACATGCAGCGTCTTTCACTCTCTTTTTTCTCTTCCTCCCCCACTTACAGTCAAGATTTTGGCGCAATAAATAATAAAATAAACATCTCATCTGTGAACTAGTAGTTGCACTTAACTTTGGTGACTAATAGAGTAGATAGGCATTTAAAAATAAAAATATTCTTTCAGTGTCAAGTGGATAAAGGAACATATTAATGTATTTACTTCCATTCTAAAGATCACCTTCATTACCATTTCTTCATGTTAGTAGGATGTGGGAAATGGAAAAAACCTAAAGGTTGTTTCTATGATATGGTTTTCCTAGGCAAGTTCTTGTAACACACGACCCGACCAAAACCCATGCAACACAATTGACAGATCCTCTTCACCACACAATGGCAAGTGGAAGGCCAGGTGTGGCCTTGTGACAGAGTTAAACAAATGTTAAAATGTCAGTACAACCTAAATACCCGAACTGACTTTACATGGTGACTTCCTATCGAAACAGTGTTGAGAAACTCTGAACATGTATCTGATAGTTCCACATCCACTAGGTAAAAGAAAAGTGAGGCATAATACTCTTTCTTCACTCTGCTACTTTCGGGGACTCTGTGCACCGGCAGATGTATGACACCTGTCGTTACCTGACCTGACTGACCGGTCCTCTTCTGCTTTAAAAATATTGCAGCTCGGGTGCTTATTGCAGCAGTAATCATAGCGATGCACTGCCTTTTAATACTCGGTTCTGCTTACAGTCATAGTTATAAAAATGAAAAACATTTTTCACAAATCTTTATACGCGTACTGTAAAAATCACCTTCCACAAAAACGATTTACATCTGTTATGAGCATTTAAAAATAATTTACGCAGACTCGTCTCATCTATTCTTTCTGTTGCTTGAGAAAACAAATCTCTTCAGTAACATCAACAAGATGTTCGTATTTGTAAACATGGCGTGAGGATTCAGGTTACCAAAAAACTGTACACACGGAAAAATCATCTTAATAAATACTCTGATGAATTAAGGATCCTTTTAATTGGCACAAACCACTGTAAACACCCGTACTCCCATCCTGCGGTCATCTGTCTTCGTTACTCTTGGGCTTTGAGTTGAAATTTGAGGAGCCATCTCCCCCGAAAGGACTCGTCATGGAGATGAAGATTTGAAGGGGTTAGGTTATGATCACAGCCCTCTGAGGTCCTTCCCGACCAACCCAAGGGCTGCTCAGGGCACCACGCGCTGCGGCGTGCTGCTGCTCGCTGCTGAGCTGCCTCCGGGGGCCCAGCTCTGCCCTCGTGCCAAGGGACACCAGAGGCCGGTGCCCAAGGAGAGAGAAAGCTGCTGGGGTGTGCAAGCTGTGCTTGAGACACTGCAGCAACCCAAACTCGCACCAGCAGGGACCGTGGCTGCTGGCAGGACTGGGCTGCTTAACGGAGGTAATGAAATGTGGAGATGTGCCCAAGTGGGCTTCCCGAGGGAAATCCAGGGTGGCAATCTGCTGCTATAGCAGCCTTCAAGCAGCTCGAGTAGGCTTCTTGCATCCAAGTATGCTTGTGCAGGTAGCAGTCAGTCATTGATCTTCCACCTACCTAAGCTGGAAGAGTGACTGTTTGGGTGCCGATTAAATGGATTCTTCTGAACTTCAGCAACAGCATAGATGGAAAATAAATTATCAAGCTACATGCTGCCACTAAAATAATTAAACGTACAGCCACAGTACTGCCCAGCAAGATAACTGCAGTTGTTTAAAATAAGCTCTATAAATAAATAAATAGATAGAAAACCCTCTGTGTAAACTCAATAAAATGTCATTTCTCTAATAGCGCCCAAAGAGGGAATGGCGTTGCTAAATAATATAAATATTCCATATTGTATACATTTCTCTATATTAGATCTGTTACATTTTGGCATGGCCAGGTGGATAGGAGAAGTGGGATAATTAACTTCATTCAGTATTTGTTCTGTTGAAGCCACGCTCCTGTGTTACTTTAGATCGTCAGCCGCTCCTATAGCTGTTTGCTCTTTTTACCCATCTTGGATTTTGCGCTCACTTTCCTGGCAGAGCAGCCTGGTTCACCTTTCTTTTGGGCTCTCCATATTTCTCGTGGGCAATCAACAGGTTCGTAGAAGCATCTGACCTGCTGCAAACTGTTCTTTTCTTCCTTTGCTTTTTTCAGCAAGACTCTTCCTTTCTGAAAGGAATGAGGCTTTGTGTCGGGGATGTTGTATGAGGCATGTTGACTTCCTCGGCTCCTGAAATTAATAATAGCGGTTATTAATAATTATTATTCTGTCTTGCAAAGTGAAAGCTGCCCCAAATGTCCCAAACCTGTGTATTTTTGCAGGCAGAATGGCCTTGCTTTACAGGACCAGGTTGAAAGTTAAGAACAGTTGCAATATAAATGACATTTCTCCATAATCAAAATCATCCCTCGCTACAGGAACTACACGTGTTACTGATGGACTCTTCGTGCATGTTCATCTACATTTTAACTGAGGTATGATTCTGCTGATTTTAGAGCACTGTCACCTCGCTCAGGTCTATATCCTCGTTAACTTATTAATCTAAAGAGATTTTAAAGATGCGCATATTCACAGCAACCTTCTGCAGTGAACGGTTGTCCCCGTGTCTTTGGAAGACCACACGGTCCCAATGAGAGCAGAAAGTGGGTGCAGGAACTGCGGGGGCTGCTGGTGGGATCTGAGCCCTGCCTGGGACTCTGCCAAGGGCTAGGGGACCGCAGCTGCCAGGGGCCAATAGCTCAGGAAACTCGGCTCTGCCTCTGTGCTGGCCACCCGGGATGCTTTGACTTTGTTGTAGGCTGCAATTTGGAAAGGGAGAAGAGGAAAGGGGAATAGAGAAACTGGCGTGAAGAAGGGAGCAAAATCTTAAAGGGCAAAGCGAGCTGAATTCGTTGTTCTCTGTGCCATGGTTCGGGCCTGGCAGGATCTGATGAAATCGGTGAGCTCAGGAGTTACGGCACGGTGCTGTGCGGGCTGCGCCGTGCCCTCTGCTCCGGGATTTTATTTTGAAACCTCAGTTCCACAGCTTGGCTAAGTCGGGTCCCTTTTAACATCATCTCAGAACGGTTTATGGCAGATACATGCAGTGTAACAGCAGCACAACACACGTCAGGCCCCAGCTCGTGTCTGCCCAGATGCTGTGACTGAAGGGAAGAGCAGATGTGTGCGCTTGTGCGGCAGTCTCTTCAGGGCTCCCACAGGGCTATTTTCCAGAGCTCATCGTTTCTGAAAACCCATCTGTGCTCTTGTCTTGGGCGTTGGACAGTACTGGGCATTGATAAGGCCAGTTTTGGAAAAAGCTGCCGTTGTGCAAGCCCTCTCCCATCAGGATGTGCAGCCTCACTCTGTCGTCCCTGTGCCACCCTCGGGGCTGGTCCTGGTTCACAGCAACAGCCAGCGATGCTACCTGATGCTTGTGCACTCCCCTCCTCCTCACAGACTTGCAGAGACCTCCTGGTTGAATCACACCTGGTACCAGCAAAACGCGTTCCTCTTGGCGTGTCTCTCTCCAAATCTGCCCTCGTTTGAAGCCTGCTCTTGGAAAGACCTGCAGGGCGTCAGGAAAGCCTCTGCATTTCTTGGTAGGAGGCAGTGAAAGCCAACCAACTGCACAGGACCTGAGCCTTACCTACAGAATGGCTTTACCTGCTGGCAGCTTTGTTAAAACCAGCTCGGGTCACGGGTAAGATGACAGGAGGGCATTGCCCAGAAGAGCTGAGCTGTATTTAAATTAAACCCGTTTGTGGCAGAGGAGGTGGATTTCTGCCCCTAATGAGTAGTCAGGGTGAAGAAGGTCTCTAAGGTGGCTGCAGACGCAGGCCATCGCCCGCTGAAAGGCAGTGCTGCTTCACGGGGAGGGGCAGCCCCCCACTACAGGTGACTCCGAGGTGCTGGGCTTTGAATCACGGGGTCGTGTGGGTTGGCAGGGACTTAAGACACCTCCCCCTGCATCAGGCTGAGGTTTGCCTTCATCCCCAGAGCAGGCAGAGCAAAACAAACCCTCCCTACCCCGCTGAGCATCTTCTCCTCTACCCTCTCTGCTTGGTAGCACAAGCTGGGCTATTTTTAATCTGATAACTCCAAATAAAGGCTACCACCGAATGCTAGTTTTGCCATTGCCTTTTAAAGGAGAACTGGATCAATGGGTAAGCAGAAACCTCTACACAATTTTACATATGCCTTTGAACTCCCACCGTTTGTCAGCAACCAATGGATTTTACCAAACTGTGTTATACTCAGGCCAAAGACTTCACCTTGACAGAACAGCCCGTGTTAGTGCTACTCCCAGAGCAGCTGCCTGAGTAACCTGAGATGTTGCCAGCAGCCGTACTTGCTCCAGACACTTGTTTGCTTACATGTGATTTTTAAGTTGACAGTTAGGAAATGACAGCTGTCTCTCTCCTCCCTACAGAATGTTAAAGATATTTTCAGCTGAAGCTTGACCTGCATCTACCAAAGACATTCAACAACTGTAGCACTGCAACAGGCTGTTAAAGTCAATCAGAAAGGAATCATTTATTTTACACAAAATTATATTCTTTGTTTTCCTTTAAAGAATGTCTCGTTTTATTTTTGATTTAGCAGAAAGCTTTTGATTGAGCAGTAATTTATTTTTCTTTTATTACGTCCCATAAATACAGACCCCACTAAGGTACAGAACTTGATCCAAACCCAACTTGATTCAGGCTTTTGGATCAATTTGAAATGCAAAAGCAGCAATTTAAGCATGTCAAGTTACATCTTTTAGTAAGAGAAAAATAAAAAGACATACATACAGGCATCTGGGTTTCTTATTTAATGAAATGTCTGTAAACTGCAAAGAAAAAAAAGAAACAGGTGGTAAATATTAGTATTAAATTACCAAGCAATTAAAGTATGGAGATAAAATACATGCAGTCTTCAAAACCACATTTCCATTTTCACCTGCTGTTAGTACAAGAAAAATGTTCATGAAAGAAACATAAGGAAAAGAAACGTTTTCAGATTGTTATTCCTCTAACTTATTTTTTTTTTTAATTTGTCGTTAGTCGTTGGACTTTTCCCCGTTATTTTTGTCATAATTATAATCCCAGTAAATTGCTAAAGAAGTGTGGGTTGAACAGAGATGCTTCACTTTAGGTTAAACAATATGGTACAATGAGCAGTAATTATTGTGTTCAAGATAATTAATAAGGGACAGTGCCTGAATAAGCTGTATTAAATTAGTTTTCTCTCAGAGCCTTTAATTTTGCAGCGATGTGTTTCCTTTACACGAGCAGCTAGAAAACCTCCACTACCAGCTCTTGTCTCTGTCCCCAGCAGCACTGAGGGACACCAGTGCTCCTCTCCATCCCCACCCCAAATTGTCTATAGGTCTTTGTCTTCCACGTGGCTACGGAAACCTTGGCTTTCTACCACTACAGACCTCCTTAGTGCTGTGCATGATCAAATGCCTCTCATCTCACCTCCAGGAGGGTGAGCAATTAGCATAGGCAGTGTGGGGTCTTCACTGAAACTAACATGTTCTGGAGAAGTCATGGATAAAACTTGCCATATAAGTGTAATGCTTTGTAGGGAGTTTAAGTAGTAATAATGAGGGCTTTGAAAGAAATGGTTATTTTTAAAAGCATTGTTCAGACAGCAGTGGTTTCCAGGCTGTGGAGTCTCGTCTGACAGGCCTGTGGGAATCCGTTCGCTCTTCCTACACGTCTGCTGATAGGGAACTACAGAAAGCAAGCTGAAACCTGCCAGCAGGTTTCTGTGTCCATTACAGGGATTCACATCCTTCCTGAAAATCTTCAGGGATCTCCAGAAAACTGCCAAGTCAGTAAATGACACAAGGGAAACTGTTTCCAGCAAAGGTAACGTCAGCAGTAGCCAAAGCTGGGAAAAAAACCTGGGAAATATTTCATTATTTTCTGCTCTCCTTTTCCCACCTTTGCTAACTGCTCTCATCCTTTCTGCTCAGCAGAAACCAGCAGCGTTTGCAGCCATCACTGCTCGTCCCATGCCCTAGGTAGCAGTACCTGACTGCAGCTCTAAGGGCACAAAGCTGGAATCCTCACCTGCCTGCTGCCTTTGTTCCTCACCCTATGATTTGGTTACAACTGCAGGTTGTTTTCCACACCACCCTTTACAACGATGATCGAGAGCTCTAAGCTGCAAACAAAATTCAGGTGAGTGAGACCCAGAACTTTTCAGATTTCTATGAGACTCAAAATTGTTTGAAACTCACCTTGTCCTACTTAACACACGCTCTGCGTGAGGCATGACAAATATGAGAAGTGGCGGCTTAAAACATAAATAAAACAGAAGTCTACAGAAGCATTTATAAACCCAGCTCTGTCTGGGGAAGCGATTAGCCCGTCCCACTGAGCCTACTCACACTGAAAGTCGAGCACTTTCCCTCTGGTGGTGGGTGAGAATTAACGAAAGGGCTTTGCTGGCTTACCACGTGGTCGCTGACATCCATGTGGCTGCAGGCGACCTGCTGGTTTTGGTAATACTCTAGCTGCCTCTCCGCCAGGTCCACGCGCTGCAGCAGGTTCTCAATGAAGTGCTGGAGCCTGGCTTTTCCCCGCAGTTCTTTTTCTGCCGCTTCTTCCAGGAAGTGGTTGAAAGTAACAACTTCTCTGTAAGACAGAAACATCACAGAGAGGCAACGTGTCAATAATGGGGAGAGCCCTGGTCTCACTGCTGTCAGAAAAATACTGGCGCTGCTTCTCTTCTTCGTGGTGCTATCCCACCTAGCTAATTACTGTCCTTCCCCTCCAGTAAGGGATTTCAATCTTTTTGTGGACACTGACTACAGATCTGGAGCCCTGAATGCTGAATGTAAATTTATGGGCAGTTGGTTGTTTTTTTTTCCTGTCACACTCAGAGCTCTTGGCAATAGTCCATAGATCCTGTTGGTCCACCGACAGCAGGGCAGAAACGTTATCATTAAGCAAAACCATTCACCACTCAAGGTACCTGGGCACAGCCATAGCTACTTAGCTGAAAACAGATCCACCTTCTCTTCTCCTATTTATAAATGTGCCTATCAGTCCTGAAACGTGAAGAGGAGTGGATGAAATCCCCAAATCACCTTCCCGGTTCATCATAATCTTACAGTGGTAGTTTAAAACAGCTGCTGTGCTAGTTCCTAACTTCAGAGAGCTGCTGCGGCCATCAAGCTCCATTTTGGCTGCAATCCTGCAAGTACTTCAAAGAGCAGCGCTATGAGCTGGAGCTGGTGGGAGCGCAGGAGATTAAGGGAGAATTTGGAGATCTTGGAGCAAGGAGTAAGTGCGTGGGAAGACCAAGTTTAGGTCAGGAGTTTAGCAGTGCTGCTTGTCTGGTAGCACAATTGGAAGCAACACATGGTGCTGCTGACTGTGAAAGGTCCCAGCTATGTATGGAGATGGAGCTCATCCTGAAGGGCTCTGCACACTCGGGGTGGTAAGTGAGCCACTATTTGGGCCTCATTTCAGGAGTTCTGGGTGGGAAACATTTGGATACAGCCAGCCATGTATTACAGAAAACGGCAAATCTGAGCATGCAGGATTTCCCCAGTTATTAAACGCCTGGAAAAACAGTCCCTGCTCTGCCAGTGAAGCCACGTTAATTTTTGCTCTGTACAAAACTCAGCGTGTGGGAGTTGGAGGAACCAACGCTTGCCAAATGAAACAGGGCATGATTGTTCGGTGGAAACACAGCGCCTGAGAAAAAAGCGTTTTAAGCCGAAATTAGGAAACATTTTGTAGCAGTAATGGCCTGTCAAAGCTTTGCTTGTTTATAACAAATCCAAATGTTCTCTGCGCTTCATCAAAGATTGTTTTAACTCAGCATTGCTGTAGATAATTATTTTAAGTGAGCTGGTTTTGTCTTACGAAGTTGGGCGTAAGTGGTCAGCTGTGGAAATCTGCCATTTGAACTTCAAGCTGCATCTGCCTGCTCTGAGCCAGAGCAGAGTGCATCAGCAGGCTGCTTACGTGCCTGGTCCTAGTGGCAGGAACGAGCTAAAAACCAGCGTGTACTGCTTGGATGAGCACACTCATGAAGGTTAGTTTATACGAACTTACCCACAAAGTCTGGCTGAAGAAACTGAGAGGAGCCTTGTTCGTTAAACCCCGTTTCAAGGCTTTGTACTTTCTGTGACTGCTCGGAGTGACTTGGTAATAAAAAGGCACTGAAGGATGCCGAGGAGGAAGCAAATCTAAACTCAATAAGGTCACATTGAGGGCTTTGTTCTCACCTCACTTACAGCACTTTAACTTCATGAAGCTACTCTGGATTTACCAAGCCCATGGCACTGCTGCAGGTTGCTCTTTTGCAGCAGACAGGAAGCTCAAAGGACAGAAACCCACCAGGTTGGCTCTAAATCCCTCCTTTGGGGAAGGAAGGGGAGCTGCACGCAGCCTTCCAGCAGAAGTGCTGGGGCAGAGCAGGGACTGGCCAGCCCAGGACACCACCAGCACGTCCCTGCCATGGCCACGCAGCCAGGTTGTGTGCTCCACTGTGGCTGGAGGTGACGAGCATCACCTCAAGGACCTGGCATTTGTTTTTAGAAGGCTGATAGTTGCATGAATGCTAGTATTTGTAATGGTGCCAGTAAAGGTAATTAAAAAGCATTCATTAATCTCCTGCTCCATGGCATGAATATATCACCTATAAATTTTCCTTTCCTACAAACATGCAGTTAGTGAGCTGCACATAGAGAGAAGGGGGAAAATGGGATTTTTTTTCTGGAAGGCTTGGATCACTCTCAGGAGAACAGGCACATAGACGCAATAAATTCCCTAGGATTCTTCGTGCTTTCTAGACTACTCAAGGTAACTTGGCATCCTACAAGCCCCTGTTTGTAGGAACTGTTACTAGCAGCAGCAGTACCATTTTGTTATCCGTAAGATAGCAAGAAAGAAAAAAAGGAAAAGCGTATGCATTGTTTTTATCTGTTTGTTCATGTGCCTTGATACAATCTAGGAATCTGCCTTTAATAACTTTTATCTAAAACTTTTCCTCTGTGCTGAAACTGTACAACCGCTCTGTAAATTCCTTCTATGAAGACAGGAGCCAGAATGCGGCCACCTACTAGGGCTCAGTCTCACGCCTTGTCCTGGTAAGCAGCACTTTTGTTAGTTCAGGTACTTTGTTTCTACTTCATTCAAATCTCTCCGAACACCACCAAGCCCCGAGGAGCAATTGCTAATAAGCCTACTTGCTCCACAACCTCTTCCTCAGAGAGCTCGCTCTGCGCCACTCCTGTGCCTTGGTTACCTGAAGGAAGCTCTCAGAAGCATTTTTACCCTCCTCCCCCCAAGAACAACAGGGAAACGGCTCAAATATCTTGTGCAGCTTCTCTGCAGCCACTGCTTATCCGTTTAATTGCCTTTATCATCTTGTAGTGTGCACAGACGTTTCCTACCTACAGTGATAACCCTCTCTCCAGTCCTATTCCTAGTATCTATTTTTGATAGATGTGATGATTTTGTGCTTATCTTATAGACTTGCAATTTATTTCTCCAGGCCTCTGCCAACTTTTGGGTGAACGTTATGCCATGATTTCCATCTTTTTCTTTGTGCTCTGACACTGTGGATGATGGATGCTCCCAGCAGGTCAGCTAATGACTCCTAATGAAGTCGAGGGAAGGTGGGCGTGCGAGCATTACAGGGCCCACTTGGTGGAGGTGTAAAACAGAGAGCACGGCAGCACAGGCCTGCTGGGCTCAGCAGCTTTACAGAACAGCACTCACCTGGAAGAGGACTCATTTATTAAAGCCTGGCTCAGCCTGGAAGCACTGCCCTTTCTGTTTGGAGGTCTCTGCTACCCTATGCTGATCATTCTACATCCGGAGTGCTGCTGCTATATTAAGGAAAGGTTGTGCAGAGCTGTTAGCTCCCCTGGAGCCCCTCTGCTCTCAGCAGCACTTCTTTCCCACTCTCCTCTGCTTCTGTTTGCTCTCTGCTCTGTCAGCCTGCAGCCTCCTGCCTCTTCTCATTCAGCACCACCCTGGCCCTCGCTGTAGCACCAGCAGCGCTAGGTCCTGCCACTGCGTCCTCTGCCTGGACTCGATGATGCTCAGTGCAGCTCGGGCCTCTGTAAATTTCTGTAATGGGCAGCAGAGTGACTTATCCTGTTTGCTTACAGTATGCAATCCTAATATTAACATAGGTTGCATAGCACAATGGCTTGGTGAAGGGCTATGACTGGGCAGCGGGGAGAAGGGGCAGCTCTGTCAGCACCTGTGTCTCTGTCACAGGTGCTGTGACCTCCATCAGACAGAAGCTTTTAGAAGCAGCAACGACTGCTCCTTCCCAGAGAGCAGAGGGCACATTAACTGGCAGCAGTTTGTGGTATCGGGGCGCGGGGAAACAGAGAGAAAGACAAGCAGACAAGGGAGGTGTCTGAGAGGAGCAGGAGGTGCCCATGCTGCCAGACTGACAGAGAAGAGCTCTTCCCAAAGGCAGTGTCAGATGTGGTAAATGAAGTCGTAAATCAGAGCGGCCTAGGTGACATTTATTCTTTTGCCTTCACCACTAGATCACGGGGTAGTCGCTGCAGAACTAGCGAGCCGCAGTTCTTGTTTACCAGGCAGCTGCTGGCATGTGGGCCCTGCGGATGCCCTTAGAGGTCGCCGGGTTTCAGCAGACAAACACGTGATACGCGGAGTAGATGCAGAGGTTGGGACAGCTCCAGCTCCTTACCAACTGACAAGAAGGGATAATGGTTTCACACATTGCAACCAAGCCCTCCTACAGAGACATCTCGCTGGTCCCAGGACTATTTACAGCCGCTTTGACACCTGCAACTGCTCCGTAGGCGGAGACAGGCACGAGGCTCTGGGCATACTGCACCCAAGCATCAAATCCCTTTACAGAATTGCACTTTGCCTAAAATGAATAAAAAAACAATTTTTTTTTGTTATTTTACCTAAAGATGGGGAAGTTCCTACCAAAGCAAGTTTCCATTTCCTTGAGAAACTATTTAAAATATGAACATTCATTAAGTATTAAGACTGCTGACCCAATCCATCACCCCTTTGCCTTCTGTGCCTGAAATCTGGTATCTGTTGCTCATTAGGCTGCGGTTTCACATTCCTACACCGCTATTCCTACACTGCTATCAGCACATTTGATTTAAGAGGTTCACACCTCCTCCTCTCAGAAAGTTACTGTCCTAGCAGTTGCACCCATTTGCTGGGTTGTGGTCTAGATCTGAGCCCTGAGCTTACTGGGGTGACACCGTGAGGATTAAAATGCTTTATTTCCCAGCCCCATTTTGTGGGCTCGTCCTGCTGCACTGGAACCAGTGCAGCTGAGAGGGGAGCAATGGCTTGAGTAGGAAGATGAAAGGACATGGGGAAGAGGGAGCAGGACCCCCTGAAACCAAGGGTGGAAAACCAACATCTAGTTGTGGTCATCAAAAGCCGAACCGGTTTGTTGTACAAGCGATTCTCATATTTAAAGGCAAGCTGTTGTTTTAAAGAAGCACCAATTGCAGTGATCTTTAAAAGCCTACTCTTAATCCCCTTGTCAAGCTGCTGTTTGAACAAATAGTTCCAATAATTGCAAATTTCAGGTGAAGCCAGTGGCAAAAATAACCACTCACCACAATCGCTATTCTGAAATAGCCCTTTTATTGCAGGCTATGCCAGAGCAGAGGCATGACCACATAGTCTTAAAACAAATGTAATAGGTTGGTTAAAGAAATTGCTGTCAGAGATATGACAACTTACTACATGAATGCTCTTGCCCTATAATTAGGAGACAAAGTGAAATTAAGTCACTATTGAAGACTGTATCTTCAAATACCCTGTTTAGACCTACTGAAGACAAAAAAATCAAACTCTGCCATTTCATTGTTTTTACATGAGTTCCAGAAACAAGCCTCTAGGTGTCCAATAGAAGGAGTTGAGAACTGGTTTTATTTTCAATGGTTTTCTTGCTATCTTATTCAACACAGTCTTACTCCCTTTGGGAAGGCTCCTGCGTTAGCTTTAACACCACAGTGCTCACACTGAGTTGCATTCTCCTTCATCAGACATTGAATAATCCCTTTCAGGGCACATTTTCTAATTAGATCATTTGTTTGCTCAGCAGCTCTGCTGAAGGCTTGACGCTGTGGCCATCATTCACCAAAACTGTTCAGGGTCCAACTAAGGCAGATTGGTAAACTGGGACCTATCTTTAGTAGCTGTGCTTGCTTCTCTAGAACATCCAGGTAATAATAATAATTAAAAAAAAAAAAAAAGCTTTGGCTGTTCAACTCTCTAAGTTTGATGAGACTCAGTGACACAACAGCACCTGCTCTAGGACTTCTCTGTGCAGACAGTATTACTGCTTTAACTATGCAGTACTCTAGTTAGCGTGGTGCCTCCACCTGTCCTACCCTTCACAACTCATCTCCATATCAGTTGCTAACTTTTTCTCTAGAAGAGCCTCTAAAGAAGAGTTTTTGTGACCTTATCTAAGAGTTGGACTAGAATTTCTTTCCTCTTCACAAGATTTCTTTTTTAAACCCACAGACTGATCTCGAGTAGCCCTATTTCCATCTCTGAGATCTGTAAGTGCGTATTGGTAATAACCCTTTAATAACCCTTTTCTGGTTTTCACATGCACCCTGTTCCTGATGTCTGGTAGCAGGGACAACCATTCAGAACCCAAAGGAAGACCGCTTTCCTCTGGAAAAGGGTGACAAAGATATTTCTGGGAGGAAGGTGTTTTCTTTTTCCTCTTTTAAAGAGAGGACAGAGGAACGAGTTTTCAGCTATAGTGGATCAATATCAATACTACTTTTGGGAAAAGTTATCCATATTCACAAGGTTGCTCATAGAAAAAAAAAAATACAGTCCAAAGAAACTGATGAAAGCATTTGTTTCTGAAGGTCAGCAAGTATCAAAGCAGTCCCTAAGGGCTGCCTTTGACTTTTCACAATCTGCAGTGAGAACTCCTGCTTCTGCAATTTCCATTAAGCAGTCTTGTTTGGCTTTCTAATCATCTGGACTTCTTCCAGAAATCAAAGCCAAAGCTGAGATCCTCCTTTTTGAAGGAGAAAGTCATTTCAGCACACCAAGTAAGTGAGTTTCTGAACACACAGAGGGCTGAATATATGGACAGGTCTCAGAATTTACCAGTGGTCCAAGAGAAAACCAAACAAGTGACACTGTCATTACCAGAGCCACGAAGATCCTTTCTTTTCCCCCTCTACCGCTACATACCATGAAGAG
The DNA here is from genome assembly GCF_009819795.1 of Aythya fuligula. Classification (NCBI taxonomy): domain Eukaryota; kingdom Metazoa; phylum Chordata; class Aves; order Anseriformes; family Anatidae; genus Aythya; species Aythya fuligula. Next base: position 2,691,950 of record NC_045565.1, on the reverse strand, counting down.
CTTCCCTGCTATTGGCACAAAACTAAGTGTCTGGACATTTGTAGAGACTCAGGGTCAAAAAGCTGCCCATCGAAATATCAGCTGTGCTTTCACAAAGCACGATTTATATCCACCTTCCTTCTCAGTTTCCTAATTATACAGTGATGCTTGAATTAGGATGCCGTACCGTACAGCTTTCTGTGGCTGTATCCCTCGCTGTCCCCCAAGATGGGAAATGCAGAAGCTGTTAGAAGACAAATCAGGTTTTCTGTGACCTCTACCTGTTGACACACCCTGCCTGATCTCACAGCCTCCTCAGAGTGCCTTGACAGCGCTCTGTGCCGAGGCAGCAACGCAAGGAGCCGAGCAGCCAGGGCACCCTTCCATCTATCCCCTGCCTCACCCAGCTCCAGATGCAGGGCAGGGAGGGGGTGAACGAGCCCCAGCTGGCGCTATGATGAGGTGCTGCTGGTGTTGCACGACTCCCCTCCCACGCACATCTCAGAGATTTTGTGTGGGGCACAATTCATGCCTCATTTTAGATACCCCAAGTTCAGCATCTTGCCTACAACATCTGCTTACTTGAGGTCCCTCTCTAGGCTGCAGAGGGAAGAAGGGACCTCCCCAGAGCAATTCCTCCCACTCCCAGATACTCTTCTAGAAGAAGTGGGCTGAATCACACTCTGACAGAGCCCATAGGGGGAGTTTGGCTAGATGGGAATATCAAAACTACTTCAAACTGTACGGTACATGAGTCCTTGAATCTTCTTGTCCATGAAGCTGCCCTAATGTTTCAGAAATCAGAAGTGCTGAGTATCTGCCCCCTCTCCTGGGGATCAGCTGCACTGTCTCACTGTAGCTGACTCCTACTGATGGAGGAGCCATCAGCATCTTTTCTTTTTAGTCCTTAGACTGCGGGAAGGAGCGATGAAAGCCCTCCAAACTTCCCACACTGAACTCCTACACCACCTTCCTTATTTCTTCTAAGATCAGCGTCATGGCAACTAGCATCTCCCTTTGTAAGCCTGTGAATTGGTTTGGAGCCACTCCATTACCAACACTCTTCATTTGCATTCCTCTAAAATAAGTTGTGCTGCTCCAAAAAGCCTGAAAGGTTTCAGCAAGTGCAGAATAAACTAAGTAGTTCACGTATAAATAATATATCAGCTCTCGCTACATTTTTAATGGCTGCCTCACGAGCGGATTTTTAGATGGGCTGGGTTAGTCAGAGTGACTCTGGCGACTGGTCCCCATGGCCCCTCGGTGACTCCAGGTTCGTGGTGCTGTGTCTGCCCCAAACACCTCCTTGGGGTGGCCTTTTAGCACCGCGTCCAGCAGGGCTTTGCTGCAGCACAGGAGGAGGCCATCGCCCTGCACGGGCTGCCCCGCATGCAGCGGGGGGGTTTCGGGGAGGAGGCACCGCTCAGTTTTGGTACAGGTCTCCCCCAGCACTTACCCAGCCTCCTTTAAAAGCCAAGGGATTAGAGGTGTCAGCGTCAATCCGATTACGTGCTGGTGATGGCTTACGCTTGCTTCTACCCCACAGGAGCAAGGGCGCAGCGAAAACGTCCAGGTTAGTGAGCGGGGAGCTGCTGCTGCCCAGAGGCACTGCTCAGAGGAGCTGTGCCCTACCTGCGGGGGACACAGCCAGGGGGCTACGTCCCTAGAGATGGAGTCACCACCCGGGGGTGGCCACCAGGTCCTTTCACAACCAGCAGGTGAGCAACCCATCCCCTGTCCGCTCCCCCAGAGGCTCTCACCGCCCCAGGAGCGCGGCGGGCCCGTGCCGAGCCATCAGCCCTTGCTCCCCACTTACTCCTCTTTCCTTTGCAGCTCCTCCTCGGACTCGCTGAGGCGCTGCTTCAAGGCCGCGATCATCTCCACCGCCACGTCCACCTGCCTGCTGAGCGCCCGCTCCCTCCGCTGCACCTCCTGCTTCTTCTGCGAGAGCTGCACGAAGGCCGCCCGCACCTCCAGCAGCTCCGCCGTCTTCTGCGCCAGCTCCCCGCTCAGCCTGGCCAGCCGCTTCTCCACCGCCTCGTCCACCGCCTCCACCACCCTGCTCAGCTTCGCCCTGACGGGCGCCTCCGGCTCCGGCTCCGGCTCCGGCTCCGGCTTCCCCTCCCGGCGCCTGGAGGCGCTGCCCCGGCCGCAGGGCTCCGGCGGCGAGCCCGGCGCCGCGTCCCGCAGCGGGAGGAGCGGGCGGCCCCCGGCCGGCCCCCGCCGCTCAACGCCGCCGTGGCCGTGCTGCAGGTGAGCCCGCAGGGCCGCCAGGCTGCCCAGCGGCAGCGGCAGGGGCTCCGGCCACGGGTACGGGCAGGGGCAGGGGCAGGGGCAGGCGGCCCGCTCCCCGCCGCCCTGCTGCATCCTCCGCCTCGGCGGGGCGGGCTGGGGAAAACTTCGGGGGATGGAGACGGAGCCCGGAGCCGAGAGGCTGCGGGGAGGCGTTTGCAGCACAGCCGTAAATCAGGCAGAGCGGGGAGGGGAGGGGAGGGGCGGGGCGGCACGGGAACCACCGACAGACAGACCGACAGACAGACAGACAGACGGACAGACCGACAGACAGACCGCCGGGCAGCCCCTCCGACCCCACGGACCCGCGCCCCGGAGCCGCCTCCCGCCCGCTGCCCCGCTCCACTTTACTGCTCTGTGCCTGCGGTGGGTGCCTGTTCGTAGTTAATCCCCCAAAAACACGAGCAAAGCCGTGGAGTGGCAGCCTGTCTGAGGGAGCAGTGAAATACCGCTTTGCTAAAACCTAGTGCTTCGTGGTGGTGATACGCTGCAGACTTTTTTGACACCACCGTAAAGTTTAATTCTGTGCTGATGTATCTGTTCCTTGAGTGCAGCGTGCAGGAGGAGCCCTAAACGCCGAGAAAATCCACTGCATTGATAGATGCCTCTGATGTGATTAAGACGTTCCCGGTAAATGATTCACCAGATGGCACCTCAAAGGACGCTACTTGAAGTGCATTTCAGAGCTTCAGCTAATCTCTGGAGTGTGTGGGCTACCGTCCAGGCTGCAACTTGTTGCACAAGGTATTTGTCCTGTACTAACCTTGTCTGACTGCAGCCGTTTCCCCTTCTTTTCTCCTTGTGCCTTGTAGGGTGCTACCTGAGGCCCCATGCACATCCAGAAGAGCTGATTTTCCCCAACAACTGACAAGAATGTGAGCCCTCAGAGAATCACAGCATGGTTTTGGTTGAAAGGGACCTTAAAAATTGTCCAGCTCCAACCTCTTGTCATGGCAGAGACCCCTCGCACCAGCCCAGGCTGCCCAAAGCCTCATCCAGCCTGGCCTTGAACACCTCCAGGGGCATCCACGGCTTCTCTGGGCAGCCTGTGCCAGTGCCTCACCATCCTCAAAGTGAAGAATTTTCTCCTAATATCTATTCTAAATCTCCCCTCTTTTAGGTTAAAATTGTTCCCCCTTGTCCTATCGCTACATCATGGCCCTGGGGATAGAAAATGTTGATGGCTTCGAGGGAGCCAGGTGATGTTCCCGTCTGGATGTGTGGTGCAGTCATTTTCTGAGTACTCGATGAGGAACAATCTCCCTGCGATGCATCAGCAATTGAGCATTTTGCACTGGGGGACGTGCATCATCCAGTACATGTCTGAGCTTCCTTCCCTGTGATTTAAATGTAGAGTGGGTAGAACCCAGCGCTATCGCTCACACAAGCCCAGATTTACACAGCCATAATGTATGAGTCATCTCGGAAACTTTGCCAAGTGCTGGGGGAGCCTTACCCACTTTATTTGTATGCATCTCTTTCTTTCAACATCCCTTTAAGCACTTTTCAATAAGTCTTCCGGAGGGATAAAAGTTATTTAAATAAAGCTAGCATGTAACAACCTGCCTGGTGCTTCATGGAAGGTGGGAATATTGAGCATATACGGCTTTTTTGGGTAGTGATCTGTACTAGCCGTGCCTGGTCCCACAGCTGCTGATTTTGGCTGGAAAGTTATAAGTTGACCTCTTCCTATTTTGAGGGTGCTCACTAGGTTAAAAATCATATTTCAAAGGTGAAGTATATTTTGTTTGGCTGATCATTCCCCTTTAGTGAAGGGGGCTGGAAAAAAAAAAAAACACAGTTTGTTTTTCAAGAGTTACGCATGTTGTTTATCTGCCGATTTTTTCCCCATCCTAGACGAGGAGAATAGGTGAGTCAGTTCTGTTTTTATTTGCAGCCACTTTCCCCTTCAGGCTCACCATGCTGAAATGTTTGCGGGGGCTTTTTCTTGTGGCGTAGAGCTGGATTCACAACTATCAGTCTGGCTGCGTTCATCAGCCTCTGCTTTCCCTTGTTTGTTTACAGCTTTGCTTTGAAAGGGGTTGTCAGGAATTTTTGTCTCTCCCCGGCATGCCCACACTCCCCTCTCTGGTCTTTATGGCGTGATCCAGCCGGTTTGCAGGAGACGTGAATCTGTGCAGCGTTTCCTTGTGGATGTTTTATTGAGCTATACATAGGTATGCAAAGATGCACGCACACATCCGCTACCACTGCATGCAGATGGGGTTTTGAGTTTGGCTCTGGCAAGTACCACAGTCCCCTTGTTCTGCTGTAAAAGCTGTGCTTGAAATAGGTGTGCCTTCTCACTTCAGCTCATTTGTATGCTGGAAAGTGCAGTGTTTTTCTTGGTGTTTGAGCATGAACTACAAATACTCATGTTATTCTGAGATGCCGAAACCTGTCTGCATTTAATATTTATCTCCTCTCTCTGTTTGTTGAAAGGAAGCAACAAGTTAGTCTAAGGGAAGACCTTCGACGCTTGTAGGAATTATTTTAGTGGCCTTTACCGTAGTGGTGCCTCGGACTGGGATTCACACTAGCTTTGTGTGCAGGTAAATTCAGGATGTATCAAACATACAACAAGGCTTGTGTTACTGCCGCAGACACTCATACCACCTAGTAGGAAAAAGACTTTCTGCGGTGCAGAGGCTGCTTTCTGGGCAGCCTTAAATGTGCTCTGATGGGCAGCACATGCTCTTCGATGGCAGCCCCGTGCTTGAACCTGCCCCTGTGCTGGAGGCAGCAGTCCCAGGGCACTTTAACCCCGGGGAGGAGGCCCTTGAGGACAGGAACAGCCACAGCTGGCACCTCTTTTTCCTAGGGGGATGAAAGTCTGAGCTGTAAGTTGCAACGTGCAGCAGAAGGAGCTGAGCCTTTTAAGTGAACCTGCCTCTCCCCTGCTCTCCATGCTGGTCCCCTTTTGAGATCCTCAGTGGTGCAGCAGCACCTTTGGTAGTGCCAGGAGGCCTCCAGGTCTGGTCCACGGGAACAAGTAGCAGCAGCTGCCCAGGGTCAGAACATGCCTGGTGGCAGTGAGGGACAAACCTCGCGTGGCTCTCCAGCTGGGACAGAATGTTTTCTATGGCCACAACACGCTGGGCGTGCTTAAGCCAGCTCTGAGCAGCGAGAGAATTATAGTCCAGGTACTAATTGTGGGATTAGCTAGCAGATTTATGCGTTGAAAGTTGGTGGAAGAGAGCCAAGAGGGAGAGAGTAATTGCTGTTCCTAGAGCTCTTCTGAAATGAGAGGCAATCTGCTGCAGGAAGGGGGTCATTCCTTTTTGGTTGAAGCTGCCCCACTCAAAAAAAGAGAGTGAAAGCAAAAAACATGCCAGGATATCTTTAAAGAAAGATTTCTCCCTACAGCAAAGCCTTTCCCTCATTGGGACTTATTAAAATAGAGACATTTTCTCCAAAGAAGAGTACAAAGCACAGCATCAAAGCGGAATTTCAAGCTATTTCATTCTGATGGTGTTCTTTCTGCAATGGACACCAGATGGTAAGGAGCACTGCTTTTAAAAGTTCGTACCAAATGCCTTCCATGTTTGAGGAATTACATGTGAAATAAATCACACTGATTTCCCAACTGAAAAAAGTATCCAAAAAGGCTACAAGAAGGACAGAGAATTGTCATTAATTCCTAATTAGCTCGCTTTGGTGCCTAATCCTATGCGCTGGGATTTTAAAAGTGTTCAATTTATATTTATTGTTCAAAAATAAGCAGAGGCATAAAAAGAAGAGCGTTGAAAGGCTGTGGTGGCAAATGCAGCCCTCTGCCATATCCAAGCGCGTGGGAGAGCAGCCCTAAGCCCTACGGGAAACAGTGGGCCTGTGCTCTTCCTTCCCCTGTTTGGCTGCATCCCTGGCATCTGCGCTGCAGGCAGAGTGGGCTCTTCGCCTTCCTCAGCAATGTCTGCTGTCCAGGAGGTGAGAGCCACTTGCTTTTAAAGCAGTCCGGGTGGGTGACAACATTACGCTCGTGCATCTGTATCAGATATGTACCCTGGCTATAGAGAACACGCTGAGGAAGAGAAAATTACATTTCTCCAGGAGGGAGGAAGTGTGGCAGAACTGTTTCACTTCTTCTGTGGGCAAAAGATCCACTACAGGCAGCTCACATCAGAATTGTCAGGGATCTGTACAAGCATAGCGTAAATCAACAGATCATGAAAACCAAGCAGAACAAGCTGGCGACTGACCCTGATTCAAACACACAAAGCCTGCACCTGGCCCTGCAGAAACAGACATCAAATAGCACGTAGGATGTAGACGACAATTCAGACCTGTGTCTTTAGTGTCATTGGGAAGTATATTGATTTTATGGGATGCTTATGGACAGTTTTTTCCTCTTTTCTCCTCCTCTTGGATATTATACAAGCAGTTCATTTCCTTTTTTGCATTCTATGTAAAGGTCTGGGGGGACCAACCGTGGGCCTGCTGGCAGGAGGACAGGTAGGCTGGAGGTTCCTGCACCTGGGCAGGACACTGAGTGAGGGGACTGAATGGGGCTTTCAAAGCAACTGCAGAGGGGCTCGTTTAAGCCAACGGGCTTCCTATATGGTGGAGAGAAGGAGGACATGATCTACAATAAAGGGGTGGACTCAGAAGGAAAAAGGAAAGTACAGAACGCTTACGAGTTCCTAAGCATGAGTGAGATGAAAAGAGAGTGCTTCTCTCCGCTGTGTTAGCTTTGCTGGCAACGTTCAGTGTTCGTGTGGTAGTCAAGCAACAGCCCAAAGCGGGCGAGAAGAGCAAGGTGGCTGCACGGCTGGTTTGGAGTGCTTTGCCCCTTCCACAGCAGACTGCCAATGTTATTGACAGAAATTTGTTAGACACAGAGGGTGAAATTCACCTGGGCACATGGGGCAGTGTGAAGGCACGTGGCATTTGTCTCTCGTCCAGCCAGAATGTGTTGCAGGAGCGTTAGGGCTCTTGCTTGCTGCAGCAGTGCACCTTTTCGTACTTCTGATATCTGTAAAAATAAAGTCTTGTGTAATGCCAAATTAGTTCATCGTCTTTCAAAGGACATTTTTTTGTTCTAATGAATGCTACCTTTTGTGGATCCTAAAGCTGCAGTGCTCAGAGCAACGTGAAGCATTATCTTTGATACTTACCACTTTAAAGGCATGGACTGTGGGCAAGTGAGTCGGCTCAGCTAATGGCTGTATGCACAAAGCAGGTTATTTTCAAAAGAAGGCTCTGAAGGCCATGACGTTCTCATTCGTAAGGGCAATGAATTTCTGAGGTCTAAAGATAGGACATAGAGCAAACAGGCAACACTGTGCTCTAGCCAATTCTACAAGATAAGTATTCTTGGAAAAAATGTACCAATAAAAGGTGCAGCCCTGGGAAATACCGTGCTTCTGCCATTGCCACATCTGCAATGAAAATGTGAGAGCACGTAATTTGAAGGATACGTGACAGCTGATCTATAACGAGATTACTGAAAACAGATGTTCTCACATAAACTTCTCTTTCAGGCAGTAGGTTGTGAAGGCTGTGTGGCCAGATGATTCTGGCTCAGAGTGAGACTGCAAACCGAACATGTCTTGACCAAAGGAAAAAATAGCAGTTTTGTGGTGGGGTGCATTTTGTCTTTGCCTCAAATTTCTTGCACCCAGATGGGGGTTAGCTACATAATTTGTAGCCACAGACCCTCCCACCCAAAGCAGGAATGAAACCCGAATCGATCCCATCCAAATGGGGCTTGTTCTCATCTCCTGAGTAATGGACTAATCCATATGTTCAACTCACGTGAGCCTTTCCAGAAGGTGAGGTATTCCCCTGTGCTTCTCTTCAGGGCTTACCTGAATGCTGACGTTCTACCCAAGATCTGAGCTAGGGCACATTTTCAGCTTCCCATTCTCTGTTGAAATATTTTATCCTAAGCAGGCTATTTAGTTAGATCGGTAATTTTAGTTTAGAAATGCCCAGAGGTGAAACTATTAGTAACAATGGAAAGATTCATCCCTTCTCATACAGGCACAAAAGCCTGAATGCTCAGAGATGTAGCCTGGAGAAGGCTGCTTGCTTCCTAGCCAACGATGGAAATGAGTGCCAGTAAAATGCAGTTAGCTGCACATAAACCAATATGGTGCCAATTATACATGGGAGTTATTACCCTTAAAATGGTAAAAGATGTTTTTGTTCTCCACCAGCTTAGTGATGCTAGTTAGTGAGATATTTTAGAAGGAATGCCGAAAAATTCGTGCGACTGGGGTGCTGATGAGAAAAACCTGTTCATCAGATTAGCGATAGTTAGATAGCAGCTTACTTTGCTTGTGTTTTCCCCCACAGAATCCAATGCATGTAGATGTAAGTAGGATGAGTCAGAGTTGCAGAGACTGCTGATGGATGGGGTCAGGGAAGACTTTCCCAAATAGGGAAGGACTAAGAGAAAGCATAAATTCGTTCGTTGGTTAAAGCTGTCTGTTGCAGGTGTTACTGCACAAGCATATCTGTGAGTTACCTTAAAAAGGGGATCCTCGGTGTCCCAGCTCACACCTGGATGACTTCCAGCCTGGGTTTGCGTTAGCTGCTGAAAGAACCTGTTATGAAAAAATTATTTGCTGTTTGTTGATTCCACTTTAAACAACATGATTCCACTTGGATGATACTGTACAAACACACAGATAGCATCAAGTGCTAGGAACGGCTTCCTAGGACTCAAATTGGTTTTTGAAATAAGGCAGTAAATATATGCATGTGTATAACTCCTACATGCATCCAGGCACAGCTAGTTATTTTTATTCTTCCAGATTAAATTGTCTGTAAAAACACGAGGTGCTATTTATTGTTACTGTTATTTGTAATTTAAAATGCTAACAGTGACATGAAGTGTTGTCTCAGCTCATTTAACAGGCTGTGAAATGGTTAGAAGGATGATAGAAATCTCCGACAAACCAACCTCAGGTGAAATGTAGTTACTTACATTTGCTATTCAACCCCTGGTTTTTTGTAGTGGCGAATGAAAATGGGTTGTCCTATTAAACGTGTAATGCTATTACTAGCCAGAAATGCTGCCCTCTCCCATTGAACAGAGCATAGGCACAGCCCAATTTCATTCCATTCCTTTCTTTTGACTTCAGAGGTAACTGAAGCTGCAGAAAAAATAGCTGGACACATCCTACAGTGAAATCGTAGTGGGCTTTAGGAAGGTGTCCTGCCTTTCACTTTGGCTGTGAGGAATTCACAGCACCTGGTTTGCTTTGCAGGAGCTTTCTGCTCTTAGATCTTGGGTTTGGGTGGAGACACAGGGACTGGGAACACTTGCAATGGGAAACTGGCAGCTCTAAAACATTAAATCCTTTTTTTTTTTTTTTTTTTTTTTTTTTTTAATAATCTCTATGGATGTATTTCTTTAATGTAAGCACTTGAGCAGATGATTGCTCAATGGTTTCTTGTGATCTGTTTTGGTGAGAAATAGGACGCAGCTGATGTTAAAACATAAGTGATGTTTTCCTTGAGGACCAGAGGCTTAAAACTTCTGATAGAAATTTCCGCCCACAAATGGTTGTTATGTGCCTTTTAAAAAGTATGCTGATAGGAACGATACGTTATTTGGTTTTAACTGAGTTTTCTTGCTCTGAAATTTCCCTTAATCCTTCCTGTTTGGGCTCTTTCTTGGTCTGTCTTGCATGACAATGCAGCCAGTACCCGACTCAAGACTTAGAAAAGTGCAGAAGAAATCCTAGCTTTGTGGCAGGGCAGGAAGAATTACAGAACTCCAGATGGTTCTACCCCTAAGTATTACTGAGAAACTATCGGCACACACCAGTGGCAGACTGATGAGAAACTTTTCTCAGGGCAAAGTAGGAGTTTGCAGGAAACTACAGATTCCTACCCGTGCCCCTTCGAATATTCTCCCTGAGACAGAATCAAAACAATCTGAGTGTGTGAAGTGCAAAGAAATAGTGTTTGATTCACTGTGGTCTTACTTTGCAGAGGGATCGTGAGCGCCTGTGGCTGCCCAGAGGGTAGCTGATGTTGCTCAGCCTCGAGACCATAAAGCTCTGCCACTTTTCACTCCTTAGATGCCTGCACACCAGGACTTGGAAAGAAAACAGCCCAAACTGCAAACTCATTTCAGGCTGAGACCGTTTGCCAAGAGTTGTGGTCTGCAGAGATACTCTAAATTGTATGAAAAATAAAAATAAAAATGAAGACCATCTGCAAATACCCTGCATCCACCTTCAGACAGCAACCCTGTTGTTGAGCTAGCTGGAGAATCTCTCCCTTTTATTGGGAGATTATTATCAGAAGCAGCTTATGTCTGCTCTCCCACAAATAGATGGTTGGCGTCTGGATAACAAAGGGAAGGGGATTTCTGTCACATTTTTCTCATATAGGAGTTTATCTTTAGATTTGCAATATTCTCAGAGCCATTTATTCCCTGTTTCAAATTCAATATGGCAAATCATTTAAATGGTCCAGTGACTTTCCACTTGCCCATACAAGATCAATTAGGAAAAATCGTAACAGACCTGAGTCTAAAAGCAGAACATAAAAGGCCGGGTGAGGTTGTCCTGTAGCACAAAATAGCAACTTCACCAGCAGGCTGCTCAGCCGATGTTCAGATGCAGCTGTCTCAGACGGGGTATTTTATGCACCAAATGTCACCTGCGGTAAATGTATCAGAAGTCAAAGCAGGGTTTTGTACCCAACAAAGAAATCCTAGTATAAAGCTACGATACGGAAGTGACAGTGTATAAAACCTCTTAGAAATCCTTTTAATACTGAACATCCTTTCAATATTCAACAGCAGAAGGACCTCTCTGGGTTTACATAGGACTATCATTTTTGTGTGACTGTAATTTCTGTGTATGCATGTGTGTGTAAATGTCCCCCTATTTGCAGTGCATCCAAGTGGCCAATTTCAACCAACCAATTTAGGTCCTTCAAATGCTGTGAAGATAAGAAGCCACATAGAAAAGAGAGACCATATAGATTTCTAAATGTCGGGAAAGGCTGCAGAACTCTACCTCAGCTAACCATGCTTCAGAACTTTTTTTGTGTGCGAACAGCTTTAAGACATAGAGGATCGTGAAACTGCGGTTTGAAGTCACATAGTGTCATTGATTTTTCATGTTTTCAGGTTTGATCTCAGAAATTGTTTTCCAAATCTATGTGGTGATGGATTTTTTGCAACTCATTATTTCTGTTATGAAACTTACTTGGGGTGCATTTATACCACGTACGGTGTTTTTAAGAGACTACAGTATTTTAATTGGGAGGCACTTCGAGATGGAATTAAAATCAGGAATACTGGGGAGAGCCAGGTTCTGGACTCTTATGTGGAAAAAGGAAAAATGATTCCTTATGTTTTTTCAGCCTTTTACTGTTTATTTTAGAAATCCTACAGGAATATAAAACTATCAACAGAATAGTTCATTCAAGCACCTGGTATAAATGTCTTGTTGATGGAGCCGTAAATATTATAGGAAAGCATTGTACGGAGAGGTGACCCCAGTGCCATTTGGAGCACTACAGCAGCAGCAGGACTGCAAAATACTTAAAAAAAAAAAAAAAAAAAAAAAAAAAAAAAAAAAAAAGAGAGAGAAGAAGGTAAAGAAACTCTCAAGGCAAAATTAATGTGTGAACACTTTGGGCTCTGTGTCTAATTATCAAAGAAAAGTAGAGATGATGAATCTTAACAAATTTATGCACTTGCATGTTTTAGGACATCTTCATTGGCTACGTGACTACCTTAGAGAAGATGCCTACTTCAGAGTGCTCAGGTAAAATAGAACCTTCAAACTTTTCTCTTGCCAATGTTTTCACCTTGGCAGGGTTAGGCTGTAGCTCCTTGTTGTTATCTAGATTATTGCTTTTCACCTCATCCAGTCAAAGCTGCAGCAGACGCACAAAACAACAAAGCAGTTACTTTATTTAGTTTGTTTTGCAGGACTAAATGTTGGCCTGGTATCCAGCTCTGTCAATGGGAAGACTACGTGACCTCAGCAGGCTGAAATGAAGAAATGAGTTAAGGCCAACAGTTTTGCCTTTTAGCCCTATCTTCAATTCAGTTCAGGTAAACACCCTAAATTCCAGAGTTTCTGTCCATTGAACCAGACTACAGGGGTCCTGTGTGATGGCAGTCCATGGCAGCAGTTTGCTTTTCAGTTTAAAATGCGGTAAGTAGAAATCAGTTATTGAAAGTCTTGGAAATTCTTTTCCGTGTGTCCAGTAGAAATCTTCATGTATATCCATTTAGGAGAAATCTAAATAGGAATTGAATAGATTTCTACTGGCACACTGATGAGATTCAAGGAGTAGGTGTAACAAGCTGTGGGAACTAAGAAATTAAGAAAAATATTGCAGTGCTGTCAAGAGTAGGTGTAGACATTTTGTACCTGCTAAACTAAAATGATGGGCCTAACATTTAAAATAATATGCTGATGTAACACTCAAGCAGAGCAGTGATTTAGGCAGACAATGATCTTTCCTCTGCTATCCCGTTTCCCTAATACTAGAAGGAAGCTAAATGCTTTGCAATGCAAAGAGAGCGGCAAATAAAAGGATGGTGTGAAGGTGTGATTCATCTGAAAAAATGCTTCACTCAAGCAACCCCAGGAGGCAGGATATAGATCCCCTGTTTAATTCACCTCACCTGCTCCTGGCTTCTCTGTGCCAGGCTGCTCGGGGCTCTCCCTGTTCAGCCTCCGCTGTCTGTGCCCCTCAGCAGAGGCTGGCCTGGAGAAGGAAACACGGGGGCACTGCTTCCATTGTTATTGTTGCTGTCTGCTGGGATTTTACTCTTAAATTAGGGAGCAGAAGAGCTGCCAGCTGGCTCCCAAGTCTCTGGATAACAGAGCTGGCATTAAGCCATCTGCACTGGGAGTCAGCGCGCGTGCTGCGGCAGCAGCCTGGCTGGAGCGGGAGTGTGGAGGGGACGTCTTGCCCATAGGGCTCCTGCAGGACAGGAGGGCGGCTTGAAGCCTCGGCCTCGCGTTCCCTGAAGAGGAAGGACCAGGAGTTTGGCGAAATGTTCGTATTTTTTTAATCAAGCATCTGACAGATCAAAAAAAGCACTAAGTGAATGCAAGGGAGGACCAAAGCAGCAGCAGGTGCAAGCGTGAAAAGCCGGGCTTTGCAGTGGCGTGTTTCCAGTAGTGGCAAACTGGGCATTTGGGCCAGCTCAGGGGCAGATCCGCAGCCAGCTTGTGTGGGCACTGCTGGCAGTGACTGGGGTTTGTCCGCCCCGCGGGGCTCCCGCTGGTTTCTGAGGGGCTCCAGCCAAGGCGTGTGAGGGCTGCAGGCACGGGCTCGTCACGCCACTCGCAGCCACATTTGGGGACTTATTAAGAGTAGGATCTGCTGAACAGCCTGTGCTGCAAAACCATTCTAATTAGCAGCTGAAGCTCTTGGAAAGCTGCCGCGGATCCCAGCGAGCTGTCGACACCACCGGGGAAAAAAATAATGTTTAAAAAAAAGGGCTTTATAGAGGCTGGCTGCCTGAGGCAGGCCGGGGCGTAGCTTGTCCTTTGCAGCGGTGTCGGCGTGGTTTTATTTCTGGCTTTTTGTTAACACCACGGGCTAACGCGCAGGCAGCAGCCCTCGAGCGCTGCCCGCCGCCTCACAGAGGCGCCGAGGGGCGGGGCCGCCATGACGCGGCCGTTGCGGCCGTTGCGGGGGGCGGGAGATTTGAACGGGCACCATGAGGCGGCCGCGGCACGGGGCGGTGAGGAGCGGAGCGGGACGGGACGGGAGGCGGGGAGGGACCGGAGCGGGGCCCGGTTGGTGTCCGGAGGGCGCAGCCCGTGCCCTGGGGAAGGCGGAGGCTGCTCCTCGGGCAGCTCCTGCTGCGGGGCCGCGCCCCGAGCCGCGTCAGTGCGGGAGCGTCCCTGGGAGGTGTCAGGGGCAAGCGCGGCTTCGCCCTCCTGAGATGAGTTTTGGCTTTGTACCAGCTGATAGGGGAAAAACAAAACCAAACACTTCATATGTTGCCTGAGGGAAACGGGAAACTGTGTTTGTGGATGTGGGCTTAGTGACTTGCTGGCTCTTGATGTGGGGCAGAAGAAGCATCTGCGTGGCACTGGGCTCTATTTTTGACAAGAATGAGATGCTCTCTGTAGCAGAGGAGCTGGGAAATAAAACAAGAGCCTTAACCTGCAAAAGGGGTCTGAGGTGGCTGGAAGTGCAGAGCATTACAGCCTGAGCTGCACTGTGCTGAATGTGGCTTACGGACCGGAGCTGCTTTTCTTTAGGGGTAGCAAGTGGGGGTGGTTGGGAAGGAGAGATGCTCTGAGCAGATGGAGGAGCAGCTGAAGCATTAAATATCTGTAGCTGATGGCATCGGGCCTTCAAAAACAATAAAACCCACTCCTGCAAAGACAGGAGGGAGTGGTTGGTGACTGTGCAGTGAATTTCCACCTGCTTCTTGTGACTGCTGTGAAGGGTCACTTTGTTGTGTCAAAGGCAGCCACAGACAGAGTGAGTCTGCAGGCAAGAAGAAAATCATCTTCATTGCCCCATTCATGGGCTCTGGTGCTCTCTGGTACTTGAATTGTGGAAAAAGTAGTTCCCATCTATTTCTACCCTGTTCTAAGGCTCAAAGGAGTTGCCAGTACTTTTCTACCAGCTGAAATACTGAACTTGCAAATTTAGTTTATTTTACTGGTTTCAGGCAGTTGCTTATAGATCCATCCCCAGAGCGCTTGTTTTGACTTCAGATGTGCTATACAAATGAAAACTGACAGTGCTTACAATTCCAGTGGTTGCTGGGGCACTCTTCCTCAGTGTTGAGAAAGACTAGTCACTGAATTGCAATGTGTTTGCAATGCAACCGAGTGATGTAGTGATAGTGTTCTGGTTTGTACATGTCAGAAATATTGGGGTTGGTTAGGGATGGCCACATAAGGAGGAAATGGTTATCACGGTCATCTGTGGCATCTAGCACACCTTTGGGAGACAGCGAACAGCCTGTGATCCTTCACCTTTATTATCTTCTGGCTCGGTGTGGATAGACCTGTTTGAAATGGCAAGTGAGGAATAATGCAATTTATAAATATCCAATTTCTCTGAGAATAAATAGGAAAATTTGATTTTGCATAAGGTTTTACAATATACTACAAACATACTTCCTTCAGAAAAAAACCCTGATGCAGAATTCTAGTGACTGACAGGCAAGTTTGTGTTATTTCATACTTTGGAATGAAAAAATCATTGGTTGCGTGACTGTGCAATGAGACAAGGCATGGTTCTTCTGTAATGTTGAAGTTACCACAGCTATCTGACTTCTGGTTCATGGCCTGAAGTAATCAGGTATTGAGATATCCTCCTTGTTTCGTTTCTAGGTATTACCTGAATTGTATGTCAACCAGAAGTGAAAAACTATGTTTTTCAACCCTTTTCAAGACAGCCAAAGACATAAGAAGATTAAATTTCAGATTTAAAAGAGATTATTTAACTAGGGAGCGCTATAAAAAGTAGGGTATTACTTTATAAGCTTTGTTCAGTTAGGACTCACACCAACCGTATGAGAGGACCATACTCTATTATTGTGTGAATGACACATTGAGGCACATGCATTTTTAGTAAATTTCAGACGGATGCTATGGTGAGTTACTTTTAGCACCTGGTTTGGAATTTGCATGTATAATACGTATAACAAATCTGTTACCTCCTTTGTTTGACAGTATGCTCGTCTGTGTCTGAAGAGAGAATAATCATTTTACGTTTAGTAACAATTTTAATGGCTGCATATAATTAAGCCTAGGGCTTTCTATTCCAACTGTATAATAAATAGAGCTCCTTAAAATTCAGAGTAATGTCAACTGGATTTTTAGTTAGTCTTTTGTTGTTTGTTTTGTTTTGTTTCTTTTTTCACATCCAGGAATATGACATCCAAGAGAAGATTAACTTTGAAATCCGCATGCGAGAAGGAATCTGTAAATTACTTGCAGTGAGCACGCAGAAAGACCAACTTTTGCAAGCGGTTAAAAACTTGATGGTTTGCAATGCTCGTATACTTGCATACCGGGCAGAGCTACAGAACCAGCCTGGAGAGCCAGCCTCGTGTGGAACTGAGGGACAGTGAGTAAAAGCTCTAATGCTAATGGAGCATTACGAAGTGGCCTTTTGTGTGTGTGCATTGTTAGGCAGCCTGTCTAGGAAACTGGATTTAAACCCTTCTTTCTGTCTTCCCCTGTGCATACATTCTTTACAGTTGCTTTAAATCATTATTTTATAAGATCAGTCCAATATCATCCTTTTTATTTTAGAAAAGTAAATGCAGATCAACTTTTTTTTTTGGATAGATTTTATCATTGATGTTAAACAGAGGTTCAGTGTGTGAATAGACGTTTTCTTGATTACCTTTAGCAGACAAAAAAAAAAGCGTCTAACCTAGCCTGAGGGAACAAAACAAAATTGTCCAAGTCAAAATACATGTATTTCTACTTTTCTGTCTTTCTAATGTTGCTAAGGTCTCTTTAATGATGGAATCATCGTGGTTAATTGGTACCCTCTGCTGGTCACTTTGTTAACTACATCAAAGTGATAGAGTACAACTTCATCAATATGAGGAAAAGGCAGTTTAATAATGTTTTTATGTTATATTTCTTGAATGAGCTAACACACATGATTTATTTGAATAACTTTATTTTTTGCCTAATGGAATAGACTTTGATGCAATGTTAAGAATTGTGGTGCAGAGATGTTATTACTGTAATGAAATACTATATTGCAATTAAGCATAGAAACTCCTCAAGTATATGTGCTTAGCTCCAGTGAATTGTATTTGTAGGAATAATCCTGCTGTTGTTTGCTTTCAAAAATGTAGATCTACAGAAAAAAAATATCGAAGGAGAGAATTGTATTTTCTGACTACATCAGCAGTTATTGTGAAAGATGCTTTTTGAAAACTAGCACTTGTAACTTGTGATATTGTGTAATTATTGCAGTTGTATTGCTTTTTTCCTATGAAGTGATGATCTTTATAGTGATTAGTCTTTTATATTTTTAATAATGGAATAATATCAAAATACACATTTACACAACTCGTGGTCCTTGATGCCAGTGACCATAGGATGGTGATGGCACATGTCAAGAACAGGGCAGAGATACTTGGAGATGTATCTGAACAGCTGCATTATTTTCTTAAAGTCATGGTTAGCTGTCTTGTTCACTTGACTGGTCTCAGCTTAAAGCTCTGTCTTAAGGGGTCCTTTGAATTGTCACACAGGTCATTTGAAAAGAGATTCATGCCCTAGGGTAATTTATCTACCATTTAGATCTACCTTTGATTGTTAATAGTGTGTTTACAGTTCTTTTTTGGTATATGGTAGATAGTGGAATTTTGTTAAAGCTTAATTCAGATAAGATGATGATGGCTGAGAATAAATTCTAGAAGTGACTTGGGTTTTCAAATGAAGTTTATTCTTATTTCTCGTTAGGTGTGCCTGCAGTCTGTGAGTTCTGAAGATAATCCAACTGCCTATAGAAGCACTATTTTAATCACTATTGGTAGTGATTAGAAAGTTTCATTTTACCCTATTTAGTTAGGTGTCAGGAGCAGTGGCAGACATAGCAAGTAACCAAAATTCTTTTCTATAGATTGTTTTGATGCAGTTTAAGGTTCATCTTGAAGTTTAAACTCTAGCTACTTAGCAAACTGTCTGCTTCACAATATTAACAAAACACTTTATTGTAATTGGGCTCTGTTAATAGAGGATGAGGCATTTCTCTGTAACCAACAACAGAATCGATAAATTAAGTTGTTCATTCATGTGTACAGAAGGAGTAAAGTTGATAATGTATTTGATTCTCTTGGAGCAAGACAGGAAAGATGAATCTACTTTTCTTTTAATAATCAGGTTAAATAAGCTTTGGAATAAGATCTTCTAGGGAATTAAGAAAATTGATGGTGTACCTTCCTTCCGTATTATCCTCAAGAATCTAATGATTCGTATCTTAAAGCAGAGAGACTGCATTTGACTTTAAGAAAAGACTTTGAAATGAGCTATAATATGGATCCCCGATGTTTTTTAAATGCTTAAAGGGTTGAGTTATAGAAACGTAAATGTGTGGATCTGAGACCTCATTTTTTTTTTCCTTCTTTTTGGCAGGTTGTCAGGCACTGGGACAAAAGACCGGGTGGCATGCAGAGCAAAAGTTGCTATATCAGGTAAGTGGCTGGGTTGTCAACTTAACTGTAGCAGCCAATTGGCAGGGCAGTAACTTGTAATACAACATTATACAAACAAGATGATATTTTTGAAGTGCTTTTGTGGTTCAGGGGTGTAAATCCTCTTGTGCTTTAAGGTGATCTGTGCTATTAAGTCACACACTTGGTTTTAAAGATCCCACCTAGCATTTACATTTTCCTTTCAGGGACTTTCACAGTGGGAAGTGCTTTTTTTCTGTTTAGTGATAAACACTGAATACCTTTCAAAACTAAGTAAGTGTACATGTGCTGAATGTGCTGAAAACATCCTCTTCCTCCTACCTCTCCCACCCCTCCAACAAGCTTTTGATATGATCTAACAAACTGCAGGCGGAATTGTAACTAGTATGCAAATATAAATGTTCCTTAGCTAGTGCAGGTAACTACTAGAGCAAAGGTATAGTGGTATGGCTTCAATGCAAATTAGCAACAAGTATATTGACTAGTGATTTCCAGTAGGCTGATAAACAGTTTCCTTGTCTGGTCTCAAATTTCATCGCTATGAATTTATCACTTTATCTGTGCTATGTTCAGCATGCCTGTAGTTGCTTATTATGGCTGCTCTGCTAGCTTTTCTAACAGATCTGTCTGTGCTCCCTGAGCTGCTGCATTGAAAAACTACTGTAGAAGGGCTCACTACTTAAACTGTTTAAGTTTGTTCTGCATATTTTGACATATCTCTAAGAAAGGCAACTTCTAGTGGAAGAAGAGTGGTGATCACATGGTACGGTAATGTTTTCTGCCAGCACAGCTGTTTGCAGAATGTGTATCTGTCTTTCCTCCTTATGGTAGTTGGATGAAAGCATCTGTTTGCCTGTCTGTGCTATGGTTGTACCTGTCATTGGATTTATGGAGTTATCTGCTGTAAAAATCATATATACTTCTGTTATCTTCAGAACATCAGAATTGCAGAAGGACTTTTTAGTTAAAAAAAAAAAAAAGAAAATAAAAATTGTGTAGGATGTGAAATACTAAGCTAGTTTTGATGGGACAAGAGGATATGAGGGTGAAATATTACCACTTATGTGCAATCTTTTAATGCTTTTGTTGTGTTACTAATATAACGGTTCTCAAACTGGAGGTTATGATCCTCAGAGATGTGGCATAGATCATGGAGAAGAGGTATCAACCGCTTCATTCTGAACTCAAGCCTGTGCGTGCTGGGATGCTGCCATGCCTCTTCAGATGTCAGGGAGCCTGGCCAGGTCCCGCTTACAGCAGGAAAGCCTAACTGGCCTCTGCTTAGAGATTTATGCTTTGTAGAGATCATCTGTTAACTCCTTATTTTCCACTGTGTGTGTCTGAGAAGCAGAGAACTGTTACATGGGAAGTAGTTACGTGTGCTTAACGAGAGCAGGAGCCTCTCTGTGAGATTCCTGATGGGAATCCTGGCATGATGCTGATACATGCATGCCCCCCGAGTTCCTCCTTGCATCGTCATGTGACCCATCATCCTGTGCCCATTTAGCATGCCAGATCAGGCCCTGCCTGCGTCCACAGCTGCAGCATGTTCACATCTGTGATGTCTTGTTATACATCATTCCGTCTTCCTCGTTCCTTGTGTAGAAAATTGAGCATGCTACATTTCTTCTCTCTTGTATGCTGACCCTCAGTGGATTTGCAGCTGGGGTTGTTCTGTATGTTTGGAACGCAGACATGCATATGCACACACCTGCCTTGCTGAAAATGCTGTTGTGAATATCAGCAGCAGAAATCAGGAGACATGAAGACTGAATTGGCTGGGAGAGGCTGGAAATGAGGGGTCAATGGTAAACCATGTAATATGAAAGGGCATGTAATTTAAGAATTGAGGATACAGAATGGATTTTTTAGGGGAAACTAATCCATCTACTTATAAATACATGTATATTAGCGTAACGTGATCAGTATGCATCAGAAGCTTAGGTAATTAAAAAAAAAAGTGTGATCATGTGGCCAACACTGAAAGTTCAGGAACAGTTTTTTAAGAGTACTGAGGAATGCACTCCCACAGAAAGCAACTGCATGTCAGATACTGAGTGGGGAGTGCATTCCTTAATAAGTAATTTTTCATAGTCCTTTTATTCCCCACATTGGTGTAAATTATGTAGTTTGTGTCTTACCAATCAATTATTTGTCAAAAGACAACACATTAAATGTTGATCAAAAAGCATAATCATAATTTAAAGTTATTCTGTGAAGTTCTAATAAATGTCAGAAGGAATCATTAGCGTAAAACCTGATAAACTGTAGTGCTTGAATGTATCAAATCTGAATCCACATGGATTTACAGCTAATTGTAACTGAAATTAAGATGTGTGAAAATAGATCTTTGTTTTTGATGAATGGCAGCTTTTTCAATCCACGGGTGAGTTGAAAACTGATTTTCAAGTAACATGTTAAACTTGTTCATGCAATTGACAATCTATATACTGATGACTTTCTGATTAAGGTGTAAATTTTTCAGCTAGTGTACTATTGGAAGTGACACACAAAACCAATCTTTAATCAATTACTGTAATTGTTAACAAGAAATATCAAGCGCATTAAAATTGTCGTTCAAGCCATGCTATGAATAGAGATGCTAAAAGGCTTTTATTGTATTTCTTTATTTTCACATATTTATACAAATTTACAATCTTTGCTTTTTAGGGAAGAAGTGTTCCATACTTTGTCTCTAACAGAAATAAATATTTATATGTATATGTAGAGTTTAAGAGAGACTTCTGCAACTGTTTTAAGGAACCTATTTTTATCTGTTTCCTTACTCTAAAAATAATTAAAGGCTTTTAAAAATGCTTACTATGCAAATACATCTTTAGAAATGAAAGGCAGTTCCAGAAAGGGTGACGCTTTGATTTTTAGGAAGTTGTGGTGGTCTAAAGCTCTATACCGATAGTTCACTGTGAAAGTTCATTAGATTTCATGAACACTTTTAAAATTAGATGACTTAGCAAGTTTCAAAATGGAAAATTTGAGATGTTCCATAGTAACGTAATCAAAGTTAGCTTAAATTAATATTTTTCCTTTAATTTAACTTCTGAAACAGTGACTGTTTATGTAGCTTTACTTAAATCAACAAGAAGTTGAGTGTGTAATTCCCTGTGGGAATACATGACAAATAATCCGTCAGAAAAATAGCGTTACTGTTTGGCATCCTAGCATACTGTATGTGGATTTTTCCATTATCCTCATATGAACAGTGGAGTCAGCAATGCTGCTGCATAACGATATTGAAGATTTTTATCAAAAGACAGCTGAGGTATTGCTGTTCACTGCTGCCATCCTGTGTCGCTTAATATATTGCATATACTTTTACATCATCATGTTGTACTTAAGAAACCAATTTTGGATTAGGTGAGCCCCCACTGCATTTAGCTTGTAAGAAGGGATGAGTAAGAAACTGTGGATATAAACTTGTGCCCTCAAAACTAGAGGAAAAATATAACTCAGTGCTGGATTGGATTGGGTAGATAAACTATAAAGCTCGTCAAAGAAGATACTTTCTTAATATTAAAATGACAGGCATGATTTAAAACAATGTTTCTGTAATTGCCTCTCTGCTGCAGTCCTGGTATAGAAGGATATTTTCTATTTAAAAAAAAAAAAAAAAGTTTCTGTAGTCTTTTTATGCCAACTAAGGCAATTCTAACTGGGTATGTGATTACAAGTGGTATTTTCTCTGTGGTTACCAAAACAAGACTTAAATGCTTGCAGTATCAGTATCCTGATTTTTCCATTAAAACTGGATGTTTTTCCTCTTGCAGTTGGAGGAGTGTTTTCCAGCACCAGTCAAGCAGAGTTTCAGTTTACATCTTTGCATAATAATAGACTAAAATACCTCTCAAAACTATGTTAAGCAGCAACTCTAATATTTTATTTGGGGTACTTTCAAAGTAGATTTAGAATAGTCTTTATGCTAGCATGATTTATGAAAGAAAATGTCACTTCAGATTGAACTATGTTTTTTGATGTTGATAATAAAATTGAAAGAGTTCTACTGTTCATTGGGTAAAAGGTCATTTTACTTCCATAACACTAGGAAAAGAAAAAATAAACTTTTTGTATTTTATTTTGAACACAGTTTTGCAGTATTGCCTAGACTTTAATTTCCCTGTCTTTTTCCTCTCTGTAGATATCCGAATACCATTAATGTGGAAAGATTCTGATCACTTCAGCAATAAAGAAAGTATGTAAGATATAATGAACTGCTATGATAAATTTACAGGCATAAGCAATTGCTTAAAACTGCATGGGGAAGTCTGCACTTTTTTGATCTTTCAGTAGGTCCATATTTTACTCTGCTTGTTGCATGGTAGCTCTTCACTTGAAGTTGTTGATTGTAGCAAGCTGAGGTAGTTCAAAGTCCTATGGTTCTGTATATTTAAACCCTAGTTTTTTAAAAAAAGTCCTGCAGAGGAGACTTTCCAGAGGAATCAAAGCATAGTGATGTTAGTAACTAGATAGCTAATAAACTCCCAAATAAACATACTGTTCTATGCATTGTCTGCACTTGAAAGGGTATATTGGTGGTTGTTTCCAGTGAGAAATGTAAATGAAATTTGTCTGTTAGTTTTGAGTGGATTATTGATAGTCTTCAAGTACATGCATTTTGCTGTGTCATGGAGATTAACCCCAAATCCGTTCCAGCTGTCACGTGGCATTGATTTCAGTTTGGTTTTCAATAGGGTCAGAGGGGCTAAGCGTGGCAAAATAGTCTAATCCTATGTAGTATGTTCATAAAATGATGCTGACTTCGTAACAATTTTCTTTTTTTCCTTAAATGAATTTTATTAAACAAAATGGAATTTCTACTAACATTTCTGATGTTATTAGCATAAACTGCCACTAGATATCCGACAAAAAAAAGTTGGGCAGAGGTAGGTATGTGAATGTTGTACCTATACAGTAGTATTGGAAGCTCAATTATCATACAATCCTATGATATAAAACATAGGGTGGGAATAATTTGAGGGCAATTTCTTAGATGTTCAAATTGCCATTTCTTCTTTGTTGTTTACTGGAAGCATTTAGTATTGTGATGTGTTATAAGTGTAATAAAACATTTATTTGGCTCTTCACAGGATCACAGCGCTATGCAGTGTTTTGTTTGTTCCGAATGGGAGCTGAGGTTTTTGATACGGAGGTGGCTATTGTGGATAAAGCAATAACAGATATCTGTTTTGAAAATGTAACCATATTGTGAGTATAATTTATCTGTGTTGAATAAAATACAAATACCCCTGTTTACTTTTGAAAGCAGATATGACTGAATATGGTTAGCTGAGGTCCATTAGGTTTTCCTGTGAGCAAAGGAATCAGTAGAGTTTCTGTGAATTCCAGTGGGTGGTGGATCCCCACCTCTGGAAGGATTTTTTATGTAGAGAGTGATCCTGGTTGTAGATATACCACTTGAACTGTGTCTGTGTTTCTTTCTTTTTTTTTTTTTTTTTTTTTTTTTCCAAGCTGAGGCATTTTATTTAAAGATAAAACAAACTTGTAACTCATGGACAAAATCACACCAACATGAAAAACGGAAAGCACTATAAAAATACACTTCCGTAGGCATGAATGTTGCACTCAGTGTTTTAGGTATTCTGTGCAGCAGGCTATGGTCTCTTTTGATGTTCCCCCCAAGTCACAGTTTCCTTAAATCGGATGTTACTTTCCACACCCCATGTTCTGTTATACCTATTTGAGCATGTGTTACATCTACAGCCCTCATAGTGGAAGAATACTAAACAGGAAATTACTCACTTATCTTTAAAGGTAACCTGGAAAGGAATAGAAAGGTGTTCTTATTTACTTTTATGTTACTTTATGCATTTTAAAGAGTCTTGAGAGACACTTAACCATTTCTCTTTTTCTATTTTTTCTTGTGTGCTGCTTTATTTTTTATATTAGCAATTTAGATTCAGTCTCCTGAGAGACTGACTGGAAATCTAGAACTACTGAAAACTTTAAATCAAGATCTTGAAAACTGAGTAGTTGAGAGAGCACAGATCCATAAATCAGACTTGTTCTTTAATACTTGTTCAAGTTAAAAGTGGGGGCAAATATTAAAATTTAATTCTTGAAAGATACAACTGTTCTTGGAGAAATGACTGCTATGATTTTCTGTGAAATATAGTGGGAAAAGTCATTCAAACTTCCCTTGTATGCCCAGAGATAAAGGAAAACTTACAAAAGCCTTTAGGATAATTTCCTTACGGATATGTAATGAATGATTTGTACCTGAAAGATGAGGTTAGGCTTCTAGTTTGATTAAGCATGAGAATATGAGAAATAGTAGAATTGAAAACAGACAACAGGGGGTGGGCAGATCAAGCAGCAGGTAATTGATGCTATGAATGACAAATATGTTGGTTGTGAGTGAGGGATTATTGAAAATTAAAATAAAAATCCTGTGAAGGGGCAACTATGATATCGTTAAAACAGTTCCCTCTGATTTGGGATCAGAGGCACGACAGGTTTTCAGCCATGTGATTTTTGCATAACAGTAGAGGGCAGATTGAAGTGTGTTTGCATGTCTTGCCTGTGTATTTCCATAACATGATTTCTGTGTTTTTATTCCAGTTTTTAACCTAAACATTGAATTTCCTGTTTGCAATTGTTTATGGTTTAATTAAAACATCCATCTCATGACTTCAGCACAGTTACCGATGTGTACTCTGGTCTTGAATTATATTGTAACGAATATCTTTGTCTGAATCCGATATAAATCCTTCCCTTGATTAGCAATATATGTTATGTAATGTATATATTGTAGCAGCAGCATTCCTTGGCTGTGTAATACTAAGCTAATTAACAAATACTCTGAAACTTTCTCCTCACCCCCTTCAGTGATGAAGCAGGACCAGATTTCCAGGTGAAGGTTGAAGTGTATAGCTGCTGTACAGAGGAGTCTTTATATGGGACAAACACTCCTAAGAAACTAGCAAAGAAGCTTAAAACATCCCTCAACAAAGCTACAGGGAAGAAACTCAAAGCTGCACTGGAAGAAGACAGCACTGAGTCCCTTTTGCTCACTGACACAGTCATACAGTAAGACCTACATATGGATATTGTGATTTTTATCATATTTTTAAAATAGAAATGGACTAAATATATTGTCGATATTTGGAAAATTGCCAAGAAAGTGATTATTTCTGTACCTAACCAGGTGGAAAAAAGTTAAATAGGAAATGAGAAAGTAGGTGTGAATTCCAACAATGCAGCTCAGCCTCGGGGCCTGGTTCTGATCTTTAACCATGCAAGTAGACTTCAACTTTCTTCTGTACACCTGGTAAATCCGCTATTATTTACAAACTCAGTAATATTTTGATCTCTGGAAGAAAGGAAAATTGTGTGATCAGACTGCCTGTGTCCCTCTGTGTATTGATAAGTATATATCAATACTCTGGGGACTGATAGACATTGTATTATATAATATATTATTATATCTATTTATATTTCTATTTTTATTTAATTTATTTAAATAAATTATATTTATATTTTATATTTTATATAAAACATAAATATAATATATATGTGTGTGTGTATATATATATACACACACTATATTATATAATATACCCATTGTATTCCTGCCCTTTCCCCTTTACTCCTTCCACATATTCTTGCACCTAGGCAATTTTGCTCATTCTTTACAGAATGGTAGACGTCTCTAAAAGTTACAGGTTCTGTGAAATGTCAAAGTGTGGTGTGTAGTCAGGAGAAACCTTTCTTGCACCCTTTCTCCTAATGAAGGTGACAGAGCTGTTTGCTGTGCCTGGGTGCTGCTGAGCACATGGGGGCCTTTCCACTTGCTGGTTTTCAGTGAAACTGTGGACTGGCTAGGGTATTTTACAGTTGCTAGCTGCTTAACAGAAATGTCTTTAATTGAC
Organism: Aythya fuligula; assembly: GCF_009819795.1. NCBI lineage: Eukaryota > Metazoa > Chordata > Aves > Anseriformes > Anatidae > Aythya > Aythya fuligula. Next base: position 2,665,649 of record NC_045565.1, on the reverse strand, counting down.
TTTAGCATGGAACACTTTAAGAACACTTACTGGTTTCTCATGTTCACAGAAATATGTGGTTTTCCCAGTAATTCACCTATGTTTCCTTTAAAAAAAAAATCTTAAGTCTTTCATGCATTTTTAATGAAGTTAACTGCCTACTAGTATTTCCAGGCTACTTTAATTTCATTGTGGTTTAAGCAGGCCAAGTACCTAAATTGTAAATACAGCTAATATTGTGTTCTTATTATTAGTTTTTAATAAGAAGGTAATTTTTACAAGATATTGCCTCTTTTTCTCCTTCCACTCTGGTGGCTGAACAGTAGGGAATCAATGTCTAATTCTTACCAGGTGTTGAGCAAAGTCTTAGTCTTGCTTTATATATCTGTTTGCCTGGATTATAAAAGGAAACATTAAAGCATAGTCTTTGTCCAACTGATATTACTGTGTACTGATGTTAGTGTTTCATTGTAAAATACACATCCAAGAGATCTTAGCCATAGAGCAAAGCAAATCTTATCACTAACTTTCCAGTGTGTTCTGCCTAATGACAATGTGCAACATCTTAGGTGATGTGCTTTCCACAGGCTCCAGCTGGGTGATGACGTTAGGTACAGTTTGCTTCAGATATAACCACAAGTTTATTTGCTGGCCATACTCTCTTGACTATAGATCATCTGTCTGTTGAGGAAGAAGCATCAGTAGACAGTCTAAACAGCTGTCTCCTCCCTTGGGTTTTGCTTTGGGTTTCTCAACTGTAATTTATTATATTTTGCTTTTCTCCATCTTTAGTTTGATTTTTCTACTGTAAATCATCATCTCACAGTGACTGTTATTTCTTAACAGAATTGAATGAGTAACGATGTGTTTAATAATGGCTTTGCCAGCTGATTAAAAAAGATTCTCGGAAAGCAAAGTTTAAATGCAGAAAATAAGTTGTCAATTTTTTTGATAGCCTCCTCTTGAGATTTTTATTATTAAGGCCTTGGTATGTAGCACTTAAAGAGTATGAAAGATTGCATCTTTCAAGTGTTCCCGGAGAATTTTACTGGTTCAGCAGGTGAAATTAAAGCACAACAACAAAAAAGGGAAATATCTCTATTTAAGAGCACCGTTTCTCTGTAGATTCCATTTGTATAGGCCTTTTCGTCTCAGAGCACGTGTGGGATGAGGTGGTCCCTTTTCCAGAAACTCTGTGATCCCTCTGTGTCAAACTCCTTGGCTTAGAAGGCTCCCTGTTTAGTGAGGAGACTGTTGGACTTGTTACTTCTTGGAAAAGCTTGGTGACAAAATGCTTTGAATGGTTGCTTCAGCTTGTTAATATCACTTTTTTATTATTATCCTCTCTGTTTTTAATTATCTATCTTCTCATTTTTATGCGGTTTTGCCTGCTTCATTTTTCTATTATTTTTCATCATTATTATTTACATTTGTTGTAGAAGAAAATTGCTTAGTGCAGCTATACTACTGAATTCTAGTGGTTGCACTTTGACAAAGTCATCAGGGAGACTCCTTGCAGCACAAACATAGTCGCTTGCAGAACTGGCCTCCACATGGGCTTGTTGCTACTGCCCATTACATATTGTCCTCCAGTCGGCTGGAGGCATGGCTTCAGTGTCCTATCTTTTGAGTTGGAAAATTCAAGTTGATATTTTGCCAGAAGAACGTAGTCTGATCTAATTGCAACATCTTATATTTGGGTGCTTTTTATGACCTGAAGATTATATTTATTCTCACCTTTTACTATTTAAGATGTGATTGGAAGGTGAACATCTTAGGCATTTTTTTGACTTGCAAATCTTCCACTCTGTATATCTGGATGAGTAAAATAAGACTGGGATTTTTAACAGTAAGATTAATATTCCGGAACAGGTTCTGGAATCTGAGCTGTATTAATTAATATGCATTGATAATAGGGTGATATAGATATACCTTGTGCCAGTGTCTGTTTAGCAACGTCAGTGCCTCTGCATCTTGATCAGTAAACAGGTTTAACAATGAGCCTTTGCCATAGGCAGGCTGGGGATATTTTTTTTGCAAAGTTATTAAGTGGAAAAATATTACAGATATGCAAAGTACTGTATGAGCTGCAGCAGGCAGATTGTTCTTTGCTGTACAAAGAAGCTGCCATTTAAGGCAGTTAGCTACTTCTGTGAAAAGTATACGCAAAACATACTTAATAATCCTGATTAGCCTGTTAAATTTGAAAAACAGTTGCAGATAAAACTTCTAAATTATATTGAAGTTGGCTGAAAGGAATGACTGTTATGTTTTAGAAAGAAAATGTTACTGTGAAGCATATTTTAAAAGTGAAGTAGCTGATTTTTTTTGGCGGGGTTGTTGTAGTAATTAGTCATGCTTTAGAAAAAAATAACTAAAATCAGCACAGAAGTTTTATCTGTTAGAAGAAACTGAACCTTTTTGTACTGCTTAAGTAGACTGGTAGTGTAGAGCTTAACTGGATGGCAAAACATAAAAAGTGGAGAATCTTTTGTTAGGGAGCAGTCTAGGAAGGAATATATTCAAATGCTGATGAGTTTTTGTTCAGATGTTTCTTGAAATGTTTCATAGCAGTGGTTCTTTGCACAGAATGCTAAAACATGTTTAACTTTCTATTTATTTCCTTGAATTAGATGTGTAACAGACCTCCCGGCTAATGGTCTTAATATTTTTGCCTCTTCTTTCACTGGTGTTAGGGCTGGGTAGGGATCTGCCTTGTTCCTCTGCAGAGCCAAAGATTTTAAAACAGTATGTGCTCACTCTGCTATTAGGAAAGATAACATTTGGAAAACACGTATATATTTTTTTAGTGATATCAGTTCAGTATTCTGTTCTCACCTCTTGCTCTAGGCTATCTTATGCTATACAGAAGATATTTTAGGGATTTAATGCTAGATTGTGTTAGGGGGAGTAGTTAGTGATTCTAAGTGGTTTGTTTTCTTGTGAACTTTGTTTAAACTGCTATTAGCCAGGTGGAATTCTTACTGCATTGCTAGACTGTAAATCTGTTACTCTGTCTGAAGAGTATTTGGGGAAAAAGGTTAAACATGTACCAAATTTATACTGGTTTATTCCAAGAACTGCATTCCACATACTGTACTGAATTGCAAATGTGATTTTTTTTCTAATTTCCCTCTCCCCCCTCCCCCCAGGCAAAATCTAAAACAAAGATATAGCATTCTGAAACCTGGTGTCTACCTAGAGAAGAGAGATGCTTTTAGCATTCTTAAGGCGCAGGAGGCATGGAAGGCATAGCCCTTGTGCCTGGGTTTGGCATTGACTGGTGCACCAGTACAACTGAGCCATCTCGGAGGCAGTGGCTACATGAGCCATCTCCTGCTGGGTGGTGGGTCTGAGGGAGGGGGACATGGGAATTGCTGAGGGGACTGAGCTGACGAGGCCTTGTGGCATTGGCCTGGAAGTCATGGGGTGGGAGGGAACGGGCTACCACATGGGTTTTGTTCAGGTGGGCAGCTGAGCTCCAACACGGCTGCTCTCTCACTCCCCCCTCCAGAAGGGGAAAGGGGAAAACACCACAACAGAGTGGAGGCAATGTCAGAGATAAGGATACAGGAATCAGCTGACCAGACTGTGGGACAGTTCTTATTTACAAGGAAAGCTGGAGATGTGGGAGTTCTGTGGGAAGAGGCTTGGGGATGGCAACCTGTGGTCACTGGCAGGTGCTGCCGTGCATCTCAGCATGCCCCTGTAATCAGATGTGTTCTTGGGCACCTCTAGACTCCCTTTAATTTCTGCCTGAGCCATGCAAAGCAGAAATGACTTAATTGTGCCTTTTCTTTCACGTAACAGTGGAGCAAAGTACAACTTGCTAGCACATACCACTTTGGGGCTGGAGAGTGCTGAGGATGGTTTCAGGACCCACAACCTTACCATTACAGGAAATGGTAAGTACATATGGTACCAATTTAAGGAAATAAAAGAAAACAGAAACATTCTGCATTTCTCTATTGTGTATACTAAAGAGTTTAAAGAGACTATTTTTCTTGATATTTAATATAGAACAACTTTATTTAAAATATTTAACTCTTCTAAAACAGGCATCTATACATAGCTGAATAAACTATAAGTTGATAAAATTTCAAGTCCAGATGAAAATTTAATTCATCTGGGAGTTTCTTCTGTCATTTGCATCTGGATCTTATGTGAGCTGTAGCCATATACAAATTATTTCCCCCTTCCTCACAACTAGGGAAGGGTATCAGAGTGAAGAACAGCTATTTCCTCATCAGAATGATTTTTTTTTTTTTTTTTTTTTTAATAAAATAAGCTTCAGTTGAGCTAGGCTGTTTCAGGCTGAGATTTAGCACAGGACATAAGCATGTGTGCTTGCAAATTGTCTTGGTTGCTGTCTTTCACTTCTGGGACAGTACAAATTGCTGGTGGCAGCAGTCAAGCAAGATGCTAACTTAGGTACTGTGATTATGCTACAAATGAAGGTGATATTTTAAGTAGGAAGAGTACAGTTTTTCATACTTCATCCGTTATTTTCTTAAAGTATAGCCCTTTCTGTAATCCATCCCCTAATTGTTAAACTAAGACATGGGCCTTTGTAGCTGACTGTCACTTCTGGGAACTTCATCTTTTACATGGGTAGATTTGATCCCAAAGAGAATATAAGTCTTTACACTTCATTCATTTTGAATATTTATGGGACATTTGTTTCTTGAAGATTTAGATGAAAAATTCTACGTATCTTTGATATTAATTTGTAAGCCTTTCTTTTATTACTCTTTTCTACTTTTTCTTCTTCAAATTTCTTTTTCTATCATTAATTTCCATAACTTATTCTGGTGAGAAATGACATACCTGGGTGTTTTGGTTCATTACAAGCATTTCTAAAACATGACTAAAGACAGAGTCATGTCAATGGAACGTTGCTTTACCTGCTTCTAATTACAGAAGAGAATGCCTTTGGCATAGCAGAGCTGAGTGAGGAGAGAGGCTGCAATTTATTGGTAATTCCTTGGAATCCTGAATACTTTTCTAGTGCAGAAGACAGAAGTAGATACAAATTCAAGTCCTAATAAACAATTTGGAGCAAAGTGCTTACATAAAAAGCCATGCCCAAGTTGGGGTGGGCTCAGGGATCCTACTTGGATGAGGTGGCCAGTGTGCTTTTTGATTCAAAGTATTTCTAGCTGTGAAATTAGATTTAGAGCTACATTTCTTTTGTAACAATAACATGTTCTTGCAGAACACTATCTCCATTTTTACTTGAAATTCTTTTAGAACTTCTGATGATTTAAAAAAAAATAAAATAACTAAAGATCAGTCAATCTAATCTTAAGGGATGAAGTATATTTGAATGTAAAGTGTTTATTTATGTAAAAATGAATGTAAAAAGTTAAACTATATGTTTATGGGAAATATTCAGAACTGTTTGTGTGTGTGTGTGTGTGTGTTTGTGCTTTGTTTGTTGTTTGGTTGGTTGTGTGGTTATTTTTTTGGTCTGGTCTTTTCTCCCAGAGGAATCTTCTTTTTGGCTCCCCCTGTACGGAAACATGTGCTGCCGTTTAGTTGTTCAGCCTTCCTGTATGACTAGGGACATGATGGCAGGATTTCTGAATCAGCAGGTAATAAGATCTTGCTTGTGTTTATATCCTCTTCTATTAATAGCTGTCACACTCCACTGTTAAAACATTTGTTTTTTCCTGGAGTGGTTTCTTGAGTAGCTTATTTTTCTACCTGTCCTGCCTCTAGCAAGGGAGGGGATTCTACCTGACAGTCACTGTTTATAAACAGCATCTTTTTGTTCATTGTTTACAAACAGTGGCTAATAGTCAAGAAATAAACGTTTACTTCATGTGCTTATCAATAAAACTATTTAGGCTATTAAATACAGATCAAGTACAGTTGTTTCAGAATGCCTTTAGGCTGGTACTTGACGGCAGCAGTCCTAATAGTCCCATTGCTCCTATCCATGTACGCACCTCTCGTGCTAGAATGGTGAATCCAGCTGGGGAACAATATTTAAACTCATCCCTCCAAAAACGATTCATGTGAACTCTGCTAACTTCTCTGTTACGGTTCATTGCACAACTAGGCAAACAAGATGGTAAGCAGAGGGGCTGGTTCATCTGTCAGGAGTACTAAATTATATGGTCTAAACTGGTCATGAAACTATAATGCATCTATGAAAGCTGTTCAAAAAATCATTTGAGTATGGAGATCCTAGACAAATATCTTTGAATATACTGCATACTTCCAAAGTGAAATACTTTTTATTTCTTCTGTTGTTTAATAATGTAGCTAATAAAGGTGATCTTTTTCTTACTGTAGACACCAATTCTAGGCTTCAGTCTGTGTGAACCAGTAGATTCTGTACTGTGGGTGTCATAAGACAGTAAATCTGGGAAAACTGTAAAATACCAAAAGACATTTAAGCTATTGCTAGCATTTCAAAAAATGGTGATTCCAAAGTGTTCTGCAACAGAAGGCCTTTGTTTTAAGAAAGAATTAATTCAGTGTAGAGAAGTATTTTTGATCACACAGGCTAATCTGTGTGTACCTCATACCATGCTCTTAATTTGTAGTTTATGGCTGGCAATTCTCTGCTTCTTCTCTTTAGCAAATGATAGGAAGTTTAACTAGCTGGAGGAGGCTGTACTGCGTACTGAGAGGTGGAAAGCTCTTTTGTTATAACTCACCAGAAGAAATTGAGGCTAAACTGGAGCCAGCATTGACAGTTTCCATCAACAAGGTAAAAATGATTGTATGTGGGGCTTTTTTGTTTGTTTGTTTGCCTCTGTGTTTTTTATAATTACTATTTTGAAAGAGGTTGTTTCTTGTTTTAAGACATACACCTACAGTCATTTTGGCTCTGAGCTGCTAGTATGCAGAAAGCTTTATAGGTAGGATATCAGTGGGATATGCTTCAGTGAAATTTGCAGTTGCTGAGTTTTTTTTGCAAGGGCATTAAATGTCTCAGCTGTGGATATAAGTTCCTTCTATTGCACTAAACTGTTGAACATAAAGGTGAAAAGGAGAATGTTTTTCTTTAGGAAGAGTGATAACTTGTTATATGACTGTTCCATTGTCTGCAGTCAGTTAGCAATGTTCTGGGAGGCTTTTGTCCTCAGCAAGGTGGAATTTTAACAAAAGCTTTTTTGTTATTTTGTGTTATTTGGCCACAATCTTAATTAGAGGGAGAACTGGAAAATTGTTCAAAATATTTTTGTGCTTTAAAATAAGCTGCTTTTCTTAATACTGTTTTTGTACAGGGCATAATAACTTTGGACGTTCTTTACAGCATTATTACGGGGGTTTGTATCCTGATAGGCAAACTCTGGATTTAAAACTTAAAATGTTTCTATTTGGCTAAAAATGTTAAGTATTTAATTTTAAATAACTATTTACATATTCAGTTTAGGAATGATACTGGAAGGGCCTTTCAGAATGGAGAGCATTAGAGTGAACAGATGATGACGGCACCAAAACCAGTTTTTGAAAGCAAGAGTTCGTATCACATAAGGATGAGCAGAGGAATTTAATGTTAATTGCAATTGGCTTAGCTGGATTCATCTTGCATAAGTAGATGGAAACATTTGGGAACTGTGTTAGGCATGGGTTGATCTGGATTCTGGTGCTGTACTTGTGTGACCACTTGATGCCAACGGTAACTCTAAAAGAAGCTCTCCCCCTTGCCAGTCTTGTTCTGGCTGCTGTGCTGCTGTATGCTGGGCAGGCAGTAGGGCAGCTGACTGATGAATTGGAGTAGGGAACTGATGTGGGTTAAAATTAGCTCAGCTGGGGGGGAAGGGTTGGCTTCAACCATGGTTCTCTTTAATGCATTCTTTTATCCAGATCTCTACATGACCACACAAGCATTTGTACACGGAAGGAGCTGGGGCAGGATTGGCAATGTGTAGGGACATAAAGCAACAAAGAACTGCTTCTTACAACAGTAATATCAGCTCTTGGTGGCTTTAAAGTTCCTGGAAACTGTGATTGCATTCTCACGTAGAGTAAAATCTCTCTATATACCAAACATTTAAACTAGGGATAACAATATGAACTGCTTTTGTTAGGATTTTTTAATGTGCTATGTTTTAAATTGATTCCTTAATTAAAAACACCTTTCTGCTAGTGCCTTATATTTTAACAAAGCCATCTTTCTCTTCCAGTTCATTTAAAAAAAATGTTTACACCACGGTACATATTCGAGCAGTTTGAGTTGCATACTTCTTCAGTCACTTTTAATTATGCTAGTCAAACTTTGTTATAACTCTGTTTTCTAGTTGTTCACAATATCAGTTAGGAAATGGTAAATTTTAGTAAAATATGGAGTGACTAAATCCATAGTTTAAAATGTAGCAGGAATATTTTTTAAAATTATCTGTCAGGATATCTTTCTAATCTTTCCTTAGGGTTTGCTGCCTTGGTCTATATCCTTGTTTTGCTTTTCCTTTTAAACTAACCATTTTCTCCTAAGGCGTTTTACTCCTCTGAGTTACCAATACAGTTAAAATCTAAAATCCAGCTTAATAAGCTTTTGCTGGGAGACTGTTTGTATGTTGGCAGAGTATCCTTACAGCTAACATGTACGAGGTACATAAATCATGTATCTCTTACCATTTTGAAAAAATGTCAGGCTGCTGGAGAAGGAGACTATGAATCCTTCTTGATATTAAAGCCAGGAAAAAAAAAAAAGGCAATTTAATACATTTGGATGCTTTAGTACTTAAACAGTTTCTCTTGAAAATAATGTAATGGCTGTAGGTTTTTGATTCTTTTATTATGAAACTGTCTTACAGATTAAATGAACACAAGCTAATCATATGGGCTTGTCTGCTACATGTTGTTGTTGAAACAGCAATTTCAAAACCAAAGTTGAGATTGAAAATCAACTCTAGATGGCCTAACTAAATGTCTTCTATTTGCATACGTGGAACTGTCATTTGTAATGTGAAGCTGGTCCTTTACATGTAATTGCAAGACACTTTCTGAAAAGCAATGAAGTCATCTGGATTTATGAGAAACTCTCTGGAAAATATTCACAATGATAACCTTATTTCCCATCCCTTTGAATCGAGACTTGAAGAAGCCATTAAGACCACCAAAGTCATTACTTCAACTTCAGATGACTTCACTGCTACTGCTGTTGAGCAAGAATGGTTCTGCAGTTCCTATTATGCAAGTGTTACTATTATTGTTCCAGCCAAATGTAATTATAACGTATTATATTGCACAACTAAGTAGGAAAAGAGAAATGATATTTTCTGTAGCGAAGAAAATTTGCTGGAATCCAAGCTGAACAAGAAATGTTCCTTATGGTCCAGTTCCTAAAATTTTGTATCTTTCTTTAGTTTTAAATGAATAATAAAGGCTTTGCCTATGCGTGATAGTTTAGCAAATAGGTGCACGTACCAACAGTTCACATTTGTTGCTCAGTATCCTGTTGTAGCTCCTTCATATATTATAAAACTCTTCTGTGACATGGGTGTGGAAGCTTCAGGAATGCTAGGACATCACTTTAAATGAACGCAGGCCCATGACTTCTTCCCTGGCATGTTTTGCAAGTGCCCTCTTTGATCAGGAGCCGTGCAGTGCAGCAGTTCTAGAGCTATCTCCATGCTTGTACTAGCTGTTGAGGTGAGCAGGGGGAGGAACAAATGTTTTCAGCCTTTGGCTAAGGCTTCACAGATACATCGCTAAACAGCGTAGTAGGAGTGAAAGGAGAAAATCAACCTGATGCTTCTGTAGACTTCCTGCGAATGACGGCTCTTGTTGGAGCATCTGTTATGGGTTAGGTCAGGCAGAGAAACTTGTTGGAAAATGTAGTGATGGCTGTAGCAGTATAACTTCAAGGGGACCGTGCAGTGTTTTTAAGAAACCAAGAAGTACACCATGGGACTGGAACAGAAGGGTATTGATACTAGTTCTTAACGATGTGAGCGTTTAGGGAGCCAGGACAATATTTGCTATGAATGTCAGGCAATTCCAGCACTGGTGCAGTAAGAGCATCCCTGAAATTATCAGTGTTGTGTGTAGTAATGTTGCTGTCCCACTGTCTGACTTAGACAAGCCTTTGTACATGTGAAAATACAGCACAGATCAGTTAAATGCCCCCAAATATCTCGTGTTGTATTACTCAGTTTAGTTCTGCAATTGCTTGAAAATGACTGCATGTGGCAGGGGAAGCAGATACAATACCCAGATACCACGCAGTGGACCTTGTAGCACACATGCTCAAATTAAGTGGTTAGGAAACTATGCTTTATGGCTCCCTCGTGCCCCATGGAGTGCTGGCTGGTCATATAATGATGTCTCCTCACCCTGGTATTTGGCTGCTGCATTGCACTGATGATAGGTAAAATGCTACAGCAATATATCATAATATAGCTCCTTCATTTTATACTTATCCACGTTTCCACTGGATGGTAAGTACTGTGGGGTGTTACGGTAATACAAGTTCACAAAACAATGAAGATGAAAGGAGGGAATAAAGCTAATCCGGTAGATTTGGTCTTATGTATTATTATTATTGAAAACCATGATTTTTAAAGTTAACATTACAGCAGAAACCAACACATGAACAGATTATTTTTTTGTTTCCGATGTTGTGTTTTTATTTCTTGATTTGTTTTTTGGTATTAAAATCCATAGAAGAAATTTGCTACATGCATTTTGGTTTGTTTAACCTTAGAGCAGAGGCACAGAACTGGACTTTCAGTATTTTTCTCAAGAACTCTAATTTGTTTTGATGTCTTGAAGTGATCTTTATAAACTCTGCTCATCAGTGTTTCAGGATTGGCTTAGTAGGAAATGGCTGCACCTAGCAATAAAAAGCTTCTTTCTTTTGTTTTTGTTTAACTTTGCTTAACCAATGAGCTTTCCAGAGAAGTGTTGTCAGGCAAAGAACTTTTTCATTTGCGGGGAAAGGTATAGACGAAGGCTGGTTACTTACATTGTGCTTAAAAAAAAAAAAAAAAAAATCATTTTCCCCACTTTCAAAAAAAAAAAAAAAGTCTATAGAATATAGAGAATGTAAGACTAGCCTCAGCCTCCCCGAAGGAGTCATTTGAGTTCAAGATTCAACTCAGTTTTCCTGCTGCAATCAGCTGGTTGTTCTGGTCTTTACAAGAGCAAGAGAGCTCAGCTTGTTAGCAGACTTGCTTCAGTTATCTATAAGACTGGGAAAGGTTGGGCAGTTTTATAACATGGTACTTTAAGTCACTTTTTTTTTTTTTTTTTAAGTGAAACTGGGCTCATGGTGTAATTCACCCAATTCATCAGCCCATTACTGTAATGGCATCTTGTATCACTCTTTAAATATTCAAGCATCAGGTATAGGTTGTTGCATGAGGATTTATCTCCTTTGAATAATAACATAGTTGTGGAATAAAACCTGCAGCAAACATCATTAAATAAACTTGTGTGTATGGTATGCTTGAAGTTCGTACCTGTCAAATGTTAATCTATTTGATTTAATTTTTTTTGCTGGTATCTATGGTTACCTGAGTTAATGGGATATAGAGCACTTATGGATGAATTACTTCATCTCCTATTTTTAGACAGAAGAATTTAAATGAGCATATCCATCAGATATGCTACAAGCAGCTGTTAGTTATTTCAAACGTTTACTTCAGCAATGCCTTGAAAATCTGGGGAATATTCTATGGAAAAACTTCGGGTTTTCTGAGTATCGGAACTAGGCGTATCCCCATGGGATCTAATGTGTAAACTTAATTTCTGTAGGTGTATATTTGACATCTGTAGCAGACTTTTGACATTTGGTTGAATTGTGTAAGAAGCAACATGGCTGATCTGTCCCCACTGTACCTTGAGGAGTGCCCTGAGGCCACCTGGGGGTCAGTTTTGCTGTCTGCCCAGACAGTGAATGCAATTCTGGCTGTAGCGGTCAGCTTCCTTCGAAACACAGGGTGCTCTGCGTGCCACCTTTGTGTAGCACCCAGCTGCTGCACGTCCTTACCATGCAGGAGGCTCCAGGGCTGGCTGGGTCTAGGGTGCCAAAACAGATCATTCTAGTGGGATTTGGGATCATGGTTCTCTCCTGGGCTATGCTAGTGTTATAATAGCCCATTGCTCGTTTGGCCTGGTTGAAATGTATGTGCAAAGATATTTCAGGGGGTATGGTTTTACTTTTGGAAATAAACTGGTGGTAATTATTTTCATTTGTTCAACACATTGTGATGAACAGCAGTGTTTTCTGGAAAATTTTCCAGTTGTGCTCTGTGAGACTTCTATTAAAATCTTTTGGTATCTTACACATGAAAAATACATAAACAGTTTTTTTTACTGAGTTAGTGGTAAGTGCTATTTTTTACTGTAGTAATGCCGTAACAAAGAAACTAGATGCTATGAAAATACCACTTGGATCTAGTCTAGATGACAAAAATCAGTTGAACTATGTCCCTGAACAGAAGGAAAAACCTCTAACAGTGCTGCTGCATGATGTTTGTGATATTAGTTGAGTGTTAGAACTAATGATTTGTTAGTTCTGAATGACTTAACATTATGTTTTTAATTGTTTCCATCTAGCGCGCTCTAAATAAGGCAAAACTAAATTTTGAAATGACAAATAGGATTATTTTGTATATTAGACCAAATTTTTTTTCATTGGAAATCTGTTCAGTAGAACTATATGAATTACTTCTACAAATGCTACTTTAAATGTGGATGAGGTATGTTTTTTTTTTTTTTAATTACGTGTCACTGTAGCATTAGCCCTGAACGTCCTGATTCACTGAAATGCAAGTAAAATAATGTATATTTAGAATCCATTGCGTAAAAAATGACCCACAGGAGTACACTAGGAGACCTAACTGTAAAAATATGCTTGTCCAGATGAAGATTTTGGAGAAAAGGAGCTGGCTATTGCTGTTACAGGTTATTCACTGAACTGCTATGAAGAAAGATGAGCTGTGTGAGTGAGATGAGCTTGTAAAGGCAGAGGGAGGGGGAACAGAACATACATTCTGTAATTTAGACCTGGACTGCAATATTTCTGCTCCATTCTCTTATTTTCATATATTGTGTCATTTGAATTGTTTTATGGGAAAATATTTTTTATAAGCAATTACTGACCTTACTTAGTTCCTTTTTTTTTTTTTTTTTTTTTTTTTTTAAATAAAAAGCCAACTCATAGTGCCATTACACTGTCATTGGCCATAAGTTGATATGAGTGAGCTGAAGCAATAACTCATTACCACAGTTTGTCGTTTGTAGGAAACCAGAATTCGAGCTGTGGATAAGGACTTCAAGAGAAGAACTAGTAACTTTTCTGTTATCAACCCTGTGTCTGGAGAGGCTGTGACTCAACTTTTTGCTACTGACAGTAGGGAAGAACTTCATAACTGGATGGAGGCTTTCTGGCAGCACTTCTATGATCTGAGTGAGTAAGGAGGCAGTGCTGGCACTGTGCCCTTCCAGAGGGATGTTATGTAACATCAAAGGAATCTTTGAACAATTTGAATTGGAATTGCCTCATAATCCTTTGTTTGCAACATTGAGAAGAAAAATGTTCTTTGGAATAATATTGGGTGGTGGTCTAAGCCACTGGAAGACAAATATTTAACTAAACCAGTGTCCGCATGTTCAGGCTGGCTTTTTGCAGGAAACCAGTAGTGGAACAAGTCCACCAGTCTCAAATGAACTTGGCCTCTTTTAGCAACGTTCTGGATATTTTTAAGGACTGCTAAATTCTCACCATCTCTTCCTCCACTGTAGCTGGGAGGATCCACCTCTATCTCTGCATCCTGTCAGTGGTGTGGTGTGTTGGTTTTGTGGGATTCAGCATGTATGAGGCCTGGAAGTCTTAGTGGGCAGTGGTGAGGACGTAGGATTCATTTGGAGCTTTGGATAGAATACAGATTCAGCCAGCCCTCGTAAATAGGAACATGTATGTTCCTTGCCCAGCAGCATTATGGATTAATTAAATTGCTGTTTGCTGCTTTAGATTACTTGGTTCTGTTGGTTTTGGTACCCCTTGCCACAGGGGAGTATGTACACCTTGCTGAACAGACTGCAAATACATACTGCTTACTGGAAACTGGTAACAACTGTACCTGAGGCTCTGTAAAATGGTATAAACGAAATAAATACTCCAATCACATGTCTTTTTATTTTTCTCTATTCAATGCTACAATGTTTGTGGATCTTCACTGGTTAGTTAATTTTTTTTCAGGAAGCTAACTTACTGACTTTGGCTAACCTCTGGAACAACACTGTTCTTACATGAGAAGAAATTTGCTTCTTAGTATGACAGTGAAATGCTATTGAGGTGGTATATTGTGTTGCTTGTTTAACACTAAATATTAATTAAAGGAACTATATATGTTAACTTGTCTTAATCTTTTTCCTCTGCCTTAGTAGTTTGCTCTTAAGAAAACTGTGAGTTAGAGAACAACAGTCAGATATTATGCTGTCATTGACAAAGTACAGTTGGTTCCTTATAGACCTTTTCATCAGGGCAGAAAACAGAATGAGGTAGACTAATGAAATACCAGTGTCTAATCAGAGGCCACACCAATGAAATCAGTGAATTGAGGTTGTGGGACCTCAGTATTTTATTTTGTATTTCTACTTCTTTTTAGCTCTGAGTTACAATGAGAAGAGGCTCTATCAATTAAAGAAACACACCAAGCAAAAACTAGGACATCCTCTTTAAATTAGCTGTGGAGTGGGGTAAAAAGAACTAGTACTTATTCATTATAGATAGAATACCCATGGATTTTTTTAAGACGTTTTCCTTGGGTTCAGAGAAAATGGGTCACTTGGCATTTAAATGCCTTTTTTCTTCACTGGTTTTAAAAATCTCTTAAAATTAATGTGCTCAGAAAACTTAGAATGATTGGTATGAACAAAGTAATTTTACTGTGTCTTGTTTTCCTTAAGGTCAAAATCTATTAATAGAAAAAGAGGTTTCCTTGTCTGCTAAGAGATAAAAGGGAAGTTATCCTCTATTAAAGACAGAACTGTTCCTTTACTTTAACAGTTGTATAATGTTCAGCTTGCAGTATACTGGTGTTCATCCCCTGATAACTTTATAAGCTTCCTTAACGTTAAAGGGTGATTTGAAAAAAGAAGAAGTGATGAATTTATACTGGGGTTGGAGATTTGAAGGCAAATTATGGTATTTAATGTTTATAGTATAACTACTGCTGAGATGCTTCAATTAAAGGTTGTGCCTTACATATAAGCGACTATACTATATATAGTATAGCTTAGTATGCTGAGAGTTGGTATGAGATCAAAGTTGAAAATACTGCAAATGCATCCTGAGTGTTCCTGCTAAGCAAAAGTAAATGCTTACTGTTTAGCATTTCTTTGGAGATAGTTTCCTAACACAACCTAACGACTTCAGTTTTTTCAAGCTGAATTGTTTAAGTTCCAGTCATTGTTCTCTTTTTCTCTCTCAGGCCAGTGGAAACATTGTTGTGAAGAACTTATGAAAATTGAGATTATGTCACCACGGAAACCACCTTTGTTCTTGACAAAAGAAGCGACCTCCGTCTACCATGATATGAGTAAGTGGGATTTGTCTTTTCAAGTTGCAGGGTAACAGAAACAACATTGTCTGTATTCAGATGGCTTCTGGTGTTGATGTTGAAACACTGAGTTTTTCAAGGGCAATTCAGACAATGAAAGAGCAGCATAATTGCATGCCAAGGAGTTCACGTTAAATCTGAATTTGCAAATCTGTAATAGCGCAAATAATGATTTTTTTTTCTACCTTGACTCAAAAATCCTGCAATCTGAACTGTAACTAGGGAGCACTGAACACATTCAAAAAAGCCATCGCTAGAAGTAAATGCTCACCATGATAATGGTGTAAAGCTCAGAGAACGTAAAGGTAAAGTAGTCTCCCAAACAATAATGTCTTTAGTTTCATGAAGTTAATTTGGTGTTCTTAAAGCTATTTAAAGGCTTAGCTAACTTAAATTGCCTAATTATTTGGTCTGTCATAACAATGTTGAAAAACACTCAGAAAATCTATCTAGCATGTATTTGAAACTACTATTTTTGCAGAGCAAAATGGTACACAGCAGGATTACTTTAATAGTTTCATTAGAGAAATAATATTTACAGACTAGAAAAAGTAGGTCACTTTATTTTAATGAATCCATTGCAGTATTGGCTAAAAAACACTGCAACTTTAAATGCCTGACTGCTTGCTGCTTGAGATTGGAATTGCGAAGATGCTCAAAATGCCATGTGGGTCACCGAGTTACTGTGCATCAGAGCACTGAGCAGTCAAAAAAGTCCTCTCTGAGCTATGAACACAGAACAGTAAGGGAGTAAATCAAATATATTGAAGTTTTACAAAGGTAATGCTGTAGCATAATTCTGCTCATACTCAAATATATTGCTGTGGAGCAGAATACAAACTCTGTTTCATTCTTTATATGCCAGTGTTTTTGTGCTTATTTACTGTATTCATATGTAAAACCCTGTGTTTAAAATTGTGTTAAAAATCCTTAATGTGTGACCTGAAATAGAAAAGATATTGCTGTTGTTTTAGAGGCTAGCAGTACTGCAGTGTACATAAAACAAACAAACAAAACTCAATATGAGAGATCAGAAATGGAGCAAGACAGTCTTAAAGCACATAAAGAAAAATGGTAAATGTAAAGATGTCCCATTTTCTGCAGGCTGGAGGCACAAAAGTATTTAGTCATAGATGTTTCCATGGGCCTTTTGTGAAACAAAATTTTACAAATACTATACAGCAAAATATATATAATTTGTGTGTGTATATATGTATATAGTACCTTTTTTGTTTTTTTTTTTTTCTACTTTTTACTTGGTAAGAAATACCAATGCCTACCCTGTTCTCTCAACTCCAGCTGTCACACAAACAGTTCCCTCATATCACCTCTGCCTTTTCTAGGAGAGTATATGTAATCATTTCCATTTTTTTCCATTAATACTTGTATTAGTAGCCTAGTCTTCGTGAGACGTAGTTAATAGAATTTTCTCTTCTGAATAGTAATAATGAACTAGGGAGGAGTAAAATTATTGGTAGCATTTTAATCTGAGTTAATTGTTGTCCCTTAAAATTACAGGCATTGATTCTCCAGTGAAACACGAGGGCTTAGCTGATATCATACAAAGAAAAATTGAAGAGAGCGATGGCGAGTTCCTGCTTTGCCAGCAAAAAGAGTCTGCATCTTCCTTATGGGCTTCCCTCTTTGACGGATCTCATGAGATGGTTGTTCAGAAAAACATGCATCCAGCCCCCAAAAGCGATACTGCAAGTCCCAGTGATGGCAGAGCGAAGAAAAGAAGAGCTCCACTACCACCCTCTGATAAGTCACCATACAGTGCAAAAGCACAAGTGGGCACACAGCAACTTGCCTTGCAACTTGACAAGGAAAACCGGGAGAAGCCTGACAGCGCACCTTGTAGTAGTTCTTTGGATTCAAAGTTACCTATGGTAACACACGGGCAAACACCTGTTGCTGCTCCTCGCAAAATTGGTCCTTGTAGAAAAAACAGTTTATCTGACCATGGAAATCCCATGTCTTTGGTTGCCAAGACAGGGTCTGAAACCAACCAGTACCAACCCCTAGGCAGAAATGCATCACAGAAATGCTAGATCCTAGGTCATGGTTGTAGCCACAGGCATAATTATTAGCTTACAAGAGTCCCTGGAATTTTAAGTTCCTCAGTCTTAATACTATAACTTTTGAGTGCAAATAGATTTTACCATACAGCTTGTAAGTATTGAGTTTAACGTGTTTTTGGTTTAGTTTTCTGTCTTTTAGCCAGAACATTACTACTAGCTGCATACTCAGCTGTACTCATTATTGCTAACATCTAAATAATTGCAGTAGTAACGGGGAACGGTTTATATGAAATAACAATGCCACTTCTGAAATGGTGGTTTGGTACTTTTGCCTTAAAAAGTTGGCAGTATTCAGGGTATCTCAGTGTCCCTGCACCAGGGATTTTACTGTTGCCTTCTACCAGTCCCTCAGCTTATCCCATCTGCAGCTCCTCACGCTAATTCAATTGGGAATTTCACACATTCAGCGCCAGGCTCGCAAAAATGATTTTCTTGGGCTCCATGCTTGGCTTCACCTGAAATATTCTCATATCTCCCTCACTGTTTGGGAACCGCTGCTTATAAGATAATGTACTGTGAACAGTTACTGCACGCTGCTGAATAGCTGTGTATGAATTTCTGAAGCAGTTCTATCAATTTAGCGTGGGATCTCTTCGGTGCTTCCTGGTGCGTGCACTGTCTGAATGGACCAGGATTATCTGTGTACGAGCAAAAATGGAATCCATCACTTTGCCTTATTTTGGACTAACACAAACATGTAAAAGCAGTACTGCATATGAACACTCATTTGGGATTTCATTTTTATGGTGTATTTTTTTCCGATGAATGGGGCTCTGTAGCATCGCTTCTCCTTCATGGAACCTCTTGGCTGCTCCTGGTAGATAGCTGGTTTGTAAACATGACCGTTACAAGTAAACATCTAGGTTTTTTTGTACTCCCACTCATCATTTTTGAAATAACAGAAAATAGGTACTTCAGGTGAAAATACTGAACTTTTGATGTTCTTGCATCAGACTGCCATTTTTGTTAGAAGCGTGAGTTACTACAGTTCCTATGGCACCTGCAAAACATCTTTTGCATACAGAAAAGGCTTCTCTGCTGGAATCACAGTTTAAATATCCAGCCCTTTCCTTGCTTGATGCATTTCCATCAGAAGCTGGAACTTATCCAAGAGCAAAGGTCTACTCGCAGATTTCCCTCTAGAGCCTTTGTATTCAGACCTGAGTTGAGTCATATCAGCAACTGTACACATCAAGTTCATTAATTTTTTTTCTGAAGTACGAGATGGTTTTGGGAGCTTTACCATTTCTTCAGAAAATATTGTGTGCATGGTTGGTTGGTTTGTTTATCTATTTTTTGTCTTTGCTAAGCTCTTGGCTACGCAGTTGTAAAGGTATCTGCTGGATTTCGTCCTTAGTTCATTGGCTATTTGGGGTAGGACTTGATGGGCAGGTTTCATTTACAAATCCCTTTGCAGGATAAGAGCCCTCCGTTTCTAGAATGCCCTTGTTCCTTCTTCATTTAATCACATTGCATTTTCCCTCTGAAACAACCATAATAATTCTTACAACAAATCATGCTGTTAGTTAAGTGAATAGTTTGTGAATGCTTTATAAATAGGAACAGAAAAACTGAAGAATAACTGCATGATTATGTAAATTAGACACAGTCAACTAAGTGGACTGTGCAACTCTGAACAAGAAAGAGGAAAAATAAACACGGGGGGAGTGGTGCATATTTTCCAAGATGCAACAGCAGTTTATTTAACTTTAAATCTAGCATTAAATGTTACTGTGCTCTGGAAAGG
The DNA here is from genome assembly GCF_009819795.1 of Aythya fuligula. NCBI lineage: Eukaryota > Metazoa > Chordata > Aves > Anseriformes > Anatidae > Aythya > Aythya fuligula. The sequence goes on along the minus strand of NC_045565.1, from coordinate 2,646,312 downwards.
AAGAATACCTTTTTCTTGGTAACCTCCTTCCACTTAGTTGCTATATTTCAAAATATATCTTTTAAATATATAAGGCAAGAAGGCAGCATAATGAGGATTCATTTTTAAATTCAACAGGCTATTGCATTTCAACAAGCAGTTTCTCTTTTAAATTCAGGAGCTTTGTTTTGAACTACAACATACATATTTTACACAGGCATTTAATATTAAAGTCTTCAAGTGATGAGAATTTACCCATGCCTCCTGTTGCAATAGTTAATTACCCCAGGTACATTTTTCACTTGATTTTTCAATTTGCATTTCTAGCTCCACCTTAAGTTATTTTGGTCTTTTTATGCCTTTGATTGCTTATATTGATCTCTGTAGTATCAGCTTTTCTAATTGCTCGTGTGTAGCTATAAATTGTGATTATGTCCCTTTTAACCTTTTATCTGATGAGATGTACTGAGTTCCTTAACTTTCTTACAGCAATGAATGCTATTCGAGACTAATTAGTCTTCATGTAGTCTTCATGTTCTTCTCTGTACTTCTCATATATTGAAATATTTTTGTGACCTCTGAATTAGATGCAACGTGTCAATAGCAATTCATCAGGACTATACAGAGACATAATGTGATCCTCTTATTCTTATTACTACCTCCCCCTACACTATTTCCTCAAAAACTGTATTATCCTTTTTTTTTTTTTTTTTCCCTGCGGAAGAGTTACCTGGGATGCTGGCTTTTATGGCTCAAGTCCTCTTCAGCATCTTTTTTGAGAATGCGGTACATCATCCTCTTATTATCCTACCTTATTTTTTTCTTATAAGCGTGCACTGTATTTTACCAGCATTAAAATACTGGTTGTGAAGTGATCCAGATTGCTCTGTATAAGTGACCTGTCCTCGTTCTTTACTACTCCAATGGTCTGCAAGTCCTTTGCAAATTTATTGCAAGTGATTTTTACAGTTTCTTCCGGATCATTGATTTTTAAAATTGAATGCAAGGCAAGGTTTGTAGAGAGGGCTGATAAGTTCTTCTTAGGTTGGTGACATGGACGAGGGGGACAGAGAAAAAAAGCAGACACGCCATGGAGTTCATGTCTCTTTTTTCCTCAGAGTCTTTAAAAAATTGAATAAGATAGATGTTTGTCCTGGAATTTCAGTGCTTCTTGCTGATTCCCTATTAATGCTGCACTTTGAAATTACCTGTCTGTCTTCAATACAACAGTCTGTATTGATTTTTATCTAGCATGGGTATCTTAAAGAAAATGACAAGTTCATCTGCTTTCCACTAGGTGCCTTAGGGTTCCTGAGGGTAACACCTCAGTACAGGTGTCTCTGCAAGCTCACTATATCAAAAGGAAGAATGCAGCATGTTGTTCAAGACCTATTCTTCATGAGGCTGCATTGATTGACGTTACACATCTATCCTTAAATTAGTCTCATATCCATTTCACTGTATTGCCCAGATCACCACTAAGCAAACGAGGCCATTAATTACCCTGATCATCCTTCTTCAGCACAGTGTTGTTCTTGCAGTCCTGTGAAATGTCATGACTGTGTTGAGACTTGTTAAACTAATTACATGTTTAGGCTCCTGCTGCTGGAAAGGCTTCTGCTACCGAATGCAGCTGCTGTTATTTTAAGCAACCACTCACTATGCAATCCGTATTACGAAGCATCAGTTGACTTCAGGTTTCAATATTTATTGTACTGACTTAATCTTTTTTTTTTTTTCCTGACCTGTTGCCTTTTATTACTGCCTTCGAATCTTCTGTGCAGCGGGCTGGTTTCACTGATAAAAACTGCATGCTGCCAGCAAATGTTGATCTTAGCAATACAGTGAAGTCAGTTCGAAGGAATACGGTTGTGCTCAGCTTTTGTCTACTCGAGAGAACGTAAATAAATGCAATAAACCCAGCAAATTTTGGGAGTATAATTACAAGATATACCTGTGAGGAAACTAAGGGGTTTTGGCTTTTCTGTATAGTGACAAATTACAAGTATTTCATTACTCCTATTGGTCCCTTTCTTATCATTATATAGACTTGTTCAGAAATTCGACCTTCTCCTTTGTTTTTTTTCCCTCAAGTTTTGCAGACCCTAATAAGGATGAATATTCAAAACAGGAACTCAATAACTAAAAGCCATTTGATTAACACCTCTAAACAATGCAGAAATAAGTCACAAAGGAAGAAGTGATCTTAGCCAGCCTCTCACTACAGTGAGGCTTATAAGACAGCAGAGGCCTGGGGCTTCTCCCAGCCCTTGCGGCCCCATTACCCAACGTTCACATTTGTGCAAGCAAGTCAGTGCGCTGCTGCGTTGCAGCAGTCTGTGGAAAACCAGTGTGTGTTCAGACACATTGCACCTCTCGTGAGCGGCTCAAACTACCAAGTGTCGCACAGAGAAGACATCAGTGGCCTTGTGTATCTTGTTCATCTGCTGCAGCTGAGCAACACGTGAAGAGGTGCTTTTCTAAGGAGCACATCAAGCCCACTCTGAAAATTGTACCTGTTTGCTCTCTGCTGGAATGAATTAATTTCTGCTTAAAAGCAGTTAAGCAGTGGGACTGCAGTCTTGAAGTAGGGTGGAGAAAGTAGTCAACCTGAACTTTTCTGTTAGGAAGCACAACTTAAAAGCAATTGCTAGTCCGAACTTGAATGTAAATTTCACAAAACAAGAATAACTTCTACAACACTGACTGAACAAGGTGTGGTTCGGCAACTTTTTAGGTTGTACCTTGTGTCATTTGCTATTCACTTGGTCTCGCAATGGCAGGCGGTACCTTTTGTTATTTTGAAGACGTTAGCTTGAAATGTTTACATTTTTTACTAGTTTTGTGATGTTTTTCCTATGGTAATCATATTAATAGTCATTTTACAGTGCTTTATACATATCTAGAAATACTGTCCTAGTATTCAGAGTTGATCTGTAATTAGTGTAGATTGCTGTTAATAGAAAAGTGCAGATTTGGAAACTAATGTATTGTGAAATGTTAGAACAGGAGTCCTAATTTTTTTTTTTGCTGCTAACATAATGTATTTCAATTAGAATGTGCAAGTGGAATTAAAAATATTTCTTTAAAAAATATTAAGAAGTGTTTGGTATACTTTTATTTGCTTCTAGAATACATCAAGTTATGCTACAGTTTATAAACCATGGGTGATGACTGTTGTAAAATCCGAGAACCTATGGCTACCTTCTGAAGAGCTCACATCCTACTTGGCCTCTAGGCTGTTTCTGACATCAGCAAACAACCTTGCCCTTGGGTTTATAAACAGGAGAGGAAAAAAAAACACTTGGCAGTGAGTAGTAATTGCTCAATGAGTAGTCCAGTGTATCCAGTAGATCTGTGTGCAGACACCTAAAGTGAGGAACATTAGCTGAGGTGCACCTTGTTTGCACAAGCCTGTTTGCTTTTAGCTGCTGTCTCACTTCCCTCCTAGTCATGTAAGAAAGTGAGATGAAGCATCTTTTGCATCCCAGGTTGCCAGATTTGTAAGGTGGTTGCAGAAATTGAGCCCCTGACGCTACTTACACCATCCCTCCCCCTTTTTTTTTTTCCTCCTTCCTTGCATAGGGCAGTCTTGTGGTGACTCCTGTTCCCCCAGGACAGAGCTCAGCGTAACTGCTTGTTTAAAGCTAACTGTGCCACTCAAGGAAAGTATAATTTGGGCCCAATTATCACCAATTATCATAAAAGAACTGTAATAAACATAGAGGGAGTTGTTAGACGTTTTAATTTTAGAATATTTGACTGATTTATGAGTCCATGAAAGAAACAAAGTATGATTGATAATTGCAAGGCAAGCCAATGCAGTTGAGTGTTTTAATGAAGATCATGGTGCAGCTAATGTAGTTTGCTTTAAGCGATCCTAGCAAAGTAAGATATGATGATCTCTTCACATAGCCATTGCCAAGTGGTTATATTTTAATCTTTCCATGCGCGTATTATATATTTGGAGAAAAATCTGTTTGTGAGACATCAAAATAAATTGCTTTTCATGGGGAAAAAGCAATCTTTCAACATTTTTATATCAAGATAGCTTTCTAAATGTTCTTTATGTACCTCCCCAAAGGGAGAAAAATTATAATAACTAGTGAGGTGTATTTTACTCTGTTAGAGCTTTTCTTCAGATACCTATAAACTTACCCAGTGGTGACAAAATAATTTGGAAATGATGGCCTGTCTCACTTGAGGTTAGTAGTGATATTGTCCAACATCACCCATGCCAGATGGTGGCACAGGAATAACCGAACAGGGAAGTTGTAGAGTCACCGTTCAGACACAGACAGGTTCTCCTAGAGCTTAGTAACTCCAGCCTCTTACAGGCATTCGCAGGAAGCCTTACGTCCTGTCAAAGTTTCATGGCATATATGTGTCTGGATAAATGTGTAGAAGCAGTAAAAAGTTAAAATGTCTATTTTTTAAATTAAACTTTGGTGTAATTTTTGCCTTGTTAAACTTGCAGTTTAGTGATATGCCATGAAAATTTTCTTTCTGAATTTTAAAAGTTGTACATTTTCTTTCACTAAGAGGGAAAAAGTCAGTAATAGTTCGTTGGTTTTTTTTTTGTTTTTTTTTTTTTTTTGTCACTGGCTATAACGGTAGTACCAATATATCAGTAACTTTTTTTTTTTTCTACCCTGAAGACAAATGGTCCTAGTCTTTCTTTGGATTATATTTTCCATTTTCTAATTAGTGTCTATTTCAAAATCCCACATGTATTTTGATGATATCTTTCTTGAGATCGGTGCCCAGAGCTGAACAGACAGTTCTAGCTCAGGGGTACTCTTGAATTACAAGAACATAATATTTTAAATAGTATTGTCTACATTTTAGCTGCTCATTCTGCATTAGTGAAAAACAAATGTTTCCATTGATCTGTGGTTGGAATCATCTGTTCTTAAATAAAGACCTTAGGAAAGAAAAGGAAAAGGGATCCTAGCGCTGCTGTAGTGAACTTAACATCTGACTTACAAATTTCTCAATAGTGGGAAAAATGTGGATGTGAAGCTGGCACAAGTAAGATGCTTTGTCCACACAACATTTGTTTTTCAGATGGTAGCAGCTGCTATGCTTCCTTTGTTTTCGAGCAATCATTACTCTTTAGTCCCTGATGTCTGTATGCAAGGGTTGAGAGTTTTTAAAATAAACTGAAAGCAATTTAATGGACCTTCTCATGATGTGAATGTATCAGCTGGAGTCACGAGAGCTGGAGTACAGTGCTGCCAGACTTGTAGCCCGTTTAGCTGGCTGGTAGGAAAATCTGGTGCTGGATGCAGCTCCTTTGATGATGCTGTGGGAATGCGTTTTCTCTTGACTGCTCCAAGGAAGTACATAACGTGTGGAGAAGAAAGGCATGCGAATGAGCGTGGTCTTAACATCTTTGCTCCCATTGCTCCAAATCTAATCACAGCAGATTTCCCTAGGGAGGCAGGAGGGGCAATTCAAACAGGAATAACACAGTAAGAGAGCACTGAGCCCTTTGTATGAAGTTACATTTTGATGTTTTTCCATTGAGCTGTTTGCTGGGGCCATGGGTTATTCCTGCTGTAAATCAGTTGTTGCAATGCAGCTGCCACGGGCTGCAGCACCATGCACCCCGTTGGCATTGCAGAAGGAGCCTCTGCACCCCTTTGGCCGCTGAGGAGGTACAGCAGCTTCGCACGCCAGCCGAGCGTGCCTGTGGGCTGCCTTCCTGGGGAAACCTCAGCCGCTGAGGATGTTTTCAGGTGGGGGGATGCCAGGCCTGGGTCCCCTTACCTTGGCTCCGAGAGCAGGCAGAAGTAGGCTGAATTGACACGACGGGTCAGAGCTGGACTCCAGCTTTTTGGTATGCGGGTAATCTTGTCCCTGCTGACACAGCTGAGATAACTTTAATACACTCACTTCTCGCTTAAAGCGAAGTTGGGCCTATGGCCGCTTTCCTTTTCTTTCTCCTGGATCCAGACCTACTGACTGAACGCAGAGGCTGTCTGCTCTTCTCACCAGCATGGCTTTTCCCCATGGGCATGGGGCAGGAAGCGTCACTCAATTTTAGAAGACCCTTAAATTGTATTGATTAACTGAAAAGTTTTTTATTAAGGACAAATGCTAATAACGTTACTTCACACAGTGCTGCAGCTCAAACTGGTTTTACTATGCTTTACTATGCCTTGGATGGATCAGTAATTTTTATTATTTTTAAGAAGAGTTCATTTGTACGTTTGATACACCACTATTTACTCAGGGTAGGTACAGTTACAAGTGTATACCTTCATTTCAGGTGCTTGCTCATATCATACAAGAGCTAGAGCAAGGCCATGGCTTCTCAGCTCCTCACCTTGTAAATGGGGACGATAGCGATGGTTGTTTCCATCGCACTTTTTGAGGTATTATTCCTTAGTGGTGCTAGATTTGGCACAACAATTTGATTCTTCGTGATCATGACCGAAATACTGCTGTCCACAGAGACTCTCCTGCACTGGGTGTGTGCAGCAGCTGTCTGACTGATGGCATAGTGGCAGGACTGTCATTGTCACTGCTGCTTTTTTCCCTGGAGACCCTGCAGTTAACAGGGTTTTGATGGAGCACAGCTGAATGCCAGTGCTCCCTGCTGCAGCGCTTGCCCAGCGTTTGGGAGCTTCAGCCCTCGTGGCCTGGGACACCTTCATCACGCTGCTGTGTTCAGCTGATGCCACGGTCACCGCCTGGTGCTTGGTCACCTCCCAAAGGCACTGGTCATGCACACATTTCCTCAACAAGCCTGTGGTTTTTTACTTCCTTCAGCCAAAATAAATAAATAAAGGTGAATTTATTCTTTGAAAATGAGCAAGTGCTAACACAAAGCAGCCTGTGGCAGAGGGATGCCGTGTTGGTTAAGTGTAATGTGCCTGCTGTTACCACCGCTGCCTCCAAGCTGGGGCTGCTGCCATGCGCTCTTGCAACTCATGCTAAGCTGCCTCTGACCTCCTTCCCTGCCTCTCTTCAGATTTTAAAAGGGATGCAGGGGCGGAGGAAAGCTTTTAAAGGGAAAAGAATTGAAGTTCTCCTCATTTCTACAGATATTAATTGAAGACAAATATTTTTAATGTGAGAACATGGCAGTTTCGGAACAATGGCTGTATGAGGAGTTGCGTGCAGCCCACAGAAACCCGATTAGGACGCTTTCAGAAAAGCTATTTGACATTTTCACTGACTTATAACTTACTGAACAACCTTTTCAGCTTTTTGTTGTGACAATATCCAGAAATGAGCTTGGTTAGTCCCTGTACTATCTACATCAAATTAGATACAAGTGCTGGTTTTGATAAACAAAAGCCAAAGAGCACATCCAAGCAAACAAGCTTTTCCACACCCTCTGTCTCTGTCCCGGCCCAGCATCTCAAGGTGTGATGCTCATTTTGTGCTCTCTGGAACAGGACCACGGCTGACAAAGCCAGATTCCCTGCTGGCATTCCCATTCATGCGTTCTGTCAAACAGCATTTCCTTTGATTTTATCAAGACCTTCTTGACTGTGATCTTCAAAGCAATTAATTCAGTGTTCCATGATTGCAGCTGCTGAATAATTGTTTGTTAGAGTATTTTCTTTCCCAGGCAAGAGATGTAAAATAGTTGCTCCCCTCAATAAACAACTTGTCAAATGTGATTAGTTAATGGACCTGTAATCATGCACTAGCTTAAAGGTAAGGATTTGGTAAGTGCTATGTGAAAATGCATATTTAAATTAAAGCTATAGGAGAAGATTTTCCCATAGGAAATCTTGCTATCAATGCTGAAATAGACTATTTACCATTCCTAATGATTAACTATAGATCATTAATTAAAGAAAACAAGAGATTGAGCTGGCCAGCCCATGTAAACCAATATGCAGAAGTCAAAGCCTGCTAAAATTAAGGCCAAGATTTGCTGGCCAGTCTTAAGCTCCAAGAGCCTGAAATTTGATCCTGTGTTGCTAGTCATCAGCCCGGTAACTCTCCATGTCATTCCTGGTAAGATGCATGCTGAGAAGCAAGACACAGCAAAACAGAGGACTCCAGCCCGATATTTCGTGGCAGAGAGGGAACCTCTTATTTTTGGCAAGCAACCGCTCAATTCAGAGCTAAATGCAGTTACAGTGAGTGTGCATTAAAGCTCAAAAAGCTAATTAATTGGCTTGTTCTCATCTCTCAATATGGAATTTATCTTTCTGTCAGTCCTTTAGAAGAAACCTCAAGCAAACCTACGGTGGCGTCTGCTGAAAACTGAAGCCCCATGATGAGGAATCTTGCAAAGTCTTTTTTTTTCCCCACCTCATTTGGGAAATGTACATTCAACCATATCATTTCTTAAAAGAAAGTTCCTTGCCAGAAAAAATAAAACACTTTTTTTTTTTCTTTTTGGTTAAAAGCTGTATCTATTATAGAAATTCAATTCTCCATTTGGGAATTACAGGCAGTAATACAATAATAATAGTTGTTGGTTACCACACGCTAATTTCAAACTATTCGAGGCAGCTGCCTTCTGCTTTCTGTGCACTCTCGTAGCGTTAGACTCCGATATAAAGCAAAATTACCCGAAAGTGTCTGTCAGATTGGACTATTCTTTTAACATTTTTTAGCTGGTACTTACATTATGTAATAGCAACTGGGGGAACTTAATTACTAAGTCACATATGAAAAGTAAGACTTCAGCTTGCAACCTTCAAGTAATTAGCCACCTACCTACTAGTGGGAAATGGGCAGTGAGGCACATCACGCTGGGCGAGGGAGATGCCAGGGCCACCTCACCAGTGACGCACACGCGCAGTCAGAGGCTGTGGGGATCACTGCTGCTGGTAGACCAAAACCTCCTCTTTTTTGTTTGCTTTTTGGAGGCCAGGGGAGGCAAAGCTGTCACGAGCTCAGCAAGAGCTCGCCTCCCCAAGAGCTGCCGGGATGGGACGCAGCCACCTCCCCAGGGACATGGGTGTTTTGGTGGCCTCCTGGCACAGCTGGTGGCCCAGCTGTACCTGAGGGGAGGGAAGGTGCCTGCGGTGGGCGCGTTAGCCACCGTTAGCCTCGTTTCCTCAGGTCCCTGATGTTCAGCTACCCTCCGCAGAGCCTCGAGTTCCTCGTTGCTCTCAGCCCCACCTCAGTGCCTCCCTCTCTGTCAGCTGTGACATCTGAGGACACTGGTTACCTCAGGGAGTGTTGCAAGGTACTGAGCCTTTTAAAAGCGTGCAGATTAGCCAAACCATCACATAATCGTATGCATAAATGCATAAAATCATATCATCATCTGATCACATAACACAAAAATCCCAACTGCAGGACTCCAGCAGCTGCTGTTCGAAGAGGCAGGTGGCCAAATGTCACAAGGCTTGCAGTGACATCCCCAAAGCCAGCGCAACCAAGACCAGCACCAGGTCGCTCCCCCGGGTAGCTGTGCTGTTCACGAGGGGTGTGTGCCAGGGTTTTCCTTGAAGGCCACTTGCTGAAGCAGGGGCCCTGATCACGCCTGTGCCTGCACGCTGCTTGCAGGCCCCGCTCGTGCTGGTTAGTATGCAGCTGGTGCGGTTCACCAGCTCTGCCAAACAGAGCGTTTTAATTCTCCCTCACTGGAGAGAGGAAACTTCTAAACAAGAGCATGGTTAATGAAAGAAATAAAAGCAAACAAAATTAAAAGAGGAATAATAACAAACCTCAGTGAAAGTGAAATGATGTAGATTTATGAGGATTTCTATGAATTCCTCGCATTCATTCAGCCCAGGACTACACAAGTTGCAGCACACTGCATGCCTGTTAATGAAAGCCGCCGTGTTTGTGCATCCTCTGGCACCGCCTGCGTGCCGGGTGCTCGGTGCAGGAGGCCTGGGCACCAGGACGAGAAGCTCGGGACCACCGATCAGAGACAAAGCATGCAGCAGGGCACTGCAAGCATAGCTGTTTTCTCATGATTCTGCATGAAGAGCCCCTCTGGGCCTGCTGCAGGTGGTGGAAATGAGAGGACACTGCCCACCACGCAGGTAAGTTAGCTGTCTGCGTTTGTTTTAGCTGCACGTCGAGTGAGCCGTAGAGAAGTATGCCAGGGAAGCGAGGTCTCCTCCATGCACAGAGTTGCCTCTCATTTGCAAAGAAGCCAAACCGATGAAGCCTGCTCTGCTCAGACTTTGATGTATCCAGCTTGAGTGGGGTAAGGAAAGAGAATTTCTACTGAGCCATGGCTTTGGTTGTGCCTTCATTTCGCCTCCTGTGTGTCTAGCTACCTGCACGTAAACAGATTCAAAGTTTCGCTGGGCGAGCTGAATAGCTCACATTCAGCAGAGTTTGCTGCAGCCCAGAAGAGCTCTGTCAGGCTGTTGCTTTCCTCCTGCTCCCTTCACAGCGTTGATGCTGTTGCTCAGCGAAATGCTGTGCCAACACTCGGTCTTCCCATGCTCCCCCAGCAGTAAGCAGCCAAGCAGCACTACAGGTGCCCTCAGTGAAGCCCTGTTGGAGCACACCTGCTGCAGCCCGTCTGCTTTTCTGGAGAGAGCCCAGTGGAGGACAAGTGCCCAGGTCAGCGGCGAGCTCTCATTAGCCCAGGCAGGAGCTTCTCTGGTTCATGCAGCTGGCTCGGAGCTGTGGAAGCACCTACAGGTGGTGCTGGCTGTACCGGAGGGCAGCGTGCTGCCACACTGAGCTGCAGCTGAAGAAAAGGGTTGTCGTGGCTCTGCTGTGCCAGGGGATGATGGTCCTCCGGTGCCACTGAGCTCAGGAAGATGTCAAGGTCCTGGGGCAGCCTTGCCCTGCCAACCCTACTGCACAGGGAGGGCTTCCTGAGAGAAAAGGGAAGCCGTCAGAACAGGGAAGATCGGGGAGCACGTATTCTTGGTGGACGGAAAGGTCGGCCACTGACCCCTCAAAAAAAAGAAGGGAGGAAGAGACTCCAGCTACAGAAGCAGCAGACAGTTCCCGTTGCTCTTGGCCATAAACTTCCCAGGAGTGTGTCTGTGTGGGGAAGTCATGGACGTTACCAAGAACTCGTCACTGCCGGCGGAGCCAGGCCGAGTTATTTTCCATTGTTGAAGTATTTCACCACAATTTATTACTTTGACCTTGCTGTCTGTACTCTTGGTTTCCCCTCTCTTTCTCAGCACCCAGAGACTACCAGCAGCTTGCTGTGCCCGCTCTGCTTGCTAGTAGCTTTGGGGAAGCTGCTGCCTGTCCCATGTTGCTCTAGAGCTCAGGCACAGCTCCGCCAGCTTGTCCGAGTCACTGTGCAGTGAGGCAGCAAAGCAGCAGAGCACACAGCAGTGCCGTGCAATTAAACAAACACGTTGTTTTGGGAAAGAATAAGAGGCAATAAAAAATCAATCATGTATCCAAAGCCAGCTCCTTCAGACTGGGGAGTGGCTTGGAAGAGCAGAGCCAGCACAGCCCTGGCACAGCACAAGCCTTGGTAGCAGGAGGGCAGAGCAGGAGCGCGGCTCCTCCAGCTGGCACGGGGGAGCTGGAGAGGCTCCAAGTCACCTTGTTTCTTTATTTGAAGTATTCCGCGTGCAGCTGTAATTCCTTTGCATCCGATCCATATGGAGATGGAGCCCCATTCCAATAGCTTGCACCTCCTGCTGCCCTCCTCGGGATGTTTATTACGCGGCCTGAGAGGGGCCCATCCGAAAAGCTACAGCTGGACGGTGTTGGGAACCGCTGGTCTTTGTCTTGCCAGTTTCAGTCTTTTGATTCCCACATTTCCAGCAAAAAGCACCCCTGAAGCAAGCAGGACGGATAATCAATAGGTGCGATAGGCGAGCTATTTAGTGGACGTCTGCCTGAACTTGGATAAATCATTTGACCTCCTTCTGCCTCCATCAATCCTGATGCAAAAGTAGCAGAATGCTGGCGCTCAACGAGGAACAGCTGCTCCCCCCGAGCAGAGCTGCCCTGCCTCTGCTGCAAGTGGGGTGGGATAAACAAACAAACACACCTTCAAAGGAAGCCAGCGAAAAGCACAACAGAAAGCAGGGGAGTCGGCGTCTGCCTCCGCACGTGCTGGCAGTACGCGGGGGGCTGGAAGCTGGAGGCATTTCATGCCACACTTTACATCACTGGAAACAAAAATCCCCTTCCCATTGGCATACATATAACGCCTTTTGGACTTAGTGCTCCTGCCTTCCCCTGCTTCAGGGCCAGTTTCTTTACCACTGCGGTTCAGACCCTTCTCTTTTACCTTTTATAGCTCTTTCGTACGAGTTTGGAAAGGAGTAACACCAAGAGCAGCCTTGTAAGAGATCTGGCTCGGCTCTGAAGCCTGTGCACACTGGTTTGGAGCTGGCTGATCTCACCGAGGTAGACTCATAGCCTAGTGGGTTATTGTCAGGCTTTATTTATTTCAAATTCATTTTACATCAGTTGTTGGTTACTATCTGGTTGCGTTGCAATACAGCTGCAGGTGGCAAAATGTAACCCACCATCTCCAGCCCTTGCTTTCGTATCGGACAGAGCTGAAGCTGAGTGAACCATCCGCTTTGCCTAATCCAAAACCCACCACAAAGGAAAAAAGCAACGTGCAGCACTTTTTCCATACACCCCTCTCTCCTTCTTCAGCAGGGAACAGGACTTGTCTCAGGACTTCAGCTCGCAGTAAAGAAGTTTGTAATGTAAGAGCAGGTGGGGGCTCAGCCCCAGCGTGATTCAGCAGCACGTGCCGGTTTCTGCTGGCGGGTGATACTTCTTGCAAGTATCAAGAGACAAAGTGTTTGAGAGACACAAAGTCTTTACCTTCGGGTTTCCCTTTCTGCACAGGTGACCTCAATCCACGGCTGCTTGAGGCACGTGTTGCATTTGCATCCATCAGAACTACACCCAGATGGAGGTTTGCCCCTCTGCAGGCACCTTACTTGACTCAAAACCCAGGAGATTTTTTTTTTTTTTTTTTTTAAATCTCTTTTAAGCTTTGTTTTGAGTAGTAAATGCTGCAGGATAAAAGAACAATGCACAAGCACAGTACCCAGTCCTAAACGGGCTCCTAGGGATGGCGATACCCAACATTTCCTTACGAAAATGATCGTCTCCAGTCTCCAGCTGAGACAACAGCTCGGGGAGCAGCCACGGCCAGCCTCTGCAAGGCACGGGGACACAGCTGAGAGCCTCAGCCTGGACAATGCCTGCTGCAGGCTGCGGGCTGTCTGACTGCCACAGACAGCAGCCTTCACACACGGTGTGCGTGCACTTTTCTGCATTATTTCGTATTGCTCCCCCTTTCTTGCTTACGAGACATTTAGAAAATGATTTTTCCCGTCATCCATCTGGCACGAGCCAAGGTGCAGGACCCCTTCCACACGTGCAGCAGCGGCACCGAGCACACGTACAGCCTCTCTATATGTTAGTGCTGTATATGAATCAATATTTTTCACTCCCTATCGATTTCTTTCTCCATCAGCAATTCAGCTCTCATCTAGCTACAGTTCCTCGAATGCCACAGGCAGCTGGGGGACGCGGCTGGGAGGGTGGCAGCGCCCTGGCAGCAAAGCCCAGCAGCTGCAGGACGAAGCCGAAACGCTGCAGCACTTGGCCATCCGAATTTTCTAAGCTTGGTTTCCTCAGGAAATGCTGCTTATGCAGTCACGGTGTGTTTCTGTGTGTGCCTGTGCATTTCAATCTGTCCATCAGTTTTCTTTCAAAGAAATTTTAAAACTAGCCATACCAAAATACCCTGGTAAACGATCCCAGCCCCGGGGGCAGGGGAGCAGCTGCTCAGAGGTAAGCACGTTCCCAAATGGGCATTAGGAACATGGCCAGGCCGCCAGAGAGGGCAGACAGCTTGTACCCACTGCGGGGAGAGGTGAAGTGCAAGAGCAGCCCTCACAGGCACCGGCGAGCCCAGGGGGATGCCCCACAGCTCAGCTCGGGCTGGCGGTGAGGAGCTGGCTCCTTCTGGAGTGGCAGCACGCACCCGCCACCAGAAGCCACCACACAGCCCTGCACAGATTTTTTGTACCTCTTTTGTAGGTCACCTTCAATAAAAATGTTAATAACGCTTGCTATCTGTATATCTGAAATCTAATACGGTAACTCTGTAATTCACTGTCTTTATCGGCCTTCTTTAATGTATAATTTAATGCCTGTATAACTATTTTGTTTGGGTATGACTCTCAGAATTACGACTTTAAAAAAAAATCTGTATGCTAGTTAACTACTTTTTATGGAAAGTATTTCTTTCATGTTATTTTAAAACCGTGGAGCCTGGGGAAGGATTTTATGGACCACAGAACCTCGCAGGGTAGTTAATTTCTGTTTGAGCTGGTTTCTCTGCTATTTTAAAAAGTGCCATCAAGATCATCGTTATTTCTCTTGGTTGGGTGCCAGCTGACTGTTCTGCAGTTGCGACACAGCCCTGTGCTGTTAGCAAAGCGGGCAAATAGTAAACACGGGAGCTGAAAGCAGAGCTGGCGGCACGGGACAGGGAAGGGAAGAAGCCTTCACCCACTGGGATGAGCAGCCCTGTGCCTTAGTGGTGTGATGTTGGATCAGGGGACAGCGAAACATGGGGTTTCACGGCAGGCCTTGGGGAAATTTGACACTTTTCATGAGTGCCTGAGCTCAGGAGGCCCAAATAATTGTAAAACAGCGATGCAGTTAAAAAAAAAAAAATACAAAAAAATACCCCACCAATTTTTCCCCACCCCCATGTTCTGATGGACATGAACTATTTCAGCCAAGAAACATAGGAAAATATATAATAATAAAGGCAGCTCCTGTACCGTCTGCCCCTGGGTCCCACCCAGCTCTGTGGGGCCGCAGGAGCCCACGCCGTCCCGTGAAAGCTGCTTTCTTCCTGCAGGCAGCGACTGGGTCGCTGTCACGTGTGTGCTGCAGACTCAATGGAGCATGTGGGTCCTCGTTGTGTTTGTGTTAGATCTGAGTAAATGCTCTCAGCTTTAAAAGCAGTAATTGGGTGGTTAGATGAGCCCTAGGCAAGCTCAAGCTATGCACTAAATATTCTGCCTTTTGTTTCATAATGAATTATTTTGTGTATCTAAGCAAAGCATTTTTTTTTTGGTCTTTTCTCTGCAGTTTGTTCCTAGCCTACTTGTGGGTGTGTGTTGAAATCTTTGCCTTTTGCTTACGAGGTCAAGTGCTTTAATCAGGAGCAAAAAATTCGCGTGCTTTAGTCCTAAATTCTCTGAGTGGCTGCCAAATATAATTAGAAACAAATGGCTTTATTCCCCATTTGAGAGCTCCACAGACACTGGAGGGGAGGGGGGGAGCTTTCTTCACCCGGCTGTGTTTTGGGGAGCTTGCAAACACAAACACCGCCATGGAAAGACTCAGTAAGAGGGGAATGCTCTGCTCGGAGGTGTTGAGCTGGTGCAGCCCAGCCATCAGGGATCTGTGCGATGGCAGCGGGAGGCCATGGGGGCAAGGATAATTTATAAATTAAAAGCTCTGACTTTGTACTAAGCAACACCAGTTAGCACCACTCACTGCAGATATTCCCTTCATCTCGGCTGAAACACACCTGGACTGCCTGCAAATTCAGTTACAGCACACCTAGTTGTATCCTTGAACCATCCACAGCCTGATGAAAGCGCAGTAGTCTCACAGACGAGTATTTTGCACCTAGAGCAGTTTCCAGAAAATGCTTTCCCCTCTGTTAAGGGGCCTAAGTTTGATCTGTGGGTGCAACCATCCAAACCAAAGCTCACGAGCACCACGAGCTTCCTGCTCTGCAGGAAGCCTGGCAGGTATCAAGTGCTTACTGCAGTTTGTCATGGTGAGAAGTTTTTGCTCAAGCTTCACTCTGCAAAGCTTCTGATGTTGTTACATGTTAATTAAGTAATCCTTTCACCTGCCCACCCAACTCCCA
Organism: Aythya fuligula; assembly: GCF_009819795.1. Lineage (NCBI taxonomy): Eukaryota > Metazoa > Chordata > Aves > Anseriformes > Anatidae > Aythya > Aythya fuligula. The sequence continues at coordinate 2,630,537 of NC_045565.1, read as the reverse complement.
CCATGTTGTGTTTCCCTTGCCATGAGACACAGTCTGTCAGACCGCCTGTAACATTGTTTGCAACCTGTCCCCAAAGACTTACCTTGTAGCTGAGGGTTTCCCTTTGCCTTGGCCTTCTGCTCATCCCTTGGCAGCTGCTCCTTCCCTGTGGTGTTGACCGAGCTCAGCTCCTGCCATGGCGCCTGGCTCTGTCTGTCCTTGTGTGAGGAACAAGGTGCCCAGCCTTGGGGACACAGCCCGCAGCTCCTGAGCCACAAAATGGCCAACCCTAAATAGGCAGGGCCATTCTTCACCCCTCTGCTGCCTCCAAGTCTGAGGGGGTTTGCTGCATACACAGATATTTGGAAGGGACAACCTGGCTGCAGGTTTTAAACAGTAAACAGTTTGGGCGCCAAAATGGTGAGAGTGTCTCTTGCTGCCTCATGTAAGATGAAAATTTTTGCAGCAGCACCTCACAGCATGCTGTCACCTCACAGCATTGTGTTACCTCACGGCATCATCTCACAGTATTGTTACCTCATGGCATCACCTCATGGCATTCTGTCACTTCACAGCACTGTGTCGCCTCATGGCGTCACCTCACGGTATTGTTACCTCATGGCATCACCTCATGGCATTGTATCACCTCACAGCACTGTGTTGCCTCATGGCGTCACCTCACGGCACTGTGTTACCTCATGACATCACCTCACGACATTGTGTCACCTCATGGCATCACCTCATGGCATTATGTCGCCTCATGGCATTGTCTCACAGCACTGTGTCACCTCACAGCATTGTGTCACCTCATGGTGTCACCTCATGGCATTGTATCACCTCACAGCACTACCTCACAGCACTGTGTTGCCTCATGACATCACCTCACAGCCCTGTGTCACCTCATGACATCACCTCATGGCATTGTGTCACCTCATGGCCTCACCTCACAGCATTTTGTCACCTCATGGCATTGTCTCACAGCACTATGTCACCTCACAGCACTGTGTCACCTCACAGCATTGTGCCACCTCATAGTGTCACCTCATGGCATTGCTTTACCTCATGGCGTCACCTCATGGCATTGTATCACCTCACAGCACTACCTCACAGCCCTGTGTCACCTCATGGCCTCACCTCACAGCATTTTGTCACCTCATGGCATTGTCTCACAGCACTGTGTCACCTCACAGCACTGTGTTGCCTCATGGCGTCACCTCACAGCACCGTTACCTCATGGCATCACCTCATGGCATTGTATCACCTCACAGCACTGTGTCGCCTCATGGCGTCACCTCACAGCACTGTTACCTCATGGTGTTACTTCCCAGCACTGTGTCACCTCCCAGCACGGCTCCACAGCCTGGCACAGCCCCGCAGCACCCTGTCCCCTCCCAGCCCCACCTCACGGCATGTCCTGGTGGCACAGGGTGGCCTGGGGCACCGCCACCCCCTCAGCCAGGGAGCCGCACTGAGGTTTGGGGACAGGCCCCGCCACCTACCTGCTCTGAGGGACATCCTGAGACGTCGCTGAGGGTTGATTTTATTTCCGCGGGTCAATCCCAGAGAGAAATGAGTGAAAATCGCAGGGTTTTGCCTCCCTTTTTGCCTCCGTTGGGGCCAGCCCCGCGCCCTGCTCTCAGCCCCGGCCGCCTCGCTGAGGGGGGGGGGGGACGAGGCGTCGCCGTGAGGTGGCCGCCGGTCACCAGGAGTCTGCCACGGGGTCTGCTGCTGATCGCAGAAAAAAAAGCAGCTGTGGAGCAGCTCTGTCTCCTCAGGAGGAGGAGGAAGATTTTTTTTTTTGTGGCAAATTCTCAAATGAAACATTTGTTTTTTTTGCCTGGGAGGACACGACGGGGCCACTGCAGCCCCTGCCGCTGCCCCAGCAGGGCACGTCCCATCCCATGGCAGCTCCAGCTCATGCCTCAGGTAAGACACTAGATGGAGCATGTAACATTTTTAATACTTTTTTTTTTTTCTTTCTTTTAAATAATCCTGTAAAGGACAAATTGAAAAAGCTAACTGAAAACACAGCTGAAGCCACCGCCAGCAGGCCTCGTGCCTTCTGGAGACAGCCCCAGCATGGGCAGCGGTGCAGGGAGAGTCCCTTGGCCTGCCCTGCTGCCCCCTGCACTGCCCGGCCTTGCTGTGGCCAAATTCCAGCGGCCCCAGCCCCAGGTGCACATGAAGGGGACGTGCCATGTCCCCTGCGAGCCCTGCAGGTGATGCTAGCACCGACCTCTTCCTCAGCTCCGCCACCTGTGTGACTGGAGCTGCTGCCCTCTGGGGACAGGGCTGCTGCCACCGTGAGCGTGCCTCTGAAGCTCCAGTGAATGAGGGACTTCATGCCCGTGTTCCCCCCACCCCCTTCAGTCACACATGGGTAGAGAAAAGCAAAATGTTTAACCTTGGAAAAGACAGAAGTGGAGGGGAGAAGATGTTTGCTGGGGGGGTCCCATCTTCGCCCATAGTTTCACGGTTGGTGTGGGGATGGCACGTAGGACATGGCTATTTACTCTTTGTTACAAAACGTGAAAAAACAAGTAACTTAGAAAAGTATTGGTTAAACCAGAGAAAGGTTTGTTCTGCTGGCTCACACATGCTGCATACCGAAACCGTGGCCATCACTGCGCAGCCTGCTCTGAAGAGAGAATGATTGAACAAGGAGTCAGACATCAAAAGAGCGAGGAGCTGTGCCAAGGGCCATTAAACACGGGCTGACTGCTCACTGGCTCGGGCAGCACCTGGCTGGGACGCTGCAGCTGGGCCAGGCCGTGGGTGCCCGGTCAGTCCCTTCACCAGGAGGTGAAGGTGCAGGGCTCTGGGAGCAGTGGTGCGGGGCTCTGGGTGGCCGCCACCCAGATGTCCCTCGGGCAAACCCAGCTTGACGTAGCTCCACAGCACCCAATGGCACTACAGTGCCTTATGTGTGCCGAAAGTCTGCCTTTTCCCCCAGCTGGTATTTCCCCGCATGCACAAGAGTTGCTTTTTTTGTGACTTTCCCTCAACCACAGCACATATCTGGAAGCCTCATCTAACGGTGGCATCAGCCTGCTCTCCGCTTGCCCGCCTGAAGCACAGCTAGGGGAGCATCCCCCACTGCGCTCGGTGCTCACGCACGTCCCCACAGGCTGGGCACCCCGTACCCTAACTGCATACGAGACAAAACCCACAGCTTGGGGATGCTGAGTGGGAAATTGCTGCTCAAGTGCCAGGGCTGCAAGTGGCCTCCCCCAGAGGTGGGAGCACAAAGCAGCAGCCTCCTCTGGCACCACCATGGCAGGCGCACAGCTCTCGGGACCCCTGGGGATGGGGATGGCTCCCCCACACCCCCCAAGACCACAGTGCTAAGCCACGACCTAGGACAGCACGACACAGCTGCCCCTGTTGCTGAGGTGTGTGGGGCAGCAATGGCACGTTCCCGAAATACAGCCAAGATGTTTTTTTCTGGCTACAGAGGACAGGAGCCTACCAGTGCTCTGACCATGCTTGCTGCACCACAGCTTTCTCAAAGGGCCACCAAGGAAAGGGAGGGTGTTGGACCCAGTGAGCAACAGAATGCAAATTAATTTTACTCGATGGCTGCTTACTGTCATCAACAACATCACCAGTTAGCGTCCGACTCCAAAATCTTGCTCTTGGTGGCAGTGGGAAGAACAGAAGGTCATTTTCAGGCCCCAGTTTGAGCCTGCCGTACCAGCGGGAAGAAGTCCTGCTCTAAGATGCAAATGGAGCAAATTTGCTAGCAAAGCCACTGGCTAAGCACGAATGTCATCCCATCCAAAGCTGTGACTGCAGTCAGCATAACCACGACACACTTCAATGTGAGCACACTGCGAAAATAGAGGGGCACTGAAGATCTTGTCTCTTCCTCCTCTAGGAAATTGCAAACTTCCATTTCTTTAATCTAATCATTTGCAGGAGGGGATATTTTCTCTCGAAAAGCCAAAAGAAGAGGGCTGAAAGGTCGGATGGGATAATATGTAACCCATTGCGATAAGGGCTGTTTACAGAATTATTAATCAAACACAAAAGGGAACAGATAGTAACATTTTTTATTAAATATTACAGTGGATCAAAAAGTACAAAATATCTTTTGCCTGCTATGTGATTGGGAAACTATTGGCACATAATACAGTATCAAAAGCATTAATAAGTACAATTTGGAAAACATACAAAAATTGAGTGTTTATAGTTGGCTCAGCTTTATTTCTGGTAGTGTTTAAACTAACTCAAAGGTTACTCAATAACCTTTTAAATGGGAAACTATATAATATTACTGGGCCATTTTTATATATACAAATCATCACCTTACAGAGCATATAGGCTACATAACTTGAATCACAAAAAGTATACAATATTTACAACAAAAGAAAGTTAAAAAAGTATAAACAGCTAGTAGATTATGCTGCCATTATTAGAACATATTTAAAACTATGGGGCCGGGGAAGGAGGGGAGGAGGAGGAAGAGAACAAGTGAAGTATCGACCACGTTTACAGCAAACACCATAGTAAGTGCTCATGGGAACAGTTCCAATGCCGTGGGCCTCGCACCAGCGCAGGAATTCCCAGGAATTCTCACTAAAAGGTGACACCGTCCGATCGGCCCCGATGCCACCTGGTTGACCACTGCAGAGGACAGCGCGCGAAGGAGCATCCCGCTGTGCCCCGAAAGCACAGGGCGTGCAGCCCTCGCGCTCCCGACACCACTGCCACGTGCGGCCGCCTCGTCCCGAGCTGGGACAAACCGCTTCCCATGCCCGGGTACAGCAGGCAAACCCTTCATGTCACCAAGACAGACGTGCAAAACGCCGTCCCCGCACACCTCGGCCCTCGCTAGGAGTGCCCGGCACTGACAGGTGCTGCTGCTGCTGCTGTGCTTCGCGACGTCAGGCGCAGCCTGCAGCCAGAAGGCACGCCTCGGCTGCTGCCGCCGGGCCGTTACAACCTTTAGCATCCCTAATGAATCCTGGACACAGTGCGTTCAGCTTGCAACATTTCTTGGAACTGGTTCTTGGTAAATAGATTTATGACTCTATTGCCAATTAGATTCCACAGTTTCCTTTACAAACCTAGCAATAACAATGGTTTGATTGCACAAAGAGAGGCTTGTGCAATTTCATTCAATAATAAGGCCCCTTGAACTCAAACAATGCAAACAAAGCCCCATTTAAGACATTAAAAAAAAAAAAAAAAAGACTTTTCAGCCAATGGAGAATTCAATAGCCTTTCAAAAGATTTCCAAGATTTCTCTTAAGAGTTTTTAAACAAATAACACACCACTTCTGTCAGGGGTTTACACTACCATTCCTTTTTATTTGTCCTGAGGTTTTGCCCAGCATATGATGAGCCTCCCCAGACTGAAGGGGCCAGTGTCCTCCTGGGGCAAGCGAGGAGCCTCCCTCCCCGCTCACCTTCCCCCTGCCCCGCACGGCGTCAGCTCTGCTTCACAAAGGCTACGATCAAACTCCAACGCGACACAATCCAAAGGGAAAGCAGACACTTTGCGTAAACAAATGCACGAATCCAGGACACACGTTTCAACCTGAACAAGAAAGAGAAACGCTTGCTCTGCCAAACACACAAGCTCCGAGTTGTGTTTGCTGTAGATTCTCGTATTTTCTCTCTGTCCCCCCACCCTCCTTCCCCCCACCCTCCCCAAACCCCTGATTCTCACGTGATTCAGATCTAGTGCAACTTTACTAGCGATGTCCTCGACATTATGGCCTCTGCCCAGCTGAGCCTGCGGTTTTGTTCCTGTATGATCTGTGGAGCAGCAGGATGCTCTGCATTGGCACATCCATGTTCTAAGTTCTACTAGTCTGTTTATCGATCAATTAAATATAGTTTTACCACAGGAATATAAAGTATTTAATTGAAGAAGCTGGATCTTTAACAGTAGACGAGTATATTATTCTGGTTTCCACCTTTGGATATTAACTATGATACATTATATATTGTATTTGGCTTCATATCACGGGAAAATTTAATGACATGCCTAGCATGCAAAGTGTTTCTTAGTAGTTTCCATGTTTGTTTTCGTATCGATTACGCTGTCTTTGAGCAGTAACTGAGATGGTTTGAATCACAACCAATTTTCACATTGTAAAAAGCCTCCAAGCCACACTTCTCTTTAGCGATGTCTACGCTCAGCTGCGTGGCGGTGACGTCCTTCAACGTGAACACACATCCACAGGAAAGCTCTTTCGTTATCAAACCCAGCCCCTCTGCTCCTGGCTTGGGAGGGCTGCGGTGCCCGCGGGGTGTGGAAGGACAGTCCCAGCACAACCCCAACCCATCCCACCGAGCTTGGCCCATGGCACGGGACCCGGCCACCTCTGGTTCAAACCAGCACGGGCTCCTGTCCTAACTTCTGAACTTCTTGGCGTTCTCGCCAACCACAGATCTGTTTTCTGGACTCCTCTGCCATCCAGCAGCTCGTGTCAGTGAGGTTTTGTTTTCTAGATCTGGTACACAGGAGGGTTTCACAGCCTAGGTAAGGTAAGTGCGACTCTTGACAAGTTCACAGACCACGATACGGGAAAGCAAAGCTCGGTGGGAGGGGGAAAGCAGCGCGTGAGCCACCGCAACAGCACGAGGAGAGCGGGAGGTGCTCAGCACCCTGCAGGACTGGGCCGTAGGGAAAGGAACCTTGCTTGCGTCCTTGCACCGTAATATTACCTACAGTGTGTTTGTATCTGTTAAAATGAATCTGAACCAGTTGCTTCAGTTTGTAAACAGTAAACGTTACCACAAAAATAAAACAAAAACGCTGCTCCAAGTATGAAGAAACTGGAAAATTACAAACACATAAAAAAAATTAGGACAGCCACAGCCTTTAAAAAAAGTTGCAGATAAAATGATACTGTTTAATTTAAAAAAAAAAAAAAGAAAACCAAAAACAAAACAAGAAACGAACATAAAGAGCACAGAATATACTGGACAAACAAAACTATATAAATTATTGTGACCAAATGTGACACTGGTAGTTTACGAAGTGGATATGTACAGTCAAATTAAACAGTGTTTACCCTTCTGTTCTAATAGTGTTAAAATGAAAAATCTATTGCCGTTTTACTATACATTGCATTGATTGAATCTTTAAAAGTCAGGAAAAGTTACCCAAAAAAGCACATCCAATGATTGTGTGGATTCTCGGCCCTCTTCTCCTTGCCAGGTTCATCTCGAGTCCTTGACTCATTTGCAACAACGCTCAGCCTCTGGTCCCTGGCTCAATGAAAAGCAAATGCAAACGTCACCTCCCATTTCAGTGAGCTCAGGACTGGGCCTGCATTTCCACGGCTCCCTTTGAACATTTGCTCTTACCATACACAAGTCCTTTCAGAAAACACATAGGCAAAATCCAAAGACTTTTTTTTTGTGTGTGTTTGTGTGTTGTTGTTGTTTTGCCGGGGCGGGGGCGAGGGGAGAGGGGGCTGATGTGGAGCCAGAATTAAAGAAGCAGTCCTGTCTTGATCACACTCTGGAGCTTTCCGCTACGCGGGATACGACTGCGTCCTGGTTGACAAAAATACAGATCGCTAAATCTGCGAGACATCGTCACAGAGGAAGGAATGTCGCTAACTGAACTTTTTTTTTTTTTTTTCTCAGACTTTTTTTTGCGAGTGAGGGGATTTACAGTTTTGTGCTGGGATGTACAGAGGACAGCTGGGAAGGTGGAAATGCAGCTTGAGGGTTTATAGCAGCTAAAGGATAAATGCTGTTATGCAAAAGGTCACCGTACGAACTTCCTACAGGTGTTGCTGCGGCTAAGTGTCTATACAGTTGCTGAGAATTCGTAGGGGACGTGAGGAACTGTCTCTGCACCATGAAGGAATGAAGAGCCAAGGGCTGCATTAGTGGGGAGAGCACGGTCTGGTTTTTCAAGTACTGTAAAGGATGGGAATACCCAGGCGGGAGGCGATTGTTCAGCCCTGTGCACAGGGTTCCTGGATACAAGCCTGGGAAGATCGGGGCCGAGAGGGGAAATTTGTGGCTCTCCAGCACGCTGCCTGAATGCAGGCCGTGCAGTGGCTTGCTGCCTTCCCCCTCTGCATCGGGAACCTTTTCTTTCGCCGAGGTCTCCTTGGATAAGTGCAGAGGAGAGACAGCTCGGATTTTTTTTTCGGAAATGACTTTGTCCAAGTCCTCCAGGCTCCGCTTCAAAGGCCGGGCAGCCCCGATGGTTTGAGGGCTCGTCCTGCGGCCGATGATAGGATGCACCATGCCCTCCATCTTCCTCAGATTCTCCAGTCTCTGCGCCTGCTGCTTCCCAGACCTGTGGAGCAACTCGCTGTGTTTTTTAGGGGCTGTCATGGCCATGGGGGACACACGGCAAGCTTTGGGGTTACAGTCTAGGCTCACTGCCTGGCTGCTCGCAGCCTGGAATGGGGAGATACCTTTGCCTTCTTGCTGGGCCATAGATGAATGAGAGAGGCTGGAGCCGGGAGCCTTTGCAGTCTGTTTGTGTACGCTCTTTGGAAGACTCAAATCTGTTGGCTGATCATCTGAAGAGGCTTCCACTGACGCCTTTTTTTCTTGCTGATGCAAAGATGGGTGATAATTTAAATTTAGTTTTTCTTGGTGTTTGTGTTGAGTAAAAGTAGAAATATTTTCAGACTCTCTGAACATGTCCCGGGGGAGGTACTTTGATGTCTGTTCGTTATTAAGGTGGTGTTCTGTGTGCCTATAAAGGCTGTGCAGATGAGGTGATGAATAAAAATCTGCCAAGAAAGTGGGCACATGGGAGTGCTGCAGTGCCCTTTTCTCACTCATTTTATCTTTGCAGTCCTGGATATCTGTCTTCGGTACGTACGACTCAGCAAGAGAACCGAGGTGATGTTTTGAAAAATCACAGCGCTGAGGATCCGGTTTACTTAGCATGTCATGTTTAAAAACGTCATTAATTGATTTCCTTTCTTCCTTGGTTTTAAAACTCTGTACATGTTGTATGACTGATGGCCTATTAATTGCTATGGGATCAGAATTCGGGATGTGGGGACCTTGTGATATGCTTGAGGACAGTTCATCTCTGCTGCTCAATTTCTTTTTGCTAATCAAAGGTGGAGGAGAACCATAAGGATAACTACATGACAAGGCTGCCCCACTGACCTGCGACAGCAGCTTTTTCTTTGCTAGGGGTGACATGATGCCTGGATTACCCTTCGAGTAGAGCAGTGGTGTGTAACCGAAAGTGGAGTCTTCATTCATGGACCCAGGCAGCTCCTTTTCTTTGAACATGTCGAAGTTCTGGACCACCAGTACTTTGGGCGTTTGCTTCAGTGCGTTGTGGATATCTTCGTTTCCCAGCTGATCCACTTTCACCGTGCAGTTTGCGATGTAATCAGCCATCTCTGGCAATTTGTCATCTTCCATGTCACTTTGAGCGGGCAGCTGGACTGGAAAAGCTGTGAAGGGCATTTCTGAAGGTTCACTTTCTAAGCTCTCATTAAAAGTTTTGTGTATTCTTTGTTCCAGCTTTGAGTCTTCCAGGGCATCTGCTGAGGGGTGCATTCGTTTCGTGACAGTGGCATCCAGCATAGTATCTTCTTCTGGGGGCACAGATACACTTGAGAAAGAGGACGAGTGAGGAACATCCTCCTTGGCTTTCTCACTGTTTGAGCTGTTTTCCGTCAAATCTGTCTTCTCCAGAGGCAGAGGCCGAGCTGCCTCTGGTACAAGAGATGGAGGGCCTTGCACAGGCTGTTTCATCTCTCCCGCTGTAGGATGTTCCGGGAAATTTTTCTGGTCTGCTGATTCTTGATCCTTCTCTTGTTCTGATGAAACCTAATAAAATGATACAATAGACAGTAATAAGAATGCTGTGCATTTTGGCAGGCTGTTAATAAGATCATACACAGTACACTATTTACTACTCCTAGAGATGTACTTGTCAATCACCTTGTTGGAATGTGAGAGCTCTAATACCAGGTATCAGAGTCAAACAAAGAAACGTACCTCCTGGAAACATTAAGAAATACAACATCCCTGCCAGTGTCATAATAAGGCATTTCAAAACAGCAGATGTTTGTAACCTGACTAGAGGCACCAGTGGCTTCAACAGATAGCTAAACACTGAGGTTATATTCTTTTGAAATTAATTAGGCAAACGCAGAAGAGCAGATTTCGTAGCACAAACAATAAGGCTATAGAAATTTCTCTCGCTAGCCAACTTTACCTATGAAAACTGCACAAAGATCCTATGTTTTTTCTTACATAAAGACGAAAATGCAGTCTCTCCAGAACGGCTATCTTAAAATTCAGTGATCACAGAGGAGATCATTCACACCCAGTTCTGCATTAAAGTGTGAAAATGATAGAAATGGCATACTAGGAATCCCTATTGTAGGCAGCAAATCACTGCCGCAGCTTAACTAGGACACACATTTTTTTATTAACGGATTAAAATGAAGTTGTCAACATTCAGTAAGTGTGTGTGCACACTATTACAAACATAGCTTTTATACGTTATCGTCAATGGGCCTGCAGCTCTTTCTGCTCCCCTATTAATACAGCTTGTGTGCACAATTCACACTATTCATCCCATTATGTCGCTGGCTGAACTGTGACCCGCAGAGGTCATCAGAGCGTCCCATCTGCAATCCAGCTGACTGACAGCCCTTTTCAAAACTGCTGTCACTCTCCTCTGACATGTCGTGGTATAAGACAATCATAAAACAGCAGCATTGTGCAAGCCCTTTATTATTATTGTTTTCTTTCTTTCTTAGTTGTAAAGATAAGACGCATCGAGAAAGCTATTATCTAAGTGCTGCTCTATGGTCTGTCGTAGGAGCGAGGGGCTGGAGAAGGTCCTAACAAATCTAACCATCTCAGAGATTTATTTCTTTGCAGTTGCTTTTAAATATTCCTGTGTGTTTGGTTGGCCTATTAGTTACAGTGTCTGTTAGTCATCGTAACTTCTTCTTTTTAAACTAATAGCAGCCTTTTGCAGTCCAAATACCATCATTAGGTCCTTTACAAAGTAATATCACTAGTCTCTTGAGCTTATAAAATTACAGGAAAATACCAGACAGATGAGCAAAGCAAGGCGGAAAAAAAAGAGAGAAATCATATTTAATAACTGTACATTCTGCTCTTTGTTTCTGTTAAGCAACATTTTGATTGAAGTCTCAGCTATTGTGAGGAAATGTGCAGTCTAAGGCTAATAGCATTTTGTCTGGTATCTTGTTACACTGACAATGTCATTGTGATGGCAGGGAAACAGCGAAGAGCACAAAAGCAAATGCAACCCTCATAAATTAAAGTAATAGTATCCCCCCGCATCCTTCGTATGCTGCATGAGCTGGACATGCAATGCAGAGGAGCACACGTTGTAGCGTGGTATGCTTCTGCAGCCCACTGCTGCGGCCAGCTCCCAGCCCACGTGCAGGAACAGCTGCAGCAGTGCCTTGGCTGGGGCGATGCCCACACACCTACACGGGAGTTTGCTCCAGGCAGCGGGGCTGGACACGAGGTCCTGGGCACGGAGCCCTCCCTGGGGAGCACCACCCATGGGTGCTGCAGCCCTGTTCCCACCCCAAGGGGGATGTGCGCACCCCTGAGGGCCCCTTCCCTGCTCGGTCTTGGTGTAACCACCCATACTGTGACCTGAGTGAAGGATGAGGTCCTTAATTGCCCACCCTGATTAAACTGGGGGGCAGGATGACATCTTTCATCCCAGTCAGAGAGAAGAGATTAACTCTGCTGTGAAAGGTACCAGTCTCCAAAGGGAAACTGCCACAATTGTACATTTTCATTGTCTCGCCCAGGCTCCTTACGCTTCCGATAAGCGCGGCTTAAGAACTCTTCCTGCGATCCACACACAAAAATAACTGCAGTTTAAGCAGCAGGAAGTTTGAGATAGGGAACAACAAAAGCAAGGAAATTCAAAGTTAAGTCTGACGCTCTGTTGCTGGCTTGTTACGCCGTGCTTAGCTGCAGCAGTACCAACAGTATGTGAGGTATCTTGCTGATCCAAGACCCCGCAGTAAACAACCAGACACAAAGGAGTGACAGGGGAAGGGAGCACAAGCCTTAACTCCGCATTTCCTTGCTTTGGGCGATTTGTACTGCGACCTTCCAGTGACTTAAGGAGGCTTGTGTGCACTCTCCTCTCTAGGTTATTTTCAGTCAGGAGCAGAGGGGTTCTCCCCCAACAGGTTTCCCTGATGTACAATTACGGTGCAAGAGTAAACCAAAAAAATTTCCCATCTCTGGGGAGTGCTCTTATATTCAGTATTAAAGCTGCTGTTGATCAAGGCAATTTAAAACAAATTCTGGTTTGGATAGGAGATGACATTTGTCATCGTAAGCACAGCTTAAAGAGGTAGTGGGACATGCAAATCAGAATCATTTGTTCTTGAAACACAAATCTCAGATGCATTTGTGTTTACTGGTTCTGTGATTTTTGTTTTTAAACAACAAGGAGGATGGATGTTGGTAGCTGACTCAATACTTATTTCCAAACTGGTTTAGAAACAGGACTTATGTACCTGCCAGATGACAATGAAGGCAAAGGAGCAGCTGTAGTCTGCCAGGCACATTGTGTCTAGACATTCTTTAAATACCCAGTCCTGGCAGACTGTGACAGGAAAAGCAGAATCTTGCGCATGGGTTGTGTGCAAGGAGCTTCACTGCCACACGCACACATGGGGGCACGGAGGGCACAGGACAGAATGGCTTGGATGGGCAAAAGAAGTGCTTAAGAAACATGGCAGCAAAAAAAACCACTGGTTTTATATCACTGAACAAAATATGAAACTGCCCTTACCTGCAGACAAATGTGAATCCCACTGATCTATCTAATCATGGGCTGTGAACACAAATACTATTTTATGAGAGCTGTCCTATGGGTGCACACAATGTGGCTCTATCTGGAAACCGGGGCCTGCCCATGTGAATGAAGCAGGTGACAGCACAGGAACCTATCTCAGCTGAAAACCAGCTGCAGTATGTGAGAGAGCCATCGGTCTCAGCTAAAGCTTCCCTCAAAATCCAACCTTTGAGTCTCAAGTGAGATTCAGTATAACATAATAAAAATCCTGGGGAGTGTTATCCTTTTGGTGGACATGTACATACATCTGTAAGCACGGAAACACTGATCCAGGGGTTACCACTAGAAAAACCAGCTGTATCCAACAGTTACCACAGCATTATCAGCAGTATTAGGGTTCCTGTACCCTATACTTAGATTAGGAAATAACTGTGGTAGTTGTGTGGTTTCCTTTTGGCAGCTGCTGATCTTTTCGTGGTGACCACTGCATAATACAATGAGCAGAAATGATACTTGTTACATCCACAGCTTGGTCTTCTGCCATCGCTCTTAGGCAATAAGAAGCTAACTGGTGGCTGTTTGGAGCCCAGCGAAATCACAACACGAACAGTACCACAAAAAACGAATTTCCATTGCTGAACAAACTCAAAGGCCAACTGGTTGGAATCCTCCAGTTTAGATTACGTATTTTATCATTGTATTTTGAGTGATTAACGCTGCACATTTTTAATTGAAAAGTTGAAAAGCGGGAAAGCAACCAACCTCAGATGCATCTTGGGGTTTCTGTGCATTATCTTTTTCTTTCTTGCTCTTTTGGTTTTCATTTTTGATGCGTTTTGTTCCAGACACTTTTGTTTTCACTTCACCCTCCTGGGAACTGTTATCCTGTTTTCGAGGTTTCACTGGAGGCAGTGGCTTATCTTCCTCTCCTTTAATAAATCTTTCATACGGCAGGATTAATCTAGGGGATTAAGGAACAAATAATTGATCAGGTTTTGCCATTCTAGCAAAGAACAAAATGTATCTACTATGAGCAGTTTACTTAATAAATCTATTTTCTTCCATGGCATAAAAGCAACACTGTAAACTCTACATCTACAAATCCAAGTATGATAAATCAATTTATTTGGCAAGATTATCATGTGGCGTAAATTCCATGGAGTTGATGTGTCTCAGTTGTCAGTAAGGCTGCAGTGGTTTATGCGGCTACACCAATTTGTAAAGATGATGATATGAGCCACTATGTTTCAGACTGATTAAAAAAAAAGAAAAAAAAAAAAAGCAACCATTTGCTTTTATTTCCTCTCCCTACCCTTAAAAGCATGCAGCAAACCCCAGGAAAACACCTCCAAAGCCAGAGCCAACCTGATAACAGCTACACAGTTCCCAGGCTGGAGGTTCCCCTGAGTGCAAGGGTAAATGCCAGAAACTGGGTAGAAAACATCAGAGTGCAGAACCTGCAACGGCGGGCACAGCGTGCTCAGCACCAGCCCACCCGGACCCTTCCAAACACACCCGCAAAGTGACAGTCACCGTGGCCCCTGCCTTATCACACGAGTCTCGTCTTTTACAGGAAAGAACGACGGAGGAGAAGAGTTAAAAGTGAAGGAATTTTGAGCCATGGAACTTGCTTCCACAAAGCATACCAAATCGCTTTAAAAAAGAAAGAAACACAAACAGAAAAAATATCCTCCCCCAAAAGCATCAAACACTTTGAGTTTTAATCTATCTGTTTTCCCTTTGCAATTCTTGATCTGAAAGGAAAAATAACTGATATAATTAAAAGGGATGGATTGCATTACAATCTCAGTTTCAACTTCAGTGATTAAAGTTTTTATAATGCATTTGGTATGATTAATGACTCACTGTGGGATTAATACAAGACTGAGACTTTAAAAATATGAACTTTAATACAGCAAACATAATTTGTTTAAAAAAAAAAAAGACAAGTTGACTCTATGAAGAAAATGTACTTTGCTTATAAACAACATAAATCTGTTCAAATACCAGGAATCCGTAATTATCTTTAATCTAAGACTCCAAGGCAGAAACCTCTTTGGTTCAGATATTCGTTTGTTATCCTAGAATCAGTTCCTAAGCATGCAATTTTGATTTACATACTTAGATGTTCAAACACAGTTTGGGCTTAAGAGAGCAGAAATTAGATTGCTCGTGATCATAATATTTTACATTTTAATAAAATACAACATAAATTATGTTAAAATATAAACCTAATTTATGCTATATTAGAAACAAAATTCATTAACTGAGCATGCTCTGACATGGTATGTGCAAAGAGGCGTGAATAATACTTTCTAGCCCTGAATTTGGCAGGGCTCCAGTAATGAAGCTAAGCAGAGCCCACAGGGAATATTCATCTTCAGATCCCATTACAAACTGAGTTTAAACATGTTACAGCTGCTAAAACTGGAAACTGCTCCCTCTATGCAAACTTAGCAAAATAATATGTAGTTGCCAAATACCTGCTTCCCACTGTAATATTACAGTTAATGTTTATATAATAAAAAGCATAACTAAGCAGAATCAGAAAAAAATAATCTTGTTCATACTTGAGGCTGCTAAATTTCACTCTCAGAGCACAAATATTCGTCAAAGCACCGGATCCCTCCCCGCGCTGCACACAGCGCTCCGGACCTCGCTGGAGGCGAGGCCGGGTTTCACACCAGGCTACCTCGACGTCGCCCTGCCACGTGTGAAATCTTTAAAACCTCTTTTAATAAAAGCACGTTTTACGACAATCCGTGCTCGCGCTGCGAGGGGACTGTTTGACTCTGTTTTGTTTCCATGGGAACCCACTGCCCGTTGCGAATGCCCGTGTCCCGTCAGCAGGCCAGGAGGCCGCCCCGGCCTATGGCCCATGGCCCACGGCCCCCAGCCCATGGCCCACGGCCCCCAGCCCACGGCCCACGGCCCCCTGGTGTCCCTTGCCATGGGGAGGCCGCATGCTGAGCCCCACGGCCGTGGCGATGGGCAGCAGGCGGCTGGCGGGCCTCCTGCCCAGCCTCGCCTCACGGGGTGCCGCGGCACGGCGGCTCCTCCTCCTTGTGGTGCACCTCACCAGGACTCATTAGCTTCGGCGCTAATTAGCGACCGTGCCTGAAATTTCCTTTTCTGATCCGAAGGGTTCACGTGGGAGTACAACATTTTCATTTTAGCTCTTTTTCACTGAGCTCAGCAGTTGGCAGTACGACAGCAGTAAAAATACATTTCACATCGCCGGTCAAAGGCCTGGAGCCAGCAGCAGGAAATCTGGAATTAAATGTTTCTTGTATCTGGAAGGAGGCATGACTAAGGTAAAACTGAATCAAAACACAAGGATGGCTTGTTCTAGGAGGCTCCCTCCTCGCTTCCAGCGAGGCCAGAGACCGTTTTGGGGGGCTGCTGGGGGCGGCGGGGGAATCCCGGCGAGAAGATGTGCACGAAGCCAACCACACCAGCAACTGCTGCTGCGCGTCGAGACTTCCGCTGGTTACGATTTTCACTGAATGTTTTTTCGGTTATCCTGTCACGGTACAACACAATTACCCACAGGATATGATCTTATCATTTGATTATTAGAAGTTTTTATAGCACCAGGGTAATAAAGCTAACGCAGCTCTCGGAACAGTTAAGGCCCCGGCTCGCATGCCATTACCGCTCGCTGCGCAGCCAAGTTAAGGTCAATATTGCCCAACGCAGGAAGAATGCGATTCGCTATTATCCAAATAGTTTAGCAGAATGTGACATGTCTGAAACGAACACAGGGGTTTTGTCAAATATGTGCAGCGCAGGTAAGATTTAATCAATCTTTGCGCAAGGAAGGGCAGAGGCGGCGCTCACCGCCGTGTGCCCCGGCGCCTCGGACGTGCCCCGCTCGGCACAACGCCCTCAGCCGCCTCCCGGGGGGCATCAAAGTGCCCGTGAGGAAGGAAAAGGGGGGGGTGTGCAGTATTTTGTGGGCTGAGGAATATTTACTTGTAAAGCCTGCGAGGAGACCAAATAAAAGGGTCTTTATCATGATCAAGATTCCAATATTAAGATTAATAAAATGTATTATTTATAAGTCAATTAACATAAATAGAATATGTAAGCACTAGTGTATTAAAAAATCTTTCCACAGGCAGCAGATTTTTAGCAGCATGAGTTTTTTTTTTTTTTTTTTTCCTGGAATAATACAAGAATAACATTTTCCAGCCAAGAGCAGAAACAGTAGGGGAGTCTTTGCTATCACAGAGCTTCTTATTAAATTCAGTCACTGTGAAAAGCGAGTCCTTTTTTTTTTTTTTTTTTTTAAATAAAGACAACTTAAAATCAATACAAGTTAGATTAACAAATCAGTACTATACTAATCCTGATTTATTACAATCGGCAATATTAAGTTTAATCACGTATAAACTGCTACTCAAAAAAAGATTTTGCTTTACTAAGTCCTGAATTAAATAATGGTGCAGAGTGTACTCAGTTTTTAGATCTGCATCATCTGATATTATGAAAAATTCAATGTACTTCTCTGCAGCAGATGTCAGAGGTCAGCAAATCTATTACAGTAATGTAAGTAATCTGGCTTTCTGCCAACCTTTTTTTAAAAAACACTGAAGCAGATAATTTTATATTTACAAATTCTAAAATCCTCCAGGGACTGAATCTCTTTCCCAACAAAAAGCAGAAACTTCACATTAGAGAAATGTATTTCACAGTATATCAAACATGTCTTCATCATTAGCATTTCATAAAAAGAAAAAAAAAAAAAAGCCCTTAATCCTTATTAGTCAACATTTTTTTTCCCAGCTATAGAAATAACAATACAAAGTCTAATCTGAGCCAGTAAGCACTGCATTTTCATGTATTGATTATGCAGAACGAATGACTTTTTTGGCCCAACTCTGCTTCACAGGACACATGAGAGCACATCTATTTATAGACATGACAAAAAAAAAAAAAGTAGTTACAATAATGCAAAGGATCTGACCAACCCAGAAAGAGGAAGGAAATTAAATGTTAAGGCTGCCAGTTTCCTCTCTAATTCTCCCCACTGTGTGTGGATATTGCGGGGCGCTCGGGCCAGGGAGGAACCATATGCCCAGGACACAGCACTCTCTCCATGGGCTGCGCAGGGGGAAGGAGGGCAGGAGGCAGTTCAACACAACCCCTCCAGTATTTTTATACTGTTTGTTTCAGTGGTTATTTTTGCTTGCTTTCTGGCAGAATAAAATATTCCGGCATGTCTCCCATTGACATCATCTTGCTTTCTCAAGGGCTCCAAGCCCAACACAAAACAGTGCGCAAGGGAGCCTCTCAGCCACAAGAATAATCTTGGAAGGACGTAAAATACCAAAGCCCATTACTCGGGAGACGCTGCCCCGTTTCCATTCTTGGCAAGAAGGTTAAGGAAGCTGTTTGCAATGGGAATGGAAAAAGACTTAAATCTGCTCCACCAAATGAATACAGCCACCAGTTAACCCGTGGAACTCACTGCCAGTGGGTATCTCAGGGCCAAGGGATTAGCGAGATTACGCAGGGATTAGATGCTAATGCAAACGATGAGAACACTAAATGCTTAGAGTTTCAGGAACACTCAGAAGGGCCAGGCAACAAATCACCTTGCTGGTAGGAGTTCAGAAAACACCTCCCTCCTGGGCACGTTATGCCACTGCGGGTCTTGCTCCTTCCTTCCTTCCTCTGAAGGCATTGCTGGAGCCGGCCCAGTTTGATCGGGAACCGTCTGTCAGGTCCTCGAGAGCAGCGGGGCAGAGCTGCCGGCAGCCGGGGGTCTGAAAACAGCCCTGGACAAGGGGCCACCGAGCCGAGGTGGCTCCAGGGAGAACCCCACACTGCCCCCGAAGCAGGGTGGTCCCAATTAGTAACCTCAGTTGCAAAAGCCCCATTCTCTCCCCCTAGAAACTTGGTGGCAAAATATTCAGTTGTTTGAAGGGACCAGCAGGAATGCCCTAGCTCTGATCCCAAGAGAAGGCTTATCTTTTTTGCAGCGATGCTCTTTAAAAGGGACAAATCTTGGGGCAATGCTGTCGGTGCAAGCATAAGAAACAAGTCACCTTCAACAGCAATCAGCTGGTGGGCATGGACGGGGGCGTCAGGCAGCTCTCCTGGGCACCAGCGACCAATTCCCCGCAGAGAAGAGGGGGGGGGAATAACCCAAGCTCTAAGATCTCAGCCTATTTTCTGAACTGGGAATATAAAACACAATGAGGAAATCAAGCAGTGTGTTCCTCCAGCCTGATTTCCCCGTGCTGCATTGTACAATCCAGGGTTACGAAAGCACGCCTTGCATGCTTTTGTGCAGAATATAATAGCAATAGGATTATTTGCATTTGTCTGAAGTACAAAACTGGCATGTATTTTATCAGCAAAGGCAAAATATGTCTGAGTTCAATTTTGTTCCCAAAGAACTTTCCTTCCTTAAAGAAATGGCTCTTTCATCCTTTCATCAACAACTTTCCTCACAGCCCACTGGGAGTGCTGGTGGGTAATGAGAATGGCTCGCTGCTGAAAGGTGGGAACTGCATTGCTGTAAGAGAATTCAAAGACACTTTGTTTTAAGTAAACTGGAAATTAGTGACATTACAAACACAGCTGTTGATCTAGCTGCACAGCCAGGTGATGGAAGCTCAGACACTCTCCATCTTATGGCTCAGCAGGGGGAAATGAACAACCATCCCAGATTTACTGCGTGGGAAAGATGCAAAGCAAGGGTGATGGGGACCGAGAAGCTTCCCCAAGTCACCTACCAAAATCACGACAAGCCTCTGTTTTAGCCCCAGTCACCATCTTCCATCTACAGGCAGTCATGCATTTTGCCCAATAGTGCAAAATGGTCTGCACAGACTGTGCAACACCCAGCCCTGTGCTCAAGACAAGCTTACAGATGTCATTTTGCACTGCTGGCAGAGTACAGGTCTCCCCGAGGGAAATCCTGCTGACCTGGCCTGGGAGCTCAGACCCACATCTCCACAGCACAAAGCTGGGCTAACCACTGCAGCCCCTGCCATGTTAGCGATGCCCTGCAGTAAAATACAAGGCGGAGATTCCCAGCAGACTTGACGGATGTGAGAGGGGACAACTTACTCCTCAGCCCTGGTGCTGCTCCTGCAGAGGAGAGCAGCACATCTCCCATTGCACAGCACCCACCCCGGGGCCCTGGGTAGCACGCTGCATGCCCCAGTCCTGCCGGGACAAAAATCCTGGGTGGAAAGAAGATTGGGAAACAACTTTGACACGGGAGAGAGCCCATCGGTGTGCGGTCACTGGAAGGGAACGCCGGGTCGCCCAGCGTGCTCACCCAGTGACTCCAGTGCTGGCCCAGTAAGTCTCCTGGGCTGTAAACCCAGTCCTGACCAAATTCTAAAAAAAACAGCGTGCTCTCAGATGTTTCGAATGGACAGTTAAGGATCTGTTTTAATGGTAAACAATTACATTCCTCTGTCATCTGATACTTTTTAAATTTTGGGGAGGGGGGAAGCTTTCTGAATTTTCAATAGTTCCTTTGTTACAGCATCTGTTACTCACATAATTGAAAAGATGTTTGTTCAGTGGTATGCTTGAGAGTACAGTTATTTAATCTTAATGATAAAGCCCTGAGGGCAGAAAATCATAAGTAGAAACCTCTTGTTATTTATCAAAAAAAAAAAAAAAAGGAAAAGGAAAAGAAGGAAAAGAGGACAGACACCTCATCTATCTTCAGGCTTAAATTCATGCTTGATGGAAAACTATTGAGACAATTTGAAACTTGCAAAGTTTTCTGGGAGTCGGTGACTAGCTGAAGTGGGGGGGTGGGAGGAAAGTGGGGTGAAGACAAAAATAAAACAATCAAGTTAGTATGACATGAAAAAACTACTGGTTGGCAAAATTTTTTGGGACAAACAAAGAGCTAGCTGTAGTTTACAGGATGACATAACACTTGATTAATTTTTGCCTGAGGATGTTTTCACACTTAACATTGTAAACCAAAACCTTCTATTAATTATAATGTGTATTAAAAGACAACCATACGCATTTGCATGTATATGTTATAACAGAATCTTGTTTTTTCTCCCCTCTAAAAGGCTGGCTGCTATTTCCTACAACACCCCACCAAAATGCTTACACTCCACCAAAGTTATCCAAACACTTTAACAAAACCAAGCAGCATTTGTGTGGAACGCAGGACTCTCCTGCATATTGAATTACTTCACAATATCCTTAGGGTAGAGAAGCTTTACGGTTGTTACAAGGAAACCGTGTCAGGGACTGACTTTGACCTGCCTTGTGTTTCTGATAACGTGTAATATTTATGTGAGCGCTTACGACAGAAAAATGGCAGAAGGGGCTCTGAGCTGCACAGGACACCCTACCTGCTCGCTTCCAAGCCCTGGGAGCGCATGGCCCCTTCCAGGGCGACACATCTGCCCGCTGGGTGGCTGTGGGGCAGCACCACACGCCGCAGCACACCCCGTATCCCCTGCCCTGGCCGGGTCGCCTGGGGCTGCCGAGCGAGCGGGGCTTGCTTCGGAGGAAGCAGAGATGAACCGCGGCCAGGCTTTGAGGCAGGAAAGGCCCCAGCAGGCCACTGCTCACATTTTTGTTTTGTTCAGTGAGCTTTATTTGGAACTTCTTACACCTTGCGAAATAGGAAGTCGGTGGTGGATTTTTGTTGTTGTTGTTGGTTTTTTTTTTGGGGGGTGGAGGTGTGATATTTATGAAAAATCCCTAACGCCAACGTCACCAGCATCGCAGAAACACAGCCTATCGTTCACGCAGGGTAGGTAAAGCTGCTGATCATGTGTTTTGTGTAAAAGCGAAAGAAACCTCAACCCCTGCATGTGAAAACCACATCTGCATTATTAGGGGAAGGCGGCGGGGAGAAGGGTGCTTCGCAGAAAAGGAGCCGTTTCTGAGGGTTTCCTGACAACCCCGAGATGCGGGGCACTGACAAGGACCTCGCCGCTTCCCAGGAAAGGCTCGGCCCGAACCAGCCAACACGGCCGCTCACGCCCCACAGCAGCACGACTGGGCAAGGTGACTGCACGGAGAGGAGCACAAACAAAGAAAGTTAACGACCAAAACAACAACAACGCACAAGCTCCGTACGCTCTGAATCATGTAGAGAGCAACAGCCCCGCGATGGGGAAACATTAATGCTTTTTATATTGGTAATCATCTGTAACACGAGCAATTAAGTACAGTACTAATGGACTATAGCCAAGAGCCTGGTACTAATATTAAAAACTGACAGAGATGAATAGGTTTGGAAGGGAAACTAGGCTGACAAAGACATTTTTATGAAGTGCTTGGGCCTATGTGAAATAACCCAATCGGAGGCAGGTTCAGACCAGCCATGCCTACAGTGACAATAACGCATTCATTGGCACTATGTGATTCCTGCTATGCTTTAAATAAAAACACCCATTGCCTCCACTCAGCAACCTGCACTTTCATTATTATACTCATTAATAAAACAAAAGTTGTCTAACTAATACACAAACAACACTTACTGAAAAACTGGCAACCTCGCCTTGTTTTAAAATGAAACCACTTACTGGAAACCCAAACTGTACTTCATGAGATGAATCAGCTGACAGCGCACACAAAATCTTCCTTTCCCCTTCAGGAGAGAAACAAAGCCGTCGCCTCGCTGACCCCGGCGCTCTGCCCACCTGCAGCACCCAGCCTCTCCTCCCCGCCTGGGTGCTGGAGGGGGAGCAGAGCAGCCCCTACAGATCTGGCCGTGCCCTGCCTCCTCTGCTTCTGGCTCTGCTTTAGTGTTTGCCAGCTTGGTACCGGGGGGTTGCAGCCATATCCTGCCTTTTTAGAAGTTCAGAGCGGCAGAGGGCACGTGCCATTTCGCTCCGCAGCACCCTAACGATGTCACTGAAAGGTCGTGCCAGCCAAACAGCCGTGGTGTGCTCGAGCCAGTGTCAACAGCTGGTAGCTTCTCCGTCGTGTTGGAAAGAAGCTAGTTATCTCAACACGGCTGCCCCTGACAGCTAGTTGTAGAGACAAATGGCAAGGCTAAGCCAAACAGCAGCGGTACCGGTGACGCCAGGGAACCTCGTGTTCTGCCTCCAGTAAGCAAGGAAAGGCCCGTGGGATTCAGAAAGGAAAAACCATGAGGTTTATTCAGCATTTACTTCCCAGCTTAATTCAATTTCCAGTTTAGCTTTACAGCTCACCTTCAAGTTAGAAAATGTACGTGTGTCCTGAATCATGAATGTGTATTCCTGTGCTGCAGTTCTAGTTTTAGATTAAATGTCATCTGAGCACTTCGGCTATAAATGAACATTACATTTACAGGTGCTGTAGTTAGAATTACCAGCTGAAACAAACCATGACAATTTAATTTACTTTTTTCCAAGTCTGAGGCTTAATACAGCTTTCCCATGGTGGAAAAAACTGTCTAACGCTAGAAATCTAGAAATTGGACCAGTCACCGAGTTTTTTCTTTCTATACATGTTTTCGTTTTTCAGACCAGATTTGGTAAAGCATATTTTAGGTTAGCTCAGGGCTGATGTAAAAAATCCCACAAGACTTTTTCTCCAAACGCCGTCTTCTGACAGCCTGCCAGAAAGACCTGAAAAATAGGTCCTGCCTTGTATCAGACCGAACCCAGAATTACACAGTGGCTCTGGAACCCAATGGCTCACATTTGAGCTCTTTGGTGTCTTAAGACCCATTCTAACCATCAACTGTAGTTGGACTATAGTTGTGTCCTCACTCAGACTGGCTTGGAGCAAGCAGAATTGGTTTTGGGTCGCTGGGAAAGGCTGCTGAATTCTCAAGGCATGGTGAGTCTGCTGAGCTTTTCCAGTGAGTGTAATGGACTTCGTAGTACAGCCCTAAGTAACCAAGTCACATGGAGGAGTCTCTGTGCATCAAAGAAGAATGCAATTCCAGGGTTTCGCATGTAAAATAATAAACCACTAGCATGAAAGCAGAAGAAAGAGAGAAGGGTTCATGGAGTATTTGTGAACGGCTCATTTAGTTTTCCACCGCTACAAGAGAGTTGCTCTCTCAGTGAATCTCAGATTTCATCACAGAGCCCGAGTCGCGACCCAAACCCGCAGAGCCCCAACTCTTGCCTGTGCCTGGGTCTCCTCTGAGAAGTAAACAGGATTTTGCACAGCACGTCTGGCGAGGGAAGACCCAGACTACCAGCTTCAAACCAATCAGCTGGCTTGGGTGCAGGAGAAAGCCTTGAGCCTACCGGGGCTGTAATAACGGAGGGGAAGAGCCGAATACCCACAATCTGATGAGTCAATTACAGCAATCTGTACCATTTGTCAGCGATGCAACGGCAGGGAAAACCCCGTCTGACGTGTACAGCAACGTGCACAATTTGCTCTGCTGCTTGGCTCGGTCTCTGAAAAGCTTCTAACTCTAACTGTTTTGGTGCGTTCGATGCAATTTCTTCGTTCACCCAAGCCCTTGTGGTGGAGATGCCTCCTGTAAATGAGGGTTGTTAACCTCCCCTCCACAACGAGGGCAGTGTCTCCCTCGGAGTGGCCAACATGTAAGGCACAAAAACAGGGTAAAAAACTGCCCAACGCGCACAGCTCTGCTGTGCCACCTTCTGCACAGGCAAGTACAACCTCTTCCCGAGCTCAGTACAGTAACTTGCTTATGCCCAGAAACAAGAAATTGGACTTTCCTTATCTGAGCCTGAAATTGCAGAGCTTATATTAACATTTGCTTGTCTTACAAAAAAAATAAAAAAAAAAAAGAGAGAGAAAAAAAAAGAGAGTTGTTTCTAAAAACCAAAGCAAACCAAAACAACATTCCAGCTCCAGTATTTTATTCACTGTGTGTTGGCTTCACAAGCCCTGGAAGTTATTATCTACATGCGAAGAATAAGAAATCAACAGTTCTGACCAGCAACAATGGCTGCAGAGAAAGAGTGCTTGGCAGCAGCTTGCAGGCAGGGAGGAGGGAAGGAATGCAGTGAAGAAGAGGAATGCAATGCTCTGCATGACCTACAACACTAACAGCACCCTGCATTGTGGGCCGCCCCGTTATTTTGATCACAACCACAATTTGCTTAATTGGTATTCCTAAAAAACGACAAAAGACAAGTGTTTGCATCAATTAGCTGTCATTCCTCATTTTTCCTTGAGTATGCTTTGCTCTATTTTTTGGCTTCTTTACTGAGAAAACTGTTGTAAAAATTAAGATATGTACCAAAGAAAAATCAGATTCTTGTTTTATTTGTTTAGTCACCGAAGACACACACTCTGGTTTAAATTACAATGGATTATCTGACTAAACTGTTGGGGGAATATTTACTATATCTTTAAGAATCCTCTCTCTCTCTTTCTCCAATTCTTTATAAAAGGCTTTGAAGGCTCTCCAAATTAATTTTTTCATTATTAAACAAGCATTTCAGATTTGTTATCTTACCTTTCATAATGTCTGCGAGTACATGTAGCAGCACTTGTGCTTCCAGGGTTACCACCTAATTCATCATAAATATGTTTCCATTGTCGACGGGCTGTTATCTGTAAAAATGGCAATGGAAAATTTAATCTTGCATCTTTACAGATTCTACAGCGTTTGAGTTCACAACAACAAATGCATGTGTGACACTTCCAGAACAGCATGTACTACAAGCACTATAAAAGCCCCTACAGAATATATAGAGCGCGCAGAGCTTTGGGTGTCGTTTTTTTTTTTTTTTTTGTAAGTTAACACTATGCCTATTTTCTCTCTCTCTAAAATGGAGTGATCTGACTGATTCATTATCAAGTCACAAGCAATCCGGTCTCACAAAAGAGAATCTCAATCAATACAGGGTCATTAACCATCAGAAGTTTTGCAGACAAATCCCACGGTGAATTATGAAAATGAAGCTAGAACCATACTCAGCACAAATAATGATTACGTAGTTATTTTAACTAAATTAGAGAAAATAAATCTGCTGCAAAACCCAAATCCACCACAGAATTCTATAAATCCATAAAAGCATAGTCTGTAACTCTATATGTTACAAGCTGTTTATTTTTATCCATTTATGTCAGTAAAATATATAGATCAAATAGTAATGAAATCTTAACATACTCCAATGTTAATATTTGAGCTATGTACTTTATTGGACCACGCTGATGAAAATAAACATCTTGTAACATATTGAGTTGCATACCACGGCTCTGTTTTTTTGTACAGAAATTAGGATTATACAGAATAACAGATGGAAGACCTGGCAAAAGAATTGTTTCTGAATACCACTTCATTATTTTATATATTCCGCTATATTTAAAACAGGAAGAAAAACAGGAATAGGACAAGCACAACAGATCACCCTCCTTTGCCTGCAGCTCATAAAGAAGGCCAGTGGAAAATTGTGGGGGCAATTTGGGGAGAATTTTGTAATTTTCTGTGGAATGCTGTGGATTTTAATATATTCAGCCCCGGAGGCTTCTTTGGAGTTACCCACAGAGCAGTCAATGGCGTTTACTGAGGAGCTAAAGGCAGCAATCAGAAGAAAACAAATATTACAACTTGCAATCTGAGGCCTGTAATTTTAATCTAAACAAGGGGAGATAGCTACCGTCATTAAACAGTACTGGGCAAGAGGTGTTCCTGTTTTGCTCTATAAAAAAGGAACATCCTTGCTTTGCAGAAATCATTCTCTGAAGCCAAAAGGATGGCTGGAGACTTAACACTTGATAACGTTACAATTCCAAGCTCGTTGTTTGCACAGATTTCCTCGGAAAACATCAGCACCTCCTCCAACTCACTACTAGTACCTTTTTTTGGACTTCTAAATAGTTGGAAGAAAGGGAGTATTTTATCTTAAAGCTCATTCAAGGCAAAATGGGCTGACTGTATTCAACTGTTTCATCTTCTGTCTTCTGTAACAAACCCAAAGAACATGAGTGCAAGAGAAAGACTGCGATTCAAGGCTAAACTCTCTCCACAAATTAATTATTTAAATAAAAGCTAAACACTCATCTGAGGAAAAGGCTCACTTGAAGTCTCAGTTCTCTCCCTTAAGTTCTTACGCTGCCTCTTCCCCAGGCTACCCACACTTTGGTCTGTTGCTTTTCCTACAGGGGTGGAAGAACTGGAGTGCTAATGAGCCATAAGGAACACTGCCTCCTGGGAATATGAACGGATGCTCCTTCTGCAACCTGAAAGGTCAAAAAAGCATTGGACCAAGCCCCCTGCTGCGGAGGAATGCCTGGATGGAAAGCTAGCTCTGGTCCTGCCTCCCACACCTTTGTCACGGCTCCTTGGGACAGGCAGAGGGACAAGGCATGGCCAGGAAGCCCTCACCTCTCCCTAGTTCCTCAAAATCACGGATCCTCTGTGGACTGTTGCAAGGGGCTTTCTATTAAATGCAATCTGGCAGCCTCACAAGCTAAAGGAACAAAGATGCTCAAAGCCAAGCTGGGGCTGTGCTCTGACCCCTGGTAAGCACAGCCTGGCTGGCTGGCAAAGCTTTGTCCAGGACTCACCTGTGGCTGGGTACAGTGATGCTGTGCAGAAGATACAAATTCAAGCAAAGGATTCGTCCACAAGAGGACTACTGCGAGCCCCCTTTTTAAATGCACCCATGGTACTAAGAAGCACAGCAGACATTTTCAACAGGAGCGTGGTAACCTTAGAGCCCAACTCCCATCAACTGTGAGCTGAACCCAGAGTCAACGCTCAAGCTGGAACAACACTAAACACACCCATCTTTAAGGTGAAAGGGGAATCCCTCTGAAATCACTGGACCTTTTTTTGGTGTCTATCTCCTCTAGGCTGTTTGGAATAACACTATTTACATAAATATTTGCCCAGCTTTATCCAATTCTACCTCTGCAGTGGATCAGAACTCCCTGGCAATTAGCAGTTGTGCCCTCCCACGTTTCAAGTTGACATTCCCTGAAACAATTGTTATTCTAACAAAGCCTAGGGTTGAGTTTTCCCCTGCTCTGGAAAGTTTAGGTTTTATGCTTAATAAACTTCAAAGGACTAACGTAAGTGATAAATTACAGCCTTAAACAATCTGAGCAAAACGCTGCACTGTGGAAACCTCTCAATTGTCACGTAGGGCAGCACTATTAAGCTGGATGCTCATGGTGGCAACATCCAAATTAAGGACTGCTTTCTGTCCTCACTGAAGTCACTCCCAGCCACCTTCAGTGACCATGGACTTCTCGAGGGGCCAGGAAAGGGCACTGCTTGGCAATGCTTTGCTTATGGTTATTGTTTGTACCAAGACGCCTGCCTTGGCTGCTTTGTGCTTGGTGCACAGGGGTCTTCCACTCGGGATGGGCTCAGGTGTGATCCTGGTAAGTAACATGCCCACGGCTGGGGCCCGTGAGAAGCAGAACGGCAGGTAACAGAAGGTGCAAAAATGTTCAAATGTTTTAGCTGGCTGAGCAGGGAATTTCCTGTAAACATTCAGAGGTGTCATTTTTTTTTCAAGGGCATAGAGCTACAGTGGAGTAAGACAGCTAAGACGCTGCAAAAGCTGTAACAAGTACTTCCTAAGCACTTTCACTTCACACTTTTGGTAAATTCAGCTTCAGTTTCCTGACTTCAGTTGGCCTGCTGTAGTAGACAACATGCAGAGGACGAAGTTCCTTAGCTGCTTTAACTCTCCAATTTGTTTTTCTCTACACCCACCACCCCTCATGTGCCTGGCACACTTCTACAGGTGCAGGCTCACCAATTAATCAAGACAATTGCACAGCCCAGTCTCATCTCTGAGAGCTTTTCCATTCTGATGCTGGCTTTAGATTTAAAGTGGTCTTCGGGTTTGCAGACCTCTCCCACAATTTGCTCCAGACTGCAGGTCCACAGTCCTAGACCTGGGCCCACTGGGAGCCAGGAGCTTTGAAAATCTCCGTGCTGCATTTATCCAGAGAATTTAGAGTTAAATGAGAGACTGCTCTGCCCAGCGACCTGACAGCAGATTCTGATCTCGTTCCTATAAGCACAGTATTAGGCAGTAACGGGTACTCAAAAGCAACCAAATAAAAACAATGATGTTATCTATTAAAGTAGAGGACTGTTTATACAAATGCTTTTAATGGCATCTTCTGCTTTGAGAAATTTAAGGTCTTCTGTGCTGCCAAGCCCAGCTCCCAGCTCTCTTCCTCATGAAAAGGCTTCTTGCTTGTTTCCTGCTGTAAATCTAATGGGGGATTTTCTGGTCATGGTATGTGATGTACATAAGGCTCTTCAGAACCGAGCTCTGGCTACTAGCTCTGTATGAGACAAACACAGGTAGCTTTGCATTCCGCGGAGATCTCAGCTCCCGCAGGCCTGCCCAGACACAGAACTTTTGTATGCGTCAATCATTAATTTCTAAAAACCAAAGCACTTTATTGTTGCTTCCAGGAGGCAGCAGCTAAATGGGATCCTACTGACCTTCAGCGAAACTTAAGCTGCTGCATGGTGAAGGTTAAGCCCCACCTGTTTTTCTTTTTACCCTTTATCTTTGTAAGACATCTGCAGGTAGAGTCCATACAGCACCACACAGTTTTCTACAATGATGCCAAGGCATTCCTCCTGTGTTGGCTCAGAGGGAGAGATGCCACTTCATGATTTGCCAAAGACAGCTCTTAAATAATTCCTGGAAGTTTCCCATCTGTGAACATCTGCATCTTTTACTCACTTGACTTAAGGTGACTGACAAAATTCCAGGCCACGGTTGTTAAATGTCACTGCAGCTGAGCCCCCTGGAATGTGACATTTCATCCAAGGATTTGGGGACATTTTAAATCATTCATACTGTGAAGGTCTGCTATACAGAGTGCTTTCCAATGCACTCTCCTATTACTAGCAGTAAAGATGCTTATTTCGTCTATCTTCGTTTAAGAGAAATGTGATCCCACCAATTCAAAATAGGCAGCTTCATCTGTTAAGGAGTTAGACCAATTTGTATGGGTTCCTATTTTTATTAAGACTGTATTGCATCCAACAAGAACTACATGGGAGTGTGGCATTACACAGTTATGGATAACAACTAAGAATTAGTAATCAAACAGATAAGAGATGAGAAATGACTCTCACAAGCAGCGTAACTGGAGAGTCCTTAAATAAAAACATGACACACAATGATGACTTGACACTACTAAATATCCTGTTCTGTACAGGTAATAGGCTCTGCCAAACCTCACTGGATGCATTCCAGTACCTGGTACGTGACAATTAAGGAAAGACAGACAGATGGTTAAGAAAGTTGTTCTCTGCCCTTCAAATCCAGTCCCCGACAGTTTTCATTCACATTTAGATCCTTAAATAGGACTGGACTCAGAGGACAGGCACTGTTCTGTGAATTTGAGCAGAAGCTGAAAAACACTGTACATAATCTTTGCTTGTTTCTCGTTTTTAAAGTCCTATAAAGGCTTCTGTACATGTACAAGGTGGACAGGGCAGGGGCTGAAATTGAAAAGTATTGTTGGCAGGGGCAGGGGCTGAAAAGCATTGTTTTGTCAAACACAAGGATGTAAAGATTGCAACTGCCTTAACTGGGGGAGTTTCTACACTTGCCTATAAAATAATTGTCCCCTGACCACTCTAAATTCTTTAACCAATCTTTAATCTGCTGCCTGGTCAGAACATGGCTGTCACACGCTGAAGCCGAATATTAAATATTCATATTAAATATAAGTATTATTTTCTTCACAACACTTCCAAGAGAAAAGGCCTGCTTCTATCTCAATGCATAAACTACAAGAAATTTTAAAAACAAGTTAAAGATGATGAAGCCCTTATAACGATTAATGGCTCGTCCAAGCCTGATGACAGGGTCCATACAGACGAATGTGTGCTGATGAGGGTAGGCTCCTGCCACCCTAAAATTGGGGAAAGCCTTTGCTCTGCACATGACTTTTCATCAACAACAGTGCGTGAGTCACAGTCACAACTGGGTGTGTGAACGGTGCAATTTAATCACTGCTGAATTACAGCGCTCACTTGAAATTTCAATACAGGACGAAGCAGACCTCTCTGAGATTCTGGAATTAAGACTGAGGTCCACGTCGTCTCAGTCACCTTGTGCCTTGCTGAAAAATGAAACCCAAATCAAACACAAAAGCCTCTCACCAATGTTCACCATAATAAAATATGTACAGACAAACACAGTTAGGCAAACCTAACGGATATAAACTGGTTATAAAGTAATTTAAAAAACTGGGTGTGCACAGGTCAAAGTATTGCAACAGCTATTGGCTTAACATTCAGGGAATATGAGGCAAAGGCAGATCTATACTGAGGATGAGGCTGCTCAAAGCAGAGGATGAGGTCAGGCAGCCTCATGTTCGCTCCATGTACAACCCAAATCACATCAACATGCTCCTCCCTACTTCAGGTCTTCTGTGGAGAGAGCACAGAAGCCACTCACATCCGAAAAACAGGATCAGGCCCATCGCTTCAGCCAGAGACATTCCCAAATCAAAGGTGGGCTCCCAGGTATGTCAGGCAGCTTGAACTATTATTGCCATTTTCATCAAACGAGGCAAGTGTCCCTAACCAACAAGGAACATCTGTCGCTGAGAAAAGGACAGGAGCTCTGACACAAGGAAGGACTGATGCTACTCTGTATGACACTCTCACGTGTGTGCTCCTTTCCCTCTGATCCTCACGTTGCCTCTCAGTGTCTGCTGCTCTTGGTAGTCCTGGCTCTCCGGCCTCTTGTTCACAAAGTCACTCTCCTATTCCTGCTCCTCCAGGCACAGGGGTTCACCTTCTTCACCGCCTCTAAATCCTCCTGCTTTCTCTCATTCTGGCACTAAAGCTCAGTTCTAGCCAGCAAGCCACCATTTTGGCACCCCTGCTTCTAGCCTCAGTCCCTTCAAGTAGGTCTGGAACATTGCTGCCTCCCCGAGCACTCTGAACACCTCGCTCTCCTCTCAGCTTTCTTCCTGGCCTTCTCTTTGTGCTCTGGATCAAGATCAAGATTTAGCCCTCGTTTTCGCTGTACTTTGCCACTCACAGCAATTATTGTTGGCTCACAGTTTCTGTAACAATATAGCTATGCTAGCAGTCATGCATATATA
Source organism: Aythya fuligula (assembly GCF_009819795.1). Classification (NCBI taxonomy): domain Eukaryota; kingdom Metazoa; phylum Chordata; class Aves; order Anseriformes; family Anatidae; genus Aythya; species Aythya fuligula. Next base: position 2,598,805 of record NC_045565.1, on the reverse strand, counting down.
CCCCTGAGCACACCTACGCACACTCCTGTACATAAGCATGGTATGTGCTGATTAATGAAAGATATAGAAATAACAGAAGCCAAATCAAGCATAGATTTTTGTTGAGAACGTCAGATTCCATGTTTCACAAAATCCCAACCACACCCATGCTAATAAACCCGGGCTGTTAATTTGTAGAACAATATGCTTTATTGTATGGAAGGAAAACGGTGAGTTTTGTATTTTGGTTCAAGTAACTTTCAGTCTCTTGATAGTGCATTTCTTCTTGTCAGTTCTCTACAGCACAGATATGTCCCAGATTACTTCGTAAACAAAGCAAAAATAATTTCTTTCATCCAACTGCGGCAGGAACTGAACAACTTAATCTGATCATTGTGTGCAAAGAAAATATTTCCAATGACGACATCTTCCTATGTCAATTGGTTTTTATTACAGATGTCATCTCTATGTGCCATATTAATGCAGCTCTTTCTTCTCATTTCAAGATTTTAATCTAAGTTTGTTGCTCTAATATTTTATTGGTTCAAAATACATGCTGTAAAATCCATGGCCTTCAAATTTTCCTGTGAGCTAAAAATAAACTGCTCTTGTCAGATATGGTTAGCTGATAAAAAGTGTCAGAGACTTTTCTGAATTACTTTGATAACTTCCTGTTTATGTGGTACTGACCCTTGTCTAATAAAGATCTTTTACACTTGGAATAAGAGAAGATACTGCAGCATACTATTCCTTAATGGACAATGCTGATTACTTTTGAAAGCCTTTAATACATTTCCCATATTAGACATGAACAGATGTCAGGGATGTTGCCAAGTGAAATTTCTTTTATGCAATCTTGGCTTGTTGTACAATAATAGCCCTTTCTCAACATGGGAAAAAATTACAGACCCAACTAATTTCCTTGACAGGGAAGAGTTACATATGTTTTCCACTTGTAGCTTTTACGACAAGTTTACAATTTTGCCAAACCTGGAACTAATTGGGACTGTTTCCAAAAACGGTCCAATAAACCCACAATGTGTACAGCTAGCCTAAAATGCAGCAAATGATTGTTTGCTTTAACTTTTTTTTTTTTTTTTTTCTAACAGGGAAAAGTCAGATTGCACAATTATTTCATTTAAGTTACTTAAACACTTACTGTTTCATATCCTCCCAGTTTTTGAGCAGCTTGAAACATAGTCCAAAGGTTAACTGTTAGAGGGACAATAAGTATTTAGATAAGCATTGCATTAACCAACATATTTCAAAGAAATGTAAATTAAACAGTTCTTTTTAAAAAAGCAGAAAAAAAAAAGAAAGCTCACAGCCCCTGAAAAAGCTCCTGTAAAACATTTTCCAAAGAGATATTTACATAATCTGAAAAGTAAATATTAGCCCATACTATGTATATTTTTTTAATTACATATAAGAGAACACACTTAGATTCCTTAACAGGACTGGAAAAACACACTGAGACAAAGGTAATGGGCTCATTTGACTTTGCTGATAAGAAGCACAGTATAATGAGACTATAGCATGTTTCCATAACTTTGATAATAAAAATTACTCATTGGGAAGAATGTTGCTTTTAATTATTTGTTTAATACTGATTTCATTAGCAAGCAAGCATGAGCCACACACCGGCTCCCAGAGAAAGCCTATTGATTAAACAACAATATCCAATATTTACTGCAGCTCAGATAATGGCCTCCAGAATCAATAAGCTGTTTTCTAACGGATCATGTGGAAATGAACCTGGGGGAGCCCAAATGCAAATTGCCGTAATAATTATGGTATGGGTGGTCGTGCCATGCCCATGGCTGTGGGGTGGAAGGAAGAGAGGCAACTCCTTCAAAAGGCATGTTGGAAGATGCTTGTTGCTTCCTGCATAATTCCTCCCCTCTCACGTGCTTTTCATGCTGGTTTTTATTTTTTATTTTATTTTATCTGAGAGAAGAAAATGTGATGTCTCAGCTTTATGAAAAATCTACACACTGTTCCGCCAACAAGCAGTGACTCCCAACAGACACACTGCAAGCACTGCAGGCCAGACTCAGCAGTACGCTGCACAGCACAGCAGACAGGATCTCTTCCTCCACGGGGAGCGCGCTCGTTTGCAGTGTACATACTGCTTCTTCCCACTAACCTATTTATATTGGCAGTGTTTGCACAGGTCTCGCTGGACAAATACAGAGCCCTGTCCTGCAAACATTTCTGCTCTTCTCAGCATACTTACTCTTGGCATTTAAGTATTTGCTGGATCTGGCCCCTAATTTCTAATGAATGACAGGCAACTTTCAGTGAATTTCATCTAAACATTAGCAGAGAGCCCTACCTCAGATGGGGAATTTTAGAAATAAGACTTGAGCTCGTCTTTCAAGCCTCCCTATCCCCTATGCTTGAGGGAGTGCAAAATAAGATGGGGGGGGGAAGGTGAATTCTTTCCTCAACACAGAACGTTCTGAAAGCCTCATTGAACCTTGTACTGCTTCAAAGCTATCAAGAGCTTTGCCTAGGCCTTGATTTAATCTGAATCAATGCATAATGCAACGAAGCCGTTCATAGTACATTAATTTTACTTCCATTTCAAGCAGCCAGTTTTCAGACAAACACTGTAATCATTCGGAGTTATATAAGTTTATAATGGCTGCTGGAGGCCTGTTGCAATCAGTGCCAATTGCTATTAGGTATGTAAATTGTTATGTAAAACATACAGGTTTGACATTCTTCATCAAAATAACACATGGTTTTAATCTGGGAGATAAATTAGAGTAAATAATATTTCAATCCATGGAGTCCTCCCTCTAAGGAAATAAAGTATCATTCGGCCTATAGATAAGAAGAAAAAATACCCCCATTTACAGCTTTTGTTGGAAACTGAAAGATCTACATTGCACTGCAATATTTATGTGAAATTTAGTTACAACTGTATCTTCTCCACCTACAATTGCTTTACAGATTGTGGCACTACAAACTGTACATGCCAAAGCAATTTTAAACATTGTATTCTGTATTAAACAGATACAGTCTGGTTTTATATTCTCCAAAGTCAGTAATTTATTAACTATAAACACATTTTTGGGCTTAAAAATCTGATCCCTTTTGTGCCTTTCTTGACCACCTTTAAATGTCTTCCTTTAATATTTGTCCTTTCATAAAGAACATCTGGGCACAATAAACATACGTCATATTATTAACTCAGAAGAAAGGCATTACAGACGCTGCAGATTTACAAAACAGAAAACTACAGAGTTTTCAACATGCCTATTTCTAGTCATAATCAGCGGATTTAAACCTATAAATATCCAGCAGCAACTACCCCAGAAGGAAGAGATGCAAATCTGGGCATAAGACAGCAAAATGCCTGGACTGGAAAATGTGTAGATATAAACATGGTCCCCCCATCCGTAAGGATTTAAAATAGGCTCCGTGTGCAAATGCTTTCTCCAGAGAAGCCAAACCGTTCTAAAATGTCAACAAGAAATTGAGAAAAAGGATACTTACTCTGCTTAAAACCTAAATAAGGTATTCGTTCAATTGGTGTTTTCCTTTCTTTCATATATTTATAAAGTGCCACAAGGAAAGCCTGCTCATCAGCTCTGCATTCTTCACCTACGGCAATCTTTGATTTATCCTCACTTGAGCCTTTTTTACAGTTGCTGTTGTTACTCTTGGGTTTGGGCAAAGCTGACTTAGCCTCACATTTTACCTGGGAAAAAAAAAAAAAAAAAAAAAAAAGAAAAAAAAAAGAAAAAAAAAGTTGTAATATCAGATCTGGGTAACCTTTAATTTTCACTTAATGAATAAATACCCTCTCCTAGCAGAATGGATTGTTGAAAAAACGAAGGCCAAACCATGCAACTGTGTTTGAGGGGAAACAAAGGAAGCTATTTATAGAGCTAAATGTCTTGTTCTGAATCTTAGTCACAACATTTTTAAATAGCCACATCTTTAAATCATTATAACCCATTGGTAATGCTCTCCAGATCTGCATTTTTATGACTATACATTGCTATGTCACAGACAGCTCCCATCTCTCACATACACTTGCTATTAGCAAGTCTAATAATAACCTTCGTTCCAGGACTGACACTGAGCATTGTCAACTCTCGGAGACAACCCTTGGAGCTGAGGGTGCTCAGCCCCTTCCAGGAATGCTCAGCAGCCAGCTTGGAAAAGACACATTTTTCTCTCCCTTGGCCCACCAAAATAGATGCAGACCTTGGCAAGCCTTACCCAGGCAGACCCCTCAGCACACACGAGTGGAGGTTCTGCTGTAGCACAGACCAAAGCCTAGTGGGTCTGAGCATCTGCTTAAAGTTAAGCACAGCCCTAGGTATTTAGCAGACGGAAGAGGCTGGTAACAGGAGCCTTTCCTGGTAGGCACCAGCAGCCCCAACGCATGTGAGTCCCAAAGCTCTGCATCTCCCACTGGCCTCCCCGGCTGGCTGACGTGTGCCAGTCAGGAAGCCAACAAATTGGAACCACTTTACTTCTCATCAGTATTCAAACACGGGAACAAACATCCAGCGAGACTGGCTTAATCCTGCAGTCCTCCTGGAGATAATCCTCTCATTGAATCGAGTGAGTTACAGTTTGAGCACTCCCATAATTTGTGTGTACCGAAAACAAAAGAGCAGAACCTTGCAAACTGATGTTTACAAGCACTCCATGTCCAGGATGGGATCGATCCGTTTCCAGTGAAATCCTGGAATTCATCTACTGGCAGGTAGCGGAGATGGTTACAGGCTGCGTTGTGGATTTGCACTTTCCCTTCGGTGCTTGCAAGCGCTTTGAGGAGCCTTCTGGCAGCTCCACACCCAAACCCAGAGGTGTCCTTGGGGCTCTGGGAGCGAGCAGGGAGACCATAAGGGCAGTACCTGGCATCCCGGGAGGGCAGCAGTGTATCTCGCTCAACAGGAAGGCAGGGGCTCTTGGCCAAGTCAACCACCAACTCCTTCGTCCTCCCCACTTCTATACCAGTTGCTTTGTGGGTACTTGACTTTTTTTTAGGTAAGTGCTATGACGAGCATTATGTAAATGCTGTAAACAAACACCAAACATACCACTGGAAAGTCTTTGTTATGCTTATCTCGATAAAGCTACCCTGTGTTCAGGCTCAGGGAAAGCAAAATCTTTTCTTTTATACTTCCCCAAGGTGTTAATTTTGCAAAGCGCACTGCTTTAGGGTTAGCTGTCTCCATAGTTTTCCACAGACATTGGACAAGGCAATGCTGGAGGGGAGATGTGGCCACAATTTTCCAAGATACTTGATGCTGCTTAAAAACTCCCCGTTGGACACCGCAGGGTACGGGCTTGTTCCTCCCAGGAAATGCAGCAGGGACTGGAAAATGGACTTCCTGCAGGGTTTTTCTTGGTCACTTACTCCCGAAGAACGCTTCCTGTATTGCTCAATATTCTCTGCTTGCACGTTACAAAGAGATATTGTCTTCCTATGGCACAAGACACCACGCTTTGCCTTTCGGTAATAGATACGCTCGCTGATTGAACTTCTGTAAAGATCCTGGGTTTCATCCAAAACCCAATGAAGTTAATAGGAATTTTTTCCTAGTAAATGAACTTTGGATTTCCTCACTCCACTTTTCTGTTCAGAACTGTAATCCCTTGACTTTTTTACTTTGGCTCCTTGCAAAATTGCTTAACAGCTTCCACTTGTAAAGTTTGGATTATATTGTCATAATTTTCAGTGCATTACCAAAGACTGGGTTAGCACTCCCAGTATAAACCCATAATTTCATTAAATACAGGATTTTTAATTTGAGCTGCAAATGTGTTGCAAGGTAAAATTTGGAATAAATTCAGTGGACCTGGGAACAATTTTTTAATTGTGAAGCCCACTGGCTTGGCAGGGCCAATCTGTCTATTTATCTATCTCCACCTTCTGAGTGTTTTCTTTTTTTCCTTTTTTTTTGAACTGGGCAATTCAACTATGCTCGCAAAGGCAGCCTGGGCACGAATGCTAAATCAAATCAAAGCTCACTTCTCTGAAAGCAAACTAATGGTAAGGGATGTTACTCCTAAGGAGACAAAAGGAAACAAAGAAAGTAATGTATAAAAAAAGCCACTGGGAGTGAGAAATCCCCGTGTTACACATAATGTCCTTCTCTACAGTGTACAGAGAAGAGAGGTCAAAGCGCCTGTGGATCTCAAAGGTGCCAAAATGCAAAGAAAGGCCTCCAAGTAGTGTCAGGTTCAATGAAGCTTTGATGAAGGCTGCAATGCTTCATCCACAAATGTTCGAGGCACAAGCCTCGTTTCTGGAACTTCCCCTGCATGCGACAGGAGACATGAATGAACGCCGTGCCCAGTGATTAATGACAACCCAAAGGGCCAAATGCCATTCTGGATAACACCAGTGTAAAGCCAGCACAAATGCACTGGAGTCAGTGAGAGCTGCGCCAGATTTGCACCAGGGAACAGAGACCGACCTTCTCCCTTTGAAACTGTGCTTTGAGCACAGTTTCCAGTCTTCCTAGAAGGCAAAGACCTGGACGAAGGCCCCAAACGCAGAGTTTTGCTTGGCTCTGCTCTCTTCTCTGGTCTTCTCAGAAAGCAGAAACGACTCCGTTAGAAAGGGAGAGCTCAATTTCCACTGGAGATAGAGCTCTTGCGCTGTAGCTTCGGTGTGAGTAACACATCCAAAATGAAACCGAGGGCTAATGCCCCAACAGGCACAGAGCTGCAGCGTGGAGAGGCTGGCTGTGTGCTGAGACGGGCTTTGGGAACATCTGAGCACATCTTTCTGCTTGTTCCACCACAAGGGCATGATCCGTGGTCAAACGCCCGGTGAGCATCCCGGCTACGCCCGTGTGCTTGTTTTCTCCTGCCAGAGGTCACACACGCAGCAGACCACTACAGAGCTGTATTTTAGAGTTTCAATCAGATAATGTCTGAGGCTCTCAGAATAAATCTTCAGGTCTGAGAGCGTGCCAGGCCACCTGTGGCCACAGAAAAAGCAAATCCTGGCAACTTTTAAACTAATTTCCCAGATCTTGCCAAATAAATGAAGTGAGAGATTTACTTTAGCATTTACACTAGGAGATGTAATGAGTAGATTCATTTGGGGACAATCTCCATGTTTAACAAGTTAATCCTTTCAGCTCTTCGAAACGGTCCTATCAGCCAGTTGTGAAAAGCCTTGCAGTGCTCTTTTACACGCCTTGAATGGGAACGCTCTTCGGGCGCATGAAGTGAGAAGAGTTTGCAGGTACAGCGAGGGTTTTGCTGGAGCTTACAAGCCACAGAAGCCTGTCCAGCGGTGCTGACATGTGAGGTGTGAAAGGCTCCAGGCTCCTGGGAATGCCGGAGAGAAGAGTTTGACATCGGCCTCGCCAGCAGAGCTGATCCTGCCTGGGCTGATGGCCCAGCCTGGGAGGGATCTCTCCCGGGAGGCAAAAAAAAGGAGACAGCAACCAGCAACGAGACCGAAAGCAAGAAGTGGTACACGCACGAGCCACTTCCCCTGGCAGCAGCCGCAGGGCCAGGACCGCACTGTCTGTCCCGCTACGGCTCTGCTCTAACAAGCCACACGTGTTGGACCCGGCTCAGGACTCCTCCTACCGAACCAAAGGCTCTTCTGCATCAAGTAACAGTAAAAGCCCACGAAACGATCTGCTCGTGGCTCAAGGTAAACATGCCTAACGAAAACTAAATTGTAAGAATGTACAAAGCTTTCTAGTCATTGGCAGCTGAGCACACAAATGCAGCAAGTCATTATAACCATGTGGTTTGTGTTGGTCTTGACAGGCTCAAAACCGCAGTCTTCAGAATGCCACTTCTGCCATTCCCCTGCCCAAACCCTACAGCCACCGCGTCTCCATCACGGCCTTCTCCCCACCACCCCAGAAATTAGGCTGCTGTCAGACACTGGGTGCCACGAGCTGAGGATCAAAGCAGCACAACTTCTGGTTGAAAGGGATTTTAGCTGGAGCAGGAACACGGCCAAGACCATTGCCAAAACATTTCAGTGTCTGACACAAGTGGATTTGTCCCATTTAATCTAGCAGTTCTCAGCTCTTGCTTTTCATGAACCTACTGCCAGCATTCGTCAGAGGTAGAGCAAGGACAGAGGAGAAAAACTGGTGGTGAAGCCCAACACGAAGCCTAAGCTGATGACCTAACACCCCAGCTATTCCCCAAAATGAGGAGCCTGTAGGTGGGTCTCCTCTCCCCCCAGCCAAACACACTCCCCCTGAAACCTGTTGGCAGGGTCTCCAGAAAGTGCAATAAATCTGCTTTGGAGGGTCTCTGATTCACTGCCCCCCTCTTATTGAAGTGTATCTGTGGCTCTGAGACACAGATTGATGCAAAGAGCCACAGAGAAGTCAGTGTGACTACATGCAAGGACATTATATCACGAGCACGTCTATTATTTATAATGAAATTAAGCTGGCCAAGATAATTAATGCTATTAATATCTGCACAATGATGAGCACAGTATGACTAGATAAATAGGCAGAATTACTTCTTATCTGAAATATCCTCCCATTTGACTAGTAGGGTGAACCCAAATATAAACAGAGAGGATAAACAATTTGGTATGAAGTGCGACTGTTGGTTTTAATTACCTAATACCTATAAGTCGGGTGCTAAAGAGGCAGAACTGCTCATGCCACAGGCCAGGGTGCTTTGGCAACACAGCCCATGCTGCATTTTCCTAGTAATATTTTAACATTAGAAATGGCTGGGGGGCAGGGGAATTGAGGCAAATTGAGACATTTTCACACCGCAGCTTTTGCACATTCCTCCACTGAGCAAAAACATTCAGGCAAACTCTATAGCATCTGGCAGGACCCCGCAACTCAACACACCAGGCTCCATTGCCTTTTACCACGCCTGTCTAATACGATAGTACGGCCTCCAGCCGAGCACAATAGGGCACAAAGAGAAGAGAAACAGTGACTTCAGGGCAGAGCTTCATCATGAACTTCAGCCTCTTTTATCGTCATCAACAGAAGGCACAATTTTAACTGAACTCCTAGGGAGGAGGAGGAGGTGGAATTTAATTTGCCTTCCTATGAGAAACCCAGAGCAGAACACTTCCACTTGACCTCTTTAACCTCCTAATCTCCCAGGACATTCACTGCCTATAACAATACGAACGTAAATGGATCTATAGATTCACTGTATTTCCTTAGGAGATGGTCACAACAATGGAAGCATTTTCCAGATACACATCCATCTAATTTAGTGAAACAATGGACTTAGGAGGAGTTGGCCTAAACATTCAGTCTATGCAAACACGTTTAGCAAGGGCTAGAAAGTATCACAGTGACAAAGTTCTGTCATAGATAAAAATCTACAAGTACTGCTCTAAGTAATTTTCCATCTTTGCATCTTACAGTTTCAAATTAAATCATCTTGAAAGAAGACATTTGTGCTACTTCTTTTTTTTAAGAGAAAATCAAATTCTTATTTAAAACCACACAAACAACTGAGAAAATAGGATGTAAATTACACTATAGAAGCTCATTTTTTTAACTAGCTTTAAGGAAAAGACACAAACCCCCAAATACCTAAGAGATAAGCCTATAAACACAAACCAACGATCCAATTTTTACCAGCAGTATAGGCTAAGCACTGCAGTAAATACAGAAGGCTCCATACGCTGAACCTTGGATTGAATATGCAGCTCAGCACCAAGTATTAAAGAAACAGTCTTTTTCTTTTTTTCTTTTGTTAAACGTTTGTACTGCCCCCCCCCCCCCTTTTTTTTTTAAGTCAAGATCGTAACATCAGGGTAATCTCATTTGTATGTGCTTCTTAGAAACCATTATTTAAGCAGCTCTTGTTTCATACTCTGTTTATCTTCAAACTTATATTTAGAAGTGCATTGTAACAGGGTGAGCTGCTCCCTGGTTTATTTTTAATTTGAAGATACTGTCACAAACTATGTTTGTGTGTCACAGAATGTGAAAACTAACAGTGGTGCCAAGAAAGCTTAAGCACTACCAGTTACCAACACACTGATAGCATTAGGTTGTTAGGCGATTATAGTTACTGGTAACTTTGAACACAGACATGATTTAACGTGAAGAATAAAACTGTTGAAAAAAAATTACATTTATCTCCCCAAGAAAATAAGTTACATTCTAAATTCAAAACAGCGTTCTGGGAAACAAAGGCAAGGCTGTATCTAAAAAAGGAGAATGTACTGAAAAGAATATTATTAAGTGATTTACCTTGGCAACAGCTTTGCTTTCAGAATTATTGTTGGAATCCTTAATGCCATTTAATGAATCTCTTCTTTGTGGGCAAGGCTTCTTTTTGCGTGGTCTGCCTTTAAGATTTGGCGCTGAAAATTAATGGAGAACAATTTGAGTACATTGTCTTATACTGGATTCTTAACAGCTGAAAGCATAATAAATAATTCCACTACAATCAGTCACAGAAACGTACACATCTGTCTACAGTAAATGCTTATTACGAGATTCCCGTCCTCCATGGGTTACATCTTGACACACTATACGTTTCTATATCATATTCCCCAAGGCTAATCTATTCTACTTTCACGTAACTAATTAATACAAAGTCAAACACTGGTCTCTGAAGGACTGGGAGAGAGAGCACGAATATTTCTCCATGGTACAAAAAAGAAGAAAATAGAATATTAATAGGTAACTTTGCATTAATCAGCCTGCTGCATTTATTATTTTCAATCTTCAACTAAGAGGACTAACTACTATTTCCAACTTTGGGAAACATCTGTTTTTGGAAATGTTCTGAAATATTGAAATTCCTTACAGCTCCAAGAAATGTTTATATACCCTGTCACTCTTGTCAAAGTTCTTCTAAAAAAGTTTTTCTTTTTTTTTTTTAAATTACCCCTGAGTCCTGAAATGGATCAAAAAACGTAACAACTAGCTCTAGAAGTTGACAAGTACTGAAATAAGTGATTGATTGTTTCATAAGGGTTACATACCACACGTATAAATTAACATGAATCACTTTCAGTTTTGTCCAATTTTTAAGATAAAACAGCTCTGAAATAACAGTGACTAAATCCTGGCCATGCTGAGCCACACTACGAATGGGATATGGATCATCATAAAAAAATATCAGATTCATCTTTCAATCACGATATTACAATAGAAATCATGACCACATATAGAAATAAGAGATGAAGCAGATGTTTCTTCATTATTAAGTGTCCTGCCTGCTTTCAGATTTCAAAATAAGCCTCCGACTACTATGGCAACATTTAAAGTGATAAACAATCATTAACTAATGACTGTACTGAAGAAGATAATTTCCTTTAAACCTTTAATTTCTAGGTAACCATTGTTTTCATTACTTAAAGGGATGATTAGAACAATGTCAGAAATCTAAACACCACAAACCTCTTGAGTGCCTTCTAATTGTTTCTAATCTTACATTTGTCACACAGTAAGCCAGTGGTTTCAGGACATTTTACATTTTAATTAGTTTGCCAACACAATAAAGGGTGCTAATTTGATTTTCTAGTTTGAATAACAGTGTCATATGTGGTCTGCTCTGACAAAAATAGAAGTCTTGGGTTTAAAACCAAAAAGTCCAGAAGACTCACCCTTTCTTCCCCTAGCACTGACACAGAGTAAATATATGTACGTGTACGTCTGCGAGTCCCTATTTGTGTATGTATAAAAATATGTTTATCTCCCTACAGAAATATCTCCATCTATCTCCAGCCAAGCTCATTCTGCTCATTGAAAAGTACTGCAGAAAGCAATTTTGAAATTGTCATGTGAGGCTAGCATGCAAAATCAAACAAAGAGATAAAGAAATTATTACCCATTCCAGCCGACAAACATCTGCCTGATTCCTATCTGTACTCGTGAATGCTCCAGCATGCGACTGCACCCCACGCAGTGGGGAGCCTCGGTGTGCCATGAGTGTCACTGACACCGGCCACCACCAGCGGGCGAGCGCCTCTGGGGGCTGGGGCAGGCACCGAGGGCTCGAGGCCCAGGTCGCTGTCCCCACCACTGACACCGTGCTGGGGCTGGCTGCTCTCACACGGCCCACACGTGAGCTGTGAGGCCTTGCCGACGGCCGGTCCCAGCGCTTGTACCTTGCTTGGAAGGGCACTCGAATAATGGCAGTGGTTCCTCCATGTGCTGCGCCCCGGCGCACACGTGGAAACGTTGCCCAGCCTTTGAAAGGGTCCCTGACATGGCCCAACTGGCAGTGGGAGAGGGGTTCAACGTGGACCAAATATGCTTGGATGTGAATTATTCTTCTTTATTTTTATTTATTTCTTTATTTTTAAAGCAAATAAAGTAGTTCAAGGCTCAATGTTTTCCAAACATACTTGTTATCCTGAGTTTTGGCACTGTACTTTGTATCGCACTATAAAGCACTCCTAATGTTTTGCTAAAAGCCTTAAAAGCAAAAAGGCATTTGTTACTGAATTCCAGGTATATCGAGCTTGCATACAAACACTGTTTGCGTTGGAGCCCTCGACGGCAGACCTGGCACGAGACCATGACCACGGCGAGGTTTTGCGCTGCCCCAGTTGCCGAGGTGCTGCGGCAGGGAGTGCCTGCAGCACCGCGCGCACAATTAACGAAAAAGCAGCCACTGGAGATAATACCAAGAGAGAAGGCCCTTGCCTCTAATATCTGCTCTGTAAAAGAAAACCTTTGAAATAGCTCCAGTCGCACTTGAAACAATTCCATTAACATTTGCTCCCTAAATCATTATAAATAAATGCATTATTCGAAGATTATTTATATTTCAGTTAGATCCATTTTGTTCTCTTGAGCAAGAAAATATGACAGGGACTGAACAAATAATTTACAACAAGGCACATGGTTGTTTTTTCTTTTTTTGTTTCATTTATGACATATTCATGAGCACACTGCAGATTTCTTGAGTTTCTTACTCATAATTATTTTAAAGCAATTTTGTGAACATGTTGTGGCTTAATCTCAGTCAGCTTTCCTGATAACGTTGGATGCTGAATACGGACTGGATAGTAAAGGGAATATCCTTTGTTTTTTTTTTTTTTTTTCTGCTTTCTGTTTGGAGAGGGACTTATGGCATCAATACCTGAGAATATCTGAAACAATTCAATTTCTTTACATGTTCGCGCATATGGCTTTCAAATTCATTTCCTGAAAGCATTTGTGCCAGTGAGAACTGGTAACTTGTCTGTTCCCAGAAGGTGAGAATTAAAGCAAAGTGAATTAAAGTAAAAAAAATTGAATAAATAAGTGCAGAAAAACATTTGCATTTATTTGCCACCTCTTCAGGCAAAGTGCCTTGAACAGGCACACGAGAGGGATGATACACTACCAGTGCAAGTAACAGCCTGCTCTTCCTGGACGTTTGACGGTCACTTTTGCCAATTTGTGTCTTTTTTCCTTTCTTTGTGCTTCCTGATGTTTCTCAAAGAGGGGAAAACTGGATTACTGAAACGTCCACCAGAACCCTTGTGCTGCTGGTAAGTGTTTATGCCTCTACATAGTGCATGACTCCAAGGATCCTTGCTGACTCAAGGACCTTCTTCCCATGTTGCCAGTCAACGCAAACGGCAGGTTCACTCAGCAAACGGCAACGCACATGAAATTATCTTCCTTACAACATCTCTTCACCTGCTGAGGAGCTGAGGGACTGCTTCAGCTGTCCCCGGCCGCCAGTTTCGTATCAGCACGCTGCTTCGTTTCCCTGCGCAGTGGATCAGGCTGGTGCCACTTAAGCCTGCTCCTCGGAGCCCACCAGCCGGCTGGCCCCACAGTGAAACCACCACCAGCACCTGCAGCACTGCCTGCTTCTTGCAGAGGGAGCTGGGGCCGTGCAGTGGGTTTTTACATGGAATCAAGCAAGAATGCAAGGTGAATGAAGACCTAATCCAACCGCAAGTGTTTCTAACAGTAAAGAACAAAAGGGGTGATTATTAACTAGGATGCTTGCGGTGTGGACTTTGTTTTCAGCTAACCACTGCTCAGTAAAAGTCTTGTGCTTCTGATTAAGCGAAAGTGTGTGAAACGTGTATGTCACCAGTATCAACAGTTACACAAGCCACGATGACAACCGTATCTTAACAACTCTTCCCATTCTGGAATACGTCCTATTGCCATCTCAGCTGTGAATTCCCAGGGAAAAGAAAATTATTTAAAGGGCCCTGCCCAGAGACAGGAATGTTGCTTCCTCTTCCTTGTCTGATAGGGTCCTTGGATGTTGTCTGTACACAGGTAGCCACCACAGGTCACACAAACCCCTGCCTGCAGTCAGGTTAACTTGTGACTGAGCGGGATGCAGAGGCTGGGCAGGCAAAGAGAGAAGAGGGAAGAGCTTATGGCTGTGCCAGTGGAGAGGGAGAGAAGAGGATGATGGCTCCGGATGATGGCGTCACAGGAGCCTGGAGGCTCTGGGTTCAAATCGCTCTCCTCCCGTGCCTGCCTGGGTGACATCCAGCCACATGCATGTGGAGCGAGCCTCTCAGGTACCCAGGTAAGCTGCAGGAGGAGGCAGTCAAACCCTCCTACCTGTATTGTATTGTTTCTTCCCCTACACATGGGCTTCCTGGAACGAGAGGATGAGGAGGACTAATAGCCAGATAGAAAAAGCCAAGAGTAAGGGAAACAACTTTTTCGGGCTACAGCTGTGCTGAGCTCCTTCCAAATGCCCGCTGAGACTGAGCAGAATCTCCTTTTCTGCCCACATGTGAGCAAAAGTAAGAGCACACAGCCCTGCTCTTCACAGGACAGGAGTGAAAGGAAAGCTGGGGTCTGTAAGCTGCCACCTTCTCCTCTGTGCCAAATCCTCACTCTCACACATACGCCTGCCTTTAAAAGAAAAAAGTTTTGTACCTGATGTAATATAACTGTAGTAGTTCCTTGCCTCCTCCTCCCCAAACGGTGATTAAACTCTGCAGTACCAAAACACCAGCCACATCCCACATGTTTTTCTTACAAACTGACACACCTGATAGGTTAAATGCAAACCCCGTGTTATGCACAGCACAGAGAATTAAATTACCTGTAGATGTAGACTGGCAAACCTGTGCTGACCTAAATTTACCCCAGGAAGATGCTGACCCAGCGATCTGGAAGCCCAAAGCTTGTTCTTGAGAGCTGCCTGCTGAGCACCAGAACCAGAAAGTGAGTGCAGGGAGACAGCTCCAGTGCTGCCCCACTCCAAAGCTCTGCAGTGTTGTGGCCACTGCTCTTCTGCCACGATGGCCTCCAGCTCCCCAGCCTTTAGACATCCTGCCTGCTCAGCAGGACGGGGGAAACAGGAGCATTTCCAAGGCTCCCTGACAAGTTCAACTCCCAGCTCTGGGCTAAACACAGAGATGCCAAGTTCCGGGCAGGCAAAGAATGAGATCCATGGGAGATGCCCACATCAGCCACATATCTTCCACCACATATGGTGGAAGAGTGCAGAGCACCACCAGAAGACAGTAAATCCATTAGGCTTTTTTAATACCTGCATCCCCAGGAAGCAGAAAAGATAGGTGGAGATATCATCTTCCCTGTTATCAAGCCAGCCTTACCTGAGCCGTGTCCCTCCTGAGAATGCGAAGTGTTATGTATGCACGGACACCCCGGGGTGCACAAACAAGTCAAGTGACAACGACCACAGTTTTGGGGTAACCTGGCAGGTCATTCACAATGGAACCATATCTATGTGTATTTTTAGGGAGTCTGATTATCATTGGAAGTCCATTGAGTTCACTTGTTCTCATAACACTGTTCTCTAGATGCACATGCTTTGATGTTAGAGATGTGTTGTTATAGGGAGGGTGTTAAAAAAAACAGTGGCCTTCACACAGCTGAGGTCAAGCTATGTTGGCACTTTGCCAAAATCAGTGGTGTAGCCAAGAGGTTTTAATGAGCCTGGAATGCATTACCTCATTTGTCATACCTGGATCACTTACTCATGCCGAGTCCAAAATAACCTTGGACCTTGTTGGCTGCTCAGCAAACCATGTAAGTAAACAGCCCTGTACTCATGCCTAAAACATGTACCTTTTCCTTGCTCATTCCACATTACTTACTCCAGAGAACATCTAAGCAACCATAACGTCTGAGATCAAAGTTCTCACCTTTTCCAGGCCTCTCTGACCTGCCTAAGTAATTACAGATACAACTTTTGTTCTTGTTTGCTGGTACTCCAGTTTCTCAGAAACATTTCAAAAACAGGAGAAAAAGAGACAGGAGTAGGTAAGAAAGGCCATCACTGTATTTTGCTGAGGCATTTACCGGGATAGCTGCTCAGCACTGCTAATGGTCATACAACTGCAGCCAGAATCTGCTTGGCAGCGTGATTTTGTGACCAGTTTTCTCTCCCATGGAAAGATGAAGAGGAGTAAAAGTACTTTTGCCAACTACAAAAGTGTGACAATACAAAAAAAGCCCAAGCTTGTAGAACTGTCCAGGGTCACCAGTATAGAAGGTCCAGGGGAAGATACGGGTCTACACCTAGGGTGGGCCTATACAGCCGGATCAGCCCCAAGCATGAAGGAAGTAATCACAAAGCTGGAATTAGGGTGGCGCACTGGAGGGTGCAAGGAGAAGTTAATGAACAGAGACACGCTGGGGTGCTGGTTACACAAGAGGATTGTGCTCCCAAGAGACAAGCTGCAGCACACCTGCTAAATGCATCAACAGCCTCTCCTCTCCTTCTGTGAGGTGTCAGACACCCCAGAGAACACCTCCTTGGAGAATCCCTTTGCACCGTGCCAGTCCTTATATTTTTCAGCTTTCTCTCCCTCACACACACACACATTGCAGTACCAGTATGCTTGGCCCTCAGCGGCAGACACAGAGCAGACTAGGAGACTCTCTCTCTTAGGCAGGTGGAAGCAGCAGGACGTGTCAGATCACAGAGCTCCTCATAAGCCAGGTACCCAACAAAAGCTGGAGGTGGCAGAGGAGGTGCCTGGCCATCAAAGTCACGGTGAGAAGCACAGTCCCAGGTCTCCAGATCATCCACGAACCAACCATCCCTGCTGGCAGGTGGCAAATAGCTGGTTGCTGAGGACATCCCTAGAGCAGCCTGGCAAAAGTTAGCTCTTGGCTGAAAAACATGCTTACATGTTGCACCTTTTAAAATGTAATGAATAGAAAGTTAACAGTTTTAATGGTTTTAACACTTACCCCTCTAGGGGGCTTCTGGCATTCTGCAATATCTGAAAGTTCAGACGAGCATATTGCTAGCTTTAAGTACAGTCTCAATAACTGTCCAAAGGTTAGTTAATCTTGCATCCTGTTCTGGAGTCTCAGCTGCTTCCTTAATTTCCTCGTCTCCTCTGTCTCTTCCTTCACCTCATTCTCCTTTCTGAATCCCAAGTTCAGGATCTTGTCTTTCATTTGTTGTCTTTTCACCCCTCAAAGTTTATTTAAAAGCTGCTGCCTCCTGGAAACAGCGTTCGAGGCATAGGGCCTGGGGCATGCATAGCCCTGGCACACAGAGCAGCGCTGGTGGGCAGGAGCACGTTGCAACCAACGTAGTGTTGCATCAGAGAGTCAGAATTTTTACGTGTCTGGAAGATGAAGGAAAGGATCGGACTAGGCTAAAACACCCCAGCCCTTTGTTTAGGGAACAAAACTATTGACTGAGTTGGGGGACACTCTCTACAGGCTCCCAAGAACACCCACGGTAGTGAGAGATGAACACCTACCAAGAACTAATGTTCTTGACCTCTGGAGGTCACCCACCCCCTCTGCCAACACACACCTCTTGCCTACACAAGCTGCACATAAAATGATTTGAATATTAAAGCTATTTTTAGTAGACTTTTTTTCTAAATCCAAACACTTGTTTATTCCTTTCTGCAACTCCTCTGCTCCGTGGATGTATAACTGACCATGTCAGCGCTGACCTGGAGTACCGTGCGGTCACAAACACCACGCTAAGGATCCACACCGCGCTCTAACCCATGGGGAGAAAGCCGACTTGTGTAGCCATTTCACAAAGTTTTGTTTTGGAAATGAGATATCCCATGCTCCATGTGGGGAAAATCAATTTGCTACCTCTCTAAAGAAAACATTCCTCATTTGGAAATAACTGAAACAGACACTTCCTTGTGTGGATTAATGTGGAGACATATGACTTGCTGCAGACTGTTGTTTTGACCCCCCTCCTGACCAGACAATCTCTGAAAAAAGCAAAAAGGTGGTATTTTTCATGGATTATGGGTCAGACTGGTATTGTTTTTAACAGTAAAGTTAGAGGCATTGCAAATACCAGGTTGGCTAATTATGCCCAAACTGGAATGTTTTTAGTTTCCATGGAAGACAGTGACGGGATTCAGGACAAGGCTTGGAGTCTCGTTTTCTTCATTTCAGCATAGCTGGAAGTTAATTAAGACTTCTGCTGTAAGGGCTTTGTTTCGTCCTGCTGACTAATTTGGGTTAAAAAAAAAAAAAAAAAAAGGAAAAAGTTTTTTGTTTTTTTTTGACAAATCTCTGCAGATGTTAAATATTGTGAAGTATGGCAAAATGAAAAGGGAAGATGAAGACTTAGAGAAAAAATCTATGCCTGACAAACATGTGACATTCAAGTAGTCCTCAGAGCAAATTAAAATAATAATTAAAAAAAATAATCCAGAGTACGCCTATTACTGGCTACAGATGACAGAATTGTTATTAATGATTCAAAAAGAGGCAGAGGTGTTTGGTAAATATTTGTTCCATATTTGCAAAGAAGCCAGATGATATGCTTGCAAAAGAATATAATTAAAGTCAGTCAATTGACTCGGTTTTACATAAACCAGATCTTAAAACAACAAAAAAAGAAAACAAACAAAGCACCTTATTTTATACTTTGAAACTGCAAGCTTGATTAGAGAAACTAGCAGCACGCAGGGAACTTACCTGCATTTTGGCAAGGCAGTTGATTTAACACTAGATAACACTTTGATTAAAAAATAACACCACATAATTTTACTCTAGCATACATTAAAAAGATTAGGAACTGGTTAAATGATAGTTCTAAACACAGGCATCAGCGGGGAATTTCTATCAAATGAAAATATTTCTGGTGGGATTCCGCAGGGGTTGCTGTTAGACTTGATGATATTCAGCATTTTCTTCAGGGAAATAAATACAAGGTCCCTGACAGTAATGTTCACCGTGACACCAGGACTGGCACAATGCTAACACCAAGGCTAAGGAAAACCAACTCTCTCCAGTACTGCTCCAGCATAAACCTGTGAGCAAGGGCCCCAGGTGACAATGACAGACCCGAGGGTGGCATTTCATGGCCTGCCGCCCTGGGGGGACATCCAAAAAGCTCAACCCGTGCTGGGTTTCAGCAAAAATGACCGAGAAATGACTTCGTGAGCTAATGCGAGAGCCCTGAAGGGAAGAAAAAGCTGGTACTCAGAAAGCAGGCGGTGTGATGACACACACCGAGGCACTGGAGTCAACACACAAGAGCTGATGCCAGTATGCTGGGGCACGTGCACCATCAGCTTCTGGAAGACCTTCCAGGAAAAGCCTGAGCCAGCCACACGCTGGGGGCACCGCGCAGGAGAAACGCACACGCTTGGAGGGTCTCTGTTGGACACCCGGCCAGAGCTGGGTGTCCCGCCTCAGGCAGGCCGAGGGCCAGATCCTGGCTGCTGCTGGACAGCCTCGGCAGGCGTCCAGCTGTCTGGCCCTGCTCCTTGCTCAAGCAGCTGTCTCCCTTCTCCTTTGGAAAAAAGGTGGTGAACTGGATGAAAGCGCTTGCTGGTAATTTTGGCTGATGAGCCACTACTTGGTTCATACCAGACTGGATGACTCAGGGGTTTGTTTGGTGAGAAACTCCAGGATCACACGAACAAATACAGTAAAGTACTGTGCTATTCAGGACAAGAAGCTTGAAGAGCCACAGCCTTGATTCAGCAAAGTACACGTCTAACTTGTAAAGAGCTGGAGCATGCCCAGACCTCTGATGACCTTGCTGGGGCCATTCATATCTTTGAGGCTGAGGCGGTGTTAAGTGTGGCACTGAACCGAGCCAGCACGACTCTGTGGCTAAGGGGAAGGAGCATTCGAGCCCTGAACAAAGAAATTGTCCTATCTCATCATGAAACACACCGTGCTTGCGCAGCATCACAGGACTTGCCATGGGATGCTCCAGTTTCACTTTCCCTCAGAAACCTGCAGCCAGCCTCCAGCTTCCATGGCCCTTGCACCCAGAGGGGCAAGAAAAAAAGAAAGAAAAAGTGAAGTGAAGGAAGAATGAGCAGGCACAAACAGATTACGTAATAGCCAAGACAAAAGCAGTACAAACACAGCAGCAAGAAGGGAGAACACAGAGCAAACCCATGCAAGCCAGCCAACCTCATGGCAACTCTGCAGAACACACGAGGTAGACTCCCCACTGGAGTGCGTTCGAAAATACAAGGCAAGTAAGAGCACACAGCAAACGTTAAGACATCTTTCCTAGCAATATTTCCTTTTCTCTCCCACAAAAGCGAGCGTTTGTTAAATTGCTGTCTAGCAGAGTCAGCAGTGCCCAATGGAGACGTGACCTACATACCTCGGAAATACAATGGCTATGCAGCTGGTGCTATCCGCGCAGATAGTCAGATTAGATGGTCTAATTGACTGGTAACGGATGGACGCTGCGTAAACAGGCAGAAACTCATACAAAAAGCATAAGATGGATGCTTTCCTGAGACCTCGCTTTGGGGAGTGCCAACAGCAGGTAGGAGGCTATGACTGCCCAAACGCAAAAAACACGAAAATGGCAAACACATTATTTAACCTCTCGCACTTCTGATTTGCGGTGGATTATACAAGAAACCAATATAATTTCTTTCTTAGTGTCAGGACTCTGTATTTCTCTCTTTTCTTCCCACTTTGCTGCAGTCACTCGTCAGGCGCACGAAGCCCCGCAGCCCACCCGCCGCCGCCTCACGGCCCCCCGGTCCCTAACGGCCGCGCACTCCTTATTTGGGCAAAAGCCGCCAACGGCCGGCCCTTCCCTCACAGCCCCGCCGGGCCGCGCTGAGGGGGCCGCGCTGAGGGGCTCGCAGCCGCCCCCTGGCGCCGCCCGCCCGCCACCGCCGCGGCCCCGGAGGGCTACAAACAGGGGGAGAGCGGGGCCGCGGAGATCACTAAATTAAGTCTGCACAATCACTTCATAAAATAAAATAAGAATCATTTCGATTTGAAATGCAGCTGGAGGGGCTGGGACAATTTCCTGCCCGACGCAGGCCCATCCCCGCAATGTAAATAACACCGCTGTTAGCACGAGGCGATCAGGAAAAAAAGGCACCTGAACGCAGAAATGCATTTTGCAGCCTGTCCTAAGCGAGGATGCCAAACCTGTATTTTATTTGAATGCTGCTTTGATAAATCACTGCTTCAGCAGGCTTTTTTTTTTTTTTTTTTTTTTCTCTAATGTCCTGTTTTTCCTAACAGACATCCAGGGCTGATTAAGCCCGAGCAGCCTGAACCCACCAAACCGGCGGGGTTTTGCAACAGGAATTATTCACTTCTTCCCTGCGTGCCGTCAGCATTCTTAAAATACTGTTACTATAAAACTCGGCGGCGTGCTCTTCAGAAACGCGTGACGTTGCCCGCTCGCTTGTTTTCAGCTGCAATTGTGCAATTTTAAAATTCTTTTCTTTCTCAATGCCTTTTCCCCAAACAAATACCTCTGATAGTTGGAAGATTACAAAAACAAGTTAGATTTTATTTGAGACTTACAGGCCAGCTGTAATATTACTGACTGATTGCACAGTAAAAAGGCCAAACATTGCTTTATTTGTTACGTATCCTGAGTTAATTGTCAGGCTTTCTCTGCCTAATTTGACGAGACTGAAACATCGCAGGAAGTGCATATGGCAATTCAAAAAGCATAACCAGGGGGAAAAAAAAAAAAAAAAAAAAAAAAAACATTTGGTTCACATACCCAGGTACGTGTGCCGGCTGAAGGCCACCTCCACCTGCCTGCTCCCCAGGGCACAGCCCAGGCGCCCAGCAATTGCCCTGTCCCCAAAAGCCACATCTTGGGGGACCAGTGGGACCCACCTTGCCTGCACACCGGTCTCTTGTGCTGAGCCTTCTCTTCCCTTTCTGCACAATACCTGATGGGTTTTGTGGGATTAGGCTGCTGGAAGACTGTGGGAGGTTCAGAAAACTTCCCTTCTCTGCCTCATGAAATACACAGCAAGAATTTTATTGACTAATCTTGGTCAGTCCCCTCCTCCTGATAGCATCTGGAAGGGCTTTCGCACTGCACGGGAATCCTCATCGCACTTCCAATAAAAGGACTGCTCTGCTCCCAGATATGCCCGTGCCGACTGCTGCAGGATCGAGGTTTTTCCTAGAAGCCTCCCGACCAGACGTGACCCGACTTAGCTTTGTTTAGGAAACCTGACAAAGCGACATGAATGGCCAAAGCTTCTGTATATCTAATTTTAAACAGATAAAAGTAGTTCCAAGACAAACCAGCACCTCTCCTAGATTTCCAAGTGCACTATTATGTAGATCTGGACTTCAGCTAAGGTGAATATGAAGATTCATTGTCCCAAGAGATAAATATTGACTGAGGAGAAGCAAAGGTCAAACTGGTCAATATTTACTCAAGAAACTCTAAATCTTGGTGCAGCGTAACACACGCTCTGAATGTCTTCATCAGCTGCCTCTGGAGATCTTTTCATTATGACTGAGGATTTCAAAACTGCAATCTTTTTCCCTTTAAAATCCTTGTTTTAAAAAGAAAAACTGATGCAGACCTATTGCAAACAGGAAGCTTTCCGTGCCCACAGCCTCGGCAAAAGCAGAAGTGTCTGTTTGCAAATGCTATCTGACCAGTCTGCCTGCCAGAGCTCAGTACCCCTGACCCCTGAAGACGTGAACAATAAAAATTTTCTGACTCATCACATGACAGTATTTCAGGCTACCATGAACAGGAATTT
This sequence comes from Aythya fuligula, assembly GCF_009819795.1. Classification (NCBI taxonomy): domain Eukaryota; kingdom Metazoa; phylum Chordata; class Aves; order Anseriformes; family Anatidae; genus Aythya; species Aythya fuligula. Next base: position 2,575,959 of record NC_045565.1, on the reverse strand, counting down.
CTTCTTTGGTAAGGATTAATGCACTCCCTTCTTCGTCTGTCTCAAATATCTGTAAATTAAGGCTGAAATTTTATCTCAGGCTTCTATTTCACATAAGGAATTACTTTGAGACAATGTCAATCAAGACCTTTAGGGAGTTACAGTCCTATTATTTACTGTGGCAAGTATATTAGTCCTATTATTTATCTAAGGTTTCATGTTTACTGCCTCTTTTCTGAAGCTCTTCCACCGTGCTATTTTTGTCTGAAGCCACAGCCTGACAGACTCTTCTTTCCACAGAACAGCATTGTTGAAAGCTAAAATTCATGGTAATTTACAAAGCCCAATCTTTCTGGAGATGTGCGAGGAAAGAAGCCACCCAAACCCACTGGATTTTCAAGGAGGTTATTCCCCGGTTTCCCCCGGGCACCTTCATATGGCCGCTCCACTGGCCGTGAAGGTACCAACCCTTTTACTTCCCCGTCCAACCAAATCTTGTAACACAGTGTGTAAACTCCTATTTCTAACCTTTGTCTCCACTAAAAGCCAAACACAGCACACATTTGTTGCAATCACCATGGAGATCGGTTGGTTTCGAATTAGGCACAAACTGTTTGTTTCCTTTGCTATTTTTATTGTGTTTTGAGCCTATTACGCTCCTCCCTCCATGCCCTTTCTTTATCTTTACTGGCAAATGAGACAATTTTATTCCTGGGAGCCAAATGGCAGATGCAGCCACCCCTCACTCGGTGGGGGACGGCCGCGGTGCCCCCTCCTCAGCTGCCTTCCCTCGCTGTTTGGTGACCAGAAAGTGTGCAGGACCCGGCTCTGCTGCTGGGATGAGCCAGAGGGCTGGATGGGTGGAAAGCATGAGCCTTGCCTTCTGCGATTTCATAGTTAGGCCTACAAGGGATGCAGGAATTAATGTAGTCTCTGCCAAAGGAATATGAGGTGGGCATCCCGTCTGCAATGTCATGGATGAACCACTAAGAGCTGTCAAGAGGGAGCGGAGTTATGCTGCTGGCACGCACAGGATGGGTGGCGATGGGGAGAAAGAGGTGAAACGAGGAATGGAAATTTGGGAGGACAGAAGCAGTGGGGAGAGGGGGAGCCAGGCTTTGGGGCTCCTTGGACTATGTGCAGAAAGCCAAGCAAAGCAGCAGTGCCAGCCCAGGTGCGTGCGGCAGCAAGCAGAGCCAACAAGCACCCTCCCGCTCCTGCACCCCCGAAAGCACCGAGCTGTCATTACTCGACTCCCAGGGATGCAAACTCTCCAACAAGTGTTTGGACGCACAGCAAAAGACGCAAGGACTGATAGTGCTGAATGTAGGTTTCCCACAGCCCAAGTCAATGGTCTCCCTGTGCCAAAAATGCAGCAGGCTGGGATCTGACAGTACCAGCGATGCATATGCCAAACGCAAGCTTTTCCCACAGCTCTGTGACAGGTACATTATTTCCTTAAAAACAGTATCACGTCTCCACGAAAAAAATCCCTCTGCTTCTGGAATCATATGCAATCCATAATGTGGAACTTAAGTTTAATTCAAAGAGCAATTAAAAAAAAAAAAATCAATGAAATGCTTTTATGAAACAGGAGATTGATCTGCAGCTTAAAACTTCCAGTAATGTAATATTTTAGAACTTTAATAAATAATGCTTTTATCTTGATTGCAAAATAATACCCTGCCATGAAAACACAGAGTGGAGGTAGGAAACTGTTCAACAAGAATTAAAATGTCACACTTTGCACAGAACGGAGCATTACAATTATTGGTGAAACACATTTTTCAAACTTGTTAACACAAAATTAACAATTACATACATCACTTAATTCTATAAGTGCATATCCCTCGAAGTACCCATTAGCTAACCTTGCCTAGTTCGGTTTTAATATACATGCAGGCTTTGTAGCACAGAGGGGATGTAACCATGTGAGTGCTGGCACAGTAAACCCTGAAATGGCAAGTGCTATTAAATTGAGATGCAATCACGTTGAAAGGGAAACATTAACAAACAGCAGACAATTGAGAAGAAAATACAGGGCGCTTGTGTTCTAATACATGTGCTTCAAAACCTTATATAACTATTCATTGTCTAGTTCATCTGGCCAGGGGCCCGGTTTGCTCTATGCTATGCTATACTAATTTTATAATAATAAACTGTTACACAAGCTTTATGCAGTCATGCATATGAAGAGGTTGTGGAAGACATTACATTTGATTATCTTTCTAGCAAAGACACCATCTTGAAATTAAACATTGCCTGTTAGAAGTATGTATAAGATAAAAAAAAAAAAAAAAAAAAAAAGAAAGAAAAGGGACTATCTCAAGGAAAACAAAAAATCATTTCAAAAAGGAGATGTTAGATTCTTTTCCCTGTCTGAGTATCACCTTCACATTATGCATGACAGATGAATACCACTAATCCCATAATACAATGCAAGAATCTGCATGTTCCTGGACTATGTTTGTTTGAAGACAATCAGTGATTTTGGAAACACATGCTTGTGTGTGTGTGCTAAATGCACCTTCTTTTCGTAAAAGCAAGGCAAAAAGGGTTTACAAAGCCAGAAGGAATGCGTGAAATAGCCGGGGTTTAAAAACCCTTTATGCTATTCGTTGCTTTAGCATGAACCAACACGAACCACCGAGATGCTTCAGTTAACATTTAGCTGTACCATGAAACATTTTGTAAGATAGCAGTTGGAAAACATGGGCATGAGAGGGCACAAAAGCATACGCAGTACAAACCAGATGCGATCCAGAAAAGTCATTTCATATTCCGCATTTGTCTATGGAATTGTCTGAGAATTTTCTGCTGAACATTATTTCCAGGTTTATCACAGCAGTTCAAAACTGGCTATATTTAGTCACTGACCAGTGCCAGAAAGCACTACCAGACTATAGGATCATGGCATATTTTAAGTTTGATATCTCATCCGCCATCAAGGCCAGAAATAAATGCCTTTTATTATCACAAAGAGCGAAAGCCTCAGACCTCCAAGATACATAAGTGATATTTTTCAGCTCTAAGTCACAAGATATCAACCTCAAAAATCACATTATTCAGATTACCATTGTGTATCTGCTACTTCCCTACCACCCCCTACATATTTTGATTTCAACATTTTAACGTCTAATCTAAAAAAAACACTAAAGCTAGTGAACCAATGTTTTATGTGGGGCCCCTGAGGCACTTCCACATGCAAATAACAACAATACATACCAGAAGCAAAGAGTCGGCAGCCAAGTGGCACAGAAGTCAAGGGGTGTAGGAGCAAACCCCCAAAAGCTTCAACGACGGATTCTGATCTAAATCACATCACTGTCAATCCCGAATAATTGCCTCCTGCAGATTTACATGAGTGGAATGGAGATCACAGTCTTGCTCTTAACCTTTACCTTTGAAGTTGAGATGGTCAAAAATACGATTTTCTATCCAACAGGAAAATGCCAGAATTGGATCATTTTGTCCTAATTGGGACAGGCAGTCAAAAGAGCTGCGAGCAACACTAACGGGCAACGATCAGGCTCCTCAGCTTTAACGTTCCTGATGGAAAGAAACCAACTGAAAACACTTCAGCAAATCAAACCTTTGTCTGGGAGCATTCTGACCTTCCCCTGCATCCCTCTGAGCCGCACCCCAACCCTCCTGGCCCCATGTGCATTGCCAGCGCTCGCCTGAAACCCTGCTGCCCAGGGGTCCCCAGAGGAGGATTTCAGCTCAGCCTGATAGGTGCAGTCATTCCAGCCCTACGTCAAAGAGTTCATTTCAACTGTTTTGATGGACAAGAAAAAAAAAAAAAAAAGACTAAAAAAAGGCCAAAATCAAAACAGAAACATAGTGGCTGTGGGGAGCTACTGGGGGAAAGATTTCCATTTTATTCAAGTGGCATCTTCCAGTCCAAAGAAATGGACCTGGCTTAGAAGAGTGAGAAAAATCTCATGTGAGGTAAGTTATGGCACAACTCAAGTGCTAGAAAAAGTGGGAATCGTGTGGCGGTGCAAGAGAAGGGCCAGTGTCACGCCGGGCGTGCTGCGGTTAGACCTGGGCCTGGAAATCTTCCACTCAGCCAAGTGGGACCTTTAGTCGCAGGTGGGATGCAACACAAGATGGCAAGATTTCCCCAGGAATTAAGCAGGGTTTGTTTATTCTCCATCATTTATTTTAACCGCTTTCTCTGTATTGTATTGGTTTCGGCTTGGGGAACTGTGGGAGCCCTCCCGTAACCACGTCTGGCCGGGGGACTGCCCCCCTCAGCTCCCCTCTGCCCCAGGGGTGGGCTGGAGCTGGCGTGTGCGGCGCTGGGCTCAGGCTCGGGGGCGCTGAGGCTCGGACCCCGGCGGGCAGCGCAGCCCTAGCGCCTTCCCAGCTCACCTGACATGGGCGCCGCCGGGGCTGCTCATTCATCTCGGCTCCCTTTGCTCTCCCGAATATTTCTGATGGTTGCCAGGCAACTATTGTTGAATACATGCATGAGGCATTAATTGTCTGAGCACTTTAAAAGAGGAAAATTCTTTAAAACTGAGGACATTGCCATACCAAAAATAGGATATTTCCTTTATAAAGGGCAACACTCGTGGCTGGGAATGTTGATGGCTGCAGTATGTCAGAGGCTAGATGAGTCACGGCGATTACTCACAGCGCAGCACAAAAGAAGTATCTTAGGAGACCTGACTTATAATAAAGTTTTATTTTAAATGACGTGCTTCAGATCTAGTTTTATCTTCCAACTGCTGTCCTTGGGATATCGTGGTCCATGTTTTCACCACGAAATTAACGGTGTTGGGTCTATGGGCTGTTACACAGTGCTAGAACTTACTGAGTGTATCAGTTCACTACCTTCCAAACCCAAAATGGCACCGGCAAGTTTTCCTCTTTGCTACACTTCAAAGAGATACTCCAGTCTCACTGCTGATCCTAAGTGCTCTGTGCTCCCTATCCGTAAATGTGGATTTCATTTTATAGGGTCTTTTTTTCCAAAATACATTCCAATGTCATGATCAAGCTCTAAAGACAGTAAACACAGACTTCCATAAATTGACTTAAACTTCTAAACTAAACAATTGCAAGGATTTGCAGCTAGGTAATTTTTCCTCTTTTTTTTCTTTCTTTTTTTTTTAAATAACAAACCCATCTCTATCATAAGTAAACACTCACAATATACGTATATCCAGCTTAATTACAGGCTGACTTTCAAAACAGCCAACACCAAAACCCTCCTTTTTTTTTTTTGGCAAATCAATCAAACAACTGTGCTTCATTGCAAAATCAGGATGTATAAAGGAATGAGGGCAACTGATTTTGAACATGGTTTTCTGAATGAATAGCTGCTAAATACCCTGGGAATAATATTTTCTGTTTTTTCAAACTTGTGCTCTACTTCTGTGCAAGTATGTCAAGAGACAGGCTAACCTGAAATTCAGCTGAGGTTAGAAAGGCTTGAAAGATGAAGATGAAGTGACTTATTTAATCAACGAAGTGAGAAGTAGAATCATCAACACCTACTTAAAGTAAACACGCCACCCCATGGCAAGGAACTGTTTTCACTGGGAGGTTAACTTCTTTTACTACAGTTGCAAATCCCAAATGAAGCAGGAGAGGCTGATGACAGAGCTGGAAGGGCGCACAGTACCTTTCTGTTGAAGCAGCAGCAGCTCTGTGAGTGTCACCCATGTTAGCAGGACGATCACTATTCGCCTTTTCACAAGTTCTCTTACCCTTTCTGGGGGCTGAAACTGCTGATTTCAAATAAACTCCTTTTCTATTACTCACTAGTTGCTAACACCTGCTTTTCAATTAACGTGCTCTTTAAAGCTATTACACAAAAAGGGAACTGGAGATATCTGCAGGACCCATCAAGGAAGGCTCATGAAGTTGGTACCTTAAGTCTGCACGTGATCTCATGGTGTGTAACAACTTCTTTAAATGGATGCTGTTGGGTTACATTTCCAGCTATGCTTCTGCTGAGGACCTAGCCCTTTGTAGAAATTTCTGAAGTAGCCGCAAACGGACCAGTTCCCATCCTCCCTGAGCTGAGCTGCCCACCAAAGAACAGGTCAGGCTCTGACACCAGCCACTGCTCGTGGTGGATGCAGACTGGTGAGGAAAGCAAAGAGCAAATTTTAGGAGGGTTTGTTTTATTGCGTAATAATGACTGTGTAATGATCCAGCACAACCTAGCCTCTATTGACACAGATGCTACAAATGATTTAACATTAATACAGTCATGGTTTTTAAAGCCAGAAGAAAATAGTAGGATATTATCGCCTTGTTTACTTTCTGCACACACTGTCTATACAATTTCAGAGTGACTCCTGGCTGAAGACTGTATCTCTTGTTTGAGTAAGGATCACGTCTTTTTGAAAGCAGTCTTGATTTCAAAGGTTCAAGTAATAAAGAGTCCATGTTACTTCTAGCTAAATTATTCCCCTGGTTAATTACCCCTCGCTGCTAGATAATCGTGCCTTAGTTTCAGCACTAATTTACCTGCTTCCACTTTGAAGCATGGGGTCCTGCTATGTGCCTGTTTGCCAAATTAGAGAGGCCTCTGCAGTCCCGGGTCTTCTGCTCATGGAGGAACTCTCAAGCCCCTCACAGCCTTCCCCTCCATGCACTAAAAGGCTCACCATCCTCTGGTCCTTCACGTGAAGGCGTTCCCATGCCATGAGCTGTTCTTTGAGTCTTCCCTTAACCCTAGCCAGTGTTTCAATACAATGTGCAAAACATGGCCATCAGCATCCAGCACAAAGCTGAAGGTGGGAAAAATCTCTCTAATAAACTCCTTCTGCTCTTTCATGTTCCTCTGCAGCCCGTAGTTCAGAATAATGCACCTGAGTATTAGCAGTGCAGTTATCCCATGAAATTGTATCACCTTTTTTGCAGAAAGCCATCATCATTTGACTGACTTACCAAAATGTTAGCTCTTAGGGGTTTTGATAATGATTTCCCCTAGTGTTATATGCAGCACTAGCAACACCTCCCTATTTCTTCTCACTATTCCCCTGCTTATTCATCTAAGAATCAGGTTTGCTCTCCTACTCTAGTCAATTGGTTATCTATCATTACCCTCAAGTAATTTATGGCATTAAGACCAACACAGCAGCCCCAAGGCACAAGGAAATGCTTGTCTGATCACTAAAAGACCCAGACACAGCTATATATAATATGCAGGCCCAAACTTCAGTTGCAATGTAAACTCTTACTGCCTCACTGGCCTTTGGCCCATAATGGACAATAAATCTGTTAAAAAACATTACAAAGTCCTAATTGCTGATGATAAACCTACAAATAATCAACACTTTTTTTTTTTTTTGAGCTAGATGCTGCTTTTTTTTTTTTTTAAAAAAAAAGTTGCCTCCTTATTCAGTATCTATGCATAAACCCAAGGTCTATCAGCACCCATTGGCTATGACTGTGAAGATGGACGCTCACACCCCTTTTAGACAACATCAGTACCTTCTTCTAGTGGACACAGGGGGATTGCTGAGGTCTCTTCAGCTCTGTAATTCTGTCAATGATAACCTAATTCACATATTTTCCATGATCTGTCTAATCAGGTATATGAGGATGCTGACACGTAATGAGAACTTCCTCAAACAGCATGAGAGTCAGTAGAGGAAAAAAAAAAAACAACCTCTAGATTACCCTTAACACCCTCACTCAATTTCAGAGAGAGAAAACCATAGCAAAATTTTATTAATGCCCTATCTCGGCTCTTTTGTGGTTTAATTTGAAAACAAACAAAAACAAATTCACAGAAATGCAGCCATGGGGAATTTAAATTCTGCAGAAATCTCACCCACCAGTAATTACTACTGCAGTGTTTAAAATTTCGAAAGAAAACAAACCGAAAACCAAACAAAACACTATTTTTCAATTAATTTTCTTCCTCTGATTTCTCTCCACATTGCATCATCTCCCAATTACTGTGATTTTGCTGAGTGTGCCAGTTTCTTAAAGACACAGCTATAAAATGTATGGACTAATTGTTGAGCAGAACTGAAGAGCTATTAAAACTGCAATAGTACAGCACTTCCAGTGGTAGTCTATTATTTCTACATGATTGGTTTTGTACAGTCCAACTCATGCAGCGAAACTCCTAGATAAATTAACTCCTTCGTTTTGACATAAACATCAAAGGCAGAATTAAAGGAGAATGAGCGTTATTTGCTGCTGCTATTTTATACATCATGTTCACAACATCCATGCGTGTTCCTGGAAAGTTACAAATTATTTAAATTGAGAAAGCCATTTGCTGTTTTATCAAGTCTGTAATACATAAAATTTGGCTCCAGAATTATCTCATTTTCTCATTTCATGTTTCCCTGTCATCTACATGGTAGAGCATGTTTACAGAACTTTATAACTATAATATACAATTCAGTCATTTCTAAACAGCTCTATAAGAGTAACTCTGAAATGTACACATTTTAAAGATTACTTAGTGAACACCAAACCCTTTCCCAGCTGTTTTAAATTTTGAATTTCCCAATAAATGAATAACATACTAAAAAAGCAAACAAGATCTGACATTATTTAGTCTAAGTTTCTAAAATGGCATAACATCTGTAGCTAAAAACAATTTTGAATAACTATATTTAACTATAGCAGTATTCTATTATTCCTAGCTCGTTTTCCTTACAGACGAGGGGACTTAATGTGGTGTTCAAACATTTCAAACATTTCTTTTAATTGTTTAGTCCTTCCAGCAGCCAAACTGCAGCAAAAAGGGGGGAGAAAAATCTTCGCTCATATCTTTTATATATATTCATGTGACCAACCCATGATCTCAGTTAAGTGCCACAACTGTTCATTAACACACATCACAGCCCCACAGTCAGTACTGCAAGCTTTGAAACCGTGCCAGAAGCAGGGGCTCAACAAATGGCACTTTGACCTTTTCACTACTAACTTCAATCTTTATTAAAATCTCTAAGACATCAGCTCTGTCTCCCTCTTTTACCATCTTTTATCTGCCTCAGAAATACCTAATATTCATTCATTAAACAGACAAGTTTGCTACATTCTTACGTAATGATAGATCCCCTTTTCACTCGCGATCAGCTTGTGAAATGCCTTTGATTAAAAAAGAGAAAGAAACGCGCCCTCCCCCCGCCAAACAACTCTAAATTCAGATTGCTCACTCATTTCCAGGGAAATCGAGCATGGTGGCTAATATTAAAAAATCTTGCGGTATCCAGGCAAATTCTGCTCCATTTTATGCTTCTCTTAGTAAAATCCAACTTAGTAACACATGAAATGCTCACCCTGTTCTTTTCTTTCTTTTTTTTTAATTTCACGTTGGCATCCTCGTACCATCAGCCCGGCCATTTGTGCAGGGATAGAGACCGATTTTTTGCCCAGCAGGGTTTCCGTTCCCAACAATGGAGTCACCAAAACCAGTAGTCCCATGGAGTAAAATGCAACTGGAGACAAATAGAGGCTTTGATCATTTTTATGGTGCTCAAATATAGATTGGGGGAGAGAAATAATGTCTTTTTTTTTTTTTTTTTTTTTTTTTGTAATTTTTTGGCCCAGCAGTAATTAACTAAATATATATTAAAGAAAAAAAAAAATCAGAAAAAGTTCACATGAGTCATTCATGTGTTTTCATTCTTTGTAAACTTTCTGGCACACCCTATATGCTTCATTTCTTGCTTTAAATAAGTACTGGAAAATATGCATAGTATTTGGAACCAAGGGGAATGACATATTAATTCAAAGTTTGCTTTATGTAAGTTTGCATTTTCCAGATTTGAAATGCAACTTCAAGGAAAGTTAAAACTCGCCTGCAAGCTTTAATTTATACCACCCTTCACCCACGGATTATCTCGAACGTATGAGCTATTCATTTAAGCAACACAGTGAAGTATCATCATTAGGTGGCTTAGTTGCCTGGGATACTACTATCAGCAGGGCCAGTGGGGAACCTGGGAAGCAGGAGCTCAAAAGGGGGGAAAAAGTAAACAAAGTAATGAGTAACAGTTACAGCTCCTTAAAATGTGTACATTAACCTTGGTATTGGGAAACTATTTGCTTTTTAGAGGCAGTACCCTCTGATGGAAATAATGACAAATATTTTGGAAATTCCATCCAAAGCCGAAATGAAATTACTCAAGCGCACTCCACGAGAACAAAGCTTTTTAGTATACGTCCAAATGAACTCAGGTAAGTTTACAAATGGCCTATACCTAAAAGACCATTAACTAAAATTACATTTGTTTTTATTGAAAGACAGCCTCAAGTGCTGACATGTAATATATGACATGTGATACATAATAATACTCCTAAACCAGTTCTGACATAATATCTCCCAAGGCATAATAACCACAAATGACTGCTTTAGTTAAGAACTAGCCAGAAGCAAAATAGATCCATGTAAAAGTAGCTTTAACCATAAATACCTCAACAATATTTTATGTCACTTTGTAAAAAAGTTAAAGGAGTCCCATAATAATTAACAACAAAAACTTCATGTTCTTTACTATTGTATGGTGGTTGTGAAAGGTTATTTCATAGTCCCGCAGCTGCCAATGCTGTAAATTATGCAGGCACCAAGAAGCATTAAGGAGAAATAATAGCAATTTAAACCAAGGCTGACGTAATTCATGATAAACAGTCATTGGAAAATATTACAATGTTGTCTTTTTTTGAGTGGGTTTAATCAGAAGAATGTGACCGTATTCTGACACAAACCACTTCTCTTTTCCATCGCAGGGGCGCTGGAAGGCGGGCTGGCCCTGCCTGCACAGCTCGCCCCGGGCAGGACACCGTGAGGAGCACTTTGCCAGGACAGGAGTAATGGGGCAACAGCGGCTCCAGCAATGGCACCGTGGGCCCCTGACACCACTCTGACGCCTGTGAGGAGGGCAGGGTGCCCAGCCTTGGGCCCTGCCTGGCCCACAGCCCGAGGCCCATCCGAGCGCTGAGGAGCAGGGCAGGAGCGAGGGCGGCCCGAGCACGGCTGGCCGTGGTGTCGATGCTCTCCGGGAAGGAGTTTTGAGGCGGGTTTTATGGAGGGAGAAATAATCTATCTTAATATTTACCCTGGTTCCAGCTGCGGTTGCTAGCAAAAACGTAAAAAAAACAGCATTTGTTTCTACTGAAGTCCTTACAGACAGGAAGGTATTTTATCTTACGTTACCACACATTACTTATGTTCACTTAGCAGCTTGCTGTTAATGTTGGGTGCGATTCTGCCCCGGGTTAACTGGTGCAAAACCTGAGTAACAGCCACTGGAGCGCACAGAGTTATTTTGGATTTACGCCACTGTGAGTGAGACAGAATGTGACCCCTTATCAGTGCCTTTTTGCTTCGAGTATACAAATATTTTATGCATTTCAATGAGTGACAGAATGCAAAACTTGCAAATATTTATTTTTAGATGTATGGGGAAAAAGCAATTAGAGCTAAAAATGTTAAGAATGAAGAAATCACTTAACAGAAGCAATTATGTTGGGCATATAAACAGCTCTGCCTTCAGACATTTTATTCAAATGCTGCAGAGCACACTAGAAAATATCAATTGTTTAAAAAAACTGCAAGTATTTTTTCACAACCGAAAAATCAATCATTATAAACAACATCTGGGGATCATTAATATCTTACTCTACAGTTGAATTAACAAAATAAGAAAGAGGCCTGACTGGAATCCAGAACATTTCCAGATTTTCTTTTTCAAGCTAAAAGCTTATGTTTGCAGAGGTGGGGTGTGAGGGAGGAGGAAATGTACGTTTATCTATCTACATTGTATATAGCACCATTATGCATTAATCATTGCTTCCCCTCCAGCTATGTCCTGTTTTTGTTTTGAGAGAGTTAAAATCTGAAATATTTAGCTAAGCCACTCTACCCAGGGCCTAGGAAAAGATCTGCATATTTTTCAGACTGTTGGAGATGCCACCATAAAGACCCGTCTAAGGAGGTCCCAAGTACCCACACTAATAAAAAGCCTCCATGCTCTTCCCATCACATTTTTAGATGCTTAAATGTTCTAGTATTAGCAGAGGAGTGCTATTTATCTAGTATTAGCAGAGGAGTGCCATTAAACACAGACTTCTGCAACACGCTTTTAGGTGAAAGCACCAGAGGTTTGGCTGTGAATGAGCACACAGCAACATAAAGAGGACACGACTCGGAGCAGTGTCAGCTCACGGTGTTCTTCCCAAGCCTTTGGTGAACAAGGAAGCAGGACTTTCTCCTCTCCCAGTATGCACCCAGTCTTGTGCATTATCAAAGGTTTGTTCCTAGAAACACACATTAACAAACACAAACCTCTTCCGCTGTTGAGCTATCTCAAAAGGTAAAAGGTGAGGGACTCAAGGCACACTGATGGGAATCTTACAGTTAATCACAGCTAACGCTAGCTGATTAAACATCCCCATGACCTGAAAAATTACCATAAACTTAAGTGATAAAACGTAATCTTCTAGCCAGTTTTGGAGACTAAATGTTGAGCTTGCTGGACTTGGTATAGCTGCTCTGTTCTTCCACAGAATGAAAGCTGGCCATGTGAAACAGATACCAATTCTGGCTAAATTAACTTGAGACCTATTCTTGATCATTAAAACGTAGTTATGAGCTACATTGATGAAAACACCGACACAGATTTGAGGCAGCAGATGGATACAAACTAAGGAAATCCTGAAAAGGAAGGAATATTGCCATGCCAACCTTCTGGACACCTAATATGATAGGAGAAGATTAGAAGACCTGAGATTAGAAAACCTGGAATCAGAGGAAGCTCTTGCAGGCTTTGCTGAATTTCATTGATATAAATTATCCTGCAGGTAGCCAAAATAATCAATAGCAAAAATGCTGACACTTTACCTCAGCTGAAAAACATTAAATAAAAAAAACAGCCCTTCAATCTTAAGCATGATTTTTATACTAGAGCTGGTTTAGAAACAAACGCCAACTTTGACTCACACAAATAAAGAATGTCACCAACAGGAAAACTGTATTTCATTAGACTAGAAATATTCCACTCCCCTCCTCCTCCCTTTTTGTGTTTTGTTTTTAACTTTCATTCTCTGCCAGGGTTTTGTTTGGTTATGTTTTTTCCCCTAAACAACTTATCTTATCTAGGAGTCACAAAATTCTGTAAGCTAAGATGTATAATGAGAGCAAAGACAAAATTTAATCTACACCAAGAATAAGGGTACCACTCTGTATGTAGTGTGTGTGTGTGGGGGGCACATCACCTATCCCTAAAATATACTGCAATAACAGCAATATACTGTTAGTTGTTTTTTTCTTTTTTTTTTCTAGTGGGAAGGGGGAGAGAAGGCAAGTGGGAACTGCTGTGCCTTTACACATCATTAACACAATGAGAAGTTTCTCTCTGTATTGCTCTTCTTGTATTGCAAAGCGAAGAAGTTTCATTTTTCAGAGGAAAAAATGATATTAATACCACAGCAGGCTGCAGTTCTCTCACTTTTTGGTATGAAATATTTTATAAAAAAATTGGCCTTTATAGGCAAAAATAAAACTTTTTACCTTCTTTTGGGGGTGAACAAGTGTTTACAGCCCCCCAGGGACCAAACAGGTTTTTTAATGGCATATTGGACCCCGCTTGCAATAAAAGTAATCCAGGATGATTTAAAAAAAATACCAAATATATTTTAAAAACATTGAGAAGAAATAAAGTATTCAGTTTTCCCTCACACCCCTGTTTATACAACATGCAACCCCATGCTCACAAAACCCAAGACAGGCTTCTGGTTCACCTTAAGCAGGCAGGATTTCCAATATTTATCCAGCAAAACACCAGGACAAATCTTTCTGCGCTGTGCTTTTACCCGGTGAGGCTGATGAAGCTGCAGAAACCCAGCACCACCCGAGCACACGACCCTCCTGCTTCCAAGGTGCACATCTGCTTTCACAGGACCGTGCATCCCCCCGGGGGATGTGGAAGTCCCACTGACAGATGCATCTCACCCATGTGCCCTGGGAGTCAGTCCCTGCAGCAGAGCAGGTACGAGCCTGGTAGGAGGCCAAGTCACCTTGTTTGGACAGGCAAACACAGAGAGGACGTGTGCTGCTCTAGCAACAACTTTGCGCACTGATTTCTGGCCAGGAGCCCTTGAGTACATCTTCTGGACACTGTACAGGCAGCTCTGCCCCCAGCTACATCTCTTTGGACTATAACAAAACCATGAGAACCCCAATTTTTTCATTCCTTTGCTCTTGCAGCACGTATGACCGCAGCAAATGCTGGTAAATTATATGCATTTCCAAAAGTTCTGCTACAACAATAACCCCAGCAGCTGATCGATCAAACGAATCTTGAAAAATGTCTTTACCAATAATCTCAAGCTGAAGAGAAACTGATTGTTCAGCTGGTATTTTGGTGTTTTAAGGGAGCAGGGGAATGAGGAAATAGTGTTTATAGAGCCCTGCCAGGCAGTGCTTGAGCCTTCCTGCGCCCATTGCCTGCAGACAGCTCAGTTCCCACCTTCTGTGCGGGTTCACAACATCAGAGCTCTTCTTCCCAGCCTGCGACACCAGCGTTTTGTTATCCAGCTGGAAACCAAGCCACGGGAGAAGCAGAAAAGGACAGAACAGATGAGAAACTCAGCCCCCAACACTCCTGCCCAGACCACTCAGGCACGTGCCATACAGCAGCAGGCACACGGGAGAGGAGCAGACACAGGTAGGTGCTGCAAGCTGCCCGCACCCTCGGCAGTGCTGAAGCCAGAGGTGAAGCTTCCTGCAGCCCTAACCCTGGAAAGGAACTCTGTGGAGATGAAGAGGCCGTCCACATGGGACTGCCCAAAGCATCGAGGCTGAAGTGCTTCACAGATCTCTTCCAGCCATGTCCGCAGGAGCTGACAGGCAGCTTCTTCGTACCTTCGCTACTCAAAAAAGAGAAAAATCCCACACCAAAATCCCAGAACTTTCCGCCTTAACTGTTGTATTGTCAACAAAACTTGATTTTCATTCCTCATTTCCTGCTTTATTTGTTTTTTGTTAACCTCCACAGAATGGGAAAAAAAAAAGGAGGGGGGGGAAAGCGAGAAGGAGTCAGAGCAGAACAAAATGTTTTTGTTAGAAAGGTATAATAAAAGTGGGGATAATACTTCCTGGAAAAACATTTCTCTCTATTAGAACTGCCTAACAAGAACAACAGCTTACACGCTGTGGTGAATGGGGCTCTTTGTAAAGGTATTTCTGGCGTCTCCCTTGTTACATGCTGTATCTGTTGCACGGTGTGCCAATGCTCAGAGAAGGTGCAGCACCATACAGCAATGCTCCTGGAGAAACACTGCAACCATAGCAGACGTCTTAGGCTCTCACAAAGACTTCCATAAGCCATCCTGCCCCAAATTTTGTCCTGGCTTTAGAGTTTGGAGGATTTCAGGTGATAGGGCAATACCCATGGGCAGATCTTTTTCCTTCCGCACGCTTCTTTCATTTGTGAGGTAAAGAAATAGCCAAGCCCCGCAAATTAAATGTGTCTGGATCTCTTTATAAGCACCTTTTAAGAATTTTAGTCACATTTCTGTAATCTGGTCTCCCCTCAGATTTGACTGATAAATACCAGTGCCTCAGAGTAATCCATTTATCTACTGTACCACCCTGCCTCTGTTTAGATCTAGCAGTCATCACTTTCTACACGTGACATCAATCTACATGATATCAATGTAAACTGTTTGTATAACGAAGTGTTGTACATTTTATTGTCCTGCCAGCGAAGAAAAGGATAAAATAGCACTTTGCCTGTTGCCTTCAACAAAGGTAGTATAATTGACACCATACATTCTGCAATATAGAAGCAGAACCATACATTGGCCCGTTTTTGCCTTCCTAGCACAGCAGGGCTTGCAAATTTTACCACATCATTATTTTCATAAAAAATACTTTTAAAGAGTAGTACATTTTTGTTTTTATAGGCATTTGAAAAAAAAAATCTGCTTCTTAAACCAAACTAAATTTTAAATACACATTATTAATTTCTATGGCAAAGATTTCTGTGGCTCTGGTTTGATAATGAGATAATTGCCTTGCAAAGGTCAACAGAATGGCATAGTTAGCTTTCAGAGACTGAACAAAGCACTTGCTATGGTTCACTAAGCGTAGTTTCTGTATCACTCCACATCCCTTTGATTCATCTATTACTAATATTCCATGATACACTTACATTATGGATCCAACTATTTCAACAAACCTGTAATCAAGGAATGACCCTGAATAAAATACTCTGCGGAAAACAGATGGCACACTCATCAAACGCCTTCAAGCCTAAAATAACCTTTCCTATATGAGAAGGATAGTCAATTAAAACTGAACTTTATATTCTGTGGTGAAACTCAGAGTAAATAAAAATCAACACGATACTATTGTGTTATTGGACCAAACTTCCAGGACATTTCATTCATTTTTTTCCACCAAACCCACTCCTACGAGGAGCCAACGCTTTTATTCATAGTTCATTCAAAGCCTGTAATGCTTTGTGTAAGTGGACTTGACAGTTTGGGCCCATTTCTGCAAAAGCTTGACACCACGAAATTAAAGCTATTAACAGCAGCAACGTGCTCCTGCACCAACACTGCAGGAGGGCAGATCTCCTGCCTGCTGGAGGCTGATCAGTGCATGGTGCAGCAGAAGAGCAGTCCCACCCCCCCCCAGAAGATGCTTCAGCTCCCCCCGTTGGGCTGGTGTTTCTCCCTGGCACACACACCAAAGGCCCGGACTGGACACAAATTCGCAGCCCACTTGCTAAGGTCAGGAAAATGGGGGAGATTATCCCCATCACAGGCATTGTTGAGTCCCTCCCCTCTCACTCATCTTGTTGTATGCTAAATGCGTAAACCAGAATTGTCTCTCTGGAAGCCCCCAAGAGCTCCTTGTGGAGATGCACGGATCTCACAGAGCAAAGGCACAGCCCACTGCTATGCACGCAGACTGCTACCATTAGCTGCAGCGCTCATCCATCTGGTGGTACTGGTAATAACACTTGGTTCTTACAGCACAGCTACGCTGCCGAAGAAATCACACCAGCCCATTAGTGGAGCTGCCCTGTGTGTGTGCAGAATATGCGCTCTGCAGCACACCCCCTGCACTTGGGTTGACTTAACAAAGCAAAACAAACCAGAAGTGTTAAATCACCTGGCAGCTATCGGAGGCACATCTTGCAGCCCTCTCTCCCAGTTGTGCGGGGCTGCGTACTCCTCTGGAGTGGCAGACTATTCTCTGCACCCTTTGAATTAAGAGGTCACCTCCCAGAAGTGCCTCTGCACTCGGAAAATCAAGCTCCTAGCACTGGCAAAACCCCTGCTGAAAAAGCCCGTCTTCCAGGAAGGCCAGGAACACACAATCTAGAGCTGACATTTGCGCGGGGCCCTGGGAGCACACGCGCGGTTGATGAGCGCTGTGCAGCAGCAGTGGGACACGCAGGGAGCCTCTCCTGTTTTGCATTTGTTAGCATACTGCACCAACAATGACTTGGAAAAAACAACACGTTGTAAAGTTTCTGCAGAGACATAGGCTATAGGCTAATGGTTAAGGAAGATACATTTCAAATCCAGACAATGGATCCTTTCACTTACACCCAGTAACTGTGCTCTACCCTTGTAACATTATCTTTGATTGTGATAAACTCAAGTTGCAATACCAAGATCACTAGCAGTTAGTTAGAAGCCTTCAGTCTCAGAGGAAAGAGCACATTTAGTACTTAACATTTCAAACATAAATAGCATCGGTTCACTTTAAAGGAATGACATCTTCCCCTTGGAAATCAGTGGACACTTAAGAAGAAAAACGTCTTTACTTCTGAGAAGAAGGAAATAGATGTAAAGTGACTTACCAAACTCATCACATATGCTTTCATTTTCTATAAGAGTTGGATGATCAAATGTATCCCGACAGTAGAAGATTTGGGGGTTCTTGCTTGTTACTGCAATGCCACCCAGGGCTAGAACAAACTCATCTGTTAGTATTGAGGAAGGCTTGTCCTGAATGCGCTTTAGCATGGAACGGTATCGACAGTACTGTGGGTAGCTGAGAATTAGCAGGTTTGAATCTTCATCATCTTCACCTGCAAGACAAAAAGGGAAAAAAAAAAAAACTACATTAGAAAAATACCAAACAAGACTGTTACTCAAGGAGCTCAGAAAACCCATGGCCCATTAATGCGTTCTTTTCTCAAGACCTGTATTTCACAGCATGGTGATTTTTTTTTTAAAAAAAGGTTAAAAATAGAAATTTTAGAATAAGTTTATTGAAACAGCTTCTTCTCTGACTTTCTGTCCAGTTCTGCCATGCTTACCCACCAGGACTCTGCCTGCTCGAGTGAGGGAGCACCACTCTGCACATGCTGCCCAATGGCCTGGATCAAAGCACTCGCCCGACTTTGCCAACTCGGCTGCTTTGATAGAAATATTCTCTGTCATTCTTACTCCGGTCTCTCTGCAACCCCACTGAACTCATGTTTATACCACCTAACACCTTTTAAAAATAATAACAAACAAGCCCCAGAGAGCACAGCTGCTCATGCTCCTTTGAAGTGCCTGGTACTGGCAACCACGGCGGGCCCCGGGCCGGGGCGCTGCACTGATCTGACCTGGGCAGCGATGCGAAGCTGCCCCAACAGGTGGAAGTAACTTTCCTCACGTTAACTGCAAAGGCAGTCGAGGCTCAATAAAACACCTACGGAGCTCAATGAGCAAAAGGAATTGCCAAGCAGCTCAGACTGCTGAAAGGTAGGCTCCAAATGCAAAGCAATCCCGAGCTCGCTCCTTTGCATTCCCCTGTGTTTTAAATGATATTAGGCATAAAGGTGGCGGATTCTGAACTATCACAATCAAGTTTCATCATATGATAACCAGCAGGAAACCTAACAGCAAAAAAACAGAGATGCAAACATGAGAAATTATTCATTTGCAGGTATGCAGCCAGTACTTAACAGCACTTCTTTTTATGCTCATTTATCTCCTCAGGTGGGGTAACTGAACATGCCTTTCCCTGCATGCCAATGAAGACAAAGCGAGAGTATGCAGCTTATGTTTTCTGCTCTACTCTGATTACTGAATAACTCAGCTATTTCTTCCGTCGGAGACAAAAGGTCTAATATTTAATCCCATTACTAATACTGAAATCATCCTTCTTCCCCTTAAAGTAAAAATCTCCTCGGATATTGAAAGAAATGTCAGATCGGTTCTCCCCAGCTAAATACGACGGCGCGGCGCATCTTGATTTGTGTGAGGCGATGGAAATGTTGACACATAAAAGGCTGAATTTTCAGAAGTCTCTGGAAGCAGACAGATCGCCTAGGATGTCACCGCCGCAGCCTGCAGCGCGCTCAGCACAGCAGAGGGACTCGGGAAGCCCCGCTTGCACGAGCACAGCTCCCGAAAGCCGGCGCTTTTAAAAATTCAGAACTTTGCCCACCACCCAGAGGTAGGCGGGGAGATCAAACAACTTGTGTAAAAAAGTAAGGCGGTTTGGTAAACAGCATCTACATTACTTTTCTGAGAAAATAAAAGTGATGGCTCCGACGCTCCTTTTGGTCAGCAAGGCTGTGGCCAGGCTTTGTTTTCAGCAAGTATCCCACGAGCCTGCGAAGCAGCACGCCTGAAGGAACTGCTCCTGGGATTAAGACAGTCTCTTCTTTATTAGGGAACTCTAAAATCAGATCAGGAAAACTGTTCGAGGAATTAACAAGCACATGATCCATCCTTTAGCTCCTTTGAGAGTTTCATACACGCCTGCCTGACAGTTATTACTACTTTATACCTTCGCGCAGATAGTGCTGAGCTGAATCTGTTGATCTGACAGCACTCCTCTCATGCCAGGATGTGGTCAGCTTTTCAAATAGGGTGTATATAAATGCACGTCCCACGTGCCTTTGTAGTAAACCATTAGTTTCTAGACAAATGTGCTGCAAGTCCCTGCGCAGAATTATACAAACTTCCTATCCCTGACAACTAACATCTTAACTCAAGCCCACGGCATAAATTAAAATCACGTCATTTTTTACAGGATCACTCTTGCACATGCTTGTGCAACTCCAATGAGTACTTTATGATGAATTTTTTACTTCCCTCATTCACTCCAGGTTCAACAGAAACCTCTAAGAATGAATAAAGACTGAATAAACTGAAGATTTGCTTAGTGAAAGACAAACAGTGTTCCTGGAACAAAGACTTTCTTCCTCAACCACACCCACACAAGAAAAATCAAAGTAGACCAATCCCTAATAAAATGCAAGCCCGAAGAAGAAGTATTTTTCTTCTAGCAAAATCTATCACGTCATTTAATGGTGGGCTTAGCGTACACTGCTGAGTATTTTTGATGCACGTGATCAGAAGGAGTTTACTCTTAGGAGGAGGAGAGATTGAACATCGATCGCATTCCATTAAAATCCAGAAAAGCAATGTAATTTCTCAAAACACTTAACTGAGGTCTTAGAAAACCATGACGCTGTATTTCTGAATCTCATTCTAGCATCAGTAGGGAGAACAAGGTAAAAGATAATACCTACAGTCTGCTGCTTGTAAGATTCCACTGAAATTACTCTAATCCCATGCTTATACCATAATTACTTGTTTTAATAACCCCCTCCGATGTCAGTTTTTCATTTACTTCTACATTTCGGAGCTGAAAACAGAGTAAGTGTAATTACAATGCGAGGTTCCGCCCCTGCGTTACGAACATTGCCTATATATGCACAGATGTAATCCAACAGTTTCCTTTGTGAGGGGTAAAGAGAGCTGGGATTTGGCACAGCCTGGCATTTATGTTGGATTACATGTTCTTCAAGTTGTCTTTGTAAGTAAGAGATGCATGAAATGCCAAACACAATGAATCTATGCAAGAACTGACTTTTCAAATCAGCACAACCATTTTTAATATGTAAGGCAAGACAATTAAAAGCCCCAAAAGAAGAAAAGCCTGCTAAAAGCATGAATTCCTAACAAATCCATCTAGAGCCAGAACTATTTACAGAGAGAACAGAGAAATACAAAAATGTAACTGGGCTTTTTGTTTGCTTGTTTCGGAAACATCAGACTACAATGTTATTGCTAACCGCCATAATCTACTCCCAACATCAGTAAGCATTTTTTTTTTCTTTAAAAAGACCTTCACACCAGGATTTTATAGAGCTTGATGGAAAAACTATGCGTGTTCCTTCCTGTACCTAATTACCTCAACTGCAAAATCTGCCAAGTATTTTGCCCTTTAGTTCTTTTAATCGTATTAGTGCAAATGCATATGGGTGCCAACAGAAACAAACATTTAGAGATTTTTGCTTAAAAGACTCCAAATATGTATTCGGCTCGTGCTTGAAAAGCAGACGCTCCGCTTCTTCCCAGAAAGCAGAGAGTTATTTCTTCAGAAGAAATATGAATTTGTGCCTCTTGTAAGACTAAATGTCTAGTTTCAACCCAATTTAAGTAAAATAATGTCAATATGAACTGCTCTCACAATGATTTATGCTACCTTCTGTTACTTTATTACATTAGACATTCCTTTCTCCAAGCTTTATACTTTTCGCTGTGCTCCTAGCAACCACATAAAGGCTGAGCAGCAACTTTACGCACTTGGCACAGCTCCAGGCTCGCCTGTTATTGATAATTATATTGAAGTTTCAATTTAATTGCTACTCTGTTGTGACACAGAATATTTTTTGTAATTAGGCATTTCCCATTTTCTGTCCATTCATTTTTTGTGTTACTGAAAATGATTATTTTTTTTCCCAGAAAACATAAGCAGAACAATGATGCAGATAAGAGGACGTACATCTGTTACTATCATTACCAACACTGCAATGTGAAGAAAAAAAAAAAATTTAGAGGGAAAAAAAATTGTGAATATAATTTCTCGGAAGGTAATTTTCTTTTCAGTTTAAGTGCTCTTATTCTTCTTCCAGTTACTCAATGATTTCCTGTTCTAATTACAAGACATTATACAGAAAGTCATTTTTAAAAAGGAAATGTACTAGAACAGGAGACTAAATAGCGTCACTCGCTTGCTATGGTTTGAAATTCCAAACTTTTGCATCGATTTCATCAATTCTCCATTCCACCTTGGTGAGATACATTCTGCCACAGATCTACCAGCTCTTCCAAGGCAGTTAACACAAATGTATACATCAAAGAGCAAAACACACTTGCAGTTAAACTGCAGGCGAAAGAGAAAATATATATATCTTTTTTTTTTTTTCCTCTCCTCACTGTAGCTGTTAAGTTGGAGGCAAGCCAAGCCTAGGAGTGGAAAATATTAAAAAGTAAAAAAGAAAAAAAAAAAAAAGAAGAAAGGTTGATTAAAAAGCGAGAGAAGAGATACTCAGTTCTAAATCTAAATGAATAAGCCACAAACTATTTCATAAAAACATACTGTGACGTAAATTACACATCAGTATTGCACTGTTGTGGTTATTTTGAGAAATGGCTTGTACTGTAAGTCAGCTGGTAAAACCCCACCCTTAATGATTTTGTAATTCTCCATACAGCAATCAACTGGAGCAGTCATGAAATTGCCAAGAAGGAAAACAGACAGAGCTGTAGAGAGTTTGTAATAAAAAGATAATGTACTTTTAACATAACAGAAGTAGAAGATTGGTTTTATTAACTAAAAAAACTACTTAAAAGGTCCCAGGCTTGCCATTTGTTTTGATAAATGTTAACACAGATCTTCATAAGATAAGCAATGCAAGTATCAGGGGAACCAGATAAAATGGGACAACGCTTTGGTGTGTGGGTAGCAAATTGAGCAAGGGAGTTATTTGGAATATGGAGCGAAAATGAAGGAAGCAGCAGCGCTGTGTCCATCGGGCTCCCCGCCCGCTCGCAGCAGGAGCCGCTCTGCCTCCTTCCATTACGCTCAGCTACTAAGGGGGCGTCCCAGAGGATGCACAGATCACAATTAGTTTATCAGTGCCTGCGTGCACGGCGTTGGCCATACCATCAACGTGCAGCCGGCACAGAGGTCAGGTCCCGCTGCTCCCCACACCTGGAGCGTGCCCACGCCGGGACTCGTTTCATTTCCTACCACAAGCCAAGGAGCGCAGCTCAGACGGGCACATCTCAAACCTGCCTGCTCCAGAACACCCCACGGGGCTCCGCACAGCCTGCCCGCAGGCAGAACCAACTCAGGGCACTACTGGCTAAAAAAACCTGACCACCTCAAAAAGTCCAAGGGCAACCGAGACAGAGGAACCACCAAAAAGTAACCAGAAGGAGGAAGAAGAAACTTGGTCTTCATGACCTAAAACCCTTTCAGAGGAATCTCGAAATGACCGCCCCTTTGCACCAGGACGACCAGGCGAGGGGTTTGGGCAGCAGGGGTACGACACCCCCGCTGCATGCTCTAGCACACCGAGCCCCGAGCCCTCCAGGGATTGGGGCCGCTTTACCAAACGCAGCCCTCCCAGGCCCCCCTGCCTTGTCACTCCCCCGTCTCTGTTCACGCTCGTAATGCCACTGGCTGGCTAATTAGTTACAGGATCTGAAAATATTAATCTCCGCATCGTATTTCTCTCCCAGATAAATGCCAATACAATAACGGTTTAACCCTGCGACACGGGACTGGAAATCTGTGCTTTTCGGGTTGAAAACAATTTGGGAAAATTATTGACACAACGGGGATACTGCTTTGTTGGCAGGACCCACGCTACTCCCGCCCGCTTGGAGAACCCCCCTCTATTTGAATGCTAATGCAATCAAGAACAAAGGCAACGTGTTGCAGGATATGGAGCACAGTGATTACAGTTATGTTTACCAGATAATGATGATGTTAACAAGTTGCCCGTAATTCTTACGTGGACGTTTGCCTGCCTGATTTCGCTTTTAAACTGATCAAAAGGCAAAAGCTATTTTGCCAATACACAGAACAGCACGCGCAGCCTTTCTGCCTGTATCAGATATTTCTTCCCTTGTAAGGAGGAGTCAGAGCTAATTCTCAGAATTTTGTGCCACTTCCCCAGCTCTCCATTTTCTGTCACAGCGCCAGGAGAGCATCAGTCGTTCAGAGAATTCCTCAGATTAGTGTAACATCTGAAAGAAAGAGAGGGCTTACAAATCTTCTGGAGATTGAAACTCCTGTTCCACCCAACAGCAACACAGTCATTAAAAAAAAAAAAAGACAGCACCATCTCATGCGTACTTAACGTGCACGGTTGACGAACATTTTGCAGTCAGTGATTTGGATTGGATTTGTTCTAGTCCTACTTAATGGGGATGAAACCGAGTATGGTCATCGATGGCTGACGCAGCAGGTCCGTAGAATCACACCTACCATAACATTTACCCCGTCACATCGCTGAATTTAAACCCTAAGTTGGCTTTTTGAAGAAGACAAAAGAAATGTAATGCCTAAAAAGTTTCCAGACAGACATTCGACATCCTTTTTCATACCCTGATTCAATACTCAGCTCCTCGTAACTGCGGCTCCTGCTCTGTGCTCCCCGGACCCTCCTGTGCCATAGGAAGCAGGTTTATGAGGTGCTTCCAGGCTCCAGAGAAGAGTGACTGACAATCGCCATTTCCAGCTTTTATATAACCCTGCCATCCACAGCCCTCAGACTGCTTTATGGAGATGAGTAAAAATTATTATCCCCATTACACGGAGAGAGAAACTGAGACAGAGAGCGCTTAAAGGATTTACTCCACAACATCAAGCAACTTAGAGAGCAATGGAGACAGCAAGCAGCCCAGAAATCCTCATCGGTGGGGATTTCTGGCTAAGTCAGAGTTTTCCTGAGTTGCCTCGAAAGGCCTCCCCAGGACGGGGCGAGGGCTGTGTGTCGAGGTGTCTGTGCTACCACTGCCACCTGATCCCAGCCGCCCCTTCATGCCCCCGAGCATCCTCTGCTGCCTGGCTGGGACTGCCTGCCCCTCCACGGGGCTCTGCCCAGCCTTACTTGCCAGGGATGCAGCCGAGTTTGGGGCTAGGCTGTGAAACCCATTCCCTGCTCCTCTCCTTCCCCTGATTTCCTTTTCTATTTAATCCCTCAGGGCACAGGAGCGGGCCAGCCCATGGCCAACCAGCCAGGGATCGCTACAGAAAAGCGCTCCGAGAGGTTTGTAAACTGCCCTCGGAGCCTTCTAAAGCAGATGGAGACAGGGGGAAGGGGGAGATTGATTATAGAAGGGAGCACATGCTGCCTGTCCTCTTGAATGTTCTGGGTCAGGCGGACCATTCAGGTTGAATGTGCATCAGCTTTAAAACAAGTATTTATCCTGGTTGTCGTGGTTACTGATAAGCAGCTTCAATTCTGCTGATAACAAAAAGAAGGAAGAATTAAAAAGGGGAGGGGGGGGGGGCTGAAAACATAATTTGGTAATATGACGAAGCCAAGAAGAGGAATTAAATCACATTAAACAAGCCAATTGTACTGTAAATGGCTCTGCCTCTGTATTTGCTTTTAAATCATGTAAGGCTCAAACATGGCAGCTGCTTCAGTTTTAACAAACAAACAGTAAAAAACCCTTTTAATAACGAAAGGAAATAATGATATACTTTGCTTTAGCTGAATTCAAACATAATTTAATTTTTTCCTGAGGTGAGATTTGCACAGGGAACAATCAGATAATAAGTGTTATCATTCTCATAGACAAAACTGAACCGGCACTTTGCAATTCAAAGTGCTATTTAATGCACCATTTTCAGCAGTCTCTGAACACCATCCAACACACCACTGAACCACGCTTCAGTACTTACACGTAAAGCCTGATCCTGCTTTACACGAGCACGGGAGTAACGCTACCAACACCAGCACTGCCACTGCCGCTACGGCTGGCGCCACGCACTCCCTAAGGACTTGCCGTGAGTGGGGTCACTTCCAGCAACTTTTCCTACAACACCTCCTCTTCATCTTTATTGTTCCTCCTATGATCGTGTGTCTTAGGCTCCTTTCTTCTGAAGTGTAGCACTGCACAGGTAACATAATGGAGACTGGCAAACTCTGCTCTTGCAGAGGCGGAGGCAACTGGAGCCACTGGCAAGAGAGGCGCGCACTTATGGGGATGACAATTAACCACTGGAACAGCAAAGCAAAGGCAGTAGCAGGTTCCCCAGTCCAGTGCTGAAGACTGAATCCCTTTTTCTGAAGATAACCTGCAGTCCAGTCACTTCTAAACTTGGGCTCTGTTACTTGCCTTCTGCACTGACGAGGTGAAGAGCACCATGGCAGACCCACACTTGCTTGGGAAAATGCTAAGGAATGTAAAATTGGAAACAATGGGAAGCCGCTG
Source organism: Aythya fuligula (assembly GCF_009819795.1). Taxonomy (NCBI): domain Eukaryota; kingdom Metazoa; phylum Chordata; class Aves; order Anseriformes; family Anatidae; genus Aythya; species Aythya fuligula. Next base: position 2,549,781 of record NC_045565.1, on the reverse strand, counting down.
AGAGCGAAACTAAGTTACTGGGCTTAATACCAGCATAACGGGGTCTCCTGTCATCTCTTCCCTCTTTCTCGTCCATACACCATTCGCACTCAAATGAGAGAAGTGTGCGATGCAGCCTGACTCATGAGGGCCTGTTGCACCACCGCTGCCATATGGCAGAATCCGTCGCCTTCGTTTCCCATTACCCCCAGACGCATGAGTCAAAAGCCTTATCTCCGTGCTTCACGCAGGGCCTTTCACTATCATTCTGAAAATTCGGAGGAACTTGGCCCTCCTCGAAATAGCAAGGGCAGAAGCTGCCGGCCCCGGAGCCGTGACACGAGGGGCGGAGGGTGGAAATGGTCCGATGATTTAAGCAGTTCAGCTCCGCTTCTGACATTTATGCCCTCTTTGAAACCCTTAATGAAGTAACAACCCCGTTAATTCTTGCCGGGTATTTAGTAGACATAAAAACTGCATTATCTACTATTTACCATTTACTACACACAGGCAGTATCTGGCTCCGTATAAAAATAACAAGCTCACTGTAACCCTCCGCTCCCCAACCATACTGCTGATTTCTTTGACACATGGAGAAGTGAGAATAATTACATTTTACTGAGTGCGTCTCATTACACTGATTTAAGTAAGATTTCCAAAGCTGCAAAAATATGCTTTTCAATTTCATTTGTTTCTAGCAATTCACTGAAGACGGTTAGTAAAACCTTCGGAAATCATCATCAATATGGACAAAAATTGTACCCTTCTCATGTGGACATTTGACAGAGGGATAATAGGGTCTAGAAACACCACAGTCAGACGTTTCTTTTCTATTTAATGTTTCCTTCTGTGCCAAACATAATATAACAGACAAGTGTTAGAGAGACATGCAGGGGGGAGCCCGAATAGACAGCTTTAAAAGAGGTCCTTAATAGAGAAGCAGTATGCTTAGTCTTCGACAACATTCAATGGCAATTTATTTGCAGCCATTTTCTCCCGTAACCTTTCACACTGGAGCAGGTAAGATAGAGCACAAGACAATTTGTCAACTGCCAGATATGAACAAAAGAAACCATTTTTAATAAGCTTCAGCAGCCCCTTGTATTTGTTTTGCAACATGTTAATAACTTTTTTGGAAGCCAATCAAAGGCGGGAGGAGCAAAAGAAGTCAAGCTGGGAAACAAAAAACCACAGTTAAACAATTTTACAGATAAACTTGAGTTATCATCCGCAGTGTAATGACGCTTAAATCCAGGAGTGGCATAGAATTAGAATTAGCATGATGCTGTTTCTTAAAAAAAATGACTGCAGTTACAAAAATGTATTTTCTCCAAGAATTTACTGTCCTTTACCTCATCCCAGCACAGGATGTACGTGGTCCCCGGGATAAACCTACTCCAGCTCCCCTTCTTCAGGGGACAGGAGTGAGCCCGTGGTGGCTCACTGAATCCCAACCTGCATCCCAACAAGGCTGACTCAAGCTGAAGAGGAGCAAAAAGAAGAAGGTGTAAAGGAAACGGGAACTACCACGCACCTTCTCCGAGGCAAAGAGGACCAAAAAAATGAATGATGTGTAGAAAAAGATGAACAAACCAACTGTGCTGAGGTTGAGCAATGCCAGAGCCTGCCTGCATGACCAGGCTTGTAGCACTACCTCTTTTTTTGTGGCACAGCCGCATTTCAGTGGAAAAGGAATCGGTCACAGGCGTGTGGTAAGAGCTCGTGGGCTGGTCAGTCCCGATCCCAAAGGCAAAAGAGGCCATACTGAGAGCTGCCTAGGAACGGCGCCTACTGATCATTGTGCTACAAAGGTCTCTGCAAGGTTAAGCTGCGACCCCTGGACCAAATGCTCCTCAGAGCTCCCAGCCCCTTTTCTAAGGGAAGCACCTTCTGGTGCGGAAGAGACGTCAGAGCACCCAAACAGGGAGGCATCAAAATCCCAACACCTTAAGCCGAAAAAATCTGACGAAGTGTTAAGCGATCTCATTAATGTTATTAAAACATAGAAAATTCCCTTGGAAAATTTCACACAGGTTTTCCCGTCTCATTGCACATTACTCATGGCCTGAGAGACGTGTGAGGAGCAAACGGAGAGAAGTAAAGCTTCTCTCGAGGCAGCTTGGACCGAGGCCTAGTCTCACTGGAAGAACGACCAGGCTTGTGGGCTTCAGTGAGAACAGGGCTGGGTCCTTTGAACTCGGTTATTGCGGCACCTGTAAGAGAGGTACAGAAGTTTCTGGTCAGAGAAGATGCACCAGGGAACAGAAGCCGACAGCCCTCCTCGTTACGGCCACGAGGAGACTCCCAGGCTTCAGCAGGCACACGCCTGCACAGTTCGCTCCCTTACCCCCAAAAGCAGATTTTGCCTCCTGAGGACTTTGCCGGGAGCCTGTTAGGCAGCGGCGGAGGGAAGGAACAGAGGCATTTGCTCTCCAAGGAAGGGGAGCAGCCTTTGAATAAGCACGGGCTCCCTGAGATGGGAACCTGCCAGCCGTCCCCACGCTCCCCCTGAGAACCAGGCGGCAGCAGGAAGCGGTTCCTGGAGCGGAGGAGCCGCGCCACCTGAATTGTCTGAAAGGGCCTCAGGTGGAGGCAGGGTGAGAAAGGATTTCAGGACGAGTTATGCCTATGAGCCGAGGAGAACAAGCGAGTATCCTCCCACTCCTTTCTCTAGGCAGACTCTTTCCAAGTTTTCAGCGAGAGCGTACGTCTCCGGCGAGTCTGCCCAGGAAGGGCCCGGCCGAGGGCTGCGACGCGCCTGGGAACGGCGGCTTCGGCCCCGCTCCCCATGGGCCTGGGCCCGACCTCCAGCAGCGAGGAAGGAAGGCTCCCGAGCAGCAAACAATCCTAACATACCACCTACCAGTCTGGAGCGTGCTCTAATAATAGATAGCGCTGTCTATTTCAAAGCACTTAAAGGACGCTAATTAGTCCTCAGGGCATTCCAATGAGGCAGGTAGATAGATAAGTATTATTTCCCCTGCTTTACATATGAAATAACCTCCTCCGAGATGTTCTGACTTGCTTAAGGCCACCGAATGAGTCACCGGGCTTTGCTCTCAGCAGGTCCTGGCTCCCAGACCTGTGCTCAGACCTTCAGCAACACCTCTTTCACCAACGCAAGTGCAAAATCTTCACTTCAAACATGGAGCGAGAGAGGAAGGAAGATCAAGGAGGGGTGATAACGCTGGGAAAAAATACTCTCTGGGAAAGGAGCTTCCAGAAGGATGACAAAACAGAGCCTTGTCTCTGCCGAGCGCTAGACACGAAATCTAGGGCAAGGACAGATGAAAAACATACTCTGATACAAAACCGTAGGAGTTTTGGGTACTACTCACTCACAGCTATTTACTGCGATTTGCCACCCCCATTAATGGCTGTTAAACAGCTTTTGGTTCTTAACCTCCAGCACGGCCGTGAGCGCTGAAGCCCGTGCCTGGGCAGCCGACAGCAGCGCTGTCACCGCCGCGCGGTGCCTACCTGTGAGAGCAGGCAGGCAGCCACGGGGCTACACTCAGATCCCTCCAGTACATACATCTCCACGCCACTGGATGTGCCTCCCAGTGACACGTTCCCTTTCAGCCCGCAGCCCCGTCCCACTGTATGGACGTGCCAGGCTCCCCAAAACACGCCCGCGGCCCCATGGCGTCCCTGTGCCCCCCAGCACTTGGTGCACCCACCTCTGAGCTCCCATCCCTGCAAATTCGGTGAACCGGGGTCCTTGGGAAAGTGAGCGCAGCGTGACAGATGCCGAGAGCACTCACTCATTGCTTGTGCTTAAAAAAAAAAATCTTAATTTTTGCTTCTACAGTGTTCGAGGACCAATCTCCAGCAGCTATCGGCTACGCAAAACATTATTAATTTATCAGAGGGGAAAAAATTATTTATGCGGTGCATTATCAATCTTAAATGGTGATGTTTAAGCACAAGTCTGATGAAGTATATGCAGTGTAACGCAGCTGCTTTGCATTTTGATTCCTTTATTTATAGACCACGGCAAATTAATAACTCAAAAATGTTGTTTCAGGCAAAGTAATGGACACACAATAAAACTATTCATTTCCTCAAAGGTCACTCTAGGAGAAGCATACATTGTTTAGAAGCCTACCAACAATGCTATTGTTCCACAGAAAAGTGAAAATATATAATAAGCAGTTAGTGCATATATCTGCATTGGAGACCCTAGGCTAATTTAAAGTGCAATCTTAAGGCAATCAATCATACTCTAAAATTACTTCATTTTCCAAACTGTTTACACTTTTTAAGTTACAAATCCACTTTCTGCTATTTCAACTCACGATTTACAGCTCCAGATTTAGCCTGCCTTGGCTTGCTGCCAAGCGCTAGTCATGAGGGAGCTAATGATCTGAACAGATCAGTGTTTTATAATGGAGAAAAGCGCATGTAAATTTCCAGTATGTCTGCAAGTAATCAAGGCATGCTGACTATAAATGAGGCGGCCTGAAATTTATTTTAGGAGAAATATCTCAAAGCCGCACTTTTTATCCGGGCCAAAAAAGAAATAATAATAATAAAAAAAAAACCCTCTCTTTTTAAAAGGTACTCCAAGATTATTCAAAATTATTCTAAATGAAACTGCTAAACAAACAGTATGTTAAAGAATAGTACAATAGCTAATTTCCTTTAGTGTTTCTATCTCGGCCAGATCATATCCTTATCATGGCAAGCTGGAACATTAAACTCTCTACTTCATGGAATCAAAACACAAGAGTGCTTCATGTTACATTATAGAAAAATGAGCCGTTCCCTACAAACAAGGTCAGATTTCTGGAATGCCAAAGGTCTACATTCAAACAGGGCCGGGAGGAGGGGAGGCTTTGCCCACTCCGCTCTCTGAAAAGCAGTGGGAAACTAGACCAGCAATTTAAATGCGTTTTAATAGCCAAAATGCTAGAAAGAGAACAAGAAGTCTCTTGGGAGACGATACTTACATTAAGCATGATCTTTATTGTTTCATTACAGTGGCATAGCCAAATAATGACTTTGTGTTACTGTACAAATAATGCCGGATCCTCATTTTCTAGCGGAAATAATTACTCTATTCTATCATATTCTGTTTACTATCAACCTACACACGCACTCCCCCTTGTAGGCGCTGGGTTGTGGTAGCTCTGGGGCTGGATTGAGAAAACTTTCAGGTTTTCTCCTGTTTTTAAAAGACCGTACCAAGGAGGCATATTCTGCCCCCAAAATGGCTTTAAGAATGGAGCTATAAATATTCTTGCATTGTACTTCATGAAATTCAATCCATCATGATGGATATTTCGGTTATAACATTATTACATGCCTAAACTCAATTGTATAATTGGATAGGGCCAGAAACAATAAGCTGGCATTGCTTTGTTACAGCATACTACAGCTTTAAAATACCTGTAATCATAAATCAACATAATTATTTGAAGCACTGTCATGAAGCAGAGCAGGAAAAGAAAAATTAAAATAAACTAGCTGGTCGAGAATCTCATTTTACTTTCTAGAGACTGAAAGTTTTTACTGGCTTTGAGTCTCACCACCGCTGCAACTGGGGAAGTCTTTCTCCTTTCTAGGTTGCCTCGGAAGGCACCTCCTGCAGAAAGCTCGCTTGTGTACAGCTTTCCAAAATGTCAGTGGAGGAGCCCCATGGCTCTGCAGCATGACAGACGTGGCTCCCAGCAGCCGGTGAGCACGGGGAGCTGGGCAGGGGGAGATCAGGGATCCCACTCCCTGCAGCCAGCCCGGTGCCTGGGGGCCCTGGGTGCTGCCCCATCCGTCGCTGCGGCACCATGGGTGACGCAGAAGACCCGCAGGGACACAGCCTGGTTTGTTGCCTGGTGGTTTCTTTTTCCTCATTGCCAAGTAACTGGCAGTGGGAGCTGGCCCCCAAGACACCCCAGCCAGCTGAGGCAGTGGGTGATGCAGAGGCGAGCACGAGTCCTGCGGTGCCTCCCTGACGTACCGACACCCCGGGGTGCTTCCAGACAGAGCCCTTCTTGTTACTTTAAGAGGCAAAAGCACTGAACCTGGCTTCGGCGTTTCTTCCCTCCCTTTACCTAACGTTACGCAACGGGGCTCCAAATCTCATCTCCACCTACCTTCCAGCCATGCAGAATTTCATGCTCACTGGAGGCACTGGGCTACAGCACGACTGAAGTTAATATTAAAACATGGATTCCTCCTACAGCTTCACTGGAAAAAAAACATTGAATTTGCAGGGACGGACATCTCCAAGAACCTTCTTGTTCTGTTTTTCTTGCTGCTGTTACATTTTTTTCTTTTTTTTTCTTTTTTTTCTTCCCTTCTTTTTCTTTTGATCTTTGAAGGTCTCAGACAATGCATCTTATTACTTTTGATACCTATGTGAAGAATGCAAAGTCTTTCACAAAGATACTCTCTTGGCCAAGTGCTTTATGGCTATCAGGGCTCAGCAACATGCAGTTTTGTGCACATGCACACATCCTCACAGCTTCATCATAGATAACTACGTGTACATACATACACACTAAATACGGTACAGTTACTGTAATGTGATAAAAAAAAAAACCTTACTTTCTCAGTCAACTTTCATTCTCGTGCACTGGGACATCAAAAATTGGAGAAGCAGATGAAAATAGGTGAGACCTGAATTTCCTCAGTCAAAGAGTAAGAGGAAGAAAAAACCCTTTCTCTTTAAATACGTCTAAAAGAAGCAAAAAAAAGGGGAAAAACAGATCTGGGGGCAGGAGGAGAAGGTAAGTCAACTCAAACTCAGCAAAAGTTACCAAAAAAGAAGAGACAAATAAGTGATGTGAACAATTTTTGAGAACAAAAAAAGCAGTTGGTATCATCAGAGCCGGTGTCACAGGGTGCTATTAAACAGCACAAACATTCAGTCTCAGTCCCACTGAGTCACCCAGAAAAGCTGGCTCTCAAATAATGAGGCTGATGGAGGCCGAGGTCCCGTTCTACTTTTCTTTACTCCAACTTGGAATTGCTGTACAGTTACGATACAGAATGTCAGAATACAATAAACAGAGCTGAAAAAGGGAAAGAAAACAATTTTTTCCCCTACAAGTCAGGTTCAGTGCTTTTGCCTATTAAAGTAACCAAATATGTTCTCTCTGAAATCAAAGCCAAAAGGCAGCATGCCAGACACAGTTAACAGATAAATCAATGTTCCCGAAGGGCGGGCTTTTTTGTTTTGGGGGGTTTCTGCCTGACAACAATCTTGCGGCGAGCAAACAGAACACCCACCACACATCTTGTCAATCTACTCACATGAAACAGGAAAGGAAAAGCGAATACTTTTGAAGATCTGTGCGCTGTTTGGAAAAACTTCATGTTCTAACCTCTCTGTCAAAGGTCACACTTTTCATAGCTATGAAGTCTGCAGCTATTGTAAAGCCCACTACATATAATGTGTAATTGCAGTTAATTTATCACTAAGGTTATTGTACGCTAGCTGGGAGTTTGTAAACAAGAATGAATCACAGGTTTCATTTTTGTGTCCCTTTCAAACTGGAAGACCTAACAGTTTCCTGTTCCAACATACAAAATAGTATTGCTTCTATAAACCCGCTCCAGTCTCCTTGCCAGCAGTTTCCATTTAATTAAACTGACAGCAAAACAGGGCCCTTGCTAATGTGATCCAGACCAGTTTTCCTTCAATGTAAACTCTCAGGCATGAAATTACATCTGAAACAGACACAATAATCTCTCTATATCTTAGTCATAAGTTTAATCTATACTAAAATAACATTTTCTTTGTCTATATTGAAGTCTGTTTTAGGATTCGGTGATCTTTTCTCCTTTTCCCAGTTGAAGTTCAGGGAATTATTCAACTTTCACCTTACAGTCAATTCAGAATTTTCTTCTTGCCTGCAATTTATACATTCATTGTTGGTTTCTAGGTCACGGGTAGCACAATGACCTCGCAAGCGAGAAACCAGTTTCAGGACCTACTTCAAACTTTCACTTTCTGGGAGCGGAACAGGCTGGCAGCCTTAGAAAACCAGCCCGCAGCCACTTAAAGCAATCTGACTTTCCTGAGCTGGCAACCTGATCGTTCGCACGGATCCTCAGGTCAACTAGCTGTGAAGAAGAAAACTGATGGGATTTGTACGTAGCTTCAATAAAACGAAGGTGGGGTTGGTTGTTTGTTCAGTGACCCGTGACGTTTTACTCTAGCCTAGTCATTCTCGCCAGGACACAACCGATGCACAAATTCCTGCAGCGCCCAGGAAGATGAGAACAAGGCAAAGAGTAGGTCTTTGTCACCCCGTGACCACTGCGCTCACGATGACCAGCTCGATGAACTGCGGGGTGCACTGATGCCAGACTGAAGTGAGATGGGGATCTCTGAGGCAGGCAAAGCATTTTGTTGCTGGCCCCCATGCTGCCTTCTCCTGCTCCAGCAGCGGGACCTGCCTGGGGACACTACAGCCCCTCTGCAATTCAAGCCTGAAATAGGAGAGAGCTTTGAAATCCAGAAAGGGACGGTGTCAGAGTGTGAAACCTGCAGAACTCACCACTAGTAGGGGAAGGGCAAATAACCCTTCTTGACTCGCTCAAGCCAGAGTGTGGCACGGCCAGGACCTCGCTGTGCCTGCCAAGCCACACCTTTCCACTTGATAGGACAGAGCAGCTTTATCTCTGCCCGCTAAACAGCGATTGCAAAAACACTCTCCTGGGCTCGCCACCCAACCTGGCAGCAAGTCCACAGAGGGGTGTCGCAGAGCAGCTGCCCCTCCTCGCTGCCCTGAGGAGTCCGTGCCTTCCGAAGGATGGTAGGTGAACTGACTCTGTTAAAGAAAAGCCTGAAGCTATCCTGAAAACAGGCGTTGAGTGAAGTTTCAGCACCACCAAGTTTTTCCAACAAGCTGTACGGAAGGGTACGGGTACAGGTACAGGTAGCTGAAGCTCCTCTCTTCCAGCCAGCATGCCCTGTGAGCTGGGTTGAGCTCGAAGCTCTCCTTATACTACCTGTGACACTCAGCACGTCGTGGGCCCAAGGACTTTTGTTTCCTGTGAGCTTGTGCTCCAGCTGGAAATACAATGACCATAAAAAGCGCAAGTGACAAAACCACTGTAAAAACAAGAGAAAACTAAACCACAGCTTATTTTGCTTATTTTCCAAACGTTCGACTTGCCCAACCAAACCTCTGCAAAACCTTTGTTACCTTCCCAACTAGAAATCACTGCTGCCCAAGAAATGTTTCAGGATTTTAAGTAGGAAATTTGCCGTCTACCCAGCAATATATGAATGACGCTTTCAGACAAACGTGCTCGAAGTGCTTTCAGAGCCTGGACAATATAATTTCTAAGCACTATTGTCACAATCTTCTTCTTTGAATAATAAAATTAATTGCATTGTTTTCCTAAAAAGTAGAAAGTGAATTGCTTATTTAAGAACAACAGCCATACGCTAAGCAGTCTGACATTCTTGGGGAAAAAAGAAAATTTCATTTGTGCAGCAGAAGACAATGGTTAGTCATTAGCTTGATTAGAAATCATTACAGACCCTTCTGGCAACTGCTGTTCTGCTTCACCGTTCGCGAGGGTCTCTTATTTTAGAGGCAACGCTCAACAGGTATTCTCCAGGTAAAAGCTTTGTGAGCCATTTGCTGCTGGTGGGCTGGCTCTGTCTGCAAGGTGGCAAGGGGAGAAAGGAGTCTGCCAGAGAAGAGCAGCCTTTCTTCATCCCTGCCCATCATGAAGCCACTCCCTGTGCTTCCCCAAGCCCACAGAGGCAGCAAAGAGGTGCTGTGCTGTCCAAACACCCCGCACGACTGGCCAGAAATGGGGGAACAGTTTTTCAAACTAATTTATGTGGATTTGCCCATTTGTCTGAGCACTTAAAAGTCTCTCAGCGAGGCAGAGAAACTAGCGCTAGAGTTTCTGCTGCAGAGGGTGAAAAATGTGCCTATTCCATTTGTGCAAATATGCTGGGCCCATGTTATCAAACACACAAATTCCTGTCCACGCTCTCTCCTTCCCTCCTGCGCACCCTGCCATCAAAATAGCAGGGACAAAATTGGCCTCATTTCCTGTAAATTTCATTTAGACCCAAATGTTCTTAAGTATGTTGTCAGGGTATATATTTTAAGGCTGTTATGCTCCCGTCTGATCTCCTAGCCTATGCTTTTAAGATATTAAATAGGCTTTGCCCAATAAATCACATGTTTTGTGCCTTGGAATCGCGTGGTATCTGCAATCACCGAAGGCAAAATCCTGCACCATTCACATCTGCTACGTGCAAGTCGGAGGGCCCAGGTCTAAAAATGTGAGGTGAAAAATGAGCTCCCGACCTCCCCTGCAGGGAAAGGCTCCCAGCCACCCGTGCCCCCACGGCAAGGCAGAGGGGTGCCCACGGGGCGCAGAGCTGCAGCTCCTGGAGGGGCACAGCGCCTCTCACATGTCCCAGCCCAGCCTGAAAACTAAGAAAAACGGGACTGACCCCTCCAAAACTTCGTGGGATGGCTGTCCCAGGGGCTCTTTTCCTGTTGAGGAGTGTAGTAGCTTGGTAGGAAACTCAAGGCATCCCTCCTTCTCTCACAAACGCTGAGGAGGGCTCGCACTGTCCTGCCACGCACGGTGCTCACAGGCTTGCCACCGAGCCTCGCAGCAGCAAGCCTCAACCCAAAATTTAGCCCTGAATATTGACAAGAAATGCTCCCTCACATCCTCCCTACCTGAGCTGATGGCAGGGCTCCAGTGGCACAGCACTGCCCAAGGGAACGAGCCCCCGGCCCCGCCAAGCTGAGCCTCCCCCTGTACAGGCTACGGGGCTGAGCTTTGCTGTTTTACAATAAACAGCACAAAGACAACAAACAAAACACACTCAAGAAACACGGCGGGCAAGGCGCCAGTGTTTTAAGGAACGTTCCCTTTGGAAATGAAGCCTTTTTTAGCCAAACCACTATGATTTTGTTTTAGTGACTCACACGAATGGATTCTGGATTAAGGTTTAAAAATGGGATATTTTCTCTTCTGCCTCTAGGTTCACCTCAAGACATGTGAATGAAAAAATAGCAGCAAGAATATTAGGTTGGACTTACATTCACCAGCAGGCACTAAATAGGGATCTACTAAATTTGTAAAGCTTAGCTGAAGTTTCAGATATGTAATTCTGAAAATACAATTCCTCCTAAAGTCGGGCTGGGCAAGGACCATAAAATTATAAAAAGATACTTTGTCCCTATGGACTGCGAGAAGCTAATCATTAGCCACTCATTTACAGTGTGTTTACCTGCTTATCACATTATTTTAATATGTTTCCTTTGTAGCAGCCTACCCCTCATTTCTACTATATGGGTAAAAAATAAAATAATCCAAAAAAAAAGAAAAAAAGGATCTGCCTCTAGGCAAAATGTTTTTAAAGACAAAGACATTTGCAGGATGAAAACCGAGCACACAAACAAACAAAGTGTACAGAAATTTGTGTTCGACTACTGTTGGGCAGCTGGAACGGCAGTCGCTTTCTTTGCAACAATTTTCTTCCAGTTTTTGATACAAATGACAGTGAAATGCGTACCCAGCAGCAAATTGAGAGAACTAAATTTAAAATGCACTCTCAGATCACTCTTTCATTATTATATTTTTTAAAACTTTTTTTTTTTTTTTCCAGGGTGAGAGGGGAAGGGAGAGCTTGTACCGACGTTTTGAAGTACTGTAAGTTCTTTTGCCTTTTAACAGAAATATGTAAACAAGGTGTATGGCTGTAGGGTAATGTTCTAGTCACAAAGCATTCAAGAGCCAGAGTGGAGCTATTTAAAGAATGGAGTATTCAATTCCTGGGGCCAGATGCTAGTATAAATATGAAACTATGTTCACACTGCAGATTAAATTATTTTTAGTTTCTGCATTTGAACTGCCAAAATTATTTGGTTGTGTTTTGTGTTTTTTTATATTATGCCACAGAACTTATGGGGCCACGTTTGTAAGTTTCTGAACAGAGGATTAACAACAGAGGCATAAAAGGACTTTTTCAGCTATTTTCTCTGTGCAACAGTACTAGGAGCTTATACTGACATACAAGTAAGGGTCATTCAGGGAGTAAGAAAAATAAAAACAAAGATGGAGCTAAAACATTTGAGATTCTTGAAATAGATTTTTATAGTACCTTATCATTTAATTTTCATCCCACAAAGCTTTTAATCTGGAAATACTCGGTGTGAAAGGAAAGTGGAAACTGTGGTTTTAAAATAATTGAAGAGCAAAACATGCACTAAGATGGCATTACACACAGTCTGCTGGGCTTGCCAAGAGAGCTCACACAGACACTGCTAATAATATCATGTCAAAGTCATCAGTAATTAACTAAAAAACAAATAATCAATAATCCCATGACCCTGCCACAGCACGAACATGCATGAATCCAGACAATGAAATAAACTGGGGGAGATCGAAGCAAATGCGGGCTCTGAGACTAGCTGGGTGAGGGCCCGTGGCTGCCACACGCCGCAGCCTTCCAGTCACCCACGAGGCTGACCAGGACCCCCTCTTGCTGTTGACCCCTTCACTGTTGGTTTTTTGGTCCTGTAATTATCTTTTCTCTTGGCTTCATCAGCTGGCAAGGGTAGAAAGTCCAGGACGTATCTCAAGGTCCTGATCCACCTCTTACTGTCAGGGGGATTTGTCCACCAGGACACAGAAAGTGACACAAGAAGAACTGGATGGAGGGATGGCGATGAAGCCAGAATGCCCTGGGAAAGCACCTCAGAAGGTCCAGACATAAAGCCAGGAGTGTCAGTCTGCGAGAAGGATGAGCAGAGGCTGCAGCGTGGTCAGTCAGGAGACCTCCTGCAGCACTGAGGAATGTGGACTTACTGCGCAGACTTGCTCTGCACCGGGCTGAACATGCATATTTTGCCGATGACTTACGAGAAGGATGAGGCCAGAAACGCAGCACAGCTGGCTGGGGGAAGACGTCCTGCTGCAGCCCGCCTAATATCGGGACGTGTGAGCCGACACTAAGGACCTGCGGAGGCTCTGCCACCGCCCCGATGCAGGAAGGCAGGGGACACCAGGCTCAATTACAAACAGGTGACACGGGACGTGCTGAAAGCTGAACATGCTCTTGAATATCGCGCCAGGTTCAGGCCCCGGTTCCTAATTAACTGTGCTTATCAGGCAGGGATCTGGTATCACAACAGCAAAGCCTCCTTTCGGCAGACAGGCTGACAATCCCAACCTGCCCTGGGTATCTGCAGCCTGCTTTCAAAATGCATCAGCCTGCACTCTCAAGAAACCTGGGACCAGAACATCTGGGCCTCGGTTGTTTTGTTTCTTCAGTAATAAAATGTGAAAAAATGATGCAGCTGTGGACAAAACGTTCAGAAACACACCCCAGCTACCTCGTCGTACTTTACCTGTTTTCCTCTCACAGGAGCAGAGCAGGACATGAGGGAACCTGGAGCAGGCCAAGAGGGAACGTTTCCCTCTTTTTTTTTTTTTTTTCCAATTGTATTTCCAATTTGTTATAGGATCCTTGAATTGTACAACACATGGGGATCTATTCCACTCCTGACACACATGCCTAACTCCCCCCGGCACTAACGGGAATGGCGAACATGTTGCAAGAGGAGAATTGCCCCCTAAAACTGCAGGAGTGTGAACGAGGTTGTAAATATATCTTGAGGTTCTGGTAACATTAGAAACCAGCCTAGCATCTTTCTCATGGTTTATTATGATATCACCAAATCCCCTCCACGTATTTATAGCCTTGTAATTCACAATTATTCTGGGTCCATAAATGTTTTTGGCATCTGAATGTAGAACTGATACTATTATTTCACATATTATGGTACTGTCCGTGAATGCTAAATTTATTCCAGCAGAGACTCCTGGAGTTCATTCATCAGATATTTTATGCTACTGTTCTTTTAATGATTCATTTATCCTTAGTAATATTTGTATTCTGAAGTGTGGCGTCTCCAGCCGACAGCACAATGCTCTGCTGAATTATCTTTTTCTTTCACAGCATAACAAAGTAGAGCACAGTCAAATTGAAGATGGCCTTTAGTACACTGTCAGAACAATACTGCTTACCAAGCATATCCAGACACATTTCTCAAACCACATGTAATGCTCTGGCTGCCAACATGCTCATAAAGTCATTAACCAGCATCTTAAAATGAGGGTGTGATACATATATTTAAATGTTTAGGAAAATCAAATGTGTGCTCTGCTAGAAGCTTATTTTGAATTTCAGTGTCTACATCTATCAATTATGCAGCAGCGTGCAGATGTAAAAATTCACCTTGATTTTTCACAACCTGCTAAAATATCCTCCTGCTAAAATAATACACATTATCTATCACTAGCAGCAGCTTCTTTACGGTGTTAAGTATTTGTCCTTCACAATGTAACAGAGCAAGAGAGACCCAAGCTCGAGCTTTACAGCGCTAAGGATTCATTTTTACAAGCAAATTATTATTAGCAATAAAATTAAGGAGGAACTTATTTTACATGGTAGAGATTTCACTAAATGAAGTAAATAAAGGTGGTGCCACAGCACTCTCCTGTACGAAACCTATCCAGTCACAACTCAAGCTGTTACATTTTTTTAATATTCATTTCTCTGCCACCCCCAAACTGCACTCCCATTCAAACACCTACTAGGCTGGGTGCTCAGTAGGGCAGCACACAGCGCCAGGCAGGTTCAAGGCAGTTCAGGATTTTGTGAAAAGAGGAGAATGGGGAGAAAAAGCAAGATTCACGCAGTGCTCCCAGGCAAAGGCGACCGCAAGGGCTGTGGCAGCGCAGAATTACAGCCCAGGAAACGACCAGGCAGGAAAGAGAGGACGTCCTCGGGGCCCACCCAGCCGTGCCGCAGTTATGTGGGTGCTCAGCTTGCCATCTCCACGCTCAGCCGGGCTGGGCTGGCTGCGTGGGCAGGATACAACACAGGGAAAAGGTGCTGGGGGTCTGTGGGGGACCTGCAGCTCTGAGCAGCAGCCGTGGCACACGAAGGACAACGTCGATCACCTCCGTCGTGGTGCTGGGCAAGGCACGCTCAGGGACGCAAAACAAGTCCCAACCTGGGTCCCCTGGGATCCAGAAACAATATGGGCAGGGACGGAAATGAGAGGGAAGGCTGGGGAGGAAAACAGCACCCTCTAAAATCAAAAGTGGAAAAAGAAAAAAAAAAAAAAAAAAAAAAAGAAAAAGGAAAAAAAAAAAGCAGACATTGAGATAAAGTCAGATTTGAAGCACAGCAGCGCTGCAGCAGGAGGCACACGTTTCCAGTTACTGAACAAAACCTCATGGTCAGTAAGAATTAAATGTAAGATCCAACAGTGACTAGAAGGGAAAAAATCCTGGAGAGCAGACACATGTGGGTTATTACACAGCCTGGCAAGGTCAATCTCGGTGCTAAAAACAGACAAAAATAAAGAAAGCCGTCAAACATTTTTAAAGGGACACTGTCCCACGCTGGCCGCTCTCGCACGCTCGGCGGACGGTCGATGTTTTTCATCTACTGATTTTGCAATTACACAAAATACCAGAGGCTGCAACAAAACTCCCCTTAATGGTGCAAGCTGCAGAGGAGCGTGGGGCAGCTCCCCCCAGCTTCTCGAGGCGCCACGATTTAACTCTTCCCCCTCTCCTGCCCTGCAGCCCCGATTTCTCCCCTGGTGTTTGGGAGCAGCCCAGGGCCGCAGCTGCAAATGGCAGTGCTCCACGGCACCGACAAAGTGCCCTGTCATACCGAGACAGGGCTGGAAACGCTGACACAGTGCCGAGCGCTATCAGCGCCCTTCTGATAATCGCCTTAGCTTGCTCCTGCCGCAGGAAGGGGGGGGCAGGGAAAGGCACCGCGATCGAGGGGCTACCCCAAGAGAAGTTCTGTGGGATCCCGGTCGCGTTTCGTGGCAGAACTTGGGCGTTTCAAAGACCCAAATACCCACCTCCTCCATTCCTGGGGGCAGCACCGCCACCCCCTTCTGTAAGAGCTTCACGGCAGGGCAAAGTTTGAAAAGAAATCCCAATTTTATCTCTTTGATAAGGCACACTTGAAGTTCGAGACGTGTGGTGTTAAAACTCCTTTCAAGAGCCACAAATAGATGAGGCTCAACACAATCCAGTGGTGAGAGAAAAGCTTCCAGAGCCTGTGCTGTGTATTAAAATGTTTTTGTCACCCCCATACGCTTCCTCAGTAATGAAGCAGGCTGTCACCAGAGAAAGGAAGAAATTAACAGCACTTAAATCATCCCAGCATCGTTTGGGCAAACACGTGGCCTCAGGAAGGTCCAGGGGGCTACAGACAGCCCCTGAGGACCCCACCAGCCTCCTCCGAGAGGGAGCCCAAAGATGCTGCTGGGTGTAGGGTCACCCCCAGGAGAAAGTCAGGTGTTAGCACAGGATTACCGGGGCTACGCTGCACCTCACAACAGCACCACCCTTCAGCATTCCAAACGCAGCCAGCAACTGAAGCCAACAACCACGAGGTACTTGAAACCAACTGGCTAACAACCCAAAAAATGACCATTTACCTTGCCCTGTTCGTGCGAGGCCAAAGTTGCCTGCCTGCTCAGCACTTCAGGTTATCTCCGATAACGAACGTGTTAACACTGAAGGCAATTGAACCAAAGGATGTAGGAGCAGAGGAAGCCTTCCTGCTCCGCAGAGCAGACCCAGCACTGCCCCGCAGGTGCTCTTGCTCTGCTGCAGTGCTGCCGGCACGTGCAGGCACAGGAGAAAGCACCTCGGCCCCTTCCCCAGGGGAGCCGTCCTCCTCTCAGGCTCCTCAGGGCACAACAGACACGCCATGAAATAGCCTCATCTGTGGCAAAAGAGCTCTATCAGTGGGGCTGGCTGAAATGAGATAGAGAGGTCACTCTGACCCACGAGACAAAAGACCAACATACAGTGCACAAGGGCAGAGAGGGGAAAATGGGATAATGGGACACTCACAGGGGCTTTATCAAGATCAGAACGGCGTTCAGTCAGGGCAACGGGGACAGGAAGGCACAAGGAGGAGGCACAAAGTGCAGGCAGAAGGAAGGGAAGAGAGTTAGAGGCACGGGGCACTAAATACCCAAAGTAGCTGGACTCTGAATGGCTAACAATTAGCTGGTCAGAAAATTACTGCGTCGGGCTAAGGCAGCAGCACATGACAAACAATGAAAAAGGAGAGTCAGCGTCAGTTCAGAAGTCCCCACAAGTGTCTGAAGGCAGCACAGCTGCAGATGATCAGTTTTGATAGCATTACGGTTTGACTACGTTACGAGCTGATAATCTTCATCTGGAGAGGTTGTGCCTGCTGCAACACCCCTGCCTGTGGAGTCAGCTCAGGGCCTGCTGGGGCCGGGCAGCGGCCCTGCTCTGCTCTGCTCTGCTCCTCCTTCCACACTCGCTGCCACCTGCCCGGCATCACCCCGTTTACACGGGCACACAGCCTGGTACTGGGCACCCAGGATCTCCCAGCTGTGCCAGCTGTGAGACTGGTACAGAGCCGAGCTCAGAGGGTGAGCCAGTCCTGTGGCACAGCCCCTGCCCGGCAAGCTCCACGGTTCAAAAGAGCAAAGTGCAAAAGAGCGAAGCAGAAATAACCACTGGGAAACCAGCTAGGGACTGGGGGAGGGCAACTGCCAAGCCATGGCCCTCAGCTAGAAGTAGCACTAGGTTTTCCTGGATTTCACTGAGAACAAAGATCCTAACTCTACCCCCAGACACAATATCTGTGGGGAACGAAAGGCAAGACAGGGATAATTCCTAAATTTTCTTCAAGCTCTTCCTTAGTGGATCCAAACTAAGGTGCAAAAACCGCAGCAAAGCCTTCAGCGAGCCCCAAAACTTGGCCATCCATCAGTAATGCCACCAGCATGGGAACATGCTCAGCCTTCTGCCACCTCCCTGAGCCCGGCACGGGGCGCTGGCTCCTCGGCTACACCCAGCCAGCAGCTCAGCACAGCTGAGCCCAAACCTGCAGAGCCTGCGAGCGCTGAATTCAGTCATCCTCCCCTCCGTCTCTTCTCTCAATTTCAGCTCTGACTCCTCTATCTTTTATTTCTTTTTCTAAAGACACATTTAGAGATGAAACCATTCATAACTGCCTATCCACAGACAGTTTGTGGCAGCATAATTGACAATGAGTCTGCTGCAAAAATGAAAATGCTGTTTTAATAACCTTGGCCTAAAATACATTCTGTTGTATGCCTCAAAGGGTTTCAATAAAAAGTCAACCTGTAGAGACATATTTTCTTGGCTTAAACAACAATCCAAAGCATATAAATGTAGTCCAACTATAATGACATATTTATAGGCCAATAAAGCTTACACTGCAGCTTTCATACTTCACTTAAAGGAAGTCTGTAAGAAGCAGTGTTATATAAAATAATTTGAATTTTTGTCGAACTATAGCCCAAGGAATACAAATATGCAACTTTGCCATATTTAACTGATAGTGTTTACATTGCTTAGTTGCTAAAAATTTTGTAAAATGAAATAATTCCTCATTTGGTGACTTCCCACTGGTTTACCAAATATGGGTATACAAGTCCATTTATTACAAAGAAAAATCCCCTAAATAATTCTAAAGACAAAAATAAATAACTAGAGGCCTTAGTAGTGAATGATTTAATCAGACCAATTCTTCTGGAAAAACAGGTTCTCATGTTCATTATGAATAATACATTCCTGAGCAACTCTATTTTTATATGCTGCATTGTTGTTCTTTGTTTTTCTCAACATTTGAAAGAAATATTCGGAAAGCTATGAATAGTCTTAAGATTTAAACTGCTAGCATTCAATATTGACATATTTGTAGAAAGGGAAAGAATGTATAACATAAATATCTCAAAATGCAGAAAGAAATAATTCTTAAAAATAATTTCTCAGGCTGAAATCTTGAAGCTTACCAAAAGAAAAAGGAAAAAAAAAAAAAAAAAGAAAGAAAGAAAGAAAGAAAGCAAGCCATTGCTAGATCTTTTATTTAATACAGTCCTAAGGAAAAGTTCTGCATAATTTACTAGTGATGAGAACAATGCCATTTTACAGAAAAAGAAAATCTGCAAAAAACAATGAAGGAAAAGAGAGAAAAAAAAAAAAGAAAAAGACAAGTGCAAAAAAATAGACTAGAGAAGAAAGAAAGAAGAAAAGGAGAACAAAAAGACGACAGAACTACATCATTTGAATTAGGGTCAACTTTCAATTCTAGGTGCATAGTTTCTCTGGGTTGTGCATTAACCAGGCCTTATTTTTGTCCAAGCAAATGCCACAGAGCATATGGTACAATGTATAAGCTGCTCATACACCAAGGCCCCGCTTTGCCTGGTTATTGTTTAAAGCTACCCTGCTCCCAACAGTAACAGGTTTAATTAAGTATATTCATACAGCGCCACTCCTGTGGTTCTGTATCAGCCATGTTTTCATTTCATCGGGGTTCCTTCACCCTCCACCACTTCTGGATAGTTTGTGAAAACTGATTTTGTTTCTTCTGTAAAGTTTTTTGAGGGCTTTAGTAGGGATATAATTTCCTATTACCTTCTGCAGCTTGGTACAAAAACACCTAGTAGGAAAAAATTCAAACTCTAATCACTTTTATGGGATTTTTCTGTAATGGAAACATGCAGTTTCATTGGAAAAAAGGGGTCCACGAGATCACCTTGTTTATGTAGGCCTTTTCAACACATGTCTCAGCAACTGCCTCATCTACAGTCAGGGTTACATGTGAACATCACTAGCAGACTCGTGCATGGCCTGACAGACTAACACAAGAAGGGGTTTGTTCCCTTCAAACCTTCTTGCCTGTCAGCTGCAGATCTTCTTGAACCCTTGGTTTTACTCCCACCAACCAGCCATGAAGAAGAAACAGCAATCATAATCAAACATTAGTCAAAACACCCTTTTCTACTAAAAAAAAAACAAAAAAAAAAAAACACAACAAAACACCAGGCATAAAGCCAGAGCCACCGACAGAAATTGAGCAACATTGGAATGTGGGTTATCAAAATTATAACATATAGTTTGGATTCCATAAGCATTTTCAGTAAAACCCCTACTTCCAAAGGGCTTAATATGCAACCATAAGCTTTAGGCTTAAAGATAATTTTCTTTGGCTTCTAGGGTGGGTAACAGCAGTTTTATAACTTACCACAAGGGCCTTCTTGTTAGTTAGAAACACAACCAAGAAAACATTAACACACAAAGTTCTATCTGAAAAGCATTGAGATTCTTTTAACACAAGAAACAAACACAAATAAATGTAGTATGCAAAGAAGATGCCAGGGCAGTATCAGAGAAAATCACTGCATGTAATTCTGAACCAGAAGAAACCACATGCAAAAGCAAAGGAAAAGAGAAAGAATTGCATTGGTCTTTTTTTTTTTTTTTTTTTTTTTTTTCCCTGGAGAGGTAATGAAAAGTAAGATCAGCTTTCAATTGTAATTTAATCTTCCAACCTACATCTCTAATGGTGAAATGCAAGATTGACAAAATCGCTTTACCATTTGGTAAGATCAGAAAAACGAGATGCAGAAGATAAATCCTCCAAGACAGATCTTCAGCACAGTGTAAATTGCCTTCAACGCCAACACAGTTGTGCCATTATGAAACCAAACTTGGCCCTGTATCTCCTGCTCACGTAGGTACAAAAGCATTTGTTCACATGCATCAGCCTTAACTTTTATTTTCTTACCTTTCAACCATTTATGCCCTAAATTTGTCTTTAAACTCAGAACGTTTGTTAAAAGTTTGGTTCAACGGAGAACCGTGCCTGGGATAACAGCTACCAGGCAGCCAAGGTCCTAATACCACAAATAGGCATGTTTACCATCTCCCTTGGAGAGGCCACCCACCACAATTTCAGAGATCTGAGTGTCTTAGAGGTGTGAAAGCAGTCACAGAGCTGCAAGTCTGTTTGCAACCATCCAAAGTAGCAGAGCTACCATATCGCTCCCTAAAAACAGCCAGGAAAAAAAGCGCGTCTGTCGAGTACAAACCACAGCCAGAGAACAGCGGAGCACTTGCAGAAGGCCTAAGCTGTGTAATAACGTAAATATTAGAAAAAAAAAAACAAAAAAAACACACAAGGCTGACAAGAAAACGCATGAGCTACAGAGCAGTCTCTGAGGAAATAGTGGACATCTCCCTACTGAATAAAACACAAAGCTGATCGTAGAGAGCCAGGACAAACACTAAAAATTGGAAACAATCCTGCACTTCCAAGAAGATGGGATTTAAGAAGTGAAAGGCCTTTGGTCTCTCCTTCCTTCCTTGTGTAGGAAGCCTAGAGGAGATGCGTCATATTTCTTTCGCCATGATGCACAGCTTTGACGTGACCCCAAGGCAAGCCTGTGTTCCCATATTCAGGATTTGAGCCTTAGAACTACCTCGGTGATACCTCTACAGAGTAGACAGGTAGTACAGAGTTGCCCCACATTAATCTCCAAGGAGCCAAGATGCAGGGCAAGCAAGCCTGCAATGAGCTCACCACCAACACCCATCCAGCTCAAGTATCTCATCACCACACCTCTGCCCGAAGCACAGATATACCCTGGGAATCGGCGACGGCTTGGCAGGATTGGGCTCATCCGCCTCCAAAAGACAACTGAACACAAGCCCCTCCTCAGAGGAGAAAGCAAGGGACACTTACCGAGGTCAGCCTTCTCCTTTAGGATGTCTTTGAAGTTCAAGCCACTGTTGAGCGTGGATTGTCTATACCTCATCAAGGCCTCCTTCTGTCCATTCTTCCCCACGTCCATTGGCTTAACCGGCTCAGCCCGGAAACCACACTTCCACTTGGAGAAATCGGACTGGGCCCATTTTGCCAAGTCTTCGAGCTTCACAGTGACTTTCTCTGAAACAGCAATAACTTCGTCCTGCAAGAAACAGTCAGACGAGAATGCAAAATGTCATGCAGGGCTCCACAATGGCTGATAAACTCTTAACGCCACCCCCCAAAAGGCTGTTGGAAAAGCCTGTCTTGTTGTTGGCAGATTAATTTTCCTGTGACACAGAATACCTAATAGTTCATTTACTCCTCCTGCCACCTAAGTGGAAATATTAGTTGTTTACTTGAAGCAACTATACATAATCTAGAGACAATTTCTACGACCAGGGCAATGATCCTAAAAGGCATTTGAAATACAGGTTGCCAAATCACATTCTGTATAACCGAAAGCCTTGAGGGAAAGTTTGTTTTTTAGGTGCAATTAGCTGCAAATGTAAAAATTCATGGCTGGATGACTAATGGTTATAGCTAGTCCTGAAATAAATGGACTAAGTAAATCTCAGATTCTTGGAACTCTGACTCACCAGAAAATTCCTGTGTTTATGGTACATTTTCCCTTGGCTTATACACAAATATTGAATTTAACTTTTGTCCTAAAAATTAAATAAAACTGTGATGTAATCCCAAAAGAAATACTACATAAATGTTATGTGCTTCCCACCAAAAGAAACTTGCACATTCTCATGTTTCTGAAAACCCTTTTCAAGATCAGAAGAGAACTGTAATTTTTTTCCCTTCTTAAACATACATTCTAAGAAAAGCACTTAAATCTAGTTTAGCCTCCAGAACATATACTTGAATTAAACAGCTCTAATTGCTGAATTTTATCCTTCCAGGAAACAATCAACTCCTCTCAGTCATGATGAATAAGCAGAATGTTTTATAGCTGACTGTAGTAAGCAAGGGCTCAAGAAAGCCTCAAAAAATAAACATACAAACATACATAAATATCCAGGAACATACACTCCAGATTTTTTAGTTAAAATAGCAGAAATAATTTATGTTGTAATGAGAGCTGGCTGCCCACCACACCTTGCACTCTGCACATTTCTAGCACTAAATAAGGTTACAGGTTCTTGAAATAAATAAACCAGAATCCAATTTTCCTTCCAAATAAACACAACTATTTGCGAAAGGGAGAGAAATTCTTTGAGTTATTAAACAAAGAGAAAAGCATGATTGATTCTCTCTGTGTGTTTTTTTTTTTTTTTCCACTGAACACATTCCTCAGGAAATAAAATACAGCTCAATAGGAAAAAAAAAATAATAATAATAATAAAAAAAAAGCTCTATTGTGATAAGTTACACACAGCACAAAACCTGAAGGATATCTGGTAAAAAAAGCAGATCTGATATTCCACTCTCCCTCATATAATAAAAAATCGCTTCATAAGCAGGAACCTTCATTACATTTAGTGCAGTAACATGTATTTGGTCAGAAATGAAAGGCATGCTAAGCAAGCTTGCAATAAAATCTTTTCCTTTTATCACTGCACAGCAAAAGAGCTTCCACTGAACAACAAACAATAGCAGTGATGTTTTAAACCTCTGTTTATGACAAACGTCAATACTTTGTAAACAAGTGTTGCATACTACAAAGTACAATTTCAATGGATGGTTTCACCCAATTTCATTACACCATCCACTTTGTAATAAAAAAGAAAAAAAAAAAAAGAGAGAAGCTGTAGTTGCTATCTGTGTCATAGCTATTATGTGGTGATTAATAAATGTCAGATAAAAAAAAAAAAATATATATATATATATATATATATATATATCTCAGCAGTTTGTGGATGAAGTTTTCTTTCAGGATGTTGCACACAATCACCAACCACTGTACTATTTCTAATATTAAACACTAGATCACTTTAATAAAAACCTGACTTGGAGATCAGACATGTTTTTGGTTGAAATATTATTTTCCAAATAGCTCTCATGATCAAATGATTATGATTTCAATTACTAGTTTCTTCATATCCTTTCCAAGAACTGGTATGACTAATTTTGGCTGGCATACAAAGTAAGCTGAGCAGACAATTTATTAACCAAAAGAAAAGTACAATCACTATTACATCATCAATGAATAAACTTGTTTTCCAGAATACAACCTTCACACACACACACATGATGTGTACATAGGAGGAAAAAAAAAAAAAAAAAAAAGGAAAAAAACGAAGCCCTACTGTAACACCAGTGAATTGGTGCCAGTGCAGCTGCCTTCACAAAATGGCGCTGGGTGCCTGAGCACAGAGGGGTGCCCAGGAAGGCGGCACGGAGCGGCTCTCTCTGTCACCCTGCAGCAGCCACATCCCCAAAGGTGACAGGTCCCCGTCACCCTGTGGCAGCCACATCCCTGAGGGCACAAAGCGAGCAGGGACGCCCAAGGAGGGCGGCTGGCTGCAGACCTCGTGCTCATGGCAGCTGGGCCAGGCCTCAGGCTCCAGGGAGGCGCTGCCGCGTAATGGCGGCCCTCACCTCACGGCTGTCAGCCTGTCAGGGCCGACCCTGCACCCTCCCGAAGCTGTGGCTCCCTCACCATCAGCACCCCCAAAACTGAGCTGTTCCTCATGCTGAGGAGACCCTGTTGTGGTCCTCCTGCTCACTCGAGGGCCAGGCAGCTCCAGAGGAGGCCGTTTTCCCCAGATCGTGGCACTTTGCTAACACAAGAGGTCATCTGCTCCCATGGCACCCAAACACTGGTCACCTAGCTGCTCCATCACTTTTGCTTGTCAACGTATCTGGCCACCCTTCTATACAATACACCCTTAAGCAACCTTCTCCGTGCACTGTGCTCAGGCCCAAACTGGGAGTGGCACTGGAGGTCACCCGACACGTCCAGGGCAGCCCCATTCCCCATCTGACACGAACCACCGCACACCCACTTCTGCAGCCCTTCTAGAGGAACCCTTTCAACGAGATGACAAAGGAATACAGATGTTGAATAAATAAAAACCAGGTACGCAGTGACACATGACTAACAAACCTTTAGAAGATTAAAGAAATCTGCTGTATAGCCTTCATGTCATTCATAATTATATCTCTGTGTAAACATGAAAAACCACCCACGTCGCATACAGTGCATATATATATCTAAACAAAAATCAACTTGTAGTGTATTAGCTATGCTCTGAAGTGATATGTTTATGAGGTCTCCATTGCCTGGTAAGTCTTTAATTGCAGGTTTTTTCCTGCTACACCAAAACTAGACTTACAGGAGGAAACAATGAGTGCCAATTTCAGCTCTGCTCAGGAGTGGGATTTATCTCAGGTGCCCCTTTATGGACGCTGGTGGCCGATGGGAACACTTTTCCCAGCCACAGAGTTGTCTAAATCTTGAAATAGATACTGACTATATAAAGAGGCACTTTTTCTTCTGTTTCTATAAAAGCGGGTACCTAGTCAGCCTGCAATTTCAACACATCTTAAAAGACTCCTGCGCGAAGCAGAATACTTCCATCTATTGAGTGGAAGAAGGGGAGATGGTTAAGAAACAGTGGTGATACAAACTGTCCTCATCCCTCACTTGCTTCTGAACAGCATAATCAGATTGGCATTTTCGGAGAAGAAATCCAGGGAGAAAGGGACAGTATCTTCTCGAGAGCCGTTATGCTTAAATATTATGTCACTGTTGTCTAAGCAACCATCACGGCCTCCTGCAAGCACAGACCACTGTATTGCCTGACTCAGCAGATGGCTGGAATACTTACATTCAAGGAAAGAGGTCAGGTAGTTAGAATAGTTTAAAGCGGATAATTATTTTTTTAGAAGAAATATTAACTCTTACAAGGCAGGGAGTCACAGGGCACCACAGGGAGGTCGTACATCTCGACTCCACACCCGCGTATGCTACATCACAACTTCTCACTCATTGCCAATAACTAGGAAAGATTTATATTTTAGAGACGCCAAGACAGCCTTAAAAGAATTACGGCAACTGAGATATCTCAAAATTTTGACGTGCTGAGACTGTTTTCACTCCAGCGCTTCCAGAGGTCACTTAAGGAATTCTGGAGGGCAAGAGCGATCCGAACACCTGCTTGGCTGTCTCCTAACATCAAATATATGGAGAGAAAGGGGAGATGCACTGTAAAAACTCTTACCAGTAATTATAGGAGACACCTCGTGTCATTTATCTGATCAGTCTGACTTGCATTAGAAAACACCTTCAGCCTTTTTACTGAAACCTTTAGGACAGCAGATAGCTGAAGATGCATATTTTACAACCCAGTACACTGCCGATGAAAACACATTCATCCACAGGAGCAAAAAATACATTGTGACTCTTACGGACTGTATTCACCACAGATATTACAACTGCATATTTCACTGGGACATAAAGTCCCCTATTATTCAGGGCTGTTTTTTTTTTTTTCCTTGTAATATATCCCATGTATTTTTTAGCTTTCCACAATTTAGGTGAAAATGCCCTTCGCATAATTTGCACAACAATGCAGCTCTCATCCCAGGCACCCGGTACTGTGTTCTCTGCCAGGCGGGAACTGCTGCTCCCATTCTGCAGATGGGATCACAGAGTCACAGCAAGCCTCACGGGAGGCTCCCACATGTGGCACGGGCAGGTGAAACTTTCTTCCTCCTCCTTCCCCTGCTTTGGGTGCCTCACACAGTGATGAGTATCCATGCACGGCCCTTGCCCAGGATGGATGGAGGCATCCTGCAGGATGTGGGGAGTGGGGCTGGCAGCCTAGAAGGTACCAGCGTGAAGGGACCCAGGGTGACCACTGCTCTGCACCCACGAACCCCAGGGAAAGCCTTGAAAAGGGAAACGTGCACAGCCCAGGAATTCACCGGGCACACGGGAGAATTTGAAAGAGGCCAAGGCAGAAACTTTCATCTGTTAATCCTTCCCTAATTACTTTAAAGGGCTATAATGATCTCGTTAAATTCAGGTGACAGGTATTTCCCCAGCCTCCTGCACTACTTCCCCAGACTGTGCTAGGCCCTGCGTGGCTGGCTGAAGCTCACGCTGACGGTGAACACTGAGTCCCAACAAGTTCTCCCCATCCGCCAGCGTCTGAGACCAAATAGGAGACAGCAAAATTAAGGACGCAGGTGAAGCCCCTGAGGTCGTAATTCCCTTTGTGTTTGTACACAGCTATTTCTACGTAACTCAATCCTTCCAAAGCGAGGCGTGCAGTGCATCCCGGGGCAGGGCAGCACCGCGCTGTTGTAGGATACTTTGTGGGACACTGGTCCATCTGGACCAGCAACTGGATGGAGATGGAGCCCTCAGAGGGACGGCTGCAAGCAGCCAGATCTGACATTTCTACTGCCAGCCTCCTTCTCCACTTCTTTTCTTTTTTTCCTCCTGCTCCCGAGCCGAGGTTCAAACTGAATTTCTATCTGTCACTGCAGATAGAAGTTCTGACCAAAGCGAGAATAAGCTTCAGTCAAAGTGTTTTCCCATCAGATTGTTCACAGATCTCAGAAGAGTTGTTTTAGTTTAGGCAAGTTCACAAGCAATTCATTCCCAATTTTGCCTACTACAGTTACAGTACGAAGAGCTTTCCTTGTAGATTACATAATTATATTTTTCTTAACAAGGAGTACATTGCATTAGCAGGTTTAAATTATGCAAGCTTATTCTTTTGTCTTTTGTTATATTGTGTTCTATTGTGCTAGTAAAACAATATGTGCTTTAATTAGCAAATATCTGTAAATAATTTACTTGCTTTTCATACAGCAGAACAATGGAGCCAATTTTCACATACATCCACTGAGCATGTCTAGTGGGTTTCTTGCCAGAATCTTCCATTGTTCAGTATCTGTATCAATCTGCCCGTCATTAGCAGCTAACATCCAACAACCCAGAAAGAAATCAAAGTTTCGGACCCCAGGAGCACCCCCGGCCTCCCCCCCCAAAACCGAGGCCGCAGTTTGCAAAGGAAGATTGAAATATCTAGAAAATGAAAACAAACTATTTTATTATCTATATTACCCTGGCACCTTCACGTAGAAACATGGCTGCCTGCCAAGCACTAAGGTCATTGGATTGATGCCATAAAATGCTGATGTTCATCTGACCTTCTGACTGCTTTTTAGCTACAAAATAAAAAGCTCAACTTGATATGACACCATGAATCACGCAAGCGTCTGGCCTCTGCAGGGTTAAATCTGGGCGTGAACCCACACTGCACACACACACACACACACACAAAGAAAAAAAAGCTCTTAAATCAAGAGTGGATGACTGTTCTGAGACTTAAGGCATTGTTATTTTGAATGCGAATGAAAGGGCCAGAACAAGCATTGCAAGAATATTTCAATTATGTATTTCCCAGAACTACATCTCTGAGCAACTAATGCAAATATTGCTCCCATAACAGTAGAACTTCTTCCTGAATAAAAGCATATAGGAGCGTGAATCAGAAGATACTTTCTATATCACACGCATATTGTTTGAATATTATTAAAAATGCAAAATCTATGTATGTGTTACTCTCCTGAGCAATACAGTAATTATGATTAAGGGACAAGCAGCACAAAAAGAGCCAATTTATCTTACTTGTGCTTAGGAATACTATTGTGTAACTAAGCAACTAAAGACAAAATATAGTCTAATTAATTCACTCCTATGCTTATTTAAAAGACACAATTAGAACTTTTTTATTTTCCAGCCTGCACAGTATCTCAACATGCTTGAGGGTGTACCATGTGAAGCCTATTATTCTCCAAAGACAAGAGTTTAATGTTTAGTGCCACTGATCAGACTGGGAACAGCAACTCCGGAGAGCAGTGGGTGTATTTTCACAGTCTGAATGCACGGGGAAAGGGAGGGAAAAGGGAGAAATGCAAAAATGTGAAGAGAAAAAAAAAAAAAAAAAAAGGGATCTGCCATGAGTGACCAGACGCGCCAGATTGCTGGCTAATGGCTAGCAACATGTGGCTTCTCTGAGTAATATCCCTGCCCTCTTCTTCCTTTGCCAGCATATGCTACTGGTGGCGAGAGAGATAAAAATATACAGAGTGGATACGCAATTACCAAAACCATGATATTTGATGACAAATGCCATTTCTCTAACACCGCTATTACGGTGCGCCCGATTTCCAAAGCTGAGTTAATCTGAGCAAGTGCACGGTGGAGATTGATGCTATTAGCGTGATTTTTGAAGCACCCTTTAATAATCGCAATCTGCGTGTTCGAAACGTGTTGCCATTGCCCGTGTTGACAGATACGAGCATAAGGCACGCACCGCGGAGACCAAAGCGGGGCCGTGCATGTTTCAAGTGAGCGTGTTACAGGATCCTGAGCGTGGCACAAACCCCTCGCCGCACGGAGGGAGCAGCACGTGCCCGGGGGTGGCAACGAGCCGCGCTCCTCGCGCACGCAGACCCCGGCCGCCAGCCAGGCCCCTCGAGGGACGCTGCTGGCATCTGTCCCCAAAGCGTCAGAGAAGGAGCCCGCTGCACGCCTGAGCTTTCTGGAAGAATCTCTGCAATTATAAATGACATACATTTATAGAGTGATGACTTTTTTTTTTTTTTTTTTTTCAATTAGTCTGAAAATGCAAAATACTGCTAGGGAAATAATTACAGGAAACTAGCTCTCTCCTCTCCTCTGTATGAGCAATGCTTACTCATGTAAATTACTTGCATGAGTAAGGATTATTTGCAAGGCGAAAAGCATTGCATCAGATCCCCAGTTTGGGAGAGCAGATGAAATCAACATGAGTGCGTAGTAAACTTAGATCCTGATGAATGAACCAAAAGCAGATTCCTACTGACGGTCCAGCCTAAGTGGAAACAACGTTTACGACGATGTGGGGCGATGCACAGAACGCCAGACCATGCAAAATAAAATCAGTCGCTTGTTTGGGGCTTTTTAGGAATCGTACATGCCGCATCACAAACCGCCCCTGGATTTAATGAGCACCGGCTTTGATACCTATTTTTAAGCCCAGCCTAATTAATGCCAACACCTCTAAAAACGTGAAAATACCAGGCACTAACAAGCACATTGCTCTGGAACTGCTTCTGCCAGGGTCAGCCCCTTCACAGCCCTGCGCTACCCCTCGGAGCAGAGGAGGGTCCAAGCCCGAGGAGGCCTTGCCCAGGGCTGGGAGGCCGCAGCAAGCCCCTGCCCCCAGCCTGGCAGGTCCCAGGCACTGGGCAAGGGGCTGGGCAGGGGCTGTCTGCGGCAGCACAACCCCACAGCCACCCCCTCGGGGCCCAGCAGCCCCCAAATGTCCTCCTCTGAGCCCACATGAGGGGCTCGCCCCTCCTGCACGAGCCATGCGCAGCCGGTGCCTTCGTCTCAGCGCAGGTCCCACCGAGGCCCTCCCGGGGGCGGGGGGCGAGCTCTTCATCCCCACAGGGCCTTCCCACTTCATGCCCCTCAGCACCACACCTGCTGCAGCTCCTGGGCCCCGCTGCTTCAAAAGCAGAGGCAAAGTTTTCAGCAGGGCAGAGCAAAACTCTTCTGGTGCACCCAACACCGCCCCCAGGACGGCGTCGCTGTCCCTCACACGGCGAGACCCCCGTCCTCAGCCCGGCACCGTCCCCGCCGGGGTGGCAGCGGGGGGCACACAGCTCCGGCCCCTCAGCAGCCTGGGCCTGGGCTCGTGGCAATGTCCGGCTTCAGCGGCGCTGTGGGTTATGTATTGAAGTCTGGGTGATGAATCCAGCCGGCTATAAAAAGACTTGTATTTACACTTACTGCTGATTAGCTCAAACATTTGGCAATCAGATAAAATACGCCATCAGAGATTTCTGAGTAGCAGCAGCGTTACATACCTCCTCGCTCACTCTCCCTCCCTCCTCGCAGCCACTGGCTGGGTATCGTCATCGTCTCAATGCTGCTCTTACAAAAAAGCCGGCGGCGCGCTGCCTCTATTAACCACGACGCTAGCGCAGAGAGCCGCCCGCCACCGTGCCCAAACCTCCGGCGGGCTCGACCCGGGCCTGCCATCCGACCAGCTGCTCCCCGATGGAGGCTTTTATCCGCGGCGAGTGCCAACACTGCCCTTTGACACCAGCAGGAGCCTCCGACACCGCGGCCGGACAGCACCCACAGCCCTACTACCGACAGCACCAGGCGTTTCAGCCCACCGGCGCTATTTGCCGAGCAGAGGTGCCCGATGCCCGTGAATTGCTGGGAGCAGCGTGGGTCCCCTCACAGGGGAGCAGCCGAGCCCCGGGGACGGCACCCAGACGGGGGCTGCGGCCGCCCCCCGGCCGCCCCCCGCGCGGCGC
The DNA here is from genome assembly GCF_009819795.1 of Aythya fuligula. Lineage (NCBI taxonomy): Eukaryota > Metazoa > Chordata > Aves > Anseriformes > Anatidae > Aythya > Aythya fuligula. Next base: position 2,518,880 of record NC_045565.1, on the reverse strand, counting down.
CAGCCGGCACCGGCCTTTGTCTGGCGGCTGCGCGCCGCTGAGCGGGAGTCGCATCTCGGAGAACTATTAAAAATCAATGCTAAAAATCGTTCCGGTGTCTATAAACAAGTTAATGGAGTAAGTGAAAACAAAGTACATGTCTTAATGGGAGTGTTATGTTGCCCTCTCTAGGCCCTGGCTCTCAGTGCCGGTTTCTGTAGGCTCCCTGCCAGAGAAGTATCACTCAGAGCTGTTGCTGTTGCTGCTGCTGCTGCTGCTGCTACTCTGCTAATGAATGACTAACTTAGGCCAGAGGGGAAATGACATCACCGGGGTGTAAAACACAACTGCATTAGGAAACTTTTTACCTGCTTTACATTTGTCATAATTATTCTACACAATACGACGAGCATTTGCATAATTTCAAGGCGTGCCATTATCTTAATTGAAAATTGTTTTCATATGGTTGAATAATGCGGAATGACATCAGTTAAAGCCCCAGTGAAACGCACCAGGATAATCGCGCGGCTAATTACTAGCGGTGTTTGCGTGTAAAAATAAATAAAATCCAGCACATTATTAGGAAGGTGCGCGCAGCTGAGAGCTCTCGCACCGGAGCGGCGTTCTGCTCTGCTCGTAATGGCAGGATTAATTTTCTCTGATGTTCCTACCCCGGTAACATGAGCCCATCATTACGGCGTATTAAAATGATTTGTGTCCCTCTCCCCACCCCCCCCCCCGATACCGCCGGCGTTTCGGGCGCACGCACCCGGCCGCGGGCAGCACACTTTGGGAGCGCGGCAGGTCCCGAGCATCCCCGGCTCGCTGTCACCCCGCCGGCTCCCGGCTGGCTCCCCCCTCGCCCCAAAGACACCCGTGGGCCCCCCCGGGGCCGGTTCCCACGCGGGACCCCGGGGCCGGGGCGCGGGGCGCGGGGGGGGGCGCAACCTGCGCGGCCCCAGCCCGGGTGTGCGCGGCTCGGCGGCGGCTTTTTGGGGGGCTGCGCGGAGCCCCCCGCGCCCCTACCTGTCCGCGCTGCCCTCGCCCGCTGCCTTTTCATCTCCCCCGGCCTCCATTTCGTAATTTCCTCCCTCCCCTCGCCCCCCGGCCGAGGTCCCGGGCAGCGCGCAGCGGAGCGCCCCGACGGCGCGGGCAGCGGGGACGCGCGGGGGGGACCGAGCCCGGGCACGCAGGTGGGGACGGGCAGGGGACGGGGACGGGGACGGGGACGGGGACGGGGACGGGGAGGGGGGCGCGGTGCGGGGTGGGGGGCAGGGGTAAGGGGCGGGGGGCAGGTAGGGGGCCGGAGCTGCGTTTACCACCTCGCCATGGTCACTGGTCCTGCCCTGGGGGGTGTCCTCGGGGAGAAAATAAAGTTTGGCGCTGGAGAGAAGTTGCCGGCTGGTGCGCTCCTCCCAGAGCAGCTGCAGCTCCGCGATGCAGGCGGGCTCCTCCGCGCGGCACCGCACGAAGAAGAAGTCGCCGAGGGAGAGGACCCGCGCCCGGCCGCCGCCGCCGCGGCGCTGGAAGCGGAACGCCCGGTAGAAGACGTAGGGGCCGTGCGAGCCGCACGGGGCGCCGACCCACTGCGGGGAACAACAACACGGCGGCGGCATCAGCGCCGGCTCCGCGCCGCGCAGCGCCGCGCAGGGCAGGGCGGGGGGGGCGGCGGAGGAGGGAGGGAGGGAGGGAGGGAGCGGGCGGGCGAGCAGGGAGGGAGGGAGGGAGCGAGCAGCGGAGGGAGGGAGGGAGGGAGGGGAGCGGGGAGGGAGGGAGAGAGGGAGGGGAGCGGGGAGGGGAGGGGAGGGGGCGCGGTGCTGCGCGGCGGCGGTGGCGGTGTCGGTGTCGGTGCGGCGCGGTACCTGCAGTGCGCTGCGCTCCATCGCGGCTCCGGCGTGATTGAACTCAACATTCTCCCAAACTTGTTGGCGTGAATGGAGCCCGCCGGGTCCTGGCAGGGCGAAGCCGGCCCCGCCGCCCGCCGCCCCCCGCCGCCGCCCTCCCCTCCCCGCCCCGCCGCCGCCCCCCCGCCGCCCGGCCCCGCCGCGCCCCCGCCCCGAGCGCCCCCCGCCCCGCCGCCCCCTCCCCAGCCCCGCACGGCCCCGCCGCCGCCCCCCCCGCCCCGCGCCGCACGCCCCGGCCCCGGCCCCGGCCCCGGCCCCGCAAAATTGCTCGGGGGCGCCGGCGGGGCGCGGGGGGGCGGCGCGGGGCCGGCGGGGGGGCGGCGGGGCCGGGAGGGGCGCACGGGGATTTTTGGGGGGCCCGGAGGGCGGGCGGGCGCGCTGCGGAGCTGCCAGGACCTGCGCGTATATGTCTCTATACAGCTCGTTTCCTGCGGCACCAGGGGCGCTGCTCGGCCCCGCACCCAGCGCCGAGCCCCCCGGACCCCCGGTGCGGGACAGCCCCGGGAGGGGGGTGCCCTGTGCCTTTTTTCTCTGTTTTTTGTGTTTTGTTTTTTTTTGTTGTTGTTGTTGTTTTTCGTTTTTCCCGGGGAAGGAGGGAAGTGGGTTATCGATTATATAAACGCATCAATATGCATGCGCGGGTGCGCCAGGGGCGAGCACCACAAGAAGCACCCGGAGGGGAGGGGGGGGGGGCTCTGCGCATCCCCGTCCCCATCCCCATTCCCTGTCCCCATCCCCGGGGCTGGGGGCTGGAAAGTTTCGCCGCGGCCCCCCCGCACCCACAGACCCCGGGGATGGGGATGGGGATTGGGGGGGGAGGGAGCGAGGCAGCCCCGGCCCCCCCCACCCCGCAGCCAAACAGCGGGCCGGGGGGGAGGATTAAAGAAATGCAGAGAAATGAATGGGGAAAAAAAAATAAATAAATAAACACCGGCCGCGCTGATGACGCCAGCGGTGACGTCAGCGCTGCGTGCCCCACGCCACAGCGCGGGGGGCAGCAACAAGTGCGGGGAGGCGGCGGCGGCGCCGCTCCCGGGGCGACCCCTGGCGCACGGCGCGGAGCCCCCCGGCACGGAGGCGCCCCCGGTGCGGGGCTCGCCCTGCCCGCAGCCAGCCCCTGGGCACCGGGAGCCGCCGTGAGGGGGTGTTGGAGGCTGGGGGTGAGGAGCAAGGCTGGCCGGGCTTCCCCGGGGGAGGCGGCGATGCTCCTGGTTCCGCTGGAGGGAAAATCAAAGCCCTCGCTGCAGCGTGCTGAAGGGCTGCGCCGCTGCGCCCTGCGGTGCTGCAGGGTTCTGGTCCTGCCTGCACAACTTGGTGTTTCTTCAGCAATTCACCTTTGTTTTCTCTGACCTTGGCGTGTTTAATCATGGTTATGCTCTCACGCAGATAAAGCCGTCCTCAAACGATTCTTACAATATATTGGGCACAAACAGGTTTTTATTTGTTTATTCATTCGCTTTATCTCAGGCAGGTAGGGCTGCTCCTTTCCCACAACATAGATTCAGGTGGCAGAGAACTTCCCGTTTCCTTTCGCACCCAAATTCCTCTGCTTCTGCCCTGGCAGCCTCGGGGCTGCCCCTGCTGCACAGAGCATCCTCCCCGGCTCCTCCTGCCAGCCACCACACCGTGCCTTGGGAAGCGAGCATCCACGGTGAGGCTGGGGAGCGCGGGACCAGGTAGGGCGCATGGGTACACGGTTTTGTTCCTCTCAGCAGACTGCTCGTTCACACAGCACGCCAGCAGGCAGGGCTGGCACGCCATGAGTTGTGCCACCACACGGTGTGCTCAGCTCCTGCAGGGCTCCATGGCACTTCAGCTTCAGCTTCAGCCCGTGCTGGAGTTTATCTCCTCAAGGGGTTACGTCGAAAGCCAGAGTTCAGATGGTGGCACCGTCTGATGCTTGCTTCAAGACCCAGCTGGGCAACGTCAGAAAGGTCCCTAAGCAGGTTGGGTTCTTCTCACCAAACAGATGGGCTGGAGGGTTGGTGTCCTGCGTGAGCTGGTGGCCCAGCTTCACCAGCAAGTGGCAATTCCCAGGGGCGCTCACGGGGCGTTCCTGTTCTCCTGCAGGACAGGTGGTCCCAGAAAGTGCACACGTGCGTTGCCAGCCATCCGCCTGTCGTCCCTGCAGGCACCTTCCCTTTCACCCCCCAGTGTCCCGGTGGCAGGGGAGGGTCCCCGTGCGGGCAGGAGGAATGGTTCACCCTCTATCACCATGCTCCAGCGCCCGGCCCATGCCATCTCTTCAACCGGTGCTGCTGGCTGTGAGGACCATCAGCATCCTGCTGAACTTGATGATGGTTTTGGCATTTTGGATGTGGCATCACCAGGCTGTCGCAGGGCACTCGAGTATATACTTCCAGCGACAACAGCACGCATATTGATCGTTGCTCTGACATCAATCACACAGAGGTCTCCCCTCCCCCTCAAACGCCAAAATAAATAAAATAAAATATAAAATACCCAGCTTGTTTATAGCAGAAATTGAAATTCCACATGTAATCAAAAAGTTGGATTTTGTCCTGCAGGCACTGGATAAGTTTCTTCGTATGAATATTTTGTAACTTTCTCTGGCCAAAAGAAATGTGCAAAATGTTGTAATGTTTCTGTGCTCTCCTTTGGACATTCCAGGCTTTTGCTTAAGCTTCTCATAAAAGGCTATTTTCAGCAGAGGGAGGAGAAAAAAAAAGCTTACAGTATGTGCCGAGTCAATAAAGTAATGCAAAACCATAAAACATAGCAATGATAACAACAGAAGATCTGTAGATTACAAAGGAAATAAGATCGGGATCAGACAGAGCAGTAGCTGGAAATGAATACACGAACGCTAAAATAAGGCTGCTCCTAATAAACAAAGTTGAACCAAAAAGCATTTCAAGCGTTAATTTATTAAATAACTTTATTTTCGTGCCGTACAATTAAAAATATTTGTGGTTAGGAATGTTGGGAGACAGGAAGCAATTTAAACTGAAGTCTTCTAAACCCATTTTTATACTTGGAATGAAACCCAACCATGATCCAATCTTAAACCTCATGTTTGCATGCGCGGGGGCTGGGGAGGCCAGCATTGTTTTGTTTTATTTCATTTATTTATTTTCTGCTCAGAGCTTTTCTCTTCCAGGCTTTTAAGTCACTGCGGAGTTTTATGGAGCGTGCTCGGGGTGGCAGACGGAGCCACAGCAGAGCTGCGAGGGCGACGCCGGCCCCTGCCCGAAGCCAGTGAGCCGGGCGGGACGCGGGGCCCTTTGAAGTTGATGGGAGTGAGGCCCGGTGCTCACTCCCCTCGGGTTGGGGATGGGTCCCTTACTTGGGGAGTTCTTTAGATCAGACGTTCGCATCACTCGCTGGAAGCACTGAAAACACAAGCAGACAGTGTTTGTCTCCCCTCCGAAAAATCCACAAGCCCCAGTCAACAGCCCCCAACCCATCCGAGAATAAAACCCCACGTGAGAGCAGCTTTCAAATCACGACCTTTAAAGCATGTACGCGCATCTGGAGTTATTTTTATTTACCTTGTGCTTTTCCATGATCCTGGCATCACGCTGTAAGCTGCCCTCCAGGACTGCCAGGCGCTCCCGTGAGGCAGACCCCAAACTGGGGTCTGACAGCAGTCTGACTGCTGGCTGACAGCAATCACCCCAAATATTGAGCGGCTTGGCGGCGATGGGCTGGCCGCCGTGGGACTCCTCGGGTCACAGTGCAGAAACCGGGAGGATGCCCGGATGCTCACAGAGCGTTTGGAGCCCCGTAGCACGGGGCACGTGTCGCTCTGAAGCTCTGGGATGGGAGTAGCTGGCGGTTTGGCAGCCCCCAAAATGTTTGCTTAGCTCTCCTGGTAACAGTAAGCTGAGGTGGCTGCTACCTAGGGCCCGAGGAGCTGCTTTCTTGGAGCGGCACGGGGTGATGGGTCAGCGAGAGCAGAGCCCACACAGGTTCTGCCTGATCGGTTACTAACCAAGATACACTTTTCAGATGTTGTTAATTGACTCTGATGAATTTTGTTCCGGTGGGACCTATTATAGGCAAAAATACAAGTGACATCAGAGCCATAACTCATAAAAATCAAGTCCCTGAATTACATCTGAGAGCAATATGAAAATGCAAGTGGGATTGCAACCGGTATCAAATAACTTTCTGTCATACCTTATTAATACCACAGAGCTAATAGAAACAGCTATATTATCATCCTAATGTCATTACATATATATAACACACGCGCGCATACACACAAACAGTGTGTGTAATTATAACAACATTATTTTGTTCACACAGCCTGAAATATGTGATTAGGCGGCGGCTCTGAAATGGCAATATTCAATCAGGTATGACTTGTACATTGGCTCAGAGCACAGTCTCCTACTTATGTAAAATTGTGCCTTGCTATGTGCGGCGTTAGCGTGGACGGCTCTGACAGAAAGTCGGAGCTGAGGCCACAAAGATCATTTCATCTCAAATCAGAAGAACTGAATCGTCATTTTGCAGCTGAAATACCCTCAGTGCCCAGCAAACTATCCCAGGCTATCATTTCTTGCCTGTATTACCTCAGAAAACATGCTAATTTATCTGCCAAAAATAGCTGCCTTTTCACAAAATCCTGAGTAAAATCTCTCCGGTGGAACTGATCCGAAATGCAACCAAACTATTTCGGTTTTAATCATAAAGCTCAGAAAGGAACATCGTTTGTTAGGGCTTCAGATGTGCTTCAGTTTCTAAATGTTGCACAGGAAATGCGCACACCAGCCATTTCACATCCATCTCCTGTCAAATAATTTACCTCAACTGTTTTGAGTGAAAATATCCATATGTATATATATCCCTGCGCAACGGGGATAGCTGCAGTTGTAAATATCGTCTCAAGAATGCCAGGCCATATTTACCCAAGCCAGTGGTCAAAGCAAGTTGCTATTCTCAGTGTGCCAGATTTAAATGGATTTAAGTAAACAAGCTGACCTCTTTCCACTTAGCAGGTCTTAGCCAGCACAGATCTTTTCCTGAACTTTTTTTTTTTTCTTTTTTTTCTTTTTTTTTTTTTTTAATCAATTTGGTGGGCCGCAGAGGAGGGCAGGCAGCTACCTCTGAGGAAGCCAACAGTGCTGGCCAGGGAGTCAGGCAAGGAGGGCACGGTTTCCCGGGCAAGGGATGCACCAGCCAAACTCCGAACTTCCTTTCTTCCTGCCCTGCCCTCATCTGAAAGCAGGGAACTCCACATCTTCATTAACCTTGAATATATTGCCCCGTGCCCAAATCCTTAGGGCAACGTTTGCTCTTCTGTTTTGGGATTCCAGTTTTCCATTCTTTCCAGTTGGTTTGTGCGAGGACTTCTGACCTCACGGTTACTGGGATCTTTTTTGACAGCACTCCCATGAAATGCAGCGACACAGGGAAGGAAGGGGCTTCCTCCAGCAGCTGACGAAAGCAGGGTTGGTTTGTCCAGGCACCGGGACCTCCTCCCTCGTCCCTCTTCATGCAGACATTTTCCTGTAAGCTCTAGCAGTCACTTGTACACAGTTATTCCCATGACTCCATCCTTCATCCGAGTTACAAATGCAATAAAAGTTATGATTCATTCACCTAGCACAGTTTAGCAACTTTTAACCTTCGGCTACGCTGTCTTCAAGCCGTAGCTACCTAAGTACATTCTCAAGGCAGCTCAGCAAACAATTTGCTGCCCACATAAAACCACTAATGCTACAGCTACCCTGCTCCAGAAGGCCATATAGATCCTAATTGTTGAGCGTGACTCAAGAGGTCTCCCTGAAACTAATTTTGAGAAGAAATTACCTGCCGGGGTGAGAGGATGGAGCCACGTTCAGATGCCGGTACAGAACATTTCTGTTGCCTGTTGTGAAATTTCTTCCCATGAACTGGCATTACAGCTGGGCTGACATAACTAGGGATTTTAAACACAAGACTTGTCTGATAAGCCCTGGAGAGGGTGCAGAAATGATTCCTCCTTTTCCTGATGCACGTAAACACGTCAAACTAGCATACTAGAAGGGAAAAGGAATCGATCTGTAAGTCCAGGCTTGCCAAATGTACCGGGTTATCCAACCCTTGTTTCCAAGGAGCAGAGATATCTGTCATACCGGAGAGTCTTTCTTTACCTCATCCCCAGCACCTCCTATTCTTGCTCAAGTTAGCTCTGGCCACGTTTCTGAAGTACAAGAATCTCTGAGATCTAACCACAATGGATCCAAGCCCCTGGGGATGATAGATTTTTTTTTTTTTTTAAATCCTCTTGAGAAACAGATGCTTTGGCTCATCTTCATTATACCTAGTCTGATTTATTTTAATTGCTCTGGGTAACCAGAATACTATGATTGCATAATCTCAGGCATATGCCTTTAAAAGGAAGCCTTGGCTGCAATACTGAGAAGGCAATGTTAAATACAGAAAAAGTATTATGCAAAGTCTAATTTATTTTGGAAATCAGTGGAAAGAGTTCTGCTGAAAATTCAAGGGAAAACATATGCCACATTTGAATAATGAGTTGGAGAGGTGCTTTACCTAGGCTTTTCAATAAAAAAGGGCTCTGAAAATTGCATTCCTTCGAAAACATCTCGCATCCAAGCCCTGAACGTAAGTGAAATCAGAGGGCAGTTATGTACGTGGTGGCAGCTACTGCCCCAGGGCTGGGCACTGAGCACTATGGAGAGCAGTCGGACCCTGTACAAGAGTAGCTAGAAAAGTAGTTAATGGAAAAGAAAAGCAAGCAAGGGAGTGCTTTGAGCAGAGTCAATGAGAAACAGAGGCAAGAAAAGAGAAGGCCTGCTGAGATCCACCCTCGCTGTACCTAGAAATACAGGACCCTCGGTACACCAGGACAGGCTTAGCAGGACTGCAGAGAACTATCGGAATGCCTTCCGCTTCTCTTCTGATCTGATGCAATTCACAAGATGCCAAATATGACAATAGCTTGCAAATAAAGCTCTGCAGAGACTTTCTTCCAATTAACAACAACAAAAAAAAATAAGGTACTTAGAGTTGGAACTAGAAAAAGAATAATTTATTCTGAAGTCCTGTCAATATAGATCGTCTGTTATTAATACACTGGTTGTCTGGAGAGGGACCCACACCTTACCAAGAGCTTTCTCTTTCTGTGTACTTTTTTAGATTATCCATTTGGACAAATGAATAACTGCCATAAATACTGTCCCTAAAGCCAGCGGGCTCTGAGAGAATTTGTCCAAAAATTTGGAGAAAAAACAAACAAACATAAAAACCCTGCCCTTGGCATACTGATACGCTTTCCTGTCTCAGAGGGAAAGGAAATGCCACGGATTTGGTAGGTTACCTACACTGCATTCACTATTTAAAAACATGGAACTGAGATTTTGTTTTGCAGGAAATATGTTAGATTCATCCTCAACAGCCTCGGTGTGCACAGAGGAATGTATCTGTGTAAACTGTGTCTCTGGACGCGCAAGAGATATCGTGGAGGGCATTTAACCAAACACGGGCTTTGCACAAAGCCGAGATAAGTAAGCCCAATAAATTTCACTGGTGAAAGAGGAGACCCATAACCGTATCTTTTCTGATCTTTAAGAGAAACCACGAGTACTTTTCCCTTAATTTCACTTCGTATTATTTGTGTGGGAACAAACTTTTATTCAAAAGGACAAACCCCAGAACTGCAGTCAGTGCTACCATACCAAGAGGCCATGTGCTTTGAAACCAGGTCACGTAAGCTATCCATACTAACTTTGCTAATTTTTCCAGAACAATCACCTTTACTAATCAATCCCCGTGCAGCAAAACAAGCACATTCTTGGGAGACCAGCGGCTGCTCAGCACAGCTGGATCAGTGGGGATCTCGAAGACGCTGGTGGCTGCTTTCCTTGCAGTTTGCAGCACGGAGCTACGACTGATGGAGCCTTGATTTGTGCCTGGGCTTCTGAGCCTCCGCCGTAGGACACCTAAGAAACCATAATGAGCAGCAGTAGCAGAAGTGCTGCGAACAGGCAGTAACAACACAATATAAAGGCTGCACCTTTAAACGCCCACAAATTTACTTCAGGTTTGGAGACTGTAATGAGATTCCAGTTTGGGAGAATGAGCCCTCAGAGACTATCAGGAATATTAATGTTATCGCAGAAGTTTATTAGTGCCGGCATGTCTAGAAGTGGGTAAGGAAACCCTTTGGGTTTTGTTGCATTATCAGCAATTATCATGCAAAAAATTTCTTTTCCTGTTCCTCCCTCTGATAAGGTTTTGAAAAAAAGGCTCCACGAATAATCTTTGTGAAGTGTTTCAGTTTTTCATTGGAGCGGACGCTTCTGCCATTGCTGTCTGCGTACCTTCATTTCTCAAGCAGTTGAAGGCTTTCCCTCTCCTTACTTCTCACAAACGCTGCTACTTCCAGATCAACTATTCCACGTGTCTCCTGCTCATGGAAGTTGTAGGTGCATCTGCCATTGCACAGAATTAAAACAACTCTTCAGATTTGGGGTCGCACATCTGTTTTGTTCACTTTTTCAAACCAAGCTACGGTCCTTCACTTTGCTCTCCTCTTTCTGTTTGTGCTCTGGTTTCTGCTCATGGAGAGGTATTGCCATCCCTTGATTTACAGTGGAAGCGACGTGGTTCTGTTGTTTATTCAGATGCCAAGAAGTCGTCGGTGATCGGCTTTGTAAGGAAAAAGCCATCAAGATGTAAGCAGGGGTTCCGGAAACGTGTCCCTGACACCAGAAATCCTTCCTGTCCCTTCTCTTCTTTTTCTTTTTAATGGGTTAAGGGCTATAAAATCTTGTGCCTATTATCTATGCTGTGATCTAGTGCCTTGATCAGTCTTTCTGAAAGGTTTGCATTCTTTTAAGCTCCTCATATGTTAAGGAAAAAAAAAGCCAGCAGTCACACCGACCGATGGGATTGGAAACTCAAAGCAAAACTCAGCACTGCTGCACGCTGAGGTTGCAGTGCTGCAGAAATCAATGGGCTTGTGGCAGGAGGCTCGGGAAGAGGAATGTGCCTGGGAAGACATCCATTCCTCCTGAAAGCACTGTTAGGGCTCCTCTATCCAGGAGGCACTTTTAAAGATGAACCAGACTTCTCTGACTTCAGAAGAAACCTGCCCACGCTTGGCTTCAATTGAGCAGCTGCATGGGTGCAGAATTTCAACCTTGTCTACATTGGGAAAGAAAATCTTGAACTTGCTCCAGGAGCCTTACAGCCCGAGACAAGGGCTCCGTAGCAGTCAGCTGCATACAGAGCAGAAATACCATGCCCTTCTGAAGGCAGAAGCACCAGGCACCCACTAGTTTTTCACAAGCAGCAGAAGCAAGCTCCTGCACTGGGCAGCTCGCTCAAAGCCAACCAGAGCACTCTAAGCCGGTGGTACCATCAGAGTGGTACCCCACCAGCATCTCCTCCCACACAGGCAGATATCAACAAACCTTTCCAAACTGAAGACGAGGCCTTGATTCGGTCCTGGTTAGACTCTTGCTGCTTGGTGTGCTTTGAAAAGTGGGACATCTCGCTGATGGAGGAGCTCTTGGCTGTTACGTTTAATTAAGGATTCTGCTGAAAGTTCTGCTTAAAATAACAAAGCTTGCTGTTTAGAAAAGCGTAGGTGATTCCCCCAGAGGCCTGGCCAGCATTCCTCCTCCTATTGTATAACATTATTGATTAATCAAAACTAATGCTCACAGCTGTTGCCTGATGGATAATGTCTTTGGTGTTTGCCCGCATACAATTATTTACTACTTTATTGATGTTATTTATTTCTTCATTAAGTATTGTTGGCTGTTTAATTATGTGAAACACAACTGCAAGCGTCGCTGCTAAAAGCCACGGGAAGGACTGCCCAGAGCTGAAATCTTTCAACCATGAACTCTAAAAATAAATCTAAAGATAAAAATATTTTAGCCAACGTTTTGAATGAAGACCATCAAACCCCAAATGCACTACATGTAATCTGGAGACCAGCGCTGGAGTGCCATGTTCAGATAGATTTGCAATGCTGATTTGATTGTGCATGGCAAAAGACCTTTATAGACTTGCATGTTTTATTAGATCTCCCAAACACACGAGAGGTCCCTATGTATTATTCTTGGTAGCTGAACGTTTGAAATAAATCACAGGGAAACTCTGATTTCCCAGAGCTTACACTTCAGGAGTGACAAAGCCCCTTCCAGGAAAATAAATCCTGTGCCGAGTTCCAGGGACCTCCCAAGGCCAGATGCTGGCCCTGTCCAGCATCCCTGGTGAAAACCACAGTCTTTCTCAAAGAGCTCCCTTCACAGTCTCCCTTTTGCTCCCCTCACTCTCCATGGGGGACACAGCCCCTTGTGCCCTCCCTGCCCCAGCACACCACTGCTCTTGCCCCTCCTCAGAAGCACCAGGCACGGTTGTTGCAGCAGGTCTCTGCCCAGCCTCACTAAATTAGGAGCCAACGTCTAAGCTGTGGACGCACATGGGATGAGAAGGGATGCACTGAAGCTTACTTAGCTCATGGCATGAAGCTAACCTTAAGAGAACTGCTTCCGAGCCATTGGGATCTGAGGGCAAAATTAACATCTCAAATTCTATCTGGTAACCACAAGGCAGTAAGGACTAATCAGATTTAAGGCACGAGGCGGCTTCCAGCAATCGCTAGGTACCTACCATTTCAAAAGAACATCGAGGTACGTGACTACAAATATCCTATTAGAGAACTCAGAAGGATCTTCTCGGTCTGTAAACAAACTAGAGGACGCACAAACCCTGTTGTTAGCTCACAAATCATTAACACACCTATAAAATATCCAAAGTAGCCTCTGTATCAACTTAGTCATAAAATAAAAATGCCTCGCTGACACCCTTTCCAAGCAGCCCTCAGCAGGCCTTTTCCCCAGGGCAAGAGAACAAACAGCTCTGGCAGTCCTTGCTTGGCCATCAGCTTGTTATTTGGTAGCTCCCAGCACCAATGTTTCCACACAGCTCTCTGTAGAACTTTTCCTTACTTCTGAGGCTATGCATTAAAATTAGTGAGGTCTTAGCTACCACTTTATGAGAAGCGCATAGGACGGCCAGTTACCAGATCTCTAAACTCCCTATAGCCTCCACTTTCTCTTCAGGAGCGCAGAGGAGGGCCGTTACCACCAGATGTGGTGATCCAATGCGCCTCAAACTCAGAGCATGGGCAAAAGTTTGCTGTTGAGGCCAGATTCCGTCCATGCTTTCAATACACAGTGTGCACTCACATCTCTGTTAAGACACATCTGGGAAAGACCCCACGCTGTCGGGTGGTATCTCCGAGGGTGAAGGAACACACCCAAAGGACAATGTTCAGCAGTGTTGGGAGTACACAGCTGCACGGGACGGCCACCGAAATCAAGGTAAAACAACAGAAAAATCAGGCAATGCCTGGCAACCAGCCAACATCTCCGTGCCTAAATGCTCTGCCCTCATAGCCTGGGTCTCTAAAAACCAACCAGCTGTCCAGCGGATTCATTCCACCCATGCTCTGCTCCCTTTTTGCTGGATTTACAGCACCTCGAGGTGTCACAATAGTAGTTCTAAAAGACAGCAGAGGGCTAAATGACCGCAGAGAAAATGCAACAGAAAGGCACTGAGAACAGAAAACCAAAGAAAAATAGTAAACAGGCGTGTGTCTGTTTGTGTAAAAGAAAAAGAAACACGATGGGCCTAGGGAATTTGGTCTCCATTTCCCTCTTGGTTTCCTACCCAACCTCCACACTTTCATGCATTTCCTCTGTCTAGAGGCAGTTCTTCCTCCTTCTGTGTTTTGAAATGTCCCAATCTTTCCTGTGTCCCTTATGCCCACATTGTGCAGGGTACCATGGGCACCCTTCCAGCAGAGATGTGCAGAGTGATGGCGAGCAGAGCTAGGATTTTCAAAGGAAACTAAGGAAGTCTTTATGGAGAACTTGGTGAGAGTTTGGCACTTGGCACTCTTCTCCTCCTTTGAAAGTCCCACCCTACAGGAACAATCTAAACAAATGTATGCCCCAATGCTGATAAATCCATTTGGAAAGGTATCAAAGAAAAGCTTGCGAAGTTTGGAGACCTTTGAAGAAAGGGAAATATCCTGCCAACCTGATGCTGAGATCTATCTTGTTCCACCATGTGGTCCGAATCATCAGAGATCTCCATGGCTCCCCTTCCTCCTCAGGGCATGCAGGGCAGCACTCTGCCTTGCTGAATAAAGGAATTTGGGGGCCAGGAGGACAGCATTATTTGAGGAAAATTCAAGTGAAAAATTACTTGACAATGGCAGTTGTTACTGTGCCTAAAAATATCTCAGTGACTCAGATTACTGAAAACGGCAAAGCTATAGAGCAAAACCATCGTCTCTTCTCAGCAGTCAGCTGGCTTCATTCACTAGCCTGGCATCTCTTTCGCCTTATGTTTTTAATATCATAAGAGTGGGGTGGTGTTTTTTTTGTTTTTTAAGTCTACAATAAGTTAATGTTTAATGGATTGCCATGTACTGTTCTTGGTGTTTACATGCTCTCCAACTAACCAAATTTGTAGAGCAAATTAAAAGTCTGTAAGACCAGGAAAAGCGAATTACAGATATTTGTTGCTCAGAAACTATCGCCTTGTTCAGTCCCGCATGCCACCAAAATAAACGGTTTCAATTACGTTTTCACCTTCCCCAGCAATATTAACATCTCTCGCAGTTGCTTGCCAGGGCTATTGCTCCTTAGTCTGCAACTGTTACGGCTTTGTGCACATATGCTTCCTGTGAATGTGCAACCTTGCAAAGTACCACGGTCCCAGTGTTTGCAGTGTAACCTATTAAACCAGGCTGGCTCAGGACCAGGAGCACCAGAGAAGCATGGGAGAAGGAAAGGTGGAGACGACAATGCTGTTGATGCTTTTTTTTTTTTTTTATACAAATGAGATACGTGGGTGTGGCCTGATTCTTTCACCGACCAAAATATAAATAGCCAGGTAGATTTTTCCACTCCCAAATGTGCAAATCGCCAGTGAGTGGGGTCCCACCACTACGCCAAAGGTAATTGGCTTGGCTTCTCCAGAGGTTGTTACACATGGGGGACTTGGCCTGTTGACCGAAAGGCCCAGGGACCCCTCCCCTGTTCCTCCCCAGGGCCTGTCCTGCCAACTGCTGGGAAGGAAGCCAACAAATTACTCAAAAACACACAGTGCTGATGGGAAACTGGGGGACCCCGGGAACACCACCTTCCCCACATGCATACTTTAAATCTATTACCTGCTTCACATGATGTCTTGGGTTTGCTTTTCATGTGGCTGAGACGTCTGTAGCGAGGAGACCTGAGGTGACCTACTTCTGGGCTGGAAGAATCACTGTGGTGCAGAGCCCACTGCACCTTTATGGGAAGGGATGAGTGAATCTCCCTGTTCCACGGCATGGAGCAGCTCCCACACCAGCAGATACAGTAAGCCAGCATCGTGGGACCTAAGGAAACAAAATAAAATTTTTAGGTTTGAAATCAACAGCGAAATGTTGATTTTCTCATGTTATTGATAGTAAAATTCCCCTTGGCACTGATGGGGCCAGGATCAGGCCCGGGCTGTACCCCTGTGTTTTCCCAGGCTCATGAGAATTTTAAATTCTGGATTTCAAATGATAGTTTATTTCTGGCTGACCTGTTTGGCTTGAACTGTTACGTGTTTTTGACTGTTGGACTTATTTTTAATCTACTGTATTAGTACACAAACTTAATCAAGAACAAAATGTTACCAATGCAGAGTTTTGTTCCTACCCCCTCCTATCAGTGGAGCAGTTTAAAGTTCCCCAAATCTATAGAGATCTGCCTGTGACATCTGACTCCTTTCAGAACATTACTACATTCCTTGTACTGTAAATATACAAAGGGGAGGGAAGAGGCAAACATGAATGCACATCGACTACAACTCTCTTGCTTACAAGAAATGCCACAGTGCAGATTTTAACAATTAACATTCCTACCATGTAGGCAGCTACGGATAAAGCTCATACTTTTTTTTTTTTTTTTTTTTGGTCAAAGAAACTTCTCTCACACACACATTTGGGACATTTTTTGTCATTTGATGTCAATGGCAGGCTGTGACATTCCTCTGTGTTATTTTTTTCCTCCCTGCTATTTGAAGAACGAGATTTTATCTTTCTTTCCCATCCCCCCCTTCCTTTACCCCATGCCTATTTTACTAAAACCTGCCTTTCAGGTCAGCATGCTGGTAAGAGATTAATTTTACACTGCAAGAAACACCAAGCAGACTATTTCAGCTTTGACATATGAGAAGCCTGTTATAATATTGCAGTTTCTCTAAATTAAATATTAGGAAAAATTAAACCCAATTGTGGTTCGTATTCCTATGGAAAATATTTCTGTTCAAAACAGTCCCTCCATGCTAAATGACTGAAGTAACTGAAAACACAATAAATATGCAGCAAGTTAAAAACCCAGATTATTCAGGTTTTAAGGCTTATAACTAAAAGTGGTTTAATGTTTCATGCCTAATAATAGATTACTCCTATCACATTTCTAACCTTTATTTCTACCAGCTTTGAAGTCCAGCCATATAAAGACTGTTTGTAGAACCACACGAAAGTTAAAGCAAATATTACTCAGAGTGATTCATATGAACAAGAATTTGCAATGAAGGCAGAGGGTTTTTTGTGTCTGTATCAAAGGAAATGAAATGTTTGCAATATTTTCCAGTTGATAAATGCATTAAAACATTTTAGTTGTGTAGTACGAACATTGCTGACATAAACAGACTTTGACCTGAAACAGATTGTATTAAGCTCTGTGGGGGAGGCGGCATTACAAAAAATAATAAAAATTAAAAAAAAAAAATAAAACATAACTTCCTAGATTTCAAAATCTGCCACAAGGTCACTGCAATCCTTAATTAGCTGAATACATTAAGAGAAGGCTAGAACACAGATTCTGTAAAGAGAGCAAGTGTATGTTTAATCCTCTGTTCTTTGCTTACAGATTACCCTTTCAGAATGAGTAACCTTATTTTCTTTTTAAATATCTATTTACCTTTTTGAGCTTTGCATAGCAAAGCAGATTTTTTTCACTGTTGCAAAAGAAATTAATTTGTTGCTAGTTGCTATGCATTGGCAGGATTTCTGCATAAAGAATGTAAGCCATCTATCTTTATATTCAAGATATAGTTAATCTGGCAGTTAAAATACTTTGGAAACATTTTGATGACTTATCTGGAAAAGTAGCTTTGCATTTTCAAAGAAAACTCAGAACTGTATTGCAAGGGGAAGATAAAAGATATATGAAGTGTTTGTTCCAAGCGATACTATTCATTTAAAGATCAGAATGTAACCCCACCCAAGCAATTATTGTGGAAAAACAAGAGAAAAAAAAATCCTTATACAGCTCTCTGACACAGTCTTTATTTGGGAAACAAAATAACTATATTACAGTTATAGCCTAATGGATTGCAAGCTGTTTTATTAGAGTCAGCTGAATCCTGTTTAGCATAAAAAAGAACTCTGTTTGCTATCAAGAACACATTTACATTAATATGACTTTGACAAAGTAAAATAAAATCGCATTAAGATGATGTAAGTAGATAAGACAATGAAATCTCTGTGAGATAGTTTTGGCACACCAATTAGAGTCAAGTCCCTACAGGAAAGAAACATATTTTTACACCAAGTATCTATGTGTTTTTAAGTCACAGAGTGGCCAAAATTAATTCCATGCCTAAAATATTTCCAGCAAGCGAAAAAAAAAAAAAAAAAAAGAAGTTTATTATTATGATTATCTTTATTTTTCCCTTGAAAAGGTAAAATTTCTGATAAACTGGCTTTTTATTTGCAATAATACAAACAAGTTTTGTTCTCCGTACTAGCCTGTAATCATCCTGATTATTGCAAGGGACTTTCCAATATAGAGCAGCTGAAAACAAGGTTTTAGATTACATGGTAATTTAGGAATGCATGAAAAGCCAAGCAGTCACCATAATAGAGCGCTGCATAAACTTCATGGCTTTTACAGCAAAACATAACATATGTTTTGTGATTCATTCAAACGACTGTTCCGTTTTTTTGGGCAGGCTTCTATCGGGCCGCGCCGGGCCCCGCTGCCCGGCCCTCACTGCGGGCACCTCATTCCCCCGACAGCGACGACCACCACAACACAACTTCGATGCCTCTCTTCTTAGTGGGGTCCTGAACAGACGGGCAGTGATGGATGGCGATAACGCTGCGGGTTTTGTGCCTAATCAGCCCTTGGCAGCCGCGATATTTCTTCGGTAGCGACCCTTCCGCATCCCCTCACGGCCCTGCGTTACGCAAGCTGCGCAGCGCGGCTATTCCCGAAGGCAGCGCTCCCGCGCAGCGCCGCCGCGGCCACCACCAGGGGGCCCCGCTGCGCCGGGAGGCGCGGGGCGGGCCCGCTCCCAAAAAAAGGGGGAAAAAAAGCCATTTCGGTTGTTTTTTGCAGCGCTTCCCATCAGCCCGCCGCATGTGCTCGCCCATATTCGCGTGCCGGGCTCATGTTTTCTGTTGGCAGCCGCTACGCCTCGGTCAGGCGAGGCAGGGCTGGCCAAAGCGTGAAATCATCCAAATTCAGTCACTTTCAGCTGCTAAAAAATGCAACTCCCGGCAGCCCTTCTACATTAACGGCACCTCTGGTGTGCTCTGAGCCTTTCATCTCCTTGGGCAAGGGACATGCTGCCGTGGGGGCAGTAGGGCTATCGGTGAAAGGAACACCAGTTTTGTCTGATGGGGGAGCAGGCACCTCCTGAGGCGTTTATGGCCCCACAAAAAAATATTTTTTTTTAATTATAAGTGTTTCTTCATGCAGGCAGGATTGGCCCCATTCTTTGGGCAAGTGGATACTGTGCAGTCCCATCTATGCGAATGGACACTAGGATTAAACCCAAATACAAGCTCGCTCTTTATTTGGGGTTTTACAAATACAGCCAAATATTTTGTTTGGGTGTAGGTATTTATTTTTTTGTGCCTCTGGCAAGGTTATCAATACAAATACTAGAATGCCAGCCACAAAAGCCCAATTCCAGGGCATAGATGGGATTTTGGCAAGAACTGGAGAAGAAAAAAATATCTCCGTAGCAAGCCCATGCAAATTCCCTTGGTTTGGGGTTTACTTTGCAAGTGTAAACATTCACCGGGTTTGTCAAAAGGCTCGCAGACTTGAGAACCTTTTGATCAAACCTTGGCTGTGTTTTGAGGAAACCTGTACTGGAATATGGTTTTCAAGATGCAGCTCAGTGGCTTTGCTTTTGAAATACAAACAAGCCCTGAAATTCTAAGCGAGGCTCCAAACCCTCACACAAGCTTTTATGGCGCGCGGCTTTCGCTGATACATAGGGCTTATCACCTCGGGCTACGGCCCGGCTGCAAGGGCATGTGTTTCATAAAGTCTTTTTCCTGAAACAATGCGATGCAAGCTGTCAGAGTTAAATTCAGGACAAGGCATTTCTTTAATTCTGATTTTTCAGTTATTTGCTTTATACGAGGAGAGCCTGGCTGCTTCTGTGCTAAGCGAGACGCACATTGCCAGACAGTATGTTTTAAGTTATTTTTAAAAACGCTGGCTTTTGAAGGCTCTTAAATCCTTTGATGTAAATGAAAATAAAATCATAGTTTGAAATCTAACAGAGACTTTTAATCTTGATCTTAAAAGCATGAATCATGCTACAGCATAGAGTAGGGCTATTTTCTGTCCTTTGCATTCACCTTCCCCACACATGTTGATATTTATGGGTGGCAATTAGAGATCTCAGGTAGTCCCAGGTGCCTTGTGCCAAGCTCTGCACACAGCTACTGCCTGACAGTCTACGGATGAGATTTCTAGAGTCTTACTCATTTAAATATGACATTTCAAGCAAGCCTGATTAAAACAAAGCAAAGCAGAAGCAAGATGTCGCAACTTCCATGTTGATCTTAGATTGATTACTGTCTCGGAAGAGGAGAACTAGTGGTAGGGTAGGGATGTTGCAATAAAATTGCAGAAAAACTTCTCCCGTAGCCACCTTTGAAAATCCAGCCATCATTTTCTGCCAGAGCTGAGGCAGAGCCCAAAGGCCAGCCCCAGCCCAGAGAGAAAGCCTGACCACGCGACTGCTCCTCTGGATCTCACAAGTACAGCCGCTGCAGGGGTGCTGTTTTTCAAACAGTGGGTGAAGAATGATCACCTGAAATGCTCACATTTTTAATCGAACTTTCTTATGCCTTCCCTTAATGCTAAAAGGAAAGGAGGACAGGATATCCGATTCAACAGTGCCGTAGCACGCTGACAGAGTCCTTCTTGGGGGAGCCGTGTCACACACCTTCTCACCATGAACTGGGTCACTGCCAATACCCCAACATCATTTCTCCCCAAGTGCTCCCCAGGATCCTCCACCGAGCTGACTGCCTGGGAGCTGCAAGGGTGCAGCACGGCTGGTGGCAGCCAGGCATATTGGGGGCCTTCATCCCCGTGGTCATCCCAAGAGCTGCCAGGAAGCTGCTCACAGCCTGCGAGTGCGCGTCTCTGAGCAGAGGCACGCGGTGCGGGAAGGAGGGACCTGGCCCTTGAGGCCGTGCCATGGACACCGTCAGACTTTCATTCTCCAGAATCCTGCCATGGTTTTTGTCCCAGAAGAACAGGCTGCGATCAGCAAGAAATGAATTCTAGTGTTTGCTTACAAGTTGCACAGTCTGCTCCTGGCAAATCTGAGGATGACTCATAATGCTTTCCACAGTTACATCTGCCAACAGACCACGACAGAATAAACAATCAAGAGAAATCAATCAAATTCATCCTACTTGTATGAACCAGGCATGGAATACCACGTCTGAATCCTTCTGGATTTAAAACTCTTTATGACCTTCACTTGAGTTTTAAGGTGAAGAGTTTCAACATTTGTCCCTAAATAAGAAGTGCCAAACTAATAAAACAGCATGGTGGAGTTCCCATTTACTGCACACAACAGTCAAGATACTCAGACTTATTGCTCCCACTGCAATTGTAATTCAGTTTCCTTGCTCATACATAATGGTTTTATCTACTCTGAATGGGGTTATCTTTAGTTCCTTAACAAGCCCATATAATTCAGCTGTCACAGTTTCCACAAGAACACTAACTTGGAATTTCCTGCCTTTAATTTGGACTAACTCCTGTCTACAGCATGGCATTAAAGATGTTTCCAATGTGTGTGGTGACTATGAAATTCAAGCAGTAAGTACATGTTACATATACATTTATAATGTTCAAGTAGGGTTTGTAGAGGTAGCATCCCAAAGTAACGTAAGGATCTCATCTTGACAAATCTAACGTTCCCAGCTCGCCTGCCTCATCTCTGTCTCTACTGTAGACTTTGCAGCTGGGCTCTCCTGCCCATGCAGGTAGAGACAACCCATACGGATCTGCCCCATGTCTTTTCCCTGCCACGGGGACTTTTCTGTTTGTCTGACCATGAGAGGATGGTGGTCCTCAGGACAGAAATATCTCCTTGTACACGCAGCAGCAGCACACCTGCCTCTGAAACACATTTGGGGGAGCACACAGTCGCTCCCATTGCGCTGAGCTGTGCCCAGTCCCCAAGGAGGTTTCTATTGCTATCTCTATTTTGTAAAGAAATGAAGCAGGACATTTAGTGGTTGAGACCTGAGGCTTCCCAATTAGCCATCCAGTAATGTATTGACAGATGGCTGTTTCTATTTTTGCTTCCCTTACTCCAGGCCCATTCATTCAGTGTGCTCCTTTTAATTACACAGAACCATGTGCCCAAAAGCTTGCCTGCCTTTTTTTTTTTTTTTTCTCCCCTCTGAGTGCATTGGTTGGTCTAACAGGAGATGTTACCTTTTCCTAAAACAGTGCTCATACTTGGCAGTTCCCCTGCACTTCAGGAGACCAGCAGCTCTTCAGAGAACAGCCACTATTATCTCTCCCTTGCCTCTCAGTCCCCTGCCACATACCCACAAGCCAAGCTGGCAAAGGAGGAGCATCAGCACGCAGCAGAGGGCAACAAATGTTCAGGATGAGGTGATCTGCATCAGGACAAACTCAAGCAAGGCAGCATCACATTAAGGCCTATTAAATCTCCCTTTCTAGCTTTCCTCCCTCAAAAGCACGGGTGCTCAATTCAATATCCATGTAAGCCAAAATACACAGGTGTGCAGCCCAGGAGCGACGTGTTGTTTCAGCCCGCTTCCCCTGACTCCATACCCTCTTCTCCTCCCAGAGATCTTCTACAGTGTTGGTAGTTTTCAAACTAAGCAGGTTCTAACGTGCAGGATAAAGAGAATGGGAGGTAAAAAGCTAGACCCACAGAAGGCTGGAATGGGTGACCTCCAGCATAGCTCTGGGGGGAATGAGCTGCCCCCTTGCTGGCTGCAAGCTGCCCTCCCTGGAAAAGCCAAGGGCTGGAGCCAGACCAAGGGGCTCTGGCCTACCTGAGGAGAGCCAGCACCACACACAGTTTGGAAAACGCCATTTCTGGAAGATCTCAACCCGAAGACCACTGCTGTAATGCTGCTTACAGGGAATGGCTCTCACCCACTGATTTCCTGTTCACCTGTGATCAATGACCCTATGGAAAAATGGCATCAATAATGAATAGGCAGCAACTGATATGCTTTGTCTCTCCAGCTCTGGCTATAACAAAGACCATCAGGTGGTACAAATTACTTCACTGTATTCATGTTGATTTTTACCAGCTGGGAATCTGGCTCACGTTTTATCTGGTTCAGGAGGGAAATAAAACACAGTATCGTGGCTGAACTGACAACACAGGTAGACTGCAATTTCCACAAACTCTGGCTGGTGGGAGGGTATGGCTCTTTGCACTCACCAGCTGGCACAAGCACAGATTACCAAGAATGGGAAAAAAATATCCAGGCACAGAGAGGCTGCTACTGGCTTGGTTAGGCATCGCGTGAGGCTCTGGCACAAAATCTCTGCATGAACCAAAGCTTTCTAGAGAGTCTGTGAGAAGATGCAAAAGCCTGTCCAAGGCTGAGCAGGCAGTGCCAGTGACACAGCAGATGCATATGTTTCTAAGAATACTGACTGGCAGCCTGGCACTCTGGTGAGTGCTGGAAGCTGCGCTACTCACGCACACACAGCCACTATCATTAGAATTTTGCTGCTTTGGCACCTCTTCCTAATTTACTTAATTTCTATTTATACCACTCTGTTTCTGTTTTGAGCCTTTATCAGATGCTGACATGTTTTCTGCAGAGCCTAACTTTCGAAGGAGGCTTTGGAAAGAAAACATTCAAGGGGAGCTTAAAAATGGCAGAACACTTGGAAGGGCCATGCCCAACCTAGCAGTGGCCACTCTGGCTATGAAAAGACAGCTTGGCCAGTTTTCTCCAGAGCTAGAGCAGTGCTCTCCTGCCTGGGCAAGGCAGATCCCTGAGTGGCTGTGGAGCAGCTGGAGAAGCTGTGAAGGCCATCTGAGAAAAACACAGCCTTGCTGACAGCAGGCCTAGGCTTTCCACACATGGGTCTAAGCCTCCATTTTCCAATGAGGTCTGCAGATCAAGAAGATTGATAACCACAGCATTATGTTCTAGCTCTACCTCTGGGGTAACAAGCAATTGTGTCCAATCGATGAGTACTTTTGAAATAAATTGCCTGGTTAGCATGATCGTATTGCAAGCACGGGCAGAGCGTGGGGGGTAACTCTTCCCTTTGCCTCCATCTGTGACCCAGCGATATGTCTGTCATGGCTTGGCTGGAGGACATATGGAGCTCCCGAGGAACAGCTTCTAGGAAGAAGCTGTATATGTTTTGCTTGAACTGCACTGATTTAAAGTTTCAGCTGTTAAACCTCCAAGAGCTCAAACACAAGTAGCAGATCAGAACACAGCTGTTGATGTTGACATGTTGCTGGCCTTATGGAATGAGGATAAACAGCTGGAAATGCATTTGATGAACTGGGGAATAGGGACAGAGCAAAGAATTTCAGGCTCACTGGAACACTACAAAACAAACATGTCCTCAACTGAGGACGTCAAATTCTTCCTTTGCAGATCACTTGTAGATCTTCCATTGCTTCATACTACAATGGGCTTCAGCTCTCTGGCTTCAGAACAACACACATGCCAAGGCTGCAGGCTTCCAAGCTGGCCAAGCCCATACAGACTGGTTGTTAAAACTTCACAATATGGCAAAAATATTTAAGGTGGATGAGTATCACCCAGAAGCAGAAGATTAGAGAAGAAAAACTTTGGCGCTCTGTTTTTGGATGACTGAGATACAGAATAGGTTCAACAAGAAACCTTCTTGGAGGAGCCTTCTGTTTTTTTTTCTTTTCTTTTCTTTCCCCCTCCCCTTGAATAATTACCCCATTAGCAAATTCTCTGTGCAGAGTGGTCCCAGACCTCAGAGCACACTGCTCCCTACAAGCCCCTGTCTCAAAGGATAGGTTTGTCACTGACAGCTGTAGGACTTCGCAACAAGCCATTCCTCGGGGGACCAGCTACTGAAGCACCAAAAGACCTGTCTTAGAGAAGACTTAAAACTGGGGAGCTTATCTCTGTATTTCAGTGGCTCCTGGCGTTGTACTCTGCTTTAATTGTTGCTGTTCTGAAGAAAGCTTTTTCGTTCAGTACAAATGCCTACTTCATGATGTCATCATCTAAGACAGAAGGAAAAAAAAAAAAAATAACCCACCAACGCAGCCTGGAGTAGTCAGGCATGTGACGATGTATAAATAGCTCTGACAGAACAATATTATAAACTCTATCGGTACAGCTGAGATAAAAATAGCAAGTTGCTGATTCATCTAAGATATCGGCTAGAGGGATGGCAGGAGGTTCAGCTACAATAAACCTTCCCAGCTAAAAGCATGCTACTCCACCATGAATCAGCTCCTCAAATCTTTCATTCTTTTCCAAAAAGCACCTGTCTTGTGCTTCTTCAGTCCTCCGCTACTGAACACATGAAATATAGGGACTGATTTTTTTTTTTGTTTCCCTTATGCTGAAATGTGCTACAGTCAGAAAATTCTCTAAGGCTTTATAAACACGTAGGAAAGACGGAATCATTTCTAAAACTGCTTGCCACATGCTTGGCAACAGCAAGGTTTGATGGTATTGCTCACAGCTTTTTCTACATTGCCTACCTTTAGAAAAACAATCAGGGGACCATTATTTCAATAAATCTGGAAATGCTGAACCAGACTTGTAAAACATCTGAATCTATAATGCCTAGGTCATTTTATGGTTTTCAGTAAGATACATGCAAAGTCAAGTACACAGCCACAGATGGTGTTCTTTTCAAACCTTTCAAATGAAAGAAAATGAAACCTCACACACCAAGCCTAGAAATACATGAATTAAAGAAACAAAACAAAAAAAGAACACAAGATGGGTGATTTGCTCCTTGGAATACAGCAGCAGTGATTACTTGTGCTGCATCTCACATGGCTCAGCACTTGTGTTCTTGTTTGAGCTCATTTTTAAGTACCAGGATTGTAACAACAGCCGTATCGATGCTATGCCTACTCTTCACAGAAAGACCCCGAAGCAAAGTACATAGGACCAAAAACTAGTGTGAGTTCTGCAAATTCAGGTGCAGCTGCTCTTGGGAAGCAGTCTTGCACTACAGCCTCTGCTTCCACTGCACATGTTACAGTGACAACAAGCTGCCCAGGGGAGGATGCTAGCTGGCCACAGATAAATATGCAGCTCCAGGAATCCCTTTCTTGTGGCAAATTCTCATACAAGCTCAAGTGAATTCTCCCACGCTGCAGCCAGCATATTTTTAGACACAACTAAAAGAGGTCTTCGATGTTTAACTTTCATTTTTTAACACTACAGCCACATGGCACAAAAGAAGCACACAAAATCAATGGTAACTTGTAAATTGGAAGATGAGGTTTCTCTCCCTTCATACAGGGCAAGCTACCCTGTAATGTGAACAAGACCACTCAAAAGTGCATTGACTTGGACTAATGGGTGGGGACAGGGAATTTACAGCCTGCTTTTTCACCCCCTGCACGACTGTCCCCCCAAAACCTGCTTCTGCATCACCTTGTGGTCACTGTGTAATGATGACAAAACCTCCAGAAGCAAAGTCAGCCAGGTAAAAATCTTCCTGCTAGATATCTGCGGACACTAGGTGACAGAAATAAGCTCTCCTCAAATCAATGCAATTGCTTTGCCGTTGATCACCCACAATTCCACTTATGAGTAACCTATTAAGTTTCTGTGTGATAGCAACTCATGTCCACATTGTGTTCCTCAAGAGCATGACCTTACACTGCAATCATCATCCCTGTGGGTACCGACAACACAGACATGAACACCACCAGCCCCACCGAGCAGCTTGCTTGGTACAAGTAGAGCGCTGTATCGACTGCCTGCACCTTGGCTTACATCAAAGCAAAGTTGCTTGTTTAGGACCATTAAAATAAGCAAGGCTTATGCAATGATGGAACTTTATATTAATTTTTAAGACTCGCAGATGTTGCAGTCTGTACGTATGGGAATAATGCCAAATGCTACAATGACAAAAACAAAAATTATATTGGTTGGTGTTTAAAGGTAAAGAGGCAGAGTGAAACATCTCACCCCACCACTGCTAAGGCATTGTACATACCTGGTTTTGTACACATCATTTAGTTAGCAGCTTTGCATTTCTGATAGTGACCTAATCAAATAATATTTTTATGAGCACAAAACTGAGAAAATGTTTGTGTCCTTATTTGCTTTTAAACTATTTTTAAATCAATAAAATCATTCTTACTTTGCTCAGAGTAGACTTTTGCTGAACATGAATTTCAGAGAGCAAAGCCAGCAGTAATTCTACCTATCTGCCACATCCCCCTCTGGGAGGAGCAGAGCTGGGAAGAAGCACAGTTTTGGATGTCACTGCACTGCTGTGTAACATCTCAAACAATCTGAGACTCCAGTGTGACTTTGGCTGAGGTTGCTGGATGATCAACATATTGAGGTGCTTTGCAGAGAGCATTTAAGTGATGCCCAGTTATCTGCATAAGCAACATATGTTTCATATTACCAACATCCCCCCTTTGTATTTCAATTGCATGTCAATACTGGTAGAGCCTACTGATTCTAAGACCCGCTTCAGCTTTGAAGCTTAGCACAATAACAAACTGATCTGCCATTTGTTTATGTTAGTAATAAGATCTACCAGCAACTTTGATTTGATCATGGGTATAACAGCAAGACAAGCCAAAGGAAACCTTCTCAATAAATAGGAAATGAAGGAAGTGGATGGGTTGTCTTGCAGATCTTCTAAACCTAGTCCAAGTGATGGTGACACCTTTGTCACTGTCTTTCCTGGGCATCCCTCCCTGCTTCTCCTCCTGCCCTGCCTCCATTCCTTCTGCCACACGATCAGCTATATGAATTATCCTGTGCCTTTGGCCTGGGACAATGGATGTCCTTGTATTGCAATTCAAAGCCACCTGGGAGACTACAGCTGCATATGCATAAGCACTGGATAGTTTATTCCATTGTTTTATATATATATAGATAGATATATTTTTAACATAAAAATATAAATAAACATATTGCTATGTTTATATATATATATTTATTTATATATATATTATATATAAATTTTATTTTTATATTTATTTATATATATATTATATATAAATAAATAAATATATATATATATAAACATAGCAATACCACAACAACTATAGGCATGCTACATGTGAACAGATCAAATATATCTTTTGTATGTAATCAGTCCTGATGCATTAGCCTTGCATTTCTGAGGTAAAATAAAGTTGGTTAACAGAGCACTCCTAAGCCAACAATTTCAATTTTTGGTATCTCTTCCTCGATACCTATACCATGAGTAAACACGTGAATGTAACGTTGGCTCAGTGGATTTTACAGTAGAGCATTCTGATAAATCCATAGACTTACATGTGAGTAAGACTTCTAATACAGCACCACAGTTTATTCCCATTTGCAGTTTAATGGAGCTTTTCTGATTATTTTCACAGCATTATGCAAGTTTTTTTTTTTCTTTTTCTTTTTTTCTTTTTTTTTTTTCCGTACTGCACAAAAGGGAAAAGCTCCTAATATGTTCCTGAAATGCCTCATGAAGTTAATGCAACTTATTCTCTATCATCACGAGAATGATACTGGAATGAAAGTCAGTACTTTTTCTCAAAGTCTCTTTATATTCAGTCCTCACACAGCATAAGGGAGTAAACTCTCAATTACACAAAGGCACATACAGAGAAATCCGTCAAAGTCAATAGAGTTATTCTGGACACCTGAGTAATTTGTCCCTGGGTATGATTCATTCTCCAAAATCCACTCTGAATGTCCATAATGACCATCTGCTATTCACTTACATTTTTAGCTCTGTTACAATTCTAATTTTTTCCATGTTTCACAAATAACCTGAGTCAGTTTATTTCAGAAGATGCTGTTTCTCCAGCTTGGCTTCCCTATGAATAACCTCCATCATCACTATGCTACTTTTACTAAATGTTTCATTTTTAACAATAAACATCTATCCCAGATGCCTTATTTTCAGCTTCATTAAATGTTTTACTAGTTCATCTTGAGTCACGTCAATATTTACCTTGGACAGGGTTCCATATCCTTCAGTTTCTAATACCAGAATTCTCTAGACAAGCTTATTGTTCCTGGCTTGACTTCTCCAAGTCACAGCTTAAAACTTTTTTTTTGACGTACTAAATAAGATGCAAATTCACCCAGCTATGTGCTCTGCTGCATGCTGCCAGCTCTGCCTATTCCAAACATCTCTAAACTGATTTACTTCAATTTCTGTGTACACAAAGGCCCCAAACCTGCACTCAGTTACTCTGAGGTAATTTCAAAGTCATTTAATCACAGCAATTAGCAGAAAAGAAAGCAGAAATTAGATATCAGCCTTTCAGGCATCGTACCACAACAGGCCATTTCTACTGACCTTCTGCATCCTAGAAAAACGGTGTCAGGAGGCGTTGCCAGCCCCTGCCTGCTTTACTGGCACCTTTCTATTTTTCCTAACTTAAAACTCAAAGGCTTTTCTGAGAAATGGGACTGCTTTTCTTCAGTCCAGCTCTCCTTCCTGCTCCTTACAAACAGCATCAACTTGTGCTGAGCTGTGCACAGCATGGAGATCATTGTGCTGTTTCTCGTGCTCACCTACGTACTGAGCAGGGCAGAAGAAACCTTGTAAAACAGCGAGTGGCAGCGGGATGCCACGTTCACCAGAGAGGAGGGCAGCATAATGTGGACATAAGTTCTCCAGCAACAACACAAATAATGCAAAGCAATGGCAATAGCAAAAAGAAAGGAGGAATTGGTTTTGAGGGTCATATTGGAGCAATGCAAAGCCTAGAACGTGTAAAGGCAAGTGGAAAAGGTTATGCCCCTTGGGAGGCTGTGTAAGAGCAATCTCTGGCTTTGGCAAGAGGTTGGCAAGAACTGCTGTATTGTAACAAGATATGTAAAGGAAAGTAGCCACAGCCATGGGGAGGAGCAGTGCAGGTATCAGAGAGATGGGGCTTTTGGGAGGGTATTGGAAAGACAGTTTGTCTGTGTAGGTCCCCAGTGCTAGTGATACTTGAAACAGCTCAGTCAGCTTACCCCCAGGCGGTCCTCAGCTGTAGTCCACAGAGCCTTCTGGATCCGCACTGCTCCTTACTGCTGTATGCACGCTTGCTTGAGAAAAGTTGTTCTAAATGAGAACAAGACAAAGGGGAACAGAAGTTTGAGAAGTGGAATTTTCTCAATAATTTTCTTGATCTTTATGCTGAGTTTACTTCAGGTCCCTTTTCAAAGCAGTAGCACAAGAAAGGCAGTGTGAGGTTTGATACATTTATATTTTATATTCATGGATTGCATTGGAATAAAACATTTTGAATTTTATATTGGATATGAAAAAGCAAAGGTGTCAAGCTGGGAAAGCGCTTTGAAAATAACAAAGGACTTTATGTGGGATTGTTTGAGGTCATTTTATCTGTTGTTCCTGACAGTATTTAAATACCTCTTTTCAATTTGAAATGCCTTTGCTTGTCACTCACAGAAATCAGTGGTGGAGACTAGCAGGGCAGCTGGGTACACACCACAGGGGGATACATGAGGAGAGAAGCACTCAGATTTTTGGAGATCTCCGAAGCCAGTATTATACCTCTGCCAGCAACCCACATTTGTCAAGAGGTGTCAGTGTGGCCTGGAGAAGCCGTGAGCCACGTTCTTGTGAGAGGGGAGAGAATTTCAAGTCATGTCAACTTCCCCGAGCAAGACACTCCTAAGAGCAGGTCGAGGAGATGGCTTTACATCTCAATCCAGGCGTGTAACAGTTTTAAGCAGAAATTCAGGATATTGAGCTGAGCTTACAGTGCAATGACTTCGGTGATTGCTACACATTCAGATACGTGGGGCTAATTCTGAAGTACCTGGCTTAGGTGCTTTAGCAATAGCAGCACATGTAAATAATGTCTGTATTTAGCCCACATGCCATTGCTAACATCCAAAAGTTATATCTGCACAGTGTAAAGAAGATAATATTTCTGTTTACCCTAGGTAATCCTGTGTCTTGTAGGCTCTTCTCCTGTGATTTGACCCTAAAGGGCTCTACTGACAAGAAGACAACTGAGAATTTATACGTTTTTGAAAGATTCTGCTCACCTTTAAAACAGAAATTGACAATTTCTGCTTTTGGTCTAAGCCAGAATCAGAGAGAAACGAAACTGGAATATTCAAAATCCCCTTCTCTTCTTTATGTCCCTCTCCACATATGTACCAAGTGAACAAAAGCAGTTCAGTACAGGAAGGGAGATGAGACAGGATGAGGGACCACTGTTCTCCACAAACACATGCAGCCAGAAGATAAAAGGGAAGAGCTGAATACTAGATTAAATGCAAGTTTCATGTAAATGATCACTTACAGAGACCTAATAAATGATTCTCTGCAATGCAGTCAGAGATTTTCTCTGCTTTTTTCTTTTTTTTTTTTTTCTTTTTTTTTTCCCTGTTTTGTTTTGAATTTGAATTTAGAAGCTTTTCCCGCTTGGAGGATAATGTTCAGGTTTTAAAATTTGTATTAATCTGTCACAACATTTATCTGTCATTCTATTAAAGTTTTGTTTTAATTGTCTTTTCTTTAATGGGTTGACTTATCAGAATGGATTATTTAGAATAAGCCCTTTGAAGAGTGGTACTGCATAGGATGGGACAGCATGTAGGAAGGATGTTTTTTTAAATAATATGATCTCTTTTGACCTGAACAACAAATCAGTTTTGGAGCTTCTGTGTTAACTCTAGCTGGGACTGACGAGGATCTTCACTGCAAATCTCTCTGCTCGCAAGGACAGTCTTTATTTCCAGAACAAAGAAGGAATCAACTGGAGACGGAGGCTTTTCTGACAGACACCCATACGCCCCTTTCAGGCAAGAGTGGTAGTCTGAAAGCTCTCAGTTTTGGGGGTTTTGTTTTTTGTTTCCCCATCAGGTCAGGGATGCTACTCTAAAGAAATTACAAATTGCTCCCTCCAGAACAAAGGTCTCTGACAGCCTCTGCTGGGTTCCCTCAGACACCTCTGTCCTACTCCGCTCTCCATGCCACCATCCAGCTAGATGTCACAACAGGATGCAATCTACACATTGCCTGCTTCACCTCCTTATTAATACAGTTGTGAAAATCCCTCTGTGAGATTCGGGCTGTGTGCTGACTGAGGCATAGCCATCAGCTCTGTGCTGCCATCCCTGCTTGGAGTAAGGACAAGGAGGGGACAATACAGAAAGGCACCACAAAAAAAAAAAAAAAAAAAAAAAAAAAGAGTGCAGAGGATGCCCATCAAATATCCACATTTTTGTCGTGTGTGTCCTAGATAGATTCCTGGAATAACTGCTCGCCCAGGGTCTGATGCAAGTTTGGATACTTGAGCCCTTGTGGCTACAGAAGACACCTTTCTCTCACTCTGCTGTATCAATGCTTAGTCTGAACTTTCTCTGCCTTGTGATCTAATCAAAAATGACGTCAGGTTACTGTACCATGATCAGTCAGTGTTTGCAGTTTCTCTTATTCACACTTCACCTATATATCTTCAGTTATTCTGTCCCTCTATTTTTTATCTCTGATCAAAATATGTTCCAATGATGGAACATATTGGTACATGGACACATTCCAATACCTTTTTCCTGCTGCTAAATACAAACCTCTTATTTGCTAACTTCCAATTGCATTTGACCTTGAATGGCACAATGGCTTTACATGTAATCTTTCATATACAGACCATGATTTCAGTGTTGATTACAAGACAGAGATATGGTAATCTCACCTGTTTGAGCTCTGTTTTCCCCTCAGGTCTGGGAGTTTCCGTTTCACTTGTCTTCATTCTCACCAGCCATTTTGCATTTGTCCACATGATCGCTGTCGTCCTGAAAAAGAGAGGAGACATTTGCTCAGCCTGCAGGTCATACGTAGCTTGTCTTTAATGAAAGCAATCTCATTTCTTCCTTCAGAATAAGAGAAAAGCTCTCCATGAAAAGACAGATGATATGAGTATGCTTCTGCATTACTCACTGAAAAAAGGTCCAAACCTTGATTATTATACCTGTCTCTCCAGTGGAAATAGAGTGACTCCTGGAAAAACAGTGAAGCCACAGTGATATAGCAGAGACAAACCAAGACAGAGGTTTTGGAGTACACTGCTCTGTTTTGTTGTTGTTGTTGGGCATTGTTTTGTTTTGTTTTTAAATACATCTCATGTCCTGCTTTATGAGAATTTTTGAAGGTTTACACAGAAGCTAGCACACCTGAGAAAGTAGAGCAGAAGCTTAGATTATGAACTTTGCTCATGGTTCATTCAATATTTTTAATAAAGTTTGTAAAGGTTTCCTTCCATCAAAGAATGCCCCTTTTGATTAATCAATTGAATTTGATATTTTCTCTATGGAAAACACAAAGCAGTATACCCCTTTGCCAATTATTTACAGGCAGCTTCACAGCACGCAATAGAACAGTTATTTTCTAAGTAAAAGAGCTGTGATCGGAAACTTTAATAAACCACTTAATAGTGTAGCATCCTTTTCTTCCTTTAAAAAGGCACAATAAGGACATATCAAGCCATTTTTTGTATAATCTGCATAATTTCAAAATAACATATTCAGGGAAACAGACTTGTCTTAAATAGCCTTCTTTGCATTTACATCTGTAACAGCTGCAGTAGCAGCACTGACAGGCTTGATTTTATTCAGTGTTTCAGGATCAACATAAAATCTAGGCTGAAAATTAAAGGGAGTAAATGTACCCCTGACAGTCAAGAAAATGATCTTGGTCCAAGAATATTTCTGGCCAGAACTCGCTTTCAAAAGCAGCTTTGTCATTTGTGCCTGGCCTAGTCCCAGTAAGTGCTATTATGATTTGTTACATTTTCTATAGAACCAGGAGACCATTTATTAGCCCCATGGTATTGTATTGAGCTTCAATTATGTAATAGTCATTATTCTGCTGAATATCCAAAGCTTTGTAAGAAAGTTTTAGCTCTGGAAAGAAATCTACAAGGTTCTCAAATGATTTTGAGGAAGATCAAACTCCCCCTTTTTTACTAGTTGAAAGAGCAAAGGTCCCTTCTTGATATAAATCATGAATAATTTGAATAGTCTTTTTTTCTGAAGAAAAACTCCTTTTCCTTTGAAAGCCCTTGATAGCTTGGGATTCAAGCAGAAAAGAATAAAAGAAGAAATAATAGTTTCTTCCTAGAAGAGAACGTGATAGGTATGCCTCCAAATTAGTAAGATTTTAATTTAATTATAACAGAGGAATGTGTGTGCACGTGTGATTTACCTGCTTATAAGTAAGCAATGAGGGTGTCTCCCATATGTAGCTTGGATGAGGAGGGGGGCAGGTCCTCAAGCACAGCCTTGCTAGGGCCCCCTGAACAGAGTTTTTGCAGCTGACATAAGCCAAGGATGCACCCTCCAGTCCTCTTTGCTCATTCAGCTGCCCATTCAGGTCCTGCAATGCAAATCAAATAAAATCAAATCCCAGTGGCCTTCCACTTCCAATCAGTATGAGCCATTCACATCTCCCAGACTGTTGACAAATTAACTTCCATAAAATAGTACGTGCTACTAGCTATCTGTTATCACCATCTTTCTGTGACCCTTCAGTGTTTAAAAATCCAACAACCCAAAACATAGACCTTAAAAAGCACTGACATC
The DNA here is from genome assembly GCF_009819795.1 of Aythya fuligula. Classification (NCBI taxonomy): domain Eukaryota; kingdom Metazoa; phylum Chordata; class Aves; order Anseriformes; family Anatidae; genus Aythya; species Aythya fuligula. Next base: position 2,484,932 of record NC_045565.1, on the reverse strand, counting down.
AAAATAAAATTTGATCATTTTCAAGCAATTGTCCTTTTCACAAACCACTTTATGCGATGAAGGCTTCAGCTTCCAGTTCTCAGAGGAAGTCTTGATCACGTGTGAATTTTTCCCTGCTCTCTGCTGGCAGGCTAGACACTGCAGTTCCTGTAACAACCAAACAGCAGGTAAAAATCAGCCCAGCTCTTGCTTCTGTTTTCTTTTTTTTTTTTTTTTTGTGTGTGTGTGTGTGCATGTGTGTTTGTTTGTTGTTTTTTTAAACTACTAATACACCACACACAACACACATACAACTTATACACGCTACAGCTGATCTGCCTCAGAGTAGCAAAACCAATTATTCCTTGGTATTCTCAGGAAATGGAAGAGAAATGTTCTCAAGGCTGACAGATTTCTGAAATGATCTTTCTTTAACGTATGCTCAGTTTAGCTGCTATTTTAGTAAAATGACTCTAGCTTTATACCAGCTGAAGAGAAAGCAGAAAGTAAATCAACAAGCTTTCTTTCAGCTAGACTTCAGTATCTCAAAAATTCACAGCTAACGGAAATTTGCTACCAAGGTTTCATCCCTATTATGAAAACAACCATTTCAAACACTGCTGTACAACTTGATGTGATTACAGCCAGTGCATAGCAATGGCTCACACGTAGGTTTTCCTATCTGAGAGGGAGCAAGAATAAAACAGGTACTAAGTAATACAGTTTGGCCACAGCCATATCATCCCCTGGTTATTTTTGCAATATGAGTTATAAATGGATCAGATGCATTTGCATTTCATTCACTAATTCCAATCAAAGCAACATATGTGTCCTTATTTTTTCATAATAGGGGAAAAGAAGTTGGATATCCATTTTATCTTTAAGGAAAAAGAAAAAAAAAAAGGGCATCAAGCCAGAATCTAATCTTGTCTGCCACTATGTGCCACTATGTAAACGATGAGTAAGTCTGCTCAGGTCAACAGAGCAACAGCAGAGTCACATGAGTCACAGCACACTTCTCTTTGGAAAGATTTCTCCATGGCTAAATATACTTTTACAGTTGCTTCAAGAAAAGCTCTGTGTCAAGGTCTAATAAATGCTGGCAGTGATGCTGAGCTCTGAGCAATCATAAAGCCAAAAGGATGAACAAGAATTAACAAGTGGACTTAAAAAACTACTGAAGAAAATGGAAGTTTTTTCCATGTAAGAACTGAAGTATCAGAACATTGGTAATGAAAATCATAACCTATTTTTTCCACTACCTACACTTACTCACCTTTCAAATGGATCTGAAGAAAAAAAATAGAAAGTGAAACAATTTTCTCCAGAATCCAAGTGTAGAAAATACTCTGAAATCAACAGACTAAGCTTATGTAAGTTACCACTCAGCTATGCGACAACACAGAGTTTGTTCCACTATCATTTTAAGCAGTCTTTTCCCAATAAATGTCTTGTTCCTCCCAGGGGAAAGCATTAAATGAACGTACTGCTTCTGTTATCAGTGAACAGGAACAGCCAAATCAACAGAAACTAACCCAACACACCACCCATGATCCAACAGCACGGTAATTCCAATGAATACCCTTTATATCTCCGTCTGATACACACAGTGCTGAATCTGGAAAAATGAGAGCTCAGTAAGCCATAAAAGAGATGCCCTTTAGTCTTCCTTTTTTTTTTTTTTTCCCCCCCTCCGTGGGGTCATAATTTAGCACTATTACAAGGATAGCTTTAGGTAATCAAAATTGCTTATCAAATGTGGGTTTGTATTCCCTATCAAAAGTGTACTGAATTAGAAAAGATTTAATAATTCCTTGTGAATTTCTCTTCTACCTAGTCTTTTCACTGGAAGCCTGATTAAACAAGTATTATTTCTTCTTAAGTGGTTTTACAGTTCGTTTATCTTAGATTTATGGCTATCAACTTACTTTAGAAGGTATTAGATAGCGTTAACGTTTGACACATATTCTCTAAATCATTTACAGTGCTCTCCATTTGCACTAGATGATCAGTAATCTTCCCAATATTAGGTTTTATTGACAATGCACCATATAGAGTTCTTATTATATGATAATGATTTAAGATAGGTGTAGGACTGGGAACTAATAAATCCAAAAGCTCCTATTTGATTGTTGACACAAAGCTGGGGAATAACGTGCATTCATCTAAATCACAACATTTCTCAATAGTGCAGTGGAGATGAGCAGGGGCTCAGCCCGGTTCTCCTGGTTCCTGAGCCTACCTCCACCCCGCCGACGCTGGTCCCAGCCTGACAGCCTCAAGCAGCCCAAGCACGCCTCTGTTACACTTGAGTCACACCAAGGTAAATATGCCAGTTGAGATCAAGAAGCGTTTCACCTGAGCAGGGAGTAAGCCTGGAGATTAAGGTTGTAAAAGATGATCCCCCTGATTTATATTTGGGAGACAATATACAAAGGTGTCATATATAACAAAGACATACCATCATGCAGCCCTGCACAAGAATTATTTCACAGAAATATTGGCATGGAGAGTTATTGAATTCAATTGAATAATTTATTCAACTACTTCTACAGAATATCAGACCCCACATCCTTACTACTCATAAAAAAAAAAAAAAAAAGAAGTAGGGAAAAAAAAGCCTTTGGTGGCAAATGAGCATCTCTCCACTGAATTCTACAGAATTAAAGTCTCATCTGCAACCCTGTAATCCAAAGGTAAGTCTTTGAAATGTAGTCAAGAGATCTGTATCAGTCCTGCTTTTACAGTACATCATTGGAAATGACTTCTGGGGCATCTGAGCTGCATGAACTGGCAATTTGTTAAGTTGAAATGTGACATCTCAAAAAAAAAATAAAAAAAAGAAAAGAAAAGAAAAGCTGAAATGATCTCAGAGCAAAAGTAACACAAAATCGGAACCTTGCTTTTATCCAAAAATCACCTGGTAGAAAAACTTCAATAAAAATTGTATAAGTGGCAAATTTGTCACGTGGCAATTGCAGATGACTGTAAATGTGAATAGTACGGAAGTACAGTAAAGAGCTTGCTTTGTCTCACCTTGCTCATTGAGAAATACAAACAAACCAAAAGTCCTTACTCAGACTAAAGGCTTGGCAGGCTCACCCAGCTGCCTACAAATGATTTAGGAGGAGAGAACATCGAGAACTCGGCTCCAATCAAAATCAAAGACCTAGTTCAATGCTATGTACTAAGCATCGCTGTTACATTGTCTTACTTTGGCAAAAGCAAGCACAGATTTACAGGTGGAAGGGAAGTAAAAAAAAAAAAAAAAAAAATGTCCTCCCTAAATCAATACTCCCCAGTACAGTATGCACACTTCTGGCTTTGACATGAGGGAGTGCTTTAGACCCACTGCTTAGCTTGTTAGCAGGCAATTTACTAATGTACTGCGAAATAGCAGAAATATCACAAGTTCTATTTTTCTTATTAATGGAGCTAACTGCCTTCTGCAATGCAGTATCTACATTTTTGTCTGCTTGTCTCATTCACTCAGCTCCTAAATCAGCAAAATTTAGCAATCTTCAACATCTCTCAGTAATGAGTGAAATTTCTGTTACTACTGTGAAGAAGGGAGGAGGTCAATAAGGCTTGGGAAAATTTGTTAGTATGATCTGTAATATGAATTTGGCAGAAAAGAAATTGAGAACATTTCTTTGGAAAACAATCAAAGGGCAAAGTTTTCCTCTTGGAGCTGCATGGTAATTCACGACTTATATGCTCCAAATAAACTTAGTACTCTGATGATTACAATAGCAAAGTATCCAGTGTCTGCCTGACAGACCAAACATGGGCATTTTTCCCCTCTTTGTCAGTATTTTTCTGTTCAGGCGGGCGGGCACGTGTATGTCTGCTGACACACAGATAAAAACTGAATGATACATCTCTGCTCAGGAAGATTATAATTAAGTTAGGTATGGCACAAGAAAAAAATGACAAGTAACAGGACCGGTGGCAGAAATTTAGGTTCAGCCTAGCAGAACGCAACATACGCTTTCTCTTACCTGGATCTTGGCTGCTCCTTGTGTACATGAAAAGTCAGCAGATTCGTGGCTCACTGCCTGTACTACCTGAAAACAAAGAAGTGACTGATAAAACTGAGGAACTTGACAGACTCTGGGACAAGCAACCTCAAACCTCTTCCATCCATCTAAGCTTGTGTTAATCAATACAAAATTAAAGCGTGGAACTTGCTGCTATGGAATAGTATGGTAGCTAGAGTTCAAAAAAGGCCTAGGCATGTTTATGGAGAAAATATCACTTAATTTCAAACCACTGTTTGGTCTGGGAGCATACTTGGGCTCCACAAGTTTCTAAACCACTGAACAATAGAAGGCTACGCCAAGGATCCCTCAGTCTGAAGGGTATCCTGTTCCTATACTTTTCCCTAAACATGTCTCATAAACAATGCCAAAGGAAGAACGCTGGGAGATTTGGATCCTGCTCTGTCCAGACATGACATTTCTTATACTTCTAATTAATGCAATCATAAAAACAGACTGTTTAGACAAGAAATTGCGTTGGCTGGAGTTTAAAAGAGACGAGATGCAGATTTTAAGAAAAAGTTGTATGAGACATCTTCAGAAAGGGTTAAAAAAGAGCCCGGTTAAAAATTTGAAATATTCACAGGGACTAACCTCAGTGGAGGGAGGCAAAATCCTGAGGCCTTCTCTGCAGCCACTGGAGGAACTGGCTCATCCAGAAGATCCTTCAAAGCACTTGCAGAATCTCCCAACCTGAATCACCATCCACATCAGCATCCCAAATCAATACAACTCCAACAGCCTTTCCTCCAGGAATGGAGAATTACTATCCTCATTTTAGGCAAGTAACTTTTATGGACCATTCTTTCTCATAGCCTTTGAACAATCTCCTTCTGTCAGGCCATAGGTCTCCCTTCTTACTCCCCCTATTCCACTGTACCAGGGCACTTACAGCGACTGACCTTTCCCTATTTCGTTCTTTCAATCAGCTGCTTAAATGTGCAAAACAAGTACAACTACTGGCATGCCTAGCCAACAGTGAGAGCGTAGAGTTCTGTGTGAACACAAACCTCATATTTAATGCAGTCTTTGCTTTGTCAGTGAAAGCTTTAAAGCAGTGGGCCACTAATTCTACTATGTAAAAAGCCAGGCTGTTTCTGTCCGGGAAATATTTTACATTCTGTTCTTTCTGCAGTATTACTAATTCCAAAGTTCTCTTTAATGCTCTGCATCTGAATGGGACTCTCAATTACATGAGTCACTGCAACTATCCTTTGATTTTTTTCTTTCTTTCTCTTTTTTGGCACGAACGTGTAATCTAAATCCACAACTGCTGGAGTTTGTCGCTTGCTCTGCACACTTGAAGTGCCACAAGAAAATGGGTTGAAGAGTTACATGCATGAGTTTTGAGTTGCTCATGGCAAGCAATGCAGCCCGAGTGTTTTGTCATTGCTGACATTTCCTTGACAACTGTGGCAGAGAAATAGAGGTGATCTCACCTTGGGCACAACTCCTCCCTACACCAGTGTACAGCAGAACCACGCACATTGTGGCAGGGGCAGGTATAAAACCATCCTAAAATGAATACGAGGGAGAGGAAAGGGGGTGAATTGCCCGGTTACCCGCAGTATCTTTTGCTTCAGGATGACACATCGCTCTTACTAGTGCTAGTAAGAGTGTAAACAACCCTTCCACACCACAGGAAAGCTACACGCACTAGCTATGAATTCTTTATGACCCTTGATATGCACATAACCCATGTTGAAGTTCATCTGTCATACCTACACTCTGCCATAAACAGGGGCTAGCTGAAGATGAGAGGGTACAGCCCATAATAGTATCCTCTCTTTTGAGCAGCTGTCTTCTACTTACTTCTGGGTGGTTACAACCTGGGATCAAGCCTATGCTAGGGAGGCTCTGTACAGCAGAAGTAGCATCAGAACACCCTTCTTTGCAGTGGCTTGTGAAAATCTCACCAGAACAAGACAGATCTCACAGGAATCCCTTAACAGAGGAGCCCAAGCACCTTACAGGATGAAAAGGCAGAAATAAGGACTGAAAAAGTTTAAAATATACTACTGGAAAAACAACAACAACAAACAAATAAAACAAAACAAAAAACACCACAACCAACAAGTGTGTGTAATACAAATATGTTTCTTGTTACACAGTTAGTATGAACTGCAAACCAAAGCCCATCAATGAAAACAATACACTACTCAC